>NC_138970.1:153612500-158412500 GCF_055761805.1 Camellia sinensis
TTACTTGCTTCTGATTTCTTTTTTTTGTCCTCTCTTCTTGCTCCACTTCTGATAGGGAGGTTTCACTGAGCAGCATTTTGATCAGGATTTGAATTTTCTGGCCACAGAAGAGGATCCTGTCACAAAGAAGGTGGGCATAAACCTTGAAATAATATTTTTCTATTTCCCATGGTTTCATGTACCTGACTTGTTATAGATGAGATCTTTTGGTGCGACATGTTGATTGATCTTTTAATTTGGTCATGCAGATTATAAGGAGGATGATCTCTAGCTTCAAGCCAAAAGATATAGGTGCAATTGTCACAAGCTCTCCTGGCGAGGATCTGAAGATGTTAGCCAATTTCAGAGATCTCCTAGAAAAAGTTTTTGTGTTGGATCCAGATAAGAGGATAACAATTACACAGGCATTGACCCATCCATTCATCACGGGCAAGTGAACAATGATGCTGATTTTCTGACTCCAGACACGCTGTTGCGCTAGCTATTTTTACGTTATGACTAAATTTATATTGAAATATCTAATCACTGGGCATTTATCTGTCTTTATCTTCTCTATGCTGGCTAAAGACCTCTGGGAACAAGTCTTGGCGTGGTGGAAATTGAAAGAGATGATGTTTGATCTGGAGGCCTCTTGGTGATTCTTTCAGTGGAATGTTTTCTGTCTCTATTGTAAGACAACTTGCCAAAGGCGTTTATTTCCCTCTTGTAACCATTCTTGATGGTGACCATTATAATTTTTTTTCTTCTAAATTTTAATAAAATTTGCGTATCCTCTTATCATAATTATATTTGTACTATGGATATGAGTTCCTAAACCTGTATTTGTGGGCGTTAGATGCAGAATACTGGTGAAGACAAATTTTCATTATTTGACGTGTCTGTATAGTATTCATTTTGTTCTTAGGACTTCTTCCTAAAATAGCTGGGGGGCCCTCTCTTTTTCTCTGCATTCCTTGTTTGTCCCAGATGGGTAATGGTGGTGGTATAAATTTTGACCTGGTTTTTGGGGTGTTGAATTTATATTCTTTGTGGACATTGTAGTGTATGGACTACCTGTTGCTGTGATTGGTTTGGTTATGTCCATTTTGTGAATTTAATTTTCTATTTTGCTGTTTTGGTTGGATCCTGGAGAGTCTAATTTTATTTTTTATTCAGGAGTTCTTCCAGTGCTATGAGGCAACCATTCAGTGCTTTATATGCATAAAAGGCACTCTAAAAAGGTACCATGGTTTGTTTATTAGGAGCTTTTTGTGACACCCGTGAAGCTACATTGTTTGATTTCTGTTTTGAAATTGTATGTTTCTTTTTTATAAGCTCTTTGTGGTAGTGATTGGAATTCATACAACCATAATTCACTACTTGGCAGGAGAATTTCTTCGGGTCACACCTTGATTTATGTGAATGTGTGTTACATATTATTGGTGATCAATTGCTTGTACTTTGTAGCATCTTAGGAGTATGAATAGGGTAATGCTTGCATGGATCTGCTGAACTTTCTCACTAGAGTTGATATGTTTGCTGGTTGGACATCTTATCATGTTCTTAGTTGCATGATTTATTATATTCAAGTTTAAATATGTACATTTACTTGTGGTGAGGTTGCCGTCATAATGAGAGAGCTGTCTATCAGTGCTTGCTATGTTTGCTTCTGTTATTTGTGTTTTTAAATAAATACATATTCTAATGAAGTTGCATTACGTCTGATCCATGGTCTGGTCATTTCGGAGGAGTTTGCACTGGCGGTATATTGCTGCAGCCTTGAAGTGAAAGTAGTATTCAGTGAGTCACCTGCTTATCCTTTTGTGATTAAGATGATTTTGAGTGCGCATCATTTGAAGGAAAAAATGTGTTTGATATGACCTTTTGTCTTTTTAGGGTACGACTTTTCATGCTTTCGAAACTCTTGTAAGTATCCTGAATTTTTGTTGATTATTTTAATTTTGTCTGTTTCAATATAATTTTCTTTTATAGTTCCATCTAGATGTGTCAGATATTCTTGGGTTTTTTAGTTCTTATACTCACAGATTTGTGATATCTTTTTCACCAACCAAAAGCATCAACATAGGGCTGCAACTTGGGCAGGTTGTATCTGAGCAACCTGAACCCAGTTGGGAAATTTTAGGGCTTGGGACATTTTTTTTAGTTTTTGGGCTCAGACGTTGACAAAGAATTAATTTCGGTCCAGATGAAAAACCTGAGTGACAAAGATATTCATAATATTGTATTATATTATATTATATCATGTCATGTTTTATGTGTATCATTTATTTATATCCAAGCATACTTAACCAAAAATACAATAGAGTGAGAAAATACAGTAGAGAAATAGAGAACAAGAAGAAAAGGGAAGAAAATTACATCTTGCCCTAAAAAAAATGCCTCATGTGAGGGTTAAATGACAATTTTGTTGGGCAATTTGGCATCAAATTAATGGAACCTTCACATTCAACTTGACCAAAAGTGTAAGGGGTTAACTAATATAATTGAAAAACGAGGGACCAAATGGGATTTGATATGAAGTGTAGGGGTTTCAGTGTGTAATTTACTCAATATATATTATACATGTTATATATTATATAATGAATACACATTTTCATTGGACATTGATCCTTTCCTAAGAGAAAGAGAGAATTGAGATGAGAGAGGAGAAACACTAGGGCGTCCATGTGGTTAGGGGTCGTTTGGCATAGGCTAAAGTGGCTAAATTAGCACAAAAAGACGAAATAGACTAATTTAGCCAATAAGACAAAGGGGTTGTTTGGGATGTCCTAAATAAGTGCACTTTTTGACTTTTTGGACTAAAAAGTTGAGGAAAAAAATATGATTGTTTGGGTTAACTTTTTGACTTTTTATGAAAAAATGTGTGTTAAAAAATTGTATAAATTAGTGTGTAGGGGAAAATTAGGATTGGGAGTTGTGTAGCCGTACTTTTTGACTTTTGGTGAATAGTGATAACTTTTTAACTTTTTGAGTAACTTTTTGACTTTTTGGCTTTTTGGGCACATGCCAAACTTAGCCAAAATGTCACATTCAAACTATAATCATTTCACTTTTTTCTCACAACCATCAAACCGACTACCCAAAAAAAAAGAAAAAAAAAATCAATAGTTTATCACAAATAGAACTTTTTTAGCCAATATTACTAAATTTTCTACCAAACTTATCACATGGTTGCGGGACCCACACACATGTGATTTATGTGGGTCCCACATCCATGTGTGTGGGTCCCACATCCATGTGTGTGGGTCCCACAATCATGTGAGATTTGGTAGAAAATTTGATAATTTATTTAGGCTCTATAGCTTTTTCCTTTTAGCCAGGTTAAAATAGCCAAAAAGTTTATCCCAAATGACACCAAATTTAAAATAGAGAGAAATCTTGTTATTAGATGCCGATTTCAAACCAACTCACACGAATCATCTAAAATTTGTTTTGCTCATATATCTATCTATCTATTCACACACACACATACATATATATATATATATATATATACATTTGAAAATAGTGGTTAGTGTTATTAAAGGTGATAGGCGCACCAAGGCGCCAAGGTCTCCTGGGGCCTAGGTTCAAGGCGCAAGGCAAGGCGCAGGCTTCGCCGAATTGAGACACACCTTGTAGGGAAAAAAAATATAATATAATATAAGTAAATAATTTAGGGTTCAACATAAACAAAATAAAATGTTAAACATTTAGTGTTTTTTCGAGATTAAGAATTAGGGCTAATTTTTCTTCTATCATTGATTTGGGGTTGAATGCCCAATGTATTGGCATCTGTAATAAGAGTAGAGATCTTCTGTAGTTACACCATATTAAATCAATGGTCTGATTTTAAATAAAACCAATTAAAACAACAATAAAAAAAGCTTTTAAGATCCAAGCCTTGGGCTAGTCAGGTGTTATCGAAGTCACCTGGCCTAGAACATTACAAGGCGCAAACCTTTGGCCTAGACAGGACTTGGGCTTAGGCGCACGCCTAGGCGCGCTTGATCGAAGTTGCCTAGCCTGGAACACTACAAGGCGCAAACCTTGGGCCTGGATGGGACTTGGGCCTAGGCGCGCCTTTAATAACACTTTGGACTTGATGACATGCTTAACAAGTGCTGAGAATAACTATGCGTTTGAGTCGAGGCCTCTTCCAAATGATATATATATATATATATATATATTTATTTCGGTAACCCGAGCCTTATTCGAATTTAATGCCAGGTAGGTAGGAATTGGCCAAGCCAATTCAAGTTAAAGCTTGGGCTCAGGGTTGAGCTTTGTGTAGATCTCTGTGCCCTCTGGGATGGGCTTGGACAGATCTCCAACCGATCAAACCCACCCTAGTTGCCTCTTTAATCAACATATTGTCCATAGTTCATTGTGATGATTTTGGCTTCAGTTATTGTGTCCTCTCTTCTCACCTATGACCCGGCTGAACAAGCAATTGTTTTAACTCAAAATATATCGTCGCAATGCAGGGATTGATACAATCTTTTCTTAATTAGATTTAGCTGAATTGTAGTTGAGATGCAAATAACTTCATTTATTTAATTTTATTGGAGAAATATTGTGTAATGCTACTGTACCCAACCTCTTTTTTTAATTTATTTTTATGTTGATACACTGATTCACCATTGATGAACACTTTCCTTCAGACTTGGATACGTGGAGCCCGCACAGAAGTGCAAAATGTATGTTTCTATATGTAAGAAGGGCTGCAATGTTTTTGAAGATTTACATGTTGATGCATGGTATGCTGAAAGGATTTTAGTAGAATGGTAGTGGTGCAGGTGTGTTCGGTAACCTGTTTCTCACTTCCATTTTTTGGATGTGTGGGATGCAAAAACGTGATAGGGGTATGGGTGAAGGATAACTGACTTTAGTTTACTTTTGGTAAGGGGTTGGGCTGTAATGTATTAAATTTTAAGTATAGAAAGGAAGAGAAAATTTCAGGATGACATTGTTTTCATTAAATTGAACGGGGGCAAAGTTTTGGGAGAACTCTTTGGATTTGCGTTAGAAGTGTGGATGTAGAGTTTGGAATTTCTGGATGGTGTGAGTGTTTGATTGCATCTATAGTTTATTGTCTAGTTGGCAGTTTGTGGTACACTGAATAGTTTTTAACGGCTGCTTTAGTTGGGTGGCAGGTCTACCCTTTTCTGAGAGCAAAGTTATTGGTCTGGGTCCTGGGGTGTCCTCATATTTAATCGTGAGGGGCATTAGGGGGTTGGAGATCCTGTAAATCATGGGAATGAGGTAAACACATACATCTAGAGCATTTAGTCCTTTTTAAGATGTCTGTAGCTCTGTAAAAAATGTCAAGGTGTGGCCTTTATGATGGTGTTGATCTGAAGGTGTATTTGTGATGTGAGAGTAACCAAAAAGGGAAGTCAAGTCCATAACCATTATATGGGCTACCTTTATTTTGGGCATTGGTCAGGTAAGGAGTAGTTAAGTCATTATAGGAGTTATAAAAAGTTAGTATTTAGTTAGATGTTTCTATTATGGGTACAGTTTCGAAATTCTAAGAATTCTATGTTGACTTGGGTTACTATTCCTTTTTCTGTTCTGAACTTCCAATCGACCCATTAGTAGCTTAGAAACTCTTTATTTTGTTGTATTCTAAATTCTATATGTATATATGTTTTACAATATTATTATAAAGGGGCAAGTTTAGAAGATTCATGTTAGGCTTTTTGTATTTTATTAAATAAAGGGAAAACTGGAAATACAGAAGTGTACAAAGGGGACGAGAAGTCCACCAAGAAAAGGAAACAGACAACACAAGATAACAAAATATATATGATGCATTTCTCCAATCCAATCTTTACTAACCAAAAAACAAAGGAATTTCCTTGAAACCAAATTGTTGCTGGAACCCAAAAGGATTTTATTCAATAAACCCCTCCTTGTCTTTGGACATTTTCTAATTTCAAGAGTTTGCTGAGCCGCACTGTCCCTTTTAATGGGGGTTTGAAGATCAAAATCTTTACATTTCTTTCTAACAAAATTACTTGAAACACTGCACAAGTTTCATATCCTTAAAGAACCTGGTCTTTCTTACCAAGGCCAAACCCCTCAAAATCTATCAAAATCATCTAAATGCAACAATGTTACATTGACTATTTTATTTCCTCCAAAGTGCTTGTGCCCACCAAATATAACAAGGGTAAGGATGTGGGTTATGTGTCCGACAGTTGGATCAAGTTTTTACGATATTTGAAGTACTCACATTTGTTAGTAAAGAAACAATTCTAGCCTCTCACACGGATGAGGGATAGAAAATTTATGTTCTCTGAATCATATTTAATTTCAAGTACATTTCTACATGATTTACAACATTCTATTAAGAATACTATACAATATGCAATATATATGTATATTAGTGTCTATGATGTGTCCCCATGCCTATATCTGACTTTTGGATACATATCTACAGGCACAACTTGGGGGGGCCTAACTTGAAGTATCTGAGCCAGCTTGAAATTTTTTAGGGCTTGGGTAACATATTTATGAATTTAGTGTGAACTTGGACAAAAATTTAATAGCCCAAATTAAATTTGAATTTGGGTTTGGGTTTGAGCAAAGACATCCTGAAGCCCAAATTATACACATAGATATATAAAAATATTAAATACATATATATATATTATTAGCTATTGGATGATTTTAAAATAAGTTGGACCTTTAGATCATATTCGCTATATATTTTCCTCACACTCAAAAATGACAAAGACCACCACAGCGGTGCAACTGTTCCTTGATTTGCATCTCTCATTTTCTGTCACTCTCATCAGATACAAGTGGGGTTGGTGGTCAGGCTTGGGCAACTCTTTAAACAACTTGGGTTTTGCTTGGTAATTTTTCAACTCAACCAAACTTGCCCGAGTTGCACCCTTATATATATCCTAATATCTTGAGATTTAGGTTTCCAAAGGTTTTTGATGCTTGGACACACAATTGCATTCAATACTCATACCCTATGTTACTTAGAACCTATGTTACATGGACTCGGGTACGAGTATCGGGTGGAGGTGTGTATCTAAACGTTGGACCTTCTTAAATTTAAATCTTGGGATAAGTATCCAAAATTGGATATGGGTATAGGGACACGCCGTATGCACATATATATTGCATTGTATATAGTATTCTTGGATGAGATGTTTTAAATTATGTAGAAATATATTAGAAATTAAATATGGTTCAGGAAAATTATGAAATTTTTATATATAATTTATGTGAGGCTAAAAATATTGCTTTACGAACAAATGTGAGTTTCTTCTTCTTCTTCTTCTTCTTCTTCTTCTTCTTCTTCTTCTTCATGTATTGTTACAAATTGAAGGATCTGAGTGTCTAAATTGGGTATGAGTGTTAAACACATATTCCACACCCTTACCCTTGTCATATCTGGTGGACACAGGTGTTGTGGGGGAAATAAAAGAGTCCTTGTAACACAGCCTAGAACGTGGATCGTTCCGGTATATGGAACGGGTCTAAAATGTGGTACGATAGGAGTACACTTATATATATTAAACTTAAGAATTTAAAATACTTTTAGAGTAATTTTTTTTTTTAAAACTATTAGGTATCCAATATATATATGTATATTCATGTAATATATCATTTTTATGAAAATTATGACTCATTTTTGATGTCTGTCTTGTTAAAACTTAATTCACCTTAGATTTTAGTTCATATATTTGATTTTTTGTCTCTTAAGGTAATATTTAAGGAAATATATTGGGAAAAAAATTTGGTATCGCTTCAGGCCACTAAATTTACCGTTTTGGAATGAAAGTATACCATGTTTCGAAACGTGCATATCAATACATAATTCACTAGGGTATTATTGTTTTCAGGTAACATAGCTCTTGCCTAAGGCTGCAAATGAAATGTGCTGTTCATGAACAACTCGAGCTTGACTTGTTTAAAGCTCGTTTGAGCTCGGTTTGTTTACTAAATGAACGAGCTTGAGTTTGATTTTTAGGCTCGTTCATTATTCGAGCCGAGCTCGAGTAGCTCTAAGCTTAACTCGATAAGGCTTGTGAACGTAATGATGTGAACGTAATGAAAATAAATTAATATTTATTATTAATAATATATCAAATAAAATTCATTAATTTATTTATTTTTCTGTTTGTGTTTGGTGTTTATGTAAATTTATATATTTGATTGATGAAATTTATTATTAATATAAACATGCTTGTATATTTTGCTTATAATTTTTTTATTTGTTTAATCTTAATATGTAAATTAGTTTAAGTATAATTGTTTTTTTCCTAGCTCGAGCAGCTCAAACTCGGCTCGTTTATGTAATTGAGCTAGCTTGAGCCGAGCTTGAGTTTCTCAAATATTTGACGAGCCAAGCTCAAGGTAATTTATTTAAGCTCGACCTGAGCTTGGCCCAACCAAGCTCAATTAATTATTAGTAAACAAGCTTGAACACTCAAAAGTTTGGCTCAGCTCGTTTGTACCCTATTGTACCTATGTCCCTGTAGCATAACTAGTCTACCCATCCAAAATCCCACTTTGGTGGTTCCAAGATTTAGCTAGCTGCCTTTGACACTGCATTAGGTGGGGTCCCACATTCATTGAAAAATTACAACAGTTAAGTACTGGTATCAGACATTGTATGCCCAAATAAATACACCTATAATCCCTAGGACTTGTAATAAGATAAAATGGATGCTTCAGCAATTCTATTATATTTGTAAGTTTCACATTCCAATTTCCATGAGCAAAGAATTAAATGAACCCAACCCCGCTCATTAAAATTTTTCAACCTTAGAGGTTGAAAAAAAAACCAATCCTTCTAGTCTGTCAAGTAGAATCTGTTCAATACACAAATCTGCTTTAAAAAACATTAAAACAAAAAATAAAAAAACAAACAAAACAAGAACAAAAACATGAAACAAGAAATAAAATAATCCTATGACCAGTTGCACATGTTCTTGATTCAAATTAAGAAATATTTCCTTGTGTACGTGCATGGGCCCGACCTTGCTACATGGCATTGCCTCATCACTAACACATAATGTGTCAGCTTCAATCGACAACAAGTGAACCAATCAGCAACCTGAAAGCTATTGTTGTGCTTGGCCTTGTTAGATTTGTGAGGCGCTCGGTCCAACCTTTGAGTAGGAAACTCTTCTTTGGGTGACATTTTTTTACTCAAAAACTCAATTCCGCGCTTTTAATTTTCGAGGAAAAACAAAACTCACTTCCTTCGAGGAAGAAATTCACTCCCAATTGAGAGAGAATGTGTTACATATACAAATCTCAAAGAAACAAAGAAAAACAACTCAAATTCATTCTAATACTTTCTATTTACATAATATCTGTTTATATTTAACAAAGACAAGTTATAGTTGACATCTATTTCTAGTATTTATTCATATTTTAACACATATATTACAACTAAGTAGAAAAATAATTGTTGCTATATGTTTATATATTTGATATATAAGTATATACATGATCGTATGGGTGCTCATAACTTCAGAAACTTCTATATGCCCACACCCTTGCCCCTGCTCCTGCTCCCACTTCATGCAACTAAGGTCAGCCTGGTGGGTTGCTCACCGAGCAAGACCTCAACCTTAAAGACAACATGGATGTGTTTCCTAGGCTGGAAGTAGGGCCTGGGCACCCTGCTAGAGGATTTGTGAATTGAAGACTAGAGTTCAGGATTGTCTGGATGCTCTCGCTGAGCTCCCCTCTCAGAAGTGTGGCACGCTCAGACCAATCCAAAACATGTGATACCTTGGTGATTGTATCATGCCTATCTCTGAATCACACTGCTAGTGACCAATCAGAATGTATCATACTTATACCAGTTCACTTATGATACGCTCCCGAAAGTTACAAAGTTAATCAAGTTGCCCTCCATTTTGCCTACCTAAGGGGGTTGTGCGATGTGTTCTCAAATGAGTTGGCTCCCCTAGGCTCGTCACCCGATATAAAAGGAACCTCCATGCATGTACAACAAACTCAAGCATCCCTGCTCTTCGGCGTATCAAATTTCCACTGCCACTCTCCCTCTCTGCTAACGCTACCCTTGGCTCTCTCCTCTACCACGTCCAGTGACCTCCTATCATACCAATGTTTGCCATCTTCCCGAAGGGCACTCCTCAGCCAACTCATGCCACATCACCCACATACTTACTAAGGACAAGGAAACTCTAATCACAAGAAGCTCTTTCTCCTGCCAACCTCATAACCACAGTGCCACACAAGAAAAACCCACCATTAGAATGTGATAATATGTGATAACCCATGCATTTACAATGATGGTCCATTTTAAGGAAACATTAGCATTTATTCCAACACAAGTATATTAGAGTCATGCATTTAATACTAGTCCATCACCAAGTCATAATTAGTAGCAACATTTTAAACACAATGCATTAGAAGTACATATTGGCCTTTAAAGTGCTTAATACACCACTGAATATTAGAACCAAAATAAAGATTGAAGCCCTTGCTAATTGATATAGGATAGCCTTGATATGTCCTATCCTCGGGACGAACTATGTGGAAGGAGTGGTGGGACTAAAGACAAAATAATAGATTCCAAAACTTTGGTTCAGAAGTTGATGGCAAAAGTGCTTCTAAGTTTTTAACAGACCTGTAATAGCAGAAATTCAATAAATTAGCTGAAGAGGTGGGCACACTGGAGGGATGAAAAAATAAAAGGAATGCAAAAAGTATTCAAAGTAAAAACTAATTTTTTTACACTTTTTCCTTGCCATTTCTTTTCCCTCCTCAAATCCACGATTCAAACAAATCATTAAGGGCCACCCAATTATTTTTCATATTATACATTTTCCTCGACGTTTTAATCTTTGGTCATTGTTCATATGATAGTGGAACCTTGTCTTTTTAGAACTACCAACATTACTTTACCATTTTGATGTGTATAGCATATGGGATATAATTCAAACTTCATTGCTTGATGTCCCAGCCTGCAATTAGATTGTCATGTTGTCATTTTCAGAAAACTAGAAAAATATTGAAATTATTGTTTACATGTTTGGCCTACAAATACTTATCCTCAACTTTTAGGTTTAGTTTGGATGGCAGGAAGTTTGAGGGGAGAATAGGAATGTGATTTGGGGTTCCCAAGATTCTATCATGTGGATTGGAGTGGAATTAAAAATGATTCCTGATTATTTATCATGCTGGAATTCACTTCTCCAAACAAAGCAAGAATCTAATCCCTACAATCTCCATTGTAATCTCCCATACTTGAAGGAATGTGAGTAAAAAAAGTAATAGGTCCACATTATTTAATATTTTGTCATTTATTACTGGTAATGAGATTTTTCATTTGTTTATTTTTTGATTTCTGCCATCCAAACCTAGTTTCAGTGTTGCTACACATTTTTTCTATGTGATGTTGGTCTTCTATGTTGTCAACATGTCTATTTGAGCAAGTTTGGTCACTTTTGTTTCAAAAATCATTTTTATGGGGGAAATGGGTTTCAAGAAATCATGTTTTCTTACTTTTCCCCCCATTATCTATCTATTTATTTTGTATTATTTAATTGTTTTTTATCCGAGTGCTATTGATAATGCCATTAAGTCCCATCCTGAACCCCAAATGCTGGCCCATGGTGGGGTGGTGGGTTTGAGACCCTTGGATTAGAGGGGATTCAAAGGGAGAGTTGGAGGGGAGGATGATCCAGTTTAGGGCAGGCCTTTTTCAGTGCGGGGGCCTCTATGGCAGTTTCTTCTGGGCAGGAAGTTGGGTGAATGGACCCCTATCAATGGGTAATGGAAAAGGTTTAAAGGACGGCTAATTTCTTGAGTTCCTGTCGAGGGGTTTGAAAATGATGCATTGAAGCTGATAATGGCAAATCAAACGAAAACGATGCCAAAGATTGATGATGTGACTGCAAGGAGGAGCGGGTGAAGTAATGCTAGATGTTGGAAAGATTTAGCACGGGTCATGTTTTGCTATAAATTGAAGTAAAGTTGGTTACTTGCCCTTGAATCATTGTATTTATTGGAACATTACTATTATATTTTTAAATTATAGATTAAACCATAGGTGGTCGGTTCTTATAACTGAACAGTGTTTGCTTATTTTTCTCCCTAAGATTTCTCTGTATATTGGGAACTGATTTAATTTAAACAATTAATCCACGAAGTTCTGCGCGAGGGATAGAAACGTGAGTCTAGTGTTTGTTGGAATTATGAGTTCTCTGACTGGATGCTTTCTTCGGTTAATCGAGATGTAAGCTGTTGATTCATTTATTAAAATTTATGCTTTCTTAGGGAAAGTGTTTTGCATTGACTACCTATGTATTGAAGCACATTGCTTGAAGCTTTGATGGCATTGTTTTTGGAGTATGTAGCTTTCTTTTGTCAGCCATGATGTTTATAAGGTGGTGGACTT
Source organism: Camellia sinensis (assembly GCF_055761805.1). NCBI lineage: Eukaryota > Viridiplantae > Streptophyta > Magnoliopsida > Ericales > Theaceae > Camellia > Camellia sinensis. The sequence continues at coordinate 153,624,889 of NC_138970.1, forward strand.
TTTATTTGAGAATCGGCACAGCATTTGTTGTTATAGTTAATATGCTTTCAATGCTGTAGTTTCTTTACCAAAATATAGAGAAAAAAAGATCATCATTTTATTTGTGGTCTTGATTAATTTTGGTTAGTTGAATCAACAAAAATGAGGCTTGAGATCTCATTTTATGTTGTTTCATCTCATTGGAAAGGTGAAATTGTATTTTGGGTTTTTATTTATTTTTATTTTTATTTGGCGGTCTATGATTGATTGGGATAAAAAAAAAATGACTTTAAAATCTCGGATCAATGAATCACTTCTCCAGGAATTGGCGCACCGGTCTTGGTGTTTAACTTCAGCAGTTCTCACAAGATGTATCATTGGATATTATAGGGAGAATTACAAATCAAATCAGTTTGACGTTTCAAAAATAATTAAAATTTTTGTAACTTTGGTTATTAAAATTTATAAAGTGTATGATTTGAATTTTTTAAAAAATAAAAATACGCACTTGTTTTTTTTTTTTTTTTTTGTTTTCCATATTAATAAACGATGTGAAATGCTATATTTTAAGCAATTCTTAAATGTTCATTTTTATTATTTTGTTAATGAGAAATTCAAATGCTGTTTAATAGTGTTTATTAGTGTCCATATGTGTAAAAAGATGTACTATAAAATTGTTACAAGTGCATAAAAATATTTAAAAATTTATGAAAAGTATATTGAAATTGTAATTGTTTTAATATAGGGTTGTTTAATGCTCCTACCTTTTTACTCTGGAACCCCCCCACCGATCTTTGGTACCTACTATCAAAATTGTTTCCCTCTTTATTTTTCTTTAAACTTCTATCATAATTTCAAATATATCTTTTGAACCGCATTCCTACATTTTCTACTTGCAACTCCTCCTTCCTTCTTCTAGCAGTCCCTCTCTAACTCCAGCGACCCTCCCCCTCCGACAACCTACTTAAACAACGACAACAGCAGTAACAGAGCAACCATCCGTTTCTTCGGAGTATCAGATAGATGCAAACTATTTTTCAAGGAATATATCAACATTGGAAGTGTAATGGGCTCAAGTTTGAAGGGTGATTCCTCAATTGTAGAGAATCACATTGATGCTGTTGAAGATGAAGGATTGGATAACCAGTTCGGAAAACCCCACTGTTTGCCTTCGCGACCACTCTCGCCGCCGTTCAGAAAACCAAATTTGAACAAAAACTTGATGTTCAGTACTATGTAGCCGAACAAAAGGCATATGTTCAGTTGTGAAGCACCAAACATATTCAACAAGTTCTGCTTTGTGTAACTGAACGAAGAGAAATAGACCAACCTGTGAGGTAGAGAATGAAAGAAATAGGGAGAGAGAGAGTCGCGCACAAAAGAGAGAAAAAGGGAGTAGGTTTCGGAGGATGAACATGAAGATCGCAAAAGAGAGTTCGCGAATTAATCGCTCCTCCACAGCCTCTGCCAACGCACTAACCTTTTCTGTCATTGATAGTTCTGTGAATAATAAGTAGTGGTAAGAGGCTTGTCGGAGAAGGAAAATAAAGGAGGTGAGTTGGTCGCCGAAGGCCGCCGATGGGAGTGGAAGTATTAGTGGGATTAGGGTTAGGGTTAGACTTGGGAGCATAGGATGATGACAAAATTGGTATTTGATGTTTGGACAAAATTGTAATAAAAAAAATAAAAAAAATGAGGAGTCCAAAGTAAAAAAAGTAAGGGCATTTAGCACTTCTCTTTAATATTATCTACATTTTATCTACATTTTAAGATAAAGTAGATTATCATGACCCTCTGTAAATGAGCAATGTTACATTATTACATGTACTAAAAATAGGGTGAAGCACTAATAAATCTCAAATTATAGACTTATGCACTACTTAGTCCTGCACATTTTCTGTTGAACCGAAAAGTCCTGAAACATATGAAATGGCACATTTGTCCTCCACTACGCGTGTTGATGTTTTAATTGGAGGGCAATGTGGGTTTTGGGTATTGGTAAAATTACTCTTCTGGACATAGAGCGCACTATAGGCTTTTATAGTTTTCCTCGTTTTTGATCGAATCTTTCAACCTGTATAAGGAAAACATTGGATAGCAACATTTCCACATTTGAACATTTCCATGTTGGTGGATTGAAACCCTAAATGTGGTTTTTGGATTTCCAAAAGGAGATTACTTGAATTCCACATTTGTGTTTCGGGAGAAACCCTACTTGGAGAAATATCTACACTATGCATATCAAATAAGAGCATTGTGGACTATGCCGAATAAAGCTTAGCGTCGTATTCTCCCGTGATTCGATTCACAGAGACGGAGGTGAGTGTTTAGTGTCTCGTACGCCGATTCATCCATTATTGGAGTTGCTGACGATGGCAATGAAACGCAGTCGTTAATGTGTTTTGAAAATTTTGTCTTTGATTTTTGATTTTTGGGTGTTGGTTGTGTGTATCGTTGTTGCATTCACTCATTTTCTCCCGATGTACTTCGCAATGTGAGTTTAGGGCATAATTTCCCCTGTGCATATTACACATGATGTTTTACATATTTTTGACAAAGTAACATTAGGTAACATTATCTTCGGTATTCGTTGTCATGATGGTGTGGGTTGAATGGTAGTGCGTTATAATTTCGATGTTAATGTTTCGGCCTGAAATGGTAAAGAATGCCATGTTTGGATGATATTGGTTGAGTGGTCGTTGAAAAACATCAAAGTTGTTTGCTAGTAGTTTGATGTTAAGCCACATCATCTTAATTTTTGACCCTTCAGATTTGGTTGTAACATCAAATTGTCGGTTAGAAACATAAAAGTTGTTTGGTTATGCTAGGCTAATGGATTTTGTTATGTTTGATGTGAATGCGTGGAATTTAGTACTACATTGGAAATTTTTTTTCGAATTTTTACCGCTTTGTATGCCATGATTTTGTGTGTAAATGCGTTAAGCCAAAAAAAAAAGATTGTGTTGTGCACAATGGTATTGCATCATGTAACGCCGGTCCGTATGTTGGGTTGTTTGACATCGCATTGATGGCCATATGTGTAATTGTGTTACGATTTCCATCGTTTTGTGTTATTGTTGTTTGAATATGGCGTGTTGTTTTGGGTCAGGGCCTAATTTTGATGTTAATGTTTCGGTTTGGAATGGTAAAGAATGCCATATTTGGGTGATTTTGGTTGCGTGGTCACTGAGAAACATCAAAGTTGTTTGGCAATAGTTTGATGTTAAGCCAAATCATCTTGTTACGTTTGATGTGAATGTGTCAAGTTTCACCATTCAGATTGTAGACGTCCCCGAACGTCCCGGGAGGATGAGTCCCGTTCTATTCATTTGGGCTCATTACATGTTCGGACTCTCAAATTGTCACGGTTCTAAATCTGAACCAAAGAGTCCAAATCCGGCAAATCGTTTTGAGAAAACAGATTTTGAAAGAAGTGTCAAACATGGACTGCTTTGCCAGATACAGAGTCGCCACCTAAATGTTTTATTTTGGAAAAATTTAAGAAACCCTAACTCGTTTGCGTAAGGCCACGTGTCTGTCATCACCAAAGTTGTCTCGGCTCGGGAACTTGGGTACGATTGGGGAAGGTCACTTCGTGAGCACCCCCGCTCGCCCGATCAAAGATCGACCTCTACTAACCATAATATCTATTTTTGAAAAGATTATGCGTTCTTATTCTAGTTATTAGCCTAGATTTACTATGTGATGCGCACAACATACAAGTATAGATTGGGTCGCCTGAATTGGAACAAAACATTTCATGTTTGTTTATTTGAAAATGGTTTGATGGTGCTACCCGCAAGTAGGCTAAGACGTGGATTTGTCACCCTCGGATGGGCTTAGAAAACATGATTTTGCCACTATCTAGTGGGCTTAAAACTCACAGTCAACGAATTGTTCCAATTCAAATAACCCAACCCTCACCCACAGGCATTTAGACAGTTTATATCACATAAGCACATAGCCTCATGGTAAGCATGCTATCATGGCAGTCACTCACATGCATGCAAGGATGCTAAAGCATAAAATTTACTGAGTACTCCAAGCCAAAACAGAAGCTGATTAGAAACCTATGCATGATCCTAACTATATAGAAATGCCTAATGCAACACATGCAAGATACAACTAAGATAGGCTCGGCTATTCTAAAGATGGCATGCGAAATGTTACAACTAACAAGTATTTAACTCGGAATTGAAATGCAATGTAGTTAGTATGATGCGCCGAGCCCGGTGCATGCAAAACAGATGAATGAATGCAAACATGCTATCATACTGTATGTTAATTGAAACATTCCCTAATCTAACCATCATAAGCGGGTAAATAAAAGGGAGAAAGACGTGGGGTTGGAAGACATACATCACACATACGCACACTTATTACAGTTGTGCCCTCACTCGGAGGGTCCGAATAAATAATATACAGTCCCGAATAAATAGTACAGTCCGAATAAGTACAAAATCCTAATTAATTAGCAAATTAATCTAGGAAAGCAGTAAATTGCACGCAAATCCGTGGATCACCTCAGCTCTGTTCCGAATGATGGATGATGCATGCTCGAGTTGCCTTGCGCGGAAATCCATTGCGATGTCCCGGTTCGTCTCTGTTTGTAATTGTTCTCAGGATGCGTGCCAAGCTCCGGAAGGCTGCCGATTTCTGATTTGCTGCAACAGAGAGCAACACAGGGGCATGACAAAATATTTTCACATATGTATGCATGACTACTCTTCAGGGAGTGTAGTCCTCGATCCTCATGCCACCAATCACGCATCTTGATGCATGATGGCTGAGGAGTCGATTTGCACGACTCAATATGAAATGAATGCACATATAGATACAACAAGGCCTAAACTCCATCATGGGTAATCCGGAGTGTCGGCGACAGGGAATTGAGACACGTTCCGTCACTCGTAGTACGAAACGTCCCTCGTTTCCCATGCTTGGGCTAACTCCTATCCCAAGCACTATGCAATATGGATGACATGCATGAATGCGATCCTAACATGCATCCTAGCATACACAATGCTATGAAATGACATACACAATGCACGATGTAACGAGGCATACACAATGCTCTAACATACAACCTAGTATACACAATGCTGCGAAATGAAATGGCATACACAATGCACGATGGACTTACACCAACATGAGTGGACCTCAACCACACTCACATCAGTAGCCATTAGGTGAAAATGGGATTATCGAAATGCGTGCACACATGCACGCAAACCGAGGACCGATCCTAGGCATAACATGCAACTCTAGCAAGGTATGGCAAGGGATGCAAGATGGCATACAAACTTACAAATTCCAGTACTGAAATATGATGCTAAACAGTCCCGAAACATGGAAACAAAAAAAGGGACCCGGTGCATGAGATGAATCCCGAAACTCGAAACTGGGCACATGGAATGACTTATAGCTATACAAAGTATGCATTATTTGATCATGAAATCTAAAGACAGAGCCAAGGCAGTCCCAAAACATGAACATTTCCAGTTCAAAGCATGGCCAAAAGATGCTAGCATGGTGGACTAAAATAGCATGCAAGATTGGCTAGCAAACATGAGTTATATGGCAGGTATAGGATGCACATGGAATCTTACCAAACCAGCAAAAATCAGTGAATAAAACATGTGAAAATATGCCCAAATAACCATGGAGATGCAACCAATACATGCAAAAATGATGAGCTCCTTTAGAGGGCCATGCAATGGATTATTAAGCACATACAAGGTGGACACTTAGCATGGCATAAACAACTATGAAAATCAAATATGGTAGTCTTAGAACTCACCAAATTGACCCTGGAAAGTAACTTCAAAGCATGCAAGATAGGGTCTCTTTGGAAGGCCAAAAATGACCACCAAATAAGTCAAGGTGAGAGGGGGTCACCCCCCTCTGATTTGGAGGCTCAAAACAGTGTGCTAGCCACTAAAAATCCACTGGATTTCAGTGGTTAGAAGGCCAAACCAAGCATGGAACAAGAGCTTAGGTGTAAGGCTCAAAATAAGGGACAATCAAGCATACAAGGAAGCATATGACCTCAAACAAGAAAATTTCCTTAATAAAACATGAAGATGATGTCAAAAGGAGACTCTTTTAAGTTTATAACAAATCTCAAAAGTGAACACAAATAGGGCTAATCTATTATGCAAAAATGGCCCTAAAAGAGAGATTAGAGACAAGGGACAGCAGCTGGCCCCAAACAGAGGAGAGCCCTTCAACAAAGTTGAAGAGGGGCTAAAAAAAAGGCACTTTACAGTTTATATCAAGTTTCGAAAATAAACACAAGTGAGGCTAAAACAACATGCAAGAAAAAGGCCTAAGAGAGGGATAAAGAGACAAGTGGTAGCAGCTGGCCTCAAACAGAGGAGAGCCCTTCAACAAAGTTGAAGAGGGGCTCAAAAAAAGACATTTTACAATTTATGACCAAATTCAAAACAGCTCACAAATAAGACTAAAATACCATGCAAAAATAGGCCTAAAAGAGAGATTAAACACAAAGGGTAAGGAGAAGACCTCAAACAGCAAAAAGTCCTCGATCAAACATGAAGATGAGCTCAAAATATGACTATTTACAGTTCAGGTTGGAGCTCAAAAATTTAAGCAAAAGGGACTAAGATATAGAACAAAATAAGGCAAGAAAGAGGGAGAAGAGGACTCACCCTTGTAGCACAAGTCTTCAGCAGCTTTTGGACCAAGGAAAGGTGCTCCTAACCTCTGAAAAACCGCCTCAAGTTATTGGAATGGAGTGTGGAGGTTGTAGGCTTGGAGGTGGTGTGTAAAGGGTGCATGAACCTTAGGGTTTGGAGGGTTGAATGAGAGATATAGAGGGTGTATGTATCAATGCCTGAGCTGGTTTTTGTAACCCCTCAAAATTGAGCTGGGGTACTGGCTTTATAGAGGAGAGGCCAAGGGAAAACGGGGGGAAAAACAAATTCAAATTTCTCCCCCAAAAGGCAGCCTCTCGGATACAGGATCTGAGGGGAAATAGCTGGCACAGCTGGAATACACTTGGAGAGAGGATCATGGCCGACCAGGTTCAAAAGGGTCAGGGGGCCTGCCGGCCACACCCCCTGGCCGGCCGGCCAGGGGTCAAAAGGGTCAATCAAAATTACTGGCCGACCACCCCAAAAAGGTGGCCTCCCATGTGTGCATAATACAAATATGTGGTCAAAACCCAAAAAATGTGAACCAGGAGAGAGAAAAGCCAACTTTTTAGAGGGGTTCAAAAGGGTCAGAGACAATTACTAGCCGTCCTATTCATATTGGTGGCCTCCCAGGTGTGTACAACACAAATATGGGGTTTAGGGCTAAAGAAAGTGCCCCGAGAGTGGTCAACATTAGCTTTCTAGTGAGGAAAACGGGCGACGGAGAGCGATGAAGAAATAAAACTGGCTTTTTAGAAAAATTGCTGGCCTCCCACCTTCCTACAAGCTTTCTAATAATGAAAATAAGGTCTCCACCAAAAATGAACCAAAACGGATGTAAAACGGAGGTTCGGGGACCGAAACGCGCGGCCCAAGGCCCCGAAAATGGGCTGTTAAACACCGGAGGTGGCATTCGACCACAAAGTTGGTCTCTCGAGCCACAGTGTCCCCAAAAGGGAGTAAATAAGATGTGTGCCGAAAACCGAAGCAAACGGAGGTGGTTAGGCGGTCCCGAACCGAGGCACACGGCCGTCGGCTCCGAAAAATCAGAAACCGGGCTCCAAACGGGAAAAATGGCCTACGACCAAGAAACGTAGCCTACGGCCACTGAGAGATGATCTACGAGACCTCTCCCTTCCTTCGGGAAGATAAAGCAGAGAAAACAGAGCCTGGTTCGCAAACCGAGGCAAGGCACGAAAGAGTCCGAAAGTCTGGAAGCAAGGCTTGCAGCCGGGACTCTGAAACTTCTGAACGAGCACAATATGCAATATCACCGAGCGCTCAATCAGTGACGTCTGAGTCTTAAGGTCGGTCAAAAATGGGGTGTCTACACAGATTTGGTTATAACATCAAATGGTCGGTTAGAAACATGAAAGTTGCTCGGTGGTATTTTGATGCTAGGCCAATGGATTTTGTAACATTTGATGTGAATGCATGGAATTTAGTACATCTGAAAGTTGTTTTCAATTTTTACTGTTTTCGTATGCCATAATTTTGTGTGTAATTACGTTAAGCCAAAAAAAAAAAAAGTTGTATCTTGCACAACGATATTGCATCATGTAACGTTGGTTCATATGTTGGGTTGTTTGACGTTCACATCGATGCCCTTATGTGTAACTGTGTAATGATTGCCATCATTTTGTGTTATTGTCATTTGAATATGGTGTATTGGTTTGTTATGTAATTGTGTAATGTAGTACATGTACATTGACAACATTTGGCCCTATGTTTGTGTTAGTGTGTTTGTTTCATACTAAGCCTGTAAATGGATCGGATTAGGATCGGATTTGTCAAAATCCGAATCCGATCCAATTAAGGCAAACTAGAATCCGATCTGAATCCGTTTAGGCCATACCTGATTATAGTTCACGCGGATCCGAATCCGATATTCGGATATCCGATATGATAATCCAATCTAATCCATTTATTTGTTTATTGAGCTACAATTTTATATAATTTGAATTTTTTTTTTTTTTTCATGTTGTGTTTTCTTCATTCAAATTGAGAATAATTGGATTGGATAAGATTTTTTCATATTCGATCCGTTTAATAAGCAGATTAAACGTGTTTGAATTATCATATTACCATATCGGATTTTTTGTAAATAGATTCGGATTTCGGATTGAATTTAGGTCGAATTGGATTAAATTTGATCCATTGACAACCTATTTCATACATTGGGGTAACCACTTGTTGATCATGCAATGTCCATATCATTGCGTTTAATTTGATATGCCTATTATCATTCTCATCTCATTATTGCTCAACATGTTTTGGCGACATGTGCTGTTGTACAAATCTAATGAACACTACCTTTTTTTGTGTATTAGGTAACGCTCGGCACAAACCCCCCATAAAGTGCCCGCTGTAAGGACGCGGGGTTCCAGTGTGAAAGAATGCACTTCGACACGGTTGGCAGTCAGGAATCAGACAAAGTTTCCTTTCAAGTGTAAAAATCTTGCATCAGCCATTATAAAGATGCCCCCCATCGACCCATCGAGACTTATGTACTGTTCGAACATTGTTGACGTGATCAAGACCATACTCGAGGTGAACCTGAACGATGGGCACATCCGACAACTCAAGAAAACCCCATTCTGGCTAATGATTGAGGCTATCCGTAGGCACAATTTGCAACCAAACACGTTCAAGAAATGTGATGAAACAGTTTGCCGAATCATACAGATATATAATTTAGGGGACAAAATTTTTTACATAGGTGGGCATGGTTTGGCACTAAGAAACAATGACATTCGTCTTGTATTTGGTTTCCAATGTGGAAAGGAAAAATTAGATGTGTCATAAACGCCTAAACCCCTAGCTGATTTTGTGCAACAGAGATGCCCCAACGTTGAACGAATATCATCTAAACTCATTAAAGATTTGTTGGTTGAAGTGCTGCAGGGCAAAACAGAACATGATGAGGAGGACGTTGCGAAGCTTCTGTGTTTGTACATTTGCGCTAAACTGTTGTTGCAACTACCAGACAGTCGATTGGTTGGTCATTCGTCTGTATAATTGACAAGTTGGATACATTACGGTAGGGGTGGGCGCGGGTCTGTTGCGGCCATGGAACCTCTAATCCGTTATCCGTCCACTAGATTGGCGGATTGGAGAAAATCAATCCGCATCCGTCCGCCAATCCGGCAAATGCAGATTGAGCGGATTGGTGGATGGATGCGAATCGGTTTGGTGGTTTAAAATTTTATAAATTTTCAACATAATTCAATTTGTGCATTTCCTCAAAAAAAAAAAGTATTACAGTTAATGACTTAAAAAAATATTATAGTCATTGCATGCCTTATTCAAAGAAAGAAAGTTTGAAATTTTAGGACTGCACGCATCATCCATATATTACAATCACAACATCCACATAAAGTATTATGTAAAGTATTACAATATGTGGTTCTTAAAATTTAAAAACAATTCAAACTATCAAAACCATGAATAGAGCAGTAATAGAGATTGTATGCCTCTGTATTGTTACATTTACTTTTGAAAACAAAAATCAACCGGCATATATCATCTTTTTTATTTATTATTTTTAGAGTTAGATTTAAAAATAAAAAAATATAGATAAATAATACATTTATTTTTTTCAATTCAAAAACTATATTCAAGTTGAAAACTCTTTTTCAACAGAATATATTCAAGAGAATATTAAACTTGTGGAGAAGTGGTTTAGAAATACTCTTCTGATCCTGGGGGACGTTAATGATCCTCACCTAGTCACCTGAAAAAGAATTAGCATTCCGGTCGGGGGTGCCGAAATTAGTATTTCGACGGACAAGTCAGTCTCTACACTCTGAATTACTTGTATTTTAAGTTAAGTGTAATAGTTCTCACATACCTTTCTTAGACTGTTGTTCCTTTATTTATACTTGTTTTCAGGGCCTCGGGGCCTAGCCCACTTTTCGCTCACTATCCGTTTATTTATTCGGCCCCATAGTTCAATAGTTACTCGGCCTATTTATTGAATTTGGCCTCCTGATCGTTCAGGTTAGAGCCGAGTAATGTCTATCTTCTAGAGCGTACGCTTCTGATTCTGCTATTTATTCGGCTCCCACAATTGCCCCCCAAACCCCCCATTGACGGCAGTTAGTTGGTGTGTTTGGTTTCGAATTTGAAAAGTCAAGAGAAACATAAATTAGGCGGCTTCACCTATCCCAATGTGAATGTCAGAACACACACGCCTTTCGGTCATCATTATACGTTCCTGCCTCATTCGTGCATCTTTCGCATTTATTATGATTTGCAACTCCAGTCTCTTCGAATGCATACTTTTTGAATATTCGAGTCTCCTGGATTGCCAGCCGGAATCCCTCCTCTATCTCGCGTCTTCTGCAACTTCTTCCCGTCTTTCCTTGTCTCCTTTGCCTCTCGTAAGTTCTCTTCTCTTCTCTTTGTAATCCTATTTTCCATGTTCATTTTTGATTTAGAATACCCTTGAGTCCTTACTAGAATGGCTAAGCATTTGAAAGACCTCCTTTTTGAGAGTCGTATTTCTAGGTTCCGGCGACATTTTTCTATCCCTGATGATGTCCATATATCTCTAGTGACGGACAATACTCTTGATATGGAGAGAGATGACCAAAATACCACCGTCTTTCCTCTCTTATCCATTGCGGAGGGCGGGGTTCGCTTTCCCCTACACCTGTTTCTTAGGGCCATCCTCTGCCATTGGGGTCTGATTCCTTCCCAACCCAATATGAATTTCTTTCGAATCATAATGGGAATCATAGAATTGAACTGGCGCCTTAGGATCAACCTTGGCATTCCGACAATTCAACATTGCTACGTTTTAGCTAACTCCTCCGGTCGGCTCGGGCGCTACTTTCTCAGGGCCAAGGACACCGACCATCACTTGGTAACCATGCTTGCCAGTTCTGGCAAACGAGTTGATGATGTAATGGTCAATGTCTGAGGCAACTGGGAATTCGGCGAGGGCGAAGATCACCTAGTCCCTATTCCCAGGAAGAGAGGTGAACCAGGTTGCCGTGTGACTCCTTGTGTTTATTGATCTTTCTTTTATTCGATTTTTTCTTCAAGTTTAATCCTTTGTTTTTGTAGGCAATAAGTTGAAGAAGATTCTGACCTCGGCTGACGACGCAGTCCTTACGGAAATTAAGACCGCACTCAAGTATTTTGGCCGTCCAAACGTACAGAAGCAAGGGAGAGCCGCCCATATACTCTTGCGGTACGAGCCTACTTATACTACGTTCTCGGCCGCAGATGACATTCCGATCCCATCCGGCGAACAACATCTTACAGCCCTTATCTTCCCCAACTTTAAGACCCTTAGGCAAATTGGTTTCGAAGCTTTTGATTCGGAACAAGACGTAGAGTCGGAGGTCGAGGTAATTGCCGAACCAACGAAAGAGTTTGCTGCGGAGGCCGAAGAGGTCGACGAGGCTCTAAACTTAGAGTTTGAGGCAGCCGGTCTTAACCAGCCTAACTCACTGTCCACTTCGGGTCGGACAGAATTTTCCTTCAGAGATATTTTTTCAAATTTGGGAGACCTACCTGGCTTTTATTCTGAGGGTATGCCTGGGAAAAATCTCATGCAGATGGGGCGAAAAGAGAAATGTCGAACGCATGGCCGCCCGACGGAAAGCTGAGGCCACCCGTTCTGGACCTGCCCCGACTGAATCTCCCGCACCCATTATTGTTGAGGAAACGACCCAAGTTCATGAGGTCGAGGTGGAAAAGGTTGCCGAACGTTCGATTACGGAGGAACAACCGATTTCTGAAGATCGGGGAGAAAAGCGTACAGCTGAGAGCGAAACTGTCTCCGAAGAGGGCCCTGTCGATAAAAGACCACGCTTGGAGGAGTCGGGTGTGGTCGCTCCTTTTGTTGTTGAACCAAAAATAAAGAACATGTCGATCTCCTCTGAAGCATCGGCTTTGAAAGATCCAGCCGTGGCGCTAAGCTTGGCTGCTTCAGTCTCGCTGCCGGCTGACAAGGCAGCCTTTCGCGTCGAGCCGGATTTGGTGGCCATAGCATTAGCTGCCTAGTCGGCCCTTCTGGTGGGTGACTTCATCCTAACTCCTTGTTTTGACTTTGTTTGCATACGGTATTTTTTGGTATCTGACGATCCCAACTTGTTTTGCAGACAGTCGAAAAGATCGCCGAATTAGGCAGCCGCCAGCATGATGTCGTGGAAAGGATTGGTCGTTTGCAGTAGAAAGTGGACGGTCAGAAGAGCAGGGCCGAGTTTGAGGCGATGAGAGCCACAATGGAGAGAGCGCAGGCCGAAGTTGAGAAAGAAAGGGCGTGGACTACTGACCAGCTCAGATCGGACGCCGAGGAGAGGGCGAACGCGACTGAGGAATCGCTCAAGTTAGCCAAGGAGGCGCTTACCAAGCTGGAGGCCGAATTGGCAGAGTTGAAGACGGCGAAGGAAAAAGTTGACTCTGAGGCTTCCGAAACATTCGAGGCTGCTCAGAGCGCCGCTCTAAAAAACTATGTAGAAGAGGTCCCCAAGTTCGAGAATCAGGGATTCAATCATGGCTGGCTCAAAGCCCTTGCTGCCGCTGGAGTGACATTGGACATGTCGATTCCATACGAGCAAGTAGACGTTGAGCCGCTAGAGTCTGATCCCGAGGATTGATTTTGGGGATCGAATTGTTTTTGTTATGTATTTTTAATTTCAATGTCTGTTTTTTGTTAGTTGATTTTCATCTTTTTTGGATTTTCATATGTAAAATGTCCGCTGCTAGCGCCCAATTGATGAATGAAAATTTTCTATGCTCTCAAGTTATTTCTTGTATTGTTTGCTGTATGAGTACATAATTAGGAGAATCAGTAATTAGAACAAAATGTCATGATTACGTGAGAATAAAACGGACTTATGAATATTGTACTTATGAATGGATTTGTGGAACGGCTGGGGCACTTAAGCCAACTAGATTGATGAATCTGCCCTTGCTCCAACTGGTTCATGATCGTAGAACGCCGAATAAAACGTTACTTATGAATGTTGCACTGATGAATGGATTCGTGGAATGGCTGGGGCACTTAAGCCGACTAGATTGATGAATCTGTCCTTGCCCCAACTGGTTCATGAACGTAGAATACCGAATAAAACGTTACTGATGAATGTTGTACTGATAAATGGATTCGTGGAACGGCTGGGGCACTTAAGCCGACTAGATTGATGAATCTGCCATTCCCCCAGCTGGTTCATAAACGTAGAACACCGAATAAAACGTTACTGATGAATGTTGTACTGATAAATGGATTCGTGGAACAGCTGGGGCACTCAAGCTAACTAGATTGATGAATCTGCCCTTGCTCCAGCTGGTTCATGATTGTAGAACGCCGAAAAAAACGTTACTTATGAATGTTGTACTCATGATCGTAGAACACACGCCGAATTACGGTGGTTGATGGGGCGATTGGGGCATATGACTCAGTCGGCGCCGGGTTGTTGACGTTTCAATATTAATAAGATTGCCTCGGAGGTGCTGCCCCTATAAGGAATAAATGGGCGTGTACTTCGTGAACGAGGGTCCTATTTATGTGCTCAGTCAGCAACTGAGTCCAGCTCTTTGAGGAAGATTAAACAAGTGCGAATGTCGAATAGACTTTTTTTCAACAGCAGAGGGGAAGTGAGGACGCTAGCTGAGCTGAGAGGAGATATGAGTCGAAGTGGTGAACCTTCGCGCCCAGGAAACAGGGCTCTGAGGGATCGGGAGAGGCACTAATCTCCTCGTCGTCGAAGTAGGTTGCCCAGGAGGGACAAACAGCCACAGGGCAGATCTCCTCAACCCCGTTCTGGAAGGGAATTTGACGCGAATCCACGCCCATTGAGTTTTGCAGTCTTCGTGGGGAATAGACCCACGACAAAGGCGGATTCAATCGTTCGAGGTCCAAATATGGCAGTCGAGTTCGCTCAACAGATTTTTCCACCCGAGGTCTAGTAGTCGATGGTAGATCAGCAGGACTTCGAAGTGTTTCGTGAAGGCGTTCACGGGGCGGTGAAGGGGCTGTACACCTCTTATGAAATCGGTATGCGTCTCTCGATGCGATATAGAGCAGAGAGATGAACGCATTCGGAAGTTAAAAGCTCGCGCGGAGAAGGCCGAGCGTGAGCTAAGAGAAATCAAGTCCGTCGAGTCTCAATCAGCCAGCCATCCCAACCCGGTTGTGGAAGAGAGGGTGACTTAAAGGCTGATAAGTGATGCTATTGCCGATCGGAACACGGCTAGCATGTTCGCGATCGAGACTGCGAGGGCCGCGACCTATGATAAAGGCTTCCATGACGACCGAAAGGTTGGAATTCAGAAGACCAAGGAGAAACTCGCCGAAGAAGTTTGCCGATGTGAAAACCGTGGGTTTAGGCACAGCTGGATCAAGGCACTTCAGGAAGCTGATGCTCTCCAGGCAGCAGGTGTGAATTCGGCGTTGCCGTTATACCAACAGAATGATTTCCCCTTCTCTGCCTTCGAAATTGAGAAGAGCGATGATGAGGTAGCCGCCGAAGAGAAGAAGACCTTGCCATGCTTATGTAGAAATTATGTATTTATTGGCTGATTTTAATAAAATGCTTAATTTTCAATTTGTAGCGTACTTTTTATTTATGTTAGTACACTTGATGTCAATCGATTTATCTAAGGACTTTTTATTTATGTTAGTACACTTTGAATGTTCGCACGTTTTAGACTATGCATGTGCGGTCTGAACTATTCCATTTTGAATAGACGTACATTTCAGCCTTTTGAATATGCATATTTCAGCCTTTGTTTATACGGCTTGTACAAAGAAGCCTCAAATTGGGAGGCTTTTAATCGGCCCAAAAGCGTCATGCGCCAATGGGGCTCCGCATCTGGAGGCTTTATTGGCCCAAAGATGTCATGCGCCGATGGGGCTCTGAATTCGGAGGCTTTATCCGCCCGAAGGTGACATGCGCCGATGGGGCTCCGAATCCGGGGGCTTTATCGGCCCAAAGGCGTCATGCGCCGATGGGGCTTCGAATCTGGAGTCTTTAATTGGCCAATCGTGATATCTACGAAGGGCGCTCCAAATCCGGAGGCTTTATCGGCCCAAAGACGTCATGCGCCGATGGGGCTCCGAATCCGGAGTCTTTAATTGGCCAATCGTGATATCCACGAAGGGCGCTTCGAATCTGGAGGCTTTATCGGCCCAAAGGCGTCATGCGCCGATGGGGCTCCGAATCTGGAGTCTTTAATTGGCTAATCGTGATATCCACGAAAGGGCGCTCTGAATCCGGAGGCTTTATCGGCCTAAAGACGTCATGCGCTGATGGGGCTCCGAATCTGAAGTCTTTAATTGGCCAATCGTGATATCCATAAAGGGCGCTCCGAATTCGGAGGCTATATCGGCCCAAAGGCGTCATGCGCTGATGGGGTTCCGAATCTGGAGTCTTTAATTGGCTAATCATGATATCCACGAAGGGCGCTCCGAATCTGGAGGCTTTGTCGGCCCAAAGGTGTCATGCGCCGATGGGACTTCGAATCCGAAGGCTTTAATTGGCCAATCGTGATATCTACGAATGGCGCTTTGAATCCAGAGGCTTTATCGGCCCAAAGACGTCATGCACCTATGGGGCTCCGAATCCGGAGTCTTTAATTGGCCAATCGTGATATCCACGAAGGGCGCTCCGAATCCAGAGGCTTTAATCGGCCCAAAGGCGTCATGCGCCGATGGGGCTCCGAATCCGAAGGCTTTAATTGGTCAATCGTGATATCCACAAAGGGCGCTTCGAATCTGGAGGCTTTAATTGGCCCAAAGACGTCATGCGCCGATGGGGCTTCGAACCCGGAGGCTTTTATCGGAACACTTTTGAACTAGATTGCACAGTGAGTAAACAGGGATCTTTGCATAACAAAAGCGGAGTGTGTACATGGTGAGCCATTTAGGACTAATATCATTCCCCACAGGTCGGGTTTAATGATAGAATTTGCACAAGTGCATTGAATTCCAAGGCTGTGGCAGACTCCTTCCGGACATGTCTTTGAGCCGATATGCCCTTACTTTTGCGATCGAATCAATCTCATGGGGCCGTCCCAGTTTGGACCCAATTTTCCATCCGACGGCTTCTTGGTAGCTAGAAGTACCTTCTTCAGGACCAACTCTCCTGGTGTATAGCGGCGCAGCTAAACACGTTGATTATATGACTTGGCAAGCTGCTGCTGGTACCGCGCCATGGACGCAAGGGCACGACCTCTTCGTTCTTTGATCTGAATCAAATCCAAAGCCAGCATCATGTCATTTCGGTCCATATCAAAAACTTGCGATTTCAGGGTTGGGTGGCTGATTTCCAGGGGTACAATGGCCTGGGTTCCAAAGCATAGAGCAAACGACGTTTCTCCAGTGGATCGCCTTGGCGTAGTTCGATGAGCCCACAATACACTCGGCAATTCTTCGACCCATTTGCCATTAGCTTTCTCCAGCCTCTTCTTGATGCCGTCCAAGATGGATTTGTTAGAGGCTTCGGCTTGACCATTGCTTTGTGGATAAGCCGGCGTAGAAAAGTAAGGCCGAATACCATACTTGCTGCATAGCTCTCGGTAAACGCCACAATCAAACTAGGTGCCGTTATCTGAAATTAGAGCTCTTGGAATGCCAAATCGTGTTATGATATTTCTCCATATAAAGCGCTTAACATCAGCATCTTGAATGTGAGTTAATGCCTCTGCTTCGACCCATTTTGTGAAATAATCTGTGGCGACGATCAAGTATCGCTTGTTCCCTGGGGCCTTTGGCAATGGTCCTACGATATCAAGTCCCCACTGGGCGAACGGCCAGGGACTGGTAATGGAGCTTAACTCTTCAGCAGGCAGATGGGTTAACGGGGAGAACTTCTAGCACTGTTCACATTTCTTCACATAGCATTCAGCATCAGATCTCATTATCGGCCAGTAATACCCCTGTGTTATAGCTCGATGGGCCAAAGAGCGCCCGCCAGAATGGGCACCACAACTGCTCTCATGTATTTCAGTCAGAAGCTCTTCAACTTTGTCCGGGTGTACACATTCCAGTTATGGACCAGAAAGGGATTTTTTATAAAGCCTTCCTTGCAGATCCAAGTAGTATCGCAGGGCTTTGTTTCGCAACTTGTGCGCTTCTTTTTTATTCGCTGGGAGCTGTTCGGAAGACAGGAATGCAGCAATGGGGTCCATCTAACTTGGTCCTGACTCTATGACATTGACTTGGATTTCCTCCGAAGGGCCAATGCTCGGCTTAGGGATGAAACCTACTTCGATGGTCCGTTTAATCTCTGAGTTAATGGCGGAGGCTAGGCAAGCTAGGGCATCTACATGTGTGTTCTGGTCACGTGTTATCTGATTTCATTCATGATGGTCAAATTGGACCAGCAAGGCGCTAGCCGATTTCATGTAAGCCGCCATACGGTCAGTTTTGGCTGCGTACTCCCCCTTTAGCTGATTGATCACCAATTTTGAATCGCAAAATACTAGCAAACGCCGAGCACCCAGAAGGTGTGCATTCCTCAAACCGGCCAGAAGGGCTTCGTATTCGGCCTCGTTATTTGATGCTTCGAAGCCGAGTTTGATGGCCTGCTTAATTATTGCGCCGTCAGGAGCCATGATTACTACTCCGGCACCGCTGCCCCGTTGATTGGGTGATCCATCACAGTACAACTGCCAAATGTCCCCAACATAGATTCTCCAGTTTAGCTTAGGTCGAACTTTATTAGACTTGAAGTCAGCAAGACCTCCAGAGAATTCGGCCACAAAGTCAGCAAGCACCTGGCCCTTTATTGAGGTTCTAGAAAGAAACTGAATATCGTACTGGCTGAGTTCAAGAGCCCACTTTGAAACGCGTCTTGATGCTTCCGCACTGCGTAGTACTGATCGGAGGGGGTAATCTGTTAACACCCCGATGCTATGCCCCTGGAAGTAATGCATCAGTTTTTCTTGCCGCCATGACTAGAGCGAGGATAAGTTTTTCCAGCGGAAGGTAGCGTGTTTCGGCGTCGACCATTGCCTTGCTCACATAATATATTGGCTGCTGCTCCCCCAGCTCTTCCTTTATTAGTACGGCCCTGACGGCCCGGTCAGAAACTGCCAAATACAGAATGAGCATGTCACTTGCTGAAGGTGTTGTCAAGAGTGGAACTAATCGGAGGTAGGTTTTAAGGCCGTTGAAGGCGGCTTCGCACTGTAGACGTCCCCCGAACGCCCCGGGAGGGTTAGCTCCCGTTCTGTTCATTTGGGGTCACTACAGCTCGGACTCTTGAAATGTCACGGTTCCTAATCTGAACCAAAGAGTCCAAATTCGGCAAATCATTTTGAGAAACTGATTTTTGAAAAAGTAGTGCCAAACATGGACTGCTTTGCCAGATACAGAATTGCCACCTAAATATTTTATTTTGGGAAATTTAGGAAACCTTGACTCGGTGCCAAAAGGCCACGTGTCCGTCATCACCAAAGTTGCCTCGGCTCGGGAACTTGGGTACGATTGGGGAAGGTCACTTCGTGAGCACCCCCGCTCGCCCGGTCATAGACCGGCCTCTACTAACCATGATATCAATTTTTGAAAACATTGTGAGTTCTTATTCCGGTTTATTAGCCTAGTTTACTATGTGATGCTCACAGCATACAAGTATAGACCGGGTCGCCCAAATTGGAACAAAACATTTCATGCTGGTTTTTGAAAAGGGTTTGCTACCCGCAGGTAGGCTTGAAACATTTGATGATTTATTCCAATTCAGATAACCCAACCTTCACCCACAGGCATTCAGGCAGTTATATCACATAAGCACATAGCCTCATGGTAAGCATGCTATCATGGCATTCACTCACACGCATGCAAGGATGTTAAAGCATAAAAACTCACCGAGTACTCCAAGCCAAAATAGAAATTTATTAGAAATCATGCATGATCCTAATTATACAGAAATGTCTAATGCAACACATTCAAAATGCAATTATAGCAGGCTCGGCTATTCTAAGATGGTATATGGAATGCTACAACTATCATGTATTCAGTTTTGAAATTGAAAATACAATGCAGTTAGTATGATGCGCCGAGCCCGGTGCATGCAATACAGATGAATGATGCAAACATGCTGTCATACTGTATGCTAATTTAAATATGCCCTAATCTAACCATCATAAGCGGATAAATAAAAGGGAAGAAAGACGTGGGGTTGGAAGACATACATCACACTCACGCACACTTATTACAGTTGTGGCCCTCGCGCAGAGAGTCCGAATAAATATACAGTCCAAATATTACAGTCCCGAATAAAAGAATATTACAGTCCAAAATATTACAAAATCCTAATTAATTAATGAATTAACTAAGAAAGCAAATAAAACTGGCGTGCAAGCCAGGGACTGCCATGCTTCTGATGGATGATGCATGTCCGGATTGTCTTGCGCGGAAATCCACCGGAATGCCCCAATTAGCCTCTGTTTGCACCTGTTCTTGAAATGCGTGCCGAGCCCCAAAAGTTGCTGATTCCTGGTTTTGCTGCAACAGAGAGCAGGAAAGGGGCATAGCAATGTATTTGCACAGATATATGCATGTCTCGATCCTCGTGCCACCAATCACGCATACCGAGGCATGATGGCCGAGGAGTCGAAATGCACAACTCAATATAGGATGAATGCACATGAAACTACAGCTAAAACCTAACTCCATCATGGATAATCCGGAGTGTCGGCGACTGGGGAATTGAGACACATTCCGTCACTCGGAGTACGAAATGTACCTCGTTTCCCGTGCCCGGGCTAACTCCTATTCCGAACACGATGCAATATGCATGATATGCATGAAATGCAACTAAGATATAATCCTAACATACTCAATGTTATGGAAATGAAATGCCTCGAAATGCGTGCACGCAGGCACGCAAACCGAGAAAATGCACGAATGCAATGAAGATGAGATGCCTCGAAATGCGTGCACACGGGCACGCAAACCGAGGTGATGCCATACGAAGTGCA
Organism: Camellia sinensis; assembly: GCF_055761805.1. Taxonomy (NCBI): domain Eukaryota; kingdom Viridiplantae; phylum Streptophyta; class Magnoliopsida; order Ericales; family Theaceae; genus Camellia; species Camellia sinensis. Next base: position 153,645,462 of record NC_138970.1, read on the forward strand.
ATGAAAATGAGATGTCTCGAAATACGTGCACACGGGCACGCAAATCGAGGCAATGACGGAATACTATGAAAATGAGGTGCCTCGAGATACGTGCACACGGGCACGCAAACCGAGGCGACGATCGAATGCTATGAAAATGAGGTGCCTCGAAATGCGTGCACACGGGCACGCAAACCGAGGCGACGACAGAATGCTATGAAAATGAGGTGCCTCGAAATGCGTGCACACGGGCACGCAAACCGAGGCAATGACAGAATGCTATGAAAATGAGGTGCCTCGAAATGCGTGCACACGGGTACGCAAACCGAGGCAATGCCAAAATGTGATGAAATGACATGAAAACATGATATGGGCTTATACCAACATGAGTGAGCCTCAGCCACACTCACATAGGATGCCGGCGGGTAAAAATGGAGTGCCTCGAAATGCTTGCACACGGGCACGCAAACCGAGGCGATGACAAAATATGATGAAATGACATGGAAATGACAAATGGGCTTATACCAACATGAGTGAGCCTCAGCCACACTCACATGGGATGCCTGCGGATAAAAATGGAGTGCCTCGAAATGCGTGCACACGGGCACGCAAACCGAGGCAATGCATACGCAATGCAAATGACATGGAAAATGAAGTATGAACTTATACTAACATGAGAGAGCCTCAGCCACACTCACATAGGATGCCGGCGGATAAAAATGAGGTGCCTCGAAATGCGTGCACACGGGCACGCAAACCGAGGCAATGGTAAAATGCTATGAAATGACATGGAAATGACAAATGGGCTTATACCAACATGAGTGAGCCTCAGCCACACTCACATAGGATGCCGGCGGATAAAAATGGGGTGCCTCAAAATGCGTGCACACGGGCACGCAAACCGAGGCAATGGTAAAATGCTATGAAATATGGCAAAAATGATATGCAAGTATGCCAATGGAATTTCAGCACTAAAATATGAGGGAAAACAGTCCCGAAAAGAAGCGAAATGACATGAAATGCAAGGAAATGTCCCGAAATGCGAATTTAGGCACCCGAAATGACCTATTGCTATGCCAAACATGCACAATATGGACATGCAATGCAAAGACAGAAGCTAGACAGTCCCAAAAGATGCACTTTCACAGTTATAAACATGGCCAAACAGCAAGCATAGGTATGGTAAAAATAGCATGCAAGAATAGGGGTCAAAAGAGGGGTAATGAAGCAAGTGATATAAGCAAAACTCAAACTGAAAAATTTCCTTCTACAACACTGAAGATGGACCAAAAATATGAACATTTACAGTATATGGAAGCCTCAAAATCAGTATACAAATATGCTAAAAAGGTGATGCAAAACAAGGCTCAAAAGGTGCTATAACATGAAGTATGCAAGATGATCATCAAACAGCCAAAGACCCTTAATAAAATATGTAGAATGGACCAAAATAAGCACTTTTCCAGAACTGTAAAATGGCCAAAAACAAAAGCATGGTAGGCTAATTAAACATGCAAGAATGGGGAATAAAAGGGGGATATAACATGAAGTGACCTATGGAGACCCCAAACCATGAAAGGACCTAGATGAAACATGAAGTATGGACCAAAATAAGAACTTTTTCAGAACTGTAAAATGGCCAAAAACAAAAGCATGGTAGGCTAACTAAACATGCAAGAATGGGGAAGAAAAGAGGAGTATAAAGGGAGGTACAACATGGAAATCCCAAATGATGTTGAGCCCTTCTTCAATGTTGAAGAGGGGCTCAAAATAAGCCTAATATCAGTTTACAACATGCTCGAAAATAAATTGCTCATGGGTCAAAAATAGCATGCAAAACTATGACATACAAGAGGATCAATGAAGCAAGTGTATTATGGAGGGATCAAACAGGGTTGAGCCCTTAATGAAAAGTGAAGATGAGCTCAAAAGAGGGCCCTTTTCAGTTAGGGCCGGAGCTTGAAACAAAAAGCAAGTGGGGCTTAGAAATAGAGCAAGGAAAAGGGTCAAAAGGGTAAAAGTATTACTTACCCTTGAAGACTCAAGCTTTTGTTGCTTCTTGGATGGATTTGCAGCTGCTTTGACCTTTGAGAAACCTTCCTTGTTGCTGGAAATGAGATGGTGGTGGTAGAGCTTGGTGGTGTAGAAGGAATGATGGTTAGGGGCTTAGGGTTTTTTGAAGAATTGAGAAGGAAGAAGATGGAGTTGGCTATGGAAGCTTGAAGGAGAGTTTTTCTAACCCCAACAAAGGAGGCCACCAGCTGGTTATAAGGGTTCAAAAGGGGGTGTAAAGGTGGGGGAAAAGGAGAGCAAAACTCCCCCACAAAATATCCCCCGGACACAGAAAATATCTAGGGGATATTGCCCCACAGTTGTAAAGTGCACAGTGCGAGGAACACGGCCGGCCTCTCACTTTTGTTGGAGGTGGCCGGCCGGCCACACCCCCTAGCCGGCCGGCTAGGGGTCAAAAGGTTCAATGAGATTTTCTGGCCGGCCAGCTACTGGGGAGGTAGTCCTATGTGTGTACAACACAACCATGTGGTTAAAATTCCAAGAAAGTGGGTCCAAGGGGTTCAACATTAGCCCGGAAAGAGGGGGTCAAAAGGGTCAATTTGAATTACTGGCCGGTCATGAACTTTTAGGGGCCTCCCAGGTGTGTACATCACAGATATGTGGTTCAAAGTTCAAGAAAAAAGGTCCAAGGGGTTCAACATTAGCCCGGAAGAAAGGGGTCAAAAGGGTCAGGTAGCCTTAATGGCCGGTCACCAACTTTTAGGGGCCTCCCAGGTGTGTAGATCACAGATATGTGGTTGAAAGTTGGCAACACTAACCCTAAGGTGTTCAACATTAGCCCGGAAGTGCGAAAAACGGGCGCCGGGAGGCTCCGGAGGAGAGATAACTGGTTGCTGCAACAATTGCTGGCCTCCCACCCTTTAGTGACCTTCCCTATGATAAAACAGAGGTACCTGCCAAAAATGAACGAAAACCGTTGCAAAACGAATGTTCCGGGGCCAAAACACGCAGTTCGGGGTCCCGAAAATGGGCTGTTAAGCACCGAAAATGGCATTCGACCACGAAGTGGGTTTCTCAGACCCCAGTGTCCCTCAAAAGGGAGCAAATAGGAAGTATGCCAAAAATCAGAGCAAACGGAGATGGTTAAGCGGTCCTGAACCGAGGCACACGGTCTGACGGCTCCGAAAATCGGGAACCGGACTCCGAAATGGGCAAAATGGCCTACGGCCACCAAATGTAGCCTACGGACATTGAGAGATGGTCTACGGGACCTCTCCCTTCCCTCAGGAAAAGAAACAGAGAAAATCGAGTCTGGTTCGCAAACCGAGACAAGGCACAGAAGAGGGTTCGGAAGTCCGGAGGCAGGGCTCACGGCCGTGGCTCTGAAACTTCTGAACAAGCACATTATGCAACATCACCAAGTACTCAACTGGTGACGTCTGAGTCTCAAGGTCGGTCAAAAATGGGGTGTCTACAGTTGCCCCTCTTTGACAGAACTCGGAAGTCACAAGTGACGGGAGTGAATGTCAAAGCCCAGAGACGACCCACTTTTGACAAGGCCGAAGACTTAGACAAACATACAAGGTAAATAGAGATGTGCCCGCAGGCATGCCCGTAGGCAGGGGGGCAAAATGCAAATGATATGCAGAAAGCCGAAGGTAACCCAATGATCGTGCAAATGCAGCAAGTTGTAATGAAGCAAGTATTCGCAAATAGATGCAATAGTTTTAAGCAAGAATGCAAAGCAACAACTACATTTCATGTAGTTAAGAATGCGGAGGATTATTCAATCCCCGCCATGTCTCACACGGAGAAGAGACAATACCTGCGTGATTCGTCTGGTCGCACCAGCTTGAATTGAACCGTACATATAATATCGTGCCTGCAAAAGAGAGAAATGGCAACAAATACGATATGCTGACAACATGTATTTAATGTGATTCCGAAAGTTCGACACACGCAGTGCCGGTGAGTGAATGCATCGCAATGCAAGAATGGAACATGCGTGACAAAGCATGCTCAAACATAGAAATATGCCAATATCAAGAAATGTACATGACAAGGCAAGTATGCTCATGAAAATGCAAGATAATGTGACACGAGCATGAATCAGGGTGCCCGTTTGTTATGAAACAATGAGTACGGAAATGCGTGTTTCGGCGAAGGTAACTCGATCACGGCCTCTGATCTGCTTCCCTGAAAGGTTACAACTCATTCAAAAAGGATACACTTTGATTTCGATGAATGATGATGAGACACATGTCAGAACTTGAAGCCGAAGTCCCGGCGGATCATTTCGCGACCGGAAGTGTACTTTTCTTGAACTTTTTCAGGTCCCGGGAACTCCTATCTTCCTCAAAATTTGCAGAGAGCTAGGTGAGCATGTGAGGAACATGGCCGGCCATTTATCTTCCCAAGGGGGGGTGGCCAACCGGTTTCCATAAAAGCTAATGGCTGGCCGGCCATTTCTGCAAAAAGCAGATGGCTGGCCAGCTAGAAATAGGGGCCGGCCGGCCATGGCCTTTTTCCAGGGCTATTTTGGTCTTTTTCCCTCTTTTTGGCATGCCTCTTCAACCAAGACTCAAGGCTTATAAAAGGCAGTCGAGCCCCCCTCCTTTTCTTGCCTCTTTCAACACTTTCCTCTCCAGATCTGAGTTTCACGCGCGTTTTCCAACGCCCCGCGCAAATTGTTCTCGCAAAAACACTCAGTTTTAAGCACTTTGGAGCGATTAAATTCCGACTTCGGAGCTTCTTTTTGCATTTTCGCCACTTGAGGTAAGTCTACCTTAATATTTGGAATATTTTCTCGGGAGTTGACTTTTGTTGACTTTTCGTTTCCCGAGAGTTGACTTTTGTTGACTTTTTCCAATTTTGGCCCATTTTTCTCATTTTTGCTCCCTTTTGCAGATTCTTTGGAAATGGCGGGCAATTCTCCTCACGGCGGGGGTTTTCCAAGTGCCGGCGATGATTTCGATCCCATGACTCTGCCCCCAAGGACCCGACCTTTCATTCCCGGGAGGTACCGTCCGCCAGCACACGTCCTTCCGCGCGCCGTCTTCCGTCATTTTACCAGTTTTGACGAGGGAGCACCCGGGGATTTGCTTCTCAGAGAGCCGGAGCAGCATCTCTCTCATGAGGCCCGAGAGGTATTTATCTCATCTTCTGTATTTTACATAGATTTCGCACCTTTGCCATGCTTGAACACGCAGTTTAGCTTATGACATAGTACTTTGCTTGCATCTTGAACATGTGGTTTCAACCCTTGAATTTCTGAACACTCGGCTTATTAATTAATTGCGAACACACAGTACACATTAGAACACACGGCTCAAACACTGATTTGTCGAACACACAGCCCGAATTCGAAAGTGAACACACAGCCCGCACTTTAAATTTTCTGAACACGCAGCCCAGATAGATAGTGAACACGCAGCCCAAACTTTTACTGAAAGTTGAACACGCAGCCCAAACTTCAAATTTTCTGAACACGCAGCCCAGATATATAGTGAACACGCAGCCCACAATTTAACTGAAAGTTGAACACGCTGCCCAAACTTCAAATTTTCTGAACACGCAGCCCAGATAGATAGTGAACACGCAGCCCACAATTTAACTGAAAGTTGAACACGCAGCCCAAACTTCAAATTTTCTGAACACGCAGCCCAGATAAATAGTGAACACGCAGCCCACAATTTAACTGAAAGTTGAACACGCAGCCCAAATTTCAAATTTTCTGAACACGCAGCCCAGGTAGATAGTGAACACGCAGCCCACAAGTTAACTGAAAGTTGAACACGCAGCCCAAATTTCAAATTTTCTGAACACGCAGCCCAGGTAGATAGTGAACACGCAGCCCACAAGTTAACTGAAAGTTGAACACGCAGCCCAAACTTCAAATTTTCTGAACACGCAGCCCAAGTAGATAGTGAACACGCAGCCCACAAGTTAACTGAAAGTTGAACACGCAGCCCAAATTTCAAATTTTCTGAACACGCAGCCCAGGTAGATAGTGAACACGCAGCCCACAATTTAACTGAAAGTTGAACACGCAGCCCAAACTTCAAATTTTCTGAACACGCAGCCCAGATAAATAGTGAACACGCAGCCCACAAGTTAACTGAAAGTTGAACACGCAGCCCAAATTTCAAATTTTCTGAACACGCAGCCCAGGTAGATAGTGAACACGCAGCCCACAAGTTAACTGAAAGTTGAACACGCAGCCCAAACTTCAAATTTTCTGAACACGCAGCCCAAGTAGATAGTGAACACGCAGCCCACAAGTTAACTGAAAGTTGAACACGCAGCCCAAATTTCAAATTTTCTGAACACGCAGCCCAGGTAGATAGTGAACACGCAGCCCACAAGTTAACTGAAAGTTGAACACGCAACCCAAATTTCAAATTTTCTGAACACGCAGCCCAGGTAGATAGTGAACACGCAGCCCACAAGTTAACTGAAAGTTGAACACGCAGCCCAAATTTCAAATTTTCTGAACACGCAGCCCAGGTAGATAGTGAACACGCAGCCCACAAGTTAACTGAAAGTTGAACACGCAGCCCAAATTTCAAATTTTCTGAACACGCAGCCCAGGTAGATAGTGAACACGCAGCCCACAATTTAACTGAAAGTTGAACACGCAGCCCAAACTTCAAATTTTCTGAACACGCAGCCCAGATAAATAGTGAACACGCAGCCCACAAGTTAACTGAAAGTTGAACACGCAGCCCAAATTTCAAATTTTCTGAACACGCAGCCCAGGTAGATAGTGAACACGCAGCCCACAAGTTAACTGAAAGTTGAACACGCAGCCCAAACTTCAAATTTTCTGAACACGCAGCCCAGGTAGATAGTGAACACGCAGCCCACAAGTTAACTGAAAGTTGAACACGCAGCCCAAATTTCAAATTTTCTGAACACGCAGCCCAGGTAGATAGTGAACACGCAGCCCACAAGTTAACTGAAAGTTGAACACGCAGCCCAAATTTCAAATTTTCTGAACACGCAGCCCAGGTAGATAGTGAACACGCAGCCCACAAATTAACTGAAAGTTGAACACGCAGCCCAAATTTCAAATTTTCTGAACACGCAGCCCAGGTAGATAGTGAACACGCAGCCCACAAGTTAACTGAAAGTTGAACACGCAACCCAAATTTCAAATTTTCTGAACACGCAGCCCAGGTAGATAGTGAACACGCAGCCCACAAGTTAACTGAAAGTTGAACACGCAGCCCAGGTAGATAGTGAACACGCAGCCCACAAGTTAACTGAAAGTTGAACACGCAGCCCAAATTTCAAATTTTCTGAACACGCAGCCCAGGTAGATAGTGAACACGCAGCCCACAAATTAACTGAAAGTTGAACACGCAGCCCAAATTTCAAATTTTCTGAACACGCAGCCCAGATAGATAGAGTTTGCATGTAGCTTATTTCACTTCATCGGCACACAGCCCATTTCATCTCATTGGCACACAGCCCATTTCATCTCATTGGCACACAGCCCATTTCATCTCATTATTGACACATGTATTCATTCTGAATGCAGGTTTGCTCCCGCAGTGTGCGGGGGTATGGTTCCACTGCCGCGAGGGATTGGTATGCTGAGCTCTCGGAGGCTGTCCGGGATTTAGTAGACTTGGCAGGGTTTGGACCCTTCTGCGTCGGGTTGTCACGTTGTCCTGCCAGGAGGACGCTGATGGCAGCTCTGGTAGAGAGATGGTGGGACACCACCAATTCCTTTCATTTCTCTGCTACCGGGGATATGACCATGACCCCTTTTGACTTTGCTGTATTGACCGGTTTAGACGTCGGAGGTTGGTCCATCCCCTACGACGAGGATATGGGCGAGTGGGAGGCCGCCTGGATGTATCTGTTGGGGGCTCACCCACCTGTTGACAGGGTCTCTGGGAGAGTCCGATACACTTGGTTCTCTTCCCATTTCCGGCGGGCGGAGATGGTGCCCGAGACTCCCGAGGAGACAGAGCAGTATGCCCGTGGTTTCCTGATGTTCCTCTTCGGGACTACCCTGTTCGCCGACAGAGGGAACACCATTGGGCTATACCTGCTGAGCGCTCTGGTTGACCTATCACAGGTCCATCGTTATGACTGGGGTGGCGCCGGCCTGGCTACCCTTTACTTTTATATGAGCGCGACCTCCCGCGGGCGGGGCGATTTACTTGGCGGCTACTGGAGAGCCTGGGAGGTACTTTCTGTCCCCTTGATTTACATTTCTGCTTCTCATTACTTGTACATTGCACACACAGCGCACTTTTACAGTCTGTATTTTGCTCTCAGCATTTCATACTTACATTCTGCATTGCTTTTCTCAGTTATGGGTCTATGTATACTTCCCATCATTGGCCTCAGAGCTGCAGGTGGTAGGGATTCCCGTGACCCCATATTCATTGATATTCGAGGGCCCGCACCGGCCGAGGCCTCGAGAGACCCTCCTTCGCCTGCGACAGTACTTCGACACTGTGCGACATTCAGAGGTACCTCAGAACTTTCAGTTCTTTTCATTTTCATCTTTGATTTGCTCTGTATATTCTCGATTTCTGATTGGTTTAGGCATTCATCATCCGCAGATTACATGGCAGCCCTGGGTGTCCTTGGGTGACGGCCTCCGACTTCAGTATACCGGAGCGTCGGATATCTCCCAATATAGGGTCCTGCTTGAAGGGCCGGTTGGCAGAGCATGGTTCCTGGGTGAACGCTTTCTGCGCCAGGTATGGGGGTATCTTTCTCAGGATATTCCCGCAGTACCTCCAGCCAGTATGCGGACTGCTGACAGGCTCTCTTACTCAGAGGTAGTCGGCGCCATGCTGGGCACTGATGCTTTACTGCATGTTGAGGAGGGGGACTACGCCACTTATCGTCACATATACTTGATGGCTCCATTGACGGAAGCTCGTATCCCGATGATGAGGCCTGCCGGTATGTCATCCTCGGGCCAGGCTCTGGCTCGGGCTGCAGACGCCCCTTCTACTAGCAGGGCCGGTACATCTAGAGGTGGGAGTAGACCGGTTCCTCCGACTCCGTCGGTTCATCCTCATCCCGGATGGCCAGATATGCCTACTCAGTATGGGGCTAGCTTTCCGACTCCGATTCCACTGGAGCCTCCGATGCCCAGTGATCGATACGCCATTGATCCGGACTCACCGCCGGTATGCTCCACTTCTTTTCATTCATCATTCAGATGTTTAGATACTCTTCTGTTCACTGATGATTATGAGCTCATTTTTGCAGCCATCGCGAGGATACATAGAGGAGGTGGTTGGACTGGTGGCCACACTTGAGGGCATGGTCCTGCGGAGGGAGGCGCAGTTGTCTGTCGCGGGCATCCAGGTACCTTTCAGTTTTCTGGCATTTATCATACTTCTGATGACATGCTGATTTCTACTGCATCGATAGACCACTTGTGTAGAGCACATCTGACACACACCCCACTTGTACACTGTATTTACATGCACCCACTTCACGTAGCCTTTGTTTGCATCTGCATCTGATGTATATATTTGGACTGATGTATTTGAATTGAACTCTTTGTTTTCAGATGCCTTTATGGTCCGGTCAGCCGCAGACCAGGCCACCTGGGCCTCCTTGGGGAGCTGGGCCATCTGGGCCTTTCCATGGAGCGGGGCCATCTCGGCCTTCCAGAGGAGCCGGGCCTTCTAGGCCTTTTCGAGGAGCTCGAGGAGGGCCTGTCCGCAGACGCAGGGCTCACGTTGTGGAGGTGGAGCCTGATGAGGAGGAGGAGGAGGAGGAGGAGGCCACAGATCGTCAGTCCGAGACGTTCGCTGGGGAGGAGGAGGAGGAGGCTGAGGGAAATCCTGAGGATGACGGCGCTGACTCAGATGATGATGATGATGCTGTGGAGATTGTCCCGCAAAAGAGGACGAGGCTTGCTTCTCGTTCCCGCTCCCGAGGACTTTGATGTTATTATTCCCTGCTTTATTTTTTGCTTTTTGCTAGTAGTTTGTAGCACTTTGCACATTGTTAGGCAGTTTTATTTTTTGTAAAACTTGTACCTTTGTTTGTTGTAAAGCATGATGAAATGAAATAGCTTTTGAAGAGATGTATGTATTTTAAACTTTTAGCATCGTATCGCATCAATTTATTTCGCACAAAAATGAAATTGAATGGGAATGTGCATTGTGTAATCACCAAGTCAGGTAGTGAACCGACGCAACAAACTAAGCGACTCAACCTACTAAGATACAACAGAATCTTTAGCAAGTTTACAACTCGATAAGCAAAATGCAACAACGCAAATAAACAAGACTTTAACAAAGATTGCTTAAACAGAGAGCAATGACTCGAAAACACGAAACACGTCTGCTCGACAAACAACTCGATAAGCAAAACAACAACTCGATAAACAAAACATAACAACAACAGAGTGTTCCTCTGACAATCTGGGCATCGGAACACATCCGGAATGAAGGCCTTTGACTCTCCCGTTGCATGGAAACGCTTGGAACTCTCCCTCGAAGGGTAAAACAGGGTCAAGGAGATACACTGCAGCATTGCCAGCCATCCCTGGGAGCCGGCCGACCATTTTTGGTAGAGAGAGACAGCTGGCCGGCCATTTCTGAAAAAGTAAATGGTTGGCCAGCCAGAAAAAGTGGCTGGCCGGCCATTCAGTCCTGCAGCCACCAGATTTTTGACACGTGTCCCCGTGAATAGTGTTTTTCCTTCTATAAAAGCCTCAACTTTGGGAACATTCATTTCATCTTAGTTTTAGGCAAAGATGGAGGCGTTTCTCGCAGAAAATATCACATCTTGGATCTCTTCTCTAGATGGCTCGGAAAAGCTGAATTTCCGGGGTTTCGGCTTGAATGCACTATTCACGCTAAGCCGTACTCCGCTACATCTCCCTTTTCTCTATGCCGCGGCAAGGTTCTGGAATCCAGTGACGCATGTTTTTAGCTTCGGCGGCCAAGAGATGTGCCCCACTTTCGAAGATTTTCAGGTTTTGATGGAATCTGAATGCTCTGAAGTAATCTTGCCGCAGCTCCGTTTTGGTCACGCCCAGGCTTTAGGGCGGATGTGTGGGCTCACGGCGCATGATGCTCGATCTTTAATCTGCAGTGGGGAGCTGGACATCCTCGGCTTGATCCATCGTTTTTCCGATGCTGGTGACCGCAGTAACCATTATTGGCAGGGTTTCCGGCAACACGCCCTCTGCTTATGTTTGTTGTCTCACTTTCTGCTTTCCTCGGGCTTTGGCGGGGCTAGCATTCGTCTGATTGAAGTCGCCCAAGGTTTGAGAGAAGGAAAGAGTTGTATTGCCATGACCTTGGCCGAGACATTGATGGGCTTAGATTCTGTCTATCGCCGAGAAGTGACTAGGTTTGCTGGGAGTCCATTGCTACTGCAGGTAATGTTTCCCACCCGACCTCACATATATATTTGCTCACATCACTCGACCCTCAGGCTCGGTTTTTCTCACAAAACCCTTGTCTCACTTTTCTCTCATCGTACATCTCTCTGTTCTTTATTCTCTCATTTTCCATCCCTCCCCTAGGTATGGTTAATGGACAAGTTGCAGGTTGTGGACTCTTGCCCAGCTTATTCAGCTCGAGGCTACTTCTTTCGGCAGCGCCTAGTCAATGCCCTTGACGAAAGGTGGTGGTTCGATTGGATGTGCAATTTGTCCGCAGACGGCATTGCTTGGCGTTGTCCTTGGCTCAACCTCCCGGCAATGAGCTATAGTATGTCTCGACTGATTGGGATCCAACTAGTTGGTCTAACCCACTGCGTATTTTACTTTCCGTTCCGGTTCCTGCGTCAGTTTGGTCATGATCAGACCTGTCCACCGGAGGGGATTGAGTACCCAGCCGCTTTCCCGGTCCGGGGTGCACAGCTTGTCCGATATGCTACGGCATAGAGGACTAGAGAGCTCCTGGCCCCTGCTTCGACTTTCAGTTGCACTTTGTCCGATGAGTGCTTGGATTGGCTCAATGAAGAGGCACAGGTCGGGCCTAGCTTGGCATCAGATGCTTCGTCCAGCTCTGGGAGGGGACGCAGAGATACTTGATTCAACTATGCCCCAAATTTATTGCTTATTGAGCATTTTCAAGTTTTCTTTATGAATGTACTAAAAAGAGCAACCTCGATTGTAATGCAAGAGCAAGAGAACTCTATTTTGAAATCAATGAAATTGAAAGTTGTGGTACTGAAAATTTTCCGTTTTTGGTCCAAAAATGGTCTTAGTCGTAAAAAGATTGATTTGAACTAAGTCAACTTTCATTAAAACTTTTCAAAACTATTTTCGATGTGAATCGGAATTGGACAGACCGGAAATCTGTCACTGAGATGCACAACCCCAGATTCCCGCAACTGGAAAATTGCCCCTGGTCTGAAGAACAATGCGGCACTCCAAAGCAACGGAAAGTTGCCCCTAGTCTGAGTAAATTTGTACCGTCGCGGCAACGGAAAGTTGCCCCTAGTTTGAACAGCACTGTACCGGAGATCACGATAAATGCTGATGAATAAAGATGACTGAGATGATCAAAATGGACAGAGTTGATCGGGGAAATGTTTATGGCTGAACTTCAAGGTGAAGTTGCCTACGTATCCCAAAGATGGGAATCAAGCCTTACGTAGTTCAGGCTAAGGTTCACTCGAGTATTTTCACTCTCCTTTTGCGCTCTAACTTTTGCCAAGGCCGCCCTTTTGGGTTTTCAACCTTGCGAGCTCAGTTTTTATATTTTCTAATTTTTTTGTGCTCTGACTTTTGCCTAGGTCGCCCTTTCGGGTTTTCGGCCTAGCGAGCCTCTCAAGGATAGTATTTCTTCAACTTGTCCATATTGATCGGTTGTGAGAACTCCAAGCCATCTAGATCCATCAGAACCACAGCTCCACCTGACCAGATAGCTTTGATGATGTAAGGACCAGTCCAATTGGGTTTGAACTTGCCCCTTGGGTCGTGGATGGGAGCTCGGTTGTCTTTGAGCACCAAATCTCCTTCTTTCAGATTCCTGGACTTAACCTTCTTGTTGAAAGCCCGGGCAATTCTTCGTTGATAGCCTTGGATGTGGTACAGTGCTTTCAGTCTTCTTTCATCAAAGAGCATGAGTTCTTCGAATCTGCTTTGCTGCCAATCTGCCTCGGCTATCTGGCATTCAGCCAATACTCGTAAAGACGGAACCTCAATCTCAATGGGTAGAACAGCCTCCATTCCATAGACCAACGAATATGGAGTTGCTCCAGTAGAAGTTCTGATTGAAGTCCTGTAGCCCCACAGAGCAAATGGCAGCTTGTCTGGCCAATCTCGATAGGTTTCCACCATCTTCTGTAGTATATGCTTGATATTCTTGTTGGCGGCCTCAACTGCTCCATTGGTCTGCGGCCGATATGTAGATGACTTATGGAAAGCCACATTGTATTTCTCCAACAAGTCTATCACTTCTTTCTTGAAGTGGGAACCATTATCTGAAATTATCTCGTTTGGCACCCCGTAGCAACAGATGATGTTGTTCCTGATGAACTTTGCGACATGCGACGCCTTCAACACCGCGTATGATTGGGCCTCAACCCACTTTGTGAAATAATCTATCGCTACTAGGATAAACTCATGCCCGTTGGACCCCTTCGGGGTAACAGCTCCGATCACATCAATTCCCCAGACTGAAAACGGCCACGGCGAAGTCATGTTGTACAGTTTTGACGGCGGGATGTTCATGCGATTTGCATGGATTTGACACTTGTGGCATCGCCGAACAAAACTAATGCAATCCTCCTCCATGGTTGACCAGTAGTAGCCCTGTCTGAGGATCTTTCTGGCCAGCATTACTCCATTCATGTGTGCACCACACTCTCCCCCATGGATGGCTTCCATCAGGCGTTTTGACTCTTCAGCTTCTACACAGAGCTTATGCATTCCCAGATGACCCCTTTTGTACAAATTTCCCCCGCAGATAACGAATTGAGCAGCCATTCTTCTGACAGCCCTCTTATCTTTGGCATTTGCCCCTAGTGGATATGTCTCATTTTCCAAGAAGTTCCAGATGTCGTAGTACCAGGGGTTGCCGTCTTGAACCTCATCTATGGCGGAAATTGACTCGTATGCTGGCGTAAACTTTTGATCAATAATGACTGGACGCATCCGGACTCCGGACGGGATGTCTATCATAGAAGATAGAGTTGCTAATGAATCTGCAAACCTGTTATTCTCTCTTACGAGGTGGGTGAAATTTAGCTTCTCAAACCGAGGAATTAGCAAATCCAAGGTTTGGTGGTAGATTATCATCCTTTCCTCCTTGACTTTCCAATCTCCTTTTGCTTGAGACACAACAAGGTTCGAGTCCCCAATGACGTCCACTCGTCTTGCCCCTAGTTCCAGGGCTGCTTCCAGGCCAGCAATACATGCTTCATACTCTGCTTCATTGTTGGAAACCTTGAACTGGAGCTTGAATGCTAAAGGGATATGGGAATCGTCAGGCGCTATCAGCAACACCCCTATCCCATACCCATACTGGTTTGACGCTCCGTCAAAGTACATCGTCCAAGTTTCATCTTCGACGTGCAGAATGGCTTCATCTGGGAATAGATACTCAACCGCTTCATCCCCCTCAACCGGGTGGTCGGCAAGGAACTCCGCTACCGCTCTGCCTTTTACTGACTTGCGCGTTACATACTTCAAATCAAATTCGGAGAGCAACAGCAGCCAACGAGCTAGCCTACCCGTAAGTGCTGGTTTCTCGAAGAGATATTTGATGGGATCCAAACGCGAAACCAACATTACAGAGTGGGCTAACAGGTAGTGCCGCAGCTTCCTGGTTGCCCATACCAAGGCCAAACAAGCCTTCTCCAGCGGTGTATAGCGGGTCTCGTAATCCAGCATCTTTTTGCTCAGATAGTATATGGCTCTTTCCAATTTGTCTTCTGACTCCTGCGCGAGCATGCAGCCCATGGTAGTCTCAGTTACCGAAAGATACAGTATCAACGGTCTCCCCGGCTCTGGCGGCGACAACACGGGCGGGTTCTGTAGATACTCTTTGATCTGCTCAAAAGCCGCTTGACATCGGCCGTCCCATTGGAATTTCTTTCCTTTCTTCAGGAGACCAAAAAGTGGTTCACAAGTCAAGGTTAATTTAGAAATAAACCGTCTTATGAATTGCACTTTACCCAGAAAGCCTCGCACCTCCTTTTCAGTCCTTGGTGGTGGCATTTCTAAGATGGCCTTGATTTTGGAAGGGTCGACCTCGATGCCCCTTTGTGTAATCAGAAACCCTAGCATCTTCCCTGCTGTAACACCAAACGTGCATTTCTGGGGATTCAGTCGCAGCCGAAACTCTTTGATCCTTTGAAAGAATTTTTGTAAGGCGGTGTAGTGGCCCTCTCTATCTTTGGACTTGACAATCATGTCGTCCACGTACACCTCGACCTCTTTATGGATCATATCATGCAATATTGTAGTCGCTGCCCGTTGATACGTAGCTCCAGCGTTTTTCAACCCGAATGGCATCACTCTATAACAATATGTCCCCCACGGGGTAGTGAACGCAGTCTTCTCCCGGTCTTCGGGTGCCATCACTATCTGATTATAGCCTGAGAAACCATCCATAAATGAAAGTAAGGCGTGTCCTGCCGTGAAGTCCACCAATTCGTCAATGTGTGGCAAGGGAAAGTCGTCCTTCGGACTGGCCCTGTTCAAATCTCTGAAGTCTACACAGACCCAAATTCTGCCATCCTTCTTTGGCACCGGAACTATGTTGGCCAACCAAGTTGGATATTCAGATACCAGCAGGAACCCTGCGTCAATTTGCTTGGTGACCTCTTCCTTAATTTTGAGGGCCCAGTCCGGGCGAATCCTTCTGAGTTTCTGTTTGACAGGACGGGCCTCGGGGTCAAGAGGGATCCGGTGCTGTACAATCTCAGGATCGATTCCAGGCATATCTTCATAGGACCACGCGAAAACATCTTTGAAATCTTTTAATAAAGCGACTAAGCGCTCGCGCTCCTCTGAAGACAACGTGGACCCGATCTGGACCAGCCGCGGGTCCTTCTCAGTACCAACATTCACAGTAGTGATTTCATCCATTAAAGGTTTAACAAATCTTTCCTGCTCTTGATCAATTAATCGTTGCAAAACTGGGGGAATTTCTTCCTCGCTGTTTTCATCAAAATTTTGAAAATCCTGATTTAAGCAATAAATCAAAGGCACAGAAAAATACTCGGAAACCACATCCACATCATTCTCATTAAATACTTCCAAGCCGTCAGATTCCTCTGTTACAACAGACTCAAAAGAAAATGAAAAAGACGACCTAGACAGGACTGTGGCATCCGGGTTATCACTCCCAAGAATACCGGACTCAGACTCAGTCGAGCTGGAATCTGATTCCGACGCACAAGATTCGGTAGAATCAGATTCCGGCTCACTACCTGACCCGGAACTGCTAGATAAAAAGCCTTCTTCATACTGCCAGATGAGAGAAGGTGCGATAGATGCATCCAAGATCGGCGCTGGAAAGCCCGCAGCTATTTCATCTCCAATCACAGAAACCGAAGAGTTATCCCCCAAGCACTCTTGGCCGATCGGAGGATCTGATAGTAGACTCGCCAGTGCTACCCCCATTTCAAGCTCTGTGCCCTCAGGATCCACTGCTTCACATTGCTCAACCTCAGTTGGTGGGTCTGTCTGCGCTTCGGCAACGTCATCCCCAGATAATTGTATGTCGAAGAAGATTTCAAAACCAGGCACGCGCGTCCCCTCCGCGTTTAGCCATGGCTCCGGGAAGCCGCAGAATGGAAAATCTTCCCCCTCCCGGACGAAGCGTCCGTTTAGGGTACCCCAGATGGGCCTGTGCATTAAATCAAATGGCTTCCCGGCCTTCTTTGCCCTGGCCCTTCCGGCCATTTCTTTTCCTTTCCTTACCCAGTCTTCTTTGGTGGGCAGATAACCCAGTCCAAAGGCGTGAGGGTTGTGTGGCACTTCGGCCAACACTGAGACGCCCTTCCGGCCGCTTCTCCCTAATCCCATCCCGGGAGTATGCTTTAGCTTGTTCATGAGGTATATAGATTGAGCGCTAACATACATGCCCTCATTCGCAGCCATGACATTCTGCACCACTTGAGCCTCGGCCAAAGTGAACCCCGACAAAAACACATCCTCCGTGCCGTGCTCAATCTCCAAGACAGGTGTAGATACTTCCGGCGGCGGATGGATGGATGAATTCCCAAAAACTATCGCTACCCCTTTCCCGTGGGGGTACTTTAGCATCTGATGTAGAGTGGAAGAGACTGCTTTGACTTGGTGCAACCACGGTCGTCCCAAAAGTAGGTTAAAGGTCGCAGGAACGTCCAAGATATGAAATTCAATGCTATGTTGTCCTGGACCAACCTTGGTTTGAATTTTAACAGTCCCCATCACCTCTCTGCTGGTATTGTCGTATGCTCTGATCACTTGGGTGGTTGGGACGAAGTCCACGGGCTTCAACCCGATTGCATATGCCGTTCTGGTCGGGCAGACATTAATCGCAGACCCGGTATCAACAAGCACCACCGGTATCCACTTATCTCTACATTCCACAGAAATATAGAGAGGTTTGTTATGGTTTGTGCCCTCAGGCGGTAGCTCCTTGTCCGAAAAGGTTAATGCCGGGGAACCTCCTCCCGGAAAAACCAGCCCAACCAGCTGTTCAGGCGTGGTGTCTATGGAGAGTTTGGACTTGTCCATAGCAGATAGAACAGCTTCTCTGTGTACTCGTGATGCCATTAGCAGTCCCCAGATGGAGATGTCTGCTTGTATCTTCTTTAATTGTTTCAGCACAGCTTCATCTTCAATCTGCTTCTCCTTCTGTCTCTCCACTTCTCTATCCTTCCTGGATGCCTCGGGTTGGTCTAGGTGTGGGGGCTTGAAGTACCGCCCACTTCTTGTCATATGGTCCACTTCATCAAGATACCAAGTATCATCCGGTTGGCCACTTCCCCAGTCTTCGTCGGTGTGGGCAAGACACAAGTCGTCGTCTTCCCACCACATTCCACTGGCAGCCAACAGACACCTGTCTGGCTCCGGTCCACTCGCACTCTCAGTGCTCTCTGTCCATATGCTCGCAGCATTGTCTGTCTTCGTGCACACAGCACTTTCAGTCCCCTCAGGGCCTTTAGCTTTTCTGATTCTCTCAGCCTTCTCAAACTTTTCCTGTTCTAGCAGCGTCAGTACAGCTGTTTGTTCAACAGTTCCCATATCCGTAATGCCCATGTCCTGAGCGGAATTCTTAACACCGGCGCTCTCCGGCGGTACAACTTGACTCTCGGCCGTTCCGGCCACAACTGATATTTTTGCCCCTGCCGGGCTCTGTTTTGATTGGGCTTCCCCCACTGCATCCGGTTGATCTTCGAGCCATCCCGTGGCCTCCTCTGATTCCTCATAATCATACCAGTTAATCGATGCATCCCCAAGTTCCTGGTCATCAAGAAGTTGCAGGTTGGCAAAGTCCTCCCCTGCGGCTGTCAAATCATCTGTCCATAGCCCAGATCCATCCCCCCGGATCATGCATAGCTCTCCTGTCTCTGGCAATTCTACGCCTAGCCCAATTCGGCTCGTTGATAGGATGTACTTGCTTGGATCATAGGCTCCCGCAACAAAATTCTGCCCGGTTTCAGATTCAACAATCTCAGTCTCTCCCAAAATCTGCCCTGCTCCGTCTTCGACGGTCACCACCACCGGTTTTGGTTGGGTTTTGGAGATGTCCACCATGCACAAGAAATCAGTGCAATCGGGAAGGAGCACCTCTGGCTTGGGTAGGTGGGTGGGCGTAATATAGATGCTAGGATCGTAAGATGCGACCCCAGTCTGGATAAAGTTAATTCTTTTGGGAGGATGAGCTTGGTTATGTGATGGGAGAGGGTTGGTTGTGACATTGGGTTGATGGGGAGGTGCGATCACCTGTTTGTCAATAAGATCTTGGATCTCATGACGCAATCTGTAACAACGGTCGGTGTCATGACCGTGTTGTTGGTGGTATGCACAGTATTTTGATGGGTCGTAAGAGGGGGGGAGTGGATTCGGCAATGGCTTTGGTTCTAGGGGTTTTAAATGATTCTTTCTGATCAGTATTCCCAGAACTTTGGTCAGAGGCATATATAGTGGGGTAAAGGTTCTTTGGCCTCGTGGTTGGAATCGGCTGTTGGCTTGTGTGTTGCTTCCGGACGCGCCAGAAAATGGTGTGGCAGTCATGGGCCTTGGAGGGGGAGGGGGAGTGGTGGTGACCATACCAACTTCCGAGGCTCTCGTATTTGCAGCGCCACTCGGGCCCGCATTGTTGTTACGGTTAAACGTCCTCCTCGATTGTTCTCTGTCATGGTCAAACAGACCTTGTTTCATTGCGTCTTCGATTTGTACCCCCATATCATGTAAATCTGCGAAAGTAGGGAAGGGGACTACAATCATTCTCAGCATCAGTTTTGGGTGGAGATTGCGCACAATCATCCGGATTTGATCTTTGTCTGTGGGCCTTAAAGTCATTGTTGACGCCTTTGCCCTCCATCGGATCACAAAGTCCGAGAAAGATTCCTTAGGCTCTTGCCTTGTCGTTTCAAGATCGCGGGTTGTGATCTCGATCTGAGTGTTGTATGAATATTGTGTGACAAAGGCCTCAGCCATCTCATCCCAATTCTTCTTCACTTCATCTTGTAATCTTGCGTACCAATGGGAGGCCACACCCGACAGGGTTCGGCCGAATAGTGAGAGCTTTTGTGGTCGTGTAAGGCCCATTGGCCGCAAGACATCCGCAAACAGTCGGATATGGACCATGGGGTCGCCGGTCCCGTCAAAACGGTCGATTTGTGGCATTTTGAACCTATCGGGGAGTGTTACGGCCTCCTCGGTATATCCATCTCCGATATCCGGTATAGCCTTGACCCCTTGGGATTTCTTAAAGAGCTTCTCCAATTTGCTCAATTTCAGAGCTGTATGATCAACCTCGACCTCGAATGGAGAGTCCGGGTGATTGGATGTATGGACCATGGACAGTTGTGGTGGAAGCGGGGGCGGAGCTGGCCCCGTTGGAAGACTCGTGTCCTCTTGTAAGTTTTGAACATGCGGCAGGGTATTCTGGGCATTTGGTGGGGCGTTCTGAACAGTAGGTGCCTGCTCAGGTAATGGAGCCCCTGCCGGAGGAGGGATTTGGTGTGAAGCAGATGCTATATTCTGCTGTTGCAGCCTGGTGATTAGTTCGGCCTGCTGGGCCATGATCGTGGCCTGCTGTTTGGAAAACTCTGATTGACGGGTGGCGTCATCATGCATTTGTCTCATGCTCTCCTGCATCTGGCGCATTAGAGCCTCCATCCCTGATGTATTCGGTTGATCCATCTGTCTAACTGGTATGTCTATTTCTGCAGCAGTAATTGAGACCTCAGTCCTGTAGTCCTCTGATAAAGTAACCCACTGTTCTGACAACCTCTGTTCTGACGTACTGCGCCTTTTCGGCTTCCTTCTGGTAATAGGGGGTAGAGAACGGAACACTGGCTGTCCGTCGATTAGATCCTCAGATCGGTGGAGTCGACGACCTCGTGTCCAAGGTGCTTGGGGAATGCCTGTTGGGTTGGAAGCAATCGTGCTAAAACTGACCTAGCAAAAGATAAATAAAGCGAAAAGGAAATAAATAAACAGATAAACGGACAGCATAACAGCTTAAAATAAAATGCAAGACACACAGTCGGGCATAATCAACACACAGTCAATAAGCTGAAATACACACTGGCCTCAAACACATATTATTATCCCTGTATCACTGTTCCCTGAAACAGAATCTGATATCCGCAGATAACTCGTTCGCAAATACTGGCTAATGCCCGCAGGCCTGATACCCATAATACTGAACTGATGCCCGCAGGCCTGATGCTGAAACTCATGTACTGAACTGATGCCCGCAGGCCTGATACTGACAATACTGAACTGATGCCCGCAGGCTTGATACCCAAACTCATATACTGATACATGCATTCCTGTAGAGACGCACTCTAAAGCACATAACAGATAAGTGAGAGCCAAAACACCCCTATGTTGGGGTGGGGTTTCCCTGTCCTATTGTGTTAGGAGCTAGGGTTTCACTACGCACGCAGCGGTTTCAAACAACCTATAAACGGGTAAGCAACCTGTCCTAATTTGGAATAGTCACTATGGATCCGAATATGCACTAGGTCGAATGGTCAAAAGGGGTGCTCCGATAAAACCGGGGTTTGTGTTCCCATACTGGCAGAGCCCACAACCGGTCAGCCTTATGGTCATGCCTTGACAAGACAAGCCTCCAGCAAACCGTTCAGGAATAGCAGATGGCAAACACGGTGTCCTAGGCGCACCAATGCAAATGCAATGCAAAGAAACACACAAGTGTAGTCAAAAACAGATATCATGAGTTCGAGACAAGTTCTCTAAATCCCCAGCAGAGTCGCCAGAAACTGTAGACGTCCCCCGAACGCCCCGGGAGGGTTAGCTCCCGTTCTGTTCATTTGGGGTCACTACAGCTCGGACTCTTGAAATGTCACGGTTCCTAATCTGAACCAAAGAGTCCAAATCCGGCAAATCATTTTGAGAAACTGATTTTTGAAAAAGTAGTGCCAAACATGGACTGCTTTGCCAGATACAGAATCGCCACCTAAATATTTTATTTTGGGAAATTTAGGAAACCTTGACTCGGTGCCAAAAGGCCACGTGTCCGTCATCACCAAAGTTGCCTCGGCTCGGGAACTTGGGTACGATTGGGGAAGGTCACTTCGTGAGCACCCCCGCTCGCCCGGTCATAGACCGGCCTCTACTAACCATGATATCAATTTTTGAAAACATTGTGAGTTCTTATTCCGGTTTATTAGCCTAGTTTACTATGTGATGCTCACAGCATACAAGTATAGACCGGGTCGCCCAAATTGGAACAAAACATTTCATGCTGGTTTTTGAAAAGGGTTTGCTACCCGCAGGTAGGCTTGAAACATTTGATGATTTATTCCAATTCAGATAACCCAACCTTCACCCACAGGCATTCAGGCAGTTATATCACATAAGCACATAGCCTCATGGTAAGCATGCTATCATGGCATTCACTCACACGCATGCAAGGATGTTAAAGCATAAAAACTCACCGAGTACTCCAAGCCAAAATAGAAATTTATTAGAAATCATGCATGATCCTAATTATACAGAAATGCCTAATGCAACACATTCAAAATGCAATTATAGCAGGCTCGGCTATTCTAAGATGGTATATGGAATGCTACAACTATCATGTATTCAGTTTTGAAATTGAAAATACAATGCAGTTAGTATGATGCGCCGAGCCCGGTGCATGCAATACAGATGAATGATGCAAACATGCTGTCATACTGTATGCTAATTTAAATATGCCCTAATCTAACCATCATAAGCGGATAAATAAAAGGGAAGAAAGACGTGGGGTTGGAAGACATACATCACACTCACGCACACTTATTACAGTTGTGGCCCTCGCGCAGAGGGTCCGAATAAATATACAGTCCAAATATTACAGTCCCGAATAAAAGAATATTACAGTCCAAAATATTACAAAATCCTAATTAATTAATGAATTAACTAAGAAAGCAAATAAAACTGGCGTGCAAGCCAGGGACTGCCTTGCTTCTGATGGATGATGCATGTCCGGATTGTCTTGCGCGGAAATCCACCGGAATGCCCCAATTAGCCTCTGTTTGCACCTGTTCTTGAAATGCGTGCCGAGCCCCAAAAGTTGCTGATTCTTGGTTTTGCTGCAACAGAGAGCAGGAAAGGGGCATAGCAATGTATTTGCACAGATATATGCATGTCTCGATCCTCGTGCCACCAATCACGCATACCGAGGCATGATGGCCGAGGAGTCGAAATGCACAACTCAATATAGGATGAATGCACATGAAACTACAGCTAAAACCTAACTCCATCATGGATAATCCGGAGTGTCGGCGACTGGGGAATTGAGACACATTCCGTCACTCGGAGTACGAAATGTACCTCGTTTCCCGTGCCCGGGCTAACTCCTATTCCGAACACGATGCAATATGCATGATATGCATGAAATGCAACTAAGATATAATCCTAACATACTCAATGTTATGGAAATGAAATGCCTCGAAATGCGTGCACGCAGGCACGCAAACCGAGAAAATGCACGAATGCAATGAAAATGAGATGCCTCGAAATGCGTGCACACGGGCACGCAAATCGAGGCAATGACGGAATACTATAAAAATGAGGTGCCTCGAGATACGTGCACACGGGCACGCAAACCGAGGCGACGATCGAATGCTATGAAAATGAGGTGCCTCGAAATGCGTGCACACGGGCACGCAAACTGAGGCGACGATAGAATGCTATGAAAATGAGGTGCCTCGAAATGCGTGCACACGGGCACGCAAACCGAGACAATGACAGAATGCCATGAAAATGAGGTGCCTCGAAATGTGTGCACACGGGCACGCAAACCGAGGCAATGACAGAATGCTATGAAAATGAGGTGCCTCGAAATGCGTGCACATGGGCACGCAAACCGAGGCAATGCCAAAATGCTATAAAAATGAGGTGCCTCGAAATGCGTGCACACGGGCACGCAAACCGAGGCAATGCCAAAATGTGATGAAATGACATGAAAACATGATATGGGCTTATACCAACATGAGTGAACCTCAGCCACACTCACATAGGATGCCGGCGGGTAAAAATGGAGTGCCTCGAAATGCTTGCACACGGGCACGCAAACCGAGGCGATGACAAAATATGATGAAATGACATGGAAATGACAAATGGGCTTATACCAACATGAGTGAGCCTCAGCCACACTCACATGGGATGCCTGCGGATAAAAATGGAGTACCTCGAAATGCGTGCACACGGGCACGCAAACCGAGGCAATGCATACGCAATGCAAATGACATGGAAAATGAAGTATGGACTTATACTAACATGAGAGAGCCTCAGCCACACTCACATAGGATGCCGGCGGATAAAAATGAGGTGCCTCGAAATGCGTGCACACGGGCACGCAAACCGAGGCAATGGTAAAATGCTATGAAATGACATGGAAATGACAAATGGGCTTATACCAACATGAGTGAGCCTCAGCCACACTCACATAGGATGCCGGCGGATAAAAATGGGGTGCCTCGAAATGCGTGCACACGGGCACGCAAACCGAGGCAATGGTAAAATGCTATGAAATATGGCAAAAATGATATGCAAGTATGCCAATGGAATTTCAGCACTAAAATATGGGGGAAAACAGTCCCGAAAAGAAGCGAAATGACATGAAATGCAAGGAAATGTCCCGAAATGCGAATTTAGGCACCCGAAATGACCTATTGCTATGCCAAACATGCACAATATGGACATGCAATGCAAAGACAGAAGCTAGAAAGTCCCAAAAGATGCACTTTCACAGCTATAAACATGGCCAAACAGCAAGCATAGGTATGGTAAAAATAGCATGCAAGAATAGGGGTCAAAAGAGGGGTAATGAAGCAAGTGATATAAGAAAAACTCAAACTGAAAAATTTCCTTCTACAACACTGAAGATGGACCACAAATATGAACATTTACAGTATATGGAAGCCTCAAAATCAGTATACAAATATGCTAAAAAGGTGATGCAAAACAAGGCTCAAAAGGTGCTATAACATGAAGTATGCAAGATGATCATCAAACAGCCAAAGACCCTTAATAAAATATGTAGAATGGACCAAAATAAGCACTTTTCCAGAACTGTAAAATGGCCAAAAACAAAAGCATGGTAGGCTAATTAAACATGCAAGAATGGGGAATAAAAGGGGGATATAACATGAAGTGACCTATGGAGACCCCAAACCATGAAAGGACCTAGATGAAACATGAATTATGGACCAAAATAAGAACTTTTTCAGAACTGTAAAATGGCCAAAAACAAAAGCATGGTAGGCTAACTAAACATGCAAGAATGGGGAAGAAAAGAGGAGTATAAAGGGAGGTACAACATGGAAATCCCAAATGATGTTGAGCCCTTCTTCAATGTTGAAGAGGGGCTCAAAATAAGCCTAATATCAGTTTACAATATGCTCGAAAATAAATTTCTCATGGGTCAAAAATAGCATGCAAAACTATGACATACAAGAGGATCAATGAAGCAAGTGTATTATGGAGGGCTCAAACAGGGTTGAGCCCTTAATGAAAAGTGAAGATGAGCTCAAAAGAGGGCCCTTTTCAGTTAGGGCCGGAGCTTGAAACAAAAAGCAAGTGGGGCTTAGAAATAGAGCAAGGAAAAGGGTCAAAAGGGTAAAAGTATTACTTACCCTTGAAGACTCAAGCTTTTGTTGCTTCTTGGATGGATTTGCAGCTGCTTTGACCTTTGAGAAACCTTCCTTGTTGCTGGAAATGAGATGGTGGTGGTAGAGCTTGGTGGTGTAGAAGGAATGATGGTTAGGGGCTTAGGGTTTTTTGAAGAATTGAGAAGGAAGAAGATGGAGTTGGCTATGGAAGCTTGAAGGAGAGTTTTTCTAACCCCAACAAAGGAGGCCACCAGCTGGTTATAAGGGTTCAAAAGGGGGTGTAAAGGTGGGGGAAAAGGAGAGCAAAACTCCCCCACAAAATATCCCCCGGACACAGAAAATATCTGGGGGATATTGCCCCACAGCTGTAAAGTGCACAGTGCGAGGAACACGGCCGGCCTCTCACTTTTGTTGGAGGTGGCCGGCCGGCCACACCCCCTAGCCGGCCGGCTAGGGGTCAAAAGGTTCAATGAGATTTTCTGGCCGGCCAGCTACTGGGGAGGTAGTCCTATGTGTGTACAACACAACCATGTGGTTAAAATTCCAAGAAAGTGGGTCCAAGGGGTTCAACATTAGCCCGGAAAGAGGGGGTCAAAAGGGTCAATTTGAATTACTGGCCGGTCATGAACTTTTAGGGGCCTCCCAGGTGTGTACATCACAGATATGTGGTTCAAAGTTCAAGAAAAAAGGTCCAAGGGGTTCAACATTAGCCCGGAAGAAAGGGGTCAAAAGGGTCAGGTAACCTTAATGGCCGGCCACCAACTTTTAGGGGCCTCCCAGGTGTGTAGATCACAGATATGTGGTTGAAAGTTGGCAACACTAACCCTAAGGTGTTCAACATTAGCCCGGAAGTGCGAAAAACGGGCGCCGGGAGGCTCCGGAGGAGAGATAACTGGTTGCTGCAACAATTGCTGGCCTCCCACCCTTTAGTGACCTTCCCTGTGATAAAACAGAGGTACCTGCCAAAAATGAACGAAAACCGTTGCAAAACGAATGTTCCGGGGCCAAAACACGCAGTTCGGGGTCCCGAAAATGGGCTGTTAAGCACCGAAAATGGCATTCGACCACGAAGTGGGTTTCTCAGACCCCAGTGTCCCTCAAAAGGGAGCAAATAGGAAGTATGCCAAAAATCAGAGCAAACGGAGATGGTTAAGCGGTCCCGAACCGAGGCACACGGTCTGACGGCTCCGAAAACCGGGAACCGGACTCCGAAATGGGCAAAATGGCCTACGGCCACCAAATGTAGCCTACGGACATTGAGAGATGGTCTACGGGACCTCTCCCTTCCCTCAGGAAAAGAAACAGAGAAAATCGAGTCTGTTTCGCAAACCGAGACAAGGCACAGAAGAGGGTTCGGAAGTCCGGAGGCAGGGCTCACGGCCGTGGCTCTGAAACTTCTGAACAAGCACATTATGCAACATCACCAAGTGCTCAACTGGTGACGTCTGAGTCTCAAGGTCGGTCAAAAATGGGGTGTCTACACGCACTCGGCGGACCCTTCAAGAGCCTTGCCCTGCCGTTGTGTATGGAAGAATTGTCGGCAGCGGTCCGCGGAACGACTAATGAACCTGTTAAGTGCGGCAGCCATCTCCATTAACTTCTGAACCTTCTTGACCGATCGAGGGGAGCCGAGTTCCAGGATTGCTGTGATTTTCCTTAGATTGGCTTCGATTCCTTGGTGGTTGACAATGTAACCTAAGAATTTGCCAGAGCCGATCCCAAACGCACATTTGGAAGTGTTCAGCTTCATTCCATATTTACATAGAATGCCGAATGTCTCCTCCAGATCGGCTATATGATTCTGCTTTTCCTTGGATTTGACCACCATGTCGTCAATGTACACTTCCATAGTGTAGCCAAGTTGCTCCTTGAATATGGTGGTGACTAGTCTCTGGTAAGTTGCCCCTGCATTCTTCAGCCCAAAAGGCATAACCTTATAGCAATAGGTTCCTCTTGGGGTGAGGAATGCAGTTTTGTCTTGGTCCTCCGGATGCATGGCAATTTGATGGTAGCCTCTGTAGGCATTGAGGAAGCTCATACGTTGATGACGTGTTGTAGCATCTACCAGTTGGTCTATCTTGGGGAGAGGAAAACAGTCTTTGGGGCAGGCTTTGTTTAGGTCCGTAAAATCAACGCAGACTCGCTAGGTCCCATTTTTCTTCTTCACAACCACAGTATTAGAGAGCCATGTAGGGTAAGTCATTTCCCTGATTGCCCCGGCGTCAAGCAACCGGTCAACCTCTTCAACAACTGCGACAGTGTGCTCTGCAGCTGATCATCGACTTTTCTAAATGATCAGCTTGCATTTAGGGTTAACATTTTAATAGTGTTGCGAAACGGACGAATCCACACCCGGCATCTCATATGGAGTCCACGCAAATACATCAAGGTTGCCGAGCAGAAAGGAAATTAGCTGCCGTCTGTCGGCTTGATTGAGAGAGGCGCCGACCATGAAGAACCTATCTGGGTTGCCGTTGATTTCGACTCGATCTAGGTCTTCTGTGGCTTTTTCATTTGGGAGCCGTCCAACATCGTCGAGGCTCTCCCGATCTGTTACCTCAATAGAGTTCACTTGCAATTTCTTTGGTGTCTTTTGAGCAAGGAGATAACATGCTTGTGCCGATTTTTGAGAGCCACAGATTTGCTCAATGCCGCGTTCAGTCGGAAAGCGTAGCAGCTGATGATAGGTGCTTGGCACGGACTGCATAACATGCAACCAAGATCGCCTCATGATGAGATTGTACGGCGATGGCAGCTTGACGACCAAGAAGTCCACATCCACTGTTCGGGAGCCCGCTCGAACGGGTAGTGTGATTTTTCCCAAAGGGTACTATGGATTGGTGTTGAAGCCGAACAGTGGATAAGTTGCCAGAGAGAGATCCGAATTGGAGAAGCTGAGTTTGGTGAATGTCTTGTAGTACATGACCTCCGATGTGCTCCCCGGATCAATGAGTACGCGCTCAACTGTGAATCGATTTACGCATAACTCAATTACCAAGGGATCAATGTGGGGCAATGTCACTCCGGCCAAATCTGAATCATCAAAAGTAATGCCTGCATTTTCATGGGGCCGTTTAGCCGGAGTGAGTTGATTTTGGGGGTCGGGACCTGACTGAATCGTATGCACCGCCGATGACATTGGCAGGCTATATATCATGTGGATTATGCTGAGCGGAGGTGAATCTTGTCTCAAGGCTATTACTTTGGTTAGGTTGCCTTTTCGGACGTACTGTTGTAGCCATCCATCTTGTACCAATTCCTCCAGATGATCATTCAATGCATAACAACTCTCAGTATCATGGCCATGGCCCTTGTGATACTCATACCGTCTATCTCGTCTTCTCGTGTTGGGACGTCCCACCATTTTCGACAGTCATTTGAAGAACGAAAGGTGTTGGATTTTGGACATAACCGCATTGATCGGCTTTGTCAACTCCGTATATTTCTTGTCGGCGCGCTTCGTGCGCCTGCTGTCAACTTGCAGTTGTTCATTTTCTCGGTGGGAGCAGTGGTCGCTTGATCGGCGGGAATCACGTCTCTTATCTCGTTTGGCCCGATGCCGTGGTTCAGGGCTCTGAGGTGGTACAGAATTTATTGGCTGAGCAATTTCAGAAAGAGCTGTGTTGTTGGCCGTGTTTCCGGCTTTAACCCGCAAAGCGTCATCTTCAACTTTGCAGTATTCTTCAACTTTCTTCATCAACGACCAGACCGTTTTGGGAGGTCTTCTAGTCAAAGAACTGCAGAGAGCACTATCCGGATGCAAACCCATTTTGAAGGCGGTGATGGTCATGGAGTCGTTGCATGCGTCATCAACAAGATTAAAGCACTCCCAATAGCACGTCGAATACGCTCTTAGTGTTTCTCTTGGCTGGATCTGCATTTCCCAGAGAGAGTTGGCTTGTTTCGGCTGGACCTCGTTGTTGATGAATCTGGCCCTGAAGGATTTCTGTAATTGATGGAAGCTTTTGATCGAAGCCGGCTCCAGTTTATAATACCACCTGACAACCAATGGTCCCAAACTGCTGGGAAATATTCGGCACATAAGGGCCTCGTCGTCTGCATGCAATGTCATGGCTTGCTTGTAGTGACGGATGTGATTGGTAGGGTCTGATTTTCCATCATAGAGAATGAACAACGGAGCTTTGAACTTTTTAGGTAGAACTGCCCTGGCGATCCGTCGTATAAAGGGATCGTGCTGGTCTTATTCATCTGAACTGTTTCTTCTGCGCTTATGCCTTATACGTGGACTCTCTTCAGAGGAACTGGAAGTTTTAGATCGTCCATTCTTCTTGGGCTCCGGGATAATGAGTCGAAGTCGCTATCAGTGTCTTGTTGTCGGGCTTGAGGTCGTCGACCACCTGCCCTCATAGGTCGTTCCGGATCTTGGCGTACAGTTTGTTTGGACTTCGCCACTTCCAAGGCCAAATCCTGACGGAGACGTTCATTTTCAGCGATCATGTTCTCCAACCTCTGTTCGTTTTTCTTTGCTTGTTCCATGATCGTTTGCATTGCCTTATGCTCTAAAGTCGAGGGTGAGGCGAAGTTCAAAACGCGTCTTGCGGGGATAGTCTCCGGCCCAAGCATGTTTGTTGGAGTGAGGTCGTCTCTCTACGTGGTTTCATCAGTGACTATCGGAGGGTCTTCCGTTACGCCCGCCATGGATGTGTTTGAGTATTCCCACAGACAGCGCCAATTGTGAAGAAGTGGTTTAGAAATATTCTTCTGATCCTGGGGGACGTTAATGATCCTCAGCTAGTCACTTGAAAAAGAGTTAGCACTCCGGTCGGGGTTACCGAAATTAACACTCCGACGAGCAAGTCAGTCTCTACACTCTGAATTACTTATATTTTAAGTTAAGTGTAATAGTTCTCACATACCTTTCTTAGACTGTTGCTCCTTTATTTATACTCGTTTCTAGGGCCTCGGGGCCTGGTCCACTTTTCGCTCACTATCCGCTCATTTATTCGGCCCCATAATTCAATAGTTACTTGGCCTATTTATTGAATTCAGCCTCCTGATCGTTCAAGTTAGAGCCGAGTAATGTCTATCTTCTAGAGCGTACACTTCTGATTCTGCTATTTATTCGGCTCCCACAAAACTCTTTTTCAATTGAAAACACAAACAGAATATCTAAACAAATTGAAAACACAAAGTCTTACAAATTACTAGGGGTGTTCGCGGTTTGGCGGTTCGGTTGCGGCCAAATGAATCTCAAATCCGTCATTCGTCCAAAACTAGGCGAATTGAAAAAAATCAATCCGCAACCGTCTGCTCGTCATCACGCATCCGTCCAAAATGCGGCGGATCGATTCGGTTCGGTCGATTTGGACGGATCGGTATATTCGCTGCTCACCCCTACATTACAGTACTATGATTGGATAGCAACCACCTGGATCACTCTGATTAATTCACTAAATGAGTTCCACAGCAGGCCTGAGAATGTGACCGGATGTGTCGCCACGTAGGTTACCTCGAACCCACTTCACTCGAACACTCTGAACCCAATCAATGTATATGTACTACATGTTTTATATAAATCGAATAATGTTAGCATCCGATTTTGTTTTGGTAGTTTTTGATTTGCAAACACACGACTCTCATAGAACCAAAAGAAATACACCATTACACACCCCACCCCACTTGTGAAAAAACGACTAGAACATCGCGCAAACCCACAGCACAACGACAGACTTCCCAGAGCAGCAAAATCAAATCCCACAACCAAGAAAACCACATCAACAATTGAACCACCTTCCCCCATAAATCATTGCATCAAATACATATAAACCGGAAATGTAAAATACAGTACCCCAAACGAACGAAAACCACATCAGTATATAGAATCTACTAAAATCCCACCAAAAAAGGTCAATATATGAACTTAAACTATACCAAATCAAATAAAAATATTCCTTTGCAACTAAATAGGATCAAACGGTTCATAAAAAAAATACAGGACTAAATAGAATAACATTTTTTAATTTGGGATTTATGTTTTTTCCTAAAAATATGTCTGTTTAAACATCTCTAGATTTTGTTTTTTAAAAAAAAAAAAAAAACATCTCATACCTATTGAATCATTTTTTGTTTATGTGTACGACTTGGTTGCTTCAAATTTCGTATGTAAAAGGCATTTTCATAGTTTCACGGTGAAGCCAGCAATACTACAAACTAAAAAAATATCCACTAAAATATTTTATGAAACATATTTATAAATTCTAATCGTTTAGATAGGGTTACATTACACAAATTTTAAATTTATACTATAAAATTCATGTTGAGATATCTTTGTCATGGCGCATAACATTTTTTTTTTTTTGGTTACAGGAAAATCTTCCCTACCCTCTCGCAGGTCTAAGGCAGCGCCATTTGCAGAGATCGCAGGGTGTCTTGTTAATCGTTCCAAGCGAGAAGACTATAACCTGATAACTTGCCCCGACTATAACCTAGGAACTTGCCTCGACCTCCCAAGATAAGCTCCGCTTAAGTCAGGACTCGCACAACGGGGGAGCGTTGAACCCACACCAAGTGCTGATTAGACAACTTGAGGTCCAACCTCCTAACCATAACATTGAACTCACACAAAGTGCTGATTAGACAATTTGAGGTCCAACCTCCTAACCAACTGTGCTTCGCCCAAGAGATTGGCCCAGGAAAAAAATAATTGAACATGTGACCTTGGGGCTTAAACTCCAAATCTTAACCACAATGCCACCCACCCTGCGTTATGGCGCATTACATCAGCTTACTTGGTTTCATTTTTCTAAAAATACTTTTCAAAAAATTCTACTTTTTTATTTTCTGTAATTTTTTTTTACTGAATTTTTTTAATATTTTAAGCAATTTTTTTTATTTTTTAGACACATCTAATATAAATACACCTAAAAAGTAAAAAAATTATAAAAAAAACTTTTAAAAATTCACTAAATACTAAAAAAATAAAAAAAATACAAGAATTCAGCACATATTTTGTATTTTTATGTATTTATTAATTTTTTAAAATATTTTTTCATAATTTTTTTACTTTTTAGATACATCTAAGTAAGGTGTATCTAAAAAAGTAAGAAAAATATTTAAAATTTTAAAAAAATTCACTAAAAACAAAAAAACACAAAAATAAAAAAAAAATTATTTTTAAAAAATTTAATTCAAAAAACTCAAACCAAAGACATTAATTAATTTTCATATTTATCCACAATGGGAATGGAACCTCATTCATTCTCATTTTGAGTGGATCATAGAAAATATTATAAAAACTGACGCTTCCGTACCGTTACTGCAGTCCACTAATTTATAATGTCAGACTTCATGGCTGTGTTATGTATAGATGATGATTTAACATTGTATTTTTCAATATAATAGTACTAGTAAATAAATGGGTAATAATATTGATCATCTTACAAGTTAAAATTCTAATGTCCAATGCTTGAAAATAACTCTGGTTATTATTATTATTATTATTATTATTATTATTGTTGTTTGACCAATTCTGGTTTAAAAACTTTTGAGTTAATTACTCAAATATTTCGTTACCTGTTAATAAAAATCACCTTAATTCTCTTATTTATGAATTTATATATTTTGACTTTTTAAATTATAAAAATATATTACTTTTAATCTCTCTAGGCCATTTTTAAAATGAATACATTTATATGATTTTTATAATTAAATGGTCAATATATATAAATTTATAGATAAAAATATTAAAATAATATTTTTTTTTATAGCAATTGAAGAGTTGGTAGTGTAATTTATTCAATTTTTTTACAAATGTTGTGTGTGCTCTGCAAGAAAAGAAAAGAAGAGAATTCCAGAGTATATTCTTTGAACGGTAGGTACTAATTGGGGTCTCAGCGTTAGGTCCCACCGATCAAATCAATCTTGCATATAGTACCTACCTAGTACCCTTCAGTCCTCTTTTAACGAAAATGTTTGAGGGTCACAATTTTGATAACTATAATAGTTTAAAATTATTAAGACGATGTTATTTTGAGTGTAAAACATGTCAAAACGATGTCGTTTTGACAGTTTTGAGTCATTGTGACCACAAAAATTGTGACCCTCTAACATGGTTGCTCTTTTAAATAATTATTATTTGAATAATTATTTAGAGGAATTTCAACTTTCTAATATCCTAATGAGAAAAAAAGACAAACTGTGGTGTTTTGATAAGTTGGTAAAAAATTAATTTTTTGAATTTTTTGGTTTCTTTGGATTTTTTTTTTTTTTTGGGTTAAAAAAGTTGGCTTCTTGTGACTTTTTGTAAAAAAAATTTTAAAAAGTTAAAAAGCTGACTTTTTTAGCATATGCCCAGAATATAATCGAATTTTTGTCTTATCATTTTATATTACTTTTTACATGAATGCATATCATTGATTCTTTTATTTTGAGATAATTATTAAATAATTAATGAAAGTTAAAAAAAAATATTAGATGCAATTCAATGATATGTAACGGTGAAAAAAATAGGTGATATGGTATTTTTGAATCAATAAATTACAAGATTAGTTAATTTGATTTATTTTGATCGATTGAGTAATTTGATCAATTAAGTAAGAGATAAAGGTGAATAATTCCACCCTTTTCTTTTCTATTCTTTTTTTTTTGCCTTTTTTTTTTCTTCGCAAAGGTATTTGTTAAAAATATTACATGTACATATACAATGTTTCAAATTATTGAATTAAAAAAATTTATTTTTATTTTTTATAAACCAAAGATGGAAGTAGTGTTCTGTGCTAAATTTTGTATTCTTAATTTGAGTAATGCTAGGGAGCTCGAAAATAAGCTACCCCGAATCCCCCTAATTTTTTTTTAATTTTTTTTTTTCAAAAGCAGAGAAGGAGAAAAGAAGAGAAGGAAGGAGGAGGAGGAGGAGGAGGAAGGAGGAGGGAGGATGAGGACTGGAGGAGGCCATAACCACAGGGGGAGGAGCAGGCGGAGGCGGGCCGGAGCTGCGACGAGCTGACGGGCTGCGACGGGCGACGAGCTGTTGCTGCAACGAGCTGACGATCGGCAATTGGAGCTACTGTTGTGACGACGACGGTCGGAGCTGCTGCTCCCCTCTCTTGTCTCCCTCTCCCTCTCCCTCTGTCTCAGACTCGTTAAAGAAGAAGAAGAAAAAGAAAAAAAAAAAAAAAAAAAAACAGAATGCCCAAAACGATCGTTTTGGGCATTCGGGGGATTAGGGGGAGAAAATTCGAGCGACGAAGCTTTATTCTCTTAATTAATTAATTTATTTATTTGAAATTTTCCCACCACTATCTAAGGCATCGTGTGGGAACCTTCATTTTTAGTCAAAAAGTCAAAAAATTATTAAAATTAGCCAAAAAGCCAACAACCCATACCAAAAAGTCAAAGATTCTCTTTTCTCTCTACTTTTTGCATATCTTTTCGTAAAAAATCAAAAAGTCATCCCAAACATATTAATTTTTTTTAACTTATATTTTAACCAAATAATTAAAAAATTACTAAATTAACCTGTTCCCAAAAGAGACCTAAAAAAAAAGATAGTGTTGGTAGTAAATTGTGGACCATTTCAATGGAAACTTCACAAATTTTTTAAACACTTTTTTGGTATATGCCACCAGATCTAATCTAGCGGGAAAAAAAAAAAAATACATATACAGGCGTGGCATGCAAGAGTACGCTTATTTTTTCCAAATTATTTTATTTTATTTTTATGTGTTCAAACAAATGTCATAATCACACTTCATTTTTGTACACCCCATTGAGCCTCCGTTTGGGAAGTGGGTTGGCTTTTTGGCTTTTTGACTTTTTTGGCTATTTTAGCCTGGACTAAAAAGTTTGGTTTGGGAAGGATTTTTTGGCTTTTTGGCTTTTTTGGCTTTTTTTGTGAGAGAAGAATGTAATGATTATGGGTTGGATGTGATGTTTTGTTTGTTATGGCTAAAATAGCCTATTTTGTTTTTTGTGGCTAAAATAGCCAAAAAAACTTGAAAACCATCTTGCCAAACAGAGGCCACAGAAGATTAATTGGGTTTTGTGTGGGGCTTTAGATTAGACAAAAGGGTCATAAATAAATACTAATAATTTCAAAGGTTCATTTGTATGAGTTGAACAACGGTGGGGAAAAAAAAAATCAATGCCACATCTCTGAATTAGTCTCATTAATTTCAATACTATGCCTCAGATAACGCGTTTTCCATAGAGAAAACTCTCTCCCTCTTTCTCTTCATATTTTTTTATTAATGGCATTTTTTTTTCCGTTAATTATACCAAGATCACCTCCACTATTAGTGAGCTCAGATATTTTGGCCCCTCTGCTAGTAAAAATGTATCATTTTTACATTTTTACTCTCTTCATACTATCTTTCAAAGCGATGTATTTGTACAACTTTTATAGTCAAGAGATTAATATATCTGAGGGATAATGCTAGTGATACTAAATTTTTTATCAAACAAAAGACTAAATGTCTCACATGAGTATGGAGTCCGCAATTTTGTGAATCTTATACCCATGTGAGACATTTGGTCATTTATTTAGTAGAAAATTTAAGGCCTCTAATATTTTTCTTATATAGAGTTTATAGATGAGAGAAGTAAAGTGATACTCATTAATAGTTGATGGGGTCTTAGTGTAAATTGTTTGCTAATCTCAAATAATGGTCCATTTAATATCGATTTTATTTTTATTATTTATTTTCTAAAAAGTTTAAAACTTGTTTAATAAACTGTTTTTGATTTTTTTTATTTATTTATAAAAACAACCCATTTTTTAAAAAAACACTAAAAGATATTATTTTCAAAATTTATTTTGCACACAAATAAAAATGATATCAAGGTGACAAGTGTCTTTAAAATTCCCCTACCCCCCCTCAAAAAAAAAAAAACACAAAACTGAAAATTTAAAAACAAAAACTAACAAGCTCAACTCAAAGAATTGATTGCGAACACATCATAGGAGGTCTAGTCACTTAGTAAAAGAGAGGAGTGGCTATGGTTACAAAATCTCGGCTAAATTGGACTATAAAGGGTGATAAAAATACTAGATTCTTTCATGTGGTGGCCACAAGTCGTCAGAATAAGAATTTGCTGAACTCAATTGAAGTGAATGGTGAGTTGCTTGAAGAACCTCAACGAGTTAAGGCTGAGGTGCTCCACTATTTTCAACAAAGATTCGCCGAAGATTGGAAATCTAGACCCAAATTACTTGGGGATTTCAAGTTTATCGGAGATGATGAACATGTTTCTGGATTGGTAGCTCCTTTCTCTGAAGATGAAATTTGGAGAGCAGTGAGAGATTGTGATAGCAACAAAGCCCCGGGGCCCGATGGATTCAATATGTTGTGTTTTCAACAATGTTGGGATGTGTTTAAGGGAGATATCTTTAATTTCTTTAAGGAGTTTCATTCTAATGGATGCTTGGCTAAAGAAGTTAATAGTTTGTTTGTATCATTAATTCCCAAGAAGGAGAACCCTGGTCGACTAGCAGATTATAGGTCAATCAGTCTCATTGGGTCTCTTTATAAGATACTAT
This sequence comes from Camellia sinensis, assembly GCF_055761805.1. NCBI lineage: Eukaryota > Viridiplantae > Streptophyta > Magnoliopsida > Ericales > Theaceae > Camellia > Camellia sinensis. The sequence goes on from NC_138970.1 coordinate 153,682,198, forward strand.
TTAAAGTCTTGCTAATCGACTTAGGAAAGTTTTACCTAGAATTATAGGTGAAGCTCAATCCGCTTTCATAGGTGGAAGGAACATTTTTTATGGGATGTTGATCTCAAATGAGATAATCGATTGGTGGAAGAAAAGAAAGAAGAGGGAGATAATTCTTAAACTGGATTTCGAAAAGGCTAATGACATTGTTAATTGAGATTGCCTTTTGGATTTAATGTCCAAGTTTGGGTTCCAAGATAAGTGGATTAGATGAATGCAAGAGTGCTTATTCTCAGCTAGGGTTTCTATGCTTGTTAATGGTTCCCCTACGGCAGAGTTTAATCCAAAAAAAGGCCTTAGGCAAGGGGATCCATTGTTGCCTTTTCTCTTCAACATTGTGGCTGAGGGTCTGAACATGCTTTTCCAAAGAGCTAGAACCTTGGGTTTTATAAAAGGAGCTGTAATTGGCCATAGGGAAATCACTGTCAGTCACCTTCAATTTGCAGATGATACAATAGTTTTTTGTGAGGCAGATGGTCAGGAGATTCAAACTATAAAAAGGATCTTGAGGTGCTTTGAAGTAATCTCGGGGTTGAAGATTAGCTATCATAAAAGTCATGTGTGTGGGGTTGGGGTCAGTGAAGATGTTGGGGAACTTTTTGCAAAACAATTGACCTGCATGTGTCAAAAGCTACCTTTTATGTATCTGGGGGTACCACTGGGTGCAAGTCCAAGGAGGAGAAGTACTTGGTTGCTTGTAATTAACAAATTCAAGGAAAAATTAGCTTCTTGGAAAAGGAAGCTTCTATCCTTTGGTGGCAGATTAACTCTTGTCAAAGCAGTGCTGTCATCCTTACCTATCTATTATCTTTCAGTATTTAAAATGCCAGAGAATGTAACAAGAATACTTGATAGGATCCAGGCCAGATTCTTGTGGGGTTGTTCAGAGGTACAAAAGAAGTTGCATTTGGTAAAATGAGAGGAGATTACAAAGAGCAAAGTCACTGGGGGTTTCGGTATTAGGAAGTTAAGGATGGTTAATGAGTGTTTGTTAGCTAAATGGTGGTGAGGTATGGGTGTGAAGATAGGTCATTGTGGAAGTCAATATTAATTAGCAAATACGACAGTGCAGGTGGAAGATGGGCACCATTTACTGAGGAAGGTGGTCACAAGTCAAAACTTTGGGGTGATATTTTAAATACTGCTGTCAGCAACACTCAGTTGTACAGTTTCTTTGTGGAAAATTGTGAAGTTCAAGTGGGGAATGGTATGCGAATTAGATTCTAGGAAGATACTTGGATTGGTGCAAATTGTTTCAAGGAGGAGTATCCAGGGCTATTTGAGTTGTCATTGGAGAAAGATGTCTCTCTGTTTTATATAGTTGAAAGGAAAAGGAATACATTAAGATGGGACTTGAAGTTTAGGAGAAGACTGAGGGCTTGGGAGGAACTTGAAGTTGAACGACTTATAGATAAGTTAAATAGCGGTCCCCATGTTTTTCAGAGAAAGCTGATGCGTTGGTTTGGAAGGATTCATCATCTGGGTGAGGGCTTGGGAGGAACTTGAAGTTGAACGACTTATAGATAAGTTAAATAGCAGTCCCCATGTTTTTCAGAGAAAGCTGATGCGTTGGTTAGGAAGGATTCATCATCTGGGAAGATAAGCACTGCTGCTGCATATAACAAACTTACATCAGGGCAGACGTTAGCTGTTACTGAGTTCATTTGGAAGAATGTCTCGCCTCTAAAGATGAAATTCTTTTGCTGGCTTGTCTGGAAAGGTAGAATTAAATCAAAAGCATATCTTCATAGGTTGGGGCTGCTGAATCCCAACACTAGCTCTGATTGTGTTTTTTGTAATGGGGAATTAGAATCTTTGAACCATGTTATGTTATTGTGTCCTGTTGTTTGGCAACTATGGTCTAGTCTGCTGAAGTGGTGGGGGATGCAGTGGGTTTCTCCTCAGAATGTTGAAGGTCTACTTGATTGGCAGAGAAGGTTCACTTGGATAAAGGTTGAAGGCATAATATGGAAGGTTATCCCGTTGGCCACTCTCTGGTCTGTTTAGAGGATGAGGAATGAGTGTGTTTTTAATGGGAAACAACCTTTGATGTTGGAGCTGTTGGAATTGATAAAGTTAAGAGTTATTTTATGGTTTAAGGCTGCTTCAAAAGACTGTTTCTACTCAGTGCAAGAGCTGGTGTCGAATTTGAAGAATGTTAGGAAGATGCTAAGCTAGAGGTTGATCTTAAGTGCCAGGATTACATAAAGGTGACAGGTATGCTGCTGATGTATAATGCTGCTGTAGGAGTCTGAATGTTGTGTATCATGCTGCTGTTGTATTATGCTGTGTTGTATTGGTCTGTGTTTGTGATCTGTGGTCGGGTTATGCTGTGTTTGTAATCTGCCTTCATTGTTTTGGTGTGGCTAGCCCATTGGATAGAATGTGCCTTGTTGCTGTTTTGGGGTTGATTCTGGGTTAGCTGATGCTTGTTTGATGTTGCTATTGGGAGTTCACTTCAGTTGGCTGATGTTGATCTGTTTGGGCAATATGGACCTGAACTGTTGTGGTGTGGACTGCTGAAATGTTGTGATGTCTGTCTTACTATGTTAATCTAATTTGTTGTGCTGAATTGATGGTGAAAAGTCTGCTCTTGCTTCTGGGTTCCTGCTGCGGTGGGCTACTGATAAAAGGAGTAATTTTGGTATGTTTTGGTTTGTTTTTTGGTGAAATTGGGCTACTGATAAAGGAGTAATTACTCTGGGTTTTGGTCTGTTCATTTCATTAGTTTATTGTTGTTTGATAGTTATGGGGTGTTTGGTCTGTTTCAGGTTTGGTTAGTTTTTTGGGTGTGGTTATTTTGGTGTTTGTGGTTGGTTTCTCACCAACTCGCGATGGTGTGCTAGTATATGATTGGACGACCTTATTGGTGCCGCCCTAGTTAGGATTGATTAGGTTCACTATGATACTTTTTGCACTCATCCTCCTCTATCTTTTATTGATGTAATAGTTTTCTGTTTTATCAATAAAGTTTCTTTTCTTTGCTGATCAAAAAAAAAAAAAAAAGAAAAAAAAAGAGAAACGTTTTATAATCATTTTAGTTAGTGTGTCCTCCAACAATACATTTTACATTTAATCATGTAAGCACTTAAAACAAAAGAATGTTTTTGCCCAACATTTCTTAACTCTTTAATTGTAGCCAATCCTCTGGAGATGAGATGTAATACCTAAGGTGTTCTTATTTTGTTGAAACTCTAAAATTGTAATTTAATTGGATAAAATGCATAAGAAATATAATATAAAGAGCATTGTTGCTCTGATAGGGATGTAAACGGTACGGTTCGATTCAATTGGTGTAGAGAGTAAGTTTAGTACCAAACCGATCATTTCGATTTTCATGGTTGAGAAACCAATACAGATCATATGTTATGGTTCAATTTTATCGGTTTTATTGGTTTGATATACAAGAGGGATTTGCATGAGGTTTTAAAAGGTTTTATAAAAGCCAGTAGAATTTCACATTGAAAATAAATGAAGAAAAGTTATGAAAGTTGCTCTATAAATATTTATTTCCCTAATTTTTATCACAAAAGTGTATTATATTAGTTACTTATCATATAATACTGAAGAAATTATAATTTAAAAGTATTTAAACAAAATTTCGGTCAGTTCGGTATAAAAATTTTCAAAACTTGAATAGGCTATATGTAATGAAAAATAAACCGAAAATAAAAATTTTGATCAATTTCGATTGGTCAGTTTGGTTCTATGGATTTCTCTTAGGCTGGTGCTTGCCTCCAGTACGACATCTAGATTGGAGGGTCCAGTCCGGCCCATTGGGCCTATTTTTGGGCTTTTTTTCGATAATCTGAACCGTTCACATTTTAAGATTTGTTAAGTACATTATCCTTATAAAAAATCACGTTAATTGGATAATGGATACTATGTATTCAAATTACTTTTTATGAATTGTTAATTTTCTGACCATCCATTTTTTTCAAGACAAAAGTGATCCAAATATATAGTATCCGTTATCCGATTAAAGTGACTTTTTACAGAAATAATGTACTCAATAAATCTTAAAATGTGAACGATTCTGTTTATCGAAAAGAGATTTAAAAATGAGTTTAATGAGATGAACTAAACCGAACTATCTCAAATCTGGACCGGAGACAATCTGTACCTTTTTGTTACACGCTTACTCTTAAGGCATTGCAAAATGAGAGATGGATCATTTAATGAAAAATGAATGTGAAGCTTTTTTTAGTTAATGAATTAAAAAGGGCGGCGAGACTATGGTGGCACGCTAATTAAAGTTAATCTATTGTCACTTGTCGATTTGGTTGGTGCCAATTTCATGTTCTGAGAGTGATCTTTACGCTGTGTTTGGTTGGGGGATTTGGGAAGGGAAATGGAAAGGGAAATGGAAATGAAAGGAAAAGGAGAAAGAATTAATAGAATTCCAAATCCCAACTATGTTTGGTTGTGTTGGTTATAAAATAGAATTGATGTCCTAAAAGGTATCCTATTTCTTTATTTATTTCTCACTCTCTTTCTTTTCCCATATATTTTTTATTATAACCAAACATAAATAGGATTACATTTCTCATTCCTTTTCCAAATCCCACCTCAAAAACTCCAACCAAACACAGCATTAGTGAATAATTTGAGAAATGTTTAATAACAAGTAATATTTTAAAACTAACAGTGATATAGAATTTTAATCGTAGAGCTCTAATCAAAGTTGTAAAAAAATAAAAATATTAATAAAAAAATAAAAACACAGGCTAAAACATTACATCATATGGCAGGATCCATCATTAGAACTCTCCCAAGAATTCTCAATTTTTATTCATTTTAAAAATAAGACCAAAAGTGATACATTTAGGGGTGGGCACGGGTCGGTTGCGGCCACGGAACCTCCAATCCGCCATCCGTCCGCCAGATTGGCGGATTGAAGAAAATCAATCCGCATCCGTCCGCCAATCCGGCGGATGTGGATTGAGCGGATTGGCGGTTTGGCGGATGGATGCGAATCGGTTTGGCGGTTTAAAATTATATAAATTTTCAACATAATTCAACTTGTGCACTTCCTCAAACAAAAAAAAAGAAAAAAAAAGAAAAAGAAAGTAGTACAGTCAATGACTTAAAAAAGTATTACAATCACTGTATGCCTTATCCAAAGAAAAAAAGTTTGAAACTTTAGAATATCACGATCACTGCATGCCTCATCCATATATTACAATCACAGCATGATTCATCCTCATAAAGTATTACAATCTGTGATTCTTAAAATATAATAACAATTCAAACCATCAAAACGATGAACAGAGCAGTAGTAGAGATTGAATGTCTCTGTATTGTTACATCTACATATGTTTTTGAAAACAAAAACCAACCAGCATATATCATATTTTCTATTTATTATTTTTAGAGTTACATTTAAAAACTAAAAAATATATATGAATAATACATTTATTTTTTTCAATTCAAAAAATATATTCTAATTGAAAAAATTTTTTCAACAGAATATTTAAACTCTTTTTCAATTGAAAATACAAACATAATATTTAAACAAATTGAAAATACAAAGTCTTATAAATTACTGGGGGTGCTCGCGATTTGGCGGTTTGGCGGTTCGGTTGCGGCCAAAAAATCTCAAATCCGCCATCCGTCCGCCAAATTGGCGGATTTGAGAAAATCAATCCGCAACCGTCCGCTCATCATCACGCATCCGTCCAAAATGCGGCGGATCGGTTCGGTTCGGTCGGTTTTGGCGGATCGGTATATCCGCTGCTCACCCCTAGATACATTTTTCCAAATTCAAATTTTTTTTTTTTTTTGCTTGTTCATGCAAATAAACAGAGACATAAATCCTATATTATAAAGCACAAGTATAATGAACATACCCCATTTTTAACATTAAAATTTTAATTACATCAAATATTATCATTAAGAACTAAACCTTAAAATTCAAAAACAAAATTTTCTCTAAGCCCCACCCATCGACCCACTCTCATCAAAACCCTAAGCCATCACTATAATCACCCAATTCAAAACCCTAATCTGACGTTAGATGGAATAGAAGAGAGAGAGAGGGGGAGTGGATTGAAAAATGTATGAGGTTAAAGATGAAAAACATTTGAAACTATAAAATAATTTTTTTAACATTTTAAGTCGATGTTGAAAGAACGTGAGTGTAGAGAGGGAAAATGTGACTGTAATAAAAAAAAATTTACAAAAAAACTTTTCCTCTTCTTTTCAAAATTATGGTTGTATTTAAAAAAAAGAAAAAAAAAAGAAAAAGGTAATATTGAAATGTGATGATTGAAATTTTTGAATTTGAAAGAAAAAACAAAACATAAATGAAACTTCTAAAAATGAAAACAAAATACACAAAACAGAGGGAATACTTCCATTGATTTACCAATTGTCCTAAAAATTTAAATTTAAACTGATAGTGCTAATTTATATACTCTACAATATATATCATCCCTTTTACAATATTCAAGGCTTTTGTAAGATAACCCATTTTGGTCATAAATTATTACCAACTAAAGAAAAGAAGGGGTAAATTATAGGGAGACTTATTTATAAGTCCCTTTTCAGACACTTATGGTAGGTTAAGTCCTGTGTAATTTCTTATAGAGTCTCAAGTCTTATTTAGATAGGAATGTATTCCACAAGATCCTACATAAACGTAACGTAACGTGACACCTATATAAACGTAACGTAACGTGTCACGTTACGTTTCGCAAACTTAATGAGTTTTTATTTTTTTAAATTGAATGTGAAAATGTTGCTGGTTTATGTTGGTGTAGGAAATTAAATGTTGTCATAGATCATAGGTGTCATGTTACGTTTATGTAAATATGATCTATGACAACATTCAATTTCCTATATAGGAAATGGAATGTTGCCATAGATCATAGGTGTCATATTACGTTTATATAGGTGTCACGTTATATTACGTTTATGTAGATATAATCTATGGTAACATGCAATTTCCTATATATAGGAAATTACATGTTACCATAAATCATAGGTGTCACGTTACGTTCATGTAGGTGTCACGTTACGTTACGTTTATATAGATATGATCTATGGTAACATTCAATTTCCTATATATGGTTTTACTATTATTTATGATATTAACAACTAATATTGAGGGTAAATGTGCCAACAAACTTCCTACAGGACTTATGGGAACATAAATTTTTTAGTAAGACCATATGTAGCATAAGTCTCCCTAATAGGACTTATAAATAATTTTCCCTAAATTGTACTAATGTCTTATGAAATTGAAAAAAAAATACACTAAATACTAAACTCTAAAAACAATAATAAAAAATTCTATAATTTTGACATAATTATACTGATCTTTTTATTAAAGTTAAAAGAATTAAAATTAATACATATTATGTGAAAATACAGAGATAAACAAGATAAAATATATATTTTTAGTCTAAAAGAGATAGACAATATCTATTTTTCATTCATATGATTAAAATTTTTTGATGTAATAAAACTATATATGACTTACTGTATTTTATTCAAATTTTAAGAGAATTCAATGTAATTTATGTAAAAAGAAAAGATAAAAACAGTTGGTGATATAGTGCATGCAGAGTCTTTTTAAAAATAAATAAATAATTGGGGGAAATAACCACTTAGCCTCCGTTTGGGAAGTGGGTTGGCTTTTTGGTTTTTTTGACTATTTTAGCCTGGGCTAAAAAGCTTAGTTTGGGAAGGACTTTTTGACTTTTTGGCTTTTTAAACTTTTTTTGTGAGAGAAGAGTGTAATGATTATGGGTTGGATGTGATGCTTTGTTTTTTGTAGCTTAAATAGCCTATTTTGTCTTTTGTGGCTAAAATAGCCAAAAAAGCCCACTTTAGTTCTTCCCAAACGGACCCTTAGTGGATGGTTGAATTTTTTTTTTCTTTACAAATTTTAATTATTAAAATTATAAGTTTTTTCATAAATATATAATTTGTTTTAAAAGCTGCACCTAATTTGTAATTTTTCCTAAAAAAAAAGTGTAAGTAGGGAAAATTATTCTGGAACATGGGGTAATGTATGTGTGATATTCTTAATTAATAAAAAATTATATAAAATGAATATTTTAAATTATCAGAATTGAACCTTCGATAAGTTTATCGGCCCTCAAGTTCTCTCTAATCCTAAATTAGAAAAATGCTATTCAAAAAAAAAATTATAAGAATGTGACAATATTATTTTGATACATAAATATTATCTTTGTGTTTTATATTTTAAAATCAATGGTTTACAATCAGCTACATCATCATTTATAGAAATTTTATATAAATTTTTTGTTTTATATCATTACTGTCCTAAATAATTACCATGGTGACAAGTGTAAATAATTGAAAAAATTACTTGTCAGTGTAAAGCTTAAAAAATTATTACATATGTATGGAAACTTTTATAATTTTAATTAGGAAAATTTTAACATGCATACCCTCAAAGAGTGCACCATTGCACCCTTAATTATACCATTTACTTCTTTAGTTATGATATTATTTTAATTACGACTCATAAATATTTAGTTATCCTCTTGTTGTATTTGGTTATGATATTTTTTTAATTAAAACTCAGAAGGTATAAAATTATGTCATTTTTTTTTTTTTAGTTATAAGGTACATATGGTACATACCAATTAGTATACCAATTAATGTTATGACGTTATTACTGCCCCTACCCCACAAATTACAAATACTAAAAACTTTTAAAATTATATAATATTATCTGTTAATACACTAATTGATATAGCAATAAGTCCATATAACATTATTCTAAAACTTAAAATTGATTTGTAATATTAATCTTGATGGACCAACCGCGTTTTCCAGCTCTGCTTCCCACCTGCTTCTTCTTTCTTCTTTCTTCGCTCATAAGAAAGAAAAAGTCTCTCTCTATTACACACGCGAAGTCTTCACATAAAGGTGTAAACGAGCCAAGTCTCTCTTGTTGTTGTGCTCTTATATTTGATAAAAAGCTCTTACTGAGTCACACTACTCTGATCAAACAAAGCAAATTAAAAAAAGAAAAGAAAACAGAGAACAAAGCAGCGGAGGCATGGGAAAGAAGCTTGATGCTCTGTTTGGGAGAGACTTCAAGACCGCCAAGTTCAATCCCCTAGTCAGCTTCTCCATTTCTCGCCTCGCCGTCCTCAAGAACCAGCGCCAGGCCCGCTGCTCTCTTGCCCGCTACGACATTGTTCAGCTCCTCAACCTCGGCAACCATGACCGAGCTCTTCTTCGGGTACTTTTCAAACTCTTAAATTCATTGACCACTCCTATGGTTTTGCTTGGTGTTTTATTTATTTTATTTATTTTTAATTTGTTCATAGTGGGTTTTTTTTTTTTTTTTTGGGGACAGGTTGAGCAAGTGATCAAGGAGCAGAATATGATGGATGTATTTGTTATGATTGAAGGCTATTGTAATTTGTTGGCTGAGAGGACCAACCTTATTGAACAAGAAAGGTAGTAGTTTCTTCCTGTACCTTCTTTCATTTAGTTTCTATTCAATCCGAAACACCTAACCAAGGTCAATGAGATACGAATTATAGAAGAATGCATAAGAATTGTATATCATACGCACATACAAAGACACGACATTTATGTGGTTTTCCCAAAAACCATCACTCTCAACTACATAAACATAGAAATTAAGACAACAGGTCATAAAATACAAATATATATATATATATATATATATATACATATTCTTATTCCAAATTCAAGTGGTTAGTGACCGGTAATCCACACTACCAAAAAAACATTCTTTGATTTGTTAAACAAAATTCAATTGCTTTTCTTTTGTTTTTCATTGTTTTCTGTATTTGTTGAAATGTTGTTGATTATGTAGAGAATGTCCTGAGGAGCTGAAGGAGGCAGTGGCAGGCTTGCTCTATGCATCTACAAGATGTGGGGAGTTTCCAGAGCTTCAAGAGATGCGTGCTATTTTCACATCTCGATTTGGGAAGGAGTTCGCAGCTCGTGCCATTGAATTGCGAAACAATTGTGGAGTGAATCCAAAGGTATTTTATTCAACAACCCGATATTTCAATTTGGATTATGAAGAATTCAAAGGATGTTAAATTTCACATGTTTTGTAATTCATGTGAAGATGATACAAAAGCTATCAACCAGACAGCCAAGCTTGGAAAACAGATTGAAAATGCTCAAGGAAATTGCTTCCGATAACAACATTGTTTTGCATATCGAGGAGGAAGCTTCAATAACCTCGGAGGTATTCATTCAATCAATATGTATTAGAATCAGGAATTGTATGAATATTAATACCATTGCTTTGTTCAAAATATAGACACATCTTCATGACAAGTTGCTCACCATGTGAAAATTGCAGGAAATATTCAAGACACAACAGAATTCAGGTGGAGATAAAAAGCATAGTTTGCATGAGATAGAAAACATGGAGAGTTATTCTGATTCCATGAAAACGCCGAGAAAATACAAGGATGTAGCAGATGCAGCAGAAGCAGCTTTTAAATCAGCAGCTTATGCTGCAGCAGCAGCTAAGGCAGCAGTGGAACTCTCCAAGTCTGATTACCCTGGCTCTGATGATCAGAACAGTCATCATCATGGTACAATAAAATCCAAACCTCAAACTACTGAGGACAACAATTCCAGAGGAATTGAGGATCAGAATGTTGGAATGGGATTTGAGATGGTTCATAAATACTATTCTGATGAATCTGAAGACGTGGAAATTCATGACGAAAAAAGAGCTGAAGAATTTGAAGAGAGTAAAATGGCAAAGACGGGTTTAGACTCGGATTTGCCTGTGAATGTACCTAGTGAGACAAGGCCAATGGAGAAGGGAACGAATTTTGATGAGAGTGATGATGAGACTGGCCATGACTTGGGTTCGGATATGAAGACTACTGATCTTACGAATGAAGGTTTGGTTTCCAAAAATTCTAATCGAATTGTCAATGAAAATCTATCTGAAAGAGATGGTACAAAGCTCAACCAACCTCGAAAGAAGACCCCTTTTACTGGTCTGAAAGCCATATTCAGAGCCTGGAGATCTTGAAGAACATTATGCTGACAGATCCAGAAACAAATGGCACGACATTTAAATGCAGAGAACCAGACGAGCACAAGGGCATGAAAAAGCATATTAGAAAATTTGGATTGGGTTGGGTTGCAGTAATAGCATAGACTTTGTCTACACATTGGAATGGTTGGATCATTTTTTTCTTTTTTTGGGATAATCTTATTTGCAAAACTGTGAACTAGTGTAATGGTTTTGGATGTGAGTGGTTTGTAAGTTTTCAATATATCTCAATTATTGTATTTGTTCTTAAGGTGTCAGTTTTGTAACCTTCTAATATGTGAGAGGATACTGTCATGTAATGTAATGTATATGAAAACAAATCAGACCTAAAAAGCAAAAATCATATACTTACAGAATCAAATATTTTAAGAGCTTTCACGGTCATCATTAGCCTAATATTCAGATTATATCAGTATTAAGTAAAGAACGTTCATATCAATGCATGCATATTCCGATCAAAAATTATGGGGAAAGAAAAAAAAAAGAAGAAAAGAAATGGTGTCTATGTTATCCTTTGTTCGAAAAACTAAATCCCAAATTTCAAGGGGTCTTATGCTTGATTGTTCTGAACTGTGTCTACGCATTGTTTGGATGACACTAATTTTTATATTATGCACCAGATACAAGTGTAGGGCAAGAAACAACTCTAAATGGTGGTCTTCTGAAACATATTCAATAAGTTGATATAAATGAAAATAATAGAGGAAATACAAACATAGGCAACTATTATGCAGCAATTCACAATTATCAAACTCAAATTTTGCAACACCCAGAAGCATATCAGATAAGACAATTGAATGTTGCAATCATGGTGGATTAAAGAAACACAAACAGTTAAAATGCAACACTTTACAATCCTACAAACTCGGATTTTGCAAATTTGGATCAAGAACATGGCAAAGTACATTATGTAAGTATGTGTGTTTAGGACAAGTTGCCACCACTCTGTTGCCAGAGATTGATGATATCAGTGGCTTGATTAAGGAGTATGATCATTTTCTTTTGGGAAATCCATGGCTTACCCTCTAGAGTGGTTTTGATTTCTTCCCATGCATCTTTCCTTGGCCAAAAGAAGTATGGACTTAATGGGATGGTGCCATGGCCTGGTATGACTTGATCGAGGCCAAGACCGATGTTCTTCTCCATCCATATGAACTTCAACACCAGCTGCGGTTTCTCTATTGTTTTCACCACCACCTCAGGTTTCTGCAAAATGAATGATTCATTAAATTGAAGTAAAACTCAAACTAAAAAAATCCCATGTTGGTATGGAGACAGACTGACAGAGTGAACAAAAATTGGAGAAATAAAGAGCAGAGACAGCCCATTTCAATGAGTGCACATGACGGATGGATTTACATTGGGGCAAGTAGGGGCAATTGCCCCTGTTGAACTTTGGAAAAATACAATAAATTCTACAATTTTGACATAATTACATTAGTTCTTTTTTCAGCAATAATTCATTAGTTATATGGATGGAAAAAATGATATTATCATCTCTTTTTTAGGATACTTTTCCTTATTCATCATTGTGTTTGATACTATCTGCATTAATTCTGATCTATTCAGTCTTGCTAAAGGGAGATTAGTGTAATTATACTAAAATTATAGAACTTACTGTATTTTGTTCAAATCTTAAGAGAAATCGGTGCAATTTACCATTTTTCTTAATCATTATACCATCATAAACATTTAAAGGGTAAATTATACTCATCTTCTTTGAGATTTAAAAAAATATATATATAATTAATTCCATACTTTTGACATAATTACATTAATCAATTTTGAGATTTATGTTGGGGAATTTTCAAAATAATTTTCAAATTCATAGTTTAGTTTTTGGGTGTTTTCAAAACCTTTCTTATTTTCCTTTGGAAAGCTTGAAATAAGCTTGTAGACTTTGTCCCACATTGAAAAGAGAGCAAAACATGGAGCACCTAATAAAGTGCTACATGGAATATTCATTTGAATATGAAATTGTGGAATGGATACTAGGGTGCATGAACTCACACCGTATCCGCACACGAGCGTGTGGCGTGGATAATGTGTTGTGTGGCATTTGATGGCGCACTTTGCACGGACGCATCAAGGCGCCATGAGGGCGCTTTCCTATTTGTATCAAACAGGTTGGAGCGATGACATGGATCCAACGTGGCATGGATGACGTAGAATACAGTCAGCTCTGCATAGCAGTGATGTGGCGTCTGTTGGCGATAAGTCAATCAACTGATCGAGCAGTTTGATCACAGTCGTTGATTGGAGATGCATGTGATCGTATGGATGAGATGACACCCAATCGTGATCAGGTATGATCAGTCAAGGTATCTATTCGGTGTGAGAATGATCTACACCATAGATCGTCGATCCAACGGTCAGATCTCATCGGATGCAATCAAGAGACATGTCCATTTGATCAGATGCATCAAGGCCTATAAATAGGCTGCAAAATCAGCCATTCCAATCCATCCAAAAGCATTCCTGTAATTCTCTCTCTCTCTCTCTCTTCCCCCCTCTTGATTTAGAGTTTTTGATCAAGAGTTTCTTAAGCAAGTTTTTGAGTTTCTTACTAGTAATCAAATTTTGCAGACTTGATTATCAGTCTCTTGGCTTCTTGATTATATCAAGAATATTTTGATCTACTGTTATCAGTGCAGACGCTGGTAGACTTGATTTTTAGATCAAACTTCATTAAATCTTGGAGGAAAATTTGTTGTAACCCCCTGCACACCTTTTGATGGGTGCAAATATTGCCTTTAGGAAAACGACTAAGTAACGCGACTTGAAGCACCAAATTTTTGTTCTACATAAACAAGATCATCGCCAAGTTTTGAAGACCTGAAGACCACCAACTGAAGAATTCAAGACAAATTGTTCTAACAATCTAAAGACAATATTTGCATATAGCGATGTCTATTCAGAAAATGACTCAAGGTTTCATGAAACTTGATCGATTTGATGGAGAAAATTTCCAACGCTGGCAAAAGAAGATACATTTTTTACTCACCACTCTCAAAGTGGTCTATGTACTGACTACCTCCTATCCGGCAAAGCAAGAAGACGAGACAATGGAGCAAACCTGTACCAAAATCAAATGGGAGAATGACGCCTACATTTGCCGAGGACACATTATGAATGCACTGTCAAACTCTCTGTTCGATGTGTATCAACATCTGGAAATGGCAAAGCAACTCTGAGACATATTACAGTCAAAGTACCTCACTGAGGATGCCACTAGTAAGAAATTTCTTGTTAGGAATTTTATGCATTTTACTATGATTGATATAAAGCGCATTATGGAACAATTCCATGAGATCCAACATACTCTAAATCAGTTTCAAAAAAAGAATATGAACATGGATGAATCTATTGTAGTTTCATCTATAATAGAGAAGCTATCATCTTCTTGGAAAGATTTTAAGAAAACTCTGAAACACAAAAAGGAAGATCTAACTTTAGAGAAATTGGCTCAACACCTCCAAGTTGAGGAAGAGTCAAGACTTCTTAAAAATAAAGATAACCATTTGGCTCAGACTTCCAAGATTCACATGGTGAATGATGGCAAGAGGTTCAACAAAAGGAAGCATAAGCTTGACCCCTAACCTGAGAAAGATGCTAAGAAGCCGAAAGGAGCTTGCTGGCACTTTAGAAATGAATGCTGGTCATACAAGAAGAAGCCAGAAGCATCAAATGCCAAGAACAAGTTCCTGACTATTGTATCCGAGGTGAACATGCTTGAAGATGCTGGTGACTAGTGGATTGACTTGGGAGCAACAAGGCACGTCTGCAACAACAAGAGCCGTTTCACTACTTATAAACAAGTGAGTGATGGAACAGTTCTCTACATGGGCAACTCTTCAACTGCTGCTATCAAAGGCAAAGGGACAGTGGATCCAGAGTTTATATCTAGAAAAATCTTAAGTCTTAATGATGTTTATCGTGTACCTGATGTCAGGAAAAACCTTATATCTGGAAGCTTACTTAATACGCATGGTTTCAAATTAGTATTTGTGTCGGACAAATTTGTCCTGTCTAAGGGTGAGATTTTTATTGAGAAGGGCTACATGTATCAAAGAATGTTCAAACTTAACGTTATCAATAATACATCCATTTCTATTTATGTTGTTGATTCTCTTTCTTTATGGCATGCTTGTTTAGGTCATGTTAATATTAGGACAATGCATGATATGGTTAATTTAGGTTTAATTCCTAAGTATGATATTGATATGTTTGAAAAATGCAAATTTTATGTGCAATCTAAAATTACTAGCATTCCATTTCTTAAAGTAAATAAAATCACATCTCTACTTGAACTTCTGCATAGTGATGTATGTGACATGCATAGTAACCCCACTAGAGGTGGAATGAAATATTTTGTAACATTCATCGATGATTTTTCTAAGTACTATCATATCTATCATTTGTATTCAAAAGAAGACGTGCTTGATAAATTCAAGATTTTTAAGACAAACGTAGAAAATCAGTGTAATGTCAAAATAAAAAACTTCGATCTGATAGATGCAGTGAATACCATTTTTCAGAATATTGTGAAAATGTTGGTATTATTCATGAGAAGTCTACATCTTACATACCACAACAAAATGGAATAGTTGAAAGAAAGTGTAGGACGTTAACATAAATGATTAATGCTATGCTTTCTTACTCCAGTTTAAGTTTTAATTTTTAGGATGAAGCCTTGTTCACTGCCTGTCACATACTCAATAGAATCCCTCTTAAGGGAAGAAATGTTACTCCTTATGAACTTTGGAAAAACAAGAAACCTAATCTAGGTTACTTGAAAATGTGGGGTTGTAGAGCAATACTTAGATTGCCTAAACCTAAAAGGAAGAAATTAGGTGAAAAATGAATTGAATGCATTTTCCTTGGCTATGCTATACATAGCAAAGCATATAGGTTTCTGGTAGTAGAACCTAATGGTTCAGTGGAAACAAATACTATTATTGAATCACGTGATACGGTATTTTATGAGAATCATTTCACAACCATTCCACGGTTGGATTCTAATCAAGGAAATGAAAAACTCCTTTGATGTCCACAAAGGAAAGTGAACGACATGAATCCATTGAGCCTAATGAACCTAGTGAGCTTGTTGAGCTAAGGAGGAGTAAGAGGGCTAGGACTAAGAAATCATTTGGCCCTGATTTCATTGTTTACCTTATAAAAGGAACTAGGAAAGCTTATTGTAAGCAAACAATGATTTCTTTGAATATGAATTCAGATCCATCAACCTTTGAGGAGGCTATAAAGTCTCAAGATGTTACTTTCTGGAAAGAAACAATAAACGATACGATGGATTCTATCTTGGGTAACAATACCTGGATACTTGCTGATTTGCCACCTAGATCCAAACCAATTGGTTGTAAATGGATTTTCAAAAGGAAAATGAAAGTTGATGGCACAAGTGACAAGTTCAAAGTAAGATTAGTTGCTAAGGGTTGTACTCAAAAGAAGGGTATCGATTATTTCGATACATATGCTCCGGTGGCCAGAATCGCCACCATTCGAGTGTTGATTACCTTAGCCTCAATCTACAAGCTTGAAATCCATCAAATAGTTGTTAAGACCGCTTTTCTAAATGGAGAGTTAGACGAGGAAATCTACATGCAACAACTGGAAAGATTTGTTGTACAGGGTTAAGAGCAAAGTGTGTAAACTCGTGAAGTCACTATATGGACTAAGACAAGCTCCAAAACAGTGACATGAAAAATTTGACAACGTAATAGTGTCAAATGATTTTAGGATACATGAATTTGATAAGTGTGTGTACAGTAAGTTTACTGGCAATAGAATTGTAATCATATGTCTATATGTAGATGACATGCTTATTTTTGGTACTGATAATGATGTCATTGAAAGTACTAAAATTTTTTTGTTGTCTAGCTTTAGTATGAAAGATATGAGCTTGGCTGATATAATTCTGGGTATTAAGATCAAACAAGAGGACAATAATTTGATTCTTACCCAATCGCACTATATTGAGAAAATTCTTAAGAAATTTAATCAATATAATTGTACACCCATGTCTACACCTTTTGATTCAAATTTGAAATTGTATCCTAATACTGAAAGAGTTGTTGATTAGCTAGAATACTCAAGAGTAATAGGTAGCCTGATGTAGGTCAAGACTGACACTAGACCTGATATTGTATTTTTAATGGAAAAACTTAGTAGATACACTAGTAATCCCAATAGTGCGCATTGGCATGCTGTTAACCGTATACTTGGGTACTTGAGAAAAACTATAGACTATGGAATAGTCTATAATGGCTATCCAGTAGTGCTGGAAGGATTCACGAATGCTAGTTGGATAACTGACCGTGAAGATCACTTGTCCACGAGTGGTTGGAATTTTACTCTTGGAGGATGAGCTATCTCTTGAGGTTCTAAGAAGCAAACATGCATAACAGACTCAACCATGGCGTAAGAGTTTGTAGCATTGGCTTCTTATAGCAAAAAGGCAGAGTGGCTAAGGAATCTCTTGTTAGAGACTAAGATATGGCCAAAACCTATGCCAACAATATCTTTGCATTGTGATAGTGAAGAAACTCTATCATGGGCCTACAGTCATGTATAATGGAAAGTCCAAGCATATAGGACTGAGACATAGTTGTGTCAGGTAGTTAATCACAAAAGGTGTGATTACAATTTAGTTACGTAAAGTCAAGTGAAAACTTGGCTAACCCCTTAACAAAGGGACTTGTAATGGATTTGGTGTGGAAAACATCAAAGGGGATGAGTCTTAAGCCCACTTAACATAATCACTCCCAGTGAAAACTCGACTCAACGCTTGAAGAAACATCAAGTCTTGAGTTCAATGAGCCTAAGTACACCATATGTCGTGATTGCAAGCACTTAGTTTTATTTCATTTTCATCCCAAGGTTGAAGGTCTTGGTACTTGTAATGTGAAAAGAAGAGGATGAGTTAGCAAACTCTTAATAAGTTTACAACTGGGTTATTAGGGTACGGTAAATTAAAAAGGTACTCTCAGTAAGCTTACCTATGTAAGTGTAGGAGGTGGTGCCGCTTCCTATGAGTTTACGGGCTTGACTCTAGAGCGCTCATGAAACAGGATAGACACAAGGCCAATCCACCTATCGATTTGTTTGAATACTTGAGATAACCGATACTGTATGTGAGACATGTCCGGTTGGTCATGTAAGATCGTTAGTTCAAAGACAAGTCTACTATACCATCTTGACTAACTTTGAGATGTCTTCACTAAGCGAATGGTTCAAATCGTACAATATCTTCATTTATGCATAAGGCTGCCAAGTGAACCAAGAGTCTACATCTTGTATTTTGAAAATGCTAGGAGAATGTTAGGGAATTTTCAAAATTTATAGTTTAGTTTTTGGGTGTTTTCAAAACCTTCCTTGTTTTTCTTTGGAAAGCTTGAAATAAGCTTGGGGACTTTGTTCCACATTGGAAAGAGAGCAAAACATAGAGTACTTAATAAAGTGCTACATGGAATATTCCTTTGAATATGGAATTGTGTGATGGATGCTAGTGTACATGCACTCACACCGCACTCACACCGCACGCGTGGCATGGGCAGCGGGTTCTGTGGCGTTTGATGGTGCACTTTGCACTTAGCACGCATGCAATGGCGCAAGGCGCCATGAGGGCACTTTCCTATTTGCATCGAACAGGTTGGAGCGATGACATGGATCCAAGATGCCATGGGTGATGTGGAATACAGTTAGCTCCGCGTGGCAGTGATGTGGCGTTTGTTGGCAATGAGTCAATCAACCGATCGAACGGTTGCGTGTCTGATCTGGAGCAGTTTGATCATAGCCGTTGATTGGAGATGCGTTCGATCGTACAGATGAGATGGCACCCGATCGTGATCAGGTATGATTAGGCAAGGTATCTATTTGGGGTGAGAATGATCTGCACCATAGATTGTCGATCCAACGGTCAGATCTCATTGGATGCGATCAAGGGACATGTCCATTTGATCAAATACATCAAGGCCTATAAATAGGTTGCAAAATCAGCAATTTCAATCAATCCAGAAAGTATTCCTACAATTCTCTCTCTCTCTCTCTCTCTCTCTCTCTCTCTCTCTACCTCTTTTGATTTAGAATTTTTGATCAAAAGTTTCTTAAGCAAGTTTTTGCTTTTCTCACTGGTAATCAAATTCTGAAGATTTGATTATCAGTGTCTTGGTTTTCTTGATTATATCAAGAGTATTCTGATCTATTGTCGTCAGTGCAGACGCCGGTAGACTTAATCTTTAGATTAGGCTTCATTGTATCCTGATGGCGAATTTACTGTAACCCCCTACATACCTTTTGATAGGTGCAAATATTGTTTTTAGAAAAGCGACTAAGTAACGCAACTTGAAACACTAAATTTCTGTTTTACATAGACAAGATAATCACAAAGTTTTGAAGACCCGAAAACTACCAACTAAAGAATTCAAGACGAATTATTCTAACAATTTTAACTCACATAACAAATAAATCATTTTTTATTCATTAGTTATATGAATGAAAAAAAAAAAAAATGTTATAATCTATTTTTTACTAAAATGCATATCTGCCTTTATTTACTTCCATGTTCACCCACTATCTCCATTAATTTTGGTAATTTTACCCTTACTAAAACACAATTCAGTATAATTATGTAAAAAAATGTAGGACTAGCTGTATTATCTCTAAATAAGGGAGGTGAGTGTAATTTACCAAAATTTAAATATAAAATTTTGCACCCATTACTATATGTATGTGTGTGTGTGTGGATACATAGGGAGAGATTTGGACCTCAGTTTGTTGGGTAGGAACAGAGTCCTGTGGGGTTGCAGAGGAGGGATTCTCTGTGGATGTATCAATTTCAGCTTCTACAGCTTCTGTGGCAGATGAAACAGAGAGTTTTTGAATCCTTCTAATCTCAGGTCCCCTGCTTCTGAATCTCAGGTCAAGAATGTTGTTGGCTGAATCCAAAGAAAAGGCCTTGTGCTTCACAGGAATTGAGGGGTATGTGAAAGTTCCTCTAATAATACCATATTGAATTGACATGGATGCCATCTTGTATTCTAGTCTAGACAAACAAAACACACTTGTGTGTGTATGAGAGAGAGAGAGAGAGAGAGAGAGAGAGAGAGAATTTCTAGAGTTGGAGACAGTCCATGGGTGAGTTGTGGATAAGAGAGCAATCCCCCTGAAGATTTTTTCTTTTTTGTGGGAACAAAATCCCTCTGAAGATCAGTTGCAACTTGTATGCACATTGAACAGGAAAGATTAGGATGGGCCTATTGGTCACACTTGGGCTGCCCAATACAATGGTTAGCCTGCATCCAAACTGATTTGATCCCATTGGTTTATTGGGTCTAGTCGAGCTATTCTAAGCTCGATCCGAAAAAAAATAAAAAATAAAAATAAAAATTATAAATCGAAAATTTTGTTTAAAAAGGTCTAAAAAGTGCATTTTTTTTATAAAAAAATATATAAAAAATAAATAAATAAATGATGTGACTTAAAAAATATAAAAAGATGGCTATTGTAAGGGATGCCACTCAATATATGGACTTTTTTTTAAAATATAATTATCTTGGAAGGATATTTGACCTTTTTAATAATTATTTAAATTTAAATCATTAACAAAACCTAATAGCAAAATGAATTTGAGTCATTTAACAAAGTTTATGCTTAATCTATAAAAAGAAGCATATATATACTTTTCTTATCTTTCTTTATTATTATTATTTAGTTAATAATGTAACTAAATAATATAAAATTAATATTTTATAATGGGCGGAGTGAGGCGGGTTCTGGAATCAAACCAGCTCAAAATTTTGCTTAAAAAGTTACTAATTTTCTTAAAAAAAATTTCAACTCATACAAAAGAAACAAATTCCATCCCATTATTCCACAAAGTAGGCCTCGTTTGGGAATAGACTATTTTAGTAATTTTTTGACTTTTTGGCTAAAATATGAGGTGAAAAAAATTAGTATTTTTGAGATGATTTTTTGACTTTTTACGAAAAGATGTGCAAAAAGTAGAGAAAAATAGAATTTTTGACTTTTTTGTATAAGTTGTTGGCTTTTTAATTTTTTTAATAATTTTTTGACTTTTAGGCTAAAACAGCCACTTGCCAAACGAGCTCAGTTACTTTACTTTCATACATTTTTATGTAAAAAAATCAAAAATTAAAAATTATTACTAAACATATTATTTTTTGGAGTGAATTATACTTACCTTCCTGAGATTCAACAAAAATACAATTAGCTCTATAAGTTTGATATAATTATATTGACATTTTTTTTAGTATGGTAAGGTCATCAAAACTAAAATAGATGGTGGGTAAAAACATAAATAAACAAAGCATGCACCCGACAACATTATTTTTTATTCATACGACTTACGAATTATTGATGAAAAATGACTCTAATGTTATATGAATTAAAAGCTCGAGAAAGATTGGTGTAATTTTGTTAGCAATGTGAGATTAATTATATATTTTTTAAACTTCAAAAAAAATAAGTGTAATTTATTTTAATTTTTTTATCACATATTTAAAAAAAAAAAACACTAAAAAAAATCATTTTTCAACCGGAGCCAACTCTTACACGTTGCACTTTTATTGATGAGGAATTTTCATTTGAGAAATGCTAAAGGCACCGATTACGCTGTATTTGATTGAACGATTTAGAAAAAGATTTGAAAAAAAAAATGAAAAAGAAAAGTAAAATATACTTATATTTTATCTAGTTTCACACATATTTTCTTTTTTTCTTTTTCAAATCCCTTTCTAAATCTCCCAACCAAACACAACATTAAGCAATAATGTTAAAAACACATCCACTCTCCGTCCAAAATATTAGTTCTTTATTTTATTTTTTTATTGTCCCAAAATATTAATCATTTTTCAAAAATCAATGACTAAAATAATAAGAATTTTCTATTTTTTTTCTTCTTTTAAATTTATTAATAACACAAAATGTACAATTATGAAAATGGATATCTCCAAAAAAAGTATTATCAAAGAGTAATTATAAAAAATTAATATTTTTAAAGTTTAATAATTATACTATCAAAAAAAATTTAATTACTTTAAAAAAAAGACTATTATTTTGAGGCGGGAAGAGTAAATTAATATCCAAAATAAGACATGTATGTATTGTAAGAGGTCCTATGCGAGATCAGTATTTTATTCAATGTTTGGTCCTACATACTTGTTGCGGCTTAGGTCTACCCATTGGCTGATCCATCTCAGCCATGTCTCACTATCTTTGATAAAACAAAATGGCTCACTGCCTTGATAAATCATTGTCGATGCAAATGAAATTCTCAATCTTTGCATTTTCCCAACAAACTCTCAACCAAACCTTCTATCTACCCAGAAAACTTGTAGAGACTGTCACGTGAATTTCATCTCTAACAATCAGTGGCTCCACCACCAAGGACAAGTGATTTATTTCACTCTCATCTATGCCACAAACATCGGACAAACCATGTATCTTTGGTTAAGATACTGCCTTTATCAACTTTTAGATGATTATTTTTGGAGAAATCACAATTGAGTGAAGGTTGAGAGAGAAAAAAAACCCACAAATATGGAGGGTTGTAATTTTGAGTTGTACCTCGAAAGCTTTTGACCTGTATCCCATTACAGAATGAGTTGCATCCTCATATTTTTGTAAATTTTGTTTTTCCTGCCTTTTAAGTTTACAATTGTATTAGACCATCTTCAATCATTTATTAGATTTTTCATCAAATTTAAATTTGATAAAAAAACTGATAAAAACTGTGCTCCAATGTAAACCAATGTCAAATTTGGGAAATTATTAAATATTCCCGGAGTACCACGTGTCTGTATTCCTTAACTAATTATCATTTAATATGTCTCCTTATGTTCTACAATCACCTAACAGAATACCCTACCTATCCATCTTCTCCACCAATCATAATACTATGGAATACTATGTGTCCATACTTCAAGACTACTGAATAATTACCTATCAAATATAGGATATCTTATCTTTCATCAAATTGAGGATGTCTGAACATTTCATCAAATTACTGTAGATAGCCGTTAACTTTACACGTATGCATAAGCACTGGACAACCGGTTGGATGTCTGGGCGATTGCCCTCTCGGTCGACCATTTTCTTGCAAAATTTGTTTCAAAATTTTGAAAATTTTACATTGATTGGACAGCCCCTTGGTCGTCCTCCCGGTCGACCGATGGTTTAATGAAATCCTAGATTACTCTGTCCCGATATCAAATGAATCTTTTACTCAATTTTTTTACTCAAATTTAATTGAAAAAATAAATAAATAAATAAACATTGGAGATGCTCTTAGAGTATCTTCAATCCTTCACTTTTTCTTTCATCAAATTTAAATTTGATGAAAAAGAATTCAAAAATCATCTTCAATCCTTTCATCAAATGTTCATCAAATCAAGGGAGTCATTTTTTTCATCAAATTGAGAACTCATCAAATCTTTCATCAAATTTGAATTTGATGAAAATTTAAAAAGATGAAGCATTGGAGATGATTTTTTCATCAAATTTGATGAAAAGTAAAATTTGAGATGAGAATGTAATTTTTTAAAAGATTTTGATGAAAATTTGATGAAAGGATTAGAGCAGTGCATATGAAATCAAACTTTTTTACTCAAATTTAAAATCAAATTAGATGAAAAGTTTGGTAAATGATTAGAGATGATCTAACAAATGATCCATTTTATTAATAAATTATCAATTCAATTAACTATTTTTAATGATATTATAAATATATTTCAATTAACAATTCAAGTAATTTTATTGTTGTATAAAAGAGTAGTTTGGAATTTTTATTTTTTCTATTAATTCTTTTAAATAAAAAAAATTCTGACAAAGGTGTATTTATAATTTTCAAAACTACATGAGGCAATCTGTATTTTAAACAAATCTCAATGGGTATATTTGTAATTTTCCCTGTTTTTAAAAAAAATTATAAGAAAATCGGGGTCAAAATCCTTATAAGACAATAAATCTTGAATTTTTAATTTTTTTCAATTTGAATTCTAAACTTTTGATTTATTTTTAGAATTTGGACTCTTATTTTTAATCTAAACCTTTTGGTTATTTATGCTAAGTAAAATTCTTGGAAAAAATAATATTTTAGCCATTAAACTCAACGAAAAATAATATTTTTGATATTTTATGTACACATACATTGAGTTTAATAACTAATATATTATTTTTCAATCGATTTTACTTAACGAAAATTGAATGATAGTTTTTTTTTTTTAGATTGAAAAATAGAATGATAGTTTAGATTGAAAATAAATTAAAAAATTTAAATTTAAATATATAAAACTAAAAATTTAGAATTTATTTTATTATAAAAGTCAAATTATGAGATTTTTTTGGTCATTTTTTTTTCAGTTTAATTAAATTATTTCTATTTCAAAAGTCATAAACAAAAACTGAACCAAATATTTTAACACCAACTTTTTTTTAAAAAAAAAAATTACAATCGGTATTATAAACTACACTAATAACACCAAAGCCTATCAAATCTTTCTTGGCAAGAGAAGCGAAGGTACAAACACACCAACATATTTTTTTTTTGATTTAGCCCTCGTTTGGCAAGTGATTTTTTTAGTCAAAAAGTTACAAAGTTATTAAAAAAGTTAAAAAATCAACAACTTATATTAAAAATTCAAAGATTATATTTTTTCTCTACTTTTTGCACATATTTTCGTAAAAAGTCAAAAAGTCATCCCAAACATACTAATTTTTTTTACATCATATTTTAGTCAAAAAATCAAAAAATTACTAAAAAAACCTGTTGAGAAAATATTAATACTATATTTTTAACATAATTATATTAACTTTTCTTTTAATAAGGTGAACGAAACAATAACGAATATAAGTGGTGTAAGGCCATAGAGATAAACAATATAATTTATATATTTCAATATAAAAGAAATGATAATATAATTTTTTATTTATATGATTAACGAAACACTGATAAAAAAGCGATGAAGTATTATGTGAGTTAAACTTAAAAAAAAATCTAATATAATTATGTCAAACTTAAAAGATTTATTATATTTTCTTGAAGCACCAAGATAAATAAATATAATTTACCCTTTCTTAAAAGATATAGGCAATGATAGGTGGTTTATAAAATAAGAGGAAGTTACGCTCTTGTGAAGGTTTTCAAAACAGATAAAACTTTTCAACTTTAATAATTAAAGTTATAGATTTTTTTACTATTTAACTCTATTAAATATTACACGTTTAATTTGGCTTACTTAAATAAATAATTAATAAATAGGAATTGCTTGTTAGTTTACCAACACTAAAAACAAGCACAGTGATAATAGAATTGACACTCTTTTGTTATCAAAAAGCATAATGACATATAATAGGTGAGACAATGTTTTATGATGGACATCGCGTGAACCACCTTCCATCATACAAGGTAACACCCAGTGACAGTGACATAAAGGCCATGTTTGTTTCAGCGGACTGGATTAGCATTCCCATGACTAATAGTCCTAGGACTATAAATTTGTTGGATTATGTATCCTATCTTAACTAATAGTCAAGTTTAAAATAATTAATTCCTACTTTAATTGTTTAACTAAATATCGGATTAATAATTTTATTGGACTATTAGTCCAATCCCAAGCTCATGTCTACCCAAACAAACATGACCAAAAGGTATAAGTCCCTTGACTTGTACAATTAAGTCATACGAGGAAAAGTCTTTTCACTTGCACAATTAAGAGTTGTGAAAAATGTTAAATAAGTTAATTTTTTTTATTTATTATGAAAAGATATATAAAAATTAAGAAGGTGATGCGATTAAAATAAATTATTATAAATTACTTTTCAAAAACGCCCAAGTTTTATGTGCAGAGTGATTTCATACTATAGAAATAAGTGGAGCTATTAGATAATCTAAAACTGAAGGCTGCATAAAAAAAAACAATCAATATAAGAGCTATCAAATTGAGATTTGGTTGAAAAATCTCTTCCGATGGTAAAGTCAATAAATCAAACTGTTAGAAATTGTCAATAAATCAAACTGTTAGAAATTGAGCGTCCATGTAGCATGACTCTTAGAACCTTTTAAACCTTATCCATGTAAGTTTGAATTTGAATTCAAAACTTATTTGGATAACCATTCAGGATATCTATATCTATCATATCAATAGATATGAATAGATGGATAGATAGATATTGGTTATATATCAGATTATATGGTTAATCTAAAGATATACGTATATCAGATATACGTTATCTGGTTTTTACCCATAACCTTTTTTCCCAGACTCTCTCTCTGACTCTCTCCAAGAAAACAACGATTAAGCCATTTTTACACTGTGACTTGTGTGGGTGATACTCATTTTGTAGTATCACTCCACTGCTGGGTTCGTTGACTGATCAAATTTTGGAAGCACGTGATTTACCCACGATGTTGTGTCATTAAGGTATGATCCGAATTATTTTTATCTGTTGCGTTAATTTATAATGTTTTATGATTTACACAAACAAAAGGTAAAAAGATTAAATGTAGAGAGAGACAATGTTCATCGCTAAGAACGTAAAATGTCCTCCAAAAGAGAATTTTGGGTACCTTATGTAGGCAGTTTAGATTTGCTCCCGAAGTTCTGTGTCTTTCTCCCTCTGCCTCTGTAACAACCCCGACCTATGATTAGTTGATAAACCATGACTAATTATGCCTAATGAGTAATTAAGATGAAATTCTGAATTAATTGCATGTGTATGGCATTATTTGTGTTTATATTTGTCTGTTATAGAAATATCTGTTTGTGTTTCTATTTTGTTCTGTTAATTGAAAATCTTATCGGCGTCCGATCAAGAAATTGACTTGATTTATGTGTTATTTGAAATTTTTAGAATTTTATGGTAGGTATGATTAAAATTCAATTCGGAACGAATTAAATTAAAATAATTAATGTCACTTAATTAGTCATTGATGAAATCTCCTAATCAAGCCTATATAAGGCACAAGTAAGCCCTTGATTTCATTTTACACTCTCATTCTCTCATCCTTGAGCTCAAAAACATGGGGGAGAGAGAGAGAGAGAGAGTGAAGAAAATTGAGATCAAAAGCTAGATAAAGGAGAGTTGTTAGACATTGTTGGAGAATTGCAAAGAATTTGGGAGTTTAAGCTTCTACACTTATGAATTTAAGACTCTAGGTAAGAATTTTATCCTTAAGCTTTGTAATCAAGACTTTAATTCATGAATTCTAGAGAATTAAGCTAAGTTATGCGAGAATTGAGCTAATGAATTAGAAATGAGGATCATTTCATGCATGCATGCATGCATAATTCATGGATTTTGAGTTTTAATTCCACCAATTTCATACATGCAAGAGCTTATCTTTGTTAGATTATGAGAACTCACCACGGTTTTATACCCAAACACTTTATTTGTACATGTTTTGGAAAGTTTGAGTTCTTGACAACACATGCATGATATGTATACATATGTTCAAGTTTGGTTTTGAAGAATTCACTCGCTTTTGGGCCTTGATTTTCTGTATTGAACCTTAATTCATGGTGTTTTATATGTTTACAAGTGTTTTCTCAAGTTTTGGGACCCAAAGGTTGTGTTTTATAGCTTTGAATTTGAGTTTTGGACTTAGAACATCAATCTGAAAATTTCAGAATTCTGCCTCACTGCTCGAGCGACAAATCCTGTGCTCGAGCGATCACTCCTGATCTTGCATTTTTGCTCAAGCGACCAAAAGTTAGCTCAAGCGTAAAATGCATTCTCCCAGAAGTTTACCATTTTTACAAACTGCTCGAGTGACAAGAGTTGTGCTTGAGTGAGGACTTCAGTCTCATGCTCGAACGACCGTTGAGCATGCGTTGAGTGGAAAAATCAAGCAACTAGTACTTTTACAGAGTTTACAGACCACTCGAGCGACCGAAGTTGCGCTCGAGCGACCACTCTTATTTTTGAACCTCCGCTCGAGCGAAGAAAGTTGCGCTCGAACGAAAACCCTGTTTTCAGCAAATTTGACCAAGTGTTTTCAAGTGCATTATGGCATCCTCATTACATCTTAGGCATTCGTAGGCCATAATTAAGACATAGTAATGAAGACAAAGACTAGAAACACGCTAAGAATGAAACGAAATAAATTGAGTACTCTGAATGTGTGTTTCAATATTTGTATCTGTTATG
Source organism: Camellia sinensis (assembly GCF_055761805.1). NCBI lineage: Eukaryota > Viridiplantae > Streptophyta > Magnoliopsida > Ericales > Theaceae > Camellia > Camellia sinensis. The sequence goes on from NC_138970.1 coordinate 153,710,465, forward strand.
TTTGTGTAGGTTACGCGCCGCAAGCCATCTGATTTGTCTGCTTTATTTTTCTGTTTTCGAAGCCATCTGTGAGTAATAACTTAGTAAAGCTATGTTTAACTTCATTTATTTTCTGTATGATGGAATAAGATCTGTAAACTGAAATGATATGTTCAGTACAATGAATGATTATTCAATTTCTAACATGTATTCGTGGCATCCTTAACACCATGTGATATCTGTTAGCTACTACCCGGTACCAGAGGTTCCATTATGGAACTTATTATATCTGTTATCTGTTACCTGTCCGGAGGCTCCACCATGGAGCTCAACATATCTGTTATCTGTTACCCAGATCCGATGGTTCCTTTATGGAACTAGTTATACATATCCACCATCTGTTCTGTATTTATTTGTGTTTGTTTTGATAATGCTAATGGATATACTGCGTATGAGTAAGTATGAATTCTAATCTCTATAAAAAGAATATGAATTTTTTCCTGATATAAACTGTGATTTCTAACTCTGGGATGAACATCATTTATTAAAATCATTTACTCTGTTATTATTCACTAGGCTTCCGCTTACTTTATTATTTATGTATGTAGATGACCAGGTACGTGACCAGGCTCAGAGTTGACAACCTGGAGTTTTGGTTTGTCAGCCAACCTTTGCGCCTCCCGAGGAGGTTCCGAATGTTATGTGGTTATATTTTGTGAACATATATAAGACTTTGTTTTCTTTTTGGAATATGTATAAGTTTTCTATTTATCTGTATAATGGGCTAAGTCCTTTTTGGCTATATCTATAATGAATGTGACGTAAGACTACTGTATTTATGACGTCACGTATATGTATATAAAGTTTTGAAATTTCTGTCTCATATATGTCTACACAGCTCAATGGACTATGTATATTTCTATATTTGCTTCCTCTAGCCCCTTATAATTTGCTAATCAAGTCAGAGGCCTTCAGTAATCCGAGGATTACTAGTCGGTTACGATGCTAAACTTGTAGGGGCAGGTTTGGATCGTGACAGCCTCTTTGTCACTTTTTGTCTTATTTGTGATCACTCTTAGTGGAGGAAGATGTTATTCCCACAGTGGTGTGTATGTGTAAATTAAATGTATAATTAAAATAAACAACAAAATAATATAATTCAGAAAATAATTATATAAATTAAATTCTGAATTAATTGCTTACAGAAACTTTAAACGTTGAGGCTTTTGTTGAACATAATCTCCTTAAAGTAGATTTAGCCCTCGCTCTGATGATTTGAGTATTAATGTCGTTTACTTCCTAGGATACAATGACTACTACTTGATTTGCAGCACTACAAAACAAGCCTTGCGAACCAAACTATGCTGTAATTCTTTCTCTTTCTTTTCCTAGAGATTAAATGTAAACAGATGCAGGAGCAACAGAAGGATGAACAGAAGAAAAACAGGAAAAGTTTTGGAAAATTTCGATGGAATTGAATGCTGGATGGCCGACTATTTATAGGAGAAATGGTGGCTTATACCAAACAGGTGCCAAACAGATGAAAACTGTTCAGACAGGTTCAGTTTTAATTCAACAGGAACGAACCTGTTTTGAACCCTGTGAACCTGTTCGGGTGGGTATGAACCCGTTAAAGATTTGTTTGGGTGAAGAAAAAATCAGGACCAATTTATTTTGAATTTTGAAACCAAAATTAAAAATAAATAAATTAATTACAAATATTTTTGGCCAAAAAAGATAAGTATTGGGCCAAACAAGCCCAACCCAACCTCAAACCCGCGCCCAAGCCCAGCCAGCCTAGACGGACGGGCAGCGGCGCGCATGTGGTTTTTGTTTTGGATCCAATGGGTCTAGCTTATTTTACCCATAACCTCACCCTTCCACAAACTTGTGTACCTCTTGGGGCCCATTCCAAGTATCCCAAGCTAGAGTATATAAACCCACACAAATCCATAAGTCTTTCCAATGTGGGACAAGCACATTTCACAAATGCGTAGGAAACCCATCTAAAGCCATTTCTACAAACCCGGAAATGCGTATTGAATTCTCATTCATCTGGAAATTGTTTTGAGCAACCAAATACACGATATTATTTACTACGTGGCATTAAATATGAACCCAATTAGAAATGTTAAAAATAATGCTTGATATGATGATGAGTCTGTTTGACACTTAAGTGCACAGGCCATAATTAATACTCAAAGTTAGCAAAAAGTAAGATTATACAAAAGCCATTTTCCAACAGAGGACGACGAGTCCGTTTGACACTTAAGTGCACAGGCCTATGATGCGTGTGTCATATCCCTATGTACGTCCATGTCTCACTAATCTATATTGGTAGCAGTGGAGCGATATGGTGATGTGTCTCTTGTGGGCCCAAATCAAGTGTAAAGTTAGCAAAAAATAAGGTTATACAAAAGTCATTTTCCAACAGAGGACGACGAGTCCATTTGACACTTAAGTGCACAGACCTACTATGCGTGTCTCGTATCCCAATGTATGTCCATGTCTCACTAATCTATATTGGTAGTAGTGGAGCGATATGATGATGTGTCTCTTGTGGGCCCAAATCAAGTATAGGGTTCTACCGCGAACATGCTTAATCGTACCATTCTGTTGTTCAGTCGTCTTGAAGGTGTCAATTGGTCTTGGATCGAAACCCCTACTCAACCCACTTTGAAATGGGCAACTGGTATTGGACCAAACCTCTATTTGACCCACTTCGGAGTGGTTGACTAGGCATAAATTGATCCTTTGGAGTGGTCGGCTGGTGTTGGACCAAACCTTTTGCCCTAATACAGTCTCAATTTCCTCTAGAATTGTTTGTCGGGCAAGGCTTGGTACAGTAGCTCGGCTTGGCCAAAACTTTGCCTTAGCTAGTTTGACCATCTTCATTTTACAAATTCATGCAAGTGAATTCCATGTTTGGTCTTTTTTTTTATTTATAATGTTTCCTCTAGCAAGTTTAATTTACAAGCATATAAAAAATAATAAAAAATAAAACAACAACAACAACAACCAATTAGTACACTGTTAGTTTTGATAATTTGAATGAAATTTTACTTTAATTCTCAAATTTTAATTTCATTAATTTTCAATTTTAATTTTTAATACGGTCCTTTCGTAGCTGTTGTTAATATTTTGAACAACAAAATGTTACGTGCAACTCGCATTGAAATTTTAGCAATTCCTGCATTAAAAAAAATGAATAAATTACAATGGCAATCGCTTTAACTTTTTCGAATTCTACTTTTTTTTTTTTCTTTTTTCTTTTTTTAGTAAAACGTAAGCATATTAAAAACTAGGGAAAATTACAAAAAAAAAAAAAAAAAGAAAGAAAGAAAGAAAGAAAGAAAGAAGGTTTGACTCTTATAGGTTTGACTATTATAACAAAATAAATCTTGAGTTTTTAATTTTATCAATTTAGATTCTAAACTTTTTGTTTATTTTCAATTTAAATCATTTGTCTATTTTCGTTATCTAAAATCGACGAAAAAATACATTTTATTATTAAACTCAGTGAAAAAAATATATTTTAGACATTTTATGGAGAATATATGATTTTGCCTACGAAACTATCACTCAAAAATTAATTTAACCCATGCTATTTTAATAATATCAATTTTATATTTAAATTATTTGATTTTGCATAAATTTTACCCCAGCGTTAATTGTCGTCTGTAATCAAACAAAAGTTGTTGATGTGGCACACAAACTTGATTTGAAATTTCATATTCCCAAAATATCAATTAAACCCCCGAATAAAATGAAGTTGGGGGACTAATTGCTATTTTAGAAATACTTTGGGCGGTAAAATGAAATTTCAGTATCACGTCAAGAATTTTCGTTTAATTATAAACCTTAATTACGACAGGGGTAAAATTGATTCAAAATTAAATAGTGTATGTGTAAAATTGATGTTATTAAAAGCATATGAGTTTAATTGATTTTTTAGTGATATTTTGGGGGTAAAATGATATTTTCTCCTTTTTATGTACAGTTACATTGAGTTTAATGACTCAAATACTTATTTTTTGTAGGTTGATGGTTTAGATTAAAAATAAATCAAAAGATTAAAATTTAAATTGATAAATTAAAATTTTAAAATTTATTTTGTTACAAAAGTCAAAATTTGAAATTTTTTTAATGCTACTTTTATTTTGCTATCTCAAGTGTTGCAAAATAATATATTTCAGTGAGTTCAAGATCGAATCCAAAATAATCAGTTTGTTCAAAGAAATGACTAAGCACTTAAATAAAATAAAGACAAATTGATTTTGAACTTTAAAATGGTTGGATAATCATGAAAAAATTAATTAGCTGAAAGGTAAATTAAAGTAACAATAATAGAATATGTGATAAGATATTACGGATTCTCCGCCAATACTTTTTTTAAAATATTCTGAATTCAATTTATGTAACTAAATTGAGACCTACACAAATTGTATTTTCAATCTGAAGATAAAAATCAATATTTTATATAAAAATTAATTCTAAAATCATAAAATTCTAGTTATTTAATTCACAGAAAATATATCAAATTTCTATTGTAGTCAGAGTTTACAATAGAACAAGAGATTATACAGAACAATTTTTTTTCTCAAATAAATAAAGTAATCAATCAAAATAATTTGACATTAAAAACCATAATTGATGGGTCATAAAAAAATGGTTATAAAAAAATCATTGAGGTTTCATTCATAGTCTTAACGAAAAAAAATTTAGAACACAATAGTAATGAAAGAAACCAATAAAATTCAGAACAAATGAAAGAAAACAATATGTATTGAATATATTTTCTTAATAACCCAATCCCCTGTTTGTACATCTATTATAGAATTGCAAGAATACAAGCTGAGTGGGTAAACTTAGTTGAGAGGAAAAGTTGAGGGGGTGAGGCAGTAATTTTCTGCAGGACTGTGGCCTATCTTTTGAACTTCTTTCTTTGTTTCAAATTGTTTTGGGAAGTAATTATTTTAGTTAATGTTTTAATTTTGTATGAAAAAATGTGTAAAAAATAATTAATTTTTTAATAGTAATCTTTTCACTTTTTAATTTTTTTTTTAATTTGTTCCAAAACAAAGCACACCACTCACAAAAGAGTTAATTTCAATAAATTCTAAAATTTAACCTTCTAACAAAATAAATTCTTAATTTTTAATTTTATCAATTTAAAATTTAATTTCTTTTTCATTTGAACAATTTGTCTATTTTTGTTACAAAAAATTGATAAAAAAATTTGTATTTTAGTTATTAAATTTTATGAATAAGGGTATTTTAGATATTTTACATCCTAGGTTTATTGGCAAAAATATCATTTTTTTCGTAAATTTTACTTAACGAAAATAGGTAAATGGTTTAGATTAAAACAATCAAAAGATTATAATTAAAATAATAATATTAAAAATTAAAAATTTATTTTATTATAAAAGCTTGGGTGAAGCAGTAATCACTCTGTTTGGTTTTAATTTTTAGAATTCACTTTTTGAAAAATTTTACTTTATTATTTTTTGCGTTTTTTTTGTTTTCACCGAGGTTTTTTTAACATTTTCAGCAATTTTTTTAATTTTTAAACACACCTAACGTAAATACACTTAAAAAGTATAATATTTTTAAAATCTTTTAAAAAATTCATTAAATACTAACATACAAAAATTCAATACATTTTTTTTTTTGTATTTTGTGTATTTATTAATTTTTTAAAATATTTTTTTACAAATATTTTACTTTTTAGATATATCTAAGTAAGGTGCATCTAAAAAACTAAAAAAATTGTTTAACATTTTAAAAATATTCACTAAAAACAAAAAAAAACACAAAAAATAAAAAAACTCAATTTCCAAAAAACTAAAACCAAACACACTGGATAAATTTAAAATGTGATTTTATAAACTGTTTAATCTTTCCTTTTTTCTTATCAATTTAAAGGTCTCATTAAGGTGAAAATTACACAAAAATGTAGTCACTTATACGTTTGAGCTTAATTTTTAAAGAATAAAAGTGAGTTTCTCTAAATATAAAATTACACATTTAGACAACTCGCACTATAGATGTTTTGGATTTTCTCTCATTTCGGAACAAATCTCACATCACAAATAAGAATGTAACACTCCAATGTAATACACTAAAAAATTTCTTAGTGTACTTTTCTTAAACACAACACTCCAATCAATGTAACATACACAAAAATTCCTTAGTATATTTTTCCCAAATATAACACTCCAATCAATGTAATCCCAAACGTAACACACACAAAAACAGTAAATAATTTCTTAGTGTACTTTTTTCAAACATAAAACTTATAGTTTGAAATTAAACATTTACTTAAAACTTATCAAGGAATTTTTGTACTCATTTTGGAATGGTTTGAAGAATGCCACATCCTTTTTTGAAGTGTTATATTAGAGTGTTATGTCTGAAAAAACACACTAAAGAGTTTTTTTTGAGTGTTATGTTTAGAAAAAGTATACCAAGCACTCGTTTGGGAAGTTGGGTTGGAGTGGGTTGGGGTTAAAATAGCCACAAAAATATAAAATAGATTTTTTAGCCCCAGGTTAAAAACTGTCACATTCAAATTATAATCATTTATTTTTTCTCTCATAAAAGTTAAAAAAACCAAAAAGTTCATCTCAAACGAGACTTTTTAGTCCCAGGTTAAAATAGATAAAAAGCCAACCCACATTCCAAACGAAACCTGAGGATTTTTTTGAAGTGTTATATTAAAGTATTATATTTTGAAATTATATATTTACTCAAAACTTAATAAAAAAATTTTGTATTTCTTTTGAAATGTTTGAAAAATCTCACATCCTTTTAGAATGTTTGAAGAATCTTATATTTCAAATTATTTTTGTACTCCTTTTAAAATATTTGAAGAATCTCACATTTCAAGCCATTTCAAATAAAAAGATTTTCAGATAAAAATTCATCTCAAATTTGATTACCTTTGTAGCACAAAAAAAAAAAAAAAAAAAAAAGAAGAAGAAAATATAATAGAAATAAGAGTAATAACATATTAAATTTACATTTTAAAAATTAATATGACTAATTGATCTACAAAAAAATCTTTAAAACTGAACGAATTACCATTTTTTAAAATGAGATTTATAGGTAATTTTTCCTAAAAACAAATCCAATGTTTTTTTTTTTTTTTTTTTTTTTTTGGGAACAATTGTCCCTAATTCTTTGATTGCTTATTCTTTTGCCGCTTCATAAAACTCATAATTACAAGCAAAACAACGTGCTCAAGGTTGTCCCACCATCCATGGAGAAGTTATCGGTCGGTCAAGGCCAACGTCACATGGTACTTTATGAATGTGTTTGATTGGGGGATGGGTAAGAGATTATTTACTGTATGAATTGTAATCTGCGCAATAAATTTAATTTGATATTTGTTTTTTTTTCAATTCGTCGGATATGGAGTCTGGCCGGACTCCTTATCTCCCATACGGAGGATTATATTATTCTAGGAAGGTTGTGGGATAATTTTGGAGAGATTATTTACTATTGGGATTAGGTGGTGAAATGATCATTTTGACCCTCTACTATTTCATTATGTATTATATTTAATAAAATTCAATAAAATTTAAATGTTTCAATTTAAAAATAAAATAATTATATTTAACTTTTTATTGATGTTTTATTTATTTATTTTTAAATGATTTTTTATAGATATTTTATTAATGTTTTATTTTAAATTTATTTTATATTTTATTTAATTTCATTATTTAAATGTTAATAGATGTTTTATTTAATTTCATTGTTTAATTATTATTATTTTTAAAAACAAATTTATTTAAAATTTTAATTAAAAAATAATATAAATTTTTATTGATATTTTATTTATTTAATTAATTTAAAAAAATAAATTTATTTAATTGTGTAAAAAATAAAATAATTTTTTTTATTTAATCTAGCTAAAAATAATTAAAATATTAAAGATATATTTAATATTGCTATTACTTAGTAAACAATTGAAAAAAGGTAAAATAGTCTTTTATTCATTTATCCTATCCAGTCCGTCCAACCAAACGTTGGATTCACTAAAAATAGTCTCTAATCCTATGAAAAAACAAACCCAGGATACATATCCAATCCAACCAAATAGTTGGGGGGATTCACAGTCCCAGGACTCAAGTCTGATGGATTCTAATCCCCCCTTATGCAGTCCGTCCAATCAAACACACCCTATATATATTGTAATTAATAATTAAAAAAAATTATAATTTTATATTAAATAATTATAAAATATGAAAAAATATAATAATTTATAATTGATCCAAAATAAAATTACGTAACATTTCCAGACCATATAATAATTTTTCCCATCCATCTTGTTTTCTTGAAAGTCATGAGACATCGATTAACGCTAGATTAATTGACTCTCCAGCCATTGCAGAGATGGCCCATCCTTCAATGGCTTCCTTTATTTGTTTCAATTTCTGAGTAATGTTAGAAGTCTTAAAAAGTTCTATTAAATTTTTTATTAAATATCGTGTGGAGTTCACATAATATGGATTTTATATTCATGTAAAATATTTAGTAAAATTTTTAATAGAATTTTTGAGATTTCTAACATTTTTGTTTTTATAATTATCAACTAGCCTCAATCTCCATTCTAATTACTAGTTATTTTGCAAAAAAATAAAATTAAATCATTACATTCATAATTAAAAATAACGGTTCCTCTATGTAGCTCAAAAGGAGCCCCCCGAATCGCCTGAAAGTGATAAAGGCGGTATTTGTAGTGTTTGCCCAGTGGCACAACACAAAAATTGACACCACGCGCTCACAAAGAAAGAAATAGAAGAAGAAGCGAGAGGAGAGAGAGAGGAACTAGTACGAAGGAGAACTGAGAGCAACCGACTCTAAACACTGACTTGGGTGACCGCCAACGACCAGAAATACTCATTGTTCTGTTCGCCATCTGTCAATCTCTACTGAGAGAGAGAGGGAGGGAGGAACTAGTCAAGGAAGAAGAAGAGTGACCTAGAGAAATTGAGAGCAACCGGCGCTAACCACCGATGACCATCGAAATACTCCCTGTGTTGTTCGTTGTCTGTTAATCACTGTGTAAGATCTTGTCAATGACTTTAACATCCTGAATGTTGCGTTTTTATTTATTTTTTCTTTTAATTTTTAAAATTTTTTTTTTTGTTAAACTTCATATTTAGTTTGATACTGCTTGCGGTATGTGTGTGTGTGTGTTTATGAGTGATTGGGAACTAATGATAATATGTTCGACCCACAAATCATTTTCCTTAACCTATTACAGAGTTGCAGATAAAGAGCAGATCACACTCTTTGTTCCATTTTCCTTAACCTGTTCAGTATCATTTTCATCATATTAATTTTCATTTGTTGTGCATTTTTACTTTGATCTTTCCATTCTGTAATCTTGAGAATGATAAGAGTTTCAAATTAATGAAGAAAAATATACAAAATGCAAGTCATGAACTATTAATTCCTTCTTCGAATAGTGTGCAATTGTTAGCAAATACATGAAACTAAAATGAAATTAGAATGTTGGCTATATGACATCATTGTAGTTTGATTTCATATGGCAAAATGCAATTCATGAACTATCAATTCCTTCACTGAAATTGCATTTGTTAGAAACTAGGAGTAATCCAAAACCTGGTAAGCAGAATTGAAAAACCTGATTTTGTATTAAACTCTGATATCCACCCTGGTTTTCATTCTGTAATCCACTTTCATTCTGCTGTTTTTTATGATATTTGCATGTTTATGTAATTTTATATAACGATTGAAAAATGTAATTGTTTGTCTTCCTAAATTTTGCATGACCTTGATCCAAATTACATTATACACTTTGACACTATGCATTTTAGGTTAAAGGTACAATGGACATTGATTCAAACAATCTTGCATTGAGTGGGGGTGAGGAAGTTGAAGAATAGGACAGCAATCCTTCATTAAATGAGAGTGGTGAAATAGAAGAACCTAAGAAGGGGATGTGTTTTACCTCAAACCAAGAAGTGAAATTATTAATGAAATTGTGTTATTATGTATCATAAAGCGTCACAAGCTCAACCGTACTATTTTCCTTCTACGAATGACATGCAAGTGAGTATGTATGAACCGGTAAGTCTTGATGGATTAAATTATACTTTCTTGTTGTTTTTATTTTCATGACTTCCAAATTACTAATGAAGAGACTATGTATCATAAGGTGCAGCAAGCTCAATCGTACTATTTTCGTTGTATGGATGGGACACAAGAGAGCATGTATGTACCAGTATGTATTGATGATATAACACCTCAAAAGTTTTGCTTCTTGTGATTTGAAAATATGTTTGTGAGAACAATTTTTAATATTAGTTACTTTGACATTGAATAGGCACAAGGTGGCGCACTACAAATGGTGAACAAAATTGGAAGCACATCTTTTAGTCAATCAGGAATGGCGAACAATATAAGCAGTCAAAGTTCGACAATTGCTTCAAAATTTGTGGACTTAAATATAAATGTGGATCCAAATGCCCCATTTTTTTTAATTCAAAACAATTGACAGGTTGCAGGTTTAAAACAATAAACAAGTCCAATAGACAGGTTGCTTGTAGGTTTGAAACTGATCTTTATTTCTATTGTAGGTTTCTAAACAGGTTGTAGGTTTATTTTTTCTGTTGCAAGTTTAAAACAATAGACAGGTTTAAATGTACTTAAAACAATAAACAGGTTGCTTATGGTTAACTGATGTAGGTTTAAAACAATCGAAAGGTTTAAAACAATATTCATCTTATATATATGCTTAGACAGTGTTTATGATTTTAAACTACAGGTTGTTTGTGCTTATGTTTTGTGCCTAACACTTGACATCAACTTCCAAATTAATTTGTGCATATTACTTTGCACACAGTGTAACAACTCCGACCTCTGATTAACGTTTATTCATGATTAAATAAGCCTAATCAGTAATTAAGGTAAAATTATGAATTAATCGCATGTGTGTGTCGCATTATTGTGCTTATATCTGTTTATCGTAGAAATATTTGTTTGCATTTCTGTTTCGTTCTGCGAATTAAAGGCCTTATCGGCATCTGATTACGAAATTGACTTGATTTATGTGCTATTGAGGATTTTTAGACCATTATGGTAGGTTTAATTAAAATTCAATTCAGAACGATTAACTTAGGATAATTGATGTCAACTAATTAGCCAACTCCTAATTAAGCCTATATAAGGTACCTATTATGCCTCCACTCATTCTTTTCTTCATTTTAACACATCTTTGAGCTCGCGCACACAAACCAAGCGTGAGGGAGAAAGAGAAATCAAAGGTTGAGCTTGGACTCTAGGAGAGGGAGGAGAATTGTAGTAAATTCAAGGTGTTGAACCTGGAAACTCTAGCAATTGAACACCTAGCACACAATTGAGCTTCTAAGGTAAGGACTTCTACCTGTTAGTTGTAATTTAGTGATTACTTCATGAAATCAAGTGAGAAAGGTAAGGTCATATAAGAATTGAGTTGTGTAATGCAAGAATTGAACTGAGATAGTTGACTAAAAGAGTGTATCATGCATGCATGCATATATCATAGCATTTTGAGTATGTTTCTAAAGAATTTTCATATGTATGTGTCTATCTTGACTTGGTTTTGAGAATTCATCACATTTTTTACCATTTGACCTTAATTGATCATGTTTTGGAAAGCTTAAGTTTAAAGTAATTCATGCATGTCATGTTTATGGCATATTCATAAATTTCAAGTGGAAGTTTTGATCAATTGGCATACTTTTGGACCTTGATTTAGCAAAATGATCTTCAAATCATGGTATTTTACAAGTTTCTAAATGTTTTCTGGAGTTTTGGCCTAAAAGGATGAGTTTTAAAGTGTTGAATTCGAGTTTTGAAGCTTGGAGGTGAATCTAGAAATTCCAGAATTCGACCTCTCCGCTCGAGCGACATATTCTGCGCTCGAGCGGCCACCTTTGTTTTTGCATCTCTACTCGATCGACCAAAAGTTGGCTCGAGCGTAAAATACATGCTCCTAGAAGTTCACATGTTTTGTAGACTGCTCGAGCGAGGACCTGAGTCTCATGTTTGAGCGATCGTCGAGCGTCCGTCGAATGTGAAAATCACACAACCAATACTTTTACAGACCGCTCGAGCAACCACTCATAGTTTGCATGTCTGCTCGAGCAGGACCCCTGTTTTTAGCAAGTTTTGTTAAATGTGTTCAAGTGCATTTTAGCATCCTCATTTCATCCTAGGCATTTTTAAGCCAAGATTAAGACATAATAATGAGGATAAGAAATAGAAACACACTAAGATAAGAAAGGATTAAGTTAATGATTTCGGGTGTGTAATTCAATGCGTATCCGTTCAATGTTTGTATAGGTCATGAGCCATAGATAGTCTGGTTTATTTGCCTAATTTGTTCTGCAAGTTGAGCCATCTGTGAATAATAACTTAGTAAAGCTATGCTCAACTTTAATTATTTTCTGTATAAAGGAATAAGATTTATTTAAGAAATGTTATGTTCTATACGATGAATGACTGTCTCCATTTTTTGACAAGTATTCGTGGCATCCTTAGCACAAGGCCCTTGCCCGGGGTAATAATACCGTGCTCTCATGGCCTTTGCCCGGGAATAATAATACCATGGTCTCATAGCCCTTGTTCGGGGGTAATAATACCGTGGTCTCAAGACTCTTTCCCAAGGGTAACAATACCGTGGTGTAGACGTCCCCGAACGCCCCGGGAGGATGGGTCCCGTTCTGTTCATTTTGGGCTCACTACAGTTCGGACTCAAATTGTCACGGTTTTCAATCTGAACCAAAGAGTCCAAATCCGGAAAATCGTTTTGAGAAAACAGATTTTTTTTTTGAAAGAAGTGCCAAACATGGACTGCTTTTCCAGATACAGAGTCGCCACCTAAATATTTTATTTTGGAAAATTTAGGAAACCATGACTCGTGCCTAAGGCCATGTGTCCGTCATCACCAAAGTTGCCTCGGCTCGGGAACTTGGGTACGATTGGGGAAGGTCACTTCATGAGCACCCCCGCTCGCCCGATCAAAGATCGGCCTCTACTAACCATGATATCTAGTTTTGAAAACGTTATGTGTTCTTATTCCGGTTATTAGCCTAGATTTACTATGTGATGCGCACAGCATACAAGTATAGACTGGGTCGCCTGAATTGGAACAAAACATTTCATGTTTGTTTGTTTGAAAGATGGTTTGATGGTGCTACCCGCAAGTAGGCTAAGACGTGGATTTGCCACCCTCGAGTGGGCTTAAGAAAACATGATTTTGCCACTATCTAGTGGGCTTAAAACTCACAGTTGATGAATTGTTCCAATCCAAATAACCCAACCTTCACCCACAGGCATTCAGGCAGATATATCACATAAGCATATAGCCTCATGGTAAGCATGCTATCATGGCAGTCACTCACACGCATGCAAGGATGCTAAAGCATAAAAACTTACCGAGTACTCCAAGCCAAAACAGAAGCTATGTTAGAAATCCATGCATGATCCTAAATATACAGAAATGCCTAATGCAACACATGCAAAATGCGACTATAATAGGCTCGGCTATTCTAAACATGGCATATGGAATGCTACAGCTAACATGTATTCAACTTGGAATTAAAATACGAATGCAGTTAGTATGATGCGCCGAGCCCGGTGCATGCACAACAGATAAATGAATGCAAACATGCTATCATACTATATGCTAATTGAAATATGCCCTAATCTAACCATCATAAGCTGGTAAATAAAAGGGAGAAAGACGTGGGGTTGGAAGACATACATCACACGCACACACACTTATTACAATTGTGCCCTCACTCGGAGGGTCCGAAAGAATAATACAGTACGAATAATAACTACAGTCCGAATAAGTACAAAATCTTAATTAATTAACAAATTAAGCTAGGAAAGTAATAAACTGGCACGCAAATCTATAGACCGTCTCGGCTCTGTTCCAAATGATGGATGATGCATGCTCGAGTCGCCTTTGCGCAAAAATCCACTACGATGTCCCAGTTTGCCTCTATTTACAATTAAGCTCGGAATATTGCGCGAAGCTCCAAACGACTGCCAGTTTCTGATTTGCTGCAACAGAGAGCAAGAAAGGGGCATGGCAATGTATTTTCACATATATGTGCTTGACTACTCTTCAGGGAGTGTAGTCCTCGATCCTCGTGCCACCAATCACGCATCTCGATGCATGATGGCCGAGGAGTCGAGTTGCACGACTTAATATGAAATGAATGCACATAAAAACACAACAAGGCCTAAACTCCATCATGGGTAATCCGGAGTGTCGGTGACTGGGAATTGAGACACGTTCCGTCACTCAGAGTACGAAACGCCCCTCGTTTCCCGTGCTAGGACTAACTCCTATCCCAAGCACAATGCAATATGCATGACATGCATGAATGCAATCCTAACATGCAACCTAGCATACACAATGCTATGAGATGGCATACACAATGCACAATGTAGCGAGACATACACGATGCTCTAACATACAACCTAGCATACACAATGCTATGAAATGAAACGGCATACACAATGTATGATGGACTTACATCAACATCAGTGGACCTCAGTCACACTCACATCAGTAGCCATTAGGTGAAAATGGGACTATCGAAATGCGTGCATACATGCACGCAAGCCGAGGACCGAACCTAAGGCATAGTATGCAACTCTAACAAGGCATGGCAAGGCATGAAATATGGCATACAAGCATGTAATTTCCAGCACTAAAATGTGATACAAAATGATCCCGAAACATGGAAAAATGGCACCCGATGCATGAGATGAACCCCGAAACTCGAAACTAGGCACATGGAATGACTTATAACTATACAAAGCATGCATTATTTGATCATGAAGTCTAAAGACAGAGCCAAGGAAGTCCCAAAACATGAACATTTCCCGTTCAAAGCATGGCCAAAAGATGCTAGCAAGATGGACTAAAGTAGCATGCAACTTTGACTAGCAAACATGAGTTATATGGCAAGCATAGGATGCACATGGAATCTTACCAAACCAGAAAAATTCAGTGAATAAAATATGTGAAAATATGCCCAAATAACCATGGAGATGCAACCAATACATGCAAAAATGATGAGCTCCTTTAGAGGGCCATGCAATGGATTATTAAGCACATACAAGGTGGACACTTAGCATGGCATAAGGAACTATGAAAATAAAATATGGTAGTCTTACAACTCACCAAATTGACCCTGGAAAGTGACTTCAAAGCATGCAAGATAGGGTCTCTTTGGAAGGCCAAAAATGACCACCAAACAAGTCAAGGTAAGAGGGGGTCACCCCCCTCTGATTTGGAGGCTCAAAATAGTGTTCTAGCTACTAAAAATCCACTGGATTTCAGTGGCTTGAAAGCCAAACCAAGCATGCAACAAGAGCTTAGGGGTAAGGCTCAAAATAAGGGACAATCAAACATACAAGGAAGCATATGGCCTCAAACAAGAAAATACCCTCAATAAAACATGAAGATGATGTCAAAAAGAGACTTTTTCTAGTTTATATTAAATCTCAAAAGTGAACACAAATAGGGCTAATCTATTATGCAAAAATGGGCCTAAAAGAGAGATTAGAGACAAGGGACAGAAGCTGGACCCAAATAGCAAAGAGCCCTTGAACAAAGTTGAAGAGGGGCCCAAAAAAAGGCACTTTACAGTTTATATCAAGTCTCGAAAATAAACACGAGTGAGGCTAAAACAACATGCAAGAAAAAGGCCTAAG
This sequence comes from Camellia sinensis, assembly GCF_055761805.1. Taxonomy (NCBI): domain Eukaryota; kingdom Viridiplantae; phylum Streptophyta; class Magnoliopsida; order Ericales; family Theaceae; genus Camellia; species Camellia sinensis. The sequence continues at coordinate 153,726,197 of NC_138970.1, forward strand.
AGAGGGATAAAGAGACAAGTGGTAGCAAATGGCCTCAAACAGAGGAGAGCCCTTCAACAAAGTTGAAGAGGGGCTCAAAAAAAGACATTTTACAGTTTACAAAAAAGTCCAAAACAGCTCACAAATAAGACTAAAATACCATGAAAAAATAGGCCTAAAAGAGAGATAAAGAGGCAAGTGGCAGTAGGAGACCTCAAACAGAAAGAGGTCCCTGATCAAACATGAAAAGGAGCTCAAAATATGGCTATTTACAGTTCAGGTCGGAGCCCAAAAATGTAAGTAACAAAGGCTAAGATTACATGCAAAATAGAACAAAAAGAGAGAGAAATGAGGCTCACCCTTGTAGTTCAAACTTCCAGCAGCTTTTGGTCCGAGAAATGGTGTTCCTAAGCTCTGAAAAACAGCCTCAAGTTGATGGAATGGAGTATGGAGGTTGTAGGCTTGGAGGTGTAGTGTAAAGGGTGCGAGAACCTTAGGGTTTTGAGGGTTAAGTGAGAGAGATAGGGAGTGTATGTATCAATGCCCCAGCTGGTTTTTTGTCAACCCTTAGAAATGGAGGAGAGTGCTGGTTTTAAAGAGGGAGAGAGGCCAAGGAAAGGAGGGGAAAAACAAATTCAAATTTTCCCCCAAAATGCTGCCCTTCGGATACAGGATCTGGGGGAAAACAGCTGGCACAGCTGGAATACACTTGGAGAGAGGATCATGGTCGGTCTGGTTCAAAAGGTTCAGGTGGCTGGCCGGCCGGCCACCCCCCCTGGCCGGTCGGCCAGGGGTCAAAAGGGTCAATCAAAATTGCTAGCCGGCCACCCCAAAAAGATGGCCTCTCATGTGTGCACAACACAAATATGTGGTCAAAACCTAGAAAATGTGAACCAGAAGAGAGAAAAGCCAACTTTTTAGAGGGGTTCAAAAGGGTCAGAGACAATTACTGGCCAGCCTATTCATATTGGTGGCCTCCCAGGTGTGTACAACACAAATATGGGGTTTAGGGCTAAAGAAAGTGGCCTGGGAGTGGTCAACATTAGCTTTCTTGTGAGGAAAACGGGCGACGGAGAGTGATGAAGAAATAAAACTAGTTTTTCAGAAAAATTGCTGGCCTTCCACCCTCCTACAAGCTTTCTAACAATGAAAATAAGGTCTCCACCAAAAATGAACCAAAACGGATGTAAAACGGAGTTTCGGGGACCGAAACGCGCGGCCCGGGGCCCCGAAAACAGGCTGTTAAGAACCGGAGGTGGCATTCGACCACGAAGTTGGTCTCTCGGGCCACAGTGTTCCTAAAAAGGGAGGAAATAAGGTGTATACCAAAAACCGGAGCAAACGGAGGTGGTTAGGCGGTCCCGAACCGAGGCACACGGCTGACAGCTCCGAAAAATCGGAAACCGGGCTCCAAACGGGAAAAATGGCCTACGACCACGAAACGTAGCCTACGGCCACTGAGAGATGATCTACGAGACCTCTCCTTCCCTTTGGGAAGAGAAAACAAAGAAAACAGGACCTGGTTCGCAAATCGAGGCAAAGCACAAAAGAGCCCCGAAGTTTGGAGGCAAGGTTCGCAGCCGAGACTTAGAACGAGCACAATATGCAACATCACCGAGCACTCAGTTGGTGACGTCTGAATCTTAAGGTCGGTCAAAAATGGGGTGTCTATAGTTGTCCCTCTTTGACAGAACTGGGAAGTCGTAATTGACGAGAGTGAATGTCAAAGCCTAGAGACGACCCATTTTTGACAAGGCCGAAGACTTAGACAAACAGGCAAGATAACAAAGATGTGCCCGCAGGCATGCCTGCAGGCATGGGGCAAGATGCAAAATGTTATGTACAAAGCCAAACGTAACTCATGATCATGCAAAGGTAGCCGTAGCGAAGCAATCATACACAATGAATGCGACAGTTTAAGCTGGCGGATGAAATCAAACCAAACTACATTACATGCAGAAAGTATGCAATTCTCACCACGTCTCACACGGAGAATACAATACCGTCCGGTTCGTCTGGTCGCACCAGCTTCAAATGAACCGTACATACAATATCGTGCCTCATGCTGTTGGGGATCTTTTGCTTCTTCTCGGTTGAACTGCAGATACTACTTTTCTCCCTGACTATGGTTGCAACTTTCCCTATTCTCCAACAGGGTGACAAATTAGGTTGGTTCAGTATCCAGAATTGAGGTGCATACACATGCTATCTCAATCTATGGGACTGCCATACAGATTTCAAGCCGAGGATATACCCCTGGGTATTTAAACCAGACTTTAGTCTCGGAAATCCCGAACCTTTGCGTTCTAGGTGTGAGCCATTCGAATTCTAGTTTCCACCGTCTCAGTTGGTCTCCTAGGAACTCACCGTAAACACAGGCAGGTGGCTATACCAGACCGCCGAAAGTCGTTCGGGCACGACAAACACCAAAGGAATTATACCTTTAGAGGATTTAAGGTCTCCTAGACCAGAGGATTTAAGATCTCCTAGACCAGAAAGTGCACAAGACAGTGCGAATGATACAAAAATACAATGTGCACAAGACAGTGCGATGCAGAACGAATGCACAAAACAGTGCTAAACAGATGAGGTGCGCAAGATAGCGCGATGCTATGCACTAACAAGTGCAAGTAAGGTGCGCAAGATAGCGCGATGCGATACACAAAGCACAAGACAGTGTGATGCACGAAATAGCGCGATGAATGCAATGCACAAAACAGTGCGAATGAGGTGCGCAAGATAGCGCGATAAAATGCATGCACAACGCAAGACTTGGCACACGGCTTACGACATAGCATTCCATTCATTTGGCACATGGCTCACAACACAACACTTTGTTTGTTTGGCACGCGGCTCATAACACAATATTCTGTTCATTTGGCACGCAACTCAAAACAAAGCACTCTGTTTATCTGGGCACACAGCTCATTCGGGCACACGGCTCATTTTCGGGCACATAACTTGTTTTTCGGGCACACAGCTCGTTTCGGGCACAGCTCATTTTCAGGCACACAACTCGTTTCTGGCACGCAGCTCATTCTTTGGGCACACAGCTCGTTTGCGGGCACACAGCTCGTTTGCGGGCACACAGCTTATTTTTCGGGCACACAGCTCCTTTTTCGGGCACACAGCTCCTTTTTCGGGTACACAGCTCATTTTCGGGCACACAGCTCATAACACTGCTCAATCTGAACACTCAGTCCATAACGCAGCATTTGGTTTGCATTTTGAACACACAGCTCAAGCACTTGAATTTCTGAACACGCAGTTCAAACTTTTGGCGTGAACACGTGGCCCATATTTTTGAAACCTGAACACACAGCTCAAACTTTTATCGTGAACACGTAGCCCACATTTTCTTGAAATCTGAACACACGGCTCAAACTTGTTGTCGTGAACACACAGCTCACAGTTTTTAAAAGTTGAACACGTAGCTCAAACTTTTGAATTTCTGAACACGCGGCCCATCTTTTATTGTGAACACACAGCACAAACTTGTTGAAAGTTGAACACGCAGCTCAAGCTTTTGAACTTCTGAACACGCAGCCTATTTTTTGATTGTGAACACGCGGCGTACACTTGTTGAAAATCGAACACGCAACCCAAACTTTTGAATTTCTGAACACGCAGCCCATTTTTTTGATTGTGAACACGCAGCACACATTTGTTGAAAGTTGAACACACAGCTCAAACTTTTGAACTTCTGAACACGCAACCCATTTTTTGATTGTGAACACGCAGCACACATTTGTTGAAAGTTGAACACGTAGCTCAAACTTTTGAACTTCTGAACACGCAACCCATTTTTTGATTGTGAACACGCAGCACACATTTGTTGAAAGTTGAACACGCAGCTCAAACTTTTGAACTTCTGAACACGCAGCCCATTTTTTGATTATGAACACGCTGCACACACTTGTTGAAAGTTGAACACGCAGCTCAAACTTTGATTTCTGAACACGCAGCCCATATTTTGAATGTGAACACGCAGCACACTCTTGTTGAAAGTTGAACACGCAGCTTAAACTTTTGAACTTCTGAACACGCAGCCCATTTTTGAAAGTTGAACACGCAGTCTGAATTCTTGATGGTGAACACACAGCCCACAGTTTTTAAAAGTTGAACACGCAGCTCATTTATTTCATTTGCACGCAGCTTATACATCCCACTTTGAACACACAGCTCACACATTTCACTTGTGAACACGCAGCCCACACATTTCTCTTCTGAACATGCAGCTCATTCATTTCATTTGCACGCAGCTCATACTGAACACACAGTTCATACACTTCATTTCTGAACACACAACTCATTCACTTCAGTTTGAACACGCAGCTCACATATTTAAATTCTGAACACACAGCTCATATACTTCAATTCTGAACACACAGCTCATATACTTCAATTCTGAACACACAGCTCATATACTTTATGTTGAACACACAGCTCACATACTTCAATTCTGAACACACAGCTCATATACTTTATGTTGAACACACAGCTCATATACTTCAATTTTTGAACACGCAGCTCATAACATAACACTGCTCAATTTGAACACACGGCTCATAACTCAGTAGTCTTTTAATTTTGAACACACAGCTCATTCTGAACATACAGGATGTGATGACAGAACTTGCAGAAGTTGAAACAAACTCAGATGTCTGACATCTTCCTCTTTTCCTTTTGCTTCGAAGTTTGGAACCTATATAGCTTCAGATGGGTTCTGGCTTTACTGTTCCTACATGACTCGGGTTGAACCCTGCGGTTTTTTGAAAGAACAAAATCTTGTTTTGCACAAATGTGGAGAACGACACGGCACTCTGAGCACAAGACAATTTTTTGAAATTAAGAAATGTGTTCTTAACTGGGTATTGGGCCTATGACTGAACACAGCGAAAAAGACTCAACAATGAAAAACAAAAGGTAAACAACCTGAACACAATGAGACACGCTCGGAAAGACTCAAGGCAAGAATCGAGACAAACAAAATAAAAGACACGACACACAGACGTGTTATAAAGACGAGAGACCTCTCAGTACGCGAGGAGCCAGTTTCTTCGGGTATTGTTTCCCACTCTTTCTCATTTGTGATTCTCACATCACTCGGTCCTCAGGCTCTGTTTTTGCTGAAAAAGCCCTTTTCCTCACTTTTTCTCTCAGCGCACATCTCTCTATTCTTTAATCTCTCATTTTTTATCCCTCCCTTGGGTGGTTGATGGATGAACAGGAAGTTGCGGGCTCACGCCCAACATAATCAGCTCGTGGCTATTTCCCTCGGTGACATCTGTCGATGCGCCGGATGAGGGAATGGAGTATCGTGATCCATTCCAATTTGTGCTTCGCACTCGGCTTGATACCTCACTGCTTGGAGGATAAAAGAGCTTTCAGCCCTTTGTTGTTAACTTCAGTTATGCCCTTTTCTGGCGGGTAGAGTGTCCTTTCTGGCAAGTAGAGTGCCCTTTTCTGGCAGGTATGTTGACAACGGGGAAAAGACAGAACACCTGACTTAACTTTGCCCTTAGTTCATTATTTTGACCATTTTTTGTTTTTGACGTTCTGTTAAAACAATTTTGACCAACATGAGAGTTAGATTAACATGCTTGTTCGATTTTCTGGTTTAAAATCATACAAGTTAGGTTATGAGCACTGAAAATTTTCCTTTTTGGGTCCAAGAAATGGTCCAGTTTTGGAAAAATGGAATAATTTTTCGAGAAAATTAGTCAACTTCATTAAAAAATTCTCAGAACTGTTTTTACAAATGACCGCTGCTCAACGAGCACGGAACCTACTCTTGAGATGCACAACCTCAGATCCGAAGGAAAATTGCCCTTTGCTTGGAGGACATTGCATGGCAACGGAAAGTTTCCCTTTGTTTGAACGGCACCACGGCGCATTGAATGGCAACGGAAAGTTGCCCCTTGTTTGAATGGCACCGCAGCGCATTGTAGTCAATCCTCAGAGTGACGATCACAACTGAACTCCCGGATACAAAAAAAAAAAAGACAAAGATGACCAGAACCATCACATGGACATAGTTGAGTTTGAAGTGTTTTACAGCTGGACTTCAGAATGAAGTTGCCTACGTATCCCAAAGATAGGAATCAAGCCTTACGTAGTTCGGGGTTAAGGTACACTCGGGTATTTAACCTCTCCTTTTGCGCTCTTACTTTTGCCAAGGCCGCCCTTCCGGGTTTTCAACCTTGCGAGCTATGTTCTTCTTTTCTTTTCAATTCTTTTCATTTCTTTTCTACTTTGTTCATTCTTTTTCAGAATTTTTCATTTCTTTTTCTTCATTTCTTTTTTTTTGTTCTTTGCATTTTTCTTTTTCTTGCTCTAACTTTTGCCTGGGTCGCCCTTCCGGGTTTTCGGCCCAGCGAGCCTCTCAAGGGTAAAAGTGTAGCTTGGTCCATGTCAAATGGTTCTGAGATCTTGAATCCGTCTGAATCCAAGAGAGTGGTTGCTGTTCGCTGACGACACAGGAGTCCATCCCGTGGAGGCTGAATTTGCCCCTAGTGTTGTAGATCGAAACTCAGTTTTTTCTTCAGCAATGCTTTCCACTTTCTTCCCTCTGGGATTTGGCATTCTTGCCGATCTTTGTTAGCTTGAGAAACATCCCAATTTTTTTGACTCTTCGAGCACATCTGACAGTTTTGCCCCTAGTTTGAGGGCTTTTGATCTAGCTTCGCAAGCTTCCTTTAAAAACACTTGATTTGAGTTTTCTTGCCCCTAGTTCGAGGGCTGCTTCAAATCTAGCCACGCAGGCCTCACATTATGGTTGACCTTTGAACTTTCTGAGACTGAGTTCGGGGTTTGAAAGTAAAGGGTCGAGTCTCGAGGCTGAGAGCGATCCTAGGCTGCACAATCTCAAGAGCGATTCCACACAGGTATTCGCAGGACCGCGCAAAATATTTTTTGAAATCTTTTAAGAAAGCGACTAGTCGCTTGCGCTGAAGACAATGTAGAACCGATCTGGATCAAGCCAGGATCCTTCTCAGTACTCACATTAACAAGCATGATCTCATTCATTAAGGGCTTAGCACGCCTCTCTTTCTCTCAATTGATCAAATTTTGCAAAACCCAAGGAATTCTTCCCTCTTCGTTTTTTTTTATCACAGTGTTAGAAAAGTTTTGAAAAACTTAGGTCAATGCAATGATTTCGAGGCATAGAAAAGGAAAAGTTTTCAATCAAATACTGCCACCTCATTTTGAACTTCTGGCATACGGCAGAAACAAACACAAGGATGTGAAAAACCACTGTTGTTCCATTCAAATTTGTTGGTATAACTGGCTCCAAGCAGGAACAGACTCAAAGCAAAACGAAAAGACAAACACAAAACAAAATAGTGATGCCCGAGGTAACACCCCCGGAATCACCCGACCTTTGTACAACAGGACTGACTCGATACAACAAGACAGACCCTTAATCAAGAAGACTGACTCGAGACAATGAGACAGACTCAAAACAAAACTACAGAACTGACTCAACACCCAAGTTAGAAACTACAAAACTAGCATTCGCAAATGCTCAAAATAGTGCATGCCATACGCCACATTCGAGGTAAACCGCGCGCCGCCAGCAGGTGGTCCAACCCCTGATCACATACTCATACTGTCATCGAAGTTCACTAACCCAGCGATGGTAGACTTCGCCGAGCTTGGCGGGAGGACAACCCCGTTGTCAAACAAATCTTGTATTTCGTGGTGAAGGCGGAAGCAGTTGTCGGTGCTGTGACCAGTTTGCTGGTGGTACGCGCAATACTGGGTACCATCATGCTTAGCTGGAAGGGGACTCGGGAGAGGCCGAGGCTCGAGGGGTTTGAGATGCCCTTTTTCGACGAGGATTTGAAGGGCCTTAGACAAAGGCGTGTAGAGGGCATGGAAGACCCTGCGACCTCGGGGCGGATATTTCGAAGTCTGCGAGTTTTTGCTGGATGCACTCGAAAAAGGATCCGCAGGTGCTGCCTTGGCTCTCTGATCTTTTCCAGGTGTAGGGTTAGAATTGGAAGGAACTGTTCTGGTACGATAATCCCCATCTCGATTTTCCCCCTGGCTTGAACTACTCTCGTCTTTAGTGGGGAAGATGCCATCCACAGTCTTAGCCATAACTGCGAGTACTTGTTGCTTATTCAACCTTCTGGCTTTCAGAGCCTCAACAGCTTGCTGGAGTTGTTCATAGGGATCAGTGTCCATCTTCATCTTGTTCTTTCCACTAGCCTCAGCTTGGTGGAAGGTTCGGGTTGCTTGACCAGTACGAAGTCCGGCTGTTGTTGACATATCATTGCCAGAGCTTGAAGACAGCTTCAGGTTGGCTGAGCTCAATTACAATTCGCCCCAGTAGCGGGGGCTCCTGCGGTATGGAATTCCTAGCATACGATGCATTTGGTGGCAGAACTGACATTCCGCAGGTTAGATCTGCCACAGATCTTTGAAGGTCACCAATCATTCCCATCAACTCGAATGTGGTGGGCTCACGGGTTTGAAATAACTGGGGTTCCCAGATTGGATGTGCGGCAGGTGACCTGGGTGAGTGTGGCACTTCAACATTGGTATCACCCTGCAATGTGATTCCTTGGTCTGATGCGGCTGCCATAACCACAATTTCTTCCGAATTTTGCGTCATCACGAGTTTTGTTGAACTGAACAAAGGTGATGTGACTGGTGACTGACGGATCAGATGGACTGGACTGGTGACTGATGGATCTGATGAACCGATGAGCCTTTTCTTCTCTTGCCTCAGCAAAGGAGAACATTGGTTGCTCTGAACCGAGTCTCTGAACTGAAAGAGAAAACATGCAACATCTCAGCTCAATCCCACTAATACAGACATGAACATAACTGAATAACTGCATTCGACCGCTGATCACTGTTCCCAAAATTACTGCCCCCGAAACTGAATCTGATACCCGCAGATATAACTGATTCCCAAAATACTGAACTGGTGCCCGCAGGCCTGATGCCCAAACTTACAAACTGATACATGCACTCCTGTAGAGACGCATTCTAAAAGCATATAACAAGCAAGTGAGGGCCAAAACATCCCTATGTTGGGGTAGGGTTTCCCTGTCCTATTTTGTCAGGAGCTAGGGTTTCACTACGCACGCAGCGGTTTCAAACAACCTACAATCGGGTAAGCAACCTGTCCTAGTTTGGAATGGTCACTATGGATTCCGAATATGCACTAGGTCGAATGGTCAAAAAGGGTGCCCCGGTAAAACCGGGGTTTGTGTTCCCATATTGGCAGAGCCCACAATCGGTCAGCCTTATGGTCATGCCTTGACAAGACAAGCCTCCGGCAAACCGTTCAGGAATAGCTGATGGCAAACACGGTGTCCTAGGCGCACCAATGCACATGCAATGCAAAGAAACACATAAGTGTAGTCAAAACAAGATATCACGAGTTTGAGTCAAGCTCTCTAAATCCCCAGCAGAGTCGCCAGAAACTGTAGACGTCCCCAAACGCCACGGGAGGATGGGTCCCGTTCTGTTCATTTTGGGCTCACTACAGTTCGGACTCAAATTGTCACGGTTCTCAATCTGAACCAAAGAGTCCAAATCCGGCAAATCATTTTGAGAAAACAGATTTTTTTTTGAAAGAAGTGCCAAACATGGACTGCTTTGCCAGATACAGAGTCGCCACCTAAATATTTTATTTTGGGGAATTTAGGAAACCCTGACTCGTGCCTAAGGCCACGTGTCCGTCATCACCAAAGTTGCCTCGGCTCGGGAACTTAGGTACGATTGGGGAAGGTCACTTCATGAGCACCCCCGCTCGCCCGATCAAAGATCGGCCTCTACTAACCATGATATCTAGTTTTGAAAATGTTATGTGTTCTTATTCCAGTTATTAGCCTAGATTTACTATGTGATGCGCACAGCATACAAGTATAGACTGGGTCGCCTGAATTGGAACAAAACATTTCATGTTTGTTTGTTTGAAAGATGGTTTGATGGTGCTACCCGCAAGTAGGCTAAGACGTGGATTTGCCACCCTCGGGTGGGCTTAAGAAAACATGATTTTGCCACTATCTAGTGGGCTTAAAACTCACAGTTGATGAATTGTTCCAATCCAAATAACCCAACCTTCACCCACAGGCATTCAGGCAGATATATCACATAAGCATATAGCCTCATGGTAAGCATGCTATCATGGCAGTCACTCACACGCATGCAAGGATGCTAAAGCATAAAAACTTACCGAGTACTCCAAGCTAAAACAGAAGCTATGTTAGAAATCCATGCATGATCCTAAATATATAGAAATGCCTAATGCAACACATGCAAAATGCGACTATAATAGGCTCGGCTATTCTAAACATGGCATATGGAATACTACAGCTAACATGTGTTCAAGTTGGAATTGAAATACGAATGCAGTTAGTATGATGCGCCGAGCCCGGTGCATGCACAACAGATGAATGAATGCAAACATGCTATCATACTGTATGCTAATTGAAATATGCCCTAATCTAACCATCATAAACTGATAAATAAAAGGGAAAAAGACGTGGAGTTGGAAGACATACATCACACGCACGCACACTTATTACAATTGTGCCCTCGCTCGGAGGGTCCGAAAGAATAATACAGTCCGAATAATAACGACAGTCTGAATAAGTACAAAATCCTAATTAATTAACAAATTAAGCTAGGAAAGCAATAAACTGGCACACAAATCTATGGCCGTCTCGGCTCTGTTCCAAATGATGGATGATGCATGCTCGAGTCGCCTTTGGGCAAAAATCCACTACGATGTCCCAGTTTGCCTCTGTTTACAATTAAGCTCGGAATATTGCGCGAAGCTCCAAAAGACTGCCGGTTTCTGATTTGCTGCAACAGAGAGCAAGAAAGGGGCATGGCAATGTATTTTCACATATGTGTGCTTGACTACTCTTCAGAGAGTGTAGTCCTCAATCCTCGTGCCACCAATCACACATCTCGATGCATGATGGCTGAGGAGTCGAGTTGCATGACTTAATATGAAATGAATGCACATAAAAACACAACAAGGGCTAAACTCCATCATGGGTAATCCGGAGTGTCGGCGACTGGGAATTGAGACACGTTCCGTCACTCGGAGTACGAAACGCCCCTCGTTTCCCGTGCTAGGGCTAACTCCTATCCTAAGCACAATGCAATATGCATGACATGCATGAATGCAATCCTAACATGCAACCTAGCATACGCAATGCTATGAGATGGCATACACAATGCACGATGTAGCGAGACATACACGATGCTCTAACATACAACCTAGCATACACAATGCTATGAAATGAAACGGCATACACAATGTATGATGGGCTTACATCAACATGAGTGGATCTCAGCCACACTCACATCAGTAGCCATTAGGTGAAAATGGGACTATCGAAATGAGTGCACACATGCACGCAAACCGAGGACCGAACCTAAGGCATAGTATGCAACTCTAACAAGGCATGGCAAGGCATGAAATATGGCATACAAGCATGTAATTTCCAGCACTAAAATGTGATGCAAAATGGTCCCGAAACATGGAAAAATGGCACCCGATGCATGAGATGAACCCCAAAACTCGAAACTAGGCACATGGAATGACTTATAGATATACAAAGCATGCATTATTTGATCATGAAGTCTAAAGACAGAGCCAAGGAAGTCCCAAAATATGAACATTTCCAGTTCAAAGCATGGCCAAAAGATGCTAGAAAGATGGACTAAAGTAGCATGCAACTTTGACTAGCAAACATGAGTTATATGGCAAGCAAAGGATGCACATGGAATCTTACCAAACCAGCAAAATTCAGTGAATAAAATATGTGAAAATATGCCCAAATAACCATGGAGATGCAACCAATACATGCAAAAATGATGAGCTCCTTTAGAGGGCCATGCAATGGATTATTAAGAACATACAAGGTGGACACTTAGCATGGCATAAGAAACTATGAAAATAAAATATGGTAGTCTTACAACTCACCAAATTGACCCTGGAAAGTGACTTCAAAGCATGCAAGATAGGGTCTCTTTGGAAGGCCAAAAATGACCACCAAACAAGTCAAGGTAAGAGGGGGTCACCCCCCTCTGATTTGGAGGCTCAAAATAGTGTTCTAGCTACTGAAAATCCACTGGATTTCAGTGGCTAGAAGGCCAAACCAAGCATGCAACAAGAGCTTAGGGGTAAGGCTCAAAATATGGGACAATCAAGCATACAAGGAAGCATATGACCTCAAACAAGAAAATACCCTTAATAAAACATGAATATGATGTCAAAAGGAGACTTTTTTCAGTTTATATCAAATCTCAAAAGTGAACACAAATAGGGCTAATCTATTATGCAAAAATGGCCCTAAAAGAGAGATTAGAGACAAGGGACAGAAGCTGGCCCCAAATAGCAAAGAGCCCTTCAACAAAGTTGAAGAGGAGCCCAAAAAAAGACACTTTACAGTTTATATAAAGTCTCGAAAATAAACACAAGTGAGACTAAAACAACATGCAAGAAAAAGGGCTAAGAAAAGGATAAAGAGACAAGTGGTAGCAGATGGCCTCAAACAGAGGAGAGCCCTTCAACAAAGTTGAAGAGGGGCTCAAAAAAAGATATTTTACAGTTTATGAAAAAGTCCAAAACAGCTCACAAATAAGACTAAAATACCATGCAAAAATAGGCCTAAAAGAGAGATAAAGAGGCAAGTGACAGTAGGAGACCTCAAACAGCAAGAGGTCCTGGATCAAATATGAAAAGGAGCTCAAAATATGACTATTACAGTTCAGGTCAGAGCCCAAAAATGTAAGCAACAAAGGATAAGATTGCGTGCAAAATAGAACAAAAAGAGAGAGAAATGAGGCTCACCCTTGTAGTTCAAATTTTCAGCAGCTTTTGGTCTGAGAAATGGTGTTCCTAAGCTCTGAAAAATAGCCTCAAGTTGCTGGAATGGAGTATGGAGGTTGTAGGCTTGGAGGTGTAGTGTAAAGGGTGCGAGAACCTTAGGGTTTTGAGGGTTAAATGAGAGAGATAGGGAGTGTATGTATCAATGCCCCAGCTGGTTTTTTGTCAACCCTTAGAAATGGAGGAGAGTGCTGGTTTTAAAGAGGGAGAGAGGCCAAGGAAAGGAGGGGAAAAACAAATTCAAATTTCCCCCCAAAAGGCAGCCCCTCGGATACAGGATCTGGGGGAAAACAGCTGGCACAGCTAGAATACACTTGGAGAGAGGATCATGGCCGGCCAGGTTCAAAAGGTTCAGGTGGCCAGCCGGCCACTCCCCCTGGCCAGCCGGCCAAGGGTCAAAAGGGTCAATCAAAATTGCTGGCCGGCCACCCCAATAAGGTGGCCTCCAATGTGTGCACAACACAAATATGTGGTCAAAACCTAGAAAATGTGAACCAGAAGAGAGAAAAGCCAACTTTTTAGAGGGGATCAAAAGGGTCAGAGACAATTACTGGCCGGCCTATTCATATTGGTGGCCTCCCAGGTGTGTACAACACAAATATGGGGTTTAGGGCTAAAGAAGTGGCCTGGGAGTGGTCAACATTAGCTTTCTAGTGAGGAAAACGGGCGACGGAGAGCAATGAAGAAATAAAACTAGCTTTTCAGAAAAATTGCTGGCCTCCCACCCTCCTAAAAACTTTCTAACAATGAAAATAAGGTCTCCACAAAAAATGAACCAAAACGGATGCAAAACGGAGTTTTTGGGACCGAAACGCGCGGCCCGGGGCCCCGAAAACAAGCTGTTAAGAACCGGAGGTGGCATTCGACCACGAAGTTGGTCTCTCGGGCCATAGTGTTCCTAAAAAGGGAGGAAATAAGGTGTATACCAAAAATCGGAGCAAACGGAGGTGGTTAGGCGATCCCGAACCGAGGCACACGGCTGACGGCTCCGAAAAATCGGAAACCGGGCTCCAAACCGGAAAAATGGCCTACGACCATGAAACATAGCCTACGGCCACTGAGAGATGATCTACGAGACCTCTCTCTCCCTTCGGGAAGAGAAAACAAAGAAAACAGGACCTGGTTTGCAAACCGAGGCAAAGCACAAAAGAGTCCCGAAGTCTGGAGGCAAGGTTCGCAGCCGAGACTCAGAACGAGCACAATATGCAACATCACCGAGCGCTCAGTTGGTGATGTCTAAGTCTTAAGGTCGGTCAAAAATGGGGTGTCTACACGTGGCTCAAGTATATTACAAGTTCTCGGTACCAGAGGTTCCTTGTGGAACTGACAATCATGATAACATTAATGGATGTACCATGTATGATGAAGCATGAACCCTAATCTCTGTATGGAGTTTAAACAAGAATATGAATATAAATATGTTTTTGATATAAATTCTAATTTCTGACTTTGAGATGGATATCATTCATTTAAACCCTTTATTATTATTCATTGGGCTCCAACTCACTGTATTATTTATGTATGTAGGTGACCAGGCGCGTGATTAGGCCCAGAATTGAAGGCCTAAGTTTTGTTTTGTCAAGCCATCTACCGTGTCTCCCTGGGAGGTTCCCGTGTATAGAAGTCAAGTTTTGTGGACCATGTCAAGAGTTATTATGTGTACCATACTAAGAACGTTTATGTTTCGTTTATCTGTATACTAGGCTAAATCCCTTTTGATGATACTTGCACAGTGTTGTGAGACTTATGTGGACATGACACCTTATGTATATATGTTATGAGGTTTCAAATTTCTATCCCATGTATGTCTACACAACTCTATGGATTATGTATATTTTGTATATTTGTTTCCGCAACCTCTAATTATATGTTATTCTGATATGAGACCTTTGGTAATCCAAGGATTACTGGTCGGTTACGACATTAAACCTATAGGGGCGGGTTTGGGTCATGACACACTGCTTCTACCTAAAGTTGGCCAAATCAAACGAACTCTGTATGGGTGATAACAATTACATATAAACAATGTTATGTGATTTAGTAATGAAATAACATATTTCCAAACCAAATGAGCTAAGAAAATCATATTATACATCATCCACATCAACAACATATTCTTTTCCACCTTCAAAAATATACCCACATTCATTTAATTACAACATAGCCCCACAAGCCATGAGATTATCCCAAAACTAACAAAAATTAACAAGTCATTAATTTACATCATCAAGTACAAAACCATACAAAATACAATGACATAAATCATCGCCTTCAATTTCTTCTCCATCCTTTGAAGCCTTCTACCTTGGCCATGCATTTCATTTTCCATTTTAGAAAGTGTTGTCCTTAGCTCGTATAATTCTTCTGTTGTTATAGGTTGACGAGGTCTGGTATTGGAACGGCTTATGGAGGTAACGTCGTTGTCATCATCACCTGCAAATTTGAAGTAATTGCAGTGTGCCTTATTACTCTACAATTCATGAAAATCAATTAGTCACAGCAATCAAACCAATTTCCAAATAGTAAAGGATTAATTTGTATAATCCATACTAACATAGAATAAAGCTTAGTACTTACATATTTTGATTGGCACACAAACAACAAACGCCATTGATTTCCATTCTCATTGGTTCGTACGATATACATGGCAGCTGTTCTCTCACAATTACACATTCTTGGTTTTAATCTAATGTTGCTATTGTTAGTAGAAGAAAAAGCCATTTCTTTATCTGCATAACCAATACCTACGCCATTTCAATTTCCTCCGAGTCGTCTTTATTTGAAATCAAAAATAACTTATTCGGTGAAGACTAACTATTTTTCTGAAGCTCATTAGATTCGATCATGGATTCCTTTTTTTTTTTTTTTTAATTAATTGGAGGTCTCATATTTTCTAGATTACTATTTCTAGATTACTATTTTTATTACTAAATTTATAATTTCCAAATCAAGTAAGAATCCTAAAATCTATATTTTCCAACTCTAAAATTTATATCATCCAAGTCTAAAATCCAAGTAAGAATCCTAAATTTACAAGCCCCAAATCAAATTTCCCTTAATGCAGATTCATGCAATGCAGATTCACGTAACAGAAACCTAAATTTACAAGGCCCAAATCAAATTTCCCTCAATGCAGATTCATGCAAGTCAATTCAGAAATTTGTAAACCCCCTCAAGTCACTATATAGAAATTTATAAGCCTCCTGAAGTCAATTTAGAAATTTGTAAACCCCCAGAAGTGAGTATACAGAAATTTCTAACACCAATTCAAGGCACAATACAGAAATTTCTAACAGTAATTGAAGTCACTATACACAAATTTATAAGCCCCCTAAAGTGAGTTCAAAAATTTGTAAACCCCTTCAAGTCAGTAAACAGAAATATCTAACAGCAATTAAAGGCACAATATATAAATTTCTAACAGCAATTGAAGGCACAATAGCCCTGTTTGGTAGAGCTGTGGGAAAGTACTTATAGCTTATGCCTAAACAGCTTATAGCTTATAACTATGAACATAAGCTGATTTCTGACTTATTCTTAAAGCATCTCCTGCCCCACTCAAAGAATAAACTGATTTCTGACTTCCAAAAAGCTATAAGCTATAAGCTATAAGCTATAAGCTAAACCAAACACATCAAAATAGCTTAAATTAAGCTGAAAGTTGAAATAAGCTGATTATAATTTCTGCCAAACAGGCACAATATAGAACTTTCTAACAACAATTGAAGCCACTATACACTAATTTATAAGTCCCTTGAAGTCAGTTCAGAAATTTCTAACAGCAATTTAAGGCATAATACATAAATTTCTGCCAAAGCAAAACCCTAGTTTTGCGATGTCGGGTTTGTATGAGAGGAGTCAACTCCGATTTGTCTACCCAACACAAAGACGAGAGGGATGAGAGAGGGATCAGTGACCTAAGTCAGTTTTTTTTGCCCAACATAGAGATGAGAAGGATGAGAGAGGGAGCACTAACCTGGTTTTGAAGAGTTAAATCGCAGCTTCGATTCCAAAAGCGATGAGCGAGAGAGTGAGAGAGTTTTGAATCCTTGAATCGCAGCTTTGAATGAGAGATGGGTTTTGACGATAAGTTGAATCACAGCTCCGGATGTGAGAGAGGGGTTTTAAAGAGTTGAAAGAGAAAAGAAATTGAGAGAGGAGAGAGATACCTGGGAATGAGAAAGAGCGATACGAAAAAAGAGAAAAGATAGAGAGAAAGCGTGTACCATTTTCGGGCTGTTCAGGGAGAGACATTTTGAGCCACAAATTATTTTCCTAAAAATAAAATGGGAGAATTAATATAACAAAAATGTATTCATATCTAAAATAATCAATAATTATAAATTTTTAGCCATTCATTAGTTTTTTTTTTAATTTTTCCTAAGAAACAATAAAAGTAGAAAGTTCTAGAGTATGAAACTCCCGTGATATTGCCTATTTTGGGAACTCTGCCAAAAGTTTGTTTTGTGATATTTTAATTTTTTTAAAACATTTCACCTCTCTACTTTTTTATATGGTTTTTTTTTTTTCAAAAAAAGTAAAAATCAATCTAACCTACTTCTGAAAATAAGCCATTATCATAGAATTGATTTGCAATAAAAATGAAAAGTGGTAAAAAAAAAAATGCAATTCCTCAACTGTATCATTGCCTTGATTAGCTAATAAGTTTGCAGAATGGTTGACTTCTTGATAGATATAATTAATCCTCCCCAATGTTTCTAAATAAACCCCATTTGCCAAGATTGTCATGAATGATGCCACCACCACTTGATTTCTTTTGGTTGCCCCATCCATATTTTGTTTGAAGTCCTTTTCGATAGATGATTTGAAATCTAGGTCTTTCTAATTTTAAATTTTTTTTTTTTTTTTACTTGAAATGTTAATAACAATTGACGAAGAAATCACATTAAAACAAAATTGAAATGAAATGTTTAAATTGGTGAAATTAAAGTAAAACTTTGTTCAAATCACAGGGATTGTATTTCACCCTATAAAAAAGGTGACTCAATGCACCATGGACTTATTTGATCCAACTTCTTACAAGTTCAATGTTAGTAATCACGAATAAGCTTTTTTAATTTTTTAAAATTATTTTTGTTTCATGAATTGTAAGTAGAAGTAGTACCAAATATTGTAGTACAAATTTTCAAAAATATATATAAACAAAAAAAAAATTGAATTTGTTTGATTAAATAAGTTGTCACATAGTTTTTCTTATTGTGCAAATATTCAAGATGCCCTTAAAAGTTATGATTAAGACAAAAGAAATGGGTTTATTTATTCCCGTATGTATTTAAGAATTTCAAATAGTTTAAAAACCTACAAATTTACTCTTTCTTTTTTTTTTTTTTTTTTTTTTGGTTGCTAGATAAGTTATAGTCTAAAATTGCAGCTGAACACTCGTAATAAAAAAAAATTAAATTAAATAAATTGACTTATAGATATAGAATAATTTACCAAATTATTAACATACGATAACACAGATGAAGTCATCAATAATACTCAATCCTCATTAATCATGAATCCTTTACAATTTAAGAATCATATAATTTCCCATCAAGTTTCTCGTACATATACATTCATGACATTAATTCAAGAGATATAAGGGTTCCACATGCCATTATACTTTTATAATTTCTAAGACAATATTTGATAGTATGTAATGAGGATTCAATAGAAATTAAAACACAAAATAATGCCTCCATAGGCTACACATTCCGAGGCTTAAGCCTAGTTATAGGTAAATGACTTTCTAACCCATACAAATATAGCCCTTGGCTTATCAACATAACAACAACAAGAGATAAGAGCCTCGTGCTCCTAAAACAATTATCCAGGCCTCTACTTTAGCTAAATCACAATAGCTTTTCCTACAACAAATCCACTAGGGGTGAGCACAAAGCCCGGTAAAGAATTCTTAACAAAGTATATACATTTTATACAGTCTCATGAGATTGATGTATATGCCATGCCATATTCAAAATAATTTTTATTTTTTGAAAATCTCATGCACAATGCTCATTCGAAAATATAATCTAAAAAATCTAGAAATTCCTTAGATATTAATTTATGATTATGTATCAATTTTAAACAGCAAATAACAATCCCAATCAAACAATCAAGACAAATCAACACAACGATTTTAACGTGGAAAAATCACAATTAGAGCGCCTCCAATTGTGATAAAAAAACCACGGGCAAAAGCCACAAAACAATCCACTAAGAAAACAAAAAGAATTATACAAGTGTACTCTCAATTACCTAGCGAATCCACGCTCGAATTGAACCGACCTCTATATGCCTCTTCCACCATGGTCTTCACC
The DNA here is from genome assembly GCF_055761805.1 of Camellia sinensis. Taxonomy (NCBI): domain Eukaryota; kingdom Viridiplantae; phylum Streptophyta; class Magnoliopsida; order Ericales; family Theaceae; genus Camellia; species Camellia sinensis. The sequence goes on from NC_138970.1 coordinate 153,745,367, forward strand.
TCGGAATTGTCTTGCCCAACGTTGAGTCCACAGCGCCGATGTTGAATTCACAGCGCCGATGTTGAATCCACGATGATGAGCCACTCCAGAATCCACCAAAGCTTCAGGCCCAAATTTCACGGAATCCACCGAAGAAATAACTCTCTCTTTTGTATTGAATAAATAAATAAAACAAACAAACAAACCCTTTGATATGATCTACTCAATTCATGATTAATCTCTCACAGATATCAAAGGAAAACAAGCAAAAAGTTTCAAATAAAAACCCTAATACCCAAGAACAAGATCTCGAAGCTGTACCCTAAATTCGGACTGAAACACATATTTATAGAAAACAGATCTGGGATCTCCGCTCGAGCGCAAAAATGGCTGCTCGAGCGGATCTACGCTCGAGGGCAAGAATGGCCGCTCGAGCGGAAAAAAATAACTCCCAGTACTTTTGTAGACGAGTGAAACTTCTGAAAGGTCGCGATCTCTGCTTGAGCGCAGGAATGGCTGCTCAAGCGGACAAACAACTTCGACTGCAATTTTGTTTTTTACTTCAGGGGCGCTACCTCTTGACCCCGCCTAGGCATTGCCTTGGACTCGCCAAGGGGCGCTGCCCCTTAACCCCCGCAAGTTAATCGAGCAGCTTGATTCCTGACATAGTCAGCGAAGTGGCAAACATGATAGGATTAAGATCACAAACTCCTCTGCATAGACACAATTCGAGTTGGATTTGCATCTAAAACTCATAGCCTCACTAAAATAAAAGATCAAATACAATTACAACTAAAAGGAGTTTTGTCAAACGGGATTGCCAAGAATAAAAGCCTAATATAATCAATCCAATGATTTCCAATATCAACAAGGGGTGGTAAATACGACTCAAGCAAATCTCTAGGGCTAGTGTCTGCAAGTAGGCTTATCAGGCACTATCAAATCCTACCTTACTAGCTTCTAACCGGAGGGCTTAGGTACCCTCATGCGCATGTTTCTGGTCTTACACCAAGGATACTCAGGCCAACTTAATTTTTAAACTACACCCCCTAACAAGATTTCCCACCGTATTCATCGCAAAACGGTGTAATATGAATCTTGTTTCACAAAATAATTTTCTTTCTCAAAGTAATACTTTTCCAATGCAATATTTAAAATCAATTACATTAATAATAAAATAGAATGGCGATGCAAATGTCCAATGCAATAATAAAGTTCCATTTAAACATCTCAACAATGCAAATTTGAACGATGATGATAATTAAATCAAGTGCCAATGCAACATATATCTCTATTGATGCCTTGGACTTTCTCAAAATTTCTCAATACTTTCTCATTTCACCCACACAATATTCCATTGTGATCAATTTCCACATATATACTCAATGTACATGTATATAATATATATTCCAAGAGGTGGATAAGAGCATATCATCAAACACATTTCTTTTCTCTTTAAAACCAAATAATTCTCAACATGAAAATCATCATTCTCAATCTTCATATTTCCAAGATAAGTATAACAATATACCATTCACTATTTTCTCAATATCAATTTCTCTCTACAAGTGATTTCAACAATAGGGGGTAAATATAACAACTTTCTCATCATTTCTCAAAAAATAGATCTCAATAATTCATGATTTCACGAAATCCCAACTTTTCTTCAAATTTCCAAAATCTAGGTTTTCACTAGGAAAATTAGAGTTTCTCTTTTTGAAAGATTTTATACAATTAAAACCCCAACTATCACATATCTCATATTTTTCATTGATACTACTCTTTCCTCAACTTCCTCAAGCTTAGCCTTTTTTCTTTCTTTTTTTTTTGGTTTTACAAAATTAGGGTTTCCTCATTTTAAAAAAAAGTTTCCACTCATGAAACTCCCAAACATTCTCATAGTTCATAAATCAAAGATTTGAAGACAGATTTGAGAAAAACCCCTCTTTGAGTAAAACACAATCTCATAAAAATTAACCCTAGTTTAACACACTTCAATCAATATCAAAATAACCATAGACTTGCAAATATATATATATAAAAAAAAATATCCCTACCTCAAGCTTAGAAGATGAGAAGGAAAAAAATCCTAGAAATCAAAGTTGACGAAAACACGATCCAATTGGTTACAAATGTAGCCCTTATCGCCCTTTTTGATTTGGTGTAAAAAGCCCCATCAAACTCTTGAAGAGCTGGATCTTAGAGGGAAATTGGATTTGGGTGTGTTTTTAGAGAGAAGAGAGAGCAAAGATGAATATATACATATATATATATATATATAGAGAGAGAGAGAGAGAAAGAAGTGAAAATTTTGTGTAAACACGTTTTTGGCATCAGTTTTGAGGAAAATAGCACAAATTTCAAGACAGAGGAGCCAAATCTACTTGAGGAGTTTCAATTCCGCACTAGCGGAATTTCCAATTTGCACGAGCGGAAATTTTGGCCCCATGGACAAATTGCTCTAGAGAACTGCCTAGAAAAATCATCCAAAATCTGCTTGAGCAGTACCCAAAACCCGCTCGAGCGATTTTCTATCCAGAAAACTCTAAAAATTTTAGAAAATCCTAAGAGGATCCGCACAAGCGGTTTTGCCTAGAAACTCAAAAAGTAATTTTGCAAACTAAGGCAAATTCCAATGTTCAAAACTCAAAATTTTCAATCCAAAAAAATTAAGAGAGGTTAAGTAGGAGTAGAAAAGAAATCTCAGTGACTTGATACTGTAAACAAAACATCGAAAGAGATGCATGTTGGGTATACCTCCTTATTGGAGTGTGGGACCCAATTGGTTTATTAAAAGAATTTTAATTTGGTTTGGTTTAGGTATAATATATTTTAATATATTATATCTAATTTGTGGAGACCTAATTCAGTTTAGTAACAATTAGGGTTTGTTTACAAAATCCAAGATTTAATATATATATATATATATTATATTATATTCATCCGATGCATCGGGAGAGAGGTGCTGCGGCTGCTATACATACAAATTCAGTAGTTTTTTGTCTATGTAGGAGCAACAGTGGTAGGTCAAAAATTCAATTGGTGAATTAAAAGCTTGGTGGAATTTAATTCTATGGGTTTATTTTCAGCAGTCATTGTGTGACTAATTTGGTTCGTTATTTTGGGTCTTCTTCAACTCTGGTTCTGAAGATTTTGGTTCATCTATTTGGTGAGGTCTTTCCTCTTGTTTATTTGTGATTATTTGGAATTCACCTAAGGGTGGTTTTGTGAGACCATTAGTGTCTCGTTTGTAATCGTTTGGAACTTATTTGGTTGATAATGGAATCGGATTTCGATCCCGTGGACGTACCTTACATTGAAGGAACCACGTAAAAATTCTTGTGTTGCTTTTGATTTAATTTTTCTGCATTAGTTTTTATTCTCATTGATTGATTTACTTATGGGAATCACATATTTTCCCTGACAACTGGTAACAAAGCTTACGATTTATTTGAGTCTATTTATTTGTGTAAATCAATGGAGGGGAATGTGGGTCGTATGTCTAGCTTCAATGGAAGCAATTGGGTAACTTGAAAAACTAAAATGGAGGACCTATTATTTTGTAAAGATTTGTATGGGCCTATTGAGGGTGATAATGGCAAACCCGAGGGTATGAAAGTTGATGAATGGAAGAGACTTAATCGAAAAGCCGTTGGTATTATCCGTCAATGGATTAATGACAGTGTGTTTCATCATGTTGCTACTGAAACTTCGGCACATGATCTATGAAAAAAATTAGAGAGTCTTTATGATAGAAAATCAGTTATCAATAAAGCCTTTCTGTTTCGTAAGTTGGTTAATTTAAAATATAAAGAGGGCAGCCCTATTCTGAAATATCTGAATGAAATAAAGAGTATTGTTAACCAACTTACTTCTATGAAAATTATTTTTGATGATGAGTTACAGGCTTTGATGCTACTTAGTTCTTTGCCCGAAAGTTGGGAGACCTTGGTTGTGACCGTTAGTAATTCGGCGCCCGGTGGAGTTGTCACAATGGGCCTAGTTACTAGTAGCCTGTTGAATGAAGAAACTAGAAGAAAATCAGCAGGTTCCTCTCATTCAGAAGCATTTGTTGTGAGAGGTCGAAGCAAAACAAGGGGGAGGAGTAAGACTCCTCATGGTCGTGATCAAAGCCGTGACAAATCAAGAGATGGTTCTTTTTCAAAGAAAGACATTGAGTGTCATTATTGCCATGAGAAAGCGCACATGAAGCGGGAATACCGAAAGCTAAAGAATAAGGAGAAAAGGTGTGACATAAGTGTGGACAAGAAGTAAGAAAACACAACGGCAGTTACTGCCGATGATCTCATGGTCGTTTGTGAAGATGATTGTATCAATTTTGTGGGCCAAGAGAGCAATTGGGTGATTGATTCCGGTGCTTCTTTTCATGTGACTTCTCGAGTTGATTTCTTCACTACCTACACCAAAGGAGATTATGGTTCTGTTTGAATGGGTAATGAAGGTTTGTCCAAGATTATCGGCATGGGTGATGTTTGCTTGGAAACAAATTTGGGCTGCAAGTTGTTACTTAAAGATGTGAGGCATGTTCCTGACATTCGCCTCAATTTGATCTCTACTGGGAAGCTAGATGATGAAGGCTTCAACAACAAATTTGGTGATGGAATATGGAAGCTCACAAAGGGTTCTTTGGTGGTGGCTAAGTGCAAGAAGACTCATACACTTTATTCGATGCAAGGAAAAATTTGTAAAGGTGTTGTCAATGCACTTGAAGATGATACTTCTACCGAATTGTGGCACAAGCGGCTTAGCCATATGAGTGAAAAGGGACTGCAAGTTTTGTTCAAGAAAGAGCTTCTACCCGGTTTGAAAGGTACACATCTTAAAACTTGTGTTCATTGTTTTGGCGGGTAAACAATATAGAGTTTTTTTTCAGAAAAATGTTGCTTCTAAAAAAGAAAATGTTTTAGAGTTGATTCATTCGGATGTTTGTGGTCCTTTAAAGGTTAGAACACATAGTGGTGCACTTTATTTTGTTACTTTCATTGATGATTATTCAAGGAAAGTTTGGGTTTTTCTACTAAAAACTAAAGATCAAGTTCTAGAAGTATTTAAGCATTTTCAAGCCATGGTTGAAAGAGAAACAGGGTAGAAATTGAAGTGCATCCGATTAGACAATGGTGGTGAATACATTGGTCCATTTGATGAGTATTGTAGTAGCCAAGGTATTCGGCACCAAAAGACAGTTAAGAAGACTCCTCAACAAAATGGGGCTGCCGAGAGGATGAACCGCACCATTGTGGAAAGAACAAGGTGTTAGCTTTCACAAGCTAAATTGCCAAGATCCTTTTGGGGTGAGGCAATGAAGACAGTGGTTGACGTGATCAATTTGTCACCTTCCTATCCTTTGAATGGTGATGTTCTAGAAAGAGTTTGGACTGGTAAAGATGTGTCTTATGAGCACTTGAGAGTGTTTGGTTACCGAGCTTTTGTCCACATTCCAAAGGATGAGAGGTCCAAGCTTGATAGTAAGTCAAGACAATGTATTTTTCTTGGCTATGGGCGTGATGAATTTGGGTATAGATTATGAAATCCGGTCGACAAGAAAGTCATTCGAAGCTGTGATGTTGTGTTTCTTGAAGACCAAACAATTGAAGACTTTGGCAAAGGTGATCAACCGGAGCCAAAAACTAGTGATCTCATTGACATGGATCCATCTCCTTCATCTTCAGTTGATGATGAAAATGGGGGAGATATGCAGCCACCTATTGAAGATGTAGAGGGTGATGCTAATCCTAATAAAGTTGAGCCAGAAATTGAGGAAGAGCATCCAACTCAAGAACCGCCACCACAACTTGAGTTGTGGAAATCTACAAGGGACCAACAACCTTCAAGAAAGTATCCTCCCAATGAATTTGTGTTGATTTCTGATCAAGGGGAGTCCGAGAGCTACCAAGAAGCAATTGAGCATACAAATAAAGGTGATTGGAAAAAGGCCATGGACGAGGAAATGAATTCCTTGCTTGAAAACTAGACTTATGATTTAGTGAAGTTGCCTAAAGGGAGGAAAATTCTGAAAAATAAGTGGGTCTTCAAATTGAAGAATGATAGCAAGAATCTGAGGTACAAAGCACGTCTTGTTGTGAAAGGCTTTGGGCAAAAGAAATGTATTGACTTTGATGGGATTTTCTCACCGGTTATGAAAATGTCTTCTATTCGGGTTGTACTTGGCATGGCTGCAAGTATGAACCTTGAAGTTGAACAACTTGATGTGAAGACCGCATTTCTTCACGGTGATCTTGAAGAAGAAATTTATATGGAGCAACCAGAAGGTTTTGTGGAGAAAGGGAAAGAGAAATTTATTTGCAAATTGAAGAAAAGTTTGTATGGCCTCAAGCAAGCCCCGCAGCAATGGTACAAAAAATTTGACTCTTTCATGATGAATAATGGCTTTTCTAAAACCACTTCGGACCATTGTGTGTTTGTGAAAAAAATTTTCGGATAACAAATTTATTATTCTTTTGCTTTATATTGATGACATGTTAATTGTTGGTCAAGATTCTACCATGATTAACAAGTTGAAGTTAGAGTTGAGTAAATCTTTTGCTATGAAAGATTTGAAACCGACAAAGCAAATTCTTGGTATGAAAGTTGTTCGTGATCGCAAAGAGGGGTTGATTTGGTTGTCTCAAGAAAGCTACATTGAGAAAGTTCTTGAGAGGTTCAACATGGATAAAGCAAAGCCAGTTGGTTGTCCACTTGCGGGTCACTTCAAACTTAGTTCGAATCAATGTCCTATAAGTGAGAAAGACAAAGAAGAGATGTTGAAAGTTCCTTATGCTTCAGCAGTTGGTTCTTTGATGTACGCCATGGTTTGTACAAGGCCGGATATTGCTCATGCAGTTGGTGTGGTGAGTCGTTTTCTCTCTTATCCTGGTAAAGAACATTGGGCAACGGTAAAATGGATTCTAAGGTATCTTCGAGGGACTTCGAAGGTGTGTTTGTGTTTTGGGGATGGTAAGCCGATGCTTGATGGGTTCACAGATTCTGACATGGCTGGTGATATTGATTCTAGAAAATCTACTTCGGGGTATTTGATGACTTTTGCAGGGGGAGCTGTGGCATGGCAATCTAAATTACAAAAATGTGTTGCTCTCTCAACTACCGAAGCTGAATTTATTACTATTACGGAAGCTTGTAAAGAAGAGTTATGGTTGAAGAAATTTTTGCAAGAGTTGGGTTTGAAGCAAGAAAAGTATGTGCTTTATTGTGATAGTCAAAGTGCTATTCACTTGAGTAAAAATTCTACTTTTCATTCGAGATCGAAACACATTAATGTGAGATACCACTGGATTGTGATGTGTTAGATTCAAAGTTGTTGCAACTTGAAAAGGTTCACACAGATGATAATATTTCGTATATGTTGACAAAGACTTTGTCGAGAGACAAACATTTAAAGTGTCGAACTTTGGCGGGTATGGTTGATATCTCCACCTAAGTCGGTAGGGAGAGAATTGTTGGGTATACCTCCTTATTGGAGTGTGGGACCCAATTGGTTTATTAAAAGAATTTTAATTTGGTTTGATTTAGGTATAATATGTTTTAATATATTATATCTAATTTATGCAGACCTAATTCAGTTTAGTAACAATTAGGGTTTGTTTACAAAATCCAAGATTTAATATATATATATATATATATATTATATTCATCCGATGCATCGGGAGAGAGGTGCTGCGGCTGCTATACATACAAATTCAGTAGTTTTTTGTCTATGTAGGACCAACAGTGGTAGGTCAAAAATTCAATTGGTGAATTAAAAGCTTGGTGGAATTTAATTCTATGGGTTTATTTTCGGCAGTCATTGTGTGACTAATTTGGTTCGTTATTTTGGGTCTTTTTCAACTCTGGTTCTGAAGATTTTGGTTCATCTATTTGGTGAGGTCTTTCCTCTTATTTATTTGTGATTATTTGAAATTCACCTAAGGGTGGTTTTGTGAGACCATTAGTGTCTCGTTTGTAATCGTTTGGAACTTATTTGGTTGATAGCGAAATCGGATTTCGATCCCGTGGACGTACCTTACATTGAGGGAACCACGTAAAAATTCTTGTGTTGCTTTTGATTTAATTTTTCCGCATTAGTTTTTATTCTCATTGATTGATTTACTTGTGGGAATCACATATTTTCCCTAACAATGCATACTACCCTACTACACAATACCAATCAAGCCCAAGACCTGGATCATCACAATTTGTGATAAGTGCACTATTTCTATAAGAGGTACTAGCATAAAATTTGTACTATACACGAGATTAAATAAAGATCAGTAATTTATTTAAAATTAAATAATAATTATAACTGTGGGGATGTATTTTCTGAATACCAACACGTGGCAAGGTGGCGCTGACGTGTCAGCCGAAGTGCCACGTGTCATGGTTGTGATGCCGAGGTTATCTCGGCAAGGCCGAGGTTATCTCCGAAGATATCAGAATCCGAGATAAGCGGATAAAGGACAAGAGTCCTAGAATGAAGAGGGAACTCAACCTGGATATGGACAAGAGTCCTAGATTGGGAGAAGACTTCAGTTTGGGTAAAGATGAGACTCTTAGAGAGTTTATCCTAATCCCACTGGAAGTCCCAGATTAGCAGTAATCCTAAGTCCATTAGGGCCAGGCTCCTATTGGGACTAGGATTGTATTGGCTATAAAAGAGAGGCACCCCCATGGGTCTAAGGTATGCTTTTGATACTCAACCTTGTGGGTTTTAGCACTTGATTTATCTTTGAGAGATATACTGACTTGATCGTCGGAGTGCCCCCGGGTGGTTGAACCACCGCTGGAGACTTCTCTTTCTGTTTCAGGTCAGCCAGGTGCCATCTATTCTGCCAGGTACTCTCCAGCTTGTTACTAAGTGGGCAGTGTGGTCAGAAAATCACTCACACAATTTGGCGCCGTCTGTGGGAATCTTAGAAGAATAGATAGCTAGTAATGGACAGAAGGAAAACATTGGGGGCGACACTCCTGCTGGGAGTGGTAGACCAATTGATCTTGACGTTGAAGGAGACAACCATAATGCAGAAACTCATGACTAAGGCCACGGTGAAAAAGACATCGGCCAGGAGGGCGATACTTCGAAGAGAACAGACCAGGGCAAGTACTATCACAAAGACAACCTTCACATATGGAGGGAGAGGTGCCTACGGAGGGATGAGGAAGTAAAAGAATTGGCGAACAAGTTGGCAGACTTACAGTCGGTCGTCAACTTCATGATGCAAAATAATGTCATGCAGCCACCATACCCGCTGCAGGATACGCCGATGCCAGCAACTAATACCCAGAAGGGAGGAGGAAGAACAACTCCCGAAGTCCCTCAACACGCCAGGAGCGGAAGACACTCTCACCGACTTTCCAGGGAAGTCGGACGAGAGGAGCCGAGACGAGAGGAGTCCCGAAGAACGTATCACACGAAGGACCCAGAGCCCAAAGAACATCGGCATGTTCAAGGGTAGACGCTCTACTTTGACACAACACATGGAGAGAGATCAAAACGAGCCCACCACGAGGCTGAAAGTAGTGTACCAAAAAGATTGAAGTCCAAAGATAGCCGAGCTCCAGGGAGGAGTAAAGAAGACTTGAGAGATTACCTCAAGAGGAAACAACAGAATGCTGAAGCCGAGGTAACTTCCCCGGTTAAGCCGAAGACACCGTTCTCGGTGGAACTGGACAAATTTCAAGCACCAAAGAGATTCAGTATGCCGAGGTTCCAAATATATGATGGTAAGTCAGATCCCAACTTTCACGTCGGGCTATACCTGAATTCAATGGCATTATATAGTGGGAACGAGCCGTTGCTCGGCAAAGTATTCCCCTCGTCCTTTGGGGAAATTGCATCAGATTGGTTCCATAAACTACCGAAGGGAAGCGTAAAGACTTGGGAAGGTCTGGCCGAGATGTTTGTGGCTAGGTTTGTAACGAATAAACTTCAGCCCTTGAGGGTCGACGCATTGATGGCTTTAAAAATCGCCAAGGATGAAAGCCTTAGGGCCTACGCAAAAAGGTACTACGAAGTGTTCAATCGAATACCTGATTGCAACCAAGAGGTGGCGATCGTGTCCTTCAAGAACGGCCTAAAAGATGACCGTCCGCTACGAAAATCTTTGGCGAAAACTTTGCCAAAAAGCATGGAAGAGCTCACGGCAAAAATCGAGAAGTATGCCAGAGCTGAAGAAGACACATCAGCAAATAGGGAGATAAAATAGGAGAAAGGGAACGACTCACCGAAGCAAGGCCGAGGTAACAATGGAACGAGGAGGCAAGAGACAGAACTAAGGGCTACACAAGCAGTAACAACCGTGTTCCGGATCCCAATTCCCAAAGTCCTGGAACAAATTCGAAACCAACCCTATTTCAGAACGCCGGAAAGGACTCCAGGAGAGTTTATGGGAAGAAACATTGGTAGGCATTGTGCTTACCACAATGCAGATGGACATACGACTCAGGGTTACAGAACCCTAAAAACATATTTGGAAGACCTAGTAAGGCAAGGCCATCTGAGGGACCTCGTCGACGAAGCCAGGACAAGAGAAGAGCAGGCAAGATTGCCTCAAGCACCAGTGGCCCCGCCTCCCCTAGCACAGCAACCACAGAGAGGGGGACCTAGGGTGGTTAATGTAATTCACTCAAAAGTGAACGAAAGCGACATTCGGGGAGAAACCCAAAGAGTAAAACACCTGCAACACGTGAACCAGGTCAGACATAAAAGACCTCGGCCTGAAGAGTGCCGAGGACCGATGATAGCCTTCACTGAAGCTGACCTAGAGATGGTCCAGCATCCGCATAATGATGCCTTGGTAGTATCCCTCCAGGTTGGGGAGTGCCAAGTGAAACGCATCCTAATAGATCAAGGCAGCTCTTGTGACATCATGTACGTTAGATGTTACAAGGAGCTAGGCCTTCACCCTGACGACATGGAGCAATCGAATGGCCCGATGGTCGGCTTCAATGGAACGCCGACGTGGCCACTGGACGCAACAAGCTTGGAAGTACAAGTTGGCACTAAGAAGATCAGAACAGAATTCACCGTCATCAACACATCCTCCCATACAACATCATCATGGAAAGACCATGGTTGCATGCGATAGGGGCAGTTCCCTCAACATTGCATCAACTGTTGCGATTCCCAACAGAGCATGGGATACAAGAAGTCAGGGGTGATCAGCTACAGGCAAAAAGTTACTCCATGGCAGCAATGAAGTCTACTTGCAGCATTCAAGAGCTAGAGAAGGCAGAAATTGAAGAAGAGGATGTGGAAGTCCTAGAAGACGTCGGCAAAGAGCCAGCCGAGAAGAGCGATGAGGCACTAAAGAAAATTCTCGTCCAGGATAGGGATGAAGAACTTTTGTGCAAAATTCAAGATCAAGAGCTACTTCCCAACACCAAGTTTTTCCCAAAGTAATGAGCAAGCAAAGGCATCCAACAAAATAATCTTGGATAGAATAAAGAAGAGGCTACAGGCATCAAAAAGAAAATGGGTAGACGAACTGCCCAAATATACTCTGGGCATATCGGATTACGCCGAGAAGATCAACTGGGGAAACCCCGTTGAAATTTTTCTATCATTAGAATTCCTTTGTTCTTTAGCCATTTGCTGAAATAAATAAATAAAGATTCAGTACTGTTTTCAAGATACTTGACATTGTCTCTGGAATACATGTATAATGCGAACCCAAGTGAAACTCAGGCTCACATTAGGGGGCAGAGGGAAGAGAAAAATATTGCTTAACACTTGTTGAAATTTGTGGACAATTTACAAGTTAAGTTAAGCCGAGATCATTGTTTACCACTTGTTGAAATTTGTGGACAATTTACAAGTTGGTTAAACCGAAAAGTATTGCTTAACACTTGTTGAAATTTGTGGACAATTTACAAGTTAAGTTAAGCCGAGATCATTGTTTACCACTTGTTGAAATTTGTGGACAATTTACAAGTTGGTTAAACTGAAAAGTATTGCTTAACACTTGTTGAAATTTGTGGACAATTTACAAGTTAAGTTAAACCGAGATCATTGTTTAACACTTGTTGAAATTTGTGGACAATTTACAAGCAGGCTAGACCAAGATCACCGTTTAAACACTTGTTGAAACTTGAGAAAAAGTTTGCAAAGTTAACATTGAGTAGTATATGTTTCACACTTATTAGAATTTATGAAAAGTTTGCAGGTCAGTATCTTGCCGAAGTAAAAGTTTTGTAGCTATTATACCCGAGGTATGTAACCCCGAGAAGATTGCACAAAGGAGGCAAAGTATGAAAGGCATACATTCAAAGAAGAAATCGGAGAAATGTATTTGAAGAAGAAAGAAGGCACTTCGGCCTGAATATTGAAAATAAATTATTCAGACTACAAAAATGGCACGTCGGCCGGATTAAAAGCATACAAAGACGAACAAAGTACAAGGTACAAGGTACAAGAAGTAAAAGAAGGACACAAAACTGCTCGACATCAATGGCAGGATATAGAAGACAGTTGGGAAGACTTCTCAGCAGCCTTCTCGACCTCGAGCTCAGCATCGATTTCCCGAAAGAGTTTGATCAAGGCTCTTCTCAGCAATTGGCACTTTGGAGTTTGAAGGCAAGGATTGAAAGCAAGAATCTGGAAAAAGACACAGAAAATAGAAACAAGAATGTAATTCGTAATCAAGAATGGTGATGAAGCTATCAGGAAATCAAGACAAAAAGATTGCACAGGTGTGTCAAGCCAAGAACAGTGGCAGAAATCAACAAATGTGTGAACAGTGTATATTCAAGAAGATGATTTGGAAACAACGGGTACAACAACAATGGTGATTAACAGTAAAGCAGTAGTAAACAAGAAATTCCAGGAAAGATCAAGAACTGGAAAAGAAAGAAACAGATGCTTACTAGAAAAAGGGAGGCCGGAAAGGGATTTGCCGACGTCCTACGACGGTTGCAAGAGCAGAAGACCGGTGGAAATCTTGCCGGAAGGGGTGAACGGAGAAGGATGCAGAGCTTTGGAAGCTTGAGCAATGGCGGATTTGAAAGAACGAGTTTTAGAGAGAGAGAAAAGCAAGAGAACTCAGATGCAAAAGTGAAAAGACAAAAGAAAGGGGGAAATATTTTGTCAAAAAATGAAAACGGCGGCAAAAGTAATCAATACGCCTAAAAGAGCGCATACGTCAGACGGCGCATGTGAAGAAGAGATGACTTATGGGCGCGTCACAGGCACGAGCCAGTAAGAAAGAAACGCGTGATTAAAACGGTTGAGTTAAAGTGTATGACAGTTCATGCGCGTGAGAAGTTCCTTAAAAATCTTTGATTTTTTAGGGAAAGCATGTCGGCCAGAAATGAATGATCTCGGCTGTCAAATCTTAAGCCGATTTACTGGAAGAAAATACAGATATAGGTTCCATCACCTCAGAATGCCGAGGTAATAGAATCTAGGGGGCAGTTGTGGGGATGTATTTTCTGAATACCAACACGTGGCAAGGTGACGCCGACGTGTCAGCCGAAGTGCCACGTGTCATGGTTGTGACGCCGAGGTTATCTCGGCAAGGCCGAGGTTATCTCCAAAGATATCGGAATCCGAGATAAGCGGATAAAGGACAAGAGTCCTAGAATGAAGAGGAAACTCAACCTGGATATGGACAAGAGTCCTAGATTGGGAGAAGATTTCAGTTTGGGTAAAGATGAGACTCTTAGAGAGTTTATCCTAATCCCACTGGGAGTCCCAGATTAGCAGTAATCCTAAGTCCATTAGGGCCAGGCTCCTATTGGGACTAGGATTGTATTGGCTATAAAAGAGAGACACCCCCATGGGTCTAAGGTATGCTTTTGATACTCAAGCTTGTGGAGTTTAGCACTTGATTTATCTTTGAGAGATATACTGACTTGATCGTCGGAGTGCCCTCGGGTGGTTGAACCACCGCCGGAGACTTCTCTTTCTGTTGCAGGTCAGCCATGTGCCATCTATTATGCCAGGTGCTCTCCAGCTGGTTACTAAGCGGGCAGTGTGGTCAGAAAATCACTCACACAATAACTTTCAAGAGTTTATAAAAAGGTTGTTTCAAGATGGCGAGTTAGGCAATTTTTGTACAATCTTACCCTTTATTTCTCTTTATTTTAATATTTTAGTAAAAAAATTAAATTTGAAAGAAATTTGAAATTTTAGAAAGAGAAAGAGAGGTAATCTTGGTTGTGGTAAAAAATTGATACCGTAGATTTTATAGATTCTAGTTGTGGTGCGAATTTGACATGGTGATAGTTGTGAGTTTTGGAGCAAGCTACATACAAATTTTTAGTTAAAGAAGATAAGTGAGATGTGGCCTAAATTTTTTTTTTGGATGAATTACACTTTACTCTTTTTTGTTTCATCACTTTCTTACTTTGGCTTTTTAAATTTATTTTTTGTCACTTTGACCCTTCATGTTTTAAGTTTTTCCCACTTTATTTCTAATGCTAATTTTTGTTAAAAATTAGACAAAAAAATGACACATCATCAATTACGTGACGAAAAATATTTTATTATATATGACTCACACTTTAACATAAACTTAAATTCTAATATAATAATATATTTTTTATATTATGTGATAGTTATTATGACATTTTCTATCTAATTTTGAACATAAGTTAGTTTTAGGATTAAAGTGAAAAAAACTTGAAACATGAAGTGGCAAAGTGAAAAAAAAATTAATTTAAAAGGCCAAAGTGGAATAGTGGCCAAACATAAAAGGCGCAAGATATACTTTACCCCTTTTTTTCATTTTTCATTAAATTTTGTGTTTTTTTAGTTTATATTGTTTAGACGGATAAGTGAAAAATATTAATGGCAATACTAGTAAAATTTGGTTTATAAACTAAAAGTACACTAATAAATTAGGATAAATAAAAGTTGAGTTTAAAAGCAAAATAATAATTTCGTAATTTTTAATCAGTAGCAATATAAAATTAGTCCAAGTAATAAAAAAATTTCAATCAAAACTAACTCGTTGATGCACCTAAAGATATTAAACACCATTATTAAAATATAAAATAACTAATGTTAAAATCATCATATTTATCTATTATGTTTGATGATCATAATAGGATATGTTATCACTGTAATAGTTACAAACATGAGTGGTGAGACATATTCGACCAATATAATTATAACAAATAAGATGATAAACTTTATATAATATATAAATATGATCATTGTAATATTATTCATATAAAATTAGTCAATTTTATATGTTAAGATGACACAATGCTTCTATGAAATTCACAAATAGTTCATTTCTAATATTACTTTATTTAAAATTTTGTCAAAATAACATCTTGTACTCTATATAAATTTTTTATAAATAGTTATCTTTAGAAAATTGTGTCATTTTTCATTTGAATTCCCTCTATGTCAAACAAAAAGTATTTGAGATGAATTGCATATTATATAGAACACATAGGCTTTGATTAATATAAATGATTGTAATATCAATTTTTTAACTAATTAATCCATCACCTTTTGGATGAGATTTTAAGCTAGAGACATGGCCCACGAAACTTGACCTTACATAGATTTATCAAACATAAATAAATCTAATATTCATTTAATCGATATTACGTATATTTTAGGTAAAATATTATTTTACTGAAGGGCTAATAATTTTTATTTTCATCATAATATATAGAAAAATATATTTGCCAATCTTACAAAAATATACAAAAGTTTGTCAAGTGGCTCGGGATTGTACATACATAATGAGGCAATTATTGAGGGACTATAAGCATAGTAATGATATTATTGATTTTTTTTTTTTTGATTTGATAGAAATTGACCTAATTTAATTTTTATGTCATTTTTAATGTTTAATTTAATTCTAACGTACTCGAACAATCAATATGTATTTCTGTCAAAAAGACTATAATATATCAAATGTTTTGCTATTTGAGCAATCACTTTTTAGGCTAAAGTCATAGGCACTCAATTTAACATTGGATAATTTTTTTAGACACTAATATTCTTTAGCAAAAAATTTTCTTTCTTAAATGTTCCTAAATAAATCATTATAGTATATTAAATATGATGCATGTATGCGTGTACAATTATTTTCAAGTGAAAAAAATAGAAAAGATTGAAAGTGATGTGGTGTGAAAGAATTGAGAAATACTATTGTTAAAAAATAAAAATGTAATGAATAAAAAAATTTGAATATTGACCAACTTTTAACATCCTTGGAAAAAAAGATAATAAAAGTGTTGCAGTGTTTTGTTACATGATATAACCTCTTTAGGGGTAAGCAAGTTGCACGTGACATTAAAAAAATTGGTTTTGTGTAAGGGAGTTAGATTTTTTTGATTAGAGAGATAGTTTGGAGGGACGGCACGAAAGAAAGGGAGTTAGGGTTTTTTGATTAGAGAGATAGTTTGGGAAGACAGAAGAAATGTGGATTTTAATATTTTTTTAAAAAAATTGGTAGGAGAGATTAGGATGAAGAGATTATGGAATATTTTTGTTATCTTTTCATTTGAAATCCATAAATTAATGAATAATTATTATTTCTAAAATAATTAAATAAATAAATCAACTAATAGTTTTTTTATTCCATTTTGTAAATTGAAAAATTAATAATTTTATAATGAGAATTTGAAATTCTTAAAAGGCTTTTCATTAAAAATCTCATTTTTCTTAATATATAATATAGACATTTGGTTCAAGGATTAATGAAATTATTTGATAAGAATAATAAACTATTTGTTTTGATTTTATTTTTTTATTTTTACTTTTATTCTACTGTCGCTATATCACTATTGGACTACCATTGGTGCCGGGAAAGTCACCGGCAGTGGTAACGGGTGGTGATGTGACAGATAGATAGATTGCAAGAATAGATAGATGACTCATGAAAAAATAAAAAAGTGGCACGTAGACATATAGATACTATAAATGACATAAACAAATAGATAGACAGACAAATATAAATAATATGATATTTTCAAATTATTTTATCCTTTTAACATTAAAAGAATAGACTTTGAGCCTATTGTTTTAAAAAAATTTAAATTAAACTTATGTCCCAAATATCTTATAAATATTACCAAATAAAGTCATAATTATTTCTGAAAATATAATTTTCGTGACTTGAAAAAAACAAAAAAAGTGAAAGAAAGTTACCAAAATTGCGCACTAACTGCCAAATGGAAATGTCACAGTCATGGTTGTGCATTGTGAAAATTTTCCAGTGTGACAAGCATTGAATTTAGCATTTCTTTTTCAAAGTAAGCGTTCACGCAAAACCCACATTTTTCTCGGAACTCCTTTACAACCAGAAGCATCTCCATCCATCCAAACAGAGATGTCGCTTTTTCATTAAAGTTTTAATGCCATGCTTGTTTCGCGGTTTGAGGGGTCAGCTTGAATTATTATAACTGTAGGTTTCAACTATAATATGTTTGGTGGTAAAATAAGAAGGCAGATTGATAGTTTAAGGGGCTTAATAATCCCCTTTAGTAGAGAGATTAACTTGATTAAATTTGGGGTGGGATTAGAAAAATAGTGAGGGAGTTGAGTCTATCTTATATAAAAAAAAATTTATTTATTTTTAACCAAGTGCACTTGTTTGTTTTAAAATTTGTTTTAGTTTTTTTTAATATAAAAATAATTTATTTATTTATTTTATATAAAAAATAATTTAATAATCACATCATTAATCATCACCCATACTATCATCAAAACAAACACACTTTTACTTAATCTTTCACTAACAATCCCCACATTAGCAATATCTTCACTAACCATCCTCTCACTAACAATCTCATCCAATCTAATTCGCCAAACAAATGTGGCCTAAGAGTAAATTATAAATACATTTTGAAATTTGCTAAAATACTAATCACTGATTTTTTTTAATATTTTAAGTAATTTTTAGACACACATAACATAAATACACTTAAAATGTGTAATATTTGTGAAAAAAATTCACTAAATACCAAAAATATAAAATATTACAAAAATTCAGTACATTTTTTTTATATTTTTGTGTATTTATTAATTTTTTAAAATATTTTTTTACAAATATTTTACTTTTTATATGCATCTAAGTAAGGTGTATTTAAAAAAATAAAAAAATTGTCTAAAATTTTAAAAATATTCACTAAAAATTAAAAAAAAAAGGCTATATATATATATATATATAAACTTAATTTGTAGAAAATTGAATTTAGAAAATTGAAATCAAACACACTGAATTATTATCTTATAATTTTAAAAATTACATCTTATTTTTAAAAAAAAAATTAATTTCATAGAAAATGATTTATTTTATTAATAAATTATTAAGTTAATTAACAATATTTAATGATGTCAGAAATATATTGTAATTAATAATTCAAGTAATTTTATTAGAAAGATTTGGTCAAAACTCCCTCATAATAAAACTTCAATGCATTAAGGGCAAACACAAAAAAAATTTCTTGAAAAGTCCAACACATATCATTATTATCAAAATATCCTTAGTGACTAATTTAATATTTTAAACTTTAAAACGATATAACTTTCAATCTAGATGTCGATTTTTAATAAAATTTATATTTTTGGAATCCTCTCATCAAGATCTATCAAACAAAATCTAGGTTGAGTATAAAATTCTTTACAAAAAAAAAAATACCATCGAAATTGACATAAACAGTAAAATTTTACTCTGTCATTACTAGAATAGGCAAAATTGCAGCATCATTCAGAGTAAAATTTTACTATGTTTCATAATAAAATTTACTGTCATTAAGCACATCAGCAATCATAGTTTATTGTCGTTAACCAAAATAAAATTTTACTTTACAAAAAACAAAGTACATATTAGATAAACGAACGAAAAACACAGATACGCAATATTTCTAAACTTGTAAAATAAAATAAAAGTGAGAAATTATTGAATTGATAAATAATAATGTTAGCACAAGCCTAATTTAAGGTACATTAGAAGAAACAAACAATAATTACCTTCTCTTCTTATCTATTTCTTCAAACCCAGACAATTAAATTACAGCTTGCGAGCTTCACCTTCAGTGATTGATAAATGAAGAAGACCATAGATTTTGAGACTTTCAAAAGTAATTCGATGATCCCAAACATAGAAGGATTTCTCGGATAATTACAAATTAAGGAATCCTGCAAATTTCAAATCTATGAAATATATATATATATATATATATATTGATATGCATAAGTAATATTGTTTAGGAAAAAAAAAAACATAAATTTTATTTTGTTCTTACTCAATTATGCGCCTCCTTCTTAGGAGGTTTATGAAACAAAATAAATTGGGTTGTATTTTTCACCAAAGAAGGGCTCAATAGAGAGATTTTGGCCAAATTTTGCGTTTTATTACTGTAAAGAAGAGCAGTTAAGAATTTCATTTTTTTAGTTAATTTTATTAAATAAAAAATTATGACAATGAATTATTTGTAATTTTTCCAATCATGAGAGACAATTCATATTTTAAGTAAATCTCAAAAGTTGTATTTGTAATTTACACAACATATAAATAATTTAATGATTTTGATATAATGATATTGACTTTTCTTTTAGTAAAGTTAAAATAATCGAAACTATTATAAATAGTATAAAATCACAAGGATAAAAAAGAAAGATGGTAAATTTACACTAACCTCCTTCGAAGTTTAAAAAAAAATATAGTAAGTCAATACTTTTGACACAATTACATAGACTCAGTAAGGCTAAAATGATCGAAATTAATATAGATGGTAGGTAGACATTAACATAAACAAAGATAAGTATATGTATTCTACTAAAAAAGAAATGACAATATCATTTTTTTCATTCATATAACTAATGAATTATTAATGAAAAATAGCCTAAATTGTTATGTGAATTAAAATTTAAAGGGAGAATAGTGTAATTATGTCAAAAGTGTGGGGTTAATTGTATTTTTTTAAAATCTTAAGGGATGTGAGTGTAATTTAAAGAAAAAATATGCATTTCAATGACAATATCATTTTTTTCATTCACATGATTAACAAATTATTAATAAAAATGAGTTAAATGTTGTGTGAATTAAAATCTTAAAGAAGTCTAAAGTGGTAGTTCGTCTAAACTACATGGATTAATGATGTAATTTTCCCTTTTAATTACTTTGGATTCTTTCAAAGTTTGTAATTTACATTACACTTTCTATTTCATAAATAATTTATTAATCATATGGATAACAAAATGATATTGTCATCTATTTTACATATATATATATATATATATATATATATATATATATATATATATATCCTTATTTAACCATATTCGGACTTTTCTTAAGTATGCCTTGCATATGGTATGCAAGGCATTTACGCCCTTTCTACTTTGCATTTACACCTTCTATGTATTGGGTTATACGACATTTTCTTGAAAGTTTACACATTGGTGACCTGCTAAACGGGCCCTTTGCAGGTAAATTAATTAAATAATGTGAAAATATTTTCAGAAATGGGTGTAAACTTTACAAAATGGTGTAAGGTATAAACTTTCAGTAAAAGGTGTAAACCTTCAGAAAATGGTGCAAGGGTTTTGACAAGAGGGTATAAACTTTCAGAAATGGGTGTAAACTTTCACAAAATAGTGAAAGTATTTTGACGAAAAGGTATAAGTTTAGAAAAATTTTCAGAAAAGGTATAATGTTTCAGAAAAAGTGTAACATTTAGTTTAGTGTATATTTTATCAACAAACAAGAGTTTAGTCGCTAAAGGTTTGAAATTTTATTACCATCGGCCCCCCCTTCTCTGTTTCCCACCAACACCTTCTCTGTTCTCTCTCACACGCACACAGAATAGTCACCACCAATCCTGACCCCCGCTGACCACCGACGCGTCGGTGGCCTCCGATGCTCACTGCCGTCTGACATCGCCACCTCCACGGCCACCGTTGCCGCAAATCAAAGGTTTTTTCTCTCTCGCTATCGATCTTGGTCTCTCCTTATCGATGTCGGCCTATTCTGCGTCGATGTCGGTCTCTCTCTGTCGATCTCTGTCGATTTTGGTCCCTCTTTGTCGATCTCGGTTTGGCTATCTCTGTCGATCACTGTCCATCTAGGTCTCTATGTCTGTCGATCTCAGTCTCTCTCTCTCTCTCTCTCTCTCTCTCTCTCTCTATGTCCCTTGCTCTATATTAAAAATGATTCTCTTTTACATTGACATACTTGGTTGGATTCGGACTTGGAGTCGCTATTTCAAGCCCTCCCAAACTCGTCTTCTCTGAAATGGACTTCTACTGAGAGAAAGACCAAGCCCTCCGAAACGCCCTTCTCTCTCACATTGCCATTATTTGAACAAGACAAATACAGTTTGATTGGATTTTAGGAACTTACACGTTTTGTGAAAAAACGAAACTTACACGTTATGCGAAGTTACTTACATCTCTTGTGAAAACACTTACATTTTTTGTGGAAGGTTACACATTTGTGTAATAATTTATTTTGTAAAATTTAAACCTTTTCGTTGAAATAGTTACACCTTTTTTAAGAAGTTACTACTTTTGTAAAGAATGTTATTAAAAGAATTTACACCTTTTATTGGAACTTACACCTTTTCTAAGAACCGAACTTACACTTTTTGTCAAATAATTTACATCTTGTGTGAAAAAATTTATACCTATGGAAAATATGTTTTCATAAAGTTTACACCTTTTGTTAAAAACTTAAATGTTTTCTGAAAGTTTACACATTTTGGTGGAAATAATTACACATTTTATGAGAAGTTACTTTGTTTGTGAAACAATTTTTTCGAGAAAATATACACCTTTCATTAGAACTTACACCTTTTGTGACATACTTACATCTTTTCTGAAAATGTTTATACCTTTTACGGAAATCTGAATTATATTTTCCATAAAATTTACACCTTTAATGGGAAGTTACACCATTTGTGACATAACTTTGATCTTTTGTGAAAACCACATATAAGTTTTTGAAAATATACACCTTTCATGGAAAGAATATTTGCATAAAATTTATACTTTTTGTTAAAAACATAAACCTTTTCTGAATGGTTACACCTTTTTGTGGGAATACTTACACCTTTTCTAAATGGTTACTGCTTTTGTGAATAACTTTTTCATAAAATTTACATTTTTTATGGGATATTACACCTTTTCTGCCAGCAACACTTAAACCTTTTTCAAAAATTTACACCTTCTATGGAAAATATGTTTTCATCAAGTTCAGACCTTATTTTAAAAACTTACACTTCTTCTGAAAAGGTACTCCTTTTGTGAAACAAAAATTTTAAAAAACTTTACACCTTTTAAATAGAAGTTACATCTTTGGTGAAAGCAATTAGACCTTTTTTGAAAATTTACACGTTTTATGGAAAATATGCTTTGATAAAGTTTGTTAAAAGAAATTATTTGACAAAAGATATAACCTTTTCAAATGTGGTGTATGTTTTTCCGAAGGTGTAAATGACCTTAGAAAAGATATAAGTTTTGTTTTTTCGCTAAAGGCGTAACTTTAAATAATAAGTGTAAATTTTATGAAAAAGGTTTTGCCACAAAATGTGTAATTTTTCAAAAAAGTTGTAAATATTTCCACGAAAATGTGTAAATTTTTAGAAAATGTGTAAAATTTAGGAATAGGTGTAAACTTTGTGATACAATCAAGCTGAATGTTTCGTTTTTACAAAAGATATAAGTTCCCAAAGAAGCTCTAAATTTTATCAACGTATATCGACGACTTATACGTTGAAAATTTTATCACCACCGACCAGCCAACCGTCGCGGCCCACCGTTGCCCACCGCCGACTGACATTGCCACCGCCACCACCGCTGGTGCAAATCAAAGGATTTTTCTGTCTCTATCCATCTTGGTCTCTCTTTGTCCATCTCTGGCTCTTCTCTGTCGATGTCGGTCTCTCTCTCTCTGTGTGCCGATCTCTGTCTGTATCGATCTTGGTTTGTCTGTGTCGATCTGGGTCCGTCTCTCTCTGTCGAACCATATCTATCTAGGCTCTCTCTGTCTGCCGATATCTGTCTGTATTGATCTTGGTTTGTCTGTGTCGATCTGGGTTCGTCTCTCTCTGTCCTACCATGCCTATCTCGGTCTCTGTCTGTCGATATTCGTTCGTCTCTCTCTCTCCCTTCGTCTCTGCCTGTCTATATCGATATCGAACCATGACCAACACAAATACAATTTGATTGCGTTGTAGCAACTCACTCGTTCTGCGAAAAAACGGAACTTACACCTTTTTTGAAGTTAATTTCATCTTTTGTGAAAACACTTACAGTAATTCTGGAAGGTTACAGTTTTTTGTGAAATAATTTATTTTGGAAATTTACACATTTTCGTTCAAATACTTACACCTTTTCGGAAAAGTTACCTCTTTTGTAAAATAATTTCAATAAAAAAATTTACACCATTCTGAAAACAAAACATACACTTTTTGTCAAATAGCATACATCCTTTGTGAAAAAATTTACACATTTTATGGAAAACTACATTTCATAAAATATACACCTTTTCTTAAAGTTTACACCTTTTGTTGAAAATACTTACACGTTATCTAAAAAGTTACTCCATTTGTGAAATAATTTTTTCAATAAAATTTACACCTCTTATTAGAACTTACACATTTTTTAAAGACAAAAGTTACACTTTGTGTGACATAACTTACATCCTTTGTGAAAATAGTTACATCTTTTTTGAAAATTTTCATATTTTCTTAAAAACTTACACCCATTCTGAGAAGTTACTCCTGTTGTGAAATACTTTTTATATGACTTACACCTTTTTCAAAACCAAAAGTTATACATTTTGTGACATAACTTAAATCTTTTGTGAAAACAGTTTCACGGTTTTTTGAAAATTTACACTTTCTTATGAAAATATGTTTTCATAAAGTTTACACCTTTTGTTAAAAACTTACATTTTTTCTGAAAGTGTACACCTTTTGGGGAAAATATTTACAAAACTTTTCAGAAATGGTGTAAGTACATCCACTGAAAGGTTTAAACTTTCAGAAAAGGAGTAAGGATTCACAAAAGGTATAAATTTTATGAAACCAAATTTTTCATAAAATGTGTAAATTTTATGGAAAATATTAACTTACAAATGAAGCAACTTTTCAGAAAAATGTGTACGTATTTGCCCGAAAAGGTGTATGTTTTTAGCAAAAGGTATAATTTTATGAAAAAATTTATTTCACAAAAGGTGTAACTTTTCAAAGAAGGTTTATGTTTTTCACAGAAAGTGTAAATGATTTCAAAAATAGTCTAAGTCTTCGATTCACAAAATGTGTAAATTTTATGCAAAGTTTATTTCACAAAATAAGTAACTTTTCAGAGAAGGTGTAACCATTTTCAGAAAAAGGTGTAAGATTTAAGAAAAGGTGTATGTTTGAACACAAGATGTATATTTTTGGAAAGAAAGTATTTCACAGAAGGTGTAACTTTTGAGAAATGGTGTATGTTTTTCCACAAAAAATGTAAGTAAATTGGCAAAAGGTGTAAGATTCGTTTTCAGAAAATGTGTAAGTTCGAACAAAATGTGTAAAGTTTTTTGAATAAAAATATTTACAAAAGGTATAACTTTTGAGGAATGGTGTAAGTAATTTCACTACAACATATAAGTTTTCAGAAAATGTGAATGTTTTAAAAATGTGTAAATTGTATGAAAAAATTTATTTCACAAAAGGTGTAAATTTTCTGAAAAGGTGTATATTTTTTCACAAAAGGTGTAAGTCACTTCATAAAACGTGTAATTCAAGTTTTCACGAAAGGCGTATGTTTTTCCACAAAATCTTTAAGGGACATCAGAAAATGTGTAAGTTTTGTTTTTACAAAAAGTGTAAGTTCCAAGGTGTAACTTTTATGAACAAGATTAATTTATAAATGAAGTTTGGTTTTCACAAAAAGTGTAAGTTCCAAGGTGTAACTTTTATGAACAAAATTAATTTATAAATGATGTAAGTTTTCATAAAAAGGTGTAAGTTGTCACAAAAAGTATAAAATTTTCAAAATGCGAAGTGTTCAGAAAATGTGTAAGTTCCCTCGGCCGGTCCATCTCTCTTCCATCTCAGATCCTCTCTCTTTGTTTGTCTTTCTCTCTCCCCGTCTCTCTATTGTTCCATTTCCCCGTAGCTGTAGGGTTTTATAGAGAAAAATATTTTAGGGCAAAAATCACGTTGAAAGAACAAAGCTTATTTACTTGAGTTTGGCGAACATCAATCATTTAAGTTCTTGGAAAGGCTAGCCATGGAAGTGGATGCATAAATTCTTGTTTGAAGTTGATTTTTGTCGTTGGAGCACAACCGCAAGGGTTAATCGAGCACCAGCGTCGGTTTGTCTGCTCCGGTTGGTATTTCCTTTATTTCGTGCTGGTACATTCTCTGTCTCCTTGTTTGTCTTCTTTCATTCGCATATACCTTCACACCCAACCCGAAATCGACCCAATAGGAACTGTTCTGTACTCTATTTTCGTATTTTGTGCTATTCGAATAGGAACTTTTCTCTCTGCTACCCGAAATCGACCCAATAGGAACTGTTCTGTACTCCATTTTTGCTTTTTCTCCCTTTCGAATAGGAAGTCTTCCCTCTGCTATCAGTGATGTAAGTTGAACGTAGGTATCATAGTAGTTAGCAACAAGCATAAAAGGTGTTCTGCATTTACATGGCGAACTTGTTAGGTTAGGTTATATATAACCAAAGAAGACTTAACAAAAAATTTGTGTAATGTTGGCACGGGAAAAACAAATTTTTTTTTAGAGTACCGAAAAAAACAAAAATAAGAAACTTGATAAACAAACAATGACTAATCTTGATTCCGCAACGGCTAGCACACTCGGTTGGATTCTGCTTTCAATTTTGTAGTACTCGGTGATTTTATATTGCCAGAATTTATGTTTAGAAACAATCTGTGTTACACGGAGTCTTCAAAATAGATCAAATACCCGTGTCGGACACCTGAGAGTCAGACAAAGGTATGGGATATGTGTCAGATATTTTTCAACGGACACTTCTTGTATAATTGTATATAACACAATTATTATATGTGCAAATTATTGTCAAATTACTATAAATGTCATTTTGACACTGTAAGTTACATGTAGTACCATTTTATGTCACATATTAGATTAAAAATATGATATTTTTTTCCCAGACTGCGTATCATTGAATATAAGATTTAATGAGTTGGACCTGTACTTACATACCCGCACCCGGCACCCGTACCCGAGTCCGTGTAACACAGGAAACAACTGTTTGTTTCAGTGTTGAAGTTCATGCCTAGTTGACGGTATTGAACTTAAAACATAGGAAAGCCAATTGAAAAAGTTGAAATGAGGATGACGATTTTCAAATTTTGTAGAGAGCTATTCATTCCCCACACCCAATTCTTTATCCAGAGTCGAACCCTTCACTTTCATGGCTAGCCTTACCAACAACTTAAGCGGCTGGAGACGATGGCTGAAAACCAATACCTTCTCCCCACCTGATTCGGACAAGCCTAACAGATTAAGGAAGAAGTTTGCCTTCAATCCTTCTCTAATATCCAACTTTTCTAAGATGTGGTCCATCCGGGCATCGTCAATGCCCTCTATTTCTGTGGTTGACGTGTCTGTGGGTGAACTCTTTAGGAGAGATCTCAACTGTGCGTGCACATAGAGTGTGCTCCCATCCCAGCTGATGTTCAACTTCTTAACTAAGTTGTTCAGTTCTTCAACTTCACGAACTGTTGTAGGGCTGAGGTGAAGAAATGCAGAAAAGTCAACAAGCCCAGGCAATTCATGAAGAAAATCTCATTTGTAGAAATGGACAGCCTTGCCTATCATTGTACGCAACTCTTGAATGACGGTTACCTTTCTCTTGAAATTATCATCTTTTTGTTGAATAGCAGTTACATTTCAAGAGAAAGGTAGCTGTCATTCATGAGTTGCGAGCTGTCTCGACTTTATTGAGCGAGTTCATGAAATGCGTACTTTCATTTGTGGGAGTATGACCTTCGTCCAGAATGAGAATGGATGGGTACATTAGTAATATTTGTTAGCAGGCAGCGGCAGTCTTGCTTGTTTCATTGTCACATACAATTGAAGAAACCTGCTTGTACCCCAGAAAAGTATTCTTCTCTGATCTGCCCACTGTCTGAGCACCCGAAGGTAATGGAGCGTGGGCCAGAATGCAGCCACTTCGATTCTCTACAACCAAGTTGCTTAATAAGAAATTGAAGCCCTCAACTTGATGTGGTTTCATCTGGTTTTTGTGCCTGGAATAAGCACCGATTTCAGTGACAACAGAATCCTGTCCAGATTGTTTAACCCCGTCATGAAATAGTTCAGTTGCTTCTTTGTCCTTTGTAATCGGGCCTTCATAAAAGTATGTGCGTGTAGTCCTTCAGCCCTAAATGAAAAACAAAATGTAGTCCTTCCTCTTCAATTTTTGGAAAATTATGCATTTATCGCTTGTACACATAATTATTTCAATTGTAAGTTGTGTGAACTAAATGCAAAATTTTGATGTGTGTCATTTCTTTTGTCCGTTTCAAAATCTGTATATGTGTTAGGAAATTTTGTGTTTTGTTGTCTGTGTTTACGCAAAATTTTCAGGTTAACAACCACATGTTACAGCCGTTTGTTTGTGTTCTTGTAAATATTAATTGGAATACTTTGCAGGAATTGTCATCTTTGCATCTGATGGATATTGGTCACCTCACACCAACAATGTTAGTTTTCTCCTTCAAGACTTGCTACCAGTTGGTTTCGTGCATATGTTTGTAAACAAACGAAATCCATCACCAAGGAATACGCTGAATTTTTTTGGGGATCAATTCTTACAGCAGCCTATCTACTTTTGTGTTTGTGTTATTTGTTTTGCACAAATTTTGAATGGCCTCGCTTTGTATCATCTGCATGTGAACTTTTGTTTCAATTACGTCCATTTGATTACAACTCTTCCCTGTTTTCTATCAGAAAATATGTATATACGTGACAATTGTACTTTTTGTTGTAGCCAACTTATAACTTTATTGAACTTACATAATCTTAATCAATTGACATTACAATATTTGTTATAAAAATCACAAACGGCATTAGCAATTTGACCAAAATTGTCCAGGAAATTTAAAATAGAGTGTCAGAATTGAGAGAGTTTAAAGTGCATCGATTCAAATTAGACAACGGACAAAATGTGTTCACCACCCCTAATTTTCCCTTCAATCTAATTTGTATGATTTGCTCTTTCATAAAGGAGAAGGAAAAGATTGAAGACAATTGCCGAACAACATATCCAAATGTCTGACACTATCGCTGGGTCTTGTCGAAAGCGGCCAGTAACATCATTCATTTGTTACAGATACTGGTTGTTCATTTTGACAATCTGGAATTACATTTTTTGTAGTGAAACTACGTGCCTTGGCGAAGTTCAGTTTGTGATGTTTGAAATTGGTTTCGTTCCGCATGTCTGAAAATGTTTAAATTGGTGTCGATTCAGTCCCCGATGTACGAAAGGTGTCTTATATGGATTTCGGGGCCAGCTTGACATAAATACTTGCATATATGTATGTATTCATATTTAAGATTCAGTGATGATAAGCTTCACGATGCTTGCATGCAGCCGGCAACAATTCAAGGAAATGCAAGGACCAGACAACACTCGACGAAAAATGGTGAGTGTCGAAATTTGTATTCTCTATAATACGCTATGCTGGAAACACATGGCTGGGTTGCTATCCACATGTTGTATTCAATGGTCGTAGTGGGCTTGTGATTGTTTCACGTTTGTAGGATTGTAGCATGTAATAATGTCACCTTCCTATTGTTTTCGTAAATTTCAATTCGTTGTAAAAGTCAAGCTACGTTTTGTCGCTAACTTTTTCCTACAACTGTTATTTGTATTTGCAATCTTATTTAATTACCAACAATGCACGCGGATTGCGTTTGGCATAAAGTTGTAGTTATAGTTATTTTGGACTCATAGTTGTTACTTGTCTTGTACGTCTGTCACTTTCGTGGTTAAAGAGTAGAAAGGAGATTGAGGAAAGTTGGAAGGCACTCCCCTCTGATGAGAAAAAGAGGTTTGCGGAATTGGCTAAGGCGAGCGCCGAGGAACACGCCAAAGTAGTACCATGTGCACCAAAGTCTGAAAAGGTCATTACGTACTTCATGTTTTCGTAAATGCATTTGGCTAGGTCTTGCTTTGCTGACATTGTTGGTTGTATTTTTGTATTAATTTAAGGGTAAAAAATGTGCAGGGTAAAAGGCAACTCCGCATATCATTGAAGTCAATTGTTGAGCTAGTTAACCGGTTCAACGAAGCACAAAAGCAGGCCGTCATTGACATTGGGTTTGCTGGCCTCCTGGGGATGAAGTGTACACGTATAGATCACGACTTGTACGCATGGTTGGTACAGAACTTCGATCCTGACAGTAGTTCATTGAATGTTCATGGTCGTCAACTCAGGCTCACCTGTAAGGCAGTTAATGCTTTATTGGAAATACGGTGTGAAGGCGATGATGTGCAGTTGGCTAGGTCATTAGAAGCATATCCCAATATCTACGATGAGATTGGAGTTGTTAACGGAGTCATTCCTTTGAACAAGTTGAGACTTTATCTAACCGAGACTGATGGTGCAGAGGACGAGTTTCGGAGGAAATTTGCGTTGTACGTCTTGGGGGTCATATTGTGTCCTACCACAATGACTGCCTTGAATCCATCGTTCATTCATGCCGTGAAGGACGTGAATGGTATGCGAGCTTGTAATTGGGCAAAGTTGACACTGCAATTCCTTCACAACGGTGTTTGCAAGTATAAAGGTCATCGCGGTGCAACTGGATGTGTTTTCCTGCTAATGATATGCCAATAACTCGATTGTTTTTTCCATACCCGCGTTCATATGTTTCATGCATTGTTCCGTCATAGTTCAACAAATTGGCCTTGATTGGGACATACAATGTTACCTGCTTTGTGAGTACGATTTTCTGCGAGTACCGTCATGAATTTAAGAACAAAGAGTACAGGGCAAAAAGTATAACGGACCTCAATGGAGGAACCAATTTGCCTACGTTGCGAAGAGGGGAACATAATTGATTGATCTTCATCGGTTTGGAATAATCAATCAGACACAAAATGACACAGGAAATATTATACACATTTGTAGGCAGAGTTGAAGAAGAATATACAGAAGAAACCTTGATAGGACCATTACCAAACCAAACGTATTGATTCTGGGAAAGGTCTTTTGGGTTGCAGCCATTCATGTATACAAACATGTACATAACTTTTTTTTCTTGGTTTCATCAATAAAGTCCTTGGTTTGCTGTACATTTTTTTTCCCAAAAAACATTGCATGATATGTGTCTATAAAGTTGACGGCATTGTAAACAAAATCGGTATTCTATGTACGTTCCGCTGCAAAATTTAGAAGAATGAATGTCATTGTTACTGAATATAGTTGATTTTTGTGGGAAGAACAAATTAATTATGGTGTGCCCCTTAATGTCCACAATTATTGTACCTTGATTGTGTTTGTCTGAGCTCGACAAGTACGTCGGCTACAACGCAGTCCACGCCTCGGCTTCATGATTGGGGTGATACCCAAATACGGGAGACGCTGCGACATATCAGAAGGAACCAAAATTTTTCAACAATTGCGGTAAGCACTCCAACCACTGTGCACATTTCACACCATCGACGCACTTGTCTTCAACATATAATGTCAGACTTCATTTATGCGTTTCTATGATTATGTGGAGTTTGATTACAGTCACGACGAAAGCGACGCCGATGATGCTGACATGGATGCATGCCATGTCGAGAACCAACAAAAAGGACAGTACGATCAAGTCCGTATGAGCAATTTAGAGTCTGACATTTGCGAACTAAAGGAAATGATGAAGCAAGTTCTCCACAACCAAACAGATTTAATGGAGATGTTGTGACATTTCCAAGGCAAGCAAGTTGTTAACAATGACAAGGTAATCTACCCAATCATTACGCAATTTTGACACAGTTGAGCCACATCATTTGAAGATGATTTATAAGACTAAGTTCATGAATGTGTATGTATGATTAGGTGGAAGGCAATGATGTGTGTATCATTAACCTCTCCTCCAATGTTGCTGAACTGAAGGAAATACTGAAACAACTGCTTCAACGTTTCAGCTTGGGCTGCAACAAACCATTCACTGAACAAACTAATTTAGGTGAATTGAAGCAAATGCTACACTACCTCATCAAAGGTATATTCTCTAGACCACAACCGGCAGGCGTAGACAAACAGGGTGTGGACCCTGCTGTTGGAGTCGGGGCGCATGACGATGGCGTGGTCAAACCATCTGACGAAGTTAACCCAATGGAGTGTAATATTTCAAATGTACAAGGGGTGGATCACCAACAACAGAATTTGAATGGAACCTTGGCAAGGGACAAAAGTCATTTCCATGATGGGCACAAGCTGAACATCGAAGAAGGTGGGGACAACCAGAAGAAATGAGGCCTTTAGTCGGGGGAAACATATGAAACTGAAGATAAATACAGTCCTGACCTTCAGTCAGTGGGCGTGAAGAACGTGGCGTGCGATGTGCATACTTCTCCTACTAAGCTTGGCCAACCATTGGGAGCAACTGGAATCGTTAGAGGAAGTGCAAAGGGAAGAGGAAGAGGAAAAGGAAACGGAAAAATGCGCGGAAGTGGAGTTCAAGCCACTGAGGTCGGGGATATGCAATTGTGCATCGATAGCAAAACAAATAGTGGAGTTGACGACATTAGTTCACCTGTGGATGTTGATGGTGTGAATAAGGTGAACAAGGTACAAATACTGCCTTTAATGCCCCACAAGTTCTGAATACCCAATTCATGCCCACATCAATAATGTGAATCACTAATTTTACAATCATCTGTGTTGTATTGTACTAGTTGTCAAACAATTGCATGTTTGCAGCTATGACTGCTGGCATATGTTTGTACACATTTGTAACAAACTCCGCACCAATCATCACAAGTTGGGAAAACTCTGAGATTCACAGTTTATACATCATTTCACGTTATTTTTTATGACTACCGACCTTATAATGTAAGCTTCAATTTTTTTTATGAAATGTGTAGTGTTAGTTGGCTGTTTATTTTTGTAGGACTCATTGAGGATGTTGGACAGCGAAGGGTTGTTATCGACGGAGGAACAAAAACTTCTCGACTATGTATTTGACGATAGCAAAAATGAAATGTATTGTTTCATTTAGAACTTGCAAATTTTAAATGACAGTCCACTGTAAAATAACTATCGTTCTAAGGATCATTATTGCTTGTAGGGACATTGTTATTTCCATGAATCTTCATAGACGGGCATGTGAAGATGGTACTCGTCATGACATGTGCACGCTCAAACCAGGGTCGTGGCTATCCGACACTGTAAGTGTTGGCTGCGCACATATGAATCTGCGTTTTTCAGTACCCCTGAACTCAGAAACCTTTCTAGTCAACTTGCCTTGTGTCTTACATACAATGTTCCAGCCAATCAACTTGGTGGTGATGCAATTGACTAATCGACAGAGGGATTTACACAATGATGGGAAGCATACTGATTGGTTCTTTCCTATATATCTGTCGGTAAGTAAGTGTTTAAAGCTACGTTGTGTTTTGTGTATGACATATTTTGACAAATGTTTCCGTCAATGACCTTTATGCATTACACATGCAGACTTTGATTCTAAATAAAGATACGCAACCTCTGCACCATGAAAATATCGTCATATCATTTTTCGGACATGACTGATACACTGGTGCGATTGATGCATGCTAGAGGGTAATATCAATGTTCATCCCGTTATATTAAAACGAAAATATGAAAGCCATTACATGTTTACATGGCCTCTAAACAAGGTCTGCCCTTGTGTTTGCGTGTAGATTTACATGCCTTTCAATTACAGAGGAGTGCATTAGTTGTGCGTTAAAATTGATATGGTGGACCGTGTAGCCTACCTATTTGACTCGTTCCCATCCAACAGACCGAACAAAAGAAAGCTAAATGCGACAAAAATTTTGGTATGTCCTGGTGCATTTCTCAACACTACAACAAACTTGAACATCCTTTACATAAACCAACTTTAACCTTGTGGAACAGGTTCAAACTATGCACGACTTTCTGCAACTACACTTTGGAAATGATTATGTTGCAGACGTGCGTAGCTTCCACCTCCGCATGTTAGATGAGATGCCATTACAACAACTGGACGAGTAATCCACAATCCCTCCCTCACATTGATGTGTATGCTGCATGACTGACTTAACAAACCTACTGACATTGATGACAAATTTAATGTGAAATTATTTTTGTAGCACGTTTGACTGTGGGATGTTCGTCATCAAATTCATGCAGCAACCTGATTTAAGCCCCGGTCCACACAAGGTACATTCTACCGCTTCATTTCCATTTGTCAATCAAATCCTTCCTTGTATGTCTTGCAATTTTAACTCATTTGTCTTATGATCTTTCTGTACAAAGTTTCATCCCTCTGTGCGTCATAAGTTGTTGGCTGACATCGTTATGGATGTCAATAATGCAAAGATCGCAGAGTACCGGGAGTGCCTTCATATGAGTAATACCACAAGCAAGGCTAGTGATGGGAATGGGCTGCCAATACGCCAGTAATTTGGGTGGCAACAGGACTTCACTAATTTTTTATTCTTTGATTTCAATATGGATGTTAATTATGGCTCCCCAGTATTGTTTTTGCTGGACAATGTAAAGATAGACTAACTGCAAAGTACTATTTTGTTTACGCATGTTTCTTGTTTGGATGAATGCGACTGAAACAAATATAATTTACGGCTGTTTTTTTTACTCATATTTGGAGTAATGTACTTGCTGCCCAATTTGTCAGCATAACTTTGATGTCGCAACTGTAATAAAAAAACAATTTGAAATTTTTCAAAATAAATAAAAACTAATATAATTACAAAATGAATTTATAATAAAATTTTGTTACTGGCTGCTGTCTTAGTTGTATTTTTTATTTGTTACCGAAATGAATTTATAATTTAATTACAAAAAAGGAAAAATTAATTTTCAGAAATGAAACCAACCACATTATGATTGAAAACTCAACTCTTTGTAGGTAAGTTATATATCAGTCCATTAGCACATATGACTCCACTCAAAACAAAAAATGCAACGTCTTACAGGAAAGGTTAAAAAAAAAAAACAAAACTACATATCTGCTGCATCATCAGCAGCGTCTTCTGAAGAGTTGTCCGTACTGTCTGATTGACTGTCCTCATCCATTGTCTTATCAGACTTTGCTTCGTTCGCCCCCAATTTCTCATCGGTCAACCAATCAACGTTCTGCTTCATAGCGCCGACTTGCCGCTCAAAACTTGACAACCGTGTCTCTACATCATTCAGCCTTTCGTAGATATCTTGCAACTGCTGCAATACAGGAGCAACATGAGCTTTAACAATAGCTTAAATCTTGTTCGAATCAGACATTTTGTAGGAATATGTGTATGGTTTATTTTACTTACTACTTTTTTAAAGAAATGTACAGATTTATAATATTACACAACACTATGCTGTAAGTATTTGTAAGATATGGTACATGACTTGTATGTTTTCAGAAGACCTCATGCATTGTGACATACATTGTATTAATTTCTCAAACTAGCCGAATTCATCTTGCACAAATTCGTTCCTTCTAGCATACATCAAGTCATCCGTTCAGTACCCCTGATCGTCCATTATTTGGCATTTCCAACACACATGCATTGTACCTTCCATCAGTAATATCCCACTGTCATTGATTTTCACACCCACAGTTTATCATACATTCACATTCGTCATTTGTATTTGTGCCCCAACCCAACTTTTGGTCTACCCCAACCCAATTACATGTCTACTCATCCATAAAGCTTAGCAAAATTCCTCTTATCAGATACATACGTCTTTCCAACTACACCGAACCTATTAAATGAAATTTTCAAAATAATTAATTTGCTTTTACTCAGTTTGGGTAGGTGTTGCCACCAAACAACAATAACTGTGTTCACATCTTTAAACCTACCACCAACGTATTAATGACTACGGGTTTAAGGTAATTTAATATTTACAACCAACCACAAAAAAGTTTGCAACCAATGTTGTTTCCTTTGTATTTGGGTTTGTTTTTACGTCCATATATTCTTCGTCAACCTGCAAAAACAAAGTTGGACTCAATCAACAACCGTCACACCTATGGATACACACCACGGTAAACGTGGTCGTGGACAATCACTTGCAAGGGCTGACAGCTCCCGACCGAAGTCACCAGAATTGGATTATGCAGGTGGGTATATCGATTCCTTCGATGATCGACATTTCTTTGAAACAGGGTTCCCACTGTGGAGTTTTGAACCTCTACGGGATTACAATTACACCCCAATACAAGATGCTAGCATGGGAAAGTATTTTGGAATTCCAGTTTCACTGTTTGCCAAACGAGTTCAGTGTGAACACCACTGTCGATGTGTTTTTGTCAAGGTTACTAAAGCCCGATCGGTTGAAATGTAGCGGCAATTTCCTCGTGTCAACGAGTCCCAAGTTAGGCATCGTTTGCAAAGTGAGATTGATCAAATGACTCATCGACTCATTAGGCACTCACGCATAGAGGACGCAAAGGCAGAGTCGAAGATACATGGATCGAACTCGGCATCTACGATCAAGGCTATAATGGAGGATCCTGCACTGGTGTCGGACCCTGACCTTTCAGATTACTCAGACTCTGAGGTTGTTGATTTAAGTGAGGATTAGGAGACCTCAACATGTGTATGACATGGTAAGCGTAGTGTTGTAAGATGCCATCGTGGTGCAAAAAAATACGACTTAGAAACTAACAAACTGTCAAACTCTGCTAACCATTTCAACGGTGCATGCGTTAATGTCTTCATCATTTTCGCTTTGTTGAAGGTATTTTTTTGGGTCACCGTCATCGATTGAAAGCTGTCTTATGATTTTTGTTGGTACGATGACAAGGTAATTTTATTGTAATGTCATTGACCGATATCAGAAGCTATCATTAACCTATGTTTTGTTGATTACTTCATGTTTTGTGAATCGTTGAATATGGACAATAAGGTTTAAGTGTCAGAATCATTGAATGGAATCACAAGCTGTAATTGCAAAAAAAAATTGTACACGATCGGCCAATGGTCTCATACACTTTAACATCAATATAGGCACAAATGTTTTGTTTTTTCAAACACAATGGTTGTATGGAAGCATACCCCGTGGGATCAACCTGTGCATTGGCAATTTTTCTCCCATTGTGCATTGTTGTGAACTAATCAACTCCCCTTTAAACAAAAAAAATATACAATAAACCATTCAGAAATAGAGTATTGATATTCATTAATGAAGAAGTCAGCACAATGGTGAAGAAATGTACCACGCATTCTGTGCAATACAAAAGAAATTACAAAATACACTAGTTTAAGATATGGGGAAGGGAATGATTAGAAGCTAGAGGACCCCATTCTGATTTAGCAGCTACGAGCATGGCTTGGGCTTGAGCAGCTACAGAACCAAAGCATCAAAAACCAGATCTACCAAATCTGCTTTAAACTTGCTAACAGGTAATAGTTGAGGCCATAGATAAGTGACAAACAGATACTAGTTGACAGATAACAGATCTGCCAAATCTGTTCATTACAAACAAACCTGCAACAAATAACAGAAGTTGTTCATTACAACCAAAATTCATACACCCAGATAACAGAACCTGCAACAGATAACAGGCCACAGATAAGTGACAAAACACCCACAAAATTCAGTCATCCACAAAGCATCCACAAAAATGAATCCATATAGTATCCATAAAATTCATCCACAGATCTGCCAAATAGCATCTACAAAGCTCTAACAATGAGACCAATGTTTCCCAAAATTCATTCGATGATAAAATTATAAGTTACATCATAATAACTTATAAAATTCATTCCGTACATTCATTTCATAATAAAATTCATTCCACAAAGCTATTAAGTAAGTTACATAAGTTACATCATAATAAAATTCATTCCATAAACATTAGTTACATCATGAAGTACAATACAACCAAAACTGGTACAAGCTTCCATTCAATTTCCCAAAATACAAAAAAGTACAAAAGTTACATGATCAAGTACAAAATGATAGAAAATATAATGAAATACACCATCGCTTTGATATTATTTTCTATCCTTTCAAGCCTTCGACCATGGTCATTTTGCAAGTCATTAAGCCTTGTCCTTACATCGTTAAAGTCTTCTACTGTTATAGCATCACAAGCTCTAGTGTTGGAACGGATTATAGACGTAACGTCTTCATCATCTTCAGCCACGAACTTGAAGTAATTGCAATGGGGAGTGGGAGTGGTACTCTACAATACATGACAATCAGTTAGTTGAATACGAAAAATATTAATGTGACTAGTAAAGGATTAAAATTTTCAATACATGCTTACATATTTTGATGGGCAAACAAAGAACAAACACCCTTCATTGCCATTCTCATTAGTTCTTACAATATGTATGGCAGCGGTTCTTCCACAATTGCACAGCCTCGGTTGTAATCTTATGTTGCTAATGTTAGAAGAAGAAGCCATTTTTTAAATCTACATACATGAGAAATTTGTAGTGCATTGCTATGCTTGTGTTTGATGGGGTTAATAGCAGTTCTATTTGAATTTGAGGGACAGAGTGTGTCTTTACTGAAAACATCTATTTGTTCAAACTGCCATGTTTAATAGTATTTGAATAGAGATTACACAGACTAAACTGTTAATAGCATTTAAACAAACATCGCAGTTCAATGTCAGTCATTTTCTTCAGTTTCAAACATAGCATTTGTTACACATATGTTACACACATAGCATTTTCAAACTGAACAAACATGGCAGTTTTACAAACATATCAGTTCAATGTCAATTCAATTATCAATCACACATGTTACACAACTATCATCAACAAATCATACTGAAGTGAAATGATTATGGGCAGATTGTTGGAGAGTGTGATTCAACTAATAGTTATCAAACTGAAATAGTTATCAACAAATCACATGTGATTTTCAACAAAGCACAATGAAATACTTATCAACAAATTAGTAATAGTTATGAACATCTCAGTTCAGTTTGATAATAGTTATCAATGTTGATAATAGTTAATTCAATTTACGCAGCTAACATATTAATTGATAGCAGTTCATTACAACAAATCATGCGTGATTGACAACAAATACACCAAAATTCAATTATCAATCACACATTAAAAATTACACAACTATATGCATTTGTTCAACTAATTATCAATCTGCATAATCATAATATGTTCAGCAAAGATGTGATCCTTTCATTTTATGTTCGATCACTTTCTGTATAATCATACTACGTTCTGCAAAATTTATACTTTAACTCTAAAAGGCAAATACATAAATGTTCCTCACAATATGTTCCACATTTATCAATCATACCATTTATCTATCTGCATAACAGTAATTTTCAAAGTCCTAATTTTCAACGCCCTAATTTTCAACGCCCTAATTTTCAAAGCCCTAATTTTGGAAGCCCTAATTTTGGAAGCCCTAATTTCCAAATTTCAATTTTTTTTTGTCAATCACAACCCTAACTTTTTGATTTCAGTGTTTAGAAGACGAACCTAGTTCATCTATGGCCAGAAAGCCCACGTTCTCCTTAACAAATTCCTTCGCTGCAGCCGATGGTGGTCGCGGTGGAGCTATGGTTCGCGAAGCAGAGAAAATGAGGAGTACAGCGGTGGGTTGGGTTTACGAGTGGGTTGCCGTCGGGAGTGGTCGCCGGTCAGGCTGGGTTCGGTGGAGGAGGAGTGAGTGTGAGTGTGAGTGTGAGTGTGAGTGTGAGTGTGAGAGTGAGGGGGAGTAAGAGTGAGATTGAGATTGAGGTGTATACTCTATATAACCTGTATAGCAGAGCGGGAAAACGAAAATTTGTATTTCTTTATTTAGTCAAAAAGCCAAAAATTCACTAAAAAAATGAAAAAGCCAACAACTCATACAAAAAAGTCAAAGATTTTATTTTTTCTCTATTTTTTGCACATCTTTTCGTAAAAAACCAAAAAGTCGTCCCAAACGTACTAGTTTTTTCTAGCTCATATTTTAGCCAAATAGCCCAAAAAAAATTGTAAATCAGCCTGTTCCCAAACGAGCCCAGTCTCCACTTTAGTCATGACGCAGGCTAGATTGTAATTTATCGGACTATTAGTCCTGGAATACATTATCCTGGGATTATTTTGTTGGACTAAATTTGTATCTTATGTTTGTTTAGCCATGGGATTAGATGTCTAGATTGGATTATTTTTAGTTATCTAATGTTTGTTTGAAATATTATGGAGAATGATAAATGCTCAAATGACTATTTTATCCTTTTCTAATTGTTTGCTAAGTAATAGCATGGAGGGTAAAATGAACATTTTACAAAATAATCCCATGGGATACCAATCCCATGGTTTCTATCCCACCTCCCCCCATGGGATAGAATAGTCCCATATTTGTGGGACTAATAGTCCGAGGGGACTATTAGTCCAGAACAAAAAAAATGAAACAAATAATGGACTATTAGTCCGGTGGGACTAATAGTCCAATCCCACTCCCTAATCCTTCAAAACAAACACACCCTATGTCTATTAAAAATCATGTTCATCGGATATCGCTGACTATATGTTCAAATCAGTTTTGTATAAAAATAAAGGATGGTGTTATAGTTAACGGTTGAAAGAAAACTACTCCGATCAGATAGCTATCGATATCCGATCAACGTGATTTTTCATAGGCATGTAGTACTCGACGAGCTGTACACATTTAATGATTCAAATTATCAAAACGGGTCCGTCCCATGATGGCCCCCACGGGCCGAACAACACTGTCAAATGCAATGCCCAATATTTGTGTATTCGGAATACGTTGGGATTATAATACCCTCCATAGATGGGATTAATAGTCCCCCATTGGAGATGGTATTACATATATATGTATACCCTTCACATTTATTTATTACATATATGTATGTGTATATATACATATATATATATATATATTGACAAATTCTATCAGACACGAATCTTAATACACCCTTTAATCTATCCATTGTATCATCATTCACAGAGTTTGCCCTCTTTCTTTGGACTGCATAAGCGGGGATTGTAATCCACCAGACTATTAGTCGTGCGATACATTGTCCGTCGACCAGTCGGTTCGGGTGTATTTGTATCATATGTTTGTTTACTCATCGGATTAGATGCGAAAATTGGAGTATTTGTAGTGAATCAAATGTTTAGTTCGACGGACTGGATAAGGATAAATTACAAATTTATATTTAATTCATAATACTAAATTTGTAATTTATAATTCATAACTGAACAACACAAAGAAATTAAATTCATAGGGCCATACGAAATTTAATTTTTAATTTATAGGCCGAAAATTTAATTTAACGTTACCCTACCTTATGCTACACCTCGTTTGTGAAAAATAAACAAAAAGCAGCAAAAATAATGAATAAGATAAAATGGCACGGCAAACCTATAATCAGTGCAAATTTAAGTGACATCATCTTATTTAAATCACATCATCTTATTTAAGTCACATCACCTCTCACACACGTCAATTCAACCCTAACCCAAACAGAACCCATATTTCACAAAAAGTCAAAAAGTACACTTTCAGATTATCCCAAATATTTAGGGGTTATTTGGGATGTCCTAAATAAATGCATTTTTTGACTTTTTGGACTAAAAAGTTGAGGAAAAAAATATGGTTGTTTGGGTTAACTTTTTGACTTTTTATTAAAAAATGTATATTAAAAATTGTATAAATTAGTGTGTAAGGAAAAATTAGGATTGAGAGTTGTGCAGCCGTACTTTTTGACTTTTGGTGAATAGTAATAACTTTTTAACTTTTTGAGTAAGTTTTTGACTTTTTAGCTTTTTGGGCACATGCCAAACTTGGCCTTAATGGATAGTGTCACGTACGTTTCCGTTTCCCTCCCAAATTTGGAACAAAAACCAAAGTTGGCAGACAAAGACTATGAAATCCCATAGAGGCAGTACTTTTCATGATGACCCACAAGTCGTAGCCTTTCTAATCTCACCAACTCATTTCCATTTCCCACATACAATTTCGGCAACTTTGCTGTCCCTCCTTCTCTCTGCATTTCGGTTTTGCTGTCCATCTCCAGTAACACACTCTTTCTCTGTCTGTCTCTCTGTCTCACCATTTCGCCAGCGCCAGCTCACCGACGGTAACACTCACCATTTTCTCGGGCATGTGTGAGTCTGTCTATTTTTTCTTTCGGAGCACATTATTATTATGACCTGATGTGTTCCACTCGCACGACATTACCATTTCTCAACTATTAAACTGTTCCTCGTTAGGTCATTGAAACCATACGTACGATTAGGTATACAAACTACACAGGTGACAAACTTATATTGCCATTGAGGAGTTCCATAGTGACAAACGATCTTGGTTAAGCAGTGCAGCTGGTTTTTTATTTCTCTGCATGAATGTAAGTTGCGTATGGGTGCTCTTGGGTTGGAATGTCCCATGTGGCCCTGTTTGAAGTGTGTGTATTGGTTGTTGTTTCTGGCTTGAAGTCATCAATACTATAAAACGAGTACAACATATGGCCAATTACTTTTCGTAAAACAGTGGCATGGCATAGGTGCATAAATTAACGACAACATATCACACTTGAACAATAAACGAAAAGTACCACTCGTACAATGTACGTACGACTGAATGGTCTGTCCATTGTAAGTTGTTAACAGTGAATTTCGTTTTGTTACAATTTGGGAGTAACGTTCTTTGTGTATCCTTATCAATATTGCATGAAATTCTTTGCAGGGATTATCGTAATTGGATATGAGCGATATGTCAGACAATGCGAAGCAACTGTGAGTATATGTCGTTCACTATTTCATACAATTAGGTTTGCAAGGATATGTTCCCTGTACGTACTAAATTCAACGGTATGTTCGTGTAGGACATATTGTGGCAGTATGTACTATCATCAGGAGGTTGTGCGATTTGAGTTTCACACATTAGCGATAGCCTCAAATTGCACCATTAATTTTGTGTAATGAATTAAAACTCTGTCCATTTCTTAGCAGAATATGTGCACATACGGCACATGACGCGTATTCTGCGGAAAGAAATTATGAAATCCATAATTGACTGAGTTATACTAAACCACTTCAGTTAATAATTTTCGGTCACAATGGAAAACGACATTACCAATTTCACGAAAATGGCAGAACTTTTGAAATGACAAGGCAAGATTGACTGCCTTTAAAGTTAACCGACGAAGATGATAGAATGCATAAAACGTACATACCACCGATGTAATTTGGCTTTCAATAAAATTTCATTTATGCCGATATTTGTTACAAACAAAGGAAAACATTGAAGCCAAGTGACGAAGGTTCACGAATCAAAACGGTTGACATTACCAAGCCCCCTCGTCGAAAGCGGCCAGTTGGACCATTTATTTTTTACAGGTTCGATCCGTGTCCTTGAAAGCAGCTCACAGTATGAATCCCTCTCGTCAGAAACAGCTGACAGTATTTTTGCACAATTGTGCATTACATATTTTGTACTCATAGTTTGCACCTATGCAAATATCACTTTGTACTTACAATAAATTAAGATTTTAGAGACCAAAAATAAGGGCCAAAATAATTTCTTACAAACCTAATTTTTGTTGCAGAAATCATGTGGTTATTATATTTTTAGCAACGAAAATTAGACATTACTGATGCATTATAATGTAGTTGGGACCAAATTTGTTTGTGTCACAAACTGGTCCCTAAATGTCAATGGTTGCGATTTGTGTACATAAATGTATATATATCCATCCATATCTAACATATACTTACGCCGAAATTTACAATGGTTGCAGCCAGCAACAATTCAAGGAAAGACGAGAAGCAGACAACCCCGAACAGAAAATGGTTAGTGTGCAGATATGTACTAAGTAGGGTACAGTGATGGAAACACGTGACTGCTGTGATAGCAAAGTATGAACTTCTATTCCATGCACACACCAATCATGTGCTTCTATTGTGTCGCATTTAGCGACTTCCAACAGTCATAGACGCCATATTGCATGTTCTTATAAACTCTAATTATTTGTAAAAGTCCATGTCCGTTTTTATTTCAAATGTGTGCTAAATAGTAATTTGTATGTGCAATCATATGTAAATACCACAAAATGTGCACACATTGCGAGTGATACAACTTGTGGTGACAATTATTTTGGACTTACAGTTCTTATTTGTCATGTATGTGCATCACGTTGGTGTAACACTTACAGAACCGAAAGGATATTGGGGAAAGGTGAAAGGAACTCCCCTGTGATGAGAAGAAGAGGTTTCAGGACATGGCTAAGGCAAGTGCCAAGGAACTGGGCGAAGAAGTTGCAAAGAAATCTGCAAAGGTGCTTACGTACTTAATGTTTTCGTAACTGCATTTGGAGAGGACCTGCTATCGACACAATGTTGGTTAAATTTGTGTATTAATGTTCACGTTAATAACATTGCAGAGTAAAATTCAAGTCCGCATATCATTGAAGGCAATTGTTGATATCGTGAACCGGTGTAACGAAGCACAGAAGCAGGCAATCATTGATATTGGGTTCGGTGGCCTCCTCGGGTTAAAGTGTACCCGTATAGATCACAACTTGTGCCAATGGTTGGTACAGAACTTCGATCCCGACACGTGTTCATTGACTGTTCATGGCCGTCACCTGAGGCTCACCTATGAGGAAGTGCATATCTTATTGGGTATACGGTCAGAAGGCAATGACGTGCAGTTCACTGGTTCAATAGACGCATATCCCAATATCTACAAAGAGGTTGGAGCTGTTAAGGGAATGATTCCTTTGAACCAGTTGAGAGTTTAACTAACTGAGAGTGATGGTGCGGACGACAAGTTTCGGCGGAAGTTTGCGCTGTACGTGTTGGGGACCATGTTGTGTCCTACCACAATGACCGCCTTGAGCCTGTCGTTCGTTCATGCCGTGAAGGACGTGACCGGTATGCGGGCATGTAATTGGGCAAAGTTGACACTACAATTCCTTGTCAAAGGTGTTCGGAAGTATAAATGAAAGGTCAACGCGAGGCAACTGGATGTGTTTTCCTTCTAATGGTAATGTAATCGACCATTGTTTGTTTGTACCATGCTGATTACATATTTTATCCATTGCTGTGCATATGTTAAATAAAATGGCAGTCGTTGCGAAATACAAACTTACCTGTTATTGAACAGCATGACAAATATACTTGTAGAGGCCACATTTTTCTAACCAGAAAGAGCTTATCTTTTTAACTAGAAAGCTGCATGGGGATTCTTCCATCGAGACACATAAACACATAGATATGATTGTGTTGTAAGTTGTATGCATTGTTAACGAATACAGATTATTTTGCTCGAAATTGTATACTAAACATCTTTTCCCCCTTATAATGCAGCTATTTTACTTGGATCATTTTGCCCCTCCCTGTCAGAGTACGTCGGCTACTACACGCTCCATCCCTCGGCTACATGATTGGGGTGATGCCGAAATACGGGAGATGCGGCGACATATGGGAAGGAAGCAAATGTTGGAGCAACATGAGGTAATCAACCTATTGGTTGTGCATATTTGACAGCATTGCCCCACCTGTGTTATGGAAACAGTGACAGGCTGAATTTGTGTTCCTATGACTAGGTGACAAGTAGTGGGAAACAGTGACCCATTCCTTAGCGTATGCCATAGTTTAACTTTGTCCCTCCCTATTTACTCTCAAATACTCGAACTTTTGCGGGAAAAACATGAAGTTTCCATCTGGACAATATTGTAGCCTTACAAATTCAATTTTATGTACCGTTATCAAATGAATTTTGGTTAAGCCCTGAAGTCAGATTTTTGGAAAAGCTTGAAGA
Organism: Camellia sinensis; assembly: GCF_055761805.1. NCBI lineage: Eukaryota > Viridiplantae > Streptophyta > Magnoliopsida > Ericales > Theaceae > Camellia > Camellia sinensis. The sequence goes on from NC_138970.1 coordinate 153,790,243, forward strand.
TTTTGATTTTTTAACCTTGTAAAAAGGTCAAAACATTGTCGTTCTGTTATTGTTAGTTAGTTTGTAATTGAAAGTTTGTCTTTGTTTATCTAAATGGGAAAAGGTGAAGTGGTAAACATGGGATCGACTGTGAAGTTTTTATCCACACCAGATGAGCTTCATTTACAACAAATTATTTGTTTATTTCAGATAAATGGAGTAATTAATTTTTATTAGATATATTTAATATGTAAGTGTGTACACATACGTTGTGTGCAACTTAAGAAAGCGGACCGCAACTTTACGATTCACAGTTGAGATCAATTAACGATTCAATACATTACCATTTTCATTCATGATTTGAATCTCGATTTGACAACTATGTTAGGTGGAGTTTCATCCAACAATAGAGGAAAGCAACGACATTGATGACACAATCGACGCACACCATGTCAATAACAAACGGAAACCACGGATTGATGAAGTTCGTTTGAGCAAGGTTGAGTCCGACATTGGTGAACTGAAGGAAACCATGAAGCATATGCTTTACAACAATGTAGAAATAAGGGACATGTTGCTCAATTTTTTAGGGAAGAAAGCTGTTGACAATGCAGAGGTAAGCAAAAGCAATCAGTACATATGCTTCACACAGTTCACAGAGTTTACTTGAAGATGAAATATCGTAGTAAGTTAATGTATGTGTTTGTGTGATTAGGTGGAGTCGACTGAAAGAAATTGTAACATTAACATATCCTCCAGCATTGGTGAACTCAAAGGAATGCTGAATGAACTGGTTGCAGCTATATTGTCTGGGAAACAATCGTTTAATGAACAGACACATATTGCTGAAATGAAGCAAATGATGCAGCAAGTGCTGGAAGGTTTATCGGAAACAGTACAATTGCCTCGCGCAGAGGAAAAGTGTGTTGACCCTAGCGTGGGAGTCGAGTTGCATGACAGCGGCGTGGTCTTCCCAAATTATTATGGTAGCCCAAATGAGGGTAATCTTCAAGATTTACAGGGGGTGGATTGGGAGGACAATAATGTGAATGGAATGTTGTCCAATAAGATAATTGATATGCACGTTAGACAGTTGCGTACCGTCCAAGAAGTTGGGGACACGCACAATAACCGTGGCCTTACCTTCGAGGAAACATACGCAAGCGAAGAAAGCAAATCTCTTTCGGTTCAGTTTCTGGCCATCAAGAACGTTGTAAAAGAGAGTTTATCTTCCTTTGATGATTTGCAAACCTTGCCACCAATGCGAGGAGAAGCAGACAATGTGCATCCTTCTATTGGTAAGCTTGCCCAAACATTGGGAGTGGGACAAATTGTAACAGGCAGACGAAAAGGAAGAGGAAGAGGTATTGAAGCCACAGACGTAGGGGATACGTATTCGTGCAACGATAGCAAAATAAGTACTCGACTTATTGCAAAAAAATTCCCAAGTCGCCACATCACTTCACTTTTCGTATGTTTCATTACCAATTGATGCCGACAGCATTACTGATCATAATTGAACCATTATTTGTGTTGTATTTTAATACTTGTCATTCTAGTGCAAGTTTGCACTAACAAATGTTGTACAATTGTCTTACAGATTTCGGACAAAGTCCTGTCCAAACTGCACAGTTGGACAAGCGGTTCCGTTCAGAGGTTAGACATCGTTTCACCAATTTTAGATGCATAAGGATGTGTTATGTATTTTGTAAATTAATTTTCTTAACAGTGTTCAATTAGTTAATTGTTTATATTAATAGGAGGAGTTGATGTTACTTGATTGTTTATATTGATAGAAGGACTTGATGACACTGGAGAGCAGAGAGGTTTTATCAGCGGCCGAACACAAAGTTGTTGACTCTGTACTTGACGACAGAAAAAATGAAAGGTATGGATGAGTTTAGTACTCGCAATTAACCTGTTTCGTAGTATTTGTGAAATAAGTTTGAATTCCACAATTTTTTATTGTGTATGATTTTGATGGGTTTATGATAGGTTTATCCATGTCGTATGTAGGATTTTCTTTGAATTTAATGCAGTGGCGTAGGAAAAGATCACTAGCTAAATTTCCTGTCTGAAGTTTTCTTTTCTTGGTCTTATCCTGCACACTGATTTTTTCACAAAATATTTACAAATTCATAGAAAACTTTATAATTTTAATTATGAAACTTAATAAAGTTTACCAATGATTTGCAAATTTTTTTGAAAACTTACACTGAAGTGCAATTTTCATTAGCTATTTTCTTCTAGTCTGCTTACATTTTCCATTTTGATCATTTTGGGATATTGTTGGTTCCAGTTTGTAAAATACATGTGTTTTTTTTTTAACTTGCTCACCTGTAAATGAGCATTTCAATTTTCACATATTATTTTAGCAAATACTATTGGACATGTCATAAGTTGTAATATCTAAAGCTTTTTCTTTTAATTTTGTTTTTTAAAAACTTAAAACTAATCTTAATTGGATTGGAGAGTAGTAGAATCAAGAATATCTACCATAGTTCTACAATAGAAAAAGCTAATCTTATGTTGTAGAGTTAAGTCAGATACGTTTAAGTTTTACTAGGCTATAGGTTGCTTCTTACTGGTTCATGTATACGTTTAATGTAGGGACATTGTCGTGTCTATGAATCTTCATGAAATGCCTTGCGAATGTGCTACGCGACATGACATGCGCACGCTTAAACCAGGGGCATGGCTATCCGACACTGTAAGTCGTGGCATCTGACAATGTTATTTCCACTATATTTGCATGATGGACATTTCCATGTAGGGACATTGTTATTTCATATTACATTTAAATAAATTCCAAACCTTACTTCGCAAGTTGCCTCGTCTGTTACAACGTTCCAGCCAATCAACTTGGTCGCGGTTCAATTGACTAACGGACAGTGGCAAGTACACAAAGACGGGAGGCATACTGCGTGGTTCTTTCCAGTATATCTGTCGGTAAGTAAGTGTTTTAGGTCGGTTGTGTATTATAGAAGACATTTTCAGAAAACTTTGGCTGACTGAACTTTACACACCAAACATGCAGACTTTGATACTAAATCAAAAAACTCAACCTCTGAACCATGAAAATATCGTCAAATCATATTTTGGACATGACAGATGTACTGGGGTGCTTGATGCATGCCAGAAGGTAATATGAATGTCCATCTCATTGAAGCGAGTAGATTTAATATCAACGTCGGTAATATGAATGTCGATCCCATTTACATGAATGTCAATGTAAATATGAAAGTGCGTACATGTTCGCATGCTCTCTAAACAATGTCTTCACTTGTGTTTATATGTAGATTTACATGTCTTTCAATTATAGAGGAGTACATTGGTTGTGCTTAAAAATAGATATGGTAGAGGGTGTGGCGTACCTATTTGACTCATTTTCATCCGCCACACTGGACACCAACAAGCTAAACGCGGCAAAAATGTTGGTATGTCGTGCTGAATTCACAAATCTACGTCCACACCGTCACATCATTCACATAAACTAACCGTCTCATTCTGCAACAGGTTCAAACAATGCATGCCTTACTGCAACTACAGTTTGGAAATGAATATGCTGTAGACGTGCGTACCTTTGACGCCCACATGTTAGAAAAAAGGCCATTACAATAGCTGGACGAGTAATCCACAAACCTTGCGTCACATTGACTTCACTCCTGAATCACTCATTTCATGAACCTGCTTATATTTACGAGAAACTGAATGTTACATTTCATTTGTAGCACTTTCGACTGTGGGATGTTTATGATCAAGTACATGCAGCGGCCTGATATACCTAGCGGTCCACACAAGGTACATTCTACCGCTTCATTTCCAATTGCAAAATAAATCCGTTTATTTCCTACCGCTGTAACTGTACCTGATTTGTGTTATTCGCTTTCTCTACATAGTTTCATCATTCTGTGCGTCGGAAGTTGGTGCTTGACTTCGTTATGGATGTGAATAATTTAAAGATGGGCGAGTATCCTTCGTGCATGTGATTGATTGCAATTACAACAAATAGGGCAGCGATTTTATCATGGCCTGCCAGTACGACAGTAATTTCGATGCCCAACCACAACTGGATTACTGCATCAGCTTGTCGTGACAACTTTTTAGGCCGCAGCTATGATAATACTAATTTCTCACGCGTATTGATTGTACACATAATTCCAATGTTTGGGACTGGAACAAACGAGGGAAAGTAGTAATGTTTGTTCGCCTTTATCGTGGCCTGTACGTAATGTGATACACATAATTCCAATGTTATGGGTACAGAACAAACAATGCAATATGATATTTGCCCAAATGAATATAGTAATGTTTGCCCAATGCAATGTGATATGTGTCCAACAAACAATGCAAGTTGAAAGTAGTAATGTTTATTCGTTTTTACCACATGAATTATGTTTGTTTGATTTTTTTGAATGCCATAATTTTGTCCAAAACCAAGCAAAAAAAATCCCACAGAACAAACAAATAGCAGTGACTATAATGCACCAACAGGGGTCCACCTGTCCACAGGAATTCATGTGGTAAACAAACTGCTGTAATTCTCCTGTCGACCCACCTTACTATTATGTTTCCAACTGTCCTTGCACATTGTGGACTTCACATCTTCAGGTCAACCTCTGTATTCTGCTAATAAGCGTTTCTACAATCCACCCAGTTAGTCCATGCAATATCCTCGTAACTGTTGCACCATGTGGGCCCTCACGTGCAGTTAAACTAAACCCCTTTCATATGTGTAACTGATGGACTCTGACGTTGACTTTCGCACATGTCATGTTGTGGTTGATCCACATGTGAACAGGCAGAAACAAGTACAAATTTTAAACTGCAAACATGCCACAAATTTTAAACTGCAAACAATGTCATCTTGCATACTGCCTGGTTATTTCCAGTATATTGGTCGGTAAGTGAGTGTTTTACGTCAGTTGTGTATTGTAAATGACATATTTTCAGAAATATTTAGCTGACTGACTTTACACACTAAACATGCAGACTTTGATACTAAATAAAAACTACTACGCATTTGTACATGACAAACATACTGGTGTGAAGAAGTATGACATCCTTTACATAAACGAATCCTTGGAAGGGCAACCACATAGGAGATATATAAACGGAAGATATGTGAAGAAGTATTATCCAACCATGTGGGAAACGTTGAAGGGGAGTCGATTACTTCATAACAATGCACAAACGGAGAAAAATTGCACAAAAAAAAAAAAAAAAAAAACCATACAACAGACCATTAAAAAATAGAGTATTGATATTCATTTTTTTTTTTTTTTGATCGCCAAAAGACAAAACTTTATTCATGAAAAAACACATACAAGGTGTGAATGATACATCAATAAAGAGGAGCTTGGAGCTAAAAAAGCTCCAACCTCCTAGTTGGTGAGAGACCAATGAAGAGAAACAAAACCAGAAGGAAAACAATAAGAATGTAACTCCAAGCCCATTCTCACAAAAACGCATAACAGGGCAACCAGATGAAACTTCAGAGCAGCATGAACAAACTTCAGACCATACAGCCAGGCTTCAGACCAAGAGCACAATGCAGCCACAAAAACCATGGCCAACTTCAGACCATGAACAAGATACCAACAGCCACACAACCAAAACAAGCACACAGAGGTGAAACAGCAGACCAAATATGCTACTTAGCAGCAACCACCAAAACACATACAGCAGGAGTTTGGATTTTAATTTGCAGTTAACATCACAAATCTACAGTTTACAGTAACAGTTTGAACCATTGACAGCAGCTCCAGATCAGTGAACTGTTGTTTGACCTCCAGACAGTAGCCCAGCAACACCAGAGCTGCAGCAGAGAAGAACCATGACATGCACTGCAGCCTTACAACTCAAGCTACACAAGCCAGATCCTGCACTTCTACACTGAATGGATATAACCAAACCAGGAAATCACCTAAAAACATACTGCTACATCACACTACCAAGTATCACCCCATTTGAGTCTGAATTCACACAGATCACAGCAGACACCAGCTAAGAGCCTGATCCATTAGACCTGATCCAAACTTCACAGCAGCAGCCACCATTCAGACTTGAGCTTGATCCTTCAACCTCCAAAACTAAAAAATAACTACAGCAACAGACCAATAATTACAACAAGGCCAGCAGCAGACCTCCAATAACTTTCCCCAATCCAGCAGCAGACCTCCAATACAGCACACCAAAACATCATTCCAACAATTACAAAAAGGCCAATATGCAGCAGCAGACTTAAGCCAATACCTTGATCCCATATAGCAACAGCAGAGTACATATATAGCAAAGCAGCAACCAGAAATGAGCATGCTTGACCCCATAAACTAAGGCAGAGCAACAACCCAAAAATAAGGCAAAGCATAGCAAAATTGAAGCACATCAGAGAAAAATTAGCCACCAAGAAGATCTGCTAATACCAGGTATACACCCACTTCCCCTTGCTTCCATCAACATACCACAGATTGACCAAAATCCCGCACCCTTGCAGCAAAAAAACCAAACACCACCCCCTCAATCAGACTTTGATCCTATCCAGATTATTGACAATGTCCTCCACTGAATACTGTAGGCCTCTATAACTTTGCTTACACCAAAGTGCAACCCTCAATTTCACCATCTCAGCCAATTCAGTCCCATCAACAATCTTATCATTAAAAAGGCAATCATTCCTAGCTTTCCAAATCATTCCTAGCTGTGCAATACAAAAGAATACATATATAAAGTAGCCTAGGATTTGGGGAAGAGAATTGTCACGACCCAAACCCGGCCCTATGGGTTTAGCACCGTAACCGGCCAGTAATCCGAGATTACCGAAGGCCTACTGAACAGTAATACAGTGAAACAGAGTACAGGGCCTGGCGGAAGCCAATACAGTAAATAAATAGTGTCCATTGAGCTGTGACAGTCTGTATGCAAAAAGGCTTTTCATACATTTTACAAAAACAGTACAGAACAGTATACACAATATTCACATCCACTTAACTAGGGACTCAATCCCACATAACAGTACAGAAAACATTCCGTCTGTACAACACAGTATACAAAATTAACAGTCACACAGTACAGGGACCTAATCCCTGTATAACAGTACAGTAAACAGTCAGTCTATACAAAACAGTGAAACAGTACAAAAAAGGGGGAAATTCTAAAACACCCCTAAGCCTTAACAGTAGGCTCGGAACCTCGCAGTGAGGCACAAAGGCTGGCTTGACAAAACTGGAGTAACCCTGACGCCTCTAGCTGCGGTCTGGTGCCTGTACACCTACATATATATATGAGCAGTGAGCTAAAGCCCAGTGAATAACATAAAGCGTAAAGGGGTTTAGAATGAGTGTCCTTACAGTAATGAAAACAGTTCATTTCAATCAGTAATTCAGTTGCTCAGTACAGTAAACAGTCATATGTGGTACATCCATTAGCATAACAGTAACAGTAGGTCTTAAAAGACCGAACAGTAATGATGGCCATCAGTCAGCAAACAGTAGTGGTTCCACAAGGAAACCGACAGAGATCTCTGTGACAGTAACAGTAACAGTAAACCGTAGATACTAAGGATGCCACAGTACAGTTCAGAAATAAAGGACATACATTCATTCAGTAAATAATACCAGTTCAGTAAACAGTTCAGTTCAGTATTCAGAAGATAATCAGTTGAACATATCTTTACACAATTGTTACTCACTGAGTTCTGGGCTACAGTATGCTAGAGCGTGTCTCCCCAGTTGCCAACCCTACACAGTTCACAGGTTGAACACACTAAGCTACACAGTTGGGAAATCTCATAACTTAATCCCTAATTTGCCTTGGTGTGTTCTACAATGATATCCTCATCAAGGTGCCTTAAACTAGGCCTAAGAATGCCTAGGATGGGATGAGGATGCAAAAATACACTTAGAAAACATTTCGCAAAGTTTGCTGAAAATAGGAGCCTCGCTCGAGCGAGACTTTCTACGCTCGAGCGTAAGTCCAAAATCAAAGGCTTCGCTCAAGCGAGGAATCCTTCGCTCGAGCGGTCTGCAAAACAGTAAAAGTACTGGATGCTGAAATTTTACGCGCGATGGTCGCTCGATGGTCGCTCGAGCGGAGCCCTGGACAAAGGTGCTCGCTCGAGCGGGGAATCCTTCGCTCGAGCGAGGAAGCCAAATCTGGAATTTCCAGATTTGCCTCCCAAGCTCAAACCAAGCATTCAACCACTCCAAACTCGACCTCTTGGGCCCAAATTCTGGAAAACATCATTAAATTCAATGTATAACAAGTTCCAAAGCTCAATTTATGAATTCAAGCCCCAAAGGTGAGTCAATTAGAACCATATTCAAACCCATTTTCAAGAATATGAAGAACATGCAAACATGCAAGGATTTAAACCAAATCAAAGCTTCAAAGCTTGTTCAAATGAGCTCATTCTTTTCAAAACAAGATGAAAACATGGTCTACTCTTACAACATGGACATGCATGTAACCATTTACCATGAATTCAACTCAAAACTCATTAATTCAACCATGCATGCAAGAAATGAGCTTCAATTCACCATTAATGACCCAAATCATGACTTAGTTCTACAATGAAGCATGAACCATGCAAGAACTAGTTCAATAGCATCAATAAGAAGATAAGATCCTTACCTAGAGCTTGAATTAGAAGACTAGGAGCTCAAATATGCAATCTATACTTCAATTCCTTCAATTCTCCAAGCAAAACCCAAGGTAGAATTCAATTCCTCTCACTCTCTCTCCTCTCTTCCCTCTTGGTCGGCAATGAGAAGGAAAATGGCTGAGGAAATGTTGTTCTTGGCTCAAGTATGTGTGTGAGATAGTGGCCCACTCAATGGCAAAACGGTAATTAAGTCCAACTCTTCAATTGGCTTATTTTAATCTAATTTAATCACACCTAATCAGTTTTCAGATACTTATACCATAAAATCACATTAAATATGAGGGTCACGTAACATCAATCGGTTTCTAGTTCGGCCGCCGATAAGGCCTTCAAATAGCAGTTTAAACATATAAACATGAACAGATAATCAGACAATCAAACAGATAGAATGCAATTAACTAACATATACTCAGTCAATTCAGTTTCAACTTCAGTCAGTCGGTTCAGTATTTCATTCAGTTCGATTATCAGTTAGTTATCAGTCATTATCAGCTTCGTTTAACAGTAATCGGTGATTAACGGTAATCAATCGGTCATAAATCAGTAAACAGTACGAGGGTTGTTACAGTCTCCCCTCCTTATAAAGAGTTTAGTCCTCTAAACTCGAGTTACCTTCATTCTGGAAGAAAACAGGATTCAGTGGAAACAGTTCAGGATATCGTTTAGCCATGTCATCTTCCCTTTCCCAAGTGGCATACACGCCACCATGGTTCTGCCAGTCAACTTTCACTAACGGGATCTCTTTGTTCCTCAGTTTCTTGATCCGTCGGTTTACAATCTGTATAGGCCGTTCCTCGTAAGTGTAGTCATCACTCAACACTACGTGGGTAGGCTCTATTACATGGAAGGGATCCCGGAGATAGTCTCTCAACATAGAAATGTGGAAGACGTTATGCATGTGTTCCATTTCAGGAGGGAGCGCAACTTGATACGCCACCGGATTAATTTTCTCAATAATCTCATAAGGTCCGACGTATCTCGGTGCTAACTTGCCTTTGACTCCAAAACGAGTCTGGCCTTTCATTGGTGTCACTTTCACAAAAACGTGATCACCCACTTCATACTCTCTGTCCCGTCTTCTGACATCTACATAACTTTTCTGTCTACTCTGTGCAGTTTTCAATCTTTGCTGTATCAGTTTCACTTTTTCAGTTGTTTCATATACAATCTCGGGCCCAAGCAAAGGCCCATCTCCAACTTCTGCCCAGCAAATTGGAGATCTACATTTTCTGCCATACAATGCCTCAAAAGGCGCCATACCAATACTCGAATGGTAGCTGTTGTTGTAGGCGAATTCAGCTAAGGGCAAATGGCTTTCCCAGTCTCCCTGAAAATCAAGGACACACATTCTCAGTAGATCCTCCAGAGTTTGGATGGTCCTTTCAGATTGGCCATCTGTCTGAGGATGATAGGCACTACTCAGCCTCAATTCAGTACCCAATGCAGTCTGTAGGCTTTGCCAAAACCTCGATGTAAACTTCGAATCCCTGTCAGAAACAATAGACACAGGCACTCCATGCAGTCTAACGATTTCATCAATATAGATAACAGCCAATTTGTCCGCATTATAAATCGTCTTGACAGGTAAGAAGTGAGCAGATTTGGTTAGTCTATCAACAATAACCCAAATTGAATCCATACCTTTTCTGGAGCGAGGTAACCCAACGATAAAATCCATCGTGATGTGCTCCCATTTCCATTCCGGTATGGGTAAGGGTTGCAGTAATCCGACAGGTCGTTGATGTTCAGCTTTGACCTGTTGGCAATGAAGACATTTGGATACAAAATCAGCAATTTCTTTCTTCATTCCCGGCCACCAGAAATTCTGTTTCAGATCTTGGTACATTTTCGTATTCCCCGGATGGATAGACAATTTCGAATTGTGGCCTTCTTGCAGAACTCTTCTTTTCAGTTCAGTATCATTCGGTACACACAGTCTTTCTTGAAATTTCAGTACATTATTCTCAAATTTGAATCCCGGTCTCGGTTTAGATTCTCTTTCCTCGATGATCTTCTTCAAGAAATCGTCCAGTTGCTGTTTCTCTTTAATTTCCTCAATCAGTGCCGGTTGAGCAGAAATAGCAGCTAAGGTTCCACCTTGTTCCTGTAAAACAATTTCAATTTCAGATTTTTCAAGGTCACAAAGCAACTCTTTCTGTCCTGTAAGCAAACATGCTAAGTTTCCAATCGATTTCCGGCTCAATGCATCGGCAACGGTATTGGCTTTTCCTGGGTGGTACAAGATCTGTAGGTCGTAATCCTTTATCAGTTCTAGCCATCTCCGCTGTCTCATATTCAGTTCTTTCTGTGTGAAGAAATACTTCAAGCTCTTGTGGTCGGTATATACTTCACATGTTACCCCGTACAGGTAGTGACGCCAAATTTTCAGTGCAAATACTACTGCAGCAAGTTCCAGATCATGGGTCGGGTAATTCTTTTCATGTGGTCTCAGTTGTCGGGAAGCATAAGCTATAACCTTCCCATTCTGCATTAAAACACATCCCAAACCCTTATGAGAAGCATCACTAAATACAGTATAACCATCCGTACCTGAGGGTAAAGTCAAAACTGGTGCAGTCACAAGTCGAGTTTTCAACTCCTGGAAAGCAGATTCTCGTTGGTCGGTCCAGTCAAATGATGTCCCCTTTTGAGTTAACTGAGTCAATGGTAGGGCAATTTTGGAGAAATCTTTGACAAATCTTCTGTAATATCCAGCCAATCCCAAAAAGCTTCGGACTTCAGTCACATTTGTTGGTCTAGGCCAGTTCACCACAGCTTCAATTTTCTGCGGATCAACAGAAATTCCATCTTTGCTAACAACATGCCCCAAAAACATAACATGGTCAAGCCAAAATTCACATTTAGACAGTTTAGCATACAGTTTCTGTTCCCTTAAGGTTTGTAGGGCAAGTCTCAGATGATGTTCATGCTGTTCTATACTTTTGGAGTAAATCAATATGTCATCGATAAATACAACAATAAAGTCATCAAGGTACGGTTTAAAAACTCTGTTCATGAGGTCCATAAAAGCAGCTGGTGCGTTCGTGACTCCAAAAGGCATAACTAGAAATTCATAATGTCCATACCTTGTTCTAAAAGCAGTTTTATCAATGTCTTCCGGTTTAACCTTCAGTTGATGATACCCCGATCTGAGATCAATCTTAGAAAACACTTGTGCACCCTGTAACTGATCAAATAAATCATCAATGCGTGGTAATGGGTATTTGTTCTTTACAGTTACCTTATTCAGTTCACGGTAGTCGATGCACAGTCTCAGTGAGCCATCTTTCTTCTTGACAAACAAAACAGGAGCACCCCATGGCGAAGTGCTAGGTCTGATGAACTTTTTATCTAACAGTTCTTGCAATTTCACTTTCAGTTCCTTCAGTTCAGTTGGAGCCATTCTGTAAGGAGCTTTAGAAACTGGTTGTGTTCCGGGAATCACATCAACGGTAAATTCAATCTCCCTATCAGTCAAATCTCCTGGAAGATTATCTGGAAAAACATCTGGAAATTCCCTGACTATAGGAATACAATTCACATCAGTTTTAACACTATCATCAGTAGACACAGTCAGTACAGAACACAGATATCCTTTACACCCCTTTCTAATTAATTTAACAGCTTTCACTGACGAAATCAAGTACGGAGGAGGTACTACTCCACTCCCATTAAACACAAATTCAGGCAAACCAGGTGGACGGAAAACAACTTGCTTGGTCACACAGTCAATAGTGGCATGATATTTTTGTAACCAATCCATCCCCAATATTACGTCAAAATGATCAATGTTCAATGGCAGTAAATCAATAAACAGATGCATATCCCCAACAATAATTTCACATGCGGGGTACATATAAGCACATGTCATGGATCCCCCTACGGGTGATGATACGGCTAGCAGATAGTTCATGGGTTCTAAGGGTCTATCCAATTTCCGTGAAAAAGCATATGATACATAAGAATGCGTAGACCCCGAATCAATCAGTACATATGCATTTTGAGTACAGATAGAGAGAATACCTGACACAACGGTCTCGGTATTCTGCACATCTCCCGGTACTAGTGCGAACACTCGGCCTTGCCTCATAGGCTCTTTCCCGATAGCTTTAGGGTTAGGCTTTGGTGGAGCATTTGATACTGCTGCGCTTGGTGCAGCTTTACCACTGGCTTGTGGAGCAGAGGGGCAGTCTTTAACCATGTGGCCCACCTTGCCACACCTGTAACAGGCTCCAGATATTCTGTAGCAAACCCCTTTGTGCTTCTTGCCACATTCAGAACAGGGTGGTATGAAACCACTCCCTTGGCTGGGGCTAGTTGTCAACCCCGTATTCTGTTTCTTGTTGGCTGGGTTGTGCTTGCCTTTCTTAAATTTGAAACCCTGCCTTTTACCATGCCATTCAGTTGTTGGTGTCTCAGATTGTTTCACTGCTGCAATGTTCGACTCGGCCATCAATGCCCGGTCGAGAACACCCACAAAAGTCGGTAATTTCAAAACATTTATCCGGTCAAGTATTGCCACATTAAGGCCACCTTCAAATTTTCTGGCCTTCTTATATTCAGTATCCACCATGTGCGGTGCATAACGGGCAAGTTCAGTAAATTTGGTTTCATATTCTGCAACGGACATTATGCCCTGCTTCAGCTGTTCAAATTCGGTCACTTTTCTATCCCTGACACACTGAGGGAAGTACTTTTCAAAGAAGGACTCCTTGAACTGAGCCCAAGTCATAACAGTGTTTGTTTCACGGATTAACATCCACCACCTTCTAGCTTCTTCTTGTAAGGTGAAGGTAGCTAACAGTACTTTATTCGCTTCAGAGCACGGGAACACTTCAAATAATTTCTCTGTCTCAAGCACCCACGCTTCAGCTTTTAACGGTTCAAGGCCTCCCTGGAAGGATGGCGGTTTCATCTTACTGAATTTATGGGTGAGGGCAATAATATCCCCATCATCCGCATTCGCATTAGGTTCCGGCTGTACCGGAGGAGGAGGAGGTGGGGGCTGTTGGTTCTGTTGTTGTTCCAGTCTAGCAGTTATCAGTTCTATCATTCTTTCCATTCTTTCCATTCTTGCCTCAGTAGATGAGGACTCAGGTTCATTTGCATTGTCCATTTCACTATAAGCAGTTATAACAGTTTTAAACATAAGCAGTCATTTGTTTACCAGTTTAACACATTAACAGATATTCAGTCATAACATAACCACACACTTATCATGCTCATGAGATGCCCTAATCACTTTTCTAGGACACCCTATAGCTCATTTGGACACGTGTGTGCGGTATAACTCGTGGTAAGCCTGGCTCTGATACCACTCTGTCACGACCCAAACCCGGCCCTATGGGTTTAGCACCGTAACCGGCCAGTAATCCGAGATTACCGAAGGCCTGCTGAACAGTAATACAGTGAAACAGAGTACAAGGCCTGGCGGAAGCCAATACAGTAAATAAATAGTGTCCATTGAGCTGTGACAGTCTGTATGCAAAAAGGCTTTTCATACATTTTACAAAAACAGTACAGAACAGTATACACAATATTCACATCCACTTAACTAGGGACTCAATCCCACATAACAGTACAGAAAACATTCCGTCTGTAGAACACAGTATACAAAATTAACAGTCACACAGTACAGGGACCTAATCCCTGTATAACAGTACAGTAAACAGTCAGTCTATACAAAACAGTGAAACAGTACAAAAAAGGGGGAAATTCTAAAACACCCCTAAGCCTTAACAGTAGGCTCGGAACCTCGCAGTGAGGCACAAAGGCTGGCTTGACAAAACTGGAGTAACCCTGACGCCTCTAGCTGCGGTCTGGTGCCTGTACACCTACATATATATATGAGCAGTGAGCTAAAGCCCAGTGAATAACATAAAGCGTAAAGGGGTTTAGAATGAGTGTCCTTACAGTAATGAAAACAGTTCATTTCAATCAGTAATTCAGTTGCTCAGTACAGTAAACAGTCATATGTGGTACATCCATTAGCATAACAGTAACAGTAGGTCTTAAAAGACCGAACAGTAATGATGGCCATCAGTCAGCAAACAGTAGTGGTTCCACAAGGAAACCGACAGAGATCTCTGTGACAGTAACAGTAACAGTAAACCGTAGATACTAAGGATGCCACAGTACAGTTCAGAAATAAAGGACATACATTCATTCAGTAAATAATACCAGTTCAGTAAACAGTTCAGTTCAGTATTCAGAAGATAATCAGTTGAACATATCTTTACACAATTGTTACTCACTGAGTTCTGGGCTACAGTATGCTAGAGCGTGTCTCCCCAGTTGCCAACCCTACACAGTTCACAGGTTGAACACACTAAGCTACACAGTTGGGAAATCTCATAACTTAATCCCTAATTTGCCTTGGTGTGTTCTACAATGATATCCTCATCAAGGTGCCTTAAACTAGGCCTAAGAATGCCTAGGATGGGATGAGGATGCAAAAATACACTTAGAAAACATTTCGCAAAGTTTGCTGAAAATAGGAGCCTCGCTCGAGCGAGACTTTCTACGCTCGAGCGTAAGTCCAAAATCAAAGGCTTCGCTCAAGCGAGGAATCCTTCGCTCGAGCGGTCTGCAAAACAGTAAAAGTACTGGATGCTGAAATTTTACGCGCGATGGTCGCTCGATGGTCGCTCGAGCGGAGCCCTGGACAAAGGTGCTCGCTCGAGCGGGGAATCCTTCGCTCGAGCGAGGAAGCCAAATCTGGAATTTCCAGATTTGCCTCCCAAGCTCAAACCAAGCATTCAACCACTCCAAACTCGACCTCTTGGGCCCAAATTCTGGAAAACATCATTAAATTCAATGTATAACAAGTTCCAAAGCTCAATTTATGAATTCAAGCCCCAAAGGTGAGTCAATTAGAACCATATTCAAACCCATTTTCAAGAATATGAAGAACATGCAAACATGCAAGGATTTAAACCAAATCAAAGCTTCAAAGCTTGTTCAAATGAGCTCATTCTTTTCAAAACAAGATGAAAACATGGTCTACTCTTACAACATGGACATGCATGTAACCATTTACCATGAATTCAACTCAAAACTCATTAATTCAACCATGCATGCAAGAAATGAGCTTCAATTCACCATTAATGACCCAAATCATGACTTAGTTCTACAATGAAGCATGAACCATGCAAGAACTAGTTCAATAGCATCAATAAGAAGATAAGATCCTTACCTAGAGCTTGAATTAGAAGACTAGGAGCTCAAATATGCAATCTATACTTCAATTCCTTCAATTCTCCAAGCAAAACCCAAGGTAGAATTCAATTCCTCTCACTCTCTCTCCTCTCTTCCCTCTTGGTCGGCAATGAGAAGGAAAATGGCTGAGGAAATGTTGTTCTTGGCTCAAGTATGTGTGTGAGATAGTGGCCCACTCAATGGCAAAACGGTAATTAAGTCCAACTCTTCAATTGGCTTATTTTAATCTAATTTAATCACACCTAATCAGTTTTCAGATACTTATACCATAAAATCACATTAAATATGAGGGTCACGTAACATCAATCGGTTTCTAGTTCGGCCGCCGATAAGGCCTTCAAATAGCAGTTTAAACATATAAACATGAACAGATAATCAGACAATCAAACAGATAGAATGCAATTAACTAACATATACTCAGTCAATTCAGTTTCAACTTCAGTCAGTCGGTTCAGTATTTCATTCAGTTCGATTATCAGTTAGTTATCAGTCATTATCAGCTTCGTTTAACAGTAATCGGTGATTAAAGGTAATCAATCGGTCATAAATCAGTAAACAGTACGAGGGTTGTTACAAGAATGGCTAGAACACCCCATTCTGATTGAGCATCTGCCAACATGGCTTGGGCTTGGTCCAACTCAGCTTTAGTTGTCTGAATTAATGCAGAACGATGTCTAATTTGGGAGAGCATCATCCTTGCTTCTTGATTAAGCTGGTCATGTTGCTGCTGCAGATGAGCCTTTCTTTGTTGGACAGAGGCAAGTTCTGCCATGAGTTTGGTTTCCTCAAGTTCAAGTGTTGAGTGTTGCTCAAGAATGACTGCAGAGGTTTGCTGGCTGAGTTTGAGTGAATTAGATATGGTGTGGGCTTCGTTTAGGAATCTTTTTTGGTTTGAATATCCTTCGAGCAAGTCTGAACCATCTCTGAAAGGGTTGGCCATTCCGTGATGATCTTGGCCAATTGCTTTAGTTGAATGGGGTTGAAAGGATTAGGGGAGAGGTTTAGAACAGCAGAAAGACAGACCAAGGTTTCATTAGGTTTGTGGAGAATGATTTCTTCAATTGGGGTGTTAATGAGCTTGATGAAGGTGGTTAAGGTTTGTTGAGTTTCAACATGAAAGAGATGTAGCCTTTGAGGCAATGGGGATATTTCGTCTAGATGTTATTGAAGAATAGAAAGTTCGGCCCAAATACCCTGACATGGAATGATGGCCTGTGAACATTAATAGTTTGGTGAGAATATATGCTTGCAAGTAATAAAGATTAAATAGGATGAGGTTGGAAATAGTAGTACCTGTCTTGATAACGTGCGCGCAGACGGTTGGCCTTATTCGGCTGTGGCTGTGGCAGCAGGAGGAGTTGTTTCGGGTACTGATGAAATGGCAACATTAGCGCCTTCAGGCTCTTTTTCTGGTTCTGCTAACAGGGGAAAGTCATGAGGACCTTCAAGTTCTTTCTCAGACATTGGTTGTGGAGATGAGTCGTGTATTATGTCCATCCCTATAAATTGGAGAGCAATACCAGTTACTTAAAGAGAGATTTTTTTTTCAAACGAACAGTCACATTTGTATTTCTATTTACCTTGGTTGTTGTGAACTTCTGGTTGAGGGGAATTTGTATTGTCATCTGTTAGAGAGGATTGGCTGTTGATTGAAATGTCAAAATCAATCCTCTCTGATTCTTTGTTTGAAGTTTGGAAATTGGAGGGATTGGATGGTGATGGTTGAGGGCTAAAGACAGAAGGGACAATAATAGGCTCAGTACCCCCTGGGTAATCAACCTCCATTGGGACAGCCCCAACTGTGACATCTCTGAGAGCAATAGGAGGAGGTTCTAGCTATGAAGGATTGTGTGTTGCAGATTGTGTAGATTGCTGTGGCGAAGACTGTGAAGGAGGTTGTAAGGAAATTTGTTGAGATGCTTAAGGTGGTGGTGGAGTTGGTTCTACAGTGGGTTCTCTAGGTACATTGGTGATGGTGATGGGACTAGGAATTGGATCAATGTGTTAAGGAGAAGTAGAAGGATGTTGTGCTGCAAATTGGGTAGATTGCTGTGGCGAAGACTGTGAAGCAGGTTGTAAGGAAGTTTGTTGAGATGCTTCAGGTGGTGGTGGAGTTGGTTGTACAGTGGGTTCTCTGGGTACATTGCTGATGGGACTGGGAATTGGATGAACGTGTTGAGGAGAAGTGGAAGTATCCTCATCATCAGCAGTAGTAAGAAGTAATCTCCTTCTTTTTCTCTACACAAAAGTAAGCGATCAGTCGGGCGTGAATGGAAATTGAGATGATGTAAATATGTGAAGTGAAGGCATACTTGGTAGAGCTACCCTGAAGGATTTGATGTTGTTTGGCCAAACATTTGGCTGAGAGGGATATCCCAATCACTTAGGTCTGTACTTAGAGTAGGAGCAGTGGAAGGCTCTTCTCTCTTCTTCGCCGTGACCTTTGTCTCGGCAGGGGTACGGGTGGTAGTTCCTCTCTGTGCTTGTCTCTGCCAGGCTGCGAAAGAGTCTACCATCAATTTCGGAACTGAATGGGTGTTTGTCTGAGTAGTTGGATCCATTGGAGCCTTGCCTTTATGTTGGTCCCTAACCAATGGTTCAGCAGTAGGCCCAATTTTGGCTGTCAAAGGTCAAACAAGTTAGTGTTGTAGAGAAAAAAAAAATGCATGACACAGTCAGGGATATGAAGTATATGAAGAAAGGATACCTGTAGCCTTAAGCTTGGAAGGCAAGGATATGGCGCCCTGATTATGAATACAAGTATCGTGAAGGCAGGTTTCAAGTGGCTTGCAGAAAATAATGGCAGTCATAAGTCCCCACCAATGGCCAAAAGCAGTGGAGCAGTCCGAAGCAGATTTGAAGAAGAAGGAGCCAAAATCTTGGAAATTTTTGGTGTTCTCTGTCAGAATGGATTCAGCTTGCCTAGGATCTTTGAAGTAGATTCTGGACCCAATCTCCTCATGGATGGTTGGGTGGAAATAAGGATAAGGGATATCCTGGGAAAGACCTAATTGCTTGGACCATTGATTGGGACAGTATGTCTCAAAACTGCAGTTGGACATCTTGCTGGAGAATATGGAACAGCCAACCAAGACATATCTAGAGGTGAGAATGTGTCTCCAAGTCTCATTTTGTTCTTGGACTTGCTCATTGTGTAAATCAGAAGGGTTTGTGAAGAGGAAGCAAAGTCTACTGGAGGAGAATTGAAAGTTTTGAAATGGCATGTACAAGTTGGAAGGTCTCTTCGAAGGAAAGTTGTAAAACATGGTAAGATGATTTCTGAAAGTGAGGATGGGTTGACTGTTATAAGTGAGCAATTGCTCAGCATACGAGTGGAAAACTGGTTTCAAGGTGTTAGCTAGACGGGGTCATGCCTTAGGGAAATGGGCATACAACCAGGCCTGGAAGAGCCAAAAAGGGCCACCACTGTTGCCAGAAATCTTCTTGTCGACAAAGGAAAATAGGGCCTTGTAAAGGGTGGCAAGAAGATAAGGGGCTAAAGCCATAAGTTGGCCATCTTGCATACACAAGGCAAAGGGGAGGTATTCCTTCATGATCTTGTACCAAGGGACACAAAAAACAAACTCACAAAGCCAAAGTAAGTAAAAAGCAATTCTTTCTTTGTCTTGGACAGGGAAACCAAGCTCGCCTTTGTATTTTTTGGTGAAATCTGTATAGCACATGTCATTGTTTAAAGTAAAGGTCACTTTTGGAAGCTCAAGGAGAGCATGAATTAGATTGCCCAAGATTGGGAGACCAGTCAAGTGAGCTACATCTAAGATGGTAGGGAAAATCATACCAAAATTTAGGAATAGGGAGTTACAAGATTGCGACCAAAAGCATGCAGCAGCAGCAATCAGCCCTTTGTCCGTGTCATAATTTTTAGTCGACAATCTAATTGCTTCACTAATGTCCTGGTGCTTCCATACTTCAGCGTCGTGACCTTCAATTCTCCTGGCCCAGCTTCGCTAAACAGAGTCTGGTGACCTCCATGATCTGAGTGGGTTTTTGCTGACATTCCAGTTAATCCACATAAGTCCAGGTTGGTTAAGAAGAAGGTTCTCACCATTAGCAAGGAGATAGTATGGAGCTAGCTCGTCTGGGAAGTAAGACGCGAAGGTAGGGCCTAGAGTAGCCTTAGCGACAGAGCTTGTGCTGGGCAATAGGGTTACACCAAATCTTAGAGGAGCGATACGTGCTTTGATAGGGTCTGGGAAGCGGAGTAGGTCTTCATTGTTCTCCTCCGATGGAGATGGTGGAGATTTTTTCAGCGCCATGGCTTAGGGTTTTGTGGTGCTCTGGTTTTGAACGGCAATGCTTGAGAAGAAGGAGTACAGTTGGGAAGTTCGAATCAGAGGGAAATGAAGTGGTTTAAAGTTGAAAAGGTGGGTCTTTTATAGCTTATGATGAGGCCAATATATTTAAATACTCTTATATTGGGCTGTAGTTTATGTTTGTTTTGGGCCCGTATTAAGAAATTTGGTATTGGGCCCCCTTGTTGAAGTTTAATATCATATGACTTGGACCCCCACAAGGGAGGCACCCACATAACCCCATCTCTCTCTGATTGGCCAGTTTTTTAAAAAAAAAAAATTCTTCTTTTTTTTTTCCTTCTCACTGCAATCACCAACCCCCACGTGTGTGTGTGGGGGGGGTGGGGTGATGGTGCAGATAGTGATTGGAGGGGGTCTCAATAACTTCTGCAAGGTTAATTCATATGATATTTAACTTGAACAAGGGGGCCATTGTTTGCACCAAGTTTTGCCAGTCTCTGTCAACAGATGGTCCACTTAATCGAGGACACGTGGCCAAGTCTGAAGGAATGTCCACCACTTGAAAGTGGGCTCTCTGCATGTGGGTCACCTAGAAGTGATGGGGGAAGCTTTTAGCACCAGTCATGGAGTTAGTGGGCACACTTTCAGGAGAAAGCATGAGACAAAGCAGGAGCCTTGCTCTGTCGACAGAAATTTCAAACAGTTGGGGGCCATGAAGTAAACACAAGAAAAGGGAGATCGACAGATAGAAGTGGAGATTTAGTATACTTGGAAAGCCTAGAAGGGAGATCGTTGGTTTCGATATCCGTATCCTGTTTTTGTGGCCCATCATTGCATGATCCCACACGTCTACACCATAACTGCCCCCTGACTTCGAATCTTCAAGTCCCCTCTGCCAAATATTGACTCTTCCTTGTCGACCTTTCTTTTCACCATTGTGGGGCATGTCTCTCATCATTATGAGTTAGTGGGCACACTTTCAGGAGGAAGCATGAGACAAAGCAGGAGCCTTGCTCTGTCGACAGAAGTTTGAAACAGTTGGTGGCCATAAAATAAACACAAGAAAAGGGAGATCGACAGACAGAAGTGGAGGTTTAGTATACTTGGAAAGCTTAGAATGGAGATCGTTGGTTTCGATATCCGTATACTGTTTTTGTGGCCCATCATTACATGATCCCACACGTCTACACCATAACTGCCACTGTAACTGCCCCTTGACTTCGAATCTTCAAGTCCACTCTGCCAAATATTGAATCTTCCCTGTTGACCTTCCTTTTCACCATTGTGGGGCATGTCCCTCATCATTATGAGACAAAAATCGACAGAATATTGTCCACTAAACACAACCACAATCCTTGCAAACTGGGCCATTGAACCACAACACTTGGCCACTCACTGTCACTACCCCTGACTTTAAATCATCAAACTCTGGCAAATATTGAATTTTCCTTGTAATTTAATCAAAATATATTCAATGTCGGTAAACTTGAAAATATGTTTGAAATAACCTTTTTCTGTATTGTAATGACTTAAACACAATTATTGTCCTACATTTTACGTAACCAAAATACACAACTTATTTATATCAAAAACAAAATATACATCTCGGGTTTATAATCAAAAAAATGGAAACTACTTTTTTTTTTAAAAAAGTCCACTCATATTTTCAGCTAAATTATGATTGGTTATTTTTAAAAAATTCTTCTTTGCACCTATTTTTCCCACATCCTGCCAGCAGCTGCTCCATTCAATTGAGGACATATGGCAAGTCCAACTGAAGACAAGGGTTATCAACTAACATTGAATCTCGCATGCCACCTGACTTACACGCTGGAGCAGTTACTGGCAGTGCTCATGGATGTAGTGGCCAGCCTCCAAGAGGAAACATGAACGAATTGGGAGTCTGTATCTGTCGAGGAAAGGCTAAAAGGACTTGGGCACAGGTGGCAACTTCAATTATATGCACTTCGACAGGTACAAGTGAAGGTTTTATGTGGTTTCAAGACACGAAAATGACCGTGCAGTTATAGAAGTTGCACAAAAGCAGTTGCAGAATCGGCAGATCATGGGGTCGTGGGAAATAATAGCCATAAAGGGCAGAATGTTTGCAGAGAGAGAGAACATGAACAACAGCACGACAACTTACTTTCTACATTGTAACTTCTGAGTAGTTTTTTCCCTTCTACTTTCTACTTTGTTACAAACAACACAACAGCACAACAACTTACTTTCTACTTTCTACTTTCTATTTTCTACTTTGTTACTTTCTACTTTGTTACCATCAGTTCATCGAAAGAAGTCTTCATCCTTTTCAGGCATTCGAACCAATAACACAATTGCTTGATTTTCTTCTTCAACTTGTCAACTTTAAATTACTGCTTCATTGCTATCGATATAGGCCGACCATAATTTTACTAACAATAAACCCAACACTTTCATAGTTAACATGAAATAATTTCATAACTCCTGTTCGTTACTCGTAATTCATTTAGCAATCGGCATGGAGATAAAGTAACGAGTTCGTTGGGTTACTTTCTCCAAGTAACACCCAAAATTAACTGTCATTTGGATTATATACAAAATGCATGTGCTGGTATGTAATTTTGCAAACCCACAGGGACAAAATTCGTATTTTACTCGAAATATAATACTAATTTACCGAAACAAGTCATAACAAATCAATACGAAGCCAAACACATCGTTAGTTGATAAACCACACCGCAAAAAACCCTTCAATTAGATCTAACCAAATATGGAACAAAAACAAGCAACCTGCAATAGGAATCTTGGAATACAGACATAAGCCAATTTCTCACCCAAAACAATAAACAGACAACCCATATATATCTCACCTTCAATTAGTTTTCAAATCACAAGTCACTGCAAACACAAATGACAACATCACTCTAAACAATATGGGAAATTTACAACTCGTGGCCTTGTACATAAGTAACGTTGTGCCATTTCCTGGCATTGTACGTAACCAATTATTTACACGTTACGTACAGCAATCCGTGCAAAATGAAAACTACATACATTATTTACATGTGTTTTCAATAGCTAGTACTGTCTACCTAATAAATTAAGGAAATAAGTAAATCATACAGATTATACAACTACCTGATTCACCTCATCAATTGTGGTCGAATCATTTTTGCACACTGCTGCTTCAACACTAACGTATTGGCCCACGGGCTGCTTGGAATTAGGAGAAGCATCGAAAAATAGTCGCCGTTGCTTAATGTGCGGTGTACTTGGATCCACCAACCCAGTTTTGCAGCGAACGGGCAATGACTCCGCATTGTACTCACGGTCAATTATGTGGGTTGTATCTGCATCTGAGTTACTACCCACTGTTCGGCTAAACAAAACCTTAGGACACGTTCTCTTTGTGTGCCCAATGCATTTTTAATTTTCACATTTTCTTGGTCTTCGACAGTTGGACGAGGCCCGTCCCGGGTTTCCTTTTGTCTTCACAACATCAGGATCTTCTACTCCAAATTGTCAAGGGAATGAATGTTTCCCTTTGTCTCCATTCTCATCGTTCAGATTCCTCTCATATAACTCCTTCATCCGGCTCGTCATCGGAAGACGTGCATCCCTAGCCTCTTTGAAACCTTCTGTTGATTGTGAGGCATAGAAACACATTTCATTGTAGGAATAACTCAATATCCCATACCGGGCCGTCTGTGTTATAGTGCTATCAATTGAGGGTTGAGGCCATTGCTGGCCATCCTTGCTTGCAGCCCTTGTCCATCTATGTAGCACACAAGTTGGGGGAATTTGCGTTAAATTTTCGGCTTTCATAACACATATCATGTGACAGCAAGGTAGCCCCAACGACTCAAACATCATGCAAGAACATCTCATTGCAGCATCCACTAGACTGTGTGATACTATCCATTAGGGGTGTACACGGTCCGGATTGGTTCGGTTCTGAGAAAATCCAAGAACCGAACCGATCCTAACGGTTCTGTGATTTTGAGAACCTGACCAGACCGTTACACTTGTAAAACCGGACCAGAACCAAACCGAAAAAACGGTTCGGTTTCGGTTTGGTTTACGGTTCCAAAAATTTCTATTTACAAGAATAAATTGTTAATATTAGCAAAATAATTACTCAAACTAATTACATTTAACTCATGTTAAAAACTAATAATATTAAGGCATTACTTAATACTATATATCTATACTATCATAATATCATTAAAATTATAAAAAACCAATTAATAAAAATAAAACTTGATATTATATATATATATATATCTTTTAAAATTCGATTCGGTTCGGTTCGAACCACGGTTTTTTCATAAAATTCATTAACCGAACCACTTTTACGGTTTTCATATTTCTTAATCCGAAACCGAACCAATTCTTAATAGAACCGAACCAAACCGTATGATTCGGTCTGGTTCGGTCTGGATTACCGGTTTGAACAAATTTTTGAACAGCCCTACTATCCGTGATCTATCCTTCAATTTGTACTTATGAATATAGTAGCATTTCTGACCATCCGGTAAAAGGAACACGTCCTTGACATTTAACTTCCCCTCTTCTAAGATTTCATCACGGAACATCCTAAATATATTTCGGGTGAATAGCTTAGCTCCATGTCTCTCTATATCTCGCAATGGAGTAATCAATACCGGAAAAGTGTTATTTGTTTCAGCATCATCTCCAACCTCGTTATACCTTATCCTTGCAAGAGCCCGATCATAGTGCCTAACAAATTCATATAGCTTCAATTTGTGTTGGAGGAAGGGATTGAAATAACCATTCATACACTCCGAGCACTGAGTGCTCTTCATCCCAGCAAAGAAATGTCCAAGCATATATGCCTCAGCCCACATATGACGCTTCTCATATGTCTCCAACACCCAATTGTTGGTTTGAAGTCCAAATTTTTCGACCATTGTCGTCCAGCCATGCTCAAACTTTGCCTCATCCATTTCCATGTCCATGCACTGCTTGAAAGCATGTGCAAAGCCACTTATGTGAACATTTGAAATAGCATTTTTCCCAAGATGCCAATTACATAATCGATGTCTTGCGTCTGGAAATACTCTTCTGATTACCTCTCGCATCGCCTTATCCCCGTCTGTCAGTACGGACACAGGTGCTTTATTGCCCATCGCCTCCATAAATGTTCCAAAACCCATGTGTATGTCTCACTTGTCTCATTAGCTAGCAAAACACATGCAAATATCATGGTCCTAAAGTGGCTAGTCACACCAACCAACATGACAAAAGGTTTATTGTATGCATTGGTTCTGTTAGTTGAGTCAAATATCAACACATCACCAAACTTTGCGTAGTCGGCCCGTGATTTCGAATCTGCCCATAACAAATTTTGTAACTTGTTATCGTTACACACATCATACTTGTAAAAAAAACGTGCATCAACATCAAGTTTTGCACATAGGTAAACCAACGCACCCTGCGCATCACCATCCTCAACTTCTGCTCTACGTTCGGCTTGAATATGGTTGTGCAGATCCATACGGATGAAACCAACATTCTCATAAGACCCAGATTGATTTACCAGATAGTCCATGATTTGGCTAGTCTTCACACCGACGTTGCGCATAGCCATTGCTTGAGCTTTGTCAGCGCTGTTTAAACTGCGATGTGACCTCAGATACATCACGCAATGTTGTTCCGCCAATTCATGGTTGTGGTCTGCGACAAAGTGAGTCACAACATACTTTCCCCCTTCATCAGCATCAGCATCGTACCGTATGCGAAATTGGGCTTTGCAACCTACTCTTGTTAGTGCCTTAGGAGCTCTACTCTTCTCAGCAACATGGTTCAAGTATTTTGGTAATCTCTGACCTTCCCTTGAACACAACCACAGCCTACTAACGACCTTTCCCTCTTTATTTGTGTTAAATCTGGATTTTCGTATACTAAATCCCTTGGCTTTAGCATACGCATTGTAGAAAGTTTCTCCATCTTCGACCGAATCAAATTTCTATTCCAGAATAGCACGTTCAACATCACCAACCATGTCATTGCGATGAGTATCGTCAACCATTTCTTTTTTCACATCAGCTCTACCATCTTCAATGTGGTTGCTTCTTCATTGGTCGGACCACCTTCACAACCATGGTAAGGTTCCGCCCGACTTTCATTCATCAAACGAATGTCATCTGCTTCATTTGGAATGCCATAATCATCACCTTCCTTTTTAACTTCCGTTGGGGCCATACTGTACATGACATTAGTACAAACAATTACTTGATGACCGAAAAATGTTAACACAAACACAAACATGACATTTTCACACGGTTTAGTCGTTTGTGCAAACACAAACACTCGCTTGAGAAAGAGAAAGGTTAGTTGCCAATAGAGGGGTTTCCGTTTGAGCGAAGCATAGAGCGGTTGAAGTTAGGATGGGGTGTTTAGTTGAGGGAAAATAGCTGAAGTGAAGAGGCCAGAGAGACAGAGAGGGATACAGAGAGAGGGAGACAACTCCATACCTTATATCTAGTTGGAGAGAAGGGCGTCACTTCAGCAATGGAACCAACACAGGCTTGTAGTTCCGTTGTTGTTGGAAATCGCCCGTTATACTGTTCCCTACAGAGCTTCGTCAATGGAACCAACCTAGCAGGGGCTTCTCGCTGTTAATGGAAATCAAGGGTTACACTGACTCAACCTTATACAGAGAGAGATAGAGACGAAATTCAGAGAGTGAATGGGATGCAATCATGCAAATACAAGCATTAACCGGTTGCCCCAGTTTCAACTTTTTAACGATTAAACAATTCAATGGTCTTGATCAATTATTGTAATCTAACGGCTAACAATTGGGTTGCATATGGTGTGCAACCTTAAAGGGGTTGTACACTTAAACAGAACCCTATTTATTCATGTGTTTATATATCAGTTGTATTAATTTCGATCACTTTAACTTTACAGATATGATACAGACCTTTTTTTTTTTTACCCCCACAACCACCCACAGACACATGTCAGCCAGAGATAGGAGGACAAAACAAAACAAAACAAAAAATTAACTAATCACAATGCATTAGGGGTGGTGGGGTTCCCCAAAAAGGGTCCAACCTTTTTCCTTAACTCTAATACAAGGGAGATCAGCACAATTAAATCAAATTTATGGAGCTTATTCTATTTTGGGTGAATTACATTTTTGGTCTCCAAAATATTAAATTTGTGTCAATTTTTTAGTCTCCAATATTTAAATTGTAACAAATTTCTCCAATATTTTATAAGTGTTTTAATTTGATCCCCTAACCAAATCATGTCAATAAATGCCCTTAAAATCGGGGATAAGTGTGAACCCTCATTTGAAAAAAATTATATTTTTACTCTAAAAGATATTTGATTTGGGGCCATTAATGTTGAAACTCATTTAAAAAATTAAACTTCCAATTATAAAAGGAAAATATTGTAGATCTCAATTTTTTTACCAAATAAATAACTATATATCTCACATATGTGAGGTTCATAGAATTAAGAGCTTCACACTCATCTGAGACATTTGGTCATTTATTTAGTAAAAAATTTAGTATCCCTAATATTACCTATTCTAAAAATATGAGATACCCTTGAATTTAACAGCATCTATTGATGGAATTTGGTTGGGGTTCAAATTGAAACAATTTTTTTATACATTGAGAATTAAATTAACACAATTTAAATATTATGTGATTATGGGTAAAGTTTTGAAAAAAAAATACAATTACTTTCATACTTTGATATAATTATATTGACATCTCTTTTAATAAGATTAAAGCAATTAAAAATAATACAGAGGGTGTGTAGATATTGAAATAAACAAAAATAAATATACATTTCAATTAAAAAGATATAATAACATTATTTTTTTTATTCATACCACTAACAAATTAAAATCTCAAAGAGAAATTAATATAATTATATCAAAAGTACAAGACTAATAATATTTTTTTAATTGAAAAATATTTAATAGCTTGAAGTTGTGTGACTCAAATATATCAAAATGATATTTTTTTGAAGACATTCGACCTATTTGAATTATAAAAATTTGAACTACCTAAGTATTGTTGTTGTTTTTAATTTTCAGTTGAGGGTAATTTATCATAATTTAATTGTTGCAAGGCTACCAGTCTCAAACTTCCAACGGCCTTTCAAACCTTCCAATTCAACCACTCCTGTCAGTTCACCTTCATCTCCCAGTTTTTTTTTTTTTTTTGGTTACATCGGAAATACCTTTATCTCCCATCACATATACATAAATATACATATACATCACAACTACATCTTCATAGTTTCTTTTCTTTTCCTCTTTCGAAAATAAAATCTGGTACACTTTCATAACTGTTGTCTTTGGCTTTCCTATTTATCTTCTCATTTACATTTGTTAGGAAAGTGGCATACCTACTTTCCGTTTTTATACTTTTGTGATTTATATATTTTATATTTCGACCGTGCTAGGGAGCTTTTCGAGCTCCCCCGAATCCCCCTAATCTTGATTTTTTTTTTCAAAAGCAGAGAAGGAGAAGAGAAGGGAGGAGGAGGAAGGAGGAAGGAGGAGTGGATGGAGGGGGCCATAACAGTGGGAGGAGGCGGAGGCGGGGCCGGAGGCGACGGCGGAGCTGTTGCAACGATCGGAGCTGGGCGACGGGCTGGGCGACGGCGGCGACGGGCTGGGCGATCGGCGGCGACGTGTTGGGCGACGATCTCTTCTCTCTTCCCCTCTTCTTCTCTCTTTCTCTCCCTCTCCCTCCGAGCTGTTGCAGAGTCGAACATGGAAAAAAAAAAAAAAAAATCCCCAAAACGATGTCGTTTTGGGGATTAGGGGATTAGGGGGGCTAAATTCGAGCTCTCAAACATTATTCTTTATATTTATTCAATTTCAATGTATACTTTCAATAAAATCCAGCAATTTAATTGAAGGACCTATTTCATAGATTGTGGGCTCACTCTCAATCAATCTAGGTGATCTAACTTGTTTATAAAAAAAATTAAGTTGATCAAATATTTATAATTATATAATTAGATTATATATTTTTTTAATAAAAAAATTGGTCGTCTTTTTTCGAAATCATACATAATATTATTTTTTAAAAAATAAATGTAATACAATCATATGGTTATTAATGTCTAATCAAATTTTTTTTTTATTTTATTTTTGAAATGATTGAACCACTCAACAAATATAAAATGAACAATTGAGATTATTAAAATTAGCATGAGTCAACCCACAACCCACGAGCATGGAATGCCGATCCCCTTGAAAAAGAGCAATGCCAGGGTTAGGGATACAAAAAATTCAATGCTAGGGAGTGTTTAGTAAAAATTTTGGTGAAAATTTTGAAATCTCTAACATTTTTGCTTGAAAAAAGTACTTCAGAAACAAAATATATACTACAAATTTAAATATAATTTATCTATTTATTATTTAGGTATATTTTAAAATAATTTTCTAAGCATCATTTATTCAGTAGCAATATAAAATTTTAGTCCAAGTAATAAAAAAATTTCAATCAAAACTAACTCATTGATAGCACCTAAAGATATTAAACACCATTATTAAAATATAATGTTTGGTTTGTGTTTGAGAGATGTGTTTTAGAGATAAAAAGTACGAAAAGTTGTTTGGTTTGGTTTTTTTCAAAAGATGTTTTGGAAAATTATTTTGAGAGAGAGTTTTGGAAAAAGTGATTGATTTGATGTGTGTGAGAGAGAGATTTGTTTGGAAAACTTGTTTGGTTTATAAGTTTTGAGAAATTTTTTTGGGAAAATTTGTTTAGTTTGATTACTTTTAAAAACTTATTTGTAGAGAAAATTTCTCAAAAATTTTTCAGAAATACAAACCAAACGAACCCAAAATAACTAATGTTAAAATCATCATATTTATATATTATATTTGATTATCATAATATGATATATTATCACTGTAGTAGTTACAAACATGAGTGGTGAGATTTATGTTGGAAAATTTGAATTTAAATTTACTCCAATGGTTGTGTCTCTTGAGATGAAAGGGTGTGTCCTTTTAAAGGATCACAACCTTTCTAAAGAGTCACATAGATGTCTTTATATTCCATCTTCCCCACTTCATTTAGTAGGGGGAATTGCCATTCTTCTTCACTTTGCATTTATTCTTCATATTGCCTGAGTCTAATTTTCCTATAAAGTGAGTTCATGCATAGCAAAGTTCGCTAGGCTTGCAATAGTAGTGCTGCTAGTGCAAGACATTGATCGTTGTATCCTGGGAGATAGACGTCCATTGAATCCTAAGCACCGGTGGGAGGACGAATCTGTCTTAAGGAAAGAGTGTCACACACTCGACTCGATCAGGTTTTATCTGTTTACGTACTGTAAGTTTTATCACGTTATTATGTTGATATATTTGAGTTTTTGGTTTTGCCCAAAAAGCATTTATATAATTTTACATTATATTTTCCTTATAGTTTGATATGATTTATCCAACAATCTTAAGACAGATCATGTATATAATTTTTGGGCAAATATTGCTTTGTGTAGAAAAACTGTTGTTAAACAGATTTATCATTGTTAAAACTGTTCCGGTTATAACTTATAAGTAGTTTGAATCTACTAGAAATCAATTTATTTTTGGTTGGTTGCTTTAGTAACTACTTTCATACAGATTTGGAATTTTTTGAAACGGTGTTTATGAACAACAGAACATTGTTCTGGTTGTAGTTTCTGTTTTTGATAAAACTCTTATAGTACTTTGTTATGAGAACCTGTTAAAGATAGAAATTGTTTATGTTCCTTGACAAATATTATTTGCTCAATTTCTATCTGAATAAATAATTCACTTTATTTCATGTTATTTGTTTGCTACGTCGATTTTCGAACTATTTTGATTTTGTATCGAAACTCGAACAGTTCTGGTTTTAGTTCTTATGCATGTATTTTGTACAATCGCAAATGTATGAAAGTCACATCTATATATACGGTTTTGTATGTATTTATCCCATAGTTGTAATTGGAGAATCATCTTTGATATATTTGGGGTGAATCTTAAGAATTGATATGAATCTATGTATATCAAAATATGGGTTTGCAAATTTCAATTTTTGGTTAAATACACAGTAATTTCATCTCTGAAAATTTGAATTTAGATTTACTCAGGTTTTGAATTTGGGGCGTCTTCATAAACGCTTCCATATTTCTATCTCTTTCTTCTTCGTCTTTCTCAATCAATTCTTATATATTTTGGGTTTCTCTTAAAACTCAAATAAAAAAATGAGAGAGTGCGTTTCGATCCACATCGGTCAGGTCGGTATTTAGGTCGGCAATGCCTTTTGGGAACTTTACCGCCTCGAGCATGGTATTCAGAGAGGGAAAAACTGGAAAAACTCGAGTTCCGAAGAAAATGAGGGACTGAGTGTGTGATTGAATCACAACGTTGGAAATCTTGAAGAATTGTTTTTTGTTCTGATATAATATCAATTGGTTCTCAGTAGCCAAGCAGAGCTTTCAAGATTAATGCCACGAACTGGGTTTTTTTTTTGTGTCTATTGCTTGTATGTAGATATCTTTATTGCAGTATTGGAAGTTCCAGGGTCAGTTGGGTGTTTGTTTTTTAAGGCTTCGAAGGTCTTTTTGGAAGAGGATTTGGAATTTTTTGTTTCAAATTTCTTTTGTTTCTTTACCCAAATCTTTGAATGACTTGACTTCTTTTTTGTCCTCTTCCATTTTTAAACATCTAATCTCTTCTAGAGCGGTGTGGCCGAGCGCCGTTGGTGGAGCGGTATCGCTGTCAGGGAGAGAGAGAGAGGCCGATTGGTTAAAGGGTTTGACCATTTATGCACTTTTTATAATACTTTGATCAACATGTATTGCAAGTTTGGAAAACAAACCTGCCCAGTACTTGTTTGATCGAATGCCTGAAAGGAATGGAGTTTTTTGAAACACCATGTGTCTGGGTATGTTCTAGTGGGTTTATACCATATGCAGTTAGTTTGTTTTCCCGAATGTGCAGTCAAGGAATTGAGCCAAGTGGGTATGGCAATAATGATCTATGTAGAAAACCTTTTATATATAGAAGTTTTTATTTATTTTTATTTAGTTTATTTATTAGAAAGTTGGTTTTTTGGTTAAATAAGATCAATCTGTATAACAGTTTTTCTGTTTATCCAAAACTTGTTTTGTTTATATAAACTATGCTGAAAAAGTTTATTTAAAACTGGTTTTTTTTTTTTTTTTAACAAAAAAAAATAAAAAAAAAAACTGGTTTTTTATTTTTTTTTAAATCCATGCACCATCTATAATAAACCTATGAAAGAGTGGGCATAGGAGGCACTCAGTGCACTGATAGAAATAAATTGACTTCAATGATACATTATCATTAGTAGTAGTTATATGTGGTTGCTTTAAGTTGGTAATTTGTTTGCTGCAATTCCATTTTAAATAATTAATTGCAAAAATGTTTCTATGCATGTGTATATATATATATATATATATATGTAATTTGTTATATCTATCATGTTTATGATTGGTGAGGTGAGGGAATTAAAGGCAAATTGTAAGTGTTGTGATTGCCGTTGTGTATAACGTCTCGTTCAACGTTTCGTTGTAATTCCGTTTGGTTCTGTTCGCCGTATGTTGGTCGTATAGAATTTGTTAAAGACAGATTTCCCTTCGATCTTTGGTTATGTTTTCTAGAAAATGTTTATTCTGTATTAAATTTCCATCCATATATGACTTTTTGGTTTTGTTTTATTATAAAAAAAAAAAAAGGAAAAAAAAACAGATTGTGTTATTCAGAAATTACAAATTGATGAGGAACTGTTGATTTGATTAATGTTCATGTATGGATATGATGAAGAGATGTCATTTATAGGCATTATTGATTTTATAATTGTTAGAATTTCAATTATGTATTTTTGTTTATAAGTGGGTATCTCAAGTTCCTTTTAAGGAAAGACACAAATATTTGACAACTATTTTGTGGAAATGTGTTTTTAAAATCAAGATATGATTTTAATTACTAAAATCTGATATGATTTTTGGTTTGTAAATTCTTCAAAATTGAGAAAATATAGAGTATATGTTATATACTTGGGTAAATTTTCTGAATAAATAAATTAGAATTTCTAATTTATGTAATTTGTATTTGAATGGAAATTCTATATTGATTGGTCAATCTATGATTCAAAACAAATACAATCACAATTTAATTGGAAGTAGTTTGAGACATCTTTTGTGTTGATTATTATTTTTTAATAATTAATTGAAAGTTATTTTTCAAGTAACTTTAAATTTTGTGAGATAGGATGTCTTCAATCTTTATTTCCCTTGTGTAGTAGATTTGGTTAGCCTTGTATCATGTTCTTACTGTGGGAATTTGTCTTTTGAATTAAAAGAGATAATTCCATTTTTGTCCCATATATATATATATATATATATTTTATGAGTTATTTTTTGTGACTGTGTCACTTGTCTGGGAATGAATCATATTGTTTGTGCTAATTTATGTATTATCACAAATGTGGGGGAAGAGAGTTTCCATGTCTACATATGTTGTAGAGATTCCATGTCTACATATGTTGTAGAGTTGACAATCAATTTATGATGTCATTAATATCAATTTGGTATGCGGTGTATTATAAATGGATTATTTATCAAAGTATTGATATATTATAAATGGATGTTAATTATTTATCAAAGTATTGATAAAAATGTGAACTTATGTGTTTTTACATAAGAGGAATTCTAATTATTCTTTGGAATAAAGACTAAAATTGGTGTGGTGACTGATAACTCCATAATGAAATATTATAAGTTAAAATATTTCATGGGTGAAAGACACTTTGGTAATTGTTGACGTAGTCACCAATACTGGATAAGACAAATAAGATGTAAATGTATTTATTCAGTGATATTTATATTCCATGTTGAGATTGGAATTAAGGGTTGCAGTAAACAAAAAGAAATTAATCATAGCTAAAGAAATGTTATTTGACAAAGTGTTGTGGCCACAACCGGGTTTAGTGGTTTCTTCTTTGTACTGCAAAAGCAAGTTATGAAGTCTAATTGTTTTTAGACAAATTAGTATTGTGATTATATTCACAAAATAGTTTACATCATGTTATTTAGTTCAAGCACGTCAATTAATGATATATTCTGATTTATCTCAGAATTGTGGGGGTGTATTAATATTTTGTATAATTATACATCAACAAGAGGAATTAAGTTTCCTTAGAATGCTTAAAATGTGGGGGTGCTTGGAGGATTTTACCAAAGTAACGGTTCCGATAATAGGTCCCCAAAGAATCTCAATTCTTTATATAGGACAAAGTTGGAGTAAAAACAAACAATGGTTTCATTAACTCCGAAGGAACAACTCTATGTTTATTATTTAAATGGGAGTAACATAGAGTAACGATAAGTCTCAATGTAATCAAAGACTTGACAACGTATGACATTTGCTTTTAGTTGTGAATATTGTCTAATGATAATATAATGGATTCACTAACAACTCAATGATATCTAACTGAGAAGGTCAAACGGAAAAATAGCGGCCGCTAAACAAAAAGTTTGACCAAAAAGCAAATGAGGGAAAGTTTATCGAGGGGAATGTGATTAAAGCCTATTATATCAGAGTCATCATAATGGTAACCCTACTTAGATGACTGGAGATCCCAAGAACTAAGTTCAAAGGGACAACTAAGTTATGTGTGGCTCGCCAGAAATCACTAAAGGAGTCTAACTCCTATCCATTCCTATGATGAGAGTGATATCTGCAACATGTGTTGTATGCAGGGAACTTAGGGTAAGCTATGCTTTTAATGATTACTTATATCTTGGAAATCCTAGAGGGGTATCTTTCAAGAAGAGTATTTAAGAGACTCGAAATAAGGATCACCTATATGAGTGTGAAGGGGCCGCTTCTATGAGAATTAATAAGGCTAAATTCTCTAAAGCACTCAAGAAACACCAGGACTTGCCCAAGGCCAAAACGGGCACAACCGTGAGAACTAAGCTATGTTTGAAGATATTCTGTGTGAATTCTATTGTCTTGGCTTACACAAACGGCTGAACAGTTCAAGGCATCACGTCCACTGATTAGCTAGTAAGTCCGATAGGCTTTTACTAGGGAAGGTTCAAAGCCGAAAGCTACCTATCCCAATGCAGGATATTTCCATAATGTACTCTCTCTTTGTCTGCATGTTGTTGCATGTCCTTTCCGTAAATTTCATTCATGTGGGGGATTGTTGGAAAATTTGAATTTAAATTTACTCCAATGGTTGTGTCTCTTGAGATGAAAGGGTGTGTCCTTTTAAAGGATCACAACCTTTCTAAAGAGTCACATAGATGTCTTTATATTCCATCTTCCCCACTTCATTTAGTAGGGGGAATTGCCATTCTTCTTCACTTTGCATTTATTCTTCATATTGTCTGAGTCTAATTTTCCTATAAAGTGAGTTCATGCATAGCAAAGTTCGCTAGGCTTGCAATAGTAGTGCTGCTAGTGCAAGACATTGATCGTTGTATCTTGGGAGATAGACGTCCATTGAATCCTAAGCACCGGTGGGAGGACGAATCTGTCTTAAGGAAAGAGTGTCACACACTCGACTCGATCAGGTTTTATCTGTTTACGTACTGTAAGTTTTATCACGTTATTATGTTGATATATTTGAGTTTTTGGTTTTGCCCAAAAAGCATTTATATAATTTTACATTATATTTTCCTTATAGTTTGATACGATTTATCCAACAATTTATTCGACCAATATAATTATAGCAAATAAGATGATAAATTTAATATAATATATAAATATGATCATTGTAATATTATTCATATAAAATTAGTCAATTTTATATGTTAAGGTATCACAATGATTCTACGAAATTCACAAATAGTTCATTTCTAATATTATTTTATTTAAAATTTTATCAAAATAACATCTCGTGTATAAATTTTCTATAAATAGATATCTTTAGAAAATTGTGTCATTTTTCATTTGAATTCCCTCTATATGTGCATATTATATAGAGCAC
Organism: Camellia sinensis; assembly: GCF_055761805.1. Lineage (NCBI taxonomy): Eukaryota > Viridiplantae > Streptophyta > Magnoliopsida > Ericales > Theaceae > Camellia > Camellia sinensis. The sequence goes on from NC_138970.1 coordinate 153,826,356, forward strand.
ATAGGTTTTGATTAATATAAATGATTGTAATATCAATTTTTTAACTAATTAATCCATCACCTTTTGGGATGAGATTTTAAGCTAGAGACATGGCCCACGAAACTTGACCTTACATAGTTTTATCAAACATAAATAAATCTAATATTCATTTAATCCATACTATGTATATTTTAGGTAAAATATTATTTTACTGAAGGGTTAATCATTTTTATTTTCATCATAAAATATAGAAAAATATATTTGCCAATTTTACAAATATAAATACAAAAGTTTGTCAAGTGGCTCAGGATTGTACATACATAATGAGGCAATTATTCAGAGACTATAAGCATAGTAATGATATTATTGAATTTTTTTTATTATTTTATTTTTTTGATTTGATAGAAATTGACCCGATTTAATTTTTATGTCGTTTTTAATGTTTAATTTAATTCTAACTTACTCGAACAACCAATATGTATTTCTATCAAAAAACTATAATATAATTTAAATATAAAGTTTAAAATGATAATTACCAAATGTTTTGCTATTTGAGCAATCACTTTTTAGGCTAAAGTCATAGGCACTCAATTTAACATTGGATAATTTTTTTAGACACTAATATTCTTTAGCAAAAAAATTTCCTTCTTAAATGTTCCTAAATGAATCATTATAGTATATTAAATATGATGCATGTATGCGTGTACAATTATTTTCAAGTGAAAAAAAATAGAAAAGATTGAAAGTGATGTGGTGTGAAAGAATTTGAGAAATACTATTGTTAAAAAATAAAAATGTAATGAATAAAAAAAATTGAATATTGACTAACTTTTAACATCCTTGGAAAAAAAAGATAATAAAAGTGTTGTGGTGTTTTGTTACACAATATAACCTCTTTAGGGGTAAGCAAGTTGCACATGACATTAAAAAAAATTGGTTTTGTGTAAGGGAGTTAGATTTTTTTGATTAGAGAGATAGTTTTTGATTAGAGAGATAGTGTGGAGAGACAGCACAAAGGAAAGGGAGTTAGGATTTTTTTTATTAGAGAGACAGTTTCGGAAGAGAGAAGAAATGTGGATTTTAATATTTTCTTTTAAAAATCGATAGGAGAGATTAGGACGAAGAGATTATAGAATATTTTTGTTATATTTTCATTTGAAATCCATAAATTAAGGAATAATTATTATTTCTAAAATAATTATTATTTCTAAAATAATTAAATAAATAAATCAACTAATATTTTTTTATTCCATTTTGTAAATTGAAAAATTAATAATTTTATAATGAGAATTTGAAATTCTTAAAAGGTTTTTCATTAAAAATCTCATTTTTCTTAATATATAATACAGACGACATTTGGTTCAAGGATTAATGAAATTATTTGATAAGAATAATAAACTATTTGTTTTGATTTTATTTTTTTATTTTTACTTTTATTCTACTATCGCTATATCACCATTGGATTACCATTGGTGCCGGGAAAGTCACCGGCAGTGATAACGGGTGGTGATGTGACAGATAGATAGATTATAAGGATAGATAGATGACTCGTGAAAACATAAGAAAATGACACAAAGACATATAAATAATATAAATGACATAGACAAACAGGAATTTCGGGTGGTTGTTGTGCATCTCACACAGCGGCCACTGTTGTGCATTTCAATGGGTTCATTTCGGGGTCCATTTCGATAATCCGAACCGTTTATATTTTAGAATACATCAAGCAGAACATATCTGTAAAAAATCAAGTTAATCGAATATCGTTTACCCTTTCATCCACTCACATTTGTATCTACAAAAATAAATAACAATTTGATTTAAAGTATTAAAATGAATATAAATGTGAATGGATGAAAGGGTAAACGATATTCGATTAACTTGATTTTTTACAAGTATGTTCTGTTTAATGTATTTTAAAATGTGAACGGTTCAGCTTATGGAAATGAGCCCTGAAATGGGCCAATTTAGGTGCACAACAGTAGCTGCTGTGCGGGGTGCACATCAGCCGCCCCAAATCGGACAAATAGATGGATAGATAGATATAAATAATATGATATTGTCAAATTATTTTACCCTTTTTAACATCAAAAGAATAGACTTTGAGCCTATTGTTTTAAAAAAAATAAAATTAAACTTATGTCCCAAACATCTTATAAATATTACCAAATAAAGTCATAATTATTTCTGAAGATATATATAATTTTCGTGACTTGAAAAAAAAAAAAAAAAAAAAAAAGAGAGAGAGAGAGAAAGAAAGTTACCAAAATTGCGCACTAACTGCCAAATGGAAATGTCACAGTTACGGTTGTGCTTCGTGAAAATTTTCCAGTTGCGACAAGCATTGAATTTAGCATTTCTTTTTCAAAGTAAGCGTTCACGCAAAACCCACATTTTTCTCGAAACTCCTTTACAACCCAGAAGCATCTTCATCCATCCAAACAGAGATGTCGCTTTTTCATTAAAGTTTTAAGGCCATGCTTGTTTCGCGGGTTGTGTGGTCAGATTGAATTATTATGGCTGTAGATTTCAGACATAGCATATTTAGGGTTTGTTTGGAATGATCTAAATAAGTGTATTTTTTGTCTTTTTACGAAAAGATGTGCAGAAAAGTAGAGAAATAATGTGATGGAAAAAAGATAAAAAATGTGTACTTATTTAGGATAGCCAAACTTGGCCTTAGTAGTAAAATAGGAGGATAGATTGATAGTTTAAGAGGCTTAATAATCCTTTTTAGTAAGGAGATTAGCTTGATTGAATTTTGGATAGGATTAGAAAAATAGTGAAAGAAAAATAATTGAATCTATCTTATATAAAAAAAAAAAAAAATTTTACCAAGTGCACCTGTTTGTTTTAAAATTTGTTTTAGTTTTTTTTAATATAAAAATATTTTTTTTTATTTATTTATTTTATATAAAAATAATTTAATAATTCCATCATTAACTATCACCTATACCATCATCAAAACAAATGCACTTTTACTTAATCTTTCACTAACAATCCCTACATGAACAATATTTTTACTAACCATCCTATCACTAACAATCGCATCCAACTTAATTCACCAAACAAACGTGACCTAAGAGTAAATTATAAATATATCTTGAAATTTGCTAAAATATTAATCACTCAGTTTGGTTTTGATTTCCAGAATTTACCTTTCATAAAATTCTACTTTTTGTTTTTCGTATTTTTTTTTATTTTCACTGAATTTTTTTAATATTTTAAGTATTTTTTTAATTTTTAGATACACGTAACATAAATACACTTAAAAAGTATAATATTTGTGAAAAAAATCACTAAATACCAAAAATATAAAATATTATAAAAAATAAATACATTTTTCATATTTTGTGTATTTATTAATTTTTTAAAATATTTTTTTACAAACATTTTACTTTTTATATACATCTAAGTAAGGTGAATATAAAAAAGTAAAAAAAATTGCTTAAAATTTTAAAAATATTCAGTAAAAACAAAAAAAAGGCTAAAAATAAATATAAAAAAAAAAACTCAATTTCTAGAAAATTGAATTCAGAAAATTGAAATCAAACACACTGAATTATTTTCTTATAATTTAAAAAATTACATCTCATTTTTAAAAAAAAAATTAATTTCATAACAAATGATTTATTTTATTAATAAATTATTAAGTCAATTGATAATATTTAATGATGTTAGAAATATATTTTAATTAATAATTCAAGTAATTTTATTAGAAAGATTTGGTCAAAACACCCTCATAATAAACTTTAATGCATTAAGGATAAACACAAAAAAAAAAAAAAATCTTAAAAAGTCCAGCACATATCATTATTGTCAAAATATCATTAGTGACTAATTTAATATTTTAAACTTTAAAATGATATAACTTTCGATCTGGATGTCGGTTTTTAAGAAAATTTATGGTAGTGTTTGGTAGAGTTTTGTAAGCCTTCGTTTGGGAAGTGGGTTAGTTTTTTGACTTTTTGGTTTTTTTGGCTATTTTAGCTTGGGCTAAAAAACTTAGTTTGGGAAAGGCTTTTTGACTTTTTGGTTTTTTTTTTTTTTTTTTTGTGAGAGAAGAGTGTAATAATTATGGGTTGGATGTGATATTTTGTTTGTTATGACTAAAATAGCATGTTTTGTCTTTTGTGGCTAAAATAGCCACAAAAGCCCTTGCCAAACGGAGCCTAAATGTGATTTGAGAGTATGAGTTGTATTTTGAATTTGTGTGTTGTGGAATTATGATTTGAGTATAAAAAAATTGTTTAGTTATGATTTTTAAATAGAGTGTTGAAATATGTTTTTAAGATGTATTTTGAATTAAGTTTTGAAAGTTTGATGTGACATGTGAAATAAGAAAATTTGTTTGGTGATGTGTTTTGAAAATAGTTTTCAAAACTTAATTCAATCAATAATTTATAATCAAACACACAACTCATATATCGATATCCGTATTTTTTATCAGCAGTAATAACCAAACTATTTTTAAAATACTGAAATTAAAAATTAATTTTTTTTCAATTAATTTTTTTTGAATAATTTTTTTTTCCAAATTTTTTTTTCATTTTAAAATAAATCTATGTCAATTATTTTGTGTCAATTAAATTTTCTATCAATTCATTTTTTACGCCTGTACAAACATCTTCTACAATACGTTTTTTTATTTTTTTTCTAAAATTTATTTAAAGTCAACAACTTTTGAGAATACATATTAATAAAAATTAGCATAAATACACTAAGTTTAATATTTTAAAATAGAAATCATAACGTAAACCTTATAAAACATTATCAATTTTTTTCTCATTTATCACACGTTATTAATTTAGTAATAAAGTCGTAACAGATTGTTCAATATTTGTTCAGTATACGGATTTAATATTATTAAAAAATTATTAATATTATAAAAAAATAATAGATAAGAAATAAAAAGTAAAATAAAAAATAAAAAACAACCTGAACCTTCTGAACCTCAGATAGTCGAACACCAAGAAGTCGGATCGGGACAACCGGGGGTCAATCGGCCGGTCATCCCATCTCACACCAATTCCCACTTAGTGGAAGCTTTTCAGAGAAGAAATATGAGGTTCACGTGATACAGAGAAGAAATATGAGATTCACGTGAAATTTCCAGAGACGATGGAGAAGGACATGGAAGCTTTTCAAATCAAAAGACAAAGAAAGATGAGGTTCATGTGAAATTTTCAAAGACGATGGAGAAGGACATAGAAACTTTTCAGATCAAAAGAGGAAGAAGACAGAAACGTTAAAAGTGAAGAACTGAAGTACAAGCTGCCAAACAGGTTTTCAAACTGTAATTTGAATTAACACGCGGAATTGTATTTTGAATGTCCTATCCAAACGTGAAGCGGGAGTTCACGTGTTGAAAGTTAATTTGAAAATACAAACAAACAGAGCCTATATTTTTTGAATTCTTTCATTAAGATATATCAAACAAAATCTAGGTTGAGTATAAAATTTTTTACAAAAAAAAAAATACCATTGAAATTGACATAGACAGCAAAATTTTAGTCTGTCATTACTAGAATAGGCAAAATCGCAGCATCATTCAGAGTAAAATTTTACTATGTTTCATAGTAAAATTTATTATCATTAAGCATATCAGCAATCATAGTTTATTGTTATTAACCAGAATAAAACTTTACTTTACAAAAAACAAAGTACATATATTAAATGAACGACGGAAAACACAGATACACAATATTTCTAAACTTGTAAAATAAAATAAAAGTGGAAAATTATTGAATTGATAAACAAGAATGTTAGCACAAGCCTAGTTTAAGGGACATTAGGAGAAACAAACAATGATTACCTTCTCTTCTTACATATTTCTTCAAACCCAAACAATTAAATTATGGCTTACGAGCTTCGCCTTCGGTAATTGATGAATGAAGACGACCATAGATTTAGAGACTTTCAAAAGTAATTCGATGATCCCAAACATAGAAGGATTTCTCAGATAATTACAAACTAAGGAATCCTGCAAAAAATAAATTGGGCTGTATTTTTCACCAAAGAAGGGCTCAATGGAGGGATTTTGGCCAAATTTTCCGTTTTATTACTATATAGAAGAGCAGTTAAGAATTTCATTTTTTTAGTTAATTTTATTAAATAAAAAATTCTGATAATGAATTATTTTCAATTTTTCAAACTATGAGAAACAATTCATATTTTAAGCAAATCTCAAAAGCTGTATTTGTAATTTGCACAAAATATAAATAATTTTATAATTTTGATATAATGATATTGACTTTTCTTTTACTAAAGTTAAAATGATCGAAACTATTATAAATAGTATAAAATCACAAGGATAAAAAAGAAAGATGGTAAATTTACACTAACCTCCTTCGAAGTTTAAAAAAAATATAGTAAGTCAATACTTTTGACACAATTGCATAGACTCAGTAAGGCTAAAATGATCGAAATTAATATAAATGGTAGGTAGACATTAACATAAATAAAGATAAGTATATATATTTTAATAAAAAAGACACGACAATATAATTTTTTCATTTATATAACTAATGAATTATTAATGAAAAATAGCCTAAATTGTCACGTGAATTAAAATTCAAAGGGATAATAGTGTAATTATGTCAAAAGTGTGGGATTAACTGTATTTTTTTTAAAATCTCAAGGGAGATGAGTGTAATGTAAAAAAAAAATATGCATTTCAATGACAATATCATTTTTTTCATTCACATGATTAACAAATTATTAATAAAAATGAGTTAAATGTTGCGTGAATTAAAATCTTAAAGAAGTCTAAGGTGGTAGTTCATCTAAACTACATGCATTAATGGTGTAATTTGCTCTTTTAATTACTTTGGATTCTTTCAAAGTTTGTAATTTACATTACACTTTCTATTTCATAAATAATTTATTAATCATATGGATAACAAAATAATATTGTCATCTATTTTAGCATATATATATATATATATATCCTTATTTATTCATGTATTTATATATTATTTGTATTAATTTCAATCACTTTAACTTTACAGAAATGATACAGATCCTTTTTTTTATACCTCCACAACCACTCACAGACACATGTTAGCCAGAGATAGGAAAAAATAAAATAAAACAAAACAAAAAATTAGCCAATCACAATGTATTAGGGGGTGGTAGGGGTTCCCAAAAAGGGGGTCCAACCTTTTTCTTTAACCCTAATATGAGGGAGATCAGCACAATTAAATCAAATTATGGAGCTTATTCTATTTTGGATTAATTACATTTTTGGTCTCCAAAATATTAAATTTGTGTCAATTTAGTCTTCAATATTTAAATTATAACAAATTTTCCCCAATATTTTAAAAGTGTTTTAATTTTATCCCCTAACCAAATCATGTCAATAAATGCCCTTAAAATCGGGGATAAGTGTGAACCTCATTTTAAAAAAATATATATTTTTAGTCTAAAAGATATGTGATTTGGGGCCATTAATGTTGAAACTCATTTAAAAAATTAAACTTTTAATTATAACAGGAAAATATTATAGATTTCAATTTGTTTACTAAATAAATGATCAAATGTTTCATAGGTGTGAGGTTCATAGAATTAAGGACTCCACGCCCATGTGAGACATTTGATAATTTATTTGATAAAAAATTTAGTATCCCTAACATTACCTATTCTAAAAATATGAGATACCCTTGAATTTAACAGCATCTATTGATGGAATTTGGTTGGGGTTCAAATTGAAAAAAAAAATTATATATTGAGAATTAAATTAACACAATTTAAATATTATGTGATTATGGGTAAAGTTTTGAAAAAAAAAATACAATTAATTTCACATTCTGATATAATTACATTAACCTATCTTTTAGTAAGATTAAAGCAATTAAAAATAATGCGGAGGGTGTGTAGATATTGAAATAAACAAAAATAAATAGACATTTCAATTAAAAAGTTATAATAACATTATTTTTTTCATTCATACCATTCATTAACAAATTAAAATCTCAAAAAGAAATTAATATAATTATATCAAAAGTACAAGATTAATAATATTTTTTTAATTAAAAAATATTTAATAACTCTAATTTATGTAGCTCAAATATATCAAAATGATATTATTTTGAGTCATCTAAATTATTCAAATCATAAAAATTTGAACTATCTAGGATTGTTGTTTTTAATTTTCAGTTGAGTGTAATTTATCATAATTTAATTGTTGCAAGGCTCTGTATCAAAAAAAAAAAAATTGTTGCAAGGCTACCAGTCTCAAACTTCCAACGGCCTTTCAAATCAAACCTTCCAATTCAACCACTCCTGTCAATTCAACTTTATCTCCCATCACATATACATAAATTACAACTACATCTTCAGGTCTCTTTTGTTTTCCGACATTGAAGGGAAGGAATTAAGGAAAATGAGTTGGACCCTCCGCGGGGCGGGCGCGGGGGGGGGGGGGGGTTTTGTTGGGGTCATCTCTGATTTGGCTGAAAAATTGATTTTGTTTTTTTTTGTTTTTTTAACCAGTGGACAGTTGTCAATTGTCACTCAGGTGCTGGGGGTCGCCCCCAGGAGTTCCCAGCATTGCCTAGGAATTAATAGTGAGAAAATTGGTAGAGAAGGAATTAAGTAAAATTATATTTATTTTGATAATAGTTGTTAGTATGGAGATTGTTAAATTATTTTTATATAAAATAATTAAACAAATAAAAAAAATACAAAAACATTAAACATTAATGTTTTAAAAAAAATGCCTAACATGTAAAAAAATTTTAAAAAATAAAAATAAAATTCAAAAAATTCAAAAAAATAAAATAAATAAAATAATGATTTTTACTTAACAAAAAAATACAAAAAATTAAACATTAATGTTCAAAAAAAATACCCGACAGGTAAAAAATAAAATAATAAATAAACAAAAATGAAAAATTTTTAGTCGGCCGGACTATTTTTCTAATACCAAGTCCTACAGGCCTATCCTAATCCCCTCCCCAAGGGGATTCGTAGTCCGGAGGAGATTACAAATTCCCTCTCCATCCCTCAAAACAAACATAATATTAATGAATTTTACTTCATTATAAATTTCAATTCCCTCCCTATAATCCAAAACAAACAGGCCTCATAGTTTCTTTTCTTTTCCCCTTTCGAAAAATAAAATCTGGTATACTTTCATAACTGTTATCTTTGGCTTTCCTATTTATCTTCTCATTTAAATTTGTTAGAAAAGTGGCATTCCCACTTTCCTTTTTTATACTTTTATGATTTATAAATTTTATATTTATTCAATTTCAATGTATACTTTCAATAAATTCCAGCAATTTAATTGGAGGACCTATTTCATAGGTTGTGGGCTTATTCTCAATCAATCTAGGTGATCTAACTTGTTTATAAAAAAATTAAGTTGATTAAGTATTTATAATTATATAATTAGATAAATATTTTTTTAATAAAAAAATTAATGGTCTTTTTTCGAAATCATACATAATATTATTTTTAAAAAAATAAATGTAATACAATCATATAGTTATTAATGTTTAATCAATTTTTTTTTATTTTTTTTATTTTTGAAATGATTGAACCACTCAACAAATATAAAGTGAAGAATTAAAATTATTAAAATTAGCATGAGTCAACCCACAACCCATGAGCATGGAATGTCGATTCCCTTGAAAAAGAGCAATGCTAGGGTTTGGGATACAAAAAATTTTGCCAAAAATTCTACTATCCATTCGAGTGCTTAGGAAAAATTTTGATAGAAAATTTGAAAACTCTATGGTGTGTTTGGTTGGGGGATTTGGGAAGGGAATTGGAAAGGAAAAGGAAAAATGTGTGTGAAATTATGTGAAATGTAAGTATATTTTATTTATATTTCACCTAACTTTTCTTTTTCTCTTTCCAAATCTCTCCTCAAATCCCCTAACCAAAAACAGCGTAACATTTTTACTTGAAAAAAGTACTCTAAAAACAAAATATATACAACAAATTCAAATTTAATATGGTGTCAGTTATATTTAGAATAAATATGATTTATCTATTTATTATTTAGGTATATTTTAAAATAATTTTCTAAGCATATAATATTATTTTTTTTGGTGAGTATATAAGATTATGAGTGCTATATATAAATTTCTTATTTTGTTGCGTTTTTAATTGTTTCTTGGTAAATTATACATCACCATCAAGATAAATAAAGCACAAAAAAATTATAAATTTGGTATAATTATATTGATTAATCTTTTATTAAGGTTAAAATAATCAAAATGAATGTAAATAGTTTTAAAATATAAATATAAAGACGGATAGAATACACGTCTCAGTGTAAAGATATGCTAATCTAATTTTTTTTCATTCATACAATTAATGGTTATTAATATATGAATTAAAATTATAAAGGAGGGTAATGTAATTATGTCAAATTTGTAAGACACGATACATTTTTTCTAATTTTTTTTTTTTTTCATGCAGTTTGTTTGTATCTTTGAAATATGTAGATCTGTTGTGGAACTAGCTCATAAACTAATCAAATCTGTACATACTCTTCGCTAATATCTATATATATAAGAACCGCTTAGTTGCTTGAGGTTTGCCTTTTCTTTTCGATTTTGCCTTTTATTTTGAATAATTTACTAATGGTGACCTATATGTTGAGAGAATGTTTTTTTTTGTAATTACGCAAACATTCTTAGTCAATTATGCAATAGGTTTTTTCGTAATTACACGAACGTTCTTGGTCAATCATGAAACAGATTTTTTTGTAATTATGCAAACATTCTTGGTCAATTATGAAACATAAATTTTTATTTTTTAACAAATTACAGATACATCCATAAGATTTGTTTAAAAAATGAATCGATCTTATAATACTAGAAATTACAACTACCATTTGTTATAAATTTTCATTTAACGCAATATTTAGGAGAAAAAAAAAATTAATTCTCCTATGCAATAATAAATTATCAAAATTGTTTATTAAAAAATATTTATCATATCATTAAAAATTGTTAATTGACTTAATGATTTATTTATTAAGAAAATGGTTAATTGAAAAATAATTTTCATATCATTAAAAATTGTTAATTTACTTAATGATTTACTTTTTAATAAAATTGGTCATTTGTTATGCGAGTATAATTAATGTATTAATAAAATTAGTTGTTTGTATATATATGTATTTTCTTTTACTTTTTTATTAGTCCAGTGAATTATCTTAATAATTTCTTTTAAATGAGAGAATTATCTTAGTATTTATTTTATATTTATTTGTTGAGAAAAGCTACACACCACAATTTCTTTTTCACAAATTCGGAAGAAATGTTAAAGACTCTTAAATTCATCCAAAATGATATAGTAATAGAATTGGAGTCTACATCATTGGTGTATAATAAATCAAAAAAAGATACATATCATACCACATAATTCTATTATATTTTTAATGATTTATTCTATTCAATTGAATAATATTTTAATTTTTAAAAAATTATCAAAAAACTGTTATATACATATCTAAGGTTTTGTTGTTGCACAAAAAAATGTAATTCATCATTCTTTCTTGGGGTTTTTTTTTAAGGTCCCTCGTATTAAGATTTTATAACATAAAGAACATCTAATATTTTCATAATGTCTAAGGTCCCTCAAGTTGATCCAGAGAAAATTGGTCCAGAGAAAATTACTCCAGAGAAAATTCACGTCACAGAGAAAATTGGTCCAGAGAAATTTTGAAAATTTCTCCAGACAACGTAGCAATCCTTTCTTCAAGCAACCTACTGGAAATCCAGAGAAAGTTGGAAAAGAAGAGGTTGCCAAACTTCTCTGGACAACATTGAGGACTAGTTCAATCCAAACCAGAGAATTTCTCTGGATCAACCCAGAGAAATTTTAGTTCAAACCATAGAATTTCTCTGGACCAATAGAGAAAAAATTCAGTTTAAACCCGAGAATTTTTCTGGACCAACCCAGAGAAATTTCAGTTCAAACAAAAAAATTTCTCTTCACCAATCCAAAAAAATTTCAGTTCAAAGCAGAGAGAGAAGATCATTTCATTGAGTGAATAAGCAACAAATAGCAACCTATATATATATATATTAAACAAATTTCTCTGAGTTTGTTTTTTTGAAATTTCACTGACTTGTCAAGATATTTCCATGGCATCATTAAAGACATCAAACCCTAACCCTACACTTGATGATCCTCTTTCATGATGTAACCCAGGCAACACCCCTGTGTATCTCTCATTTATTAAGCCAATCTTAATCCCAAAATGAAAATATACTTATGAACCTCCATTTTCATTCACCTCCAAAACCCTTTAACCCAATAACGAGAACGAGGAAAAGAAGCAAGAAAATAGTCAAAACAAGGCTTCATTGAAATCAGTGAAAGTCTTAGATTTTTCATTGAAATCAAATCTACCCTTTGATTTCAGGTACTTATTCTCTAAGACTAACCCTTCGATTGAACCCATTGGGTATTGTGAACCACCGAGATTCTCTCCCTTTGGACCTGAATAGCTCGACCGGAAATGGACTGGCACTTATGCTTTGGCTGAAGAAGCAGTTGATTTGCTATAGGTAGGAGAACAATGACGCGAGGTTCTTGGTGGACCACTCTCCGAAGAAGAAGTTGTTGTGCTTGTGGAATGGTTTCGTCATAATGATTGTTCTCAACAGATTAATTTGGGTACTCTATGTCTCTCTCTCTCCTCTATATTCCCTCTCTCTCTCTATATATATGTATATATATCACTCACTCATCAGATTTGAGAGTGAGTGCTATAGTGTAATGGTAATCTCAAACACACACAGATCGATTGACTGTGTATTTTTGGTGTTTGATTTGGCATTTTGTTGAGGATCTGGGAGAGAAGGAAAAAAAATGGGCTTGTGAAATCAACAGATAGATAGAGAAAGAGATGAGGAAGAGAGAGAGGAAATACAGCGGAGAGAGAGAGAGAGAAAGAGAGAGAGGAAGTGCTGCTTTGCCATTTCTTCTCTCTAGGGTTTCGGAGAGAATGAGGGGAAGTGCTGCTCTGTAGTAGAGGAGGGGAGACAAAGAGTCAAATTTCTCTGATACATGTTTAGGGACCTTAGACATCAAAAAATAATTTTGTAGATCTCTTCCATTACGAAAAGTGGGAAAGGAACCCTAGACTAATTTTCCTTTGTTTCTTTCATTGGGCTGGTTTAGTACAACTAAAATTTAATAATAAGAAAGCATCTCTCTCCGACTTTCAACTAATTAACTTTTTTTATTTTTCTTTATTATTTAAGTTATTTCTATCTAATAAATAATAAACAGAAGATACACTAAATAATTTAAGACAAATTTTTTAAAAAATAATATATAAATAAGGTAATTATTGATAAAACTGAAAATTAAATATTGAAAGTTGAATATTTAATTTTTTAAGTTGAAAAGTTATTTAATATGTATAATATTAAAGTTGAAAATTACTATTTTTTAATTTTATATTGTGATAGTGAATTGATTGTGGTGGTAGAGGCAACAATGGTGCCTATAACCCAATGGCAATGGTGATTGAGATAAATATAAAGTAGTTGTGAGTGCTCATTTGGGAAGTTGAGGTTTGAGACTTTTTGGCTAAAATAGTCACACACAAAAAAAGAAAAAAAAGGTTTTTTAGTCCAATAATACAAAACATCATGTCCAACTCATAATCATTACATTCTTTCTCTCACAAAAGTCAAGAAAGCCAAAAAGCTCATCCCAAACGAGACTTTTTAGCCCTAGACTAAAATAGCAAAAAAATCAAAAAGCCAACCCATTTCCCAAACGAACAGTGAGTGTGCTGACGGTGGAGTGATAATGGTTATGGAAGTGAATGATTATAGTAGTTTTTTATGGTGACGGTAATATGGTATTAAAATGATAGTGATGTTTATAAAACAATGACAATAATGATGAAGGTGATGGTAGTTGTGGAAGGTTGGTGGTAGTATCAATGGCGATAATGGTAGTAGTAGTGGTGATGGCGGCGATTGTGAGGTTATAATTGTGTACGTTGATACTTATGTATAAGTATTTATAAATTTAGTCAAAATTAAATAAATTTTTTATCATTTGCAATTTTTTTTAAAAAAATTTTAACCTATATTTTAATAGCTACTTAAATTTTTTTTTGAACGAATTATCAATTGGTTTAATTAATTTTCACTTCATACATTTAATTTTAAGTATGCTGAATTAGATTATTAAATTGAGTAATGTCAGAGATATCAAATTTTCTACCAAATAAATGACTAAATATCTTACATAAGTATGGGATCCGCAATTTTGTGGACCTCACAACCATATAAGACATTTGATCATTTATTTGGTAATATATAGTATAGATTAAAGTGTAATATTTTGATAATAATCATATGTGTTGGACTTTCAAGAAATTCATATGTGTTGTACTTTTCAAGAAATTTTTTTTATGATTGTTCTTAATGTATTAAAGTGTTATTATGAGGGATAATAATCGTGTGTGTTGGGACTTTTCAAGGAATTTATATGTGTTGGACTTTTTAAAGAATTTTTTTTATACTTGGGGGTTAAGAGAAGTTAATAAATGCTAAGGTTTTTTTTTTTTTTAAATAAAAAATCAAGAAATTTAGATTGGGATATTGGAGCTCCCATAAGACTTAGGGGGTTAGAAACCCCATTTTTCTTAATATATATAGATAAATAGATAGATAGATAGATATATCTTTTTATTTTTATTTTTATTTTTATTTTTGTGTGGTTTCTATTCGGGTATTTTTTTTTTCAATTTATTTAAGATGGAGTTGTGGGTATCTTTTTTTTTCAATTTAATTTATCTGTGGTTTCCATTTGTTTCTAATTATTATTATTTAGGTAAGTTATGATGTGAGTTAGGTATGTGATAGACATGTGAGTTTTATTGATTTAAAGTTTATTTAGATAAACTTTTAATAAAAAAAATTTTAGTTTTTTAGTTTTTTTTGTTATGTTATAATATAATATATAAAATATAGGTAGATATCTACAACTTTAATAAAAAATATTATCTGATTTTTTTGGGAAGAGAAAAATAATGCAAGCTTTAATATTTTTTTTTGAAAATTTGTGAGAGAGATTAGGAGGGAGAGATTATGAAATATTTTTGTTATTAAATAAATAAATCAGTCAATAGTTTTTTTTAATCTATTTTGTAAATTAAAAATCAATAATTTTGGAAAATTGATTAATTTTTCCCATTAAGTGATTTTAAATTTTGATAGATATACATAAAAAAAAATACATAATTATATTATTAAATCATAATTCAAATTTAGATGTTATATCGTTTTGAGATTTATAGCTAAATTCTTATCTTTTTTATTTTTATTTTTGTGTGTAACTATAGTGTATAGGAGAAATTAAAAATGATGTTGCAATAATTATGAGAGAAGTGAAAAGGGATTATGGGTTGGGAGATGTCAATAAATGTTGAGGTTGGATTGGGAGAAGTCAATAAATGCTGAGGTTTTTTT
This sequence comes from Camellia sinensis, assembly GCF_055761805.1. Classification (NCBI taxonomy): domain Eukaryota; kingdom Viridiplantae; phylum Streptophyta; class Magnoliopsida; order Ericales; family Theaceae; genus Camellia; species Camellia sinensis. Next base: position 153,841,796 of record NC_138970.1, read on the forward strand.
TTTAAATTAAAAAATTAGAAAATTAAGATTAAGAAATTGGAACTCCCACATGCCTTGGGATTAAAAATTCCCTTTTGCTTAATATATAGTATTTTAAAGTGTAATATTTTGATAATAATCATATGTGTTGGACTTTCAAGAAATTCATAAGTGTCGGACTTTTCAAGGAATTTTTTTTATGATTGTTCTTAATGTATTAAAGTGTTATTATGAGGGATAATAATCGTGTGTGTTGGGACTTTTCAAGGAATTTATATGTGTTGGACTTTTTAAAGAATTTTTTTTATACTTGGGGGTTAAGAGGGTTGGTTTGGCAAGGGCTCATTGGGCTTTTTTGGCTCAATGAGCCATAAAAGACAGAATAGGCTCATGAGCCACAACAGACAAAACATCCCATCCAACCCCATAGTCATTACACTCTTCTCTCACAAAAAAATCAAAAAAGCCAAAAAGCCAAAAGCCCTTCCCAAACTAAGCTTTTGAGCCTAGGCTCATATAGTCAAAAAAGCCAAAAAGCCGAAAAGCCAACCCACTTCCCAAACGGAGGCTTAAATGCTAAGGTTTTTTTTTTTAAAAAAAATAAAAAATCAAGAAATTTAGATTGGGATATTGGAGCTCCCATAAGACTTGGGGGGTTAGAAACCCCATTTTTCTTAATATAGATAGATAGATAGATAGATAGATAGATAGATATATCTTTTTATTTTTATTTTTATTTTTGTGTGGTTTCTATTCGGGTATTTTTTTTTCAATTTATTTAAGATGAAGTTGTGGGTATCTTTTTTTTAAAATTTAATTTATCTGTGGTTTCTATTTTTTTCTAATTATTATTATTTAGGTAAGTTATGATGTGAATTAAATATGTGATAGACATGTGAGTTTTATTGATTTAAAGTTTATTTAGATAAACTTTAAAAAAAAAAAATTAGTTTTTTAGTTTTTTTTGTTATGTTATAACATAATATATAAAATATAGGTAGATATCTACAACTTTAATAAAAAAATATTATCTGATTTTTTGGGAAAGAGAAAAGAATGCAAGTTTTAATATTTTTTTTTGAAAATTTGTGAGACAGATTAGGATGGAGAGATTATAAAATATTTTTGTTATTAAATAAATAAATCAGTCAATAGTTTTTTTTAATCTATTTTGTAAATTAAAAATCAATAATTTTGAAAAATTAATTAATTTTTCCCATTAAGTGATTTTAAATTTTGATAGATATACATAAAAAAAATACATAATTATATTAATAAATCATAATTCAAATTTAGATGTTATATCGTTTTGAGATTTATAGCTAAATTTTTATCTTCTTTTTTGTTTTTATTTTTGTGTGTAATTATAGTGTATAAGAGAAATTAAAAATGGTGTTGCAATAATTATGAGAGAAGTCAAAAGGGATTGTGGGTTGGGAGATGTCAATAAATATTGAGATTGAATTGGAAAAAATTAATAAATACTGAGATTTTTTTTTTAAATTAAAAAATTAAAATTAAGAAATTTGAGTTTCCATAGGTCTTTGGATTAAAAATTCACTTTTACTTAGGCCTCGTTTGGGAACATGCTAATTTAGTAACTTTTTGGCTATTTGGCTAAAATATGAGTTAAAAAAAACTAGTATGTTTGGGATGACTTTTTAACTTTTTATGAAAAAATGTGCAAAAAGTAGAGAGAAAAGAGAATCTTTGACTTTTTGGTATGAGTTGTTGACTTTTTGGCTAATTTAGTAACTTTTTGACTTTTTAACTAAAAATGATGGTTCCCAAACGAGGCCTTAATATAGTGTATAGATAGAAGAGTGAGAATATAACACTCCCAATTTTCATCCATCATTTAAAATATTTTTTGGGTTTCCAAAACTTCAAATTTTCAATCTAAAACCAAACTACACGATAAAATGAAATGAATCAATCAACATCTTGGATTGGGTTTTTCTGATCATCATCAAATCGTCACTTGCTTTCTGTTTCTTTTGAAGAATCAAATGGCAACAAAAATTGGTTCATTCAGACACAGCTTCGCAGAGAGGAGCAAAGAAAGGCTTCTCTCTCGAAAAGGCTACTCAGAGCTCGGCTACGGAAGCTCTGATGGCGACGAAGAAAAAGTTCGGTTCCAGTGCTTCCATTCGATCATCGAAGGGATTAGAAGTTTCTGGAATGGTTCCAAAGACACTGCAATCAAGGTCTATGAAATGGGTCGATCTGATCCACAGAAAGTTTTCTTTGCAGCCAAGATGGGTCTAGCTCTAGCACTCGTATCTCTGCTCATCTTCTTCAAAGAACCGCTTCAGAGTGCTAGCCAATACTCTGTTTGGGCAATCCTCACTGTGGTTGTGGTTTTTGAATACAGTGTTGGTAGGTACTATTTTAGTATCAATCACACCACCACATCTTTCACTTCCAAATCAATTTTGTTTGTATTGTTGTCAATGCTGGGACTGAATTCATACACCAGATTTGTGGGTGATTTCGAGTAGTTTTGTGTTTGAAACCCGAACGAGCTGTAAGTCAGTGGTAATTTGTGGGTGATTATTGTATGAGATACTTGATTTGTGGGTGGGTATCAGATTAGTCTCGTTTTTGAAACCCAGGTTAAATTGATACACATGATTTGTGGGTGGGTGATTACTCTGAGATTTTGTATGACATTAGGCCTTTGACATGAATTAGTTTAATAATTTTTTACTTTTTTCGAAAAGATTTGTGGGTGGGTGATTACTCTATGAGATTTTGTATGACATTAGGCCTTTGAAATATATTATTTTAATAATTTTTTATTTTTTACGAAAAAAATGTGTTAGGCCTTTGAAATATATTATTTTAATAATTTTTTATTTTTTACCAAAAAAATGTGTAGAAAAATAAAAATTTAATGATTAGTCTCACCCTTCAAACCCAAACCTGGGCTAAATTGATACACATGGTTTGCGGATGATTATTTGAGATTAGTCTCGCCGTTGAAACGCGAGCTGCGAGTAGAGACAATGGCCACCCACAGCACAGGTAGCTTGGTGGTTGAGCTCGGTCAAAGCCTGGGCTAAATCGATACACATGATTAATGGGTGTTTAAGGGTTGGTTTGGGAAGTGTGTTGGCTTTTTGAATTTTTGGCTATTTTAGTCTGGGCTAAAAAGCTTAGTTTGGGAATGATTTTTTGATTTTTTGGCTTTTTTGATTTTTTTTGTGAGAGAAGAGTGTAATAATTATGGAATAGATGTGATGTTTTGTTTTTGTGGCTAAAATAGCCTATTTTGTCTTTTGTGACTAAAATAGCCAAAAAAGTCCCATATTCTTTTTCCCAAACTGTGCTAAGTGTTTTTTATTAGACTAGTCTTGCCTCTGAAACCCGTGCTGCGAGTAGGGGCCATGGCCACCCACCGCACGGTTTGGTCAATAGTTGAGCACAGTCAAAGCCCCGTGCTAAATTGATACACTTGATTTGTGAGTGATTATGTGTATCTAATGAGAATAATCTCACATTTGAAATCCCGAGTTGCGAGTAGGGGCGATGGACACATACCATTAAACAAACGCTGTCTAATTCAGTTCTGATCAGATTAGTAGTTTCAATTGTGTATTTCACTATTGCAGGTGCTACCCTTAACAAGGGATTTAATAGGGCATTGGGAACATTATCTGCTGGAGGGCTTGCTATGGGGCTTGCAGAGCTCTTTCTAATGGCTGGGAAGATGACAGAAGTTTATATTGTCATTAGTATTTTTATCGCAGGTTAGAGTTTCATGATTTTATTGGTTCATATCGTATTGACTGATTTGTATTGGAATTTTGAGCCTCTGAGTCGGATATTTTGTGCCCGTATCAGCTCAGCTGATACACGCTGTTTTTGTATCTGTATCACCCGATATGTATTGATATATTTTTTAATCAATCTTTTGTCAATACTATTTACAAAAAAACAAAATGTCAATACTATTTGAAGGTCTCTTTTATTACTTTTAATAGTAATTCATTTTATTAATAGGGAAAAATAAAAGATAAGATATTTTGTACTCTATTTATCTAAGTAAAACATGATTTTAAATGTCACGATATTGATTAAAATGTTGCAATTAAGTTTAAGAGTCAAAATATGTCTATCATTGAGTTTTATGGCATTTGTTGATGATTTTAAAAGAAAAATCACAATTCCTATTAGTAACTGTTACCACGATTTTGAACCTTGATACATATCTTGCCCCATATAGCTCCCAATTTTATTTTATTTTTTTAGATTGGCATGATAAATGTTTTTTTTTTTTTTTTGATGTCTGTTTGTTTTGGTTTTAGGATTTTGTGCTAGTTATGCCAAATTGTACCCGCCAATGAAGCCATACGAGTATGGGTTTCGTGTATTCTTGTTGACGTATTGTATTGTAATGGTGTCTGCGAGTTCATCCTCAGAGCCATTCACGACGGCTTTCTATCGGTTATTGCTTATTGCTGTTGGTGCGGCCGTTGCTTTGATCATCAACACATGTTTTTTCCCAATTTGGGCAGGTGAAGACCTACACAAATCTGTGGTGAAAAATTTTAAAGGTGTTGCCAGTTCTTTGGAAGGTTAGACTAAGCTTGACTATACTAAGAGATTTAAAATGTATGTAAATTGTCTTTTTTTCATGATTCTCTAATATGATATGGAGGTTTTGTCTAGGTTGTGTGAATGGGTACCTTCAATGTGTTGAATATGTGAGGGTCCCTTCAAAGATCCTCACATACCAGGCTTCTGATGACCCGGTGTACAATGGCTACAGATCGGCCGTGCAATCTTCAACCAAAGAGGAATCCCTTGTATGCTCCATCATGTTGTACTATTTGTCCACTTCAATGTGTTCGTAAAGACCGGAGCAGTTTGTTTTATGCCATTTCTTGTTTATGCAGCTAGAGTTTGCGATATGGGAACCACCTCATGGCCCCTATAGAACATTTAGTTATCCTTGGAGAAACTATGTCAAAGTAGGCGGTGCATTGAGGCATTGTGCTTTCATGGTAATGGCAATGCATGGTTGTATGCTATCTGAAATACAGGTAAATATATACACATTCTATTCTCATATATTACCATGTCATGTTGAAGCTCGCTACACTTGAGATGTTTATATTTCTTGAGATCTTAGATGTTAATGCTCTATTTGTTTTGTTGGAATGAGATGGAATGGAATGGCGATTTCTTAGACTTTCTTATGGAATGATCATTATCTTAATATGGTAAAAGATAATTCTATTTATAATGCATTTGTCATTATTTCTTCAGTCTAACTAAACATGGGAATGAATATTTTAATGGAATGATAATTCCATTCCTCTTTATTCCAGTGAACCAAACACTACCTAATAGTTTGCAATTATATAGTTTTGTAGCTTTCCCTTTCTTGTTTGGTTGACACGAAACTTTTGAAGAAAAGTATTTGTCAAATGTCCATCAATTAGTGATGGATATATCAGGATACAATTGCTTGGATAAGTTAATTTTAGTTGCTACAAAAAATTTAGGGGTTTTAATTCTAGTTTTTTTACTTTGGCTCCTTCTGGTGGAAGTAAGCAATAAATCCTTTCTTTTGTGTGAAAGGGGTCCTACCACACTAATAGGAAAATAAAAGGAAAGGGGAAAGTGAAATGAAATAGAAGGTTTTTTTTTTTTTCCCAGACAGCCAATTTAAAAAATTACGATGATTTATGAAGATAATCACATGCTTCCTTTTTCTTTTTTTTTGTTGTGCAATTTGCATTTGTAGGCACCGCCAGAAAAGAGACGGGTTTTTGATAGTGAGCTTCAAAGGGTAGGTACCGAAGGAGCTAAAGTATTACGAGAACTTGGAAACAAGGTAGAAAAGATGGAGAAACTAAGCCCCGTAGACTTGCTTCAAGAAGTGCACGATGCAGCTGAAGAGTTGCAAATGAAGATAGACCAAAAATCCTATCTTCTAGTCAATTCAGAGAGCTGGGAATCTGGAGAACTTCCCAAAGAATATGAAGAAGCTCAGAATTCTTTTGATGTGAACACTAATGAAGACAGGGTCTTGGTGATCAAGTCCCTCAGCGAAACAGGACTATATGTCAGATCAGTCCCCTTGTTGAGAACGTGGGAGACTCCTAGCCCAAACATGGGAATCAATTCTTCCCTTTCAGAATTGGCTTCCTCAGAAAATTTGTTTAGGAGAGAGACAGCGTGGCCATCGCAAATCTCACTTACTACCGATGTGGTGTTTAATGAGAAAGAAGTGAAAACATACGAAAGTGCGAGCTCATTGTCATTGGCAACATTTGCTTCACTTTTGATTGAGTTTGTTGCGAGGCTTCAAAATCTTGTGGATTCATTCAACGAGCTTAGCGTGACGGCAAATTTTAAGGAACCAGTGGATATTGCACCGGGAGAGAAAGAGCTGCTTGGATTTTGGACCAGACTTGTTAAGTGTTTTTGGTTCAATGATTGACACATTGGTTATATATTCAATAATTCAAGAGATAAGTTTGATCCAATGATTGTGTTCATCTAACATTTTCTTACATTACTTAAAATACTGAAATGCAATGGCAACTGAGGACTGTGTGAGGCACTATGGAGTGTGATAGTAGTGTACACCGAGCCATGTTTGTTGCGAAACTTTGATAAATTTCTCACATTTACAACTTGTAACCCTAGCTATATATATGTATTTTAGCAATGGGGCAACTCTGTTGTGTCTTGTAATTCGTTCTTTTACATAGTGAAATAGCCGCAACTACTGTGGATGTAACCCATTTATCAGTAAACCACATAAATATTGTATTGTGTGCTTGATATCTAATTTATTTATTTATTATTTATTTTGTGACTTTGTATTGAGTAGATCTCATGCTAGGGTTCTGAAATTCTTTGAGAGACTGAAGGAGTGCATCCACTGAAGAGGGTATCAGTATTCTCTCTTCAAATTGTTTGATATGATTTGTTTGGAAGGAAACAAATTAAGGTGGGTGGGAACTGCAAAGCCCAAATTTCTGAGGCTTCTGTAATCCATAAAATGTATAGATGATCAAAATAAAACTTTAATACTAAATGGAGGTGTCTGCTGCAACTTGGGTAACAAATCTTCATTTTTAAATATTTGAATATAGAATTTGTGGATAAAAAAGAAACGGGAAAAGAAAAATCAATGAAATAAAAACTAATATATATATATATATATATTTCTTTCTCTCCATAAATTTATGATCTAAATACATGGTAACCAACTAAAATAAAATAAAATCTATGGAACCTCGGTGTTGGGCAAAATTAGCTCTTCTTGTGGAAAAGCTTACTTGAGGAAATGGATTCCAGTTGATCTATACTATCCTCAATGTAAGGATGAGTTTAATTACGCTTATCATCTTTGTAATTTTATTAAAATTTTTACTTTAGTCCCTTTTTTTTAATTGTACCAATCAACTCTTTACACGTTAAGTTAAATTGCAATCACACCTTTTCATCCATCTATTATTAACAAAGTGGAAAAATTTGTCATTTGAAATATATGTGGCATTTTTATTGTCTCATTAATACCATTATTATGATGTCCAAATCCTTTAAAGCTTAGGTCTCGTTTGGAAACAGGCTAATTTAGTAACTTTTTGGCTATTTGGCTAAAATATGAGCTAAAAAAAACTAGTGTGTTTGGGATGACTTTTTGACTTTTTACGAAAAGATGTGAAAAAAGTAGAGAGAAAAGAGAATCTTTGACTTTTTAGTATGGATTGTTGGCTTTTTGGCTAATTTAGTAACTTTTTGGCTTTTTGACTAAAAGGGAGGGTTCCCAAACGAGGCCAGTACATTAATTGATAATTTTTGTCCCTTTGTGTTGTCTCCGTTATTGTTGAACCTTTTGAGTCTTGTGTTATTATTTATTTCTTCTTGTGGTTGTTTTGGTAGGTACATCTTAGTGTGTTTCGAGATGTCATTTGTGCGTTTGGGTGTAAGAGAGAAACTGGGAAGGTTGGTTAGTGTTTTGTAATTTCTTTGTTTTACCTTCAGGTTGAGACCGCTTGAGTGGTCTTTTAGTCGTTCAAGCAGTGAAATCGACCTTCTAGTATCTCGCTTTGCAGTCTGAACTTTTAGGAGCATACTTTCTTCGCTCGAGCAAATCTTTCATTGCTCGAGCAATCTTTTACAGAAGGGAGTGGAGATTTTGGAAGTGGGTATTTTTCGCTCAATTGATCACTCAAGCAGTCTCTCAAATTTGAATTGTTCGCTCAAGTGCAAGTTTGGTCGCTCAAGCTTGTCCACAGTGTGCTCTGAAAATTGTGTCAAATCATTTCAAAAGTTGAGCCATTGTAGACACCTCATTTTTGACCGTCCTCAAGACTTAGACGTCACCGCTTGAGCACTCGGTGATCATCCGTGTTTGTGCTCGTCCTGAGTTCCTGGAGGTCTCGGCCACGCGCGCCGTACCTCAGGATCTCTCGACTCGACTATTTTGTGTCTGGTTTTGCACCAAACACTTGTGTTTTGCCTGTGAAGGACAGGGGATGGCTTGTTTGCCATCCCCACACATCACCGGCCATGGCTTGAGGCCACCGGCCATTGGTTTGTTGCCACCGGCCAAATGTTTGGCCGACCGGCACTTTTTGTGGCCGGCCGACCATCTATTTTGGTCAAATTGCATTTTTTGCCGGCCGACCACTGTTCATCTGCTTTTGCAGATATTTTTGTGCCAGCTGTGATAGCTAGCACCCACCTTTGCTCCCCTCCATACACGTGTATGGAGGGATTTCAACCTTGTTAGCTTGCCTTGGAAGCTTTACAAGGTTGAATCTTCTATAAGAGGAAGCTTTTTCTCCCTCTTTGAGGAGAAATAAGATTTTTTCCAGAGCTTTGAGTTCTAGGGTTAGGGTTTGCATATCCTCCATCTCTATATCTCTCTCGCTCTTGTGTGTTAGTGTGTGTTTTGTCTTACTTTTGCACAAAAACACCTAGTCTTACACTTTTTCTTGGTTGCTAAGGGGCCAGAGGTCTGTTCTTGGTGTTCTTGGGTGGTTTTGAGCTCAAAGAAGCAGCTAGTCCACCATTTGTGAAGAGGGTCTTCAAGGGTAATATTCTTGCTTTTTTACCCCATTTTTGCATAGTTTTTTTAACTACCTTGCAACTGTTTTTAGACTTGGTGTATAACATATAAAAGTCTTGTTTTTGTCTACTCTAAATAGTTGTTTAAGAGTGTTTTGAGCTTTGAGATTGTTTGACCCCTCTTAAGCCTTGTTAGGCTTCATTTTTGTGTATTTTTGGTGAGCTCCGGGACCATCGTATTTGGGCCTCCTCACCACTGAAATCTTAAGGGATTTCAGTGGTGAGGATGGTGCCTTGAGGTCCTAAGAAGGAGAGGGCTACCCCCTCTCCTTGTTGTCCTTGAAAAGGACCATTTTTGCCTCATGTGTAAGCATGTAATTTAGGTTCATGTTGGCCATGTCCTAACTGATTTTTGTGCTTATTATGTCATAATATAGCTCTGTTTTTACTTGGTTTAGACACATCTTGCATGCCTTGCATACATGTCTTGTAATGCCATGTTTAGGCCTTAACATGCTTTAGGTGTTGACCCTTGTTCTAGCATAATTTTGGCCAAGCTTTGTGAAACTTTTGTGTATGTTTCAATGTGCTTTAGCTCTGTTTTCAGTCATTTTGGTCATGCTTAACATATTTTGTATAGTTTCTTTGCATTCTAGCTTATAGGCTTTGAATATGTGAGTATGTGGCATGCTTTACTTGCCTTGTTCTAGTGGTTTGGCACCACTTCGAGCATCATTTCAGTCCTCATAGCATGCTTGTATGCTCGCATTTGATGCCCCTTTAATGCTTTATAAGGTTGTTATCTTATGCCCCTTACTTAGGCCCTTGTGTACACTTGCATATTTAGGCCACTTAGATGCCATCTAGGTGCACCCTTAGCATTGCTTAGGTCTGCCTTGGACCTGTTTTAATCCCTCTTAACCTTGTGAAGCTTGGTTGACTTAGCCATGGTTTAAGCCTCATTGGCTTGCCTTAAGTGCTTGGATCATTATTGCATGCTTTGCTTGTTTTGATTATTTGGTTTGGCACCTCTCTTTCATGATTTTCAGAGCTTACATTGCATGCTAATTGTCCATGGTCATCTCTTTTAAGTGTGCTTAAAAGTTGCCTTTTGATGCTTAGGAAGTGGATCATGTATGCATGCATGCTTGTATGTGCATTTGGCCCCATTTCCATAGTTTATGGCCACTGTTTTAGGCTTGTTTGAGGGCTGCCTAAATTAGTTTAAGTCCATCCTTCATGTGTTATAGCATGCTTGCCTCGTGCATTGTTGCATACTTGGCCTATTACATGTTGTTGCTTGCTTGAAATCATGATGTATTTGGCATGTATTTTATTGGTCAAGTTGCTTTGCATTGTTCCTATGCTTAGTCCACTTTACATGTTGTTGCATGTTTGCCACTAGCATAGTTGTCACATGCCTTGCATGCTCATTTTGCATACTTAGCCTCCACGTCTAGGTTGCATTCCATTTGTATGCATGCTTCACCTCTTGGGTTGAGTATGATAGAGGTCGAGCCCCTTTGTTTGATTATGTGCATTGCATTCCATATCAAAATGCATACTTGGTTTCTTGGGCCATCACGCATCGAAATGCGCGATTGATGGTCCGAGAATCGAAACCCATCCTCCTTTGAGTCATGAATATGATAAGGAGTGTGGTTGGTGCATACATTGCTTGAAATGCATTGCCATGCTATGTTTTGTCCTCTGCTGCTGTCAAAAACAGATTCTGCAGGAAGCTTTGGCCGGCCGGCCATCTCCAGTACCGACCGGCCATCCATCAATGGCCGATAGCTTGAACAAGTGGCCGGTGATCATTCCCTTTGGCTAGTGACCAATTCCATTAGCCGGTGGTGTTCCACAGCACTCAAAGAAGCAACCCTGGGACTTGTACAGTTTTCAGAGGAGGATAACAGTCAAAGCAGAGGCAACTTGTGCATGGCAATGGCTTTCCGAGCGGAGCCGAACACGCATTGCATTGGGCCCTCTTCCCGAAGCTGTTTATTGTTTTATTAGATTAATTAATTTGATAACTAGTTTAATTGGTCTGTAATATTTAATTAGCTTGTAGGTTAGCTAATTGTATTATTCTTTCGGCCCCTCCGAGCGAGGGCAAATTTGTAATAAGTGTGGGTGCGTATGTGTATGTCTTCTAACCCCCACTTCTTTCTCCCTTTTACTTACCTGCTTTTGATAGTTAGTATTAGGGCATATTTAAATTAGCATACCTTATGCTATGCATGCGTGCATCCATACATTTGTCTTGCATGCACCGGGCTCGGCGCATCATACTAACTGCATTGTATTTCAATTCCAAGTTGAATACGTGTTAGCTGTTGCATTTCACATGCCATCCATAGATTAGCCGAGCCTATTGTAGTTGCATCTTGTATGTGTTACATTAGCCATCTTAACATGAGCTAGGATCATGCATTGATTACTAACTAGCTTTTGTTTTACCTCGGAGTACTAGGTAAGTTTTTATGCTTTAGCATCTTGCATGAGTGTGAGTGTTTGCCATGACAACATGCTTACCATGAGGCTATGTGCTTACGTGTTATAACTGCCTGAATGCCTGTGGGTGAAGGTTGGGTTACTTAAATTGGAACAATGCATTGGATGCGAATTTTAAGCCCACTTGAGAGTGACAAAACCATATTTTCTAAAGCCCACTTGAGGGTGGCAAAACCTGCATTTTAGCCTACTTGCGAGTAGCAAACCATTTTCAAAACAAACATGCAATGTTTTGTTCCAATTTAGGCGATTTGGTCTATACTTGTTTGCTGTGCGCATAACATAGTAATTCTAGGCTAATAATCGGAATAGGAACACATAATGCTTTCAAAACAAGATATCACGGTTAGTAGAGGCCGATCTTTGATCGGGCGAGAGGGGGTGCTCATAGCTGACCTTCCCCAATCGTACTCAAGTTCCCGAGCCGAGGCAACTTTGGTGATGACGGACACGTGTCCTTTAGCACTGAGTCAGGGTTTCCTAAATTTTCCAAAATAAAATATTTAGGTGGCGACTCTGTATCTGACAAAGCAGTCCATGTTTGGCACTTCTTTTCTAAAAATCTGTTTTTCTCAAAATGATTTGCCGGATTTGGACTCTTTGGTTCAGATTAAGAACCGTGACAATTTGAGAGTCCTGAACTGTGGTGAACCCAATATGAACAAAACGGGACTCATCCTCCCGGGGCGTTCGGGGACGTCTACAGCCATACACACTTTTCTATCACTTTTAACTTAACACTCTCTCTCTACATTAACTCTCACTCTTTTTACAATTTTTGCATCATATTTTAATATAAATTAATTAAAAATAATTAAAATTCATAAATAAAGTCAAAAAAAATGTTCCAATTATTTGTTATTTTGATAAATTCATCAATATTACTATTAATACAGAATGATCATTTCACAATGGAAAACATATATCTAAAGTCACAAAAAAATTTCATTATCAAAATGAGGGATAAATTAAAAAATAAAAATAAAAATTCACTGATTGATAATTTATTAGCAATAAATTTATCACCAACTAATTTATAAAAAAAAAAAAATTACAAATGACAAACTTGATTCATTTACTGTTACTCACAAACACCTACCCTCTCCCACACATAGAAAACAAGAGAGGTTGATAAATTTATTACCGAAAAATAAATTTGAATTTGAATCTAAATATGATTAGCAATAGATATAGTTTGAGAGAGAGATATTCAGAAAATTACCATTGTTTAGAGTTATGTAGAGTCGATTTTTATCTCTAGAACAACTAGTTTGTAGATTTAAACGAGATTGTCAAAAAACAGTAGCTAATGAGAACGATGATGGTAGAAAATGGTTCGAGCAACAAAGAAAGCGATTGGGTGGTTGTGTAAATTGGCGGCAATAAAGTGTAGATCAACGATGGTAGAGTATAGACCTACAAAGGTAGTAGTGGATCTATGACGGTGGAAGTGGTTAGTGAATAATGGTAGTGGTGAGTAAATCGGCGATGATGGAGATAGTTGGTGAATGATGGTGATAGTCAAACAATGATGGTGATGGTGATGGTGATAGTGGTGGTAGATGGACGATGACAACGACGACGATGGTGATAGTGGCAAGTGGATAGTGACGATGACAGTAGTGGTGGATAATGGTGGTGTTAAAATTTTGAAAAAATGGTGGAGACAAAAATAAAAGGAGAAAAAAAGAGAAGAGAAGATAGAAGTATTTAATAGATAATAATTTAATGACGGTAATATATATATAAGTATTATAAGATTTATTGGTGTATTCAAAAAAGTATTAAGAGGACTTATAGTTAAAAGTCTACATAGAGCTCGTTTAGAAAGTGACTATTTTAGTTGGTATTTTGTTTTTTTGCTTTTTTTATGAAAAAATATGTAGAAAATTAGAAAGAGTGATATGATTGAGAATGTGATTTGATAAAAGGACTATTGATATCTAATTAATGTAATTTTTTATAAATATATTTTAATTTAGGGAAAATTAGTCTAATGTCACGACCCAAACCCGTCCCTATGGGTTTAGCACCGTAACCGGCCAGTAATCCGTGATTACCGAAGGCCTGCTTAACAGTAATAACAGTAATACAAAGTACAGGGGCTGACGGAAGCCAAAACAGTAAATGAAAGATGTCCAATGAGCTGTGACAGTCTGAATGCAAAAAGACTTTTCATAACATTTTCACATTCGGAACAAAAGAAGTATGTACATACATCATATACAAGCATTCAGGTTAGGGACCAAATTCCTACCATAACAGTACAGTAAAAGTCTATACAGTATTACAAACAGCGACAGAAGGGTGAACTGAGACACCCCAAAAAGCCTAAGCTTGAGCACACTTGGAACCTCGCAGTGAGGCACAGTGGTTGGCTTGACAAAAAAGGAGTCAAACCCAACGCTCCTAGCTCTGATCCAGTGCCTAAACACCTACATATATATATATATATATATATATAAACAGTGAGTTAAAGCCCAGTGAATAACATATGCGTAAAGAGGTTAGGAACGAATGTCCTTTCAGTATTTAAAACAGTCATTTAAACAGTATATCAGTTATTCGATCATAGTAGTCATAAGTGGTACATCCAATAGCAAACAGTACAGCAGGTCTTAACAGACTGAACAGTCAGTTGATGGCCATCATATCAGTAAACAGTAGTGGTTCCAAACATGGGAACCGATAGAGATCTCTGTGACAGTAACAGTAATAGTATAGCAACAGTAAGTTTGTCATGGATGCCACGGATACAGTTCGGAAATAGGACAAGCATTCATTCAGTAAGAAATATCATTTCAGAAAGCAGTACAATTGATCATTCAGAAAATATTCATGATTGAATATATCTTTACAACATTGTTAACTCACAGAGTTCTGGGCTATAGATAGGCTAGTGAGCGTCCTCGGATGCCAACCCTACACAGTTACAGGATGAATACACACTAAGTTGCACGTTTGGGAAACAATAACTTAGTCCCTATCTTGACTCGGTGTGGTTCTATAGCATTATCCTCATTAAGATGCCTTAAACTAGGCCTAGGAATGCCTAGGATGGAATGAGGATGCAAAGATGCATTTTAAAACACTTTTCAAATTTTTGCTGAAACAGGGGTCCCACTAGAGTGTGGCTTTCTCTACTCGAGCGAACATGCAGACAAAAGAGCTACACTCGAGCGTGAATTTCCTCGCTCGAGCGGACTGTAAAAGTACTGGATGCACGAAATTCATGCTTGACGGGCGCTCGACCTCCGCTCGAGCGTGACACACAAGTCCTCGCTCGAGCGTGCATTCCCTCGCTCGAGCGGACTGTAAATACATGCAAAGTACTGGATACACGCATTTCACACTCGAGCGTTACTTTCTCCGCTCGAGCGGACTGCATGAACTCAGAATGTACGCTCAAGCGTGGAGTTCCCCGCTTAAGCGTGGATCCAAAATCTAGAATTTTCAGATTTGTCTCCAAGCATGAAACTCAACATTAAAAGCATCAAATTCGATCCTTTTGGGCTAATTTTCTGGAAAACACTTTAAAACTCATAATATGACATGTTTCAAAGATCAATTTGCAAAATCAAAGCCCAAAGGTAGTTCAATTGAACCCATTTCCAAACAAAACTTCAAGAACATGATGTACATGCAATATGCATGAATTTAATCAACTTCAAAGCTTCTAATACAAGAACAAATGAGTCAATCCTTCCAAAAACATGCTGAATTCATGGACCAAAGCTAGAATATGGACATGCATGTGAGGATTTCCATGAAATCAATCTCAAAACTCAACAATGTATACATGCATGCATGATTTAAGCTTCAATTCAACATTTTGAACCAATTCTAGACTCTAATCACTAAAGACTCATTAACCATGCAAGGTACAACTAGAATTCACAATCAATAAGATGAATATCCTACCTTATGTCCTTAATTTCAAGAATGGAAGCTCAAGTATACAAATTCCCTTCAAATCTTCTAATTTTTCAAGCCAATTTTGAAGAACTCAAGTTGTCACCTATCTCTCTCTCTCCCTTTTTCGGTTGGGTCTAAGGAAATGGAAGAGATGATGAAATGGTATGTCTAAGTGTATGAATTGAGCCTCAAGATGTTAATAAAAGTGGCCTACTAGATGGCATTTTGGTAATTAATGCAACTAATGTAATTCAACACTATTTAATCCAATTTAATCATACCAAATCAAATTTCAACTAAATTTACCATAAAATCACATTAATTCTAATTAACACAAAACACTAATCAGTTCCGGATTCGACCGCCGATAAGGCCTTCAATTTGCAGTTTAAAACATAAAACATGAACAGATCATTAGCAGTCAAACAGATAGACATGCATTCAAACTAACACACTCAATCAATCAGTCAGAATTTTAGTCAATCAGTCACTTAACATGCTTAATCATAGATTAACACTAATTAGTGGTGATGGTTGTCACAGTCTCCCCTCCTTACAAAGAGTTTGGTCCTCCAAACTCAAATTACCTTCTTTTTGGAAGAACACTGGATCCAGAGGGAACAGTTCAGGATATCTCTTGATCATATCGTCTTCCCTTTCCCAAGTAGCATATACGCCACCATGGTTTTGCCAATCAACTTTCACTAACGGAATTTCTTTGTTCCTTAATTTCTTGATCCGTTGGTTTACAATCTGAATAGGTCGTTCTTCATAAGTGTAGTCATCACTTAGCACTACACGGGTAGGCTCAATCACATGGAAGGGATCCCGGAGGTAATCCCTCAACATTGAAAAATGGAACACGTTATGCATATGCTCCATTTCAGGAGGAAACGCTACTTGATACGCCACCGGATTAATCTTTTCAATAATCTCGTACGGTCCGACATATCTCGACGCTAACTTGCCTTTAACCCCAAAACGGGTTTGCCCTTTCATCGGTGTCACTTTAACAAAAACATGATCACCTACTTCGTACTCTCTGTCTCGCCTTCGGACATCCACATAACTTTTCTGTTGGCTTTGTGCGGTTTTCAATCTTTGCTGAATCAGTTTCACCTTTTCTGTGGTTTCCTGTACAATTTCGAGCCCAAGCAAAGGCCCATCTCCAACTTCTACCCAGCAAATCGGAGATCGACATTTCCTGCCATACAAAGCCTCGAAAGGCGCCATACCAATGCTTGAATGAAAACTGTTATTGTAGGCAAGTTCAGCCAATGGTAAGTGGCTTTCCCAATTTCCCTGAAAATCAAGGACATACATTCTCAGTAAATCCTCCAGAGTCTGGATGGTTCTTTCTGACTGGCCATCTGTCTGAGGATGATATGCACTACTCAGTCTCAGTTCAGTACCCAATGCTATCTATAGGCTTTGCCATAATCTCGATGTAAACTTCGAGTCCCTATCAGAAACAATGGACACAGGCACTCCATACAATCTAATAATCTTATCGATATAGAGTATAGCCAATTTGTCTGCATTATAAATTGTTTTGATAGGTAAGAAGTGAGCAGATTTAGTCAGTCTATCAACAATAACCCAAATTGAGTCCATACCTTTATTGGAACGAGGTAAACCAACAATGGAATCCATAATGATATGTTCCCATTTCCATTCCGGTATTGGTAAGGGTTGCAGTAAGCCTGCGGGTCGTTGATGTTTGACTTTAACTTCTTTAACTTGTTGGCAATGAAGACATTTTGACACAAAGTCAGCAATCTCTTTCTTCATTCCCGGCCATTATAAATTCAGTTTCAAGTCTTGGTACATTTTCGTATTTCCGGGATGGAGAGACAATTTTGAATTGTGGCCTTCTTGCAGAATTCTTCTTTTCAGTTCAGAATCACTTGGTACACATAACCTTCCCTGAAATTTCAGTACATTGTTTTCAAATTTGAAACCCGGCCTCGGTCTAGATTCCCGTTCCTCGATGACATTTTTCAAAAATTCATCATGTTGCTGTTTCTCTTTAATCTCTTTGATAAGTGCCGGTTGAGCAGAAATAGCAGCTAAGGTTCCACCTTGTTCTCGCAAAACGATCTTAACTTCAAGTCTTTCATGGTCACAAAGCAACTCTTTTTGTCCGGTGAGTAAACAGGCTAAGTTTCCGATCGATTTCCGACTCAATGCATCGGCAACGGTTTTAGCTTTTCTCGGATGGTACAAAATTTGCAAATCATAATCCTTTATCAGTTCTAACCATCTCCGCTGCCTCATGTTTAGTTCTTTCTATGTTAAGAAGTACTTCAAACTCTTGTGGTCTGTATACACCTCACACGTTGCCCCATAAAGGTAGTAACGCAAGATTTTCAATACAAACACTACTGCAGCAAGTTCCAAATCATAGGTCGAGTAGTTCTTTTCATGCTGTCGCAGTTGTCGGGAAGTATACGCAATAACTTTACCATTCTGCATTAAAACACATCCCAAACCCTTATAAGAAGCATCACTAAATATGGTAAAACCATCCGTACCTGAGGGTAGAGTAAGAATCGGTGCAGTCACAAGTCGAGTCTTTAACTCTTGAAAGGCTGATTCTCTCTGATCGGTCCAGTCAAATGATATCCCCCTTTGAGTCAATTGAGTCAGTGGTAGGGCAATTTTGGAGAAGTCTTTGACAAACCTTCTGTAATACCCGGCTAAGCCTAAGAAACTTCGAACTTCTGTAACATTAGACGGTTTGGGCCAATTCACTACTGCATCAATTTTTTGCGGATCAACTGTAATACCATTTTTACTGATCACATGCTCCAAAAACATTACATTATCAAGCCAAAATTCACATTTTGTCAGTTTAGCATACAGTTTTTATTCTCTTAGGGTTTGTAGGGCAGTTCTCAAATGATGTTCGTGTTCTTTTGTGCTTTTGGAATAAATTAAAATGTCATCTATGAAAACAACTACAAATTCATCAAGGTATGGTTTAAAAATTCTGTTCATAAGGTCCATTAATGCAGTAAGTGCATTGGTAACTCCGAAAGGCATAACTAAGAATTCATAATGCCCGTACCTTGTTCGAAATGCAGTCTTTTCAATGTCCCCTGTCTTGACTTTCAACTGGTGGTATCCAAATCTAAGGTCAATTTTGGAGAACACTTGGGCACCCTGTAACTGGTCAAATAAATCATCAATACGAGGCAATGGATATTTATTTTTCACTGTTACTTTGTTCAGTTCACGGTAGTCAATGCAGAGTCTCAATGAGCCGTCTTTCTTTTTCACAAATAAGACCGGCGCGCCCCACGGTGAAATACTAGGCCTAATGAACTTCTTATCTAATAGTTCTTGTAGCTGAACTTTCAACTCTTTCAATTCAGTCGGTGCCATTCTGTAAGGAGCTTTAGATACTGGCTGTGTACCCGGAATCACATCAATGGTGAATTCAATCTCCCTATCAATCAAATCCTCTGGAAAATCATTTGAAAAAACATCTGGGAATTCTCTGACTATAGGAATACTGTTCACATCAGTTTTAGCTTCAGTAGGTACAGTCAATACACAACACAGATACCCTTTACACCCATTTTTAATTAGTTTAAAAGCTTTCATGGATGAAATCAGATATGGGGGAGGTACTACTCCAACTCCGTTAAACACAAATTCAGGCAATCCAGGTGGATGGAAAACAACTTGTTTTGTTACACAGTCTATGGTAGCATGATATTTCGTTAACCAGTCCATTCCCAATATCACATCAAAGTGATCAATATTCAGAGGCAGTAAATCAACATACAAATGAACATCCCCAACAATAATTTCACATGCAGGGTACATATAAGCACAAGTCATAGATCCTCCAACAGGTGAAGATACAGCTAACAGATAGTTTATAGGTTCCAGCGGTCTATTTAATTTTTGCGAAAAAGCATGCGATACATATGAATGTGTAGACCCCGAATCAATCAGAACATAAGCATTTTGAGTACAGATTGAGAGTATACCTGACACAACGGTCTCGGTATTCTACACATCTCCCGGTACGAGTGCAAACACTCGACCTTGCCTCATAGGCTCTTTTCCAGTAGCTTTGGGGTTGGGTTTCGGTGGAGCAGTTGATGCTGCTGCGCTTGGTACAGCATTATTATTGCCCTGAGGAGCAGAAGGGCAATCTTTCACCATGTGGCCCACCTTGCCACACCTGTAATAAGCACCTGAAATTTTATAACAAACCCCTTTATGTTTCTTACCACATTCAAAACAGGGCGGTATGGAACCACTTCCTTGACTGGAACTGGTTGTTGACCCTGTATTTTGTTTTTTATTCAATGAATTGTTCCGGCCTTTCTTAAACTTAAAGCCTCGTCTTACCGCGCCATTCAGTTCCCGGTGTTTCAGTCTGTTTCAATGCTTCGATATTTGACTCGGCCATTATTGCTCGGTTAAGAACATCCACATATTTCAGTATCTTCAGAACATTTATTCTGTCAAGTATTTCAACATTAAGGCCGCCTTCAAACTTCCTGACCTTTTTGTAATCAGTATCAACCATGTGTGGTGCATATCTGGCGAGTTCAGTGAATTTAGATTCATACTCTGCTACCGACATGGGGCCTTGTTTCAGTTGTTCAAACTCAGTCACTTTGCGGTCCCTGACACACTGAGGGAAGTATTTCTCAAAGAAGGCTCCCTTAAACTAAGCCCAATTCATGGCAGTATTGGTGTCGCGGACCAGCATCCACCACCTTCTGGCCTCCTCTTGCAAAGTAAAAGTGGCCAATAGGACCTTGTGTGCTTTAGAACACGAAAACACTTCAAATAATTTCTCTGTTTCAAGAACCCAGGCTTCGGCCTTTGATGGTTCAAGGCTTCCTTGGAATGATGGCGGTTTCATTTTACTAAACTTTTGTGTTAGAGCAATTATGTCATCATTCACATTCGGTTCCGGCTGTACCGGAGGAGGTGGGGGCTGTTGGTTCTGTTGTAGCCTTAAGGCCTCAGTCAACAATTCAACTGTTCTTTTCAATCTTGCTATTCTGGCGTCAGATGATTCAGTTTCATCAGTAGTTCTTGCATTCTCCATTTCACTATAGACAATTATGGCAATTATAAACATAGACAGTTGCATACTTAACATATTGACACATTAACACATATATTCATGTCATGGCCACACATACTTTCTTATGCTCATGCAATGCCCTAATCACTTTTCTAGGACATCCTATAGCTCATTTGGACACGTGTGTGCGGTATAACTCGTGGTTTGATATCGCTCTGATACCACTCTGTCACGACCTAAACCCACCCCTATGGGTTTAGCACCGTAATCGGCCAGTAATCCGTGATTACCGAAGGCCTGCTTAACAGTAATAACAGTAATACATAGTATAGGGGTTGACAGAAGCCAAAATAGTAAATGAAAAATGTCCAATGAGCTGTAACAGTCTGAATGCAAAAAGACTTTTCATAACATTTTCACATTCGGAACAAAAGCAGTATGTACATACATCATATACAAGTATTCAGGTTAGGGACCAAATCCCTACCATAACAGTACAGTACAAGTCTATATAGTATTACAAACAGAGACAGAAGGGTGAACTGAGACACCCCAAAAAGCCAAAGCTTGAGCACACTTGGAACCTCACAGTGAGGCACGATGGCTGACTTGACAAAAAGGGAGTTAAACCCAACGCTCCTAGCTTCGATCCGGTGCCTGGACACCTACATATATATATAAACAGTGAGCTAAAGCCCAGTGAATGACATATGCGTAAAGAGGTTAGGAATGAATGTCCTTTCAGTATTTAAAACAGTCATTTGAACAGTATATCAGTTATTCGATCATAGCAGTCATAAGTGGTCATCCAATAACAAACAGTACAGTAGGTCTTAACAGACCGAACAGTCAGTTGATGGCCATCATATCAGTAAACAGTGGTGGTTCCAAACATGGGAACCGACAAAGATCTTTGTGACAGTAGCAGTAACAGTATAATAACAGTAAGTTTGTCATGGATGCCACGAATACAGTTCGGAAATAAGACAAGCATTCATTCAGTAAGAAATATCATTTCAGAAAGCAGTACAGTTGATCATTCAAAAAATATTCATGATTGAATATATCTTTACAACATTATTACTTACAGAGTCCTGGGCTACAGATAGGCTAATGAGCGTCCTCGGATGCCAACCCTACACACTTACAAGATGAACACACACTAAGTTGCACGTTTGGGAAACAATAACTTAGTCCCTATCTTGACTCGGTGTGGTTCTATAGCATTATCCTCATTAAGATGCCTTAAACTAGGCCTAGGAATGCCTAGGATGGAATGAGGATGCAAAGATGCACTTTAAAACACTTTTCAAATTTTTGCTGAAATAGGGGTCTCGCTCGAGCGTGGCTTTCTCCGCTCGAGCGGACATGCAGACAAAAGAGCTACGCTCGAGCGTGAATTTCCTCGCTCGAGCGGACTGCAAAAGTACTGGATGCACGAAATTCACACTCGACGGGCGCTCGACCTTCGCTCGAGCGTGAGACACAAGTCCTCGCTCGAGCATGCATTCCCTCGCTCGAGCGGACTGTAAACACATGTAAAGTACTGGATACACGCATTTCATGCTCGAGCGTTACTTTCCTCGCTCGAGCGGACTACATGAACTCAGAGTGTACGCTCGAGCGTGGAGTTCCCCGCTCGAGCGTGGATTCAAAATCTGGAATTTTCAGATTTGTCTCCAAGCATGAAACTCAACATTAAAAGCATCAAATTCGATCCTTTTTGGCTAATTTTCTGGAAAACACTTTAAAACTCATAATATGACATGTTTCAAAGATCAATTTGCAAAATCAAAGCTCAAAGGTAGTTCAATTGAACCCATTTCCAAACAAAACTTCAAGAACATGATGTACATGCAACATGCATGAATTTAATCAACTTCAAAGCTTCTAATACAAGAACAAATGAGTCAATCCTTCCAAAAACATGCTGAATTTATGGACCAAAGCTAGAATATGGACATGCATGTGAGGATTTCCATGAAATCAACCTCAAAACTCAACAATGTATACATGCATGCATGATTTAAGCTTCAATTCAACATTTTGAACCAATTCTAGACTCTAATCACTAAAGACTCATTAACCATGCAAGGTACAACTAGAATTCACAATCAAGAAGATTAATATCCTACCTTATGTCCTCAATTTCAAGAATGGAAGCTCAAGTATACAAATTCCCTTCAAATCTTCTAATTTTTCAAGCCAATTTTGAAGAACTCAAGTTGTCGCCTATCTCTCTCTCTCTTTTTCGGTTGGGTCTAAGGAAATGGAAGAGATGATGAAATGGTATGTCTAAGTGTATGAATTGAGCCTCAAGATGTTAATAAAAGTGGCCCACTAGATGGCATTTTGGTAATTAATGCAACTAATGTAATTCAACACTATTTAATCCAATTTAATCATACCAAATCAAATTTCAACTAAATTTACCATAAAATCACATTAATTCTAATTAACACAAAACACTAATCAGTTCCGGATTCGACCGCCGATAAGGCCTTCAATTTGCAGTTTAAAACATAAAATATGAACAGATCATTAGCAGTCAAACAGATAGACATGCATTCAAACTAACACACTCAATCAATCAGTCAGAATTTCAGTCAATCAGTCACTTAACATGTTTAATCATAGATTAACACTAATCAGTGGTGAGGGTTGTCACATCTAAGGTCCCTCTCCCATATTTAGTTATGGAAGAGATCCACAATTTTATTTTATAATGTCTAAGGTCCCTCAACTCCCACACCCATATATCACAGAGAAATTTGACTTTCTCGAATCAAACCTCTTTCTTTTCTTTTTTTTTCTTTCTCTACCTTCCCTATTTCGCGAGGGTAAAGATTTCAAGGTGAAAAATGTTTGTACGAATTTGGGACAATTGATCCAAAAGTCGATCGAAAACCAGACACTCCAAGATCCAACTCTCTTCTCTCTCTTCGCGCACCAAAGACCCCTCTCTCATTCTCACCCAAAAATGGCTTCTAAAACCCTAGTTTGGATCGAAGCTTCTCTGATGAACCGATTGTTGAATCCATTGCATCAGCAACAGTAGAAGAACACAAGCTCAAACCATCTGATTTCATCAATGATTTTCCCACATTCTCTCTCCAAGTTCCAGATCTCTCTCAATTTCCTCCACTGCGACTTCGATTCCTTCAAAAGACTTTCTTCCAATGGATTTTTTATCCCTCCGGCCTTCCTTCTCTCCGATTCTTCTTTCCCAACAGTACTCTCTCTCTCTATATTTTTTTTATTTATTTTAGTGGATTGTTTGTCTATATTACAAATTACAATGTCAAAGATTCAAATTGTGTTGTTAAAACAAGCGAAAAAAAGTATAATTTGACATTTGTGAGCTCTATAGTTGTGGAATCTGATTATTTCTTGGCATGAATGCAGTGATCAATGTTACTGAAGCGTTAGCTATAGGAATTTTCAATTTCTACCTTGTAAAATATGTGAATTGAAATTTTCTATCTTGGGATATTTCTCTGGAGAGTGGGAAGTCTATGGGAAGTATATGCAAGGTAGAGAAATTTGAAATTTCTCTGGAGAGTCCATGAAAGGCTAGGGAGGCCAGAGAAATTTAAAATTTCTCTAGAGAGGTAATTTTGTGAGAAGGCCGGTGAAGTCAGAGAAATTTTCAAATTTCTCTGGAGTGTTGAGTCCAGGAGTGTTGATTTCAATATTTAGCTGTTAATTGTTATTTAACACAGAGATGAGGGATGATGGCCAGAGAAAATCACAGGGGTGGGTGTCACGACCCAAACCCGCCCCTAAGGGTTTAGCATTGTAACCGGCCAGTAATCCGTGATTACCAAAGGCCTGCTTAACAGTAATAACAATTATACAATAGGATGGGCTGGTGGAAGCCTGTAAATATTAAAACATAATGTCCAAAGAGCTGTGAGGACTTAAATGCACAAACCACTTATATATACATATACTAATACAGACATAAGTCCAAGTCCATATTCAATATATATGTAAAAACTGAAGTCCCAAAACACGTCTAAGTACAAAATAAAAGACATGTTGGGGAATTAAATCCCAAAGCCAAAACAGCTTATGAAACATTCACTTGACTCCACATGACATTCATTCAAAAGAAGTGGGGTTAGACCACCCAAAACAAAGCCTTGACAATAACGGACTGTAAAATTTTGAAAAACTTATGTGATCTTGATTTTCACGCTCGAGCGAGACTTTCCTCGCTCGAGCGGACAACATAAATTCTAGGATTTCCATAATTGCAATTGAAGTTTAAATTTGATATTCAAAGCCTCAAAACTTGTATTTTTGGTACAAAAATATGGAGAACCATTGTAAAATTTAGTAAACACTCTCAATTAGAAATCATTTATTCAAAATCATGCTCAAATTGTCCAAATATAGTTTTAACTCATTTTCTTTATATCAAACGCACAATATTAAAATATGAATTAGACTTTCTAAACTCTTGAAATTACATTACATGTATGGATTAAAAATCTAATTACAAAATCAGATCTTTAGGATTAATTCCAAATTTCCATAAACTTGATTTTCTTAAAACATTTCCTCTGTCTCTTCAAAATATGAACTTGAACGACTCAATTTTCTTAAAACTCATGTATCATAAGAAAATACTACAAAATCAAATCAAAACAATTAATTTTTCAAATTAATTTCTACAACTATGAGTCTACTTAATTTCTTACTTAAAACCTTATTCTTGCAAAGTCTATAAGAACAATTCCATAACTTTCTTAATCCATGATGCATGGAGGATCATCTAAAACATGAAATTAAAGTTATAAAACTCTTAGAAAAATATTTGCACGCGTGAAATTATGATCAAAATTCAAACCAATTACATCCAAAATTCCTTTAATTCAATATTAAGTTCAAAATGTTCATGAATTAATAATTTCCCAAAACTTGCTCTTCTTATACCCAAACATGAAATTAATTTTTCAAATCTCTTAAAAATTCATTGATGCATGTAAAGATGAAGTCCAAATTTATGAGGAATAACACAAGTTAATTTACTTGATAAATTTTCCCAAACTTATTTCCTTAATCTCAAGTTTAACTCAATTTATTTTAACCTCAATTTAATTCACAATCATAGATGTTCCAAAATATGTTTAATTTGAGTCAAACTCTTAGATTACATTACATGCGTGGGTTAATAATTAAAATTAAAACCCATATTTATTCTTTAATTCTTCCAAATTACATGCATGTAGCAATAAGGCCCAAATTCATGCAAGATATTCAACATCAAACCAAAAATGATTAATTTCCATGTTTATTTTCATAACTATGAATCCTAGCTTTGTTTCCTTGTTCAAACCCATTTCCTTACAAATTCCATGGGATTAATCTTAAACTCTTCTTAATTTCAAGTGTAATGTAGAGATTCTACAAAAAATTAAGTTTGATTCCATACCTTAAACTTTAATCTCAAGAAGTTTAGTTGATTCCCTTCTAATTCCCTTGTTCCTCCTAGCTTTTCTTCCCTTAGTTTTCCTTCTTCTTGAGCTGAAATTCCTTCATTCCCTCTCTTGGTTCTCTCTAACTCTCTTTTTCTCTCTCTCTCTCTCTCTCTCTCATGGGTTTGTACAGAACAAATATGAAGCCATACCTTTTTTTTTTTTTTTTGATCAGTAGAAGATTTCATTAATGAAAGCCAAAGCGGCACTTACAGGAATCCATCCAAACCAAAACTTACACCAAACAAAGTAAAAATTTTGCAAGAAACACAAATGAGAGATCCTAAGAAAATATTCAGACGCACCTCTCGTGCACGTGCTCGTACTGCGAAGTAGAACCGATCATAAGAATCGCTAATAGAGCATATCTGGAATAAATCATGGATCTCAACCACAAAGTGAGTAAGCCTAAGAAGCACGCATTGATGGACTCCCAATAAAGCATACAAGCAAACAGAGCACATCACAAATGAAATCAAAAACACAAAATAAAGAAAACATAAACCCACACACCAAATAACTTCCAACAGCAATGGCTACAGCAGATCCGGCGAGGAAGAAGGAGACAGATCCGGTGAGGCCACGACCGGAGTTGAAGCGGATGGAGGAAACACCCCACAAAAGAGGGAGATGATGGAAGTACAGAGCTTCTGGGTTATTAAACAAGAAAAAGAAAGAGAAAAATGGGGGTAGGAGAAGGGAAGAGGAGGCCGGAAGCCGCCGGAATCTCCTCCCCCACCCCGACTGCCGCAACCCTTAAAAACCCTAGAAGAAGAAAAGTGTAGAGTGAGAAGCTCTCAAAATAGAGAGAGAAATAGGGTATTTTAAGCCATACCTTTTTGGTTCTCAATCTCTTTTCAATGCAAGAACTCATATATTAATATATTTATGTATATATCATATGCTGCCTTCACATTACACGTACACACACACACACACACAAATCACAACCAGATTTCTCAATACACCCACCTAAATTTCTCAGTGCACCCACACCCCTAATTCTAGTTTGTTCCTTAAGGCAATTTATGCTTAGGATAAATTTTAATTAAGCAACACTTAGTCTTAATAAATCTTGGTTAACACGTAATTAATTAATTAATCATAACTAATCACAAATCTCACATAATTTAATCAGTCTAATTTGACTTCTATTAGAGCCCAATTAATTATAATTATATTTATCAATTTGAATCAGATTTTTAATCGAACTCCTAAAAGGCTCCAAATATTAAGTTAAACTTATTTTCATCCTCAATTTTGATTTCCCAAATCATTTAGGCCTTCAATTTCTGACTAGACACCAAATCTTTGTCAATAAGTTACATATTCAAATTGGACCTCCCATAAATGAATTCAATTCATAATAATCACAATTCTCAATCCTCATAATTTAATTAACTTAATTAACTCCAATTCGGATCTAATTAATCGGATCTCTATTTTACTAAATTGAATCGAATATTTAATTAAACTTCTATATGGTCCGATACTTGAAATTAAACTGAATCTACTCATTAATTTTCCCTTCTTGAGCCACTTAAGCTCTTAATTCTAATTCCAAAATAAATTCTCAATAGAATCATATATGAATCAATCTCCATAATTTTTATAAATCCCAAATTAAATTAGAATGATTACTTAATTAAAAAATTCAAATCTCCTTGATTAATTAAGTGCTAATCATTATACGTGGTAGGGTCGTCACAGTAAGTATGTGATTTGGTCAGAGAAATCTGGGAATTTCTCTGATTTGGAGAGAATTTCTCTTTGAAGTCACCAGAGAAATTCTCTGTGAACTAGAATTCTCTGTGAAGTTCAGAGAAAATTCGACCAAAGTGAATTTCTCTTAATTGAATTTTCTCTGGTTTGGACCAGAGAATTTCTCTGGATTAAATTGAATTTTTTCTGGTTTTGGACCAAAGAATTTCACTAGATTGAATTTTCTCTGGTTTGACTTGAAGGGCCTTAGACATTATGAAAATATTAGATGTCCTTTATGCTTTAAAGTCTTAATATCAAGGATCTTAAAAAAAAATCTCCTTTAATTTATGCTTAATATCTTCTAAAATATGAATAGTTCACATCATTGAATTGGATCTTAAAATGAGCTATGTAACGTGCACAACCCTGAACCCGAGTAAAGCTGGTCAAGGATTTGTTTATTTGATGATTTTTTTAGGTTTTGTTTTTATTGATTTTTTTTTAAGTATTTTAAAAGTCTTAAACTTCTAGATTTAATTTGATTAGACGAATTAAAAAATTTAAAAACTTGAAAAAAAGTTCAAAAAAGTCCAGAAAGATAAAAATAAGCAAATATATAAGTGAACCTTTGATTTTTTCATCTTTTTTCAATTTTTTTAATTTTTAAATTCACCTACATAAGTCCAGAGAGTGACCCCAGCACCCAGCTCCACGTGTCCTCCTGTGCTCTCAAGATTAAAAAAAAAAGAAAAAGAAAATAAAATTTCAACCAATCAAAAACAGTGGGGTGGTGGGTCACCCCACTGGTCCAAGGCATTTCTCTTTAATTATTAACTAGAATATCACTCGTGCTATGCACGGATTGTGTTTATAATTATCTATATATATGAATTTTGATTTTTAAATATCTTTTTTTTTTCGCTTTTTATATTATATTAAAATTTATTATTTTGATAATAATATGTGTTAGACTTTTCAAGGAATTAAATGTCTTTTTTTTATTATATTATATTAAAGTTTAATATTTTGATAATAATCATATGTGGTGGATTTTTCAAGAATTTTTTTTATACTTGTTCTTAATGTATTAAAATGTTATTATGAGAGATAATAATCATATGTGTTGGGACTTTTCAAAGAATTCATATGTGTTAGATTTCAAATAATTTTTTTTATGCGTGTTCTTAATGCATTAAAGTGTTATTATGAGGGTAAGACTTGGGGGTTGGGAGGAGTTAATAAATGCTAAGGTTTTTTTTTTTTAAATCAAGAAATCAAGAAATTTAGATTGGGAGATTGGAGCTCCCACAATGTTTGGGGTTAAAAACCCCCTTCATCAACTCACATTTGTATTCAATTTAATACTTATATATTTATTTTTTATATACACAGATTCGAGTTGATGAAGGGTTTATAAATATCTGATCAACTTGATTTTTTACAGGTATGTTCTACTCGACGTTCTTTAAAAATTGAACGGTTCGGATGATGAAAATAAAGTCTGAAATAATTCTCAAAAACTGCACAACTTCTTATATATTCTCCTCAGACAATATCAAATTCAAACAATCAGCCTAAGATCTCATGCCAAGGAACAACACCACCATCAAATTCAATAAAACCTCCTAGTGCCAGCCATAGCTATCCACTGAACCAAAAAGATTGACCTCTATCTATCAAAAGGTTTCAAATGGGCACGTGGTCCCAAAAAAAACAGTGGAAATAGAAACCCAAAATAGGGGCACCATATATGGTCCTTGGCCATTTTGCTTTGGTTTGAATTGTGAAAGAAAACCAACACCCATACCTCTAGTCTTTATGAATCTTCTTTACTGTTTAGTTTCTTTAGTCTTATCATTTTCTTTTTTTGGTGAAAATTAGTTTTAACATTTTCAAAAATGGGCCTTGCAGTGTTGTTGTGTAGTGTATGGTATCTAATAAATTAATTAAAAACTTAGTACCAAAAAATTAAATCCATACTATATATTAAGCAAAAGGGAAGTTTTTAACACCAAGGCCTGTGGAAGCTTCAATATGTCAATCTTAATTTTATAATTTTTTGTTTTTTTTTTTTAAAAATTAACCTCAGCATTTATTAACTTCTCTCAACCTGTAAGACCTTTTGACTTTTTTCATAATTACTGCAATACCTTTTCCAAAACAAATCATTTGTATATTAAAAAAAAATTAAAACAAATATAAATATCTAAATCTATATCTATTTATTTATTTATATCTATCTCTAACCCACAAGTTTTGTGGGAGTTCCAATATCTGAACCTTAATTTCTTAATTTTTTTGATTTTTTTTTTCAAAAAAACTTAGCACTTATTAAATTCTTCCAAGTTTTTTTAACTTCTTTAAATTCTTCTAAGTCTTTTTTGACTTGAAAGAAGTCTTTTTTGACTTTCTTCCAAGTCAAAAAATGTGATAAATATTAGATCCATGATCACATTACATTACAATTAAAAAAAAATGTAATTGTAATGTAATGTGATAAATATTTGAATTTAAAATCTGATAAAGTCTTTTGAATTTAAATTCAAACGATTGTAAAAAATTAAAGTGTGATTGTAAATTCAAACTTTTTAAAAAAGACTTGGAGAAGTGATCGTTTGAATTTAAAATGTGATAAATATTAAATTCTTCTGAGTATTTTTTTATCGTTAAAAATGTTAAAATCTTCCAAGTCATATTAAATTCAAAAAATGTTAAAAAATGTGATCGTTTGAATTTAAAATGTGATAAATATTAAATTATTTCAAGTCTTTTTTTATCGTTAATAAATGTTAAAAAAATGTTAAAATCTTCCAAGTCATATTAAATTCAAAAAATGTTAAAAAATGTGATCGTTTGAATTTAAAATGTGATAAATATTAAATTCTTCCAAGTCTTTTTTGACTTTCTTTGATTTTTTAAATTCAAAAGTTTTTACTATGCCACTTATTAAATTCAAACAAATCTTTTTACAATCATCACACTTTAATCTTTTAATTCAGGGATTAGAAAATTCAAACTACAATTACATTACATTACAATCAAATTTTTTTCTTTGTGAGTGTTTATGTTTATTTATGGTTCAGTGTGTATTGGAGAAGTTAAAAGACTTGAAAGAATTTAATAAGTGCTAAGTTTTAAAAAAAAAAAAATCAAAAAAATTAAGAAATTAAGGTTCAGATATTGAAACTTCCACAAAACTTGTGGGTTAGAGACAGATATAAATAAATAAATAGATATAGATATAGATATTTATATTTGTTTTAAAATTTTTTAATATACGAATTATTTGTTTTGGAAAAGATACTGCAGTAATTATGAGAGAAGTGAAAAAGTTTTGTGAGTTGAGAGAAATTAATAAATGCTGAGATTAATTTTTTTTTAAAAATAAAAAATTAAAAAATTAAGATTGACATATTAGAGCTCTCACAAACCTCAGCAATTAGAAATTTCTTTTTGCTTAATATATTGGATAGATATTTAAAAAAAAAAAGAGCACCGGCTTATAATCGGCCTCTCTGATCGGCAAATACACACTTACGGGAACAAATATCTCTCTCTCTCGAACCAGACCCCTGAAGCAGAGGAAGCCGGCAGGAAGCAATTGCAGTCGGTTAGATGATATACGATTCCTTCTCTCTCTCTCTAAATATACACACACATACATATACATATACATTCATTCATATATATATATATGTGTGTGTGTGTGTGCATATATGTATGTTACTTGCATGAATTTGTTTGAACACTACAAATATACAATTCTTTAGTGTTTTACTTTCAAAACACTATATAAAAATGGTGTCGAATACCTAGGGTTTTATGCTTTGCAATTTAAGTTTTCAAGAAGCCTCCTTTCATTTCCCCAATACCTCTGCAATTTTCTGGATTTCGGTTCTAGGGTTGGTTCTGGATCTCAGAGTCTCTTCCGATCCGTTATTTGCAATTTCTCTCCCTTGTGGTTGCATAGAAAACGCAGGAATCTGACAACTTTACTGACTCAATTGAACTAAGCTGATTCAGTTTAGTGGGTTTTTTCTCGGAAACTATGAAGCTTCGATTTCCTTTGTTTTTTTTTTAAAAATTTTTTATATAATAAATTTGTGGAAATGGGTTGGTTCAAAATCTAGTATTTATTTGTGTACTTTGTGATTGATGCTTACATAGTAATTTGGAGTTTGCTATGAGCTGACTGTTCTTTTGGTTAATAGTTTGGAGTTGCAAGATATTGATAGATACAATGTCAATGGGTGATGAGCCACTGTACCCAATAGCTGTTCTGATAGATGAGCTTAAGAATGATGACATTCAACTTCGGTTGAATTCTATTCGGAGGCTGTCAACAATTGCACGTGCTCTTGGGGAGGAGCGGACGCGCAAGGAATTAATTCCATTTCTGAGCGAAAACAACGATGACGATGATGAAGTGCTTCTTGCTATGGCAGAAGAGTTGGGTGTGTTTATTCCTTATGTTGGCGGAGTGGAGCATGCACATGTTTTGCTCCCGCCTTTGGAAACTCTTTGCACTGTTGAGGAAACCTGTGTGAGGGACAAAGCTGTTGAGTCATTGTGTAGAATTGGATCTCAGATGAGGGAGAGTGATTTGGTTGACTGGTTTATTCCACTGGTCAAGGTTAGATTTTGCTATGGTATTTTTTTTTTTTCTCTTTCTGTTACTTTCTACTGCTGTTACAAGTACGTTCATCTAGAAGAACATTTTATGTGTCTGCATGTCTAAGTGTTCTCAAAAAGCTCTGAGCCCACATTGAATTGTTAACGTCATGGTTACCACAACAAAAAATCTACCTGTTACATTGTTGTTCTCTTTACTATTGGCTACTCGACAGCGTGATGCCATGATGGTGTTATTTTGGAAAATGGAAGTGTACATTTTGCTAGCTTGAAATATGCATGTTGCTCCTTTAGGTTTCCTCTGGATTTATTTTAATTATGGGATTGCTCCGTGTTTATAAATGGCTTACAGTATTTCTGATTTATATCCTCATGATATATTATTCTTCTTACCAAAGAAATATTCCTTTTCTCATGTAAGTTCCCTTCTATAGAGACTGGCAGCAGGTGAATGGTTTACAGCCCGAGTCTCTGCTTGTGGACTATTTCATATTGCTTACCCCAGTGCCTCAGAGATGTTAAAGACAGAATTACGGTCAATATACAGCCAGTTGTGTCAGGATGACATGCCTATGGTGAGGAGGTCTGCTGCAACAAACTTGGGGAAGTTTGCTGCAACTGTTGAACCTGCTCATCTCAAGACTGACATCATGTCAATGTTTGAGGATCTTACACAGGATGGTAAGTGCACTTTTATACGCTAGGCCACAGCAGTCTTAATTTTCCAATGTATGATCAGGTACATATTGAGGGATGCATGGATTGGTCCAACTGTGATAAACATTTGGCAAGCTTTAGTTAGCAGATTGCAAACCTCTAGCAGCGGAGGTGATTTTTTACCCATGCTTGGAACATTCAAAGCGGGAATATTTATTGGAACCATATGATAATGGTGGATGTGATGAATTAGGACCACAATAACTGAATATGTAACTGTAGTAGGCAATCTAAATGTGGATGAGATGAAGAATGGGGAAGAGGGATGGATAGTTGTAGGTGTAGATGCCAGCTAGCTCAGATGGTGAAATCTTCACAAAGAGAAACCAGCAAATATCCCAAGATGCACAAAATAGATAAAATCGTACTAATAAGTATTTGGACTCAAGAAATGAAGGTTAGTAGTCTATAGCCGAAGACCTGGGTTGCATTACAAACTGAAAATTGAAGCCTAACAGAAAGTAAAAGATTATCAATGGAAAATTGTTGCTTTTGGTAACATGTAAAATCAAGTGGGTAATACCAAAACTTGTTGACAAAGCTATTAGCCTCAGAGAAACTGTGATTAATTTATTTCCTCGGAACAAGCATAAGAAAAATAATAATGATTATTGAGCTATATATGGCAATAAAGAACATGGGTTTGGCATGCCTGTGAGTTAGGGTGAGGGCATAAACAAACTTAGTGGGGGCAAATTGAATAAAAAATATTTATTTGAAGTACAAAACAGTAAAAAAGTAAATATCCCAAGATGTGCAAAATAGATAAAGGTGGTTAATAGTTATTTGGACTCGAGAAATGAGGGTTTATTATTCTTTAGCTGAAGACTTGAGCTGCATTGTTAGAATACAAACAAAAAATTAAAACTTAAACATAAAATAGAAGATTATCAATGAAAAAGTGATGTTTTTGTTAACCTGTAAAATCAAGTGGAGATAATACCAAAACTTGCCCAGAAAGCCATTAACCTATGAGGATTCATGTCTAATTTACTTCTTCGGAATTAGAGTAAGAAAAATTATAATGATTATTCTGAGTTATATGGCAACAAAGTTCTTGGGTTTGGCATGCCTGTGAGTTTGTAGTTGTGTTGCTACTTCATAGGTCTATTGTCAATTAACAAACTTCCATATTCTAATTAATTCAAGGCCAATTAAGTTAGTTAATAGTAACATGACAATCATTAAGTCATGCAGAAATCAAACCCAAATGTATTTTATTTTAATCGTCTTGTGAGTTTCTTTGGTACACTGGTGCAAATTTAAAAAAATTCCCTATCTAAAGACCCCTATTTTTAATTAAAAAAGTTCTCTATTTTAAGTCCCTATTTTTGTCACCGCTCTGTTGTATGAGAGATGGGGAAAGAGAAGAGAGATGGAAAATGTCCAAATTCCGATGGGTAGGGCGAGGGCATAAACAAACTTAGTGGGGCCAAATTGTATAAAAAAAATTATTCAGAGTATAAAACAGTAAATATCCTAAGATGCAAAAAATAGATAAAGCTTGTTAATAGTTATTTGGACTTGAGAAATGAAGGTTTGTTAGTCTTTAGCCGAAGACTTGAATTGCATTGTTAGAATACATACAAAAAATTAGAACTTAACATAAAATAGAAGATTTCCAATGGAATAGGTGATGTGTTTAATAACATGTGAATTCAAGTGGATAATACCAAAACCTGTTGAAAAAACTATTAACCTTTGAAGATTCATGGCAAATTTACTTCCTGGGAACAAGCATA
The DNA here is from genome assembly GCF_055761805.1 of Camellia sinensis. Lineage (NCBI taxonomy): Eukaryota > Viridiplantae > Streptophyta > Magnoliopsida > Ericales > Theaceae > Camellia > Camellia sinensis. The sequence goes on from NC_138970.1 coordinate 153,876,583, forward strand.
AGAAAAATAATAATGATTATTGATCTATATATGGCAATGAAGATCATAGGTTTGTCATGCCAATGAGTTAGTAGTTGTGTGCTACTTCGTATGTCGGTTGGAAGAGAATTGATTTATTGTTGAAATGGGCCATCAACTTTCAAATAATTGGAAAACAATTTTAATGAAAGTAAATGTTTAGTGAAATGGAACATGAAAGAAATAATGGGTATGTTTGGTTTGGTTTTGAGAGAGTAGTTTTTAAAAATTGTTTTGGGGAGAGAGTTCAGAAATTTTTTTGGTTTGTTTGGTTGTGTATTTTGAAAGTAGTTTTGAAGTTTGGAATGATTTGATATTTTGTTTTAATTGAGTAGATGTGTCTGAGAGAAAAGTGATTGAGAATGAGAGAGAAGAGAGAAAAAGTGATTTTAGAAATTGTTTTGGAAAAATTACAAACCAAACAAATTTTTTAGAAATTTTTTCCCAAAATCACTCTACAAATCCAAACCAAACATACCCAATATGTTTTGGAGGTATTGTAAGACTAGCAAGGGTGAACCAAGGATTTTTTGTCTAGCATGGGCAAAACCTTATATTACACAAAACTTTTTCCTAAGTGACAATAGAAAATCATTTCCAATGTCAAGCACTTGGGTGCTGTTTGGTGACGTTTGTTGTTTGGTAACATTTACAGTTGATAGAAAACATTATACATGTTTATGTTTATTTTGGGTAAAAACAAAAACAAAAAACATGTTTGATACATAAATATTTTAAAATTTTGTTTTGAACGGTTAGAGATGGTGGTCGGAGGTGGTTGTCGGCCACCAAAGATAGTGGCCGAAGGTGGTTGCAACATTGGTTGGCAGTGGCGGAGGTGGTTGCTAGTCATGGGAAGTGGTGGTTGGAAGTGGTTGCCAACAATCGGAGATGGTGGCCGGTCTGTTGCCTTAGGTGGTGGCCGGAGGTAGTTTTTGAAAGAGGTAGTGGTCAAGGGTGGTCACTACCGGTGGTTGGCGGAGGAAGTCATTGGCAATGGTAGCCAGTGGTAATGATGAGCAATGGGTATTGGTCGGAAAGGGTAGGAGAAAGAGGAAGAAATGAAAAAAAATAAAACAAGTGAAACCAACTTTTTTGTGGTACTAACTTTTTTAAAACAAGTGAAACCAACTTTTATAAACTGTTTACAACTTTTGAAATGAAAATAGAAACCAAGCGAGTTTTTGTTTACAATTTTCAAAAATTTTATAAATATAAATAGAAAATTGCAAATATAAATGTTACGAAATAGGCCCTTAACAATAACAAAATTTAGCAAATAAGCAAACCTCCACGTCCACACAATTTATTATAGTCAACTAATTTTCTAAAAGGGCAATTTAACACCAATTAAGTTAATCAATAGTAAAAGGACAATCATTAAATCATGCACAAAGTAACCCTAAACTTTTTTTTTTTTATTTTAATCGTCTAGTGAGTTCTTTGGGACATTTGTTACAATCAAGGTTGTTAAAATCGGGATCCTAAGTAGGATCGGTGAGACGGTTTGGTGGATCGGATTGTAGGATCGGATCGAGGATCGTAAGATCCTACTTTCTATTAAAAAAAAAGATAAAAATTAAAATTAAAATGATACATATTAAAAATAAGGTAAAAAATTATAAAATCTACGATCCTACTTGTGATCCTATACGATCCCATACGATCCTACATGATCCCATGCAATCCTACACGATCCTACTTGCGATCCTGTTGTAACATCGATCCTACAACGATTTGGATCGTTTTGGCAAAGTAGGATCGTAGGATCGTACGATCCGGATCGCAATTTTAACAACCATGGTTACAAATTAAAATTTTAAGTCCCCTATTTTTTTGCCACCGCTCTGTTTTATGAGAGAGATCAACGAGGGAGATGGAAAAAGTTAGACGAAAAAGAGAGGGAGAGAAAATGTCCAAATTCCACTGGGTATGGTGAGGGCGTAAACAAATTCAGTGTGGGCGAATTGTATAAAAAATATTTATTCAAAGTATGAAACAGTAGAAACAATAAATAGCTAAGATGTGCAAAATAGATAAGGTTTGCTAATAGTTATTTGGAATCAAGAAATGGAGGTTTATTGGTGTATAGCCAAAGACTTGAGTTGCATTGTTAGAATACAAACAGAAAATTAAAGCTCAACTGAAAATAGAAGATTATCAGTGGAAGAAAATGCTTTTGGTAGCATGTGAAATCAAGTAGATAATACCAAAACTTGTCAAGAAAGCCATTAACCTTTGAGGATTCATGACAACTTTACTTCCTTAGAATAAGCGTAAGATAAATAATGATTATTGAGCTATATATGGCAACAAAGATCATGGGTTTTACTACTTCATAGGTCTGTTGGAAGAGAATTGATCTATTGTTGAAATGAGTTATCAACTTTCAAACAATTGATAACCATTCTAAGTAAATAAATGTTTAGTGAAATGGAATACGATGTTTTGGAGCTATTGTAAGACTAGATGGGCTGAACCTAGGTTTTTGGTCCAGCGGGGGCAAAACCATGTATGGAATCATACATGGAACTTTTTCCTAATTGCCAATATAGATCTTTTCCCAATGTCATTTCCTTAACATACACAAAATTTAGCAAATAAGCAAAACTCAATATCTCAACACAATTTATAGTCATCTAATCTTTCAAAGGTCATTTCAACACCAATTAAGTTAATTAATAGTAACATGACAATTGCTAAGTCATGCACAAAGTAAACCCTCAACTTATTTTCATTTAATTGTGTAGTGAGTTTCTTTGGGACATTTGTGCAAGTTAAATTTTCTCTTTGTTACAAGTCCCTTATTTTTTTACACCACTCTGTTTTATGAGAGAGATCAACAAGAGAGATGGGAAAAAGTTGAGAAAAAGGAGAGATGTAAAATGTCCAAATTCCAGTTGGTGGGGTGAGGGCATAAACAAACTCAGTGGGGACAAATTGTTTAAAACAATATTTATCTGAAGTAAAAACAGTAAAAATACAGTATGATTTTCAAACTTGACCCAATGTAAATCTGCTCATGGAGATGGTAGTCATTGTATTCAAGATAATGGCCTTTTATTTTTGTTCATTTGTTTTGCTTATTGCTTATATTTAGTTTGCTAAGCATCGGGTTTTGTACTGCATCTTTATTCAGATCAAGATTCTGTTCGCTTGTTAGCTGTTGAGGGCTGTGCTGCTCTGGGCAAATTGTTGGAGCCCCAGGATTGTGTTCAACATATTCTCCCTGTGATTGTCAACTTTTCTCAGGTATAAGCACATATTATGTATTTTTCCCCCAAATTTTAAATCTCTCATTGTTGGGCCTGGTTTGCTGAATATTATTATCTAACATATGTACTCTTCTAGATCTTGTCATATATACTTGTAGGGTAGACATTCTCTGGACAACAATTACATTTTGTTATTCACTTTTTGTTTTTTTGTTGATGGCTATATGGTATATTAAGTAATGTTGCAGAGGTGAATTTGTTTTATCAGCATGATGTGTTGCATCAATATTTTTCTGCATGTTCATAATCCATATGACCCCATTCGATGGGACTTAAGGCTTGGTTTGGTTTGGTTTGGTTTGGTTATGTTCATAATCCATATCTTGATGATTCGTAATTCATGTACTAGTTTCTGGAATATTATATGCTACCTAGAACATAGATCATTACATAAATAGTAACATGAATGTGGTAAACAATATACTTTGAAAGTGGTATGGTGGGGTTAGGCTGGTGAAAATCACATTGTGAGAATGGTTGAGATAGCAGGTCATCAAGTGGGAAGGCAGTGACGGTGAGGAATAACAGAAAGTAAAGGCTTTAAGCTCCGCTTCTTCATCTGATTGTTCATATCGGATCTCAGGTTCTCTATTGCATTCCCTAAATAGGGTTCTTTTCACCTTTCCCTCACACTTGTACGTTATTGGTCATTGAGGAATACTTAGGCTTAGAGGGTGGCCCCCTTTCCCACGTAAAAGTGATCAGAATTCAAACATGCATGCTAATACACGAAAATGATACGAGAAATTCGAAAGAACTCATATACTGAACGAGGGCAACCCATGAAAATACATCGGTTTCTTACTTGTGCAAAGGAGCTATATCTTGTCAACTTGGACAATTTATAACAATGTTTGTCCTGCATATCACTAGGAAGATCAGGATCTTTACAAAAGGCTTTATATTTCTCTGCATGATATATATCTTCAAGCTAGAGGACTACTAATTGCTTTTAATGAGGAATGATTGATGATAAAGTTTGTTTGTTTTAGAATTGATTAAAGAAGTTACCCTATATTAGTTGAGTTACTGCTCTGCTAAGGTCATCATATTTAAGTTGTTGCATGGCTTTTTCCTTTAAATCATTGTATTATTTGATTTTAGCTTTGTGAAGAAAAAGCCTAACCAAATGAATAATTTTTTTTAATATTATTATTAAAAAAAATGTAACCATATTTTGTTAGAGCAAGATGTACCATATTTTAAAAAATATGTTTGGGACCAGAATTGATGTGGTATTAGCACTTTTTCGATAACTATGGGACATGTAGTTGTGAAGATGATCCAATTGTACGCAACGGAGACTGCTGAGTACAGGGAAAGTTGAAGTTGCAGCAGTGTAAGAAGACATGTTGGATGATAAGCATTGGATAGAACGATGCATGGCTATTAATATTAGCCAACTTTCTGTAGCCTGTTTGTTTCCATAGAGTCGGTTATGAACTGCAGGTTTGAGATTCTCATTGAGTTGATAAACATATTATTTGGTTATAGATATTTAGGAGAGTAATTTACCTTGAAACATATTATTTAGATTTTTTTTTTTTTTACCCTTGTTTAATGATTTTTTCATTGTGTTAACTGTCCAATAATGAAAAGTGACAGCATGATGATGTTTTACAAATTGCCTTTTATCCCATATAAAACCTTTCAGTTAGAAGAGTTGTTGCATGCTTGATTATTGTCCACCATTCTCAACTTTGATTATTGTCCACCATTCTCAACGGGAAGTTTCTCCTAACATACTTCTCAATGTGTTGAAATTGATGCAAACACCCTTCCTTACTCTACTTAAGTTCAGATAACTATAACTTCATACCAGGTCATCTGCCTGTTACTGTGATACTGTCTTAGTATGTTTTCTTTTTGTGCATAGATTGAATGACAATTTATTGCCTAGTTCTAAACACATGCAGTTCCAAACTAGACAACCCTACTATTTCTTTTTCAGGTGTACTTTGCTCAACAGTTATTTCTTACTTGTTTTTATGTAGTTAATTGTTTTTTGATAATGCTTCTGAGAATCACTAAGTTTTTGACTGAAATTACTGCATAGGAATTTTGATGTCTAGAAGAATCTGTAACTTTAAGATATGTTCTTACTTGTATATGTATTGTCTGCTTTACCATTCTTAAACAGGATAAGTCTTGGCGTGTTCGCTACATGGTTGCAAATCAATTGTATGAGCTTTGTGAGGCTGTGGGGCCTGAACCTACCAGGTACCTATCTAATTTAAAGCTGACTTATTGCCTTATTTTGGCTACACAGCCATTATTCTGTCACCATAGGTTGTCAGGTTGACTTCAGTTATATTTTATTCTACTCACAGTATGATCATGTGCTATCTTGGGAAGTCTTGTGAAAGAAATTAAGTGCTATGAGTCGTCATATTATTGGTCCATTTTTCATTGATACACACACGGTCACACAGAGACATACATATAGTGTCTTGCTCATTTCTTTTCAATTCAAATCCTATCTTTATGTCAGTATTTTGTCAATGGTTCTGTTGCTGTATCTGTCTTGAAATGTTGGATTGATGTGATCGTATTGTTATTGAAGGACGGATTTGGTTCCTGCATATGTGCGCTTACTTCGAGATAATGAAGCTGAAGTACGTATAGCAGCTGCTGGCAAAGTCACTAAGTTTTGCCGGATTCTTAGTCCAGAACTTGCTATACAGCACATTCTTCCTTGTGTAAAGGTGCATATCTTCCCCTCTCTTGGTCTCTCACAAGAACAAATGCCAAAAGCATACACAATATTGCCTGCTAGTTTGTGTAACCGCTCCTCACCCGTTGTGCCATTTCTTCAGCTAGCTCATTACTTGGCAATTACATTTTGTAGGAATTATCATCAGATTCTTCTCAACATGTTCGCTCTGCTTTGGCTTCCGTTATAATGGGAATGGCTCCCGTCTTAGGAAAGGTAAGAAACTAAGAATTAGCCTCCATTTGAGGGGAGATATTCAGCCGTATCTAATTCACACATGCAAAGGTGGGATATGATAGTGCATACTTTGGAGGATGTCAATGTTCATATTTACATGGTAGTGCATACTTTGGATCAATGTTCATATTGATTTAATTATGTCTAAGAAACTGATAAGTAGGCAAGCATTTGAATCTTTTTTAGTTGTAGTATATGTTATATGAGCTGCAAAAAATGCGGAGGGCATTGCTGACAGCAGCATTAGAAACCACTGCTAACATCTATGTTTTCTGCTGCAGTTCTTTTACTATTGTAATTAGTGCCACGAGACTCTGACCACTTGGTGTAGGGCTAGAAATGTTATTAGTGCCTTAATTTTGATGTGGTTTCCATTCAATGAAGATGGTTCAATAATATATCATTCCTCACTTTTCTACCCCTAACCCCATTCTTTTTTGTCCCTTAAACTAGATCTGTAGATTCAGCAACATGTATGTTTTTCTTATTACTAACCTCCGCTCGGTCCATGCATCTATCTGATGTATCATGGTTTTCATAGTAATTTGTTGAACACGTGGTTGGTAAGCATGGCCTTCACACTCTTTTGTCAAACATGTTGTGGGCAAACATAGCATGCTAGTTTTGTTTGTGTAGATATGTGATATGATCAGATAGTTGTATGAATAGTAGAGAAGATATGGAAGGAGACAAAGAAGTGAGATAAACCAACAGGCAGAGAGGGGAAAAGTACAGAGAAGAGAATAGAAGAACATAGAAGATAAGACGAGGGAAGGATAGAGATAGGAAATAACGAAGCAAAGTATGATTAGTTAGCTTTATGGCTGCTATTTTCTTGTATTCTTTGCATCGCCTTGATGCTTTTTTAATAAAGTTTGCTTTATTTATCGGAAAAAAAATTAAATAAAGAAATAAAGAAGCAAAGTAGAGAAGAGATTAGGGGTGAAGAAGAAGAGGAAGAGATTAGGGGTGAAGAGAGGACAAGCTCAATATATCAATTCATAATTTCATTCATACTTGGAGGCCAAATTTATTGTACAGCAATAGAGCCTATTCATAGGGGGTGTAGACAATCTTAGAAACTCATGGAAGCCTGCTCAAACCAATCCTACCCAAGACAGATACCTAATAAAACTCAAATGCTATCACTAAAGCCATTAGAAGTCCTAAAAGAAAGAAAATACATCAACATTAAATCAAAGGTTCTTAACAAGACTAACTCCCTAGCACTAGTAATCAATTTGTCATCTTCTTGTGGGTCCCTTTCACTGGACTGTTACCATCCCAGGAGTGTTTGTCATTTAATAAAGTCTTTTGCTTATCTGAGAAACAAAATTTTGTGCTTAAATTGTTGAACTGTGGTGGTTTTATTTGTACAATTGTTTTCTGATTTCTTATTTAGATAAAATGCATTTCTATTAACACTGCACACAGTGCAGTAGGTTTTTTAAGTTTGGTTTGGTGGTTTATGCAGGATGCAACGATTGAGCAGCTTCTGCCAATATTCCTTTCCCTTTTAAAGGATGAATTTCCTGATGTGCGCCTCAACATTATTAGCAAACTTGATCAAGTCAATCAGGTTTGTGGTAATATAAGGTGTTGGGCCTTGTATATGCTTTTACTCAACCATTTTTCATGTTGAGCTATCTGAGTCTGACTTTAATTCATTATCTGCCCTAGCTAATTTACTGGAACATCAGTTAAGAGCTCTGCTAAGCACATGATGTTCTCTCCTAAAGTTCGTGATTACTTGAAATAATTTTTTTATTAAGAACCAACTGGACCTCCAGTTGGTTGGTAACAAAATAAGAGACTTGTTCTTGGTTGAATATATTACTCAAATTGTTTCTTGATGCATTTCTATAGTGATTGAAAATTTACTTAGTTCTTCTGGCGGTGATCTAATTGTAGCCACAATCCTATCATACATATCCTTTGGCATTAATATACTCTTCAGTCACACCTCCTCTTTAGCACCCACTAACTATATTATTTCTCTAGGAACTCTATCATAAGTTTTTTGTAAATCTATAAAAGCCATATGAAGATCACTTTTCTTTCTGTGTATTCTTTATTGATCTTCTTAGTAAATATATCGTTTCTATTGCTGATCTTGTGAGAATGTGTTCTTCTTTTTTCCTTATAGGATTAGGAATTAGTGTCCTATTAGACTTCTATATATCAGTGATATATTCATGTAGGATTAGGAATCAGTGTTCTATATAAATGATGTATTCTTTGTCAATCAATTCAATCTAATATACAGTTTCATTTAGAAAACTTACATTGTATCAGAGCCACCGTCGGAACCCTAGAAGCTGTTTGCTATTTGCTGACTCTGAGTTGGCTCTGGTTCATAGTTCTTCCCTTTGTTTCGTGACTGGTTCTCCCTTGCGACTGGGTCTCTGTCGCCTTTGATCCATGGCTTAGTGTGAGTTGCTGGTCCAGTGTGATCCGTGAGCTTTGGCGCATCTCTTTACATCGCTGGATTGTGCTTTTCTGGTTCGCTGTCTCTTTCTGTCTCGCTGGTTCTCCTTAGGGCTTCGACATCGTCGCAATCAAGCCCTCTGGTTATCTCTCTCTCTCTCTCTCTCTCTCTCTCTCTCTCTTGTATTGAGCTCTCTGGTTATCTCTCTCTCTCTCTCTCATATTGTTATTAGTATCTGAGTTCACCAGTATTTGACCCAACTGTGCTAACTTTGGGATTATTACAGTTTGACCCCTCTGATTAAGTTGTTTTATACTTGGACACCATAAACTTTGCTTTATTACAATGTCGGATACTAAAATCCAAGCCATCAAATGCCAACTCACTGGTGGCAATTATGTCTATTGGGCCAGTGTTATGAAGAATTTTCTTCTTGGTCATAAAAAAATGGGGCTATGTTTTTGGTTTTGTTCCTCGTCCATTGGACCCGAAGGCGGAAGGGTATCTGACTTCCTGTGACTCTTGAGATTGTGATAATGCCCAAGTTCTAACCTAGTTTCATAACTCTGTGGATGATTGTATTGGAATGATGTTTTCAAAGTACAGTACTGCCAAGGAGGTGTGAGATTATTTACTAGGTGTTTATCAGTAATCTAACTTTGCTAAGTGGTATGAGTTAGAAATAGTTATTCAGAATGCTCGTCAGCAGGATCTGACTATTCAAGACTTCTATATTGAGATGACAGATCTCTGGGATCAGTTGGCTCTTATGGAACCACTTAGTCTTAAGATACTGGACGCTTATCTTTAGTTTCGGGAGTAGGGTCGTTTAGTGCAATTCTTAACGGCTCTCCCCTCAGTATGAGGCTTTCCGAGGTGTCATTCTTCACCGATCTCCTCTTCTATCTGTGGATGCTATTGTTCGTGAGCTCCTCTCCGAGGAAACTCGTCTTAAGACAGCCAGTCAGGCTTTGCCTCATTTTGTCTTCTTGGCTCCTGCCAAGCCTTCCTTGTTATTGACCCCACCTCCTCATCAGCTTCAGGCCACTGCGAAACCCAAGAAAGGACCGTTAGGGCCAGATGAGTGTGCTTTCTGCCATTAGAGGGGTCATTGGAAGAACAACTGTCCCAAGAAGGGACGTTAGCCTGCTCTGTCTTCTCAGACACAGTTCCGCAGTCCTCTCTGACCTCCTGCTCCTTATACTACATTTACTCCCGACTCCCGATCTTGACTTGGTTTCCTTGAGTGCTTAGGTTGCACAACTTCAGCATATTCTGTCCACCTCTCAGCCATCCCTATTTGCCTCCGTTCTTATCTCTCTTCATTCAGGTTTGCTTGGGTCCTCTTCAAGCATCCATTCTTCTGTCTGGCTTTTTGACTATGGTGTCTCTCATCATATGACTCCTCACATTTCCTTACTTCAAAACTGTATTCCCCCACCCGTTGCTATTACTATTAATACTGCTAATGGGTCTGGTATGTCTATTTTATCTATTGGGTTTGTCTTACCTCTGCCATGTCTACTGTTACTATTCCTTCTATTCTTTATATCCCTTAGTTATCTGCCAGTTTATTATCTATCAGTCAACTTGATTAGTCTGGTTTTGATGTTATCTTTTTTTCTTTTGTTTGTTGTGTGCAAGATTAGGTGTCCAAGAAATAGATTGCGACCGGCCGTAGAGTTGGAGATCTCTATATGGTTGAAAGCTTGCATCTCCCCTTATCCACCTCTCCAGCTACACTTTTTTTGTTTCAGTTAGATTCTCAGTCGAGTCAGTTTTACTTATGACATTCTCGCCTCGGTCATTTGTCTATTGATCGCTTACGGTTTTTAGCGCAGTCAGGGTTGTTGGGCAAAATTTCTCCTAGTCAAATTGATGAATATCGAGGGTGTAAACTTGCCAAAATGTCAGCTTTACCATTTAATAAAAGTACATCCATTTTTGTTTCTCTTTTTTCTCTTGTGCATACTGATGTCTGGGGACCCTCTCCTGTTCTCACTGAAGGGGGTTCAGTATACTATGTGTCTTTTGTTGATGATTGCACCCGTTACACGTGAGTTTATCTTATGACTCATAAGTTTGACTTCTACCAGATATATCGTACTTTCCAGTCTATGGTCACTACACAATTTGGGTCTACTATTAAATTGTTGCGGTCTGACATGGGTGGGGAATACTTTAAAATTGAATTCTGTGAATATTTGGCCAACTTGGGTACCATTCACCAAACTTCTTGTACTAATACACCTGCCCAAAAAGGTCAAGCAGTATCTTTTCCACACCTTCGAAATGAAGGATCTGGGAGCATTGCGGTATTTTCTTGGTATTGAGGTGGCTTCTTCTCTCAAAAGTTCCTTTCTGTCCCAGGCTAAATATGCCAACGAGATTATCCATGGTGCCGGACTTACTGACACTAAGCTTTCTGATACCCCATTGAGCTTAATGTAAAGCTCAACACTACTGATGATGTTCCTCTAGACGATTCTACGTTATATCGCGAGCTTGTGGGTTGCTTAGTCTATCTGACAGTTACTCGCCCTGATTAGGGCTGCAAACGAACCGAGCCGAGCCGAGTCGAGCTTTGCTGAGCTCGAGCTCGGCTCAGCTTGTTAACATTAATGAAGCTCGAGCTCGGCCCAGCTCGGCTTGATAATTTTTTTTTAATGTTATTTATATTATTTATATAAAAATATTTAAATAAAAATTATTATTTATATTATTTAATATATAAATAATGTATTTATATATATTTATATATTGTTTAATATATAAATAATATATTTATTATATAATTTAAATAAAGATAAATGAGCCGAGCTTGACGAGCCGAGCTGACGTGAGCTCGAGCTCGGCTCGTTTACTAAACGAACTGAACCGAACCGAGCCCTTAACGAGTCGAGACGAACTTGTTCATGAACAGCTTGGTTCATTTGCAGCCCTGGCCCTGATCTTGCCTATACTGTCCATGTGGTTAGTCAGTTTGTTTCTGCTCCTCGCTCTACACATTGGGCTGCTTTGCTTCGGATTCTTCGCTATCTTCGCAGTACTATCTTCTAAGACTTGCTATTATCTTCTACTTCTTCCTTAAACTTGGTGGCTTATGTTGATGCTGATTGGGCTGGTGATGTTAATTATCGTAAATCTACTTCTAGTTTTTGTATGTTTCTTGGCGATTCCTTGATTTCTTGGAAAAACAAGAAACAAACTGTCGTTGCTTGTTCTACTATGGAAGCTAAGTATCGTGTTATGGCTCATGCTACTGCTGAAATTGTCTGGCTTCATGGTCTCTTATCTGACTTGGGCATCTCTCATTCTTTCCCAACCTCTCTCTATTGTGACAACCGAAGTGCTATTCAAATTGCTCATAATGCTGTCTTTCATGAACGGACAAGGCATATTAAGATTGATTATCACTTCGTCCGTCAGCATCTGCAGTTCGGCTTTACCTCGTTTCCTTGTCTCTTTGGCTCTTCAACTTGCTGATTTTTTCACCAAGACTCACACCACTGCTCGATTTTGATTTTTTCTTGACAAACTCTCAATGTTTTCTACTAAAACACTTTGAGTTTGAGCGGGGGTGTGAGAATGTGTTCTCCTTTTTCCTTATAGGATTAGGGATTAGTGTCCTATTAGACTTCTATATATCAGCGATGTATTAATGTAGGATTAGGAATTAGTGTTCTATATAAATGATGTATTCTTTGTCAATCAATTCAATCTAATATACATTCAGAAAACTTACAGATCTACCAGGCATAAATAAAAACTGATTCTGTGATATTATTGTTGTAACGCTTAGGCAATGCTCATCCACTTTTGCCCACAATTTCATTGTTTGACTTAGCTTAACGCCTCTATAATTGTTGCAATTTTGGATATCTATTTTATTTTTATATATAGGTCCTGAAATACGTTTTCTACTCATCAAGCATTTTTATAGTCATTAAATAATTTTGTTAATCAAGACACTCCTCTCTACCTAAGTATTTCCAAGACTCAATAATAGGTATACAATATGTTCCTAGTGCCTTACCTGATTTTATTTTCTTCACTGCAAATGCCACCTCAAACTCTCATATTCGACAATAAAATATTTATTGGTTTCCATCAAATCTTCCATATTCTTCTCCTACTAATCTTTCTAAATTTTTTCATTTAACAATTCCTTTCATAATCTCATTCTTCACCAACACCCTCAAATCCTTACTTTTTATACAATTAATGTTATTAAAGTCTTTTAAACAGAAAATCTTCTCAGAAGCAACTTTTTATTTGTATTTCATGCATGGCTGATTTCACCTCATCCGGATAATTTACTTTTGTATATTATTTTGGCCTTTTTAAAAATAATAATAACAATAGAGATTGGCCCTAATTATGCTTTGCCAAATCTTTACAATTTACTCATGATTGTCCATACTGTTTGTTTTGTTTAATTGTTGCGATTGATACCATTCTATATCCTATGCATCTCTCACTCATGCTTATGTATGCCTTTAAATGTTTAGGTGTTCATGTCTTCTGTCATATTTACATGCTCTTCTGCAATGCACTTGCAGACTGAATATATGCATATTTATTTCCAATCATATTGATAAGTAGCTATTATTGCAGGTTATTGGAATTGATCTTTTGTCACAATCTCTATTGCCGGCTATAGTTGAACTTGCTGAGGATAGGCATTGGAGGGTTCGACTTGCAATAATAGAGTACATACCTTTATTGGCAAGTCAGTTGGGTGTGGGATTTTTTGATGATAAGCTTGGTGCTCTCTGTATGCAGTGGTTGCAGGATAAGGTCGGTGCTGTTGCCCACTCTCGACAGTTTTATCTATGTATCAAACTCTAGACTTTTGCCAACTGTCAACAATTTAAAGCAGTCAGAACAAACTTACTTTGACATAAAAACTGCCTGTCAGTCGAAAGTGAGCTATTGGCTCAATATAATGTAATAGATTTGCTGCTTTGTTTATTTGAAGTGATTACCTTTCAAGGGAGTCCATATTTTCTTTTCTTTGTTTGGTGATTATCATTGTTATGTTGGTAAAATTGAATGATAGAGATGCGATCAATCTGTTCTACAAGTTGAGCATATGAGGGCTACATTCAATATTTATTCTTTTGGTCATTTATTTATTTTTTATTCTTTCAAATTAGTTTATTACAAAGTTTATCGAATTATTATTTTTTTGATATGCATGTAGGATAGGAGTATGATAGCTATGTGTTTGTGTCAAAGCCAATTTAATTACTTGTTCCAGTAAATTAAAGGATTAGTTTTTTCCATTTTACTTGAGGATGAAATATCATTTCTAATAAGCTAATTTAGTGAAGGCTTCGACGAAGTTTCTGATCAATCTTTTGTTTATCTTCTATGAAGTATGGACACCTCTTCGGAGGTCACGTACAATCGGACAATGCTAGGACACTTGGGACACACTAAGACATGTTGGGGACGAGCTAAGGACATGCTGAGGATCATTTAAATAAAAAAAAAAATAGCATACTAAGGTTGATGAATTTGTTTGACATAAAATAAATACAAAATATTTAAAAATATGACATAATAAATATGTAAATTTTGTGTTTTGCTTGAGTCCCAACGCGTCGTGTCCTATATTTTTTTGAAAATTTGCGTGTCCATGTCCGTGTCCGTGTCCGTGTTGTGTGATTGTGTCTGTGCTTCTTAGTTTATCTTATGTATCCCCTGGTGATGCATAATTCAAAAGAAACAACCATTACAACAAAACATGAGTGGCTTTTATCTAACCTTAAGAACTTATTTTTAGCTTATTGTTTTGTGTATTTTGTGCAGGTTTACTCTATCCGTGATGCTGCTGCTAATAATTTAAAGCGGCTTGCAGAAGAATTTGGTCCAGAGTGGGCAATGCAGCACATTGTTCCACAGGTTGGCACCAAATACTTCATAGGGAATTTGCAGAGTGGAAGTTCTATTTTTATCTTTTACTTTAAGTTTGTGCAGAATATTTTTGAAAGCTTAATGAATTAGTTTGAAATATTTGATATTTGATATTTGATAATTGATATTTATTATTTTTATTCAGACCTTAAGTTTTGGCTTTACATTTTTAAAAATATTTTAATATATGTACTGCAGCCTACTGAAAAAGAATTTTGCTGTATAATTATTAATGGGGAGACTTTCAGATTTCAGAGGTTGGCTGGTTTTGCATGAGATAAATGTGTTAGGCATTTATTAATGTTGTTTTATAGCAGTCAATCTCAGTGGTTCGGTACTCAGAGAACCGGTTTCATAATGAGATTTTTGAGAATCTGGGTTCAAATATCACTGGAATTAGGATTGTTTGGATTCTAATTAATTTTGCTTCAGTTTTTTGACATGTGCATTAGAGTGTGCTATTCATTTGTATTGTTCATTTCTCTGGATCTCTTACGCACCAAACACAACTTATGAATCATTCATTCTGTCTGGATCTTCATGGTTTATTTTCTGTCCCCTCGAATAATAAATATTGGTTTTTCATCTGGACAGGTTTTGGATATGATTAATAATCCACATTATTTGTATCGGATGACCATTCTTCGTGCAATTTCTTTACTAGCCCCTGTCATGGGCCCAGAAATCACATGTTCAAAGCTGTTACCTGTAGTAATTATTGCATCAAAAGACAGGTACCTTAGTTTCTTGGGGAGTTCATCAAAACAAACCTGGCTGAATTCTAGTTTTTGGTAATTTTGTACTGAGCCTAAATTTCATTTTTCGCAGAGTGCCCAACATCAAGTTCAATGTAGCAAAGGTGTTGCAGTCCCTCATTTCTATCGTTGACCAATCTGTGAGTAACTGTTCCTTCCCCATTTAAATAGTCCATTCACGTTTCGTTTGTTTCGGTAGAAAACCAAGTTTGGAAAATATTTTCAATATTCTTTGGCATGTGGTATGGCGAAACGATAGGCAATGAAAAATGTTTTTTGTGGTCACCAAAAAAAAAAAAAAGCTTATTTGGTGAAAAACATTTTTTGAACTGAAATTTTACCAATACTTCCACACCACCACTTCCACTATCATCACCACACCACCAGCTCCACTGCCGCCACTACCCTCTTCCCCTCACCACACACACACACACACACAACCCCACCTCCACATACACTATCATTTATGCAACTATTAAGACATTAGTTTCAAGATCGCAACCAAACATAGAAAATGTCTTTTTATTTTTTTTATTTTTTTATAAATATTTTCTGAAAAAAATTTTCTTCGGTTGAGACAAACCAAGTGTTTAGTTTGACAATTTTGTTTGTTGGTACCTTGGTTTCTAGTTTGATGCTTTTATTTTCAATATTGTTTTGTTGAGTAAAATTTCCTTTGGCAATGAAGGTGGTTGAAAAGACAATCCGTCCTTGTTTAGTCGAGCTCGCTGAGGATCCAGACGTTGACGTTCGTTTCTTTGCCAACCAAGCACTTCAGTCCATTGATCATGTCATGATGTCAAGCTAAGCAGGTGAATTTCTGTTTGTAATTCACTGGTTGACCTGTGCTTGGATTAAAGACCCTTTTGCAGGGTTGCTAATATCCTTTAATTTGATCAATTATATGTTCTTTCTTGATGCTTTGATGGGTGGTAGCATTTTGTGGCCAATATGTAGCGTCTTTTTTATGGACGCTGAATTGATATGCTTTATTATTTATAACACTGCCAAATTTTCTTGCTTTGCTTATTTATTTGAAATTTGTGTCCCATTGTATGCTAGCTAGTGCTTCTGTGATTGGTTATGTGATTGATTATATAGTATTCTTCTTAGCCTTGATATGAGAAATAGCTTATGATATGTTGGCACATACAAAAACGTGCCCAAATGTTTTTGAACTTATAAATGATCATGTCTCTAGAGGTCACACTGAGCTCCAGGGCCAATGAACTCATAACACATTGAACAATCTTGGTCTTTCCACGTGTCCATCTTTGTATACTCTGATGAGCCCGTTAATTTCCTTTACCACTGGCCCATGCTGGGTGAGTTTTTGTGTTGATCTGAAGGTTTAAACCATGGATCCAGTGTTATGGCAGCCATTATTTTCCTCGTGTGAATGAAAAACGAAGAAAACAAATATGTACTATTTTTTTTCATTACAAAATGTTTGTTCATTTAGGCTTATTTGTTCTATATTACAAAGCGTACAACATCCTTGGTGTAGATGGAATTGGATAACGTCTGTTACTTTTCCCACTCCCTGAGGAATTTTTGGGTGTCAATAAGGTAGATGACACGTGGTACCTTCCTCTGTTGTGATTAGATTTGATAGTAGAATTCATTACATTTATATTGAGTATTTGAGAGACAATATGGGGCATATGCATTTGCTTCAATTAGTAACTGCCTAGGGATGGTAATTTGAACCCGGCCCGATAGGGATCCTGTGAGAATATATTGTGAAATATATTGTGAGTCTTACAAATTAAACTTAGAGTTCTATTAGAGGCATGATTGTATTAGAGTCATGATAGTATTGTATTTCCTTTTTGGTTTAGGAGTTAGGGCTATATATATTAGAAGGTCTGATTGTAATCGATACACATTGAATATATGAGATACAGAAAGCTATTCAGAAATCTTACATGGTATCAGAGCCGTGTTCGAAAACCTAAGGTCGCGACCAGTCTTCGTGAACCCTGGCACCGTCGTCTCTCTCAGTCATCGTCGCCTCTCTCAGCCGTCACCTCTCACGCCGTCGTTTCTCTCAGTCTGCTTCAGCATCGCGATTGATTCGCGATCTATCTCCCTCTCTGGTTCTCTCTGGTTCTGCTAATCGACCACACCTCGTGGTTTGTTGGGCTGATTCGATCGACTGGTTTGTCTTGCTGCTCTGTTTGTCTGTGTGTGTGTGAGATCGTGTCTTTAAGCCCTGTTATTTGGCGTTAAAAAAAAAAAAAAAAAAATTGAATATATTGTGACCCATCGCATTTTGATTATTACACTTGAACCCCTGGTTTGGTTACTTTGTTTGATTGTATTGGAAACCCCTCAGTTTTTTAGTTATTACGATGTCTCTAGCTTTTGATAAGTGTGCCTTCTACCATCAGAAGGGTCATTGGAAATACCACTGTCCCAAGAAAGGATGTTTGTCTTCTTTGCCTGTGTCTACCCTGTCTTCTCAGCAATTTTCGATCAAGTTCTGCGTTCTTTCTCTGAGTACTGTTCGGCCTCTTGCCAGTTCTACTACATCTGCTCCGGCTCCTCATCCTGACTTGGCTTCCTTGACTGCTCAGAGTAATCAACTTCAGCATATATTGTCTCCCTTCCAGCCATCTCCATCTGCCTCTGTTGTTTCCTCTTTTCATTCAGGTTTGCTTGGGTCTTCTTCAGGTATTTCTTCGTCTGTCTGGCTTTTTGACTCTGGTGCCTCTCATCATATGACTCCCAATCTCTCCTTACTTCCAAAGAGCACTCCTCCTCCTTTTCCTATTACTGTCAATGTTGCTAATGGGTCTGGTATGTTTGTTATATCTGTTGGGTCTGTCTTACTGTCTGCTATGTCTGTTGTCTCTATTCCATCTGTTCTTTATGTTCCTCAATTATCTGTCAGTTTATTATCTATCAGTCAGCTTGATGCCTCTGGTTTTGATGTTATTTTTTCCTCTTCTATTTGTTCTGTGCAGGATCGGATGTCTAAACAGTAGATTGGGACTGGTCGTAGAGTTGGGACCTCTATGTGGTAGAGAGTTTGCATTTGCCTTTGACAACCTCTCCGACTATTTTTTCCTCTTTTCAGTTAGATTCTCTGTCCAGTCCTTTCTACTTGTGGCATTCTAGATTAGGGCATTTGTCTGCTGATCGCTTACGGTCTTTGACTCAATCAGGTATCTTGAGAAAAGTTTCTCCTAGTGAACTTATTGAATGTCAGAGGCGTAAACTCGCCAAGATGACAACCTTACCTTTTCGTAAAAGCACTTCTATATCTGATACACCATTTTCTTTAGTTCATATTGATATTTGGGGCCCTTCTCCTGTTCTCACCAAAGGGGGTTCTGCATACTATGTGTCATTTGTTGATGACTACACCCGTTACTCTTGGGTTTATCTTATGACTCATAAGTCCGATTTTTATCAGATATACTGTACCTTTCAGTCTATGATTACTACATAGTTTGGGTCTACCATTAAAGTGTTACGGTCGGACTTGGGTGGGGAATATTTTAAAACTGAGTTTTGTGAGTATTTGGCCAATTTGGGTACCATTCACCAAACTTCTGTACAGATACACCTGCCTAAAATGGTCGCGCTGAGCGTAAACGCCGTCATCTCCTTGAGACAGCTAGGTCTCTTCTTCTCTCTACCTCAGTGCTGGCTCCATTATGGGGGGAAGCAGTTCTTATTGCTGCTTTTCTTCTCAATCACATGCCTACTCCCATTCTTTCTGGTCGGTCTCCTTATGAGGCTTTGTTCTCCCAACTTCCTAACTACTCCCAACTTTGTATGTTTGGGTCTGCCTGTTTTGTTATTCTTCCCCTCAAAGATAGGATCAAACTTAGTGCACGGTCTGTCCTCTGTGTCTTTTTAGGTTATAGTCCTACTCAGAAAGGCTATCAGTGTTACGACCCTGTTTTCCGTCGTCTTTATGTCTCCCTTCATGTTTCTTTTCTCGAACGTCTACCTTACTTTCAGCTTCCTCCTGTCACTGCTCTAGTTTCTAAAGAAGATTTGGTTCACATTGATCTATTTCCTTCTGAGGTACCGTCTGATGAGTACATCTCTACAGTTCCTCCTGAGCTTGTTTCATCTTTTCCTCCTGCTTCACCTCTGGCTGCTTCTCCTCCTTTAGATTGTTCTCCTCCTCCGTTGTTAGTTTATTCTCGTAGCAAAGCTCCTCCTTCACCGGTTGTCTCTACCCCTACTGTTGATCCTCCTGCTGCTGCCGACTCTGATCCTGTTGCACACCGATACCCTACTGGAGCGCGTTATCCTCCAAACAAGTTAGGTTGGTCTAATACATATTTTTCTGCTTCCTATCGTACTTTTTTGTCTGCTATTCATTCTTTTTCAGAATCTCAGTCTTACAAAGAGGCATGTTAGGACCCTCATTGGGTTCACGCTATGGAAGATGAGTTGTCTGCTCTACAGAAAACTAGTACTTGAGAGCTGGTTCCTTTACCTGCTGGTAAGAACTTGGTTGGTTGCAAATGGGTCTACAAAGTCAAGACCCATTTTGATGGGTCTCTTGAGCGCTACAAAGCTCGCCTGGTTGCCAAAGGTTTCTCTCAGGAGTATGGTATTGATTATGAAGAAACATTTGCTCCTGTTGCCAAGTTGACAACTGTCCGTACTTTGATCTTTGTCGCTGCTATTCGTTTTTGGCCTCTTTATTAGATGGATGTTAAGAATGCTTTTCTTAATGGTCATCTCACTGAGGAGGTTTACATGCGTCTTCCTCTTGGTCTTCTCCATTCCTCTGGCCAAGTTTGTCGTCTTCGGCGTGCTCTGTATGGTCGGAAGTAGTCTCCTCGTGTTTGGTATGATCGCTTTCAGACTGCTGTTACCGAGCTTGGGTTTCATTGTTCTGCTTCCGACTCAGCATTATTTCTGAGGCATACATCGGCTAGTTTTGTTGCTCTCTTACTCTATGTGGATGATATGATCATCACTGGCTCTGACTCTTCTACTATCTCTAAGGTCAAGCAGTATCTCTTCCGCACCTTCGAAATGAAAGATCTGGGTCCATTACGGTATTTTCTTGGTCTTGAGGTTGCTTCTTCTCCAAAAGACTATTTTCTGTCTCAGACTAAGTATGCTAATGAAGTCATTCACTGTGCTGGTTTTACTGATACTAAGATTTCTGATACACCTATTGAGCTTAATGTGAAGCTTAATTCTACTGATGGTGTCCCTCTGGATGATCCTACTTTATATCGCGAGCTTGTGGGTTGTTTAGTTTATCTGACGGTCACTCGCCCTGATCTTGCTTATGCTGTTCATGTGGTTAGTCAGTTCGTTTCTGCTCCTCGTTCTATCCATTGGGCTCTGCTTTGGTTCGCATTCTTCGCTATCTCAGGGGTACCATACTTCAAGGTTTGCTATTGTCCTCTACTTCCTCTTTGGCCTATGCTGACTCTGATTGGGCTGGTGATGTTACTGATCGCAAGTCTACGTTTGGTTTCTGTATGTTTCTTGGTGATTCCTTGATCTCTTAGAAAAGTAAGAAACAATCAGTCGTTGCCCGCTCTACTGTCGAAGCTGAGTATCGTGCTATGGCTCATGCCACTGCTGAGATTGTTTGGCTTCATTGTCTTTTGTTTGATTTGGGTGTCTCTCAGTCTTCTCCGACCTCTCTCTATTGTGACAACTGCAGTGCTGTTCAGATTGCCCACAATACTGTCTTCCATGAGCGGACAAAACACAATGAGATTGATTGTCACTTTGTTCGTCAACATCTACAGTCTGCTTCTATCTCGCTTCCTTTCATCCCTTCAGTTTTGCAACTTGCGGACTTCTTCACCAAGACTCACACTACTGCTCGGTTTCAGTTTCTTCTTAGCAAACTCACCGTGTTTTCTGCTAAAACACCTTGAGTTGGAGCGGGGGTGTGAGAATATATTGTGAAATATATTGTGAGTCTTACAAATTAGGCGACGATGACTGAGAAGCGACGATGACTGAGAGAGGCGACGGCTGAAGCGACGACGGCGGCGGCTGAGAGAGGCGACGGTGCTAGGGTTCGCGAAGATTGATCGCGACCTTAGGTTTTCGAACACGGCTCTGATACCATGCAAGATTTTTGAATAGTTTTCTGTATTTCATATATTCAATGTGTGTCGATTACAATTAGACCTTAGAATATATATAGCCATAACTCCTAAACCAAAAAGGAAATACAAATATAATACTATCATGACTCTAATACAATCATGCCTCTACTAGGACTCTAAGTTTAATTTGTAAGACTCACAATATATTTCACAATATATTCTCACAGACCCGACCCCTTGACCTCAAATTGAGCGGGTCTTCCCCGAAAAATATCCCTGACGGGACAAGAATGGTATTCAAAAATCAATCCCCGAACAGTTTCGGACCAGGGACGGGGATAAGTGTCCTAGTCCTGTACCCGGCTCAGCCCCGTTTATCCTCGATGTGAAATTACTATTTTACCCCTATATACATATATATATATATATATATATATATATAAACCAAACCCTCATCTCACTTTCACTTCTCTCTCTCTTTCACAGCCTCGTCTCTCATCTCTCTCTCCCTTCCTCACTGACCTCTTTCTCTCTCAGAGATCCACCACCACCGCCGTCCAGCTCGTACCACTACCACTCCTACCCCCACCACCACCCCCACCACCACCACCACCACCGCGTCTCTCATCCAAATCCACCACCATCGCTATCTAGCTCGCATTGCCGCTTCACCTCCGTCGTCGACTCTCCACCTCCGTCCACCTCGTCACTCTCGCACCTCTTCTCCACCTCTGTCTACCTCGCATCGCCGCTCCACTTCCTCTGTCGTCCATCGCGCCGATCTTCTCCGTCGTTTGTCGCAGTTCCATTTCCTCCGTCGTCCCCTCTCTCTCTCTCTCTCTGTGACACACTCAGATACACAGATCTGAGATATGTTATTGTTGATCTCAGATCTGAGATCTGTTGATGATTTTGTTGATTGTTGATGATATTGATGATGAGATCTCAGTCTCAGATCTATGTTGATGTTGCTTTTGTTTTGTTTTGTTTTGTTTTTGTTTTTGTTTTTGTTTTTGTTTTTTGGGCCAGGGAATTTTCAAGGTCGGGAAAATCCGATCCCCGTTAGGGGATGGGGATGGGGACGGGGACGGGGTCGGTGATAGGTTCCCCGTCGGGGATCGGGACTGGGGATGGGGGAATTTTTATCATCGGGGATCGGGGACGGGGAGTGTGATCCCCGGCCTTGTCCCGGCCCGTTGCCATTCCTATAACTGCCGATAATATGTGCCAACACTTTTGAAGTGAAAATATTGGGTTAGAGAAAATCTGTTTGGTCATTAATAGACACAATAATGTTTGTTCAACCTCTTGGCACACAACGTAACTAGGCTTAATTTTAAAATAAGCATTCTTTTACTCTCTCTCTTTTTTATTTTCATTTATTTTATTTTGACTCCAACTAGTTTCTTAAAATTATAAAAAGAAACTGACAAATGTTGTGAGGCATGTTCAAACACAGAACACGCGTGTACATGAAAAGTTCTGAAAGTGTCTTACAAAAAATAATAATTAAAAAAATTAATTTGCCACGTAGTGTGTAGGACATGTGAATATACATGTTCTCCGCATGGTGTTCCATGTGTCTGACACGGGCACAATACTCATTTCGAATTGTTGGTTCTTCATAGATTCAAGCAAATAAGATAAAGGATTGGATACATATTTTACATACGTGATCATACCAGTAGGGGTGGTTGTCTTGTTATTTCGGGTGTGATAATGCATAGAGACTATACAAAAACTCGTTGGAGTGTTATTTTGGGTGTGATAATGCATATAGAGAATACACAAACTCATTGGTGTGACCCATGCTTTCTAGTATGTCAGCAAGTTCTCACACTATTCATTAAATTTGACGACTATTTTTTGAGTACCTATGTTTCATAGTATTTGAGTAAGAGAACCCGATAGAATAAAAAAGGGTGTGTAAATACAATTAGAATCAAAATAAATAAAGAAATTATACAGTTATTATTCGTATAGAATGAATTATTGAATAAAGTTATATGTATTAATTGGTATACTAATTAGTGTATTAATGGATGATGTGACATAATTTTAGAAGCTTTGAGTCTTTTTAGTTTGTATAATGGGTGGAGTTCATAGTTTTAAATTGACAATATTATAGCATATGTTAGTAGACTAATTGATATATCAATTAGTACATGTAGCGTCATTGATTTTTGTATATTTTGTATACATTCTCGAACCTGTACACATTCTCAAAATAACTTTTATTACTATATATCTCCATACATTTTCACATTTACTACATAATTTTTTTTTTATACTTGCGTTATATTTGAATCATGAATTTAGATAGGTGTTTAGAAAGAAAAAGAAAAATGAAGAAAAAATTTAACTTATATTTGATTCACATTTTTTTTCAAATCTCTATCTAAATTCATGATCCTTAGTATCTAACATCAATGACATCCCGGTCATTCTTATGGAAGATTATGAACAATACATGGTGGTGTATTTGCGTAATGTCCCTAACATTTTTATTAAGAAATGCATGCAGGGTTTCTTTTTTGTTCTTTTACACGCATATCCAGTTGACAAGGTTGTGAGTGTTTATTTATGTGTTTTGTTATTTTGTGCTTAATATTTGATTTGTGTTAATTTAGTCCCGACATATAAAATTTAGGGAACTTTTTCTTTTCAGCGGTAATTTTGTAAAGTAATTATAAATAAGTGGTAAATTTTATAAATATTAATAATTAAAAGCATAAACTTTATCAAGAATCAATAATAAATTTTTTAAAAAGTCACTGATGGGCAAGGAATGGCGCTATGCTGGTCATGGGTGAGGGTGGAAAGGGCAAGAGCGAGAAGGGACGTTGCCAGTCGAATATGACGCTTATTAGAGACAAGACCAGCGACATTTCTTTTTCAATGCAATTTGAACTGTTAAAATGCACAAAATGATGAAATGGCATATCACATTCACAAGACTGGACAATCTAATTTTTTTTGATTCTCTCCCCTTTTTATAGTAGTAGATAGATGGACAAACAACGGCTCATACCTGTCTTTTGATCAAGGTGGCAACCGTTCATATCTACCTTTTCATTCAAATTCTTGTGGGAGTTAATTTTAGTTATAAAGAGGATATTTTCGGAATAGCAAAAAAATAGAAAACAATCAACATGATTTAAGCTTTTTAAAGTAGTAGTAGAATTTTGTATTTTTGTTCCCACATTTACTCTTAATTCTTCCTCAATGTCCCAATTATTCACGGAATGTGAGAAGCAGATGATTAATCATTAGCTTCCGGAAGAAATTGAAGAATTTTTTGGGAATCCTACAACTACAACGGTCAATTTCAGTGTAGGAACAATTTTGGAACACATTTGGAATATTCTTTTTTTTTTTTTTGGGTGCATTGGAGTAGAAAACAACCACAAAAGAAAAAAGGAAAAGAAGAAAAAAAGAGTAAGTCACTGCCTGAGGTAGCCCTGCCCGACCATATCAGCCACTACTTGGTTGCGAATTTCATTTGGGGAATCATCCATGACAACCAACGCTTGATTCTGGGCTGAGCCCATCTTAGCTAATCCATCAGCACTCTTATTGTCCTCCCTTATGACATGTTGAATTGTGTAGTCGCACCTTTGAATGAGGAACTTGGAGTCCTCCACTAGGCTTCAAAGTGGAGAGATAACCTCAACGGTCTCATTCAGCATATCAATAGCAGTTGTGGAGTCTGTTTCAATGATAAGATCCTTGTAGCTTTTTTTGAAGGCAATTGTCAGTCCTCTATAAATAACCTAGATCTCTGCCTCAATGCTGGTGCAACCAGTGAGTTTTCCGTAGAAGCCACAGAGCCATATGCCTTTCTTGTTGCGGATCATTCCTTTGAAGCCACCTCCGCTGGGATCTCCCTTGGAGCTGCCATCAGTGTTCATCTTCAACTTACCTACAGCAGGATGGATCTAACCAACCAGAAGATTAGTTGAGAGATTAACAATAGAAGTTTTAAAAGCTTCTTTAATTTTAGACACGTAATTATGAATGAGAAATGTGCTATATTGCCATGGTAAATCCTTGTTTTCGAAATTTTTTTTGTTGCGATTTTTTCAGATTTGCCATAAATTAGCAAAAAAAGAGTAGGACCAATAATTGAGGAAAAATTAGATTTCAAAATGGATACCACCCAGCAGTTGAAAGACAAATTTCTACAATTAAGCAACCAAGTAGCACAATTCAAATTGATTCAAATAGTTTGAGCCTTAGGACAGTTTCTGAAGATGTGATCCAAATCTTCTAATGGATCACCGCAGTTCTCACACATCGCAGAATCTGTCAAACACCTCGTAACTCTCAGGCTGTTGGTCAGCCTTTGGTACAAAGCCAACCAAACAAGAGTCCGGATCATCGGCTGCACTACCCTGCGGCACTTCAAAACGATATCGTTTTGAATGATTTTTTTTTTTTCCCCTTCCTTCCTTCCTTCCTTCTTATTTAGCACCTTTTCGTTTTTGAGTCCTAGCAAGAAAACATAGCGGCAGTGAAGTCGAAAGAGGGAGACGACGGGAAGAGTAAAGCGGCGGATCGGCTAGAGAACGGCAGCGAGCAAGTTTGACGAGTCACCTATTGATGTGTGAGATCTTCACCGGAGGAAGATGGAGGGAGAATCTTGGCGGTGAGGTTGATCGGTGCCATTATTGACACGTGAGATCAAATTGAAGCTGTGATCTAGAAAATATAAAGAGATTTGAAGCCTTACTTGCCTTGTTCTATTGATATTTTTTTCCTTTTCTCTAGATTTCTATGTTTCTCTCTCTTCCTGTACATGTGATCTAGAAAATATAAAGAGATTTGAAGACTTAATGCCTTGTTCCATTGATATTTTTTTCCTTCTCTCTAGATTTTTATGTTTCTCTCTTCCTGTACATGCAATACATATCCACAACCATGGATTTGTGTTTTTTTTTTGGTGATTTTGTGAGGTGGGTTTATGAAATTTTGGACATTTAAAGTGTTAAAATTGAAATTGTAAACATGAAGAAAAACACATTTCCAAATCTCACTTTGCCATTGAAGTTGTTCAGTGAGAGGTTGATGACTTTGATACCAAACAGAGGAGGGAAATTAGATGGGAAGGAAGGAAGTCGGTGCTGGCAGCTCTGTTTTTCTTTTTTATTTTACTTTTTTTGGTTTGAATGTTCAATGGAGATTGAGAACAATACTCACAAAATTTGTAGAGAGAGAAAAGGAGATGAACAAAACAATGTGATTTTGGTCAAAAAAATGTCATTTTAACAAGTACGGTAGGAAGGATTATAAAAAAATGCGATCGATGATCTGAACTCACACTATCACTTTGGGATCGATAAAAAATGTCATCTTAAGGGAGTTTCAGTTTCCACCACCAAAGCCAATTACTAGAGTCAACATCCTGTTTAGTCACCAAATCATAAGCCCTTCCAATATGACATATCTAGGTACGCAAAAAAAAAAGAAACTAGGGAGCTGAACCTTTAAGATAAGGTTCATAGCTTCCGTAGGCAATGTTTCAGAAATCACATCAACATCCCATCTACATCCCTCATCCAACAATGTATCAATCTTAGAATTAATGAGATGTGATTTTGGAAGGACCACCAATCATACAAGATAAAGATACTGGTGTCATTGCCTATACTCCACTTATTGCCTTCCACAATAGCATCACGAATTTTGAGAATGCCCCTCCATGTATGAGAAGCCCTTCTCTGTTAGAGTAATTGAGGAGGGATTCCTTTGGAGGTATTTAGCATTAAGAACACTAGCCTAGAGACAAGACTCCCCATTTAGCAGCTTCCAACCCAACTTAGATAATAAAACAACAATAATGATAGCCAATTTTAATTTTGAAATTTTAAAAAGAGTTTTAATGATGTGATAAAAGAAGAATAAAAAAAATAAAAAAATAGGCACACACATCACATCATATGTGAGTCCTACTCTTTGTCACATCACTAGAGGTCTCTTTAGAATTTTAAAATTAGAACTCTCAATCTTTATTTATAAAATAATGTTATGGTTCTTGATATTTCTAATACCAAGGCCACCTAGTTTTTTACTGTGGCAAACAGTGTCCTAATTCACCAAATGAATCTTTTTAGTGGTACCCACATCACCCTCACAAAAACCCTCCACAACCACCACATCACCATATTATTGATGTTGTCGCCGCTGTCGTCACAACCACCATCACCATCACCATAGCAACTACAATACCACCTTACCACCACCACGAAGGCCACAATAGTCTAGTACCAGCACCCCACTATCGTTGCTGTCACCACCACTGATGTCGTCATTGTCGTTGCCTCCACCACTGTTATTACTCACACTATCACTTTTACAACTATCATTATTATCATGATCTATATAATTTTTTAATTTATTTGTTACTAATTTGTTAAAAAAATAATAAATTAATAATAAAAACTTATTCCATTCCTTGAATTTAACAGGTATAATCAAATATGAGAATGAAAATTATCATTCTATTCCTATGCTATTTCATATTGATGACTAAACAATAGAATGGTCTCGTTTGAGAACAGACTATTTTAGTAATTTTTTAGTTTTTTATGAAAAAATATGTAAAAAAGTAGAGAGTGATGTGACAATTTATAGTGATTTTTTGACTTTTTGACTAAAATAATTACTCCCCAATATTCTATTTAATTCATTTTTGTATTCTATTCTCATTTTATTTTATTTTACCGTACCAAACATGAAAATGACAATAATTTTGAGAGAAAATGGAGATGGAGAGAGGAGGGAATGGGAGAACCGTATGAGAGAAGGGAGAGCCGTATAGAGAGAGAGAGAGAGAGAGAGAGAGAGAGAGAGGGTCCTGCCTTTTGGAAGGATCCAGAAAACAATACAATGGCAAAAAAAATTATGCGAGCTGTCTCTCTCCCTCTCAACAGCTATAAAAATTTAAAAAAGTAATTATAAATTAATAAGAAACTTTATAAGTATTAATAATTAAACAAGTATTATACTTTGTTTCCTTTATGCTTGGTCACTTTTTTACTTTGATTCTTAAATTTTTTTTTTTCATTTTGCCTTTTATGTTTTAATTTTTTTTTTAAAATTTACTCTTGAAACTAATTTCTATTTAAAATTAGATAGAAAATGTAATTATCATCAGTGGACGGAGGGAAGGGACAAGGGGGGCTATGGCCCTTGCTAAGCTTCACAATATCTCATACAATTTATAGCTTGTTTGTTCTTTGCATGTATATTATCAAGGAGTGGCCCCCAAAGCCGAGGCCAATTGAGGTCTCCTAATTACGTTCCGCATATACCCATATGAAAGATGTGGTTACTAATTTTTATTTTTATTTTTATTTTTATTTTTTTTTATTGTAGAAAAAGGAAGTTCTGAGTTTTACCATTGCCTTTGTGACCCCAGGTCATGGGGTAATCGATTGCCGGCCTGATTTGACTCAATCCATAGGAAGGGACCAACCACCAAGGCATCAATAGAGCTCAACCATATGCCACCGATGCGCCGATGGTTAAAATCGGAGTGCAGAGCGGGGTCTCAAAGACAGTACTTTCGACCCCCTAGGATTCGACCCTAGGTCAAGTCTGTGGAGATGGATTGCTTTCTCCATCAGGGCACCACCCCCGGTGGTTACTAAAAATTATTTTATGTTAAATTTTTTTAATGCTTATAAATTTTTTATTACTGATATATATGATGGTCATGTAGTAAAAAATTCTTTATTGTTTTATATGTTATCACTGCTTTGATAATATATGAGTCATATGACAATTAAAATTAATTAAACTGATATAATAATCATAAATGAGAGATGATAGATAACTTTTGAAACATAAATATGATCATCATAATATCAATTTTGAAATTTACTCCCAAATAGACTTCCGTCATAATATTGGTAACATATATGAGATGATTACTTGCGTCTATTATAAAAGTTTTATAAAACACCAAGATAAATATGATTTTTTTTGTTATATACAATGGGCCCGTCTGACAAATAACTATTTTAGTCAAAAAAAAATAAAAATAAAAATAAAAAATCAACTCATATAAAAAAAGTTAAACAGTCCTTACTATTTATTTACACTACATTTTACACTTTTTTTTTTTTCCTTAAAAAGTCAAGAAGTCATTAACAAAAATATCTCATATTTTAATAAACAAAATCATTAAAAAGTCACTTCCAAATATACCCAATGTAAAAAAAGTTTGGTTTTAGTTTTCAGAAAAATCTACTTTTTTATTTTTCGTATTTTAATGATTTCAATGAATTTTTAAAATATTTTAAGCAATGTTTTTTAAAAAATTTTAGAAACACCTAACATAAATACACTTAAAAAGTATAATATTTGTGAAAAAAATCTTTAAAAAATACACTAAGGCCTCATTTGGGAACAGGTTAATTTAGTAACTTTTTAGTTATTTGGCTAAAATATAAGCTAAAAAAACTAGTATGTTTGGGATGGTTTTTTGACTTTTTACGAAAAGATATGTAAAAAGTAGAGAGAAAAGAGAATCTTTGACTTTTTAGTATGAGTTGTTGGCTTTTTGGCTAATTTAGTGACTTTTTGGCTTTTTGGCTAAAAAAGAGGGTTCCCAAACGAGGCTTAAATACCAAAAAAATAAAAGAAAAATACAAAAATTAAGTACATTTTTTTTAAAAATATTTTTTGTATATTTATTAATTTTTTAAAATATTTGTTCACAAATATTTTACTCTTTAAATATATCTAAGTAATGTGTATCTAAAAAAATAAAAAACATTACTTAAAATTTAAGAAATATTCATTAAAAATAAAAAAATACGAAGCACAAAAAACACAATTTTTAAAAAATTGAGTTCAAAAAACTAAAACCAAAGACACTTATAATTCTCTTTTACTAGAGAATTTTATGACACTTTACAGTTTTTGTACTTAAAATATCTTTTAATATAACTTATGTATGATATGTTCGTTACGAGTGAAATAATTAAAATTTTATTATCAATTTCTTGCGCATATAGTTTAGCCCCCTCTAGTAAAAATTTCTGCGTTCGCCACTGGTTATTATAATTGTTATGTAATATATATATATAATTGTTATATTAGAATTTAAGTTTATGTTAAGAATGTGAGTTTTATATAATAAAATATTTTTATATTACGTGACTATTAATGTGTCATTTTTTGTCTAATTTTTAACATAAATTAGTTTTAATAGTAAACTAGAAAAAAAAAACTTAAAACATGAGGGTCAAAGTGGAAAAAACAAACTTTAAGGGTCAAAGTGAGAAAGTGACCAAACATTAAAAAAAAAATAAAGTGTAATTTACCCTAATTAAAATTATAAAGTTTTTATAAATATGTAATTTTTTTTTTCCAAAATTCCACTTAGGTGTAATTACTCCTTAAATGGATCTATTTTTTTTTTCATTTAAATATATATATATTTTTGGTTCATCTCTATTACTACCATTATTTTTCGTGTTTCTGACTATTTTTAATTCTAGAAATATACTTTTCAATCAATTAATATGAATAGTGTTAACCCCTAAGGGGTTGACCAAGTGAGTGCAGTTTAGGGTTTGAAAGTGTGCTCTTTCTGGTTCTCAGATTCAATTTCCATTAGATAATATCAACTCCTTAGGGTCACACCTGCGAACTATACCTGAGATTTGTTCAATCCATATGAAGAGAGCGCTTTGCATGAGTCCTAAGATTAATAAAGGTGAATGTAAATTGACTTGGACACTAGTCCTCAAAAAAAAAAAAAAAATTAAAAAAATGAGTAATGTTACTTTAACTAAAAAATTAGACTTATTGTTCAAATTCAATGATGTGGTAGCCTATTAGATAATTGAAGATAACTCTCTTATTCTCTATCATATATTCTCTAATCATTATACATTATTAAGTCTATAAAAATAAATTTAAAATGTAAACTTATATATCATTTTTCATAAGGTATATATGACCATTCAAATGGTTGTCTACTCACATAGGTCACGAAGAGGTGCCAACGTTTTGTAAAGAATTTCAAAATCTTTAGACTCCCTCCACTTATAACGGATATCTACATTGAAGGTGAGCATCTTCAAGAGAAAATGCAAAAGGACTATATGAGATATTTTTGTTAGTGAAGTTATTTTGGTATTCTTCCAAAAGGCTCTTCATCATAAGAGATATATTGTTTATTTTTATTTTGACTCTCCACAAATAATTAGTGTCTATTGCTGGGCAAAAGGTCTTCCCGCCATTTTATCCATATCTGCCTGTTATTTCCATCTTTGTTGCATCGCTGCTTACTCTATATTTGTCGTTTCTTATTTTCTCTAACCCATTTGATCGTTTGAAAATGTTATCGTTTAAAAAATATGATCGTTTAAAAATATTGTTTTTAAAATTAATTTAATAATATTTTTTAAAAATAAATATTTGTAGATGTTACATTAGTAACCATAACAACACTAAGTGCATATCCAGCATGTCATAAAAAAGTGTGGGGATATATTTTCTGAATACCAACACGTGGCATGGTGACGCCGACGTGTCAGCCGAGGTGCCACGTGTCGTGGTAGTTAAGCCGAGGTGATCTCGGAGTTGCCGAGGTTATCCCTGAAGATATCGGAATCCGAGAAAAGCAGATAAGGGACAAGAGAACTAGGACAAAGAGGGGACTTAGCCTAGATAAAATTCTTAAGAGAGTTTATCTTTATCTCTTAAAGAGTCCAGAGTAAGCAGTAAATTGGAGTTCATAGAAGTCATACTTCTAGTAGGACTTGGATTGAGTATATTATAAAAGAGAGGCACCCCCGTGGGTCTAAGGTATGCAATTTATGTTTTAAGTGTTAAGTTTTGCACTTGATTATCTTTGAGAAACATACTGACTTGATCGTCGGAGTGCCCCCGGGTGGAAGAACCACCACCGGAGCCTTTTCTTTCTGTTTCAGGTTGCTGAATCCATCTATTCTGCCTGTGCTCTCCAGTTGATCACTAAGCAAGCAGTGTGGTCAGATTTTTACCCACACAATTTGGCGCCGTCTGTGGGAACGAAGGAAGAATAGATGGCCAGTAACGGACAGCAGGAAAATATTGGGGATGACGCTCCCGCTGGGAGTGGCAGACCAATTGACCTTGACATTGAAGGAGACAACCACAATACAGAAGCCCGCAACCAGGGTCACAAAGAGAACGACGTCATCCCGGAAGGCAACACATCAAAAAGGACAAACCAAGGCCAAGGAAAGTACTACAATGAAGATAACCTCCAGGTATGGAGGGACAGGTGCCTGCGGAGGGATGAGGAAGTAAAAGAATTGGCGAACAAGCTGGCAGACCTTCAGTCAGTCGTCAACTTCATGATGCAAAATAATGTTATGCAGCCACCATACCCGCTACAAGATACGCCGATGCCAGCAACCAACGCCTAGAGGGGCGGAAGAAAAACAATCCCCGACGTCCCTCAGCATACCAGGAGCGGAAGGCATTCTCATCGGCCTTCCAGGGAAGTCGGACGAGAAGAACCAAGGCAAGAGGAGTCCCGAAGGACGCACCCCACGAAGAATCCAGAGCCCAAAGAACATCGGCATGTTCAAAAGCAAGCACTCTGCTTTGACACAACCCATGAAGAAAGATCCAAACGGACCCACTATGAGGCCGAAAACAGTGTACCAAAAAGACTAAAATCCAAAGACAGTCGAGCTCTAGGGAGGAGCAAAGAAGACCTGAGGGACTACCTCAAAAGGAGGCAGCAGAATGCTGAAGCCGAGGTAAACTCCCCAGTAAAACCGAAGACAGCCTTCTCGGTGGAACTGGACAAATTCGAACCACCAAAGAGATTCAGCATGCCGAGGTTCCAAATTTATGATGGCAAGTCAGATCCAAACTTTCATGTTGGACTATACTTGAATTCAATGGCGTTATATAGCGGGAACGAGTCGTTGCTCTGCAAAGTATTCCCCTCATCCTTTGGGGAAATTGCATCTGATTGGTTCCATAAATTACCAAAGGGAAGCATAAAGACATGGGAAGGCTTGACCGAGATGTTTGTGGCCAGGTTCGTGACCAACAAGCTGCAACCCCTGAGGGTTGATGCTTTGATGGCTCTAAGAATTGCCAAAGAAGAAGGCCTTAGGGCCTATGCGAAGAGGTACTACGAGGTGTTCAACCGAATACCCGAATGCAACCAAGAGGTAGCGGTCGTGTCTTTCAAGAACGGCCTGAAAGATGACTGCCCGCTACGGAAGTCTTTGGCAAAAACATTGCCAAAAAGCATGGAAGAACTCATGGCAAGAATCGAGAAGTATGCCAGAGCCGAAGAAAATACATCGGGAAACAAAGAGATAAAACAAGAAAAGGGAAACGGCTCGCCGAAGCGGAGCCGAGGCAACAATGGACCGACCAAACAAGAAACAGAGTTGAGAAATAAACAGGCGGTAACAACAGTATTCCGGATCCCAATCCATAAAGTCTTAGATCAGATTCGAAATCAACCCTATTTCAGGGCTCCGGCAAGAGCACCAGGGGAATTCATGGGAAGGAACGTTGGTAGACGTTGTGCCTACCACAATGAAGAAGGGCACCCAACTCAAGGTTGCAGAGCCTTGAAAGCACACTTGGAGGACCTGGTAAGACAAGGCCTTCTGAGGGACCTGGTCGATGAGGCCAGGACCAGGGAAGAACAGGCAAGGTTGCCTCAAGCACCAGCAGCACCGCCTCCCCCAGCACAACTACCACCAGCAGGAGGACCGAGAGTAGTTAATGTGATCCACTCTAGGGTCAACGAAAACGAAGTCAGGGGAGAAACCCAGAGGGTAAGACATTTACAGCATATCTACCAAGTCGGGGAGAAGAGACATCGGCCAGAAGAATGCCAAGGGCCGATGATAGCCTTTACTGAAGCCGACCTGGAATTGGTCCAACATCCACATAATGATGCCTTAGTAGTATCCCTCCAGGTTGGGGAGTGCCAAGTAAAACGCATCCTAATAGATCAAGGCAGCTCCTGTGACATCATGTATGTCAGATGTTACAAGGAGCTAGGCCTTCACCCTGATGACTTAGAACAATCCAGCGGCCCGATGGT
The DNA here is from genome assembly GCF_055761805.1 of Camellia sinensis. NCBI lineage: Eukaryota > Viridiplantae > Streptophyta > Magnoliopsida > Ericales > Theaceae > Camellia > Camellia sinensis. Next base: position 153,911,068 of record NC_138970.1, read on the forward strand.
CGGCTTTAATGGAACGCCGACATGGCCATTGGGTGCAACAAGCTTGGAGGTACAAGCCGGCACTAAGAAGATCCAGACGGAATTCCTGGTAATTGACACGCCCTCACCATACAACATCATCTTAGGAAGGCCGTGGTTGCATGCAATGGGGGCAGTTCCCTCAACGTTGCATCAACTACTACGGTTCCCAACAGAGCATGGGATTGAAGAAGTCAGAGGGGATCAACTACAAGCAAAAAATTGCTCCATGACAGCAATGAAATCCACCTGTAGTATACGGGAGCCAAGGAACGCAGAAGTTGAAGATGAGGACATGGAGGTCCTAGAAGACGTCGGGAAGGAACCAGCCGAAAAGAGCGAAGAGGCGCTAAAAAAAGTTTTCGTCCAAGAGGAAAACGAAGAGCGTTTCTTTCTTCTCGGCTCAGGCTTAGCTAGAGAAGAAGAGAAAGAACTGGAAGATTTCTTAAGGGCAAACATAGAGGTGTTCGCCTGGACACCTTATGAAATGCCAGGCATTGACCCCGAGGTCACTTGCCACAAACTGAATGTCGACAGATCGGCATAACCTGTGATTCAACGAGCCAGAAGACCGACGTTGATGCACGTCGAAGCAGTAGAAAAAGAGGTAGACAGACTCCTGGAGGCCAGGGCCATCCGAGAAGTACAGTACCCAACATGGCTGTCCAACACAGTAGTAGTAAAAAAGAAGAATGGTAAATGGAGGGTTTGTGTAGACTTTACCAGCTTCAACAAAGCTTGCCCCAAAGACAGCTTTCCTCTGCCCAAAATCGACCAACTGGTAGACGCCACTTCAGGACATGAAAGGATGAGTTTTTTGGATGCATACAGAGGGTACCACCAGATTGCCATGTACCCTCCAGACGAGGAGAAAACCGCGTTTATCACCCCTAAAGGCCTGTACTGTTACAAGGTAATGCCTTTTGGGTTGAAAAACGCAGGACCAACCTATCAGAGGTTAGTAACAAAGATGTTTAAGCACCTGATTGGCAAAACAGTAGAAGTCTACATCGACGATATGGTCGTAAAGACAAGGGAATCAAAGGGTCATCTTGCCAACCTAAAAGAGGTCTTTCACATACTCAAAAGATATCGGCTCCGACTCAACGCCTCAAAATGCGCCTTTGGAGTTGGATCAGGTAAATTCTTAGGATATCTGGTAACAAGAAAGGGCATTGAGGCCAGCCCAGACCAAATCAAGGCCATCCTAGACCTACAAAGCCCGACATCGGCAAAGCAAGTTCAAGTGCTTACTGGAAGGGCCGCAGCCCTAAACAGATTCATCAGCAGAAGCTCAGATAAGTGCAGACCCTTCTTCAACCTGGTGAAAAAAGCCACGGACTTCCTATGGACAGAGGAATGTGAAGCCACTTTAACCGACCTAAAAAAGTACTTGACCACAACTCCGGTTCTTTCCAACCCAGTACCAGGGGAGGAACTGTTTTTGTACTTAGCAGTCTCAGAACACGCAGTCAGTGCAGTACTAATCCGAGAGGAAAAAGCAGAACAAAAGGCTGTTTATTATGTAAGTAAAACTTTGGCCGACGCAGAAACAAGATACCTACCACTGGAAAAATTAATGCTAGCCTTAGTAATGGCTTCAAAGAAATTGAGCCATTACTTTCAGGCACACAAGATTGTGGTCCTAACAGAGCACCCACTGAAGTCCTTGTTGCAACAAGGAGATTTAACAGGAAGGATAGCAAAATGGGCAGTAACACTGGGCCAGTTTGATCTGGAGTTTAGGCCGAGAACAGCAATAAAGGGCCAAGTTTTGGCCGACTTCGTCGCAGAACTCACACCTGAGGCCATCACACAACGGGCTCCGTCGAGCCAAGATGAGCATTGTCCCAACAAGCAAAAAGAATCCCAGCCAAAGACAAAAAAGCAAGAGAAAGAGAAGCTCAGACCCTGCAGCATCTACATCGGCGATTCATTCAGACTATTCGTCGATGGAAGTTCAAACAGCCAGGGAGCAGGGGCAGGAGTACTGCTGATATCTCCAGATGGAGAAATAGTAGAACAGTCCATCCGTCTGGGGTTCAAAGCCTCCAACAATGAAGCAGAATATGAAGCATTAATTGCAGGGCTAAAGCTAGCAGCAGCAGCAGAGGCAGACGAGGTAATTGTTTTTTGTGATTCACAACTCATTGTTAACAAGTTAACAGGAGAATTTGCAGCCAGAGACGAAAGAATGTCGGCATATGCAAAGGAAGTCATCCGACTGGCAGCCCTATTTCAGAACTGCAGATTACTCCAAGTTAGCCGAGATGACAACACCCACGCCGACGCGTTGGCTAACCTGGCCAGTTCAATTCAAACTGGAAGAACAAGGACAATTATGATCGATTACATGTCGGCCCCGAGCATAGACAAACAGAGCACCGAACAAGAAGCAATGTGCGTAGACTTGGGACCAAGCTGGATGGATGCAATCATTGCATTCCTAAAAGAGGGGAAGCTGCCAGAAAACCATAAGGAAGCACATAAAATCAGACTGAAGTCGGCCAGATTCAGCCTAACAGCAGAAGGCCATCTCTACAGAAGGTCCTTCACTGGACCGCTTTTAAGGTGCGTACACCCTTTGCAGGTTGAAGATTTTTTTTACGAAATCCATGAAGGAATTTGTGGAAGCCATGCTGGGGGCAGATCATTAGCCCACAAGGCCATTACCCAGGGGTATTGGTGGCCCTACATGCAAAAGGATGCCGAAGCCTATGTGAAGAAGTGCGAACAATGCCAAAGGTTTGCACCTTTGATACATCAGCCAGCTGCTGACCTAAACCCAGTATCCAGCCCTTGGCCATTTGCCCAATGGGGCATGGATCTGGTTGGACAACTTCCCCAGGCAACTGGACAGAGAAAATACTTGCTGGTAGCAACAGACTACTTTACAAAATGGATAGAGGCAGAACCTCTTGCCAAAATCCGAGATGTGGACGTCAAGAATTTTATATGGAAAAACATTATCACCATATTCGGGATTCCAAGAGCAATAGTTGCCGACAATGGAACACAATTTGACAGCAAACTCATCAAGAACTTTTGTGCAAAATTCAAGATCAAGAATTATTTCTCAACACCAAGTTTTCCCCAAAGCAATGGGCAAGCAGAGGCATCCAACAAAGTAATTCTTGATGGAATAAAGAAAAGGCTGCAGGCAGCAAAAGGAAAGTGGGTAGACGAATTGCCCAATGTACTTTGGGCATATCGGACTACACCGAGAAGATCAACAGGAGAATCCCCCTTTGCCATGGCTTATGGCACAGAAGCAGTCATCCCATTGGAGATCGGCATCCCAGGTATCAGAAACCAGGGAGTAGAGAATGGCACCAATGACGTACTCTTAGCCCGAGATCTGGATTTATTGGAAGAACGAAGAGAGAAAGCTGCCGTTCAGCTTGCAGTATACCAGCAACAGCTTGCCAGAGCCTATAACAAGAAGGTCAATCCAAGAGATTTTCAAGTTGGCGACCTAGTCCTGAGAAAAGTCGTCGGAAGCAAGAAGGACCCCAGGGAAGGCAAGCTTGGCCCAAACTGGGAAGGACCCTACAGAATTACTTCAATATTAGGCAATGGAGCATATCAGCTTGAGGACAATGAGGGCAAAGCACTGCCCAGACCTTGGAATACTTGTAATTTGAAATTTTTCTATCATTAGATGTACATCATATTTTGGCCGATATCATCAATAAAGTCCTTTCAGTATTCTTTCAACACACATGATTAAGAAAGTCATGCATTGATATTTATTGAAGACATAATTAATGTGAACCCAAGTCAAACTCAGGTTCACATTGGGGGCAAAGAAAAAGCTGAGATTATTCCTTAATTCACTTGTTGAAATTTGTAGCAATTTACAAGTTGGAATTAAGCTGATTCCTTATCTTCGCTTGTTGAAATTTGTAGCAATTTACAAGTTGAAGATAAGCCGAGGTTATTCCTTAATTCACTTGTTGAAATTTGTAGCAATTTACAAGTTGGAATTAAGCTAATTCCTTATCTTCACTTGTTGAAATTTGTAGCAATTTACAAGTTGAAGTTAAGCCGAGGTTATTCCTTAATTCACTTGTTGAAATTTGTAGCAATTTACAAGTTGAAATTAAGCTGATTCCTTATCTTCACTTGTTGAAATTTGTAGCAATTTACAAGTTGAAGATAAGCCGAGGTGATTCCTTAATTCACTTGTTGAAATTTGTAGCAATTTACAAGTTGGAATTAAGCTAATTACTTATCTTCACTTGTTGAAATTTGTAGCAATTTACAAGTTGAAGTTAAGCCGAGGTTATTGCTTAAGTTCTCATAGCAATATGGTGGTTGTTTAAAACCCTAAGGAAGATGCTTAACACTTGTTGAAATTTTAGCAATTTACAAGTTTATGTTAAGCCGACATATGGTCACCAGCCGAGGTATACAGAAACTTACAAGTTGAAGTAAAGGCTAAGTATATTGTTTAAACGCTTGTTGAAATTTATTTATTTAACACTTAGAAATGTCTACAGTATATGTTAACACTTGTTGAAATTTGTAGCAATTTACAAGATTGCAGGACAGTATTTGCCGAAGTAAAAGTTTTGTAGTTATACCCGAGGTATGTAACCCCGACAAGATTACATAAAGGATGCAACATGAAGAAGGATACAAAAATTTCTTAGTATAGAACGATGCAGAAGCAATCAACAGAACATCACAAGATTAAAAAGCATCAATAGAAAGAGCAGTTGCAGTTACATATTGAAAAAGTTACATCGGCCACAAAAAGGAGTTTTACATTGTCTGGAAACTAAAAAAAGTACAAAATACAAAGTACAGAAAAAAGAAGGAACAAAGTACGAAAGGCATTTTAAATCAAGACTCTTCAGTATCAGCAGCTACAGGGACTGGGACCTCGGACAATTCTGGTGGTACCTCGTCGGCCACTTTTTCCGCTTGTATCTCGGCATCAATCTCTGCGATTGTTGTCTCAACACTTCTTTCTATCAAGAGAAGATCGGACGATAGCTGCCCAGTGACAATTTCCTTGGTTGCCCCCTCAACCTCATCACCCTCCTCATCCAAGGTTAAGTCCATAACTTGCTCAGCAGGAGGAGGGGACTTGGCTTCAGCACCATCCTTGGATTTCCTCACCAAGGCTTCCTCATCATTTTTCTCCTCATCCTCATCCTCAGCATCTGCCTCAGTCTTTGATTCGCCTTCAGGAAGAGGTGGAGGAAATGGTAAAGGAATAGCGTCGGCCTGGCGCAATGGCGAGTTAGCAGGAAGATCAAGCATCTTTATCAGGGACATCCAACCAAGGGAAAATCCCCTGTTGCATGCCTGCCTAACTTGAAGTTTGTAGTCCTCTGCGACGTCGGCCATGCCCTGGGCATAGGCCTTTTCGTCGGCCTCTTTGACTTCGGCCTCTTTGGTGGCCAGAACTTGCTGAAGTTCTTTCTCCGCTTGGGCCTTCTTAGCCTCAGCATCTCTTTTCTCGGCCACAGCAACTTTTTTCACGGCCTCAGCGGATTCGGCCTTCTCAAGAGCTAAAGTTTGGGCCTTAGTAGCCGCCTCGGCCTGATCTTCCAATTTTTTCATCCTTGATTCAAGAGATCTGATCTCCTTCTTCATGGAAGATGCTTCCCTCTTCATATCAACCAATCTTTGCTGGTTTTCAAAAGATTGCATTGAAAATGAATGGGCATACTGAATGGCCTAAGGAAAAACAGAAGTGTTAGAAAATATTCTCAGTAGGAAACAGAAAAAAAAATCGCAAGTGCAAACAGGAACACTTACTTGAACGGAGTGTTGGAGCATGAGAGCGTAATTCTCATACTCGCTAAGCTTAGCATTTCGCTCCAAATCATTTGGAAGGAGAAGAGCAGTGCTGAGGGCGACACCAACATTAATATCGTCGGCACTTTCACTGGCCATGATGGGTCTATCCTCCAGAGTTAGTTCAGGAGCCCATGGAACGTCAGGCCTCTTTGACGCCGAGGTCGTTGCGGACGATGACCTTGGCCTCTTAGATTGTGTAGACCCTGAGGGTTGACCCTCAGCAGATCTTTTGGTGGCAGCTGAGGTTGATTTTTTGCTTTCTGCCAGCTTAGAAATAGGCAAAGCATCCTCAGCCTCGGCGTCTGTAGCCTTGGCCTTGGGCTGAGCCTTTTTAACTCTCTTTGGCTTTGGTGGGAGCGTTGATTGCGTTGGTACAGCCTCAGCGTCAGCTGGAAGGTCGGCAAGAAGATCTTGAACGACAGGCCTTGGACGAACCATCTCGGCAGTCTTTACAAGTCTTCGTCGACGTTTACGTTCCGGAATGGGTATTAAGTAGGGGGCCGAAGTTGATGGAAGATCGGCTGGGTCAGAGGTGGATCCTTGGTCTGTTCGGGATGAAGAAGCGGTTACAGTTGTAGCAGTAGGTGGAGAGAGACTCTTTTTCTTTCTTTTTGGGATGTCGGGCAAAGTGGATTTATATGTAGGGATAAAGTTTAGTAACAGTGGGGCTTTTCGTTTGTGGACTGGAAGGTCAAGGAGTTTTTTCAGATCTGTTCCTGGGATGAAGGATTGGCGGAAGTTTTTCGGTGGCTGATGAAGATCTGCAGGACAAAGAAACAGATGTCAGAAACAGGAAGTATTAAAGACTTAAATAAAAACAACTAAGTGTTGGCTCAGGGCTCTTACCCTTGCCCTCTGAAATTGTTCGAGGAAGAGGGTAGAGTTGGACATCTTCGTCTGGGCCAAATTCCCAATTTCCCGACGCAATAACAAAGTCATCTCCAGCCCCCTTGTTGGAGTCTGGAAGGTCGGCTACAATTTTAAACTGGGTGGATCTCGGCTTAAGGTAATAAACGAAGCCCCTATCCTTTAGGTTGAGGGGACACATGGTATAGCAGTACTGAAGGTCGGCCAGGGTGATTCTAAGATTCTCCTGCCTAGCTAAAGCTATAATACCGTTAATCACCCTATATGAGTTGATAGTAAGTTGCATGGGGTTCAGCCTGTAGAAATAAAGAACTTCACGAAAAAGGGGGTGAAGTGGAAGCCGAAGTCCACATTCGGTAAAAGCTACTATAGGAAAAGGCATTGTATGATCTGTGGGCATGATGGTATCATTATCCCCAGCTAGCTTAAGGTGAACATCGGCTGGGATAGAGAATTCCTGCCTAAAGTATTCAAGTTTTGTTGGGGTATTTACCCTATGCCTCCACATACCCATTATGTCAGCTTAAAATATGTTTCAGAAGATGAGCGTTTTTAAAGGGTTACAAGAACCTCGGCAAAGACCTAGGAAAGGGCTGATAAGGCTTGTTTCAGTTTTCCCTAAATTTGAAGGTTCTACGCACAAATCCCAAACCTAAGAACTATAAAGATCAAGATCGAAGGCACAGATCTGGGACAGATACAAAAAAGAGAAAACAAAGACGAAGTTTCAGATTCAAGAACAAAGATGGACTATCAGAAATACGAAGAATACAAAGGGATAAAGGTCAAGAATTATGGCAAGAAAAATATTGAAACAGTACAAATGTTCAAAATATGAGAGAAATCGAGCAACAAAGCAGTAATGATAAAAGCGCATAAAGGAAATTAAGAATGAAAGGAAAGGATCTTACCAGAACAAATGAAGCCGGGGCAATGTTCGCCGAGCTCAGAAATCGGTTGCAACAGCAAAGAAAGCTTCACAAGAATGGGAGATTAAGGACAGTTCCAGAAGAGAGATCGAAGCAATTGCAGATTCGAAGAAGAAAGAGCTTTCGGAGACAGAAAGAGCAAGAAATCAGAATGAAAAAGTGAAGGAAAAATAGAGGCAAAAAAGAGTTTTGTCAAAAATTTGAAACGGCGGCAAAATTAGGGCAATTATTACGCCTGGAGCAACGCAGGCGTCAGACGGCGCAGACAAATGACAGACAGCTTTCAGACGCGTCACAGACACGCTCCAATGAAGAAAAAACACGTGGAAAGAAACGGTTAGATATGCATGACAGCTCATGCGCGTGGGAAAGTACGATCGAAACCTTGTTCTCCGAAGAGAACACGTCGGCTGGAAGAGGATTATCTCGGCTAAACAGTTTTTGAGCCACTACTCAGAAAAGAAATGTTGAAATGTCGATATAGGTTCCATCACCTCAGAATGCCGTGGTAATAGAACCTAGGGGGCAGTTGTGGGGATATATTTTCTGAATACCAACACGTGGTATGGTGACGCCGACGTGTCAGCCGAGGTGCCACGTGTCGTGGTAGTTAAGCCGAGGTGATCTCGGAGTTGCCGAGGTTATCCCCGAAGATATCGGAATCCGAGATAAGCAGATAAGGGACAAGAGTCCTAGGACAAAGAGGGGACTTAGCCTAGATAAAATTCTTAAGGGAGTTTATCTTTATCTCTTAAAGAGTCCAGAGTAAGCAGTAAATTAGAGTTCATAGAAGTCATACTTCTAGTAGGACTTGGATTGAGTATATTATAAAAGAGAGGCACCCCCGTGGGTCTAAGGTATGCAATTTATGTTTTAAGTGTTAAGTTTTGCACTTGATTATCTTTGAGAAACATACTGACTTGATCGTCGGAGTGCCCCCGGGTGGAAGAACCACCGCCGGAGCCTTTTCTTTCTGTTTCAGGTTGCTGAAGCCATCTATTCTGCCTGTGCTCTCTAGTTGATCACTAAGCAAGCAGTGTGGTCAGATTTTTACCCACACAAAAAGATTGTATTTTTAATTTATGTTTATAGCATTTTTCTTTTAAAATTAGTTTAGTTAATTTAATTGGCTAACTAAAATGAAGAGTACGATTGGTTAGAGTATATATTACCTAAACTAGTTAGGCAAAATAAATATAAAAAAAAAACTTTTCTGTGGATTTTTACAAGACATGCTCCTTGGAGTTGCTCTTAAAAGCGACCAATGTTACAAACGGCTGCTTTGCTTTTCGCATTACTCTTTACTAGGCTGACCCAAAAACATATGAATTATATGTCTCCTTGCAGCAACCCAAAAAAAAAAAAAGGGAGAAAAAAGAGAGAGGTGATTTTACAGTCAATTTTACAATCAAATTGATGAAAAACAGTCCTCTGTTTTCAAGAACGTAGAGGTTTTACAGTTGAATATTGAAGAAAAATGGTGCACTAACAGGTGGTTTTGCAGTCAATTTGATGAAAAATGGTTTTGCAGTTATTTACACTAGTTATGTTGTAATTAATGTATTATGGTCAATGCAAAAGATCATATATTTAAGTCTTAAAATAAATTATATAATGGTAAGATAAATTAAATTTTGGCAAATTATTTGAAAGTCATATTTAAAAGAGGAGAAGTCTATTTAGTGCCACAACTTTTTGGATACTCTTAAAAGTCCGTTACGTATTTTCTTCTTCATTCTTCTCTGCCTCTTTCTCTTCTTGATTGTCAGCAACCATGCCTTCTTCTTCTCTTTCTCTTTCTAATATATAGTCCCCAGCAACTGACGATTATCATTGATTGGGGTTCATTGATAATCACCGACCACCGACGACGAAAGAGACGAGTTTCCGACGAAGAAGATGCGTACATCTACTCAAATCTACATCAGATTTGAGTAGTGTTGGAAAATGGTTTGGAAACCATTAATAAATAAATGAGAAATTGACTCCAAAATGTACCATTAGAGTATGGTTTTAAGATGAAATTTATTTAAATTAAAATTAAATTTGTTTGTTATTTATTTGGGTTAAAATTGGACTAGATTCGATTCAAAATTCGAATATATTTGAAAGAACAATCATATCTATTCTTTGCACATATTGCATGGAAAAGTTGTGTCTCTTCATAGAAAAGAGATATTTCTTTTTATTGAAGAGCCACCATTTTACCTATATAACTAGACCCCCATTGCATTCATTAAACATTAAATTCATCATGTGTTTATTTTCTTTTGCACTCTGTCTTTTCTATAAGAAAATTCTGTACAGTAAAGTTCGCTAGACTTGCCGTGGTAGTGCTACTTTTGCAAAGTTCGATCATTGTATCTTAGAAGACAACCGTTCAATAAAAACTCGTAAGCACCGTAGCGAGAGACGAATTTGTCTTGAGGAAATTGTGTCCAACACAAGCCTCGATCAAATTGTTTTTCATTTCCATATTTTTACAATTTATTGGTAAGTTTTCTACTTCTCTGTAAGTATTTTTTTGGTTCTAGGTTTATGGTTTGGTTTGGTTTGGTTTAACCAAAACAATTTACATTATATTCAACTTATATATTTTTTATATAATTTGGTAATATATTTGGTACAATTATTGCATGTTTCAACTGTACACATAAGATTTATTACAACAATCTTAAGACAAATTCGATAAGAATATTATTTTCTTGTTTGCCTGTTCAATAGGGCCGGTCCTGAGGTGAGACGACTAAGGCAGTAGCCTCGGGTCTCCAATTTTGAACAAAATTTAGGGCCCCCAACTAGAGGAGTGTACCATGTCTTGTTATTTCATAGTTACTTCAATATTAACTAAATTTATTTATTTTCATGTTATCGTATGGTATTATTTTGATTCGTTTCCGATTGATGTTTAATGTGGAAACTTTCACTTTTAGTTAAAAATAACTTAGCAAGTGTATGGAGAGATTAAAATTTTTCCCATAAGTTGAATTTTATAAATTTATTTCTACTAAATGAAATTATCCATAGAATGTTTGATTTTAATTCAATTGCATTTTTGTAATTAAAAAAATTATACCTTATTACTATATATTTTTTACTAGATTGACTCTAAAATAGGTAACAAAAAAATACATATCTTAAATGAAAAAAAGACATTAGCTTAATTATTATTTTACGTACTTTTTTATTCAGTTAGATACAGTTAAATAAAAAATTTAAAAAATGTCATGGCATCCCTTAGTGAACATTAAAATATATAACTAATAATTCATGTTATTTAGTTGTGTCATATTTAGATTAATGTTAAAAAATAGTCAACCTAACTTGCTAATTTTATATATTGTTTGAGTTATGTCGAAAATTTTCATCCTTACCCCCAATTAATTTTAGTTGTTATAATATTGGTAAGCTAAAAAATAAAGATTCGATTCAACTAATTGAAATTCACCTATTATATATATACATATATATTTGTTATCTAAATTTTGTTAAATTGTAGTGCAATAGAAATTCACCTTAGACCCCTAATAACTCAGGGCCAACCCCGGTTCGTTTATACCATTTGGAGAGAGCAAAAGATTCTATTCCTTATCATTTATATTTGTCTATTTGAATTTGGTTTGTTTCTCCATATTTATGGTTTATATCAGAGTATGTTTATGTTATCTGAGAAAAATTGTGATCGATATCAGATTTCAAAATTTTTTTCTCTCTCTGTTTCGTTTTGCAAAAATAGAAGATATTTATGTTTCTAAAACATATTTTCTTTGTGTATTTTATGATTCTGCTTTAATTAATACAGACGGCATATTTTGTATTTCTTAAAAATACAAATTTTTTGATCTGTATTCTAAATATGGTTGTGCATAATATATATTTTTTTTATTGAGAATATATATGAATTTTTAGTTTTATTTAAATATCAGTTTCCGTTTGCATGTTTAATTATTTTATTAATTTTATAATTATTGATTGCAATATAATTGTTTATACATGTCACGGCTGAAATTAACTTGGGGGTATGATTATGACATCATATTGATATCATTACTTGACCATTTTGTTATATAATTTCTTGAACATAATGCACAATTGTAATTTGCTTATCTCAATTGTAAGTAATTTATACATAAATGCAAAATTTTTCCGGGCACATTTTAAAATCTTGAAATATGGTTTTGACATTTTTTTTTAAAAATTTAAAATTAAATGTATGGTAGGGTGCATGATAAATTTGCTCATAAAACTTATTCTATTATATGATGTGGATTATATGTTGCCATAAAATTTTTAGAGAATATTATTCGATATGTGTTATATTTTAACTAGTTTACATCAGTTTTGGTCTGGATTATAAATAAAGTTTATTTAAAATGTTGTGAACTTTTAAATAATTGTTTATTTTTATTGGTTATATGTCAGAAATAATGGCCTCTGAAATTAGAAATACTAATTCTAGTACTACTGTTATTGTTCCTACTCTGACTCCTATTCATGAAAGAGTTCCAGTTAACCATGGTGAGAAACCGAAAAAGTTTAATGGAACAGAGTTTAAAAATAGCAATAGAAAATGTTATTTTATATCACAACTGAAAAAATATAAAAATCCTGAAGATATTGATTTGTGATTATGTATAAATTTTAAGCAGTAAATAACAATCCCAATAAAACAATCAAAACAAATCGACACAACCATTTTAACGTGGAAAAATCACAATTGGAGCATCTCTAATTGTGATAAAAAACTACAGGCCAAAGCCACAAAACAATCCACTAAGAAAATACAAAGGAATTACACAAGTGTACTATGAATTACCTAGCGAATCCACGCCTGAATCGAACCAACCCCTATGTGCCTCTTCCAATCCCGTCTTCACCTCGAAATTGTCTTGTCCAACGTTGAATCCACAACGCCGATGTCGAATCCACAACGATGAGTCATTCCAGAATCCACCAAAGCTTCAGACCCAAATTTCACGAAATCCATCGAAGAACAACGAATAAAACAAACTAAACAAAATCTTTGATATAATCCACTCAATTCATGATTAAACTCTTACAAATATCAAAGGAAGCTAGCAAAAAAGCTCTAGATGAAAGCCCAAATACCCAAAAAGAAGATCTGGAAGCCGTACCCTAAAACCTGGCTGAATCGCAGCTTTTATAACAAACAGATCCGCGATCTCCACTTGAGTGCAAGAATGGTCACTCGAGCGGAGTGACTAAAACGCGTGTGACTAAACAGGGTTTACGCTCGAGCACAAGAATGGCCGCTCGAGTGGAAAAAAAATAACTCCCAGTACTTTTGCAAGAGAGTGAAACTTCTGAAAGGTTGCGATCTCCACTCGAGCGGAAAAACAATTTCGACTGCAATTTTGTTTTTTGCTTCTGGGGCGCTGCCTCTCGACCCTACTGGGGTGCTGCCCCCTAGAGCCCCGCGAGCTGACGGAGCAGCTCGATCCTTGACATAGTCAGCGAAGTGGAAAACATGATAGGATTAAGATCACAAACTCCTCTGCATAGGCACAATTCGAGTTGGATTCACATCTAAATACTCATCGCCTCACTTAAATAAAAGATGGAATAAAATTACAACTGAAAGGAGTTTTGTCAAACGGGATTGCCAATAACAAAAACCTAACAACAACAACTTTGAATCTAGCAAGGTTCATCGGTGAAGATGCTCTTATTTTAAACGAAAATGAGACTGATCGGCAAATGGTTGCTATAGTGGAAGCATGCCAATTTCCTGTGCAGGAACTATATTCTTAATGGACTGGACAACATTTTGTATAACGTGTATAGTCCACTGAAGACAACAAAAGAATTATGGGAATTGTTGGACAAAAAGTATAAGATAGAAGATGCTGGCATAAAGAAATTTATTGCCGGTAAATTTCTTGAACACTTAATGGTAGATTCAGAAACCGTCATCAGTCAAGTACAGGAACTTCAAATGTTATTTCATGAAATTCATGCTGAAGGAATGTTTCTAAGTGAGTTTTTCCATGTGGCTGCTATCATTGAGAAGCTACCACCGTTATGGAAGGATTTCAAAAATTATCTGAAGCATAAACACAAAGAAATGTCGCTTGAATACTTGATTGTAAGGACAATCGGGCTTCTGAGAAGAAAGTAGGAGATTATCCTATGAAGGCTAGGGCTAATGTTGGTAGAACAATCACAGAGAACCAAGAAAAGAAAGTTTACTGAAAATGAACCTAATGCTGGCGACAATAAGAGGTTCAATGGTAAATGCTATGATTGTGGTATACAAGGGCACCGTGCTAAGGATTGTCGCCGACCGCGTAAGGACAATGAGAACTCCAATAAAATGTATTTTTAGGCCAATGTAATTGAGATGAAGACTCTTTTTGATGAAGTCTCTGAATTAAATCTATGTTGTTAGGCAAAAATAATTGTAGTCTATTTTTAGTTTTGTAACAATGAATAGTAATCTCTACATATAGTTTTGTATTTGAGTTATTGGTTTTAATAATATCATCCTCTTTATTCTTATTTCGTGATGAAATGATATGATTATGATGTTATTCACGTAATTACGACTTGTGTAGTCATAATTATTCTGGATTTTTCTAGTTCATAAATTTGATTTGGAATTTTATGATTCAAGCACATCATAATCAGTAAATGATGGATGTTATGTACTGATTTATATCAAAATTGTGGGGGTGTATTGATATTTTCGTGTGATAATATCTTAATAAGAAAATTAATTTTTCTTAGAATACTTAAAATGTGGGGGTACTTGGAGGATGTTACCAAAGTAACGGTTTCGATAGTAGGTGCACAAAGAATCTCAATTCTTTCTATAGGACAAAGTTGGAGTAGAAGAAAAAATGGTTTCATTAACTCCTAAGGAACACCTCTATATTTATTATTTAAATTTGAAAATGGGAGTGACATAGAGTAACAATAAGTCTTGATGTAATCAAAGACTTAATACCGTAGGATATTTGCTTTCAGTTGTGAATATTGTCTAAGGATAATATAGTGGATCTATTAACTACTCAATGATATATAATTAAGAAGGTTAAACGAAAAATAACGGTCGCTAAACAAAAGGTTTGACTAGAGAACAAATGAGAGAAAGTTCATTGAGGGGAATGTGATTAGAGCCTGTTAATTTCAAGTCGCCACAATAGCAACCCAACCTAGTTGACTGGAGATCCCAAGATATAGGTTCAAATGGATAACTAAATTATGGATGACTCACCAAAAATCACTATGGGAGTCTATCTCCCATCCATTCCTATAATGAGAGTGATATCTGCAACATGTGTTGTATGTAGGGGACTTAGGGTGAGTTATGCTTTTAATGATCACTTATATCTTGAAAAATTTAGAGGGATATCTTTCAAGATGAGTATTTAAGAGACTCGAAATAAAGATCACCTATATGAGTGTGAAAGAGCCGCTTCTATGAGAATTGATAAGGCTAAATTCTCTAAAGTATTCATGAAACACCAGGACATGCCCAAGGCCAAAATAGGCACAATTGTGAGAACTAAGTTATGTTTGGAGATATTCTGTGTGAATTCTATTGTCTTGACTTACATAAACGGCTGAACAGTTCAAGGCATCACATCCACTGATTAGCAAGTAAGTCCAATAGTCTTTTACTAAGGAAGTTTCAAAGCTAAAAGTTACCTATCCCCATTCAGAATATTTCCAATTGAATTCTCTTTGAGTCTGTATTAAGTCTTACATATTTCTCCATCATTTCATTCATGTGGAGGATTGTTGAAAAAATGGTTTGGAAACCATTAATAGGTGAGTGAGAAATTAACTCCAAAGTGTACCATTTGAGTATGGTTTTAAGACAAAATTTATTTAATTTAAAATTAAATTTATTTGTTATTTATTTGGGTCAAAATTGAACCAGATTCAATTCAAAATTCGAATATGTTTGAAAGAACAGCCATATTTGTTCTTTGCACCTATTTCTTGGAAGAGTTGTGTCTCTTCATAGAGAAGAGATGTGTCTTTTCATTGAAGAGCAACACCATTTCACCTATATAATTAGACCCCCATTGCATTCATTGAACATCGAATTCATCTTGTGTTTATTTTCTATTGCATTTTGTCTTTTGTGTAAGAGAATTCTGCACATTAAGGTTCACCAGACTTCCCGTGGTAATGCTGCTTCTGCAAGGTTTGATCGTTGTATCCTAAGAGACAAACGTCCAATAAAAACTCGTGAGCACCATAACGAGGGACAAATTTGTCTTAACGAAATTGTGTCCAACACAAGCCTTGATCAAATTGTTTTTCGTTTCTAGATTTTTACAATTTGTTGGTAAGTTTTCTACTTCTTTGTAAGTATTTTTTTGGTTCTCGATATATGGTTTGGTTTGGTTTAACCCAAACAATTTACATTACATTCAACTTATATTTTTTTTATTTATATAATTTGGTAATATATTTAGTGCAATTATTGCATGTTACAACTGTACACATAAGATTTATTCCAACAAGTAGATTTATATAAGATCCGACTAGATTTAAACAAAAAATAGTTGATGTAGTACAAAATTCTCTCTATATCTGTTTCTCTCATTCGATCTCTCAATTTTTTTTTTAAATTTTCTTTGTTACACACTTCTATTTTCCTGTTTTAATGAAGAAAATTTTTAAATTTTGAATAATTTGTTTTCGAGTTTTAGTTACAGGCGGTAAAGACTGTAAAATTTTACAATTTCAGTTTTTATTTTATTTTTATTTTTATTTTATTTTATTTTTGTGCTGAAATGAATCATGTTTTAAAACAGTAAAATTTTATAGTTTCATAACATTCTTTAGAATTGTAAAATTTTACAGTTGCATAATGTGTTTTCTAGTTTGATTGATAAAGATAAATACTTAATAGAATCATACTTTGAAACTGCAACATTTTATAGTTTCAAAACTTACTTTTCAGTTTGATCAATATTGAAGATTATTTGCTTAAACCCCACAAAAATTTAAAAATTATATATATATATATATATATTTCTATTGTTATTGTTTGTTGTTATTATTTATTTATTCTTTCCTTTCATTTTATGAATATTTAGAACATTTTGCTAAGTTTTTTCACTATAATTTCTCCATTTATTTTTTTTTTCTGGCAATATCTTGTACATTCTAGTGAGTCTCCAATGATATTTTTGACGTCCAGCGAATATTTTAGACATTTCGGCGACTTTCAGTGACGTTCAGAATACTCCGGTGATACTTCGGCAAACTTCTGGCGATACTTTGGCGAATTCCCAGTGATGTTGAACATTCCAGCGAGTCTTCGGTGACTATCTGACGAAAGTTTGGCGGTGATAGGATGTAATAGCATTTTTTAATTTATAAAAAAAAGAGGATTTTTTTGGCAATAATTAAAAATATGTAGGACTAATTAGTGCAAGCGTTTTATTTTGAGACTAAATGGATTTTGAATTTTGTTTATGGGATTTACTGGTAAGTGCCCATTAAACTTTTACAAAATCTGAGTAAAAATTAGGGAGTTCAGACCATAAATTTAATTTTTGAATATATTTGGCAATAGTTCCATGCGCTAACCTTTTATAACTATAAGGACATGCATTTTATAGATAACTATCTGTTCAAATTATTTACACCTCCATATTCAATTACATATTGTGTTAAAAACTTTAACATGTTAATGTTTGGTAGTCTGTTTTAAATGAATTTTTTTTTCTGAAAAAATGCCATAAACTTTCATGAAATCAACTATAGATAGCTTGTTTATGGTTGGAAGAAAAATCAAATAAAATCACGGAACTAACATATCTCCACATCACCTCCTTCTTGGCTTTAAAATTTGTAATAATATTTAAATAAAAAGTGCAATATTTAAATAAAAAGTGCAATAAGAAGGCTGAAATTTAGTATACCCTTGAACAAACAACATGCGTGTATGAGTTCAGTGCTGTTTACAAGATACACAACCAAAAGCTGAAACTGTCCATTGTGCAATTGCTTCAAAGATTTTTCATTGCTACAACAACAGATATGAATGAACCCAGAATACAATTCTAATATTCGGAAATACACTCTCATTGGGATATATATCTGATAGAGACTTTTTAATTGTTTGCCATAGCTCTTCCTTGTGGAACAATGTAACAAAGGAGGTATGAAAACTAAAACCAAAAAGTCGCTGCTGCAAAGAAACCATATCAATCACCTAAACACATAGATAGATTAAGTAATTTGAATACATAGATTAAAATAATTTAGACAATTTAGACAGATAGGCTAGACAATTTGGACAGATAGGTTAAAAAATTTGGGACAACTGGATTAAAATAATTTAGACAAATATGTTAGTAATCTAGTTAAAAATAATTTAGACAAATAGATTAAAATAATTTGCACAAATAGGCTAAAATTATTTGGATAATTTGGACAGAGGTTCAAATAATTTGGACATATAGGTATACACAAGTCATTTACTTGGGACAGATAGTTTAAAATAATATGAACAGATAGATTAAAAATATTAGGACATAATTTGAACAGATAGGTTCAAATAATTTGGAGAGATAGGTATATACAGGGCATTTACTTGGGACATATAGTTTAAAATAATTTGAACAAAGACAGTATAATATTGTTACATAATTTGAACAGATAAGTTCAAATAATTTGGATTGATATATACATATATATATATATATATATATACAGGAAGTAAATGAGCTGTCTTTTCAAATTGTTTATGTTGTTAAAACTTCAATAAGTCATAAGTTTGGGCTCAATAGTCCGTTTTGGAACTTTTTTTTTATTCCATATATTTTTTTGAGATCTATCCATACAAATTTGGCGAAAGCAATTTCAGGAGCTCAAAAAAAGTTGTTTCGCTATTTTGATTAACTGAAAAGTCAATTTATTATTATTTTTTTAAAATTTATATTCAATATTGATCTTATTTGAAAGATTTAGAAAAGACAAATCCATAGATATCAATTTTGTTAAAAATAGATTTGTAAAAACTCAAGTTATGCTATTTTACAGTTTTTTTTTATCACAAAATACAATTTGGATTATCAACCAAGTTTGTCCTTATAACCAAAAAAGATCAAATTGTGGATCTCCATCCCAAAATACTCTATATATAGGTCAAAATTTTCACCAAATTTTCCTAAAATTTTTATATAATAGTGTGTGGATATAAATTTTGAATGACGACATGTGGCCGAGGTATCACCGAAGTGCCAGCCGGGGTGCCACGTGTCCTGGTCATGATGCCGAGATGATCTCGGGTAGGCCGAGGTTATCTGCGAGAATACTGGAATCCGAGATAAGCAGATAAGGGACAAGAGTCCTAGAATGGGAGAAGACTTCAGTTTGGGTAAAGATAAAGACTCTTAGAGCGTTTATCCTAATCTTACTGGGAGTCCAAGATTAGCAGTAATTCTAAGTCCATTGAAACTAGGTTTCTATTGGGACTAGGATTGTGTTGGCTATAAAAATGAGGCACCTTCGTGGGTCTAAGGTACGCTTTTTATATTCTGAATAGTGAGTTAAGCACTTTTGCTATTTTTGAGAGATAACTGACTTGATCGTCGGAGTGCCCCCGGGTGGACAAACCACCGCCAGAATCTCATCTTTCTGTTACAGGTTATTCAGGCTCCATCTATTCTGCCAGTGCTCTCCAGTTGAATACTTGTTTGGCAGTGTGGTCAGAAATCGACTCATAAAAATAGTAATATAACGTCATCATTAACATATGATATCACCAACTAATAGTAAAACAATATAAGAAGGGTGAACCCCACATGAAAATGTAACTAATATTATAGTAACTTTCACATATATATATAGTAAGATTAATTATATTTGCATGTCAATAATGATGGGTATTATTGTTATATTGAGATTTTTTCACAGAACTTTCATATATAAAAATATGGCTTGTTGTAATCCCTTTATTTTCAATAAAAATAATCACTATTATTCTCATAATTTTAAAAATGCCATTGATATTTTATTTTGAATATTATTTTTCATTTAAATTTTTATTCAAAATATTTTCCTTATATACATATGCAAAAAAATAAAATCCAAAACCGGGGGACACTGACCCCACTGATTGTAATCTTTTGGAGCCACAATAACAACAACAATACTTGTAGTAATTACTTCTATTAGAAAAAGAAAAAGAAAAAGAAAAAATCAAAATAATAAATAATAAAATCTTATTTAAGATGAATCATGTCACAAGAACGATTTAATAGATCAATAAAATTATCATTTTAAAAATATCTATAAAAATAAAATAAAATAAAATAAAGCTTGGTTATAACATTTTAATTAGTAATTTGCAACTTAAAATTGAGAAAAAACTGAAACTTAGACTTTAATATATATATATATATACAATCTGAAAAATTAAAAAGTTGGTATTTAAAATGGCCGCTAATTGAGATATTGCCTAAGGCCCCAAAAATGATTGGGTCACCACTCGTTTGGGAATAGGCTATTTTAATAATTTTTTAACTTTTTACGAAAAAATGTGCAGAAAAGTAGAGAGGTGATGTGACAACTTTTAGTAACTTTTTGGCTAAATGTAGACACCCCATTTTTGACCGACCTTAAGACTCAGACGTCACCGATTGAGCGCTCGGTGATGTTGCATATTGTGCTCATTCAGAGGTCGCGGAGTCTTGGCTGTGAGCCTTGCCTCCGGACTTCCGGACTCTTTTGTGCTTTGCCTCGGTTTGCGAACCAGGTCCCGTTTTCTCCGTCTTCTCTTCCCAAAGGGAGGGAGAGGTCTCGTAGATCATCTCTCAGTGGCCGTAGGCTACGTTTCGTGGTCGTAGGCCGTTTTTCCCGTTTCGGAGCCCGGTTCCCGGTTTTCGGAACCGTCGGCCGTGTGCCTCGGTTCAGGACCGCTTAACCACCTCCGTTTGCTCCGGTTTTTGGTATACACCCCACCACCATCCATTCCAACGACTTGGAGCTATTTTTCAGAGCTTAGGAGCACCATTTCTTAGACCAAGAGCTGCTGGTCCATTGGTCTTCAAGGGTAAGCTTCTTTTCCTCTTTTTTTGTTCCTATCTTGCTCTATATCTAAGCCTTACTTGCAAGTATTTTTGGACTCCGACCCGAACTGAAAATAGTCATATTTTGACCCCCTCTTCATGTTTTATCAAGGGTTTTTTGCTGTTTGAGGCTCCCTTTTTACACTTTGTGTTTAAACCTTCTTTTAGGCATATTTCTTGCATAGTATTTTAAGCTTACTTGTGTACTGTTTTGGGCTCGGCCATAAACTGTAAAATACCTTATTTTGAGCCCCTCTTCAACTTTGTTGAAGGGCTCTTCATTGTTTGGGGCCAGAAGCTGCTACTTTCTTCTTTATCTCTCTTTTGGGGCCATTTTTGCATGTTAACTTAGCCCTATTTGTGTTCACTTTTTGGCCTTTATTAAAACTGGAAATATGCATGTTTTGAGACTTCCTTGATTCTTTCTTTATGCTTCATATTCAAATAATGCATTTTTTGTATAGCTATAGGCCAATGCATATGCCTAGTTTTGTGTTTCGGGTTCATTCCATGCATCGGGCGCCATGTTTCCATGTTTCGGGGCTGTTTTGCATCAAATTTCAGCACTGAAATTTGCATGTTTGCATACCATGTTTCATGCCTTGCCATGCCTTGTTAGTGTTGCATGCTATGCCTTGGGTTCGGTCCTCGGTTTGCGTGTATGCGTGCACGCATCTCGAGTGTCTCATTTTCATCTAATGGCTATCGATGTGAGTGTGGCTGAGGTCCATTCATGTTGGTGTAAGTCCATTGTGCATTGTGTACGCCATTTCAATTCATAGCATTGCGTATGCTAGGTTGTATGTTAGAGCATCGTGTATGCCATGTTACATCGTGTATTGTGTATGTCATTTCATAGCATTGTGCATGCTAGGTTGTATATTAGTTGCATTCATGCATGTCATGCATATTGCATTATGCTTGGGACAGGAATTAGCCCAAGCAAGGGAAACGAGGTACGTTTCATACTCCGAGTGACGGAACGTGTCTCAATTCCTGGTCGCTGACGCTCCGGATTATCCATGATGGAGTCTAGGCCTTGTTGTTTCCATATGTGCATTCATTTCATATTGAGTCGTGCAAATCGACTCCTCGGCCATCATGCATCGAGATGCGTGATTGGTGGCACGAGGATCGAGGACTACACTCCCTGAAGAGTAGTCATGCATACATATGTGAAAATACTTTGCCATGCCCCTTTGTTGCTTTCTGTTACAGCAAATCAGAAATTAGCAGCCTTCCGAAGCTTGGCACGCATCCCGAGAATAATTGCAAACAGAGGCTAATTGGGACATCGTAGTGGATTTCCGCACAAGGCAACTCAAGCATGCATCATCCATCATCCGGAGCAGAGTTGAGGCAGTCCCTGGCTTGCATGCCAATTTATTGCTTTCCTAATTTAATTTGTTAATTAATTAGGGTTTTGTACATATTTGGACTGTAATATTCATTCGGGACTGTATATTATTTATTCGGACCCTCCGCGTGAGGGCAATATTGTAATAAGTGTGCATGTGTGTGATGTATGTCTTCCAACCCCACGTCTTTCTCCCTTTTATTTACCAGCTTATGATGGTTAGATTAGGGCATATTTCAATTAGCATACAGTATGATAGCATGTTTGCATTCATTCATCTGTTTTGCATGCACCGAGCTCGGCGCATCATACTAACTGCATTAAATTTTCAATTCCAAGTTGAATACATGTTAGCTGTAGCATTTCATATGCCATGTCTAGAATAGCCGAGCCTGCTATAGTTGCACTTTTGCATGTGTTGCATTAGGTATTTCTGTATAATTAGGATCATACATGTATTTCTTATTAGTTTTTATTTTGGCTTGGAGTACTCGGTAAGTTTTACGCTTTAGCATCCTTGCATGCGTGTGAGTGAATGCCATGATAGCATGCTTACCATGAGGCTATGTTCTTATGTGATATAAACTGCTTGAATGCCTGTGGGTGAAGGTTGGGTTATTTGAATTGGAACAATTCATTAATTGTGAGTTTTAAGCCCACTAGATAGTGGCAAAATCATGTTTTCTAAGCCCACCTGAGGGCGGCAAATCCACGTCTTAGCCTACTTGCGAGTAGCACCATCAAACCATTTTTAAACAAACAAACATGAAATGTTTTGTTCCAATTCAGGCGATCCAGTCTATACTTGTATGCTGTGCGCATCACAGAGTAAATCTAGGCTAATAACCGGAATAAGAAAGCATAATGTTTTCAAAAATAGATATCATGGTTAGTAGAGACCGATCTTTGATCGGGCGAGCGGGGGTGCTCACGAAGTGACCTTCCCCAATCGTACCCAAGTTCCCGAGCCGAGGCAACTTTGGTGATGACGGACACGTGGCCTTAGGAAAACGAGTCAGGGTTTCCTAAATTTCTCCAAAATAAAATATTTAGGTGGCGACTCTGTATCTGGCAAAGCAGTCCATGTTTGGCACTTCTTTCAAAATCTGTTTTCTCAAAACCATTTCCCGGATTTGGACTCTTTGGTTCAGATTTAGAACCGTGACAAATTGAGAGTCCGAACTGTAGTGAGCCCAATATCAAACGGAACGGGGGACTCGTTCCTCCTGGGGCGTTCGGGGACGTCTACAGTTTCTGGCGACTCTGCTGGGGATTTAGAGAACTTGACTCGAACTCATGATACCTTGTTTTGTTTACACTTATGTGTTTCTTTGCATTGCATTTGCATTGGTGCGCCTAGGACACCGTGTTTGCCATCTGCTATTCCTGAACGGTTTGCCGGAGGCTTGTCTTGTCAAGGCATGACCATAACGCTGACCGGTTGTGGGCTCTGCCAGTATGGGAACACAAACTCCGGTTTTACCGGGGCACTCTTTTGACCATTCGACCTAGTGCATATTCGAAATCCATAGTGACCATTCCAAACTAGAACAGGTTGCTTACCCGATATAGGTTGTTTGAAACCGCTGTGTGCGTAGTGAAACCCTAGCTCCTGACAAAATAGGACAGGAAAACCCTACCCCAACATAGGGTTGTTTTGGCTCTCACTTGCTTGCTATGTGCTTTTAGAGTGCGTCTCTACAGGAATGCATTTTAGTTTGCAAGTCTGGGTATCAGGCCTGCGGGCATCAGAATATGAAGAATCAGTTTTACCCAAGGTATCAGATTTGAGGCAAAATTTTGAGAGCAGAATTCAGTAGAGGGCACAGTCATCCTACTATGCTCGTATCTGTTTTGTGAAGTTAGGCTGAGATGCTGCATGTTTTCTTTTTTGCTAGGGGTAGTCTGGGAACTATAGCTTCAGAAAGCTTCGATATCCCCCGGGTACATTGGACTAGTGCTGATAGACTTTGTTAGGTCAGAAATTCAATTCAAGGGCAACCAGTGTTCTTTCGCTGAGGCAAGGCAAAGAAGGGCCAGACAGGGCTCATTGGTTCATCTGATCCGACAGTCACCAGTCACATCATCAGCAGACCCGTGATGGCACAGGGTTCGGAAGAATTTGTGGCTGTGATAGTAGGGTTAAATCAGGGAACTGCCATGCAGGCTGAGACCAGTATTGAAACGCAGTGCCCATTTGGGGCATCTGCTTCACATCCAGCTTTGGGACCCCAGCCGAACTTTGACCCACTTCCGCCAGTTGAAGATTTGCAGTGTCCGAATCCTCGAGAAAGGTTGACTCAAGCTCAGGTGCTTAGACCCCTGGTGCAGCCTAATGAGAGAACTCAACCCTTTCATGTTGATGAGTTCAATCCGACTGCAGTGAAAATTGCAAACCTTGAGAAGCAATTCAAAAAGACACAGGGCCTTAACTTCATTCCCGACATTGAGGATGGGTACACCGAGTCTGCCGTACGGCTCCCAGACAGATTCAAAATGCCATATATTGACCGTTTCGACAGGTCTGGGGATCCAATGGTACATATCCGGCTTTTCTTGGATGTCCTGAAGCCGATGGGTTTGACTAAGCCACAAAAACTCTCTCTGTATGGAAGAACCCTGTCGGGTGTAGCAGCCACTTGGTACGCTAAGTTGGAGGACAAGGTGAAGCAAAATTGGGAAGAATTGGCTGAGGCCTTTGTCAATCAGTATTCCTACAATACCCAAGTTGAAATGACCATCTAAGAGCTTGAAGCAACCCGCCAGAACCCAACAGAGCCTTTTGTGGAATTTATTGCGAGGTGGAGAGCAAATGCAGCACAGATGACAGATCGCCGCCCTTCTGAGAGGGATCAAGTGCAGATGATGGTGCGAAACCTTGAGCATGATATGTTGCAAAAGTTGATAGTCGCTCCGCTATTCACTTTCAAAAGTTTGCATGAACTGGGGGTTCAGATCGAGAATGCGTTCAACAGTGGGATCATTCCCAGAACAAGGGAACCGACAATGAGGATGATTTCAAGGAGTACCAATGCTGGAAGTAGCACTATTCCCGAACCACTGAAATCAATACAGTCATCACAACCAACCCTTTTGCCAAACCAAGCCTACAAACCGTCGGCCCAGCCCGAGCCCAAGGCAGAACTTTCACCCCCCTCTATATGAGCCTAACTAGCGCACTAAAACTCTTGATGGAAAAAGGGCATCTCAAACCCCTCGATCCTCAACCTCTTCCCGACCCACTTCCAGCCAGACATAACCCCGCCAAGTACTGTATGTACCGTCAGCAGCGCGGTCATGGCACCGACCATTGCTACCGCCTTCGTCATGAGATCCAAAATCTCATCGACAATTAGACGATAGCTCCACCTTCAGACCCCAATGACCAAACATCTCCTGCCTACCTCAATCTCATCCATATACTGCCATCCACCTATGACCCCAACATATACATCACCCCGGCCTATCTACCCAAGCCTGAGGTGTTTATCCCAGAAAGCATGGACTTATGCATGATGGGTGCACCTGAACCTCAACCATCTCAAACCCGTGAACCCACTACTTCTGAGTTAATGGGAATGATTAAAGATCTTCAAAGAACCGTGACAGATCTGGCCTCCGAGACATTGGCTCCATCATCGACCACACCACATACCGGGAACTTCATGTCAAAAGGCTCCTCGATCTTGGGACGGGCTGCATTTGAGGAAGGTCAATCCCTTGGCAAAGTGGAGGCGAGTGGAAAGAACAAGGTAGGGGTGGGCATGGATCCCCATAAACATCTCCTGTTCGCTGTTAAGGCTTTGAAAGCCGAGGGACTGAACAAAGAGCAAGTCCTCGCAGTTGTTGCAAAAGCTGTGGATGACACTTTCGCTACTCAAGTTGGGGGCAGTCTGAATCAAAGGGAACATCGGAAGAAGGGTTGTCATACCAGAGACGATCCTGTTATCTCTAATCCTCCACTCGGAAGAGATCAGCAAACCAGGCCAGCACCTGCCAATCCCTTTACTGGTGCGCCCAGTAAAAATCCACAAACTTTGAAGTACCAACCCCGAGGTCAGAGGGTCTTCCATGCCTTCTATATGCCTTCGTCCAAAGCTCTCCAAATCCTTATTGGACAAGGCCATCTCAAACCTCTTGAGCCTCGGCCTCTCCCGAACCCTCTTCCGGCTACACATGATGCTACCCAGTACTGCGCGTACCATCAGCAAACTGGCCATACTACCGACGACTGCTTCCGTCTTCGCCATGAAGTACAGGATCTATTTGACAATGGGGTCATCCTCCCGCCGAGCTCAGCAAAGTCTATCGGCACTGGATCGGTGAACTTAGGGGATAATGTGATGTGATCAGGGCATGAACTAGGTGCGGGGTGGCCCTCGATTAACTCCAGACGTGGGAATGGCACGCACTGTTCTGAGCAATATGCAAATACCAGTTTTTGTGCTTTCTAACTTGGGTATTGAGTCAGTCTTGTCGTTTTGTATAGAGTCAGTCTTTTTGTTTTGGGTCTGTCTTGGTGTATCGAGTCAATCCTGTTTTGTTGGAGTCGAGTGATTTCGGGGGTGTTACCTCGAACATCACTTGCTTGTTTTTGTGTTTGTCTTTTCGTTTTCTTTTGAGTCTGTTTCTGCCTTGGAGCCAGTTGTGCCAACAGATTTTGATTGAAATAGTAGTGATTTTCGCACTCTTGTGTTTGCTTCTGCCGTGTGCTAGTTGTGCCAAAAGTTCTGAATGAAACGACAGTGCTTTTCACCTGCTTTTCTGTGCTTTGAAAATCATTGCATTAACCTAAGTTTTTCAAAACCTTTTGAACATTGTGATGAAAACAAAGGGGAAGGAATTCCTCGGGATTTGCAAAACTTTGATCAAATTGAGAGAAAGAGAGGCGTGCTAAGCCCTTAATGAATGAAATCATGTTTGTTAACGTGAGTACTGAGAAGGATCCTAGCTTGATCCAGATTGGTCCCACACCGTCTTCAGCGCGAGCGATTAGTCGCTTTCTTAAAAGATTTAAAAAAAAAAAATATTTTACGCGGTCCTGCGAAGACCTGTGTGGAATCGCTCTTGAGATTGTGCAGCTTAGGATCGCTCTCAGCCTCGAGACTCGACCCCTCATTTTCAAACCTTGGACTAGAACTCAGAAAGTTCAAAGGTCAACTACAATGTAAGGTGTGTGGCCGGATCCAGAGCAGCTCGTGAATTAGCAGCAACAAAGTTAGATCAAGAAGCTTGCGAAGCTAGATCAGGAGCACCTCTCGAACTAGGGGCAAGAATTTCAAATGTGCTCGAAGAGTCCAAGATGAAGATCGGCAAGAACGCCAAACCCCAGAAGGGAGGAAAGAAGAAGACATTGTTGAAGGACAACCGAGTTCTTATCCACAAACACTAGGGGCAAATTCACCCACCATTGGATAGACTCTTGCATCGTCAGCGAACAACAGCCATTCTCCTAGATTCCGATGACTTCGGAATCTCAAAACCATTTGACATGGACAAAGCTATACTTTTACCCTTGAGAGGCTCGCTGGGCCGAAAACCCGGAAGGGTAGCCCAGGCAAAAGTTAGAGCAAGAAAAGAAGAAAAAGAACAAAAAAAAGAAAAGAACAAAAGAACAAGAAAGAAAGATGCAAAGAAAAGAACAAAAAAAGAAAATCAAAAAAGAAATGAAAAGAAAAGAAAAGAACACAAAAAATTGAAAAGAAGAAAAACATAGCTCGCAAGGTTGAAAACCCGCAAAGGGCGGCCCTGGCAAAAGTTTGAGCATAAAAGGAGAGGTTAAATACCCGAGTGTACCTTAACCCCGAACTACGTAAGGCTTGATTCCCATCTTTGGGATACGTAGGCAACTTCATTCTGAAGTCCAGCCGTAAAACAATCCAAATCGACTGTGTCCATGTAATAGTTTTGATTATCTTTGCCTTCTCTGTATCCGAGGGTTCGGTTATGATCGTCACTCTGATGACTGATTACAATGCGCTGCGGCATCATCCAAACAAGGGGTAACTTTCTGTTGCCATTCAGTATGCTGCGGCGTCATTCAAACAAGGGGCAACTTTTCGTTGCCATGCAGTGTCCTTCAGGCAAGGGGCAATTTTCCTTCGGATATGAGGTTGTGCATCTCAAGAGTAGGTTCCGTGCTCGTTGAGCAGTGGCCGTTTGCAAAAATAGTTTTGAAAATTTTTACTGAGGTTGACTAATTTCTCGAAAATTATTTCATTTTCCCAAACTAGACCATTTCTTGGACCCAAAAAAGAAAAATTTTCAATGCTCATAACCTGACTTGCATGATTTCAAATCAAAAATCGAACAAGTGTATTAATCTAACTCTCATGTTGGTCAAAATTGTTTTAGCAGAACGTCAAAAACAAAAAATGGTCAAAATAATGAACTAGGGGCACAGTTGAGTCAGGCTTCCTGTCTTTCCTCCCCGTTGTCAGTGCATTTGCCAAAAAAGGCACCATACTGGCCAAGAAGGGCACTCTCCCTGCCAGAAAAGGGCACAGCTGAAACTGTCAACAAAGGAGCTGAAAGCTCTCTCATCCTCCAAGCAACGAGGTATCAAGCCAAGTGCAAAGCACGAACTGGAATGGATCAAGATATCCCACTCCCTCATTTGGACAGATCTGATCATGTCCAAACTCCCCAGCAGAGCATCGTCAACCGATGTCAGTTGCAGATTTGCTACACACCCAGTTGTAGCACAGCCCCTCTGTGGGAGAAACTCACTAGCCGCGTGCAGAAGAAGAAGAATCTAGCCGAATGCTAGGGGCAAGAGCCCACAACTTTCTGTTTATCCATCAACCGCCTAGGGGAGGGATTTAAAATGAGAGATTGAAGAATAGAGAGGTTTGCGCTGAGAGAAAAAGTGAGGAAAGGGCTTTTTCAGAAAAACAGAGCCTGAGGGCCGAGTGATGTGAGAATCATAAATAAGAAAAGGGTGGGAAATAATACCCGGAGAAACTAGCTGCTCGCGTACTGAGAGGTCTCTCGTCTTTGTAACATGTTTGAGTGTTGTGTCTTTTGTTTTGTCTCGATTCTTGCTTTGAGTCAGTCCAAGTGTGTCTCAATGTGTTTAGGTTGTTTACCTTTTGTTTTCCATTATTGAGTCTTTTTCGCTGTGTTCAGTTGTAGGCTCAATACTCGGTCGAGAACTCATTTCTCAATTTCAAAAAATCATCTTGTGCTCAGAGTGCTGTGCCATTCTCCACATTTGTGCAAAACAGGATTTGTTCTTTCATAAAACTGCAGGGTCCACCCCCGATAAGTGTGAACAGTAAAACAAGGACCTATCTGAAGCTATATAAGTTCCGGACTGCAAAGGAAAAGAAAAGAGGGAAAATTTTGAGCATCTGAGTGTGTTTCACCTTCAGAAAATTCTGAGATTGCATTCCATATGTACCTCTTCAGGCCTTGTCAGTGCTCCGAAGAATGAGTGTGCCTCTACTCCAAGCTTAAGCATGCTTCAAGTCAGAATGGCAATTAAAGCAGCAGCAGATGTTATCTCTCGCCAATATGAACAGGGTGTGCCCTTTTTGAGCTGAGTGTGTTGCAAAGTCCTTTAAGAGGTAAATCAGAGGCACCCGAGTACATATTTGATGCTCCTCTACCGCATAGAATGTGAACTTTCATATACACTGTTGTTGCATGCGTGCCGCGCATCGTTATGATTCATGCATAGAATATGCTTGTTTTCGATTCCGCATAGAATATGCTTTGCTTGTTTCATGCATAGAATATGCTTGCTTTCAATATTGCATAGAATGTGCTTCCATACTTGTATAGAAAATGCCCCCATACTTGCATAGAAGATGCATTTTATCGCACTGTCTTGTGCATTTCAAATCACTCGCGCTATTTAGTGTATCGCACTTTCTTGTGCATTTGATCTCACTTGCACTGTTTTGTGCACTTACAACTTGTATCTCACTTGCACTGTCTTGTGCATCTTGTGGTTGTATCTCAATCGCACTGTCTTGTGCATTTCAAATCACTCGCGCTGTTTAGCGTATCGCACTGTTTTGTGCATTTCTAATCACTCACGCTATTTAGCATATCGCACTGTTTTGTGCAGTTTATCATTCGCGCTATTTTGCGCACCGCCATCGCACTGTTTTGTGCAATTTATCACTCGCGCTATTTTGCGCACCACAATTGCACTGTTCTGTGCAGTTTATCATTCGCGCTATTTTGTGCATCTCAATCGCACTGTTTTGTGCAGTTTACATTCGCGCTATTTTGCGCACCTCAATCGCACTGTTTTGTGCAGTTTATCACTCGCACTATCTTGTGCATTTCAAATCAATCGTGCTGTTTAGCGTATCGCACTGTTTTGTGCATTGTATCATTCGCGCTATCTTGCGCGTCCCACCTGCACTTGTTAGTGCATTACATTTCACTCGTGCTATTTTGCGTATCGCACTATTTTGTGCCCATTACTTGCATTGTGCATGCATTTTATCGCGCTATCTTGCGCATTTCACCTGTACTTGTTAGTGTATTGCATCGCGCTATCTTGCGCCGTGACCATTACTTGCATTGTGCATGCATTACATCGCGCTATCTTGCGCACCTTATCTGTATCGCACTGTTTTATGCATTCACCCTGCTCGTACTGTTTTGTACACCTTTAGCATCGCACTATTTTGTGCATCTGTTTAGCACTGTTTTGTACATTCACTTTGCATCGCACTGTCTTGTGCACATTGTATTTTTGCATCATTTGCACTATCTTATGCACTCTTCGGTCTAAGGAGACCTTAAATCCTGCATCATCACTCGCACTGTTTTGCGCATCGCACTTGCATTTATTCGCACTGTCTTGTACACTCACCTGGTCCAGGAGACCTTAAATCCTCTAAAGGTGCAATTCCTTTGGTATTTGTCGTGCCCGAACGACTCCTAGTGGTTTGGTATAGCCACCTACCTATGTTAGCAGTGAGTTCCTAGGAGATCAACTGAGACGGTGGAAACTAGAGTTTGAATGGCTCTTGCCTAGAACGCAAAGGTTCGGGATTTCCGAGACTAAAGTCTGGTTTAAATACCCAGGGGTATATCCTCGGCTTGAAATCTGTATGGCAGCCCCATAGATTGAGATAGCATCTGTATGCGCCTCAATTCTGGATACTGATCCAACCTAGTCTGTCACCCTGTTGGAGAATAGGGAAAGCTACAACCATAGTCAGGGAGAAAAGTAGTACCTGTGGTTCAACTGAGAAGAAGAAGAAGATTCTCACATCAGCATGAGGTAGGACATTGCCGAGGTAAGTCATTACCAATTGCCCCTGTAAGATACCTTTACCTCTTAGCTATTACATTGCCTCTTAGCCACTACATTGCAGTGCATTGTATGAGTCCTCAATTTTCAAACCAGCTTCGCGTAGCGTATAAGTCCAATTATCAAACCGACTTCGCGTAGCGTATAAGTCCAATTATCAAAATCTTCCTGCATATCATTTTGCATCTTGCCCCCCCGCCTGCGGGCATGCCTGCGGGCACATTTCTTTGTTATCTAGTATGTTTGTCTAAGTCTTTGGCCTTGTCAAAAATAGGTCGTCTCTGGGCTTTGACATTCACTCCCATCACTTACGACTTTCGAGTTCTGTCAAAGAGGGGCAACTGTAGACACCCCATTTTTGACTGACCTTAAGACTCAGACGTCACCGATTGAGCACTCGGTGATGTTGCATATTGTTCTCGTTCAGAGGTCGCGGAGTCTCGGCCGTGAGCCTTGCCTCTGGACTTCCGGACTCTTTTGTGCTTTGCCTCGGTTTGCGAACTAGGTCCCGTTTTCTCCGTCTTCTCTTCCTAAAGGGAGGGAGAGGTCTCGTAGATCATCTCTCAGTGGCCGTAGGCTACGTTTCGTGGTCGTAGGCTATTTTTCCCGTTTCGGAACCTGATTCCCGGTTTTCGGAACCGTCGGCCGTGTGCCTCGGTTCGGGACAGCTTAACCACCTCCGTTTGCTCCGGTTTTTGGTATACACCCCACCACCATCCATTCCAACGACTTGAAGCTATTTTTCAGAGCTTAGGAGCACCATTTCTTAGACCAAGAGCTGCTGGTCCATTGGTCTTCAAGGGTAAGCTTCTTTTCCTCTTTTTTTGTTCCTATCTTGCTCTATATCTAAGCCTTTCTTGCAAGCATTTTTGGGCTCCGACCCAAACTTTAAATAGTCATATTTTGGGCTCCTTTTCATGTTTGATTGAGGACCTTTTGCTGTTTGAGGTCTTCTACTATCACTTGCCTCTTTAACTCCCTTTTAGGCCTATTTTTGCATGGTATTTTAGGCTTATTTTTGAGCTGTTTCGTGGCTTGATGTAAACTGTAAAGTGTCTTGTTTTGAGCCCCTCTTCAACTTTGTTGAAGGGCTCTTCATTGTTTGGGTCCAGAAGCTGCTACTTGCTTCTTTATCTCTCTTTTGGGGCCATTTTTGCATGTTAACTTAGCCCTATTTGTGTTCACTTTTTGGCCTTGCTTAAAACTGGAAATATGCATGTTTTGGGACTTCCTTGATTCTGTATTTATGCTTCATATTCAAATAATGCATGTTTTGTATAGCTATAGGCCAATGCATATGCCTAGTTTTGTGTTTCGGGTTCATTCCATGCATCGGGCGCCATGTTTCCATGTTTCGGGGCTGTTTTGCATCAAATTTCAGCACTGAAATTTGCATGTTTGCATACCATGTTTCATGCCTTGCCATGCCTTGTTAGTATTGCATGCTATGCCTTGGGTTCGGTCCTCGGTTTGCGTGCATGCGTGCACGCATCTCGAGTGTCTCATTTTCATCTAATGGCTACCGATGTGAGTGTGGCTGAGGTCCATTCATGTTGGTGTAAGTCCATTGTGCATTGTGTATGCCATTTCAATTCATAGCATTGCGTATACTAGGTTGTATGTTAGAGCATCGTGTATGCCATGTTACATCGTGCATTGTGTATGCCATTTCATAGCATTGTGCATGCTAGGTTGTGTATTAGTTGCATTCATGCATGTCATGCATATTGCATTATGCTTGGGATAGGAATTAGGCCAAGCACGGGAAACGAGGTACGTTTCATACTCCGAGTGACGGAACGTGTCTCAATTCCTGGTCGCTGATGCTCCGGATTATCCATGATAGAGTCTAGGCCTTGTTGTGTCCATATGTGCATTCATTTCATATTGAGTCATGCAAATCGACTCCTCGGCCATCATGTATCGAGATGCGTGATTGGTGGCACGAGGATCGAGGACTACACTGCCTGAAGAGTAGTCATGCATACATATGTGAAAATACTTTGTCATACCCCTTTGTTGCTCTCTGTTGCAGCAAATCAGAAATCAGTAGCCTTCCGAAGCTTGGCACGCATCCCGAAAATAATTACAAACAGAGGCTAATTGGGACATCGCAGTGGATTTCCGCGCAAGGCAACTCAAGCATGCATCATCCATCATCCGGAGCAGAGTTGAGGCAGTCCCTGGCTTGCATGCCAATTTATTGCTTTCCTAATTTAATTTGTTAATTAATTAGAGTTTTGTACATATTTGGACTGTAATATTCATTCGGGACTGTATATTATTTATTCGGACCCTCCGCGTGAGGGCAATATGTATGTCTTCCAACCCCACGTCTTTCTCCCTTTTATTTACCAGCTTATGATGGTTAGATTAGGACATATTTCAATTAGCATACAGTATGATAGCATGTTTGCATTCATTTATCTGTTTTGCATGCACCGGGCTCGGCGCATCATACTAACTGCATTAAATTTTCAATTCCAAGTTGAATACATGTTAGTTGTAGCATTTCATATGCCATGTCTAGAATAGCCGAGCCTGCTATAGTTGCACTTTTGCATGTGTTGCATTAGGCATTTCTGTATAATTAGGATCATACATGGATTTCTAATTAGTTTTTGTTTTGGCTTGGAGTACTCGGTAAGTTTTACGCTTTAGCATCCTTGCATGCGTGTGAGTGAATGCCATGATAGCATGCTTACCATGAGGCTATGTTCTTATGTGATATAAACTGCCTGAATGCCTGTGGGTGAAGGTTGGGTTATTTGAATTAGAACAATTCATTAATTGTGAGTTTTAAGCCCACTAGATAGTGGCAAAATTATGTTTTCTAAGCCCACCTGAGGGTGGCAAATCTACTTGCGAGTAGCACCATCAAACCATTTTCAAACAAACAAACATAAAATGTTTTGTTCTAATTCAGGCGATCCAGTCTATACTTGTATGCTGTGCGCATCACATAGTAAATCTAGGCTAATAATCGGAATAAGAAAGCATAATGTTTTCAAAAATAGATATTATGGTTAGTAGAGGCCAATCTTTGATCGGGCGAGCGGGGGTGCTCACGAAGTGACCTTCCCCAATCGTACCCAAGTTCTCGAGCCGAGGCAACTTTGGTGATGACGGACACGTGGCCTTAGGCAAAAGAGTCAGGGTTTCCTAAATTTTCCCAAAATAAAATATTGAGGTGGCGACTCTGTATCTGGCAAAGCAGTCCATGTTTGGCACTTCTTTCAAAATCTGTTTTCTCAAAACGATTTGCCGAATTTGGACTCTTTGGTTCAGATTTAGAACCATGACAAATTGAGAGTCCGAACTGTAGTGAGCCCAATATCGAACGGAACGGGGGACTCATTCCTCCCGGGGCGTTCGGGGACGTCTACACTAAAATAGCCACTCCCCAAACGAGTTAGACTCTCTTTTGTTGCCAGCCTTCGCCCCAATCTCCAAACTCCATTGCCATTCTTCTTATTTTATACCACCCTACCCATTCCAGCACTACCGTGACACCCAAGGTCTTCTTTTGCAAACCCTAATTAAATCTCCTTTTGTCTCTCGCTCGTGATCTCTCTCTAACGATCTTCCTTTGTCCTTTGCACTCGATAATAATACAAATTTAGAAGGGTGGGTGACTGAGGTGGAGGGGACTGAGAATGAATAACTGAGATGGGAAGTTGTAGAGGTAGCAAAGATAGTGAAAAAGAAATTGAGATGCATTTTCCATCAGTAGTCTCACAAAAATCTTATTGGCTAAAAAAAAAAGTAGGAAACAAAGAATAGAAGGGCGAAGAAGCGAGGGAGGGTGGATACTGGTATTACGGAGAGAACAGTGGCGAAGGAGTAATGTCAGGTTATGTATGCACACCTTGTTCGTAGATAACATTCCAGAATCAATGGATCCTAAAGGGCTCTTCAACTTCTTTAACAAATTTGGAATCATTAAGGATGCTTTCATACCGAACAAAAGAAGGAAAGCCACACAGTCAATATTTGGTTTTGTTAGATATGATTGCGTGGTAACAGCTCAAGTGGCTATCCAAAAAGCAAATGGGATTTGGTGTGATGACCGCTCACTAAGTGTTAAAAAAGCAGAGTTCGACAAGAATCATGAGAAGTGTATAAAGGAGCAGAGGACACATGAATCACGGTCATTGACAATGGCAACTGGTTCTAAGCTTATGGGAAGAAGATCATGTGCAGAGGTGGTTAATGATGAAGGCAATAACAAACCAGATGTTGTAGTGAAAGCCATTAAAACCGGTAATGGTTGGCTTTACCAGAGCATAATTGTTAAACTCAAGGCCCACTGTTCCTTCATGGAATTCAGGAAGGAGTTTTGGGCTAGAAATCTAAAGAATATTCAACTACGTGAATGAGGAGGCTGAGAGAAATCATATCCTGGGGGATTGGATGAGTGACTGGTGCGATTCTACAACAGAATGGAGAAAAGGCTTACAAATGGTCCAAGAGAGGCATGTATGGCTGAACTGCTATGGGGTACCCCTAAATCTTTGGAACAACATCACCTTTACTAGAATTGGCGAAATCCGGGGTGCAGTAACAACCAATGAAGAGAGCACATCCATGACATCCTTAATACGTGGGAAGATCCGTATTACAACATCACATATGGATCTGATTAATAAAGTTATTAATTTGGAGTGCAATGGGTGTTTTTTTCCAATCTGAGTATGTGAAGAGCAGAAAATTGTAACTGTTGCTTGCAATGGTGTATGTTCATGTGAAGAAAGTAGATTCAGGGAGGATAGGTCGATCAACAAAGAAGTGGTGAATCAGTTTCACGGCGAAGAAGAAGACCAGACTGTTGCCGTCGGCATCAAGGTGGATTCCAATGTGGTACAACGAAGATTGGAAAATCTAGAAGATGTCAACTCCCCTATCCCAATATCGGTTTCCAAGGTCAATGAGACGTGTATGAATATTGAAAATTAGGAAAAAACAGCAAACAACAGCGCATGCATGGTAGAGGAATCATTATGTGGTCAGATGTAGGCAAGGGAAGAGTAGATGACTGTTTGCTTACTCTTGGAGGCACCGAAGGCTTAAATGAATCACACCTAAATAGGCCTAGCATTAATCTTGAAGTTGTGTTGGATAATAACTTAAATTCAAGCAAGCCCATGTTGATTAATAATGGGCCAGTACAGGTGTGCGAAGTCCAAACACATAAACAAATTTGGATTAACACACCTGTGTCCTCTAACTCAGCCCATCAATTTCAAAACATTAGGCATGTTATGTTGGGCTCATCGCCTAATAAGGTTTGTAATTCTTAGGGCCAGCTTAGAGAGGGCACCAAGTTTGTTTGTGTTTCAGAAAGCAGAGGAAGGCCGATCACTGAAAGAAGAAGGGGAAATAAAGAAAATTGGACCAAAATGGGTTTTCAAAGAGGTGCAATTTTCAGGGCAGCTGCAGCTGCACTCTCTTCTTCGATTTCACACTCAAGTAACTCACTTAGGAAAAGAAACCTTGTTAGTGAAGCTATGACAACAATCTAGATGGGGAAATCATTAGGGATTGACTATGAAGGGCAAGAGGCACATGTGGCTAACAGAATCATCGAAATGGAGGAGAAAGATGCGGAACGATTGGAATTAAGGAGGACAACTGCTGAGCAATAAGACAACACTTATGGGTGGCAGTGGTGTTGTGATTGGTTATCATGAAGATTATATCTTGGAATGTAAAAGGGTTGAATAGACCTAAAAAAAGAAGAAGAGTGAAGGCTATACTTAAAGAGAAAAGGGTCGATATGGTGTTATTCCAAGAAACTAAGAGATCGAGTTTATCAACGCAATTTGAACAATCTTTATGATATAGTGACTCAATTGACTATTTGGAAGTTGATGCAGATGGTAGTGCTGGAGGCTTACTTTGTATATGGAATCCAGAGATATTTCAAGTTGTTGATTACTGTAGTAATCGAAACTTTATCATCCTTTCAGGTATGGTCCACCATAGCTTAGCTTGTGTTATTGGTAATATTTATGCACCAAATGATATTATCAAGAGGAGAAGCTTGTGGGAATGTTTACTTTGTCTCAAAAAAGATTTCCCAAACCCTTGGTGTATAGGGGATGACTTTAATGAGATTAAGCTGTTATCTGAAAGAACTGGTTGCCTAAGGAGAGATAGAGGCATACAAGATTTCTCAGAGTTTATAAATAAAATGGAAATGGTAGACCTGCCAATGATAGGGAGGAGGTACACTTAGTGTAATGCACAGAATGGTGATAAATGGAGTAGGCTAGACAGATTTCTATTAAATGTTGAATGGCTGGAATGGTTTAAATTCAAGGTGTGGGGATTACCTAGACATGTTTTAGATCACTGTCCAATACTTTTGATGGAAGATGGGAGGAATTGGGGTCCAAAACCATTCAGATTCATCAATGCTTGGTGTACGCACCCTAATTTTTTGGTGGTTGTTAAACATGTTTGGAAAGAAACATAGGTGTATGGTTGTGCATGATATAAAGTTTTGAAGAAGTTGCAAACATTCAAGATGAAATTAAAGAGGTGGAACATAGAGGTTTTTGGGAATATAGGGTCTAAACTGAAATCTGCTGAAGAGGAACTGCATTAGTGGGATTTGGCTGCAGAATCTAGATTGTTGCAAGAATTTGAAATCAAAAGGAGAAGGGAGCTGAAAGGTGAGGTTTGGAAACTTAGAAAAATTGAGGAAAGCTTATGGGTTCAAAAAGCTAGAATGAATTGGGCATTGAAAGGTGATAGGAATACAGGGTTTTTCCATATTGTAGCTAACAAGAGACACAATAGTATCATGTTGGACACTATAAATGTGAATGGGTTAGCAGTGGATGATCCAATGAAGCTAAGACAAGTGGTGTACAATCATTTCAAGGAAGTCTCCAAAGAGCATTGGAGGAACAGACCCAAGTTATCTGGCTCCTTCAAGGTAATCCAACCATGTTACGTCTCAGAATTATTAGAAAAGGAATTTACAGAAGCAGAAATTTGGAAAGTGGTAAAAAATGTGATGAGAACAAGGCCCCAGGCCCGGATGGCTTCAATCTGACTTGTATTCAAACGGGTTGGAAAGTAATGAAGTCTGATATTTTATGTTTTTTGAAAGAATTTCATGAGAATGGCAAACTGCTAAGTGCTTTGAACTGTTCTTTTGTAGCATTGATCCCTAAAACGGACAAGCCAACCAGCCTTAGTGAATACAGACCAATCAGTCTCATTAGCTCTATCTATAAAATTCTTTCAAAGATCCTAGCTAATAGATTGAAGAAGGTTCTTCCAGAGATTATCAATGAAGCACAAACAGCTTTTCTGGGGGGTAGAAATTTAATGGATGTCATTTTGATTGCTAACGAGGTAGTGGATTAGTGGAAGAAGAATAACAAAATAGGTTTAGTTTTGAAATTGGATTTTGAAAAAGCATATGACACCGTGAATTGGAATTTCCTATTTAATATGCTGCATAAATTTGGATTTGGGGCCAATTGGGTGGAATGGATGAAGACATGTGTTTCTACTGCCAGAATTTCAATTTTAGTAAATGGGTTTCCAACAGAAGAATTCTCTCCACAAAAAGGTTTAAGGCAAGGCGACCCTCTCTCTCCTTTTCTATTTATTATTGTTGTAAAAGGTTTGAACATTCTGTTAGCAAGAGCTAAAGACTTGGGCCTAGTGAAAGGCACAAAAATTGGTGAAAATGACTTTAGCATATCACACATTCAATTTGCTGATGATACTATTATGGTGAAGCTGAATGGGAAGAGATTGTTAATATAAAGAGAATCTTTAGATGTTTTGAGGTGATGTCTGGCTTGAAGATAAATTTTCATAAGAGTATTGTCGGTGGAATTGGGGTTTCAGGTGAGCTAGTTGAAGAATTTGCTACAAAGCTCAATTGTTTGAAACAAGACTTACCATTGAAGCACCTAGGATTGGCATTAGGTGCCAATCCAAGAAGGAAAGCTTTTTGGAAACCAATTTTAGATAAGTGTAAGGTGAAACTTGCTGGTTGGAAATGAAAGGTGATATCTTTTGCTGGGAGGTTAACAATGATTAAAGCCGTGATGTCTAATCTTCCTATTTATTATATGTCCATTTTTATAATACCTGTGGGGGTCTTTAAAGAAATAAAGAAGGTTCAAGCTGCTTTTTTGTGGGAAGACACAGAAGTGAGAAGAAAAGTTCACCTTGTGAAGTGGAAAGAGGTAGCAATATACAAATCTAAAGGTGGACTGGGAATCCCTGATATCAGAACTGTAAACTCTTGCTTGTTAATGAAATGGTGGTGGAGGTTTGGTTTTGAGAAGAATGCTTTGTGGAAAACTTTTTTATGTAGCAAATACAAGACTGAAGAAGGTACTTGGTTCCCTAACTAGGCTGTGAGTGCAGCCATGTCAAATGTTTGGACTGATATCATTGGTTTTATGACCTCTAATAATGGACTTCTAAGCTATTTCATAGAGAATATTAAAATTATAATTGGGGATGGTAATAGAATTTCATTTTGGAAAGACATTTGCTACGGGGAAATAAGATTGTTAGAACATTTCCCTAGACTCTTCAGCCTGTCGTTGGACAAGAATGAATCACTGAAGTTTTTTTGTCAATAATAAGCTAAGTTCGTGCAATTGGAATCTAAGGTTCAAGAGACAACTTTTGGCATGAGAGGAGGAGGAAGCTGCAAGATTACATAGCCTGTTGGGATCAGGCCCAGTGTTGCTTCCAGGGGCAGAGGACTCACTGGTTTGGAAAGCTGATAACTCTGGGACTTTTAAAGTCAATTCAGTGCTCAACTGGTGTGAATCACTTTGGGGTCCGGATTTAGTGTTACCTCCCCTGATCTGGAATAATCGTGCCCCTCCAAAGACACAATTCTTCACTTGGCTGGTTTGGAAGGGTAGATTAAAAACATCAGTGTGGCTTCAGAGGATTGGTGTCTTACATGATAGTGTAGATTTAACCTATGTGTCCTGTAAGTCTGAACTAGAAACAGTAGATCATATAATGCTTAACTGCCTTTTTGTTTGGAGGATATGGATTGAGATAATCAACTGGTGGGAGTGCCAATGTGTAACTCCTGAATCCATTGTAAGGTTGCTTAGCTGGTGGAATTGATGGAAATTCAAAAAGAGTGAATTGCAGATTTGGAAAGTTCTGCCATGTGCAGTAGTGTGGTCAATCTGGAAGCATAGGAATGACATCATTTTCAATAGTGCTTAGCCAGATTACATGGAATTGGTTAATCTTATCAAAATAAGAGTGGCAATATGGATGAAGAACCACTCTCTGGGCAAGTTTTATTCTGTTCATGACTTTGTGGCTAATCTACAGCAGGTGAGAAATTCTATTGGTTCAGGGAGAAGAAGTTGAAAGCACATCTGATTTGGTTGCTACTACTAGTGGATTTGGTTGTTTTTGTTCCTAGCGTTTCTTAATCTGCTGCTTGGTGTGTCTTTGCTGCTGCTACTTGATTTGGTTGCTGCTGCTACTACTGGTGAAGAAAAATCCAAGTCTAGATACCTTATTTTGAAACAAAGGAGCACATTGAAATATTGTTGATGTGTCCTGTGAGTGAGTGAGCACATTGAGGTTGCTACTTCTGTGAGTGCAGTGTTTTCTGCTGGATCTGTTTGTTTGAATGGTGCTGATCTGTGAATATCTGGGCTACACATTGTCACATTGAGGTATTGCTGATTTATTCTGTGATGCATTGCTGATCTGTTCTGGGCTGGTCTATCTTTTTTTTTGCTCTGTTTCTCTGTTGTGTGATTTGGGATTTGTTCTTGTGATTATCTGGTATACAAAATGGTCTGAGGCATTGATACTAGAGATTATGTAGTGCTGATTTGCTCTTCTAGAATGGTGGTCCTTCGGCTCTATATGGACTTTCTATGCTTATCTGGGCTAACAAATGGATCTGTCTTGTGCTGATCTGTTTTGTTCTACTCTTGGATTACAAAATGGAGTGAGGCAGTGCTGTGATAGTGGTGTGAAATTGGAGTGAGGCAGTGCTGTTTAAATGGCTTGATTTGGTTATTTTCTTGGATTACAAAATGGAGTGAGGCAGTACTGCTGGAGTGTTTATCTTTCTATGTATTTAAATGCTGCTGTGTTTTTGGGATCACCCACTGGTTTGCTGTGTGGGGTTTTGTTTTTTCATCAGTTCTTGTTTCCTCTTTTGGTTGGTTTCTCTTCAACCTCCTGGCTTGAGCTAGCAGATGATTGTGTAGTCTCCTTGGTGCCAACCTAGTTGAGATTAGAGAGGTATGTGATGCTGTTTTTTGCTCTTGTCTTCCCTTTT
Source organism: Camellia sinensis (assembly GCF_055761805.1). Taxonomy (NCBI): domain Eukaryota; kingdom Viridiplantae; phylum Streptophyta; class Magnoliopsida; order Ericales; family Theaceae; genus Camellia; species Camellia sinensis. Next base: position 153,952,703 of record NC_138970.1, read on the forward strand.
TGTTGATGTATACCAAGATGTAATTTTGTTTTGTTATCATCAATAAAGAGTTTTTTGCTGATAAAAAAAAAAGAAAAAAAAAGAAACTAAGATGCATTAGAGTGGGGGTTGCAACGGAAAGAGAAGAAGAAAGGAATGGAGAACAATAAAAGGGTATGCCTATTTTTATCATTTCAACAATGGATTCTACCTTTACTAATTAAAATTGATTCAATATTGATTGGTAATTTTTTTTGCCTTGAATCATTTTTTTCCTTCTAGTTTTCATAAATGTTTTATTTTTTTATTTGTATCTCTCTTTGTGTAATTATGTACCCAAAAAAAAAAAAAAAATTTCTTTGCCTCCCTTTTTTAAAATTTTATCTCTCTTTAACATTTTGAGTATTTTGGTTTTGTTTGGTTTGAATTTTCAAAAGAGATTTTGAGATGAAAACTCATTTGTTATCTCTATTCTCAAAACTATTTCAAATTTATCTCTATTTCCAAAACTATTTCAAATCTATTCCAAATTTATCGTTATTTCCAAAACTATTTCAAATCAATTATGCTACATCCTCCTAATATAACACCACCATTTTGACCACCAATGAGGTCAAGAGAATAGAGAGAGAGAGGGATGAGGAGTGTAGGCCTACCCTTTCACATGGTCCATTCATGTCATTAGGGTGGATTAGAGGTGCTCAATTAGTGCTCCTCCCAAGCATTACTGTTTTTCTATTTCAAATATATTTCAAATTTATCTCTAGTCCCAAAGTTATTTCAAATCAAATTTATCTCTATTACCAGAGCTGTATTAATTGAACTGATATCTATGTTGAAGTACGCAGTACATCATATTTTTAAGTTAATCGTATTTTTTTGGATGAAACTTTGTAAATAAATTATTTACAAATTCAAATAAAATTTAAAACTAAATGAATTTGTATTTTAAATTATTAAAAAATACTTTTGATAATAGTGAAAAAAAATGTGTTACACATTTTAAGCATATTTATATTGAGTGGATTTAAAAATTAATTTTTTTTTTGTTAGTATTTAGTGATTTTTTTTTTAATTTATAAACTTTACATATTTCAAGTTTTAGATTGGGTGGAGCTAAAAACTGAATTTTTTTGGTGTATATTTGTTAATATTTAGTATTTTTTAAAAAGATATTTTCATAAATTTTCTACGTTTTAATTGTATTTAAATTGAGTGGATCTAAAAATTGAATTATATTATATTATATATATATATTTGTATATTTGTTAAAAGATATTTTCATAAATTTTATAACATTTTAAGTGTATTTAGATTAAGTGGATCTAAAAACTAAAAAATATTTATTAAAATATTTAAAAATTCACTACAAACAATAAAATATGGATTGAAATTCGAAAACTAATTTTGAAAACTCCACAAAGGAAAAAATTTGACTCAAATACATAAATTACATTTAGATTAGGTGTAACTAAATGTAAATATATATATATATATATATACATATTTATAAGTTCAATTTGGAATATTTATTTAATGTGAAATCCTAATAATATTCTTTTAGAGTTTGAAGTCATATTTAAATAGGAATGTGTTCCATAAGGTTGTATGAGTTATAAATGAATTATATTAGTGTACTATTATACCCCTAATTTGTTTCTATATTATACCTTATTTTCTCATTCATCATATCACGTTTAGGAAGACTTTTAGGAAAGAAAAATCTACAGGTAACGATCGTGCAAGTTTTTTTCACCTTGATCGCGGGATTTCAGTGCATTTTCAAAATGTTACTTAAATGGATGTGGATATGGTCGATGATATGATGAAGTTTGAGGGTTATGAGTTGGTTTCTTCGACGGATTTTGATTTCAATCGATTGAGGGGAAATGTATTTTATTTTTATTTTTTTTTGTTGAAGTTTGTTGCTGTTTGTTGAAGTGTAGATTGTTCATCTTTAATAGGGCATTGACAATCTATTACACTCATTGATAGGCACAATTTGGCCAGTGTCCTAATTGAATGTGTGTATTTGACATTGTGATGGTTAATGTGTTTAGATATGTTCGATGTGTGGGGTGGTGTGTATGGGTTCAAGGGTTAGGCTAGGGGTATTTAGTTTTGGTTGTTAATTGGATGTCGAATGTGAACCACGTTGTAGGATGACAATTGTACATTGAGACCTGAATGATTGTGTTACGATGCATATTACATATTGTGTGTAACATTAATCCACATACACCATGTAGTAGATGACACTTATGTGTTTATTCGGTTGTATATGGGTTTAAATGTGTATCGTGTTTTTATTGTAATCAGTGTTTACATATATATCATAGTGGCTTCGTTTGGGAAGTTGCTATTTTAGTAGGCTATTTTAGTTTTTGGCTATTTTAGTAGGTTAAAATTTTTATGTTTGGGAAGATGATTAGATTTTTTTGTAGTTGGATACGATGTTTGTGAGAGAAAAAGTGAAATGATTATGGGTTTGATATGATATTTTGTCTTATTAGCTATTTTAGCTTATTTTATTTTTTTTGTGAATTTTAGCCTAAACTAGGCTATTTTTTTTCTTGCTAAACACCCCCAGTATGTTACGCAAAATTATTGGGATTTCGGTTTTTAATTGAATGTGGATTGAATCTCATGTGTTGGGTTGGGATTTGGGTTTTTCTTGCTAAACACCCCCAGTATTTTTTAATTGAATGTTGAGGTTACGTTGGGTTAGGGGTGATGGTGGTTTAATACATGTGTTGGGTTGGGATGTTACATGTTACATGTTACATTTAGGAGGTTACATTATTTATAATTTAACAATGGAGTATTGGAATGTTACGTTGAGTTTGGAATGAAAAACATATGGGAATGTCACGGTGGATTTAGGATGTTACATGTTATACTTACGTGGGTTTGGGACGGGAAACATATGAGAATGTCACGTTGGATTTGGGATGTTACATGTTACATTTATATTTTGAAGTTTAAATTTCCAAGCATATAGATATAATCACAATTTATGATAACATTACATTTTTCAAATATGGTATTGCCATTAATCAAGCTATTTTGAATTTTAGAAGCATATGAGAATGTCACGTTGGGTTTGAGATGTTACATGTTATATTTATGTTTTGAATTTCAAATTTCCAACCACATAGATATAATCACAATCTATGGTAACATTGGATTTTCTATATATGGTATTGCCATTAATTATGTTGTTTTGAATATAAAATTTCTAACCATATAGATATTATCACAATCTATGGTAACATTAAATTTTCCATATATGGTACTAGTGTTCGGCCTGTACTATGCACAGGTTGTGTTTACAATTATTTGTATATATTTGAATTGTGATTTTTAATTTTTTTTTTGCACAGAGAAAAAGGAATATAACAAATATAAATATATCTTCAATCAATTATTTTATGTTTGCTTTTATTTAAAATTTAAAAATAATGTAAGGGCAAAATTTCTAACTAAATTATGGACAAATTTATCCCTAACGACATTTTTTACTTCTACTTCTATATAAATACTTAAAAAAATAAACCTGAAAAATGTAGTCAATATAAATATTATACATTAAGTAAAAAAAAATGTGGTTAGCAATTATGTTTACATAAATTTACTATATTTTAATTTCAAATTTTAAAAATATATATATATTTTAAAGCATTTTATTTAGTTAGTACCAAATAGAATTTTCTTATCAAAAAGAAAAGTTATAAAATTTTGTTACAAATTTTTAAATGGCTATTGTTAAACATTCTATTCTACTTGCTTGTTTTAGGAGGAGTTTTGATCTTTGACCTTTGCTCCACATTCATCATATTGTTTTATTTATTTTTCTTCTTTTTTTTTTTTCCTTATGATGCTTCTTTCATAGTGCATCTCCGAGTGTATTAGTAAAAACATCATATACTTAAAATGTACAAAATTACAATATATAGGAAAAAAAAGAAGTAATTGCCTAAAACAAAAACTACTTTAAGAAAAAATTAAAAAATAAAAACAAAAAAGAAATTGTTTGAAATAAAAAATGATTTATTTATTTATTAATTAATTTTTAAAAATAAACTTTTAAGGAAAATAAAGAAAACTATATATAAAAAAAGGTACATAAACTAAACATAAAATATAATACAAAAAATAAACGAATTATAGGATTTTTAGGAAGTGAGACTCACAAATAAATTTTTATAAAATCTTGTTTATTTATATATTTTTTGTGTATATTTTTTGTACTTTTAATCCTAAGAATGACATTAAAATAGTTTGCACTTCTTGCAGTAGGTTCATCTAATAGTTTTAGAAAACACATATGTAATAAATTTCATAACACAAAACACAAACAATTGTGAGACAAAGTATTTATAAAAATGAAAGCAACGTTCAATGATGATATAAAAGTACACCTGACATTTTAATTGGAGGTATAATTAGATAAATCGCCATAAAATAGGAAGACAACTTTTGTTTTTCTTCACAACAATTACATAACTCAATATATAATATTAATGTCTCTCACTATTCCACAAGTTCAATTCTCTATCAATGTTAGAATGAATACATGAATCAAAAAAATAGAACATTTGAGAAGACAAAGAGATGTGATTTGAGATATTTAAATTGTTGAATTCAATTAATTAATAGTTAAATAATTTGCTGTATGTATCTTATGTGACAGTGATTCTCACTTATAAATAATTTGTTGTATGTATCCTTTTTTTTATTTTATTTTTATACTCTATATCACATTATTAAAATTATTATTAAAATTTCAAATTTAGAACTATGAATCAACCTTACGAGAGAAAAGCTTTAGGTTGCATTACTTTATATTTGTGTAATTATTATTATTATTATTATTTATTTATTTTTTTTTATCTATCTAACTGTTAATAATTTTCCCAACTACACACAAGACTTCAAGTCAGTTCGTTTAATCACATCAATTGACAAGACAAGTCTTTATTTTGATTAAATTCAAAGCAATGTTATGGTGGTTAGCTAATTTTTTATCTTCTTATATATCAGTTTAATTATTAACATTAAGCCTTTGATTTGAGAATAATGGATTGGTTTGCAATGTGAGTTAGTTTTTTAATTATTTTAGTTTAGGATTAAATTTTTTTTAGGAATTTTTATTGATAAGTTTAATTTAGAAGTGTTTTAACCTAAGAAGTCTATGAAGGAATTTTTTAACCCATTTAGTCCCATGTATGTATAGTTTTATTCCATAAAGTTCATTTTCTTGATTTACACTATTTTCTTGGACACTTATGCCCTTATATTTAATTTTGATACTCTTATAAATATTTTTTTAACGATTAGCAATTTAATGATATGAACATTCATATTTTAAAATTCACATTTGTAGGAATGTAAATTGGCCCGTGGGCGGCCCGAAACCCGCCCGTGAGCCAGGGCGGACCCGGCCCGTTGACAATGTGAATATTCACATTGACATGTTAAAATTCACATTAATAGGAGTGTAAAATTGGCCCCCGTCCCGTGGCGGCGCGAAACCCGCCCGCGGCCCATGGGCGGGCCCGATCCGGCCTGCTGACAATGTGAATATTCACATTGACATGTTAACATTCACATTGATAAGAGTATAAAATTGGGCCGCGGCCCATGTGTGGCCAAAAGCCCGTCCGCAGCCCGGGGCGGGCCCGGCCCGGCCCGTTGACAATGTGAATATTCACATTGACATGTTAACATTCACATTGATAGGAATGTAAAATTAGCCCGCGCCTCGTAGCTGGCCGAAACCCGCCCACGGCCCGTGGGCGGGCCCGGCCCGGCCTGTTGACAATGTGAATGTTCACATTGACATGTTAACATTCACATTGATAAGAGTATAAAACTAGACAGCAGCCCAGGGCGGGCCCGACTCGGCCCGGCCCGTTGACAATGTAAATATTCACATTGACATGTTAACATTCACATTAATAGGAGTGTAAAATTGGCCCCCGTCCCGTGGCGGCGCAAAACCCGCCCGCAGCCTATGGGCGGCCCGGGCGCGGGCCCGGTCCAGCCCGTTGACAATGTGAATATTCACATTGACATGTTAACATTCACATTGATAAGAGTATAAAATTGGCCCGCGGCCCATAGACGGCCAAAAGCCCGGCCGCGGCCCGGGGCGAGCCCGGCCCGGCCCGTTGATAATGTGAATATTCACATTGACATGTTAACATTCACATTGATAAGAGTGTAAAATTGGCCCACAGTCCGTGGGCGGCCCGAAGCCCGACCGCAGCCCGAGGCGGGCTTGGCCCGACCCGTGACAATGTGAATATTCACATTGACATGTTAACATGCACATTGATAGGAGTGTAAAATTAGCCCGCGCCCCGTGGCTGCCCGGGGTGGGCCCGGCCCGGCTTGTTGACAATGTGAATATTCACATTGACATGTTAATATTCACATTAATAAGAGTGTACAATTGGCCCGTGACCCGTGGGCAGCCCGAAGCTCGACCTCGGGCCAGGGCGGGCCCGGCCCGTTGGCAATGTGAATATTCACATTGACATGTTAACATTCACATTGATAGGAGTGAAAAATTGGCCCACAGCCCGTGGGCGGCTCGAAACCCGATCGCAGCTCGAGGCGGGCTTGGCCCGACCCGTGACAATGTGAATATTCACATTGACATGTTAACATTAACATTGATAGGAGTGTAAAACTTGTCCACTGCCCGAAGCTTGCCCGCGGCCCGGGGTAGGCCCGGGGTAGGCCCGGACCCAAACCCGGGCTGCCCACGGGCTTCGGGCCGCCCATGGGACGCGAGTCAATTTTACACTCTTATCAATGTGAATGTTAACATGTCAATGTGAATATTCACATTGTCAACAGGTCGGGCCGGGCCCGACTCGGGCCGCCCACGGGCCGTGGGCGTGTTTCGGGCAGCCACGGGGCACGGGTTTATGTTACACTCTTATCAATGTGAATGTTAACATGTCAATGTGAATATTCACGTTGTCAACGGGCTGGACCCGCGTCGGCCCGGGGCCGGGCTTCGGGCTGCCCATGGGTCACGGGCTAATTTTACACTCTTATCAATGTTAATGTTAATATGTCAATGTGCATATTCACATTGTCAACGAGCCGGGCCGGGCCCGCCCTGGGTAGTGAGCAGGCTTCGGGCTGCCCACGAGCCACGGGCCAATTTTACACTCCTATCAATGTGAATGTTAATATGTCAATGTGAATATTCACATTGTCAACAGGCCGGACCGGGCTCGCCCCGGGCCGCCCATGGGACGCGAGTCAATTTTACACTCTTATCAATGTGAATTTTTTCGGGCACCCACGAGGATCGACATGAGCCGGGCCCCTACACATTGACGATATAAACATTTATATTGACGGTATGAACATTCACATTAAGGGTATTTTGGTAATTATGTCACCCATAGGACTTATTGAAACATAAGAAAATAATGTGAACTAAATGAAACATAAGTAGATGAAAAGGGTATTTTGGTCTTCTTATCTCAAATTGGACCTAATGGAATAGCCAAAAAGAATATGGGTTGGATGGAATAAATCTCTTAGAAAATGGATTTATCAAAAAAGCTCCATTTTTTTTTATTTAAGATAGATTTTTTGACTTTTGTAAAAAAATAATAATTATAAGTTAGATGTGATATTTTGTCCTATTTAACTAAAATAATCTATTTTATCCTATATGACTATTTTAGCTTCAACCTTTATTTGAAATGGGGCCAATACATAATAATCAAAATTTTATTAAAAAAATTAAAAAGTTGAATAATTATATAAAAAGTTAAATATTTTCTTTTATCTTTATTTTTTATATATTTTTTTTGAAAAAAGTCCAAAAATAATATTAAACATACTAATTTTTTTTCATCTCTTATTTTAAAAAGTCAAAAAATTACTAAAACAATTTATTCCAAACCAACCCTAATATAAATAGTAAACTTATTATGCCATTGACAAATAAAGCCTTCGTCGGGGAAGTTGTAGCCCGGGACTTTTTGGTTATTTTAGTCAAAAAAAAAAAATAAAATAGACTTTTTAATGCAATAAGATAAAATATCACAACCAACTTATAATCATTACATTTTTCTCTCACAAAAGTCAAAAAAATTTAGCCCTAGGATAAAATAGCCCAAAACCAACCCACTTTCCAAATAAACCCAAAACAAGAGTAATGTTATACAAATAAAAAATTTTATGCATAATATTCATAAATAATAAAGGTGTGGCTCATTGTGAACATTTCATTTCAAAATAAAATATTATTAAAAATAAATTTATTTATAATAATGATATTATTACATTATTTTTATCAAATTTTTTTTTTATTAATTTTATATATATTTAAAATTTTTTGTAAAATAAAAAACTTAATATAGTAATATTCTAATAATAAATATAGCATTATTGTTATGGCTCATGTGAACTTATCATACGGTGAGATATTGCCAAGCGCGGGTCCCATTAACTCCAACTTCAACAGCTTTAAGTCTCATACTATGCTTTCAATGTTTGTACCATTTGCAGCTTTGCCTTGTACTTTTATTTGGTATGTTTGCACTTTAATTTGATTCCAAACTAATTTCTAATTCCTAGCTTGACTCAACTTGGACACCAAAACTCAAATAGGAAAGTGTAACGAAAATATGTTTTATCTATGGAATTGACAAATCTAAATAGAATAACGCTTATAATTTGTCCATTATGTGAATTTAGTTGTTCGAGTTTCAATTGTTTTAATTTAACCTCTAATTTTTTATGTTGTGCCAATTAATATTAATTGATAATATCTATTAAGAAATTAAACAAAAATAAAATTATTAATTCAAAAGCAATAGGCCATTTTAAATTGAATCATTCTATTTATACACTATCGATCCTTTCAGTATATACCATTACTTAGTACACATACATAATAATTTTTAAATTGTGAAAATATCTTAGTTCAACCCATAACTTTCTCGTTTTAACCCTAAGCTAATAAATTGGTGCACAACACAACCAATATGTATAATTTTTTTTTTTTTTTATGTATGAGCATTTAATATTTAATCATCCTTAATAATTTGAAAAAAATAATTTTGTTCAAATATAAATAATTGAATATTTTATAAATGTTCAACTCTGATTGTCCGAATACGTGACAAACGAACAAACTATCTTCAATACAAATGGGATAAACAAAAAAGCAAACTAACATTTTCAATGTTGTATTGTTTCAAATTAACAGTCTGAATGTCATTTATGTTATGCAAATCTTCAAAATTAATTGATTTAAATGTTCTTAAAACTCTAAATCTTCAAAAGTAATAATATTTTGAGTTTAGAAAATAATGGTGAAGATTATAATGACAACGATGATGAGTGTAGTGTGTTAGATTATAATGGTGAAGATGAACAGTGATGAAAGAGAGATTTATTCCAAAACATATAATGTACAGGTGATGGTGTGTAAAGAGAGATTTGTATCTTCATATGTGAATTACTTGAATGAGTACATATGCATCTATATTGTCCTTAATAGTCATTTTACACGAAGATATTATTGTCATATAAATTTAATGGTTAAATAATTTGTACTGAGAGAATTCATAGTGTGTAAATAGAATCTCCCTTTTAAATTAAACTCAATCCTTCAATCACTTTTGAAAGGAGTGAATGAACTATTTTATTCTATAATTTTAGCTTAATGTCTAAAAGGATACTATCGATTAGACTGAATCAATAAAATATGAAAAATTCTAGAATAAAATTAATATAATTAAAATTATAAGACTAAATTGACATAAAAAGATAAATGGGACCCTATAGATGTAATTTTTCCCAACTTTAATGGGAGCCTCTAGGGCGTCATTTGCCATCTGAGCTACAAAAGTCACACTTTTTTAGACGACTGCAGCTTCTTCCTTTTGTTTTTTTCTTTTTTCTTCTATTTATTTTTATTTTTTTATTCTTTTTTATTTTGCCTTTAATGATTTTTTAAAAATTACTATCAAATTTTGTTACTTTTTCAATCCGTATAATTTTTTTACTTTTTAAATTTGTGTCAAGATTGCCATGTGACTGTTTGCTATCTTCTTACGTTTATTTAGATTAATGTGCAGTTATTTTTCCTTTGAAGAAAAATTGTGTCAAAAAAAAATTGAACATAAATTTCTTACAGTAATTATGTGGTCCCAGAAAGGGATTGAGAAAAATAAACAGGACTAAATCTATCATATGGTTGGAATTTGAAGTTGATGTTATGGGCCGTATCTTAAATAAATCTAAACAATTAATGTTAAATTATGGATATTTTTTATGTCTGAAATTGTAGTACCTCAAAGTTGATATGCTATGTGTCTTGCAAATATATATAATGACAGTAGAGGTGTTGTTGGACTTATTGGATTCACTTTCGGGTTTTGTTTTAATGATTTGAATCATTAATATTTTAGGATTCATCGATTATATTATCTCTGTAAAAAATTAAATCTGTCGGATAGCGACAATCACGTGTTTAAATTAGTTTTGTGTGAAAAAAATAAATAGCAAGAAAATAAATAATTCGTACAAAACTGATTCGAACACGTAGTTGCCGTTATCTTATCAATTTAATTTTTTGTAGAGATAATGGATTCGACATATTCTAAAATGTGAACGATTCGAATTATCAAAACAAGATCTCAAAGTGAGCCTAATAGATTCAACAACATCTCTCTAATTTTATTATTATTTTTTCTATGAAGATCTTTAATTTGAAGAATCAAAAGAAGTATAATCAATAAAATCCCAAAGAGAAGAAAACAAATAAAGTGGGACTCAATCAAATTGTTGAGGTGAAGATTGTAATTTTAACTCGCCTTTCTACTTTCTTGTCTATTTCCTTTCCCCAATTAAAATCCAAGTTCTAACACGGTAAATAGGACCCACAACAACTATTGTTACACCATCTCATCCACGACTCTTTATGTCACACCATGACACCAATAATTCTAGAAAGGAGTGTTTGATGTAACATCAATTTGGCATCATACGTGGACTTTGTGATAGGGTTAATTATTAAGGGTTTCAAGAAATGAGTTACAGATTAATTTTTTAATTTCTTGATTTTTTTAAATTATATATATATTTTTTATGATTTTAATTTTTTTTAAAAGTTAAAAGATTATTTTTAATCTATTTTTCAAAAATAAATCTAAGTATTATATGATATTATTTATGTAATATTTTAAATTAATTAGATAATTTTTATTTTTATTTTTTTAAGTAATTAAAAAATAAAAAATAACAAATTAATATATATTATGATTTTTATTAATTGAGAATATCACCAAAAAATATTATAATATTTTGAAACTATGCAATAATTTTTGTTTGTGGTGTGATAGGATGATCCATTTGTGTGGATGTATTCTCATAGAAAAAATTATATATAATTTTATTTTCTAAATTTAGTAATGTATAAGACCATCTCTAATGGTGAACCAAAATTGATATCAAATTTAAATTTTGATGAAAAATATACTTTTCCATGCTCCAACCGTTGCATCAAATGAATATCAAAATGAGAAATCAGCAAAAAAAGTATCAAACTGAGAACAAGTTCCGGATTTTACCAAATCACTGTTACTGATCGTTGAAAGAGATACATCGGTTGCCCGGCCGGTTGACCAACCGGTCAACCGGTTCCCTTTGAAATAACTAGGTTCAAACCGGTCAAAAAAGGTTCAAACAGGTAAAAAAAAAAAAAAAAAAATTGCCCAAACCGGTCGACTGGTTGGTCAACCGGCCGGTCGACCACCTCCCTAATTTTGCTTTGATGCTCACCGTTGGAGCGCCTCATATCAAATTGAAAAAATCGTCATTTTTTTCATCAGATTTGATGAAAAAAGAAGCTAAGCGTTGGAGATGCTCTAATAGAAATGATTAGCTGTTAATTAAAAAAAGGAAAATGTCTCGTAACTCAAATTTTGTGGCTCAAAAGTGGCTCAAATGGCCAAAACGACGTCGTTTTGACTATTTTTATGTTGTTTTGTACTCAAAACGACGTCGTTTTGGCCATTTGAGCCACTTTTGAGCCACAAAATTTGAGCTACGTAGCATTGTCGTTAAAAAAAATAGTAAAAAAATTACTTTAAATTTTTTAATAAACTACTAAATTATTATATTTTAAAAATAAATCTAATTTTTAAATTAAAATAACACTACTCATCTCATATTTCTCATCATCATTACATTCCACATTTACTCATACTGGTAACAATACATTATATTCTAATTATATTTACAGTCCCATATATATCACAAAGCTATCTTTCATCACATAAAGTTCTTGATTTGTCAATCCAGAGATGATACACTCAAAATTTAAAGGGTTGTTTTAGAAAATTAGTTAAAAGTTAAGTTTTTGATTATATATATATATATATATATATTTTAAAAATATGTAAAAAAAATAAAAAGATAATATGACTCGAAATAAATTAAAAATCAAAATTAATTTTTAACCATGTTCCTAAATTGATCCAAAATATACAGGGTATGTTTGGTTTGTGTTTGAGAGATGTGTTTTAGAGATAAAAAGTACAAAAAGTTATTTGATTTGGTTTTTTCAAAAGATGTTTTGGAAAATTATTTTGAGAGAGAGTTTTGGAAAAAGTGATTGATTTGATGTGTGTGAGAGAGAGATTTGTTTGGAAAACTTGTTTGGTTTACAAGTTTTGAGAAATTTTTTTGAGAAAATTTATTTAGTTTAATTATTTGTAGAGAAAATTTCTCAAAATTTTTTCAGAAATACAAACCAAACGAACCCACAATAGCTCCGTTTGGAAAGTTGGTTCAGAGGCTTTTTTGGCTAAAATAGTCACAAAAAACAAAATAGACTTTTAACTCAATAAAACAAAGCATCACATCCAACCTATAATCATTATATTCTTTCTCTCACAAAAAAATCAAAAAAGTCAAAAATTCTTCACAAATTAGACTTTTTAGTCCCAAGTTAAAATAATAAAAAAAAGTTAAAAAGGCAACCCACTTTCCAAACGAAACTAATATGGATTTAAACTAGTTGATGTTGAGTCATGCCCGAAATAATGCTGCTCCATAGATATTAAATTAAATTACTTTTCTGAATACATAGCATTATTGAGTGAGAGAGAATCATCTAGTGATAAATGCCTTGATATGAGAGATCAATCCATGGGTTTGAGTTTGAGAGAGCTCAGACTTGTTTAGGATGTGAAATGCATGACCAACACCTTTGTAGACCACATAATCCACTTTCTTACCTGCACTAGCCAAAGCAGCACAAAACTCCAAGTTCCTATCTTTCAATATATCCATCTCAGCTATAAACACCATGGTAGGGAAAATCCTCTCCTCCAATTTTGTTGAGGCTTTTGCCAATGGGTTGCACCATGGATGATCCCGGTTCGCCCCCGGCGGCAATGATAACCGCCAATATGTATCCGAGGCCGCCAAGCTAAGGGGGGAGCGTGGTGGTTGCACCATATACTTCTCAGAATGAGTCCTTCCCTCTCCTCCAAAAAATGGTTGTATTAAAATTGTCCCCTTGATGGTCAAAGGCTTTAAAGCCATGGCTTGGCATGAACCAAGTCTAATGCCCACATTGTGGGCTATGTTGGCACCAGCACTATCACCGGCTAGGAAGATGCTAGAGAAATTGCATTGTTTTGACCACATTTCATTGGCGGCACCACATAGGGCTTCTTGTTTCACCCACATGAGTGCCTTGAAACCGTCGTCGTAGGCGGCCGGAAGAGGATTTTCTGGGGCCAATCGATAATTCACTGACATAATTATGCAACCGGATTTGGCAGCGAGCTTTGCTAGGAACTCATGGTAGCAACTCCAAGAAGCCGAACCAACACAAAATCCGCCTCCGTGGAAGTAAACTACCAAAGGAAGCTTCCCGTGACATTTGGGCACGTAAAATCGTGCCCAAATATTTATAAACGTATCGATAACCGTGTCATTTGAGGTCACATCAAGATTGGGGACTAATGCACTAGTGACACATGGAACAATCTGAAATCGTTCCACGTGTCCATCTTTGTAAACCCTAACAAGCCCATCAATTTCCTCCATCACAGCCCCATGCTGGTGAGTTTTGGAGTTGGTATGAAGGGTTAAACTTGGATCTAATGTTATGGTTGCCATTCTTCTTTCCCTCGTATGAATGAAAATGAAGAAAAACAAAACCAGCTTATAGAGTGTATTTTTTTGGGTTATAAAATGTTATTCATTTAGGTTTCTTTATATAGAAAAGTGAAAGGAGATAAGGTTCAAGGGCATCAATATGGGAAATGGGTCATCCTCTCTTTACATGCCAAGTGGGTAACTGGAAAATTGCCACGTCTTCGCATGGAGTCTATTATGTGGGGGGTGCGCTGAGTGGGTAGTCCTTGCATTTGGTACCCTAGTTGTCCTGGACTTCATAAGTGGGTGGTTATGGACTAACCTAAAATGTATCAACTCCACAAACAAATCTCATAGTTGTGTCCAACCAAAAACAAGACAAACGGTGGCCTAAAACATTAACTACTTTTACTTTTAGAAAAATTCAAAAAAATTATAAATTCATTTAAAAATCTAAAACTTTAATTATTAATGTACATAAATTTTACTGCCAATCTGAAATTATTTTTAAAAATTTACACTAATAGTAATTGTCCCTTTATTTTTTGATAATATTTTCTACATATTAGCCACTTGGGAGATAGATCTTATCCTCAGATTTTTACAATTTGACTAACCTTTACAAGTTTAAAACATCAACTACATAAACAATCCATAATTCTAGAAACGGGAAAAAAAAGAAAAAAGAAAAAAGAAAAAAAGCTAGTCATGTTAGAATTAATTAATAGATGTAAACACAAATTGACTTGCAGGGCATGTATGTCCATGAGTTCATATGTACATTAGTGTCCCAGTTTGAAAATGTGTGTCACACGTTTTTACCAATATACTAAAGTTACACGTTTTTGCTAATGACAACCTGTACTAAATCACCGCCTAATGCTGTAAAGAAATCAAGTTTGGCAAAATAAAAATTTATTAGAGATTGACTTGATATCTAAAGAAATTAAATTTAAACGCATTTTAAAACTTATTAATTTTTTGAACTCAACTTGAAGTCAACTTGTTTAGTGTATATATGCATCATAAAAATCCAAGCTAAGTTTAAATACTTTTTAAATTTGTCAATTTTTTTAATTAAATTCAAATAACTTACTATTATGCTCAATTAGTCTCGTTTATAACCTTACCGCGGGTTGATGCTATTGGCAAAACAAAGTTTTGGATTAGCCCTAGTGTCATAAATTTGTTTAAGTACAAATTTTGTTTTTCTAGTTTAGCCTGGAGGTAAAAAATTTCGTTTGAGAAGGTTTTTTTGACTTTTGTAAAAGAAAAAATGTAACGATTATAGATTGCATGTGATGTTTTATCTTATTAAATTAACAAATCTATTTTATCTTTTTCTAACTAAAATAACTCCCAACTCTTCTTTTCAAAAGAAGCCATAATTATTCATAGAAGTTGATGTGGCTTCCTTCAATAGAATAGGTAAGTGGAAAACAAAAGAGAAGTAAAAACATAACAGCATACCTTCTATAAATAGTTTTATATTACATATTCTGTTGATAGAATTATTCTATTAGTTATGGAAGGCATAAGGAGTTATTTGGGATTATCAAAAGCCCACTATCGTACAACAACAAAAGAGCTAACCCTTTAATCACCAGAGTCCACAACTATAGATAGTGCTAATCTGCTCATGCATTGGAGAGTCAAGAAGTCTCGTTTAGTGTAATTAATTATAAATTGAAAATTGATAATTAAAAAATAAATTTAAAAAAATCATTTTATCAATTTTTTTAATTTATTTAAGTTATTTTTATCTAATAATTTATAAACAAAAACTCCACCAAACAGTCTAACATAGATTTTAGTATATATATAAAAAAAATAAAAAATAAAAAAGTTATAAACAACACCAAACAAGCTCAAACATAATGTGCCGAGTTTGGGCTGCTTAAGACTCTTAAAATATTACACTTACATAATCTTTAATGATGTGAATCCATGCATGTCAATTGTCGATTGATTTAAGAATCGACCAACTATAACTTAAATCACTGCCACATAAATATAAATAAATTTAAAATTAATATTTTAAAAATATCTAGTACTATACTTTTATTATAGAGAGAATTATTTGTCAGTGGGTTGAGAGAAAATAAATTATAAATTAGTGGTAAAATTTATACACTTAAAGACTATCTCCAACCCAATTCACATCTTTCATCAAAATTAAATTTGATGAAAATTTGGTGAAAACGTTGTTATAACTATTTCACCAAATTCGTATCAAACAAAAAGAGTTTTATTTTTTTTCATCAAATCAATGAAGCGTTTAACCATCAGGTGATCGTTGGTAGATGACCGAATGGATGACTGACTAGTCAATCAAGTGGACGATCGGATTGAAAAAAATTTGAAGAAAATTTATGCTACACCGGACGACCTTCCGGACATCCTCCCGGTTGTCCTCCCAATCGATCAGTTGTTTGATGAAAATTAAAAATTTAGCGTTGGAACGTTTGGCATTAGATGAAAATTTTAATCCAAATCTTTACTCAAATTTGATGAAAACAAGAGTAAGCATTGGAGATACTCTACTAATTAAAATGCTATATTTTTTTTTATGATATTGTCATTTCTTTTCACTGTATCACCGAACAGTTATTACCCCTTTATTATATACATGTAACATCTACGCACATAGGGCAAAAATTTTTATTTAAATTCTATCGTCCCATTTCTCAAAATATAAAAGACGTGTAAGGATTTTGAATTTGACGATAAATTAATAGAAGAAAATGTGAAGAAATATAAATTAAACTTTTTTTTTTAATTTTGCTTCTTTTCTTTCAAAAAATAAAAAAAAAATGCAAATTTATCATTCAAACACAATCTAATAATTATTATATCTTGAAATTACTGCACGTCAAAATTTTCACATAATGCAACAATTGTAAGTATTATAAAACAAAAAAAAGAATAGAAAATTTTAGGATAAATTACACTTTCCACATTTATAGTTTGACTCAAATTTCATTTTGATCTCTATTCTTTTAGTTTGAATAATTTACTTCTTGCACTTTAAATCTAGTTTCAATTTGATCATGCCATTCAAATTTTCATGTTTTTTTTTAACTTACACACCTTAAAATACTGACAAGTGTCATAAAATTTTTAATTTTAATCTTCAATATAAATAGAAAGACGAAATTAAAATTAATCTTAAAATATAAAAATTAAATTATTCAATTTGAATCAAATTACAAGATGAAAAGTATACTTTACCCAAAAATTGAAGAATAGAAGTTGTTAGACCCACAGAGAGGGAAGAGGGTGATAATGTTGGCAACTTGCCAAATGCATGTACAATGAAAGTCAAAAATCTCAACCAACCTGACTTTCGAGGGTTGCTTTGCCTTCCAATAACATCTTTTCAAAGCAAGTGTTTGGGACATTTTGCTCTGAAATCAAAAAGAGCATTCAAGAATTTTATCTCATCCACTTTGAGAACTTGGTGTGCTTGTGTGTGGACTTGGATTGGGCAAGTCATCTAGTTCACATTAGTTCATTAGAACTCATGATAGCTTTTTAAGAAAGGCCCTTTTCCCTGTTTTCAGGGCATCCACGGAACATGCTTCGCGCACACATCTTTTCAAAGCCCAAAAAAAGAATTTGTGGAATATTTTAGGTCAAAGGCTTTCCCTTGTCTCATCAAATGGTTTACTAATATCACTTTTACCCCCAAACCCTACAATTACAAGCACTTATCATAATGACTTTCTCACCTATCCGTCAGCTTGTTTGGTTCTTATTTTTAGAATTTATTTTTTTAAAAATTAAATTTTTGTATTTTTCATATTTTTTTTATTAAATTTTTAAAATTTTTAGATATATCTAATATAAATACACTTAGAAAGTATAATATTTGTGAAGTTTTTTTTAAAAAAAATTCACTAAATATCAAAAATATAAAAGAAATATGAGAATTCAACACATTTTTCGTATTCTTATGTATTTATTGATTTATATTTTTCTTATTTTGGTGTATTTATTGATTTTTTAAAATTTTTATTTATAAATATTTTACTTTTTCGATACATCTAAGTAAGGTGTATCTAAAAAAATTTGTTTAAAATTTTAAAAATATTCAATAAAAACAAAAAAAAAAAGAAAAAACTCAATTTTAAAAAAATTAAATTCAGAAAATTAAAACTAAACACACAGTATAATTTTCTATCTTTCCATTCCCTATGCCAAAAGTAGAATCCCATCTTTCACTACAAAAAATTAGTTTTTAGAAACCAAAATTTAGGGACAAAATTATTTTTTAAAGACCAAATAATTTTATTGTGAAAAGTGTTGTTATTATATTTTTAGCAACAAAAATTAGACATTAGTGACAAATTATTATCCTTTTGGGACCAAATTTTTTGTCTCAAAAAATAAAAATTTTGAGACCAAATTATTTTGTCCTTTAAAATCTATTTATTAGTGACATTTTCAAATTTTTGTCACCAAAAGCCTTATTTTTGACTTTTCGGAATGACCTTTTAACAACTATCCTCATAACGATAAAAATTGATTCCTAAATTTTTTTGCAACAAAACTTTCCCTTTGATCTCTAAAACTCTTATATGTTATAGTATTTGTTCATAAATTATTACATGCATCTAGGGCTGCAAATGAACCGAGCCGAGCCGAGCTGAGCTTTGCTGAGCTCGAGCTCAGCTTGTTTACTTATCGAGCTCGTTTATTGAGCTCGAGCTCGGCTCGATAAGAAGCTGGGCTGGGCTCGGCTCGTTAATTTTAATGAAACTCGAGTTTGGCTCGGCTCGGCTCGATAAATTTTTTTAATATTATTTATATTATTTAATATATAAAAATATATTTATATTATTATTTATATATATATTTATATATTTTTAATATATAAATAATATATTTATTATATAATTTAAATAAAGATAAACGAGCCGAGCTTATGTGAGCTCGAGCTCGGCTCGTTTACTAAACGAGCTTAATATTTGAGCTCGAGCTCGACTTGTTTATTAAACGAGCCGAGCCAAGCCGAGCCAAACTTGTTCATAAACAGCTCGGTTCATTTATAACCCTACATGCATCTAAAATATCATATGGTTGTGTGCTCAATCATTAATGTTTTATGCTTTCTTAATAATATTTATATTTTTTGGGTCATGCAAGTGTATAGACCCTTCTTATTTGGCAGTACATAGCCAAGCAACGTGGTGTTTTAGAAAGACTAGATAATTATACCATCAAGTTAGAGACTCATAAATAAAATAAAACAAAACACATGATTTGAAATATGTAAATTATATTATATATTCAATTTTTAGATATTTGTTGCCGATAAAATTTTTGGTAAGAAAAAAAAAATTGTAATTTATTTTTTAAATAAGCAACCAACCAACTGGATTGGTTGAGTTGGTCACCTTTGTACATTTTTGTTTAGGAGATTAGGGACTAAGTTTTACTAAATGTATTCTTTATTGTATTTTTAATTTCTATAAGACTCTTTATTAGATTAATTCCTTATATAAGTTGGTTGTTTCTTACCCATTACAGGGACTCTTTATTGTGTTTTTAATTTCTATAAGACTCTTTATTATATTAATTTCTTATTTAAGTTTGGTTGTTTCTTACCCATTACAGGCCACTTTGTTGGATTAAGTATTGGATTTTTATAATTTTTTGAACTATGAAATGTCGAGATATCTCTTCGTACGTAAAACAACCTATTATTGGCTTTAAAAAAAAAAAAAAAAAAAAAAAAAACTTCATTCCACCATTGCAATAGAAAGATCATACATCATATAAAGATAGTGAGAAATGGGAATGCTCTTCCTTTTAAGATGCTTTTGGTTGTAGAATTTCGGCGAGGGTATCTCATTTTTGGGAAGCGTGATTTGGGAACTTCAACCCTCAAAATGTTGTTCTCTTTTAGGATGAGGCTTGTTTTCAATCTGAAATCCGATTGAGTATTATTGAGTCTAAGGTTTATCACGGATTTTATTTTAATAGTTTAAATTGTTCAACATTTAAAATTCCTCGAATAATTTATCCCTATAAGAAATCATGTGATTAGATATCAATAGTCACTTGATCAATTCATATTTTTATCAATAATAAATATGATTTTAAAAATAAATTATTGATAAAAATGTGGTTTGATAAAATAGTTATCGATATCCGATCAATGTGATTTTTTGTAAAGATAAAATACTCAACGAGTTTTATACATTACACAGTTTGAATCATTAAAATAGAATCTGTCATGAATTTCACAAGCCCAAATAATACTGTCCAGTGGAGAGAATCTGGAACGTTCTTTGAAATCATCACCGTTAAATTTGCTTCCAATGATGTGGATGGTTATTGATTTATTTAAGAATTAATAAAAACTTCTCCCTATCTGATGAATGTGAATAAATTTAAAAGTAATATTTTAGAAATCTTTAATATTATTTTTTAGAAAAATATCTCTATATTAAAATTTACGTATAAATCTAAAATTGTTATGATGTGACAATCCTTCTTTAGATAAAAAATTATATATATGTTTTTTAAGCAAAAATTTGAATAAGTAACATTACTTAATTTAAATTGAAAAAAGTTAAATCTTTTCATTTTTATTTTTCTCTCCACGTAAAAAAAAAATAAAAATATTCAATGCACTCGGAGCAATTTCCATTTTATTTATAAATTGGCACTTAACACTTTATCTCTTAAAACTTTAAACAAAAATGTTGAATTTTAAGATTTAAACTAATAACAACTCATTTGGAATATTACCTAAACTTACTCTGACAGTATTTAATAATGGACAATGTTATAGGTCCTAAATTTTCTACCAAATAAGTGATCAAATATGTCATATGAGTGTGAGATTCACATTTAATTATTTATTTAATAATAAATTTGATATTCCTAACATTACATTTTAATGATTTGTCAAAAAATAGCACCGTGTGCCTCCCCACCCAACTTTGTACGTGGACGCCTCAAATGCCCAATTCTAGTTGTTACTTTAAGCTTAATGCAAGCCAATCCTTTGGCATTGAAATTGTGTCAATATTTGTGTCACACACACTAGCCCATTATTTGTCATTTGGTAGATATGATTGCTTCATCAGGTGGTAACCTAGTCACAAGAGGAGTGGTCATTAAATTGCAGAAATTATTACATAGATTTGAAATATGATTGTATGTGTAATTAATGTTGTTTTGTTAATTGTAACAAAATTAAAATTATAAGCTTGAAATTATTAATATTAAAATTACAAAAATGAAAGTGAAAATTTATTCAAATTAAAAGAATCAGTCGTATAATTTACTCTTTTTATTATTATTATTTTTATTGGTCTCTTTGACTTAGATATAGAGATAGTGACATATACCTACATAAAGAAAGAATTGAAAAAAGAGATGCGGAGATCTTGTATCGGAATTTAATCTTGAAAGTGCATTATCGTTCATGCAAATGGGCAACTAACTATCTTTTATTCTTCAAACATTCCCCTCCTTTCTTCATTCTTTTGTTTTGACGACCTCCTTTGTCTCCCAAACCAGATAAGAGCATACTAGGGAATATGGAAATTGAACACATGTCATTATATATTGAAAAATCTAAAATTTCTGAGATATTGATTTGTAATTATGTATCAATTTTAACCAGTAAATAGCAATCCCAATTAAACAATCAAAGACAAATTGATACAACGATTTTAACGTGAAAAAAATCACAATTGGAGCATCTCCAATTGTGAAAAAAAATCATGGGTCAAAGCCACAAAATAATCTACTAAGAAGACAAAAAGGAATTACACAAGTATACTTTCAATTACTTAGCGAATCCACGCCCAAATTAAACCGACCTTAATGTGTCTCTTCTACTATCGTCTTCACATCAGAATTGTCTTATCCAACATTGAATTCGTAACACTGATGTCAAATCCACGACAATGAGTCACTCCGGAATCCACCAAAGTTTCAGGCCCAAATCTCACGGAATCCACCAAAGAATAGCTCTCTCTTTTGTGAGTAAAACAAAATAAACAAACCCTTTGATATAATCCATTCAATTCATAATATAAACTCTCACCGATATCAAAGGAAACAAGCCAAGAAGTTCCAGATAAAAATCCCAATACCCAAGAAAAAGATCTGGAAGTCGTACCCTAGAAACTAAATCAATCACAGATTTATAGCAAACGTAATCGCGATCTCCGCTAGAGTACAAGAATGGACGCTCGAGCGCAAGAAAGGCCGTTTGAGCATAAAAATAGAACTCTCATTACTTTTGTAGACAAGTAAAACTTCTAAAATGATTGCATCTTCGCTTGAGCGCAATCGACCGCTTGAGTAAAACAGCTCGATCTCCGACATAATCAGCGAAGTGGCAAACATGATAGGATTAAGATCATAAACTCCTTTACATAGGTACAATTCGAGTTGGATTCATATCTAAATACTCATAGCCTCACTAAGTTAAAAGATCGAATAAAATTATAACTGAAAAGAGTTTTGTTAAACGGAATTGTCAATAACAAAAACCTAACCTATATGGTTCTATCAGATGAAAGCATAAAATAATTAGCAAAATAAAAAAAATGCCCTTCAAGGTTTTAAGTAAACAAATTTAACAAAAATCACTTGTAATTAAAAAAAAAACAAAAACAAAAAACACTAAGGTCTGAAGTTGAATTATTTCTATAATTAATATTATCATGATGATTGTTTGAAAGCTTATGTTGACCTTGTTGGATTTCATCTTTCAACGTCAATATCTTTGGGTTGACTTTTTTTTTTAGTGATTGTTAGTTTTTTGACTTTCGAAGGTTATTATTGTAATTTTAAGCGTGCCAACAAGGATCAATCAGTCCTTACAAAAGATTAATTGCCAACCAATTATCAGACGATTGTGTTTTAGTTCTTTCTGCCTTAATGAAGAGGACTTTTATTGGTGGCTTTGTTTAGGAGAATTAAGCAAACAACAATCAAATGAAGAACAATTGTAGCATTTCATTAAATAAAAATGAAAAACTTACAATGATCCAATTCAGCCTCGTAGAGGTTTACAGCAACAAGCTACTTGAAAACTATTCCTATGAACGAAATGTAGTGCAGAAATTTAAAGTACAGAAATGTAAAGAATAAGAAATGTAAAAACTGGAAATAAAGTAGAATAAAACTGGTTTCTTGGATCTGAGTCTAGGAGTTCTTTCTGGTGCCTTCTCTGCTATTTATACTTCTCAACGATAACCGTCAAACTGAGCTTCTAGCCGTCGAATCATCCCTCCATGATTACTGATCATACTTCCTCACAATTAGCTCCACTACGCCATATCTGCAGTTAGGCTTCTCTCCTGATTTTGAATTTAAATATATGAGTAATTGCTAAAGCCACGTCATCTTGCATCTCTTTGCTGATCCAGTACTATGCAGACCCACAATAACCAATACTAACTGCCATGTGTGTGATTATGATTGCAGACTTGAATTGTCTTCCCATATTACCCTCATTCTGCCACGTGTTGAACTGTGATTGGCTTGTACAAAATATGTAGCCAACATTACTCCCCGCACTAATATACCCAATACTTGGTGATATTAGTAGATCAAGGTGTTTTATCCACGTCTTAGAACGTGCATGGGCTTTGCACTTTTCAGAAATGCAACCGTCATTCATCAATGAAACATTTGCATTAATTCTCTTCTAACCTTTGAACATTCCCGCTATCTCAGTATTCGAAAAGACTGGTACATCTGTCATGGCCAAGTAAGTCTTTTCTTACATCGATCAAGCATACGAAGAGTTATTTGATAATGTTGTTCGTCCTCGAAAGAACCTTCATGCATTGATTAGCCACCTTTATCCACCCCCATTTATACAAGTTATGGAAGCTTTCGCAAATCACTGACCTTCGAACCACGAATCTACTGCTTACGATTCTTTGGAACACAAATTTGCAACCATGGATATCGGAAGCTCTTCTTCTGCAACAAAGCCTTCCGCGTGGGATGAGGCTGCTGCTTCTTCTTCTTCTACGACCTTTGGTTGGGGAACTTGGCTTACCCCTACTCAACCTCAAACGAGGGAATGCATTCATTACCGATTCCCTGAATTCGATGACCCTCTTGAAATCCCCCATTCTAAATGCAGTTCTGTAGTATATCCATATGTTCCTATTAACCGTATACGCAGTCTTGAGGACAATATGCTTTCAGCATGGTATACTTCTACCTTGCCATCTAGGATGGTTTGAAGTGTCCCACGTCCTGATGAAGCTTTGAGGATTAGTCCTGCGTTTTTAGCCAAAAAAGCAAAACTTTATGCCTCCGATTGGCTAGAATGTGTGACCAGACCTGAATTCCTAGATTCGATCAGGAAACCTCCGACTGCTCCTCCTCTGTCTTCTAATCCAAATTGGATTGATGAATTAAGGCTCGCTCTCTTTGAGGGCTAATACTTCACCCCTTACTAGGCCCTAGTGCCTCCAACTCTTTATCAGCAATTTAGGGCTCAGACATTGTTGCTGCTTTTTCCCATTTATCCTTTGAAGTCCTTCGAGATGACATTCCCCACAAAAATTTTCTATTGGCTTGTGACATTATGTCTCGAAGTCATCTTCTCAACCCTGTGGCCCAAATAAAGCTTTATACATTTTTAGACCAACTTCCTCTCCTGCTCAACTAGCACTTCAATGCTTCCATTACTAGTGAAGTTCTGGATGAAGCCTTCTTGCTCGAATTCAGGTTCAGTATGAGGCAGAGAACCTCCTTGATGACTATGAGGCCTTCAGGAGCCAGGATTCTGAGCATGGGGAGGATGTTGCTATGAACGCAGTGCATGAAGAAGAGGAGATGGACGCCACAGATAAAGCCCTAAAACAGATAGAATTCGAAGTGAAGGCCCAACAACTCTCTTCTCAATTAAGGGCTTACCAATTAGATAAACCAAACCTGGACAAGATAGATGACAGAGTAGGAAAAGAGTATTCATTTATTGAATTTTGTTGGACTAAATTCCATGATCTTGTAACTTTGTCCATTCCATATTTCTATGAAATTGAGAATGTGATCAAATGAATTCCGGTGTAAACAGCACTTATCAATAAAATTGGGTTTTTCGAACTTCATTTGTCAGACTTTGATTTACCATTCCAATTGTAAACTTAATTAGATGGTTGATGTGCTCTAACTCCCCAATTTCATCCCAAATCCTGACTCAAACTCTTCCAAAGTGTGAAATTTTCTTTTTTAAGAAAACAATTATTGCCTTACATACCGATTCTAGGATTAACATAATTCTTCAGCTATTAGCTTCGAATTAACCAACTTTGTCCTTCGAAACTTGATTTGGTCATATCCAATTCCCCAACATATGGTTAACACAATCAAGTACTTTCAAATTGACTAATTTTGTTTCGAACAAATAATCTATATTTTCCAAAATATGGAAACCTCTTTTAAGGACTGCACTGTTTTATTCTAAAAACTATCAAACCAACTATTGGTTTGAAACTTAGAACAAACAATTACTAACCGTCAGGTATTTCAAATTTTGCTTCGAAGGACTTTACTCTTATTAAGAAACCTAAAAACAGGTCTTTAATCCTTTTGAAGTAAACAAATACCTGAGCATTCCTGCACCCTTAGGTGTGGAATGTGCTTCGAAGTCGACTTCCTGTTTTCGAAGCCGTTTGTTATTTGATTTTGGCGCCAAAACTTGGCTTTGAAGCCAAATATTTTATTTCGAAACTGACATTAGTATTTGAGATGCGTTTCCCTCTATAACTATCAATATTGAGGGAAACTTTTCATACCCATACCTTTAGTACTTCTTTATGAGTTCCGCCCATGTAAAACGATTGGGTGTTTTTCAGACAGAAAGGTTTAAAAACCCTTTTATTTGTGCTCCCAATCCACTTGGTCATCTAACAAACAAACCCTTTATCTTCTACTGGCTTTCTCTTTCCCTTTACTCTCTTTCCTGACTTCCTCTTCTGAGAAAACTCTTTATCAATGGCTTCTTCTTCCTTGAAAATACCGGTTGTGGAGTGTGCGAGTCCATCCGTAGCCTTGAAAAGGATCATTGATAAAGGGTATGAGAAGTACAAGGCTGGTGAGAAAAGTGCCATTGATGGACGCATCTTCATTCCCCTTCACCATAACCAACAAGAATATGTGTTGGGGCCCATTTTTAAGGAGATTCCCACTGAGCTTCCAGCTCTGTATCCACGTCCAGAAGGTCATTGTCTCATTTACGAAGGTGGTCTTGATTGGGGTAGCTAGAGGATAAACCGACCCCATCGCTGCTGGCCCACAGTGAGACCAGAGTGTGAAGAATGGTATGATCGGGTCGTCCCTGATAGGACACTGGATCTTTAGGAGCTCTGCCTCTTCAACGTCCTCCAATTATCCAAGTTTACCATTTCGAAGGACCATTTTTTAATACCTGCTGCCTTTTGTTTTTGGAATTCTTCTTTTGATTTCTTTCAATTCAGATGTGGGATGATAGCTCCTACTATCCTTGACATTTGTCATCTGTTAGGATTATCCCCTACTGGTACCCCCATTGGTCTAGACTATCCTGACCTCAAAACCCCTTTTTCACTCCCCTCTCCGAACTCATCCTATAGTGACTTTGTCAAGACTGAGAATAAAAGAGAGGCCCTGTGACTGATAGGGAATTTTTCTCTTTTATATTATATTGGCTTTGTAAGTTCCACTTCTATACCTCTTCTCAGAGGATCATGCCTAAATTTGCCCCTCTTGCCAAAGCTCTTGTTTTAGAAAGAAAGGTGGCCTTAGCTTCATACATTCTAGGTCATGTTTATAGAGCTTGTTCTCTTCTTTTTTTTTTCTTTTTTTTTTTTTTTTTTGTGAAAAACCCTTGGATGCCAATCAGGGAGGCTCATTTTGGATACTTTAACTTTGGCGTTTTGCATATTTTACCGAGTTACAGTCTAAATGCCTAAAGTTTTTGGAGCCAAACCCTACCACTCATCGCATGAAGTTAGCCAATGTTTCACTCTATCCTTCCAACTTTGCTTTTTACTTTTCTTTTTTCCACTAACTCCCAGCTTCCCCTTCTTCTCACAACTTCTGTCCCTTCGAACCTACCAACATTGGCCCACCCTGGTTGAGGACCTTTTTGAGTGATAGATCCCGTTTTATGCCCCATCACAAAAACATGTGGGCCTCTATTCTGATTCCCAGAGAATTATTCATTAGGACTATGAACCCCAGAGCTTACAAATGCATCGCTGAGCCCTATTGTTCTGCCCAATTTGCTAGGCAATTTGGGTTTTCATAAGGGGTCCCAATACCTCTCTGCAGTCAAACCAATTTAAGCCTTACCAACAGGGATCTGAAGGTTCGAAGATCTAGATTGGAAGAAGTAACTTCCAAATTCATCCAGGATTTCATTAACTTTGAGTACTTTCCCTTCATACCTCAAAGCAACATATTGAGAAGGTGCCAGAACTAGTGGATGGCCAATATGGAGGTACACTTGGCCATTCCTTCTCAAGACTTGTTAATGGTACTGGATGTAACTCAAGCCAAGTCTAAAGGGGCTGGAGCTGTTACCTCTTCTACTGCTCTTGCTACTTCAGTTCTTGCGCCTGTCACCATAGAGTCTGTTCTTGCTGCCTCAACTCCTCTTAGAGTTACTCGAGCTGCCTCGAAGAAAAGTATGTAACCCTGTTTATTTTCTCTTCTCCTTCTTTATAATGCTCTTGTCCTTACTTATAGCTCTTTCTTTGGTGTAGGTGGTTCGGTGCCTCATAGGGAGATTCTCCCCAAAAAATTCAAGCTTTAAATCTTCTCAAGAGCAAACCACAACAACAAAGGAAAAGAAAGCTCCTACTTGACCTTGAAGAGGAGGTACTTGAGGTTCATGCAGAAGGAGAGGAAGCAGAAAAAGAAGAGACAAAAAAAGAGCAAGAGACACCCTAAAAGAGAAGGAAGAAAATGATTGTCTCTCTTTCTGATTTCACTGGAGGCCCTATTCATGAAGCATCTGCTAAAGCAGTGGAAGCAGAGCATTCCAAAGAACTTATTGTATTTCAGAGGGTTGAGAAGAGGAGGCAGCAACAAATTCTTAGGAATGAAGTTGCTGATGCTGATGCTGATGCGCTTCAAAGAGAAGTTGCAAGAAAACAACAAATTGCTGGACATTATACTCTTCGCAGCTCTTCAATCATAGCCACCACTTCTGAAACCAGTAATTTCCTCTGTACCTCTATTCATCTTTCTCAAATTCTTAATATTGAGACTCAACATTACTTTGTATTTTTTCTTTTGCAGCAACAACTACTCTGCCCTCTCTGTCAAGAAGGACTCCTTCAGTTTCATCTGAAGTTGAAAGACCTCAAAATGTGGAGCCAGTTCAAGCAATACTGCCACTCTCTAGTCCTATATTTTTCATCCCTTTCTTGAGGCAAAGTATTCCTGCTTCCCTATCTTTCAGTTTAACACCATACTTTCCTCTTCTATTCTTCAACTCTACCCAGTTTATTCTCTCTTCAAGCCTTGTTGTTCCTTCCTCTTCTGGGGAAATTCCAGCTATTGCTTCAGCTATTACTTCATCTTCTTCTTTAGTGATAGCTGTTCCCGTAGATAAGACACTGATAGCTCACCAATTCTTTATCCATTATCTCTACCTAGCTCCAGTCCATTTTCTCTTGACCTACTGGTAGCTAAGACTATAGATACTGCTAGGGATACTTTATCTTCTTCTCTTATTCCTATACAGCCATCTCTTCCTCATATCAGAGCCCTTTCTGCGCCAACCATGTCAACAGAAGAAGTGGACATTTTTTAAGCTAGACTAGCTAGCCTTTTTGACGTGTCTTCCACCACTTCAACAACTAGCAACAAAACTGAGCCACTAGTCTTAGCTGATTCTCTCTTAGAAATCTTTGAGAGCTCTTCCTCCGGTATTAGGACTTCCTTGCCTTCATTAGACTTGGACAGTTGTTTGGAATTGCTGACATCCTTCTCGAGGATCCCCTTCGAAGCCTTACAAAGGCCTATTATTAAGAATGGCTTCCTCTAGTGCTGCAAAGTTGTTGAGCAATCCAGTATGACTATTTCAAGTCATTTATCTCAAGCGTCAACCATCATTGACCTTTACATCAACATTTTCCATGTTGCCAAGGCTGTAGAAGAGAAATTGCCGAGAGACCATAGTTTTGTTTCCCAAATACATGCTGAAGTGTCATAATTGAAAGAGCAACATTCCTCTGTCTCCCAATTTTGAGCCCAACTACTGGAGAAGAAAGCTCAGCTTGAAGAAGAGTTATCAGCAGTCAACCAGGCTTTAGACCAAACTGCCACCAAGCTACAAATCACTAACCAAGGACTGGCTGATTGAAAACAGGAGATAGCTACAACCATGCAGTTGTTCCCATCTCTTAAGAGTAGAGAATCCATTGTAAAGGAACAGCTGAAACATTGTACTGACTTTTGGGCCAATCTATGACTGCATGTATTCAACTCATTATGAAACAAAATCCTCATTTATTATTTGAGTGTTTTCATGTTCTTTTCATTTAGCACTTATTATATTCCTTGTGTTTCCCACACGGTTGGATAATAAAGCTTCAAATATCTGCCATTAATCTTCTTGGGGTGTACATATCCACTCAAATTTTTCAAATGATATTCTCCCGAAGGCAAGACTCTGTGAATTTGATATGGTCCTTCCCAATTAGGAGACCATTTGCCAAACTTGTGGCTTTTAATCCCTATTGGGAGTATTGTTTTCCATACCAAATCTCCTTCATCAAAGCTAATGTGCTTGACATTCTTATTATAGTTTTTGGCTACTTTCTTTTTTTTGGAAAAGAATACTATTTAATGCCAAAATTCTAGCTTCATCTATGTTCTCTAATTCTAAGCACATACTTTGATGGTACTGCTCAGGAACTAACTGATCCTGGCCTCTCACCCTTAAGGACTTGATGTTAATTTCTACAGGTAGCAGTGCATCATGCCCATATACTAAGGCATAAGGAGTAACTCCTGTACTTGATCTTGGAGAAGTCCTGTAAGCCCATAATACGTCCAACAGTAAGTTATGCCAATCCATGGGATTGTCTTCCACAACTTTCTGTTTTCCTTTCTTCAAAGATTTATTGGATGATTCTGCCTAACGATTGGCTTGTGCATAATAAGGGGTAGAATTAACAAGGCTAATTCCAAATTCTGCCACAAAAGACTTTGCCATCTTTCCATCAAATACAGTCCCATTATCAACAGTTATAGTTTGTGGGATGCCAAATCTGTGGATTAGATCTTTAATGAATCCAATAACTTCAGTCTGGTCTACAGCCTTATATGGCTTAGCTTCGACTCACTTAGCGAAATAATCTGTGGCCACTAAGATAAAACAATGATGCTTCGAAGAGGGTGGATGTATTAACCCTATCATATCCATAGCCCATCCTCTAAACGGCCAAGGCTTCACAACTGCATGTAGATCAGTTATGGGTACATGTCTTATTGTGCCATGCTTTTGGCATGTCTGGCAACCCCTAGCATATTCTATGCAATCTTTAAGGATGGTTGGCCAATAGTAGGAATGTCTTCGAAGCAACCATCTCATCTTCACACTAGGCTGATGAGCACCGCAGATGCCTTCATGAATCTCAGCCATGGCTGTCAATGCTTCCTTTGGACCTAAGCATTCCAATAATAACCCGTCTGCCCCCTTTTTGTAGAGAGCATTACCATACATTATGTATTGCATAGATTGCAATTTGATTTTTCTGCTGGCTTTCGAAGATGGGCCAGCCAGATACTGCATTATTGGATGCCTTCAATCTTGTTCTTGTAAGTCATTATGATTGACCTCTAAGACCATATTCCTTTTATTTAAGGGTGGTATTACCTTTTGATGTGTTGTTTGGCTTATGTTCATTTGAGTGTTATCCCTTCTCTTGAAATTCGAAACTTTCTGAGCCACATCATTAGCTTTATTATTCAAGAATCTTGGAACATAAGTTACATTTGCTATCTAAAATTGAGAAAGCAAATGCAATGCAACAACATAGTATCGCAACATGCTTACACTTTGACACTTGAAGATTCCTTTCACTTGGTTAATCACCAATTGAAAATCTCCAAATATATCAATTGCATGAGCTTGTAATCCAATAAGTATTTCCAGTTCCATTATTAAAGCTTCATATTCAGCTTGATTATTGGAACAAGTAATTTCATCCACTCTAAAACCATGTGTGGTTTCTACCCCTTGTGGTAACTTAATCATCACACCAATTCCAGTTAGACCATTGGCTTTTGATCCATCGAACCACATTTGTCATGGTTCAACACTAACCATACCAAGTTCCATTATTTCTTGGCTTTCTGTTTGACATGGATGATCTGCCAAGAAATTAGCTAAAACTTGTCCTTTTATTGCCTTTTGGGGAACATATTCTAGATGAAATTTTAATAAAACTAGTATCCATTTGCCAATTCTTCCTCTTAACATAGATCTAGATAACATATATTTAACCAAATCTGTGGTTGCAATTACCAAGACAGTTGTAGGTAAAAGATAGTATCTTAATTTCATTGCAGCAAAATACAATGCAAGGCACAGCTTTTCTACCGCTGAATATTTACATTCACAAGAATTTAGAAGCCTACTGAGGTAATAAACTGCTTACTCTTTGCTTTCTTCATTGTCCTGGGCTAGGAAAACTCCCAGTGAATCTTCTGCCGCAGTAATTGTCACACCCCAAATCCAGGCATGACCGGCCGTGGCCCACAGGGACTTAGCCCAAGGCACATGTAAGCCTAAACACGAATCCAATCACATTGAACAACTGAACAATAGTCCAATAATAAATAACCAAAACTCAATCCAGACATGTCACAATTATAAACGGCAAAATCAACCGTAATAAAAAACCATCCAAACTTATGGGATATAAACAACCCACATATAAAAAATAATCCTAAATGAACTTATGCACAAACTTGACATAACACTCTAAACTAAAGGAATGCCCTAGAGGTCCATGCAATTGAGTCCCCGCTACACCATGAGTCCACTCTAGGTCCTTCTAACACCTGAAAATGGTAAACAACTAAGTCAGCTGATAGCTCAGTGAGTAGCAACATGGATAGTAAATACAGTTTTGAAAACAGGGTTCAATTCCAAAATAAGATGTATATCACAGAAACTAGAATGGCATACAGTTTGGTAAATACAATCTGTTTAAAAAAGAAGGTTCCACAGTTCAACACTTAAAATACTCATGTCTCGCAAGAACATAATAAACGACATTTTCCACTTAAAACAGATTATAACATGAACACCAATAATTTTCTGGGTACCAAGAAAAACAAATAATCTGCCACACAATTCTGAAGGCTATAAGCCCCGTTGGATCCAATACCGAACTAAGAGTCATCCTCAGGGTGGCACCTGGGCCTTTTCTCAAAGACGATCCGATTGAAGGTCACCTAGTTGTTTTTAAAGGTCTTTTCCTTACAATCGTTGAGCACTAGAGTCATCACGGCCCAACCCGGATCTGTTCCCTAGTGGCCAGAGTCACCACACACAGTGGAATAATTTCCCTGGACTAAATACACACATGGTCCCAATAATCAATACACGTCAGTTTCGCAAAACATGGTAGTTCATCATTATAAACATGAGACCAAAACAAATATTTTACAGTATGCCAAGTTCACACATATTTCAGAAATAATTTGATTCAATTGATAATATAATAATTTATCAAAACAGTTTAATCATGAAACAACAATTTAATTTTCCAACAGTTCAGGGTAGGGGAACATTTATAAAAATATGTAGTATGAAACTACTCACCTGAAAACGAAATAATATAATCCTTGAATTGAATATAAAAGTCCAATTAGTGCCCTGAACTAATATGAAAACTACACGTCACTACTAATTCAAACATACTAAAAGAAATAATAAACTAAGTACTCCCAAACTAAAACGCACTAACACGCCTCAAACCAACTCACCATTACTCTTAAATATTACCTAAGTTCATGTTCTTCAAGGTCTAAAATCACCCAAGACATGGGTTCTGGTCAAAACTTAATTAATTGTGACTTTAAGATAAAACAGAATTTCAAACAAGCCTTCCCAACCTATTCGCTAACTTTGAAAATTACAAAACCCACTCCACACTATTTGAAAATTTCCAAAAACCTCCAGATATCAACTAATATATCCTAAGTTTCAAACTCAATTGGTTTCACTTGATTTTCTTATCAAAATAATTATCTACAATTTATTATATCCAAACAGGTTGTTTTCTGCAGCACTTTAAAGAAATTGACGGTTCTCTTAATATACAAGAGCAATCAATGCAAGGCCAAAAACGTACGAAACTAGACTCGTAATCGGTTCTAATGACACTAATCTGATAATTTTGGATTTATACCCAAAAGATAACAACACTCCCGAATTTACTGTTTCGGACTGGTTTCCTGGACAGATTTGAATACCTCAATTTATATGGATTTCGACTCCCAAAAATTATGAAAAAAATCAGATATGCAATCCAATACGTAATTGATCTACTGTAAAAATTTCAGATTAAAATTCATCCGTTTGATATGGTTTCTTGATTTTTAAAGTTCGTGATTATGCGCAGAATTTCTTAACTAAGAATAATACCCATTCTTTATACATGAATTTAACTCCTCAAATTTCTTAACAGTATATATATATATACAAAATATATAAACCTACAATCTCCGTGAATGAATAAAATAATAATGGAATAAGGATAAAAACAAAACCAAGAGGAAGAAGAAAGATAAAGACCTACCACATACCCAAAAATTACTCCTTGTTTGCAATCCCTTTTTCTTTTCTTCTTCTTTTCTCTCAAACTCTCTCTCTCCCCGTGGCTACTGTGGCTGCTGTTATAGTGTTGATTAGGAACCCTAGTGTTGTTATATATTGTATTAGGCAACCTAGGGTTACTTTATATATCTAAACAAAAGGCCCTAAATTATTATCTCTTAATATTATTTTATTTTCTAACCCATTAATTTAAATAAAATATAACTATTACTAGATCCAAATATGCTTACTAATTTGGCACTTAAATTGATTTATTTATTTATTTTATATAATAAATCTTGCCTCTAAATTAAAGACTTTCACCATAAATTTATTTCAAGTTTAAAATTAATTAAAAGATCCTCCAATAATATTTAATTTGCACATTAGAATTCACCACCAAAATGTTTGAGATTGTAATATTATTATTTAATTATTTACTTAATTTTTATATTCGGGTTCTCA
Organism: Camellia sinensis; assembly: GCF_055761805.1. Lineage (NCBI taxonomy): Eukaryota > Viridiplantae > Streptophyta > Magnoliopsida > Ericales > Theaceae > Camellia > Camellia sinensis. Next base: position 153,987,123 of record NC_138970.1, read on the forward strand.
CAGTAATATAGAACTTCAAGGGCTTATCACCCTTTGGTGGCATCAGCACTGGAGGTTTGGCCAAGTAGGCTTTGATTCCTTCGAAAGCAGTTTGATGCTCCACTGTCCACACAAACTCTTCTTCATCTTTTAGCTTTAATAAGGAAGAAAACACTTTAGTTTTTCCTGCAGTGTTAGAAATAAATCTTCGAAGAAAATCAACCTGTCTAAGGAATTTTTGTAATTCTTTCTTACTTGATGGAGGTCTGGCTTTAATGATAGTTTTGGCTTTGTTCTGATCAATCTGTATTCCCTTCTTGTGTACTACATAGCCCAAAAAGTTTCCAGCTAATATGCCAAAAGCACACTTGAGAGGATTAAGTTTCAACTTGAACTTTCTCATTCTTGCAAAAGCTACTTCCAAGTGAAACAAATATTCCTCCATGGATTGGGACTTTACTACAATGTCATCAATGTAACACTCTAAATATCCTCCAATGAGATCATGAAAGATAGTGTTCATAGCCCTTTGATATGTAGCTCCAGCATTCTTCAGGCCAAATGGCATTTTAACCCATTCGAAGGTGCCAATGTTCCTAGGACATCTGAATGTTGTCTTATGGATATCCTCCTCTGCGATGCAGATTTGGTTATAACTAGAGTGCCCATCCATCATTGATAAAATCTTATGCCCGGCTGAACTATCCACCAATAAATCTACTATGGGCATGCGGTACTCATCTTTTGGAGTTGTCAAATTCAGGTTTATGAAATCGATACATACCCTCATTTTACCATTCTTCTTAACCACAGGCACAATATTGGATAGCCATTCAACATACCTGGCTGTCCTAATAAAGCCTGTCTTAAGGAGCCTAAGAATTTCCTCTTTGACCTTCTGAATCACTTTAGGACTCATCCTTCTTGGTTTTTGCTTATATGGCTTGAAATTAGGCTTCATGGGGAGCCTATGTTCTCCTAATGACCTATCCAACCCTGGTAGTTCATTATAAGACTATGCAAAGCAATCTATATATCTCTTTAAGACCACCAACAACTGGTCCCTGTCAAGAGCACTTAACAAAGCACTAATGTAGGTGGCTGTTGTGTAAAATCTTCCCCTAAGTTAACTTCTTCTAAGGGGTCTTGTATCTGAGAACTCACCGGTGCTTCTCTTTTTATTTCTTCTGTCTTCTTAGCAATCTCCTTGCTTTGTTCTGCTCCCAGTTTCTTTGATTCAACATCTTTACCCTCCTCCTTATAGACAAAGTCTGTCCATAAGGCTTCTTCTTCCTGTATCTCCTAGATTTTTGTTTTAATGTCCAATGCACAGTATTTATCAAAGGCCAAAACCTTGACCTGCTGCTGCTCCTGCTTACAGCCAATTGCCATGGCTTCTTTCTCTTGCTCTTGTACCTTCTGGACTATTGATTTTACGTCCAATACTGAGAACTTAATTAAAACCAAAGATCTGGCCTCTTGGGTGTCATCTTTTTGCCTACAACCAGGCATCATTGTCATCTTTGGTAACAAATTCTTCATCAGCACTTTCTTAGACTAAGTGCTTCAGGTGTTCTAATTCCTCATCAGCCGTCATTTCAGTTGATCCATCGGGTTTTCTCAGTATGCTGAGTGGTGTCACTCCTTCAGTATACAATTTGGCCTTTGCAAAGTCTGCACAAGCTATGAAGGGTTGAGGATCTGCATTGACCTCCTCTGTCTCTCCATTGCCTAAGGCCATCATTATCTTCTGATGTAGAGAGGAAGACACACACTTGTTGGTGTGAATCCAATCCCTACCAAGTAAAGCATTATACTTAGCATTGCTGTATATAATGAAGAATGCCGTCATGTAGTCCTTGGTTCCCACACTCAAATTGATGGGAGAAATACCTTGAGCCATCTGTTTGTCTCCAGTGAAACTAGTAATAGTTGTATTAGTTGGGATTAGTCTGGGGTTGTTTTTTCCTAGTTTCTTCAAAGAAGATTTCGGAAGCAGGTTTACTGCTGCCACATTATCCACTAATACCCGGTTTATCTGTATCCCATCGAAGAAGGCCTTGATATACAAGGGTTTGACATGCTGTGTCATGGATGTTGTGGGATACTCAAAAGGGTATGAGAGGATAATACCCACCTCTTCCTCACTCTTATCTCCAGTTTCCATTGGTATGGCCACTTCGGATTCGTCTTGCACCATACGAACTTGTGTGTCTTTACTAGAAACTAGAATTGGGTCAATCTCCTGACTTTGTTGGTTTTCATCTTCTGCTTGGAACTCCTGAGGTAGTATATGCACCATATTCACTGACACTGGAGGAAACGATCCAAATTGGACGACTGGTTATACCTACTTCGTTTCCTGGCCAACTTGTTCAATTGCTTCAGAAGCATTTTCCATGCTGCATTCTGGCACTTCAGTACTAGTAACCTTCTTCGAATGGTCTGTCTTTGCTAGTTTTTCGACCAAAAATGTCTGTTCAGCCATGTAGGCTTTGAACATTTCCTCCTCAACCATCTCCTTCCTTTAGCCTAAGCCAACTTCTCCCTCTATCTCATTATCGCTTTCCATCGAAGCCCTTTCTAATCCTGCTAAACTAGATCTTTCTTTGGCTTTTAGTTCGGAGTGAACTTTGACCAACTGTTCTCTACTGCAACTCACTTTGTCTTGAGGAGTCGATTTCGAACTGTGATCTAACTTTGGACTTTTCTTTCCTTCTGTCTGGCCCTTTAACTGAACCAATGAGGAGCTTTCCCTACTTTTTTTAGATCCTTCTAGTACTGAGTGTACCTTTGCTGGATCTTCCATCTGTGGATCTAGAAATCACTGGGACCATGTCTGGTTCCTTTGTTTTTGGATGCTTTAGTAACACTCAATTATTTGGGGCCACTAAGGGAGGTTTGACCATCCTACCTTCGTCTCCAACAACATTTCTTTGGGTAGGTATCTCCCGAGGTTTGTTCTACATGACAAACCAATCTTGAACTCCAGGTACCCATGAACCCACTAACTCAGTTGTTGAACTATCCCTTTCTTCCTTCGAAGCCAATTTCGAAACTGCCTGTGAAGGCCATTGCTTGGCCCTGACTCCTTGTTTTGAGCCTAATTTAGGCCTTCCATGAAGGTGGCCACTTTCCATCTTGTGTGAGGCTGGTCTAGGGGGCCAATCTCTGGCTTTGATCCTATAACTTGAGCCCACTTCAGGCCTCATTTCAAGATGATTACCCTCCATTCTATAATAGTTGGGTGGTCTGAACTCATGTAGAGTTCTCTTGCCCTTGGAGTGCACTCTAGTGGCTGCTGATCCAGTCATAAATGGCTGCTGCCTAGGGCCAGTTGGATATGACCTTTTGTTATAAGCACTGGTTGGTTTAGAACGCCTCTGCACATCATTGTAATATTGCTTCCCATCAATCGGAAGCCCCTTCAACCACTTGTAGCTCAACCTGCACCTGAGACAAATTCTTTGAATGATAGCTGCCTCTAAAGAATCATCATCCAGTGCCTCCTCATCAGAGTTTTCCCTCTGGTCTACAAAGCCTTATCCAACAACTGGTGAACTTCTAGCATCTTTCTTGACAGTAGTCTGGCTGGCAACATGCATTTGCATATTGACCTTTTTCAATTCCTTCAAGGATAAGTTCTGGAAGTCTGGTACAACAACGTTGGCTACACTTTCTCCAACTTCTGGGAATGGATTAGTGTCAATCCTCATGGCCTTTTCTGCTTTAGCTGAGAATTTTAAACTCCATTTTCGAATCCGTTCTTGGATCCTGTCTCGAAAAACAATACAGTTTTTAGTCGAGTGAGACCAAGAATTATGCCATTTACAATACACTTTTCCTTTAAGTTCCTCTGGAGACGAAATTTTGACTCCTTTTGATAACTTCAGAAAGTTTGTTGCAAGCAAATGATCAAAAATGTCATCTGACTTTGTTAAATCGAATGAGTATTTCCTATGAAGGTCTTTCTTTTTAAACTGCTGGTCTATTGTTGTGTCTTTATGAATTAATGCCTCACATAGCACAGTTCTTTTCATACAATCTCTGCTGCATCAATCTCATAATACGTCTTGTATGATGCATTATTTCGATCTTGTTCTTCTTCTAGTAATGCTTCATACCTAGACACCTTATATGTTAGTTCCATTAAGTCTCTAAACTCAGTCGAGTCAAACTTCTTTCGAAGTCTAAACTCTAGACATTTTGAGCCAATTTCACGAATTCAGGCTCTGGTAGGATGATCCTACATTTGTGTCGTGCTCTTTTGAATCTGGTAATAAATTGAACAGTCTTCTCGTCAGGCCTTTGGCTCAACCTTGCCAAGTTTGCCATGGAAACTTCTGGCTCCGTTTGGAAGAATTGGGCATGAAATGCCTCCTCCATTTGTTGCCAAGTTTGGATAGAGCTAGGTGTAAGGTTAATATACCATACAAATTGTGACGCCCAAATTTTTTTTTTTTTTTTTGAGACATCATAAGACTTTAACTAACAATAACTTGCTAGATAAAATTTTAACTACTAATTAGGAAATTTTAAATTCTTACATAGTCAAAGTCCAACAACCAAATAAAACTATAAGTTCACACACAACATCACAACATAGTTAAATACTAATACAAGAAATAACATGCTTTTATTTTGATAAGATCTTGGCTCTAAGTTAGCCAAGGCTCGATATTAGCAGCAACTCCCATTTCAGCTTCGGTTCCTTCTTCGGCATAATCTGGCATGAAACGCCAGGGCAACAAAATATATGCCATGAGTTTTGCAACACAGTAAGAAAACGTAACCAACCTACCATTCTTTTTAAGATAAAGATAATAAGATTCTAAACATGAGATAACAATATAATTGTACACATAAATTACAACCCTTAGAATAATTTCAGTAATTTTAATAAATTAGGTGACACTCGAAATCTCACCAAAGAGATTTAACTTACCAACCACTAAGCATGGCAACGGTTAATTTGAAACCCTCCCTTAGTCAAATATTTAAGTGTTACCAACTGTAACTACCAGGGATGCCCACATCCGGAGTTATATACCCAAGTAGTGGCATCCGTGGTCTGCCCCAAGGAAATGGTCTGCCAGGGGTAAGTAACCTCCCTGTGTGCCACCTGCACATCCACCCTTATTCCAAAACCGAATATCGAAAAGGGGTCAAATAAGTCCCGTGCCATCTTAGAGTTTCGCAACACAATTTACGTGAGAATTCTCAAAACCAGGGCTCACCCTGAACAACCGGTGTTAACCGTCAACTCTTAATTCCGTACAGTCTTCAAACCAAGACTCACCCCGAACAACTGGTATTAACTGTCAATTGTTAACTTTGTATATGCCGTTAATCATTTCAGTTAATTTTGATATTAATCACAAATAATTCCAAATTTTTAATCACAAGTAATGTTATACCAACTCATTAAAATTCCCAGTCATAAAATATTGCATGTGTCACACAATACTAAATAAAAGTACAGAATTTTAAATAAACAATTTATTTAAACCATGGTATGAAATAATAACTTAGATACAAGAATTAAACCCTAAATACACACATGCACAAATTTTTGATTTACAAAATTAGACTAGCATAATATTAAAGTGGTGATTTTATTCTGTCCAGAAAAATTTTCAGAGTATATATCTTGCAAATAAAATTATAAATACATTACTTATATAACTCTAAAATTCATATCAATCTACAAGATACTCAATAAACATGTTATGGTTATTTTTCAGAAAGCATTTTCCAAAAATAACTTATAAATAATTCTAAACAAATTCCAAGGGTGTTTATGACACAGATTTGTCACATTTCCTTACATTAATTCCATGGTTAAATTTATAGATCAAACCCATAATCTAAAAATTTATCATGAAACTAGACTTCTCAAATTTCATCTTTTAGTTAGAAATTACCAGATTTGGCTTAGTATAGAATTTTAAATAAATTTTCAAATACATGGTAAAATCTATCTCACAGTTTTAGATTTAGTTAGAAATTTGTATAAATTCGTAGAAAGCTCAAACATTGTTCCAAATTTTTTTGGATAAACTAGACATCATTATCAACAACTTTGTAGAAGAAATCATCTCGAAATTTTGAGTATACAATTATCTGAAAATTCGGGTAACATGATGGCAGATTTAAAACAGATTATTCTCAACACAGTTTCAAATTTAGTTAAAAAATTGTATAAATTCGTAGAAAGCTCGAAAATTGTTTCCAAAAATTTCTGGATAAACTAGACATCATTATCAACAAATATGTAGAAGAAATCATCTCGAAATTTTGAGTATAAGATTATCTAAAAATTCGGGTAACATGATGGCAGATTCAAAACAGATTATTCTCAACACAGTTTTAGATTTAGTTAAAAATCTATATAAATTCGTAGAAAGCTCGAAAATTGTTTCCAAATTTTTTTGGATAAACTAGACATCATTATCAACAACTTTGTAGAAGAAATCATCTCGAAAGTTTGAGTATAAAATTATCTGAAAATTCAGGTAACATGATGGCAGATTCAACATAGATTATCTTCAACACAATTTAGACAATGTATCATATGTACACAATCTGAAAATTTCAATTATGTAAAAAAAAATGAGAGGATTGAGAGGGTTTTCTTACCTATCAGTAGGATTCAAATGGTTGATAAAATGGTAGAAAATTTTTGCTTCCTTAACCTTCCTCTCTTCTTCTCCTTTTACTGTTAGCTGAGATGATTTTTTTTTTTTTTTTTTTTCTAATTTTCCCTCACTTGTAAGAAAGAGCAGACCAAGCCTCTCTTTGCATGGGATTTTGCTCAGCCATTCATGGTGTATATATGCTGAGCTCCCCCCCCACTCTCTCTCTCTCTCTTTTTCTCTTTCAAAAAATTCCATTCCCTTTCTCTCATTTCTAAGAGCAAGCTTTCCCTAAATTTTATAAGCTTTTCCCTAAATTTTACAAGCTTTCCCTAAATTTTATGGCTATCCTAAATTCTAAAAGATGGTGGGTTTGGTAGGAGCTGTGGGTTGTTTGCCCACGGTTTGTTTGTTTGTATTTTATTTATTTATTTATTTATTTTTTTGTGTGTATTTGTAGGGGTTCTGAAAATTGATACCCTAAGATTTTTATCTAAGGTATTTAGTAAGAATAATTATTATATTGAATCCTAATTAAACTAATTTATAAACAACAAATATTGAACACCCACAAAATTATTATTCTTAATAGGGTCTTTGTTAGTGATAGGATTTGATTAATTTAAAACGAATTAATTAATTAATTTATTTATTTTCTTTCAAGAATAATTTAAATATGGGTTTTCACACAAATACTGCCCTAGTTAGAGAATTTGGGATCAGTCTTAACTTCATGTAATCATTATTGGTAAATTCACCACATTGGGTGGCAAACCTAGCAATATGCTCTACCGTTGACTGGTTTCCATTTTTATAAAAAAAGAGCAAAGTTTGGTATCCTAAACCCTCTTGGGTATTCATGTACCCTATCTACCAATTCTGGATATTGTTTCCTGTACGCAGGAGTTTGAACCCCCCGAGCCATTGGTCCACACATCTCTTTAACAATATCAGCAATTTGGTCCCTAAGGACCATATTTTGTACTTGTTGAACCACTACTGGAGGAACAAACACAAGATTTGGTGGACAACCTTGTGCCTGAGGTCCTCTTGGTCCATAGGGTGGTATATTTGGGATTGGTTGTCCCTGTGGTGCTGGCTATTGTTGAGGGTATGGGTGACCCCTCAGAGTCTGTCCTGAGAAAGGACCTGCGAAAGGTTCTGGAATAGGTGTTGTGTCTCTTCCAGTCGCAGGAAACCCTTCCAACCCCCTGGGTACAAATTCGAACAAAGGATTAGTAAACCCCCTTGTGCTAGGTATGGCTTCGAACATAGGATTTGGAAACATCCTTACGCCATTTTCTTGTGTTGGCGCGGATCCACCAATTTGCATGGTTTCATTGTTAAGTAATAAGGCATTTTGATTTGTCATAGGCCTCGAAAGCGGCTTATACCAAGACTGCGGTGATGGTCTTTTATAGTATTGATTGCTAGTTTGACCATTAGTATGTCCATTACTCTGCATAGGCTGTTTATCTCTAGCCAATCTTTACTGAGGGAGATTTGATATTTCTTCCATGTGCCTTGCGTTAATTGGTTAATGAGTATTCATTCGATCCAAAAAGGATGTTGCCCATCTTTCCATTGTGTTCATTAACTGCTGTCCCATGGCATCTACTAGGCCTCCCCATAGATTCATTGGTTGAGTAGATGGAACAGTAGATGGTTTAATTCCTTGGCCTCGTCCAATATATTGAACGTGTGGTACTTGCTCCAAAGTGCTGGTCTGTTCGACCATAGGTTCTGATAAAACAGGTACTTCCATAGGATGTGTTATCACATTATCCTCTGGATTAGGTATTTCTACCTCTCCTTCCATGCTTTTTTCCAAGCGTTCATTTTCTCCTTGTCTCCTACGTCTAGCCATTTCAATTAGTCCCACTGGGCGTGCCAAAAATATATGTTGGCTTTTTGGCTTTCGAAGGTTATTATTGTAATTTTAAGCGTGCCAACAAGGATCAATCAGTCCTTACAGAAGATTAATTGCCAACCAATTATCAAACGATTGTGTTTTAGTTCTTTCCGTCTCAATGAAGAGGACTTTTACTGGTGGCTTTGTTTAGGAGAATTAAGCAAACAACGATCAAATGAAGAACAATTGTAGCATTTCATTAAGTAAAAATGAAAGACTTACAATGATCCAATTCAGCCCCGTAGAGGTTTACAGCAACAAGCTACTTGAAAACTACTCCTATGAATGAAATGCAGTGCAGAAATTTGAAGTACAAAAATGTAAAGAACAACAAATGTAAAAACTGGAAATAAAGTAGAATAAAACTAGTTTCTTGGATCTGAGTCTAGGGGTTCTTTTTGGTGCCTTCTCTGCTATTTATGCTTCTCAATGATAACCGTCGAACTGAGCTTCTAACCGTCGAATCATCCCTCCATGATTGCTGATCATGCTTCCTCACAATTAGCTCCACTACGTCATATCTGCAGTTAGGCTTCTCTCCTGATTTTGAATTTAAATATATGAGTAACTGTTAAAGCCACGTCATCTTGCATTTATTTGCTGATCAAGTGCTATGCAGACCCACAATAACCAATACTAACTGCCACGTGTGTGATTATGATTGAAGACTTGAATTGTCTTCCCATATTAACCTTATTCTGCCACGTGTTGAACTGTGATTGGCTTGTACAAAATATGTAGTCAATAGTGATGTAACTATGTTATGCTGTTTGTATTTATTTTTCGAATCAATAAAATCTCTTTCGCTTATCAAAATAAGTATCTTGACTTGACAATATATGCTTGACAGTTTTTCTTTTTGAAATTAGATTGTACATATATATATATATATATATATATGTATATTTTTATTAACCTCAAGTAGTTTTCATAATTTTCTCTGGAATATTATCTTCCAGCTGTCTTCATAAATGTTTGAATATTTTTGAAATTGCAATTCAAGCAGCTACACAAGAGTCTCAATCAGATTTTAAAAGTGTGTGAACAACACACAAATAGAAATTTGTATTTTGCGTGAATAAGTTCATTTGTCAAGAGTCTTGTACATTAGATTTGTGGAGACATATTTTTTGGATTATTCACATAGTCGAGGTTGTTAGTCTAGGTGCCATGTAGATAGACTAAATTGTCGAGATATGATGTGATCATATTTGAATCCGAGATATTCGAATAAAGGATAAGAGTCCTAGATGACATCAAGCTATCGATTTGGATAAAGCTGAGACTTTTAAAGAAGTTCATCTTGATTTGAATAGTGTAAGTTGTGATAGATACTATCCTTGTAAAGGACAGAGTCCCATTAAGTAAGATTTCTAGAGAAAGTTGGATATTGATCATTATAAAAGTGCGGCACCCCATGGATTTAAGATATGCTTTCACTTGTGCATTGAGTACTTATTTGATATCTTTGAGAAATAAGTTGACTGACTTGATCATTAGAGTACCCCAGGTAGACGAACCATCGCGGTATTTTCATCTTTTTATTGGCAGGTGGTTGGCTTAATGTAACGAGTTGAATCAAATTGAATTTTTCCCTTATTATTATTGTTGTGGTGTCGTGAACCATTCTATTTAAATTGGTGAAAATAAATTGAATTACTTCTTGATTTCGACTTCGTAAGGCCCGCTTGGCAAAATTATTATTTTTAGTTTTAGTTATAGTGATTCTGGGGTCCTGAGTAATAAATGAGATATAAATTCAATTTTTGGGTTTTATTTGATTAGCCCATATTTAATCATTTTGGTTCATATTGAATTATGTGAATGGTAGGGACCACCTTAAGTCTTTTAAAATTTATTTATATTTAATCTCAGTTAGAGATTTATTTTAAATTATTAAACTCCATTCATTTTGGACCCAATTGATTAAATTGTGACCCGTTAGTAACCATGTGATATTGTTGTGGTTTTTTTATTATTATTATTTGATTACCATAAAAGAGTTGTGAATATTTATGGTGTGTACCATTAAACGAAATATATTTTGTGGTGAGAAAATATTATATTTACTTTTGTCATTAAAGATGTTGAAATATATTTTTAATTAATATATATATATATATATATATATAGATGTATATATATGGTTAGATATTTGTTTAGTTAAAAAAAAAAGAAAAAAAAAAGAGATATATCTATAAATAGTAACCAAATAGATATATTTTGTTCAACTTTTGGGAATTCTTAGAGTTCTTGCCCTGAGGAAACAAGAGAAAAGAGGTTCCAAGTTGGTTTTTCTTGGGTTTGATCTAGTGTAAGTCATTTTTGACCCCTAGTGCTTTGGATCAAAACGTAGAGGGCGGAAAAGGCGCCGTTTGGCTCCAAAAAAATTTAATTTCTATTGCCAAAAAATTTGAAAGCTTCTTGGCTCGAGGTAGAGATTTTTCCTACCCTTCTTTATGTACTTTTACTTGATTATATGGAGCTTAGAGTTGTATATAATTTAATTAGAAGTTTTTTTGAAAATTTGTGATTTATTTGCTTAAAAGAGAAATTTTGAGAAAAATAAAGAGTTGATGCCAAAATTGTGAAAGTGTAAACTTGAAATATGTTTGTAAGGTTATGAAGGAGCTATGTTTTAAATTTGAACAAAAATGGACTTCGATTCGATCGGTTTTGAAATTTTTACCGTTTTGCGACCAAAAGAGCATTTTTAAAGAAAACAAAGAAATTACATTTAACTTTTGGGCTTTTGATCAAAATAGGATGTCATAGTTAAATAATGCTTGGAGAATGAGTTTGGAAAGAAAATGATGTTTTATTGGGCATTAACGGTATTATTTTGCTTAATGTATCTATTGGAATAAAACCGACACGGTTAGAAATGGATCTTGAGAGGTTACCGGACATGATTGTGAGATGAAAACTAGTGTAGTTGTTCATATTTGATGAGATATGGAATAGATTGCATTTATCAAAAATTTTGAAATTTAATTGTTTAAATATCTGTTTAGAAATATCTATTTTGGGCTATCGGTGGAGGATAACCATGATTTTTGTAGAAATGCATGAGACTTGGGTAAATTGAACCACATTCCTCATTTGTTGCATTGGACGTTGCATTACATTCATTTCATTGGAAATGTATCTGTTTTTGAGAAATGTTTGGAAATGTATCTATTTGCGAAAAGATGAATACTTGGTGAATCTGGGTAGGGGGTGTGGAACCCCGCGGTTAGGTGTCGAGCCTTCCAGTTTACTGGTAAAAATGACAGTGGTAGTACATTAGGGCCTACTTGCAGAGACTCACCTAGAGATTTACAGAGCCTGTATTCATGTAACAGATATGGTTTAAAATGGAAATGATTTTATATCTGTTATTGCATCTCAGCATTGCATGCTTTATAAAAAAAGAGATAAATTGTTTTATCATGAGCATGGCATGAGCATACTCCTTTTTAGTCATGTCATGGTTCATATGTTGTGTAGTATATCTCTACTAGGCTGTGGCTCACCCGGTAAGGGAAACCATTTCAAGTACATATGTTATGCCTCCGCCAAGGCATTGACTTGGGAGGACTTGGAGTTGAGGCTTCATTTTTGTTTTATTGTTATTTGTTGAATGTAAGCCTAGGGTTGTATTTGCATTGAGTTGAAACTCCATTTTGTACAACAAAAAATGTTCTTGGATAAATTTGTAAGCCTGTAGGGCACTTATTATCTGTTTGGCTTCCATTTCATACTTGTTGTAAAATGTATGCTTGGGATTGGAACTGGGACATTGAGATGTGAATAACATGTATTTGGCATTTGGGATTTAATGGAAATGGATGTATAGAATAGTTAGCTATATATGTGTGTTTGTCTATCATATGGGTTTTGTTGCATAAATAGATATACCCAGCCCAATTTCGGGGCGTTACACTTAATCTATTTTGCTGCGTACTCTCTAGCTAAGTTACCTGCTTGGTTGTGTGGTCGAAAATCAACATCCACAAGATCAATCATAGATGGTTTTGCAAAAATATAATATTTTATTTTTTTAATATTATTATTTTAAAATTATATGAGTATAATTATTAAATTTATTAATTTTTGGTTTTGTTTTATAAATGATCTACATAAGGCCTTATAAAATAAATAACTCAAATCAATGAAATAAAATCCGTGATAAATCGTATAAACGCCTTAGATTGTAGAGAATTCTCTCTCTAGCAAGAATGGACTTAAAGGGGGAAAGAGAGGGTTAACTTACAATTAAAAAAATTAAAAAATTAAAAAAATTATCTCTAAATTATCTCTAAATTATATAGGCGTTTACTATAGCAATACTAGCTATAAATTATCTCTAAATTATATAGGCAGTCCCCCTATATTTTTTGAGCAAATTACAGTAATAATCCCCGTACTTTACCTCCTATGTCACTTTGGTCCCCATGTTTTCAATTTGCTCGATTTTAACCTTATATTTTTAATTTCGTTTCATTTTGGTCCAATTCAGAACCTCTGTTAAAAAATTTAACAGAAAATAGTCATGTGCATAACATTTGATCAACTTTAAAGGGCAAAACAGACATTTCAATAACCCCTCTCTATTCCATCTCTGCAACACCCTTTTTTTTTGCCCCTATTCTCTACCGTCTATCATCAATCTCACTCTATCACCGTCACTGCTCAACAACACCACTATCCGCCACCAAACAACACCACCACGGCCACTACTAGACAACACCACCATCTGCTAAATAGCTTGAAGTTGTTGATTTTGATGTTTTTTCGTTCGTTGTCCTTAGATGATTGTGATCACAATCTACCGAGCTCATACAATGTGGGTTTCTCCGTTGCTAGATTTGTGCACCTTCTCTTTCATCATCGCAATCGTGATTGTGATCTGCAGAACTCACCTTCTTTTATCCCAACCCTGACACCACCATGACAATTGCCCACATTATTTTCCTCTTTCAATCTAACCTCTCTCTATCTCTCTCTCTCCATTCCCTAGCCTCCTGCCGTCTTGTTTCCTAAACCTCCATCAGCAACCTTTTGCCTCATTCCCTCTCTCTTACCAATAGCAGTGACCCTATCATCCCCCCTCCCACTCTAGTCATGATCTCCTTTCTTCTTCTATCAACCTGATATAGGTCGAAAGGTACCACATTGAGGCCGCTTAAGTTACATTTATAGTCTTTGAACTTTGTTGGTGGAGATGATATGTTTTGTGCACTTGTACAAATTTGGCAGATAACACGCGAATTCAAGCGTAAAGTGGCGCAAAAACAAATTCTCCGTACGAGTAGTGAAGATTCTTGGCCTACCACCTCACCGCATGTGTGGCCAGACTCCACTGCACGTACGGTCCACTACCGCTCAAGTGGCCCACCTAGGGCTGCGTGTGCGGAAATTCCAGCCTGTGCTGCTAGAAATAAAAGGAAGAAAAGAGGCTGCTCTTAGGGTCCTAAAATACTTCAGAGAAAATGAGAGGCTAGGGTTTGAAGGAAGGGAATTCTCAAGCTTCAAGGATAGTTTCATGGAGGCTTCTTCTTCTTCTACTTCTTCTCACGCCTCCACGAGTGGCTAAGCTCTTCTTTTTTAGGGTTTTGATGAAACCCTAGCCAAGTAAATAGGTTCTCTTTTTGGTTTTCTTTTATGTAATGGTTTGAACAATTGTATAGTTCTCAAGAAGTTTTATAATATAATTTTCCATTATTTCTTCGAGTATTCTGCTTTCTGTGATTGTTGAATGCTTTCCATACAAGGTTTTCTATTCTTTCATGTTCAAGGTATGAGACAAGCCATATTGCGAGGGACGAATCGTGTTGCTAACCTAGTTTAGAGTGAACAACTCGTACTACTTGAGATGATGGTTCGTGCCTATACATTGAACGTGTTAATTCTCTTGATAGATACTTTGAACTTGTAGTTGTGAAGTATTATTTAGTTCAAACCGTAACATAACTAAGTCTCAAATTGAAGCCTTATTTATGTAACTAGTGGTGAATTCATTACGCTAGGTTTTTCTCAAAAATCAGTAACTTCATCTTTACTTCTAATTGCTAGTCTATTCGCTTTGTTTAATTTAATTATCATTAGGTTAAGAACAACCATCTCTTTTATCAAAATTAATTTAGGAATTTAACAATTAAAGTAGTTTTAATTTTCCATTTGTCCCTGTGGATCGATACATAGAGTTACTGTTATTCTAAGGAATTTGGTATAGTTTAGTATTTATTTTTGGTATGTGAAACGACCCATCAAATTTTGGCGTCGTTGCTAGGAACTTCTGGCGAAACTAATTAATTTAAACTTATATTTTTATTTTTATTTTTAGTTTAGGATTTTATGCTTTCATATTGCTAAGTGTGCAGAGGTTTTGCAAGTGGAGCAATCACCGAAGTGTAAGCGGAGCACAACCGAGCTTTCAATCCAAACTGCAGCACTAAAGTACTTCAAAAAGCAAATACTCGCAAGCAAAGCACCAAAGTGCTAAACATAGTAAGCTTAAGTGGAGGTTGGAGACAATGGTCTACACGTCAAGCACCCGTAAGACAAGTAAATCATTTTAGTACCGTTATGAGTATTTTCTCCTTTGGTATTTTGCTTTCATAACTTAGTGCACCAGAGTCGGAACTTTGTGTGTGTGTGTGTGTGTGAGAGAGAGAGAGTGTGTGTGGTGTATGCATGGGCGCCATTCTTGTCGCCTTGAATTATGGAGTTTGGACCTTGAACTAGAAAGGACTCTTAGGAACCTTAGAGCCTCTTCCCGTGTTCCAAGGCTTGAATATTCATATCTATACTTCGAACCATTAGAGATAGCAAACCCGAATGGCCCAAATGGGCCCAACAGGACCCTTAAGGATTACTTCACACCCACTACATATACATCACCATCATGCATTTAGTTACCCAACATCACTGCTGCTCATTATGAGATTAAGTCCAGCACCATCCAAATGCTCCCATCATTTCATGGGCTAGCTCATGATGACCCTTACAAACATCTGCATGAATTTTTGGAAATTTGCTCCATAGTGAGGATCTAGAATTTCACCAATAAGGCCTTAATGTTGCGGCTGTTCCCATTTTCACTGAAGGACAAAGCCAAACATTGGCTGAACTCCTTACCTGCTAATTCGGTCACAGCATGGGACCAATTTTGCTCAAATTGATGGCGAGCAATTTCATGAAACATGGGAAAGACTTCGTGACCTTCTCCAACAATGTCCCCACTACCAAGTGCCTAATTGGCAACTTGTTCAAACCTTTTACTATGGCTTAACTGAGCCTCACCGCCAAATGGTGGATTCTTCTTGTGGTGGGACATTCATGTCCAAAAATGATGCCGAGGCATGGTGTCACAACCGAACCCTAGGGTTTAGGGCTGAAATCGCAACTTACTAAATAATTCTAATCGTAACAAGTTAAATGGTGCTGGTGGAGGCAAAATAGAAATAAGAAAGGAATTAAATAGAAAATTTACTGCATTCTACTATTTTAATGAAAGAATGTACATCTATGGGGCTTTTATTATTTTATTATCTAATGACTGGCCCTCAGTACAAAGAAAAAAGGAAGAAAAGGAAAGAAAAAAAAAAAACAAAATAACGGATCAGCATCAAATTCTTATACGGGTTCCACTACATGAGGTTACGGGTTTTCCTTATATCTCGTCACTCGAAAGGGTAACAACTATAAGCACACAGCAGAGTGAGAAATATTATGCCAAGAGTTTAGGGAACACAAAATAATCATGGATAGTTTGTTAGAATAACTTAATTTGAATAAACAAATTATTTAAGGTGGCATGAACTGAAATATAGAAATTATGTAAATAAATAACCATAACCACGGTACAGAACAGAACAGAACAGAGGTCACTAGAGTGACAGTCAGAACAGAGGTCAATGGATCCATGACAAACAAAGGATCACAAAGTGGCCAAACAGAGGCTAATGGTTATTTAAGTCCCCCGAGGCATGGGACTCCTGTGGTGACACTTACAAAACATAATTGTTTATAAAACCATTGTCAAATAATTTCTAAAAGTTAAACAGACATATCCATGGGTTTCAATTTAAGCAAATAAAGTTTAGAAATGATTAACGTAATCAAAATATTAATACAATTTATAAATCATAGATTACGTAAAATAATTTATGGTAACCCAAAACATACGTAAAATACATTATGGTGACTCAAGGTATAATATAACTCACCTTAATATTAACCCTTAGCCTTTACTTTTCACTGTCACAACCCTCCTTACTTCTTAGTTTCCTATTTCTAATACCCTTGCGTGTTTTTTTTTTTTTTTTTTTTTTTTTTTTTTGCACTGATCTTGATCTGCTCCCCATTTATAGGGAGGCAAGCATTGCCATTACCCACCACGTGTCCACAACAATCTTCCTTAGATTTGGATTGAAATCCTCTTAGATCTATACTTATCTTATTAACTTGAGGTAATTATATTTTGGCCCTAATTCTTTAAAATAATTATATTCCCCTTCATTTGATAAAAACACAAACTAATCCCTAGTTAAATGACACTTTATCGCATACTAACAAAAAAATTAATTATTTTATTTTACTATCACTCCCACTAGTATTAATATCATTATCATTGTTATTATCATGATTGGTTGTAATATTAATTAAATATTTAGGATGTCACATTTCTCTCTTCCTAAATAGAAGTTTGTCCCCAAAGTTGACGTACCTTAATTTTCGAAGAGGTGCGGGTATTTGGTTCGCATTTGACTTTCCATTTCCCACGTAGCTTTTTCGACTTCATGATTTCTCTACAAGACTTTTACCAGAGGTATAGTCTTGTTTTGGAGAACTTAATCGCGACGATCGAGAATCTGCACTGATTGCTCTTCATAAGAGAGGTCCTCTTGAACTTCCAAGTTCTCATAGTCGACGACATGTTCTGGATCTCAGAGATACCGTCGGAGCATCAAAACGTGGAACACATTATGGACATTGGACAGTTTAGGTGGTAGTGCAAGACAATATGCAATAGCACCAATCCTTTCCAATATCTCGAATGGTCCGATGTAACGTGGGTTTAACTTTCCTCGCTTTCCAAATCGGATAATCCCTTTTGTTGGTGAGATCTTTAGCAATGGATGGTCTCCTATTTGAAATTTCAAGTCCCGTCTCCATGTATTTGTATAGCTTTTCTGGTGGTTCTGAGCAATACGAATTCTCTATTGGATGAGTTGGATTTTCTCACTTGTGATTTGCACGATCTTAGGGCCTAATAGGTTCCTGCCTCTAACTTCTGCCCAACACAGAGGTGATCGACATCTCCTTCCATACAGAGCTTCGTACGGTGCCATTCCAATGCTTGCTTGGTAGCTGTTGTTATAGGCAAATTCCACTAAAGGTAGGTGCTTATCCCAGTTACCTTTGAGGTCCAACACGTATATACGTAACATTTCTTCCAACGTCTAGATTTTTCTTTCGGATTGCCCATCAGTTTGTGGGTGATAAGCCTTGCTAAACTTCAGTGTGGTTCCCAAAGCTTCTTGCAATTTGTTCCAGAAGTGAGATACGAAGCGGGGGTCTCGGTCAGACACGATTGAAACTGGGGTACCATGCAATCGAATAACTTCTTTGATGTACAAAGTGGCAAACTTATTAAGGGAGTACATGATTTTGATTGGCAGAAAATGCGTTGACTTTGTTAATTGGTCTACTATAACCCATATTGCATCATTCTTCGAAAATGACTGTGGTAGCCTGACCACGAAGTCTATAGTAATGTGCTTCTATTTCCATTAAAGAATAGGGAGTGGTTGCAGCATTCCTGCAGGTCTTTGATGTTCTGCTTTAACACGCTGACAATGCAGACATTTGAAGACATGGCTTGCTATGTCTCTTTTCATTCCTGTCCACCAGTAGTGTTCCTTCAAATTTTGGTGTATCTTTGTGTTGCCAGGGTGGACTGCAAATCTCGAGCTATGAGCTTCTACCAATATCTTCTTCTTGAGTTCCAGAATGTTGGGTACGCAAATTCGATTTCAAAATTTTATTATTCCATTGCTTATAGTGAAATCAGGATCAGGCGTACTTCTTTGTTCCTCGTACTTTTTCTTCAAAAGTTTATCTACACGTTAGCGCGCTTTAATTTTTTCAATCAATGTAGGTTCCACGGTTATGTTGGCGAGCAATCCATTGATCTTGCAGGAAACGAGAGTACATGCCAAACTTTTGGTCATGTTTCGGCTTAGTGCATCTGCCACCACGTTGGCTTTGCCTGGATAATGATGGATTTCTACATCGTAGTCTTTCATAAATTCTAGCCACTGCTGTTGCCTCATATTCATTTCCTTTTGTGTGAACAGATATTTAAGACTCTTGTGATCAGTGTAAATTTTGCAAGTTGCATCGTAGAGATAATGACGCCAGAACTTGAGGGTGAAGATCATCGCAGCTAATTCTAAATAATAAGTTGGGTAGTTCTTCTCGTGGGTTTTTAGTTGTCATGAAACATAAGCAATGACTTTTCCATTTTGCATAAGAACACAACCCAAACCATTGTATGAGGCATCACTATAGATTACGAACCCATCTGCTCCTGTAGGGAGTGCTAGTATAGGAGCTGACACAAGTCGACTTTTTAATTCTTGGAAACAACGCTCCTGTTTGTCAGTCCATTCAAATGGTGTGTTCTCTGAGTTAGCTGGATCAAAGGTGATGCTATTTTCGAGAAATCTTGTACGAAGCGTCGGTAATAACCAGCTAAACCCAAGAAACTTCAAATTTCTAACACATTAGGAGGTCCTGGCTAGTCCACGATTGCTATAACTTTTTTGGGAGTCAACCGAGATGCCATCTTTGTTAATGACGTGATTGAGAAAATGTACACTAGTGATCCATAATTTACATTTCTTCAACTTGGAATAAAGTTTGTGATCACGTAGTGTTTGGAGAATCGTTCGCAGGTGCTGCTCATGGGCCTCTACTGACTTGGAGTATATGAGGATGTCGTCAATAAAGACGATGACGAATTCATTAAAATAGGGTTTGAACACTCGGTTTATGAGGTCCATGAAAACTGCTGGAGCATTTGTGACGCCAAAAGGCATGACAATAAACTCGTAGTGCCTGTAACGGGTTCTGAAGGCAGTCTTTTCGATGCTTTCCGTTTTGAATTTTAGTTGATGGTAGCCAGATCGCATGTCGATTTTTGAGAATACTTGGGCACCTTGAAGTTGATTGAACAAGTCATTGATTCATGGCAGACGGTACCGATTCTTGATGGTGACCTTGTTCAGCTCTCAGTAATTGATGCATAATCTCATCGTGCCATCATTTTTCTTCACGAACAATACTGGAGCTCCCCAGGGCGAGGTAGTAGGTCGAATGAAGCCTTTGTCCAGTAGTTCTTGGAGTTGAGGATTCAGCTCTTTCAATTCTGTCATCGACATACGATAAGGAGCTTCAGATATTGGTTGGGTACCAGGTTAAGTGTCAATGGTGAATTTCATTTCCTGGTCAACTGGGGTACTAGATAGGTCTTCGGGAAAGACATCCGGGAATTCTTGAACCACGGGGATTGCATCAATGGTGGAGGCCTCTTTTTGTGTATCAATCACATAACAGATATAACTACAACAACCCTTTCTTAGAAGTTGTTGGGCTATCATAGAGGATATAATACATGGAGGGTTGGAAACTTCAGTCCCATCAAAGACAAGCTCAGGTTGATTTGATAACCTGAGGGAGACCTTTTTAGTTTTACAATCAATAGAGGCGTGGTTGGCATCCAACCAATTACATCAAAGTTCTCAATGCGGAGGGGAATCAAGTCTACGCATAAGGTTTTCCCTTTTAAGGATCTAGTACATGATCTGTACACCTCAGTACTATAGGCAGACTTACCAGAAGGAAAAGAAACGGACAATATACATCCTGAGGGTTCGGGTATTGATGCCAACTTAGCAGTAAAATGTGGTGCAACAAAAGAATGAGTTGACCCAAAGTCAATGAGAACATGAGCTAAATGACCACAGACAGAAAGTATACTTGACACAACGTTTTCAGTAACTTCTGGTTTTCCAGGTACCAAGGTAAAAGCCCTTCCTTGGCGATTTTGGACCTTCCTCTCTCCTCCAGGCCCTGCTGGTTTTTTGATTGGGCCAGAAGGGCTAGCTGTAGGATTGGTCAGCTTTGGACAGTCCCTCAGCGAGTGGCCAACTTGACCGCATTTAAAGCATGCTCCCGTGTCTTGATAGCATTGTCCCCAGTGAGCCCTTCCACATGTAGGGCAAGTTGGAATAGTGCCACCTCGGGGGTTAGTGAGACCTTGATTGCCTGAACTGATTGCACCCGTATTTACCCTCTTGGGAGGTACAACACCGGATCTTCTGTTGTCTCTTTCCCGAAATCGTTTCTTTTGGCTTGGTTCCCCAGAACGCGAGGCTTTAATCCCTTTTTCTACAATGTACACTCGGTCTACCACTTCTGCATAGGTTGATAGTTTCAAAACCTCAAACCTATCTTTGATTTCAGCATCCAATCCTGTTTCGAATTTTCTTGTTTTTCGAGCTTCGGTGGGGATGACATAGGTCGCAAATCGAGTGAGTTGTGTGAACTTGTTCTTGTATTCGGCCACTATCATGGTTCCTTGTTTTAGATGTATGAATTTCGACGCCTTCCATTCCCGCGATGAATCTGGAAAGTATTTTTCATAAAATACTTCCAAGAATCTTGCCTAAGTCGCAATTTCTTCTTTCTCCAGAGTAAGAAGCCACCATTCCTGTGCATTATCTTTGAAAGTGAAAGTGGCGAAAGTTACCTTCTGTATTTCGGTGCAGCGTAAAGCACGAAAAATCTTTTCCATGTCTTTAACCCAAGCGTTCGCTACCATTGGGTCTGGACTGCCCGTAAATGTGGTGGGTTTCAGTTCCTGGAACTGTTTTATGGTAATCGGCTCCTCTCGTCGTTCCGGCATCCTATTGTTGATGTTAGTTTGCAAGGCTTGCAAAAAGCTAGTAACCGTTCTTTCCATGATTCTTTCCATCGACTCAATACCACTGACTGATGACTCGCTTCCGTTACCATTATTGGCCATTCTACAAAGTAACAAACGAGACATTACATTCATAATGCAGCATATATATTGCATATCTAAAATACCAACTTTACTATTTTTACAAATATAATATTATATCATTGTTCCAAAAAATTGTGTTAGTGTCTTATCCATGTGATACAAAAACAAAAGAGGGATCAAAACTCATCATGGTTAGCTTACAAAAAGTTTTCTTCTACCAAATTTAGAGTGGTGGGTCAAACGGGTCAAACAACCATGGAAAGTAGTATTGCATAAGAAGCTCAAATTCCTATCCTAACTGGACCACACCAAAACACATCCACGCTGCCTGCACTGTGAAAATAGGAATGGACTATATATATCCCAAAAACGCTCGATCAACAATCCATCCGGGTATCTCGATATATGACCAGTCATTACAAAGTCAACATTTTAAATGTTAATAAGTTCCAACGGTTAGGGACAGTGGTAAAAATGTAGTCCTCGGGGTACACCTTTCCCTTTCTTGCCACAAAATCTATGGGCAAAGGGCCAACGATGTAGTGCTGGTGGTCATAGCCTGGGGCAAGGCCGAGGACATGGGTGGGTTCGAAAAAGCGTTCGTGCGTGTAGGCACAACTCTGCCTCAACAGCAAGTATGGTACATCAGTCGAATCAACCTGTATATAAATTGTTCGACCCATCAATTAGGCAAGGCCGGGGTGTAGTCTCCTAACTATATCCTTTGAGTCTCCCCTTCCATCCGGTGAGGCGGGGGCTGGGTGTTCTGCTAAAATATCATCCAAATTGATAGCCCCAAGCTCCTCCCAAAATGCCTCATCAAGGTTAATCTCGGATATTCCTACATCACTAGAATAAAGGTGAGATTTTACATAAAAGGACTAACGTCGCAAGAAAATATTTATTATTTATTTATGTAGTCATTTTATGTTATTATATGTATCTAGCTATATAGTTTTATTTATATTTTTATTTATAACTTTTTGAACTTTCTGACCAAATTAAAATAGGTTCTTTTTTTTTTTGAATGAATCATTGCTCTGATACTACCTTTGTTACGATCTAACCCCAGGGTTTAGGGATGGAATCGCAACTTACTAAATAATTCTAATCTTAACAAGTTAAATGGCGCTGGCAGAGGCAAAATGGAAATAAGAAAAGAATTAAACAGAAAATTTACTGCATTCTACTATTTTAATAAAAGAATGTACATCTATGGAGCTTTTATTATTTTATTATCCAATAATCGGCCCTCAGTACAAAAAAAAAAAGGAATAAAAGGAAAGAAAAAAACAAAATAACAAATCAGCATCAAATTCTTGTACGGGTTCCACTACATGAGGTTACGGGTCTTCCTTACATCTTGTCACCTGAAAGGGTAACAACTATAAGCACACAGCAGAGTGAGAAATATTATGCTAGGAGTATAGGGAACACAAAATGACCATGGATAGTTAGTTAGAATAACTTAATTTGAATAAACAAATCATTTACGGTAACAGAAACTGAAATACAAAAATTATGTAAATAAATAACCATAACCACAGTACAGAACAGAACCGAACAGAATAGAGGTCACCGGAGTGACAGTCAAAACAGAGGTCAATGAATCCATGACAAACAGAGGACTACAAAGTGGCCAAACAGAGGCCCATGGTTATTTAAGTCCCTCAAGGCATGGGACTCTCGTGGTGATACTTACAAAACATAATTGTTTATAAAACCATTATCAAATTATTTCTAAAAGTTAAACAAACATATCCATGGGTTTCAATTTAAGCAAATAAAGTTCAGAAATAATTAACGTAATCAAAATATTAATACAATTTATAAATCATAGATTACGTAAAATAATTTATGGCAACCCAAAACATACGTAAAATATATTATGGTGACTCAAGATATAATATAACTCATCTTAATATTAACCCTTAGCCTTTACTTTTCACTATTACAACCCTTCTCACTTCTCAGTTTCCTATCTCCAATACCCTCACGTCTTTTTTTTTTTTTTTTGCACTGATCTTGATCTCTTCCCTATTTATAGGGAGGCAAGCCTTGCCATTACCCACCACGTGTCCACAACAATCTTCCTTAGATTTGGATTGAAATCTGCTTAGATCTGTACTTATCTTATTAACTTGCGGTAATTATATTTTGGCCCCAATTCCTTAAAATAATTATATGCCCCTTCGTTTGATAAAAACACAAACTAATCCCTAATTAAATGACACTTTATCGCATACTGACAGAAAATTAATTATTTTATTTTACTATCACTCCCACTAGTATTAATATTATTATCATTATTATTATCATGATTGGTTGTGGTATTAATTAAATATTTAGGGTGTCACACATGGCAATTATTTGAGAAACTAAGTGATAATTCCCTTCACAATGCCTCCGCAGCCTAGCAAGTCCGCCAACTGGTAGTTGGAGCCTCAAAAACCAGGGGCATTTATGAGGTAGGGCAAAACCTAAAGTTAGGCCAACAAGTAGAGGTATTGTCCCACAAAATGAACCAATTATTAACTTTGGGGACATGCCCTTACATATCAACCACAACCTCAATTTCATGAGACATGTGCTATTTGTGCAAGCCCTACTCATGAATTGAGTGAGTGCCTTCGGTATCATAATTTTCGAAATTAGTCCAAGAGCATATGAACGTGGCTCAAGGTTTCTCTAACCCGAGTAATGACCCATATTGCAACACATATAATCCGGAATAGAGGAACCACCCTAACTTTTCATGGAGACCTCCTTCACAAGGCGCTTCTTACAACCCTCCACTACCAAGGTAGAATTTTAATAATTTTGCCAACCAATCTTCCTACCAGCTACCACAACCTTACCGGCAACCACAACCCCCACCTATTCCTCATAGCAACTCAGCCTTTGAGACTCAAGTGCTAGAACTTCTTTCAGAGCTTAAGGGGTTAGCACTAGTAGTTCACTCCCATACTCACTCCATTGGCAAGCTAAAGGCCCAATTAGGTTAAATAGATAATAACATAAATAGGAGAGAGGGGGGATAATTACTAAGTTAGACTGTGGCTAATCCTAAGGGTTAATATGGGGCAAAGAGGTCGAGTGGAAATGGAAAGCACCATAATCAGGTGCAACGGTGATCACTTTCAGAAGTGGGAGGAAGTTAGAGCCTCGGCCAGTTGCGTCTAATGCAACTACGGCTAAAAAGGGTGACCACGGTGATAAACCCAATGACAGCAAGGGTGAGAAAGAAACACATAAGGGGGATGACTTAGTCCCTAGTACTTCACATGAGTCTAAAGCACTATATGTGCCTAAAACACCCTTTCCTCAATACTTTGTTACACCGTCCCTTTTTAATAAGAAGGCGACATCCATAGAAGCGATGATAGAGGTTTTTAAACAAGTTAAAATCAACCTCCCCCTGTTGAAGGCAATTAAGCAAGTACCCTCCTATGCTAAATTTTTTAAGGACCTTTGTACGCAAAAGCGTAAATCTAGGACACATGTGTCCCAAAAGGTTATACTTATGGAGCAAGTAAGCTCCATTTTATTGAGTGACACACCCCCAAGCTTAAAGATCCAGGTGCCCCAACCATTGCATGCATTATAAGGGACTATTTCATTGATAGGTTGTTAGATTTAGGGGCTAGTGTTAATTTGTTGCCGTACTCTGTGCACAAAAAATTCAGGCTTGGCGAGTTAAAGCCCACTATTGTCACACTCTAGTTGGCTGACCGGTCCCTCAAAGTGCCACGTGGCATGATTGAGGATGTACTAGTAAAGATCGATAGGTTTTATTTTCCTGTTGATTTTTTGGTTTTAGATATGGAACTGGTAGCCAGCTCTGGGAAACAAATCCCGGTGATCTTAGGCCGACCTTTCTTGGCTATGGCTAATGCATGTATTAATTATTGTACAAGGGTTATGGATGTTTCATTTGGAAATATGCAAGTGAAACTCAATGTTTTCCCAGCATCCCAACAACCCCATAAAAGAGATGAGTGTTTATTTGTACATATTGTGGGAGAGATAGAAGATAAGACTTTACGTTTCATTCTTGTAGAGGACCGTTTAGAGGCTTGTTTACCTTATTTTGGGTTTGAGGATTTTAATATTGGCAGGTCATAAAGGAAATGAATGCTTTACTTGATTCTTCTCCTACACCGAGTTTTCCTCCGTGGAAAGCCCGGTTTGAGCCTTTTCCTCCTCTGTTTGAGGAGCCTACCATACCATCTCTAGTCACACCACCTACGCTTGAGTGGAAGCCACTCCCGGCCACACTCAAGTATCCATTTTTAAGGCCTCATGATACTTTACTAGTCATAATTGTATCTGACTTAACAGCAGGACAGGAAAGTCAACAATGAGCGTTCTTGTGGCACATCAGAGTGCTATAGGGCGGTCGGTGGTTGATTTGATAGGGATAGATTCCTCCGTGTGCATGCATTATATGCATCTAGAGGAGGACACCCAACTTTCTCGTGAAATGTAACAGAGGCTTAATCCCAATATGAAAGAGGTAGTAAAAAAAGAGGTGTTAAAATTGTCGGATGTGGGTATTATATACCCATCTCGATTAGCAAGTGGGTGAGTACCACACAAGTGACTGTTGTTGAGAATGAGAAAGGAGGGTCAGTCCCCACACAAACCACTATTAGGTGGCGAATGAGCATTGATTATAGGAGACTGAATTCCATGACTAGGAATGACCATTTTCCATTGTCATTTATTGACCAAATTCTAGAGAGGTTAGCGGGGCAGGGCTTTTATTGTTTTCTCAATGGTTACTCGAGGTATAATCAAGTTCCGGTGTACCTCGCTGACCAAGTGTAGACACCTCATTTTGACTGGCCCTAAGACTTGGGCACTTTCTTTTGATTACCCGATGATGAAAATAAGAATATGTTATCTTACAAAATTTTCAGTGAAAAGATGGAATGTAAACTTTAATCCCAGCCTTACACCTGTTTTTGCCAAATTATTTTAGACCCATTCTCCATTTTTTTTCCTTTATTATGTATTATATATATATATATATATATATATTATGTTATATTATTATATAATATTTTATTAAATTTATTTGGTACCGTGATTTCACCCACGCACCATACTTTTGTATATATATATTAAATATTTTATATATTATTATATTATATGAGGATACTATTCCCCGTTTGAAAAATTCACTACACTCCCATCGTGTGTTTTTTTATTTTAGACCCGCTTTGGTCAAATTATGTTACATATTTGGCCTGCTAAAATTTATTTTATCAGTCCATTAATTTTGTTATTTTATAATTTAAATGCTTTTGTGTGTTTTCACATATTTTTTTGGATATTTGGACATATATTTATGCTAATTATACATTTTTTATATTATAATATTATAAAATTACTATGCACCTTTTGAAAATTCACTCCTCCACCGTTTGAAGTTTTGTTTGTTTGTGAGCTTATATTGCCTATAAAAGAGGCTGGTGATTGAGAGATCAAGGGGGGCTAAGAGAATTGAAAAAGAGAATCAGAGAGAAAAAAGAAAAAAAAAAAGAAATGGTGCGAGAGAATTTGAGAGGAAAAAGAATCAGAAAGAAGAAAAGTTAGTTTTTTCTTCTAGAGAGAGAGAGAGGGAAAATAAAATATTTTCTTAGATATTTTACTTTTCGGAATGTGACTTTTTGACCAAATGCATGAGTGGTTATGCCATGATTAGTTGTGGTAAATGGATATAATAAAAATATAAAAGGAGTTCCTAAAATAACTTTATCAGTTAAGTTTTTAACTAAAATAAAGGATGTTTTAAAACAAACATTATCTTGACAAATGTAAACTTTGGGTAAAAAGGGAAAGCAGCGCAATTGAGAGAAGACACAGTAGAAACAGAAACAGATATTAAATTGGAATAATATACACACAAATTATCTTAATTTAAAACAATAAATTTAACAAAATAACTTACAATAATTTACTGGAAGTAACTGCAAGGAATTGCTTCAAAATACATCCCTTGGAATAAAATTTACACAGGTTTAATATCAGAGAAAGGTGTTGGTTCTCACTCAGAATCCTAACAAACTTAAACTCTGATTTACAAAAAACAAAATGACTAATTTATAAGCATTACAGGTAACTGTGAAGCTTGTGACTGGGAGCTGGAAGAGCATGATGAAGCACATGGGTGCTGTCTGCTACTTTCGGCTGATTGACTAAAGCTGATAGCTGTGATTGACTGTTGTTGATTGATGAATAGTGAACAGTAAAGTTGACTTTTTACTATTCATTACTTTTGGTGGCATGTGACTGATGGAAAGCAATATATACAAAATAACAGCTTTTCTCAAAATTAAGTAGAGAGTGAAACTATAATGCATATATATCGAATCCAATGTTGACTGGTTGAGCAATGTTGACTAGTAGCTATGCATATAGGTCCTGAGCATCTTGGAAATGGGCCGTATATGGATCATAGCTGGTTGATTGAGCAGTTGAATTGGATGAGTTGGATGAACTGGACTTTTGGGCCGGTGCAGGAGGCTCATCGTCAGAGGGTTCATCTTTTAATTGGGCCTAGGCCTAATTCATCAGGAGACGGGCCATTTGGAGCAGTTGATCACTAGATGATCCAGGTTTAACTTTGGGCTTTGACTGAGTGGACTTGGATTTATCAGATTGGGGCTTGGACTTGCTTGATCGATCCATCTTGGATTTGGATGACTTGGGCTTGGAAGAACTAGATAGTGGATCATTAGGGCTTCCAAGATTGACTGGAGGAAGTTGGCTTCCTTGAGTGACTGAAGCAGTTGGGTTCTGTTGGGCTTTAACCATTGCAGGAGTTAGAGCATGAACATTGACTGGGAACTCAAGTTAAACTTGTTCAATAATGCAGGAAACTGTGAAGTTATCCCACCATTTAACAAAATGTTGCCGGATGACTATGTTGTGATTATCAATTCCATATTGCCACTTAAATATCCAAGAAACTTTGTATTTGGACATAAAAATGAGCAACCATGGAAATTACTGTTGATGTTGACTGCGTTTGTAAATAGTAGAAAAATAATTGACTTGTTCCATAAGATCTGGTGGAAGGATCTCAGGTATTGCACCATGAAGAGACCACCATCTAAGGAACCATATGGGAATAACTGATTTGAACTAGTGATCAAACTGGAAGAACCAGGAGTGACTGTATGACTCATTTTGATATAAAAGAACTTTAAACCAGGCATCCATATAGTCATAATAACTATATTGGATAGAGTGACCAGGTAAATCTCGAAGAAAGTAAGGAGTACCCCATTCATCGAGAGATATAATGTTGTGAATATAAAGTGAATGATAAACAATTTTACTAAGGCAACCTTTATCACGAATTGGTTTAATAAGAATTGACTAGTGGTGAAACAGGATATCTTTGTAAAAGGAAATAGTTTTATCAGGATGGAGTGGCACAAAATGCCATCCATGAGGAAAGTATTTATGGGTTAAATCAAGAACATCATGTATGTTCTTATGAACAGGTTCTTTGAAGAACAAACTGACTGAGTAAAATTGAACATAATTAGATTTAGAAGTTTTGAATGGATTGGGTGGATATGGAGCGAGTTTTTGACTAGATGAAGCAAAAGGATCAGAAGCAAGAGAAGATGTGTAACTAGGTTTAGGAATGTTACCAAGAACTTGGTAACGGTTGACCATTTCTATAGGAGGAACAACAAGAGGTTGATGAGATGAATGGTAAGGTTGACTAGATGGAACCAGGGCTTTGGAAGGAGGCCTTGGGCGAGACATCTGTGAAATAGAAACAAAGATTAGCATCCACAGAGGAGATCTAAATAGTTTTGATGATAATCCAAACAATTGTAATAATCAGCAAATAAATGGCGACGGGCTTGGATTTGGTGAAATTGAATATATTGAGAACGTTGAGTAGTTTTTCAGGCTAATTTGAGACGAGCAATTCTGTAAGCAGTGTGATGAATAAGGGTTTCGTAAGGGGTAATTTGTGACTTATGGTAAGAGATAAAAGGAGTGGCCATCCCTACCCCCCCTGTAAAAATTCTCGGGTAAAAAAGTCAGGAATAGAATT
Organism: Camellia sinensis; assembly: GCF_055761805.1. Lineage (NCBI taxonomy): Eukaryota > Viridiplantae > Streptophyta > Magnoliopsida > Ericales > Theaceae > Camellia > Camellia sinensis. Next base: position 154,016,795 of record NC_138970.1, read on the forward strand.
TTGACTACCAGGTATATATTCAATATCAAAATCAAAGATACTTAAAATAGATTGCCAACGGGCAAAAATCTGTTTACTAGCAATATTTTGAACATCTTTTTCCAAAATATATTTAGCATTTTTGCAATCAGCACGAAGTAAAAAGGTTTGATTTAAAATGTCATCTTGAAATTTACTAATACATAAAACGATAGATAAAAGTTCTTTTTTAATAGTACTATAATTTTGTTGTGTTTTATTCCAGACACCAGAATGAAAACGAACAATTTGTTCAGATGACTTGAGGGTAATCTTTTGAAGGAGAATACCACCATAACCAATATCCAAAGCATCAGTTTGAATAATTTTGAAAGAATCTTCAGTAGGAATACCAAGACAGGGCAATGTCTTGACATATTTCTTGACTTGTTGAACAATAGTAGTGTGAGTAGAAGACCAAGGAGGAGGATTATCTTTCAATCGATCAAAAAGTGGTTGACAAGTTTTCCTAAGGTCTTTGTAAAATTCAGCAATGTAATTTAAAGAACCTAAGAAGCGTTATAACTGAGTTTTATCAAGAATTTCATCAGGAAATTTAGAAGCAAATTCAATTGACCGACTAATAGGGAGAATTGTACTCTGGTAAATATCATAACCTAAAAATCTAACTTTAGTTTGAAATAGTTTAATCTTAGGAGCAGAGATAACTAGACCATTATGTTTAATAATTTGGAAGAAGGCATGGAGATGTTTCCAGTGTTCTTCTAATGACTTAGAAAAGATGAGGATGTCATCGATGTAAACAATAGAGAAGTAACCAAAAGGGTTGAATATGTCATTCATGATATTCTGAAATTCACTAGGAGCATTTTTTAATCCAAAGGGCATGACGTTCCATTCTTAATGACCAAAGGATATAGTGAATACAGTTTTATACCTATCTTTAGGATGAATTTGGATTTGCCAAAATTCACTTTTTAAATCAAATTTACTAAAAATGACAGCTTGATTAAGTTTTTTAATTAAATCTTTTTTATTAGGAATTGGATACATAATCCATTCTAAAACTTTGTTTAATGGTTTATAATTGATGACTAAGCGAGGGACACCACGCTCTAATTCAGCATTTTTATTAACATAAAAAGCAGGGCAAGACCAAGGTGATTTACTTGGACTAATGATTTTATTTTTTAATAATTCATTAATTTATTTTTTACACATTTCAACTAATTCATTATTCATTTGAATAGGGAAAGATTTAGTTGGGATTTGTTTTTCATTAAAATTTTTAATATAAGGTAATGTAACGACATGTTTTTTCCTATGCCAGAAAGCACTAGGTAAAGTTGAACAAACATTTGATTCAAGTTTTTGATTGAACTGTTTAATTTTGGATTTTAAAGTAGGATTAGTTAATTGAGTTTCAATTCTTTTATATTTAACTTCTTCTTTAAGAAATTTAAGTTGTTTTGTTAATCAATTAATTGATTGGATATGGAATATTCTTTTAATTGATTTAATTGTCTAACTTCAGGAGGAGAAAGAAATCGGAGTGTGACTTTTTGACCAAATGCATGAGTGGTTATGCCATGATTAGTTGTGGTAAATGGATATAATAAAAATATAAAAGGAGTTCCTAAAATAACTTTATCAATTAAGTTTTTAACTAAAACAAAGGATGTTTTAAAACAAACATTATCTTGACAAATGTGAACTTTGGGTAATTTATATTGGATATGCATTTAACTTCCATTAGCAGAGCTTAATTGTTCAGTAGTTTTATGGTAATGTTTAGTAGGGATTAACCCTTCTTGAATACAATTTAAATCAGCATCAATATCGATTAATGCAATGACCTCAGTTTCAAAATCATTAATAATTAAGTTAATTTTTGAATGCCATTTCTGGATATGAATACGAGTGATTAAATTAAGACGATTATTTTCACTAGATCGATTATCAAAAATAAGTTTATCACGATCAGTTTCAGAACTAGATCCAGATTCAGATTCTGTAGTAGCTTAAGATGATGATTGTTGACTATTTTGAAATTCATCAAGACTTTTATTAATTTCAAGTACAGAGATTTCTTCTTCTAAAGATTTATCTTTTTCTTTTAATTCTTTGAGAGTAAGTTTAATGTTATTGATTTCAATTTATTATATCTTTAACTTTGCATTTGTTTGAATAATGATCTTTTTTACCACAGTTATAACAGGTAATATCTTTAGTAGATTTTGACTTTGGATTAGATTTCTTGTAATATTTCTTCTTGGGTTTAGTATAAAATTTATCAGTTGATTTAGAGGGGTTATACTTCTTTTTATATTTATGTGAATATTTATAAGAAGATTTATGTTTACTATGTTTTCTTCGGGAAGGTGTAACAGGTGGTAAACCATATTGTTCACAGAAATTACCTAATTCGTATTTAGTTTTGTTTTTCTGAACCAAACTTTTATTTCCATTTTATCAATACACCATTCAAAAACCAACCACTAAGCTGTAATTCCAAATTTTGGACTGAGAATTGAGAACACATTCCACAGACTTGAGGGTAATCAAAAAAAAGTTTGTGAATCAGAAAATTCATCATTTTCTCGAAAGGTGAGTTTTCGCAAACTTTCATTTAATTTAAAAATGCGATATAATTTGTTTAAATACTTCATTTACTGTTTTTCATATAGAAAAAAAAATTATCGCTTTAATGGGAAGGCTGCACCACCCACATATCTGTTGTAAATTACTTTTTATATAATTGTTTACCATTAATAGGAAGGCCGTACCACCCATATATCTGTTGTAAATTACTTTTTTTTTAATAATTGTTTTACCATTATAATGGGAATGTTGCACCACCCACATATCTGTAGTAAGTTATTTTATTTTTTTTATATAACTGTTTTACTACTTTAACGGGAAGGCTGCACCACCCACATATCTTCTGTACTTTAAATATTGTATATAAACTGTTGCAATTTATTACTTTAAATAATTTACCCCACCGGATGAATAGTAACCTCCGGCGGTGAATAGTAACCCCCGACAGTGAATAGTATTTCCGGTGACGAATAGTAACTGCGAACGAAAAATACCCGGTAAGATGAATAACGATAAAAAATGGTGAATAGTAATTATCGTGGTGAATAGTACTGTCGGCAATGAATAGTGCCCCAGGATGAATAGTGCTCCCGCAAAATAAGTTTTCCCAGGCGGAACGGAGTAGTCCTCCCGCGTCAAGCAGGATATTTTTCGGCAATCCCCAAAGCACATGAAGTTTCTTTATTTTTATTTTATTTGTTTGTTTTTATTTTGAGAGTTTGTGAGGTTTTTATTTTGTTATAATATTCCCTTCTCTCTCTCTCTCTTATTTGGTTTGTAATAATTTATGTAAAGTGTTGTAATAATTCCCTGCCCCACTTGTTTCTATCCCGTTCTTTTACTTGCTTTCTTTATCTGTGAATATGCATTATATTTCGTCTTTCATTATATCCATGCTTTGCATCGATGTTTCATGTATCTTGATTCGGCTAATTTTGCATTTGTGGATTTAATCAATCCTTATGTGATTATGTGCGCTACCTCATGTTCTTAAGATGATTCACATGTCATATCTTAGAAGCCGAATCTTTAGTTGCATCTCATGTGTGAATTGCATTAGGATTTTGTATATAAGATCATACATATTTTAGTAACTTTGTTTTGTAGCTTGTTCGCGGGTCGTCAAACATGTAAGTTTTTATGCTTTACCATCCCACTTATACATAATTTTCTTATTATGTTTAGTATCCTACCATGTGGCTAATTACTTAAGTGATAAACTCTATGAATGCCAGTGGATGGAGGTTGTGTCACTTAATTTGGAATGATGTTGATTTTCATGTTTGTAAGCTCAATCTATTTAGGTTGTATATCTTCAAAACTCTTTCAAAACTCTTTCAAAACTACAAGAAATCAAGTTGTTTCAAAGTGGGTGACATAGTCTATACTTGTATGTTTCACATAATAAATTTTAGGATTTATTAAATAATCAAAACATGAATATATAAAGAAAATAAAATTCATATCATGGTTAGTAAAGGCCGATTTTTTGATCGGGTGAGCGGGGCTGCTCGATTAATGACCTTCCCCTCTTATACCTAAGGTTCCAAACCGAGACAACTTTGGTTATGACGAACAGTGGCCTTGGCACGAGTCATGGGTTTCCTAATTTCCCAAAATATTAGGTGGCGACTCTGAGATATGATGACACAGTCCATTTCTGGCAAAATATTTTTTTACAATAAAATAAATTTTCTATAAGTTGCCAAATCTGGACTCTCATCTATGTTTCACATTGCACTCGTGAGACTAGATCAAAGAGACCGAGGGTCAGAATTGTTTAACACGCACGGGTCCCCTCCGGGCATGTTACACCAAGAAAAAACCACATTCACTTGCCCTTGTGGTACTTTTGCTTATAGGCTCATACCCTTTGGGCTATGTAATGCACCGACGACTTTTTAATGATGTATGATGGCCATTTTCTCCGATATGGTGAAGAAATTTTTAGAGGTTTTCATGGATGATTTTTCGGTGTTTGGACCATCTTTTGAGGAATGCCTTAGAAATTTGACTAGAGTGTTAGAACAATGTACAGAGGCAAACCTAATTTTGAGTTGGGAGAAGAGCCATTTTAAGGTTCGCGAGGGTATAGTGTTAGGACACATTGTGTCCCCTCGAGGTATAGAGGTAGATAAAGCTAAGGTTGACCTCATTGCAGGCTTTCGTCCACCCACTTTTGTGCGTTAAGTTAGGTCTTTCCTAGGGTACGCAGGTTTTTACAGTCGATTCATCAAAGACTTTAGCAAAATATCCCGTCCTTTGTGTAGTTTACTTACTAAGGACGCACATTTTATCTTTGATGATGTATGTTTGAAAACTTTTGAAACACTTCGAATGACCCTTTCTACTGCACCCATCATGCAGTCCCCTAAGTGGTCCTTTCCTTCGAGATTATGTGTGATGAATCTAATCATGCCCTCGGCGCCGTCTTGGGCCAAAGGGTGAATAAAGTGCCCCATGTTATATCCTATGCCAGTCGTACTCTTTCTAACGCTCAATTAAACTACACTACCATTGAGAAAGAATTACTAGTTATTGTCTTTGCACTCGATAAGTTATGGTCCTACCTCCTAAGGTTTGCAGTCATTGTATTCACTGATCACACCGCTTTGCGGTACTTATGGTCTAAAAAAGAGACCAAACCTAGGTTGATTAGGTGGATTCTACTCCTTTAGGAGTTTGACCTAAAAATCCGAGATAAGAAGGGATCCGAGAATGTTGTTGCGGATCATCTATCCCGAATCCTTATTGAGCACACGAGTGATACCTTAGCCTTGCATGACTCGTTTCTAGACAAGTAACTTTTTGCAGTGTCATAAGTAACCCTCCCGTGGATTGCTCACATAGTGAATAACTTGGCGGTTGGTCAAATTCCTAAAACTTGGTCTAAGCAAGACAAAGACCGATTTTTCTTACAAGTCAAGCACTATTTCTGGAAAGACTTGGAATTCTTCAAGTATTGTCCAGATCAAGTGATTTGGCATTGTGTGCCTGAGAATGAAACCCATAGCATTCTCACCTTTTGTCACTCTCATGCATGTGGCGGCCATTTTAGGGGACAGAAAACGGCCGCCAAGGTTTTACAATGTGGATTCTACAGGCCCTCTATCTTCAAAGATGCCCATAACTTCTGTAGAGCTTGTGTGCGATGTTAACGAATGGGCTCTATGTCATAACGAGATATGATGCCAATGACCCCTATTTTGATTGTTGAGATTTTTTATATTTGGGGCATCGACTTTATGGGTCCGTTTTCACCATCTTTTGGATTGGAATATATTTTGGTGGCTGTGGACTATATCTCCAAGTGGGTTGAAGTAGTGGCCACCAGAATGAACGACCACAAAGTTGTGGTTAAATTCCTCCATGAGACTATTTTATGTCGTTTTGGGTTTCCACATGCCATAATCAGTGACGGAGGCAAATATTTTTGCAACCGATTCTTCAAGGCATTGGTGCGCAAATACATGATCACTCACAAAGTTGGCACTCCTTATCATCCCCAGACTAGTGGTCAAGTAGAGGTTTCTAATAGGGAAGTTAAACACATTCTCAAGAAAACAGTGAGGCCCGATAAGAAAGATTAGCCCACTAGGTTGGTTGATGCACTTTGGGCCTATTGCACTACAGAAGAGACACCCATCGGGATGTCTCCATATAGGATTGTGTTTAGGAAACCATGCCATCTCCCTATTGAGTTAGAACACAGGGCTTTGTGGGCTATTAAGAAGTTCAATTTTGATATGGCTAAAGCTGATGACAACCGAAAACTCTAACTTGATGAGTTAAAGGAGCTCTGCAATGATGCATATAAGAGCTCCAAAATTTACAAATCTAGGACTAAGGCATTTCATGATAAACACATTTCTCGTAAGTCTTTCGAGCCTCACCAAAAAGTGTGGTTGTTCAATGCCAAATTGCGGTTGTTCCCAGGTAAACTCCGGTCTCGATAAGATGGCCCATATGAGGTTATCGAAGTCTTTTCGCATGGGGTAGTTAAGATTAAAAATCCACAATATGGTACGACGTTCAAGGTCAATAGCCAAATATTGAAACATTATGTGAATGGTATTGAGAAAGGAGAGATGATTGAGGTTGTCCACTTGACGGATCCAATATATCTTTCATCGTAATTGTTTTGAGTCTAAGAGACTTTAAATCCTCTAAAGATGTAATTCCTTTGGTATTAGAAATGCCCAAACGACAACTGACAGTCTGGTATATCCACCTAATTGGGTTTGTAGTGAGTTCCTAGGAGACCAATTAGGACAGTGGAAACTAGAGTTCGAATGACAAAGCCTAGAATGTAAAGGTTTGGAATTTTCGAGACTAAAGTCTGGTTTAAATACCTAGGGGTGTGGAGATTGCTTCAAAACCACCCTGGCTTGAACTCTGTATGGCAGCCCTATAGGTCGAGTTAGCTTTATTTGCCTCAATTCTAGATGCCGAATCATCTTAGTCTATCACCTTGTTAGAGAATAGAGAAAGTTACAAACATTGTTAGGGAGCAAAGTAGTACCCATGGTTTTCGCATGAAGATTATACCTTTGTTGAGCATTTAGATGTTTTCAAAATGCTATTTTTTCAGATGTGCAATAAAGGTAAGAATGGAATGAAAAAATAAAGCCACATAAGAGCACATGCGGCCCAAATAAGCGCACAAGCGGTCTATCCAAAAAAAATAAATAAATTTGGAGTGCACGAGTAGAGGCCCAGACTGCACGAGCGGCCCAGGCCCCAAACCATTATGCTTCCTAGCTATTGCAGCAGCTCATAATTCACCGCACGTATGGCCCACATGGGTGCATGAGCGCCTGTTCAAAAAACAATATTTGTGTAGATTTTTTTCTTTATTTATTTGTTTATTTTTATTTCTTCAAAAACAAAAAACAAAAAAAAATTATGTACTTATTTTTATTTCTTTATTTATATTTCTTCAAAAAAAAAATTCGTGCAGTTTTTTTTTCTTTCTTTATTTATTTTATTTCTCTTCCAAAAAAAAAAATTGATTTCTTTAAGCCAAACCCTAGATCCATCTTGACCATCACAGCACTCTCTCTCTCTCTCTCACACACACACACACACCCAAATTCACAAATCCATCAAACCCCACCATCACCAACCCTTCTTCCTTCAACCTTCACCCAACCTTTTCTCACCACCACCTTCCTACTGGAGCATCATCATCTTCTCCGACCGACGACCTTCCGGCGGCCATTTTTGCGGCAGATCTTACGTCTTCTCCTCTTTATATTTTTTTTCTTCATACTTTTTCAAGGTAATCACCCTCTTGTTGTTTAGATTTCTTAGTTTTCACCTGTAATATTAGTACATTGGTAGTATAATGGTAGTTTTTGAGCCTTGTTCATCATCATCATCCTCACAGTAAAAAAGAAAAAAAAGAAAAATGTTGCTGGAAGCATAAACCAACCACCGCACGTGCGGCCCAAATAATAATAATAATAATATAGCTTCATAATAATAGTAATATAGCTTGTGGTTGCCTATATTTTGTTTAATGTAGTTGTTTAGTTTAGGTATTTAGTTAGTGGTTCTTATTTATTTAACTTTAATTTAATTGTTAGTTTAATTGGTTAGTGGTTTAGTTTGTATTTTTGTTTTTATTTTCTATATTTTAGTTTTTATTTTATTTTATTTTATTTTCTTCTCTTTTCCTTCACTAATTTGTTTACTTAGTCCTTGTATTTCACATTTTTGTTTGTCAATTTTTTCATGCTAACTTAGTCTAAGTTAATTTAGGGTAGTATTCAAAAATAAATAAATAAAAATAAAAAATCTGGTGATGTTGACAATGAGGTTTTGAGTGATTCATGCATGCATGCACTATTTGATGCGTTCTGATATACTAGTTCCACGTTTTTGGTTGTGTTGGTTGTATTACTTTGTACAGGTATGGCTTCCTTGTCCCGCTCCCTCCGAGCACCCAAACGGGCTCGCAATGCCAAAATAGTAGCTAGGGATGTGCCAGCCGCCGTCTGGACTGGTAAACAAATTGCCTCTGACACACCCTTTGACCTAGCCTTCTTCCAGCGCGACCAACGCACTACGTGGAGTGTGTAACAACTCGAAGACCGAGGTCTATTGGGCGTTTGCAACGTCACTGAACCCGCATACCCTCGCATTGTACGAGTCTTTTATCAGAACATGTATATCAGTGACGAGGCCCCGGGAGCCCTTCTTTCCAATGTTGATAGGGTGGAGTTAGCGGTCACACCAGCTTCCATTGCTAAGGTTCTAAACTACTCAATGGGCACTATTAACGCGAAATTCCCGATGTTCACTCGGGAACTCACAGTTCCGGCATTAGTGACCGAATTTTATAAGGGGCGACAGGATGATGATAACCACACCAGCATCCGTCGAGCTAACTTACTATGTCGTCTCCTCTTCCTTGATGTGGTTCTCAAAAAGAATGTCATACCTCTAGGCACAAGGAAGAGCGGTGAGGGGACTTCCTCCACGACTTGCATCGATTTGATTTCAAGTTTTGGGTCGACATCCCTTCATTGATCTTCAACCAAATAGCCCGTACACTGAACAAAGTCAAATTGCACAACACCCGAGGCGGTTCTATATGGGCCCTCATCTTCGCCAACCTCATTATAGCACTCATCAAAGGCTAAGGGACTTACCCACTCGACCCTAATGAGGTTCAGCTTCCGCCGCCAACGTTTTATGCTAAAACCCAATGGCGCCAAACCACTGCTCGCCTGCCGTCTCCACTAATCCTCCTCAATGCCCCGGCCAATCTTAATGATGTTCTGGCAGAGCCCGCAGCCGCACTAGCGCCACTACCACCGTCATTCCATATGACGCGCACGTAATATCAAGCTATTTTGGATAATCAAGCCGCCATTCAGCAATATGTGGTTGATCTTCAGACAAACTATCAAGCATATCAGGATTACTCGCAGACAACATTTGACCAAGTTAATGCCTGTTAGCTCGAGTATCAACAACCAGTTGGCACTATGGTTCATAATGAGGCACTTAAGACTCGGACGCTGATGCATGCCTTATTTGAGCAGCATTTTCCACCACTGCAAAATCCAAATCAGTGACATCTGTTTTATTTTCTTTGTTTTATTTCTTTCTTTATTTTTTTTTTTTTGTTTTGTTTATGTTATTTTTCTTTTCCTTTTATATTGTATAGTCAAAACAAAAAACAAAAAACAAAAAACAAAAAAAATAATGTGTGTTTGTGTGTCCCTGCCTCACTAGATGTGCACCTACGCCTTATGGTAATTCTCTCTCTCTCTCTCTCTCTCTCTCTCTCTCTCTCTCTCTCTCTCTCTCTCTCTCTCTCTCATTTTACTATCTACTTTACATTTTCTTACATTGAAGACAATGTTGTATTCCAGTTGGGGGGGGGTAAGGATATTTATAAAAATAATTCATGTTTGTACTTGCTACAATTGATTGCACAAATTTACTTGATGTTCACTTTTTGCTAGTATGGTGGTGATATAAGCATATGTTAATTAGGAAACATAGTAGACTTGTATAAAAAGGGTTTATTGGGTAAATACTCACATGTGATATTTGCACTAGGAGAGTTGTTTGTACTTGTGGTATTAGTACACTTGTCATGAGTATGCCTAGGGGTGTAATTTTGGCTCGGCCCATGTCGGGCCTTGCGGGCTCCTACCAAAAAATCGGGTCGGGCCGGACCGGCCCACGAGCCAGAAAACTTGGCTAAGGCCCAGGGGTATTCGAGCTTTGGGCGGGCCAGTGGACCAAGCCCCTGGGCTCGGGCTTGGGCGGGCTTGGGCAGGCCTAAACTATTTTAAAATTTTTTTTTTATTTTTTCCACCAAAATTTTATTATTTTCCATTAAAAATAACACTAGGCCTTGGGTGGGCGGGGCGGGGCGGGCCTCGGGCCGAGCTTTTGAGGGGGCCGATGGGCCGGGCTGGGCTGGGCTTCAAAACGATGTCCTAGGCCCTGGTCCAAGGCCTCGGGATGGGCTTGGGCTCGGACCTAAACGGGCCTTAACGGGCCCGACACACCTTGAGATGTGGGCGGGCTTCGGGCCACCTACGGGCCACGGGCCAAAATTACATCTCTAAGTATGCCTTGATTCACATGAACACACTTTCATAGCGGTGGCCTCTCTATTCTAATTCCTGGTGTACATCATTGATAATTGCTAGTGTTGCAGAAAAGAATAAATGAGTAGCCTTGATTCTCACAAATAAATAAATAAAGAAACAAAAACTTGACTTGTTTGGGTTCGTAACCTTTTTAACTCAAGTTATTAAGCCCGTAGGGGAGTCTTCACACCTAGTGTCCTAAAACCATCTGGTTTGGGATTCATTGGCCCAATACTTGCTACATGGATTACTTATCAAGATTAACGGATCTAGACATTGCACAGTTAGGGAAAAATAATGACTTGTTCGGATCTGTATCCTTTTCAGCTCGAGTTATTAAACCCGTAAAGGTGTCTTCACACCTAGTGCCCTAAAACCGTCTAGTTTGGGAGTCATTGGCCCAATTCTTGCTACATGGGTTAATAGAAAGCTTAATGGATTAGGACATTGCACAATCTAAAAAAAAAAAAATTGAGAATTCTGGTTGCAAAAGTTTAGTTTTTCTGTATATGTTAGGTATTATTATGAGTTACACTGGGCTATTATAGTGGACAGTTAACTAATTATAGGGAATGCACTTTACACCAGGGGCATTGATGATGTGTTTACCAGCATTCACAAGTACATGGGACTTAACTTTTGTAATAACTAAATTGTGATTCTTGCTCAATAGATTATTTCATGCTTGTCCACTGCGCCTTCAATGACTCATCATGTCTTAATATCACACTGTAGTTGGCACATAAGTTAATTGATAGTTGGAGTAGCGTGATTACTTATTGTTGTTGAGCAGATGTGAATATATTAATGTTTGTGGGTATCATTTTTGGAAATCATCATAAGATTATACTCGTCTACTTAGGGTAACTTTGTAGTTTAAAGGCTTGTTGCATATGCTAAATGCAATAGTGATCCCTACAAAAGTGGCTTAGAGCATTTTATTTTTCTTATTTCCATTATTTTGCTCGAGGACTAGCAAAATGTAAGTTGAGGGATGTGATGTAGGCCAAAAGGTACCATATTGAGGCTGCTTAAGTTACATTTATAGTCTTTGAACTTTGTTTATTTGGTGGAGATAATGTGTTTTGTGCACGTGTACAGATTTAGCAGGCAACATGCGAATTTAAGCAAAAAGTGGCGCAAAAGCAGATTCTCCATACGAGTAGTGAAGATTCCCGGCCTGCCACCTCACCGCACGTGTGGCCATACTCCACCACAAGTGGGTCGCGGGTTACGTGTGCAGAATTTCAGTTTGTTTTGCTAGAAATAGAAAAAAATAATAAAAAAAAAAAAGATAAGAGGTTGCTCTTAGGGTTTGAAAATATTTCTGAGAAAATGAGAGGCTAGGGTTTGAAGAAAGGGAATTCTCAGGCTTCAAGGATAGTTTCATGGAGGCTTCTTCTTTTTCTACTTCTTCCCACGCCTCCACGAGTGGCTAGGCTCTTCTTTTCTAGGGTTTTGATGAAACGCTAGCCAAGTAAATAGGTTTTCTTTTTGGTTTTCTTTTATGTAATGGTTCGAACAATTATATGATTCTCAAGAAGTTTTTTAATATAATTTTTCATTATTTCTTCGAGTATTCTGTTTTCTGTGATTGTTGAATGCTTTTCATACAGTGGTTTTATATTCTTTCATGTTCAAGGTATGAGATGAGCCATATTAAGAGGGACGAGTCGTGTTACTACCCTAGTTTAGAGCAAACAACTCGTACTACTTGAGATAGTTCGTGCCTATAGATTGAACGTGTTAATTCTCTTGATAACTGCTTCGAACTTGTAGTTGCGAAGTATTATTTAGTTCGAACCGTAACATAATTGAGTCTCAAATTGAAGCCTTATTTATGTAACTAGTGGTGAATTCATTACCCTAGGTTTTTCTAAAAATCAGTAAATTCCAATTTCACTTTTAATTGCTTAGTTTAATCTCTTAGTTTATTTTAGTTATTACTAGTTTATTAATCATCATCTTTTTAATCAAAATTGAATTAGGAATTTAACAATTAAATTAGTTCAATTTTCCGTTTGTCCATGTGGATCGATACCTGAACTTACCACTGTTCTAAGGAATTTGGTATAGTTTAGTATTTATTTTTGGTGTGTGAAACGACCCATCACAACCCAATCGCGATCCCTCTTCCCCAACCTCTCACCACCTCCTTCTTCTTCCCCCAATAGTAGTAGTGACACCCAGCCTCTTACCTCAACTTAGTCGCAACCCCCTTTTAGTCACAATCACTTTCTCCATCATCTACGTTCTTACAGCCTATTTTCTCCACTCCCAGTAGCTCTCTACTTCCTTCCTCAACAGTAGCAGGGACGACGACAACCCTCCTGCACCTCTTCCTTCTCTCTCTCTCTCTCTCTTCCTCTGGTCAAACAGGTAGATTGAGGAGATAGAACAAAAATTAGGAGCTAAAAGAGGACGATCTATTCAACAGATTGTTCTTTCATCTCTCTCTTTGTTATTCTTTTGATTGTCACTTTTTTGTTTGGTGATGGTGGGATGATAGTGGTAGATGAAGGAGGTTGGATGGAGGTGATGAATATGGTGGGTACGTGCAAAAGATAAGGTTGTGAGTTTGGTAGTCTGGGTGGTAGACGATACTGGGTTTGATGTGGTAGAGGTGGATGGTGTTGATGTTGGGATTGGCTATGGATGATTTTGGTAGTGGAGGAAGGCAACGGTGGTAGATGATTGTGTTGTAGAGAGTCCAAGAGGAAGAAGATGGTGAAACAAGGAAATGTAGTGAAATGTCCATATTGTCCTTGAAAAAGGGTCATGTGCGTCTCACGTGTTTATTTTTCGTCTACAACTTTAATCGGTGTTAACAATTTGACTAAAATGATACAAAATCAAAGATTGAGGATCAAAATTAAGCAAATTGAAAATACAGGGACCAAAGTGACACGGGAGATAAAATACATGGACTATTAGTGTGATTACCCTTATTTTTTATATAAAAAAAAAAAAAATTAATCGTTGTCTTCTCTAGGTTCTTCAAAAAGTTTAAGTGATTATCTCTTTATAAACATCTGGACAAAGTATAAAATTTAAAATTTTGGACAAAATATAACAAAACGAATTATTTTCCCGTGTCTAATATTAATTGGAAACTCTAACTTGCGGAAAGAGAAGAATGCGAACGAGAAATCTGAAAATTATTTGATCATATTTATTAATAAAGACATTGTTTGAAATTTTTATATTAATTTTGTCATAAATATTTTTAATAATATGAAAGAATATTGAACACAACTCAAGTTATCCTATTTATTTTTATAACTTATTATTGATCATATTTATTATCTCTTTTTATTTATTTTTATAACTTATTTTTTAACACTTAATATAAATAAATAAAAACAGAAAAACATGTTAATTTATATATGTGTTCTCATCGACATGAATTCATCCAGCCTACGTTTACAGGCCCACTAAATCCAGATTTCTTTCCTATAATAAAATGCATATAAATGAATAATGATACAATGAAAAATCTTATTGAAGAACAATTAATGCTACTCTTCTTATTATGTTACACAAATTATAGGAACTCACGTGTAGGTCTAACACGTAAATTTAGTGTTAAATAGATTCTATGAGAATTAATGATATTTTTCATCAAGTACTATTAAAAAACGTAACTAATCGTTAATTTTCTACGATAGTTTGAAAATTGTCACAAAAAATATTACTAATTATAAATTTTAGTGACAGTTTAAAAAAATATCAAAAAAATAATTATTAATTTTTGATAGTTTAAAAAATTTGTCACAAAAAAATCAATAATTGTAAGTTTTAGCAGCAAAAATCGTGACAAAAAAATCACCAATTATCAATTTTTAGCGACATGTAAAAAATTGTTACAACAAATTATTTTTAGCAACGATTTTATTAATAAGATTTTATGAGAATTAAATTTAACTATTAAGACGTATTAATAATTTATCTTAACATATATTTTACTTTTTCCAGGTAAATAGTATTTCATTGTTTATTTGGGGTTAAAACCATGTCAGATTATGGTTCACAAGTAAATTTAATAATTCAGAAAAAGGTACCAGAATTTTGTCTAGGAATTTTTTTTTTTTTTTTTTTTTTTTGGTGAATAAGTCATAAATTAAAAGGACAAATAAATATAAACTATAAGAGGCATACCTCAGGAGCTAACCAACTATACAAGATACAGACAACAACAAACCAAAGCAACAAAAAAACAAAAACCTGTTCAAACACCACATGAGCAACAAGAGCAAATGAGGAACAAGAACAGGGCCAACACAAAACTACTCCATTGGAAATGCCTAAATATTGCTGGACCATAATTAGATCCCAAAAAACTACTAACACAATAAAGCCATGTACAAAGCCAAAACAAGACCTGTGACTACAAAATAACCAATAGAACCTATCACAAATAAACTAATATATTAAAATTCAGATTGTAAAACAAACAACACAGCGTTCAGGATATCAGGAGACATCAGAAAAAGACATCAGCAAAAAGGTAGCAATAGCACACAGCAAACAGGCCACAATAGACAGACAGCACTAGCAGCAGGCAAGCTAACAACAAAGTAGCAGCAGCTGTCAGAACCACAGCAGTTGGCCTGTCAAAACTCCAAAACAGTATAAAAGACAATAGCAGTAGCACCCAGAGCTTCAACATTCAACAAATTAGGAGAAGATCTACCAAACTAGTCTACTTGTTCAAGGCCATCATTTAGTCAAATGATCCTAAGAGAGCCGAGCAAACACCAAATCCGTATGACAATTCAACAATAGTAAACTGCAAAAACTCACATGATACAGCTAACCTTCACTCAACACTCAAGTGCACTCAAACACTACACACAGCAGTTAACTATAAGGAATAAGAAACAACACCAAAAGATAAAAGACAATAAATTTTTTAGCCTAATAAGACAAAATGTCACATACAACCCATAATCATTATATTCTTTCTCTCATAAAAAGTCAAAACAGCTAAAAAGTCTATCCCAAACGAGACTTTTTAGCCCCAGGCTAAAATAGTCAAAAGGTCAACTCACTTCCGAAACAAACTCTTATCGGGTTCATATATTTACATTGTGTTTGGTTGGAGAATTTAAAAAAGGGATTTAGAAAGGAAAAAAAAAGTATACGAAACTAGGTGAAATGTAAATATATTTTATTCACATTTCACTTAACTTTTTTTTTTCTTTTTTTAGATCTCTTCTCAAATTTTCTAATCAAACATAGTGTAAATGAATCTGAATCACATATTGATAATGTTAAATAAAATTGTATGTAAATTAGGAGTATTCACTCAATCACATTTAAGAAGTTAGAGAAAGAAGAAATATCCCTATCTATTAGAAAAATCATGGAACTTATAAGCTTCGTACCTTTCTTAAACATAGTGTCTGTTTGGTGTAGCTTAAAAACTGCTTATTTCAGCTTTCAACTTAATTTAAGCTATTTTGATGTGTTTGGTTTAGCTTATAACTTATAGCTTATAACTTTTTGGAAGTCAGAAATCAGCTTATTCTTTGAGTGGGGCAGGAGATACTTAATTTATAAGTCAGAAATCAACTTATGTTTATAGTTATAAGCTATAAGCTATTTAGGCATAAGCTATAAGCACTTTCCCACAGCTCTACCAAACAGGGCCATAGCACAATAGGAACGCAGGTAAAAAATATAAAATATAAAAAATAAAAAATAAAAGAAGCCGCAGAAATTGAAATCAATGGCCAGGATTTACTCAAGATTTGGCCCTACAACATAAACTTTAAATACGCACTATCGACATATTTTCCATGGTAAAAATCTAGGATTGGGGATTTATGCTGTGGAGAATCCACAGGCGTGACTGCTGTGATGTAAAACGTCACCGTTTTAATATATTTTTTTTTAATTAATGTGAGGGTTTATTAATTCTTTTCTCACTATAACAAACAAAACAATAAACCTAGGGTCGCCGCCGTCTAATCCGTAAGCAAAGGTTCTCTATTGACATGGATTAAAAGGTTAGTTTTTATTTTTTATTTTTTTATTTGTCTGCCAAAACATTTTTGTACAGGGCCGTCGCCGTCTTCACAGTAAGCAAAAGTCTCTATTGACATGGATTGAAAAGTTAGTTTTTATTTTTTATTTTTTTATTTTCTAATATTTTTGTCTTCTCTCAAACAGATTGAACAGTGTTTTCTATTTTTGCTTCACCGTTCTTCTGCTGGATTTACAGACCATTATTGTTCAACTAACTGGTATGTATATCTATATATATATATATATATTATATGTATATATGTTTTGTATTTTGTTTTGTACAGTATGTTAGTGGGTTGAACAAGTATAATAGTTTGGTTTGTTTTTTGTGAATGGATTGAGAAACACAATTGTATATTATAAGAAAATTTTTTTATTATGTAATTTGTTTTGTACATATTATGTATTTTTGTATAAATATTATAAAAAAATTTTAAGGAGTTACGATAATTTGTAATTCATAATTATTTTTTTATAGCAATGTTATGTATTTTTGTGGAAATATTACACATTTTTATAACAATGTTATTTATTTTTGTAATAATGTCACGCATTTTGTGGTCTAAAAAAAGTTTCAATAAAAAAATCTATAATCTTACTATAAAATGCGAATTTAATTTTTTAATCATAAATTGTTATAACTCAATAAAAAATGACATAACATTTGTAACAAAAATACAAAACATATATCAAAAATTTATATAATAAGAGGGCATATGATTCACATCTTTAAGCGTGTCTGCCAAAAGATTCCCTATATTATATAATATACTAATTCTAATATAAATTTGCAATTGTATATTATAATCTACTCAGATACAATAAATTTCCAATGTTACTGTACAAATTTCACATCTTTTTTTTCCCTCTCCCCTATCCTTTTAATTAATTTACATTATTAATTGATTTATTAGATTTCATTGAATTGTTTAATTACTCGGCATTTAAAATTAATTAATAACTTTTTTGCTCAGATTCTTGTTGCGTTTAATATATATATATATTTTCCCCATATTTGTTAGTGTTGAAATGAAGGATACTATAATGGATGATGGTACACTTGAGGGATGCATCGAAGAAATGGGAGAGTTGGCCAAGGATAAATCATCATACCTTGGTATGGAGTTTCCATCAGAAGAAGCTGCATATGAGTTTTATAATGAATACGGAAGAATTGTGGGGTTTAGTATTAGAAGAGATTATTGTAACAAAAGTCAGAAAGATGGTGTTATGACTAGTAGAAAGTTTGTTTGTTGTAAGGAGGGAGAGAGCGAAAAAGATAAACGGTACACGATGATAAAAAATCCTCGAAGTGAGACAAGAACAAATTGTAAAGCATTTATGCATATATCTTTTAAGCGGGACTTGTCGAAGTGGATTGTGTCGAAATTTGATAGTAACCACAATCACCCTTTGCATCTTCCTCAATGTACTCATTTGATGCCATCTCAGAGAAAGGTATGTGATGCTCAGGGTATAAATATTGACATAGCTGATGAGAGTGGAATATCTCTTAAGGCTTCACATGATCTTATTAGTGCTATAGCAGGAGGGAAGGAATTTGTAGGGTTCACGCGAGAGGATCAGAAAACCTACTTACGTGCAAAAAGACAGCGAAACTTGCAATATGGTGAAGCAGGGAGTTTGTTAAGATATTTCCAGCAGCAAGTGGTAGAAAATCCATATTTTTACTATGCCATTCAGTTGGATGTAGATGAGATGATTACTAATATTTTTTGGGCTAATCATCAGATGATAACAGATTATGGGCTTTTCGGTGATGCGGTGTCATTCGACACAACTTTTCGAACAAATAAGAAGTACCATCCACTTGCTTTATTTTCTGGCTTTAACCACTTTAGAATGACAGTGATTTTTGGTGCAGCATTATTATATGATGAAACTACAGAGTCATTTGAATGGTTATTTGAAACATTTTTCGATGCAATGTCAGGAAAAAAACCTGTTAGTTTTTTCACAGATCAAGATCAAGCAATGGCTAAGGCAATTTCACAAATCATGCCTGAGGTTTTTCATGGGTTGTGCACTTTTCACCTAATGCAAAATGCTTTGAAGCATTTAGGTTACTTGTTCAAGAGTGATTCAAAATTTAGTAGCGATTTAAAAGCTTGCATTTATGACTACGAGAATGAGCATGACTTAATTGAAGCTTGGAATTCTTTGATTGATAAATACAACTTGCAAGAGAATGAGTGGATGAAAAGAACTTGGAGAAAAAGAGAGCAGTAGGCGCATGTGTATATGAAGTGGGTATTTACTGGAGGAATGCGAAGCACACAACTTAGTGAAAGTCTAAATGGAACATTAAGGGGATATTTGAAGGGTGATCATAACATTGTTCAATTCTTTACTCACTTCAATCGGATTGTTGTAGATAAGCGGTATGAGGAAATTTCTGCAATATATGATTCTAGACAAAAGTTGCCAAGAATGAAATTGAAAAAGTCTCCCATTTTAATCCAAGTTGCGAGTTTGTACACCCCTCCTATCTTTGATTTATTTCATTGTGAGTTGGATATGTCCCTTTGTTGTCAAGTAAAGCAATTCCATGAGTTAGAAGGAGAAGTTAAGTGCGTGATTGGCTTGTATGGTAATGGTGAAGGGTATATTGTGGAGGGTAGGGTGGAAGTTATTGGGCTAAGAGGAGAAAAAAGCTATCAAGAAATACATTGTACATGTAAGAAATTTGAGAACTTTGGAATAATCAAAGCACTTGATAGAATGAATGTTATGAAAATTCCCAAAAGCTATATATTAGGCCGATGGAGATTGGATGCAAAAGATTGTGAAGTTGAAGAGAAAAATGTTGTAGTGGATGAGGATGATCCGAAGTTGTTAATATTATCACGTTATAGAGATCTTTGTCCAAGAATGGTGAAACTAGCAACTCAAGCATCTATGCACAAACCTGCCTATCAATTGGTTGATGAAGGAATTAAGGAATTGTGTGTAAAAGTAAATAATATGATGAAGGGAGTTGGAAGTTTTGGTACCAATGAATTAGAAGTGGACGACCCCAACTTTGCACAAGTTAAGGGCATAAAGAAGAAAGATGTTGGACACAAAGGGATGGGTAGATTAAAACCTTGGCATGAGATGATGAATAAGAAGACAAAAGTTATTTCACAACATACCCGCCTTAGTAAGGTATTACCTACGTACTTTTGAAATTTCAAATGACATGCATTTATTTTTATAAATTGTGTAAAGTATTGA
This sequence comes from Camellia sinensis, assembly GCF_055761805.1. Taxonomy (NCBI): domain Eukaryota; kingdom Viridiplantae; phylum Streptophyta; class Magnoliopsida; order Ericales; family Theaceae; genus Camellia; species Camellia sinensis. The sequence continues at coordinate 154,036,759 of NC_138970.1, forward strand.
TAACTTTTTGAATTTCTTTAGACTATTGGTCAATCAAGCAACACTACAAATGTTCAAAATTCATCCTCAAGCCAACAGCAGGTTAGCTATTGCTTTATGTTATTTATTTATTTATTATTATTATTTTTTATAAATTGTGTAATGTATTGATAAATTTAACAACTTATGTAGATTATTGGTTAATCAAGCAATATCACAAATGTTCAAAATTCATCTTTAAGTCAACCACAGATTAGCTCTTGTTTTATGTTATTTTGTTTATTTTTTAGACTATATTGTATTAGTGTATTTACTTTTCATGGTGTTTTATGGAGTAGGATGGTGGGAGTCTCTGTTGGCCACAATTGATAACTTATGGGTATAATCTTCTCACACATGATACTAATTCATACTCACCAAGGTATCCACAATCACAACCTTTGTCTTTCCAAGCATCACATAGTCCACAAAGTTCTCAAGTAAGTAATATATATATATATGTTTGTAATGTAATTTAGTCCATAAAATTTATTCTAATAAATTTTCTTTTTCTTTTTTTTTTAATAGGGAATATCACTTAATCTAGTGGGGCACAATCCAATGGAGACCGAATTTAGAAATGAGAGTTCTTTTGATTTTTCTATTTATTCCCAACCGCCTCCACAAAATTGACATGGGGATCCACTTTGTAGTTTTTGTTTTGAGAATTCAAATTGAAGGTTTTTAGAATTTTGTTTTGATAATTTAGAACGGTTGAGACAGATTTTGGGATATTTGGTAGGAGATTTTGAAGTTTAAATGTCTCAGAATTTTGTTTTATTTTTTTTATATAGATGTTGGATGTGAATTGAATATATTTTGGCCTTAAGTTGGTTTTTTTTTTTTTTTTGAAGTTACATTTTTTTTGCTTATGGTTTGATAAATTGATTTGTTCAAATACAATTTTTTTCCCTTTCAATTTCACTTTTGATGCATTTAAGTTAGTTTTGAAAAAGTCAAAACATGTATGGTTTGTTTGATTTTAATTTTAAAATTAATCTTTTTAAAAAAATATAATTTGGTTTCATAAATTGATTTATACCATGAATTATTTTTATTTTATTATATTTTCTATTTATAAAATAAATTTTTTTAACACAAACTCACCTCCTTCAACTTTACAGGACCGCGGGACCCAGAAGATGGCTCCGTCCCTGTTGGGTTTATAGTTTTGTTTTGTTATAGTGAAGAATTAATAAACCCTCACATTAATTAAATAAAATAAAAAAATTAAAACAGTGACGGTTTATGTCACAGCAGTCACGGCTGTGAATCCTCCACAACGGGGCCCTAGACATTTTCGGGTCTGGTAGACTTTTCCTTTATCACCAAAGGTGAAAATTGGATCAATATAAGGAATGACCACTCCTATCAGCTAATTGTAAAATAAAATTTTGCACTTGTCAAGTCACTGTTTTTCAACGAAATAATACCAAAGATAGTAATGCTCCATTTAGGTGAGAAATATTTTTTTAGAAAATATTTTTTTTTTATATTTTTTGGTATTTGATATAGTGAAAAATAAAAATCAATCGAAAACAAGTCTATTTTGATAGGAAATGTTTTTAAAGGGCAAAAAACGTTTTTTAAATTAAAATTTTATCGATGTCACCACACGATCCCACCATCATCATGGCCGCCATCGCCATCACCGCTGCCACCACTATCATACATAAAAAAAATATATATTTTTTCTAAAATAAAATTTTCGTATAAAATGTTTTCGCCCAAATAAATAGAACGTAAATTTAATCCTCACCAGAATCACAAACATATGAAAATTATGCTCCCTAGAGCTTTCTCTGTTTTAACAAGTAGGCAAAAAATTAAATCAAACCCTAATACAGAGATCATTTTAATCATCATAGTGTGTACAAATTCAAAAGCACATATCTTCAGTTGTACCAACTCATCCCACCTTGCACTTGTGGAGACACTGCCGCCGCCGCCTCTCGTTTCTGCCTTTCCATGTTTCCATGCCACCCTAACATGGTTCACAATATTAGCTTAACCGCCTATGCTAACCGGTAAAAAAATTGAAGTTTTGGACTGTATAATTTTAAATTTATTGACTTAGCTAAGATATGTTACAAGGCTAGGCAGGAGCTCTTGTAACAACTCAAATATGAAATATATAAATATAAATATAAAACACTTATTTTTTTACTGTTAGATAAAAGCATATTGCAATTTAAAAATATTTTACTACTTCATACATACTATTCAAATTATTTTTCTTATCAGGTTCATGTTTATAATTTTTGAGATATTTTTTATTTATTTATTTCAAAAAGTGAAATACATGTGATTAGGGCAACAATATATCAAATTTTTTTTAGAATAAATTACATCCACCTCCCTTAAGTTTTTATTCACATAATACTTAACTCCACTTTTATTAATAATCCGTTAGTTATATGAATAAAAAGAATGATATTGTCATATATTTTACTTTGAAATATATATTTATCTTCTCATTTTTACACTATTTGCATTAGTTTCGGTCTTTTTAATTTTACTAAAAATGAATGTTAGTATAATTACTCAAAAAACTGTGAAACTTGTTGTATTTTCTTCAAATCTTAGAAAAGATCAGTTGTAATTTTCTCTTTTTAATGTTGAATTTGGGCAATCTAAGCTCAAGTTTGGACAAATCCCTATACATTTTCTATTGTAGTGAGCTTAGACAAATTCTCAATCCAATTGAATTCGCTTAAGTTAATGCCCTAATGAGAGAGAGAGAAGAGAGTGACCTATAGACATGTCAAATCCATGGTGCTTGAGCTCTCTATATTCTTGACACAAAGCACATTCTTCACAACAACAATGGATACAGCAATCGGTACATGGGCTTTCATCCAAGAAATATTGACCCCTCAACTTGGATCGATAAAAACATGAATACAAACATGAGCAACCACTCACACACAACATCAATGCGTACAGTGCTCCGCTCACTCCACATGCTGCACCACAATATTAATGCATCATATATTGTTATAATTCTGGCTCTTAATTAAACAAAAACAAAAAAAACTAATTAATCAAATTAATAATTGTAATTGGAGACTTACAAGTTGATCCTCTATCCACAATTTCTGCTATTCGACCAAATGTGACACATGGACACCAACATGTTAAGCAACCTGCCACCATGTCACATGTCCATTATTTTATCAAAACAAAAAAACTCAAAATGAATTTAATTCACATATTTTAAATTTTGGGACTTACAACAATGTTACATTTGTTAGTTACAAATTAAATAATTGGAATATGGAAATCATCATAATCATCCTCATTATTTATAAAAACTACCATTATTATTTTCAAAAATTCAAAAAAAAAAAAATGGAAGGAAAATTCATAAAAGAATTTATTAGGAAAGTACTGAATACTACTCACTCACAAATATATATGCAATTAGAAATGTTAGTTGTATATTATTATAGATGTATCTTATCTATTTCTATTGTATCTCTCTCTATCTCTATCTCCTTCTAGTCTTATCTCTATCCTTTTATGTACCTATTTAAGTTTCATTTCTGCCTATATACACAGGCTTCTCCTATTGTATTATTCATTCAATTCAATATACAATCTCTCTATTTTTCACAACATGGTATCAGAGCCTAGGGTTCTTTCCTAGCATTTTTTTTCTCCCGTTTTTTTTCTCTGGCAACTTGTTTCTGTCCTCTGTCCGTTTCTGCTGGTTTCTGCATATCTAGTCCATTCCTGTTTCAACGTTTGGACTATACCTACCTCTTCGTCTCTTCACGACGAATTCAAAGCCACCAGATTCACCTCCATCGGAGTTACCACGCGCCTTCCAAAGCCAAGCACGTCGGTTGACGCCGCCTCCACTCTCAGCACGCTCCAGCACACGCTGTCTCAGCCGCTCCGACGTCGGCTTGCCCATCGGCTTCCGCATCAGTCGACCTCGGCTTCCCCCCAGCGCCTCAGCCGCCCTGCCGTCGGCTTGTCCACCGGCTTCCGCGTCAACCGACCTTGGCTTCCGCCTTAGCTGCATCTCCTTGGCTTCCGGTCGGCTTCCCTCAGCCATTTTCCCTACTTTCTCAGCCGCTGACGTCGACCCTACTCCAGCACTGCCTCGCTGCTGACATCATCACAGCCACAGTGCTGCCCTCCGTCCTACTTATCCCTAAGGTTTTTGAGCCTTCTGAATCTATTGGTGCCTTCCGTTTTGGCATTTATGGATCGTACAATCCAATCTGTTTCTGTTATCCATGATGGGTCTAATTATGTTAGTTGGGCTCAAGCTCTCTCTAGTTTCATCAAAGGCAAACACCTTTGGCGGATCATTATTGATGCTCTTCCCAAACCCCACCAGAAGGAGGATGAGATGGACTCTGCATTTGATGACTGTCTTGATGAATGGGAAAGTAAGAATTATCAAATTATTACATGGTTCCGGGCTACCTCAGTTCCTTCCATCCACCTTCAATTTGGACGCTTTCAGGATGATGATTCCCTTGCCTCTCCTGCCAAAGCAATTTCGGATTTCTTGAAGGAACGTTATCAGACCACTGGACATGCTCATCAGTATCAACTGTTGCAGACTCTTCATCACATGCGCCAGGCACCCGGTCAATCTCTTAATGACTTCTTATCCCAAATGTCGTCTGTTTGGGACCAGCTTACTCTTTCTGAACCTCCATGGGCTCATTCTGATGATGCACAGCTCTTTATTACTTATCGGAATCATCAGCAACTATTACAGTTTCTTATGGCTCTTCATAGCACTTTTGAGCCTGTGCGTGCTTATTTGCTTCATCGTTTGCCCTTGCCCACTTTAGAGCAAGCCATTACTGAGCTCCTATCAGAGGAGACTCGTTTTGGGAGTCTTAGATCTCAAGACATGGATTCTGTTCTTGCTACGCCATCTTCTAAGAATTCCTCATCTTCACAGCCCATCATATGCAGTTACTGTCGTAACCGAGACTTGCCAGCCACTCATTCTCTTGTTCACTGCCAGGTTCGTGATTGCTTGACTTGTCACAAGACTGCTCCGGGCCATCTCCAAAGCAATTGTTCTCGAGCTCCCTCTACTACTTCATCTAAGAAAGGGGCTTTTCGTTCGGGTCTCAGTCCAAACCTGGCCACAGTTCTCGCTCTGTTGCTGTTGCCTCTAAGGGTTCTTCTATTCCTTCCTTCTCTGTGGATAATGTTGAGCCCATTATCCACCAGGTGCTCAACAAATCTGGTACTCCTCCCTCTACTGCTCTTTCAGTAACCTTAGGTAACTCTTCATGGTATTTTGATTCTGCATGCTGTAATCACATGACTTCTGACTTCACTCTCTTTTCTTCTTTGTCATCATCATCTTCTGCTCCCACTATATACACTGCTGATGGTTCTCATATGCCTGTTAGTCATATTGGCAAAATCTCTACTTCCACTGTGTCTCTTTCTGATGCTTACCATATTTATTCTCTTAAAATGAACCTTATCTTTGTTGGTCAATTATGTGAACTTGGTCTAACTATTACCTTTTCTGCTAATGGTTGTTTGGTGCAGGACCCTCAGACGAGACAGATCCTTGGGATAGGCCGTAAGCATGGACATCTGTTCGAGCTTATCAATCTTCGCAGTCCACACAAATCATCTACTGTTGCTGCTGCATCTATGATTTCTCTGCTATGGTCCGCACTTATTTTTCTCGTACTATTAAGCTTTTTCATTCTGATAATGCTAAAGAGTACTTAGATTCTGATTTTCTTTCTTTTCTTCGAGCTCATGGTACTTTCTCTCATCAATCTTGTGCAGGCACTTCCCAACAAAATGGACGAGCTGAAAGAAAGCACCATCATATTCTAGACACTACTCGGGCTCGTCTGCTATCTTCTTCTTGTTCTGAAAAATTTTCAGGGAAAGCTGCCCTCACTGCCATACACACCCATCAATCGTGTCCCCACCCCTGTAATAGCTAACATTTCTCCTTACGAGCGCTTGTATGGTTCTCCTGACTATACCACTCTTAAAGGTTTTGGTTCTGTTTGTTTTGTTCTACTTCAGCCTCATGAACACACTAAACTCGAACCTCGTTCTCGTCTTTGTTGTTTTCTGGGGTATGGTATCGAATATAAAGGGAATCGCTGTTGGGATCGTATCTCCAAGCGTCTTCATATTTTCCGTCATGTGGTCTTCTGGGAACACAAAATGTTCTCTACTCTTTCCGAGTTTCACCTACCGCCGTCCACCCACTCACTAGTCTTCACTGATGTTTCTATAGATCTGTTTTCTGATGACTTTGATGCAGATTCTGGCCCCATGCTTCCACAGCTACCAACGCCTATCGTCCATCCTGAGGATCCTATATCAGCTGATGGCCCTACGCCTTCTCCAGCTCTAGTGGAGGTTCCTTCGGAACCGATTTTCATTGAGGTTCCTCCTCCACCTAAGCGTCATTCTACATGGGTAAGGCAACCTTCTGTTCTTCTCCGTGATTATATTGTTGGTTCCACTGCGTTTTGCTCTCATGAACCTACTTCTTATCAAGCAACTTCTTCTAACCCTCTTTGGCAACAAGCTATGACTGATGAACTGCAGGCTTTCGACCAAACTCATACTTAGGATGTGGTTGATCTTCCTCCTGGAAAGCGTACTGTTAGTTGCAAATGGGTTTACAAGATCAAAACTCATTCTGATGGTTTCATTGAGCGTTACAAAGCTCACCTTGTCGCCTGGGGATTTAGTCAAGAATATGGGATTGACTATGAGGAAACATTTGCTCCTGTTGCCCGTCTTACTTCAGTTCGCAGCTTACTTGCCATTGCTGCTGCTCGCCACTGGCACCTTTCTCAGATGGATGTCAAGAATGTATTTCTCAATGGTGATCTCACTAAGGAAGTTTATATGCAACCCCCTCTTGGTTCTTCTGTTCCTTCAAACAAGGTTTGCAAACTCCGTCGTGCTTTGTATGGTTTAAAACAAGCTCAACGTGCCTGGTTTGCCAAGTTCAGCTCTACCATTCATAACTTTGATTTTTCTTCCAGTGCCCATGATTCTGCCTTGTTTATTCGTAAGACAGAGCGCGGTATTATTCTCCTTCTCCTCTATGTGGATGATATAATTATCACTGGAGATGACACAGTGGGTATTTCTAGTCTCAAACAGTTTCTTCATCGCCAGTTTGAGATGAAAGATTTGGGTGCACTTAGCTACTTCCTTGGCTTGGAAATTTCTCAAGATTCCTCTAGTTATTTTCTTACCCAGGCCAAGTATACTTCTAATCTCTTGGCTCGTGCTAGCCTTACCGATTGCAAGACTGTCACTACTCCAGTTGATCCTCAGACTCGTCTTACACCTCTTGATGGTCCCCTATTGTCAGATGCCACTTTATATCGCCAGCTAGTTGGTAGTCTTGTCTATCTCACAGTTACTCGTCCAGATATTGCTTATGTTTTTCACATTGTTAGTCAGTTTATGACTGCTCCTTGCTCTCTACACTATGCTGCTCTGGTTCGCATTTTGCGCTATCTCAAAGGAACTCTATTTCATGGTCTTCACTACTCCCCTCACTCTTCTCTTCAGCTGCATGCCTTTTCTGATGCCAATTGGGCAGGGGATCCTACTAATCATCGTTCCACTACTAGGTTCTGCTTCTTCTTGGGAAACTCTCTCATTTCCTGGCGTAGCAAGAAGCAAACCCTTGTTACTCATTCTAGTACCGAGGCTGAATATCGTGCTCTTGCTGACACTACTCAGGAGCTTGTGTAGCTTCGTTGGCTTCTTTCTAACATGGGTGTTTCTCATTCTGTTGCCACCAATCTTTATTGTGACAATCAAAGTGCTATTCAGATTGCCCATAACGATGTCTTCCATGATCGCACCAAGCATATTGAGATTGATTGCCACTTCATACGACAGCATGTTACTAGTGGCCATGTTCGTCTTCTATTTGTTACTTCTGCTGATCAGACCGTCGACCTTTTCACCAAAGCTCATCTTCCAGGTCGCTTCTGTAATCTCCTCTCCAAGCTCAAGTTGATATCTGAATTACCACCTTGAACTTGAGAGGGGGTGTTAGCTGTATATTATTATAGATGTATCTTATCTATTTGTATTGTATCTCTCTCTATCTCTATCTCCTTCTAGTCTTATCTCTATCCTTTTCTGTACCTATCTAGGTTTCCTTTCTGCCTATATATACAGGCTTCTCCTATTGTATTATTCATTCAATTCAATATACAATCTCTCTTTTTTTTCATAACAAGAAAAAAGAAATTTATACATAAAATTGATATTAGAAACTTTACAATAAGACTAATGTGACAATTGAACCATTCTTTGGATACTTTTTTATGGTACAAAGTATTTTCAAATTTTTAGTGTTTCATTAATGTGGCAATCAATCATCATAATCCTCACATTATAAAAATACCAATAGAATTTGCTTGGGCTAACCACAGCAACTTAGAAACAGTTTTAATAGTTATATTTGTTGAACCTCAACACCAAATTGTACTGTCATTTATACTTTTATACTATCGTATAAAGTATATATAATTTTTTGTATGAATTATTTTTTGTTTCAACTTTTCAATTCCTAAACTACCCTTCTTCCATATTTGACCCAACTATGGTTCTTTGTAATTGTCAATCTATAATTGCAGATTTTCATATTCTCCATTACAAATGTAATAGATTCTCCATTACAAATGTATGGAGAGAATCAAAATCTTATAATTGAGAATACTCAAAAAAAATTTATAGATGGGTTTACTCAAAAAAATTAAACTTCACAAATTTTATTTTTATTTTTTTTGAAAAAAGCTAATTATCATTTGAACTTTTCCACCTTCAAGTATAATAAATATTTAATAAAATATCATAATCTTAAAAAAAATAAAAAATTAAAAAACATAAATTTTTACAATCATATTCAACGATGTGTCATTTTATTGAATTATTGCATGATAACCACATTTTCAATAGTACCAAGCACGTCTTCTTCTTCTTCTTTTTATATATCCGTGATCAAATAACCATTCAACCAGTAATATTTCATTTGGTTTGAGTGTTGAGAAGATAAATATAATAGAGAATGATTAAATTCCTAATAATTTAAGTTTTTATTAGATGGGGTGCTTTAATTTTTTTAATGAAATCAATTAACCATCAAATAAAATTTTGTCATAAAATAAAATTTCAAAACTTTTTGGTAGGGTGATGGGTTGATGGAACCCCCATCACCCCTGTACTGGAGGTCGACCTGATAACTACACACCCGCACACACTCCTAGTATATTTTAGAATTCAATTTTGTTTCAAACTAAAAATAAATAAAATAATTTCATTGTGTTACATTGGCTTATTTTGCCCTTAGTCATTACCAAAAAATATTTTTTCTATTTTTCTATACCTTTTGCATAAAAAGTCAAAAACACTAATTAAAATAGTCAGTTTCTAAAGCAAACAATAGTGGACGTGTGTGAAAAAACAACCGAGTAATGTGTAACAACAAAGAGGACTTACAACTGGTAAAATCATCACAACAATTACAGAGATTAGTGGACCAAGGGACCGGAGTATGATGAGAAGAAGGCAAGGCTCGAGACGCCGCTGCAGGAATGGTGGTTGTGGAGGCAGCGGTGTACTCAGAATGGAAAGTAAGCGGTGTTGGTGGCAGTGATGGCGTTGGTGGTGGCTGAGGCGGCGCTGATGGTGGTGCCGGAGTGGACATTTTCTCATTTGATGTTGAAGGAAACATGGAGAGAGAGAGAGAAGTCAGATTCTGAATTTTATTTTTATTTTTTTAAACGTTGCGTTGCTTAGAATGTTTGTTTTGAGTAGCGGTTGGCGGACCGTTATGCTTGCTTTCTTTTTCGTTTTATAATTTTTAAATTTAAACAAGCGACTAACTCTTAATAGATAGACTTATTATCAATAGGTTTGATGAGAATTAATGATATTTTTTATCAAATATTATTAAAAAAGTCATTAATTATTAATTTTCAGTGATAGTTTAAAAATGATCATAAAAAAGTCACTAATTATATGTTTTAGTGACAATTTAAAAAAATTGTCACAAAAAAGTATTATTAATTTTTAACTTTCTGCGACAATTTGAAAATTTTGTCACAAAAAAAGTCACTAATTAAAAGTTTTAACAGCAATTTATAAAAATCACACTAATTGTCAATTTTTAGCGACATATATAAAAAAATCGTCTCAAAAAATTAATTTTTAGCGACGATATTACTCTAACTGATTTTTAATAAGATTTGATAAAAATTAAATCTAATTATTAGGATGTATGAATAAATTTATTAGCACAGAAATTGGTCAGGAATTCGTCAGGAACTAAAACTTCCTGGTGTATACCCCCATTCAATAGGATATTGTTCTTTCTATATTTCTTAGCCATATAATTATTAGGGATTAGATTTTTTTTGAGTTAGTCATTTGATTTAAGAGAATGATTGGATTTAGTAGGCTCATTTTGCGGCCGATTTTGGTGATCTAAATTATTTATTTTTAGGACTCGTTGAGTAAAATATTCATACAAAAAATTAGATGATCGGACATTGCAACAGTTATATGTTTGAATTACATTTATTTTTTAAAAATAGACAGCAATTATAATTTCAAAAGTAGTTATTAATTTTTTTGTAATACAAATATAATTTAAACATATATTTACAATCATTTTAATTTTTTACTTTAATATTCTACTTAACGAGAACTAAAAAATGAGCAATTCGAATCACCCATATCAGCCCCAAAAATAGGCTCACCAAGCTCAAATATTTTCTCAAGTTGAAATGACCAACTTAAAGAAATCCAAACCCTAATTATTAAGCCTTTGTTATTGGTTGAGCACACACCCAACGTAAAATTCTTAATAGATAAGATAATTACTCGTCATAAACAGTGGCGGAGCCACATGGGGCCTAGGGGGGTCACGTGCCCCCCTGAATTTTTTATTTTTGTTTTACATATATATATAAATAAATTTTTAAACAAAAATAATATTTAGAATAAAATGTCAAGAGCATTTTTAAATTTATGAAAACAATAGTTATTGTTTTATTGAAAATGAAGTGACTACAACAAATTATATTTTTATGTATGAAAATTTTATGAAAAAACCTCACTATAAAGGTAATATCCATTATTATTGATATGCAAATATAATTAATCTCATTATATATATATATATATAAATTACTCAGAGTGTTAGTTATATTTGTATGTGGAGTTCACCTTTCATATGTTGCTTTACTATTGGTTGGTGATATCATATGTCAATAATGACATGATATTACTATTATATGCAATTTTTACTCAAATTTTGTAAAAATTTAATTTATCTTACCATTATATAATTTATTTTAAGACTTAAATATATGATTGTTTTTACATTGTCCATGATGCACTAGTTACACGCAATACTTTTTTTCGATTTTACTCGAAGTTAATTGTAAATTTTTATGTGAAATACTTTTGTAATAATTTATTTAAGTTTTTGTAATTAATATTAATTCAAAAATTATTATTATCTTCTTACTGTTGGTTGTGGGGAAAAAAATTAAAATTGTAATTAAGAAGTGCCCCTTCTAATTTAGTTTCCTAGTTCTGGCACTAATCATGAACTGATAAAATTTTTAGAAGTGGATTCCACTAATAAATTGTATAGAATCTTATAAATTTATCTATATTCTTTTTATTATTAAAACTTAAATTTTTTCAGTAGTTTTAGGAAGCAAAAAAAAAAATTCAGTTTTTAGTTTTTTATCCATTTTGAGTCACGTTACCTCTCATATTTTTTACCCACAAATTTTGGTTCCAAATTTTTTACCCATGAATCGATATATTTGATTCAAAATTTTGGATCTTGTTCCAATCAAAGAAAATAAAAAATGCTTCATTTACAAATGGTCCATTTCAAAGGTAAAGTCGTCATACAAATTATTTTGTGTTGGTTAACTTGTATATTGTTTGAAATGTAATTTTTTTTTTTAATAAATAATGCTGACACTTTCTAGGTTATGAAGTTCTGGTTTGGCTTTTCAAATCTATTTTCAGAAAAATTTTGTAAGAAACTAAAAATTAAATTGATGGAAAAAAAATTAAAAACACATCATTTTTATATAATTTTATCTATTAGGAGGGTAGAACTAATTTTTTGAAATTAATTTTTTTTGATATTTATTTTTGTTAAAATAATTTTTATTTTTTCAAAAGTCAAACATGATCACAATTTTAATGCCAATATTAAACCAATCCATTAAATAAAAAAAATCCAAAATTAAAAATATTTCATATATTAAACATATCGATTATTTACACATTAAAAATTTAATAACCATCAATTACATGATAACTATTGCGGGGACATATTTTGTGAATGACAACACGTGGTCAATGTGACGCTGAAGTGTCAGCCGAGGTGCCACGTGTCTTGGTCATGACGCCGAGGTGATCTTGATCAGGCCGAGGTTATCTGCAAAGATACCGAAATCCGAGATGAGCGGATAAGGGACATGAGTCCTAGAATTGGGAAGGTCCTTAGTATGGATAAAGATAAAACTCTTAGGGAGTTTATCTCTATGTAGCTAGGAGTCCAAGATGAGCATTAAGCCAAAGTCCATTGAAGCTATGCTTCTACAGGGATCAAGTTAGTTCTAGCTATAAAAGTAAGGCACCCTTGTGGGTCTAAGGTATGTTTTTTATGCTCTGTCTAGTGAGTTAAGCACTATTAGTTATCTTTGAGAGATAATTACTAACTTGATCGTCGGAGTGACGCCGGGTGGACGAACCACCGTCAGACTCTTATCTTTCTGTAACAGGTTGTTCGAACTTAATCTATTCTGCCGGTGTTCTCCTGCTGAGTATTCCCTGTTTGGTTGTGTGGTCAAAAATCAACACCCACAATTTGTCAGTGTTTGTGGGAACGTAAGGAGAATAGATGGCCAACGACGGACAGAAAGAAAAGGTCGGGGATGACATCCCTAGTAGGAGTGGCAAACACACTGATCCTAATATAGAGGAAGAGAACTGTAATGAAGAACCCTGGGAGCAGAATCCCGGGGAAAAGGACGTCGACCAAGAGGGAGACGTACCAAAGAAGGCAGGCCGAGACGAGTATTACAACGAAAGCGACCTCTACGTATGAAAAGATAGATGCCTGAGTAGGGACGGTGAGATAAAGGAAATTACAAACAAATTGGCAGACCTACAATCGGTTGTCAACCCCATGATACAGAACAACGTCATGCAACCACCGTTTCTATTGGAAGACACGCCGATTCCAGTGGCCAAGAACAATGCCCAGAAAGAGGGGGCAGAAAGCAATCCCTGCAGTCCCTCAGCATGACAGGACAAAGGAGCATTCGCATCAGCCTTCACGGGAGGTCGGGCAAGGAAGATCGATGAGAGCAGAGTCTTAGAAGACACCTCGTGCCAAGGAAATTTATGTCAAGGAACATCGACATGTTCAAGAGAATGAGCTTTGTTTTGACACGATGAATGAAGGGAAGTCCAAGAGGACTCATAACGACATCGAGAGCAGCGCACCAAAAAGGCTTAAATTCGTTGATAGCCGAGCCCCTGGAAGAACTAAGGAGGATTTGAGGGACTACCTCCAGAGGAAGCGACAAGATGCCGAGGTTACATCTCCGATCAAGCCGAGAACGTCGTTCTCAGTAGAATTGGATAAGTTTAAGGCCCCGAAAAGGTTCCACATGCTGAGATTCTAGATATACGACAGCAAGTCTGATCCTAACTTTCACATCGGCTTATATTTGAACTCAATGGCACTGTATACCGAGAACAAACCGTTGCTCTGCAAGGTGTTCCCCTCATTCTTTGGGAAAATCGCATCAGATTGGTTTCACAAGTTACCGAAAGGAACTGTGAAAAGTTAGAAAGGCCTTGCCGAGATGTTTGTGGCCAGGTTTATTACAACAAACTACAGCCGTTGAGGGTAGACTCCTTGATGGCTCTGAGAATTGGCGAGGATGAAAGCCTCAGGGCTTATGCCAAAAGGTATTATGAGGTGTTTAACTGAATACTAGGGTGCAACCAAGAGTTGGCAGTCGTATCATTTAAGAACAGCCTGAACGATAACTGCATGCTTCGAAAGTCACTAGCAAAGACTCTGCCAAAGAGTATGGAGGAGCTCATGGCCAGGATCGAGAAATATGCCAGAGCAAAAGAGGATACGCTGGGGACAAAGGTATCGAAACAGGAGAAGAGGAGCGGCTCGTCAAAGTAAGGTCGAGCTAATACTGGATATAACAAACAAGAGACAGGACTGAGGGCTGCACAAGCAGCCACCACCGTATTCTGGATCCCAGTTTATAAAGTTCTGGAAAGAATCAAAAACCAATCGTATTATAGAGCACTAGAGAAGATTCCTGGTGAATTTATGGGGAGAAGCCTGGGCAAGCACTGTGCCTATCACAATGAGGATGGGTATCTGATTCAGGGTTGTAGGGCCCTAAAAGCACATTTGGAAGATCTAGTTACACAAGGTCACCTAAGGGACCTAGTAGATGAGGCCAGAACGAGAGACGAACAGGCAAGGCTGCCCCAAGCACGGGCTGCACCACTCCCACCAACACTACAACTGCAAGCAGACAAGCCTCGAGTGATCAATGTGATTCACTCGAGGGTCAATGAGAATAAGGTACGTGGGGAGACCCAGAGGGTGAAACATTTACAACATGTGTATCAGGTCCAGCAAAAGAGGCCTAGGATAGACGAGTACTAGGGACCAATGGTGTCATTTACTGAGGCTGACCTAGACATGGTACAGCATCCAAACAACGATGCTCTAGTGGTATCTCTCAAGATTGGAGAATGCCAAATCAAGCGCATTCTGATTGACCAAGGCAGCTCTTGTGACATCATGTATGTCAAATGTTACAAGGAGCTCGGCCTTCACCAAGATGATCTTGAGCAGTCCAACAGTCTAATGGTCGGGTTCAATGGAACGCTGACCTGGCCCATGGGAGCAATAAATTTGGAGGCACAGGCAGGCACCAAGAAGGTAAGCACAGAGTTCACAGTAATTGACACCCCGTCCCCTTACAATGTCATCTTGGGAAGGCCATGGTTGCACGCAGTGAAGGTTGTTCCCTCAACACTGCACCAACTGTTGCGGTTCCCAACAGAGCATGGAATTGAAGAAATTAGAGGGAATCAGGTACAGGCAAAGAATTGCTCCATGGCAACAATAAAATCCATCTGCAACGTACGAGAAACAGAAACAGTAGACATTGAGGACGAGGACCTGGAGGTCCTGGATGACGTCGGCAAAGAGTCGGTCGACAAAAGCGAGAAAGCTTTGAAGAAAATTCTGATCCAGCAAGGGGATGAAGAGCACTTCTTCTTTCTCGGCTCAGGCGTGACAGAGAATGAGGAAAAGGAGTTTGAAGCATTCTTGCGAGCAAACATAGAGGTATTTTCTTGGACGCCCTACGATATGCCTGGCATTGACCCCAAGGTAACATGCCACAGACTGAACGTAGACAGGTCGCCTAACTCGTCATTCAGCGAGCAAGAAGGCCGACATTGGTTCATATGGAGGCAGTAGAGGAGGAAGTGGACAAATTGTTAGAGGCCAGAGCCATTCGAGAGGTAAACTACCCAACTTAGTTGTCAAACACAATTGTTATGAAAAAGAAGAATGGAAAGTAGAGAGTCTGTGTGGACTTCACTAACCTGAATAAGGGATGTCCCAAAGACAGTTTCCCACTCCCCATGATCGATCAATTGATGGACGTCACTGCAGGGCATGGAAGGATAAGCTTCCTGGACACTTATAAGGGGTACCATCAAATAGCAATGTACCCCCCTGATGAGGAGAAGACTGCATTTATCACCCCAAAAGGGCCGTATTGCTACAGAGTGATGCCTTTCGGGTTGAAAAATATAGGAGCAACCTATCAGAGGTTAATAACCAAGATGTTCAGACATCTGATTGGAAAAACAGTGGAAGTATACATTGATAACATGGTTGTGAAGACCAAAGAAGCTAAGGATCATCTGGCCGACTTAAAGGCAGTTTTCGACATCCTTAAAACATATCGGCTCTGACTCAATGTTCGAAATGTGCATTTAGAGTTGGGTCTGGTACGTTCTTTGGATACTTGGTTACCAGAAGGGGCATTGAGGCAAGCCCAGATCAAATTTAAGGCCATCCTGGATTTGAAAAGCCCAACGTCGGCAAAGCAAGTGCAGATGTTGACTGAAAGGGCCGCAGCCCTGAACAGATTTATAAGCAAAAGTTCAGATAAGTGTAAACTATTTTTCAGTCTGTTGAAAAAGGCCACAGATTTCTTGTGGATAGAGGAATGTGAAGTCGCCTTGGCCGACTTGAAAAGATACATGACCACAACTCCAGTTCTCTCAAAGCCAGTACCTAGAAAGGAACTGTTCTTATACTTGGCAGTTTTGGAGCATTCAGTGAGTGCAATGGTAATCAGAAAAGAGAAGGGAGAACAAAAGACAGTATACTATGTGAGTAAAACCCTAGTAGGCACAGAGACCAGATATTTACCCCTGGAGAAATTGACATTGGCCTTAATGATGGCCTCTAAGAAGTTGAACTATTATTTCCAAGCCCACAAGATTGTGGTATTGACTGAGCACCCCTTGAAGTCCCTGCTACAACAAGGAGATCTAACAGGCAGGGTAGCCAGATGGGCAATAGTACTGGGCCAATACGACCTGGAATTTAGGCCTAGAACAGCAATTAAAGGCCAAGTTTTGGCCGATTTTGTGGCCAAGTTCACTCTTTGAGCCATCCCACATTGGGCTTCGATGAGCTGCGGTTTACGGTGTCTAGGGAAACAAGAAGAGACCCAACTGGGAATGAAAAACCCCACAGTAGAGTAAAAAAAAGAAGAAAAACTCAAGTCCTGCGACATTTACATCAGTGACTCATTCTGCTTGTTTGTTGATAGGAGTTCAAACCGTCAAGAAGCGCAGGCAGGAGTAATGCTAGTATCGCCAGATGGGCGGATGTTAGAACAATCTATTCAATTAGGGTTTAAGGCCTCAAACAATAAAGCAGAATATGAAGTACTGATCACAGGATTGAAATTGGCAGCAACAATGGAAGCCGACGAGGTGGTAGTCTTTTGTGACTCCCAACTTATTGTGAACCAGGCAATAGGCGAGTATACAGCCCGAGATGAAAGAATGATAGCCTATGTAAAAGAGGTTGTCAGACTGTCAACCTTATTTTAGGATTGCCGGCTACAGTGAGTTAGCCGAGATGATAACAACCATGCCGATGCCTTGGCTAACCTAGCTATTGCAATGAAATCAGGGGAGGCAAGGACAATACTGGTTGATTACTTGTCAGGCCCAAGTGTGGAACCACTAATCACAGAATATGAAGCAATGTGTGTGGAGATGGGTCCAAGTAGAATGGATACAATAGTAATATTCCTTAAAGATGGAAAGCTGCCAGATGATCGTAAAGAAGCACACAAGACCAGACTGAAGTCGGCTAGGTTTAGCCTAACAGCAGAAGGACATCTCTACAGAAGGTCTTTTACTGGTCCCCTTTTGAGATATGTGCATCCCTCCCAAGTTAAAGACTTCTTGTATGAAATACATAAAGGAGTATGTGGAAACCATGTTGAAGGCAGATCACTTGCTCATAGGGACATTACTCAAGGGTACTGGTGGCCTTACATGCAGAAGGATGCTAAAGCCTATGTCAGAAAGTGCGAAAAGTGTCAAAGGTTCGCACCTTTGATACATCAACCAGAAGTAGATTTGAACCCAGTGTCCAGCCCTTGGCCATTTACCCAGTGAGGCGTGGATCTTGTTGGACAATTTCCCCAAGCAACTGGACAAAGAAAATTCCTGCTGGTAGCAACTGATTACTTCACAAAGTGGGTAGAAGCGGAACCCCTTGCGAAGATTCGAGATATTGATGTGAAGAACTTCATATGGAAGAACATCATCACCAGGTTTGGGATCCCAAGGGCAATAGTAGCAGGCAATGGTACACAGTTTGACAGTGAGCTAATCAAAAGCTTCTGTGCAAAGTACAAAATCAAGAATTACTACTCCACTCCAAGTTTCCCTCAGAATAATGGTCAGACAGAAGCGTCCAATAAAACTATCTTGGATGGGATCAAGAAGAGGCTGGAAGCAGCAAAGGGAAAGTGGGTGGAAGAGTTGTCCAATGTACTCTGGGCATATCGTACGACTTCAAAAAGATCAACTAGGGAGTCTCCATTTGCCATGGCTTATGGCACTGTAGTAGTCATCCCACTAGAAGTCGGCATCCCAGGGATCAGCACCCAGGGAGTAGAGAATGGGACTAATGAGACATTCATGGCCCGAGATTTGGACCTACTGGAAGAAAGAAGAAAAAGAGCAGCAATTCGGCTGGGGGCATACCAACAACGACTTGCTAGGGCTTACAACAAGAAGGTTAACTCAAGAGAGTTCAAAGTTGGGGACCTTGTGCTGAAGAAAGTGGTCAGCAACAAAAAGGATCCTAGGGAGGGCAAGCTTAGCCCAAATTGGGAGGGGCCTTATAGACTTATCTTTGTCGCAGGCAATGGGACATATCGGCTTGAAGACAGTGAGGGTAAAGAGTTGCCAAGACCTTGGAACACTTGCAACTTAAAGTTTTTCTATCATTAGATTTTTTATTTTTTCGAAGTTTATGTCATTAGCCTAAGTAATAATAAAATTTTAGCTTGATTTTGTAATTTGTGTAATAAGACTAACCAGTCCTTTGGCAATGTTTACGATTGAAACATGACGAATAACTTAGACTTATTATATGGCAGAGTTGAATTATACTTGCATATAATAGAGTTGAACTAAGTTGGCGATATTTCTAAGTGAAACATGACGAATAACTTAGACTTATTATATGGCAGAGTTGAATTATACTTGCATATAATAGAGTTGAACTAAGTTGGCGATATTTCTAAGTGAAACATGACGAATAACTTAGACTTATTTTCTGACAGAGTTGAAATATACTTGCATATGATAGAGTTAAGCTAAGTTGGCGATGTTTCTAAGTGAAACACGACGAATAACTTAGACTCATTATATGGCAGAGTTGAAATTATACTTGCATATAATGGAGTTGAACTAAGTTGGATTAACTTGGATTTGCCATGTCAACAAAATCAAACTCAGATTGGAACTAAGTGCATTTCAGTTAGATTAACAGAGAAACCAAGGTTGATAACCTCAGCTAGTTTTTGTTTGAATCTAACTTCGGCCAAAGACTATAGGCACATGCTTAATGTGAACTTAAGTAAAACTTAGGTTCACATTAGGGGGTAGGGAGTTAGAGAATGATAAATAAGCTTACAAATTTGAAGTGCTTGGGACTTGTTGAAATTTTATAAACAAAATTTACAAATCAGAATAGGCTTAACACTTGTTAAAATTTCAAAAAAAAATTACAAGTTGAAGTTAGCCGAGGTTATATTGGAAAAAGTATTTGAGATACATCTTACCCGAGGTAACCAACCATGTCGTCCAAACTTGGAGAGGGTAAAGTCTAAAAAGATAGCATATGAAGGTAAAAAGAAATACTGAATAACACTTGCAAAAATATTTTTGATATTTTTGAGTGTTAGCGGAGGTGTGCCAATGGTTGGCCGAGAAACAGTCAAGGTTTATATCCAAGGTATTATACCCCAGAGTTATTATACAGTTAAAGGCATACTTTGAAGAAGTGCAAAAATATTCTAAGTATGGAAGTGTGAAAGGCATGAAAGAAAGCAGTAAAGCATACATAAAACTAATATTCCACACTTGGAAGAAAAGAGAAGACTTGCATTCAAAAAAATGCACTTCGGCTTAGCAAAAGACAATTTGTTCAAGGTACAAAAAAGGGCACATCAGCCAAACTAAAGCTAACATTGTTCAAAAACAAGAAGGAAAAGTACAAAACAAAGAAGAAATATCCTAAGCATTAGGATTGGTCTGGGATTGCTCAACCTCGGCTGATGGAGTCTTGTCGACCTCAGTTGGCAGCATTACATTTTTCTCCGCTGCTACTTCGGCATCTATTTCGAGCAGAGTCTGGTGCAAACTCCTTTCGGGGCACTAGACCCCGGCCTCAGAGGTGGTTGGTTTGGGAGAGACGCCCTTGGAAACCAAGTCATCCTCCTCATCTTGAGTCAAGTATATTTGCTCATTGAGGGTGAAAGACTTGGCATCAGTGGCAGCCTCTTCCTCCATTTCATCAGCTTCACCATCCTCGGCATCATCTTCGTTGGCTTCATCGCCAGAGTCCTTGGGCTCTAGAGGGAAAGGCACTTGAAGCTGATTAATGTCTCAAAGGTCAGAGTCCATTGGAACAGATAACTTGTTGAGCACCATCGTCCAACCAAGGTAATAACCTTGGTTACAAGCTAGGTTGACTTGCTGTTTGTATTGGTCACGGACAGCGGCCTGGCCCTCTTCAAAAACTTTTTCGTTGGCCGCCTTGACTTCGGCCTCCTTTGAGTCAAGGACCTCTTGAAGCTTAGTTTCTAGGTCAACTGTCTTGGCCTTAGCAACCGCAAGATCGGCTCTGGCGATCTCGACTTCATCATCGGCCAATTTGGCTTTTTCCTCGACCAAATTCTGAGCAGCTTTGGCAACCTTAGCCTGATCCAACAGAGCTCGATTGTTGGCCTCGGTATAATTGAGTGAGGATAGGAGTTTGGCTACTTTCTTGGTCTTCCTTGCCAACTTCTTCCTTGTCATCTCAGTCTTGACAGCGTATAAGTGAGCATGCTGGATAGCCTGCAAGAAGTAAAACACATTAGTGAGATTTTACTAAGTATAGAAAAACTGTAAAAGAGTAAGTAAAAGAGGATTATCAAGACGGAGTGCCACATCATAAGGGCAAAGTTCTCATATTCATGCAACTCAGCCATACGATTCATGTCTTCTGGTAAAAGAACAGTCGTTGATAGGGCTGCTTCGACTTCAAGATTCATCGCGTTATCGCCAGCCGTCAGGGGTCTGTTATCCACCATGACCTCAAGAGCCTAGGTCATATTGCGAGGGAAGCTATGGCTACCCTCGGGGTGGTCAAACCTCGGCCTTTTTGGTGGTTGGGAATCGGGTGCGTCGGCCTCGGCTGGCCTCTTCTCGGCGGTCGTTTGACTTTTTTCTACCTCGGTCAATTTCGAGATTGGCACAGTGTTCTCAGAATCAATCTGAGTCACTGTGGCCTTAGTCTTGGCCTTCTTCACTCTTTTTTACTTTCGCTTTGGTTGGGATGGGGAGGACGAGAATTGCACCGTCACAACCCCGGGGATATTGGCGAGAAAGTCTTCAACAACTGTTGGTTTTTGGCCCATTTCTTCGGCAGTGGCGGCAACGGTTACTTTGGTACCAAAGTGGATTGTTGGATGTACAGTGGCTGGGTTTGCTAATGCCTCAGTGTTTTGGCATTTACGGCTACAAGTTTTGCCTGTAGGAGCGAAGAGTGGAGCTTGACGTCGGCGTTGGCGTTGGGCTGGAGGAATCAGTTGGGGGCGGATGTTGATGGTTGCTCTGCTTGATCAGAAGTTGAGGCTTGATCAAGTCTTGGCGATGAAGTAGCAGGGAGAGATATTGCAGAAGGTGGAGATTTGCTCTTTTGAGGGACGTCGGGTAGGGCCGACTTGTATGTTGGAATGTAGTTCAGTAGAAGAGGCGCCTTGCGCTTCTACATAAAGAGATCTAACAACCTCTTTAAACCTCAGCTGGGAACGAATGATTACCGAAATCCCTTTGCCGGCTGAGGAAGAGCTGCAAAAAAGAGTAAGAAGGCAAAAGTATTTAGACAAAGACATATCAAGTTGGCAAGTCCTAACAGAAATGTGATTAGAAGAATGACTCAGTCCTTACCATCACCCTCTTTAAACACCGTTCAGCTCAGAGGATAGAGATGGAGGTCGTCATCAGATGAAAACTCCCAGTTGCCCGAGACGATGAAGTAATTATCTCCAGCACCCTTGTTTGAGTCTGGGAGGTCGGCTATTAGTTTGAAGATGGTGGACCTGGGTTTTAGGTAGTATATGTAGCCTTTTTTGGACTTGAGGCCACACATGGTATAGCAAAATTAAATGTTGGTTAAAGTGATCCTAGCTTTTTCTCGGTGTTCTAGTTTAATTATGCCATTGATAATCCGATATGAGTTGATGGTTAGCTGCATAGAGTTGAGATTATAATAGTAAAAGACCTCCTTAAAGAATGTCTAGGGGAAATTGAAGTCCACACTCTATAAAGGCTACTACTGGGAAGGGCATGGAACCCCCATCAGGCATGATGGAGTCCTCCTCCCCAGCCAACCTGAGGTGAACATCGGGCTGGGATGGAGAACACTCGACGAAAATACTCTATTTTTTTTTTGGGTGTCTACTCTCCACCTGAATATACCCATGATATCGGGTGATGAAGATTAGGGTAAAATTTCAAAAAGAAATGTTTGGTGTGGGTTTAAAGACCTCGATTAAACCCTAATCTGGCAGCTTTTAGGGTTCTTTCGGACCTAAGGGGGCTTTTGGTTCAGTTTTTCCTAAGTATGTGATTTCTTTATCAAATCTCAAGCCTAAATCTATATGAAAACAAGAATCAATGGCAAGAATCTGGAAACAAGTTAAAGAAAAATAAAAAAGAGCAATGATTCAGACTCAAGAAAACAAACAAAAATTCAAGAACATTAAGTGTATGCAGATGTGCAAAAACTGAGAACAATGACAAAATTCCTAAAGTCTCAAGTGTATGAACAGTTCGTATGTACAGACCTAGAGACAGATTAAAAAAAAAACTAAGTCGCAAACAAGCACGTTTGACACCCAAATGATGAAATTCAAAGCACAAGTAAAGATTCAAGAACACAAATAGATTCACAATGGCAGCAAACAACGTATAAACATGCAATAGAGTACGTAATAAATTAAAGACAGAACTTAAGGGGGAAGAAATTGTGAACTTACTAAGTGAAATGAATGCCAATATAAAGATCACCAGAGTCAGATGACAAGAATGATCGAAAGAAGATGATGAAAAGTGCACCGGAGGTGGTAAATACGGCAATGGCAAAGCTCGAAAGGAACGACAATGGAGGATTTGGGAGAGAAGCTTTAGAGAGAGAAAACTTGAGCAAAAACGAAGGAATGCAAAGTGAAACGACAGAGAGAGAGAAGTTATTTTTGTTACAAATTTGAAAGGGCGGCAAACCATAATGGAATGCCTTGGACAACGTGTTTGTTAGGCAGCGTGCGCAGAAGCGACGCAACCTGATAGCACTTATCAAGTACGAACCAATGAGGGAGCGATGCGTGGAGAAAACAGTTAAGTAAACCGTGCGTGACAGCTCATGCGCAGATAAAACTCTTGGAGTTCTTGATTTAATGAAACAAAAACCTTGGCTATAGGAGCGATCTCGATTAAAGAACTTGAAAAACTTGGTTCTTGGTCATTGATAAAGTAGACTGCCGAGTCTTGGCCATGTGAAGCCGACAAGTGATGATCTCGGTTATCAAGGATGGAGTAAGTCTTAGCTAACGTGCTATGTGGACAAACGATGTAGGTTCCATCATCTCAAGATGCCGAGATAATAGAACCTAGGGGGCAGTTATGGGGAGGACATATTTTGTGAATGACAACACGTGGCCAAGGTGATGCCGAAGTGTCAGTCGAGGTGCCACGTGTCTTGGTCATGACACCGAGGTGATCTCAACTAGGTCGAGGTTATCTGCGAAGATACTGGAATCCGAGATGAGCGGATAAGGGACAAGAGTCCTAGAATTGGAGAGAACCTTAGTATGGATAAAAATAAAGCTCTTATGAAGTTTATCTCTATCTAGCTAGGAGTCCAAGATGAGCATTGAGGCAAAGTCCATTGAAGCTAGGCTTCTACAGGGATCAAGTTAGTGCTGGCTATAAAAGTAAGGCATCCTCGTGGGTCTAAGGTATGTTTTTTATGCTCTGTCTAGTGAGTTAAGCACTATTGGCTATCTTTGAGAGATAATTACTGACTTGATCATCAGAGTGTCCCCGGGTGGACGAACCACCACCGGACTCTTATCTTTCTGTGACAAGTTGTTCGGGCTTAATCTATTCTGCCGGTGTTCTCTTACTGAGTATTCCCTGTTTAGTTGTATGGTCAAAAATCAACACACAAAACTATCAAAAAACATCTATTAACAACAAAAACAACAATCTATTACATGATAATCATCCACAAGCATCCACAAAATCAACCACTCATTACATGATCATCATCCAAACACATACTAAAAATTAATTTGGTAAAAAAATAAAAATATAAAAATGTAAAAGATTTATCATTGTTATATAATTTTATATTATTAACAACAAAAACAACAATATATTACATGATAATCATCCAAAAGCATCCACAAAATCAACCACTCATTACATGATTATCACCCAAACACATATTAAAAATTAATTTGGTAAAAAAATAAAAATATAAAAATGTAAAAGATTTATCATTGTTATATAATTTTATATTTGATATTTATTTTTGTCAAACTAGTTATATTTTATCAAATTAACAACTTTGCCTTTCAAATTAAGCATTTTTAGTTTGCAAAGGAAACGCTATCTTCAATTATCCTTATTTGGAATGAGATTCAAAATTCATAATCAAATGTATCACAATTGAAAAATTAAGGATCAAAATGACACAAATCCTAAACTATAAGGACCGTTAGTATAGTTTGCCCAACTTTCTTTACTCTAGCATTTTGTAGTAAATAAAAAATAATTAAATTATATCATTAGTTTTGTAGTTTAGGTATAGTGTCATTTACTCCCCGTAATTTTAATTCGAACAATTTACACCTTACACTTTTAATTTTGTTACAATTTAGTCCCTCCATTATGCAGTGTTAATAATTTTTTTAAATAAAAAAAACCACATACAAAATTAGAGGGATCAAAGTAAAATTTAAAAGAAACTATAAGGATTATCGGTGTAATTTATTTATTATACCAGCACTCTATAATTTCTTTTGAATTTCACTTAGTGCCTCTAGTTTTGCACATGATATTTTTTTTGTTCAAAATTATAATAGCAAGTGATAGATAGACCACATTACAACAAAATTGAAAGTGTGGAGTTTAAATTGTTCAAATTAAAATTACAAAGGCCAAAATAAAATTTAGCTCAAATTAAAAGGACCAACAGTCTAATTTACCCTTAAAAAGAGGAAAATTACAAGAAAAACCCTAGAGCTGACCCTTTTATCAAAATAAATACTTAGTTTTTAATTTTATCAATTTAAATCGTAATATTTTAATTTATTTTTAATCTAAACTATCAGACTACATCCGCTAAGTAACATTGAAAAAAAAAGAGGCTATTTTAGTCAATATACTCAATATAGGTGTCTGATCAAAAACTCAATATAAGTGTATATAAAATGTTTAAAATATTTTTTTCTTTGAGTTTAATAACTAAAATATCATTTTTTTTCCATTAATTTTACTTAATAATAATAGGCAAATGATTTATATTGAAAAACTAAATTAAAAGTTTAGTGTTTAAATTGACTAAATATAATATTCAAAATTTATTTTATTACAAGAGTCAAACTAATCACATAACAAACAATCTCTTTCATTGATTGACCATTAATTCAATTAATAATTTTAATAATATCAACAATATGTTTCAATTAATAGTTATGATAATTTCATACTTCTATAAGAGAGAAGTTAATGAATTTCATTTTTCTATTAACTCTATTAAATGACAAATTCTGACAATAGAGTATTTATAATTTTCATAATCACATGAAATAATTTATATTTTAAATAAATCTCATTAGTCTATTTATAAAAAAAAAAAAAAAATTATGGGATTTATATTTTGTTTTGTTTTGTTAATTTTGAGGGACATGTTTGTTTGCATGTCACTCTTGAGGCAAACCAGATTCTGTTTTTTGTTTGTGTTTCTATCCAAATTATCATTGGATCAAAAAACAGGATCTTTGTATGCAAATACACTATAATCATCAAATCAATATGCCAAAGCTTGGAACAACCCATTCATCATCACTTGCCTTCTATATATATATATAATTAAACTAGTCTTCATCCTACAATATTCCACACACTTTCTTCCCTTTTTCTCCCAAAAATGTGCCAAAACAAACCTCCAATAAGCCCAACAGTGCCCCTAGGGGCGGTGGCCGCTGAACCACCAGTGCCGGTGGTGCCAACACCCCCAGGACCAGCTTCATATTCATTCCCTCCATTTCCAAACCATCTTCCTCAAGGCGAGTGGTCCTCCGGCCTCTGCGATTGTCTCGATGATCCCTCTATTTGTAACTTAATTTACCCCCTCTCATTATTTTCTTTTTTTCTTTTCTTTCTCATCCTTTCAATTAGCATCTAAATTCTGTAATATTTAATGGCAAATGAGTTAAGCTTTGATGTGTTTGAAGGTGTTGCCACTGCTTTCCTTCCATGCGTCACCATGGGGAAGATTGCCCATATGGTTGACAGAGGGACTATATGTAAGCCTCCTCAATTCTTCTTTGTTTTTTCATTCTTCATTATTTTCAATACTGCATTTATTTTGGATGGATCACTAGAGAGATTTTTTTTATCTCTATGTGTGGCATTACTTGTTCTAATTACCAGAGTCGGCCTTGTGCAGAACCGAGCAAGACGGCCTCCTCGGGCCCTAAAAAATCTAGCGCTTATAGTTGGTCCAATTTTTTTTTTAACCTATTAAAAATGGCTCAAGTCTAGATTATAAAAGCATAATTAATAGTTTTGTAGCTAAAAATGTAAATAAAATAATGTTTACTTGATATTTTATTATGATTTATTTGGTATATAGTTTTGAATTGTTTGTGTTTTTTTTTTTTTTTATTGTTGTAACCTGCATTTTTGTATCCATGCAACTAAATTTTAATAGGTAAATTTAGATATAACCAAACCAAACCAAACCAAACCTTAAGTCTCATCAAATGAGATCCGCTACATGAATCTTTCTTCACCACTCGACTCTATTTAAGGTCATTTCGTTTGTCAAATTAAGGAGGTTCATATCTCTATTTACTATACTAACTCACGTCAATTTAAGTCTACCCCTTCTCCTAATACTTTCATTTACCGTCACTATATCGCATTTCTACACTACCTACCTCTATTGGTTTCCATTGTATATAATCAAACCATTTCAATCTATTCTCTCTCAATTTATCTTCTATCAGTACTACTCCTACCTATTCTCGAATATACTTATTCCTAAATCTATCTTTTCTACTCTTACCACGTATCCACCTTAGCGTACTCATCTCAGTAACACTCGTCTTATCTACATGTTATTTCTTAGTTGCCCAACATTCCACCCATATAACATCGCTAGTCTAATAGATGTTTCATAGAACTTCCTGTTTAGTCTAGTGGGTACTCGTTTATCGCACAGTACACCAAACGCATTTCATTTAAGTCACCCCGCCTTAATTTTATGGACCACTTTAGCACCAATCTCCCCCGCTATTGTGATAATTGATCATAAATAGCGAAAATGTTCACTCTTAGGTAGTTCTTGATTCTCAATTTTCACTTTTTCTCTGCTTCCATTTTTACTGTTACAAAAATTACACTCCATGTACTCTGTCTTAGTTCTATTTATCATAAATCCTTTAGATTCAAGTGTTTCTCTCCAAGTCTCCAACTCAATGTTAACTCATTCTCTAGTCTCATCCACTAACACGATATCATCTGCAAAAAGCATACACCATGGCACATCATCTTGAATATTTATCGTCAATTCATCCATTACTAAAGCAAAAAGATAAGGAGTTAAGGTTAATCCTTAGTGTAACCCTACAACAATTGGAAATTCACTTGTCTCTCCAGCAGGCGATTTAATAGTGGTCACCACACTTTCATACACATCCCTAATTATAACAATGTAATCTTTTGTCACCCCTTTCTTTTCTAACACCCACCAAATTATATCCTAAGACACTCTATTATATGTTTTCTAAAGATTGGTAAAAACCATATAAATATCTCTTTTATTTTCTCTATACTTTTCTATTACTCTCCTCAAAAGATAGATTGCTTCCATTATTGACCTATCAAGCAGAAACCCAATTTGATTCTCTGACGTCTCTGTTATATCTCGCAATCGACGTTCCGTCACTCTCTCACGCACTTTCATTAAATGACACAATAGCTTAATTCCTCTATGGTTGTTGTAGTTCTGGGCATCTCTTTTATTCTTATAGATTAGCATTAAAATACTCTTCTTCCACTTCTCTAGTATTTTTCTAGTCAACAAAATCTTGCCAAATAACCTAGTCAATCAAGCAATCCCCTTCTTATCCAAACATTTCTCAGCTTCAATAGGGATATCATCTAATCCTAAAGCTTATTCGATTTCATCTTTTTAAGTGCAATCTTCACTTCAAAATTCCTAATCCTATGATAGCACCTGTAGTCCTGGTTTTTCTTATTACTGCCTACTTCTTTCTTTTTTGACCTATCTCCATATTCTTTATTTAACAACTTCTCAAAATAGTTCTTTCACCTCTGCTCAATCTTTTCATCCTTTGCCAACACTTTAAAATCCTCACTCTTAATATACTTAACCTGATTAAAATCTCTTGTTCTCTTCTCTCTTATCTTAGTAAGTTTGTATATCCTCTTCTCTCCTTCCTTATTATCTAGTCTAGTGTATAGGTATTAATAGGCTTTCAACTTAGTCTCCCTCACAACTTTTTTGATCTCCTTATTAGCCAATCTGTAGATCTTAAGGTTTTCATCAATTTTATCATTTTGCCACTTTTAAAGCACTCTTTTTTCATTTTTACTACCGTCAAACCTCCTCTCTGCACCGCCAAGTTTTTCTAGAGTTAAGTCCCTTTCCTTTTGACTCTCTAAGAACTTCCCTTGAGATTATCTTTATACAATTGACCATCGAGTTCCACATAGTGTTAGCACCATCTTCCAAATCCCAAATACTTTATTTATCCATTCTATTCTTAAATATTTCTAGTTTATCCCCTTTTAGGTCTTACCATCTCATCTTACGACGTCCACTACTGGTATTGCCCTTTAAAACATAAATCTAGTACCAAAATTCTTTTTTTTGACATCAGGCTCTCTCCAAGTAAATTTAGATATATGAAAATAAAATTATTATTATTATTATTATTATTATTATTATATAAAGGAAGGATCTCATGTTTAGAATGATATATTTTTTAAAAAAGATTTTTAATATTTGGTTTAACAGAAAACAAAAGTATATAAATATATTTTTCATGGTTAATAAAAAAATAAATCTATTTAAATGAAAAATATTTTATCTTTTAAAAAGTGAAACGTTTTTCAAATTAAAATCTTACCAATGTCACAACATTGTTACTGTCACAGTCACCTCCACCAGCACACCACCACCATTACCATCACAACTGTTACTACCTCCACTACCACTATTGCTGCCCACCATTGCCACCACATGAGCCAAAATAGATTTTTATCAAGTGCCCTCACAAATTTGCGATCCAAACAACATAGCCTTACGGGTACTAATAAAATAAGTTTGGGTGTTGGTTGTCTTGTTTTTTTGGTTGCATGTGTTCATGTATATGGACTATGAAGCTTGTTTTGCGGCGAGCATGATATACATAGCGCTGGGATATGCTGGGTGTGCCTCGATGTATGGATGCACATATAGGACCAAATTGAGGGGTCTGTTTGGATTGCCAGAAGGTTCAATTCCGGATGGATTGGTTCACTGTCTTTGCTGTTTTTGTGCACTTTGTCAAGACTACAGGGAACTCAAGAACCGTGGCGCTGATCCCTCCCTTGGTGAGTGAGACCACTTCTAACCCCACTTTGTGTTTGAGATAACTTCCCTAATTTTTCTTTTTTCTTTTTTCATTTTTAGTGAATTAAACAAAAATTAAAAATTGAGTAAATTACACTAACCTCCTCTAAAGGTTGGAGAAATTACAATAAGTCTCACAATTTTAGCACAATTACATTGATTTCCCTTTTATTATGGCAAATATGGACCGAAACTAATGCAGATGGTATGAAAAAAAATCCATTAAATACAAAACAAAACACAAAACAAATAAATTCTTTCTTTATATGTATTTTTTAAAATTATTTTTACTTTTTAAATCCTTTACACTAGAAAGAAGCGAAAATTAAAATAATTTTGACACAAATTTAAAAAATAAAAATAAAAATCAGTCAAGATAAAAAATAAAAAATAAAATTTAGGAACAAGTGTCACATTTTTTTACTAATCCGAATACAAAACAAAACACATATAGTATAGCCTTATACATAAAAAATTATTTTACAGGTATAAGGCTATATGTATGCATCACTTTTTTATTTACTAAAATTATTTTGTATGTATGAGGCTATATGTATGTATAATGTATATAAATTTGTAGCATGTCGGATTAGGAACAAATTTATTTTATTAGGAACAAGTGCCACTTTTTTTAACTAATCAGAGTTGCTACAAATTTATATACATTATATTATACATATATATATATATATAGCCTTATATGTATAAAATAATTTTAGGCAAAATTTTAGATCAGTTCAAAGCTAGA
Organism: Camellia sinensis; assembly: GCF_055761805.1. Lineage (NCBI taxonomy): Eukaryota > Viridiplantae > Streptophyta > Magnoliopsida > Ericales > Theaceae > Camellia > Camellia sinensis. The sequence goes on from NC_138970.1 coordinate 154,067,361, forward strand.
ATAATAATTATAAAATAGTAATAAATTTTATCAATATAAATAATTAAAATTATAAACTTTTCTATATATACGTAATAATTTTTTCAATTTATCTCTGATTGGTAATTTCCCATGATTTTATTACACTGATCATATTTTTATAGCACATTTGATATATCATTTGAATTATCACCGCTATATTTATTTAATAAATCTCATCACCTATGTATATTTTAAAAGCATAGTAATAAACAATATGACAATATTGAGAAGTCATATGGAGTAATTCATGAAACTAAATATTGTGGTTGATTGATCATGGAATGTGTGCAAGGTTGGGAAGCCAATGTAGAGAAGTGGAATCAAGAAGGAATTACTGCACCACCAGTGGTAGAACCAGGGATGGCTCGTTAGGCCTTGCCTCTTCTCCCTCCTCCAAATTTCTCTATGTATTTGTCTGTTCATTTACTTTCTCATCCCTATTTTGTTGTGTGACAATTTTAAAAAACTATATCAATAAATGTAATGCCTTGTTAAAGTTTTACCAAGTAAATAAGTAAATAATGCTACTAAATTACATAGTGATATCAACTAATATGACTAATCAAAATGAATTGCATGAGACCAACATTCTCTTACACGTGGCAGGTCCTAGTGCTTGCTACTTTACTCATTTCAAACTATTCATTGATGAGTGACATTATATAATAAGAATAATTTTATATGCACTAATTAGTGTACTAACTAGTTTACTAACAGATAATGTGATATAATTTTAGATATTTTGGGTATTTATAATTTATATAATATGTGAGGTTAATAATAATATCATAACACTAATTAGTGCATGTAGCACCACCGTAATAATAAATAAGAAATTAAAAACATATCATCTCATGCTTAACCGAGAAAGCTACATGTGTTGGATATCACCCCCATGTGGGTGATCATTTCTCATGTGTTGGCCATGTGGAGAAGGAGCTGGCCATGTGTTGTGCCAACCAACCTCTTCACCTTCTCTTCAGTGTATAAATGGAAAGGTTGAGGGGAGAATTTGTGAGAGAGAGAGCAAACCAAGAGAGTGAGAGATGTGAGGCAGAGAGACTGTCTCTCTAGGTGTGAGAGAGGGAGACGGGTGAGTAGGTGAGTGAGGATAGTGTGAACTCCTCCTCTATTGTAATCTTTCTGTAATCTCTCCATTGTTATGGTGATAACCGGTTACTTTCCCGTAGACGTAGGCATTAAGGCCGAATCACGTTAAATATGGTGTCTCTTTGAGTGTGTGAATGTTTTTCAAATTAGAATGATTTCTAGAAAGTTTTAGGCGAAATTCCCGATCCCCAACAACATGTTGATATCAAATCTATATATTTTGCTCCTTTGAACCATTTAGCATCTCTAACTGGTGTGCCAATTCCTACATGACATACCAACAATCAAATTTGACTCTAAATTTTTGCTCCACCCTATATGTCAAAACATGACATGGATTTGGCAAAGCGTCTCAGCATGTCAAATTTGACATGCTGAGAAGTCACGCATTTTCTTCTTCTTCTTCTTCTTAATAAAACAATAACGATAACATAATTTCAAAAAAATTGATGATGAGCAATACTTCACATAACACCTAACAAAAATTTGGCAAAAACAAAAATAGTAACCAAAAATTACGCAACAGTAATAAAAAAAATTATTAATTTTGAATTATGTTTAAAAAAATACTTTATAATTATAGCATTTTTAAAAAATAAATAATATTTAAATGGGATTAAACATCTTTCAAAAAGAAATTCATTTTAATTAGTGTGGAGAGCTATAAAAATAATTATAGCACTTTTTTAAAAATAAAACAATATTTTAATTCATCTTTTAATAATAAAATTTGACATTCTCCAGATATGTCAAATTGGCATATGCCAATTTGTCACCCAAGCCTTCAATTTTATTTGACATACCAAAATTTGACATATAGGTTGGAGATGCTTAAAGTCACCAAATCCAATTGAAAAAAATAAAATAAAATTTGACCACGTTAAGATTCTATACAAAACTACAACATACAAGAATCACTTCTTTTTTTTTATCTGAAAGTGAAAATTTTGTCACAAAAACAATTGGGGACCAATTCATATCGTCGCTAAAGGTCATTCCAAAGAGTCAAAAAAGAATTTTTAGTGACAAAATTTTGAAAATGTTGCTACAAATATACTTTTACGAACAAAATCATTTGGTGCCAAAAAGATTTATATTTTGAGACAAATTTTGGTCTCAAAAGGGTAGTAATTCATCACTAATAAATATTCAGTTTTGTCGCTAAAAATACAACGACATTTTTGACAATTAAAATATTTCATTCTTAAAAAGTGATTTTATGTATGAATTTTTATTTTTAAAACCTTAATTTGTTGTAGTAACGGTCAACATGACTGAATCCATTCAAATGGCAACCTAAGCAAAACAAGTTAGAAATAAGCCCAATACGATTCAAATTGATTAAGGTAGGAAGCGGATTGGCTTTTTGACTTTTTTGGTTATTTTAGCCTAGGGCTAAAAAGCATGGTTTGGAAATGATTATTGACTTTTTTTTTAGAGAAAAAATGTAATGATTGTGAGTTGGATATGATGTTGTCTTATTTAGCCAAAAAGCCTATTTTATTTTTTGTGGTTATTTTAGCCAAAAAAAACCTGGCTTTTTTCTTTCCAAACCATGCCTAAGTGGATCTAAAAAAAATTTAAAAAATGATTAAAATATTTTTAAAAATCATTAAAAATACAAAAATATGAATTCAGCAGTTAAAAAATTGTTTTTGAAAACTCAAATTGAGAAGTTACAGGATGTTTGTTTGGAAGGATTAGAGAGGAGAATTAGACTTCATGTCCAATTCACCATGGAGTCCATTATTTGGTTGATAATTTGTAGGTCGAATTAGGAGTTGTTGGACTATTGTGTCCTAAAGGGATGTGGGCTAGAAATGGTGGGATTAGAATCTCATGGGATTAAGTCATGAAATGACACGTTTGCCCTTCAAATATTTGATTTCATTATGTATTGTATTTAATAAAATAAAATAAAATATAAAAATCTCAATTAAAAAATAAAATAAAATAAAATAAATTTATTTAATTTTTGTTGATGTTTATTTATTTAATTTTTAAATAAATTTTTATAGATGCTGTATTTTAAAATTTTCTTTTAAAAAGAACATAAATTTTTATTGATTTTTTATTTATTTAATTTTAAAAAATAAAATAAAATAAATTTTTATTTAATCTAGTTAAAAAATTAAAATGTTATAGACAAATTTATTATTGCTAGTAAACAATTGGAAAAGGTAAAATAGTATATTGAACATTTATCCTTCTTCATAATATTCCAATCAAATATTGGATTCAACAACATAGTCATTTTCAGACATCTAATCTCATAAGAAAATAAACATGTGATACACATCTGTAAATTAAAACACAAAACATGCAGCGGAATAAAATCATCAGATCATACCTTTTGATGATAGAACCTCGTGGATAAATCACGTGCTTCCAGAATCAGATCAATCAATCCCAGCAGTGGGGTGATATTACAATGGTGAATATCACCCACACAAACCACAGTGCAACTGACTTGATCGTTGTTTCTTGGGAGAGAGTCAGTATATGGGTAGAAAACAGACTCAACGTTGTTTCTCTTAGATTACCCATAACCATATAACAAATATTTAATATATTATAATATCTATCCATATCAGTTAAGATACAGATAATATCTAATATATATTATATCTATCTATATCAGTTCAAACTGATAACGTCTGTTTCAAGAGTGGTTATCCTAAATAGGTTTGATTTCAAAATCAAAACCTATTTGGATAAGGATTCAAAATCAAATTTAATGGTCATGCCACATGGGCGCCCATTACTAACAACATCATTTCTGACCAAATAGTCGAGGGACACTACAATAAAACTCACTTTTAACGACATGAAATGCACGCCGTGGTGAGAATTCTACGATGTGCAATATAAAGTTGTATAATAACCAGTCATGAAAAGTTATTCATTTCAATAGCATGTTGCAGTACGCCGTTAAAAATCCTTTAATAGCGGATCACGTGCGTCATATTTGAATTTTCTACAACTACTTTTGCACACTGTTAATTCAAGAAACGAACCACGGCGTTCATTGCTAGTTATTGAATATTTAATACAATGGCTTATTTTGCCTGTTGTAGATAGCCCAAGTTTCACAACATTTTTTGTATGTTGTAGAATATGTATATTTTAAAAAAAAAAAAATCAGCAAGTTTTATTTTACTTGTTCTGTACAATCTAAGAAAACATTACAAACAAACTTCACAAATATATATATATATATATATATATATTAATCAATCACCAAAACATTGTTCCAAACATCCCCCCCCCCCAAAAAAAAAAAAAAACTATCCATAAATTTTGAACATCCAAAAACTATCTATACATTCCAAACCATCAAAAAACATGTTTCTAGATATCAAAAACTATATATCCCAGGATTAATAATCAAATAGATTACAATCCTCTCTTATCCAATCTGTCCAAACAAATATGATCTTAAAAAATTATTTTTAAAATCTCAAAATCAAGTTGAGTGGTTAATGTTTCATTTAACAAATTTGAACTTGAGAGGGATAAGAATGAGGGGAAGATGGACTGTTGTGAAATAAAGATTCACAATCTCATTGTCAGTTCAAGTATATATTATATACAAGTATAAAAACATGGAAAATTAATGTTCAATTTAATTTAGTGAATTTATCTCCAATTGACAAAATAAGTAAATAAATAGATTAAAAATGAGGTTAGGTTAAAGATGAGACATACAAAGAAGGATTTGCAAAGAAGTGAAAATATTTTAGCAAACCCATAAAATAAGCTCTAAATTTCATTCAAGGAAAAAATTGGTAAAAGTAATCAGTTCAAGGCATAGTAATAAAATTTTCTATCCTGTATATCTAAATAATTCTGAAATTTTTTCCCAACCACCTTAATAATACAAACTAGTAATCAACCCATGCAATGCACGGACGGCATTTTTTTAGTTTTAAATACAGACACTTTTATAAAATAAAATTAATTCTTTTTACTATTTTAAACTGTATGTAGATATTTTTATAAAACAAAAATTACACATTGATTTTGAACGAACTACAAAGGCTTGGTTTGGGAAGTAGGTTGCTTTTTGACTTTTTTGGCTATTTTAGCCTGGGTTAAAAAGCTTGGTTTGGGAAGGGCTTTTTGGCTTTTTGACTTTTTTGACTTTTTTTGTGAGAGAAGAATGTAATGATTATAGGTTGGATGTGATGTTTTGTTTGTTATGGCTAAAATAGCCTATTTTGTTTTTTGTGGCTAAAATAGCCAAAAAAACCTGAAAACCATCTTGCCAAACAGAGGCAAAAAGTGATTGTTAAAGGAAAGGCTCAAAAAAGAAAGAAAAAAAAATAGAAAGCCTTAAATTTCAATTAATATTAAAATTTTACCATCGTTATTTCAAAATTATGATTTTTTATTAGTCATACTAAATGTTATATTGGTTTAATGAGTTCCATTTCATGAATAAGTCCACATATATTAAGTGAATTGCCTATTGAGTGCATTTGATAATATACACATAACTATCACTAAAATATTCTAATATTTTCCTAAATTTCATGAATTATTCATGTCAATTAGAGAATGAGGACTCATATTTGTTAAGCTTTTCAACATAAATTCCATTTTTTACTCAAAACTTGTTTTGAATTATTGATCAAAATAATACTAATATTTTTTACAAATACCTTCAAGGAAAAAATTCGATTCACCCATTTGTGGTTCATTTTGGAACACTTTACTCCTTATAATTAAAATATAAGTAGAAGACCCTCTTATAGTTTTGGACTAATTGTAAAATTAAGTCTGTTAATGGTAAGAGGAAAATTACCTAAATATTCATATGCCATATCCTCCTTCTTTCATCTCTAATACATATAATTTTCTATCTTATCACATATTTAACAAATTAAATTATAAATTAATCTAAATACCTTAATTTATTATTATAAAATTAAACTTAATATAATTTTTATTTTTTAACCCAGTTTCTTATTTAATAGCATTTAAAATTAAATATATATATATATATATAAATATTTATATATTTAACAAATTAAATCATAAATTAACTTAAAAATTCAAATTTATTACCATAAAATAAAACGTTAATCTAATTTTTATTTTTTAACCTAATTTTTTATTTAATAACATCTTAAATTAAAGATATTGTACGGGGAACAAATATTCGTCATTTTCCGTACTCCTCGTGTCCAAGCTCCGCTTTCTTCTAAACAACTTGAGAACACAAAGACGATGAGCTACGCGGCAGTGTACTGCCGGAAAAAAACTCTCCAACGATCAAGTTAATTAGCACCTTTTTAGAGAGAGAAAGAGAAAGGCCACCAAAGAGAGAGCCCTGTGTGCAAGAAAACTCCAAACCTCTTCATGGAGGCACTACACAGTTTTAAATAGCCTCTGCGCGCAGCACTCTGCTTGTTCTTTTCTGGACGCGTAGCTGTACTGCACTCTCTATTCCTTACACGTGTACGCGTCAATACTGCCAAACAATATTTGGCCAAAACAGCCAAATGGTATTGACGCGTACTACTGGCGAGTTTTCCTCCTCGCACTCTGATTGGGCCGCGTAGCGGCCCCTGCTGTGCTACCCATAACCCAGCATAAGGCCATTTACCAACTTCCAACAATCGGCTCGGCTCCGAGTTGTCCAATCGGTCAACCGCGGCTTGCCAAATATTGCTCGGTCCATACAACGAACGGTGTCATTAGTTCAGATTATCCTTAGGTCGGCCCATTCCACATGTAGTCCGATCCTTTGTTTGGTGTGAATTCCCTTCAATTGCACACATAGCTCGGCCTACACTTCTTGACCGAGCACTTACATAGCTCGGCCATTTTGCTCATTGGATTTTCCTCCCTCACATATATTGTAGGATAATTTTGACTATGGCTTATGATTTTTCCATTTCCCATTGGGTGACTCTAAATACACGTTATCTTTTTGTTGGACACCCCAACTTTAATCTTTTTTTTTTAAATATCATTTTATTAGGCTATCTTCAATGCTACACCAAATCCATCACCAAATTCAAATTTGATAAAAAAGTATATTTTTTTTGTATTCCAATGATTTCATCAAATAGATATTAAATTGAAAACATCAAAAATATTTCACCAAACTGAGGACTTTGTGTCTTTCATCAAATCATTGTTCACTGCAACCCTCTCTTCTTCTTCTCTCTCTCTCGCGGTAATGGTAGGTAATGGGGTTAAGGTTTTAGGGAAAGGAGTGGATGGGCAACATCAGAGAAGGAAGGGAACTAGCTGGCAAGAGTTGATGAAGGAAAAGAAGGGGAGCACATGCCACGAAATGGGGCACTGGAGGTAGCTCCAGCGGCAAAGATAGCTTCTGCGATTAATTGGTGAATAAGGATAAATTTGGAATGATTTGGGATATTCAATAACAAAAAATCAAATTTTTGGTTGGGGTGTCTAAAGAATTGCGGTGCTCAATCAAAAAATCAGAGTACATTAAGATCTATCCTTTCCTATTCTCAATTTGGAAGAATGTGACACGTCATTTTCGTTACTTTTAAAAACAAAAACAGATGGTAGTATTTTAGTTCAAAATTATAAGAAGATTATCTATCTATATTTAAATTATAGAAAGTAAAATACTTCAAGTCGAAATTACAATAGGATAAAGTAAATTTTATTTTATTTTTAAATTACAAAATATTTCAAAATCGAGAAATTATCTCTTAATCCCAAATCTTTGTCACCATACTTGAAGGTCAAGATGGAGATGTCAATTGATGTTTGAAAACCACACCATCCAAATATTAGCACAGTTACCATGATTTGGTGAGACAGTTGATCCAGTCAAACCGGTCTACCTTTTTTTTTTTTTTTTTGGAACGATGAAACCAATCCATTAAATAACTCCAAGCCGATTTACCTTGATACCTCTACTTAATGTTTATTGTATTTGTTTAAGGCCAAAACAAAATTCAATGCTACACTTGACAGTGCTGACTCCAAATTGACATTGACATCAGCAGTATCATCCACCTCGTTAAAGCAACAAATCCTTGTCACACACAATTTTCATATTTTTTTTTTAGAAGCGTTGATTAGAAGATATTTATATTTTACAAATGGAAAATGATTTAGAGCCCTAAAATCCCTCCCCTAATCCCCCTAATTTCCTTTTCTGGAAACTGTTTTCTTTTTCTTTTCTTTTTTTTTTTTTTTTTTTTTTTTTTTTTTTTTTACTTAAAATGGATTTTCGGGGGATTCGGGGGTCCCCCTTTCGGGGGATGAATCACTTCCCTTTACAAATTTCAAAAGAATCACGTTAAATTAGACAATCAACTATTTATAAAATCCAATAACACAAATTCATAAGTCCTACATAAACCAAAATACAAGAAATAACTCCATAATAAAAAAAGAAACAAGTAAGAAAATAATTTCATAATAAGCAATAAATAAATAATTTAAGAAAAACTCGCTACATCTTTAACCTTTCGAACCCGATTAATTAACTCCATGTTTAACAGCAAGATTTGTGCACAAATATTTATTTGCATATTAGTTAGTATTTTTAACATTATTATTGTGAAAAAAAATCATTCTACAACTTGCTCAAAAATTAAACCAATAGGGTGTTTGCCAAAACCACTGCATGCGCTTCATTAATAGACCAAGATTCAACTCTCCTCATTTATTTTGTTTCTCCCTTTATATTTGTTTACTGGGTCATTCTAAAAGACACTCATATACAAATTATAACTGTCATAATTAAATGTCACAAATATAATTAAAAACTTTTTCAATCTTAACCAAAATAGTAAGATAATCAGCATTATAACAAGTTTTAAGCAAAAATCAGAAACATCATAACCGAAATATATGTATTATAGATTTTCCCTTGTTTATATTGTTGAATTTATTAGATAGTTGAATATCCAGTGATGATATTTATAAATTCGGATAAATTATAAATACATTCTCTAAAATTTAATTAAAATACAAATCGTCCCCTGTAATTTTAAAAATTACATTCACCCACTGAAGTTTCTAATTTCATAACATATCACCCTTTTATTAATAAATCATTAAGTCAATTAATAAGTTTTAATAATGTTAGAAATATGTTTCAATTAATAATTTAAATAAATTTATTATTTTATTAGAGAGCAATTATGAATTTTATTTTTTTAATTAATTCCATTAAATAAAAAATTCTGACAATAAAATATTTATAATTTTCTAAATTATAAGAAACAAACTGTATTTTAAACAAATTTCAAAACTTATAAATTCTCATACCAATTCACAAAAATATAAAAAACAAAACTCACCTCCATAAAAAAAAAAAAAATAATTAAAAAGAAAACGTGAAACTCATTTAGTAGTAAGAATTTAATACAGTATTTAATACATAGACGTGCACTAACGCACAAGAGTGGTTATATTCTTTGTTTTGGATCCATTTGGAGACATCTCTGTGAACTACCTTCCATTGATCTAGAACATTGACCCCATCAAAGCACCTTTCTTCAGGTGGCCTCTCTATATAATGATCCTAACAAAACATGTGATCACAAAAACCCAATATCTTCAAGCTCTCCCATGGAATTCAGATACAGTTTTAACCCACAAATGGACATGAAAACGGAGCATAGTCTAGAAATAAAAGGTGACAACGACGACGATGATGCTTTCTACGCCGAACTCAGACGTCAGATTCTGATTCTGACTTCCGAGGATGATGATGATGCAGACTTACCGAGAAGCAAACATTCAAACCTAACAAGAGGTGCTAGAGAAGGCTCAAGCCCCAGATTCTCTGCTTCGCTAATACCCGGAAGTTATTTCAGTTGGTTGGAGAAGGAAAATACAAATACGAATGCTTGTGCTGTACCTGTCTGGCTTGTCAACCTGTGGAGATCTGGCAATGGGACGGGGGTGTTCATTCCTCATATTGTCAAATCCAGAAGACGAAGAAAAAAATCCGGTATGTTCTTCAATCCACAATGATTGTGGCATGTGTTCTCAAAATTTTCAGTAACTGACATCAATAATGATTTGCAGGAAAAAGATACAACAAACAAGCCAGTGGCATACAAGAATGAACACCTTTCCAATGTCAAAAGATGTGAAATTAAACCTTATTATGTATAAAATGTCAATACATAGTGACAATAAAAAAAATATATATATATATAGGCAATTCGTGTACTAACGATGATTATAATAATAAATCAGAACAGACTAGCATTTGCTAATCTGTATTTTCTAGAAGATAACAGATAATTGTTTTACAGATTTGAGGATGATTTGTGAAATTTCACAATAACCCAGAAATGTTCACTTGAGGCATTGTGAGGCATTTGAATTCATATTTGAAATTAAATGGGAATGCCCACGATATGGAAAAGTACACTAACAAGCATCTGAAGCATTAGTATTATCCAAATGTAGTTAATATTGCATTAGAAGGCTACAACATAGACTAAATTAATGTTGGCGACTCCTCAAAAACTACCTAAGAGTATGCACGGTTACTTCTCAGATACTATAATGTTTCTTCAAGCCGTGAACAACTAGCAAATTTCATGGTGCATTGCTTTCGATGGTTTTGTAATAGTGGCGATATAGCTGATTAGACACATCTGTCAGTCCTTGGGGCGTGCTAACCATAACGAACTGAGGGCACGTAAGCGTGACATGTAATCACCAATTACAAGAAGAGCACGAGCTGCTTGTCGAGTGGTCAAAATACGGTGCATTTGTTGCAAAGTTTGTTGCCTCAGGAGGTCAGCCTAACAAAGGGGGAAAAAACACAGTTTATATATACCATTCCTTTAAGAAGAACAATGGGGCTGTTTGGTGCAAGTTTTGAAGTTGCTTATAACTTCTTTTTTATTTTGAAATTTTGTGTAAGAGTATTTGGTACAACTTTCGCTTACAACATATGAAGTAGAAATAGCTTAAAAAAACTTGAAAAAATTTTGATTATTGGAAAACAAGGAGAAGGGTATTTTTAGCTTTTGTTTTCTAATTATCAACTTTTAGCTTACTGGAAGTTGCACCAAACAAGCCTAATATCTAAATTCTAAACATCAAATCGTATGAGCTAGATTGGTTACGCTTTTGAAATAAAACTTGATACCTGATGGAGGAAGTTCTCAAGCGTGGCAATTTTGCCCATTGCAATTGCCATTTGTCCCATGTAATCAGACACATTTCCCGAACCAGTAGGGCCCAGACAGTTGGAGGATAAAGTCTCAACAAGGGACTGTTGTAAAGCTTCCATCCCTTGAGACAAGGCATCCTCGGCTTGTTGGGAGGATTGCTGCAGATTACATATGCCCATCAGCTGTTGATCCGTTAAAGGTTCAAGATGGTTCCCAAGAATCTGAAATTCAACAAAATGAAATAAATAAATAAATGCAAATCACGATATTTGATTACCCTCGAAGTCAAACCATGTAACAGAAAATAACCTTGAGAAGTTCGGATGACCGAAAACCACCAAGCCACATGAAGCACCTCTCCACGGGAGTTTTCCACATGCCAGAAAGCATGTGAAATACATCAGATTTTGCACCAATACCTTTTAGCCTGAATATATCATCATAATGTGACATTACTCCGTCAACAAGAAGGCGTAGTTCATTATCACCCACGTTAGAATTTACAGCTGATCTAAGATCATTGATCAATCGTTGATGTTCATCAAGCCAGCGTGCGTAATCCATGTCAAATGCCAAGGCCCCTGTTCACATTCCATATCATCAAACTGTTAGTTTCTAAATAAAAATTAATTCAATATTTGACAAACAAAACAATCTTGAATAGGGGTGTGAATATGTCACTTCATAGAATGGAAATACCACCACCGAATATAGGATACTATGCTATTGGGTTGACGCCAAGTAAAATACAAGATACAATATTGGAAAATGCTAGAGGTCCCAAAATTTCTACCAAATATCTCGTGGATGTGGACCCCACACTTACGTGGGACCCACCGCATGTGAGATATTTGGTATAACATTTGGTAAAAATTTTGGTATCTATGGCATTACTCTACAACATTTATCCATCTTGTCCCTTGGAGCATATTTGTATTAATTTTGCAAATAGAACTGAAATCGGAAAGTTAGAACCAATGTTCTTGAAAATCACATAGGCATAAAGGCTTGCAAACAATTTCTCATTCACAACAACCAAACAAATAGAATATACATTGTCACTCTATTGCATGGACTCAAGTATGAGTGTCAGATGTGGATGTGGATGTGTCCCAGTGTCAGATACATCTAATTCTCGTGTCCAAGAACATGACGACACAGCTATATTTCATCTCTTAAATACTTTTTTAAATTATTTTCTCAGGGTAAAATGGTGTTTACAAACTAAAACAGAGCATTCTATACTTAAAATGAAGTCTTATGCATTGTTATTTAGTAGACTCGGCTACTTGTAACGGTGCATGTCCAACTCGAGATGTATCATCATATATCCCATACCCTTGCCCATGTGTCAAGTAAGCTTCACAAATTTAGAAGAATCCATCACTTTAACATAAAGTAGTCACAGTACCATACAACAAAATACTACAGCACCTAACAATGAGTTTGCTCTTGCTCGACCATTCAGATTGCAGTAAATATATACGTTGCAATTGAGTTAAATGTTGTAGTGCAACAAAGAGCAGCATTAACAAAATTAACCATTTTCCCATCAAAATATACTATCAAACAAGACCTCTCAGCCTTTTTTTAACTAGTACTATAATGTTGTTTTCACATGTAAAATTTGTGAAATCAAGTCCCTCGTTGCCAAAGGACTAAAGTAATATGAAGTAACATGGTATCAAAGACCATGTAACATGGTATCAAGTCCCTCGTTGCCCTCACCTTAATATCTAGCTTTTGAGGTTGGGTTCTACCCAAGACCATGTAACATGGTATCAAAGCCAGAGTACCTAGGGATGGGTAGAGTGCGTGTCCTTGGCTTGCAAGGGGAAAGTGTTGCCGAGCGAGCACGCATGCTGCACTCAAGATCGTGTAATAATATTTACATCAAACTATACAATATTTCCCTTGAACAAGGGGGGTAATTGCTAGGGGATTCACAAAGCAAGCCAGGTCCAGTCCTCATCTGATCTGAACTTTCTAGGATGATATCACTATGTCAAGTAGAGATTGTACTTGTATGTTTTGGATTGTATATGAATTTCATCAAACTGAAATCAACTGCAGTGGTGATCTTGAATCATCAAACAAAACCTACTGCTTTTCTTTTCCCAAAGGATCCAAAGACCTCTATAACACCAGTTCCCAATGGACCAAGAACAAGCTAAAGGCATATATGGAGCAAACACTGAAACTGTGCTGAAAGCACCTTATGTTACATCCAGAGTAAACTGAACCAACAGTTAGTTGGATGGTATCCCCGTTGAAGATTTTTTACAAAATCATAAGCACAATCTGAAGCTCGCAGTCTGAAACAGGACCATTTATACAATTTGAGTAAACTCCAAAACAATTTCATCTAGTGTTTGTCACCAGTCCACTCATACTTCCATGAATAATACGAACAAAATTGGAGATAAAGGACACCCTATTTCAGACCCTTGGTCCACTTATCCAATACAAGAACATTGTTGGACTCCTATTCACATGCACTGAGAACCCAAATGCATTTTCAAATTCCAGAAGTTCAAAAACTATGGAAGCATTATTAAGCCATTAAATCATTAAGAACTCTCAGGCTATGTTTGGATCTTGCTAGTTATACTATAGAGGAATCCTAAAGGTTCCTAAAGAGGTAAAAAAAATTAAGACAAACTTTTCAGTTCTTTCATTCAGACAAATATAGGAATTACAACCACTACTGCCAGCATCGACAGCTTTTGCAAATACTAAAAGACTATATAATGCTGCCTATTTCCAGAACCGTGCAGTAATTCAAAAAGACATAGTCTACAATTTCTTCAGTATTAGGTTCAAAGAGCCTTGCTAAACCTGTCCAAAAAGTGACTATCACAAAATCAAACTAGCAATGCTGAAAGTACCAGACCCTTAACCATAGCCATACACTATTACTATTGACATGAAATTTAAGATACGCCTTTCTTAGCACTCTTGACTAAATGGCTGCATTACCAACATGGGACCTCAATCCACATTTTTACAACTTAATAATGTAGATGGATGTTCTGACAGTATTCTGAGAACTACAGCCTGATTCACATCATCATGTTTGTCCCATTTTCCTTACCTCATCCCACATCATCATGATCTGACAGTATTCTATGAACTACATAAAGCATCCTATCAAAAGAACTCAAGAGAGCAGCCAATACAAGTTTCTTCATGTCACTGGAAAACAGGTGGTTCTAATATACACACACACACACACACACACACATAACGCATGCATATAGAGGTAGGAAGAGGATTGACAAAATCTATACGTAAATCTGACACATGATCAAGATCTGGCATCACTACTTAATAAAGATGAACTTTTTTGTATGTGGTGTACTCATTATATCATATTGCATCTAAAAGGCTACCAAATCAATGAAAAGTTCAGCATGATCACATAACTTAAGTCCCCAACAAAGATGGCAAGACTGATACTTGGACAGAACTAGTAAAACAAGTGAAATGTGCTACGTCGTATAATTTTCCTTTAGAGTTGCCAAGATCTTAATAAAACTAAAGAGTGCCTGACAGCTACTTAATTATCTAAATAAACCAAGCCTTATTTTGAGAACACTTACTGTTATAGCTTTTGTTCATTAGCTGTAGAAGGATAACTCGTGTCAACTTATTACCAAAGCCTAAAGTTTTCCAACAACCAAAGAATATGCATGTAAATTTGCTCACCATTACTACCCATCGAGTGATACTGATCTCCAGATAATCCCGATGCAATAAAAATACCCTACATTAAAATGAAAATTTTTGATAATAAATTTCTGGAAAAAAAATATTGTGTACAGGCAACAAGAAATGCATATCAACAAATGTCATTTTAAGAAATGCATGGAAATTGAAGAGGATAACCTAGAATGAACCCAAGAAAAGTGCATTGTAAAACTAAACTACATAACAAATCTGTAAACGACCATATTAAAGTTTTTCTTAACTTTGTCAGTTATTGTTTATGGCACAATTTTAGGAAAGGGGGGATTCTTCTCAAAATAGTAATTATTAGTGCTACCAATTAAACCTGTTACTGATTTCCGTTCAAGGGTCAGTAAAAGCATCCTAGGGTTCTTACGTGTATCATCCAACATTTGTTGCTTTATCAAACAATGGATCATGCATTAACCTATATATCATGACACTTCAAATTTTATCTTCCAGATCATAAACCAACCCTTGTACACATCATGCACAATTGGTAGTGTTTGATCTATACAAAAGAGTCATTCATTGGATATCAAATATGTAACACACACACAAAAAAAAAAAAAAAAAAAAAAGACCTGCTGACGTGCTCGTTGAAGCTCCTGCTCTAGTCGTGTAAGCTTGAGCCGACTATGCTCCAGCTGTTGAACATATGCCTATGCAAAACCACAACCTATGAATGATTCCATGTTCTTAACATGTTAATCATAATTCAACAACCAAAACAAGATTAAAATTCCATGTATCTATTTGAAGTACATCTCATGAATACAATATGCACATGATACTATGAAGCATAGACACGGGACATGGATACGAACAACATGGCATGGACGCGTCGACAAGTCCAAACCATTACTTTCTTACTTAATTGACTTATAAGGAGCACAGGAAACTAAGAGAGGATGAAATGCATTACTTTCTTCCTTAATCGACTTTTTCGAGCAGCTTCTCGATTCTGTGCCAATCGACGAAGTGACTGCAATGAAGTTAACCAAAAAAAAAACACAAGCTAAATATTCAAACACAAAAATTAAACCGTACAACAAACTGGCACAACAGTAACATCTAGTCAACACAACCTTCTGGTCTCCTGTTCTTCCCTCGGATTGATCCATTGAATCCACAGCTACAAGTGCTCCATGCTGAACTCCATAGGACTATAACACAATAAATAAATAAATCCATAAGAACTATACTCTAAGAGCTCACAGACTCATTTATCAATTATTACATTGCCACCAATAAGACTAAATTGCATTATTTAATTTCTTTGACAGATGTGAAGTCACTGAATTTTCAGTAAATTTCAATCTGAATATTTCAGTTGCAAACTCTGTTATTAGAATTGTACGATTCGTGATTCGAATTGTACAATTCAATTCGATTCAGTGGGTAATCGATACAAACAGGTTGTGTGAACCACAAATAGCTATGAATCGTAGGTGAATCGATGAAGCGTGAATTGCTAAAATCGAGGTTTGGCTTTCTTTTTTGCTTTTTTATTGTTGGAGAAAGGTTCACACAACATTTTTAAGGTCTTTCGAATTACTATATGCCATCTTTTAACTTTCTACCTCCCCATTTACTCTCAAATACTAAAATCTTAGAGGACAAAAATGAACTTTCTCTCTCTACAATATTCTAGGTTTACATATTCAATTTTATCTAAGTACTTGCATCTATAAAATGAATTTTTTGAAGGCATCAAGTGAAATTTAAAAAAAAAAATTGAAGATTTTGATTTTTTAAACTTGTTAACTTAAAATTTGAAGATTTTGATTTTTTAAACTTGTTAAAAGTTAAAAAGCATTGTTGTTGAGTTATTGTTACTAGGAAATTGAAAGTTTGTCTTTGTTTGTTTTTCTTTATTAAGAATGTTTAATAAAAAATAATATCTAAAAGAGAAAATGTGAAGTGGTAAATATGAAAACCCGTGTTAATTTCTTACCTACACCACATGATCATTATTTAAAACAACATTTTTGATTGATTTAAGTCTAAATATTTTATATTTCTTGGTAAATTTAATATCTAAGTGTGTAAATATATATTTTTCTATCTAATTTAAAAAAGACGACCGAATATTCACGACAATACCACTTCGATTCACAATTTGAATCCCAGATTTGACAGCTAAATAAATAGATCAACCCATTGATAAATTGCAGATATTGGACCCACAGACATGTTTTATAATGACCTTGAGCAAATGCATCACTAAAATGATTAGTTTGGCAATGAAATAGTTGGATTAAATGCCAATGAAATGCTAATTTACAATTTCAATATGGAAAGAGGAGAGAGAAAAGAAAGACCTGGTTTTTATCATCAGTGTCAACATCTGTGGAAGTGTCAGTCTGTTGGCTATTGTCAGCCATTCCAGAATCTCCCCAGTTCTCAAAATTCCCATTTCCCAAACACCCACCACCACTCACCACCATTGTAGTCCCCTTCTGCATCATGAACTGGCCTGTTTCCACCCCTGTTCCTATTGAACCCAGCTGCCTCGAACTAATATTCTACACACCACAAATTGAATTACACACATATATATCAAACAGAGAGAGAGAGAGAGAGAGAGAAGGGTTGGTGGGTAGGGATTAAATACCGTGCTCAGACCCCCAAATTGCAAGTTATTAGAAAGAATAGCAATATTGCTTGGCTTCATATTGAATATGGAGCCTACAGAGAATTGATGAGTACAGAGTAATTAGACAAAGACGAAGGGTAAGAGATAGAAAATAGAGAGAGAGAGAGAGAGAGAGAGAGAAGAGAGAGAGCATTACTTCGGCTTAAATCAACAGCATCGTCGTGATGAAAAGCAGCCGATTGATCGAGCTCTCCAAGATCCGCAAAACGCATATTGTTTCTAGCATTTTCATCACCTCTGTTTCATCACAAAAAAAAAAATACACAAGCACACACCCTCAAAATTCACAATCAGCTTCACACATATACACAACAAAGGACATCAAAAAAAAAAACAAAAAAAAACACCACCTTAAGTAGGAGGAGGAGTGGCAATACATATCAGAGTTAGTAGGAGCTGCCACTGTTTTGAAGTCCTGCATCTCTCTCTATTCTCTCCCTCTCTACTCTCTCTCTCTCTCTTTATATGCAACAGAAATATGCTGCTGAAAGAGATTCGATAGAGAGATAGAGAGAGAGAGGGGGGAGGGAGGGGGTTTTGGAGAGAGAAAGGGAGAACAAATCCTGAAGCTATCTTTTTCAGCAGAGCTGCGTATCAGTACGACTCTGATTTTAAATTTAATTTTTCACGTCAGAGAGAGAAAATTTAAATTTTTTTTTGGTTAATAAATTAGTATTATTGGTTTTGTCTGAATCAGACCTGACCTTTATAAAGGCATTTTAGTTTCCCGATACACCTATATCCAGGGCACAGACCTCCATTCTCAAGACCAATCCCTCCCATTCTCTATCACAGAGCGTTTTCTTCACTTTCCAATAAACAAGTGCTCCTGTTTTACGGTATTGCATATTGGTTGATTGGTAAAATTATCGGTTGCTCATGCGTCACGTAATCAGATCTTACCTCGTGGAAATTAAGTATTTTAGTAGGTTATTTTAATTTTTAATTATTTTAAGGGGTTAAAATTTTTGTATTTAAAGAGATAGTTAGATTTTTTATAATTGGATATAATGTTTGTGAGAGAAAAAGTGAAATGAATATAGATTTGATGTGACATTTTGTCTTATTAATTATTGAGAGCTTTTTTGATAAATCATTTTTCTAAGAGTTTTATTCCATCCAACCCATATTTTTTTTTTTTTTACTATTCCATTAGACCCTATTTGAGGTAAAAAGACCAAAATACCCTTTTCATCTACTTATATTTTATTTAGTCCACATTATTTTCTTATATTTCAATAAGTCCTATGGGTGACATAATTACCAAAATACCCCTAATGCGAATGTTCACATTGTCAATGTGAATGTTCACACCGTCAATGTAAATGTTCCTATTTGAAGTAAGAAGAAGAAAATACCATTTTCATCTACTTATGTTCCATTTAGTCTACATTATTTTCTTATGTTTCAATAAGTCCTACGGGTTACATAATTACCAAAATACCCATAATGTGAATGTTCACATCATATGGGTGACGTAATTACCAAAATACCCCTAATGTGAATGTTCACATCGTCAATGTGAATGTTCACACTATCAATATGAATGTTCACACCGTCAATATGAATGTTCCTATTTGAGGTAAGAAGACCAAAATACCGTTTTTATCTACTTATGTTCCATTTAGTCCACATTATTTTCTTATGTTTCAATAAGTCCTATGGGTGACATAATTACCAAAATATCCCTAATGTGAATGTTCACATTCTATGGGTGACATAATTACCAAAATACCCCTAATGTGAATGTTCACATCGTCAATGTGAATGTTCACACCGTCAATGTAAATGCTCACACTGTCAATGTAAATGTTTACACCGTCAATGTGAATGTTCATATCGTTAATGTGTAGGGGCTTGGCCCAGCCCAGGCCGGGGCCAACCCATGTAAAGCCTCGTGGGTGCTTGCCAAAATTCAGGCCGGGCCGGGCCGGACCGATCCACGGGCCAAAAAATTAGGCCTAGGCCCTAGCCCTGGCACAAAGGTATTCAAGCTTTAGATGCCCCAGTGGGTCGAGCCATGGGACTTGGGCTTGGGTCGAGCTTGGGTGAGCCTCGCCATTTTTTTTAATTTTTTTAATTTTTTCAATTTTTTCTCCTAAAATTTTATTATTTTCAACAAAAGACACCAGGCCTTTGGCAGGCCGGGCCTCGGGCCAAGCCTTAAATGGGCCTTATGCGGGTCGAGCTTCAAAGTGATGGCCCAGGTCCTACCACAAGTTCTCGGGCTGGGCCCGGGCCCGGGCCCGGGCCCAGGCCCAAACGAGCTCGCCCCAGGCCGCAAGAGGGTTTCGGGTGTCCCACGAGTCGCGGGCCAATTTTGCACTCCTATCAATGTAAATATTAACATGTCAATGTGAATATTCACATTGTCAACAAGTCGAACCCGCTCCGGGCCGCGGGCCAATTTTACACTCCTATCAATGTTAATGTTAATGTGTCAATGTGAATATTCACATTGTAAACGGGCCGGGCCTACAGGCGGGGTTTCAGGCCGCCTACGGGCCGCGGGTCAATTTTACACTCCTATCAACGTGAATGTTAATATGTTAATGTGAATATTCACATTGTCAATGAGCCGGGCTAGACCCGCCGCTAGCAGGTTTCGGGCCGCCCACGGGCCACGGACCAATTTTACACTTCTATCAATGTGAATGTTAACATGTCAATGTGAATATTCACATTGTCAATGGACCAGGCCCGCCCCGGCCCAGAGGGGAGCTTCGGACCGCCCACGGACCACGGGCCAATTTTATATTCTTACCAATGTGAATGTTAAAATATGAATATTTACAGTCCACTTCCCCTTGGGCAACGGGCAGGCTTCGGGCCGCCCACGGGCCGCGGGCCAATTTTACACTCCTATCAATGTGAATGTTAACATGCCAATATGAATATTCACATTGTAAACGGGCCGGGTCGGGCTCGCGGTCGGGTTTCGGGCCGCCCACGGGCCGCGAGCCAATTTTACACTCCTATCAATATGAATGTTAGCATGTCAATGTAAATATTCACATTGTAAACGGGCCGGGTAGGGCCCGTGGACGGGTTTCGGGCCACGGGTCAATTTTACACTCCTATCAACGTGAATTTTAATATGCTAATGTGAATATTCACATTGTCAACGGACCGGGGCAGGCCAGCCCTGGGCAACCCACGAGCCGCAGGCGGGTTTCGGGCTGCCCACCGGCCGCAGGTCAATTTTACAATTCTATCAATGTGAATGTTAGCATGTCAATGTGAATATTCACATTGTCAACGGACAGCCCACGGGCCACGGGACAATTTTATATTTTTACCAATGTGAATGTTAAAATATCAATATTTACAGCCCGCCCCGCCCCAGGCAACAGGCCGGCTTTGGGCCGCTCATGGGTCGCCAGCCAATTTTACATTCATATCAATGTGAATGTTAACATGTCAATCTGAATATTCACATTGTAAAAGGGCCGGGCCGGCAGGCAGGTTTCGGGCCGCATACGGGCCGCGGGTCAATTTTACACTCCTATCAATGTGAATGTTAATATGTTAATGTGAATATTCACATTGTCAACAGGCCGAGCCGGGCCCGCCACGGGCAGCCCACGGGCCACGGACAGGTTTCGAGTCGCCCACGGGCCGCGGGTCAATTTTACACTTCTATCAATGTGAATGTTAACCTGTCAATGTGAATATTCACATTGTCAACGGACCGGGCCCGCCCCGGCCCAAGAGCGATATTCAGACCGCCCACGGGCCACGGGTCAATTTTACATTCTTACCAATGTGAATGTTAAAATATGAATATTTACATCATAAAATTGCTAACCGTTCAAAAAATATTTGTAAAGATATCAAAATTAAATATAAGGGTATAAGAGTCTAAAAAAAAAGTGTAAATCAACAAAAAAGACTTTATGGAATAAAACTATACATACATGGGACTAAATGGGTTAATAAATTTCTTCATGGACTTTTTGGGTTAAAACACTTCTAAATGGGATTTATCAATAAAAATCCCTTGATTATTTTAGCCTATTTTGTCTTTTAGTGTTATTTTAGCCAAAAAAGTTAAAAAAAAGTTCTTCCCAAACACCCCTATTAACGTCTAATTTGATAATTACACATTTTAATTAAAACGTTAAAAATATATTATAAATTATTATATCATTTTTTATTTATTTTTTTTAAAATCAATAATTTATTAAAATAATTTATTTCCAAACGAGACTTAATTACACTTTATTTATTTTTTCATATTTTTTAATTACTTAAATATAAATTTGTGAATCACATCTCCTCTATCAATTACAACATCATTAAAACACTATGCACTGGTGTTCCAAAACCTATTCGTTTGGAAAGTGGGTTGACTTTTTAGTTTTTTGACTTTTTTGACTATTTTAGCTTTGGTTAAAAAACTTGGTTTGGAAAAGGCTTTTTGACTTTTTTGACTTTTTTTGTGAGAGAATAGTGTAATGATTATGGGTTGGATGTGATGTTTTGTTTGTTGTGGCTAAAATAGTCTATTTTATCTTTTGTGACTAAAATAGCCACAAACTATCTTCCCAAACCTAGCCTTAGTTGATTGAGATTAATAAGTACATTCATAGATTTGAATGAATTATTCGTTCCAGGAGTTGGATTAAAATAATTTATTAAAAAATAAAATTAATTAAAATAATTAATAAAACAAAATATCGCATTTAATTTATACTAATTATTTTTTTTTTTCACAATCATTAAATTAGTCAAAAAGTCACTATAAGTTGTCACATCACTCTCTCTATTTTCTGTATATCTTTTTTTAAAAAGTCAAATAGTTACTAAAATAGTTTGTTCTCAAACGAGGTCTGACTATAAAAATAAAAAATAAAAAAGTCAATCAGTGTGTTTGGTTTGAGTTTTTTCGATTAAATTTTTTGAAAACTGAGTTTTTTGATTTTCGTCTTTTTTTTTTAGTAAATATTTTTAACATTTTAAATATTTTTTTTTTAGTTTTTTAGATGCACCTTACTTAGATGTATCTAAAAAGTAAAAAAATATGAAAAAATATTTTTAAAAATTAATAAATACATAGAAATACAAAAAAATATACTGAATTCTCTTTTCTTTTCTTTTCTTTTTTTTATATTTTTGGTATTTAGTGAATTTTTAAAAGATTTTTTTCATAAATTTTTTAATTTTTAGGTATATTTATGTTACGTATGTCTAAAAATTTTAAAAAAAATTGCTTAAAATATTAAAAAAATTCAATAAAAACAAAAAAAATACAAAAAATAAGAAAGTATAATTTTTTGAAAAGTATTTTTGGAAAACTCTAACCAAGAAATTTTCTAAACGCAACTTTTTTAACAAAACTAAAAATATCTAAAAAGTTAAATAGTCAATTTTCCAAACAAGAACATTATTTTTGTGGTAGTAAAAGCATCTCCAATGATTTGTCATTGGAGCTGACATTACTATAATATAACAATTATATTGAAAAATGATGCTCCAATGGTTGAATATAGTAGCTACCAAATTTGAGAAATGCCAAAGCCTGTGTCAAATTTGACACAAGCTTTGGCAGCTGCCATTTGTGCTAACTCATCCAAAACCAATTGTTTCCCTCCCTCCTCCCTCCTCCCTCCTCCCTCTCAGCAACTGTTTCACCATTTTTTTTTATCAAAATTCACCAAAAAAAAATTCAATATATTTTTTTTAATTTACCTGAAATTAGCAAAGTTTTTTTTTTTTATAGAATCAATCAACAACAATCAATAAATCTCAACAAAATCTCAAACAAATTCAACAAATCTCAAATTTAACAAAAAAATTTCAACAATTTCATTGGAGCTTAACAAGCAATTTCATAACTTCAAACATCAAAATCTCAGAATATGAATAAAACTGAAAATAATAAATATCTGGTTTTTGGTAATTCAAAGTAGATCTAGTGGTCGTTGGTTCAAAATTGGCAATCGTCTCTTCGATCTTGCCTAACATCTGTAGACACCCCATTTTTGACCGTCCTCAAGACTTGGACGTCACCGTTTGAACACTCGGTGATCATCCGTGTTTGTGTTCGTTTGGAGTTCCCGGAGGTCTCGGCTACGCGCCTTGTCTCAGGATCTCCGAACTTGACTGTTCAGTGTCTGGTTTTGCACCAAACACTTGCATTTTGCCTTGGAGGGGCAGGGAATGCCTTGTGAGGCATCCCCACACACCACCGGCCATGGCCAGAGGCCACCGGCTGGTTTTTGTTGCCATCGGCAATGTATATTGCCGGTCGGCATTGTGTTTGGTCGGCCGGCCACTGCTTCTGATCAATCAGCCACTTTTCCTGGCCAAGACCTTTTTTTGAGGGAGCTTGACCCTTTTGAACCCTTTTTTAGCTTCTTGAGGAAGCTTGAACCTTTTTAGCTTCTCCAAGAAGCTTGACCCTTTTGAACTTTTTTAGCTTCTTGAGGAAGCTTGAACCTTTTTAGCTTCTCCAAGAAGCTTGCCCCTTTTTTAGCTTCTCCAAGAAGCTTGATCCTTTTTTTAGCTTCTCCAAGAAGCTTGAACCTTTTGACCCTTTGTCTAGCTTCTCCAAGAAGCTTGACCCTTTTTTTAGCTTCTTGAAGAAGCTTGAACCTCTTGACCCCTTTGCCTAGCTTCTCCAAGAAGCTTGGCCCTTTTGTCTAGCTTCTCCAAGAAGCTTGGCCTTCTTGGCCCTTTTGCTCCAAGTTTTTTTGGTCAAAGCTTCTAAGAGAAGCTTTGCCCCATTGGTTTCTCTATATAAGAAGAGCCTCTCCTTCCATTTTAGGGGTTAGAAAATCTAATATATAAGATATATATATCACTCTCTCTACATATCTCCCTCTCTCTCTACATTTGGGTGGGTTAGAGGGTCCAAAAGGGTCTAGTTCTTGGCCATTTGAACTACACCTCCTAGCACAACACCTCCATCATCAACCTAAGGAGCTTGGAGGCCATTTTCAGAGGCTAAGGGACTGCTTTTTGGGACCAAGGGGCTGCTGTCCCCTTTTGGCTACAAAGGTAACCCCTTTTCCCTCTTTATTCCCCATTTTTGCATACACTTTTAGCCTATCTTGCTTGCTGTTTTGAGCTTCGTGTATAACATAAAAAAGTTCTATTTTTTTGTGTTTAAGATACTTCATTAAGGTCACTTTTGTGTTTGGGGTCGTTTACCCCCTCTTAGGCCTTGTTTGGCCCCATTTTGTGCTATTTTTGGTGAGTTTCGGGACCACCTTGTTTGGGCCTCCTCACCACTGAAATCTTGAGGAATTTCAGTGCTGAGGATGGTGGTTTAAGGACCTAAGAAGGAGAGGGCCATCCCCTCTCCTTGTTGTCTTCAAAAGGTGCCATTTTAGCCTCATGTGTGAGCACCTTTTTTAAGTTCATGTTGGCCATGTATTAAGTAGTATTTGTGCTTATTTTTCCATGATATAGCACTATTTTAAGTTGGTTTAGACACACCATACTTGCTTTGCATACTTGTCTTGTAATGCCATGAAATTGCCTCAACATGCATCTAGCATTTAGACCACTATGCTTACTTGTTTTGGCTCAGTTTTGTGAAGCTTTTATGCTTGTTTTAGTATGCTAAGGGACTGTTTTTGGTCATTTGAGGCATCAATGCTTTGCTTTGTATAGCTACCATGCAAACTCTCTTGTGTGCCTTGAGCATTGACCCCTCTAGCATGCCATCCTTGCATCACTTCAGTGGTTTGGAACCACTTGTCATGTTATTTCAGTCCTTGTGGCATGCCTATATGCTTGCATTTGATACCCCTTTAATGTGTTAAAAGGTTGTTGTCTTATGCTCCTTGTTTGGGCCCTTGTGCATGCTTCCATACTTAAGCCATTTAGGTGCCATTTAGATGCCATTTAGGTGGGTTTTGAGACTCATTTTAGCATGTCACATCTCTATTTTCAGTCACTTGATTCATGCCATGTGTGGTTGCGCTAAGTGTAGTTCAATGCTTCTTTGGTGAGCCTTAGGCTTTAGATCATTTGTTGTATGCTATGCTTGTCTTGTTTGCTTGTTTTGGCACCATCATTAACATGATTTTCAGAGCTTACATTGCATGCCATATGCCCATGTTGTTCCTCTTTTAAGTGTGCTTAAAAGTTGTCTCTATGTGCCTAAGTGTTGGACCTTGCATGCATGCCTATTTGTATGTGTTTTGGCTTCCATTCTTGAACATGTTGGCCACTGTTTTGGACCTAGTAGAGGGTTGTCCAAATTAGTTTAAGACCATCCCTTTGGCATGTTGTTGCATGCTATACATGTTTGTATTTTAGGTACTTAGCCTATTAACATGTTGCATGTTTAAGTGTCATTGCAATTGGCATGCTTCTTGTGTTAAGTCGCTTTGCATATTTACATGTGTTATGCCTTTCATGTTGTTGCATGTGTGTCATTAACATTGATGTTATATGCCTTGCACGCTTACTTGTTTAGTTCATGTGCCTATTGCACATGGTTTTGTTGTTTTCATGATCATGTTGCACACTTAGCTCACACGCCTAGGTTGCATTACATTAGCATGCATCTCTTGCCTCTTGAATCACCATGATTGAGGTTGGGTTCCCTATGTGTTTGTGTGCATTACATTTGACATTAAAATGCACACTTTGGCTTTTGGGCCATCACGCATTAAAATGCGCAATTGGTGGTCCGAAAATCGAGCACCATACCCCTTTGAGTCACGAACATGATAAGGGATGTGGTGGTGCATACATTGCTTTGAAAATGCATTGCCATGCCTTGTTTGCCCTTTGCTGCTGTCAAACAGGTTTCTGCAGGAACTTTCTGCCGACCGGCAGTGTTTAGTGCCGACCGGCAAAACAGGTTTGGCCGAGAGCACAATTTTTACCCGATGACCATTCTAAATGGCCGGTGATGATCTCACTTAGCCGGTAGTGTCCCACAACACTCAGAGAAGCAACCTTGGAAGTTGTGCAATTTTCAGAGAAGCAGAACAGTCAAAGCAGAGGCAAACTTGTGCATGGCAATGACTTTCCGAGCGGACCCGAGCACGCATTGCATCGAGTTCTCCTCCCGAGGCGGTTTATTGTTTTTTTAGCTTAGTTAGTTTGTCAACTAATTAGGCAATTTGTAATAATTAATTAGCATGTAGGTTAATTATCTGTATTATTCTTTTGGTCCCTCCGAGTGAGGGTAAATCTGTAATAAGTGTGGGTGAGTGGTGTGTATGTCTTCCAATCCCCACTTCTTTCTTCCCTTTTTATTTACTTGCTTATGATGGTAGACTAGGGCATATTTAAAGATTAGCATACCTTATGCAATGCATGCGTGCATTCATACATTTGCTTTACATGCACCGGGCTCGGCACATCATGCTAATTGCATTTGTATTTCAAATCCAAGTTGAGTACTTGTTAGTTACAGCATTTCACATGCCATTCGTTATGATAGCCGAGCCTATTATAGTTGCATTTTGCATGTGCTGCATTAGCCATCTTAACATGAACTAGGATCATGCATATGATTACTAACTAGTTTTTGTTTTGGCTTGGAGTACTCTGTAAGTTCTTTGCTTTAGCATCCTTGCATGCGTGTGAGTGTTGCCATGACAGCATGATTACCATGAGGCTAGCTGCTTATGTGATATAACTGCTTAAATGCCTGCGGATGGAGGTTGAATTACCTAACTTGGAATAATGCATTAAAACTGTGAGTTTTAAGCCCACTAGATAGTGGCAAAACTATCTTTTCTAAAGCACACTTGAGGGTGGCAAAATCTGCATTTTAGCCTACTTGCGAGTAGCAAACTATTTTAAAAACGAACATGCAATGTTTTGTTCCAATTTAGGCGATTTGGTCTATACTTGTTTGCTGCGCGCATAACATAGTAATTCTAGGCTAATAAATGGAATAAGAACACATAACGTTTTCAAAAACGGATATCATGGTTAGTAGAGGCCAATCTTCGGATCGGGCAAGAGGGGGTGCTCATAGCTGACCTTCCCCAATCGTACCCAAGTTCCCGAGCCGAGGCAACTTTGGTGATGACGGACACGTGGCCTTTGGCACCGAGTCAGGGTTTCCTAAATTCCCCCAAAATAAAATATTTAGGTGGCGACTCTGTATCTGGCAAAGCAGTCCATGTTTGGCACTTCTTTCCTAAAATCTGTTTTCTCAAAATGATTTGCCAGATTTGGACTTTTTGGTTCAAGATTAAGAACCGCGACACAAATCGAGTCCGAACTGTAGTAGTGAGGCCCACGGGCGTGCTACAACATCGCTGACTATTCTAGGAGAAAGTGAGAGAGAGAGAGAGAGATAGAGAGAGACAAGAGTGAGAGAAAGAGAGGGATGGGGGTAGACGGCAGTGATTGGCGGTGCCCGAGAGCAGAGAGAGAAGTTCCCATTGTGGGGAGAAGTTTGCACTGTCTCCGATTAAAGAGATAGAGAAGATTGATAGAGGGAGAGAGAGAATGAAAGGTTGGTTTTTGAAGAGGGAGAGTGAAGACAGAGTCACTTTTAGTGTGGAATGGGTTTGATGATTCTGGATCATTCATATCAACCGTTGGAAATGGTATTACGCGGATGGTGGTGATCTGTCTTGGAAAGGCAAAAGAACTATTGTGCTCTTAGAAAAAAAAAAAGTACAAACAACGGCTATAAATTAGCGATCATCTTTTATTTTTTTCCAACAGCTGTTATATACAAACGGTCATATTTTGTATTTCTATAAATAGAAAACCTCAATCTCAACTTCATTTCACAGCAAGCCTTCGAAATTATTTTCTTTTTAGTTTTTTCACACAATCAATATGGAAGATTCATCAAAAACAAAGAGAGGAAAACCATTCATTACTTAAGAAGATATGACAATTTGTAGGGCTTGTTGTCACATTACTAAAGACCCAATTGTTGAGAATTCACAATCTTATGCTCATTTTTTGGGACGAATTTTTAAAAATTATTGCTCGCTGCAGAATGATTACTCAAGAACACAAGTGTCTATCTCATCTTAATGGGGTGTAATCATGAAATGTTGCAACAAATTTCATGAATGTTTAGCACAAAGTTAAAAATCTACACCTAAGTGGGATGTCTCAAATTGATATAGTAAGATTTCATCTTCATTTATTATGTTAGTTTTTTTTTTAATTATTTTGTCTTATATAAAAATTAATTAATTAATTAATTAATTTAATATTTTATTGATACAGATGCTTCAAGCAAAATTGTTATACTATCGAGATGAAAACAAACATTTTACTTTTAAACGTTATTGGCCAATCTTGCAAAACAATATTAGGTGGCAAGATGTAACTCCTACGAATACAGTGAAGTTAATGATGCATACACCGTTTTTCCCTAATTCAGCCCCAATTTCCTTATGGATAACTGCATTTCTTTTTGAAGACGACAACAATTCAAGTGTTGGAAACAATCCAACTATTAATAATAATCTAATTGGTGAGGGTAGTGTCTCTACAAGGAATAAAAGACCTATGAGTAGGAAAGTAGCAAAAGAATTATTTCGGAGAAATCAAGCTGTTGAAACTGAAATCCACAAATTTAGTAATGTATTGGAGACATTTAACTAACACCTTACTGAGAATAAAATGAAAAAAATTAAAAGAGAAAAAAAAAGAAAGAAAAGGAAAGAAAAGGATTCAAGTACTATAAGAGATGAAAGAATTTGAGATCAAAAGACAAGAATATGAGATCAAAAAAGAAAAACATTTAATAATGACTATTTGGGCCCTCAGACGAAAGCGTATTACATAATGCGAAAAAATGAGATTTTTACCAAGTGGTCCACAAATGTCAGCAACCCAAATTACTATTTTTCTCTGCTTCCTGATGAATAATTACTGGAGAATGTATTTTTTAATTTTACAATGTCATTTTTTTTATTAATATAATTTTTAGTTTTTATTTGTAATGTCATTTTTATGTTCCAATGTAATTTTGAGTATTTAATTTTTTTTCTATTTTTTAATTTCTTTTTCATTTTTTATATTTGTCTAGTTGGGTATAATATAAATATATAATTTTATTAAAAACAGTTAAAAAAATGGTCATAAAAGATATTAAAAAAAACAAACAAAAAAGTTTATTAAAAAATCTATATCCAAACAAACCTTATAAACTTAAAAGGAAAGTTTGTTGAAATTTTTAAAATAACATATGTACTATTGGAGCATTGTTGCTATAATTTGACAAATTATTATTATTTATTACCAAATTATAACAATGACAATGATATTATAACAAATACAATTAGAAATGTTTTAAGATCCTGTTTGGTATAATTTTTTTCAATTAAAATTTGATAATCAGATAGACAAAGGTGATGTTTGACAAGTTGGTTTGTAGCTACAATAGTCATAAAAGATAAAAATAGGTTATTTTAGTCACAACAAACAAAAATCACATCTAACTCATAATCATTACACTTTTATCTCACAAAAAAAATCAAAAAACCAAAAAATCTTTCCCAAACTAAATTTTTTAGCCGAAATTAAAATAATTAAAAAAATTTAAAAACCAAAAAATTAACCCACTTTCTAAACGGAAGCAAAGTTAAAAATATTTCTTCTTAAGTTTCTAAATAATTAACCTTTTTCAAATTTTCAAACCAAATAATAAATTAACTGAGATATTAGATATTAGGTCCAATCTTACCCGTCAATTCTTCCAAACAAATGGTTGTTTTGGAAAGATGGTAAAAAGTGACTTTTTAGCTTTTAACTAAATTTTTGATTTTTTTAAACAAATGATTTGGAAAGTTGATAAAAAGTGACTTTTGACTTTTTTGATTAATGTTTGTTTATGATGTCAAATCATAATAAAATGACCAAATTACCCCTATTTATTTAAAATATTTACAACTTCACATATGTAACACATTTTAACCCATGAGAGTAAAATTGTAATTTCACCGTTGGCTAAAAACCAACTTTGCAAATGAAAAAAAAAAGACAAAAAAACTAATTTTTGACTTTTGTTACAAATCAAAAAAAATGATTAAAAGCCAAACTTCTCAAAATAACCCAAAAGTGCTAGGGTTTCTAAATTCATTTTGGACAAGATGAGATAGTTTTGGAAGGCGAGAAAGATGATAGGATTGGTGATGAGATGTGATGAAAAATAATAAAGCCTAGTCTACTTACTACACTACTACCAGTACTTACCAGTAGTACTTAGGCGTGGTTTGGGGATGAAAATATTTTAATTAAAAAATTATTACATTATTATTTTTATTTTTATATATTTTTTTATAAAAAATTAAAAAAATTATTACAAACGAGACTCAAGGGAGAGTTTTAGGTGATTGAAATAAGGTTAAGTTTGGCCTAACCTATATAATTTATCTTTTTATCTTTTTATCTTTTTTTCATCACATTACCTCTCTACTTTTTTATCCATCTTTTCATAAAAAGACAAAAAGTATACTTTTTTAGGACACCCCAAACCAACCCTAAATATACTCTTTAATTTTTTTATAAAAAATGTGTATAAAAAATAAAGAAATGATATAATTTAAAGAAGATAAAAACATAAAAAAATATTCTATATAGGGCATGTCAAATAGTGCTTAGATCCGATAAGATGGTTGTGACTAATTTAAGCATTATTTGATATCTTCTATATTAACATATTTTTTTTAAGTTATATTATTTCTTTATTTTTTTATATTTTTGATAAAAAATTAAAAAATATACTTATTTAAATTATTCTAAACACCCTCTTATTAAAAAGTAAAATACACTAAAAAAATTAATAAGTCAAAATATTATATACAAATTATAATCATTTTATTTTTATTTTTTTTTATAAAACTACAAAAAAAATTAAAAATTCCTTCCAAATGAAATTTTTTAATCAGGTTAATATAACTAAAAGAATCAAAAAATAAAGTTAAAAAAAGTCCTTCATCTTAAAATTTTTTAAGCAGGTTAGAGGTTGTTTGAGATGACTTAAATAAGTGTACTTTTTATCTTTTTATAAAAAGATGTCCAGAAAAGTAAAGAAGTGATGTGATGGAAAAAAGATAAAAAAAATAAAAAAGATGGATTATTTTGGTGTTGCCAAACTTGGCCTTAATATAACTAAAAGAATAAAAAATTAAGTTAAAAAAAAGGGAGGCTAAAATAGTTATATATGACAAAATAAACTATTTTAGTAAAATAAGATAAAATGTCATATCTAACTTATAATCATTTTTTTTTCACAAAATTTAAAAAATCAAAAAACTTATTCCAAACTAGACTTTTTAGTTCCAGGCTAAAGGGGGCTCATTTGGAAAGCTAGTTAAAAGTTAGTTTTTGACTTTTAATCTATTTTGAATTATATCACTTTTCACATTTTTTACTCTCAAAAATACAAAAAAAAATCCAAAAAAAAATTTAAAAGTTAGATTTTAACCAACTTTTCAAAACACCTAACTAAAAAGTCAAAATAATTAAAAAGTCAACTTACATCCCAAATGAACTTTAAGGCTATATTACGCTCTCTCACTCTCTCTCATTAATTGTTACGGCCCAAAGCACCTAAATAAATAAAGGAAAAATTAGCCTAAGGTCCCTCTCCCATTTTTCGTAATGGAAGAGATCCATAAAATTATTTTTTGATGTCTAAGGTCCCTAAACATGTATTAGAGAAATTTGACTCAGTCAATCGATCTGTGTGTGATTGAGATTACCATTACACTATAGCACTCACTCTCAAATCTGATGAGTGGGTGATACATATACATATATATATAGAGAGAGAGAGAGAGAGAGGGAATACAGAGGAGAGAGAGAAGCGATGATGGCAACCGGAGCTGCTGGAGGAGGCGGCGAATGCAAAGTTACGGGAGATTTTGTTGTAGATGAAGATCTGGTGCAGATTTGGTGCAACTGAGACGACGGCGGTTCACGGCGACGGCTGAGCTTCGCCGATCTGACTTCGTCCCCTTGCTGCCCTGCCAGTATTCCGTCATTGCAAGAGCGAGGCGAGCAAAGCAATCAAGAGGCTGTAGGTTTTTCTTCTGTTATTACATCAACCAAATTTTCAGGAGCGCATACAGCAGCAAGGGCAACATGAATTATTCGAACGTAGAAACATCCTGACCAACTAGCATATTCAGAAACCTACAATTAGGAACATATGATTATCTGTCAATTATCAAATTAATTTTTGGATCCCATGGTACAGGAGGTGTTGTTAAGCATCAATCTCCAGAAGTCTGAAATGCAATAAACCATGGACTCACATCCAGGTTTTTATCTCTGGCAAAGATAAATGTATCAAACATAATAAAAAAAAGTGGGGTGGGGTAGGAATATTGTTACATGGGAAATTAAATTTCAATATATTAATACAAAGTTTTCTTTTCTTACCAAAAGAAAAAAAAATGTGATACACTGATACCCAAATGGAATGACAAAGAATTTTTCAACTTGTTGGAAAAACAGTAATTTATATATGTCAGGCTGGAAATGGTGACAAGTCAGTGAAATTTTAGAAAAACAAACACACAGAAATTTGTTTATTGTTGCTTATTCACTCAATGAAAAGATCTTCTCTCTCTGTTTTGAACTGAAATTTCTCTGAATTGATGAAGAGAAATTTTCTTGTTTAAACTAAATTTTCTCTGGATTGGTCCAGAGAAATTCTCGGGTTTAAACTGAAATTTCTCTGGATTAGTCCAGAGAAATTCTCTGGTTTGGATTGAACTAGTCCTCAATATTGTCTAGAGAAATTTGACAACTTTATGGTAACCGGTTTCAAGCATAAATTGATTTTACATTTTTATACACTCTGATTTTAGAGTTTCAGTTTATTGCTCCCTTTGTTGATAATAAAACATGCTGGATGTTGTTGGCTTTTCATTTTTACTCGTTTCTTAAGAGCACAACCTAGGGCTGGGCATAGGGTCATCCGACCCGCCCAAACCGCCCTACCCGAACCGAACCGCACGCATGTGGGCGGTTTCGCAAACACATTAGGGTAGGGTGCGATTTGGATTTTATATGAATTTCGGGTTGCGGGCGGGTTGCGGGTTTGAACCGCACCCGCCCAACCCGCCCGCATTTAATTTAATTTTTTTTTTTTTCCCTTCCAAACCAAATCTAACCGTCCATATTTCTTTCACTCACCAACTCACTCATATAACAAAACAAAAGGAAAAAAAAAACCCTAATATCTAATCCTAATCGGCTTCTCCTCCTCCTCACTCACTCACTCACTCTCTGAGTCACATCTCACTCTCTTCCTCACTCTCTTCTCCTCGGTTCAGCAGTGTGCACACACAGACCGATCGGCGATCGATCACTCTCCTTCTCAGCCGATCTACTTCATTCATTCACAGGTGAACTCTATTTCTCTCAATCTCTGTCTCTCTCTCTCCCGATCGTTGATTTGTTGTCCGATCGTTGATTTGTTGTGGATGAACAATAGAAAACTGATTTTTTTCATCTCCGACTCCGATCTACTTCACAGGTGATCTAGCAGGTGATCTCTGAATTTTTTTATCATCACACAGCCGATCTGCTTCAAAGGTGAGCTCTCTCTCTCAATCTCTCTCTCTCTCTCTCTCTCTCGATCGTGGATGAACAACAGAAAAGGAACAGATTTTTTTCATCTATGATTTTTTTTCATCTCCGATTTACTCTTCGCAGGTGATCTCTGATTTTTTTCATCATCGCACAACCGATTTTGAACACTGCACAGCCGATCTACTTCACGTCACAGGTGAATCTGATATCTCATCTCTGATTTGATCTTAGTTTATTAATTTTTGGAATTCAGATTATTTAATTTTTGGAATCTGTTTGTTTTATTTAAATCTATTGAATCTGTTTGTTTTTGGTTAATTTTTGGAATCTGTTTAATTTTTGATTAAATCTGTTTGTTTTTGGAATCTGTTTTTGATTAATTTTTGATTAATTTTTGGAATCTATTAAATCTGTTTGTTTGAATCTGTTTAATTTTTTATTAATTTTTGTTTTTGTTTTTGTGTTCAGATTTTTGATTAATTCAGATTTTTTTTTTCCTTGCTATTTTTGTCAATTTCTTGGATAGAATCATATTCTTGATGAAGTATTTGATGGAATGATCATTCCATTCCACTCCATTCTAGAGACTGAACACTACCTTTGGGAATTGATGTCTTTGCATTAGAGATAGGCATTGTCATTGTTTTTTAAATTTTCGAAGCTTTTTTCTCTTGAAATAATAATTATTTGAGAATGCCTTCCAAATGCATGAACGAAAAAAATAAATAAAAATGAAATGTTCCTAATATCAAATAGAATAATTTCATAAAATAAGATATCAAAATATCATGTGATATTATTTGTGTGGTACTTCCAACAAATAATGAAAAACTTTACGAGTGCGATAATGCTGACTCACTTTTGTTAGATAGTGAGATAAGAATGACCTACCTAATATGTTTTGCAATTACTCATTTGTCAGAGTAAAAAGTAAATAATACCACATATACTTCTAGACTTCCTAATAATTTTTCACGGATGAAAGATAAGCAGAGCTTTGTTTTGTGAGAAACAGAAAAAATAAATAAATAAGGAAACCAATTAGAGAACATTTAACAGATTGTGCATAAAAGTATAGAGAACATTTAACAGATTGTGCATACAAGTATAGCAAACTCAACAATTAACTAGTTTTCAGTCGTTTCCATGGAAATTGTAGGTGCCATCACATATATTAAATATAATTTTTATTTAATTTTTGGAATTCAGATTATTTAATTTAGATTATGTAATCTGTCTGTGTCTTAGTTGAATTTGTTTCTTTTATTTAATCAATCAGTAGAATCTGTTTATTTAATGGAGGATAGGATAGTATTTTTGTAATCCCCTAGTTTGTAAAATTGATTATAGAATAATCTGTTTGTTCTATCTGTTTATTTAATCTGTCTGTAAAATTGATTCTGTGATTGTATTTTTGTAATTCAGTTTAAATGGAGGATAGTGTTCAATCTCCCGCAATCAATCTTGTACCTCCGGAATCCTCTAATTCTCAAATGAATCCTCTCTTAGTCGAACCCAAACCTGAACTTGAACCTAAGCCTCCTAGACCCCCAAAGAGAAAGAGTGAGAGTGGAGGGGGGAGAGCACCATCCACAGTTTGGGATCATTTTGACAAGGTTGTAGGGACCGATGGGAAGCGTAGAGCCGTATGTAAATATTGTAAGAAAGAGTATATGGCTGACTCTAGAACTCATGGGACTAGTAATTTGAGGAGTCATACACCCAATTGTAAAGAATATCCAAATAGGGATACAGATGGTCAACAAACACTAAATCTTAAACCGAAGCAAAATGAAGAGGGTGTTGAGGTTGTAGCAACAATTTTTAATTTTGATACTTGTAAAAGGGCTCTTGCAGAGATGGTGGTCATCGATGAGTTGCCATTTAGATTTGTGGAGGGTGTTGGGTTTAGAAGATTTTGTAATGTCATGCAACCCAAATTCACACCAATTCCCTCTCGTCAAACCATATCTAGAGAAGTGCTCAATATATTCAAGAATGAAAGGGATAAGTTAAAGAAGGCCATGAAGGGTCGTAGAATTTGTTTTACTACGGACACTTGGACATCTATTCAGAATTTGTGTTACATGTGTTTGACTGCTCATTTCATTGATGATAATTGGAAACTTCAAAAAAGAATCATAAATTTTCAACAAGTTGAGGATCACAAAGGAGAAACATTGGGTCGAAAAATTGAGTCGTATTTGATTGAGTGGAACATTGATAGCATATTCACCTTAACAGTTGATAATGCTAGTTCAAATAATCTTACCATTCAATATTTGAAAACGATAACCAAAGATTGGAAGGGGACTATTTTGCAACATGAGTTTATTCATATGCGTTGTTGTGCACATATTCTTAATCTTGTTGTGAGTGATGGGTTGAAAGAAATGGATGATTCTATTGCCAACATTAGACTTGCGGTGAGATATGTGAGGTCTTCTCCTCATAGGCATGATGTTTTTAAGAAGTGTGCGGCCACACTCAAACTTGATTCAAAAGCTCTTGTATGCCTAGATGTACCAACTAGGTGGAACTCTACCTATTTGATGTTAGAGGCCGCCGAAAAGTTTGAGAAGGCTTTTAATCGATTGAAGTTTGTGGATTCCAACTTTGAACCTTATTTCAAGGATGTTGATGGTGGCATAAGAAGAAGTCCGAATGAGTTGGATTGGACAAAGTGTAGAATTTTTTTGAGGTTTTTAAAATTATTTTATGTTGCAACCAAGAAATTTTCGGGGTCTCTCTTTGTTACTTCCAATGCTTTTTACAAAGAGATGTTTGTTATTGAAAGCAAAATTAATCAATTAATTTTAGAGGAGGATGATACTTTGAGCACAATGGCAAAGACTATGAAGCTAAAGTTTAGCAAGTATTGGGGGGATGGAAGTAAAATCAATTTGTTGTTGTATGTTGCGGTGGTTCTTGATCCTACCAAAAAAATGACATACTTGGAGTTTTGTTTTTCCAATTTATTTCTTGGAGATAATAGGAAGGTGGAAGAGATGGTAGACAAGGTTAAGAGTTGCTTGAGTCGTTTGTATAGCCATTATGTTACACTTTATCCTTCACATGAGAAACTTCCAAGTGTGAGTGAAGTTGTGAATATGGTGGAAGATGATGATGATGATGATCCCTATTCTTTAGTTGACTCCCAATTTAGTTCCTATTTGGAGGGGCGATGCACTAGTGGATCTAAGTCGGAATTGGAACAATATTTATCCGAGGTTGAACATTTTGCAAAGAATCAAACATTTGAGATTTTGGATTATTGGAAGGTGAATGCAACCAAATATAGGGTGTTATCACAACTTGCTAGGGATGTGTTGGCCATGCCTATTTCTACCGTTGCATCGGAGTCGGCTTTTAGTACGGGAGGGCGTATTCTTGACCCATTTCGTAGTTCACTCTCACCTTCTATGGTTGAAGCTCTTGTATGTACTCAAAATTGGCTTCGAAGCAACCTTCCAATTTCTCTTCGAAAAGCAATGGATGATGTGGAAGAATTTGAGCAATATGACTCGGGTAAATGATAATTTATTTATCTTTATTTTAATTTGTATTATTATTCATTTTCTAATGTAAGTTTTATTAATCTTCTCTTGTTGACTTCTAATTAGGTACTTTGGAATCAAGCTCATCTTCAACTTCAACCTATAATGTTGATGCTATAATTGATGTCTAATATCCATTTGTTCATTGGTAATTTTTCATATACTCAACACATTTTCTTACTATATTGAGATGCAATATATAGACATTTGTTTATTTTTTCAGTTCTTACTATTTATAATTGAAGATTAAAGTTTATATTTTTTCAATTTGTTTGTGTAGGGTTCATCAACCAAATGCATGGAATTGGAATTTGTTAAAGTTGAATTGGATATGATTCATGAAGATGAAGTTTGATATTTTAGAAGTGTTTCAATTTTATTTCGTGGGTTTGTATTGAATGAAGTTTAAGTTTGACAAATTTTTTTTTTTTAATTG
The DNA here is from genome assembly GCF_055761805.1 of Camellia sinensis. Taxonomy (NCBI): domain Eukaryota; kingdom Viridiplantae; phylum Streptophyta; class Magnoliopsida; order Ericales; family Theaceae; genus Camellia; species Camellia sinensis. The sequence goes on from NC_138970.1 coordinate 154,105,512, forward strand.
CGTTTTGGTTTTGGATGAATGTAACTTAATGCATTTTTATTTTTTTTTGGCATTTTGGATGAATGTAAGTTAATGAAGAATTATTCTTTTTTTTTCTTTTTTTTTTGGGTTAGGAAGGATGAATGTTTAATTTTTAATGTAGGATTTTCTTATTTGGATTATGAATGATGAATGCAGGATAGGATGAATGCAAGTTAATGATAGAATGTAGATTTTGAATGATTTGTCTAGGTTATGAATTGAATTTGTTGTGTTTTTTATTTTATAAGTTTTTTTTTATAAGTTTTAGTTCATTAATTATTAATGTTGGAGTATTTTAGAAAATATGAGAAAAAAGGTTCAAAATAAAGATTGACAAAATGGGAGAAAAAAAAGGTTTAAAAATAATTTTTTGGAAAAAAAGTTCAATCCGCAAACCGCCCGCAACCGCCCGCACACCCGCGAACCCTATCCGCACAAACCGCAAACCGCATTGCGGGCGGTTGCGGGTTGATTTTTCCTCAAACCGCATAGATGCGGGCGGGTCCAAACCGAACCGCAAACCGTCCTAAACCGAACCGCGGACACCCCTAGCACAACCTTTGTAACTGTAGGTCTGAGCTGTTGGATTTACTGCTGCCTTGCTAAAAAAGCACAGCTCATCAACATATCCATCTACCAAGGCTGGAGAAGGAACAAAAAATGAAGCGAGTCTCTCCAAGACACAACAGAAAGAGCCTTGCTAATTGAAACGGTGCTTTTGGTAGTATTTGAGAAGCTAATCAATTTTTGCTAATTGTAACGGTGCTTCTAATCAATTATGAAAATATTGAGGAATTTTCTCTGAACCAATTTTCTCTGGATCAATTTTCTCTTGACTAATTTTCTCTGGATCAACTTGAGGGACTTTAGACATTATGAAAATATTGAGTGTCCTTTATGCTGTAAAGTCTTAATACTAGGGACCTGAAATTTTTTTTTCCATAAATAAATAAATATTACTCCCTCCTTTTCATTTTATTGGTTATCATTTTTATTTTAGTTTGTCTTAAAATATTTATTAACTTTTTATTTTAAAATATTAAAATTTCAAAATTGCTTACCATAAATTATTGTAAACACATTTTAAAGGGAAATAATTTGGAGCCCTAAAAAAACCCCCCCTGATCCCCCTGATCCCCCTAATCCCCAAAACGACATCGTTTTGGGGAATTTTTTTTTTTTTTTGCCTTGGTCTCAATTTTCGGGAGATTAGGGCTCCCCAAATTAGGGGATGTAGCACGGCCCCATTTTAAAATTTAAATAGAAGGACAATGATGAAAAAGTATTTCAAAATTTAAATTAAATATAATGATTATATGTGTCTTTGATCAATTAGCAAATTTTTTATAATGGATAAATAAATTAAAGCTATGTGTGGTATGTTGTTTCGGATTATTTTAATAAAAAAAATAAAATAAATTAAAAAATTAATAAGATAAAATATGACATCTAAATTATAATTATTTTATTTTGCTCTCACAAAAATCAAAAAAGTCAAAAGTCTCATCCCAAACGAGGCTTTTTAGTCACAGACTAAAATAGTTAAAAAGTTAAAAAATCAAAAAATCAACTTACATTCTAAATAAAGGCTAAGAATTATTCACTTTTGTTTGGTTCTGATTTTTATAAAACAGTTTTCAAAAAATTGTACTTTTTATTTTCTATATTTTAATGTTTTTAATGAATTTTTTAATATTTTAAGTATTGTTTTTAATTTTTAGACATAGCTAACATAAATACACTTAAAAAGTATAATATTTGTGAAAAAAATCCTTAAAAAATACATTAAATACCAAAAAATATAATAAAAATACGACAATTCAATACATTTATCATATTTTTGTATATTTATTAATTTTTAAAAATATTTTACCATTTAAATACATCTAAGTAAGATGTATCTAAGAAAATAAAATAAAATTACTTAAAATTTTAAAAATATTCACTAAAAAAAATATATATAAAAAATAAAAAAAAATTAATTTTAAAAAACTAAATTAAACATACTAAGGGTTTGTTTGGCAACCCTTCAAAAAGCCAAAAATTACTTTAAAAGTTAAAAGTTATCACTATTTACTAAAAAAAAATATTAAAAAAATAATATACACATATTAATACAAATAAAAAAAAAAAAAGCCCCAACATTGGTATTGACGTGATGGTGGAGTCAATGACCAGGGAAAAAAAAAATTATAGTAAAATATTCACTAAATTGGATGGTAGAGTTGGGCTTGTGGAGGTTCACCATGGGTCCTGTTTTAATAATCTAAACCGTTCAATATGTAAAACTTATCTAGTATTATATGCTTGTAAAAAATCACATCTATCAAATATCGCTAAATATATGATCAAATCAATTTTGTATAAAAATGGATGGTGTTATAGTTAACAGTTAATAAAAAAAACTAACACGATCAGATACTATTGATATTCAATCAATGTGATTTTTTACAAGCTTATAGTACTTGACGATTTTTACACATTGAACGGTTCTGATTAGTAAAAAGAGACCCGTGGTGAGGCCCTATGGGCCGAATAGAACCGACCAATTTATGCCTGAAAAGTAGAGAATCAATCTCCTACACTGCCCACCGCTCCGCTGCTCTTTAGGCTTCCAACCATACGGCCTATTCCATCACTTTATTTCCTTATATACTTATTTATACAATTTTTTAATACATATTTTTTTTTATAAAAAGTTAAAGAGTTAACTAAAACATTCATATTTTTTTCCTCAACTTTTTAGTCCAAAAAGACAAAAAATACACTTATTTAGGCCTTGTTTGGGAAGCGACTGGTTTAGCCAAAAAATTAAAAAGTTACTAAAAAAGTCAAAAAGCCAACAACTTATACCAAAAAGTCAAAGATTTATTTTTCTCTCTACTTTTTACACATCCGTCCATAAAAAGTCAAAATATTATTCCAAATATACTAATTTTTTTTATATCATATTTTAGTCAAAAAATTAAAAAATTACTTAAAAAAAACTATTTCCAAACGAAAAAAACACCCCCAAACAACCCTTAATTATTACTATTATTAAGAGAATGATAATAGTGACGCATCTACTCTTCTCTTCTAATACGGGCAATCGTACATTGATGCTTCTGCATCCGGCGTATTTAACGCTTGCCTTTATCTCCGTTTTGGGCTTTCTCACATCACGTGACCTTAAAGCCTATTTTGGGACTCACTGGCCAAAAAATAAAAAATAAAAAAATAATAATAATAATTTTTAATCATCTTTTCAAAATACTTCATATTTATTTAAATTTTATTACGATAACATATTATCCGTACTATTTACCGAATAAAATAATATATTATTTATTAAAAATATAATAATTATATTTAATTTTTTATATTTTATCTCTCATAAATAAAATTTTATATATAAATTTAAGAGTTTTGTTTCAAATGTTCATTTATTATAATATGTAGTATAAATAGATTAAAATTGTTTTATTGACAATTAATAATTAAAATTATATTTTGTTATAAAAAACGACATAACTCTAATACTTCACTATTTTAGAATAAAAACATATAAATTTTAAAAAATTATCATATTAGTTTTTGAAAGGAAAATAATTAAAGAAAATTTAAAAACTTAATGAGTAAGAAAGAATCATCGTCACATGTAAAACTACTAAAATCATGGTTAAACCAACAAATCATCCAAACCAAAAATGGTTTAGCTTAATTAGTTAGGTCAAAAGACCAACCAACTTACACAAAAATTAATTAATTAAACTTTTAAATTTTATTTTACTAAAATTTAAATTGTCACTAAATATGGAAAACAATCTATTAATTTAAATTTAAAATCGACACAATATAAATTTAAAATTATAATAATCTATCTCATAATTTGTAAATTTTAAATATAAATTTAAAATTATCATAATTATCTCATAATTTTTGTATTAAGGAGCAATAAGAGTGACATTAAAACATGCACAACACTACAATTATCACAATTATCTCATAATTAATTAATTAAAACTTTAGTAATTAATTATTTTAAAATTATCATTTTTATTAATTAATTAATTATAATTATCTCATAATTAATTATTAAAATTTTAAATTTTAAACTATATTTAATTGAAATGCACAACACTATATAATATTAAATGGGATGGAAGTATAAGATTCACTTTATATGAGTAAAACACCTCATTTTTTTCCTTATTTTCTTGAAGTGTGATTATTAAATAAAACTAATTAACGAAAATTTTCTTAATTGTTTAAAATTAAGAAAATTAAGAAAATTAATATGAGATATTGAAACTCTCACAAGGCTCCTCACTAAATGGGATGAAAGTATAACATTTATTTTATATGAGTAAAACAACTCATTTTTTTCCTCTTTTTTTTCCCGATGTGGGATTATCAAATAAAAGTATAAAATCACTAAAATCGCGGTTAAATCAACGAATCAATCAAATCAAAAATGATTTAGCCTAATCAGCTAGGTCATAATTAATTAATTACAACTTTTAAAATTTAAACTATATTGAATTGAAATATGCGCAACACTACAATATTAAATGGGATGAGAGTATAAGATTCACTTTATATGAGTAAAACAAGTCATTTTTTTCCTTATTTTCTCGATATGAGATTATCAAATAAAAACTAGCTAATGAAGATTTTTTTAATTATTTAAAATTAAGAAAATTAATATGAGATATTGAAATTCTCACAAGGCTCCTCACTAACAGAATTGATAGAGACCCTCTTTTTCCTTGACCCCAACAACCTCTACAGACACATGTCAGTGAGTGATAGGAGGAAAAAAACAAAAATAAAAACAAAAACAAAAAAACAAAGAACAAAAAGAAAAAAAGTTGGCTTGAGTGATAGGAGGGGAAAAAAAAACAAAAAAAAAAAAACATAAAAAACAAAAAACAAAAATCAAAAAGTAAAAAATAAAAAGTTGGTCAATCCCAATATATTGGGTGATGGGGGTCAAGGAAAAAGAGGTTCTCAACCTTTTTCCCCTCACTAAATGGGATGTGAGTATAAGATTTATTTTATATGAGTAAAACAACTCAATTTTTTTTTTTGATGTGAGATTATCAAATAAAAGTATAAAATTGCTAAAATTGCAGTTAAATCAACGAATCAAACAAATCAAAAATGATTTAGCTTAATCGGCTAAGTCATAATTAATTAGTTAATTTTTTTTTAAATTTAAACTATATTGAATTGAAACATGCACAACACTACAATATTAAATGGGATGAGAGTATAAGATTCACTTTATATGAGTAAAACAACTTATTTTTTTTCTAATTTTCCCAATGTAGGGTTATCAAATCAAAACTAACCATTAGAGATTTTCTTAATTGTTTAAAATTAAGAAAATCAAGAAAATTAATATGAAAAATTAAAACTCTCACAAGACTCCTCACTAAATGGTATGAGAGTATAAGATTTACTTTATATGAGTAACACAATTCATTTTTTCCTTATTTTTTTGATGTGAGATTATCAAATAAAAATTAACCAATAGAGATTTTCTTAATTATTTAAAATTAAAAAAATTAAAAAAATTAGAATGAAAGTTTAGAACTCTTAAAAGGATTCTCACTAAAAAAATCCATATTTCTTATATAACATATTTCTGAAAAGTTTTGGTAGAAGTAAGAGGTGGAAAGAAAACAAATTTGAGGTATATTTTTATCTCCAAGTGGAGAAACACAGAAGGGGGAAGGAAGGGCATATTTGATTGTCAAATCGGATTATGAATATTGGCTTATTTTGATAATAAAGTTAAAAGTTAACTTTTTAATTTTTAATTTTTTTTAAATCATATCATTTTTTTTTATATTTAAAAAAAAAATTAAAAATTAACTATTAACTTATTTATCAAAATAGGCCATTGTTTGATTGAGAGATGGAATTACTGTGATAGCCTTAAGTTAGATATATAAAATAAAATATGTTTATTTAAGTATTAATGTTGTGGTGTTAGTTGATTCAAATTAAATTTATGAAATTATGTAAAAAAAATTCTTGTTATATAAAATTAAACTTTGTTTATTCAACTTTGTTATTTTTGGTAAAAAGAAGGTAAAATGGTCTTTTACCTTTCCACCCAAGAGGATTGGTAGTCTCATAGCAATTTTTTGTTTTTTTAGAAAGGTAGTCTCATAGCATTTTAACGCAACAAAACATGGTTTCAATGGCTCCTCTCAACTTGTCAGTGCACTCCCCTTCTATAAGGATGTCCTCGTTTAGACGAATTAGGTAAGGAAGAATTGGAATTTACTAAATTATTAATTTTGGAATAAATTATTCTCGAATTATTTGGTTAAATTAGATTTATATTTCATATTTGTTTAGTCATAGGATTAAATATCAAAAAATGACTATTTAATTGGATAGGATATGACTCCTATGTTTGTTTGAAATATTATGGAGAAGGATAAATGTTCAAATGACTATTTTACCATTTTCAATTATTTACTAAGTAATAGCATTATTAAACATATCTTTAATATTTTAATTATTTTTAACTAGATTAAATAAAAATTTATTTTATTTTATTTTTTAAAAATTAAATAAATAAAATGTCAATAAAAATATATGTTATTTTTTAATAAAATTTTTAAATATATTTATTTTAAAAAATAATAATAATTAAATAATGAAATTAAATAAAACATCTATTAAAATTTAAATAATGAAATTAAATAAAATATAAACAAAATTTTAAAATAAAACTTCAATAAAAATTAAATAATTTTTTTTTTAATTTTTAAATTGAGACATTTAAATTTTGTTGAATTTTATTAAATATAATACATAATTAAATAGTAGAGGGTTAAAATGGTCATTTCACCACCTAATCTCATATCTCCCTTATCCTTCTATTTGTGTCCTACCCCTTGGACACAATAGTCCAATGGATTTGAGACTAATAGTCCGGTGTAAAAATTTTAAACCAAACAACGGACTATTAATCAGAATGGACTAATAATCCAATCCTACCCTCCAGTCTCTCAAAACAAACACCACCTAAGAGATCAAACAAACATGGTCAAAAATTGATAACGAACTAGTTGGTGTAATTTATTTAAACTGTTTATAGTTATTTTTTATTTTTTATTTTTATATTTTGAGAGTATGTGTCAAATAATTTAGTACAATTTGTCAAGTAAAATAAACTTAAATAAATTGAAAAAAAATTACTTATTTAAAAGTTGAGAAATGAGCATTTTTAACCTTTATTTCCTGATAGTTAATTTTTAATTTATAATAAATTATACCAAACAAATCTTAAAGTCACAATTTTTAAAGAAGTTTGAAGAGAAGGAATTGGATTAATAGTTTATGGGTTTTATCAACACATAAATGTATAATTTTTTAGGCTTCGTTTGGTTAAGTTAGTTGGCATGAGACTTTTTTGAGGTTAGGGGTTAATTTAATTACAAAAGGATAAAATAGACTAAAAAATTAATAAGAAATAATGTCACATCCAAATAATAATCATTTCACTTTTTCTCTCAAAAAAGCCAAAAAAGTCAAAAAAAATCAAAAAGTCTAACCTAAAAACGAACTTTTTAACCTCAGACTAAAATAGTCAAAAAATTAAATGGGCAACCCAATTTCTAGATGAAGCCAACATAGGTTATGTACGGAAAGCAAATATTCCGACAAGCCCGTACTCCTTTCTTCCAAATTCCTGCCGGTCCGATCGACCTGCGAACACAACGGCGATGAGCTACCCGGCGGTGTGTGGCTGGAATACCCCTCCGACGATCAAGTTAGACACACACAGGGATAGAGAGAGAGAGATGATTGAGTGTTTTGTGTAAATCTCACCAAATGTTCATCGGTCTAGGCATGGGGGGCACAGACTCGCTTATATACCTTTTGTGCCCCAAATCTATTCACATTAGTCTCTCGACACGTGGTGTTACTATCCTATCTGTCAGCACAAATTAGGGGTGGGCAACGGTTTATCCGAACCGCTCAAACTGCCCAATCCGCCCAACCCGCATATAAATGGGTGGTTTCGCAAACATAATGCGGGCGGATGCGGTTTGAAATATGACAAATTTGCGGGTTGCGGGCGGGTCGCGGTTTAAACCCGCAACCCGCAAAAACCGCCCGCACTTTAATTATTATTATTATTTTTTTTATATACCAACTTTGTAACTTTTACAAGAGCACCATTATATTCTCTATGACACTAGGATCCTTATTTTTAAGTATTTCTCAACTTTCTTAATGCCATAGAATTATCAAGTCCTAAACTTGATTTCTTATATGATTTTCATTAGTGATTCATCCACTTTTTCCTAATAAAATTTTCCTTCTAATGGTCGATAGAACTTATAGTTTGATTATTGATTACTGAACTGACAATTCTAATTGAGTACAACCTTTAATGCATTGATATACATTTTTTTCATGGCAAAAATGCTAGTGTAGGGTCTCTTTGTTTTGGGTACTTTCATTTAATGCATTGATATTCAATTTTTATTTGTAAACTCATCAAAAAATTGTTATCACAAATATATAAAATGAATCTGATGCCTAAATTCGCTGGAAAAAAAAACTCGAAAATTAATTTTTAAAGAAAAAAGTGTAAACCGCAAACCGCCCGCAACCGCCGGCACATTTACAAACCCTATCCGCACAAACCGCAAACCGCACTGCGGTCGGTTGCGGGTTGACTTTTTCCCAAACCGCATAGATGCGGACGGGTCAAAACCGAACCGCAAACCGCACAAAACCGATCCGCGAACACCCCTAGCACAAATCTAGCTGATCATCACCTAACCAAGTTGCCAGCCCACACTACTGGGAGCTCGGCAGCCGGGTTGCAGCATCTCGGCTGCCAAAGGCCGTGCTGCACTGCTAGCCAGAGCGCTTCGCTCGCCAAGCTCAATGACGATCGAGCTCGGTTGCATTCCGGCATAGCCGAGCTCGGGACAACTCATGCTGGTTAGCCGTCGACCTTCCTGCCAGGCTAACCCACGAACCGTGGAACCCAGTGAGGCAGCGGACATCTCCGCCGAACCATTACTCGACCGGTCTCTGCACCCTGAAGCCAAGTAGATCGGTCCAACCATGCCTTGCCTTAACCGAGCAAAACCTTTCGCGGCAGGCCCATGCTATCACGACCCAACTGTGTTCGGCCCAAATCTGCCCGACCATTACCACGGCCCAATCCAGATCATAAATCTCCCTCTTAGGTTAAATAAGTCAATAAGATAAAATATTACATTTAAACCATAATCATTGCATTTTTTCTCTTATAATAGTAAAAAAAGCTAAAAAGTTTTTGTCAAATGAATTTTTTAACCCTAACTTAAAAAAGTCTTAACTCCAAAAAACCAACTAAAATTTTTTCTGCCAAACGACAATATAGTAAATTCAATTTTGAAGATTCATGTTTGTTTGGACATAGCCTTCATTTGGGAAAAACTAATTTAGCCTGACTTTTTAAGTTTTTTGATTAATTTAGCCTGATTAGTTTCGTTTGGGAATAACTTTTTAATCTTTTTGGTTTGGATGTGATGGCTGAAATGATTATGGTTTGAATGTGACATTTTGTTGTTTGCTAAATTAGTCTATTTTGTCTTTTATGCTTATTTAGGCATTTTAGCTCTTCCCAAACAAGTTATAATTAGGGTGTTTGGTGTGACTTATTTTGGTCAACTAATAAATTATAGTTTTGGAAAGGCTATTTTGGATTGTTTGGTTAAACTTATTTCAAACACTTTCTGATTATAGAAACTTGTTTTAATTCAAAAAAGTTGATTATGAGAAACTGCTCACCCTCTATTTCTGATTATCAATTTTTGTTGTAGGCATTTTAATTTACGATTATACCTTTAGATTTTTTTTTCTTGTCATTATTTTTTTGAAAATAAAAAAAGACCCAAATGGACTATAGATTTTTTATAAAAAAAAATTTATATGAAAAATGTGAACTAATAGTGAATAATAAAAAATAAAAGTTAATTCAAAAAATTATTTATTTTACAGCTTATTTATCAAACACTATTCAACAATTTAGATCTATAATCTAGTAGTTATACCAAACAAATTAACAACTTTTAATTAAAGCTATAATTTACAATCTATTAAATTATTATCTATAATCTATTTTAACAATTTCACCAAACAACCACAATATCATGGGATTGATAGTCCCATGAAGAGATGGATTTGATAATCCAATCCTATGGATTGTGAATACAAATATTTTGTCCTCTATTTTCAAAAACAATAAAGTCCCATTTTATATAATGATTAGTTTTACGTAATTTTATAAATTTAGTCCCAATCATTAATATATATGGTATACATTTATTTAGGTGTTAATGTATATGGTATACATATATTTAGGTATATGTTTAGGCTATAATTTAGGTACATAGATTAGGAATTGTTTATGCAAATCTTCCTTTTATATTTGAGTATCATACTCTCCTATATATAAAAGCCTTGTACATTGATTCAAGATAATACAAATACATATCTCTCTCTCTCTCTCTCTCTCTCTCTCTCTCTCTCTTAACCATTCTAACATGATATCAGAGCGCAGGTTCTAAGTCCTAGCCCTCTTTCTTTCCCTTTTTGCTTGTTGCCTGTACACAGTGGCGTTAAAGCATCCATTCAATAACCCAAACACTTTATTTTCTCTATTCTAGCACTGTTTCATCACCATTGTTGACCAAAATTTTTCATCCTTAGCATCAAATTGATCAAAATCTTCTCATAATCCAACGCCACTAATCTCATCACCAAAAGTCAATCACATGCCCTTACGCACCATTTTTGTTACCGGTGCGTCAATTGCTTCCATTACCACTCTCACACGCACGCACAGCCGGCTTCCATGTTGCTGACCTCAGCCTTAGCTGCGCCAACTGCTCCGTTGCTCAGTTGCTTCCTTCGTTGATGTCAGGCTTACGTTAGCCTTACACGCCTCGTCTTACCGCGTATGCGTGATGTCAGCCCTAGTACAGTGTAACGTCTGCCTTGTATAGTTCCTTTTTTGGCCCATTTTGTCCAATTTTGGCCAGTTCAGTCTGGTTTCCACCTAATTTGGACCTTTTGAATCCACAGATGCACTCTATTTTTATTGGTTCTGTCTCTATATCACTGTTACTATTTGTTTAAAATCACCAAACATCGTTATTATGGATCCTCATGATGCTTCCCAACCCATCTTTGTTATTTTTGATGGCTCCAATAACGTATTGTGGGCTCAAGCCATGCCTGACTTTTTTAAAAGAAAAAAACTTTAGCGAAAATCATTGAGGATGTGGCTAAACCAATAAAAGAGGCTAATGAAACAGTCGCCAAATGTGAAGACTGTTTAGACGATTGGGATAGTAAGAATACCAGATTATTACTTGGCTTTGGAATACATTTGTTACCTGTATCAATCTGCAATTTGGTCATTTTCAACTTGACTCCGTCACTACCCCTGCTAAAGACAACACAAATTTTTTGAAGGAACGATATCAGACTACTAGTCTTGCGCATCATTATCAACTTCAAAGTCAACTTCATCGCATGCACTAAGAGCCTGGTCAGTTCGTTAATGATTTTCTTTCTTAGATATATTCTATTTGGGATCAACTTGCTCTCTCTAAACCTAAATGGCCTTACCCTGAAGATGTTGATTTCTTCACTAAGTATCGCAATCAGCAACAATTGGTTCAGTTTCTCATAACTCTCACTACCCATTTTGAGTCCGTGCATGCATCTCTGCTTCATCGCAGTCCACTATACACTCTTGAGCAGGCTATTTGTAACATCGCCCGGGGGGTACCCGCGCGCTATATAGTTCAGATCCTCGATTTCTTTGATTTAGTTTCATGAGTGCAATGTAAAACATAAATGAGAGTCTAGATTTGAAAACTTTTATAGAAAATCTATTTTATTGCAAAACATTTGCCAGAAATGGACTACATCACTAGATCTCAAAGGCGCCACCTAATATTTTGAGAAAATTAGGAAACCTGTGACTTATGCCAAGGCTACTATTCGTTGTAATCAAAGATGCCTCAGTTCGGAACCTTAGTTATGAGAGAAAAATGTCTTTAATTAAGCACCTCCGCTCACCCGATCAAAAATTGGCCTCTATTAAATCATGATATGAGTTTTATTTACTTTATATGTTCATATTCTGATTATTAATAAATTTTAAAATTTACTATGTAAAGCAAACATGTATAGACTATGTCATTTATTTTGGAATAACTTAATTTCATGTATTTTTGAAAGAGTTTTGAAGATGTACAACTCAAAGAAATTGAGTTGACAAACATGAAAATCGATATTATTCAAAATTAAACAACACAACCTCCATCTACTAGCATTTATATAGATATATCAAATAAGCAAATAGCCACATGGTAGAACGCTAAATATAGTAAGAAAAACACACAAGTGGGATGGTAAAACATAAAAACTCATATTTACCGATGTCCCGCAAACAGTTACAAAACAAAGTTAGCGAAATATGTATAATCTTATATACAAAATCCTAATGCAATTTACTCGTGAGATACAACTAAAAATTTGGCTTTTAATATATGACATGTGAATCATCTAAAAAACATGAGGTAGCACATATAATCACATGAGAATTGATTAAATTCAAAAATACAAATTTTGCCAAATCAAGATGTATAAAACATGGATGCAAAGCATAGACATGATAAAAAACAAAATATGATACATATTCACAAATAAAGAAAGCAAGTAAAAGAACGGGATAGAAAGAAGCGGGGCGAAAAATTATTACAATACTTGAATAATCACATGTTCGAATAAAAGAGAAGAGAAAGAAAATATTATAACAAAATAAAACCTCACAAATCTCTCAAATGAAAATAAAAAAACAACTTCATGTGCTTCGGAGACTACCAAAAACTATTCTGCTCATCATCAGAAGTGTGACACTCAATTCCCAAATATTTCATTAACTTCGACTAAACATTTAATGTTTATCAAAATAAAAAAAAAAAAAAAAAAAAATAAAATAAAAATAACAATAACGATAATAATAATAGTACTACTACTATTACTACTACTACTACTACTACTACTAATAATAATAATAATCATAATAATAGTAATATAGGGGTTAAATTATTAGTAAGTTAATTAGAGGACCAAAAGAGAATTAAGAAACGAAAATGGGTCAGGAAAGAAAAAAACGAAATCAAGCTTACAGGTGGCATCATTCCTCATCAACCAACAAAGTAGAAACGTGACCGTAAATGAGAAGGGGAGCAACGTGGCAGCAATAGACCTTAGTAGGGATGGCAATTTGAAACCGGCCCGACGGGGATCCCCGACCCCGACCCCGACCCCGACCCCGATTTGAGCAGTTTTTTCCCGAAAAATACCCCCGACGGGGAGAAGATGGTATTTGAAAATCAATCCCCGATCTGTTTCGGGCCGGGAACGATGATCAGTGTTCAAGCCCCGGCCCCGTCCCCGGCCCCAGCTCCATCCCCGAATTTTCCCAAAATAAAATTACTTTTATACCCCTTATATATATATATATATATATATATAACAAACCAAACCCCCTTACACACAATACAAACAACCCGTACGTGGTCACTCTCACTCTCTCGTCTCGTTCTTCTCTCTCACTGTCTCTTAACTCTCGTTCTTCTCTCTCTCTCACTCTCACAGTCGCCTCTCGTTCTTCTCGTGCTTCTCTTTCTCACACTCTCACTCTCACTCTCACAGCCACCATCGATCTCGTCACAGCCACTGTCGATTTCACTCTCACTCTCAACTTTCTCACTTTCACTCTCACAGTCGCCTCTCGTTCTTCTCGTTCTTCTCTCTCTCTCTCACTCTCACTCTCACTCTCACAGCCACCGTTGATCTCGCCACAGCCAACCACCGTCAATCAGATCTGTTAGATCTGTACTCAGATCTGTTCTCTCTCTCTATGATCTGTATTATTGAAAACATTTTTTTTTTAGATTTTTTTTTTAAATTTAAATATGTTGATGATGATGAAAACATATATATATATATATATATATATTTTCAGATTTTTTTTAAAAAAATTTAAATCTGTTGTTGGTGATGAAAACATAGATATATATATATATATATTTTAATTTAAATATGTTGATGATGATTGTTGGTTTCTCAGATCTGTTATATTGATTTGTTGTTCTTGAACAAAATTAAAAAAAAAAAAACTCGGGGATTTTTCGGAGTCGGGGAAACCCGATCCCCGTTAGGGGATAGTGACAGGGGGGTGATGGGTTTCCCCGCCGGGGATCGGGGACGGGGATGGGGATTTTGTAACCTTTGGGGATCGGGGACGGGAAGTGTGGTCCCCGGCCCCGCCCCGGCCCGTTGCCATTCCTAGACCTTAGGACCTTGTGTAGCAAGCAAGAAATTGGAGCCTATAAATAGTGAGGTACCAATGTGCTTCGAAAATGGAAGGAAGTATACAAATAACTAGGGTATTGCGTGATAGTAGCTGGGAGTTATAGTAGAAAAATAAAAGCTAAGGGTCAATATTAAGGTGAGTTATATTATACCTTGAGTCACCATAATATATTTTACGTATGTTTTGAGTTACCATAATTTATTTTACCCAATTTGTGTTTTATAAATTATATTAATATTTGGATTTGGTTGATTATTTTTTTGAACTCTATTTGCTTAAAATGAAACCCATGAATATGTTTGTTTAAACTTTAGAAATTATTTGATAATAATTTTGTAAACATTTATTTTCTATAAGTACCACCACGGGAGTCTCATGTCTTCCATTGGCTTCTGATTGGTCACCTTATGGCCCTTTGTTTGTCATGAATTCATTGACCTTTGTTCTGATTGTTACTCCAGTGACCTCTGTTTTGATTGTTACTCCAGCGACCTCTGTTCTGATTGTCACTCCAATGACCTCTGTTTTGTACCGTGGTTATGGTTAGTTATTTACATAATCTCAATTTTATGTGGTTATAGTTTAGTTTTGCTACTTAAATGATTTATTTGTTCAAACTAAGTTATTTTAAATATTTTAGCTTAAAAAACTATCCATGGTTATTTTATGCTCCTTATACTTTTGGTATAATATTTCTCGCTCTGCTGTATGCTTATAGCTGTTACATCTTTCAGATGAGGAGATTTAGCGGGATCAAGATTGGGAATAAATCGCAGTGTTTTTTTTTATAAATATTTTACTAGCTGTAATTTTGATCGGACTCTTATAATAAAATAAAGCCTAAATGACTATTTTCCTTTTAAATAAACTTTTTAGTATCCATTTATTTCATTTTACTTTATTTGCTTGCACTATTAATACAAAAATTTTAGAATTACTTTATTTTTATTGTCTTGTTACGACGCCAAGCTTTTGGGTACTGGGTTTGGGTCATGACAAAAGTGGTATCAGAGCAATGATTTTTGGGTTTTTTTATTTTTATTTTTTTATTTTTAATTTTAAAAACTTTAGTTTGTCTAACACGATTAAACCACTTTATAAATATTTCTAGGCTAAGTTTTCCTATGTTGTAAGGAATGGCAAATCGGGTAGAGTTATTCTGGTTCGAGCTCCCAGGAGCCCATCTTGTCCCGAATCTACTAGAGGGCTGGGGAGATTCAGAGAGTCTTGTCAGGCAAGCCCACCCAATACTTGACCAGCTCATGGGGAGACCTGTATACTTACAGGCTGACCCCAATGAGGATTTCTTGTTTTGGAGACTTAGCTGAGGCTGCATATGCGAGAGATACATTGGGCCGACCCACGTTGTTAGTCTTGCTCCGGATCTAGGACAGCCACAAGTAGACACCCCATTTTTGACCGACCTTAAGACTCAGATGTCATCGATTGAGCGCTCAGTGATTGCACATGTTGTGCTCGTTCTGAGGTTTCGGAGTTTCGGCTGATGTCCTTACCCCCAGACCTCGGGACCCTTTTATGCTTTGCCTCGGTTTGCGGGCCAGGTTCTGTGTTTCTCTTCCCGAAGGGAGGGAGAGGTCTCGTAGACCATCTCTCAGTGGCCTTACTTTTCGTAGTCGTAGACCACTGTTCTTGTTTGGAGACCAGTTTCCGATTTTCGGAGCTGTCGGTCGTGCGCCTAGGTTCGGGATCGCTTAACTTTCTCCGTTTGGCACGATTTTTGGCACACACCTTGTTTCCTCTCTCTAGAGGGACACTGTGGCCCGGGAGACCACCTTCGTGGTCGCACGCCATTTTCAATGCTTAACAGTCTGTTTTCAGGGCACCTGGCTGCGCGTTTTGACCCCCAAACTCTCGTTTTGCATCCGTCTTGGTTCATTTTTGGCATGGACCTTGTTTTCATTGTTTGGAAGGTGGTACAAGGGTGGGAGACCACCTTTTCTCCTTGGAGACCACTTTTTTCCCGCTGGCCGGTTTCTTTGACAGGTAACTGGTCTCCCTCACTTTTGGGCCACAATTGCTGGTCTCCTACCACACCACTAACTTGCATTCAATTGGGAGACCACCAATTGGGATGGCCGACCACCATTCACTCACTTGAACCTTTTGAACTGGTCGGCCGAGCAGGGGGAGTGGTCGACCGACCACCTGAACTGGTCAGCCGACCACCTAAACTGGTCGACCTACCTTCCTCAGTTTTGTCTCTGTGAGTTATTGCCAGCTGTGCCAGCTGGAAGGCACAGAATGGATCCTCCATACACGTGTATAAAAGATCTTCAAGCTTGTTTTTTAGCTTCTTTGAGAAGCTTTGGACCCCTTTGGCTTTAAGAGAGACCCTCTCCCTCATTGGAAAAGGTTCAGAATTTTGGTCTAAGGCATACAATACCTCTCTCTCTATATCTCTACATTCAAGCTCAAAAAGTGCTAAGTTCTTGCTCCTTTGCATACTACCTCTTAGCCTAACACCTCCAACACCAACCTAAGCTTCTTGGAGGGTCTTGGGAGGTCCTAAGGAGCTGTATTTTTGGTCCATAAGCTGCTGGAGTTGCTGAGCTACAAGGGTAACACCCTATTCCCTCTTTTGAGATTTATTTTACTCCATCTTTTAGCCATACTTGAAAACATTTTTGAGCTTTGGTGTAAACTGAAAAAAGTTTTATTTTGAGGTCCTTAACATATTTGTTTAAGATCATTTTCCTGTTGGGGGTCATCTACCCCCTTGCATGCTTCATTTTGCCTTATTTTGAGCTATGCATTAGGGCCTTTGCATTGACCTTTGTTTGGCCTTCTAGCCACTGAAATCCAGTGGATTTTTAGTGGCTAGCATGCTGTTCTGAGTGCCAAAATGAGAGAGGGGTGACCCTCTCTCCCCTTGTTTTGTTTCCTAGCCTATTTGGCCTAACAAAGGAGCCCTTATTTGCATGCTTCCGAGCCATGTTTCAGGCCATTTTTGGTGTGTTTTAGGACCTGCATAGACTCTTTCCAGAGCTTTTTTTTC
The DNA here is from genome assembly GCF_055761805.1 of Camellia sinensis. Lineage (NCBI taxonomy): Eukaryota > Viridiplantae > Streptophyta > Magnoliopsida > Ericales > Theaceae > Camellia > Camellia sinensis. The sequence continues at coordinate 154,122,959 of NC_138970.1, forward strand.
CATATTGGGTGTCCATCTTGCATGTGTGGAACAACCCTCTTCATAGCTTATCAAAGGAGCATATCATTCTTGCATACATTGACCATGGTTCAATGAGTTTTTGGGCTTTATTTGGCATGTCATACCTCTGAATTTTGCTGGTTTAGTGACCTCTTGAATGTTTCATATACTTGTAGTGTAAACCCTCTTCACTAGCTTGTATTGCATACTATTTTGGTCTTTGATTCTAGCACTTTTTGGCCATGCCTTAAACTGATTTTGTACATGTTTTGGACTGCCTTAGCTCTATTTTTATGCCTCATGGTCGAATGATGCTTACTATGCATGCTTGTAGTGTAATGCCCATGCCTAGTTTTGAGTTTGGAAGCTTCTTGCATGCTTGAGTGGTGGTGTTTTCGTGTTTTGGGGTCATTGAGCATGTCATTTCAGAGCCTATACTTGTGTCATATTCCCATGTTTTCCACTCTTTAAATGTGTTTGAGAGTCGTGCTTAAATACCTCATTTATGGGCCACTGCATGAGCTTCATTTCCATGCCTTTCGAGTCATCATTTTAGTCCATCTTCCTACTATTTTGGGTCTGCATAGGGACTGTTTGGGACAGGTTTGGTCATTTGTGAATTACTTTGCATACCTCTAGTGTAATGCACTTCACTAGTTTCGGTATCTGGGCCATCTAATATGCATTGTATGAGGTGTTTGCATGATTTGGAGCCACTCTGTATGACATTTCGAAGCTGGAAAATGAGTGATTGTATGCCATATTAAATCCCTTGCCATGCCTTAGTAGAGTTGCACTTTGTGCCTTAGGTTTGGTCCCTCGCATTGTGCATGCTTGCGTAAGTGTTGTTGCCTTAATTTCATCATATTTGGCCACTGATTTGGGGGTGGCTAAGGCTCACTTATCTTGGTTTAAGTCCATCTTGCATTGTATATGCCATTTAGTCCATGTTGTTGCATGACTGACCATTGCATTGTGTATGCCTTGATCATTTCATTGTTAGTCTCCATGTGTGCATTGCGTATGCTATATAGTTTTCATGTGCATTGAAGTATGCCATTGATTATTTCATAGCATTGTGTATGCTAGTAGCATGTTTGCATATCATCATTTGCATGTTTGTATCATTTAGTGGCATTATGTTTAGGCCGCATGTTAGAGTTGCATTCATGCATGCCATGTGTATTGCATTGTGTTTGGAGTAGGGTTTAGTCCAAACAAGGGAAACGAGGGACGTTTCGTACTCCAAGTGACGAAACGTGCCTCGATTCTCGGTCGCCGACACTCCGGATTACCCATGATGGAGTTCAGGCTTTGTTGTGTTTATATGTGCATTCATTTTATATCGAGTCGTGCAATCCGACTCCTCGGCCATTATGCATCGAGATGTGTGATTGGTGGCACGAAGATTGATGATTACACTCCCTAGAGCTTATGCAATGATGGAGAGAGTGGTCATGCACACATATGTTGAAAATACTTTGTCATGCCCCTTTCTTGCTCTCTGTTGCAGCAAACCGGAAGTCAGCAGCAAAAATTGGTCGGTAGTATCCCTACAGCATGGTGGAGTTTCAGCCTTCTAGAGTTTTGTATAGTGTTCTCGGATCAATTGCAAACAGAGGCAAATCGGGGCATCGCGGTGGATTTTCCGGCATGGCGACTCGAGCATACATGCATTCCTTGTCATTTAAGACCGAGCTAAGGTAGTCCATTTCATATGTTTTGCATGCTAGCTTATTTATTTTAGTTAATTTGTTAATTAATTAGGGTTGTGTAATAATTAGTTGTAATTTGTTATTCATTTGGTTGTGTATTATTTATTTGGACCCTCCGAGAGAGGGCAATGTTGTAATAAGTGTGCGTGTGTATGATGTATGTCTTCCAACCCCATGTCTTTCTCCCTTTTACTTACTTACTTTTGATGGTTAGTTTTAGGGCACGTTTCAATTAGCATCCTTATGCTCGCATGATTGCATCCATTCATCTGTCTTGCATGCACCGGGCTCGGCGCATCATACTAACTGCATTGTATTTCAATTCCAAGTTGAATACATGTTATCTGTTACATTTCATATGCCATGTTTAAAATAGCCGAACCTATCTTAGTTGCATTTTGCATGTGTTGCATTAGCCATCTTAACATGAACTAGGATTATGCATTGATTACTAACTAGTTTCCGTTTTGGCTTGGAGTACTCGGTGAGTGTTTATGCTTTAGCATCCTTGCATGCGTATGAGTGACTGCCATGATAGCATACTTATCATGAGGCTATTTTCTTATGTGATATAACTGCCTGAATGCCTATGGGTGAAGGTTGGGTTATTTGAATTGGAACAATTCACCAATTGAGAGTTTTAAGCCCACTTAAGAGTGACAAAATCATGTTTTCTTAAGCCCACTTGAGGGTGGCAAATCCACGTCTTAACCTACTTGCGAGTAGCACCATCAAACCATCTTTCAAATAAACAAACATGAAATGTTTTGTTCCAACTTAAACGATACAGTCTATACTTGTATGTTGTGTGCATCACATAGTAATTCTAAGCTAATAACCGGAATAAGAGCACATAATATTTTCAAAACTTGATATCATGGTTAGTAGAGGCCGATCTTTGATCGGGCGAGCGGGGATGCTCACGAAGTGACCTTCCCCAATCATACCCAAGTTCCCGAGCCGAGGTAACTTTGGTGATGACAGATACGTGGCCTTAGGCATGAGTCAGGGTTTCCTAAATTCTCCCAAAATAAAATATTTAGGTGGTGACTCTGTATCTGGCAAAACAGTCCATGTTTGGCACTTCTTTCTAAAAATCAATTTTTCAAAAACGATTTGCCAGATTTGGACTCTTTGATGATTCATCGGTCTTGCATTGTACTCTGCTAGATTAGATACAGGACCGTAACATTGAGTCTTGAACTGTAGTGAGCCCAAATGAACAAAACGGGATTCCCTCCCGGGACGTTCGGGGACATCTACAGTTTCTAACAAACATGTTAAGGACCTCAAAATAAGATTTTTTTCAGTTTACACCGAAGCTCAAAAATGTTTGCAAGTATGGCTAAAAAATGGAGCAAAATAAAGCTCAAAAAAAAGAATAGGGTGTTACCCTTGTAGCTCAGCAACTCCAGCAGCTTATGGACCAAAAATACAGCTCCTTAGGACCTTCCAAGACCCTCCAAGAAGCTTAGGTTGGTGTTGGAGGTGTAAGGCTAAGAGGTAGTGTGCAAAGGGGTAAGAACTTAACACTTTTTGAGCTTGAATGTAGAGATATAGAGAGAAAGGTATTGTATGCCTTAGACCAAAATTCTGATCCTTTTCCAATGAGGGAGAGGGTCTCTCTTATAGCCAAAGGGGTCCAAAGCTTCTCAAAGAAGCTAAAAAACAAGCTTGAAGATCCTCCATACAGGTATGGAGGATCCATTTTGTGCCTTTCAGCTGGCACAACTGGCAACAACTTATAGAGACAAAACTGAGGGAGGCAGGCCGACCAGTTCAGGTGGTCGGCCGACCACTCCCCTGGTCGGCCGACCAGTTCAAAAGGTTCATGTGAGTGAATGGTGGTCGGCCATCCCAATTGGTGGTCTCCCAATTGAATGCAAGCTAGTGATGTGGTGGGAGACCAACAATTGTGGCCCAAAAGTGAGGGAGACCAGTTACCTGTCAAGGAAACCGGCCAGCGGGGAAAAAGTGGTCTCCAAGGAGAAAAGGTGTCTCCCACCCTTGTACCACTTCCAAACAATGAAAACAAGGTCCATGCTAAAAATGAACCAAGACGGATGCAAAACGAGGGTTCGGGGGTCAAAACGCGCAGTTGGGTGCCCTGAAAACTGACTGTTAAGCATCGAAAATGGCGTGCGACCACGAAGGTGGTCTCCCGGCCACAGTGTCCCTCTAGAGAGAGGAAACAAGGTGTGTGCCAAAAACCGTGCCAAACAGAGAAAGTTAAGCGGTCTCGAACTAAGGCGCACGACCGACGGCTCCGAAAACTGAAAACTGGTCTCCAAACGGGAACAGTGGTCTACAACCACGAAAAGTAGCCTACGGCCACTGAGCGATGGTCTAGAGACCTCTCCCTTCCTTCGGGAAGAGAAAACAGAACCTGGCCCGCAAACCGAGGCAAAGCATAAAAGGGTCCCGAGGTCCGGGAGTAAGGACCTCAGCCGAAACTCCGAAACCTCAGAACAAGCACAACATGCGCAATCACCGAGTGCTCAATCGATGACGTCTGAGTCTTAAGGTCGGTAAAAAATGGGGTGTCTACACCACACTTTTTGGTTGCACCTTTGCCCTTGGGCTTTGCTGAGAGGAGAGGGAATGTGTACCCCAATAGCCACATACGCACTACGACACCTCCCCCACAGCACATCATCCATGTCCCAGTTGTGGATTTCATTGATAGTGCATTATACTTGGAGGTACCTGTACGGATTACTGAGCGGGAGTTTTGGGGATATGATCACGGTATTCCTGCCTATATAGTCCAGATTGTATGGCGTTGTTTTGAGATAGAGCACAGTGGTTGGGAGTTTGAGACCCTCATGCAGAGTGAGTTTGCAGGGTTGTTCTATGGCCCAGTTTTTCAGATCTAGTTCTTATGGTTGCCTAACGGTCCATTTTAGACGCCCGACCAGGAGATTTTTTTGAACTGACCATGATTAGTCTAATCCTTATTTTTGTATTGGTAGGATTAGACACTAACTCCTGACTGTTATCTAAGTACGTTGTACTAACATCTTTTCTTTTTCATAAGTAAAACAAGTGTCGTGTAATTATATATGTGCTGTTATAGAATCTTTGTGAATCATAGATATAATATTGCGATGATTAAATACGTAATAATTGGTTCCAAAAAAATAAATAAATAATGACTATTCCACTAACCGTTTTCACCTTGTAGTAATGGCTAATGATGGAAATGGAACCGGATGAAAATAGCAGTTACTAGTTTTCTGTGAGCCCTACAAACCAACATAAATAATGGAATGCCCGAACGGTAAGAAGAGCTAATTACGATAAAATAGTTCCAGGATTTGAAACCCACCACATTTACCGGCAGTACAAACCTACTGGTAGCAGAAGTTTGGGTCAGAGACATGGAGAAGATTTTTCGTGCGCTACCTTGTACAGAAAGACAGAAGGTAACCTTCGCCACATTCACCTTCAAAGACGATGCATAGGAATAGTGGTTTCTTATCCTGGAGAACGAAAAAATCATGACTTGGGCAAGATTCTTGGAAGTATTTTATGAAAAATACTTTCTAGATTCGCTGCGGGAACAAAACGCATCGAAATTCATACATTTAAAGTAAGGAACCATGACAGTGGCCGAATACGAGAGCAAGTTCACGCAACTAGCTTGATTTGAGACATATGTCATCCCCTTCGAAACTCGAAAAGTAAGGAAATTCGAAGTAGGATTGGATGCTGAAATCAAGGATAGGCTTAAGGTTTTGAAACTACCAACCTATGCGAAGGTGGTAGATAGAGCATACATCGCAAAAAAAGGGATTAAAGGCTCGCGCTCTGGAGAAACAAGTAAAAAAAAATGATTTTGGGAAAAAGACAACAGAAGATTTAGTGTTGCACCCCCCAAGAAAGTAAATACCAGCACAACTAGTTCAGGCAATCAAGGTCCTCTACTAACCCCAGAGGTGGCACCATTCCAATTTACCCTACTTGTGGAAAGGCTCATTGGGAACGATGTCATCGAGACACGGAAGCACGATGTCATCGAGACATGGGAGCATGCTTTAAATGCAGTCAAGTTGGCCACTTGCTGAGAGTCCAAAACTTACCAATTCTACAGTTGGCCTCTATGAACCAGCCCCAAAACCTGCAGTACCTGGAGAAGTGAGGAAGGACCAAAAACGCCAAGGAAGAGCTTTTGCCTGGGTGCTTGGAATTACCGAGAACGTTGTGTCATGTACACTTTCTATTTGTGGCCATTTAGCTCATGTCCTCATTAACTCTGGTTCAACTCATTTTTTTGTTGCACTACACTTTGCTTCTAAGTTAGCATCAACACCCAAACCCTTAGGATATATATTATCTGTGCCTTTTCCTTCTAGTAATTCTGCCCTTGGTACTGATGTGTACAAATCTTGTACTATATCCTTAAAAAGTGAAACCTTACACATAGACTTGATTCCCCTCTGTATTAGTACCTTTGATGTGATCTTAGGAATGGATTGGTTGGCTGCAAACCATAGCTCCATTGACTGCAAAGCCAAAAAGGTCTCCCTCTTGTTACCAAACCAGCTAGAGCTTGTCTTTGATGAATCTAGAGTGTCTACCCCTCCATGTCTTATAACCTCCATGACAGCCCAACCACTTCTAAGAAAGGGTTGTTGTGGCTATATCTGTTATGCGATTGATACGTAACAAGAGACCTCCACACTAAACGAAATCCATGTGGTTAGAGAATTTCCAGAAGTCTTTCTTGAAGACCTACCTAGTACCCTAGTTGATCGGGAAATTGAATTTACCATTGAAACCGAACCTGGTACACAACCAATATCAAAAGCTTCTTATCACATGTTAATGACAGAATTGAAAGAACTAAAAATCCAATTTTAGGAACTCTTGGACAAATGCTTCATCCAACCAAGCACCTCACCCTGGGGAGCTCAAGTACTGTTTGTAAAGATAAAAAAGATGGCACGATGAGGTTATGCATCGATTATCGGGAGCTAAACAAGGTCACCATCAAGAATCGATACCTTCTACCATGAATCAATGACTTGTTTGATCAACTTCAAGGCACTCAAGTATTCTAAAAAATCGACTTGTGTTTCAGCTATCATTAACTAAAAGTCAAAATGAAAAGTATCAAAAAGACTGCCTTCAGAACACGTTACGAGCACTACGAGTTCTTCGTTATGCCATTTGGCGTCACAAATACTCCAGCAACCTTTATGGACCTCATGAATCGGGTGTTCAAACCCTATCTTGACGAGTTCGTCATTGTTTTCATTTACAACATTCTCATATACTCCAAATCACTAGAAGATCATGAACACCACTTGCGAAGAGTTCTACAGACACTACATGATCACAAACTTTATGCCAAGTTGAAGAAATGCAAATTCTAGATCACTAGTATACATTTTCTCGATCACGTAATTAACAATGATGGCATCTCGATCGACCCTCAAAAAGTTACAGCAATCGTGGATTAGCCATAACTTACCAACATGTTTGAGATTCGAAGTTTCTTGGGTCTAACCGGCTATTATCGATGTTTCGTGCAAGATTTCTTGAAGATAGCATCACCCTTGACCCAGCTAACTCAGAAGAACACACCCTTTGAATGGACTGACAAGAAGGAACGTTGCTTCCAAGAGTTGAAAAATAGACTTGTGACAACTCCTATACTAGCACTTTCTACGGGAGTGGAAGGGTTCGTAATTTATAGCGATGCCTCATATAATGGTTTGGGTTGCGTTCTTAGGCAAAATGGGAAGGTCATTGTACAAGATCCAGAAAAACAAGTAGCATTTTTTGAAGAAAAACAAAAAGAATTAGACCTATATCCCTATCCATATAAAGGAAATAATTCGGAGGAATCCTTTGAATTAATTTCACTTGCAAAACAAAAAGATAATGGAATTAAATAACTACAGCTTAAAACAGTCAAAAGAAATGGTTGAAAAATAAAATACAAGATAATATTACAAATAGCTGAATTATTAGATATGGTAGATGAAGAAATAATAGAGGAAATAAATAATGAGAGAACAAATTTAGAAGAAGATATCTATAAACAATTAGGATTAATCAACTTGGGAGAAATGGAACACATTCCCCTTGAAGAATTAAAACAAATAATGGGAAATAATGAGGCAAAAAAAGAAAAAGAAAAAGAAAATAATATACTAGAAAATTTCGAAGACATAGAAAAAGATAATGCTTTAGAAGAAGAAACTAATAACGTTAATGATATGGATAAGACAGTAGTAAAACAAGAAGGAAGTAGCTCATTTGTCCCACCTAATCCAAATCATCCAGATTTTAAAAATTTTATGAGACAACAACTAGAAAATGATACCAGAAATTATGAATATAGAAGAAGAACGGGACATTATAGTTATCTAAATAGGGGTCTTTTGCTAAAGGAACATCCAATTATGTTGATTTTATTCCTAAGAAGGAAGTATTCTTAAGGGAGGTGCCATTAAAACCAATAAGTAATATAGTGTATTTATTAAATATTGATAGTGCTACAAATACAAGTGAGGTAATAAAACAATGGAAGAGAGGCATGCACCATGTCTTAAATATCCATAGTAGTAGTTGAATCGCGCAAAGTTTTCTAAATTGTATTGAACATAGCTTTACGAGTATAGTAATAAGTTGACATGACAACCTAAGAGAAAGTAACAAAGAAAAATTAACAGTAGAAACTACCCCGGAAGGTATGTTAAACATATTTGTAAAACATATTGAAGAAGAGTTCATAAGAAAAGAGTGGGATAAAGATAAAAGAAAAAGAGAATGGGTCAGGAAATTAAGTAACATAGAAATATATAATATGGAATATATAGAATTACATATATGAATATTCCTATTATTATTATCAAATAGGTAGAAATAAAATTCATTTAACTATGTTTTTTCATAAATACCATATCTTATCAATGTTAATATAGAAGAAAAATATGAAAAATGGTTAAAAGAACTAGGAGATGCCACAAGTAACATCTTGGGTCATAGAATTAAATATCTACGAGAATAGGTAGAGCAAGAATGCATGAAAATGAAGTAAAGAAGAAAAATGAAAAAATAATATTTACATTGCTGGCAAAAATCTAATTCATGGAGATGTGAGCCTTCAAGACGAAAAACATACAATAAGAAAAAGAAAACATTTTATAAAAGAAAAGGTTTTAATAAGCAAAAAGGAGAAAAATATAAAAGAAAATATTATAAAAAACACTATAATTTCAACAAAAGAAGAATGTTTTTTAGAAAAAATAATTATTGTCTAGAAGGCTAGAAGGAAAAAAGACCTCTAAATGTTGGGCATGTAGAGAAATATGCCACTTTGCTAATCAATGCAGAAATAAAAAGAATAATAAAAGCTTTAGGAAGTCCGGATTATGTGGAAGAAGAAGAAGAAGAAGAAGAAGAAGAAGCTTTAGAATTAGTTTTAGAAAATAATGAAGGAATAATAGAATTAATTGAAGAAGAAATAGGAATTGAAGATGAAGACTATAGTAACACCGATGAAGAGTTAAATTTTATGATAACAGAAGAAATAAGTATAGAAAATTTGAGATGAGAATAATTTGTCATAGAAAATTATCAAGAAAAAGAAATAGAAAAAGATTGGATATTACCAATAATATGAAAAGACGAAATATATAAGAAATCAATATTCAAATTAAAAAGTAAATATATATGTGAAAGAAGGGAAGGAGATATTGAAATTAAGGATTGTGAATATGATTTAAGAGAAATAAATTATGAAAATATATTAAAGAATAATAAAGATAATAAATATAAATATAAATATATGTATATAGAGAGTGTACAAATACAAATGACACCGTTATTTGACAAATGACAAGATATAGATATATATGTATTTTTTGTGTGATATTAAATAACGAAATTTTTGAAGATCCATAATCAGTGGAATAAAAAGTAATCTATGTAGAGGACTGTTAGATTTTAATTGCAGACCAGAATGTTATATTAGCTTAAAAGATGTATTCATAAATAAATTTTTAACTCTAAAAATAAAAATCGTAGGAATCGATATGCATAAAACCACCTATCCATTAAGGATATTTTGGAAAATAATATATAAGTTAGATAATACTGTAGATCCTAAAATGTAGCATAAAATTATAGAAGCAGACAAATTTGAACCTACCAATGAAATAACAATAGATAGAATTACACTTAAAAGAATAAATCCTAATGAGATCAAGTTAGATAATCGATGGATAGCAAGTTTCAATAATCCTAAAAATATTAAAATCGATAATACCGAAAATATTAAAATAGAAACTCTTAGCACAATAGAAAATAATGATGAAATGGATAACATAAGCATATCGTCAGAAAGACATTCTATAGATAATTCTAGTATATAATCTGGAAAGAGTTTAGTTAGCAAAAGAATAATAGGATATAGAACTACCAGCGTGCTAGTATATGAAGATGAGGAGAATCTTATGGCATGGACAAAAGACGATGAAAAAGAGACACAAAAAGAATATGATACATTTGTAAAATGGTGTAGCAAAAATAATGAAGAAAATAAAATGTCATTTTTCATACACTAATGTTAATAGTATATATATACCAATAAAAATACACATAGAAGGATTTAATATCTACGAACTATGTGCTTACTTAGGTAGTGGATGCTCAATATGTTTTGGAAAAAAGGAAACTCTTTGCTGAATATATGTGGAAAAAGCAAAATCCACCATTAATAGTTTGAATAGCTAACAATAGTATGGTGACACATACTGATGCTATAGAAATTTAGTTATCGAAATTAATTCAGTTACCTTTATCATTCCTAAACTTTGGGTAACCGATCAACCATCACATGATGTAATTATAGGCAATAATTTTCAAAGATTATACAACCCTTGTATTTAAACATTACACTATGTTATTTACAAATAACAATAAACCAATTGAAGTCTTAAAACTAAAAGCGGCTGTTATGCATCACAATATTGATTTTGTACGCATCAAGCGTGGTGAGGAGGTAATCTCTCAAATTGGGCGCGAAATTGCACTAAGTATTAAAAAAATTAGTATTCAAGAAGAAATTCAAAAAGAACAACAAGAATGATGCAAAAATTTATATAGTGAAGATTCGTTAAAATTTTGGCATAAAGATAAAAGTATAACTAAAATAGACTTAATCGATCCTAAAAAAATAATTAGAGTAAAACAAATGGTATACACTTACAATGATATAGAAGAATTCAGAAAAGAGATAGAAGATCTAACAGGATTAGTTAGAGATAGTGAAAGTCCACATAGTAGTCCAGCATTTATGGTCAGAAATCATGCTGAGATTAAAAAAAGAAAGGCTAGAATGGTAATAAATTACAAAAATTTAAATGATAATATTAAAAGAGATGGTTGTTTTATTCCAAATAAGCAAGTCCTTTTCAACAAAATACAGGGCGCCTCCTGGTTCTCAAAAATGGCCTGCAAAAGTGGATACTAGCAAATAAAAATGGATAAAGACAGCATCCCACTAACAGCCTTTAGTGCACCATAAGAACATTATGAATGGCTTGTAATGCCATTCGGGTTAAAAAATGCACCTCAAATATTTCAAAAAAGAATGGATAATGTCTTTAAAAAATTAAATAGTAGTTGTCTTGTATATATGGATGATATTTTAATTTTTTCTAGATCTATGGAACAACATAGAACAAATATCAAAATAATAATAGAAAAATGTGAAAAACATGAAATAGTATTAGGTGAAAAGAAAAACGTGTATGAACAAAAGGAAATAGAATTTTTAGGATTTGAAATCGAGGGAGGAGCAATAATGCAAAGTCATGTTCTCGAAAAAATTAATAAATTTCCTGATAAAATCACGGATAGAAAACAATTAGAAAGATTTTTAGGATGCTTAACCTATGCCTCAGATTTTATAAAAGACTTAGCCAAAATAAGAAAACCTTTACAAAGAAACTAAAAAAGGATGAGAGTTGGACTTGAAACTCAGTCGACTCCACTTTAGTAAAATTCTTAAAAGAAAATTGTAAAGGTCTACCTACCTTAACTCTTCCTAATGAAAATGATGAGTTAGTACCAGAAAATGATGCAAGTAACAATCACTGAAGCACATTTTTAAAAATAAAAAAAATAATCAATTATGTAGATATTGCAGTGGAAGTTTTAATCAAGCAGAATGTAACTATTCCACAATAGAAAGAGAATTATTAGCCATAGTAAAAGGAATAGAATTTTTTAAAATATTTTTGACACCAAAACCTTTTTTCATAAGAACTTATTGTAAAGGCCTACTAGATTTCATAAATAAGAATTTATCTAACATGCAGGCGCAAATGAGGCTTTTACGATGACAACTTTGGTTAAAATAATTTACTTTTGATATAGAACATATTAATGGTAATAAAAATGGTTTAGCAGATATTCTAACTCGAGAACTTGCAGATGACATTCACATTCACAAGACTTACACCGCCAAAGAAGGAAACACTCCTGACAGAAACTCAAGAAGTGTTGGACTTGGTGACACAAGACAGTGATGAAATTATCAGAAAAATGCAAGCTGCATGAAAGAGCTGTTCTGTGAACGAGCTTATTAGAACAACCCATTTAGTAGCAAAAACCTTTTTAAGATTAGAAGTATTATATTCGTTTCTTCAACTCCCCGATGACATCCAAGATAAAATAAAAATATGTACATTTATTATTTCTGAAATGGTATGAAGAATGTGTCACCTATCTGGGAACTCAGTGGTGCTACTTACAGTTATAGAATGTTAAAAGTTTCATTCGATCCAGACAAGGTCAATAGCCCAAAAAATCCTTTGGGTCAAATGTAGAAATTGGGAATAATCTATACATTCGACATTTCCTCTCACCCATAGAGTACTTTGTTCACTCAACTCACCAAATTTCAACAATTCATGTTCAGAAGAATTTATAAAGCCTTTGAAGAATATCCAAGCATAGCACCCATCACATTTACAACTGCCCAAACAGAGGTAAAGGATGAACGTCTAAATGCAGCTCATTATTTGATAAAAGTCAAAGACAAGAAAGACATAATCCCCTACAAATATGATTGGTTCAAAAATTGGGACGAGCCATTTATATTAGATCCAATAGAAGCAAGGGTGAGAGGATTTTTCCTAATATCTTACGAAACTATAGAATTAGCAAGGGTTGGATTCAAATTAGTTCATTATGGAAGAATTACGTTTGTAGTAACACCATCATTGACAAAAAAATTAATTTATGAATCAGTATATGATTATTTGGAACAGGTAGAATCAGGGACATGTTTATTTGAAAGAGGATGTAAAAGTTTGGAAAAATATCTTGTGGAACAAGATCTAAAAGAATGGGATAAGAGGTTTGACGAGTATGATGAGAATTATGATCTTAGTAATATCATGGGTGATGAAGGGGTGTGGAATCTAGACAATGCAATGAATTAACAAAACCATGGATTGTTTGGCAAAACCATGGGCTGAAGACTACACTTCCATGTGACTACCCCACCAGGTGTCTCTTGTTCATAAATAAATTAGCATGTAGCCATGCCACCTGCTTGTTTGTCTTCTAGTAACAATAAACTGTAATATATAAAACATTGTATATTTATAAAATAGGTTGAAATCCAGACTTTGAAGTCCATAAGGTGCCTATATAAAGGCCTTGAGGGAGAGAAAAAAGAAGGCAGATTACTTAGAATATACTTAAAACAGAAAGAAGTCTGTTCTCAAGCCTTCTTAGAGCAAACAATACTTTAGCAATCTAATAGTCTACAAACACTCCTTTCCTTGTAAATCTTTGTTCAATAAATAATTTTTTTTTTTCATTTTTAGAAGAGAGTGTGTTATTATTGTATGTCAAATTATTGATCTTAGGTCTCCTGTATAACCAAAGAAGCAGTTTCTGAAGTTAGGGTCTGAGGTATGAAACGAAACAGTCTGTGCTGAGCATGATCTAAGGAAGAAAAGGTTGAGGGTAGCTACCTTTATAAACTGGAAGCTTGCCAACGCCAGTGCCCTACGTCGACTACGTTCAGGTAACGGTCAAAATCTTGAGATACTGTTCTTATTTTGGAAGTATAATGGGCCTATAATCAAAACATCTAAAACTTTTTCATTTTTTATGAGTTTTTATCACTATTTTTATATCCAAGACCTGTTGCTAGATCGTAATCAAGTAATAATATTAATAGCAAACTGTCACAAACGTCGTGAATTTTTACAAAATCTACTAAATATTGGTACTGCTAATGATATAGAATTTACAAGAAAAAGAGTTGATAAAATATCTCAAGAAATCGTATATTATCAAGAACAACTAGGTTTAGTATCCTAAAAAAAAATAATAAATAAATAAATAAATATATATAATAATAATTTTTCACATCATTTGAGCCACAAAAATTGGGACTACCTAGCATTGCTGATTTAAAACACATGGAGTGAGTTTTTGAGATTTGAATCGCATCAGAATTTGCCATATATTTATGATTTTTTTTCATTTTCTTTCCATTTTATTTCATACATAGTTTGAGGAACAATGCTAGTAACACAACCACAAAACACAAAATGAGACAAATATGTCTCACATGACGTGGATCCTATTTATTGGTTGCACACCATGTGAACCTCACGGTATATTAAATATATGTGTCTTATTCAATATTTGATGATTGTGTTTCTAAACTTTTTATAATTTGAGTACTTGGGACGAAGGATGACTCAATGGTTAAGCCATTTTTTTTACCAGACTTCATGGACAAGGCAAATCTCATTAGCTTTACGTGGGCTTAGTGGGATTCGAAACTGGGATTTTCTCTGGCCCGAATGGCGAACAAACGAACAAAAATAAAAGGACCTCCTATTAGTAAGCTTCAAGGAGCTCCTTTGACTGTTTTGGATTTCAAGTTTGATGATTCTTGAGTATTTCAAAATTTGAGAGAAAAGCCTCTCAAATAATTTGTAAATTACATATATATCAATTAAAATAATCTATAGTATCACTGAAAATCAAACTTAATGCCAACTTTTACCATTGAAATCGGTAAAAAAAAAAAAAAAAAAAAAGAAGAAGAAAACTTATATATAGGTTCTAATATGTGGACTTATTATCCAATAAGTCCTATGATAGTTAACATTATTTTTCATTAAACACTATTCAAAAGTTATTAATTGTTAATTTTTAAGGACAATTTAAAAAATGTCACAATTGTAAGTTTTAGTAACAGTTTAAAAAAATCAACATAAAAAAAGTTACCAGTTTTTAACTTTTAGCTACAATTTTAAAAACTCGTCACAGAAAACCGTCACTAATTATAAGTTACTAATTGTCAATTTTTGGCGACATATGTAAAAAATCGTCACAAAAAATTATTTTTAACCACGATTTTACTAGAATTAACGTACAATAGGATTAATGGGACTTAAGTCCAACTATTAAGACTTATTGATAATTTACCCAAAAAAACAAAAAGTTTTAATTTCCCCTTGCCATCCATCACTAACCATGAATAGTAGGAGTGAGCAGAGGATATACCGATTCGTCAAAACCAACTGAACCAAACCGATCTGTCACATTTTGGACGGATGCATGGTGACGAGTGGACGGTTGTGGATTAATTTTTTCCAATCCGCTAATCTGGCGGACGGATGGTGGATTTGAGATTCCTTTGGCCGCAACCGAACCGCCAAACCGCGAGCACTCCTGGTAATTCATAAGACTGTGTTTTCAGTTTATTTAAATATTCTGTTTATGTTTTCAATCAAAAAAGAGTTTAAATATTCTGTTGAAAAAAAAATTTCAACTTGAATATTTTTTTTGAATTGAAAAAAATAAACGTATTATTTATCTATATTTTTTGATTTTTAAATCTATCTCTAAAAATAATAAAAAATATGATATATGCTTGTTGGTTTTTATTTTAAAAAACAGATATAGATGTAACAGTATAGAGACATACAATCTCTACTACTGCTATGTTCATGGTTTTAGTAGTTTGAATTGTTTTTATATTTTAAAGACCACAAATTGTAATAAGATATCATGTGATTGTAGTATGTGGATGAGGCATGCAGTGATTTTGATATTCTAAAGTTTCAAACTTTCTTGATTTGGATGAGGCATGCAGTGATTGTAATATTTTTTTAAGTCATTGATTGTAATATTTTTTTTTTTGAAGAAGTGCACAAGTTAAATTATGTTGAAAATTTATAAAATTTTAAACCGCCAAACCGATTCGCATCCATCCACCAAACTGTCAATCCGCTCAATCCACATCCGCTGGTTTGGTAGACAGATGTAGATTGATTTTCTCCAATCTGCCAATCTAGCGGACGGATGACGGATTGGAGGTTCCGTGGCCGCAACCGACCCACGCCCACCCCTAATGCATAGAATGGTGAAAGTGAAAACACAAAATTGGTCCAGATCAAAAAAAAAAAAAAAAAGAAAACACAAAATTGGTCAATTAAAAATTTCAGAAAGTTGAAAAAGAAAATGAGCACTGCAAAAACTTGGATGAATAAATTATAATGGAACCAATTACACACTGCATGTTATACAACATTGGTAACTTCATCAAATAGTGAGTGTTTCTTGTCTGTGGCCATCAAGCCGACTGTGAGTCAATACTTCTCTCGCTCGTGCACTCCTATGTTGCAGACGCTGGTGTAGAGTTTCCGACATCTGGTTGAAGAATTCGGCATCCCATCTATGAATCAATAACGGGTCTTCTGCATAACATATGTATATGGACGTAACAGCGCTTTCCACAACCACCATTGCTAGTCCCACCTGAAATATCAGACATACCGTGCATAAACATTTTGCAGAAAACAGAGAGCAACATACATGCACTAACCACAGTTTATGCAGCATGAACTTCCTTCAAGTCCGTATCATGACAAATTAGTCAATTACAAATTCAAAAAATTAAAAATAAATAAGAATATGTCAAGTTGATACATATATTTCTCCATATAAAGGTAATTAATCGAGTTTTTGATATAGTAGAACTCACAAGAGATTAGAAGGAAACCAGTGGATTACTAATTAGCTCTGCATTCAACTCCATAGACTAAAAGCTTCCCATCACTTAGATTAAATGTTAAAGCCATTAACAATATGCAAATCAAGCATGCAAAATAATTGATGAATTCAAATAAAATTTGATGCCTTCTAGAATATATTCCAATTTCTAGCAGATGAAGCAATGACAAATGTACATGTCCCAAAACAGAAATTCCTTAACTTGGTTGTGGTCAGTTTTCAATTTATTAGCTGAAGAGGCATTTTTATAATTCAACATATTGTAACCTCTTGATCATGAGAAAAACAGCCAAAGTCAGCAAAACCAAGAGGCTTATCTCAAATTAAATAGGCTGAAAGGAGTTCAAGTCATTACAGGTTTGGCCCAAGGCCATATTTTTATAGCAGAGGAAGGAATGCTTCCCTCTAGTTTATAGCTCATCTCCTCTTCAATAGCACAATGCCATATTTTAATAGCAGAGGAAGGAATGCTTCCCTCTAGTTTATAGGGCACAGCACCCTCATCTCCTCTTTGATACTTCGGTTCTCTAGTCGGTCAATTTACCCAACACAGATCCGAGATAAGTAGGTCCACTAGCTTTCCAACTGAGCCAAAGCAAGGACAGAAGACCATTTTGGTTGGGTTGCTTTGGCTGAAAGGTTGATTAGTTCCGAGGTGCAACCATTGAAACATGCATATTTCAATGTACTTACCAAGATCATTCCCATCAACATGGCAGTAGAGCCCACCATAATCACTCTGTCAGGATATTTTTTCATTGTCCAAACTCCTGCACCAGTTCCAGTAATAAGCCCACCTAAAAGAGTACCCATTAATAGAACAGCCCCAGAACAATCATAGGCAACGAGTGCTTCCACACCAGTTAATTGGAATAACTCCCAGGCATCTCTTGCTGAGTGATTAAAGCTTTTGCCATAAGCTGCAATCTGAAGTGACCAAGATGTTAATATATTTTCTAGGAACTAACAATTTCAGGTGTCTAATAAACAACTTGAGACAAAATTCAAGGCAAAGAATCAATTAACTGAAAAAGCACTAACTATTTGAAGAAAAAGTCATAATCCTTCCAAAAAGCGAAGGCAAAGTTCACCTAACAGAAATTAGGAAAAATTAAAATCAACTTCCTTCTTTTGAAGCTTTGATTTGCAATGCAAAACTGCATATCAACTAAACGAATCAATAGACCGAAAGAAAAATAAATGTTCCAAAAATTCCCTCAAGACGGGGTTTGGGACATCAAACAAGCCCTCAGTGCTCTTTAAAAGAAACCCCCTAAAACCTGAAAAGGAGTATCCAAATCCATTCAAAAATATTGTGATGATGGGCATTAAGCCATTACATAATGACTTTGGGTCAGCTTATGTGCAAATATGCTTTGTCTTCAGTGCTACAAACCTCCTAATATTATGTCAAAAAACTTTACATAAATCTGCAGGGAACACCTGGACAATGCCTGTTAGGCACAGTATATAACAATAATATCTTCCAATCATGATGCATTTACAACATGCTGCAGAGCTAATCTATGCCATCTCGAATGTAGTAGCTTGCAAGGTTGTGGACTCAAGGTGATCCTCAAAATAGTTCTCAATTAGACCCACAAATTATGGTAAAGCCACTTTTTCAATTGTTTAATGGAGCTGCACAAATTTTGGCGTGACAAATTTGCCAGGGATAGGTGATCCTCAAAATAGTTCTCAATTAGACCCACAAATTATGGTAAAGCCACTTTTTCAATTGTTTAATGGAGCTGCACAAATTTTGGCATGACAAATTTGCCAGGGATATTTAACAGATCTTTTAAGCCTTGTTAACCACCGTTCAAATAGACTGAACTAGCAGAAATCTATAGAGAAGAAACAGAATTTATAGAAACTTCTCCCTCTTAAGATACATGATAAAACTACAATTTAAAAATGGTCAATAGAAACAGGATGTAGCCCAAGGCCTTGCGGCCTAGGGGCAAGACATAAATGTGCTTGCAAGGAGAGGTTGGGGGTTCAACTCCCCCTAGGTGTGCTAATCTAACAACTAATCACTGACTGTTGCCGAAAAAAATAAAAAATAAAAGTAGAAACAGGATGTAACTAGAATCTAACAAACAGTTTGCCACAAAAAATGGTATGTGAGAGAATTTACCAATAAAATGGTTAATAAAATGTTAAAACCTATCACCTACTTCATCCACTAAACCTAACCCACTACACCACTACCACCTCACCTACTCCACTAAACCTAACCCACTACACCACTACCACCTCCACTTCACCTACTCCTTACCTACTACACACTCACCCTCTTCTATATATAGGAATCATGAATCATTGTAATAAATATAACATTATATCAATCAATAATACATACAATTTATTCTCTCTCTCTTTCTCTATACATTATTTCTTACATGGTATCAGAGCTGGTTTAAAACCTAGTATTTTCGCTTCCCCGGCGGGCGGCAACCTCACCTTAGCCGCCCGCCGGACCTCAACCTATTCCGCTAATAAAATCAACAAAGATTTGTGCAACTGTAGTCATGTGTGAGGCTGATGGAGAAGAATTCTTCACCTCATATGACGAGACAGTCTGGAACTGGAAACACTGCAACATTCTGCTCTGGAATTCTGCAGCAGCTAGATTATAGCTTGGTTGAGTGCCAAGCTTTGGTTCTTCCACCCACTCTTGAACTTGCCCAGCAAAGTGTGAAGGTTCATGCTTGTGTTGGAGGGACTAGTGTGCGCGAAGATCAGCGCATTCTCTCCAGTGGGGTTCATGTTGTTGTTGGTACTCCTGGTCGTGTGTTTGACATGTTGCGGAGACAATCACTTCGCCCTGTTTGCATCAAAATGTTTGTCTTGGATGAAACCCTTACCATACTCCACTCATTCTCTCCAACTGTTCTAACTTTTTATTTTTATTATTATTATTATTATATCAAATAATCAATGCACTCATGATCCCCACTAACAGTGTCCACTTTTGACCCAAACCATTTTCAATCCATCATTTCTCCTTCACCTTTTGCACCCCACTCACCGACTCTCTCTCCACTTTATCACATGGGTTTGTCCCTCTCTCTCCTCCATTTGATTTCAAAAATCACTTATTTTTATTTATTTTTTCCAAATCACTTTTCCGCTTTTTTAAATACCCCACTTTATTTTGAAACAATCGCACTGATGTTTTTCATATAATCCATCTATAAATATTTTTTATCTATTTTCTTTCTCCCTTGTTTTCTTTCATTTTATTTTTATTTTTTCAACAAAACACTCCCAAAACAAAAACAAAAAAAAAAAAACAAAAAAAAAAACAAAAAAGAAAAAAATAACATTTTACAAACTTGTCATTTCTTCATGCCGGGGATCAACCCCGATCAGCATTTTACACCATAAAAAAATAAAAATAAAAATAAAAATAAAATAAAAATAAAATAAAAATAAAAAAAACACAAAACAAAACAAAACACAACCAACACAAATCGGAACAGTGGGATTTTTCTTCTCGCCTATTCCGCCGGTCTCTTCTTCTTGCCTCCGTCTTGGACGGCCCTTGCCGGTGTTGCCTCCGTGTTTCCTTGTCCACCGAGCACGTTCACTCCCCCATACTCCTCCACTGCAGCATATGGTGGACCTCCAAAACGGAACATCACGGTGGCCTTCCGCTTCAGCTCCTTGTTTTCCATCTTTAGCACGCTTATCTCTGCTCGCGCATCCTTATACATGCGTTGGAGCAGAGCCAGCTGGGAGTTTAACTGTTGCACTTCATTTGTCCTGCTCTGCAGCCGGTGCGACAAGTTTGTGACCGCCGTCATGGTTTCCACACATGACTTCAGAGTATACTGATTGGCCTCAATATCAGTTTGCACCGCCATTTTTTGCTCCACCGACCGCATCGGAAAGTTCAAAGGAGCAAACCCAGAAGTGTTTGGTTGGGGTTCACTGGCCACCGCACCAGTTATTTCTCTTGTGGACTCGTTCAGTTCTGGAAAGAGCGTAAGCAGACCGCGGGAAGAGGAGGCCATGTTCTGGGTAGCTGGACGGGAAGAAGAGGCCATGTTATGGTTGCTGAGTGTTTCAGAGTGTTTACAGAGTGTTACTAGTGTATCTCTCTCAGCCCACGAAGAGTTTTTCAGAGGTTTCAGACTGGTTTGATTTCCACATGTTCTCTCAGCCTCCGCCTTCATTTATATAGCACATGACGAAGAGGCCGACACGCGCACTGTCGATCACGTGCATCGCCGCGTGTCTGGCGCGCCTTTTGATGGCACGTCTTTTTATGGATTGGGCACGCCTTTTGATGGCACGCCTTTTTATGGATTGGGCACGCCTTTTGATGGCACGCCTTTTGAAAGATTGGGCACACCTTTTGAGGGTTAGCTCCTTTAAGGGTCCGACAAGACTCTGTAAACTGTCCCGACATAGATTCCGGTTAGTTTCTACAAGGGTCCGACAAGACTCTGTAAACTGTCCCGACATTGTTTCCGGTTAATTTCTACAAGGGTCCGACAAGACTCTGTAAACTGTCCCGACATTGATTCCGGTTAGCTCCTTCATGGGTCCGACAAGACTCTGTAAACTGTCCCGACATTGGTTCCGGTTAGTTTCTACAAGGGTCCAGCAAGACTCCGTAAACTGTCACAACAACTGTCACAACATTGTCTGCTACAACGGTCCGACATGACCCCATAAACTATCTTCTACATCGGTCTGACACCGCTATCCAGTGTCCTCTACACCGTTATGACACCACCATACAGTGTCCTCTACAACGTTATGACACCCCCATACAGTGTCCTCTACAACGTTATGACACCACCATACAGTGTCTTCACCATCGGTCTGACACGACCATACAGTGTCTCCTATCCTCTTTTCTTTTATGTATTCGTCTATTTTCTTGTTTTGTTACTCTCTCCAAACTCAAGTTGGCTAGTTCCTATCCCCCTTGAGTTTGCGGGGGGCTGTTAAAACCTATCACCTACTTCATCCACTAAACCTAACCCACTACACCACTACCACCTCACCTACTCCACTAAACCTAACACACTACACCACTACCACCTCCACTTCACCTACTCCTTACCTACTACACACTCACCCTCTTCTATATATAGGAATCATGAATCATTGTAATAAATATAACATTATATCAATCAATAATACATACAATTTATTCTCTCTCTCTTTCTCTATACATTATTTCTTACATAAAATTACCTGAACATAGGCATACTTGTTGAAAAACCGAACAAGAGTCTCCACAAGATGAAACAGGAAATCAACACAGCAGAGCAAACACTCGTTGTTGCCAATCTTTGACCTAAATCCCCTAATCTAAAAATATTAAATTGAACTGCATGATCAGTCACAACTGAGCACACTTAGTAATATCTACAAGCACTATTAGCTTAAGAGCAAAGCAAAAGAGTATAGCTACCTCCCAACGCAATGTCCGGATAGAAGCTGTAAAGAGTGATCCATAGCAGATGCTACCAAAAGAAGTTGTGACAGCGTACCGTAGAGACTTCATCAGTGGCTTGGAAGGCATTGATGCTGCTTCCCGGCCACCATGGATGAGAACAAGAAATACCATCCCAGACACAATAACATGAACAGTATTACAGAGAACCGCACCTGTCCAAAATAAACTTACAGAGAACAACTGCATCACAAATAAAAGCATTTTTCAATGTGATGTCCGTGGCATAAAATTGTGAGATGAGAATACTTTGTGCTGGCTAATCCCCAACATAACCAATAGAATGAAGAACAAAACTTTCCAGCTCACCACAAGAAACCACCAGCATGGTTGGTCACTCATGTTTGAAGCCATAACACCAGCTGCACCGAAAGACCATAGTGCTAGCCATAAAAGCATGACTACCATGAATGCACATGATACTCTCATAACCTCAGGAAGGTTCCAAACCATCTTCACAGCTCCTTGCAGCACCAACATAGTAAATGGAAGTCTACAGGAAAACATTATAAAGTTGAAGGAAAACTGTAAAGATTTGAATAAAGGTTTTAATATCTTTACGAGAAAGGTGCTCTTTAAAGCACAGTAACACAGAAAAATAGTTCTAAAATTGAGACAGTGGGAAAGACATCCAATTTACAGTTCTGCTAAAAAAATTTACATTCAATTATATCACCATAAAGATATATGCCATTATGATTCTGTCCATTAAAATTTCACCGTACAGATGTAGTTCTGCTCTCTGTTGGGGAACAAAAGTAGAAATGAGCAGATGCACCAAAACAAGTGAACATCTCTACATACTGAAATAACAAAACATTGAGGAAATATCACATTTAGTAAATACAGAAAATTAAAAATCACACCAAGCATGTAATCTCTTTTAAGCCAAAGTATTTTCCGGATGTAGCTGTAAGATTTCTGAATGTTTTTTGTATATTCAATTGTGTTTAATACAAAGCTTACAACCAATATATATAGCAATCCTAACCCTAATCTGAATAGGAAATACTGTCAATCTACATAATCAATCGACTAATAAGGAAATACAATCAATCTACACAATCAATCTAATATTTCCATAAGTAACATAATATTCTCACACCCCTGTTCAAACTCAAGGTGTTTTTGCCGAAAACACTGAGAATTTGCCAAGAAGAAACTGAAAGCAAGCAATGGTGTGAGTCTTCGTAAAGAAATTAGCAAGCTGTAAGGCCGAAAAGACAAAAGGAAGCGAGATAGAGCCAGACTGTAGATGTTGGTGGACAAAATGACAATCAATCTCAATGTGCTTCGTCCGTTCATGAAAGACAGAGTTATGTAGGAATGGCAACGGGGCGGGGCGGGGGCGGGGGCGGGGGCGGGGATCACCCTCCCCGTCCCCGATCCCCGATGGCCAAAACTTCCCCGTCCCCGTCTTCGTCCCCGGCCCCGATCCCCGACGGGGAACCTATCACGGTCCCCATCCCCGTCCCCAACGGGGATCGGGTTTTCCCGACCCCGAAAATTCCCCGATCCAACTCTGTTTCAACATTCAACACCATCAACAACAACTTTCAACATCATCAACAACATCCTCAAAAATCATACACAGAGAGACACACACACACATACTTACATGTATACATTCACACAAAGACACACACATACATTATATATACACATAGACACACCCATACATGTATACAGAGAGAGAGAGAGAGAAAGGGGACGATGGAGATCGGCGGAGATCGGCCGATCGGCGGCGACGACGGAGGAGATCGGCGGAGATATGAGATCTCTGTGTGACTGAGGGCAGCGATGGAGGTGGAGGTGGAGGTGGAGGTGCACAGCAACTGAGGGCAGGGCAGCGATCTGAGATCTCTAGAGCGAACGGCGGAGGTGAAGCGGCGGTCGAGGTGGACAGTGACTCTGTGCTGAGGAGGCGGAGAGGAGAGGTGCGAGAGTGAGAGAGAGGAGAGCTGCGAGAGTGAGAGAGAGTAGAGGGAAGAGAGAGAGTGGGAGAGATAGAACATAACATATAATATATATTAAGGGGTATATATAGTAACTTTAATTCAGGGGGCTAACGGGGACGGGGTCGGGACGGGTCGGGGGTGAAAAACATATCACCTTCTTCGGCCCGAAAATCATCGGGGATTTATTTTTGAGTACCATCCCTAGCCCGTTGGGGATATTTTTCAGGAAAAAATCGCTCTAATCGGGGTCGGGGGGTCGAGTCCCCGTCGGGCCGGTTTCAAATTGCCATCCCTAATGTTATGTGCAATCTGAATAGCACTGCAGTTGTCAAAGTAAAGGGAGGTGGGAGAAGACTGAGGGACACCTAAATCAGTCAAGAGACAACGAAGTCAAACAATCTCAGTAGTGGCATGAGCCATAGTACGATACTCAGCCTCAGCAGTTGAACACGCAACAACAGTCTATTTCTTGTTCTTCCAAGAAATCAAGGAATCACCAAGAAACATGCAGAAGCCAGAAGTGGACTTGCGATCAGTGACATCACCAGCCCAATCAGAATCAGCATTAGGAATGGCAACGGGGCGGGGCGGGGCGGGGCGGGGCCGGGGATCACCCTCCCCATCCCCGATCCCCGAAACTACAAACTTCCCCGTCCCCGACCCCAATCCCCGGCGGGGAACCCCTCACCTCCCTCGGCCTCGGCCCCAACGGGGATCGAGTTTCCCTGACCGTGGAAAATCCCCGTAACTATCTCTCTCTGTTTAGCTTATCATCATCAACAACATCATCGATCATCAACACCAACATCATCGATCATCAACAACATCATTTTCATCAACAAAATAAAAAATAAAAAATAGACAGATTGGAGAAAGACGGATCTTCAGCACCGACGAATCTTCTCAGATCGATCATCAACACCAACGGATCTTCTCAGAAAGATGGATCTTCAACATCGATCATCAACACCGACGGATCTTCTCAGATCTGACGGTGGCCTGGCGGAGAAAGACGGCTCCGCCTGCGAGAAGCGACGGGAGGAGGCCGTGAGAGGCGACGGAGAAGGAGGAGGAGGAGGAAGCGACGGAGAGGCGGCAGTGGCCTGGAGGAGGAGCCGACTGCGTAGCATCTGTGGAGAGAAAAGAGAGAGTGAGAGAGAGAGTGAGAGAAGAGAGACAGATCAGAGATATAGATTAGAGATATATAATAGATTAGAGTGAGGGGGGTTTTTATTTTGGGGAGAAACGGAGCGGTGAACGGGGACGGGGACAGGCCGGGTCCGGGGCTGTGAAAGTGATCCCCTTCCTCGGCCCGAATTTGATCGGGGATTCAATTTTAAATACCATCCCCTCCCCATCGGGGGTATTTTTGGGGAAAAAACCACTCTTATCGGGGACGGGGGGTCGGGTCCCCGTCAGGCTGGTTTCAAATTGCTATCCCTAATCAGCATAAGCCACCAAGTCCAAAGAAGAAGTTAAAGACAACAGTAAACCCTGAAATATAGTACCCTGGAGATAGCGAAGAATCCGAACAAAAGCAGGCCACTGGGTAGAATGAGGAGCAGAAACGAACTGACTAACCGCATGAACAACATAGGCAAGATCAGGACGAGTAACCATCAGATAGACTAAGCAACCCATGAGCTCTCGAGATAAAGTAGGATCATCTAGAAGAACACCATTAGTAGTGGTGAACTTCGCATTAAGCTCAATAGGGGTATCAGAAATCTTAATGTCAGTAAGACCGACACGATGAATAACCTCATTGGCATATTTAGCCTGAGATAGAAAGTAACCCTTAGGAGACGAAGTTACCTCAATACCAAGAAAATATCGCAAGGGACCTGGATCCTTCATTTTAAAGGTGCGAAAAAGATATTGTTTGACCTCAGAGATAGTAGAAGAGTCAGAGCCAATGATAATCATATCATCCACATACAGTAATGAGGCAACCAATCCAGCAGAGGTATGCAGAAGAAATAAAACAGAGTCCTGGGCACAAGGATGAAACCCAAACGCAGTAATAACAGTTTGAAAGCGATCATACCAAGCACGAGGAGACTGCTTCAGACCATATAAAGCACGCCGAAAGTAACAAACTTGTCCAGAGGAATGGTGAAGGCCAGGGGAATGACGCATGTAAACCTCCTCTGTGACATGGCCATTAAGAAAAACGTTCTTAACATCCATCTGATAAAGAGACCAAGAACGAACAGCAGTAACAGAGATCAAAGTATGGACAGTAGTCATCTTGGCAATAGGAGCAAAGGTCCCCTCATAATCAATACCATACTCCTATGAGAAACCTTTGGCAACCAGACGAGCTTTGTAGCGCTTAAGAGAACCATCAGAATGAGTCTTGCCTTTGTAGACCCATTTGCAACCAACCAGATTCTTTCCAGCAGGCAAAGGAACCAACTCCCAAATACGAGTTTTGTATAGTAGACAACTCATCTTCCATAGCTTGAACTCAATGAGGATCCTAACAAGCCTCCTTGTAAGACTGAGGTTTTGGAAAAGAGTAAATAATAGACAAAAAAATACGATAGGAAGCAGAAAAACAAGTATTAGACTAACCTAACCTGTTTGGAGGACGATGCGCTCGAGTAGGATATTGGTGTGTAGTAGGATCAGAGTCGTTAGAAGTAAGAGGATCAGCAGCAAGGGCAGAGACAACCGGTGGAGAAAGAGCCTTGTGACGAGAATAAACTAACAACGAAAAAGGAGAAGAAACCGAAGAACCAGCAACTAGAGGTGAAGCAGGAGGAGAAGATGAAACAAGCTCAGAAGGAACTGTGGAGATGTACTCATCAGACGGGACCTCAGAAGGAAACGGATCAATATGAATCAAATCCTCTTTGGAAACTGGGGTAGTGAGAGGAGGAAGTTAAAAGTAAGGTAGACGTTTGAGAAAGGCAACATGGCGGGAGACATAAATGCGATGGAAAATAGGGTCATAACAGCGATAACCATTCTGAGTGAGACTATAACCCAAAAAGACACATAGGACAGATCGGGCACTAAGTTTGGTCCTATCTTTATGAGGTAAAATGACAAAACAAGCAGACCCAAACACATGAAGGAGGGAGTAATTAGAAAGTTGAGAAAACAGAGCCTCATAAGGAGACCGACCAGAAAGAAGGGGGTAGGCATACGGTTGAGAAGAAAAGCAGCAGTAAGAACTGCCTCACCCCAAAACGGAGCCAAAACGGAGACAAAGAGAAGTAGAGACCTAGCTGTCTCACGGAGATGACGGTGTTTACGTTCAGCTCGATCATTTTCGGCAGGTATATCAATACAATAAGTTTGGTGAATGGTACCTAATTTGGCCAAATATTCACAGAATTCAGTTTTAAAGTATTCCCCGCCCAAGTCAGACCGTAACAATTTAATAGTAGACCCAAACTGTGTAGTGACCATAGACTGAAAAGTACAGTATATCTGGTAGAAGTCAGACTTATGAGTCATAAGATAAATCCAAGTGTAAAGGGGGTAGTCATCAACAAATGACACATAATATACAGAACCCCCTTTGGTGAGAACAGAAGAAAGGCCCTACACATCACTATGAACTAAAAAAAATGGTGTATCAGATATAGAAGTACTTTTATGAAAAGGTAGGACTGTCATTTTGGCAAATTTACGTCCCCGACATTCAGTAAGTTTACTAGGAGAAACTTTACCCAATATAACAGACTGAGCTAAAGACCGTAAGCGATCAGCAGACAAATACCCTAATCTAGAATGCCACAAGTAGAAAGGACTAGACAAAGAATCTAACTGAAAAGAGGAAAAGGCAGTCAGAGAGGTTGTCATAAGCTCTCCATTACATAGAGGTCTCCAACTCTACGGTTGGTCCCAATCTGCTGTTTAGACATCCGATCTTGCACATAACAGATAAAAGAAGAAAAGACAACAACAAAACTAGAGACATCAAGCTGACTGATAGATAATAAACTAACAGATAACTGAGAAACATAAAGGACAGATGGAATAGAGACAGTAGACATAGCAGACGGTAGGACAGACCCGACAGACCCAACAGACACAACAGATATACCAGACCCATTAGCAGCATTAACAGTAATAGCAAAGGGAGGAGTACAATTTTGAAGTAAGAAGAGATAGGGAGTCACATGATGAGAGGCATCAGAGTCAAAAATCCAGACAGACGAAGAAATACCTGAAGAAGACCCAAGCAAACCTGAATGAAGAGAAGAGACAATGGAGGCAGAGGGGATGGTTGAGAGGTAGATAGTATATGCTGAGGTAACATATACAGAAGCTGACTGATTTGAGCGCTCAAGGAAGCCAGGTTAGGATCCGGAGTCAGAGCAGATGCAATACAAGCAGTGGAAGAAGCCCAGAATTGGTTCTGAGACTGCTGAAAAAATGAGGCAGGCAGACATTCCTTCTTGGGACAGTGATACTTCCAATGGCCCCTCTGATGGCAGAAGGCACCTCATCAGATGCCAGAGACAACATAATAACCAAAAAATTAAAGGGTTCAAGTGTAATAAACCCTAAATCCAAAACCACAGCGTAATAACCAGAAGAGTTTTGGATCTAAAAGTATTATATCAGTAAACTAATATCAAATGGGTCAAATACCAGAGAAGTCGAGACCCAACCTCAGAGAGAGAGATATCGAGACCCACGAAATAAGAGAACCACGGAGAGAGCGAAATCGTTACAGAGAAGCATTGCGAATAAATCTTCGGTCTCTCAACCTAGTCGATCTAGATGAAATAGTCAGATGGATCGAACGAGAGAGACGAAACAATCAGATAACAGAGCTTCCAGAGAACCATAAGTTCCAAACACAGAGGACCAGAGAGAAGCAGAGTTAATCGCGATGGGTCACCCATGCGAGTTAGAGGAGTGATGAAGAGGTTCAAACCAAATGGGTCACTCACGCGAGTCACACATGTGATGAAGAGGTGCGACCCAGATGTGCGAATTAGATGGACCAACCAAAGGCTGAGGTACAATGATTCCAATGCTAGATGAGCCTGATTCCAACGAGAACCAATCAATCGATCGACTAATAAGGAAATACAATCAATCTACACAATCAATCTAATATTTCCATAAGTAACATAATATTCTCACAGTAGCTTCAAGGCCAAAGCACCAACTACTTGTAATTTGTGAAATACAAGTTGAATATGAGATTTGAGGGCTTCAATATTGCATCTGACAAACCATTTTCTGATTCCAAGGTAGAAGAAATGTACTGAAAGAACATGTTAGGCACGGATCATAGAAAATAAAAGTCAATCAAATGACACGGTTTGCTGAGTGTTTCTCATAATATCAGCCATTTTCAAGAGCACTAAAATGTGTTTTCTGTGTCCAAAAACAGAAACTTTGAACAAGTAATAGGTTCTACAAATTTCATGGTCTTCTAGTTAGGAAAATGAATAATTCTGAAGGAAACTCTTGGTACAAAACAAATCCTTATGTTCCGATTACTAAATCAAAAGACACCATGTTAGCATTAACAATCTATCGCATGATGTGAGTAACAAAATTTTAATCTCCCTTAGTAGCAGGAATCATCTCAGATGGTGACGACTTTGAGGAAGAAGCGCGATTCTGCGCTTCTGAGGAAGAATCGCAGCAGAATCGCGAATCTGAGGAGAGGGAAACACGAATCTGATGCGAGAAGGAAGCACTCTTGAGAGGGCAAGGAGAGAACCTAGTTGTTGGCTTCGAACCTTTGTTCGACGACTTCGATCTCTCGCTGTTTGACTTCCCCTTCGAAGCCCTAGTCTTCGTCCCTCTCTTCGAAGCCCTAGGTCTTCGTCACTCTCTTCTATCACTCTCGATCTCCTCTTCGTCTCTGTTTGCTTCTCTTCTTCGTCTCTGGTTGCTTCTCTCGCTTCTCTCTCTCTCTCGATCTATTATGTTCTCTCTCTCTCTCTCTCCCTTTTCATATTTGACTGTTTTATATAATATAATTTATAAATTATAATATTTATCATAAACAATATAATTTTTATGTCTAAAATAAAAAATTATTTATTTTATCATATATAAAATAATTTTTATTTATTATTTCTTTTTTATTTTTTTAACGAAATTTATTATTTATTATTTCTTACCTTTTTAACATATAATAAATAAAATAAATCACCTAATTGTTTAAAAGAAATCTATTTAAATCATATATAATAAAAAAAAAACTTAAAAAATTTATAAAATAAAGCATCTAATTTTTATTTATTATTTTTTTTAACATAACCAATAAATCCCAAATTAATAACTTATGCACTGTTTAGTCCTAAAAGTTTTCTTATAGACTAAAAGGTCCCATTACAATGTTAATAACATCAGATACAATGTTAATAACATCAGAGTCATGTTACAAACATTGGATTTCAAACATCTAATGTTCATCAAATTTCAATAATGTTTGAAAATATAGGATGAAAAACATCTAATGTTCATCAGATTTCAATAAATTTTGAAATTATAGAATGAAACATCAGATCATTTACATCATTCACATCATGTTGATGTAAAAATGGGACTAAATGGAGCATAAGAAAACTTTTAGGACTAAATGGTTCAACGTTTCAAAAACTAGGACTTATGGGTAAATTTTCCTATTCCTTATTTATTATAATATAAAATATAATTAATAAAAATAATACATAAGTGCTCCTAATCTACGACTCCTTTAAGTGACCACGTTCCCCCACTCCCGCTCCCGCCCCTGCCCCCGCCCCCGCCCCCGCTCCCGCTTCGTGCAACTAAGTAATCTCCGTCTACTTTTCCTGAGTCTAATCCATATTTCCTGACTAGTAATATCAAAAGATACCACTTTACCATTAACAATCTATTAGAGTAACATAATTTTAACTGTCACCTACTTTGCCCGAGTCTAAGTCCGTAAACTCTAAGAGCCTTTACAACAGTCAGAAAAGACAACTAAACAAAGAATAAAGAATAAATTAACAAATTAACTCAAATAAAGCAAAGGAGCAATGAATGCATTTTCCAGTTTTCATTATGAATGAGTCAGCTAAAAGGAACATCACACAAAAAGAAAACAAAAGAAAACCTATACATCAGTTCAAGACCCCATGGCTGTCTACAAAATCTAAACAAGAGCTAATCTTATCCCTGACCAAGCTATACAATGAACTAAAATTTACTCAATGCATTAAAGACGCAATACCATTGAAAGATCAGTGATTCTTTTTTTTTTCCCCACAAAACCTCATCAAACATAAAGGTGTTTGTCGCCCAAACCTTCCTCTTATTATGCATCTTACAAACAGTCCAACCAAGAAATAACCCAATTACTGATTTAGGTGCCTAGTAAGTGTTCTACATCTTTTCTCAATCCTGCAATGAATGAATATTTAATCCACCAACTCCCCCATTTCTTGCACATGCAACACCAATGGAAGGACTTTTATCCATTTTACCAAAATATCAATGATAATTGATAAGTGTCTTCCACTGAACTACCACCCACACAAGAAAATGACACTTTGATGAGCCTTTAGACTTCCAAATGTATTTCCAAGGAGGAGAAAAATCACTTAACAAAGGAAGTAATTTCATAAAATACGATTTGACCTCAAACCCACCAGATTTGGAGGAAGTCCATCGAATCCTCTCCTCCTCTTCTCCCATAGGAACACCACCCTTAGAAGGCCTCAAAAGTCTCCAACATCACCTCAAACTCTTGATCATAACGAAATCCCACCAAAGGGCTGAGGAAACATCCCAAACCACACATCACCCTCGACTCTTCACAAAAAAAAAAAAAAAAAAACAATAACAATGGTGTTACAGTTTTACAGCTACATAATTGTCAATATGAGAAACAGAAGTGAGAAACAAAACAGTACACAGAAACATGATCCAAAAATATTTTGCAAAGGTGTAAACACTACGCAAGATTGAATAGGATATTTAAGAATTTTAAAACTAGAAATATATAATATTAAAAAAAAATCATGATCAACTAAAATACTAATGCTACACAATATCTATAGAAACTAATTAGAACAGTTAGATATGACGGTTGAAAAATAAGATTTGAAACATGAAAAAGTGGTAGAAACTATGAGAAGCGTTTTTTTGGAGTTTTCATAACATTTTTCAAATTTCTGATACATTTCTTAAAATTAAGTAAGAGTTTCTAAAACTTCCCAGAAATGTTATCCAGAAGTTTCTTAAAATTTCATAAGAGTTTCCATCTCCATTCCCGAAATGAGCTCACAAGAAAATGAGTTTCCCTTCTCAAAGCGAGTTTCTTGGTAACTAGAAACTAGATTCCACAATCAATAGCAAAAAAATTTACAAGGCAGCAACCCCTGGTTTGATTAATCAAACAAAACTGTCATAATGCTATTAGACTACACATTGCACATTGCATGTTTTCATTTCAAGTATCTGTTGAAAATCAAGATACACAGCAGCATGCATCAAAACTTTGGTTATGTGTCTGAGTTGAATTATTCAATTATTTTACTAAGTAAATAAATGATTCTTAGGTAACTCAGTAATATTAAAATATTTTGAAGAAATTTAATTTAAAACATAACCAATAAAAAGAACTCAATTTTTAATTCACTACATAAAGTTTTGACAAAAATCATATTTAATTTAAAACAAAACTGACAAAAAGAACTGAATGTTTCAATTCACTACTTGAAATATGCTTGTGGTTGGACAAGATGCTTTAATGTCGCTACTAATTTGGGTAAGTTTCTCCACTTTAAAAGTCTAATCATTTGCGAGTTTTAAAACCAAATTCCACAACAATCTTTAAGTAAAAATAACAGATTTAAAATGTGACTTTGCCTAACTTTTGACACATTGCAAGTAGAAACAAAGCTAGGAATCTTGAACAAATAAAGACTATGATGTCTAAGACAAGAATTTAAAATTATCAGTTATACTAACATAAACATTTCTTAGTAAATCTCTATAATAGCATCTACATGTTCAAATTAAACATTTCATTTGCATTGGTCATAACCACTTCATCGTTAACAGGAGCAAGTGAACCAAAACAATTAGGGCCCTTTGAATTGTTAGTGCCTGCAAGACTAAAATTTTCTACCACCAACATCTAGATCTACTGAGATACCATCTTGTGATATTCAGAAGTCATTGTTTTATTGATGAAAACCCTGTAAAATCATAATTTGGTCCATATATTTCAAATGAATTGGTCGATGATTGATGACAATGTCACATGAGATAATCACTCTTTAACCATGCCAAAAAGTTCAAAAATATAACCACAAGAATAAGCATGTAAAATCGCAAACTCTTTTACCTGTCTATAACTGATATGACATACAAGAACTGAAATGCAGCCCCAATAGCAAATGCAACACCGCAGAAGAACTGATCACCCCAAAAACACAAGACACTAATCACAGCAAGATAAGTAGTCAAAATGTGAACCGCAAATTTCATCATTTGATTTGCACGTGAACCAAGCAATAACAGCCAAATCCACCCAAGAACAGTCCCAATTCCGCCAGCAACGGCATATAATGGCCAGTAATCCTCCGTCCCTATGTAAAGCATATCCTTCCTCCTAAACCAAGTAAGTCCAAAGAAACTAAGAATACAACCTATCCCAATCATATGCAAAATAAATAAACATAACCAAAAAATATCCCGCCAATGGCGTGAACCCTCCAGAGCCAGTCCCGGAGACAATGAATCAACACCACCACTAGCACTTCTACAACTCTGCCCAACATTCTAGAATCCAAAACATAAAGCAACCAAAATAAGTCAGAACAATTAACAACATAGTTGTCAAATCAAGACACGAATCGTGTATTGTTTTTTCTATTTTTTTGAATTGCTTATTGTATCGTACCATATCGTGTATCGTAAATTTTTTTTAACATCTTTAAAAATAGGTAGAAAAATAAATATATATAGCTATAGAAAAACACAAATATCTTGAACAAACAAAAAACTAAACAATACACTAAACAATGAACAATTCTTAAAATTGCAAAAGTAAGATTGCTTAAAAGACAAAATGCATATAAAATATATAATCATTAATACTAATGCATATAAAATGCAGAGGGGAGTTAAAATATGTATAAAATAATATCTTAATTCACCATTTTAGGTTTTACTATTTAATTTAACTTTTTAGTTCTCAAAGAGTTTGTCCATAATAGGAAACTTTAAACTTTAATCGGTGTGTAAAAAGGCATAAATCAACCATACAAGATGGTAAATACTAAACAAGTAGATATTTGTCTAAAAAGTAAAGAAAACAAAAGAAACAGTATCATTCTCACCTAAAAAATTACTTTATTTATAATAACCAAACCAAACCAAACCAAGCCTTAAGTCCCATCAAATGGGGTCAACTACATGAATCCTTCTTTTCCACGCGGCCCTATCAAAGGCCATTTCGTTAGCCAAATTAAGTAGATCCATATCTCTAGTTACAACGTTAGCCAACGTTAACCTAGACCTACCCCGTCCCCTAACACTCCCCTCTACCGTTACAGTATCGCATCTCTTCACTACTGCCTCTGTTGGTCTCCGTTGAACGTGACCAAACCATCTCAATCGATTCTCTTTTAACTTATCTTCTATCGGTGCTACTCCTACCCATTCCCGAATACACCTATTCCTAATTCTGTCTTGTCTAGTCTTGCCACACATCCACCTTACCATCCTCATCGCAGCCACACTCATCTTATCTACATGTTGTTTATTGGTTGCCTAACACTCCGTCCCATACAACATCGCTGGTCTAATAGCCATTCTATAGAACTTACTTTTTAGTCTAGTAGGTATTCGTTTATCGCACAGTGCCCCAGACGCACTTCTCCACTTACACCATCCCGCCTTAATCCTATGGGCCACATCCGCATCAATTTCCTCCGCTGTTGTGATAATCAATCCTAAATAACGAAAATGTTCACTCTTAGGCAATTTTTGATTCTTAATCTTCACTTCTCCTCTGCTTTCATTGTTACTGTTATTAAATTTACACTCCATGTACGCTGTCTTATTTTTGCTTATCTGGACACCTTTAAATTCAAGAGCTTTTCTCCAAATCTCTAATTTTGTATTAACTCCTTCTCTAGTCTCATCCACTAGCACAATATTGTCTGTAAAAAGCATACACCATGGCACGTCATCTTGAATATTTCTCTTCAACTCATCCATAATAACTAAAGCAAAAAGGTAAGGGCTTAAGGTAGATCCTTGGTGTAACCCAATAGTGATAGGAAATTCATTTGTTTCTCCAGTAGGCGATCTAATAGTGGTCACCACCCCTTCATACATGTCCCTAATCATATCAATGTAACCTTTTGTCACCCCTTTCTTCTCTAACACCCACCATATTATATCTCGGGACAGTCTATCATATGCTTTCTCAAGGTCGATAAACACCACCTGAATGTCTTTTTTCTTTTCTCTATACTTTTCTATTACTCTCCTTAAAAGATAAATCACTTGCATTGTTGACCTGCCGGGCATAAACCCAAATTGATTCTCTGACACCTCTGTTATATCTCGCAATCGGCGTTCCATCACCCTCTTCCACACTTTCATTATATTGCACATTAGCTTGATTCCTCTATAGTTGTTGCAATTCTGGACATCTCCTTTATTCTTATATATTGGCACTAAAATACTTTTCCTCCACTCATCTGACATGTTCCTAGTCAACAAAATTTTGCTAAACAACCTAGTCAACCAAGCAATCCCCTTTTTACCCAAGCACTTCCAAGCTTCAATAGGGATATCATCGGGTCCTAAAGCCTTATTTGATTTCATCTTCTTAAGTGCAATCTCCACTTCAAAATTCCTAATCCTGTGATAAAATCTATAGTCTTGGTTTATCGTATTACTAGCCATTTCTTCCCCTATTGCCGTACCTCCATGTTCCTCATTTAATAGTTTCTCAAAATAGTTCTTCCATCTTTCCTTAATCTCTTCATCCTTCACCAATACCTTAGAATCTTCACTCTTGATGCACTTGATTAAAATCTCTTATTTTCCTCTCCCGTATCTTAGCAAGTTTGTATACTCTTTTCTCTCCTTCTTTACTATCTAGTTTAGTGTATAGGTCATCATAAGCTTTCAACTTAGCCTCTCTCACTACTTTTTTGACCTCCTTATTAGCCAATCTATAGCTCTTAAGGTTTTCCTCAGTTCTATCATTTTGTCACTTTTTAAAGCACTCTTTCTTTGCCTTAAATCTTAGCAAGTTTGTATACGCTCTTCTCTCCTTCTTTACTATCTAGTCTAGTGTATAGGTCATCATAAACTTTCAACTTAGCCTCTCTCACTACTTTTTTGACCTCCTTATTAGCCAATCTATAGCTCTTAAGATTTTCCTCAGTTCTATCATTTTGTCACTTTTTAAAGCACTCTTTCTTTGCCTTAACTACCGCTTGAACCTCTTCCCTCCACCACCAAGTTTCCCTAGCGCTGGGTCCTCCCGTTCCTTTCAACTCTCCAAGCACTTCCCTTGAGATTCTCCTCATACAATTGGCCATCGAGTTCCACATAGTGTTAGCATCATCTTGCAAGTCCCAAGTACCTTCCTTATCCATTCTATTCTTAAATATTTCTAGTTTATCCCCTTTCAGGTCCCACCATCTCGTCCTACGATGCCCACCATCCTTCCTAACTTGGTATTGCCCTCTAAAACATAAATCTAGTACCAAAATCCTATGTTGAGAGGTCAGGCTCTCTCCAGGAATCACCTTACAATCCTTGCATTTTAGGCGGTCCACTTTTCTCACTAAGAAGTAATCTATTTGGCTATTAACTGAATCACTCTTAAAAGTTATCAAATGCTCCTCCCTTTTTTGATATATAGTATTGGCCATCACTAGGTCAGAAGCTAACTCAAAATTTAAGATACTTTCTCCAGTCTCATTTCTGTCACCAAAACAGTATCCACCATGCACCCTTTCATAGCCTAGTTTATCTATGCCTACATGGCCATTAAAATCTCCACCTATAACTAGGTTCTCCCCTACGAGCATCTCCTGTAAGATCTCATCCATTTGCTCCCAAAAATCCCTCTTAGTCTGATCATCTAATCCTACTTGAGGGGCGTATCCACTAATAACGTTCACTATATTCTCTCCCATAACTAGTTTAACTAACATAATCCTATCCTCTTTCCTAATGACCGCCACTACATTTTCCACCAGACCCTTGGCAATTATGATTCTTACCCCATTACTGCGCCTGTTCGTACCACTATAATATAGTTTAAAACTGGTATCCTCAATTTCCCTACCTTTCTCACCCGTCTACTTAGTTTTTTATACGCAAGCTATACTAACTCTCCTCCTAATCATAATATCTACCAATTCATCGTCTTACCAGTTAAGGTTCTTATATTCCAAATGGCTACCCTAAACCTGTAATGAAATTTCTAACAATATTACTTTATTAGAAATAAGTACAGTTATTTTTTTTTTCCTAAATGCTAAAAAAATTTAAGGATAACTTACACTTACCTCGCTTGAGGCTTGAAAAAAATATAGTAAGCCCCATAAATTTGACATAATTACATTAAATTCTCTTAAATAACACTTAGGCCCATTTTCATAATAATTTTGTTAGTGATACGGATGAAAATGATGTTGTCATCTCTTTTACACTGAAATGTGTATTTTACTTTATTTATCTCTTTGTTTGCATTAATTGTGATATCTTTAATCTTACTAAAAGAGAAGTGGTGTAATTATGCTAAAGTTGTGGTGTTTTCTATATTGTCTCCACACCTCAGGAGAGCTTAGTGTAATTTACCCAAAATTTAAATATTATCATATGAATCTTATTATGTATAAAGTATTGTAAATTACATATATATTGTGTATATATATACAAGTTGGCCGCCTCGGGCCTCCAAATGATTTAATTCTCATGTTAGGTTTGGTTTATTGAAATGAATTGGGATGAAACAATCATTCCTTCATAATATTCATTTTCATATTTGGTTCACTGAAAAAATGATAAAAAAAAAAATTACAAATAAAATCATCATTTACATCATCATTGTGAGAGAATAATCATTTTATAGAGAGGTTAAAGAATGACTATTCTATTCCATTTCATTTTAATGAACCAAACATTAAATTATTGTATTAGTAGTTTAAAAGTGAAGTTTCAATGTTTTTTTTTTAAAAGAAAAAACATAATTGAAATGGTGAATTATGTAATAGTAATGGATGATTATTTATTAAATGTATAGATTGTTTATAGAATATTGTTGATTATACTAGTTACAATTCCCTCTTAAGTTTTTTTAAAATTGAAATTGATCAAATTTTATATTCAATCAGTTACTTCATAAAAAAGTTAAATAAATTATTACGTTACGTCACCCATCGAAAATATCCAAATCTTATTTCAATAATTATGATTTATGTCTATCTCAACAACAATGATTATGTCAATTAAGAAAATCATATAAAATTGCTCAGAAAATAAAATGTTATAATTATTGTGAAAAATAAATTATAATTAAATTATTGACTAATACAATATTTTTTCAAATTAGATTTATCACTTAATATGTCTGTACAAGAAAAGAAAATAATTTTTTTAAAAAAAATATATATATAAGGGCCCCATTTTTTAAACTCGCCATGGGCTACAGAAAGTCAGAATCGGCCATATATATATAACGAAAAATATACATATTGATACATATCGATTTCTTTTAAAAATATTGAATCATGTAACTATTGTAAATTGTTAGTAAGGGAAATTCTAATATACACCAATTTAAAAAGGTGTACTATATGCACCCGTAGTTATGCTATATTCTTCTTTAGTTATGAATAATTTTCTTATTTAGTTACGACATTATTTTACAATTCATGAGTTCTTTAGTTATGTCTTATGTTTTGTTTAGTTATAGGATAAATTACAAACACAGCCCTTGAGATTTACTTAAATTACAAATTAACCCCTATGATTTTAGAAATTACATTATGCCTTTAAGATTTCTAATTTCATAACAAATAGGTCATTTTATTAATAAATCATCAAGTTAATTAACAGTTTTTAATAGTGTTAAAATTTTATTTCAATTAATAATTCAGATAATTTTATTATTGTATAGCTGAATAGTTAGAAAATTTACTTTTTCAATTAATTCTGTTAAATAAAAAATTATGACAGGGAGATATTTGTAATTTTTCAAACCACATGGAGCAATTTATATTTTAAACAAATCTTAGGGGTGTATTTGTAATTTACCCTTAGTTATAATATATATATATATATATATATTTGTTATCACTCAGAAAATTAAAGTTATTTATTATGATTTTAAGTTATGGGCATATATAGTATTTTTCTTTTTCATGACATTTTGAGCCTTTACTTGTTTAATGATGAGTCGAATTGAAGACGGCGGTGATTGAAATTTTACATGAATACATCAATAAATAGTCTATATAGAATGATTAAAACATGAAATTGGATAGAGAAACTGATATACATACAGTGATTTAAACATGAAATATAGTTGTTAGAAGTGTGATTGAAACATGAAATTTAGTGATTGAGACATGAAATTTCAGTTTGAAAAACCTACCTGTTGGGGGGCGGAGGGGGAACCAGAGTTGGAGGAGTAGGAGGAGGGGCTTTGAGAGTCGCTCATGGTGTGATTGATCCAACGGTGCGAGTAGATTTAGAAGACATGATGAGCATTGGGATGTAGGGAGAAGAAGACGTCAAGACCGAGAGAGCGTGAGAGAGAGAGAGAGAGATTGGCGGTCAACGGAGACTTGTTACGAGTTTGAAGAGACCAAGAAGAATGATTGAGACGTTTTGGAAATGGAATGGAAAAAACGGAAACTCAACGGCTATCATTTGGAATTTGCAGAGAGAGAGAGAGAGAGAGAGAGGGGCAAATGAGCGAGTGATTAGTTGGTGACAACAATTTATTTTGGTGGTCCCCGCGTGGTGACGCCACAGGTGTGTTTCGATTGGTGGACAGATTGGGATTTATCAATTTTTATTAAAAAATTATATAGATAGTGTTACATGTATCAATTAATATATTAATTAGTATAATAATATTAATAGCATCTTCTGTGGAGGTTTTTCTATTGTCTCTGCCTATGATGTTGTCACGGGCCATCATAGTTGTGTAGATAACTGGAGTTGGATTTGGAAAGTAAGGCTACCTCAAAAACTTAGAAGTTTTATGTGGCTTCTTTTTCATGGAAAGCTGCTAACTAACCTTATGAGATTGAGGAGGGGCTTAACATCTGCCCATACATGCCCTAGCTACTGTGGGGTGGAAGACATGGATCACCTATTCATACATTGATTCAAAGCCAAAGAAGTGTGGTTGGCCTTATGTGGCCGAACCTGGTGCAGAAACATGTTTAACTTATCTTGGAAGGATTGGCTTTTGTCTAATTCCAAGAATAAAAAGCCTTTTAATGAGCAGGCTACTTGGTCTTTTGTCTTCATTATCACTTTATGGAAATTTTGAAAAAATAAAAATGTTTTTGTTTTTGAAAAAAAGTTGTGTAATGGCATGGATAGTGTTAAATTCATTCTTGACTACTCAAGAGATATTGATTTGGCTTTCAATTTGTCCCTTATTAATCCCAGGCCTGCTTTTAGATTGATACAGTGGATGTTACCTCATGCAGGTAAAATAAAACTAAATGTTGATGGCAGTAGGAAGCTGGGAGGTGGAGGCGGTTTTGGCGGAGTTTTCAGAGATGAACGCGGTGCTTGGGTGTGTGGCTACTATGGAAGGCTGGACAGTGGAACAAGCTTGGAGGCGGAACTGTGGGCTCTCTACAAAGGATTGACCGTGATGCTCCAGAAGGGTATGCACGAGGTGATCATTGAGACTGATGCTAAACAAGTTGTGCAGCTAATGGAGGATGCCATAGATGATAAATTCCGTTTTAAGGGACTGTTGAAGGATGCAAAAATAATTTTCAGAGGATGTGAATGCACCATCCACCACATCTATAAAGAGGGAAACTTGTGTGCAGATGCGTTGGCCAAATTTGGAGCGGAGTAACCTGAAGATATCTTGGTGGTTAATGATCCACCACAGGAAATTCAATGTTATCTTGTTGCTGATATGGCTGGCCTTATGTGGCCGAACCTGGTGCAGAAACATGTTTAGCTTATCTTGGAAGGATTGGCTTTTGTCTAATTCCAAGAATAAAAAGCCTTTTAATGAGCAGGCTACTCGGTCTTTTGTCTTCATTATCACTTTATGGAAATTTTGAAAAAATAAAAATGTTTTTGTTTTTGAAAAAAAGTTGTGTAATGGCATGGATAGTGTTAAATTCATTCTTGACTACTCAAGAGATATTGATTTGGCTTTCAATTTGTCCCTTATTAATCCCAGGCCTGCTTTTAGATTGATACAGTGGATGTTACCTCATGCAGGTAAAATAAAACTAAATGTTGATGGCAGTAGGAAGCTGGGAGGTGGAGGCGGTTTTGGCGGAGTTTTCAGAGATGAACGCGGTGCTTGGGTGTGTGGCTACTATGGAAGGCTAGACAGTGGAACAAGCTTGGAGGCGGAACTGTGGGCTCTTCTACAAAGGATTGACCGTGATGCTCCAGAAGGGTATGCACGAGGTGATCATTGAGACTGATGCTGAACAAGTTATGCAGTTGATGGAGGATGCCATAGATGATAAATTCCGTTTTAAGGGACTGTTGGAGGATGCAAAAATAATTTTCAGAGGATGTGAATGCACCATCCACCACATCTATAAAGAGGGGAACTTGTGTGCAGATGTGGTGGCCAAATTTGGAGCAGAGTAACCTGAAGATATCTTGGTGGTTAATGATCCACCACAGGAAATTCAATGTTATCTTGTTGCTGATATGATCGGCCTCTCTAGGGAGAGGTCCTAGTTTGTTTGTATTTTCTATTGTACCTAAAAAAAAATATTAGTTATGACATTATTATTGATCTCACTCATTAATCACATTACAAATTTTAAAAATTTCTTAAATTATGTCACATCATTAATTGGTATACTAATTAATACATTAATTAATACATATAACATTATTCAAATTATATATCTATTTTTTTAAAATTTAATGATATTTAAATGATAGGATTAGTTGATGGTTAAAAAAAGATAAGAGAATTATCTTATATATTTTAATTGATTTTGTATTATTAAATTTAAAAAATAAATCTAATTTTTATATTTAAAGGGTAATTGTTATTTTTATATGGAAGAACGGCGGGCTGTGGGCCGAACGGCGGGCTGTATTGATGAATGAAAGTTAAATTGAGAGGTTACATAAATTTGCAACACTACGTAAAATTATACAATACTTTTAAAACATCATATTTGTATTCTTTTATTAATCATTATTGTTGACACTAAAATTGTATATTCTCTGTCGATTGTATGTAACAAATGTAGAGAATTGGTCCAGCGGGTGCTAAGTTTAAAGACCACGAGTTTCCACAAGTTTACAAGTGAAAAGTGAGTGAATATGAAGCCTAGAATACAGAGCAAGT
Source organism: Camellia sinensis (assembly GCF_055761805.1). NCBI lineage: Eukaryota > Viridiplantae > Streptophyta > Magnoliopsida > Ericales > Theaceae > Camellia > Camellia sinensis. The sequence continues at coordinate 154,165,709 of NC_138970.1, forward strand.
GGCATAAAGGAAGTAGTCAAAAAGACAGGTGTGGTAGTTGTAGTTTTCCTGTCGATTCATCAAGTAATGAAGTGGAATGTGGCCAAACATGGCCCAGGTGTTAAGCCATAAAGTTAGCATGCAAGGCATATAGGATACGTGTCATGTTTCCTAGGAGGAGAAAAGCTGCAATAGAGAAGCAGTTACTAGTAGTTGCAGAGATCATGGGCATTGAAGTGGAGGTAGTTGGCTATATGATGAGACACGTGGTAGCAGAGCAGCAGTGGAGTTTGAAGACCAGCAATATAAAAGCTGGAAATTCGAAGTTAGAGGGACCTTTAAACAAATTTACAATTCTTATAGCATTAGGAGTAACTTAACTTGGTTAGTTCTTACTTAGGAGTAGTCTATCTGTAGTTCAGTTTCTGTAACTAAGAATTCTCTGTCGATTGTCATGTAGATTGAACTGGGAGTTTAATTTTACTAATTAAATTCCAAGTTTGTTTGTTCAACAATTGATTTTCAGTTTATTCCTTCTTGTTTCTTCGCATTATAACCTTCAAAGAAGTTCTTGAATCTGTCAAGGCATAAAACGTTCAGACCACAATTGTTTGATTTGTTGTTGTTTGTAAAAGTTTGGCTTCTCTGTCGAATCACCCTTGTCGATTTGACCCAGACCCGATTTTTTGCTAACATATTTTGGCACGCCCAGTGGGACCTGTCTAATTTGGAGTGATGGCTAGGAAGAAACAACAAGAAGTCTTTGAAGATCCTGAGAAAAGGATCGAAGGTGAAGAAGAGTTGGACAGTGAAATTGAAGGAGTACAAGACAACTTAACTGATGGCCATTCAGTGGCTAGGCAAGAAATAGGCCAAGGAAATGACCAAAATGTGGCTAGAATTGGCCAAAATGTGGCTAGAATTGGCCAAAATGTGGCTAGCATTGGCCAATCCAGTTGTCCACCAATTGACCCAAGGAGGGCTCTTTTGCTGCATACCCAGCAAGCAATTGGTTCCATATCATCAAATGAGAATACCAAGTGATGATTGATGACTTAATGGCTTTGTTTGAGAAAGCCAACATCAAGCCCAGTCAATCAAGAAAGATTGGAGAGGAAGCACAAGGGAAAAAAGCACAACCTAAGTCCCAAATGACCCCTCAACAGTATAAAACAGTAAGTGAACCTCTATCATTTTATAGACCTCCCATACTCTAAGAGAGATATGAGGAGGGAATAAACATAAATCCAATGTTTGAGAGGGAACAACCCACATATCATACAAACCCAGTATTTAATTACAATGTAACTAATATGGGAATGAGGCCTGAGGGGCAACTAAGGCCATAAATGTATGATAATTTTGCATTTAAAGGGCCTGGTTATCAGGCTATGGCAGAACAGAGAAATATTCCATTTAATCAAGTAAGGCCTCAAGATGCAAGGGATTTTACCATGCCTCAACCATATTTTGAACCCTACATGATGCATCTAAGGCCTAGAGGGCCTGGTCCTCCTAATCCTTACTTCCAACCAGAGGTTGAAGGAGGAGGGTAGCAACAACAATATTTAGAATCTCAAATCAATAGACAACAAATAATGAACATCATATAGGAAATGTATGGTCCAGGCTTGAGAAGGCCAGATAGACCAATGTTTAGGAGTCCTTACCCTCTATGGATGGAAATAATTCCCATGCCAAGGAATTACAGAATTCCTGAGTTTACTTTGTTCACAGGAGAGGAAAGACAATCAACCATAGAACATGTGGGCAGATTCATACTCCAGTGTGGAGAACCTGGTTATGATGATAATTTAAAGTTAAAGCTCTTTCCTCATTCTTTGTTGAAAGTAGCTTTTACTTGGTTTATTAACTTGCCAGAGAACTCTGTTCACACTTGGCAAGACATGGAAAATCAGTTTCATGCTCAGTTCTTTAGAACTGAACCTAAAGTGACAATGATGGATTTGCCAAAATTTAAACAAAGACAAGGAGAAAGTTCAGAACAGTACATCGACATGTTTAAAAAAGCAAAAAACCGCTGTCATGTATACGTGCCTGAAATAGAAGTAATAAGATTAGCCCAAAATGGTTTACATTTTGAGCTTAGGAAAAAATTTGAAGGCATGATGTTTAGGGATTTATTTGAGTTGTCTTCAAGAGCAACTAGTTATGAGGCCATTCTCAGAGAAGAACAACATAGAAATGCAGCCTCATTGGGCACTTATTATTAAGAAGTCGAATTTGACATGGAAATTGACATAGATGTTGCCCAAGTAATAGGTAAAAAACCTGTGGTTTGTGAGACATTAAGAAAGACAGACCAACCTATAAGTATGCCAGCAACACAACCAGCCAAAAAGAATGTGGCTATATTACATAGACAATATTCTTTTGATTTGTCTAATACAGATGCATTATTTGATGAGTTATTAACAAATAAGTTTTTCACTTTAACACCAGGCCACAACATTCCTAAAGAAAGGGACAGAGTTGGCAAGGAATATTGCAAATGGCATAATTCTTTCAGACATTCTACTAATAATTGTGTTACATTTCGCAATTGTGTGCAGGATTTAATTCAGAAAGGGATATTGAAATATGTCGAAAAAGATAAAGGGTAATGGCAGTTGACAGTGATCCATTTCCTAGTATGGTGGAAATCAATATGGTAGCTACTGATTAGAAGGAAAAAAGGGAAAAATCCTAGAGTTCTGTTGGTGGAGTTAGAAAAACTTCACAAGGAAAGGTTGGAGAAAATGGCAAAAGAAGCAAAAGGGAAAAGAGTTCAAAAGGAACCAAGTGAGAGTTTCATCTGTTTCAGATGTGGTTCTGAGAAAGAAAAAACTAAGGCTATTGTGATTAATGGGATTCAACAAATTGGAAAAGATGTTGGCCTGAGGTTTAATACTATGGGAAGTGGAGATTTACAAATTTTTGATAATGATTGTTTGTTTTATGATGGAATAGATCCTAGAATTTTTGGACCTGCAGAGAACTATGGTAAGGATGATGCTCCATTCCTATTTCAGAGAGCACCTGTTCATCCATGCTTGGTTGGAGCTAGTAATGTGAGGGCTATGCTCAATCAACATAAGGGTTCTAAGCCTTATGGGAACCCAAAGGTTTTGACTCGACCATATAATGGCCAGCAGCAGTAATTTGGTGCATCACATAGTGGCTATCAACAATTTGGAAGGCCATATAGAGGGCATCGACAATTTGCAAGACCATTTGAAGTATATCAACAGCAGCATCATGGCCTAAGAGTGAGGCCAGAAATGCAACTAGTCCAGCCAAGAATGGTAAAACCTCCAAGACCATCCCATTTAGGATGGCAAGGAGTGTCACATCCAAAGTTTCCTATGAGTGGTTGGAGACCAATGGGAGAAACAAAAACTCTAAAAAGGAGAGAACAAAGAAGGTTTCATGATATGATGTCCACTGCTGCAGGGGATAAACCATCTGGAAGACAAGACTTAGTGTGGACTAGGGAAGGATTGGTTCCTGCTGCTACAAGAAAAGAAATGAAAGGTTCAACGACTTATCCAGTGCAACCAGTTCAGATTTTGAAAAGAAAAATGAGACTAGAAGAGACTGAAGATAGACTTGTGGGTAAACTTTCAGAGAAGGCTTTGTTAAGCCAAAAGCTGAAACAGTTAGAGAAAGATCTGATGTCTGATGAAGAAGATAACAATAACAAAAAAGATGTGATAATGAAAGATGATCAAGATGGTCATTGATAACAAGAAGGTTAATGAAAGGATTGAAGAAGATGATGTGAAATTAGACAGCTCTGGTGATGACTTTGGAGAGAAATTAGCTGCCATTCATTTTGGTTCTTTGCCCCTTTTCAAGGAGTGCAACATGCTTATGGCCATCCCACAGAGGTTTCAGGCCAAACCAAACTAGCCAGATAACTTGGTAGGTGATGTTGAAGATTTGACAGAACCAGCTGTTCAGATAGCAATAGTTGAGACACGGGCCAAGCCATTGAGATCAATCGAGGTCATTAAGTTTGTCAATGGAGAGAAAGTTGTGCTTCAAAAACCAGAAGATAAGCTTATTAAGCATCTGGGGCCTCTGTATGTCAAGGCTTTTCTGGATGGAGTACTAGTGGAAAAGGTGTTGGTAAATAATGGAGTTATTGTCAACATTCTCCCATCTAGGACACTGAAGGCTATTGGTAAGTCTGTCAATGACTTACTTCCTACTGAGGTAAATACAAGTAATTTTTTTGGTGGATCATCTGAGGCTAGAGGAGTAGTAGCTTTACAGCTTCAAGTTCGTTCTAGATTAATGGGAACAACTTTCTTTGTAATAGACTTCACTTCTAATTACAATGTGCTCCTAGGTAGGGATTGGATTCACCTTAATAGGTGTGTACCTTCGTCTCTGCACCAAGCATTAATTTTTCTAACTGGTGGTGGTCAGAATAAAAAAGGAATGGAAATCTTTTGGAGTGATGCAAATCCTTTTGCTGCTGATGTCAACAACATAGAGGTTGTGTTGTATGATGAGGATTTGGGAGTCAAATCACAAGGGAAAGGCTTAACAACTGAAGGGTTCAAGGCCTTCATTGAGGAAGGTTTTAAGCAGATAGGCCAGGAATTGGCCAAACCAAGCCTGATGCAAAAGCAGAAGAGGCTTGTGATAGAGGAAATTGCTGAAGATGATGGGTGATGCAAGTGCAAGTAACAGAAGGAGACAAGCTGGATGAGACAGCTGATATAATTAGATCTACTTTTTCTAGGCTTTTTTTATTTCTTTTTAGAAAGTAAGTTTAGCCCTAAGTGTTTGCCTAATTGTTCTTGGGCAGAATGTGTAATCGACAGTAGCCCTCTGAGTTATAAAGAGGTGCAACTGGAACATCTGAAGGCAACTTCTGCCAAACTTGATGATCTCAAGGCAGATGTGCAGGATCCTTTAGAGGAATATAATTTCGGAAGTAAGGCCTGTAAGAGGCCCATCTATGTAAATGCTAATATATCTAATGAATGTAAGAGCAAACTAGTTAGTTTGCTTTTTGAGTATGTGGATTACTTTGCGTGGACTTATGAAGAAATGCCTGGATTAGATAGAACATTGATGGAGCATAGACTTCCAATTAAAGGAAATTTTATTCCTCATAAACAACCCCCAAGAAGGATGACTAATGAAGCCACCTTATTGGTTAAGGAAGAAATCGAAAGGTTGCTTAATGCAGGTTTTATTAGAGCAGCCAGGTATGTTGAATGGCTGTCTAATATTGTCCCTGTAATGAAGAAGAATGGTAAGTTAAGAGTGTGTATAGATTTTAGAAATCTGAATCTAGTAACTCCTAAAGATGAATATCCTATGCCAGTGGCTGATCTGTTAGTTGATTCAGCAGCCAAGAGCAAGGTTTTGTCCTTTATGGATGGACATGCTGGGTATAATTAGATCTTTATTAACCCAGAGGATACACATAAGATAGCATTTAGATGTCCTGGTGCCTTAGGAATATTTGGATGGGTAGTCATGCCTTTTGGATTAAAGAATGCAAGAACAACTTATCAAAGAGCAATGAACTTCATTTTCCATGATTTTATTGGAAAATATTTAGAAGTTTATATAGATGATGTAGCCATCAAATCTGACAGTTTTGATGAGCATCTAGAACATTTGCAGCAGACATTTCAAAGAATGAGGACATACAAACTGAAAATGAACCCTTTAAAGTGTGCATTTGGGGTATCTGCCGGAAATTTCTTAGGCTTTTTAGTACATCACAAAGGAATAGAAGTGGATGCTAATAAAGCCAAAGCCATTCTGGGGGCAAGACCTCCAGCCAACAAGAAAGAGTTGCAAAGTTTTCTTGGAAAAGTAAATTTTTTGAGGAGATTCATAGCTAATTTGGCTAAGAAAACTTTAGCATTCTCTCTTTTAGTGAAAATTAAGTCAGACCATGACTTTAAATGGGAAGTGTGCCATCAAGAAGCTTTTGACTTGCTCAAAAAATACTTGACAAACCCTCCAGTGCATATGCCACCAATGGTAGGAAAGCCTTTGAAATTGTATATATCAGCCTCTAATCTGTCGATTGGCTGTTTATTGGCTCAAGAAAATGATATGGGTCATGAACAAGCCAATTACTACCTAAGTAGAAGGTTAAATGATGCTGAAACTAGATATAATTCTGTTGAGAAATTGTGTTTGACACTTTATTTTGCAGCCATTAAATTGAGGCATTATTTGCTGCTATCAGAAGTGTTTGTAATAGCACAAACATATGTTATTAAATGTATGTTGTCTAAACCAATTTTAAGAGGGAGACAGGGTAAATAGATATTAGCATTAATTGAGTATTGTCTCAAATATGTGCCACAAAAAGCAGTCGAGGGGCAAGCTTTGGATGACTTCTTAATGGAACACCCTGGCACTTCTGTCGATTTAGACCTATATGAGGTCAATTTGGTGGAAAGTGAACCATGGAAATTGATGTTTGATGGTTCAAAAACAGATGAAGGAGTTGGAGCAGGTATTGTGTTGATTGCACTAAACAAGAAAATGTATTAGTTTGCATATCAGTTGGAAGCACAATATGTACAGTCTTGTAATCAAGCTGAATATGAAGCCTTGATAATTGGTTTAGAATTGGCCATAGAATTCAGGATTAGAAGCCTCTAGGTTTTTGGAGATTCCCAGTTAGTCATTAAACAAGTCTTGGGTGAGTTCAAATGTGTCAGTGGTGCTCTAGAAGAGTATTTAACTGAAGTCAAATGGCTAACTAGTTTCTTTGACCATATCACATTCACACATAGGTTTAGACTGGAGAATAAAGAGGCTAATGAGATGGCCCAGACAGCTTCTGGACTAAAAATACCTAAAGGAGCTTAGGCAGCTTCTGGACTAAAAATACCTAAAGGAGCTTAGGAAAGGGTGATTCGAATTCAGAAAAGAAACTTTTCTGCACTTAAAAATAGGTGCAGGAATTTCCTACCTATTCTCACTTTGGATGTGACAGAAGAAGATTAGAGATTCCCTTTAATAAAGTACCTATCGAATCCCAGTGAAAAAAGCAATAGGCAGGTGAGGTTTCAAGCCCTAAACTATGTTATCATGGGAGATGATTTGTTCAGGAAGGCTCATGATGGTTTGACTCTGCTTTGTATTGGTAAATTAGACCAAATGAAATCTATGGCTAAAGCACATGAAGGAATTTGTGGAGCTCACTAAGCTGGTGATAAAATGAGATGGCTGATTAACAGGTATGGTTATTTTTGGCCATTCATTAGAAAAGATTGCATAATGTATGCAAAAGGATGTCAGAGTTGCCAGAAGCATGACAATATTCAAAGGGTACCAGCTGCCAGCCTGCATTCAGTGGTTAAACCTTGGCCTTTTAGAGGATGGGCAATGGATTTAATTGGGAAAATTTTCCCAGCATCTTCTAAAGCACATTCTTACTTATTGCTAGCCATTGACTATTTTACTACATGGGTAGAGGCAATACCTTTAAAAGTGGTGACACAGGTCCAAGTTATTGAGTTCTTGAAAAAGAATTTGACACATAGGTTTAGTTTACCCAAATCTATCACTGTCGATCAAGGTACAATGTTTAATGAGGATGAGATTAAAGGGTTTGCCAAAGAATATGACATTCAGATATTAAACTCTTCACCATGTTATGCCCAGGCAAATGGACAAGCCGAGGCAACAAACAAGATTGTCAAAAATACTTTAGAGAAAATGATTGAAGACAATCCTAGAGATTGACATTATCTTTTGTCAGAAGTGCTTTGGGCTTATAGAAATTCCAAAATGAATAGTATAGGTACAACTCCATATGAGTTGGTTTATGGGCATGATGTTGTATTACCTTTGGAAGTGACAATGAGATCCAATCGACTGGCCAAGCATTTGGATATTCCTATAGATAAATATTCAGAGGCACTATCGATTGAGATGCAAGACTTAGAAGGAAAAAGAATTGTGGCTTTTAATCATTTGGTGGCTCAGAAGAAGAAAGTTGAGAGAAGTTATAACAAGAAAGTTAAGAGTAAATTATTTTCTAAAGGAGAATTAGTGTGGAAAACCATTTTACCAGTTGGATTTAAAAGCCCAGAATATGGTAAATGGTTTCCAGATTGGGACGGACCATTTAAAATACATATGGTTCTTAGAGGAGGAGCCTATCATCTTGCTTCTTTAGAAGATGAGCCACACAAAAGGATAATTAATGGCAAGTATTTAAAGAAGTATTATCCAACCATATGGGAATGCATGAGTTCATACACATGAAAACAAAGATATATGACAGAAAGAATAAAGTCAAAAAAAAATGTAATAAATATTTTCATTAAACTTGTATAAAAAGTACAGAAGGACAAATAGTGAAATTTTTTTACATTTGACCTAATCCCTTTGGAAATACATTGAAAGTCTACTCCAAGCTTGAAGAACAGACTAATGCTTTAGCTTATTTTACCTAAGCTTGGTTTGGGCTTGCTTGAAAACTAGTGGGCCACTTTTTGCTTGAGCAAGAAGGTTTGGAATTTGCTGAGAAAAGTTGACTTGCTCTTGTTCAATGGCAGTTTTTTGGGCTCTCACGTAGGCCAGTTGAGTTTTTAGCCGAACTTCTTCTGCTGTAAGAGTGTTAAATTGAGCAATGAGGGATTGTGATCTAGCAGATGCTTCAGTTAAAGCATGCACTGCTTCCCTCACTTGCTCAGCCTGATTCTCAACAGTTTTTGGCTCAATCTAAAATTGATTGATAGCCATTAAATGCTGAGGAAGCTCTGAAATGAAGGTTTGAAAGATTTGCACTTGGTTTGGATCAAAAAGTTGAGGCATCAGTGGTGCAATGGCTCCTAAATAGTCAGTCAAAACTGTAGTTTGAGAGAGAGCCAAGACATCCAATGGTTGACCAAGTAAATTAAAAAATTGTTCAATAAGTTCTTGCTCTTCATTGGATAGTTGCTTCAATTTTTCTTCAACAGTTAAATTAGCAACCATTTCTTGAACAGCAAAAATTCGCAAACGTAAATCTTGAATGGACGAAGAGGAGATAATTACAGGCTGTAGTTATAAAAAGTAAAGTTGACAAATGAAGAACAGTGAATATGGAAAATGATATGAGCAATTATTACCTCTGTGACAGTATGAGGTGAGGTAGAAGTACCCAAGATCTCTCTTGAGGGACTTCGAGCTGGTGTAGTCTGCACCCCCATGTCAGCAGTCAATGATGTTTGAAAAGGCATCTCAGTCTTGCATAAGAGAATGAAAGGGGATTGTTTTTAAACCGTATATATCTAAGCATATATATATATATATATAAAATAAGAATAAGGTGTATATGAGAGAATATGTTACATGTGTTGGAAATGACTGAGTAATGGAAGTGATGATAGTTGGTTGAGGAACTCTCATATCACTTGAGGTTGATTCATCATCTAAAACCTCAGTGTCAGCTCTGTCAACTTCATTTAGAAGGTTGTCATCTGGCTCAAAAACTTGCTCATGGACAGGAGAACCTCTATCAATCGGAGATGTGTGGTTGTCAGAATTAGTTGGTAAGTCAATTGGAGCTTCTCTAACATGGTTTGAACTAACTAGATCTTCTTGAGCATGTTCAGGAATTGTTGATTCTTCTGGAGAAGAGGCCACACCAGGAAAAGTGATGACTTCATCAGTTCCATACGGCACCCTTCTAAGAGGAAAGGCATTAGGTCTCCTAAAGCCACTTCTTGGGGAATTTCAGACAAAATTTGAGCCAATTCAGGAGCCAAGTTTCTTAAAATGGCTCTTCTTTGGTCAATTTGTTCTTTCTCAAGGGGGTTTGGTTGAGACTCTGGCAATTCAGTGTGGCTTTCAGGAGGACTAACTTGTGCCTCAGCCAGTTCTTCATTCTCAAGAAGAGGAGGAGGTAGGTTGGTATGAGTTTCGGGTATATCTTCATGAGAAGAAGAAGAGGTGGCCAAAGAAACAAGTCTTCTCTTTTAGTATGACTTAAGATATGTTTGAAAGAGAAAGAGGAAAATGTTAGACAAGTAAAATAGAATGTCATTATGTTTAAAATGATAACAAAATTGACAGATTGAGTAAGATTCATACTATTATGGGACGAGAATATGAACTTCTGGAAGAAGAAGAAACTGGTGCAACAGGAGCTTGTGAAGGAACTGGTTGTTCTTGCTTTCTTTTAGGCCTCCTCACAAGTGCTGCACCATTGGAAGAGGAAGAAGCTGGTGCAGTAGGAGCTTGTGAAGGAACTGGTTGTTCTTGCTTTCTTGTAGGTCTCCTTACAAGTGCTGCACCACTGGAAGATGAAGAAACTGGTGCAGCAGGAGATGGTGGAGGAACTGGTTCCTCTTGTCTTCTTTTAGATCTCCTTTCACGTGTTGCATCACCTTCCGATGTTAGTTGAGAAATACCACCTTCTGGTTGTGATTGAGATGCAAAGAATTTTTGAAGTTCTTATTCTCTAGTCTGAAACCTTTGTTCAGTCTCCACACCTGGGTTGTAAGGTGTGAAACCTTTAGCATTGGTGGTGTTTAAGGGATTACCATTATGCTTTCTTTTCTAGATAGTGGAAGTAGGCATTTCTATGGCCAAAGGAATGGTTTTAACTAAGGACTCAGCTGCATTATGTAGAAAAGATATGTACTGTTATACACCCAAAAAAGAAATTTTAACAAGAAATATAAAGTAAGAAGGAGATAGTTGTTTACTAATGCTCATGGTTACTCCTTTTTTGTTGTCAGGATGCACATTCCAGAGGCATATTTGAGTTTTTTTATTAAAGATTATTACATTCATAAGAAGCCATTGGTCTCTAAATCTTGTAGAGAGAAAGGGTGTGACTTTGCAATAGTAGAAGCTGAATTGGTCAAATAGTTCTTGATTGTGGGCTAGAAGGGCCTCCACAACTGTTTGATGTTTGAATTGAATTCTAGCTCCAACTTGCTCATGAATAATGGGATGAAAGTATGGGCAAGGAACAGTCTGATAGAGGCCCATTTGCCTAGCCCATTGATAGGGGTTATAGCTTTCAAAACTGCAGTTAGAAATTCTGCTAGTTGAAAGGGACCCTCCCACTAAAATGTATCTTGGAGTAAGGATCTGAGCCCAAAAATGCTTTTGTTGTTGTCTCAACTCATCACCCAATACAAAAGGATCATCATGGACATAAGTGAGTCTAGATGAGGTGTAGTGAAGTTGGTGAAAAGGGATGAAAAGCTGAGCATCTCTGTTAATAGGTAGTTCATAAAGAAAAGGGAACACCTTAGTAAAAGAGTTAGAGGTGGCTGGTCTAAAGGAAAGAAAAAACTCAGCATAGCTGTGGCATGTGGGGAGAAATGGAGTTTGAGTAGTGGGCCTAATCTGAGGAAAATAAGCATAAAGCTAGGCTTGGAAAAGCCAGAAAGGACCACCACTATTATGATCAATTTCTTTATCCACTAAAGGAAAGAGACCTCTGTATAAGGTGCCTAGTAAAAAGGGGGACAAGAGCCAATTCTATACCCTTCTGAATGCAAGTGGCTAATGCTAGGTATTCTTTAGTGATTTTCAAACCAGGAACACAGAGAAAATGTTGGGAAAGCCATAGTAAATAAAAAGCTGTCATTTCCTTATTTGTGGGTTTAAGGTCATATTTTTGGTACTTTGTCTGAAATTTCCCATAACAGAGATCAGTGTCCAACTTGATAGGTGTTTTTGGGGTCAAAAAGGGCACTGATATGTTGACTAGAAAAAAGGGAGGAGAGTTAAATGGACAACATCAAGAATAGTAGGTGACATCATACCACATTTTAGAATGAGAGAATTACATGATGAACACCAAAAACATGTAGCAGCACCAATGGCCCATTTGTCCATATCTAAAGAGAAAGTTGATAACCTGATGACATCGTAAATACCTAAAGCTCTCTAGAGGTCAATGTCATATAACATCATTCGTTGGACCTATCGTTTCCAGTTTGGATTAGGTTTTTGCCATGTGCGTAGAGGATTAGGGCTGGAATCCTAATGGTTCCATGACAACTTTGCTTTGTTGAAAAGTAATGTTTCAGTGTCTGCATTAGGATAGTACTAGGTAAGCTTATCAGGGATGGTTACATTGAAAGTAGGGCCCAATTCTCCTTCTACCGAGTTGCCATGGCGTGGGATAATGCAACTGTTAAAGGTGTTTTGACGCAGTAGCTGCTGAAAATCAATTGGAAAGCATTGTACAGGTGGTGACTCAGTTTGTTTCTTTCCTTTGACCTAACCTCATTTGGGCGCCATTAGAGAGTGTGAGCAGAAGGGTTTTTTCGAAGTCGGAAGGATGAAGAAGCAAATAGCAGAGAAAGATAGAGAATGGTGAAATGGTGATTTGAATTCTGACATTCAAATAGCTTGCAGTGGGCCTTTTTAAGTTTAGGCTTTATTTGATAGTTTGATCAGTTGGGCTTACTCAAAGTTCTGGGAAATTATGTTGGACTAATTTTTAGCATTTGGGCCTTATTATAAGTTATAGATAAACAATCCAAATATTTAAATGTCCAACTTTATGTCTTTTAAATAATCATTCAAGGCAAAAACTCCTTTTTCGTCTTGAATGAGAAAGGCATTGTTGACTCTAAAAATTGTATATTCTCTGTCGATTGTATGTAACAAATACAGAGAATTGGTCCAGCGGGTGCTAGGTTTAAAGACCACGAGTTTCCACAAGTTTACAAGTGAAAAGCGAGTGAATATAAAGCCTAGAATACAGAGTAAGTGACAGAAATGAAATAGTCAAAAAAACAGACGTGGCAGTTGCAGTTTTCCTGTCGATTCATCAAGTAATGAAGTGGAATGTGGCCAAACATGGCCCAGGTGTCAAGCCATAAAGTTAGCATGCAAGGCATATAGGATACGTTTCATATTTCCTAGGAGGAGAAAAGTTGCAATAGAGAAACAGTTACTAACAGTTGCAGAGATCATGGGCATTGAAATGGAGGTAATTGGCTATATGATGGGACACGTGGTAGCAGAGCAGCAGTGGAGTTTGAAGACCAGCAATATAAAAGCTGGGAATTTGAAGTTAGAGGGACCTTCAAACAAATTTACAATCCTTATAGCATTAGGAGTAACTTAACTTAGTTAGTTCTTACTTAGGAGTAATCTATTTGTAGTTCAGTTTCTGTAACTAATTATTCTCTGTCGATTGTCATGTACATTGAACTGGGAGTTTAATTTTACTGATTAAATTCCAAGTTTGTTTGTTCAACAATTGATTACTTGTTTCTTCGCATTACAGCCTCCAAAGAAGTCCTTGAATCTGTCAAGGCATAGAACGTTCAGACCACAATTGTTTGATTTGTTGTTATTTGTAAAAGTTTGGTTTCTCTGTCGAATCACCCCTGTCGATTTGACCCAGACCAGATTTTTTGCTAACATATACATTCTAAAAACCACCAATAACTTTTCACATACGAGTGTTTGGGTGAGGCGTGGGGGACGCATAGCATCGTGATGTAAAGCTTCTCTTTCAATAATTGAAATCATTTATGTTGTAAAACTCAACGAGTAAATCGTTCATGTAAAAACATTAAATTAATTGAATATTTGTAGTTTTATAACAAAATTATATTTATATTTTTAAAAAATTGATGGTTAGTCTGATTTTGTTAAATTTAAAAAAAAATGATTAGGGTCTAATTATAAGGTTACGAACGTCCGATTATTCTTATTATTTTATAGATAATATGTTTAACGAATTCTATAATATGAATAATTTGGATTATTGAATTAAATTCAGGACAACTTAACAAGATGTCACAACATAGTGTTGTGACGACATTCGCTCCATATCCATATTTAGTCTTACTTATAAGTTAAAAATTGATAATTAAAAAGTAGAGTTCATCAATATTACATCGCTCTAATTTTCATTCACAAACAAAAATATGAAGGATATAGTATGTTAGTAAACCCTCTAAACTAACAGATAATATGCTAGTTTATGACAGTGTTGATTCATTCACAAACAAAATATGAATATTCTTAAAAATGATCAAATGTTTCACATGGGTATAGGACCTGCAATTTTGTGGACCTCACACTTATGTGAGACATTTGGTCATTTGTTTGGTAAAAAATTTAAGACCCATAACATTTCTTATAAAAAAATGGCAAAACATTAATGCTATATCACTTTAATTTCCCCTCCTAAACTCTTTCCAATGATGTGGTAAAGAATGAAGAGAGTTAATTGGCTAGTATTGTTTGTCACATAAAAGTTTGAAGAGAGTGAAGAGAAAGAAAAATGTTATAAACCTTAAATAATTTGTCAATTTTTTTTACCAAAGCTCTCAAATAATCTACCTGTTATTATTAGGGGTGTCCACGGATCGGTTATGCGCGGTTCGGGTTGCGGGTTGGACCCACCCGATTGGGTGCGAGTCAGGAAAAAATGAAACCGCGTCCGCCCGCAATACGGGTTACGGGTTACACGGGTGGGTCGTGCGGTTGTGCGAGCGGATACGGGTAGTTTCTAAATTATTTATTTATTTATTTGAAAATTTTATTCTTGGCTTTGCTTTTGGGGCTTTCTGAGATATGCTTTGGGTAAAAAAAAAAAAAAACATAAAGCAAAACAAAAATTTCATGGGAACCAATTGGTATGATGATTGATAGTGTGCTACTCACAAACTAGGTAAATTGACTCATAATCATTCCCAAGAAAAAGAAATGACGTCTCTTTTGTACAAACCACGTAACAAACCAGGTAAATTGCAAGCAACCCAGGTAACAAAACAAAAGTGGACATACTGGGCCATCAAGCAAAGCAAACCCACAATCGACAAATCATAAATAAATGAAGACGGGAGATTTCAGACTTGGGACTCATACTTTGTGTAATGAAACACTTTTTTTTTTTTTTGTGTGTGCAGTTTCTACATTTTCCAAATCTGGAAATCTCCAGATCTGGTCTGCAATTGGCGACGGCAACAATGAGAAAATGAGGGGATGACAGCGAGCAAACAATGGCATGGTTGTGTAACTGAAAAATAGAGTGGCGATGCAAGAGACGATGGCGTCACGGCGAAAGGAGAGGAGAAAGATGGTGACGGTGAGGAGAGAAAGGAGACCGTGAGTAAGGAGACGACAGATGGTGGTGGTGACGGTGATGAGGATGAGAGAAGAGAGAGGTCAGTGAGATGAGAGAGAGGAACAAAAACAATGGCGAGAAGAGAGAGAGGGAGAGAGAGAGAGAGAGAGAGAGAGAGAGAGCTGGGTAGAGAGAGAAAGGAAGACCAAAGAAATGATTTTTTTCGATCAATCTGGGTATGAGTTTCTATTCAAAACAAAAAAATTTGGGAGTGGGTTCTATTTTAAATATAATTTGTAGGCAGATACGGTTCTCTGCGAGTAGGGTCGGGTCTGACTCGAACCCGATTTTTGGCTAAAAAATAGACCCGCACCCGCCCTATTTATGTGTGTGGGTCGGGTCAGTTTGGGTGGGTTGTGCGGATTGGATAAACCGTTGCCCACCCCTAGTTGTTATATATATCCTACCAAATAATCTACCTGTTGTTATAAATATCCTATACGCCATGGTCCAAACCCCCTATCTCTTTCTTCTTTATATCCGTCGCTGCCGACTGGTCGTTGCCGTCGTCTTCTACCTCCTCGCCGTCACTACCCCCTTTCACCACATCGTTGTTCCCTCTTTTTAGGGTTTCCAAAACTCAATCATATCAAGCTCATCATCCACCGCAAAATGGCAGCGATCGCTGCCCTTAACTCCGAAGCTAGATCGTAGGACCTCTGTCTTAGTAAAACCCCATACTTCCCCATACTCTTCACCAACTTGAAAGCCCTTTGCCGCTATGAGCCTTGCTACGGTGGTGATCGTCACTCTCAGTGGAATCTTCATCATTACTATGTTCCTAGAAGGTTCGCTGGAGATGAAGCCGGTGAGAGTGAGAATGTATGCCTTGTTTGATGGTGTCGTTACTGTGAGGATCAAATTGGAATATTTTTGAATATTTTATGTTTGATTCTAAATATCAATTTGGTATTTTTTGTTGTTGATTTTTGGTTAATTTTGTAGTGTGGTCGGTGGATCTATGTAATTTGAGAAGATTTAGCTGAGATTTGGATGAGATCTAACGCTGTATTAGTCCGAGATTTAAGATCTTCTCTATGACTCTTGCTCTGTTTTGTTTTGGGAATTTGAATATGATATCAGATTTTCCATGTTATTATGCTGATTAAAGCTTGATTTGATCTATCATCTAATTATCATCTTTTGCTGTTTTGTTACAATTTGTCATGGTAATTTGTATTTGCATTGCAGGATGTAGGGTTAAGATCTATGATTTTAGTTTTTTTTATTTTTAATGTTTGTGTGGGTGTTTGTTTATTCTTGTTTATTTGTATAGATGGACCTTTTTATCTCATCTCTCTCTATGTATATCTCTATGTATGACAGATAGACCTCTTGTGATGCAGATCTGTTCAAAAAATGGTTTCAATCTGTTGAAAATGACACAGATATTTCAACAGATAGTATGGTTGAGAAATGAATCAGGTTTGTTGTTATTGTTGTTGTTGGTGGTGGTAGTGGCGGTGGTTGTTGGTTGTTGATGATGAAATAGATTTCAACAGATAGAAATGAACATACTCTTTTTTTGTGTGTGGACTCTAAATGGCAACCTAAATGAATAGATAGAAAATAATTTGAACATATAAAAAAAATCAACATATAGTTTCAACAGATAAATTTTTTTGAACAGATAAATTTCAACATATAGATTTTATTTGGATAGATAATTGAACAAATAAGGGAAATTTGAATTGAAAAGATCAAAAAATTAAACAAATAGAGTAAAAAAATTGAACAGATAGGGAAGAAAGTTGAACAGATAAATATAAATTTCAACAGATAGTTAACAAAAAGTCAATAGATAAAAAAAGCCAACAGAAAAATTAATCGGTAAAATTAGAAACAAAATGTCTTTCAAAGCAAATAAAAGGATTTTGTACCAAATTATTTCACAAAAGGTGGACCTTTTTTCACGACTCGAACCCCGCCCTGTAAGGGTCGGTGAGGTGACCGACCAGTAATTCGAAATTACCAAAGGCCTTTCTGTATAAAACAAAATATAATCAGGACTAACGGAAGTTTATAACATAATTAAAATAAATAGTCCATTGAGCTGTGCTCACTATATGACTAAACACATAATTACGTTAATATAACCACCCTGTAATACATACCAAGATGTACAAAAACATTTATACCCTATATATGTCAAATTGAATTTATGAAGTCTTATATTAATTATTCTGAGTCAGAATTAAATCACTTTATCAAATAATTCACGCAAAACATTAAATCACATAATCAATTAGCACATAAAAAATACAATTAGATGACTAACTAATCAAATGTATGTTCGGGTCGTTACACATTTTTCATCAATAAAAAATATCCACTATACCTAAATACCTTATACCTTTCTTAAATTAGATTTATCACTAATTTTACTTTTTAAAATTACAAAAAATAATTTATATTTTAAACAAACATAAATGGATGTATTTATAATTTACCTCGTAAGGAATGCTTTAAGGAATTGATTATACCATCCAAAGTGTTATGTTGTCAACCAGGTATGGAAAATTAATTTGGCCCCACAAAAATAATTTCTAATGTTGTGTTAACAATGCAACATTTTGTGTAAAAATTTGTATACTAAACCATTTTTTATATAAATTGTTATACCTACGGGGGTGTGTATAAATTAAATGTATAAATTAAATAAATAATAAAATAAAATAATTCATAAAATAATTATATAAATTATTTTCTGAATTAAACGCTTACAGAAATTAATGTCGAGACTTGTGTTGGACATAATCTCCTTAAAGTAGATTTCGCCCTCGCTCTGGTGTTTTGAGTTTTAACCAGCGTCTGTTTCCCAGAATGCAACGACTAATACTTGATGTTACAGCACTATAAAATCAAGTATGACGAACCAAAACTTTGTTGTAACTCTCTCTTTTTCTTCCTAAAAAATAAATGTAGAAATAGATACAAGAATATAGGAAGAACAGAAGAAGAATGACGAAATTCTGAGGGAAAAATTGAATGAAATGAATTGCTGGAAGTAGGCTTTATATAGATAGAATGGTGGGCTTTCCGAACAGGTATAAACCTACCTGTTCGGATAGATTAAACAGGTGCCAGACAAATTCAGTTTGAGTTGAACCTGTTTTGAACCTGTTCAGGTGGGTCTGAACCCATTAGGGATTTGTTTGGGTGAAAGAAAAAATCTAGACCAATTTATTTTGAATTTTGAAAACAAAATAAAAAAAAAATAAAAAAATTATAAAAGTTTTGGCCCAAAAAGATACGTATTGGGTTGGACAAGCCCAACCTAACCTCACACCACGCACCTGCGCCCAAGCCCAGGCCCAGCCCGTCCGACCGATTGGACGGACGGCGGCGGCAGCGCGCGCGAGTGGTTTTTGTTTTGAGTCCAATGAGTCTAGCCCACTTCACCTATAATGTAACAACCCTCATACTGTTTACCGACTTATGACTGATTGATTACCGATAACCATCGATTATCGTTAAACTGAATTGATTATGACTGATAATTGAACTGATTAAAGTACTGAACTGACTGACTGAAATTGGAAACCGAATTGATTGAGTATATGTTAGTTAATTGCATTCTATCTGTTTGACTGTATGATTATCTGTTCATGCTTATATGTTTAAACTGCTAATTGAAGGCCTTATCGGCGGCCGAATTAGAAACCGATTGATGTTCCATGACCCTCGTAATTAATGTGATTTTATGGTGTATTTACCTGAAAACTGATTGGGTATGATTAAATTAGATTAAAATAAGCTAATTAAAGAGTTTGACGTAATTACAATTTTGCCATCTAGTGGGGCCTTTGTTTACTCATATTTGAGCCTTGCGTATGCTTTATCAAAACATTTCTTCAGCTCATTTTGAGCACATCACCGACCTTGAGGGAGAGAATAGAATTGTTCTTGGGGGTTTGGCTTAGTCAACTTGAAGAATTGCTTGAAATTGAAGTGTATCTGCCTATTTGAGCTCCCTCACTTCTAATTCTACACCTAAGGTAGATCATTCATCATCTTAATGGTGTCCTTGAGTTGTTCTTGCATGATTCATGCTTCATTGTATAACTAAGTCTTGTTTTGGTTCATTGTTGTTGAATTGAAGCTTGATTGTTGCATGCATGTACATATATTGGAGTTTTGAGGTTGTAGTTCATAATACCTCACATGCATGTCCATCTTCTGGTCATACTGTATGAGTTCATCTTGTTTTTGAAGGTTTGAGCTCTTTTGAAACAGCATTAAAGCTTTGAAAATGATTTAAAGATCATGCATGTCATGTTTGAGGATTGTCCTTGGAAAATGGTTTGAAATCGGGTTTGAATAAAACACCCTTGGGCTTTGATTTCTCAAATTGAGTTTTGAATCATGTTTAACTATGAGTTTACATGTGTTTTCTGGAAATTTAGCCCAAGAGGTCGAGTTTTGATGCTTTTGAACTTGGTTTTGGAGCTTGGAGGTGCAATCTGGGTTTTCCAGATTTCGCACTTCCGCTCGAGCGGGGGAAGTGCCGCTCGAGCGTGGAATCCGAGCATCCAGCATCTCTCTGCACTGTTTTGCAGTCCGCTCGAGCAGAGGACTGGGAGCTCGAGCGTAGATTTCACCCACCCAGTACTTTTACAGTACGCTCGAGCGGGAATGTTTACGCTCGAGCGTGTACCTTTGTTGCATTGCCGCTCGAGCGGGGAAACCTGAGCTCGAGCGGAACTCTGTTTTTCTGAAAATGCTTTTAAGTGTACATCTTTGCATCCTCATCCCATCCTAGGTATTCTTAGGCCTAGTTTAAGACATCTTGTTAAGGATATAGATGTAGAACACACCGAGGCATTAGGGATTAAGTTGTTAATCTTTCCTAACTGCGTAGCTTAGTGTGTTCAATCTGTTAACTGTGTAGGGTTGACGACTGGGGAGACACGCTCTAGCATACTGTAGCCCAAACTCTGTGAGTAACAATTGTGTAAAGATATGTTCAACTGATATCTTTTGAATACTGAACTGAACTGTTTACTGAACTGGTATTACTGAATGAATGTATGTCCTTTATTTCTGAACTGTACTGTGGCATCCTTAGTACCTACTGTTTACTGTTACTGTTACTGTTACTGTTACAGAGATCTCTGTCGGTTCCCTCGTGGAACCACTACTGTTTACTGACTGATGGCCATCATTACTGTTCGGTCTTTTAAGACCTACTGTTACTGTTATGCTAATGGATGTACCACATATGACTGTTTGCTGTACTGAACAACTGAAATACTGATTGAATTGAACTGTTTTCATTACTGTAAGGACATTCATTCTAAACCCCTTTACGCTTTATGTTATTCACTGGGCTTTAGCTCACTGCTCATATATATATGTAGGTGTACAGGCACCAGATCGGAGCTAGGAGCGTCAGGGTAACTCCAGTTTTGTCAAGCCAGCCTTTGTGCCTCACTGCGAGGTTCCGAGTTGCCATGCTATGGCTTGGGGGTGTTTTGTTTGTTTTCCCCCGCCTATCTTCATACTGTCTAACTGTCCTGTATAGACTGAATGTTTACCGTACTGTTATCAAGGGATTAGGTCCCTGTACTGTGTGACTGTAAATTCTGTATAGACTGTACTGTTTGTGTATGTATGAATGCATGAAAAATCTTTTTGGCATGCAGACCATCGCAGCTCATTGGACATTGTTTAATTACTGTTTTGGCTTCCGCCAGGCCCTGTACTCTGTTTTACTGTATTACTGTTCAGCAGGCCTTCGGTAATCTCGGATTACTGGCCGGTTACGGTGCTAAACCCATAGGGCCGGGTTTGGGTCGTGACATATAACCTCACCCTTTTATAAACTTGGGTACCCCTTGGGACCCATCCCAAGTATCCCAAGCTAAGGTATATAAATCCATTCAAACCCTTATGCCTTTCCAATGTGGGACAAGCACATTTCACAAATGTATAGGAAACCCACCTAAATACATATCCACAAACCCGAAAATGCGCGTTGAATTCTCATTCATCCGAAAATGGTTTTAAGCAACCAAATATACGGTTTTATTCACTACAAAACATTAAATATAAACCCAATTAGAAACGTTAAAAATAATGGGTCCCACTTTAATTAATGCTCAAAGTTAGCAAAAAATAAGGTTTTTCCAAAGCCTCTAAAGCCATTTTCCAATAATCCCCCACATGAATGGAATTCACGATAACGGACATGCAACAAGATACAAACAAAGAAAGAGTATATTAAGAAGATACACCACATTGAGATAGGTAGCTTTTGGCTTTGAACCTCCTCTAGTGAAAGCCTATCTGACTTACTGGCTAAACAGTGGACGCGATGCCTTCAACTGTTCAGCTGTTTGTGCAAGCCAAGACAATAGACTACACATAGTGTATCCTCAGACACAGTTTGGTTCTTACGGTTGTGTTCACTTTGGCCCTAAACAACACCTGGTAATTCATGAGTGCTCTAGAGAATTTAGCTTTCTTAATTCTCACAGAACCGGTCCAGTTCACACTCATATAGGTGATTTCTTATTAAGAGTATCCTATTATACCCCGCTTGGATGTCCAAGCTATAAGAATCATTAAAAGCAAAGTTTATCCTACTAACGTTGCAGGTATCACTCTTCTTATCATAGAAATGGATAGGAGAAAACCTCCTTAGTGATATGTGAAGTCATCCATAATTCAGTTGTCCCTTTAAACCTAGATCTTGGGATCTCCAGTCAACTAGTTTGGGTTGCCATTATGGCGACTTTTAAGTAATAGGTTTTAATTCCATTCCCCTCGATAAATAGTACACTTGCTCTCTGGCCAGCCCTTTAGTCAATGGATCCGCAATATTCTCCTTTGACTTTACATATTCTATGGAAATTATTCCATGTGAAAGCAAATGCCAAATGGTATTATGTTTTCAACGAATGTGTAGAGACTTACTGTTATACATATGATTCTATGCCCGTCCGATTGCTGTTTCACTATCACAGTGAATGCATATAGCTGGCACAGGTTTAGCCTACATTGGAATGTCTTCTAAGAAATTACAAAGCTATTCTGTTTTTTCTAATGCCATAAACTCAGATTCTATTATCGACCTTGCTATACATGTCTGCTTGGAGGATTTCTAAAAGATTGGAGCACCTCTCAGCGTAAAGACATATCCACTAGTGGATTTTGAGTCTTTAGTATCCGATATCCAATTTGCATCATTGTACCCCTCGAGTATTGCTGGATATTTGGTATAATGAAGGCCATAATTTTGGGTATGTCTTAGATACTTAAGTACCCTAATTATCGCTTTCCAATGATTGGACCCTGGATTACTTGTGTACCTACTCAATTTGCTTACAACATAGGCTATATCTGGCCTAGTGCAATTCATTAAGTACATCAAGCTTCCGATTATCTAAGAGTACTCTAATTGTGATATGCCTGCACCTGTATTTTTTGACAAATGAAGACTAATGTCAACAGGTGTTTTAGTAGGACGGTCGTCATGGTTTCCAAATTCCTCTAGAACATAGTGAGACTGAGATAAAGCATATCTTTCAGATGTTCTAGTAATTTTTATTCCTAGCATCTGCTACTCCTAGATCTTTCATGTCAAACTTTTTGTTCAATATTTTCTTTATGGATTTAATCATGTCATTATTGCTTCCAATAATGAGCGTGTAATCCACATAAAGACAAAGCATGACATAGCCTTTGTCTGTGTTTTTAACATAAACACATTTGTCACATTCGTTTATCTTAAAACCATTCGAAAGCATAGCATGATCAAATTTTTCATGCCATTGTTTTGGAACTTGTTTTAATCCATAAAGGGATTTGACAAGTTTACAAACCTTTTTCCCTTGGCCGGGAACTTGAAACCTTTTCGGTTGCTAAGAGTGAGTTCTTTCCCCGAGGTCATTTTCAACACAACCTTTTCTTGGCCTTCTACAGTTGAAGTGGAGGAGTTTCCCATAAAAAATTGTTCCTCACTTTCTACCACTTTGTAGGTTGTGAACATTTTCTTATCTACATAAATATGGCGGGTTGCTCCAGTATCCACCCACTACTCCTTGGGATTGCCCACCAAATTTGCTTTAGAGACTACTGTAACAAGATCAATGTTTGCCACTCTATCGAAAAGATAAAAATTCTCGGCTATGTTGGCTTGTGCTAGTTTTTTGCTCGAACTCCCTCCGCCCTTGCGAACGTGACAATCCTTAGAGCGATGTCCATCTTTGCCACACACAAAACACTTGCCTTTGAACCTTTTGTTGATCCCGTTGTTAATCCATTTACTTGTGGATCCTTGTTTGGGACCATTGCCATCATGCTTCCTCTTTTTGTTATTGAACTTTGACCTTTGTCCATGTTTCACAACATTTGCCTTAGCCTACATGACATGGTTTCTTGACTTCTTGTCGGAACCACGGTTGTCTTCCTCAATTCGGAGCCACACTATCAGTTCCTCCAATTTCATCTCCTTGTGCTTATGCTTCAGATAATTCTTGAATTCTTTCCAAGATGGTGGCAATTTTTCAATGATTGTTGCTACTTGGAAAGATTCATTGAGAACCATCCCTTCCGCATGTATGTCATGGAGAATTAATTGGAGATCTTGAACCTGGCTAATAACCGTTTTGGAATCTATCATTTTAAAATCAAGAAGACGGCTGACAGCAAATTTCTTTGTACCGGCATCCTCTGTCTTATACTTATGATCTACAGATTCTCACAGTTCTTTAGCAGTGCTTTTCACACTATACACATTGTACAGTGTATTTCCAACCCATTAAGGATATAATTCTGATACAGAAATCACCATGTTTCCATGCATCGACTACGGTAACCACTTGCCGGTCAGTTTCTCCCTCATTCAGTGCCGGTGCTTTTTCATGAGTGAAGTGTCGTAACCCAAACCCGCCCCTAAGGTTTTAACATCGTAACCGGCCAGTAATCCGTGATTACCAAAGGCCTGTTTGATAGTAGTAATAATTAAACAATAAAAGGGGCTGGCGGAAGCCTAAACAAATTAAGTTACGATGTCCAAAGAGCTGTGAAGACTTAAATGAACAAACATCCTCTATATATATATATATATACCAAGGCACATATAAGTTCGAGTCCATGTCCATCATATACTTAAAAGCTCAAGTCCAAAACATCCAAGACATATTAGGGAGTAGAATTCCTAAGCCAAAAAAAAAAAAAAAAAAGCATAAACATGTACTTAGACATTAAACATCTCTCCAAAAAGGGGTGGAAAGAGATCACCCAAAAAGCCTTGACATCAACGGATCGAAGTCTCATAGTGAGATGCAACGGGTTGGCTTGACAAAACAAATTTGGGTCAACGTTGCTAGCTCTGCTCAGGTGCCTGGTCACCTACATACATATATATAAAAAGTAAGCTAAAACCCAGTGAATAACAAATGCGTAAAGGGGTTAAGAATGAATGTCCCTTCAGTGTTTGAAACAGTTATTTGCATCAGTAAACCATTTAAGTGATCAATATTTCATAATTCCAAATCCTATCTATCACATAGGAATTATAGTAGTCATACGTGGTATATCCAATAGCTAAACAATACAATAGGTCTTAAAAGATCGAGCAGTCAATTGATGGCCATCATATCAGTAAACAGTAGTTCCAACATTGGAACTGACAGAGATCTCTGTAACAGTAACATCGGTAGCAGTAACAGTGATGGTAATAGTAAGTTGCTATGGATGCCACGAGTACAGTTCATAAAATAGGACAAACATTCATTCGGTAAATAATATCGTTTAGAAAGCAGTACAATTAATCATTCAGAAAATAATTATAATTTAACATAGTTTTACAACATTGTTACTCACAGATAACAGGGCTGTAAGCAGGCTATTCAACTTCCTTGAGGCGCGTAACCTACACAGTTACAGAACGAACGTATACTAAATTACACACCCGGAATTGATAACTTAGTCCTTTCTACTTGTTTTGGTGTGGTTCTACTTCACTATTCTCATTATGATGTCTTAATCATGGCCTAGGAATGCCTAGAATGGAATGATGATGCAAAAATGTACTTGAAAATATTTTTCAAAACTTGCTGAAAATAGGGGTCTCGCTCGAGCGTAGCTTTCTTCGCTCGAGCGCACATACCAAATGTGAGTGGTCGCTCGAGCGCACACTTCTTTGCTCGAGCGGTCTGCAAAATGTGAAAAAGTTCTGGTTGCGTGCAATTTTCGCTCGACAGTTGCTGGACACTCGATGGTCAAGTCCAATTTTCGTTCTTGTCACTTGAGCGTGCTGCAAAACATGCAAACTTCTGAGAGCATGCAAGTTACGCTTGAGCCCACCTTTTGTTGCTTGAGCGGAAGTGTAAAAATGCAAGCGGTTGCTCAAACGTGGAATCCTTCGCTCAAGCGTAGAGGCAAAATTCTGGATTTTCCAAATTTGCCTCTAAATTGCAAACCTTGAATTCTACACTTCAAAACTCATCCTTTTGGGCCAAAATTTTGGAAAACACTTAGAAACTCACAAAACATCATGATTTAAAGATCATTTCATGAAATCAAAGCCCAAAAGCATGCCAATTGTACACAAATTCAATTTAAACTTTATGAATGTTTCAAGAATATAACATGCATGAATTCTCTTGAGCTCCACCACTTCAAAACATGATCAAACTTGGCAAATTGATAGAAAACATGATGAATTCCCAAAACATAGGTGAGATGAACACATGCATGAAAGAATTCTTTGAAATCATGCCCAATTTGTGAAGAAATGAACATGCATGCATGGTATTGCTCAATTCTTCTCAATTCTAGTGCAATTCCCTCATGAATTCACCTAATTCACTTGAAGTCTTGTAGAGTCTAACTCAATTACACAATTAAGAGTTTGATTCCTTACCTAGAGACTTGAATTCACAAGAGTTGAAGTTGAAACTCTTAAATCTTCATCAAATGTCAATAATTCCTACCAATTCTCTTCTATCCCAACTTTGATCTCAATTTTCCTTCCCTTTCCTTCTCTCCTACGTTTTGCATGTTTGAGCCACAAAATGAGGGATTGAAAATGTATTTTCCTAGTCTTGACTCAACAATTTGCCTTATATAGGCTTGGGCAAAAATGTAATTATTTATTGATCGAGTTAATCAAGTAGATCTTAAATTATTTTAATTTAATCGTTCCGAACCGAATTTCAATTAAATCCACCATAAAATTCTATAAATCCTAATTAACATATAAATCAAGTCAATTTCAAAATTGGATGCCGATAAGGCCTTCAATTCGCAGATCGAAACTAAAACATGAACATATCTTTCTACATCAAACAGGTAAAAATGCATTTAAAGCAACACACTCATGTAATTAATTTAGGATTTCGTCTTAATCATTTACTTAGCATGCTTAATCATGAATTAGCGTTAATCATAGGTCGGGTTGTTACATGAAACGAGCCAAATTCGATGGGTAAGATAAAAAATCATCTTTTGTTTCCATCTTTTAAAATCATTCAATTAAAATTTTCTAGCTTCTCCCCATGATTTACCAGTACTTCTAGAGTCATCACTGGCACAACAGGTGTGGGAGTCAAAGTAATAACAGTCTCAGAACTGTTAGTTGTCATATTTCTGACGAAACAAAAATGTACCAGTCACAAATTTATACACAAAAGAAATTACACACAAAATATGCAAAAAAATATTTTGTGACAAAATTCCAATGATAAGCAATATATCACTACTATGTTATTAAAAAAATCATCAAATAGTAAATTACTACTATTTAAGAAATGAAACAGTATATGACTCTTATTTAATTTCCCGAAACAAAATATTCGTCTGTCTAACACAAATATAAAAAATAAAAAATCTACTTTAAGATTGTTACACCCACGGTGGTATGTGTATGTAAATTAAATGTATAAATTAAATAAATAATAAAATAAAATAATTATATAAATTATTTTCCGAATTAAACGCTTACAGAAATTAATGCCGAGGCTTGTTTTGGACACAATCTTCTTAAAGTGGATTTCGCTCTCGCTCTAGTGTTTCGAGTTTTAACCAGCGTCTACTTCTCACGATGCAGCGACTAATATTTGATGTTACAGCACTATAAAATCAAGTTTGGCGAACCAAAACTCTGTTGTAACTCTCTCTTTTTCTTTCTAAAAAATAAATGCAGAAATAGATACAAGAACACAAGAAGAACAAAAGAAGAAGAATGGCATTCTGAGGAAAAAATTGAATGAAATAAATTGCTGGAAGCAGGCTTTATATAGGCAGAATGGTGGCTGTTCCGAACAAGTATAAACCTGTTCGAACAAATTGAACAGGTGCCAGACATATTTGAATTTGTTTGGACAGATTCAGTTTGAGTTGAACTTGTTTGGAACCCTTTGAACCTGTTCTAGTGGGTTTGAACCCATTAGGGATCTATTTGGGTGAAAGAAAAATTCTGGACTAATTTATTTTAAATTTTGAAAACAAAATTAAAAATAAATAAATAAATTACAAAAGTTTTTGGCCTAAAAAGATAAGTATTGAGCCGAACAAGCCCAATCCAACCTCACACCACGCATCCGCACCCAAGCCCAGCCTGCCCGACCGAACAACGACGCGTGTGTGGTTTTTGTTTTGGGTTTAGCCCACTTCATCCACAAACTCACCCTTCCACAAACTTAGGTACCCCTTGGAGCCTATCCCAAGTATCCCAAGCTAAGGTATATAAAGCTATTCAAACCCTTAAGTCTTTCCAATGTGGGACAAGCACATTTCACAAATATATAGGAAACCCACCTAAATACATATCCACAAACCCGAAAAATGCTTGTTGAATTCTCATTCATCCGGAAATAGTTTTGAGCAACTAAATACACAGTTTTATTCACTATGCGACATTAAACATGAACCCACTTAGAAACGTTAAAAATAATGCTTGAATCTCACCTTAATTAATGCTTAAAGTTAGCAAAAAAATAAAATTTTTCCAAAGCCTCTAAAGCTATCTTCCAACAATAATATGTATATATTTGCTGCAGAGGTTGTGACGTTTCATGGCAATTTTCTTTTAAAATAAAATAGCAACCGCATTTGATAAGGTATATTTATGTTTTTAACTTCTTTTTATTTAAAAATAAATAAATTAAGTTTGATACATATGTTTTTATAAACTTATTTTCGAAAGAGATAGTTAGAGAGAGTTGTCGACATGAGGTGGTGGGGACTCGTTGGACACGGTTGTAGATGGCTAGAGGTGGTCATGGGCAGTAGCATGTTTAGAAGGGTTACTAGCGGAAGTGACAAGCGATAGAGGGTGGCTTGAGGGAGTCAAGAGCCTCTCCTTGCAAGCTTGTGCTTGCGTCCGTCCTTACAGGCCTTCGGGTCTACTTTTAGGCTCAATTTTGATAATTCGAACCGTTTATATTTTATGATTTATTCCGTATATCATACCTGTAAAAAATCAAGTTGATCGGATATCAGAAAGTATGTGTTTGAAAAATTGAACTAAATACTATTTTTTAAAGAATTTAATAAACAGTTTTCCGAACATATGCTTTATGATATCCGATCAACTTGATTTTTTACAGGTATGATATACTGAATAAATCATAAAATATGAACGGTTCGGATTATCAAAATTGGGCCTAAAAGTAGACCCGAAGACCTGCAAAGACGGGCGCAAGCACGGAAGCTGCAAGGAGAGGATCCTCACTCGGCTTGAGGTAGTGAAGATGGAGGAGGTAACAAAAAATTACTTACAAATTAAGAAAAAAATACTCTTTTTTTTTTCTTTTTTTCGTAGACTTTGTTAAAAATTATTAATTTTATTTTTTTAAAACAAGAAGAGACACCAAAAAAGTTTTTGTTTCTAATTTTTGGCATTTTATATAAATTTTTTTTGAGAAATCCATTTCTAATAGTGTATGTCATTAGATTGAAGATTTGTTTTATTTTAGTTGTATGAACATGATTAATGAAATTGTTTGATAAAATGATTAAATTATTATTTTGAAGGATAACTTTTTTATATCTTTGCTCATCGCAGTTGAATCGCCGTTGAATCCCTAGTTGCCTCGCATGGTTAGTAGATGCAGGTGGTGGTGATATGATAAATACGTAGATTTGGTAGATAGATAAGTGAATAGATATGTGATACATCGATAGATAAATAATATACTAGATAGATAAATAAACAAATAGATGATACGTGAATAGATAGATGAAACTGGATAAATAAATAAATTAATGAAAAGATAGACAGATAAGTAAATAATATAATCTTTAAAATTGTTATTATTTTTATAATTAAAAAAATTAAAATTTAAAACTATCGTAATTAAAATTTTAAAGTTAAATTTATGATCCCAATAGCCTTAAAAATAATATTACCACATAATAAGTCATTTTCTTCGTAAAAAATGATGTGAATTTTGTACTTTAGAATAATTTATCTTCTATGGATTTTTTTTTTTGTTTTTTTGTTTTTTGTACATTCAATGTACATGATTCTTTGGGCTCTTCATAGCATATATTATTTTAGCGATATTTTAAAATGTGAGCTTGGATTTTCCGTAACCAGAGTGGCCAACAAACATTACAGCAAAGCCTTCCATGCCACATCACCTCCAACTCTTTTTATTTATAATATCTACCAGAGAGAGAAAGAAAATATTATATAATGTGTATATTTAATATTGTGTTGAATAATTATGTAATAATGTATACAAGACTCCTTCATATAGGAGGAGAGAAAATTAAGTATGGTAATCCTAAATATGGTAATGAATATAATATGGTATGTATGATAGATATAATATATAGTTATTATATTTAATACCCCCTTGAACTCAAGTAGGGATACTAATTAAGTTTGGAGAGAGAAACTAAAACATGAAATAAAATTAAAAAATAAAATAAAAGGCAATAGATTGCAAAGTCCGAACGGGAGCGCAATGGTGCTTGAGATAGATCAAAGACCGGAGCTAATGACGAGAGACAATTTATGGTCGTATTGGACCGTTGTAGGAATTGGCCGGAATTAATGTCAGGACAATTTAAGGTCATGTCATATCATTGTAGAAATTGGCCGAAACTAATGCTGGGACAGTTTAAGATTATGTCGGACCGTTGTAGAAACTGATGAGAATCAGTGTCTGGAAAATTTACGAGGTCACGTCGGACTGTTGTAGGAATTGACCGGAATCAATGTTAGAACACTTTAAGGGATCATGTTGGACCGTTGTAGAGACTGGATGTTGAACTGACAAGCGTGACAAACACATAATTTACGACGTGGTGCTAAACAATGATGGCAACAGATGACTGAATGCGCTAGGGACGGCTTCGATAGTGTGCTAGGAGGCGACTTTGGTCTGAAAATAAATTATAGATGACCAAGTGGGCCGTACTAACAGTAGTTTGGTTTTTCTTCATGCTACACCATATCTCGGTTCTCTCATACACGAACCGTGGTATGCTTGGACCGATCTACTGAGTAGCTACATTCCGATCGACCTACCCTGAATTCATCATGACCGGACTACCTTTCTTGGGACCGTACTAACTCAAGTTGTCCAAACCGAAGCAGCTTTACGATTCCTTAGCCGAAGTAACTTCATCTCTTTTGACCGTAGTAAGTCAACATCTCGGAATAAATCTATCGTTCTTGAACCGGAGTAACATTAACAGCTTGGGCCGGAGCATCTTTTATCTCTCCTGGGCCGGAATAACCTTGCGGCCTTTTCACCAAGTCCTTGGTGCTTTGGGCCACGAAGCCCATCACATAGCTCGGCCCAATTTTTACCAAAAATTACCCTCTCAATTGCCCCTTAATTCCATCTGCATTGCATGATTGGGATTACCAGTCCACCAGCCGAGCTGGCGCCTGTTTTAAGCTTTTCCAGCCGAGCTAAAAATACTTTAGCCTCTCCAGCCGTGCTAAAAACTCTCGAACTTTTAAGTCGAGCTAAATTTTACTTCGGGCTCCGTTTTGTCTGGTAAAAAACGTCTCTTCAATCATAGCGTCTGTAACGCTTCCCATTCCAGTGACACGTGGCAGGCTCTGATAAGCCGTGGCCAACTGTTACGCCGCCCTGCAGAAATTTTGTACAATTCCCGCCTCTTTTTGCCGCCTTTTTCTCTCCCTTCTTTCACAAAACAACTTTTCTTTTTCTTGGCTCACTTCACCTTTCATTCTTCACTTTCTCTTCTCCTCTGTTTCCTGAGCTTTTGAGCTTTGAGCTTGCTGTGTTCGTGCCTCTATTGCTGCCATTGCCTCCATCTCTTAGCTTCTCTCTTACTCGGGTAAGCAAGCGTATCCTTCTTGCTCTTTTGCCTGTGTTATCATCTGTTTCTGTTTTGTATGCTTTTTTGAAAACACTTTTCTTCATTTGTTGCTTTGCTTTCGTACTTTTATGAAAAAACCAGTAGAACTCCATGTGTGTATGAACTATTATGTAGAAAACCACTCTTAGATCCAAAATCACATAGCAACTGAACTAGGATCCTGTTTGCCCCCAAATAGATAGATCTTTGTAGTCAATAACCGAACTAGAGTCTAACTCGCTTTAGCCGAAATAAGATCACCAAGTTTTGAATATAGCAAACTAGGAACCTCGGTGGTCAACCGAACTAAGCTTTTGGGGCCAAGTCGGCTCTCTTGGTTCCTAAACCGAACTCAGAAGGCCGCCCCCAGAGGCTTAACCGAAGTAACTCTATTCTCATTGCAGCCGATTTAGGCCTTGGGGCTAAACCAGCTCTCTTAGTCTTTTAGACCGAACTCAGAAAGCTGCCCCTAGACGTTAAACCGGTCTACCGAGCAAACTGCTCAAACCGAGTTGCCAAACCTTTTGATGAACCGAGATAGAACCAGTTAATTTGAGGCCGAAGTAGGGCTCTTATACCTTGCTTTTAAATTGTAGCACGGTCCATTGATCAGTGCTTTAACCCCCTCTGTTTTTTACTTTGCAGACTTAGGTTACCCAGGCACTCCTGCGTGCGCTCAACCGAGTTACTGAGCACGATTTTTGCACCGAAATAACTTATCCGTAAATTATACAACAAATGGGTAAGTATAGGTATTTAGTTGAGACCCCTGGTGGGATGGCCGAATTCAGGAAGGACTATAACATACCGGATGACGTCCATTTGACTTTGGCAAAAAAGAACGTTATTCCATGGGACAACGAAGGTTTTGTCCCCTTTACCCTACAATCCATAATAGAAACCGGACTACGGTTTCCTGTCCAACCATTGATCTGTGAGTTCCTTAGGCAAACTAGGCTATGCCCCACCCAACTGTCCACCAATACATACCATATTATTATGGGAATAGCCGCACTAAACCACCAAACCGGATTAAACCTTGGCCTTGCCGAAATATTCCATCAATATTCCATCGGCTCGAAAGATGCTGGGTGGGTCTATTACCTTAGGATCCGCCGCCGCCGAGAGAAGATAGTTAAACACACACCGGACAAAGATCTTAATGACGATGATTTCTTCTGGGTCTCTGGGAACTTTGAGGATTTTCAAGCTCAAATTCCTGGCCGACCTATAAATTGGAAAATGGGCGAGCCTGGTAATTTAACTTCGGTCTTGTTCCTTGTATGTCATCTCGGTTTTTTTAGTCTTATTGACCGAACTAACACTTCTCTTTTTTTGCAGATTTCGCCCACCTCCGTTCCCTGTATAGCTATCCCAACCTTGCGGTTTTGCGAGCCGCACTACGGATTAAAGAACGAGGTTGGGCCAAGTTTCTAAATTTTGAACCGACCTACCGATATAGCGGTCGCCGAAAAGCAAGAGTAACCGATTTCCTACTTGAGGAAGCACCAGAACCGGACCCAACCTTGCCAGAAATACGACTTGTCCCATTAACTGCTGAAGAAGAGATGGCAAAGAGAAGTAGAGTTAGGGCCCTTCTGACCTCGACAACCAGAGCCGAAGTACCAGCGACGATTGAGGAGCAGCCTGCCGTTGTGGCCCTCCCCTCTCAACGGCCTTCTTCATCTCGCCCCTCCAAACGCGCCCGATCTACATCGACCGAACAGCCACTTGTTGATGAGGTTGAATCCACCCCCCGAAGTCCTCAACCTTCCCCCCAACCGGAGCAAACTGACCGAGCTGAATCTCCAAAGTGGGCTCCGCCGCTGACTTTCAACGACCGAGACATCAAAGCTTTTGACTCGGTCGTGGCTGAAAAAGACCACCAATTGGCCTTTAACCTGGCCAAAAGTGTGTGCCTCCCCAAGGACATGGAGCACCACTTGAAGCAACTGAACACCGAAATGAAGTCAATTCGGTCTGCTTCCAAGTCCATGATCTTGGTAAGTAGCTCTGTCTGTTTGTTCTGTCTAAATTTTTCCAACTTTTACTTCGGCTGAAAAGAAATCTTTGTTTTGCCAGGCCTTGCAAAAGAACAATATTACATACAAGAAAGTCCAAGAACTAAGAAAAACTACAAGGCAAGCAATGGCGGAAGTTGAGGCCAAGGCGGCCGAACTAGCGGAGGCCGAAAGGAAACTGACCGAGCTTCAAGCAGAGAACGGTCGACTTGCCGATCTAGTTAGTTCGGCTGAAGCGGAGAGGCAAAAAGCGGCCATTGTAATGAAAGACAAATATCTGCGTGAGCTGCTAAAGCTAGAAAAGAGAAAGGATACCGAAATAAGCCAACTAAAAAAGAGTGCGGAGGTAGCCGAAAAGGAGGGTTACAAGCAGGGCTACAAGAAGGCGGAGGAAGCCTATGTGAAACAATGTGATGCTGCCAAGGAGTTGTTCTTCAAATGTGGCTGGAGGGCGGCTGTTGAGCAGCTCGGTCATGACCAATAGACCGAGGTCTTCAACCCTCCAGACTACTTCATACCGAAGTCCCTTGCGGAGTATGCCGATACCCTGCAGCAAGAGTTTCTGGAGGACTCAGGTTCCGATGACTCCTCTTCTGAAGATACTCCGGTCGATAATGTGGACCAGCCAGTTCGGTCGGTGCCCACTGTTGAAGACCTAACTGTTGATCTTCCCAGTGAGACCGTGGTTCCAGCCGAAGTGACTCTCCCCATTGTGAATGAGCTCCCTCCAGAAGCCGGTCTTCAAGTTGGTGGTGACGCAGGTTTTGATGCTGATATTGAAGAACTTTTTTCCTGATTTTGTACTTCTTTTTTTTTTTTTTCTTTGTAACCGAACTATGCCCCTTTGTATTGACTTTTGTTTTGAATGAAAATTTTACGCAACTCTTACTCCGGTTTTGATTTGTATGTCTGCACTTTATAATGTCTTCTATTACTCCAACTGTTGTTTCGGTTCTGGCTGGTTAAAATATGCTTACTAGCCAACCACTCCTTAGCCGATATAATCACTTCGGCTGAGGAGTACAAAGTGTTTAATCTAGCCAGTCCAGTTTTAGCCATACCCTTACTTAGGCTGAAGAGGAACAAGAGTTGGTTTATTCCAGCCAACCACTCTTCAGTCTTGCACTTACTTCGGCTGAAGAGTAACAAGTGTTGGTTTATTCCAGCCAACCACTCTTCAGCCTTGCACTTACTTCGGCTGAAGAGTAACGAGAGTTGGTTTATTCCAGCCAACCACTCTTCAGCCATGCACTTACTTCGGCTGAAGAGTAATGAGAGTTGGTTTATTCCAGCCAACCACTCTTCAGCCATGCACTTACTTCGGCTGAAGAGTAACGAGAGTTGGTTTATTCCAGCCAACCACTCTTCAGCCATGCACTTACTTCGGCTGAAGAGTAACGAGAGTTGGTTTATTCCAGCCAACCACTCTTCAGCCATACACTTACTTTGGCTGAAGAGTAACGAGAGTTGGTTTATTCCAGCCAACCACTCTTCAGCCATACACTTACTTTGGCTGAGGAGTAACAAGAGTTGGTTTATTCCAGCCAACCACTCTTCAGCCATACACTTACTTCGGCTGAAGAGTAACAGTGTTGGTTTATTCCAGCCAACCACCCTTCAGCCATACACTTACTTCGGCTGAAGAGTAACAGTGTTGGTTTATTCCAGCCAACCACTCTTCAGCCTAGCGCTTACTTCGGCTGAAGAGTAACGAGTGTTGGTTTATTCCAGCCAACCATCGAAGTTAGTTTTTCCAGCTAACTTATAGTATTTGGTTATTCCGACCAAATGTCCTGCAGCCTGGATCCTTATCCTGGGCTTAGGAAGGGTGTTGGTTTATTCCAGCCAACCTCTAAGTTAGTTTTTCCGGCTAACTTAGAATGAAAAATGCTTGCAATGCGCCTAATCTTTACTAAAGCTATCTTTTACAAGGAACAACTTGTGCTAAAAAGAATTTCTCATTTTATTGAAGGAAGAGAAAATTACATATGTTTGAAAAAGAAAAGCTAAAAGTAAAATAACTTGAGATTGGCCGTATTCCATGGCCTAGGGATTGCCTTGCCATCCTTGTCTTCTAGGTGGTATGCCCCTTTGCCTGCTAACCCAACCACCTTATAAGGACCTTCCCAATTTGGGCCTAACTTGCCGTCTCCTGGGATCAAGGTGTTTCCCATTACTTTGCGTAGTACCCAATCCCCAATCTTGAATTGTCTTGGATGAACCTTTTTGCTGTATTTTCGGATTAACTCTCGTTGGTATGAGGCGATGTGGACTAGTGCTCTTTCTCTTCTTTCTTCTGCAAGGTCGAGTTCCAAGGCTATGGCTTCTCCATTTAAGTTTGGATCAAAGTTTTCGCTTCGAATTGTGGGGAGGCCACTTCTAGTGGGATCACTGCTTCCATTCCATAGGCTAGGGAGAATGGTGTTTCTCCAGTTGATGGCCGAGGCGTGGTGCGGTAAGCCCATAAGACGTGAGGAAGTTCATCTGCCCACTTGCCTTTTGCTTTCTCTAGCCTTTTCTTTAGTCCATCCAAGACGACTTTATTTGATGCTTCAGCTTGCCCATTTGCTTGAGGATATGCCGGTGTAGAATTGTAGAACTCTATCTTGTACTCTTCACAAAAGCTTCTAAAGATTCTGCCGTCGAACTGAGTTCCATTGTCTGAGATCAGTGCTTTTGGTATGCCAAACCGAGTGATGATATTCTGCCAAACAAACTTCTTCACGTCTTTTTCTTTGATTGATGCCAATGCTTCTGCTTCCACCCACTTTGTGA
Organism: Camellia sinensis; assembly: GCF_055761805.1. NCBI lineage: Eukaryota > Viridiplantae > Streptophyta > Magnoliopsida > Ericales > Theaceae > Camellia > Camellia sinensis. The sequence continues at coordinate 154,201,877 of NC_138970.1, forward strand.
AGTAGTCTGTTGCTGCGAGAAAGAATTTTCTGCCGCCGGGTGCTGTTGGAAGTGGTCCTACTATGTCCAAGCTCCACATTGCGAAAGGCCATGGGCTAGTTAAGGGTAGGAGTTCTCTTGCTGGTTGATGTATTTGGTGTGCGAATTTCTGGCATTTTTCACACTTCTTCACATATTTCTCTGAGTCTGCTTGCATATATGGCCACCAATATCCTTGCGAAATAGCCCTGTAAGCGAGCGACCTTCCCCCTTGATGACTTCCACACACCCCTTCGTGTATTTCGAACAGGAATGCTTCTACTTTGCTGGGATGAACGCACTTGAGGTAAGGCCCAGAGAACGACTTCTTGTATAATGCCAAAGATGGAGATAGCCAAAATCGCTGCAACTTTGCCCTTATTCTGTTGGCTTCTTTTTTCTCTTCTGGTAGGACGCCGTCTTTCAGGAACAGGATGATGGGATCCATCCAAGAAGGGCCTAATTTTGCGCAACATACTTCTTCTGCTTCGGGGTCTTCAATGCTTGGTCTTGGTAAGAAGTCAATGAGTAATGGATGAGGGATTGATGTATCTGCCATTGAGGCAAGGCCTGCTAGTTCGTCCGCTCGGCTGTTTTCCTCCCTGCCAATTTGTTCTATCCTTACCACATCAAACTTCTTGATCTCTGTTCTGACTAACTCTTGGTACTTGGCCATTCTGTCGTCCTTTGCTTCGTATTCGCCAGAAATTTGGTTTACCACCAGCAGAGAGTCACTGTATACCATTAGTTCGGTTGCTTTCATGAAGTGTGCCGACTTGAGTCCTGCGAGAAGCGCTTCATACTCCGCTTCATTGTTGGATGCTGGGAAGCCAAGGTTGATTGCTTGCTCTATAACCAGGCCGTCTGGAGAGATGAGGACTATGCCAAGCCCTGCACCATGTCGGTTGGATGCCCCATCCACAAAGAGCTTCCACATCTCTCCAACGAATAGTTTCCAGCTAGTGGAAGGATCAGACGATGTCGTGAGGTCAAGGATGGTGTTTTCTTCAAGGTCCATGTTGGCTGTCTGTCCTTTGTCCTCTGTTTAAACTGCTGGTGAGCCTTGGTTTGTCTCTTCCTTGTTGTCCTTAGTATGGTCTGCCTTGGCGCTTGATTGACTACCTTCTACTAGGGGTTGCGCTATTCCGGCGTCAACTTCCGTCCCTAGTTCGGTTGTGTCAGTTAGGTCGACTGGGCAGATATGATGACTTCCAGGAGTAAACTCTGCGACGAAGTCTGCCAAAGATTGGGCTTTTATTGCGGTTTTGGGTTGGAACTTAATGTCGAATTGTCCCAACTCTACTGCCCACTTCAAAATTCGCCCACTAAAGTTCGCCCTTTCAAACAGAGCTTTTAGTGGAAAGGCTGTGAGGACGACTATGGTGTGGGCGTGAAAGTAGTGCGCCAATTTTCTGGATGCCATCATTAATGCTAATGCCAGTTTCTCCAGGGGCAAGTACCTTGTTTCGGCTCCTAATAATGTCTTGCTGACGTAAAAGATAGGTAAGTGTTGTATTCCTTCTGCACGAACCAACACTGCGCTGACTGCGTGCTGAGAGACTGCCAGGTACAAATAGAGTTCTTCACCAGGTACTGGAGTAACAAGTAGTGGTGGGGAAGACATGTATTCCTTCAAGCTTTCCAGAGCTCGGTCGCATTCTTCATCCCACTCAAACTTGGTCTTTAAAGCTTGGAAGAATGGTCGTAGTCTGTCTGATGACCTGCTTATGAACCGGTTGAGTGCAGCCGCCATACCAGTGAGATGCTGCACTTCTTTGACTGAGTTTGGTCTCTCCAACTCCTGGATTGCTTTGATCTGAGAGGGGTCTGCTTCTATACCTCGGTTGGTCACCAGGAAGCCCAAGAATTTGCCAGATCCAACTCCGAATGCGCATTTGGACGCATTGAGGCGCAACTTGTGTTTCTTCAGGATCTGGAACACCTCGCCTAGATCTTTAAGATGGTCATTCTCATCCTTGCTTTTGACCACCATATCGTCGATGTAAGCCTCCATTGTTCTGCTTAACAATGGTTCAAACATCTTAGTGACCATCCTTTGGAATGTCGCCCCTGCGTTCTTTAGGCCAAACGGCATGACCTTGTAGCAATATAACCCCCTTGGAGTTGTGAAGGATGTGACCTCCTGGTCTGGTTCATGCATGGCGATCTGGTGGTAGCCTCTGTACGCATCCAGAAAGCTAAGTCGATTATGTCCTGTCGTTAGGTCCACCAGTTGATCTATCCTTGGTAGAGGAAAGCTATCTTTTGGGCATGCCTTGTTGACTGTTTTGTAGTCGACGCAGACACGCCATTTTCCATTCTTTTTTGGCACTACAACTGTGTTGGAGATCCATCTTGGGTAGTGCACTTCCCTTATCGCTCCTGTCTCCAGCAGGTTGCCTACCTCTTCTGCCACTATTTCGGCGTGGTGGAGTGCCGACCTGCGTGTGCGTTGAATAACTGGTCTGGCGGTTGGGTGGACATTGAGTTGGTGACTGATGAAGTTTGGGTCAATACCTGGCATGTCGTAGGGTGTCCAGGCAAACATTTCGATATTAGAGGTCAAGAATTCCAAGACCTCTAATCTCTCAGTGCTGGACAACGATGAGCCAAGCAAGAAGAACTTATCCGGGTTCTTCTCATCTATTTTTACCTCCACCAAATCCTCCACCGCTTTCTGATCGGCCTCTTTGCCGACGTCTGCGAATAGTTCATTACTTTCTGGTTCTTCCACCGAATGAACGTATCCCTTGGCAGCTCGGCTTCCATTCGCTGTGGCGAAGCATTGTTTTGACATGATCTGATCGCCATAGACTTCTTCAATTATGCCGGTGTCGTTGGGGAACCGCATTACCTGATGGTATGACGACGCTACCGACCGCATGGCATGCAGCCATGTTCTGCCCAGGATGATGTTGTATGTGGAGGGGACTTTTAACACCCAGAACTCCACTTGTTTTGTTACACTCTCTGCTCTGACTGGAAGGATTATTTTGCCGACAGGCCACTCTGGCATGGAGTTGAATCCAATCAGGGGAGAAACTGCAGGCGCCAAGTCTTTGTCTTGCAGCTTCAGTTGTTTGAATGTGTCGTAGTACATGATCTCGCATGAACTACCTTGGTCAATCAGAATCCGCTTGACGTCAAAATCCTTGACTCGGAGAGTGACGACTAAGGCATCATTATGGGGGCAATATATTCGATCCAAGTCCTTATCTGAAAAGGACATGACATTTGTTGCCTCTGTCTTCCCCTTCTTGGCGGTAGGTTGGGCACTTAACACTTCCCTAAAGTGCTCAGCCTTCTTTATCGATCCCCTGAGCTCGCATACACGCTCAGGTTCAAAGACTCCATGTATTACATTGATGATGCCTTGTGGTGGGGCGTCAATTGGCATTCTGTTGGGATGATTATTATGATCTTGGGGGGCTGGTTGCGTCCCTCCTTCAATGTATTCGTCCAAGTGGCCTGCTGCCACCAATTCTTCCAAGTACTGTCTTAGTGGCGTGCAATTCTCAGTTCGGTGCCCCTTTTCTTTGTGGAAGGTGCACCGTGATCTGTCATCGTAATTTTTCTGACCTTCCCCTAACTTGGCTGGCCACTTGACAAAAGGCTCGTCTTTTATTTCGCTCAGAATCCGATATATTGGTTTTTTGAACACCGTTGTTATGGCAGTGCGGATTCTCAACCATCTTTTGTCTGGGTCTTCACTGTTATCTCGTCTGCCACGCCCGTTTTTGTTCTGCCTATCTACTGTATTGACCTTTGCTGAGGTCTTCTTTTCTGGCACCGTGGTTGCACTAGATTTTGCTTTTGCACGTGCGCCATCCTCTTCTACCCTGATGTGCTGATGCACTCTTTCCATCAGGGCCTCCATGGTGAGGGGTGGCGTCATGGTAATCGAATCCCTTAGTCTGTTCCCTACTGGTAGGCCTCTTTTATATTGCGCAATGGCTAGATTGGTGGGGCAGTCTCCAATCTGGTTGAATGTCTCCCAGTAGCGACTGTTGTAAGATTTGAGGGTCTCTTTTTCACCCATGTCGATGGAGAGTAACTGGTCTATCTCCACCGGTGTTTTAGTGTTTGTTCGAAACCTTGTTACGAACGCTTCTGCCAATTGGGCCCAGGAGGCTATGCTGCCCTCTGGGAGCTTTTCGAACCAAGTCAAGCCTAGGTCGCCAAGACTTGACGGGAAGAGTATGCACATTAAGGCCTCGTTTCGCCTGTACACAGCCATGACTTGGTGAAAGTGGCTTAAGTGTGAATACGGGTCCGTCTTCCCTTCATATGTGGTGAATTTCGGCTGAAGGAAGCCTGATGGTAAGGGCGCGTTTTCGATTGCTGGGACAAACGGTGAAGTCTGTAGTCTTGCCAACGCCTTGTCCGTTGGTTCGTAGGCCGGTCGCGGTATCGGCATTCCAACCTCGACGCTTCCATGCGTCCGAGGAGCCAACCGTTGTGAGGCTGAAACTCGGTGTGGATCCCTCGCCCTAGCGTCCTCCTTGCATCGTGCTTTTTCTTCGAGCACGGTTCGTAAGTCGGATGACCTGGGCAGCTCCGTTTGTCTAGATCTGGTTTGGTGTGAATGTGAAGGCCAATACGTGCTTCCTTCAGTGTATGATCTTTCGGATCTCGTCCTCTCAGACCTGGAGTGACGAGTCCTTGAAGATAAGGAGTGAGTGTCGCCTGTCCTGAGTCTTCTGCTCTCTCCTTGGGAGGGTGTAGTATTCCTACTACGATTCTCTGAGTGGCGAGGGGGCGTCTTGTGCTTGCGCCCCTCTCCTGTCGCCACCTCTTTAGTCTTCATCTGGCGTTTTAATGCTTCCATGTCCGCCGCCATCTTTCGAATTAGTTCATCTTGTTCCTTTACGCGATCTTCCAGGGCTTGAGGATCAATCCTCCTCCTTTGCCTGTCAGGACTTTGACAGTGACGAGGGCTGCTATTCCGCCTTCCCCTGCCACTCCTCCTGGAGTTATGTTGTTGGGGCTCCAAATCTGCCATAGGAGGGACAGAGGGTAATCCTTCACGCCTTGCGCCCCCGTCTGGAGTTAGCCCGTCGACGGCGGACTGCGGCAAGTCTTCAATGTGTGCCATTGAATGAGAAAAGGAGAAGCTTAGTCAAGAGGTTTTTGTTCTTGTCTGTTCTTCCCATAGACGGCGCCAATTGTACGGGGAGGAAATAATTCTCCTCGTATAATCCTGTTGACCAAATCCACGCTCCTCCGTACGACGTCGCTTTGTCACCTGAAAACACAAACGTGAGCTAGCCGGCGGGTGTGTGCCGGAAACCTCTCCGATGCCTAAGTCAGAAAACTTGACGAATAGACAAAGCTCTAAGTTCTCAGAAAGAATTGTGTTCAATTACCTCCTCCAAGGTGATGCTTGTGGGCTTTTATAAGTTTTCCGTGGCACAATCCTGGTAGGACTTGTATTTCTCCATGCAGAGTCCTCCTAGGATTCATTCTCCTAAGGATAATGCTTATCCTTTTACACCCTTCCCCACTGCTTAAACCAAGTGGGATGGTTTTCTCCATGGCCGAATTACTATTTGACCGAAGTAACATTAGCTATGCCAAGCCACAAAGTGGGCCGTACTAACAGTAGTTTGGTTTTTCTTCATGCTACACCATATCTCGGTTCTCTCATACACGAACCGTGGTATGCTTGGACCGATCTACTGAGTAGCTACATTCCGACCGACCTACCCTGAATTCATCATGACCGGACTACCTTTCTTGGGACCGTACTAACTCAAGTTGTCCAAACCGAAGCAGCTTTACGATTCCTTAGCCGAAGTAATTTCATCTCTTTTGACCGTAGTAAGTCAACATCTCGGAATAAATCTATCGTTCTTGAACCGGAGTAACATTAACAGCTTGGGCCGGAGCATCTTTTATCTCTCCTGGGCCGGAATAACCTTGCGGCCTTTTCACCAAGTCCTTGGTGCTTTGGGCCACGAAGCCCACCACATAGCTCGGCCCAATTTTTACGACGTGGTGCTAAACAATGATGGCAACAGATGACTGAATGCGCTAGGGACGGCTTGGATAGTGTGCTAGGAGGCGACTTTGGTCTGAAAATAAATTATAGATGACCAATAAAATATCACCTATAACCCTCATATTTTTAATAAAAAGAATATTTCACAAACCATCACTTTTATTAGAAAAAATAACATTTATTTGTATTTGTTTTAGCAAAACTCACTTTTTAGCAATTTGAGCCAAATTTTTTTCATTTTTTATTTTAGTTAACAGAATCCATCATGTTTCGCAAATGCTAAAAACGTCTAGATGAACAATAAGAAAAATGTTTGAGACTTACAAAAAAATACACACAATTATATTCACAATGATGTTGTATCATATGAGTCAATTCTTGATTTCCTATATATTCAATGGCATGGGACCCAACTCTCTTGTCACATCATTGTGGGTGAAAGTATGAGTTTGTAGCATTGCTAGAATAATAAATTATCACATGTAACTTTCATTTTTTTTTATTATATAAAAAATAAGTTTCACTACCTATCAATTTTAAGTAAAAAAAATATTTATTTTTATTTAATTTTAGAAAAAGTCATTTCTTAACTATTTAAGCCAAAAAATTTATTTTTTTATTTTAATTTGTTTAATTGACAATTGAGAATAATTTTTTTTTAATAGAATCTATTATGTTTGACAATTATTAAAAAAGTCATTCATTTTCTTAATTTCTTTAAAAAAAAAAAATTGTATTAAAAAAATTTATTGTTTAAGTCCCTGTAGTTTAGAAGGACATAATTTTTTTTAAACTAGAATTTAAGATAAAAAATGACAATAAATAAAAATATAAAATTTTAATAGTGATTAATAATTTAAATACATGTATTTAATAACATATTATGTTTAGACTAATAATATTATGACACGTCATTATGACACATTTGAATATTGATCTTATTCTAATTGTAGTAACATAATTTAAAAAAGAATGTAAATTAAAATTTTATTTTATAATTTAATAAAAGATGCATAAATTAATTAATGAATATTGACCTTATTCTGATAACATAATTTAAGGAAGAATCTAAATTTAAAATTTTATTTTATGAATATAAAATTAATTTATAAACCAATCATATTGTGACACATATTAACAAGAATTAAACAAAATTAAAAAAAGAAAAGAAAAGAAAAAGAATTGCAACTTTAAATTTTAATACCATGACAACGTTTTTCAATTATAATAATATACATATTTTGTATGAGGTTTTAAAACTCTCATAATATCTCTTCTTAAAAGTATTCTTTTATAAAATATATAAATAATCTTAACGTCACTCTTATTGTATTCCTAAATACAAAAATTATGAGCTAATTATGATAATTTTAAATTTGTATTTAAAACTTATTAATCATGGGATATATCATTATAATTTTAAATTTATATTGTGCCGATTTTAAATTTAAATTAATAGATTATTTTTCATATTTGTGATAGTGACCCTCAAATTTGAATTTTGAAATGGATTAGTATACTTTTTATTTTTTATTTTATTTTATATTTGATATACTTTCTATTTGAAATCATAAATTAAGAGATATTAATTTTTATTTATTTATTCATTTTTGCTTGAATAAAAGCTAGCCAATAGAAGTTTTTTTTTTTTATAATTTTTAAATATGAAAAAATTATGAAATTTAGATTGGAAATTTAGAATTCTCACAAGACTTGTGAGTTAGACATTCCATTTTTCTTATATAATATATAGATAGATAGATATATTTGGAGATGTGATGTGGCCATTAATGATAGTAGGTAATCTTTAACAAAAATGTTTAAGATCCCCTTTCCCCCCACCCCCTTTGACCCCCTCTCGTTTTTGATTGGCTATTTTTTCTTTTGCTTTTTTTTTTCCCCCTTCTCCTCCAATCACCACCCGCCACGTGTGTGTGGGGGGTAGTGGGGGTGGTGATTGGAGGGGGTCTCTATCGTATGAGGATTCTCTCATTGCAAGTTCCTACTTGCGCTCGTCCTTGCAGGGCCTTCGGGCCTACTTTCAGGCCCAATTTTGATAATCCGAACCGTTCATATTTTATGATTTATTCAGTATATCATACCTGTAAAAAATCAAGTTGATCGGATATCAGAAAGCATATGTTCGGAAAACTGTTTATTAAATTATTTAAAAAAATAGTTTTTAGTTCAATTTTTCAAACACATAGGAGCCTGCAAGGAGAGGCTCTTGACACGTGTCTATCAATGCTCAATGTTTAAATACATATTTGGTATAGTAGACGAGAGCAGTGATCTGTGACCATAGACAGAATTTGCTAAATTACGTAAATTTTAGTATCTTCCCATAATCATAATTGTTGTCCATATTTTTTTTTTGACTCTATAATTAATTATTTATTTATCGTAATTACACTAACAATAATAATGATGATGGTGAGGGATACACATTACATGTTTGCATCATCTTTCACTTGTTTTTAGGGATATTTATCAATCAATCCTATTAACTATATTCATTTACCTATAGATTTTGACTGATAAAATAAAAATAAGTGAAAATAAAAAATAAATATATATGGATATACTATGAATTGGATCTGAACCAATCCGAGTTACATTGAGGTGGGTTGGTAATTTACCTTTTTTTTTTAATTTGAAAATTAAGACTCAGGCTTAAAATAATTAAAATGTCAAAAAATTACTTTCTCATTTTTTTTACATGTCTTTTTATAAAAATTTAAAATATCAATTAAAATAATCAATTCTTAAAACAACTTTTATACCGTGGGAAGTATAATTTAAGTATTATTTTGTCTCTTTGGGGCTGTTTGTTATAGCTTGTAGGAGGTAATTATAACTTATTTTAATTTGGGAGTCGGTATCAGACTATTTGGTGCTTAGGCAAAAATAATTTAAATAAACTGAAAAAAATTAATTATTTAAAAATGGAGAAAAAATTATTTTTAACTTCTACTTTTTGATTATCAAATTTTAATTAAAAAAAAAAAACTCTACTAAACAAGCCTTGATTATATGAGAACTTTACTTTGCAGAATTTTATACATTAAAACTCCCGTTCTCTTGGACGCTCGGCCGTAGTGCTTGGTTTGTTGTTTACCCTACCTAAGGAAAAATAAATAAATAAATAAATAAAATATTAAATTGTCTTTTAATTACTGAAAAATTTTATTGGGGGACTCGCTATCAAATCTCTCAATTAAAAATAAAAAATTTAATTTATTACAAAGGGTCAAATCATATGGTATTTGTATAACAACAATGTTAAGTGACTCGAATTTTTTTGCTTCAAATGACACGAATGTCTTAAAACAATATTGTTTTGACACATTTGAGCCATTCAGGCTATACAAATTCAGGCCACCAAACATTTTTTTTTTTTTTTTTTTTTTGGTGTTAACAACAATAACAAATCAAATCAACTCTTATCAACCCAGAATTTATTTACGAAAAGAAATTAATGACTCAAATTCATTTCATATGTAGAATCTCAGACTCCATCAATTTAAATTTTTACCATACAAAGGCATTCGAAGTAAGTTCTGAATTTAAAAAAATGGATTCCTAACCTTTTTCTTGTGCAAAATTTTCAAAATCATTAATTACGTTTGGACGTACATGTAAAGAAAAGAATGATTTTGTGGTAGGATTCCAGGTTAGTTCTAAGAACATCTCCAGTGTTGTTAAATTTGTGTATTAAAGCGTGTTAGAGTATCTTTAATACTTACTCAAATTTAATATTAAATTTAAATTTGATGAAATATGTTTATTTTTTTTTCTCCAACGTTGGCATCAAATCTATATCAAATGAGAGAAAAACAAAAGTTTCATCAAATTGAGGGAGGTTTCAGCGTTCATCAAATTTTTAGAGAGAGCCATTACACTTTATCGTACATCAAACGACCAGCTGATTGTTTGGTTGGTTGTCCTCCCGAACAACCAGTTACTTTCAAAGTTGTCCATTGCTTTGCCGATCGTCCAGACATCTGAGCCCGCCCGGACATCCTCGCAGTCAACCAGTTGCTTGACGAAAATTAAAAATTTAACGTTAGAACGCTTGGTATCAGATGAAGCTTTAATCCAAATCTTTACTCAAAATTGAATTTTAAAAAAATAAGCATTAGACATAGTCTTATATGATATAAACTGATAAAAGTGTTATTTGTGTGTGTTTAATGTTTAATTTTGGGTATTACAATTGTAATTAAATGTGTGTTAAATAATGTGTTATGTAAGAGTAGGCCATCAAAATGTCAAATTCAATAATTTTTGTTTGGTTTTGTTGTTAGGTAAGAGGACTGTATGATTCCTGGTAATTTCTGAAATGTGCTTTTTGAGCCCATGGGATGGGATCTACCATATATTTCGTTTCAATAATTTGAATAATTTATTTTGTAAGATTCTTCATGTATATCATTTGCAAACAAATTAGGTAAATTTGATAATCGTAACTAATTTAATTGATCCCGTTTGCCACCAAAAAAATAAGTGGTCAATTTTTAAAATACACTTACCGTTCATTTTATTTTTATTTTTATAAACAAATTTGATAAATTAAATAGATTACAATTATCGGATCGACTTATTTATTTATTTATTTATTTTGTAAATGATAGTAATGAGGTACCTTATAAAATGAACAATTAGGATCATTGATATAGAATCCGTGGTGAATCCCACGACTTGAACAACATCTTCGAGTTCAGATTATGGATTAGAGGAAATCCAACTCCAATTGAAGTGTTTTGTTTTTTATTTTTTTATTGGCAAAATAAATTTTTTTATTACTTTGAAATAAAGAAATACAATGAGATAATAAACGTCAAGGAGAATAGCTTCATCACTCAAAATACACCCCGAATAGGCTTGTTTGGGAACAAATTTTTTTTGTGATTTTTTAGTTTTTTTTTTTTTATATACTAAAATATGGGATGAAAAAAAATTAATATGTTTGAGATTATTTTTTAATTTTTTTATGAAAAAATATGTAAAAAAGAAAAAGAAAAAGAAAAGAAATATTTAATTTTTTAGTATTTATTGACTTTTAACTTTTTTTTTTCAATAATTTTTTAATTTTTAAACTAAAATCTTAACATGCCAAAAGCCGCTCATACATACCTAAGTTAGAAAGATGCCAACAAAACATATAGTTTAGGATAACTCATCTCATATTCTATAATTTATCTTATATTTTATAATATATTATGCTTCATCTTTATTCTTAAATATTATATATTTTATTCAAAATTTTATATTCAATCCGAACAATCAGAGGAAAAACCTATAGTTAGCAAGGTACCAACAAAACATACAACCTAGGATAATTCATCACCTTAACACCAACACATTAAGCTCTCCAACAACCAACAGCTCCCGTCCAAAAACATAAAAGGGTACTTTTTCGCCGCAGCCGGCTTTTCCAACCTCTTCTCTGATCTCTTCTGGACCATAGGATTAACTCATTTCAGTATATATAACTCATTTCCTCCACACGTATTGATGTAAAAGAGAAAGCAACGTTTAATCAGGAAGAAAGATGAGACCCATCTTCGAGTTTTGGATCTTGTTCACCATACTAGTATTAATATTATTACCACTATCTAAAGAGATAGAATCACCATCAATGGCAAAACCAGGCTGCCTCGAAAAATGGGGCAATATAAGTGTTCCTTACCCTTTCGGCATAGAAGACCCCGAATGTTCCATGAACGAAAGCTTCTTGCTAAAATACATCCATTACGACACTTCTGGTTTGGGTTCTCATTCCAAACTAATGCTCGGTGACTTACAGATACTGAATATATCGGTGGAGGAAGGCACGGTTATGGTCAACGTATCGATGGCGTATTATTGCTACAACAAATCATCAGATGGATTCAACTTTTATAGTAACCAAATCGACTTGAATGGAAGTCCATTCACATTCTCAGACACTCAAAACAAGCTCACTGCAGTTGGTTGCGACACTGTGGCATTCATGGAGGACTCCACGGGCATGCACTTTGAGAGTGGGTGCATCTCCTTGTGTTACCAGCCGGTGAACCTGATGGGAGAGGATTCTTGTTCAGGGCTCGGGTGCTGTCAAACCCAAATCCCGAGCGGTGTCAAGGGCATGAACATGAGTATTCGATCACTGGATAACTATAGCTATGTGAGGAATTTTAGTCCATGTAGCTATGCTTTCTTGGCGAGTGAAGACTGGTTCGGGTTTTCGAGCATAGATCTCAGGGATATCAATAATGTGAATAGAGAGTCGCCGGCTGTACTCGACTGGGGTGTAGGAGAGGGGAGATGTGAATCAATTGATACATCATATGCATGTGGACTTAACACTATGTGTATCAACTCTAACAATGGCCCTGGATATCGTTGTGTCTGCAAGCCTGGATACCAAGGCAACCCCTACCTTTCCCAACCCCAAGGATGCCAAGGTTAGTTTTTTGTTCAATAATGCTACAAACTTAGAAAATTTATTGAGCAAAGTGAATCAATGGATTATGTTCATTGTGGACCGTATCTCACTAATTTTAAATCTATAATGTTAATGTACACTAAACCTAACCCACTTACCATCTCCACTACCACCCACCACCTCCACTACCATCCACTACAACCACTCACTAACCCAAACCCTCTCCTATATAATGCCACTCTGATTTGTAATACAATACATCAACACAACAATCTTGTAATCAATACAAATTAATCAATAATACATAAATTCTTACATGGTATCAGAGCGAGGTTGAGAAGCTAGTAATTCTGCTTCACCGGCGGGCGGCAGCCTCGCCTTGGCCGCCCGCCGGACCTCTACCCATACCTTCACTCCGCTGCTCTCTCTCAACATTTTCTCTCTCTCTCCATGGCGGATGTTCATCATGGAGGAGCACAAGGCATCAAGCCTTTTGGCCCAACAATCGCAGTACAAATCAAACAACACAAAATGATCATCCAAACAAAGCTGATGATCATCATCATCCTGATCAAACAATAACAGACAAGAGACCATACAAGATCATACCATGTCCTAGGTGCAAATCCACATCACTCCACGGAGGACCACCACCACCGCCTCTGCGCCATCATCGGCGCCATGTCTCAAGAGCTCAAAGACCAACCGCTCCCTCTCACTCCCGTCGCTTACCTCGACCGCCTCTCTGCCGAGGCTGAGCCGCCCAGTCACGTCGTCACAGGACCCTCTGAAGCCCTCGTCTTCGAAGCTCACTTCCACCACCATCTCCTCCGCCTCCGGCGGCCGCTGGAGCCCTGCCAGATTCGCTGGAGCCCTCCTCTTCGGGGTCAATTCCGCCCTCGGATACCTCCTTATGCTCGCTGTTATGTCTTTCAACGCCGGCGTCTTCCTCGCCATCGTCGTCGGCTTCTTGTTCTTCAGAGTTCTCAGCAACCGAACCTCCGAGTATAGCCGATCGATTGTTGCTTGATCATCCCAGAAATTTCGCAAATTTGACCTGGTTCCAAGCCACCTCTATACCTTCCTCTTGATCAAACGCTGGATCGGAGTTCATGCTCGGCATCAGAAAATCGGAAGCTTTGGAGCGAAGCTTTCACAGCAGCACTGCTTCGAACGCAAGCCACAGAGACATATCTCTCTCTCTCTAGTTACTTTTCTTCTTTTCAAGACACCCACCAGCGCATGCTTTCCCATTAATGTTTTTTTCTTATTATTTTTTTTTTATTATTTTTAAACTTTAAATCCTCTCTTTCCAAAACAAAAGCACACCCACTCTTCTTTTTTTATTTAATCACCAGCACACCCATTCTTCTTTTTTATTTTTTTTATTTAATCACACCCGTATCATGTTGTTGATCACTCATTCTCTCTCTATAATAATCAACCCACATGTTTCCCATTTCTTTTCTTTTCTTTTTTTTTTTATTTAATCAATCCCACCCCACTTTCTCTTATTTTAATCTATCTCTATATCTATATATCTATGTTTCTTTTCATTCTTATTAGTATTATTATTATTATTATTATTATTTTTATTTTTATTTTTATTTTTATTTCTTTTTTAATTTTTGCACCACCATAACAAAAAAAAAAAAAAAAAAACAAAAAAAAAAAAAAAAAACAACAACGCAGACGACGAACTGCACTCTAAACTCATTTTATTCATGTCGGGGCTCCCCCCGATCACCATTTTACACCAAAAAAAAAAAAAAAAAAAAAAAAAAAAAAAAAAAAACAACAACAACAACAACAACAACAAAACCACCACATATCGGCACAGTGAGATTTTTCTACTCTACTCTGCCGCCGGTCTCTTCTTCTTGCCTCCGTCTTGGACGGCCCTTCCCGGTGTTGCCTCCGTGTTTCCCACTCCACTGGGCATGATCAGTACTCCCTGCTCCTCCACTGCAGCATATGGCGGCCCTCCAAATCGGAACATCACGGTGGCCTTCCGCTTCAGCTCCTTGTTTTCTGCCCTTAGCACGCTTATCTCTGCTCGCGCATCCTTATACATGCGTTGGAGCAGAGCCAGCTGGGAGTTTAAATGCTGCACCTCATTTGTCCTACTCTGCAGCCGGTTCGACAAGTTTGTGACCGCCGTCATGCTTTCCACACATGCCTTCAACGTATACTGATTGGCCTCCACATCCGACTGCACCGCCATTTTTTGCTCCACAGACCGCATCGGAAAGTTCAGCGGAGCAAACCCAGCAGTGTTTGGTTGAGGTTCACTGGCCACCGCACCAGTTCTCTCTCCTGTTGACTCGTTGAGGTCGGGAAAGAGGGTGAGCAGTCCACGGGAAGACGAGGACGAGGCCATTTTTCTGGGCAACAGAGTGTTACAGCGTATTACAGAGTTTCTCTCTCAGCACAACAGTGTTACAGCCTCTCTCTCTCAGCACAACGCAGAATTCTTCAGAGGTTTCTCTCAGTTTCTTGTCTCAGCCTCTGCCTCGGCCTCAGCTCCGTCTTGGTTAAATAGCCGAGGCAGCCACGCGCATCGCGCGCCTTTTGACACCGACAACTTGGCACGCCTTTTCATGGCACACCTTTTCATGACTCGGGCACGTCTTTTGATGACACACCTTTTGAGGGCACGACTTTTGAGGGCTCGATATCTACATCCATGTATATCTTTTGGGCAGCCTATCTATACACACTCATACAGTGTCTTCTACACCGGTCAGCTTTATCAATCCCTTTGTTTCAACCTCAAATAGGTTTCTATCTTCACACCTATTTGAGTTTGAGGGGGGGTTATACCAGTATCATGTATAAGTCGCTCATGGCGCACTCCCTAAGTCGCCTCCTCGGTGCACCACCACAGCTTCTACAACGGTCCGACATGACCCCATAAACTGTCTTCTACATCGGTCTGACACGACCACACAGTGTCTGCTCCAACGGTCCGACATGACCCCATAAACTGTCTTCTACATCGGTCTGACACGACCACACAGTGTCTTCTACAACGGTCCGACATGACCCCGTAAACTGTCTGCTACAACGGTCCGACATGACCCCGTAAACTGTCTGCTACAACGGTCCGACACGACCATACCGTGTCTCCTATCCTGTTTTGTTTTTTTTTTATTTATCAGTTTACTTTTCTGTTTTGTTACTCTCTTCAAACTCAAGTTGGTTAGTTCCTATCCTCCTTGAGTTTGAGGGGGGCTGTTAATGTACACTAAACCTAACCCACTTACCATCTCCACTACCACCCACCACCTCCACTACCATCCACTACAACCACTCACTAACCCAAACCCTCTCCTATATAATGCCACTCTGATTTGTAATACAATACATCAACACAACAATCTTGTAATCAATACAAATTAATCAATAATACATAAATTCTTACATATAATATACACTCACTTTTCAAAATAAAATTCACAATACAATTTGATGGTCCATAACATTTTATTTTTTGTATTAAGTTTTCAATAAGGTTTAGCTATATGGATGGTGTAGTTTGCAATCCTGATCAAAAAGCGCATAGCCCATGGATCCGCATGAGCCCGACCCTAAAATATATGGGCTACATATAGGGCGAGTAGTAGAGCCGATGGCCCAACCCCAAAACCCAGCCCATAAGCCATGCTAGAGCCCATATTAAGAGCTTATATATATATATATATATGTATATATATATTTACGCGCACATATGTATTTTTATTAAAACAGTAAGATTAAAATTGAAATCTTAAATTAGTAGTATCGCAATTATGAAATTAGTAACTATATCTTCACAAGATTAAAGATGCATACAATATAGTAATATAATTATAATGAATGTAATTATGTATTTTAAAAAACAAAGTTAAGTTTTTTTTTTTTCAATATTCAATATTCAATTTTAATTATTATAACACACCTTAAAATTTTTTATTTTAATTTTTAAAATTTTTTTAATTTAATTAAAAAACACTAAAATTAGACCCATCTGAGCCAAACTCGGTTTAAAACTCATAAGCTCATCTTTTAAAATTCTGAGAGAAGTCATTCACTTTTTAAATAAAGAAAAATGTTTTGGCAAGCATTAATTCAATTAATCGTTAAAATAGATGTTTTTAATATAATATTTTGAGTATTTTAATGTTGTTGCAGACATAAATGAATGCATGGATCTGAAAA
Source organism: Camellia sinensis (assembly GCF_055761805.1). Taxonomy (NCBI): domain Eukaryota; kingdom Viridiplantae; phylum Streptophyta; class Magnoliopsida; order Ericales; family Theaceae; genus Camellia; species Camellia sinensis. The sequence goes on from NC_138970.1 coordinate 154,218,526, forward strand.
CGTATCCATGCAAGTGGAAGTGTAAGAATACACCAGGGAATTACACGTGTCACTGCCCACTTGGCATGTTCGGCGATGGCAAAGTGGACTGTGTCGGATTTCGTCTTACGCCTGTCTTCTCAAGTAATTCGGAATCTTTTTGCATTAGTTTCAATTGTATCAATTATGTTTTTTAATTGTTTTTATTATATCAATTTTATTTTTATTGATAAAAATCAAAAATCAAAAAATTATTTAAAAGAGAATATATAATTTTAAATGGACGTCAACCCTTCGATCACTTTAATGTGAGCGATTGATTATTTTGTTTCTTATTCCATTTTAATTTTTAAAGGTTAATTGGATTAAATTGACAAAACATAAAAATTTCAAAAATCTAATTGATTGAATATTTTTATTTTATTTTAAAAATGCTCCAATTGAGATAAGAGATCAATTACAAGGAATAGGTGTAATTTGTCCTTAATTTTTTTCTTAGCATGCTATTTGATAAAGAATTAGAAAAATGTTATTTATCACATGATATATTTTATTTTATTTTATTTTATATTTTATATATATTATGCAATAAAAATCATAAATATATGTAGGACAAAAAATTATTAGGAAGTTTAGGAATATCGTGTGGAATTTCGTACATGGAGGTGCTCTACACCAAAGAAGAGCCGCTAAATACACTAGGTATTGGTTGAGAATCCTATGTGAACAACGCATATATATATATAGTGTTTCATAACTGTTGAATAATTACTCAGTTAGGACTCATCATATTTAAAAAAAAAATAATTGGTGATTTATCATGCCACAAAAAATATCGTATAAGTGTAGTGTTTTGATCAAATTTTCAGATAATATTTGACAATTTTTTGTTTGGAAACTTGAAATTGAAAAGAATAATTTTGAAGATTTATACAGTTTAAAGAAAAAAAGAAATAATATCATTTCAATGTAAAAACGAAAAATATATTAATAAAAAAATTTACAACATTAGAATATAATTTTATAAAATGTATTATTTTGATAACTTATCATCGAATATTATTTTTCCTAAAAAGTATAACATTTTCTGAGGCATCTTAAATGTCCTTTATACAAAGGGTCGACGTAGAGGTGGAGCCCAAGCCTGCTCGTGGGCTAAGCCCATTGGGATTTTTTAAATGGGCTTGGTCCAGGTTAAGCTGCAGGCTAAAAGCTTAGGTCTAAACTCTACTCAATAGGCTTGGCCCAGATGAGTTCATGGGTCGGGCCAACGGGGCAGGTCAATGGACCAAGATTTTAGGCTTTTTTTCTGATAATTTTTTATGGGCTCATGCGTCGGGCTAACGAGTGGCCCAAACGGCCACCTCTCACGGGTCACTGGACTGGGACAAGTTTCAAACCCAAGGCTTCGGACTAGGTCTATTCTCATCTAGGCCAAGCCAAGGTAGGGTGCAAGTTGTAGGCCGAACGAAGAGGGCTACTTAATATTATCTATTCACACAAGTGAACCCTAAATACCTTAATTCCATCACTATGGCACTTAATATTATAACAGTAATGCTACGGACCTAGACATAAAAATTTAGAAATTATCCAAAATTTCACATCAACGACACAGATTCATTTCATTAATTTTATATATTTAATAATCAAGAAACTCAACTTGTTATGCAGTTTGTGGGGTGGCCATAATTGTTGTGATTATTATCCTTGTATTTTGGATAAGGTACAAGAGAAGAAACAAACTCAGAAATTTTCTGAAAAATGGGGGGTCATTGTTGAAGAATCAAAAAATCAAGATCTTCAGTGCAGATGAGCTTGAGAAGGCAACCAATATGTATGATGAGAATCAACGTCTTGGCCAAGGAGGCTTTGGTTCAGTATACAAAGGAACTTTACCAGACAAGTCATTGGTGGCTGTGAAAAAGGCCAATAAGGTAGACAAGACACAAATCAAAAACTTCCAAAAAGAAGCGATAAACGAGCAAGTTCTACATGAAATTAACATGATTTCACAGGTCAACCATAAGCATTTGGTGAAGCTTTTAGGTTTGTGTTTGGAGACAAAAGTCCCATTGCTCGTTTACGAATTCGTCTCTAATGGAACACTATTCAAGCATCTCCATATCGTGCACTCGGAATTTTTAAAATTATGGTCAAACCGATTAAGGATTGCTGCAGAAACTGCCATGGCCTTGGACTATCTACACTCGCTTGCTGTCCCACCAATCATTCACAGAGATGTCAAGTCCACCAACATACTATTGGATGAAAACCACACTGTCAAAGTTTCTGATTTTGGGTCTTCTGTATTGATTCCGCCTGGTCAAAGTTTTGTTGCGACAAAAGTACAAGGAACTCTTGGCTACTTAGATCCGGAGTACCTAATTACTAGTGTTCTTACTGTAAAGAGCGATGTTTATAGTTTCGGGGTTGTACTTATGGAACTCTTAACCGGATGGTTTCCAAAGCCAAACCCAAATTCTGATGAAAATAGGAACACTAACATCATTCAATATTTCATTACCTCGGTGGAACAGAAAAAATTCTCACAGGTTTTGAATAACTATGAGGTTAGTGACGTACGGGAAAGTGAGCAAATTGAAGCGGTGGCTGAGCTTGCTGTGAGATGTCTGAATAGGAGTGGCATTGAACGACCTACAATGAAGGAGGTTGCTGAACAACTGCTTGGTCATATGAGATTGCAAGAGACCTTCCACACTCAAGAACAGCCTGAAGAGACTGAGAGCTTGTTAGGCCACATGACCAACATAAATGATGACATGTTTGACTCAGACTTGGAAAACAATTACAAGACATGTTATGATATTGAACTACAAGACATGTTTTGATATTGAACTCCCATAACCAAGTAACTCTACTGTCCCAGAAAAAGAGATAGAAAAGTTAATTGTTATATTGTGAGGTTTATATATAAAATAAATTTTGACCTTACATTGATAATTTTGGAAATTTTTTTTCTGAGTTGGTAGTCTTACTGTTTTCGTAAGCATATGCTTGAAAGCGAGGTTGCTTGGTAGCTAGGAGATTGGTATATCCATATTCTACTTTTGTTGTTGCATATTTATCTTTAAGTAGCTAATCATTTTTTAAACATACAAATTATAAAAATATGACATCATTTTTTACGGTGAGTTGGCAGATCAATTTGGGTTAGGTGACCTTTCATTCGTCTTCCGTCTGAACATAGGCGGATTTGAAAAATCTCCTTCCATATCTATCCACTCATACTATTAAAACCGCTTAAAAACGAATAGATTGAGTTGGGTCGGTTGGTTTTGAGGAATTAATTAGGTCATGAACACCCCTAATTAAAATTGCTTATTTTTTAATATATATATATATATATATATATATATATTTAATTAAACTTACAACATGTGTGCCTTCCTTTACTAGGGATGTAGCCGGTTCAGTATGGTCGGTATTTAGGTAAAATTTTCCATTGAACTAATAATATCGGTTTTATTATTTTGAGTACCGATACAGACCGCTTCACCCATGAAACCGCACTAAACTACATCAATTGAAATGGTTCGGTTTGGTACGATTTAATCAGTTTAGTATCTTTCAAATTTAAACCATTTTTATATATAATAAGAGTATACTAACTTAGGTTATAGCAATAATATGGTTAATTAATTGAGATTAATAATTTATTATACTTATTAAAATAATTTACATTTACCTCCTCTGAGATTTCTGACAATTACAAGGACCTCTCCTGTAATTTTAATAATTACACTAATCTCTCTTACTTTTGAAACTATTATCAAAAGTACTCCACTGTTACCCTCCGTCAGGTTATTTAACATAATTTGCTGACATCACGCTGATGTCATATCACTAATGACATAATCTCTCTATTCAAATGAGTAATTTCACTTACCCCCTAAGGTTTACATATATATTATCAAAGACCCATTTATATTTTAACTTTGTTTAATAAAATTCTTAAAATTCATGCAATACTAAATAAAACTCTTAAATTGTTAAATATTATCAAATCATTTCATAAAAAAAAAAATAGTTTTTATTGATAAAATATTTAAAAATAAATAATCTCTCTAAAATTAATATTAGATAACATAATAATAATAATTTAATATAAGACTTATTCCACACTACATAAACAACGTAAAATTTATCATTTCAAGTGATACATTTATTATTTGAATTTTTTTAAAAAAGTTGAAATAAATGGATTTATTTTTTTCGGACAATTTGCATTACTTATTTATTCATATGTTATCTTTTCTCAATCATATATTATTCTCAAATTTTAATTGTTATCTTTGGATAATTAAACTTCTAGTCGATGCATATTTAAAAAAACGTAGGCTAATATTTTTACATGATCAAAAAAATTAAAATATAAATATAGAAGTAAAAAAATATAATCACCTCACAATAAATTAAAATTAGTTAATAAAGGACCACGAAATCTTAGAATTAATTTCTTACCTTCATTAATGGTTAAATTTTATTTTATTTTTTCTATAAAAGTTCAAAAACTTGTGGAAAAAAATAGAGTCAAGAAATTACATCTATCTTTTAAAAAAACTTATGAAAAATAAATAATAATTTCATATATATTTAATAGTGTAAATTAAATTAGTGCATTTAAGGTTAAGAATAGTGTTGTGTTGATATTCTTAGAGGAGGTAAGAATTTTTTTTTTTTACTTCTATATATATATATTTTTAATTTTTTTAATCAAGTAAGAAATATTAATTTATGTTTTTATGTTTTTATTTATTATTTATTATTTATTTTTAAATATGCATCCATTAGAAGTTTAGTGGAGCGAAGATAAAATTTAAAATTTGAGAATAACATCGAGAAAAGATAAAATAATAATTTTTTTTACATATAATGCAAATTGTTGAGAAAAAAATAAATGCATTTATTTCAAATTTAAGAAAAATTAAATAATAAATGCATTACTTAAAATAATAAAGTTTACGTTATTTATGTAGTGTGAAATAAGTCTTATAATAAATTATTAGAATGTTATCTAACATTAATTTTAGAGAAAAAAATTGGAATTGATCAGTTTTAAAACTTTTCTCCCAGATGCCTCTGTTAATACACTGCCATTTTGGTGTAAACAAGAAATAAATTACCCTGCAAAAATAGTGAAAATTTGGATAGAAATAGTAATATGGTATTTAATGTAAAGGTGCAACAATATATCCCATAAACAACTATTAAGGGAAAATAAAATTTAGTGTGAATTTAAAAAAATAAATAAAATGAATCAGTGCTAAAATTTATTTTAAAATATTTTATCAATAAAAATTAATTAATTTTTATTAAATTTTTTAATAGTGTCTTAGCAATTTGGAAATAAATAAGTTTTTTTTTTACATATGAATAAATAAGTAGGACAAATTACTGGAAAAAAAAAATCCATTTGTTTCAATTTAAAAAGTGAAAAGAAAAAAGAAATTTAAATAATAAATGCATTAATTAAAATTGATAAAATTTTTGTTGTTTATATAGTGTGAAATAAGTGTTATATGTATTATATTATTAGGGTCTTATATTAAATTATTAACATATTATGTTAAAATATGTATGTTTCTTTAATAATATATATGCAAAAGCTCAGGAGAGGCGCGTGAAATTTTTTATTTAAATAGCTTATTGGCTATTTTGATAATTTTCATCTTTTTGCTCAATTCAAAGGGGATAATAGGGTCATTTTGGATAGTCAATTAATGCCATTTATGCTAAATTAACGGAGTGGGCACTACAACAAAATTAAATTTTTATGGCTTGCAATGTATGCCGTAAAAACTCTTTCACGGCATGCACACAAATGTCGTTATATGACATGCTGTGGAAAGTTGAGTATTATTTACTACATGCAGGTAAAGTTGTAAAAAGTAATAAATTAAACATTAAGGACATACTTTGTATGTCGTATATAATTTTTTATGATATTTTTGTTATGCCATAAATCATCATACTTTTCATGGCATAATTTTGCATATCGTAGAAGGTTATTTTGAATATATTTATGACATACTTTGTATGCCGTATGTAATATTTTACGGCATTTTCTTGCATTTCATAAATCATCACACTTTTTACCACATAATTTTGTATGTCGCAGAAGGTCATTTTTAATATATTTATGATATACTTTGTATGTCGTATATAATTTTTTACGACATTTTCTTACATGTTATAAATCATTACACTTTTTATGACATAATTTTATATGCCGTAGAAGGTTGTTTTAAAAATATAATATATATATATATATATACACATATACACATGAATATAACCTTGCCTAATAGTATGCAAACAGTAGCTTATAAAATGCAGCCTGTGAATAAACCAATTGGAAGTAGCAACTATGAAGTAAGTAAAAAAATCTAATATCTATACACCAAACAACCTGCATACTAACTTCCATTCTCAACTTTTATCATATCTATAGCGATTCTGGTTTTAATTCGACCTTTTTGCATTTGGACTTGGGTATCTTGGCCTCATGTTATTGTTTATATCTTACTTCCTTTGTATCTCCTTAAATTTGGCTTTAGGATTGTTGTGGTTGCGTTTGGGACAGGTTGGTTGGTTTCCAAACTTGTTGCCTGGAATTCTGCTTCTCTGCTTGAGTGGTACTTCTTGCGCTCGAGTGAGTTTTGTGAACTCTCAGTATTTTACAGGTCTACAAAACTACTAGGAGAGTGTATTCTACGCTCGAGCGGATCTTCCTAACCTCGAGTGGGCTCAGGTCGAGCGGCCCTTCTTGCGCTCGAGCGTTCATCTGTTGTTTGCAAAACTACTGAGAGTGTACATTCTGCACTTGAGCGTCACTTCTTGCGATCGAGCGGAACAACTTATTGTGTCTGACACTCAAGCGTCAATTCTTGCGCTCGAGCAGACTGTGCGTATATCAGTTCGTAACATCCACATTTTTTATCACTTTTTCATCTCTTTCTCTCTCTAAAACATTTCAAAACCCTGGATCTTGAGCTTCTCTCTCTAGAACTCACATTCTCTCTACATTTTCACCTAGGTCCGTTGGTTTCTCAACCCTAATGTCTTTGGGAAAAATGTAGATCATCTCAAGAGCTCCATTTTGATTCGAACAAAAGTCGGTTTCGGCGTCTTTGAGGTTTTCTCCTTGCTTGTTCGTCTTCTAAATTTGAGGTAGGGACTTTCTACACTCTCTTATGATTATTAACTTAGTTATTGGTTGATTGTGTAAGAAATGTTGGGATTTGGGGGATTTTAGACAAACCTAGCGTTTTGGTTTAAAATCAAAAGAGAGGTTTTCAAATGAAGGTATTGAAAATGGTTATGGGTATAGATATGAGGATGTGTGGTGTTGAATTTGTTGATTTTGACACATGGGTTGGATTTGGGAGAGAATGGGGTTTTGCTCTAAAATGTTTCAAAGAATTATTTTGTTTAAATAATGAAATTGGTATTGGAAACATGAAATTAGATGAATGTTTAAATAAATGGTGGAGTTGGATGTGCATTATCTTTCACCTATGGAAATTTGGATAATTTATTGTGGGAGCCAGATATTGTTGGTATACGTGTAATAAAGCCGAATGACGGTATGAGGACAGTCAAGGATGAAATTTGTATTCGGCTCCATCCTGGAAGATCGCAAGGCCGAATAGACTAATCGGCCGAAGAACCAGTTGAACAAAAGCCGAATAAATAAACGTGCAATGGATTGAGGGTGGGCCTGACTCTGAGGCCCAAAAGAAAAATATAAATAGAGGAGCATTAGCTAAAGAAAGGTATGTGAGAACAAGTAAGATTAACTTAAGATACAAGCAACCAAGAGAGTATACACTGACTTATCCGTCGGAGTGCTAATTCCGGCACCCCCGATTGGAGTGTTCATTCATTTTCAGGTGACTAGCTGAGGATCAAGAGCGTCCTACAGGATCCAGAGAGTATTTCCAAACCACTTCTCCACAATTGGGGCCATTTTTGGGAATACTCCAGCACATCCATGGCGGGTGTGACGGAAGATCCTCTGGTAGTCGCTGACGACCTTACGCCATGAGATGATACCACTCCAGGCAACATGCTTGGGCCAGAGAACATTGCTGCATGAAGGGCTTTGAACTTCGACTCAGTTGCCCAAACCTCACCCTCGACATCAGCACATGAGACAATGCAAGCTATTATGGATTAGGAGAAGCAAAATGAATAGAGGTTGGAAAACATGATGGCTGAGAACGAGCGCCTTTGACAGGATTTGGCCTTAGAGGTGGCAAAATCCTAACAGGCCGGGCGCCAAGATCCGGGACGACCTCTGAGAAAGGATGGTTGACGACCTCAAATTCAGAGACATGATAGTGGTAGTGATTCTGACTCATCATCCCCAGAATCCAAAAAAAAGGGACGAGTTGAAGTCTCCAGTTCTTCCGAAGGAAATCCGCGTGCACGGAATAAGCGAAGAAGAAATAATTCAGACGAAGAGGATCAACATGACCCCTTTGTGCGACAGATCGTAAGGGCAGTGCTACCCAAAAAATTCAAAGCTCCATCGTTCACTTATACGATGGAAAATTGGACCCCACTGATCACATTCGTCATTATAAGCAAGCCATGGCGCTTCATGCAGACGACGAGGCCTTCATGTGTCGAATATTTTCGAGCAGTTTGGGACCATTGGCCGTCAGATGGTATTATAAGTTGTAACTGGCATCGATTAAGATCTTCTATCAACTCCAAAAATCTTTCAGGGCAAGGTTCATCACTAATGAGGTCCAGCCGAAGCAGGCCGATTCTCTCTGGGCAATGAAAATCCAAGCAGGGGAAACCCTACGTGCGTATTCGGCGCACTATTGGGAATGCTTTAATCTAGTAGATGATGCCTGCAATGACTCCATGGCCATCACTGCCTTTAAAATGGGATTGCATCCTGATAGTGCCCTCCGCAGATCTTTGACCAGAAGGCCCTTCAAAACAGTCTGGTCATTAATGAAGAAAGTCGAGAAATATTGCAAAGTGGAAGATGACGCCTTGCGGGTCAAAGCTAGGCACAAGGCCAATAAGATAGCCCTATCTGAAATCGTTCAGCCGATAAATTATGTACCATCACGGAGCCTTGAACCATGGAATCAGACTAAACGAGACAAAAAAGGAGATTCGCGCCGATCAAATGACCAATGTTCACATGGAGCTAATGAACAACTTCAAGTGGATAGCAGGCACATAAGGCGCACGGATAAGAAATATACGGAGTTGTCGGAGCCAACCAGCACGGTCATGTCTAAAGTTCAACACCTTCCGTTCTTCAAATGGCCACCCAAGATGGCGGGACCTCTCGACACGAGGAGACGGGATATGCGGTGTGAATATCACAAAGACCACGGTCATGATACCGACAGTTGTTATGCATTGAAGGATCACCTTGAGGAGTTGGTACAAGACGGTCGGCTTAAGCAACACGTCCAAAAGAACGACTTAACCAAAACAGTTGCTTTACGGCATGATTCACCTCCACTTGGTGTAATCCATGTGATATATAGCTTGCCAACGACATCCGCGGTACATACAATTCAGTTGCATCTTAACCCCCAAAAGCAAATCACACCAATGAAACGACCACAAGAAGCTGCGAGTATTACTTTCGATGATTCTGATTTGGTTGGCGTAACGCTTCCCCACATTGATCTCTTGGTCATCGAACTACGCGTAAACCGATTCACTGTTGAACGTGTTCTCATTGACCAAGGGAGTACTTCGAAAGTTATATACTACAAGACCTTCGTCAAACTCGGCTTCACTGAGTCAGACATGTCTCTAGCTCATTATCCATTATTTAGCTTCAACGCTAATCTGGAATATCCGTTGGGCAAAATCACACTACCAGTTAGGGCGGGCTCCCGATGAGTGGATGCAGAATTTTTGGTTGTCAAGCTTCCTTCGCCATATAATCTCATCATGGGATGAACTTGGCTGCATACCATGTAGGCCGTGCCAAGCACCTATCATCAACTACTTCACTTTCCAACTGAACGTGGCATTGAGCAAATTCGAGGTTCCCAGAAATCGGCGTAGGCATGTTATCTTTTTGCTGCAAAGACACCAAGAGAGCTGGAAGTGAATTCAATTGAGGTGCCGGATCGACAGAGCCTCGACGACGTTGGGCGGCTCCCAAGTGAAAAGGCAATTGGAACCCTGGATCGAGATGAAATTGACGAGAATCCTAACAAGTTCTTCATGGTCGGCCCTTCCCTGAATAAAGTCGACAGACAGGAGCTAATTTCCTTCTTACTCGACAACCTTGATGTATTTGCATGGTCACCACATGAGATGCCGAGGGTGGATCCATCTGTGTCTCAGTACCGCTTAAACATTGATCCCAAATGTAAGTTGATTTTTCAGAAAAGTCGGTGGTCAGCCGTGGAACACACTGCTGTCGTTGTTGAAGAAGTTGACCGGTTGCTTGATACCGAGGCAATCTGCGAAGTGACCTATCCTACATGGTTGTCGAATACTGTGGTTGTAAAGAAGAAAAATGGAACTTGGCGTGTTTGTGTGGATTTCATGGACTTAAATAAAGCTTGTCCCAATGATTGTTTTCCCCTCCCCAGAATAGACCAACTCGTGGATGAAACGACACATCATCAACGTATGAGCTTCCTGGATACATACAGATGCTACCATCAGATTGCCATGCATCCGGAGGACCAAGACAAAACTGCGTTCCTCACCCCCAGAGGAACCTATTGCTATAAGGTTATGCCTTTCGGGCTGAAGAATGCGGGGGTAACATACCAAAGACTAGTCACTGCCATGTTCAAGGAGCAACTCGGCCGTACTATGGAAGTGTACATCGATGATATTTTGGTCAAGTCCAAAGAAGAGCAAACTTATCTAGCCGATCTAGAAGAGACATTCGACATTCTTCGCAAACACAAAATGAAGCTGAACGCTTCCAAATGTGCCTTTGGCATCGGATTTGGAAAATTCCTTGGCTACATTGTTAACCACCGCGGAATTGAAGCCAACCGAGCCAAATCACAGCAATTCTATAACTCGGCTCTCTTCGGTCGGTCAAAGATGTTCAAAAGTTAATGGGAATGGCCGCCGCACTCAACAGGTTCATCAGTCGTTCCACAGATCGCTGCCGACAATTCTTTCATACCCTTTGGCAGGGTAAAGATTTTGAATGGACTCCCGAGTGCGAAGTCGCTTTGGATGGTTTGAAGACTTGCCTCCGATTAGTTCTACTCTTGACAACACTTCGGCAGGTGATCCGCTTATTTATATCTGGCAGTTTCTGACCAGGCCGTCAGCGCCGTAGTGTTAAAGGAAGAATTAGGGGAGCGGCGGCCAGTTTATTATGTGAGCAAAGCAATGGTTAACACCGAAACACGTTATCTTCTGTTGGAAAAACTCGTCCTTGCTCTCGTTATGGCAGCAAGAAAACTGATGCATTACTTTTAGGGGCATACCATTGGGGTACTAATGGACTACCCCCTCCGGTCAGTGCTCTGTAGTGCAAAAGCATCATGACGCGTTTCAAAATGGACTCTCAAACTCGGCCAGTACGATATTCAATTTCTGCTCAAAACCTCAATCAAGGGGCAAGTGCTCACCGACTTTGTGGCCGAATTAACTAGATGTCTTACCGACTTTAAGTCTGATCAAATTCAACCTAAGCCGAACTGGAGAATTTATGTTGGGGACATTTGGCAGTTGTATTGTGATGGATCATCCAACCAACGTAGCAGTGGAGTGGGCGTAGTGATCATGGCTTCCGACGGGGCAATAATCGAGCAGGCTGTCAAACTGGGTTTCGAAGCATCGAACAATGAGGCCGAATATGAAGCATTGTTAACTGGTTTATAGAATGCACTTCTCCTTGGTGCTCGGCGTCTGCTTATCTTCTACGACTTAAAGCTAGTGATCAACCAATTGAAGGGGGAATACGCAGCCAAAAATGACCGTATGACGGCTTACATGAAAACGGCGAATTCTTTGTTGGCAAAATTCAACCATCATGAATTAAATCAAATAACCTGGGATCGAAACACATATGCAGACGCCCTGGCTTGCCTAGCCTCCGCCATAAACTCAGAAATTAAACGGACAATTGAAGTAGGATTCATCCTTGAGCCGAGCATCACCCCCTCAGAGTTAATTCAAATCAATATCATAGAATTAGGTCCAATTTGGATGGACCCCATCACTGCATTTCTATCTTCCGAACAGCTCCCGAGGGACAAGAAAGAAGAGCACAAACTGCGAAACAAAGCCTTGCAATATTAATTAGATCCGCAAGGAAAGCTCTACAAAAAATTCCTTTCTAGTCTATACCTAGAATGCATTCATCTAGATAAAGTCGAATAACTCTTGACTGAAATACACGAAGGTAGTTGTTGTGCCCATTCTGGCGGGCGTTCTTTGGCTCATCGAGCTGTAACACAGAGGTACTACTGGCCGACCATGAGAGCTGATGAAGAGTGTTACGTCAAGAAATGTGAACCGTGCCAAAAGTTTTCCCCTCTAACCCATTTGCCTGCTGAGGAGTTGAGCTCAATCACCAGTCCTTGGCTGTTTGCTCAATAGGGGCTTGATATCATCGGGCCATTGCCACGGGCCCCAGGGAACAAGTGATTCTTGATTGTCACGACAGATTACTTCACAAAATGGGTCGAAGCGGAGGCACTAACACACATTTGAGATACTAATGTTAGGCGTTTTGTATGGAAAAATATCATAACACGATTCGGCATTCCAAGTGCACTCATTTCAGACAACGGCACCTAGTTTGATTGTGGCGTCTACTGAGAATTATGCAGCACGTATGGTATTTAGCTCTATTTCTCCACCCCGGCTTATCCACAGAGCAATGGTCAAGCTGGAGCTTCCAACAAAGCCATTTTGGACGGCATCAAAAAGAGGCTAGAGAAAGCTAACGGCAGATGGGTCAAAGAATTGCCCAGTACGTTATGGGCTCATCACACTACTCCGAGGCGATCCACTGGGGAAATGTCGTTTGCTTTATGCTTCAGAACCCAGGCAATCATCCCCCTGGAGATCGGCCTCCCAACCTTGAAATCAAAAGTTTTTGATATGGGCCGAAATGACATGATGTTGGCATTGGATTTGATTCTGATTGAAGAACGATGAGACCATGCCCTTGCATCACTGGCACGGTACCAGCAACAGCTCGCTAAGTCATATAATCAACGTGTTTAGCTACGCCATTATACACCAGGAGAATTGGTCCTCAAGAAGTACTTCCCGCTGCCAGGAATCCAGCTGACGGAAAACTGGGTCCTAACTGGGACGGCCCCTATCAGATCGATTCAATCTTAGGAACAGGGGCATATCGGCTCAAAGACATGTCTGGGAGAAGTCTGCCACGTCCTTGGAATTCCACGCATTTGCGTAAATTTTATTATTAACCCGACTTGTGGGGCATGATAACTTGTTTTGAATGTTCGCCGTGTATAACTTTTGCTTTTATAATGCAAGACTTCTTATCACTGTATGAAATTTTAGTTCGACAAATCAAAAGCCTTCGGATTTGGAGCGCCCTTTGTGGATTTCATGATTGGCAAAGATAAAAGCCTCCAAATTCGGAGCCCTATCTGTGAGTGACACGTTTGGGCCAAGTAAGTCTCCGGATTTGGAGCGCCCTTCGTGGATTTCATGATTGGCCAAGATAAAAGCCTCCGAATTTGGAGCCCCATCCGTGAGTGACACGTTGGGCCGTGTAAGCCTCCGGATCTGGAGCGCCCTTCGTGGATTTCATGATTGACCAAGATAAAAGCCTCCAAATTCGGAGCCCCATCTATGCAAGACAAGTTGGGCTGAGTAAGCCTCCGGATTCGGAGCGCCTTTCGTGAATTTCACGATTGGCCAAGATAAAAGCCTCCGAATTCGGAGCCCTATCCGTGAGTGACACGTTGGGCCGAGTAAGCCTCCAGATCTGGAGCACCCTTCGTGGATTTCACGATTGGCCAAGATAAAAGCCTCCGAATTGGGAGCCCCATCTGTGTAGGACACGTTAGGCCGAGTAAGCCTCTGGATTCGGAGCGCCCTTTGTGGATTTCACGGTTGGCCAAGATAAAATCCTCCGAATTCGGAACCAAATCCGTGAATGACAAGTTTGAGCCAAGTAAGCCTCCGGATTCGGAGCGCCCTTCGTGGACCGATTGGCCAAGGGAATAAGCCTCCGAATCCGGAGCGCCCTTTGTGGAAACCATGTTTGGCCAAGGCAAAACGCCTCCAAATTCGACGCTCTTTTCATGAATATTATGATTGACAAGCATAATATTAGTTGACAAAAAATGGAAGATGATCATAGCTGAATTTATAAATATAAATTGAAACAACATGCAAACATTTAAAATAATATGTTTCATTGAATTAATCGATAATACATAATTCACTTCCAATCTACGTTAAAGCGGTACAATATGTTCAGTTTTATTCAGCATCCCTCTTATCATCGCTTTTCTCGACTTCGAAAGCCGCAAAGGGAAAATGATGACCTTGATATAACGGCGACACCGAATCAACGCCTGCTGCTCGGAGAGCCTCTGCGGCCTGGAGAGCCTTGACCCACCCGTGCTTAAATCCATGATTCTTGCATCGGCAGACCTCCTCGGCAAGCTTTTCCGTAGTCTTCTGTATCCCAACTTTTCGGCCGTCATGGAAGCCTTGTTCATAGGCCCTAGTCTTTGCAGCTGCTATTGTGAACATGCTTACCACATCTCAATCGGCAATCGCATGACTTATAAGCCGTTGGGTCACCCTCTCTTCCATAATCGGGTTAGCTTGGCCGGCCGACTGTGTCTCGGCAGTTTTGACCTTTCTTAATTCACGCTCAGCCTTCTCCGCTCGAGCTTCTAAGTTTCGAATATGTTCATCCTTCTACTCTATCTCTCATCGCGTGGCATGAAGACGCATGCCGATTTTATAGGCGGTATATAGCCCTTTCACTGCTCCATGGATGCCCTCCTGAAACATTTCGAAATCAGGTCGACCAACCATCGACTGCTGGACTTCTGGTGGAAAAATCTGTCGAGCAAACTCGACTGCCACTTTTGGGTCATGAACAATTGAATCTGTTTCCGTCATCGGTTTGTTCCCCACAAAAACCGTAAAACTTAATGGGCATGGCGTTGCACTGGTTTCTCCTCTTGAGCGTAGTAGAGAGTAGTTGCCCCGTTGCTATTTTTCCCTTCTGGGTGACCTACTTCGACAATGCGGGGATTGGTGTTTTTCACTTTCCCTCGACGTCCTACTCCTCGTACGCATAGGCTTACCACCTCGATTGATCTCTGCGTCCAACTTTGTGAGTGTTCTCCCTTCTTTTTTGCTGTTGAAGAATAACCTTCTTGCCATCCACAATCGTCCACACTACTCTTTTTGCCCTTCAATTTATTGGCTCTGAACGCAACAATGGCTCCTCCGTGCACCCAGCACCCACTCCATTTATTCCTTATGGGTGCAGCATCCCTGAGGCGATCTCATCAATGCTAAATTTTAAAACCTTTCGACAGATTTGATTAGGCTCTACTTGGCCAAATGCCGAGGCCTTGCGCAGATCAGGTTGTGAGTTCCTGTATTCGCTGGGGCAATGTAGATTCATTAATCTATTCGGCCAAGTGTACAGGCCTGGCACCGATCATCTCATGTGTCTCAGCCACTCCATGAACTAATATAATTCGGCGTTCCAGTTCATACATTAGTTGGGTCAGGGCAGATTCATTAATCTATTCGGTCAAATGTATAGGCCTGGCGCCGATCATCTCATGTGCCCCAGCCACTCCATGAACTAATATCATTCGGCATTCCAATTCATGCATTAGCTGGGGTAAGGGAAGATTCATTAATCTAATCGGCTAAACGTCAAGGCCTTAAGTCGATTTACTCGTTATTTTATCGAATACAGATTCATTAATCTATTCGGCCAAGTGTACAGGTCTGGCGTCGATCATCTCATGTGCCCCAGCCATTCCATGAACTAATATCATTTGGTGTTCCAGTTCATGTATTAGTTGGGGTAAGGGGAGATTCATTAATCTACTCGGCCAGACGTCGAGGCCTTGAGCCAATTTACTCGTTATTTTATCGAATATTCATGTACCTTTCCCAATTGTTAACTGTCGATTAGTTTATTTATTCGGCTAAATTGCAAAGACAAGCATAGGATGTTTAATTGATTCGGTTAATTTATTGGATGTTTAATTTACTCATATGCCGCAGACAGAAAAGCATAAGGAATTTTCATTAATAAATTGAAGACAAATAGTATATGTAGCGAACTGAAAAGCATAGGAAATTTTCATTAATAAATTGAGTACAGATAGTAGTCGTTTTACACATGAAAATTACCTTACATTTAAACTTCCAGTTGAAGTAAAGAAATGAAAATCTACTAACAAAACCTACAAAAACTATGCATCTAAGATGCCTAACAAAAATCAAAGTATCACCCTAATTAATCTTCAGGGTCAGACTCCAGCGGCTCAACGTCCACCTGCTCGTATGGAATCGGTTGCGCCAATGTCACATTCGTGGCCGTGAGGGCTTTGAGCTAGCCGTGTTTGAAGCCCCGATTCTCAAACTTGGGCACTTCCTCCACGTAGTTTTCCAAGGCGGCGTCTTTCCCAGCTTGGAATGCTTTGGAAATCTCAGAGTCGGCTATTTTTTTTGCCTTCCTCGACTCTTCCAAGTCGGCTTCTAATTTGGCGATCACCTCCTTGGCTAACTTGAGCGCATCTTCACTTGCTTTGGCCCTCTCTTCGGCGGTCAGCCTTAGTTGGTCGGAATTCCTCGCGCTCTCGGCTTCGGAGTCAACTCTCGCACGTTCCTTCGCCGCTTTTGATGCCTCAGAATCGACTCTTTGAGAGGCTTCCATAGCCTTGCTCTTTTCATTTTCAATTTCGACTTTCAACAAGTCGATCTATTCTATAACGTCATGTTGACGGCGGCCGATTTCGGCTATCGCTCTTACCATCTGCAAAACAAGGAAATAGAGTTACAAAAAATAAAAAAATATATATATATTTAGGCGGAAGACTGCAGATAAGGCAAGTAATGTACCAATAAGGCTGATTGAGTGGCAAGTGCAATTGACAGTAGATCTGGCTCCTCCTAAAATGTGGCTTTGTCAACTGGCAAGGAAATTGAGGAGGCCATGCTCAAGGCCACAGTCGGATCCTTTAAAGCCGACGCATCAGAGACAACCGACATATTCCTTATCTTTGGTTGAACAGTGAACGAAACAACCAAGTCCGATTCCTCAATACGCGACCGTTTATCGATTTGGTCCTCACCAGAGACGGCTTCTTGCTCGGCAGGGCACTTTTCCCCCCCTTTGCTCAGCCTCCTGATCCCCCTGTTCCACTTGCTCCGTCTCGGCCATTTCGGTCTAAGCCATTTCTTCCGCAATAACAGGCAGAAAGGACTCAACGACGGGAGCGGGTGGAGTTTCCGATCGAATGGCCTCGGCTCTCTTTCGGGCGGCCATCCTTTCGGCATTTTTCTTTATAGCAAGTTAAGTGAGTGAATCCCCAGCCATGTTCTCAGGATACGCGCCGGGAAGGTCTTCTAAGTCTATAAAAATGTCTCCAGAGGAGACGTCCCCTCTGCCTGAAGTGGACAGAGGGTTGGATGAATTGAGGCCGGCTTCCTCAAAGGCCAAGTTTAGAGCCTCGTTTACCTTAGTTTCCAACTGGTTCGGCTCCTTGGCGGCCTCTTTGGCTACTTGTTCTTCTCCTTGTTCCGAATTTGAGGCTTCCAAACCAATCTGCCTTAGGTTTCTGAAGTTGGGGAAGATAAGGGCTGTAAGCTGCTGTTCACCCTTCGGAATTGGAATGTTGTCTACCGCCAAAAACATTGTGTAAGTAGGCTCGTATCTCAGAAGAATGTGGGCCGCTCTCCCTTGTTTCTGAAGGCTTGGACGACTAAAGAATTGGAGTGCAATTTTAATTTCTGTAAGTACGACGTCGTCGGCTGAAACCAAAACGTTTTTCAAACCATTGCTTACACAAATAAAATGATAAGTACATAGAAGGAAAGTCGAATAAATATATAATAATAAAAAATAAGGAGCTATACAGCCACCTGGTTCACCTCATCGTCTTGGCACGGTATCCAGGCGATCTTCACCCTCGCCGAATTCCCAGTTGCCTCGAACAACGACCATTACATTGTCAACACACTTGCTAGAACTGGCAAGCATAGTCACTAAGTGATGGTCGGTATCCTTGGCCTTGAGAAAATAGCGTCATTGCCGGCCAGAAGATTTGGCTAAGACATAACAATGCCGAATTGCAGGTATACCAAGGTTAATCCTAAGGCGTCGGTTTAACTCTATAATCCCCATTATGATTCGGAAAAAATTTACATTAGGTTGGGAAGGGATTAAACCCCAGTGGCAAAGAACGGCCTTTAAAAATGGGTGAAGGGAAAAACGGACTCCACCCTCAGCAATTGATAGGAGAGGAAAGATGATTGTACTTTCATCAGTCCTCTCTATGTCGATGGTGCTGTTTGTCACAACTAACAGATGGACGTCGTCAGGGATGGAATAATGGCGTTGGAAACCAGAAATTCGATCTGTTGAAAGGAGTTCTTTTAAGTGTTTTGCCATTCTAGCTAGCCTAAGGACTGTGCAAAACTAAAAATAAACAAGGAAGCGGGATTCAAAATGAAGGAGAAGAGAGCTTACAAGAAGCAGAAGAGACAATGACAGACAGGAGGAAGTTGCAGAGGTTGTAAAATGGAGGTATATCGAAAGGCAAACCATAAGCTTTGAGTATTCAAAAAACTTACATTCGAAGGGACAACATAGTTTCAAATCACATTAAATGAAGAATGCATATAAAGAGGCGGGAAGATGTAATGATGCCTAAAAAGCGTGTGTTCTGACATGTGTTGGAATGGGGTTAACTGTCGTTCTTTCCTTGTCTTTTAAAGTTCGAAACCAAACACGCCGTTTGAAACCAAACATGCCGAATAACTGGCGTTAATAGGATGTTTAGGGGGCAATTGTGGGAGCCGAATATTGTTGGTATACGTGCAATAAAGCCGAATGACGGTATGAGGACAGTCAAGGACGAAATTTGTATTCGGCTCCATCCTGGACGATCGCAAGGTCGAATAGACTAATCGGCTGAAGAACTAGTTGAACAAAAGCCAAATAAATAAATGTGCAATGGATTGAGGATGGGCCCGACCCTGAGGCCCAAAAGAAAAATATAAATAGAGGAGCATCAGTCAAAGAAAGGTATGTGAGAACAAGTAAGATTAACTTAAGGTACAAGCAACCAAGAGAGTATACACTGACTTATCTATCAGAGTGCTAATTCTGGCACCCCCGACCGGGATGTTCATTCATTTTCAGGTGACTAGCTGAGGATCAAGAGCGTCCTACAGGATCCAGAGAGTATTTCCAAACCACTTCTCCATATTTATTTTTCTTGGAGATTGTATATCTATTTAGAAATATCTGTTTTGGATTATCAGTGGAGGATAGCTATGATTATTGTAGAAATTGCATGAGGATTAGGTGAATTAAAACTAATCTCTTAACTGTTGTTATTGAACATGATCGTGTTTTAATACATTGCATATGTATGATATTTAAGAGGAGAAAGAGGATGTATTCCATGTTTGGGAGAAGAAAGGGGATGGACACCATTGAATTAAGTTGGCCTGTGTGTCTAGGATGAAAGTCCCGAAAACTGTGCGTATACATGGGTGCTGATTCTTGCGGACAAAGTTTTCATAAAATAAAAAATTGAAGTGTTTGTGTAATGGTTATATTGATTAGGGAACCACTGAGTTATAGCCTCAGTTGGGTTGTTTGGATAACAATGGATTTGACTCATGAATTGAGGCGAAATGAATTGCCATGAAATGAATTAAGATAAAACGGATTGAGATGTGACACTTGGCATATTATGATCTTGTAAGAATACGAATGAGTTTACCATGGTCATTGTATATGCATATCATACTTATATCTTTGTTAAGATTCATATATTGTGCTAGATTGTTTCTACTGGGCTTTGGCTTACCATACTTGGGAAAAACCATCTTTCAGGTGCTGGTGATATGCCTCTGCCAAGGACTTAGCTTGGGAGGATTGTGGAGCTGAAGGCTCACTTTTGTTTATTTTGCATATACCTTTTGTACAAGCCTAGGGCTTTATTTGTACTTAGCTTATGACTCATTTTGTTGTAACCACGCATGATCTTGGAAAGATGTAAGCCTTTAGGGCATATGAATATTTGTTTAGCTTTCATTCAATCTACTACTTGTAACACATGTTGTAGATTCAGGATGGGTTATTTATGAATGTATATTGCATGTGTCACCTTTTGTAAGTTAAACTCTGATTAATGAAAGCATGTGGTTTCAATTATACTTCCGCTTATGAGTTGAGTCTATCATATTTATTTTGGGGCGTTACAATATCAAGCTGATAACAACCTCAAACATACAAATCAAGAAAAGTATTCAAATCATAGGATTCACTAATCTTTAAAATACGACTTTAAGTATCCAAAAAGCATAATTACAAATCATAAATCAGTTAGTCTAATATTTAGTCCAAAACAATGAATTGACTAGGTGATGCAACTATACTTCCTATTGCATCTTGAAGATCATACATTTCATGAGTAGAACGAAACAACGGCACGTTAATTGTTACGTGGTTCATCCATACTTTCCAACACATAGGTCCAAGGTCACATGATGTACTTTGACTTGGGATCCTTTGATGCAATTTGGCCTTTTGCAACCACCAAGGTTGTCCCCTCCCAATGCAACAACTTGCATTTGACATTCTTTAAGCTCGACACACCATTACTTTGATCCTACAAAAATTAAGAGTATATAAGTATGCTACATAACATTCATCCCATATTAGAATAAGATTTATAAAATTTGAATATCAGAATATGACGCCTCCTTTTGAAACATAATGACCAAAAAAACAAAGACATCTAGTATAACTCCAAATGTAGATGAAACGAAATGCATTTGAAGTAGGAGTGACAACAATTAAAACAACGGAAAAAAAAGGATTCAAGTATCATTTGATGTGAATAAACCTTGTAAAATCTTTATTTAGCATATCAAAAAGGAGTTCAATTAAGAATAAAAACAATTAAATGCCAGCAAAGTACAAAATAATACTTGAGCCACGCCATTTTCGTTAAATAAGTAATGACGGTTCGAAACATTGAACAAGTTAAGAGGTATAATCATAAAGGATATGACAAAAAACATTGGAATGGTTTTCTATAAACATAAAAAAAGAAAAAAAGTTTCAAAAAAAATATATATAATGTTTTTTTAAATATCAGAAACACAACTAAAAAAAAATAACCATAGCACTTGGAGAAGTTAATTTTGTAATCAAAATGTGGCATGCTATTGTTTAACACAAACTAAATTTTGAAATTTGGAACTTAAAAGAAGCCCAATTGTTGAAGGATTGATGAGATTCAGATGATAAAAGGCAATTAATAAACAATCATCAAAACCCAGAATGAACCAAGCTCCAATTTTTAGATCCAACACACCCTAGCATCCATTGAGGCTACAGACTTAAAGTACACAATTACACATCATATTTAAGCATCACAATTAGCACATGGCCAAATATGGTTGCTTCGATATCCACTTGAGATGACCAAAGCCAACAATAGCAAAACAACATAGAAGAACCACACCAAAACAGAGTTCAGAAACACGACGCCATTCAGATAATTTGACACATGAATCTTAAATTCCCAAAATACTTGTAGCACATTAACGATGAGAGATGGTCCAAAGAACGGGTGGCAGGTTAAGAAATTAGGCATTCAAGTCCTATCATTTGTTCAACAAACAATTCAAAAGGTTTTGTCCAATGTGTGTTGAAGGGTATTATTCTTATTCTTTCTACCATTGTCCAATGTGTTATCATGGTATTTACCATTTCTTGCTTTCCTCTTTCAATAATTATTACATCCATAATACATAAAGATATTAATTTAAGAGGTTGAGACGTCTCTAAACCAATTACCTTATCATAACTAATTACCATATCATAACAATTGAGACTTTTAAAAAGAGCATAACTTGCTGTATCTAAACTAGTTGGAAGGTTTGCAATTGAAGAATTAGCACGTTTAGATATTTTCATAGCTTCAATGCTTTTAGTAACAGAACCAACTTCATTCACCTAAAAAACCATAAAAACACTTCATTAAGCATATAGCTACCACATAATTCCAACAATTAAAGACATGAAGAGTAGATAAAAATGTTCTGAAAATACTATTTTCACTCACTGAAGTTGGAAGGTTGTCATGAGGAGTAGATCGGAGTAGATCGGAGCTTCTTTGGGAGGGATTGGTACCCTACATTCAAAGACAAACATGCAACTGATTTAAATATAAAATAACAAATGATTTGAATCAAAATTTACTTGAATTAAATCATCAAACATTATATTATCATGTTTAGCTTTTCCTCTTACATCATTTTGCCTTCTTTCTTTGATAAGCATGGCTCTTATCTCATCAAGTTGTTGTTCTAAGTCTAGCACCTTGCCTTCAAGTTTTCTCACGTGCTCATTTTGGTGTACTTGTGCATCAACCTTAGATGGTAATGCCCCAAATCCCAACCCTCGTACACTCCTACGACGCTCGGGACCAAAAGTATAAAAATCGCATCATGTTTTATAGATTTTGGAACCTCATCAGTAGAAGCCTTATGAAGTTCTTGAACCTTTTTCTAAAAATATAAGGCATGTCTTAATAAATTGATGTGAATGCAAATTATAATACAAAAAAAAAAAATAAAAATAAAATGAAGTAATATTGGTACCACAGTTGCATCAAGCACTTTATTCATGGATTTTCCTTCCTTCCTTATATGTCCTTTAATCCAAACATCAACTCTTGATATGAATGATGGTGTTCGACTTTCTCTTCTCTAGAAAATAAAATAGAAAATGAAAATCAACATGATTAAAAACAATCTCATAGTAACCATACTTCATACCCAATTTACAAAATTACTTGAATCACTTTTAACCTTTACGACTCATGGTGGGTAAGAGGGTTAGCTTTTTCCTCATTGCCCTAAATCTTTTACTCTTTTCTTACATATACAAAAGAAGAATGTCATAATTTATATGATTAATAATTCATAAATGAATCACTATGAGAAAATTTGGTGATCTAATTAGTTCATAAAAACTAGAGTGTTTCTATGAGGAAACTTACCTTAAATTCTTTTGGAAGTTCGTTGTTTCATAAATGTTTTCCATTCAACCATTTCTACATTATCAGTTTTGGTAAGGACAATATTGTGTGCTAGCTTAGCAATTTTACCAAGAGGTCTTATTTTTCATGATAGTTTAGATTTGTGTGAGTGCCATAATCTGCCAAACTTTTACATGATGTATTGCCTATGGCAATAATGTATTTTGAATCTAAGTTGCATTTGCATTTAAACAAAAAATTAGTGATAAGGAAAAAAAACTTGAGTTGATAGTATAATAATGAATTAAATAAATATATGTTACCTTTACACAAGCCCATAGCTTGTCTTTAACCTCTTCTGGAATATCAGGCCATCTCTTTGTGGTTATTGGCACCATCTCTTATGCCAAGATCCCTTCTAAAGTCAATAGTTTAACTGACTTAGGTCCTAGAGGCTGATTCCTTTCATTGAAGTCAATTTCATCACACTTTTGTTTTCCTTTGTCATGCATCTTTAACTTTGATGCCCCCCCCTAGTTCTCTTGTTTGGTACTTGAGTGGAGTCTCCAACTCTTTCCATATCATGTGATTCAACATGTGGAGAAATGTTTGGCTTATAAGGTTTGTGTACTTAAGCTGTCTTTGACTTCTTTTCTAATGTGGTTTCATTGATTATTAGTCATTGTAGAGATAAGATTATCTAGCAAGTTAATTTTGAGTTGGAACTATACGATTTAAACCTGAGTGTTTCTAATCCGAGGCTACTGCACAAATTAAGAGAAAAAAGGAATTCCAGAAATAATGTTTCAGAGGCTAAAATAGAAAAAGGTTACACAAAAAATAATCCAGGAGTCTACAACATTAGATGTCACAGACCCAAAACAAAGCTAGTTGGGCATTAAGAGAGCTAAAACACAACCAAAATGACCAAGAGATGTTGACAGAGACCACAGTGCAGACACACAAAGCACAAAATGCTAGAAAAGGCAGAGCAAAACTCACACTCACACACAAACACAAAGACCCAAAAAGAAAAACAAATAAATAAAGAAGACAACAAGACTATTACTTTTAGACATAAATGGCAGAAGAATTTCCAGAAACAAACCCAAGTGAACACATCAATTTTGACTTCTATTCTAAGTTATCTCTCCTCTGTTAATTTTCTTTTAGTTTATTGGATGCTTCTTAATGAAATAATCTACATTGATAGTACTTTTACAAAATCTAAACCTAATGTTTGAAATTCACTGTTTTACAAATTTTGAACCTTCTTTCCTTATTTTGGAAATTTAGCTTACCACTTTTGATGGGAGTAGTGTCACAGAAATGTTTATAGGTAGGTAGGTAGAATTAAAACATAATAGAAATGTTTATAGGTAGGTAGGTAGAATTAAAGCATAACAAAAATGTTTTTGTCAAACAAATCTTTATAAGCTGAACAATAAATTCTTGATAATATTGATTTCAAAGACAACACAATATTCACCTTACAAGTATATTCACTCATATTAACTTCAAAGAAAATAGCTAATTAAATTATATAGAAAGGAAAAAACAAAATGAACGACCAGTAAAGGAGAACTAGTCAAGCCCAATAAGCATTCGGTTACATGAAAATCAAATGTTCCTACTTCTCATTAATCACGCAACACTTCCATACCCTCACAATCCATCCTCACGTAGTGTTCATCTTTAGCATTAGTATTTGCACCAAGTCTAGATGTATTTAAAGGTGTAGATGGCATATAGGCATCTTCATCATACATATCCCAATCACGAAAGCCTCTTGAAGGTGCTTTAAGTACAACTTCCCAACTAGATGTATCACTATCCCTCAAATAGAACACTTGTTTTGCATGTGATGCTAGAATGAATGGATCTCTCTCAAATGGATTTCGTCCTTGTTGGAGATTGACCAATGTAAATCCATCTTCAACTTTGACACCGTTTCCAGTAGTTGTCCAATCACTTTTAAATAGAGGAACTTGAAATTGGTAGTAATCCAACAAAATTATGTCTTTGATAACCCCATAGAAAAATATTTTTTCAATAACATGTGCAACGTCTTTCTTACTAGATTGACAAATAGTTTATGCTTCAACAGAAACACCGCTATTTTGTGTGGACCTTTGGACATCACTTGTATGAAAGCGATGCCCATTAATGACATAGCCCAAATAAGACGTTGCATGCTTTCTTGGGCCAGCTGCAAGCCATTTCAATGTATCTGAAACCTCATTACCACATGATTCAATCTTTTCTTTCAACCACTGAGAAAAAGTGTCCATTTGTCTAGAATGTAGGAGAGCGGCATCCCTCAAGAAACTTTTGTCCAAAAACTTAAGCTCCTCCGCGTGCATTCTAATAAGGAAGGCAAATTGTGAGATAAATATATCATGTAAACACTCAGTTAGTAATAGATATCCCTTGGTTCATAAGTCATCACACAATAAATTTGCGCCGATTGATGACTTGCAAATCGAGCTTACCCCTCCTTTGAGCTGTTTGATGATAAGGAGAGGCAGCGTGGACAAATATCCCCTGAGAATCCTCTGTTTATGCTTTGTTTGTTTTCTGTTGCAGCAGGAGAAACCCAACAT
The DNA here is from genome assembly GCF_055761805.1 of Camellia sinensis. Lineage (NCBI taxonomy): Eukaryota > Viridiplantae > Streptophyta > Magnoliopsida > Ericales > Theaceae > Camellia > Camellia sinensis. The sequence continues at coordinate 154,244,363 of NC_138970.1, forward strand.
TAGTGGTCAACATGCCACCTTCATCGTACAACAGGTCACTATTAATGGGCGGCCGACCACCACTTATGGCCTGCCGGCCACCCTTTTTCAGCCAGGCAGTACCACTTTTTTTCACAGAGCAGAGCAGAGACTGAGGTGTAAAATAGTGCAAAGGCATTCTCTGGGGAGAAATTCGTGTGCATGCATAAGCCATTTCCTTGCTCCTCGGGACCCGTTAGATTTTTGTTAATAGTAGTATGTTGTTAGTGAACTTGTAATTAATTATTTAGTTAATAATTCCATAATGTAACTAATTAGTTAATTTGTATTAATTAATTAGAATGTTTTGTAACTATTTAATTAGCTAGAATAGTTAGTTAACTTCGGCGTTGTAATAATTAGTTAAGTAGCTTAGCTAATTCATTCATTCAGACCCTCCTATGTGAGGGCAAATATGTAATAATGTGTGTATGTCTTCCAACCTCACGTCTTTCTTCCTTTTATTTACCCGCTTATGATGGATAGTTTAGAGCATCACATTTCATTTAGCATTTTCCATGATTAGCATCCATGTGTCTTGCATGCATAAGGTTCGGTTCATCATTCGAACAACATTGTCATTTATTATTTCCTTGAATATGTGCCCCAGTGCATGCTATCAAAGTTATTTACATGACATATTAGAAAACTGAACCAGTTAGCTGCATTTTGTATATGTTACATTAGCCATTTTGTATCGTTAGAATCATGCATTTTTTTGTAACTATTGTATTTCTTTTTGGCTTGCTTTGGTTGAATACTAGCTGAGTGTTTATCGCATTAGCATATCGCATGAGTGTGATTGTTGCCGTGTCAAGCATGATTACCATAAGGTTAAGTGCTTAAGTGCTATATCTATTTGAATGCCTATGGATGAAGGCTAATTGCTTAAATTGGGATAATTTGAGTAATGTGCATATGAGATCACTTTTTCAAGTGGTATATATCCGAAACAATTTTCAAACAAGCATGAAATCAAAGTGTTTTAACTTTTGCAAATTAGCCTATACTTGTGTGCGTCACATAATAAAAATATCCTAATAATTAGAACAAGAGCATATAATGTAAATAATAATCATATCATGATTAGTAGAGGGCGATCTTTGATCGGGCGAGTGGGGTGCTTAATTCATGACCTTCCCCTATCGTACCTAAGTTCCCTAGCTAAGACACTTTGGTGATGACGGATAAGTGGCCTTTGGCATGAGTCCCGAGTTTCCTAAAAATATTTAGGTGGTGACTCTATAATCTGACAAAGTAGTCCATTTTGACTTTTTGATTCAAAATCGTTTTTTCAAAAGATTTGTTAGATTTGGACTCTTTTGTATTTATCTATTTCACATTGCACTTGTGAGATCAGATTTAAAACCATGGGAGTCTGAACTGTAGTGCTATCGTATCCGAAAGGAGCACAAAAAACAAGCTGCACCTTGGTCAAGGAAGAAGCGGAGGGCTCTCCTTTTAACTCTGATTGCATCGGCTTTGTTCTCAGGTAGTGTGCCACTTCCAAGATAGTCAATATATGGCTATCTCCATTCTTCACTAATTAAAAAATGGGCTTCCTTTTTTTTAGGATGGGATTGACATTTGCACATTGCCTCTGCAACTCAGTACTTTCTTTTTCCATTTCTAGCCAGTAATACCCGTGCCTCTGTATCCGTTGATATAGACTGATATCTCCATCTTCGCAGGACTTAGCATGGATCTACCTAAGTCTTTAAGTTGCTTCTTGTCTACTGACGCACCTTGCCAATTGGTTGTTGGGACCACGAAAGTACAACTCTCCTTTAAGGAATAGGAATGATGCAAGTTCTGCAGGTCTGATTGTTTCTTGGCCTGTTTTCAACTGCTGGATTATATCTGCTTTCCACCCCTCAATATCTTGCTTCGTATGTTCTTCGATTAGCACTGTTGGTGTTGTTCTTTTCTCGATGACTATGGTTATTCTATCATTTGGTATATCCAACTTTTCCCCCAATGTAGCCAAGGTATCGGGGAAACGATTATGTGTTCGAGGGGTGTGCTGGATTTGGACATTATCAAACAGAGTTAGTAATTTTTGAACTATGGTGCGATATGGGGCCAAGAGAGGTTCCGTCAAGGCGAAATCACCCAGTGTTTTCTTGACAATCAACTTGGAGTCGCCCCAGATTTTCAACTTGCAGAGGCCTTTCTTTTGAGCAGCAATCAGACCTAGTATCAGCACCTCATATTTAACCTCGTTGTTTGAACATTCAAAGTCAAGCTTATATGATAAATGGAACCTCTCTCCTTCTTGACTAGTTAGTGTTATGCCAGCTCCACCTTTTCTAGCCCTAGAGGCTTAATCAAATTTTAAATCTCAATAAGTCTCAACCACAGTTGCTGAGACGTGGACCTCACCAGGCAAAGGTACCTCTGCAGGTTCATGTTCACTAGATCGGAATTGTGCTAGCAAATCTGCAAGTGCTTGGCTCTTGATAGCCTTAGGTGTAATGCAAGTGATGTCATATTCAGCTAGAGCCAAAAACCATCTTGCCATTCTTCCAATGAAAGCGGGCTTGCTTAATAGGTAGCAGACTAGATCACTCATGGTCACAACCTGGATCGGGTGTGACAAAAACTAATGACGCAACTTCCACGTTGTGAAGATTAAGGCCAAGCAATGCCTCTCAATAGGGGTGTACCATGATTCGGCGCCATTGACTTTGCGACTGCTGTAATAGACTGGTTTCTCAACGCCATCTATGTCTTGGACAAGTAGAGCCCCAATAGACCGAGGTGTAGAAGTAAGGTACAGTAGCAGAGGCTTTTTACGCTGTGGGGCGATCATTGTAAGTGGAGAGGTAAGTGCTTTCTTCACCATATCAAATGCCTGTTAGTGTTTTTGCAACCATTCAAACTTGTGATTCCCTTTCAGCAGTGTCCCAAAGGAAAAGGTTATCGTAGCAAGGGCTGGAATGAACCTCCTGAGGTATGACCCTTTGCCTAGGAACTTTTTCAAGGCCGTTTGAGAGTGTGGTGGTGGCATCTCCATGATTGACTTGATTTTATCCCCATTTACTTCAATAACGCGTTGGTGTACCAAGAAACCAAGGAATTTCCCTGCAGTAACCCCGAAGGCACATTTGAGAGGGTTCATCTTTAAGCAGAATTTTTGGCAACATTGGAAAACTTTTTCCAAGTCGTAGATGTGTCGGGTTGCCTTGATAGATTTTACCACCAGATCATCCACATGCACTTCTACTTCGTGATATAACATATCGTGAAAGATTGCAGTCATAGCCCATTAATAGTTTGCCTCTACATTTTTCAAACCGAAGGGCATCACCATATAGAAAAAATTTCCCAAGGGCATTCTGAAAGCTGTCTTTTCTGCATCTTCTGGTGCCATTTTTATCTAGTTATAACCATTGAACCCATCCATGAAAGAGAACATCTGATGGCCGCAGTAGAATCAACAAGTGTGTCGACATGGGACAATGGAAACTCATCTTTTGGGTAGACCTTGTTCAGGTCGCGAAAGTCTATGCAGACCCTGATCTAGCCATTCTTCTTCTTCACAGGCACAATATTTGCTAGCCAAGTTAGGTACTATATAGGCTCGACGAACTTGGCTCTCCGCAACTTTTCTACTTCTTCCTTAATCTTTGCCTCAAGGTCGGGGTGATACTTTCAAGCATGCTGTTTTATTGGCTTGGAGTTGGGAAAAGTGTCAAGATGATGGATGACAAGAGACGGGTCAAGGCCAGGCATCTCATCATATGTCCAAGCAAAGACATCACTGTACCGCTTCAGGAGTGTTATCAATTCTGCTTTAGCTGCTGGAACCATTGTGTCACTAATAAACATAGGTTTGTTCTACACTGGCAAGTTGCTGAGGTTTACCTCGGCAAGTATTTCCTGCTACGGTTTGGGTCTATCATGCATGCATTCGGGGGACAGGTTCAGGCGTCTCCACCAACCCTTGTTTGGACTTGTCACCATTGTATTTATTTGTCTCGGGGCCATCCTCCCAAGGTATTAAGTTTGGCCCCCAAGACTGTAATAGGTTGTAAACTGTCTTGCCGCCCTCGTGCACCTTAACAATCTTTGGCGGAGGACTTGTGGACTCGTTGCTCCTCTTTTGCCCATTGCTTCTTGAAGCAGCCTCTGCATCTCGAATATCTTTCCACTTTGGCAACTTTACCAGTCCTTGGAGTTTCATTCGTTTACAGCTCAATAAATAAAACTGCATCAGAATAGTGTGCCTCCTCTATTCCGAATGTCTTGTCAGATGCATTTATGGTCACTGTTCGCTTCTCTAATTTTTCCTTCACACATTGGTGATAACTCGACAAGATAGCCCCATACTGGTGCATCCAAGCTCTACCAAGTATCACGTGGTAATTGGTGTCTGCTTCAATCACATGGAACTTAGTTGCGGAGCGAATCTCGCCAACTGCTAAATCCACTATAACATGGCCCTTAGTAACTTTTTTCTCACCACCGAAACCTATCACAGTAATGGATTGGCGGACCATCTTGGATTCTGGGATATCAGCCTTCGCAAAGGTGTCAGTAGTGATGATGTTTATGGACACCCCTCCATCAAAAAAAGCACGTTGAACTCCACATCATTAATATAAGCTGTGACAAAAAGAGGACGGTTATGGGGGGAATATATACGCTCTGTCTACCTCTGAAAAAGTAATAGTCCCATAATCTTCTTGAATGCACAGAGGCATATACTCCTTAGCCTTAGCAACTTCAGAGATGTTGATGAGGGCTTTTGTTGTTTCCAACCTAGCGGCTTAGCTCAGCCCCAGCTAGTCAAAGAAGGTACGAAACTTGACAGAGTTTTGCAAAGCTTGAGCATAAGTATCCTCTGTGACCTTTGCCTCTGTGGGTATTGTCTCAGGGAGTTAGCCAGTCATGATTTCTTCTAACTCATCGTAGTAGGACGCCATGTGCACTTGATCGCGCATAGGCCCAAAATACCCAATCATGTGTACATTATTTGCCTTCTCCTTGTGGTTGGGATAGGGGTCATTTCTTACATCATGGTTACCGATATCTTTGAACTTCAACTCATTCGCAGCGACTTTCTTCTTAAAGATACTTTTCAAAGTCCAATAATCCTTAGTGGGGTGTCTAGTGGCTCTATGATAGACATAATAATCTGGGCTTTCTTTGTCTTTCTTTGTAGGGGGAACATTAACCAGAGGTAAAGTAAGTTCACCGTCAGCTACCCATTTTTTAACTAAGGCTTTAACATTCTCAAGACTGCAAAGATACGGGTTTCTGTCCTTATAACTCTCCCTCTTCCGGGAGGATGACTTCTCACCTTGCTAGCAGCTCCCTCTTACTGAGGTTACTGCGGCGATTCTACTACTGCGAGGGTAGCGGTGACTGTTGCGAGATCTATGCAAAGGACCCATGGTGCTGAGGTTCCTAGCCACCTCCACTAAGGCTGAAAAGGTAGGAAAATTATGGTTCACCAAGAAGATTTTGTAGTCGCGTATGGCACCCTCCACGCATATGCTGACTAAGTGGGCCTCATTCACTTTTTCATGACAATCAATAGCCTTATCTTGGACCCTCTTGACATAGTCCAGTATATCTTCACCTTCTTTTTGGACATCTCGCCCAAGTGTGAGGGTTGCAACCTTTTCTTGGACTTAGAAGAACTTGGTGTGGAACTTGTTCACCATCTCCTTCCAACTCTTGATCGAGTTGGGGGCCAGGTCCACATACTAGCTATAAGCTCTTTCAGTAAATGATTTGGAGAACTCCTGAAGGCGCAGAGGGTGGTCACTACCATAGACACCAAGAGTCTCAATGATTCTCGCCACATGCTCTTTGGCATTGCCTTGTTTCCCATCAAACTTCACAAACTTAGGCATAGTGTACCCAGTTGGATACAGCGTGGCCAATATCTCTGGGGTGTATGGAGGCTTCACATCTGGATCTGGGAGAGAAGGTAGCTGTTTCTTGCTACGCTCTTGCTCGAGCATAGCTTGTATGTCAGCTAAAGTAACAAAGTGAGTGGGCTAGAATGCGCTAGTTTGCCCCTGGGTAGTTGAACCAGCAGCCGTACTGTTCGTCTGAGGTACTGTCAGAGACACTTGGATCGGAGCCTGAGTCTCAGGGAACCGATTAGGTACAGGATCTGGGACTGCTACAGGCAGAGGCACTGGTGTTGAGGCTAGCCTGGACGCCATAGCCATGATAGCTTTGGTAAGAGTTTGCAAAGTTGCCAAAATCTCCCTCTATGTGTCCTGAAGTGACTAAACTGCTTCAACCACAACACTGTGGTCACGGTCCTCAGCATGTGCTGCTCTGCCATTAGACGAGCCTTGCTGCCGTGGGGGTTGTTGAACTTCATCCTCTGCCATTTTTTCCAGCGAAGTATGTAAGCCGCTACGGGTATGAACCATCAACGAAGTAGCCTCCCTAGAAGAGTTGCCAAAATTATAGGAGAGTTCAAGGTTAGAAAGGTGATTAGAGAGACAAAACTATGTTAATGGTCCAAGAATAGTGGAAGTGGCTGGAAGATGAGCAGCAACAACTATTTGGGAGCTAGGCGGTGAAGAGCTAGGTGAGAGTGAAGCAAGGAGCTCAAGGAGAAGACAATGGTAGTGCACAGATAAGCAATATCTCTCCCAAATTCCCTAAAAGTCATCCTTTAAACCTTGGGAAATAGGTCCTATTTATAGGTTTTTCCTTGGTACCAAGAGGACACCAAGTGGCCAAATAGAGAGAAGACATGTGTCCTAGAGGATCACATGGAATATTCTGCCTTAAGCTACTAGGCTGGAAGTGACACACGTCCCTCTACATGTACTGTGTACTATCTATTTGGCACAATTGCCTTAGTGAGTGCACTTGCGGTGGCAGTGTTTGCCACTGCAGCTTGCTTTTTCAGCATGAACCTTACAAACGCCGCGTATGCACTTGCGGCGGGAGCGTTTGTCGCTGCAACTTGCCTTCTTAGCATGAACCTCAGCAAGTGCACTTGCGATGGTAAAACCTTGCCATTGCACTTACCTTCTAGGCTCAGTTTGGCCAATACATTCATTCTTAGGACTTCATAGCCTCTATCGGCCATGTTTTGTGTTCTCCTCAGTGAAACCTCCATCCTTAACCACCTAACTGCAAACTCCCCAGCTTCCTAGGGCGAAGGCCATAGTCAAGCCTGCTATCAGCCACCCTGTGCCTTAGTACCAAGCCCAAGGGGGCTTCCTTAAGTCCTACCTATGCGACTAAGGCAAGTGCATGACCTGGGTAATGGAAAAGGAGTCCCTCGCACTTGGTCTACCCTGCTCCCATCATTGCGGAGTTACCGCGGTATACTATTTACCTTTGAGCCTGCTATATGCTCCAACTAGTGAGATATGGGACCTATTATTAGCCCTAGGCCTACTATCACCCTTTACTCGCGGAGGCAAAACTTCCCCTGAAGGCTGTTATCACCATGGTAGGGTGCCTCCATTCACAAGCTAGTTGCTGCGGTGATCATTTCCCGAAGCAAGTTCAAATGTCAGAACCAACAATATTAGAGATGGTGACGCTGACAAAGAAAATGCCTCCACAACTTTGACTGCTGTAAGTAGTACCTCTGAAACTCGATTTAGGCGTTTTCCTTCATGGTCTGTTCGGTCCTTTGGTAGGTCGGACCTACTTCGGCGCACTGTTGGCCCACTTTCCTTGGGCTTTAGCCCATGGTTCTTTAGACATTCTTGGTTACACCAAAAGGGGCGACCTCAGCACTTAGGCCCACACTTAATTTGGAGTTTAATTTCTGACCCTCTACACTCCTCTATGTTCTCTCTCAGAAAAGCCTCCAATTCTCTTTCTTTTTCCTCGCCTAAGCCAGTGCCAAAAAGGAAGAATCGCTCCTCATCTCCTCCGATACTAGAACCTTTTCCAAGGGTTCTTTGCTCTTGTCCGTGGGTTCTTTGCCAACATCATTCAAGACCTCCCAATCTTCGCCTTCAATCTCTACTGTCTCTAATTCCCTCACATTGTAGGTATACTTTATTGCTGCCATAGAGCAACTTTTTGCTTGTACTTGGTCTCCCCTTACTTCTTCAATCTTCTATTTAGTTGGGAATCGCAACAGTTGGTGCAACGTTGAGGGAACAACCCTCATCATATGCAGCCAAGGCCTTCCCAGAATAATATTGTATGGAGATGGTGTATCTATTACAGTAAACTCTATAGTTACCTTCTTTGTCCCCGCCTGCACCTCTATAAACACCTCATTTTTGATAGCCCTTAAGACTTGGGCGCTTTATTCCAAACACCAGATGATGAAAGTTACACCGTGCAATCTTTTGAATTCTCAGCGAATAAATTTGGATTCAAGCTCTAATATCAAACCTTACACCCCATTTTGGTCAAAATACTTTAGACCTTAAAACCCTCTTTTTCAAAATATTTTTCCTAATGTTTCTACGATATTCCGAGACTCGCACTTCATTTAAAATATTGCGCTTTTTGGTAAATCGACTAAGGACAAAGTGGAAATAAATGAAAGGGAAGTGAAGTCTTTGAAAAATCTTTAAAAACATCTTAGTTATAGGTTTGGATTTGAAGGAAATAGAAGGGGGTGTAAGAAAACTAGTTTAGGAAAAGGTTGGGCATCAATCCGTTAAGATAAAAATGAGCAGCCTTCACTAAATTAGGCATATCTCTCTGACCACTTAGAATTTAGATGTGAGGCCACCACCATTGGAAATTAGAAGGTTCAAGGAGCTTCAAATTAGAATTTGGACTATTTTCAGAGGCTAAAATATGTGATTTGAAGTTGTAAAAAGTGGAGGGGTTAGCCACCTTTCCTTAGGCTTTGCTTACTAGCTTTGTTCTCTTTAATCTTCGCTTACTTTTTTTAGCTTTTGAAACTATTCTTTGTTTTTTCGGCTTTTTTGTCTCTGTTTTTTTGGTTTTAGAGGTTGTTTAATTCATTTAATTAGTTTATGCTTTGAATACTTTTTTTGTTGTGTTGTTCGTCCTCATGGCTTCGGTTGTTTAGGCCTTAGACACCTAGTCATTCAAGTTGATGGCTTTCTTTACTTAGTTTCATATAAAGAGTCTCATTTTAATAATAAATCTCACATGATCATTTCTACAAGCTCCCTCCTTTCTTGTTTTTCTTTGTTTGAGAGTTGTTTCAAGGAATTGATTGTTATTCGAGGCATGAGAAAGAGACCCTATGCTTAATAGCTTAATCTCTTCGGAGGTTCATCGTCAAGGCGTAGCCTCTCTTTCATGTTAAGGATCACTTCTCGTTTGACATTTCTTTTCATTTAGTGGATTTAACTGTCACTTTGGACAAAATGATTAAGTAATGGAAGGTAAGTCAAAAAGGATTAATAAAATTGGTTTAAAATCAACTTAACCAACATAAAGAAAATGCTTAAATTTGGTTGGATTCAGCTGGACGTTATGCCGAGTCCATCACGTCAAGAGTCGTCATATGTTACTTCATGATGTTTTGATGAAACTTGAGGCATGTCTACCTCTCTCTTTGAGCTAAATTCATGATAAGAGGGAGGGGTGGCCACCTTTCATTGCATCCATAAATTTATGTCCAAATCATATCCAAAACCATCACGCAATTAACTTGCAATCATTGATGGCTTCGGAATTGAATTCACTCTTCTCTTGAGTTTCATGATAGTGGCGAGCAAAAGAGACAAACATGGCTTAAAGTTGCTTTGTTTGCACTATTTTCACCTAGAGCACAAAAACAAATTTTTGCAAGAAATTAGGGCACGGTCGGCCTTGTTTGGACCCGGTCGGGCCCCAATGTTTGGTAAGTAGTGCATTTTTGGCAGAAGCAGAGGGCAGTGGCTGAGGGTGAAACAGAGCAATTGCACAGAAGGCAGACATAGCAGTTTATGCAAACGGCCTTCATTGACGTGCATTCAATCCTTGTGCATTTTTTATATACATTAATGTTGTAATATTAATGTTGTAATTAGTGTTGTAATTATTATTATCATAATATCCTTGTTGTAATAAATTAGATAGCTAGTTATTTATTTATTATTCATTCGATCAGACTTGTAATAAGTAGTTTATTCAAACACTCATTCGGACCCTCTTGCGCGAGGGAAAAACATGTAATAATGTGGTATATGTCTTCCAATCCTCATTTCTTTCTCCCTTTTATTTACCCGCTTATAATGGTAGCATCATGTTTACTTAGCATCTTCCATGACTTGTGTCCATTCGTCCTAGATGCATAAGAGTTCGGCTCATTATTTTAATCAATGTCAATTTCAAATTCCTTATTCGAATGCGTGCTTTCTCGCATGTCTTGGATTGAATGAAATGCCATGCTAGTAGCCGAACTTGTTATTTGCATGATTGTATGTGTTACATTAGTCATGTTGCATTATTTAGAAGCACGCATGTTTTCTTAATTATTTTGCTTTGTTTGGCTTGCCTTGGAGTACTAGGTGAGCACATATTGTTTTAGCATGTTGCATTGTGTGTGATTGTTGTCATGTTAAACATATCTTCCATGAGGCTAAGTGCTTAAGTGATATATCTGTTTGAATGCCTATGGATGAAGGCTAATTGTTCAAATTGGGATAATTTGATGAATGTACATATGGGATCACTTTTTCAAGTGGTACATATTCAAAACAATTTTCAAAACAAACATAAACTCAAAGTGTTCCAATTTTTCCAAATTAGTCTATACTTGTGTGCATCACATAGTAAAATAGTCTAATAAATCAGAACGAGAGCATATCATGTAAATAAGAATCACATCATGATTAGTAGAGGCTAATCTCTGATCGGGCAAGTGGGGTGTTTAATTCATGACCTTCCTCTCTCATACCTAAGTTCCCGAGTCGAGACACTTTGATGATGACAGATAAGTGGCCTTTGGCACAAATCTTGGGTTTTCTAAATTTTTCACAAATATTTAGATGGCGACTCTGTAATCTGGCAAAGCAGTCCATTTTTGGCATTTAATTCAAACATTGATTTTCCAAAAGATTTTCCAGATTTAGACTCATTTGTGTTTATCTATTTCACGTTGCACTTGTGCTCTAAATTGTAGGGCTGATTGAATCCGAAAAGAGCATGAAACGCAAGCTACAGTTTCTGGCGACTTTGTTGGGGACTTAGAGAACTTGACTTGAACTTCATGATGTGACGTTTTATTTACATATATATATTCTTTGCATTGCATTTGCATTTGTTACTTTAAGGCACTCTGTTTTCCATTTGCTATTCCTGGACGGCTTGTCGGAGGCTTGCCTAAAAAGCTTGCCAAAAGGCTGGCCGGTCATGGGCTCTGCTATGATGGAAACATAACCCTTGGATCTGGGTTATCGCTGTACTGCTTGATCCTCCTTTCACTTCTTGGTGTTAGGTGTGAGAGGTATATTAGGTAATCTTGCTGAGGTATCCTTTTGGACCAATCAATCTAGTGCATGTAGTGAGCTCTAGTGACCATTCAAACTAGGGTAGGGTGCTCTCCCATTTTTTAGGATGTTGTGATATCGTTTGTTTGAATAGTAAAGCCGTAGATCACTCCAAAACTAAGACAAGGAAACCCTAACCTCTTATAGGGGTGTTTTGAATGCTTTTGTGCAAAATTTAAAATCTTTGGAAGTGTGTGATGCAATCCTTGGAGAGTCTTAATCTTGAGGCGATTCTTTTCAAAACTTAAGGGTCATATCAGAATTAGAATTTGGGTCAAAATCCAGGGGTTTGTGTTTGATATGGGTGAAATTTTAGCAAAATCAGAACCAGGGCCAAAAATTGTATCTTGCTTTATTGAGACCAGCATACCTGGTATCCTGATCTGATGGGGCATTTGTTTTAATGCTAGGTTTGTCTAAGCCAAAGAATGAGCAGTACCCAATTCAGCAAAGGCCAAGCCCAATCCGACCCGAAAATCCTTTACCCATCTCAGTCCATGCAATCCCAGAAAAAAAACCCAATCATCAAAGGTCTAGTCCATCTGATCCCCAAAGGTCAAAAGAAAACATCCATCAAATGCCAAAAGACCAATTCTAAAAAAGCCCAATCCAGTCGAACCCGTCTAGACTAATCTACTTCAAATACATCAAGTATAACCGAGTCGAAATTCTTGTTAGTCAACTCTCAGGTTACACCCATGCATTTCGCCAATTGCCAACTTAGTAAACCCGTGATGACACAAAGTCCAGAAGAAGTTGTGGCCATGATAATGGCCCTAAACCAAGGAATTACCATGCAGGATGGGACCATTGCTAAAATTTGAAGCCCCATTTGGGGCATCTACCACACATCCAGTCCTAGGCCCCCAACCGAACTTTGACCCACTTCCGCCAGCTGAAGATTTGTAAAGTCCAGATCCTCAAGAAAGGTTGGCTCAAGCTCGAGTTTTTAAACCCCTAGTGTAGCCTAATGAAGGGCTTTTCCCCCTTGATATTAATGATCTCGACCCGACCTTGCTAAAAATTACTAACCTTGAGAAGCAATTCAAAAAGGCACAGGGACTTAACTCCATTCCCGACATTGACGATGGGTACATAGAGGCTATCGTAAGGCTCTTAGACAAATTCAAAATGCCACACATTGACTGTTTTGACGGGTCTGACGCTCTTATGGTACATATTCAGCTTTTCTTGGACATCCTGAAACTGATGGGTCTGACTAAGCCTCAAAAACTCTCTTTATATGGAAGAACCCTGCCGGGTATAGCAGCCACTTGGTATGCCAAGTTAGAGGATACAGTGAAGCAGAAGTGGGAAGAGTTGGCTAAGGCATTTGTCAATCAGTATTCTTACAATACCTAAATTGAAATGACCACCCAAGAGCTTGAAACAACCCACCAGAATCCTAAAGGACCTTTTGTGGAATTTATTGCAAGGTAGAAAGGAAAAGCAGCACAAATGACAGATTGACCTTCTGAGAGGGACCAAGTGCGAAAAGTGGTGTAGAACCTTGAGCTAGATATGTTGAAAAAGTTAATAGTCGCTCCACTGTTCACTTTAAAAAATTTGCATGAATTAGGGATTTAGATTGTGAGTGCATTTAACAAAGGAAATATTTCAAGAGCAAGCGAACCAACAAGGAGGGTGTTTTCTAGGAGTACCAATGCTAGCAGTGGCACTATTCCTAAACCCACTAAAATCAATATCGTCACCACCGATCCCAAAATTGCTGACCCCTTTGCTAATACTAACCCACAAACAGCCGGCCCAACCCGAGCTCAAACCAGAACTTTCACCCCTCTCTATATAAGGCTAACCAGTGCAATAAAAGTCCTGATGGAAAGAAGGTATCTCAAACCCCTTTATCCCCAACATCTTCTTGACCCACTCCCTGTTAGACATAACCCCACCAAATACTGTGCATATTATCAGCAGCGTGGTCATGGCACCGATCGTTGCTACCGCCTTCGTCATGAGGTTCAGAATCTCATCGACAACACGACAATAGCTCCACCCCAAGAACCTAACGTTACCACCAACCCATTTCCTATCCATGAACAAGTACCTTCCGCTCACCTTAACCTCATCCATACACTACCTCCTACCTTCGACCCCAGTATATATATCACTCCATCCCATTTACCCAGGCTAGAGGTGTTTATTGTTGAAGTACTAATTTGTGCATGATGGATACACCCACTTTAGTTCAGACACATCAAGAGCGCCGAATGGCCGAACCCACTACTGTTGAGATGTTAACAATGATTGAAAACCTTCAAGGAGCGGTGACAGATTTAACCTTTGGGGTTTCAACCCCATCAAAGGATTCTCTAATCTTGGGACAAGCTAAAGGTGAAATGGGCCAATCAAAATCAAACAAGCCTTGCCCAAATATAGCCGTCCGAATCTTTGACAAGGCTGAAACAAGTGGAAAAAACAAGGCCGGGGCAAGTATTGATCCCTATGCACATCTTCGGTGGCTATTAAGACTTTGAAGGTTAAAGGGTTGAACAAGCAACAAGTGCTCGCAGTTGTTGCAAAGACTGTGGATGACACTTTTATCACTCAGGTTGAGAGCATTTTGACTCCAGGGGCAAACAATGAAAAGGGATGTTTTACCAAGAACACCTATCCCAATTCCAATCCCAAGCCCATGCATACCAAGCCAACACCCGCCAACCCATTGCTAGTATTTCTACTATTGATGCTTCCTCCTCCCAAAAAATAACCTTCGCCCATCTCCATATGAGCCCAACCTGTGCATTGAAGGTACTTATAGAGAAAGGGTATTTTAAACCGCTTCTCCCTAACCCTCTTCCACCTAGACACGACCTTACCCAGTATTGCGCATTTCATTAGCAGTACGGTCATCATACTGACCGTTGCTTTTGCCTTCGCCATGAAATTCAAGACCTGATTGACAATAAGGTCATCAGCCCACCAGAAAATTCCAAAGTTGTCAATAAATCTCTCCCTGACCGTAATAGATTACCACCCCATAACATAAATCCCATCCATGGCTTGCTAACAACCAACGTTGACCCTAGCCAACATGATCAAAAAGATGTGTGGGGACAACCAGGGTAATTGTGAGGCTCGATCTGTGAGACTCAGTTTGAAAAGTCTAAAATCAATCCTACTGGGTGTGGATGTTAGTATTGCTGAATTGAAGGAAGGTTTGAACCCTACCATGGGCTACTTGAAGTTGTTTTTGAAATCTGCAGATAAACTTGGAAAGTAAAAACCCCTTTTGTTCAAGGGTACTGATTTTGTTTTCAGATTATTTTCTTAGAAATAGTTGAGTTGTGTATCGAGTTTTGAGTTTTATTTTCTTTGTCTTTTCTTACGTTGTTGCGTCAGTTGAGTCTTTTCCTTTGAGTCGCTCTTGCATACCTTCATTGTTTTCAATAAGAAAACAGGAGTCAAGTTTGATCATTTTGTTGTGCCTACGGTAATGCATGGGTGACCTATTTTTTAAAAAAAATAAAAATACAAAAAGTTTTGAATTTTTTTTTTTTGAATGATATTCTGTTAATAACTCGAGTGTTGAGAAGGATCACCCGAACGGTTTGAGTGAATTTTGACTTATCGGCGCAAAGTTGTTCATGATTTCGAAAATTTTAAGTTGTTTCTTTCACAAAACTTGTGAAGATAGGTTCAGAATTGTGCGTGGTATTCTACATTCTCCTGGGGATTCTCTTCACCATTAGGCGATCATTTTGGCAAGCACAAGGTGGCTTTCAGACCTGCAAGTACAAAATGGCTTTCAGAACTCACAAATCGTAGAATTTCTCCCCTTGGCCTTTTCATTACTTCAAAAAGAAATGGATAAAAGAAACCAAAAAAAAGAAAAGAAAGAAACCAAAAAAAAAAAAAGAAAAATAAGAAAAAAGAAAAAGAAGAAGAAAAGAAAGGAAAAAGAAAAAAAGAAAAGGGAAACGAAATCAACCATCAAGCCAGGGGTATTCATTGGAATGCAATCCAATCAACCATAAGGAAGGGAACTTTTGTCTGAATTCGGGAAAGCCAATGCAAGGAAGTACCATGAGAAGAACCAACTCTGAAAATGATGCGAAAGAAAAGGACAAAGACATGTATAAACAATGGAGAACCAAACTCAAATCAAGGCGAAGCCAGTTCCAGTGTTAGGGCAAGGATGATTACTCACCACAAATGTTGTAACGCTATCCTTGAGGGGCTTGCTCAGCCGAAAACCCGAAAGGGCGACCTAGGCAAAAGTTAGAGCATAAAAAATGAGAAATCAAATAAATAGAGCTCGCAAGGTTGAAAACCCTAAGGGGGCGACTTTGACAAAAGTTAGAGCGCAAAAGGAGAGTGTCAACACCCCGAGTGAACCTTAGCCATGAACTACGTTGACCTGATTCCCATTCTTAGGATATGTAGGCAACTTTATCCTGAAGTTCGGTCTCAACCATATCCTTCTCATTTATCTCAATGCAATCATCTTGCCCAATTCACGTCGTCAGCTTCACTTTAATCCATGAGCTACACCGACTACTACATATACTTGAGTTGGGTAAGAAAGAACTAGCTTGAATCAACAAGTGGGGCAATTTTCAATACTTGAACTTATCAGCAGAATCTTTAACTTGAGCAAAAAAAGGAATCGAAATTGAGTTCTCAAGAGGACATAAGCAATACTAGGGGGCACTATGAATGATTAGTCACCTTGAGTCTTTTTCTACTTTTGGGTCAGTTGTGAGTTATGTTGTGTCATGCCTAGTATTTGTCTCGGCCTGCGCTCTTCATCAAGTTACCATAGCATATATGTCACTCAAAAGTGCTCTTCATTGAGTCACCATAACATATCTGTCGCTCAAGTCTAATAGGATGGCACGGTCAAAATTCCATACACGAGTGTTCACTCTAAACTCACAAACAAGTCCATGTGTGGAATTCATAGACAAACTGAGAGTGCCCATACAAGGGGCATTGCATTCATGATCATTACAACGTATATATGAGGAATCCATCACTGCTTTGGAGGGGACTGGAGTAAGTTCTCAACATGTCGGGAAAGAAGAGAAGTAAGAGTTTGATTGGTTGGCAACTGTTCTAGGATCTAATGATCCCCATCATATGTGCCTGCATAATGTTGGAAAAGATGGCCAGCGACTGGACACTAGGGGCAATTTTCAGTATATCTGATCGGGCCATCAATCGAACAAGAGGCATGAACCCAACCGATGGCCAATGATTGGACACTAGGGGCAATTTTCAGTACATCTGATCGGGTCATCATTTGAACAAGGGGCATGGATCCAACCTTTCTCACCATTCACCCAAAGCCACTTGTTGGGCACTTTTCCCTAGATTAGGGTGGGCTCACCCCCATGATGATTATGATATGATTTAGCTTTCGAAAGTTATCTCCGATCATTTCAAAACTCTCTTGGGATTGCCATCTTTCCTCTGATTAATACATGTGCTTTATGCATGCATGCTCATACACTCTAGTTAATTTGAACTGCGTGATTGGTTATTCTTGCTCTTGACTTTGTTCTGCACTTAACAGAGTTTTGTCGAGTTGCCCACCTTTGTGTTACATTTTAATGAGTTGTGGCATGTTGCCCTACACTCATTTCATAAGATACATGATGCACTGCTCTATGTACTGCTCATTTCCCTCTACATACCATGCATCTTTCACTTTGAGTTTGCATTGTTTTGTGCACTTTGTATCGCACTGTTTTGTGCATTCTCCATTCTCCTTGTATAGCACTGTTTTGTGCACTTTGAGTTCGCACTGTTTTGTGCACCTTACATCGCATTACTTTGTGCATTTCCATTGTATCGCACTGTTTTGTGCACTTCATATTGCACTGTTTTGTGCATTCTCCTTGTATCGCACTGTTTTGTGCACCTTACATCGCAATGTTTTGTGGATTTACCTTGTATCACATTGTTTTGTGCACCTTGCATCGCATTGTTTTGTGCATTTCCCTTGTATCCCACTGTTTTGTGCACCTTGCATCGCACTGTTTTTGTATTCACCTTGTATTGCACTGTTTTGTGCTTCTTGCATCGCACTATTTTGTGCTCCTTGTATCGCACTGTTTTGTGCACTTTGTATCGCATTGTTTAGTGCACCTTGAGTTTGCACTATTTTGTGCACTTTTATAGCAATGTTTTGTGCATTCACCTTGTATCGCACCGCTTTGTGCATTCACCTCACCTGCACTATCTTGTGCATTCATTGGGTCTAGGAGAACTTAAATCCTCTAAAGGTGCAATTCCTTTGGTATTTGTCGTGCCCAAACGACTTCAATCGGTTTGCTATAGCCACCTAACTATGTTTGCAGTGAGTTCCTAGGAGACCAACTGAGACGGTGGAAACTAGAGTTCGAATGGTTGAGGCCTAGAATGCAAAGGTTTGGAATTTCTGAGACTAAAGTCTAGTTTAAATACCCAAGGGTGTATCCTCAGCTTGAAATCTATATGGCAGCCCCATAGGTTGAGGTAACTTGTATGCGCCTCAATTCTGGATACTGAACCAACCTAGTCTGTCACGCTATGGAGAATAGGGAAAGCTGCAAACATAGCCAGGGAGAAAAGTAGTACCACTTGTTTGGAAGTGCAACAAAAAGAAGAGGAAGATCCCCAATAGCAAAAGGTGAGTCATCACCAATTACCCTTGTAAGGTGCTTTCTAAGGCACCATTTCCCAACTGTTACATCATAGTTATGATCTATTACATCACATCTATTACATCTATCATGTACATCTACCCCATTGTCCATTACATCATCCATTTTATCACCTGCGTCCTTTCCATGTTAAGCTTAGTTTGGCTTGTGCTCATACCTTTCCCTCGTTGAAATATAGTTCTGTCATGTGTAAGTACCCATGCTACGTTGAGGCCAGTATTAAGGGTGTTGGTACCTTTTCTATGTTAGACGTGGTCTGTTTTGTATCCATGCCTTTTCTAGGTAAGATGTGGTTCAGCCTACGCCTTTTACTCACTGCATCCATTGCATTCATTGCATCGTACTTTGTCTTGTTGCATTTAGCATTGAGGATCATTATCTTTCCCTAGTAGATCATTCCTCACTTATATCATACCACCCAATTATGTGTACTCTTTCTCTTTCTACAGAAACATAGTTTTGCATGTGCGTGCACCCCTTTCATGTTAAAACATGGATCTGTTATATATAAACATCCATGTTGCGCTGAGGCCAATATTGGGGATGTAGGCAGTTAGCCTGTGTTAGGCGTCATTTGGCTTGTGCCTACACTTGTTTTCTATATAAAACGTAGTTTGATTGGCATCCACATTCCTTTATGATATTTGTGCAGTAAGCACTGCTCGTGGCTTAAGATTGCTTACATTGTATATCATTTGCATTATTTCGTTGCATTATGTATCATTTACATCCTGCTCCTGAATTGCGCTAGTTTGATTCCTTACAAAGGGATACATGGGCAACCCTTGGGTTCAACCAATTGCAACTGTATTTTGTTTGTTTGCCCAAGTCTTACAACCTTGTCAAAATGGGTCGCCTTCGGGCTTTGACATTCACTAATGTCATTTCATGACTTCGAGCTCTGTCAAAGAGGGGCAACTGTAGACATCCCATTTTTTACTGCCCTTGAAAGGTAGGGGCTTTATTCCAAACACCCGATGATGAAAAATATACTATGCAATCTTTTGAATTCCCAGCGAATAAATTTGGATTCAAACTCTAATCCCAAACCTTACACCTATTTTGGTCAAACAATTTTAGACCTTAAAACCCTCTTTTTTAAAATATTTTTCCAAATGTTTCTACGATGTTCCGAGACTCGCATTTCGTTTAAAATATTGCACTTTTTGGTAAACCGAGTAAGGACAAAGTGGAAATAAATGACAGGGAGGTGAAGTCTTTGAAAAATCTTTAAAAGCATCTTAGTTATAGGTTTGGAGTTGAAGGAAATATGAGGGGTGCAAGAAAACTAGTTTAGGAAAAGGTTGGGCATTAATTCGTTAAGATAAAAATGAGCAGCCTTCAGTAAATTAGGTATATCTCTCTGACCACTTATAATTTAAATGTGAGGCCACCACCATTAGAAATTAGACTTTTGAGGCTTCAATTTAGACTCAAGAATCACCTAAAATCGAGTCCAGATGAAGAAGATATGCCGGTTTGAATTCGGGCTTGAATTGAAAATTTTTAGACCCCGCCATGGCCCATTTAGACCCGACCAGGTTTCAATGAAAACTTCTCCAGAGTCCCTTTTTAGGCCTGGCTTTTCATTTTTGGGCCCGGCTATATGTTTTTGGGCCCGGCCAGGTATCATTAGCGCCAAACAGAATAGCTGGCGGGGATTGGACAGCTGGCTTTGTCTGAAGATATTTGCGACCAAATTGGCTCAAACTCTATAAATAGGACCTTCCACTTCAGATTTTAAGGTTACAAAAGCCTTCCAAGAGGCTTAGACATTGATGAGTTATCCTTGAACCTTCAAGCTTCCTTTGTTCTTTAAATCAACTTTCACCCTCCATGCACCATTAAAGCTTGGATTTGAAGCTTTCTTGTAGATTTTTCAAAACATATTTTCATATCCTAGAGGGTTAGGAAATATTTCCAAAGACTTTGGAGGTTTTTAAGAGCTAAGAACATCTATCTTCCTTCCAAAAGCTTCATTGACTTCATATCATCTTTTAGCTATACATACACTATTAGAGCTTGTTCTTTGAGCTGTTTGTTGAGATTTCAAACTAAATTTTAGAAACTTGACGGTGTTTAGAATCAAGTTTGTTTAACTACAAACATCCTCTCTTTTAGGAATTATAGCTTTTACATCTTTTTCCTTACTTCTCTTTTACTATTTTCCTCTTTTTTTCTTGTTTTATACACTACTTTGGAACTATTTTTGGACTGTTTTCAAGGGCTGAAACTTGTGATTTAAGGGCTACCAAAGGTAAAGAGCTTTAATACCCTTTCTTGCACCTTATCCTATAGCTCATACCTCTTTTTTTCCCACTCTTTTCTTTGGATTCCATGCTAATTTTCAGAGTCTGAAAGGGCTGGAAAACATCGTTTAGAAGTCCCAAAGGTAGAGGGGTTAGCAACCTCTCCTTAGTCTTGCTTACTAATTTTGTGTCTCTTTGTTTTTCCCTATCTTTTGTGCTCTTTTAACATGATTTTAGCCACTGTTTATGGGATGTTTTTGGACTGTTTTTGGACTATTTTCAGAGGCTAAACTATGTGATTTGAAGTTGTAAAAAGCGGAGGGGTTAGCCACCCTTCATTAGGCTTGCTTACTAGCTTTGTTCTCTTTAATCTTCGCTTACTTTTTCTAGCTTTTCAAACTATGTTCAACTTGTTTTGGGGGCTGTTTTGTCAGTGTTTTTTTAGTTTTAGGGGCTGTTTAATTCATTTAATTAGTTTATGCCTTGAATACTTTGCTTGTTGTATTGTGTGTCCTCATGGCTTTGGTTGTTTAGGCCTTAGACACTAAGTCATTCGAGTTGATGGCTTTCTTTACTTAGTTTTCATATAAAGAGTCTCATTTTAATAATCAATCTCGCATAATCACTTCTGCACCCTCCCTCCTTTCTTGTTTTCTTTGTTTGAGAGTTGTTTCAAGCGATTGATTATTATTTGAGGCATAAGAAAGAGACCCTATGCTCAATGGCTTAATCTCTTCGGAGGTTTATCGTCAAGGCATAGCCTCTCTTTCATGTTCAGGATCACTTCTGATTTGACATTTCTTCTCATTTAGTGGACTTAACTATCAGTTTGGACAAAATGATTAAGTAATGGAAAGGTAAGTCAAAAAGGATTAAGAAAATTGTTTTAAAATCAACTCAACCAACATAAAGAAAATGCTTAAATTTGGTTGGATTCGGCCGGACGTTTTGCTGAGTCCATCACATCAAGAGTTATCATATGTTACTTCATAATGTTTTGATGAAACTTGAGGCATGTCTACCTCTCTCTTTGAGCTAAATTCATGATAAGAATGAGGGGTAGTCTCTTTTCATTGCATCCATAGATTTATGTCCAAATCGTATCCAAAACCATCACGCAATTAACTTTTGATCGTTGATGGCTTTGGAATTGAATTCACTCTTCTCTTGGGTTTCATGATAGAGGAGAGCTGAAGGGACAAACATGGCTTAAAGTTGCTCTGTTTGTACTGTTTTCTCTCCAGAGCATAAAAACATATTTTTGCAACAAATTAGGGCATAACCGGCCTTGTTTGGACCCGGCCAGGCCTTATTGGGGGCCAGTCGAGCCCCAATGATTGGTAAGCAATGCATTTTTGGTAGAAGTAGAGGGCAATGGATGAGGGTAAAAAGAGCAATTGCATAGAAGGCAAACAGAGCAGTTTCTGCAAACGGCCTTCATTGACGCACATTCAATCCTTGTGCAATTTTTATATACATTAATGTGCAATATTATTGTTCATATTATTGTTGTAATTATTATTATCATAATATCCTTGTTCTAATAAATTAGATAGCTAGTTATTTATTTATTATTCATTCAGTCGGACTTGTAATAAGTAGTTTGTTCGAACACTTATTCGGACCCTCTTGCGCGAGGGAAAAACATGTGATAATGTGGTGTATGTCTTCCAACCCGCATTTCTTTCTCCCTTTTATTTACCTGCTTATAATGGTAGCATCATATTTACTTAGCATCTTCCATGACTTGCATCCTTTCATCTTATACGCATAAGTGTTCAGCTCATCATTCTAATCAATGTCAATTTCAAATTCCTTATTTGAATACGTGCTTTGTCATATGACTTGGATTGAATCAAATGCCATGCTAGTAGCCGAACTTGTTATTTGCATGATTGTATGTGTTACATTAGTCATGTTGCATTACTTAAGAGCATGCATGTTTTCTAATTATTTTGCTTTGTTTGGCTTGCCTTGGAGTACTAGGTGAGCACCTATTGCTTTAGCATGTTGCATTGTGTGTGATTGTTGCCATGCTAAGCATATCTTGCATGAGGCTAAGTGCTTAAGTGATATATTTGTTTGAATGCCTATGGATGAAGGCTAATTGTTCAAATTGGGATAATTTGATGAATGTACATATGGAATCATTTTTTCAAGTGGTACACATTCAAAATAATTTTCAAAACAAACATAAAATCAAAGTGTTTCAATTTTTACAAATTAGTCTATACTTGTGTGCATCACATAGTAAAATAGCCTAATAAATCAGAACAAGAGCATATAATGTAAAAAAGAATCACATCATGATTAGTAGAGGTCGATCTTTGATCGCGCGAGTGGAGTGCTCAATTCATGATCTTCCCCTCTTGTACCTAAGTTCCCGAGCCGAGACACTTTGGTGATGACGGATAAGTGGCCTTTGGCACGAGTCTCAGGTTTTCTAAATTTCCCAAAAATATTTAGGTGGCAACTCGATAATCTGGCAAAACAGTCTATTTTTGGCATTTGATTCAAACATCGATTTTCTAAAAGATTTGACGGATTTGGACTCATTTGTGTTTGTCTATTTCACATTGCACTTGTGAAATCAGATTCAGAACCGCGAGAGTCCAAACTGTAGGGCTAATCGTATCCGAAAGGAGCACGAAAAACAAGCTACAACCTCAAAACTCCTGGTTCCCAAGGGGCATGTTGTTGTCCCATTGAATCAAACCATAGAGCTGTCAGCTAGATCATCCTTTTGGATGCCAAACTCCTTATAATATCTAACATACATGATGTCAGAAGAGCTTCCTTGATCAATCAAGATGCGCCTTACTTGGCAGTCTCCAATCTTCAAAGTTACCACCAGGGCATCATCATGTAGGTGCTGAACCATATCTAAATCCTCCTCAGTGAAAGAAATCATCGGCCCCTGATATCCATATGTTCTGAGCTTCTTCTGCTAGATCTGATAGACATGCTACAGGTGCCTTACTTTCTAGGTCTCCTCTTGAACTTCATTCTCATTGACCTTTGAGTGAATTACATTAATCACTCGTAGTCCATCGGCCTGCTGTGGTGGGGGTGTGTGTGGGGGTGGCAGTGATGCTGGCACTTGGGCCAACTTCGCCTGTTCCTCTCTCGTTTTTATGTCATCAATTAGGTCTTTGGTGTCAGGAATGGCAACGGGGCGGGGCGGGGCCGGGGATCACCCTCCCCGTCCCCGATCCCCGATGATAGAAACTCCCCCGTCCCCGGCCCCGATCCCCGACGGGGAACCCACTACTGCCCCCACCCCCGCCCCCTAACGGGGATCGGGTTTCCCCGACCCCGAAAATCCCCAGCCAACACAAAAAAAAAAAAAAAAAGCTCCAGAAAATGAATTCATCAACAACAACGACAACATCAACAGATCTAATAGATCAAAAAATATTTTCATCATTTGCATCACCAACAAATCTTCATCAACATTTTCATCTTCATCTCCACCATTTTTCAGATCTGAAGAATAAAAGCAAAAAAAAAAAAGAGAGAGAAGGAATTCCGTGAGAGACAGAGAGAGAGAGAGAAAAGGAGATCCGTGAGAGAGAGAGAGAGAGAGAGAGAGACGGAGATACCTTCCGTGAGAGGGAGATGAGTCGGCGGTGAGGGAGCTCTGTGGTTGTGTTAGAGAGTGAGACTGAGTGAGAGAGAAGAGAGAGAGGGGCGAGACCAGACCAGATGATGCCAGACCAAATGATACCTGTGTGTTATTTGTTGTGCCTGCCAACTCACACACCACACATACATATATATTATATTCTGTGTTATGTTTGTACCAAGCACACATATAGATATAATAATATAATAACATATATATAATAATATAATAATAAACACACAACATATATATAATAATATATATATATATATATAAATAGACAACACAGGTACATATATACATATAAGAACAGAATCGGGGGGCTGAACGGGGCGGGGCCGGGGCCGGGGCCGGGGTTGGAAACTGTATCCCCGTCCCCGGCCCGAACATCATCGGGGATTTATTTTTAAATACCATCCCCGGCCCGTCGGGGGTATTTTTCGGGGAAAAACCGCTCAATTCGGGGTCGGGGGGTCGGGTCCCCGTCGGGCCGGGTTCAAATTGCCATCCCTATTTGGTGTCCCTATTTGACCAAATCCTCCAGGTGTGACTTTAGGGCCCGGTATCCCTGAGTTATGTGTCTGGTTTCTTCGTGGTAAGCACAATTCTTTCTGGGGCTCCTGCCCATGTATTCTCTTAGAATCTTAAGTGGTGCTCTGTAGTACGATTGATTCCTAATTCTCTCAAAAATCTTGTAAATAGGAATCTTGAAAACCGTGGTCACTGCCTGGAATGAACTGAAGCCTAACTCTTGCTTGTCGGCATTGTTGTTTCCTCGGCTGTGTTTAGGTGAGCCATTTTTCTTCTTCTTGTGTTTCATTGCTTATGCTCTTTTGGCTTTCTTGTATTCCTCTGCTCTGGCATACTTCTCGATTCATGCCATGAGCTCTTCCATGTTCTCCAGTAGTGTTTTTGCCAGGGATTGCCGAAGTAGGAAATCATCATCCAGGCCGTTCTTGAAAGAAACAACTGTAAGTTCCTAGTTACAAGCCAAGATTCGATTGTAAACCTCGTAGTATCTCTTAGCGTAAGCCTTAAGGCCTTTCCCATTGCTAATCTTTAGGGCCAGTAGGGAGTCTACCCTTAATGGTTACAACTTGTTTGTAACAAACCTGGCCACAAACATCTCGGCCATGCCATCCTAACTCTTGACACATTCTTTCGGCAACTTGTGGAACCAGTTTGATGCAATCTCCCTAAACGACGATGGGAACACCTCACACAATAACTACTCGTTCCCACTCCACAAAGCCATCGAATTCAAATACAAACCAATATGAAAGTTTGGATCAGACTTACCGTCATAGATCTGAAACCTCAGCATGTTGAATCTTTTTGGTGCTTCGAATACATCCAACTCCACTGAGAATGGTGTTTTCAGCTGGACGTTGGATGTGATCTTGGCATTGTGCCTCTTTCTCTGGAGGTAATCTCTCAAGTCCTCTTTCATCCGTCCAGGAGCTCAGCTGTTAGTGGACTTCAGTGTTTTTGGTGTACTACTCCCTGTGTTAGTATGCATCTTTTTGGATCTTTCCACATCTCTTACATCATCAAAATAGAGGCCCTTCCCTTGGATCTGCTGAGATCCCCTGACATAGGTCCCCTTGGTCCGTGGTGTCCTTTACGACTCGTCTCGCATTGACTCTGTCCGGCCGACATCTCGTGATGGCCGATATGAATTTCTCTATCCCTTGCCATGTTGTGAGACAACTAGACTATCTTTTGTCCTTCTTTCTGGGCACTGGTTTTGGTAGCTGGTGCTAGTGTGTCCTATAATGGGAGGCCTACTTGCCTTCAATTGAGTTTGTGTACAATAACAACTATCACTCAAGTATTGGTATGGCTTCATATGAAGCTCGGTACAGAAGAAGATGCCGATCACCAATCTACTAGGCTGAAGTAGGTGACAGACCGTTACTGGGACCTGAACTTGTACAAAAAATGACTGAGAAAGTGAAACTGATACAATACTGGTTGAAAACTGCACAGAGTAGTTAGAAAAGTTATGCGGATGTCCAAAAAAGAGATAGAGAATATGAAGTGGGCGAGCATCTCTTTATCAAGGTGACTCCGATGAAAGGGCAAACACGGTTTGGAGCTAAGGGCAAGTTAGCATCGCGGTATGTTGGGCCATATGAGATTATTCAAAAAATCAATTTGGTGACATATCAAGTGGCCTTACCTCTGATTTTGAAGCATATGCACAATGTCTTCCATGTTTCAATGCTCTGAGATTATCTGAGAGATCCTTTGCATGTGATTGAATCGACCCGTGTACTTTTGAAAGATGACTTTACTTATGAAGAACGACCAGTCCAAATTGTCAATCGTCAAATCAAGCGATTGAGAAACAAAGAAATCCCATTAGTGAAAGTTGACTGACAACAACACAAAGGTACATATGCTACTTGGAAAACAAAAGAAGGCATGATGAAAAGATATCCGGAATTGTTACTATTGGATCCCGTGTTCTTTACTAATGAAGGTAACTTAAAGTTTAGAGAACCAAACTCTTTAATGGGGAAAGACTATAATAACCCCAACCCGTAATTTGCATCCATAATTAAGAATGCTAATCAAGTGTTAAGGGTAAAATTATGAATCTCATGTGTTAATTGCATTTTTATCTGTCTGTTGTAAGAAGATCTATATGAAATTTTATTTTGATATGAAAATTGAAGGCCTTATCGGCATCCGAACATGAAATTGACTAGGTCAATGCATAATTTAGAATTTTTAGAATATTATGGTAAGTTCAATTACAAATCGATTCGGAATCAAATAATTAAAATAAATTAATTAAAACTAAATTAGATTAATATTAGATAATCAAGGTTAAGTAACCTATGCTAATTGAATCTATAAAAGGCCAATATAACTTCTAGAACTCATTCTTCATCATCCTTGAATATAAAAAAAGTAAGAGAGAAGAAGAGTGAAAGCTTAAGGGAGAATTCAACACTCTAGGAAGATATGTGAAGGAAGTTCAAGAGGAAATTCAAGCATTTGCTTAACTTTGGAAGAATTGAAGAATCTAGGTAAGCTTATGACTCCTAATTCATGAAATTTAGTCAATAAAAGTATGACTTTAAGAAATTAGGGAGGATAAGTCAAGAATTAAGCTAAGGTTGTAGGATTTGAAGCTCAATACATGCATGCATGCATGCATACACAATTCATGGATTTTGAGTTTGAATTTCAACCAATTCTTACATGCAAGAGTGTATTTTTGTCAAACCTTGAGAGCTCACTATGATTTCGCACTTAAACACTTCACTTGTTCATGTTTTGGAAGTTTTGAATTCAAATCATTACGTTCATGACTTAAGCTTAAAGTTTCAAGTTTGGTTTGGAGGAATTGACTTGCGTTTGGACTTTAATTTTATGAATTGAGCTTTATTTCATGTTTTTACATAAGTTTCTAAGGGTCTGTTTGGTAACGTTTACGTTTTCAGTTTATATTTACAAAAATTTTATAAACTGATTTTTCTTTATTTTTAGAAAAACATAAACTACAAACGCGTTTGGTAATTGACAAAATGTTTAAAAAATTTAAAAATATAAAAAGAGTAAGAAATGGCAAGTGGTGACAAGTGGCGGCGGAAGACGGTTGTGGAAAGTGGTGACGGTGGGTGGTGGGTAGCGGGGGGTGGCGGGTGGTGGCGGGTGGTGGTGGCAGGTGGGTGGCGGATGACGGGTGGTGGTGAGTGGTGACGGGTGGGTGGTGGTGGCGAGTAGGTGGCGGGTGGTGGTGGTGGGTGGGTGGGTGACGGTGGCAGGTGGTGGTGGCAGGTAGGTAGCGGATGGCGAGTGGTAGTGGGTGGTGGCGGGTAGATGGCGAGTGGTGGGTAGTAGCGAGTGGGTGGTAGTGGTGGCAGGTGGTGGGTAGTGGTGGCAGGTGGGTGGCGGATAGCGGGTGGTGGTGGGTGGTGGCAGGTGGTGGTGGTGGTGGTGAGTGGGTGGGTGACAGTAGCGGATGGTGGGTGGTAGCGAGTGGGTGGTGGTGGTGGTGGGTGGTGGGTGGCGGGTGAGTGGTGGGTGGTGGTGACGGTGGTGGCGGATGGGTGGCAAGTGGCTGGTGGTGACAGGTAGTGGATAATGGTGGCAGGTAAGTGGTGAGTGGTGGTGGTGGGTGGTGGTGGTGGGCGGTGGATGGTAGTGGCGGGTGGTGGGTGGATGGCATGTGGGTGGTGGTGGTAGTGGCGAGTGGGTGGCAAGTGGGTGGTGGCCAGTAGTGGCTGGTGGGTGGTAGGTGGGTGGTGGTGGCGGGTGGTGGGTGGTGGTGACAGGTGGGTAGTGAGTGGTGGTGGGGGGTGGGTGGTGGGTGGTAGTGGCGGAAGACGGTGGTGAAAAATGGTAGCGGTTGGTGTCTAGTGTTGGGTGGTAAAAAAAAAAAAAAAGCTGAAAACTTAAAACGGAAACACATTTTTTGAGTTTACATTTTTTGGCCAAATTTATAAACTGAGACCACTGATTTATAAATAAAAATTTACCAAACAAGTTTTTATTTGAGTTTTTAAAATTTTTGTAAATATAAATAGAAAACTGAAAACGTAAGTATTACCAAACGGCACCTAAGTGTTTTCTACAGTTTTGGCCCAAAAGAATGAGTTTTGATGCATTGGAATTGCGTTTTGAACATGAAATTGAAATCTGAAAATTCCAGAATTCTGTCACACTGCTCGAGGGAACAAAGATTCGCTCGAGCACACATTGCGAGCTCTCAGAAGTTTTGCAGACATGAGCAATTGACTCGAGTGACCAAAGCTTCGCTCGAGCGAACTCACCTTTGCAAGGCACATGGCTCGAGTGACCAAAAGTTGGCTCGAGCCTAAAATCACAACGTCCAGTACTTTTGCAGACCAAGGGATTCACTCGAGCACCAAAGCTTCGCTCAAGTGAATTGCCCTATTTTCTAAAATTTTGCAAAGCGTTTCAAAGCACATAATTGCATCCTCATTCTATTCTTGGCATTCTTAAGCCATGGTTTAAGCCATAATAATGAGGAAATGAATTAGAAACACATTAAGAATGACGCTTAGCAATATACGGAATATGTGTTTCAATGTGTATCTATTATGTATTCGTGTAGGTCACGCACTATCGTCCATCTAATCTGTCTGATCTGTCTCTAGAGTTATCTGTGAGTAACAATTCTGTAAAGATATGTTTGATTATATGTATTTTCTGATTATAAGTTCAATTCTGTTTTCTGAAATGTTATTTTCTGGTATGAATGAATGATTGTCCAACTTTCTGAAAAGTAATCATGGCATCCTTAGCATCTAATATCTATTATCTGTTATCTGTTACCTAGTACCAGGAATTCACGTGGGTTCCATTCATGGAACTATCTATTAAGATTATGCATAATCATCTATCTGATCTGAACAGGTCTTTATGATCGTCTACTCTGCACGTTCACGTGGGTCTTATATGACCAATGTGTTATGTTAGCTAATAGGTGTACCACGTATGACTATTTAAAATTTGATAAAGTATATGAATTTGTTTCTGTTCTGAATTTTGATTTCTGAATCTACTATGGGACATCATTCGTTAAAACCTTTACTCTGTTGTTATTCACTGGGCTCGAACTCATTGTATATATTATGTATGTAAGTGATCAAGCGTGTAACCACGCTTGAGACATCCAGTTTAGATCTGTTTTTGTCAGCCAACATCTGCACCTCCTGAGGAGGTTCCGAAAGTCTTTTGTGAACATGACTCAAGTCTTATTTTCTTTTGTTAAATTTTGGACAAGTTTTTTTTACTCTGCATATAAGGCTAAGTCCCTTTTTGTCTTTTCTGTAAATATGATGACGTAAAGATGACGTATGAATATATGTAAATAAATTTTTAATTTTATGTCTCATATAAGTCTGCACAACTCATTTAACATTGAATATTTGTTATTTGCCTCCGCTAGCCCCTAATATTTTGAATCTGTTTAAGAGGCCATCGGTAATCTCAGGATTACTAGCCGGTCATGATGCTAAGGAGTTTTTTTAGGGACAGGTTTGGATCGTGATAGTAATGTTGTTACATTTGAGAAAAGGATACTAAGGAGTTTTTTTAGAGTGTTACATTAGAGTATTATATTTAGGAAAAGTATACAAAGGAGTTTTTTTGAAGTGTTACGTTTAGTAATTTCAATATTATGAGAAAACTCACATTTGTCTCTCAATACATGACAGACGCACGTTTATGCTTAGTCTTTGTGTAATTCACATTAAAATGGGACCTTTGGGTCGACAAGACAAAATGGAAGACCAAACAGTTCATAAGATCACTATTTAGGATTTATTGGTACTTCATCCTTTGAAAATCAATTTGTTGAAGACGTAAAGCAAGATTTCTTAGGTTTGGATATGCATTCTTTTGGACATGGATCAAAATTATTGGAGAATATTATTCGTTTAATTTTGGAGGATTCTTTGAAGTTTAGTTCGAGAAAATTAATCCGAAATACAAAGTTGATGCAGAAGACTTCTCAAATTATTTCAAGCAATGGAAACTTGAGGATGAATTTTTTCAAGTGGAGAAGAATGATGCAGATTGAAATTTTAAAAAATTATATATTTTATTTTATTTCTTAGTATTTAATTAGGATTATTATTTAAGGTTAGGATCTTAAATTTTCTATTTATTTAGGTTTCCTAGTTCGTTTTTTTTTCTTCTTCTTATTCTACAAGAATAGGATTGCTTACTTTACAATAATTATTTTTATTTCTCCATGTTTTATTTTCTTTTTTAGTGGTAGTTGGTTTAGGAATTATCTTTTATTATAAATAAGCTCGTAAGCATTAGGGCAAAACAATTTTGATATATTATATACACTTTGAGAGAGAATTCTCTTATTTTCTCCAAATTTCTAGTAATCTTTGGATCAAACAGATTTGTAGAAGAGTTGTAATTGTCTTAGCTATGTAATTCTGTCGTTGTCAAATTTCTACCCTACATCAATATGTCAACTTTTTAAAAAAATATCGCTAAATTTTAATTATTTTTGTCTTTAACGACTTTTTTTTTTTTTTTTTATAAAAAAAATTATTTTTTTAAAGATGATATAATCTGGACTTACCTTAAATACAATTAACGGGAAATGGGTATTTTTGTCAAACCTTATTTTTTTTTAATTTTACCAATTTAAATCCTGAAATTTCAATTAGATTTTAATTCCAATCTCCCATCCATTTTTGTTAAATACAGTTAACGGTAAAGGGGTATTTTTGTCATTACACTTATCATTTTGTAAAAATAATTATTACAAATTTGTAGTTAATAAAAAAAATTGAAACACATTCTCTCTTTCCCTCACTGTTGCCTATCGCCACCAACAAGCTGTCGCCACCCACAACCCATTTTTACATCCGCCATCAGCAATCCTCTTTCACCACCACCAACCCTCAAGTCCACCACTCCCCACCTCTCCTGCAACCACTTCTTTCAGATCCACCATGGTTTAACCTCACACGTCACCGCCTTACTGAAATCCATCGCCCTTCGCCTTTCGCCCCCAAATCTAGTAGTTCAGTAGAGATGATGAGACATTGAGTGTGCTGGTGGTTTGATCCCTTGTGGTTCAATATACTGTAGCTTTCATGATGGGTGGTCTTTGATTTATTTGATGGTTGATAAATCTTAGTAGTGATTTGGTGTGGGCAAAATCAAAGTTGAGATTGAAATAAAATTAAAAGA
The DNA here is from genome assembly GCF_055761805.1 of Camellia sinensis. Lineage (NCBI taxonomy): Eukaryota > Viridiplantae > Streptophyta > Magnoliopsida > Ericales > Theaceae > Camellia > Camellia sinensis. Next base: position 154,276,032 of record NC_138970.1, read on the forward strand.
ATCAGTAAAGTAGTATCACATGTTATAATAATTTTGTTTTATTTTGTTTTTTGTTTTTTTTTTTTTTTGTTAAACAAGTTAATAGAACTTAGATAGGGGATTGGAATTGAAATCTTATCAAAAATTCAAAGCTTAAATTGATAGAATTAAAAAGGTAGGGTTTGATTTGTTAACCAGGTTAAACTCTGTGATTTTATTTATTTATTTATTTATTTTTGAAATTTACCCAAAAAATAAAAATGATATCCAAGAATAAATTAGCTTATAGGTTTAGCTGAAGGAGAAGTAGCCGCACTTAGCATGAAGCTTTATGATTGTTTTGAGAATTCATATTTTTTTATAATTTTTTTAACTTTTTATAAAAAAAATATGTAATGAGAATTATTATTATTATTATTATTATTATTTTATAAATACTTTTGGCTAAAACTTGATGTAGTATTAACTTCAATTTAGCAATGAATTGCGATTTTTCTTTTCCTTTTTAATCAGTAAAAGAAAATTTTTTATTGATCAATATCAAAATAAATCTTGCACAAATTGTGTTTAAGGGGCCATTTGAAAAAGAAAAAAAAAAATAGGCAGCTTTAATTCTTTTTTGAGTGAAATTTTTTTGTCAATCTTTTTTGGGTATTTCAAGAATAAAAGTTCATAAAATATAGAAAAAAAGATTAAATTAAAAGGGTTCCAGTGAAATGTGGAAAAAAAAAAAAAAAAAACAGTTTCAGAGGTTTTTTGCATTAATTTGTGTGTGTTTAGTAAACTTTTTTTAAATTTATTTATAAATATTTTTATATAAACTTACTGACTAGTGCTTTACCGAAACACCGCCCATAGCCCCCCCAAAAAAAAGGAAAAATTACAAAAAAAAAAAAAAAACTCAATATTGGATCATTGTAATAAAATAAATCATGCATTTTCAATTTTATTAATTTAAATTTAAATTTTTTTTAATCTAACCTATCAATCTATTTTTGTTAAGTAAAGTTGACAGAGAAAATGTTTTTTGGTCATTAACCTCAAATACCCTTTTTATTGAAGTTAATGGCTAAAATATCGTTTTATCTTTACTTTAAAAAAAAAGAGATAGATTTAAAAAAAAAATATATATATATATATATATATATAGCTTATTTAGATTGAAAACAAATCAAAGCATTAAGATTTAAAAAAGATAAAATTCAAAATTTAAAATTTATTTTATTACAAGAATCAAATATTAATTTTCATTTTTCATAAATTTTCCATTAATTTATTGAAGGTTTGGGGTTTATGAAATGGACCACCGTGTCAGATATTTTTCTCGTGCCAGTCGAGTGATTAGCTTCTCTTGATGGTTTACCTATTTGGGGAATGTTAAGCACAATACGTTGCTGTTAGGGGTGGGCATAGGGTTATCTGACCCGCAGACCTTTGGGTGGTTTCGCAAACACATTAGGTTTGGGTACGGTTTGGATTATTGCTGAATTTCGGGTTGTGGGCGGGTTGCGAGTTTGAACCGAACCCCGCCCAACCCGCCCGCTTACATTTAAAAAAAAATTTGAACCGTTGATGATCTTCATCTATAACAAACAAAAGTAAAAAAAAAAACCCTAACAATTCATTTCACATTTGCGCAGCTGGAGGAGAGAGCTGAGCTCCCTCTCTCATCTCATATCAGTCTCTCTCTCTCTCTCGTTTTTCATCGTCGATTGACCTTTGGTTTCTGTCTGCTCATCGCCGATTGACTGATCGACCTCTGGTCTGTCTGCTCATCTCTAACTAAATTATTTTACTTTAATTGTATTGTTGGGTAGTAGATTAATTTTGAATGATTTTAGGATTTTGAATGATTTGTTTGTGTTAGGAGTTGATTTTGAAGCATTTTAGAAAATTGATTTTGAATGATTTGTAAGTTTTAATGATTTAATTATTAATGTTGAAGCATTTTAGAAAATTGGAAGAAATGACCTAAAATAAAGATTTACAAAATGGAGAAAAACAAATTCAAAAACTAATTTTTAAAGGAAAAAATTCAAAAATACAAAATGAAAAATTCAAACCGCTCGCAACCGCCCGCACATTAGCAAACCCTATCCATACAAACCGCAAACCGCACTGTGGGCGGTTGCGGTTTGACTTTTCCCCAAACTGTAGAGGTGCGGGCGGGTCAAAACCGACCCGCAAACCGCACAAAATCGATCAACGAACACCCTTAGCTGCTGTGCCCACTGGTGGGGTCGGTATTAATCTATTTTGATTATTTGAATTGTTCATATTATAAAATTTGTTAAGTAAAATATTCATGATAAAAATCAAGTTAATCGAACATTTGTAACCACATAATCAAGGCCTTAAAAATAAATAATTTATCATCAAAATCATGTTTACTGTTTATTTTTTGAAAAATAAATGTGATATTTTTATATAGTTACAAATATCCAATTAACTTGATTTTTTTCAAAGGTGAACTACTTAACGAACCTTACAATATGAGCGGCTTGGATCTTCAACATAGGCCTGATATTGACACCCACAAAAGGCACAACAGTATCTTTTTTCTTTTTTTTTTAAAAATTATTATTAGCAAAAAAAAATTTGATTAAAAATATGAAATTAAAGGTACACGAAGATGACATGTATTGAAAGAGATTTAGAAAGTATAAATACCCCTACTACTGCTACTCACATCCATATAGCCAACCCCTCCGCCTCACAATTTTTTTTTACAAAAAAGATAAAAAACCCAAAAAAAAAAGAAAAAGAAAAAAAAAACTTAGCTCTAAAAGTAAAATTTTAAATGAATCCCCCACAAATCAGCCCACTCAAACCAAAACAAATACACCCATGATGTACACTCCCAAAAGCAACATAACTCTTCTTTTCAACAACCCACAAATATTTTAGGGTAAATTATGTAAATAGTTTCGGTAGTTTATTCATTTTTTTATTTTGGTCCTTATTATTTTAATTTGATCAATTTTGTCTCTTAATTTTATGGATTGTGTCATATTAGTCCAATAAATAAATAACGATTGTTAAGTTTGATAGACAAAAAATTGAATGATATTTCAATTTAATTGTAATTTACAAGATGTGTCAATTTGGTTCCTATAATTTATAGGAAAGTCAAAACAACAGGGACCAAATTGAAACATTATTACACAATCCATAAAATTAAGGGGAAAAATTAATCAAATTGAAAAAATAGGAACCAAAATAAAAAAAGATAAACTACAAGGACTACTGCTGTATTTGCCCAATATTTTATTCACCTATGTAACTGCATTCCCAAAAGCAACTAAAGTCTTCTTTTCAACAGCCAACACAAACCAATGCCAAGACCCATGCCTGACAACACTATTTCGTAACATCAAAAAGCATGCCAGACGCTTTGCTGATCCGACCGAGAATGCTCCATGGCCGAAAAACACCATGGCCAGAAAACTCCCTTGAGCGAAAAATGTGAAGGCCCAAAATTAAATGAGCCTGTAGGCAAGTCAGCTCAAACTAGGCTTTGGCCTCAAGCCGAGCCGAGATCATTGAGAAGATGGCCGAGTATGAGACGACCTTTGTCGGATTCATCAGATTTGCCCTGGCCAAGTATAACCCAGTTCAAGGGCCGAATTAGCCAGGTATCCCACGTGACATCTAAGGGCCCAGTTGTGAGGACGAAATGTCCAGGGTATGGAAGTGGGCCCCTGGAGAACAATATAAAAGGAGGAGCATCATCCGAAGAAAGGTATGTGTGAATAAAAAGTGATAACTTGTGATAAAAGAAAACTTGAGGGAATACTAACTTGCTCGTCGGAGTGCTGATTCCGGCATCCTCGACAGGAGTGTTTGTTCCTATTTTAGGTATGAACTCAAGGATCAAGGAAGTCTGTTTGGATTAGAGAGTATTTCCAAACCCCTTCACCACAATTGGCGCCATCTGTGGAAATACTCAAGCTTGTCCATGGCAAACACAATAACAAATAATCCTCTGCTCCATGCGGATGATGTTACACCAAGAACCATGTTTGGTCTAGAAAATATCACTGCACGAACAGCTTTGAACTTTGATTCGCTGTCTTCATCCTTGCCTTCGACCTTGCCACAGGAAATCATGCTGATGATAATGGACCAAGCAAAGCAAAATGAGCAACGTCTGGAAGATATAACCAGTGTCTACGTAAAGAACTGGCTGTGGAGTTAGCGAAATCCTAGCAAACTGTACCACACCATGACCAGGGTCGGTCGCCAAGGAAGATGAAGGAAACTCTACGATGTCGACATAAAAAACACGACAGTACCAGCACCTCGGACTCATCATCTCAGGAACCCAGGAAAAATGGACGGGTTGACGTGTTTAGCTCATCTGAGGAAAATCCTTATGTGCGACACAAGTGAGGGAAAGGAGATGATGACTCGAATAAAAAAGATAAACATGATCCTTTCGCACGATGCATTGCAAGGGCTGCTTTGCCTAAAAAGTTTAAAGCACCGACGTTCACCCTGTATGATGGCAAATCAGATCCTACGGATCACATTCGTCATTACAAGCAAGCAATGACATTGCATGTTGATGATGAAGCACTCATGTGTCGAATATTTTCGAGCAGCCTGGGACCATTGGCCGTTAGATGGTATTATGAACTGGAGCCTGCCACAGTGAAAAGTTTCCATCAGCTCCAAAAATCATTCAGGACAAGATTCATTACCAACGAAATCCAACCAAAGCAAGTCGACTTGCTCTGGGCAATGCAAATCAAACCGGAGGAGACCCTCCGTGAATACTCGGCGCGCTACTGGGAATGTTTTAAGCTAGTGTACGATGCCTGCAATGATTCCATGGTTATCACTACCTTTAAATGGGGTTACACGCCGATAGTCCATTCAGAAGCTCGTTGACTAGACGGCCTCCCAAAACAGTGTGGGCGCTAATGAAGAAAGTTAAGAAGTATTGCAAGGTAGAGGATGACGCCCTCGTCATCAAAGTTAGGCAGAAAGCCATGGAGACAGCACCACCCGGCCTGATACAGCCCATAAGTGATGCGCCATCAGAAAGACCGGAACCAATGGACCGGGCAAAGCGAGACAATTGACGGGATTCACGCCGATCAAATGAGCAGTCCTCACAGCATTCGAACGAGCAATATCAGGTGAATAGTAGATGCCCCAGATGTTCAAACAAGAAGTATACGGAGTTGGCCGAGTCGATCAGTAAGATCCTGCCTAAAATCTAACATCTATTGTTCTTTAAATGGCCGTCCAAGATGATTGGGCCCTCTGACACGAGACGGAGGGATAGGCAGTGTGAATACCACAAGGACCATGTCCATGAGACTGACAGATGCTATGCACTGAAAGACCATCTCGAGGAATTGGTACAAGATGGCCAACTAGCACAGTATGTCCGCAAGGGCAATCCATTAAACACGGTTACTCTTCGCCCGAACCCACATCCACTCGGCGTGATTCACATGATATATAGTCTTCCACCGCCAAATCAAGTACATACAATTCAGCTACAACCCTGCCCATCCAAGCCATTCACACCAGCCAAACGGCCTCATGAGACTAGCAAGATTAGGTTCGACAACGCCGATTTTGAAGGAATGACTCTCCTCCACGAGGATGCTCTTGTTATCGAGTTGCGTGTAAATAGATTTGTTGCCAAACGCGTTCTGATCAATCAGGGGAGCACCTCGGAAATAACGTATCATAAGACATTTATTAAGCTAGACTTCACCGATTCGGATTTACTACTGGCCGAATACCCCTGTTCGGCTTCAACACCAACTCCGAATACCCTTTGGGCAAGATCATGTTACCAATGTGTGAAGGAACTAAGTCAATCGACGTGGAGTTTCTGGTCGTCAAAATCCCGTCACTATACAATCTTATGATGGGCGAACCTGGTTATATGCAATGAAGGCCATACCAAGCATTTACCATCAGCTACTCCATTTTCCAACAACATACGACGGCGAACAAATTCAAGGTTCTCAAAAATCAATGAAGGAATGTCATCTCACCGCCTCGACAAAGAAGCCAGGGGAGCTAGAAAATAACTCAATCAAGATTCCTGATCAAGAGAGCCTCGAGGATATTGGAAAGGCCCCCATTGATAAGGCAATCGAAGATCTTGATCGGGTTGGAATTGAAGGGAAACCTAACAAGTTCATTATGATCAGCATTTTTCTAGATCCAGTCGAGCGCCATGAGTTGGTCTCATTCTTACTCGGCAATATTGATGTATTTGCTTGGATACCATATGATATGCGGGGGGTGGATCCAAGCGTGGCCCAACACTGTTTAAATGTCGACCCAAAAGTCAAACCCATTATTCAGAGGAGTCATCGGTCGGCAGCGGAGCATACTTCGGTCGTCATCGACGAAGTCGACAGGCTGTTGGAAGTTGGGGCAATCCGCGAAGTAGCTTATCCCACGTGGTTGTCCAATACCATGATTGTTAAAAAAAAAACGAATCCTGGCGTGTTTGTGTGGACATCACGGACCTGAATAAAGCCTGTCCCAAAGATTGTTTCCCTCTGCCCAGAATTGACCAACTTGTGGATGCCATTGTGCACCACCAACGCATTAACTTCTTGGACGCATACAGGGGTTACCACCAAATTGGCATGCATCCGGCGGACAAGGAGAAAACTTCATTCCTCACTCTAAGGGGCACCTATTGCTACAAGGCCATGCCTTTCGGACTAAAGAATGTGGGGGCAACATACTAGAGGTTGGTCACCATTATGTTTAAAAACTCGGCAGCACCATGAAAGTTAATATCGATGACATGGTGGTAAAATCCAAGGAAAAGCATGCTCATCTGGCCGACTTAGCCACGACTTTCGCCATTCTCCAAAAATGCAAGATGAAACTCAACGCCTCGAAGTGCATATTCGATATCAAGTCTGACAAGTTCCTCGGCTATATCATAAATCATCGTAGAATAGAGGCCAATCCGAGACAAATTACGGCCATTACAAAACTCAGCTCACCTTAGTCAACCAAAGACGTTCAAAAGTTGATGGAAATGGCCGCGGCCCTTAACAGGCTTATCAGCCGTTCCTTGGATTGTGGCTAACCAGTTTTTCACACACTTCGGCAGGGCGAAGCATTTTAGTGGACCCTCGAGTGCCAGGCCACGCTAGATGGATTGAAAACATATCTCTGTTCCGTACCACTCTTGGAAACCCCATCGCCAGGCGGCCCGCTCATCTTGTATATTGCAGCATCTGATCGCGCGATCAGTGTCGTGTTACTAAAGGAAGAACTCGGTGAGCAACGATCCATCTACTATGCAAGCAAAGCGATGGTCGACACTGAAACACGATACCTACCACTAGAAAAATTCATCCTGGCTCTTGTGGTGGCTACCAAGATGCTGATGCACTATTTCCAAGCTCATACCATTGGGGTACTAATAGACTACCCTCTCCGAGCAGTGCTCTGAAATACAGAAGCGTCAGGGTGAGTTTCAAAATGGGCATTAGAACTCGGCCAGTATAACCTCTAGTTTTTGCCCAGAACAGCCATGAAAGGGCAAGTGTTGGCTGACTTTGTAGCCAAATTTACAAGATATCATGCTGACTTCAAAATCGTCCAACCAGCCCTCCAACCTCAACCGGATTGGAGAATGTATGTCGGGGACATTTGGCAGATGTATTATGATGGATCATCTAACCAACGCGTCAGTGGGGCAGGAGTAGTAATCATGACGCCCGTAGGGGTGATAAGCGAACAGGCGGTCAAGTTTGGTTTCAATGCATCAAATAATGAGGTCGAATAAGAAGCATTGTAACCGACCTCCGTAACGGCTTCACCTTGGCGCCAAACGATTACAGGTCTTCTGTGATTCAAAATTGGTCATCAACCAATTAAAAGGAGAATATGCAGCTAAAAATGACCGAATGATAGCTTATATGAAAACGACAAATGCTTTGCTCACAAAGTTTGACCACCACGAGCTGAATCAGATGCAGATGAGCTTGCTTGATTGGCTTCTACCATTAACTTAGAAATCCAACGAACCATTGAAGTCGAATTCGTCCCATAGCTGAGTGTCAGCTTCAACTCCCCCAAGTTTGTTCATATCAACATCATTGACTTAAGACCAAGTTGGATCGCTACATTTCTTTCCTCAGAACAGCTCCCAAGAGACATAAAGGAAGCTCACAAACTACGGAATAAGGCCCTACGATATTATTTGGATCCCTAGGGAAAGCTTTACAAAAAGTCACTCTCTGGGTCGTATTTGGAATGTGTTCATCCAGAAGGAGTGGAAGAATTCTTGGTAGAAATACACGAAGGCAGTTGCGGTGCCCATTCTGGAGGGCGTTCATTGGCCCACCGAGCTATCACTTAGGGGTATTATTGGCCGACCATGCGTACCAACGCTAACTATGTAAAGAGGTGCGAACGATGCTAGAAATTTTCCCCTTTAACTCACCTGCCCGCCGAGGAATTAAATTTTGTTACTAGTCCTTGGCCTTTTACTCAATAGGGCCTAGACATCGTTGGACCACTGCCAAGAGCTCTGGGAAACAAACGGTTCTTGATTGTTGCGATAGATTATTTCACAAAATGGCTCGAGGTTGAGTCACTGGCACATATTCAGGACGTCGATGTTAAACGCTTTGTATGGAAAAACATTATAATCCGATTCAGCATATCCAGAGCGCTTATATTCTACAATGGCACCCAATTAGATTGTGGCATCTATCGGGAGCTGTGCAAAACATATGGTATCAGGCCTTACTTTTCCTCACCAGCCTATCCGCAAAGTAATGATCAGACTGAGGCCTCTAATAAGGTGGTCCTAGACGGAATCGAGAAGCGGTTGGAGAAGGCAAAGGGTAAGTGGGTTGAAGAGCTGCCCAGTGTATTATGGGCTCATTGCACCACTCCGAGGCGGTGTAGACGTGCCTGAACGTCACAGCCCTGCGCACGAAGGTGCAAGATCCGTTTTGTTCATTAGGCTTACTACAGTTTGGACTCAATGTCACGGTTCTGAATCTAATCTTATAATGTGCGATGTAAGACCGATAAATCACCAAAGAGTCCAAATCTGGAAAATCGTTTTGGAAAACTGATTTTTGTAAAGAAGTGCCAAACATGGACTGCTTTGTCAGATACAGAGTCGCCACCTAAATATTTTATTTTGGGAGAATTTAGAAAGCCCTGACACGTGCCTAAGGCCACGTGTCCGTCATCACCAAAGTTGCCTCTGCTCGGGAACTTGGTTACGATTGGAGAAGGTCGTGTAATGAGCACCCCCGCTCGCCCGATCAAAGATCGACCTGTACTAAGCATGATATCTCGTTTTCGAAAACACATGTGCTCTTATTCCGGTTATTAAACCTAGAATTACTATGTGATGCGCACAACATACAAGTATAGACTAGATCGCCTAAGTTGGAACAAAACATTGCATATTCGTTTGTTTGAAAATGGTTTAAAGTTTGCTACTTGCAAGTAGGCTAAATTCGGGATTTGATGAATTGTTCCAATTCAAGTAATCCAACCTTCACCCACAGGCATTCAGGCAGTTAATCACATAAGCAGTTAGCCTCATAGCAAGCATGCTTTCATGGTAGTCAATAACACACATGCAGTATGCTAAAGCGTAAACACTTATAGTGTACTCCGAGCCAAAACAAAGAACTAGTTAGAAATCATGCATGATCTTAGTTCATGTTAAGATAACTAAAATAGGCTCGGCTATTCTAGAATGTCATGTGAAATGCAACTTGATAGTATGCTGTTGAACACGTATTCAAGTAAATGTATTGAAAATACAATGCAGTTAGTATGATGTGCCGAGCCCGGTGCATGCAAAATAGATGAATGGATGCACGCATGCAAGCATAATGTATGCTAAATGAAATATGCCCTAAAACTAACCATCGTAAGCGATTAAGTAAAAAGGAGAAAGAAATGGGGATTGAAAGACATGCATCACACACACGCACGCTTATTACAGCAATTGGTCCTCTCAACGGAGGGACCGAATAAGAAGCTAACTAGCTAATCTAAGCTAATTAAACTAATTATTACACAACACAACTAATTAACTAATCCTAGTTAACTAATTATTACAAAACAAATTGAAATAGCTAAATGCATTAACTATTAAAGTACAAACCAAAGCAAAGGCTAGCTATCTAAGCATGGTAGCTAAGGAAAGCAATAAAAGCAGGAGGTCCTCAGAGGGAGAAGACTGGATGCATGCTCGGTCGCTTCGTTCAGAAATCCAATGCGATGTCCCGATTTGCCTCTGTTTGCAATTGTCATCAGAACCTTGCACAAAGCTCCAGAAAGCTGAAACTCCACCTTGGGGACCTGTGGGAGGGTGGCCGACCAGTTGTTGGTGTCTGCCGCCATGGCCGACCACCTATCTTTGTTGAAAGCTAGAAAAAGTGGTCGGCTAGCTAGATTTTCTGGTTGGCCGACCAGTTGTTGCTGCTGAACTACAATTTGCTGCAACAGAGAGCAAGAAAGGGCATGGCAATGTATTTGGAAGATATGTGTGCACAACCACCCTCCCTATCATGTCATGAACTCAAGGGAGTGTAGTTCTCGACCCTCGGACCATCAATTGCGCATTTCAATGTGTGATGGCCGAGAGGCGAAGTTACACAATTCAATATGAAAATGAATGCACAAGTAAACACATATGGCCTAAAACTCTATCATGCTTGATCAAGAGCGTCGGCGACCAAGAATTAAGTCACGTTTCATCACTGTAAGTATGAAACGTCCCTCGTTTCCCGTGTTTAGACTAACACCTATTCCAAACAACAATGCAATACATAACATGGCATGCACAATGCTATGCTAAGAACAACAACTAGCATGCACAATGCTAAATGGCAAACTAGCATACACAATGCAATGATGTAACCTAAACATACACAATGCAAAGAACTACATGACATACTCAATGCAAGGCAATCATGAGGTTCTAAACACAATGTAAAGCATGCATGCACAATGCAATGCAATAAGAGTAACCTAACAATATTAGAGACATGCATGGTCAATGCAAAGAACAACTTGGCATGCACAATGCAAAGGACTACATAGCATACACAATGCGAAGTAAGATAAGCATGCAAGCAACATGCAAGTGAACATGCTAAATGGACTTAAACCAAAAAGGGTAGGCCTCAGTCATGCCCAAATCAGTGGCCAAAACACAAAAGCAAAGGCATAAAAAGCATATATAAGCATGCATGCCAATTAGCCCATCAAAGAGGCCTAAGAGCACAACTCTCAAGAGTGCTCAAAGAATGATAAAAGTGGAAGTGTAACAACACTAAGTGCACTGAAATGAAGTAAGAGATGATGCCAAATCATTCAAACAAAGCAAGTAAAGCATGCAAGAATCCCAAAGCATGAAAGCTAACAAAGAGGATTACTCTAGAGACATGCAATACATGGCACAAATGCATGAACCAACCACAAATAGAGCTCAAGTAGGTCAAAACATGGACCAAAACATGCTAAGATGGAGGCTCAAAGACCTAGGCATGCAAGCATACATGCTAGGCCACAAACTAGGCAACAATGCACAACACTCAAAGACATTTAAAAAGTGAATGAAGTGGGAACATGGCAGTCCTAAATGCTCTGAAATGTCATGTTAAGTGATGCCAAATCATGTACACAACACAAATGGAGCATGCTATGATGCTCAAAGCTTGAAGCAAGCAAGAGCACTTGTATTATAGCTATACAAAACATGAAGCATATGGCTAAGGCAACCCAAAACAGTCCTAAAACATGTTAAAATGAGTCTAAAACACGCATGGAAGGAAGCCAAAACATGCTAGCATGAGGGGCATGAGACATGATGCATACAAGGCAAATAAGGTGGATTATACTACACCTATTAAGACCAAGCATGGGATGACTTAATTAACAAAAATCAGAGTTATATCATGCCATAATAACCCCAAAAAAGCACTGAAATGATGGCTCGCAAGCTAAGGCATGAAGGCATACGCAATGGTTCATGTTAAGGCATAAAGGGACAAACCCTCTAACGCATTGAAATAGTGATAAATGCAAGTGCATGACCATGAAACATGGACTAAAATCACATAATAAATGATGCCAAATCATTCAAATAGGCCAAGCAATGCATGCTAGTGGACTTGATACACAAAGCTAACAAGCTAGAATGCATTATAGTTATACAAAGCAAGTCATGCATGGCCAATAACAACACAAATCAGAGCTAACGCATGTTAAAACGTGGATAAAAGCTTCTTTAAGTTAAGCCAAAAGCATGCTAAAATGATATGGTAAAGCATGATGCACGTTAAGCTAATTCATGGAAATGCACTACAAGTGCATGGAGCATGCAAGGGCCAACCAAACCAAACCTTAATAGAGGTATGACATGACATGGTAGAACAACACCAAAAACATGCTTAAATGGAAAAAAACAAGCTAGAATGACATGCTACTTCATGAAGCATACAAGACTAGTTTGTGTGATTTACACTACAAGTGTATTAGGCATGCATGGAGTGACTAAACCAAGTAAAAATGGTGGCATGCCACAGCAAAATAACCACAAATACATGCTAAGAACAAGCCAACACAAGCTTAATAAAGATGCTCACACATGAGGCATATGAAGCAAGTATTGAAAATACAAGGAGAGGGGATGACCTTCTCCCATTTGGGACCTCAAAACACCCTTCCCACCACTGAAATTCCTCTGAGTTTCAGTGGTGAGAAGGCCAAAACAAGGTGGTCCCAAAGGCTCACAAAGAAGGCACAAAAGCAAGGCCAAACAAGGCCTAAGAGGGGGTAAACAACCCCAAACACAAAAGTGACCTTAAACAAAGATCTTAAGCACACAAAAATAGAACTTTTTGGAGTAGGAAGTTAAGCTCAAAAGAGCATGCAAATAAGGATAAAATCTTAATCAAGAAAGGGGGTTTTAAGAGTTAAAGACTCACCCTTGAAGACCTTCTTTACTACTGCAACTCCAGCACACTTTTTGAGTTCAAACCAGCCCAAGAACACCAAAAACCACTTCAAGAAGCCTCAGCAACACAAGCAAGGTGTTTGATTGTATATTTGTGTACAAAAGTGAGACAAAACTACACTTTAAGGCACAAAAATGAAGCAAAGAAGGAAGTATAGATACAAGGCTATATCTATCACTCAAGCTTCAAATTTCTGAACCTAGAAGAGGGAGGAGATGGTTCTCTCTTATGGAGAACTAAAAGAAAAGCTTCTTGAGGAAGCTAAGGTTCAAGGCAATCCCTCCGTACACGTGTATGGAGGATAGCTTCAGTGCCCTCCAGCTGTACCAGCTGGAGGAAAATATCTCCAAAAAGGTGGCAAAAAGCAGCCGACCAGTTGAAGTGGTCGGCCAGCTACTTCAAGTGATCGGCCGACCACCAGAAGTGGTCTCCCAAGACAAAAAGTGGTCGACCATAGTGGGAGATGATCAGCACACTGAAAACAAGCCAGGGGGTGAGGTGGCCGACCAGAAAAGGTGGCCCAAAGACCAAGAAAACCAGTTGTCAGATCAAAAAACTAGCTGGCGGGAAGAAAAGTGGTCTCCAAGGAGAAAAAGTGGTCTCCCACCCTTGTACCACCTTCCAAACAAGGAAATAAGGTTTGTACAAAAAACAAACCAAAACGGATACAAGACGAAAGTTCGGGAGGCAAAGCACGCGGCCGGGAGCCTCAAAAACTAGCTGACAAGCACCAAAAGTGGTTTACGACCACAAAAGTCGTCTCCCAAACCACAGTGGCCCTCTAGGCCAAGGAAACAAGGTGTGGTTCAAAAACCACACCAAACAGAGAACGTTAGGTGCTCCCGAGACAAGGCACGCGACCGAAGGCTCCGAAAATCGGAAACTAATATCCAAACGGGAAAAGTGGTCTACGACCACGAAAAGTGGTCTACGACCACAAAGAGATGGTCTACAAGACCTCTCCCTCCCTCAGGAAAGAAAAAGAAGGCTTAGTCCGCAAACCGAGCCGAAACATAAAGAGTTCAGAGGCCCGGAGGCAAGGCTCTCAGCCAAAACTCTGAAAACTCAAAACGAGCACAACATGCACTATCACTGAGTACTCAATCGATGACGTCTAAGTCTTAAGGTCGTTCAAAATTGGGGTGTTTACTGGCGGTTTACCAGAGAAACGCCATTTGTCTTGTGCTTTGGAACAGAAGCCATCATCCCTCCTTGAATCAACCTGCCCACTCTGAGATCAAAGGCGTTTGACACGGGACGGAACGATATGATGCTGGCTTTAGACCTAAATTTGATCGAGGAGCACCGAGATCGAGCTCTTGTGCACATGACGCGATATCAGTAGCAGCTCGCCATGTCATATAACTCGCGCGTGCAGCCGTGTCATTACGCCCTTGGAGAATTGGTCCTCAAGAAAGTGCTTCCTGCTATAAAAAATCCAACGAAAGGAAAACTAGGCTCCAACTGGAACGGCCCCTATCAGATTGATTCGATTGCTGTTGCAAGGGTATATCGCTTTCAGATATGACTAGCAGAAAGTTGTCCCGACCCTGGAATTCGACACACTTGCGCAAGTTTAATCACTAAACCAACTTCAAGATTATACTTGTTCGTTTTTTATTTTGCTGCTATGTAACCGTGTGTTCATCTATATAAATCAGTGATTCAGTGTTCTGTCTTATTTCAAGCTGAACAAACCTTCGAATTTGGAGCGCCCTTCGTGCTCGGCACGATTAGCAGAACAAGCCTCCGAATTCAGAGCGCGCTTCGTGCTTGATCAAGATTGGCCTTAACAAAAGCCTTCGAATTGGGAGCGCCCTTTGTGCTCGACAGGATTGGCTGAACAAGCCTCCGAATTCGGAGCGCTCTTCGTGCTTGATCATGACTGGCCTTTACAAAAGCCTCCTAATTCAGAGCGTCCTTCATGCTCGGCCCGATTGGACAAACAAACCTCCGAATTCGGAGCGCCCTTCATGCTAGGCATGATTGGCCGAACAAGCCTCCGAATTCTGAGTGCCCTTCGTACTTGATCATGATTGGCTTTAACAAAAGCTTTCGAATTCGGAGAGCCCATCGTGCTCAGCACGATTGGCTGAACAAGCCTCCGAATCCGGAGTGCCCTTCGTGTTTGATCACGAGCGGCCTTTACAAAGACTCTGAAATTCAGAGTGCCCTTCGTGCTCGGCACGAGTGGCCGAACAAGCCTTCAAATTTGGAGCGCCCACTTTACAAAGGTTTTGAGATAAAACTTGCCAAAATCGGCAAATACACAAACGATATTACAATACTCATTAAGAAAAAAGCTATGGTGTTGCATGGGTCAAATAAACATGCAAAACTAGCAAAGATACCGATTAAACAACCACAATAATACTTATTTCAAGCAACTGTAATGGTTTCTTGTTACAAATACATGGTTCCTACTAGAATAAAAATTATAATTACAATACATGGTTTCTTGTCATTTAGCCTTTCTCCAGGTCGGCACCTTTCTCTTTATTATCCGTCTTCTCAGCGTCATAAGCCTCGAAGGGAACCTTATAATTTTTGTACAACAGAGATGCCGAGTCGATACTAGCGAATCTATCTGTGCTTGAAGCCACGGTTCTTGTATCGACAAACATCATCTGCCAGCTTTTCCCTGGTCTTCTCAATGCCGATTTTTCGTTCGTTGAAAAAGCCTTCTTCGTAAGCCTACGTTCTTATCGGTTCTTTTGTGAACATGCTCATCGTATCACGATCGACTATGGCATGATCTATCAGGCATTGGTTTACTTTGTCTAATACGACCGGGTTCATTGTGCCCGTCGATTGCGTCTCGGCGACCTTAGCCCTTCGCACCTTACTCTCATCATTCTCCGTGCGGCACTCCAAGTTCTAAATACACCCATCTTTCTGTTCAATTTCTCTCTGCACGGCACGAAGGCTCATGCCAATCTCATATGAGCTATAGAGTCCTTTGACTACCCCATGGATGCATTCTCTAAAGATTTCGTAATCACCCCGTCCGATCATGGATTGTTGCACTTCGGGTGGAAGAATTTGCCAAGTAAACTCCACCGCCATGTTCGAATCATGAAAAATTGAATCCGCTTCGATCATTGGTTTGTTCCTAATAAAGACCGAAAAACTTAGAGGGTGGGGAGGTCTATTCGATTTGTTTCACGTAAGGGCCTGTGCACTCCCAGCTCTTGTGCTCCCTCGTTGTTGCGCCCCCCTCCTAGGCGATTTCTCTACCTCACCCCTTGTTGGAGACCTGCTTCAACGTTCGGGGGGATCAACGTCTCCCTCGCTCCTCCGATGTCATAGTTCCTATTCGTGTGGACTCACCCCTAGCTTCGCGGTTCATCTCTACGTCCAATTTTGCTAAAGTCTTTCCTTCGCCTTTACTTTGAAAAACAATCTTGTGGACATAAAAGCTTGCTCAGGTCAATGCAATGCTCTGTTACCTTTTTTTTTTTTTTTTGTGTACACTTCGTTCATTACTTCGTTCTCCTACGGGTTTGAGCAATGTCTATTTAAAGAGGCCCCAGGCTACATAAAAGCCTTGCTACCTCATCTTATTAATTGCAAATGTAACGATCACGATGCGCCCGTACCCGCCCCTGCCTCTATATATATTTGGCGGTTATGATGTGGTCAATTGGGATAAGGGCAGATTTATGAATCTATTCGGCCTATGCATATTTGGCCGAATTCAGACACTGCCCTACCTGACCATATGCAATTGTTTTGTTTTTTATCTATTCGGCAGTTATGCTATGGTCAACTAGGTCAAGAGCAGATTTATGAATCTATTCGGCCTACACATATTTGGCCGAATTCAAACACTGCCCCACCTGACCACCAGCAGTTGCTTTGTGTTTTATATGTTCGATAGTTATGCTGTGGTCAACTAGGGCAAGGGCAGATTTATGAATTTATTCATCCTACGCATATTTGGCCAAATTCAGACACTGCCCCACTTGACCACATGCAGTTGCTTCGTTTTTTTATCTATTCGGCGATTATGTTGTGATCAACTGGGGTAAGGACAGATTTATAAATCTATTCAGCCTATGCATATTTGGCCGAATTCAAACGCTTCCCCACCTGACCACAAGCAGTTACTTTGTGTTTTATATATTCGGCAGTTATGCTGTGGTCAACTGGGGCAAGGACAGATTTATGAATCTATTCAGCCTACGCATATTTGGCCTAATTTAGACACTGCCCCACTTGACTGTATCATCAATTCAATTTTCAATTTTATTTTGGTATTTACAATACAATATTCAATTTTGGTAGTTACTAATATTATACGGCACATGTTTGTTCAAAGGCATTTCCATAACTAAACGAGGCATACTCATGAGTAGAATGACCATTTTCATTAATAAACTGCACAAGTACATTTGTCACTTTATATGTGAAAATGGCCCTAAGACAAAACTAAAGTATACAGAAAACAAAGATAATTCGGGTTCGTTAGGACTTGGCCGATCAAAAGTCCAATTCCCCAGGATCCGACTTCAACGGTTTAACTTCCAACTGCTCATAGGAAGTTGGTTGATCAAGAGTCACCTTAGCGACCGCCAAAGCCTTGAGCCAGCTGTGCCTGAAGCCTCAGTTTCCAAACTTCAGTGCTCTATCTACATATAGCTCCTTGGCCGCAAGCTCTCCCGCATCAAAAGCTTTGGCTGCATCTGCCTCAGCGAGTTCCCTCGCCCTATTCTCCTCCTCAAGATCGGCCTTTAGCTTTGCGATCTCCTCTTTGGCCGACTTCAAGGAGTCGTCTAGCAAATTTGCCCTCTCTTCAGTGTCCCTACGAAGTAGGTCAGTGTGTTGATCTTTCTCCTCCTCAGTAACGGCCCTCGTTCGCTCCTCTTCAGCCTTCATGGCTTCGACCTCCACTTTTGTTATTGTCGCAGCCAAGTCGACTGCAGTTGCTATGACCTTGGTTTTTCCTCTTCAAGCTGGCCTTCAAGTATACCAAGTCATTCCACGACGTCTTAGTGACAACGGCTGATCTCGGCAATCCTTCCAGCTACTTAACCAAAATAATAGGGAGTAAAGGCAAGTTAGTCAGCATGGGAAATGAAAGGATTTTTTTATTTTAAAAACTTACCAATATAGTGCGCCACCAAAGCAATTGAAATCACGTTTGGCTTGGCATGGAATGCAACCTTGTCTGCTGGGAAAGAAAGTGTCGAAGCCACACTTGGGGACAAAGCGAGATCTTTGATGGCCGACCCGTTGGCAAGAACTGGCGTACTCTTAATCCCTGGCTGGATGATGAATGGGTCAGAGGAATCAAATGGCGGCACCACTCTTGGCCGTTTATCAATCGGCGCCTCTGAAAACTTGGCAATAGCCTCTGTAGGGCGTTTCTGCCCTTTTTGATCGGCGTCTAAGACTTCAATTTGCTGCTCTTTAGGAGCTGAGCCGGCCATAACCATCACGCGGGCTATTTTTCCTAGAACAACCTTTAGGGGAGGGGCTTCTTGGCTCATCCCAGTACCACCGACCTTTTTCCTTGCCGCTTTCTTTTCTGCATTTCTCCTCCTGGCAAATTGGGCAAGGGAGTCTCCACCTATCTCTTCGGCCTTGAATTCGGCCCCAGGTAAATTGCCCGAGTCGTTGAATATATCGTCCTCCGAAGTAGATAATGCTACTTGGCCTGAAGTGGAGGGAAGGTCGATATGATGGTCAGGGCAGATATGCTTAAAAGCTAATTCGAGCTCTCGGTTAAGTTCATGCTCCCCTTCATGGCCCTCTGATTGCATATCCTCTCCGCCTTGATCGTCGGTGTCGGGTTCGTCGGCGTTGGAACCTTCAACATCGAATATAAGTGCAGTGAGTTTCCGTTCACCTCTCGACATGGGAATGTCGCTTGTAGTCGAAAAGGTGGAGTAGGTTGGGTTGTATTTCAACAGAACGTGCATGCTGCGCCCTTTTCCTTAAAGATTTACACGTCCTTTGTAATTAAGGACTGCCTTCACTTGGTTGAGAACGGCTTCGTCCGCCAATGTTAGTGCTCTTTTTAAATCGTTACCTACATAGCGCAAAAAGAACGATCAACATACAACAGTTAAGCCATATAATTCATCTAAAACAGGACAATAATCGTAGTTGGCCACTTGGCTCGCCTTTTTGCCTTGGCACTAGGTCCAAACAATCTTCCCTCTCGCTAAATTCCCAATTGCCTCAGACAGCAACCATGACATCGTCAATTCACTTGCCAGAGCTGGCAAGCATAGTCACTAAATGGTGATCTACGTCCTTGGCTTTCAGAAAATAACAGCCCTATCGACCGATTGACTTCGCTATAACGTAGCAGTGCTGAATAGCTGGGATTCCTAGGTTAAGTCCTAGTCGCTGGTTCAGTTCTACCATACCCATAATTATTCAGTAAAAATTTAAGTTAGGTTGGGAAGGGATTAATCCCCAATAATATAGAACAGTCCTAAGAAAATGGTGGAGGGGGAAACGGACTCCACCCTCAGCGATTGACAAAAGAGAGAAGATAATAGTGTTCGTATCATTCCTCTCCATATCGTCCACATTGTTTGCAACAAGGGATAGTTGGACGTCGTCTAGGATTGAAAAATGACGACGAAAGGCTATGAGTCACTCCTCAGAAAGGAGAGCTTTCAAATGCTTTGCCATTAACGATGGAATAAAAACAAAATGTGCACAAAATAAGACACAGGGGGATTGGAATGAGCGCAGAAGAAGAGAAAGGGGAACTTACAGGTCGAAGAGGAAAATGAACAGTAGAAAGCGAGATCGCAATTGTAGAAATCTTGAAAAATAAGTGTTGAAGTGAAGAATACCAAAGGAAGTATCCAAGAGCCTTTCGATTCAAAGTATACGGAGGGATAGTTTTCAAATCGCATTAAATGAGTGTCAAATATGAAGGGGTGAGAAGCTGTAATGATTTCACATTACGTCGGTTCTGACAAACCAGCACAAAAAGGGGCGTGTCTACCGTATTTCCAACTTTCGAGGGTTTTCTAATTTGACAGCCGAGTAGCGTACATTATTTAAACCAAACATGCCAACCGAAAGGATCCAATTCAGATGCTTGGCGGACAATTGTGGGGGCCCAAAATTAAAGAACCCGTAGGCAAGTCGGCTCAAACTAGGCTTTGCTCTCAAGCTGAGTTGAGGTCATTGAGAAGATGGCCAAGTATGAGATGGCCTTTGTCGGATTCATCTGATTTGCCCTAGCCGATTATAATCTAGCTCAAAGGTCGAATTAGCCAGGTATCCCACATGACATCTAAGGGCCCAGTTGTGAGGACGAAATGTCCAAGATATGGAAGTGGGCCCCCGGAGAACAATATAAAAAGAGGAGCATCATCCGAAGCAAAGGTATGTGTGAAAAAAAGGTGATAACTTGTGATAAAAGAAAACTTGGGAGAATACTAACTTGCTCGTTGGAGTGCTGATTCTGGCATCCTCGACCGAAGTGTTTGTTCCTATTTCAAGTATCAACTCAAGGATCAAGGAAGTCTGTTTGAATCAGAGAGTATTTCCAAACCCCTTCACCACAAAAAACTATGGCCGAAACACATCCAAGGACAATACCCAAGGACCAACTTCTTTGCAAACACCTGAACAACAAAACTCACTCTCGAATAAAGTTGCGGAACACCCCCATAGACAACTCACTCTAGAATAAATTTGCTGAACAACAGTGTTGCATCGAAACCACCCTGCTCTATGTCCATAGCACCTTCACAAAAAAAAAAAAAAAACCCATTGCCACAGCTGAACAAGACCCACTGCCATCTCCACTTTCATGGTCGGAACACAACCTATTTTCCGATCCAAACATTGAACACACCCGTTGCCGAAGCTCCTAAGATGATGAACCAAGCATCGAATAACCGCTGAGACACCTCTATACATTTGGATGAAGTTCACCCCTCAAACTCCCACTAGAAGAGGAGCGCTCGAATGAAAACCAGACAGATTTGGATTGACTTCGACACCCATGTTTCCCCCCAAACAAAGCATTATACTTCTCCATAAATCTGAACTAGAGTTCACCCCTCAAACTCCTACTTGCAAAGGAGCGCTCGAATGAAGATCCTAACCAAATTTGGATGTCCTCTATGCCGGTCCAACACCAACCTCCTCCTCTATATTGACCCATGTTCCAGATCTCCGGTTGAAAACAATACACCACTACTACAACCCCAAAGAATCATCCATATTGAGCTCTAAAAAACCAAAAAATAAAGATTAACAGCAGCACATAAAGCGCACCTAGGTGAGAAAACACTGAGGGAAACAAGTTTATTAAAAAGAAAAACTAACATACAAACATAGGAAAGAGCTGGCCAGCCAACCGCCATAGCCAAAGGCGACGGCCAACCGGCCAAAAGTGAGCCTTGGGTGAAGGTTTTTAAAGAGAGAAAATTATTATATAAACTCAAGACTTGACTTGCAATTTAGGTTTTTAAAGAGAGAAAATTATTATATAAACTCAAGACTTGACTTGCAATTTTGATTTTTTTTTTTAATATGCTAAGTGAAAACCTTTTCACTTACGAGACAGTTATAATTACTTATTTTTTCATCTTATATATATATATATATATAATTAGCATACAGTATATTGTGCCTTCTTTCTACTGTAAATATAAAGACAATTCAAATCACATAACCGGCATAGTTAACTTCTGAGCCTCTAGCTATCAAATTGTCTTTTTCTTGGATCCCAATCTTATAAATTTTGTCATTGTAGGAGTGGAATTTGTTGCTTAAGGTCATTATATTTTTTTTATTGGTGAAGAAGGATTAGATTATTTTACGTTGTGTTTGATTTAGAGATTTGGGGAAAAAAAAATTGAAAAGAAAAAGAAAAAATATAAGTAAAATGTGAATAAAATATATTTATATTTCACTTAGTTTTATACATTTTTTTTTTTCTTTTTTCTTTTCAAATCCCTTCTTAAATCCTCAACTAAACATAGCCTTAATGAATTTTCTCATTTGAAAATGATTGAACCATCTTAGTTAAGTTCGTGACTTTTCTCGTTATTTGAGGACTTGACCATGTTGTTTAAGTTCATGACTTTTCTCATGAGATTTGCTATCTGTTTTATTTATTTTAAAAGTTTTTAATCAAATTAAATCAAAGCAAATCTTAAATCTCATTAGATGGAATTGACTGCATAAATCTTTCCTTTCAACTCAATGAGTTAACCCAACTAATTTAGTAACTATTTTTCTTTAAGAACTCTAACCGACATTATCCATTGAATTAAATTGACAAAAAAATCTAAAATTAAAGTTAAAATTAAGTTGATTAAAATTATCGTGACCAAATGTTACATGGAACAAAATTTAAAAATTACAAATGCAATTTATCTTATTTTTTATTTAATTTAAGGGTGACCTATGCACAAAAAATAAAAAATAAAAATTACAGAGGCCAAAATTATACAACAGAAAAATTCAAAGATTACTGATTTAATTTATCCTATTTTATATATTTTATTTATTTAAAGATGACCTATGCACAAAAATTATAAAAATAAACAAAATTGACACCAAACAATACGGTCACAAAACAACGCAATCCAATTCACCATTGGACTGATGAGAAGCGATAACTTCTCATTTATGTTGTTCTTCCGTAACATCCAAAATGTTGCTTCTTGATCTTTTGACCCACTAAAAAATGCAAAAGGTGCCAAAAGCCAACTTGCACCGTAGTACCCAAAATAAGACGGAATCAGAAATTTATTAAAGAGGGTGCCAAGTTGATGTCGCCTCTCACATTTTTGCACTCCATCCCCATCAATGGATCGGACATGAATCCTAGTTTGGCAGGAATTATACAAACAATTTATAGTTTAATTTATCATCTCTGAGTCACTCCTAATAATATGATATTGAAATTAGACTTTACATGATAAAACATTTAATAAATCAAAATTTGATATTTGTCAAACATATCATTAGGAGTGATTTTTAGATGTGATAAATTATGTATCTCAAGAATTTTTCAATTTATTTTAATAGTGTTGGAGACCTACAAATTGGACATTTAACTCACAGTGATGTAGCAAGAGAGATAAGATCCACACAATTGAGTATGTGACAAATCAAAAGTTGGCATGTATTATGTTACATCATTGTAGATCAAATTGTGGGAGATTTTTTGTAAGTCCTAAACATTTTTCTTATTTTAATTTGGGAGTTAGTGTCAAAATGTTTAGTATAGTTTCTAGTTATAACTTATTAGACAAAATTAACTTAAATAAGCTGAAAATTTTTTAGAAACTGGGAGAGGAGTGCTTTAGCTTCTACTTTTTTATTATCAGCTTTTAACTTAAAATAATTTCCACCAAATACATAATAAATTACAACATAATTTCTAATCAATATTTCAAAAAAAGGAAAAAGAAAGAGCTCAATTTGATCATATAACCCTCATAACAATTTAATTTTTGCAAAATTATTACAAAAAAATTAAATTTAGCAAATAGTCAATAATTACAAATCAATTTTAACATATTATGTACAGGATTCAATTAATTTATAGTTACAAGAAATAGGGCAAATGCATGAGATATAGTCACTGAATCGGTGGCATGTTACGCTAATTGACTAAATCGACTGTGAATTAATTTTGAACCGGTCTCTATTATTATGTATTGACTAATACGTAATTATTTTTTATTCTCACTGATAAACTGAGATGTATTAATATCATAGGCTAAAACCACAATACATGCGATTGGTGGGATTTAAGGTACTATATCAAACAAGGATGGATCTAGGGGTGCGGCCGCACCCCCAAAAAATTTGAAAAAATATTATATATTATAGTAGAAATTTTAAAATAATTTAAAATTATAGGAGTTCACTCCCTCAAATTATTTTTAGATAATTTTAAAATTATATGGAGTAGCTCCTCCAAATTACAGTTGTTTCTCAGTTATAAGAATTAAACAATAGGTTTAAGGAAGATGTAATGAAATTTCTTATTCTTAGCTCAGCTTTGGATCCTAGAGATGATTATAGATCATTCAAAATTGAGGATATTTGCAATCTTGCAAATAAATTTTATCCCTTGGATTTCACCGAGTAAGAAAAATTGCGTTTAAAGTATCAGTTGAAAATTATGAGTTTGATATTTCCATACTTCCCGAATTTCAAAAGTTGTCAACCATTTCTGAGTTGTGTCAAATGTTGGCAAAAATAAAAAAGCCAACAAGTTCTCCTCTTATTGATAGATTGATCCGTCTTGTGTTGACTTTACTTGTTGCAATTGCTACATCAAAACATGCATTTTCAGCTATGAAACTCGTTAAGTCCAAATTATGCAATATGATGGAAGATGGTTTTTCTGCTAGTTACTTGATTATGTACATTGAAAAAGACATTGCTCGATGGCTTGATGTAGACTCTATCATTCATACTTTTCATATTATGAAAGTGCGTCAAGCTCAATTGAAGATGCCTAATTTTAGTGAATAAATGCATGTATAAATAGTTAATACTTTTTATAAGTGAATATGGGCAAAAAAAATTCTCAATTGTATAATCATCTTATTGTACTCAACTATGTTGACAAGGAATATATAGTTCAATATTTTATCGTAACATTATTGATTTTTTTTTTCATATTAATAGAAATTGGTATTGAACTTCAAATTTTATTGATTAGACGGTAAATGTACTTTGACCCCTAAAGTCATAATTCTAGATCCGTCTTTGATATCAAATGACATGATATTTCCAGATATGACCATCGTACTATTACTAGTGAAAAACTATTACGTAAAAATTGCTAGCCATCATGGATTTCTAGCTTTTAACTTATAAGATGACTTATTTTTTGGTTTAGTGTTGTCTTTTAGTAAATTTTTTGGTCAATATAATTTACTCTATAGGGCTATTTAGATTGGATGATTCTAATTTATTTTTTTTAACAATGAATTTCTTTTCAGAAAAATCCAGTAAAGACAAAAATATAGATATTTTTTAATTTTTTTTTGGCCAAATTTTACATATTTTCTTTCTTTAGTGACTTACAGAAAAAAAAAAGAGAGTTTTTTTTTTAATTTTTTTTTTATTTTTAAAGATGATCTCGTTTGGACTTACCTTAAAATAAATAAATAAATAAAAATTTTGCTAGAAAATAAAAATTAGATCTAAAAATAAATTAGCTTATAAGTTCAGCCAAAGGAGAGTGGCGACACTTGGGATGAAGCTTTATTATTAACTTTAATTTAGCCATGAATAATGATTTTTCCTTTTGGCAAAGCATCTACTTTCTCTCCTTCATATTTATTTATTTATTTATGTGAGAGTTCTGTTATATCATCTACCAGAAGGAACACGCATACTACCGTCGAGTTTGGCAAATTAAAAAAAAGTTAAAAAGTTATTTAAAAAATTAAAAAGTTATAATTATTCATCAAAAGTCAAAAATTACGGCTGCACAACTCTCAATCTTAATTTTTTCCTACACACTAATTTATATAATTTTTTAATACACATTTTTCCATGAAAAGTTAAATAGTTAACCCAAACATCCATATTTTTTTTCTCAATTTTTTAGTCTAAAAAGATAAAAAGTGTACTTATTTATGACACTCTAAACAACCCTGACATTAATCAGGGATTTTAGTATATAGTGCGAAATATTGTTAAAAATAGTGTTTTGGATGGATTAATATTGAGTTTTTATTTAATGATGGAATTAAGTAGTTGAAAATATCTATATATATTTAAACATTTTGTAACTAATAGTACCTAATTATGTAGAATTACTTACCCCTATTTCAAAATTAAATTATATTCAATTAAATAAAATATATTTAAATTAAATATTTTGAATGGGGCACTTTTTTATAAATCTCTTTTCACTTATTTATGTTCTATTTAGTTCACATTATTTTCTTATATTTTAATAAATTCTATGGGTGACATAATTACCAAAACATCCTTAACAATAATATTCACATTTACAGTATGAATGCTTCGTGATAGGAATGTTCACACCATCAATGTGAATATTCACATTGTAAAATATAAATGTTCACATCACCAAATTACTAACTGTTCAAAAAATATTTGTAAGGGTAAAAATGTCTATAAAATACCTTAAATATGATAATTATGATTTGGTGGATCAAATGTCCAAATAATAAGACTTATTGGAATACAAGAATCTCTTATGGACTAATTGGAATACAAACACTTGAAAAAATATTTTCTAATAAATCTCCCATTTTGAATTTTAAAGTTTTATAGTAAAAAATAGTTTATAATTTTATATATTTCAAATAATGACAAAATAATTTATTATTTATTTAGAAAAAAAAAACTTTATTGATGAAATTATGTAATACAAAACATCAATAACACATGATCAATGGTTTAAAATTCGAATAAATTACAAATACACTCTTGAGATTTGTTTAAAATACGAATTATCTCCTGTGATTTGGAAAATTACAAATACTCCCTTGTTAGAATTTTTTATTTAACAGAATTGACTAAAAAAATAAAATTCCTAACTGCTCTTCTATACAATGATAAAACTATATGAATTATTAATTGAAATAAATTTCTCACAACTTAAAAACTGTTATTTGACTTGATATGATTTATTAATAAAATGGGTCATTTATTATAAAATTAAATTTTTAAAAAACGGAATATAATTTCTAAAACTATAAGAAATAAGTCATATTTTAAACAAACTTTAAATGTGTATTTGTAATTTACTCTTTAAATTATTTTCCACAGAGAGGGCAAAGTCCTTTCAGTTTAGGTTGTTTAGAATTCTAAACCTTTGAAGCAAATCAGCTACTTTTTAACTCTCTCACTCTAAACCACTCGAAAATTTGAACACTATAATGGTAGTTTGTTTTTAGAATTAGGTTAGGTGAGATTGTGAGTTGAGGGATTATTAGTAAAAAAAATTGTTGTTTAGTTTTGATTGATTTTATAAAAATTGAGAGTTTTTATTTTTATTTTTTTGTGTTTTTTTGTTTTTAGTGAATTTTTTTTAATAATTGAAGTAAATTTTTCACTTTATATATGTACCGAACTTAGATACACCTAAAAATGAAAATATTTATGAAAAAATATTTAAAAAATTCAATAAGTACACAACGATATGAAAATATACTGAATATATATATATATATATATATATATATATATATATATATATATTTTGTATTTGATGAATTTAAAAAAAATCATAAATATTATACCTTTTAAGTGTATTTAAATTAGGTACATTTAAAAAATAAAAAAAATGATTAAAGTTCTAAATTTTTTTAATAAAAAAAAAATACAGAAACAAAAAACTCAATTTTATGAAACCAAACAAGGTTAGTGAGTAGATTAAGAAAAATTGTATTTTTTTGATAACCACCTGACTAGTAAGAATTCTTGTTAGTTTTGTTATTGAAGGCTGCTATTAGCACATACCTAATTTCTTTAATTCCTTCATTTTTTTGAACTTCCACCCTAAACCCTAAATTTTAATAAGATTTCTTTGAACACTCTATTTAATACCAATTTTACCCATATTCATAATCTCATCACACTCAAGTGCACATTACCTAATTTTGCACACTCTCTTTTCTTCTTCTTTCAATAAACGATGAACAATGGAGAGGCGATTGAAAACAATAAACGATGGTCTCTTTTTCCTTGTTACCTTGAACGACGGTATCTTAGTTGAAAATCTCTTTGATGGTCTCTTTCTTTTTATCTCAGGTAACCTCCAACTCCCCATCACACACACACACACATACACACATATATATATATATATATATATTTGTTTATTTGGGGGGAAAACCCTCTATACAAGGGTTTTAGGGAGGAAAATCCTCAGAAAAACATAAATAGGGGAAAAATCCTACAAAATGGAACCATTTGGCATTCTAATGCCGAACAAAATGTTTTTGTTCAGTACTGTACTATTGAACTAAAAATGTTTCTGTTCAACACTGTATTACTGAACAAAATCTTAACAGTTAGCAAATCAATACTGAATCGAAAACGATCCAGAATCGTAAATGTAAGACAGATAAACTTATCAATATAACAATAACATCATCAGAATTGTTGTCATCGTCCTCCATTGCTCTACAAGTATCAACGAATAGTGAAAACAACCACAAATGTAGAAACTCAGAGTCTGTAATAGGATTGTTTGCAACGTTAACTGATTTGCAATACCGAACACATTTGAAATCATCGAACAAAACATTAATTGATTAGGTGGTTTCAAATGTTTTCATTGGAGATGAATACGCGACTTTAGGTTGGTGAAGAAGAATGGGGTTAGAGTTTTAAGTTAGTAAGAAATACGTATAGATGGGGATAGAGGTGAGTGTATAATATTGTAGAGTGTCATTCTAATTGTTTTCATTTGGTGGGTAGATGTCCTATTAAAAGTTGACCTTTAATGTAATTTTATTTCATGATATAATTGTAAAAAAAAAGGTGAGAATTGATGGATTCAAAGAAATTAAGTAAGTACTAATAGCAGCACTCTTTGTCATTCTATTATGAGATTAATTATATAAAATTCCATAAATATCCTTGGTGTTTTTGATATATTTTAATATTAAAATTATATTTTATAGATATATATTTTGATACTATATTATTTTTTGTTGATATATTTTTTTGGTATAAATATATTATTATACTATTATATTTTAATATTAAAAATTAATTTTATATTAAATTATTTTTATAAAATAAAGAATAAAATAATCATTTCATCTCTAATTGCAACGCATTGGGATTGTTAATCCTCTCACTAAAAAGTATTTTTAATCGGAAAAGGGGTCACTGCTGTGCTAAAAAACACAGCAGTGACTGTGATGCCTCCGTTTGAGGTGTATTATGATCTTATTTTTATGATCCAAAACGTTATTTTGTAGGGTTTATTAAGTACTTCATGCCTATCAAAAATCATATTAATCGGATATCAACAACTATATGATCGATAACCAAAAAAATGAATAATAAGTGTTTTTTTTGAGAAATAACATAAACAATATGCAATACGATCATATTGTTATTGATATCCGATTAATATAATTTTTAGTAGGCATGAAGTACTTAACAAATTCTACAATATGAACAGTTTAGATCATAAAAATAAGATCATAATACACCTTAAACGGAAATACCACAGTCACTGCTGTGTTTTGAGCACAGCAGGACCCTGTTCCTTTTTAATCCCATGACATTAGTCCTATAACTATTGCTCCGAACAAATATAATTACGTTAAATCTTGCCTCCTTATTAATCCAATCTCCTGCTCTATCACCCAAGACATCCACGCGGTACTTCTCCAAATCGACAGGATGTCATTCTCTTGACCCATTAATACCTCAACCCAACTATACAAAGAATAAATAAAACTTTTTGATGCCCACATTTCAAACTAATCATCATTCATGTTTTCATTTAAAAAGTTTAAAAATTTGTTTAAAATTGGCTATTACAAAAACAAATTAAGGTTAAATATATTTTTTAAAACTCAATGATTTTCTGAACTAGACTCAGGCCTCGTTTGGGAACGGGCTAATTTAGTAACTTTTTAGCTATTTGACTAAAATATGAGCTAAAATAAATTAGTATGTTTGGGATAATTTTTTGACTTTTTACGAAAAGATGTGTAAAAAGTAGAGAGAAAAGAGAATTTTTAACTTTTTAGTATGAGTTGTTGATTTTTTAGCTAATTTAATAACTTTTTGACTTTTTGACTAAAGGAAAGGTTCCCAAACGAGGCCTCAATAAATTTATTTATACCATATTAAAAATATGCTACTCAAGTTCCACTTAATTTTTTTTTTTGGAGGGATAAATTTAGCATTAATATGTTAGTAATAGTTAAATTATAACATAGATCAATATCGTTTCATAGACGCCAACTTGAAATCTTATCCTGATGCTTAAGTGCCCTCTCCATAACTATTTAGACTAAAAGCAATAAACACAAAAAAAAGTTCCACTTGATTGACTTGGTCTATAGCTCAAGTGATTATAAAAGGATACTTTGGTGTGAGTGAGGTAAGGTTTAGTCAATGATTGAACATCAATCTATTGTACTCACCTAACTCTACTAATTTATTAACACTTTACCACATGACAAAAAGAAGTAAAATAAAAGTTTGATTTAATTAAAACTGGTATGTCTCCGAAAAATAAAATAAAAAAACATACCGGCTTTTTTACAACAACCCAAATATAAATTAGTATGTTTGGGATAATTTTTTGACTTTTTACGAAAAGATGTGTAAAAAGTAGAGAGAAAAGAGAATTTTTAACTTTTTAGTATGAGTTGTTGACTTTTTGACTAATTTAATAACTTTTTGACTTTTTGACTAAAGGAAAGGTTCCCAAACGAGGCCTCAATAAATTTATTTATACCATATTAAAAATATGCTACTCAAGTTCCACTTAATTTTTTTTTTTAGAGGGATAAATTTAGCATTAATATGTTAGTAATAGTTAAATTATAACATAGATCAATATCGTTTCATAGACGCCAACTTGAAATCTTATCCTGATGCTTAAGTGCCCTCTCCATAGCTATTTAGACTAAAAGCAATAAACACAAAAAAAAGTTCCACTTGATTGACTTGGTCTATAGCTCAAGTGATTATAAAAGGATACTTTGGTGTGAGTGAGGTAAGGTTTAGTCAATGATTGAACATCAATCTATTGTACTCACCTAACTCTACTAATTTATTAACACTTTACCACATGACAAAAAGAAGTAAAATAAAAGTTTGATTTAATTAAAACTGGTATGTCTCCGAAAAATAAAATAAAAAAACATACCGGCTTTTTTACAACAACCCAAATTAATGAAATGTTAGAATCATAAAGAAGCAAATCATTATATATTCAAATTGGGAAATGATATGATACACAATATATTGAAATTAGGAAATGATATGATACACACTCAAATGTGTATTATATGCACTTTAATTATGATTTTGTGATATTTAATTATAATTTATTATTGTGTTAGTTATGATTCATTATGATATTAGTTATGGAGAAATATTTGGAACCCCCTTTGGAGATGACCCCCATACCCCTAAAGTGATCCTGATTCTCCATATATATATGGGGCCCACTCGTATATGTGTGGGGTGGGGTCCACATCATGAGTGATCCAGATTTGTGGGGGTCTCAATCCTTGCTCATTAGTTATGACATTATTTTGATTGTGATTCAAAAACTCTTTGGTGGTATCTTATGTAATGTTTAGTTATAACTCAATTTTTTTAGTTATGACTCTCATATGATTGAGTTATGATATTTATGCTAATTAAATACACAAATATCATAACTTGCCTATGGTATACACCCTTTTGAGGGTTACAACCGTTGTGGTAAGTATGATTGATTGTGATGTTAATTATGACATTATTTTAGTTATGATCTAAAAGCTCATTGGTTATACCTTATGTAGTGTTGAGTTATAACTCAAATTTTTTTATTTTTTTTTTTAAGTTATGACTTCTATAGGATTCAGTTAAAATTTTTGTGATAATCAAATCTACAAATATCCTAACTTGCATATGGTACCCAACTTTTTGCAGGTTAGGACATTTGTGGTCTTTGGTTATGATCTATTGTGATGTTAGTTCTGAGTCATTATGATATTGTGGGTGTTTGAGAAGTTGCTATTTTAGTAGGTTATTTTAGTTTTTAGCTATTTTAGTAGGATAAAATTTTTGTGTTTAGATTGATTATTGGATTTTTTTGTAGTTGGATGTGATATTTGTGAGAGAAAAAAAAACGATTATGGATTTGATATGACATTTTGTCTTATTAACTATTTTAACCTAATTTGTCTTTTTGTAGATTTTAGCCTAAAAAAGACTAAAATAGCCCTTGCCAAACACCACCATTGATTATAATATTTTTTTAGTTATGATTCAAAAGTCTTTACTTAAAGCATCTCCAACGGTTCACCAAATTTTTCATCAAATCTGAGTAAAAAAATCACCATTTTCTCAATTTGATACAGACGGCTCCAACGGTTCACTTTTTATCAAATCTGTTCCGGGACAACCGGTTGATCGACCGACTGGTCGACCGGTAAGAGGAAAAAATATATATATATATATTTTTTGAATTGTTTGAACCAATAAAGTTGAACTGTTTGAACCTTTTAGTGGTGGACCGGTTGGTCCACCGGTAAGGCAATTTTTTTTTTGAACCTATAAATTTGAACTGTTTGAACCTTTTCGTGGTTGACCGGCCGGTCAACCGGCTGGTTGACCGGTTCCTCTCCTTCAACGGTCGCGCACAGTAATTTGATGAAATCTGTACGCTGTTCTCACTTTGATGAATTTTTTGGTGAATTCTCAATTTGATACCAATTTGGTGCAACCGTTGAAGCACTAAACAGTAACTTTTTCACCAAAATTTAAGTTTGATGTCAAGTTTGGTGAACCGTTAGAGATGGTCTTATACCTTATATGGTGTTGGTTATAAGTCTTTTTTTTTTCTTTTCTTTTTTTCTTTTTTTGTGACTCTTATAGAATTGAGTTATGACTTGGTAATAGGGATGGCAATTTGAAACCGGACCGACGGTGACCCGACCCCCCGACCCCGAATTCAGCGGTTATTCACCGAAAAATATCCCCTACGGGCCGGGGACGGTATTTAAAAATTCATCCCCGATGATATCCGGGCCGGGGACGGGGATATGTGTTTCAGAACCGGCCTCGGCCCGGCCCCGTCCCGCATGGTCCCCGAGCTGAAATTACCCTTTTGTCCCTGGATATATATATATATATATATATATATATATGCATATGCTTGTCTTGGTTAGGGTTTCATCACAGACACACACTCAAAGCCTCTCATCATCTCACACAGTACTCACTCACGCCGCTCCTCTCTCTCTCTCTCTCTCCCTCGCCACTACTGGTCTGTTCCTCTCTCTTCCCTCCGTCACCGCCGCGGCTCCCTCTGTCACCGGCGATCCTCCCTCCGTCACTCAAAGCCTCTCACACTCACTCACGCCGCTCCTCTCTCTCTCTCGCCACTGGTCTGTCCCTCTTTCTTCTCTCCGTCACCGCCGCGCCTCCCTCTGTCACCGGCGATCACCGGCGATCCTCCTTCCGTCACCACCGCGCCTCCCATCTCTGTTTAGGTATCTCTCTCTCTCTCTCTCAGCTGGATTTGTGCTTTTTTATAGATCTATTTTTTTTAATCTATTTTATAGATCTGTCTATAGATCTGTTTTTTTTTTTGAATCTATTTTATAGATCTGTTTTTTTTTTTAATCTATTTTATAGATCTGTCCCTTGATTGCACGATTATGTTTTCTTACACGATTATATGTTATCTATGTCAACTTTGTAGAATAAATTAGAAAACAAATCCCTCCTCAACTTCTCCAAATTCTGATCATGCTGTCAAGTATTTGAAACCAAAAAGACCAACAAATCTTGAATAGCTCTTGCATGTCAGTGGTTGTAAAAAAATAAAAATGATTTTGTATTGTTTTATACCACGATAAAAAATACAAATCTTGAATAGTCTCATTACAGCAAGATAAAATTATGTATTGTTTCAACACTATATTGTCTGGCTTTAGTTGAATTCATAGAGGCAGTGAAGTATGTTATTTGACATGCAAAATTTGGGATTCTAATTATTCAGGAAACTAAAAAAAAAAAAAAAAATTCTGCCCATGGAATCTGAAAAGGAAAAAAGAAACAAAAAGTTTGATTTTTTTTTTTTTTTTTGTATAATCTAGTCAAATTATGGCATCAAAAGGGATTTTTTTGGTTTTAGAGACTACACTTTGCTGTTTACACTTAAAATTATAGCTTTAAAAGTGGTATCTTGAATTGGCAGGAGGCATTGAATTTCTCTATGACTTGAGTTCAGTAGATTGTCTCCTAGTATTATGTTATCTTAACTGAATATCAGACTTAAAAGCGATCCAAAAACAAATAGAATAGGTGAGAAATTACCTCATTTTTCTTGCAATGCTCCAGTGTCACTTCTTCAACTGCAGCAGAGAGTTTTGCATTGATCATTTCCATTTCGTCAAGCTCTTTCATTAATGGCTATAGGGAACCAAATATTTCAAAATCTTCTTATTGAATTTGATACAAGACCCCAGTATGGTCATATTGCCAAAGAGGATTAGATGAACATTGAATAATGGATAAACATGGCTTTAAAAGGTGCAAAAATTATGCAGGGAGTGCATGATTTCATATACAGTTCCAGTTCATATTTAAGAGAGAACGGTTTCACGAAAATTCAGAATTATTGAGTGAATTATTTTTATCTCTCAAGCATTCAATAAAAATATCAGAATTATTCTATCAGAAAAGTTTTATATTACATCATTGATTAAGAGTATTTTGTGAAGTATTTTGTAACTAATAATTACCCTGAATAGGGATATGCAAGATAATCATTCAATATTATTGGGAGATTTAAGATTTTTTTTTCTATCACTGAGTTGTTTTCTGGTACAAAGTATCCCACAACCAATGTTTGTTTCTCAGCTTTATGTGAGATTAGGATGACACTGTCTCAATGGCTCTCTTGTGAAATTGAAGTGATCAGAACAATGGCATCAAAAATGGTGGAAAAATTTGATAAATATTGGTTAGTGATACATGGTGTTATTGGGGTTGCAGTTGTACTTGATCCTAGGTATAAGATGAGTGTATTGGAGTTTTATTTTGAAAAACTTTATGGAGACAAAGCTGAAGATGAAGTTGATAGGGTTCGTCATATTTGTTATGATTTGTTGCAAGAGTATCAGCACCGAGTTGGTATGGAGACTGATGTTGTTGTTGGTGACTCTTCTGCTCATCCAGAAATTGTTACAGAGACCCTTTCAGAATTTGATTTGTTTATTAGTAGAAAGAGAAGTAAAAAAATGAAGCATGTAAGATAAGAGTTGGACCATTATTTAGAAGATGATGTTTTGCCAAGAACTTCAGGTTTTGATGTTTTGAATTGGTGGAAAGCTAGTGGACCGAAGTATCCGACTTTATAGGCAATAGCTAGGGACATTTTAGCTATTCCTGTATCCACTGTTGCTTCGGAGTCAGCATTTAGTACTAGTGGAAGGTTGGTGAGTCCACATCGTAGTAGACTTCATCCAAACACATTATAAGCATTAATGTGTGCACAAAGTTGGTTGTGGGGTGAAGAGATGAAAGGTATTATTCCATCCAATTTACATATTATTATTTCACTTTTTATTATTTATATTACCATGGAATAATTTCACTATTGAATTTATATTCTTTACTTTTTAAGAAATTCAACATTGGAATCGGTGGGCTATTGATGATGATGAGATCGAGTCGGATCAGTCATGTGCCACTTTTGTGTTAGTTGTCATCTTTTTTGTTGTAATTAACATTTTTTACATTTTATTATTAGTATTAATTATTTATTTTTTTCCTTTTGTTATTTAACAGGAGTTCAAGTTGAAGGAGATGATAAAAGTTGTGTGGTTTGTATGGGTTTGAAGAAACAATGGATTTGCTTTTTTTTTTTTGTTGTAATGGATATTTTTATTTTTATTTTTAATTTCAATTTTTGGGTAACCTATCCCTTGCGGGTTGTGCTTGGGATTAATTATTTTCTTTGCTACTTGTTGAATTTTCTTGTGTGCTGCTGGACACATGTTTTGGTTGTGTTATTCATGTTTTGGTTGTGTTATTTTGTTGCTACAGGATGCTTTGTGTGTGGGTTGTGTATGTATGGGCTGCTGCATTAATGTTTATTAATGTTTTGCTACAAGATGTTTATTGATATTTATTGATTTAAATGGATGTTGTTACAGATTTATTGATGTTGCTACAGATTTATGGATGTTGCTACAGATTTATTGATGATAACTTTATTTATGGATGTTGCTACAGATGATGTTTTTTAAATGGATGTTTATTGATATTTATTGATCTAATTAATTAAAAAAATGATATTCCAACTGATGGATGTTGTTACAGATTTATAGATGTTTAATTAATTAAAAAAATGAAACTATTAGGATTGATATTGATAAATTTCAAAATTTATACATCCAGTATTGAAGGGTGATTGAGAATGTTTATTAATGTTTATAGAGTTTTATATATATATAAAAAAAAAAAATCGGGGATTTTTTGGGGTCGGGGATCCCCGATCCCCGATCGGGGGCGGGGATGGGGCCGGGATAGGGGTCCCCGTCGGGGATCGGGGACGGGGACGGGGACGGGGGGGGGAGTATTACTTTCGGGGATCGGGGACGGGGGTAGTCCCCGGCCCCGCCCCGCCCCGTTGCCATTCCTACTTGGTAATAATCAGATCCACAAATATATAAACTTATATATTTAAAGGTGTGTACCATAGCATTATCAATAACTTTAATAATAATGCACTTGTTTATAATTGTGTATGGATTAAAGAATTTAAAGGATATTTATGGACGGAAAAGAAAATTATAACAAACAAACAAATAAATGATTTTTTATTTCATTCCTTCTTACAAAAAGAAAATATATAAACCCAGAAAAAATGTACTTATCCAAAAAGTGGGTGTATGGTGGGAGAAAAAATTATTTACCCGTCTCAATAATACTGTAATATCACCATCCAATAATTATAACCTTCCATTTTTCTGTAAGTGCAAAAATATTCCGCTATGTACATGTGTAGTTAGTGAATTGAGGTGGGTAAGTAATTATATTTATATCCTATACAGTGAGGCCACCTTCTTATGTATTGTTTTATAATTAGTTAGTGATGCATATCAATGATAACGTGATAGGACGGTTATGTTGGTGGAGACCAATAAAAAATGAAAATAAAGAAATAAATAAAAATAAAAATAAAAATAAAAGACAAACAGTCATATGTGTCTTTGTAATTGGTTTCAAGTTGCAGTGTTCCCACTTTGGCGGGCGAGAAACGTTAAATCAAAATAAAATTGACAAGGAAAAAAGGATACCACTCGGGTCACTCACTCTATTTAATGTCATGTCATCTATGTACAGTTATACATGTATTGTTGATCTAAAACCAAAAGCAGAAAGAAAACAAGAAGGAAATTTGAACACGGAGAGAAGAAAAAGTGATGAAAGTGATGATCGTCCAGTTGTTGTGGTGGTTGTTGTTATTGCCGCTATGCGTAAGGGCACAAACATCATCAGGAGCAGCAGCAGAAACAACAGTGGTGATGCATGGCTGCCCTGAGAAGTGCGGCAACATCAGCGTTCCCTACCCTTTCGGCATAGAAGTACCAGACCTCCGATGTTCCATGAACGACAACTTCACTCTACAATGCAACAATTCAAAATCCAAATCCTCTCCCAAGCTCATGCTCGGTGACTTTCAGATACTGAATATATCAGTGGAGGAAAGCACGGTTACGGTCTTGACATCAATGGCGTACTATTGTTACAACGTTTCGTGGGATGGATTTGACTATTCTGATACTTGGATGAGCTTGACGGGATACACATTCTCTGCTACACAAAACAGATTCACTGCGATTGGTTGGGACGCCGAGGCATACATGGGGGACTCATCTGGCACACGCTTTGGAAGCGGGTATATCTCCTTGTGCTACCATCAGGTTAGCTATCCAACTAGGAGCATGATCATCCCCTACTACGAAGAGTCCTCTTTACTTTAACACCAAAAAAAAAAAAAAAAAATGTCCCTTTTTCTCCCATTTCACATTCTCTTTTTTATTTTATGCTAAAAAATCTTCTTTATCCAATCAAAAATTGCTTTAATGGTGTTTCAATTTTTTTTGGGTGTATATATATAGAGATTTTTTGGGAAGAAGTTAAAAGGTCATTAAAATTTTTTTTTTTTTTAAAAAAATCATATTAAAAATTAAAAAAAAAACAAACATAGATTTCTTCATTTCTC
Organism: Camellia sinensis; assembly: GCF_055761805.1. Classification (NCBI taxonomy): domain Eukaryota; kingdom Viridiplantae; phylum Streptophyta; class Magnoliopsida; order Ericales; family Theaceae; genus Camellia; species Camellia sinensis. The sequence goes on from NC_138970.1 coordinate 154,313,937, forward strand.
TCTACTTTTTGGAATTTAAAAAAAAAAAAAATCAGAAAAATCATTTCCAAACATTTTCTATACATTCACCTCATATTTTTAGTAAAAAAACTTACTAAAAAAGCTGTTAACATATAATATACTATACAGTGCACTTGTAGGCTGTAAAGAGAGCTCACCTTTGTAGCTGTAAAGAGAGCTCACCCACTACCACTCACCTTCAACCTTCAGCTTTGACAGAAGCCTTTATATTGTTTTAATGTATATTTGTATGCTTTCGGTGCTCCATTGTCCCATTGTCTCCTTCTCCTCTCTATAAAGAGAGAGAGCTCATTCTCTTGTAAACACACAATAACAGATAGTGAATATACAAATCTTTCATTCCTGTCTCTCTCTTTTCTCTCTCTCTCTCCTTAACAATCTTTCATGGTATCAGAGCGCAGTAATACAATTCTGGCATTCTTCAATTTTGGTACTTAGTCTCGTACACAGTGGAACTACACCAACTAGCTCGGAATCTCCTTACGATTCCAACGACACCAATCCCGTCACCAGAAACGCTGTCACGGGCTCTCACGCGCCGCCTCTTTGCTCGGCGCGTCTCTGCTTCCGTTGCCACGCTCACACGCGCCTTCCACTCTGCCTTTTCGTGCGCCGTGCCTGCTACCGTGCATCCGCGTGCGCCATCCGTCTACCGTGAGCCGCGCGTGCGCCGTTCCGCTATCGTGCACCCGCGTGCGCCGTTCCGCTATTGTGCACCCGCGTGCGCCATTCTGTTACTATACGCCGCAAGCCCTCTCTGCTACTGTGCGCCGCACACCCTATCTGCTAACGTGCGCCGCTGACATCATTTTCCATCCTGCTGACATCATCTCTACACAGCCCACATTTCCTAACTATTTTCGGCCTTCCGGACTCACTGGTACACTCTGTTTTACATAATTTTGCTCCTACAGGTCTATTCCTATCAATTTAGCCCTACTCAACTATTATTATGGATCGTCATGATGCCTCCCATCCCATTTCCGTTATTTTGAATGGTTCCAACTATGTTCTATGGGCCCAAGCCATGTCTTCTTTCCTTAAAGGAAAGAAGCTCTGGCGAATTACCACAGGGGACATGACCCAACCGATGAAAGGCACTGCTGAAACCACTGTTTCTCCTGCTACTCCTACATATGAAGATCGTCTTGAGGAATGGGACAGTAAGAATTACCAAATCATTACCTGGTTTCGAAATACCTCTGTTACGTCTATCAGTCTTCAGTTTGGTCGCTTTCAGCTTGACTCTGTCACTACTCCTGCAAAAGACATCTGGGATTTTTTGAAAGAACGATACCAGACCACTGGTCTTGCTCATCAATATCAACTTCAGAGCCAACTTCATCGGATGCGCCAAGAATCTAGTCAGTCCATCAATGACTTCCTTTCTCAAATGTACTCCGTTTGGGACCAGCTTGCTCTTTCCGAACCGACTTGGCCTCACCGAGAAGATGCTGTTTTATTTACTGTTTATCGTAATCAGCAAAGGTTGGTGCACTTTTTCATGACTCTCACTTCATCCTTTGAGCCCGTACGTGTCTCTCTCCTTCATCGCCATCTCTTGCCCACTCTGGAACAAGCTATTTCTGAGTTGCTATCCGAGGAGACTCGTCTTGGTACTCTCCAAACTCATCATGTGGACTCTATTCTTGCCACTCCTCCGTACCGGCCATCATTCACCCAGCGGACCACTGCCTGCCTCTACTGTCAGAATCGGGGCCTTCCTTCCACACATCTCCTGGTCAATTGCCCCGTCAGAACCTGCCGATACTGCAACAAACTTAGTCCTGGTCATCTGCAACAGGATTGTTTTCGCAATCCATCCCGCTCATCCTCCAACAGCCACTCTTCTCGCGGTGGTTCTCCTCGGGGGAGCTTTCATCGTTCCCGGAATCAGTCTCATTCTAGGAATCAGTCTCATCACATTGCTGCTGCTGCCGCTGAGGGTCTCTCCGAGTCTCCTGCTCTGTCTACCCCTCTCTTTTCTCCAACGAATGTCGAGGCCATGCTCAAACACCTTCTCCCCCCAACTGGTACACCTCCTCATACTGCTTTGTCTGTAATTCCAGGTAACTCTTCTTGGTATTTTGACTCTGCCTGTTGTAATCATATGACCTCCAGTTCAACTATATTTTCTTCCATCTCTTCATCTCCTCATATTCCCTCAATTCAAACTGCTGATGGTTCTCTCATGACTGTCCGTCATATTGGTACTGTTTCCACATCTTCTTTATCTTTACCTCAAGTTTATCATATCCCTGCTCTCACTTTAAACCTTATCTCCATTGGTCAATTATGTGAACTTGGTCTAACTGTCACCTTTTCTGCTACTCATTGTTTGGTGCAGGACCCTCAGACGAGGCAGACTATTGGGATCGGCCGTAAGCACGGACGTCTCTATGAGCTCATTCACCTTCATGTTCCTGACTCTCCTCAGATCGCTGCTCCTTCATCTGCTTCCTCATTATCTCCTTTTCATCTTTGGCATTGTCGCTTAGGGCATATTTCTATTAATCGCTTAAAGTCTTTGGTTTCTAGTGGACAATTGGGTCATGTAATTCCAGATACTTTCGATTGTATACCCTGTCAACTTGCCAAACAACTTGCTTTATCCTTCAATAAAAGTACTTCTGTTTCCTGTGCACCTTTTGATCTTATACATTCGGATATTTGGGGCCCCTTCCCTACTACTACTATGGGGGGATCTCGTTATTTTGTTGTTTTTATTGATGATTTTTCACGGTTTACTTGGATTTTTCTCATGAAAACTCGGTCTGAACTTAAAACCCTTTATTATCGATTTGCCCAAGTGATCCACACCCAATTTTCCAAAACCATCAAACTTTTTCGCTCTGACAATGCTATGGAATATTGGGATTCCGATTTTCTTTCTTTTCTTCAGCGTCATGGTACACTGCCTCATCGTTCCTGTGCTGGCACGTCCCAGCAAAATGGCCGTGCTGAACGGAAACATAGGCATATTCTTGACACTACTCGCGCTCTCCTTCTCTCTTCTTCCTGCCCTAAAAGCTTTTGGGGGGAAGATGTCCTCACTGCTGTCTACACTATCAATTGTGCTCCTACCCCTGTCATCCATAATCAAACTCCCTTTGAACGTCTGCATGGCACTCCCCCTCCCTATACTACTCTTCGGGTTTTTGGCTCTGCCTGCTTTGTTCTCCTTCAATCTCATGAACATATCAAGCTTGAACCTTGTTCTCGTCTTTGTTGCTTTCTTGGGTATGGAATTGAACATAAAGGTTTTCGCTGTTGGGACCCTCTCTCTAAACGTCTTCGTATCTCCCGCCATGTCGTTTTTTGGGAGCACCAAATGTTTTCCTCCCTATCCTCCTTTCACTTACCTGCACTTTCCACTGATGTACTGTTTATTAATCCTTCCATAGATCTCTTCTCTGATGATTTTGATACAGATTCCTCCTTCATTGAGACGCCCTTGCTCCCTCCTGCTCCCGACCAGACTGCTCTCCCTGAAGGTCCACCTCTCCCTGCACCACCTTCTTCTCCACCAGTTCTTCCTCCCACCGATCCTCCTACGGGTCGACCACACCGGGTAACTCAACCTCCTATCCACCTTCGTGATTATATTGTTGGGTCTGCTGCCTTTTCTACTTATGAACCTACCTCCTATCGTGAGGCTTGTACTAATCCTCTTTGGCAGCAAGCTATGACTGATGAACTTCAAGCTTTGGACAAAACTCATACTTGGGATCTTGTTGATCTTCCTCTTGGCAAAACTGTGATTGGCTGCAAATGGGTTTACAAAATCAAGACTCATTCTGATGCCTCTATTGAACGCTACAAAGCTCGTCTTGTTGCCAAGGGTTTTAACTAGGAATATGGGATTGATTATGAGGAAACCTTCTCCCCTGTTGCTAGGCTTACCTCTGTTCGCAGTTTACTGGCTGTTGTTGCTGCTCGCCACTGGGAGCTCTTTCAAATGGATGTCAAAAATGCTTTCCTCAATGGTAATCTTCTTGAGGAGGTCTACATGCAACCTCTACCTGGGTCTACTTTTCCCCCTCATAAGGTTTGCAAACTACAGCGTGCCCTCTATGGCCTTAAGCAAGCACCCCGCGCTTGGTTTGCTAAGTTCAGTTCTACCATTCATGACTTCGGGTTCACCTCTAGCTCCTATGACTCTACTCTTTTTATACGGACTACTCCTCATGGTACCACTCTTCTCCTTCTGTATGTGGATGATATGATTATAACTGGTAATGATGCAACTGGTATTCTCCACCTTAAACGTTTTCTCCACCGTCAGTTTGAGATGAAGGACCTTGGTACTCTTAACTACTTTTTAGGCCTTGAAGTCTCTCATGATTCTACTGGCTCTTATTTATCTCAGGCCAAATATGCATCCGATCTTCTGGCTCGTGCTGGTCTTACCGATTGCAAAACTACATCTACTCCAGTTGATCCTCAGATTCGTCTCACTCCTCTCGATGGGGCTCTCCTCTATGATGCTACTCTTTATCGCCAGCTCGTCGGTAGTCTTGTCTATCTCACAGTGACTCGTCCTGACATTGCCTATGTTGTTCATATTGTCAGTCAGTACATGTCGGCTCCTCGCACTCCCCACTATACTGCTCTACTCCACATCTTTTGATACCTCAAAGGCACTCTGTTCCATGGTCTTCACTACTCTGCTTCCTCCTCTCTTGAACTGCGTGCCTTTTCTGATGCTGATTGGGCTGGGGATCCTACGGATCGACGCTCCACCACGGGATTCTGTTTCTTCTTAGGGGATTCTCTTCTTACTTGGCGTAGCAAGAAACAATCCCTCACTGCCCGTTCTAGCACCGAAGCTGAATACCGGGCTCTTGCTGATACTACTCAGGAACTTCTCTGGCTTCGCTGGCTCCTCACTGATATGGGTGTTTCCTCTTCTGGCGCTACCTCTCTTTATTGTGACAATCAGAGTGCCATTCAGATTGCTCACAATGATGTTTTTCATGATCGCACCAAGCATATTGAGATTGATTGTCATTTCATTCGACAGCATGTTACCCGTGGTACTGTTCATCTTCTCCCTATTGCTTCTGCCGATCAACCTGTTGATATTTTCACCAAGGCTCATCCTCCTGGGCGCTTCCGTGATCTTGTTTTCAAACTCAACTTAGTCGATGCCTACCCTCCTTGAGTTTGCGGGGGGCTGTTAACATATAATATACTATACAGTGCACTTGTAGGCTGTAAAGAGAGCTCACTTTTGTAGCTGTAAAGAGAGCTCACCCACTACCACTTACCTTCAACCTTCAGCTTTGATAGAAGCCTTTATATTGTTTTAATGTATATTTGTATGCTTTCGGTGCTCCATTGTCCCATTGTCTCCTTCTCCTCTCTATAAAGAGAGAGAGCTCATTCTCTTGTAAACACACAATAACAGATAGTGAATATACAAATCTTTCATTCCAGTCTCTCTCTTTTTTCTCTCTCTCCTTAACAATCTTTCAAAAGCTACTTTCCAAACCAACTCATAATTTAAATACAATTATTATACATACACTAGTGATTATGTATATTATATGACCAAAATTTTTTGATTCAAATTTTAACTCGTCCAATAATAAAATTTTGATTTTGTCGTCCCTGCATCAGGTGAACCTAACCCAGGAGGGTTCTTGTTCAAGGTTTGGATGCTACCATACGCAAATCCTTAAGGGTGTCAAGACCTTAAACATTAGCATTCGTGATCTGTGCAATTATAGTTCCGCCAGGAACTTCAGTCCCTGTAGCTATGCATTCTTAGCAAGAGAAGGCTGGTTTGAATTCTCAATCATAGATCTCTCGGATCTTACTAACGTCGACCGAGAGGCGCCGACAATACTCAACTGGGCTGTAGCAGGGCAAACATGTGAATCCACGGATCCATCTTTCAAAGTTTGTGGACCTAACACTAACTATGTCAACTCCAACGATGGCCCTGGATATCGTTGTGTATGCAAGCTTAGATTCCGTGGCAACCCTACCTTTCTAAATCCCAAGGATGCCAAGGTCATTTTACTCATTTCATATCCCTTTTACATAATTATTTACAAGGGTCCAGTTTATCTCATGTTGAGATCAAGATTGGACCCATCCAGTCTGGCCTATAAGCCCATTTTTACGTTTCGTTTTGATAATTCAAACCGTCAAATGTGAAGAACTCGTCGAGTATTATATTCCTGAAAAAATTACATTGATCGGATATCGATAGCTATTTGATCGGGTCAGATTTATATTAAAAAAATGAATGGTGAAAAAATAAATGGTTGACAGAATTCTGATCCAATCAAATAGCTATCGATATTCGATCAATGTGATATTTTATAGGAATATAGTATTCGACGAGTTCTATATTGAAACGGGGCCCACAAATGGGCGCATGGGCCAGACTGAACGTGTCCAGTCTTGATCTCAACATGAGACAAGCTAGACCTATTTACAAATCTGTCTCATTTCTCTTTTAAGACCTGTGAGGTTGGATTTCAAGATTAATTTTTTTTTAGAAAGGATTATTTTGTCTATGCTGTGATTTGTGTGTGCGTATTTTTTGGTGGGTATTATGATGTTATTATATATATTAAAATAAATAGTACAAAAAAATATTTATAAGACATAATTTTTTAATATTAAAATATATCAAAAACACCAAAGGGTGTTTGTGGTTTTTTATACAGTTAATCCTTTCACTAAAATATATCACAAATAAATACAATTTTTTTTTACTCCCTTCACTAACAATCTCACTTAACCTAACTCCGAAAACAAACGGCCCCTTATTTAATGATTTGAATTGCTAATTTTATAAAACTTTGAGTATATATATATTTTATGGTAAAAAATTAAATCTATCTGACATATTTTTATTTTTTAATTTTTATTTATTTTTAATATATTTTTAGATTACAAAGACTTAAACAAATAATATTTTAATACAAATTAAAAAAAAATGCTAAAAGACGCCGACGACGACGACAACAAAAAAAATAAAAATAAAAAATAATAAAAATAAGACCCTTTTAGCAGTTATCCAACGTACATTACTTTTATTTTTTGCCAAAGAAATAAGAGTTTTATTCATAGAGATAATTGCAATGGGTCTAGTGGCCCAATATCAGATTGATGGGAGTGTAAACACCAGGATGGAAAACAAACGTCCCATACTCGAGCCTCATCAATTGATAGAGCATGGTGTGTAATATCATGCGCTGCACCATTACAAATACACGGAACAAAACGAAAACAGACTGAATTGAAAGAAAGACTTAATGTTCGACAGTCTTGCACAATTACATCAATGTCTTGAGGAGGTTGCATAGCACCATTAAGGCTCTGATATACTGCCTTAGCATCACCTTCAACAATGATATTACGATGTTGGCCAAACAATACCTGCTGTAAGGCCTCTTGAACTGCTAGCGCTTCAAGCACTCTAGGGGAAGGACAAGTGAATAAAGAGATAGATTTGATAAACAAAATGGCACCCATCGAAGTCCGGCCCATAATACCTATACTAGCACGAAAATCCCTCTCTCTTGTACTAGCATCCACATTCAGCTTGATGTAACCAGAAGGAGGACACACCCAATGGTTAATAGGAGGAGTAACCTGAGATAGTGTTGCGGTAGAAACACTTGGCAAGGATGATGTCTGTTCGGGAGAATTCAAATCCAAGGCATCAGAAAATTCAATCCATTCTGCCATAGCCAAGCTGGAAATGGACGGTGGCATTTGTCGAATTTGGGAGAAGACCCAAGCATTCCGAGACTTCCAAAGAGCCCAACAAATATAACAAACCAAATGTAAACTCTTATCCCTGTGCTCTAAGCTAGCAAGAAGATGCTCAAGATATTGCCACCACTTAGAGAAACAATCCAGCGTAATATGTGAAGGCCATTCCAATCGAAGCGGAGAGCATTTCCAAACAAGTTGTGAATCAGGACAGCGAAGTAGAAGATGATCCAACGTTTCCAATTCAACACCACAACGAGGACACCACGGATCAGTCAATACTTTACGCTGACAAAGAGCAAGATTAGTAGGGAGAATATTGTGGGCACACCGCCACATAAAATGCTGAATTTTACGCTTAATATGTAACCCCCAGATGGACTTCCAAACATGTTGAATGTTACCTGAAGAACTTGCTTCACCTAATAATCGAGTGGCCTTATGCTTTTCCATGCACACTTGTGAAGCAATATCGTATGCAGATCGAACTGTAAATTCACCAGTAAAAGAAAAGTGCCAAATTCGTTTATCCTTAACCCCCGTGTAGCTGAAGGGAATAGCCATAATCATATGCGCCACATTTTTATAGAAGAATGCAATATAAGAGCTTGATTCCAGGTCATAGAAACAGGATCAATCAAACCAAACACCCAATTAATGTGAGCATTAGCTGGTCTAGGGACCAAAACTCGAAAGGTAGATTGAGAAGGAAGCCAAGGATCATCCCAAATTTGAATATTTCGACCATTACCCACTTGCCAACGCCAACCTCGCTCCAGCACTTTTCGGCCTGCAATGATACTCTTCCAAGCCCATGAAGCGGAAGCAGAGTCTTTGGCTACCCAAAAGGAAGTATCAGAGAAGTATTTAGCTTTGAAAACCCGTTGAAAGAGAGACGGCGGCCTCGAGATAAGACGCCACCCCTGCTTGGCAAGCAATGCCAAATTCATAGATTCAAGATCTCGAAAACCCAACCCACCTCTTTTCTTACACGCACTTAACTTTGGCCAACTCAACCAATGAACCTTCCTTTCACCACCTTGACTACCCCACCAAAACCGAGCAATAGCAGCATTGATTTTTTTGGACAATGAAACTGGTAGTTTAAAGCAACTCATCGCATAATTCGGCATGGCCATAAGGATTGATTTGAGCAGAACTTTCCTTCCAGCTTGACTAAGGAAGCTTTCTTTCCACTCCGCAATGTGAGAGAGAACCCGATCCTGAATGAAATGAAATACCTCCATCTTCGAGCGGCCAATAAGAGAAGGCAACCCAAGATATTTCCCGCCACCAGTCACAAGAGCAATGCCTAAAGATTGTGAAATGAAGCTACGCCGATCTACCGGAGTATTAGGACTGAAAAACACCTTAGAATTATCTCGATTGATGGCCTGCCCCGAAGATGTCTCATATGTGTTTAAAATATTCTGTATAGAAATGCTATTAGCAACCGAGGCCTGGCAGAAAATGATAGAGTCATCCGCAAATAAAAGATGAGATATGGGTGGACAAGAGCGGCTAATACGAACACCATGAAGCTGACGCTGGGCTTCCACCTGTTGAAGTAAAAGATGGAAACCTTCCGCACACAGAATAAATAGCATAGGAGACAATGGACAACCTTGGCGTAGTCCCCTTTTTGGATTAAAGGTAGCTCCATGCTCACCATTAAGTAAAATAGAGAATGACACTGTCGAAACGCACTCCATAATCCATGAGACCCAACGGGAATTAAAACCCATCTTCAGAATAATCGCCTCCAAATAAGCCCAACTAACTCTATCATAGGCTTTGGTCATGTCGAGCTTGATAGCCATGAGGCTCGAATGACCTTGGTGCCGTTGTTTGATATGACGCATAACTTCATGTGCTACCAAAATATTATCCGTGATTTTCCTTCTAGCCACAAAACCACTCTGATTTTCACTGACTAAAGAGGGAAGCAATGGAGCCAATCTCTCTGCTAGAATCTTTGAAATGATTTTATATAGAACCATACACAAGCTAATCGGTCGATACTATGAAACTTTGACGGGATGGGGTGCTTTTGGAATAAGAGAAATAAGAGTATGGTTAATACTGTGAAGCATCTTACCATTATGGAAAAAAGCTTTGATAGCAAAACAAACATCAGAACCAACCACATCCCAATAAGCTTGATAAAATCCAGTAGTTAAACCATCGACGCCTGGAGCTTTAGACGGACTCATATCAAATAAGGCCACTTGAATTTCTGCATCTAAAACTGAACCAGTGAGCTGAGTATTCATAGATGCTGTCACAATACACGGAAACAAACCAAGAGTAGGTGCTGGAGAAGACGGACTATCAGGTGAGTAAAGTTGCTGAAAGAGAGAATTAAATTCGAAGGCAATACCATCCATATCACTAATCCAATCCCCTGAAACAGATTCCACACCAGTGATACGATTGCGGGACCTTCGTTGCATAGTGCACGCATGGAAAAACTTGGTATTCTTATCTCCAAGACGAAGCCAGTCAATTCGCGATTTCTGACGGCAAAATTCTTCTTCTTTACCCCAAGCTATCTTAAGTTGGTGTTCCAAAGAATGGATATGAGCTTGATTAGGCCTTTAACGTTGCCTTTCAAGGACAAGCTGGTATTTTAGGCGGCCAATTTCCAGGGCAGAATTAAAATTACGAGTTTTATTCCAAATTCGTAAATTTGCACGACACTGGCGTAACTTATGGACCACCTGGAACATGCGAGAACCCGGGATAACCGCTTTCCAACTACGTTGGATAGTAGATTTGCAGTCCCTTTCCCCAATCCACCGAGAATCAAATTTAAACCAACTACGAGGGCGCACTGGATGCGGGTAGAGATCCAGAAGCAAGCTGTTATGATCTGACCCAACACACTCACAGTGCGTAACAGTAGCTCGATCAAAAGAAATTCGCCAATCTGCACTAGCCAAGACTCTCTCCAATCGTTCCACGATGTAACCTTCAGCATGTCTGTTATTATGCCAAGTAAACGGGAAACCATTATAACCCAAGTCTAACAGTCCACACCCATCAACAAAAGAACAAAAAGGAAGTAGAGACCAATGAGGACGAGCATGACCACCTCGCTTTTCTGCAGGATGCAAAATGTCATTAAAATCACCCCAGATTACCCAATGCTGACCAAAGCAAACACTACGCTCCTGAATATAATGCATCTGAGAAACCCGCACTGAATCAATTGAACTAAAATACACACAGATTAATCTCCAAGAATGTTGTGAGACTACATCAACCACTTGAGCTTCAATGAAAAAATTCGTTGTATAAATGATACTCAATTGAATTTCATTCTACCAAAACAATGCCAAACCACCCGCAGTGCCCATAGGATCCACAATACAAGACTGATCCATACGTAAATTTTTTTTGGATATTTCTTAATTTCTTCGCAGAGTTCTTTGTCTCACTAAGGAAAAAAACCCCCGCGGAGTAGAGCTTAGAGAGCTCATTCAGTTGATGAATTGTTAGAGGGCTCCCCACACCCTGACAATTCTATGCCAAAGCTCTCATCTGGCCACTAGGGGCCACTCTCGGTTGGCCACCTCCACCGTAGAATCGGAACCACTAGAGCCATTCTTCAATTTCTTACCAGGGACAACTTCCACACCAGAATCAGTAATAGAGAGACGAGAGGACTTTCTCTTGCCCGCAGAGGAGCTTGGTGGAGTTGGAGCAAAGTTACCTTTTGGGCTGCGTGTTCACTTTTTATACCCCTTAGGACTAGCTTTATTCAAAAGGGGGAAGAGAGAAGGTAAGGTGGTAGTAGAAGGTAGGGCTGAGCAAGGTGAGAGAGGGAAAACAGGTAGGTTTGGGGTGTGGGGATGAAGAGAAGAAAGAGGTAAGAGACTAGGCAAAGGAGGTGGAGTAATAACAGACGAGGTGGGGGTAGTAAGTGTGTTATTGGAAGCAGAAGGGAATATATTTACTAAGGCTTGACCTACCTCAGCAGGAGTGGGATGGGTGGATATCTTGGGCTGGTGTGAGAGCATGGCTGAAAGGCCTTTTTTTGTAAGCTTTGTGAGAGGGGGTAAAAAATGGGAGGTTGTGAGGGTGGCCATCAAGCCCAAAGGTAGGATGTTGGGCCTAGTCTGATCCGAGAAGAGGGCCCTAGAGGGCCCACCAGTGGTGGGTAGGGAGTTTTGAGAGGCAACTTCTGTGATCATCTCAATACGCCCCGGCGAATCCGCCTCTCCGGATTTAGTGGGATCAAGAGTAACCCCATTACGGCCATTACGGGAATTTGAATTAAACTTCCCCCCATCAGTAGCTATCTCTTTATCCCGATGGTCGAACACTGCCGGTGAAGAAGAGATGCCATCTGAACTAGGAAAATGCCGGCGACCTCCAACAGACTTGACCGGTGAAGCCCGTAACCACAGCCCATATTGGTCTGGACCAACTGCAACCTCTTCATGATCTTCAATCTTCTTCATGCAAGACCGCTAATCATGACCAATAACACCACAATAACTGCAAAAAGTGGGTAATTTTTCATAGCGAAACTCAACCCAATGCGTAAAATCATGCCAAATCTTGGCCCCTCGCTTGAGCGGGGAGAGAATGTCAATAACCACTAAAACTCGAATATACCTGCCTTCACGACTACCAGAAGTGGGGATAATTACATCCAAAACCTAACCCATCGGTTGGCAAAGTTTGGTGCCAATGGTCTCTGTAAAACAGTCAAGAGGAAGACCCCGGATATGAACCCAGACAGGGGAACGATGGAATGATAGCATATGTGGTTGAAGACCGGCCTCCCATCTACGCAGAACCAAAAAACTATTGTTGAAAAACCAGGGCTTGCCATTGAGAACACGAAGTAAATCACGATATTCTGTAAAAATGAACTAAAAAAGATTATCCCCAATCTCAAGAATCTTAAACCCTTTAGGGTTCCCCCAAATGAGTGACATGGTGTTCTTAAGGCCATAGAGATTAATGGGTTTGGTAGTGATAACCTTCCCAATGAGAGACAGAGCACACTCAGCCACACTGGATCGGATATCAATCGGACTTAGAACAACTTCATCCGCTTCATCAGTAGTGAGAACAAAAGTCTTGAAACGAATAGAAAAGTCATCATCGCAAGATAGAGTGATTGTCTCTGACGCCATTGATGAACAGGGAAAGAGAAAGAAAGAAGAAAAACGGAAGGAAAAGAAGAAGATGGAGGAAAAAAAAGGGGAACATGAAGGAATCTTCACTGTGGACAGAGAAGAAAAAGCTTGCAAAAGCAAGATAACATCCTTACTCGAGAGAGAAGGAACTAGAAAAAATGTATTTTCCGTAAGAAAATTAATATGAGATAACGTACACTACTAGAAAATTAATGTCTATTTTTTTGCAACCGCCTATTTAATCGTGGCAAAAAATACATTTGCCACAGCATAATATGAGACACAAAGTGAGAGTAAAAAGTCCCATTTTATAAGTCCCAATTTTTATTTCTTTTATTTTCTTTTATTTATATGCTCCCTTCCCTTAGTTTTTCCCTAACCAGTCTCACACCAACTCTCGACATCACTTTCTCTCGCACATTCATCCTCGCCTAAAGAACACTGGTATGAATCTATCTCTCGATCTCTGTCTCTCTCTCGATCTCTGTCTCTCTCTCACAATCTCATTCTCTGACCACACATTATTTGTACTTTTTTTGGATAATTTTTTTTCTCCTAAAAACATCTCTATACAAGTACATATATGAATTTATATATGTATCTCTATGTATTGATTGAATAATCATTCTTATTTTGTTTTCAGGCTCTCGAATGATCCAATCGTTGATCAGCAGTGACGGAAAAAATCAACTCATGTGAGAAAAGAAACCGTAACTTCCTCAATCGAAGTAAGTTCTAATATATTTGTTTACATATTTGTTCTGGTTTTGATCTTGTTTAGATTTGTATTGAACAACTCTTGTTAGCTTTCTGTTCATTGTTTGGGAATTGATATCAATTTATTAGCATTTGTAGTTTGAATGCCATGTTTATTGATAAATGTGTTCATTTAAAATACAGTTAAGGTGTTGGTTATTGTTGATGTTGTGGTTATAATTAACAAAAAAAAAATTCAACAAAGGCGAATGGGAATTAGTTTTTGTGAGGTAACACAAGGAAAATCAAAACTGTAAGCTTCTATGAAATTCAGTATTGCTGCTAGATTTTCTCCAAAATTATGAGAGAGGTCAATGAAATTTACCTTTATCTTTATTATAAACATTACTCATGCAGAACGCAAAAGTGAGTTAGAATGTCTAAAAATGCTTTAAAAAGATTGATCATCTATATGAAAACTGCCAAATAAGATTAGAAGCTAAACAAGAATGGCTATAACCATGGAAAAATTCTGGAGGACCAGAACATTGGTAAAGACTTTGCAGACTCTGTGTCTAATAGTCTTTTCAACGAAATAAAACATTAAACAAGTACTACAGTTGACTGTTGCCTCGTGATATTCTAACGCTAACTCATCTAACTTTGTACCTGCATAGAAAAGCTCTTCCTACTTCTCTATTCTTAAAATCACACTTCAGATCAAGCTTGAATATGACATTTAGTTTATTTTTGTCCACTAGAGTAAATTTCCAGAAGTGGTCACAGAATTATGCATAAAGTTGATATTCCCTATGGGAAATGTTAGGTGTCATGAAGAATTTTCATGAAAACTGTCATGAAAACCATCTGCACCGTTAGATCAGGTATGTGTCTCATGATTCAACGGTGCAGATGGTTTTCATGACAGTTTTCATGAAACGTAACAGGACCCATTCCCTATTCCAATGCATTTTGTACACCTCTTATCCAAACTTCCAAAGAATTTCTAGTTTATCCATAAAATTGTTGGGAAGGATGGACATGGTATTGCAAGAATTATGGGAGAGGAGTGCCCTGGAGTGTAGTGTATGCGCGAGGCAGTGGGCCCATCCTAATCATCAATAGCCCCTTCATTTATTGATGAGATCACATGACATGTGACACAAGATGTTGAGAGAGGTGCAATACTTACAAATTGATAAATTTTACGTTTTATCAAATTTATATATATATATATATATATATATGGAAATTATTAACACATTATACTAACATATTGTAGGTGCTTGATGCATTTAGTGGGCAACAAGATTCAAAGAAGATGAGGTGCTTTTTTAACTTTATTATTTCATTTGATGAATAGAGATATTGTTACAATTGACCTTGGAATTGGTTTCTAGATTAAGTCAGTCCGTATACGAAGTTATCATATATATATATATATATTTTACTTGTGGTGGCTTTGAATTTTTGTTTCGTGATTTGATTCATTGTTCTCGTTTATGTGATGAAGTTACCAGAAAAAAACTATACTGTTTTGTTTGGCTATGGAAAAGGAAACTATTTGAAATATTGAAGTTTGAATTTCGGGCCTTAACTATATGGGGCCTTGCAAATCAGATTTACTCTGGTTTTTTATTTGAAATAAATTCACAACCCTATAAATCTTAAGCTGGATATTTTGGTTTAGTTGAGATGCGTTTTCTATTATGGAATTCAAAACAGCAAATTTTTTCGCTTATTTTATTATCTAAGTGGTGTTCAAGTGTCATCTGACAGAATCTTAAACTAGGTTACTGATGAACAATAAGAATGTTTTGTGTGTTGCAAGCTGAGAGAGTGATAGCTATAAGGTGCTTGAATGAGAAAACTTGGTGCTTATATGATGTACGTTGTCAATACATGGGTTCGTGGATGATCGTTATGATGATAGCTGCTTCTTTTCTTTTCTTTTTTTCTTCTTTTTTTATTGAATTAGAAAGTAAGTTACATTGAAGTAAAAATAAAAAATAAAAAAAATAGGTTCATACAAGGGACTATTTTACGATAAGAAGAGAACCTAATATATCAGATAATAAAAGAGGATACAAACTTAACAATAAAATTAGCTTCTCTGTGGACAAATACGCCCTGGAAATTACTCGTTAGTTGTAGGCACTCGTTCAAACAAAATTTCGTTTTGTTTAGTTATTGGTTGTTCGCTTGGAAAGTTGTGTAGTTTTTTCCACGAATTAGATTCAATAATTAACCATTGGGTGTTAGCTTGAATAGTCCAAAGTTCAGCTGTATTGTTACTTGTACCAATGGGACATTCGAAAGCTTAAATGCAGTGACAATTTGATTTTTTCTGTGATATTTCTGTGAGATGATTAAATGATTAACTCTTTTTAAACTAGTATTGATTTTAAAAACAATTCTGAACCTCTTTGCACCCTTGTTGGAAAAGGTTTTGGCATCCAAGTTAGGCAATTAATGTGCTCTTTGTATCTATTTTTATTTTGGCATCCAAGTTAATCAACTAATATATTGATGTATATTTTTGCAGGTAGTGTTGACGGAGTAGTTGATATGATTGAGTGGGTGATATTGAGAGCCACTATAACAAAATGCACTTTTGGCGACTAAATTCTGCGACTGAAAAAAATTTAGTCGCCAAAAGTTGTGGAATTGGCGACCAAAATTTTTTTTAGTCGGCAAAAGTACAATATTTAGCTACTAATTTTTTTTAGTCAGGGTATATTGATTATTGACGACTAAAAAAAATTTAGTCACCAAAAATGCTACAATTGGCTACTAAAACATGTTTTAGTTGTTGTATGATTTGTTTTGGCTACTAAAATTAGTTAGTCGCCGAATGAAAAATAAAAATTTAATTTTTATCTTTGGCGACCAAATTTTTGGTCACGAAAAGTGTGTTTTTAGCTACTAAAATTTTTTTTAGTCGCTGTATGATTAGTTTTGAATACTAAAATTATTTAGTCGCCGAGTGTAAAATAAAATTTTAATTTTTATCTTTGGCGACCAAACTTTTGGTCAGCAAAAGTGTGTTTTCAGCAACTAAACAATTTTTTAGTCGCCAAAAAGCTAAAATATTTAGAGGGAAATATTTCAAATTTTGGAGGGATTTATCAAATTAATTGGCGACTAAAAAATTTTTGGTCGCTAATTGTGTAAAATGATATATATTTTCAGCGCCTCTTTTTTTTTTTTTCAGCCTCTCTCTGTCTCTGTCTCTTTCTTTCTTCTCCTCTTGTCTTCACCAATGGTGGATCTCTCTCCTCACCCATAATCTTCTTCAAGGTGTTGTAGTACAGTGAAAGAGATGGGTGTTGTGTTCACCACCCATAATCTTCTTCAACATCAGTGTACTGCCATAGCAACTCCGCGACTGTCCACCACCATTGAAGAGGAAGATCAGCAAATAGCAAAAACCCAATGTAGCATCGACACCCACCCTCGTTCTTCGCTACCGATGTTGAATTCCCCAAATCATAGCTTTTTTGGACTTGCAATTCAGTAATGATTGAACTGTATTATTGTATACGTACATACACAGATCGATGAGATATATATCTATGATGAGAAAAAGCAAAGGAGTTGGTCTGATTTTTGTTCCATTGTGTTTGCTTGATGGGAAATTGTTTTTGCCTGTTTGTTTTTGAGTTTGGTTTGTGCTAATGCATATGTGGTTTGCCATGAATTTCTGCTTCTGCTCACCAACTGTTTGATGCAATGCCTAAATGAAAAATTCACCATAGACCAAATTATCTGTCCTCTTTTATTTTGATTAGTGATATCTGTCTTTTGTTTTCCGTCTTCATGAACTAATTTAAATTCGCGTACAAATCTCTATGACAAGGCCATAATCTCCTTTGGTTTCTAATATTTTTTAAGGATCAAAATTCACAATTAGTCATGATAGTCAGCGTGAAATACACTTAAAACACCTAGCTAGTAACTGTAGACACCCCATTTTTGGCCGACCTTAAGACTCAGATGTCACTGATTGAACGCTCGGTGATATTTCATATTGCGCTCGTTCAGAAGTTTCAGAGTCCCAGCTGCAAGCCTTGCCTCTAGACTTCCGGACTCTTTCATGCTTTGCCTCGGTTTGCGAACCAAGCTCTGTTTTCTCTATTTTCTCTTCCCGAAGGGAGAGAGAGGTCTCGTAGATCATCTCTCAGTGGCCGTAGGCTACGTTTCGTGGTCATAGGCCATTTTTCCCATTTAGAGCCCGGTTTTCGGTTTTTTTTTGGAGCCGATGGCCATGTGCCTCGGTTCGGGACCGCCTAACCACCTCCGTTTGCTCCAATTTTTGGCACACACCTTATTTACTCCCTTTTGGGGGACACTGTGGCCCGAGAGACCAACTTCGTGGTCGAATGCCACCTCCGGTGCTTAACAGCCCATTTTCGGGGCCCCAGGCCGCGCGTTTCAGTCCCCGAACCTCCATTCTGCATCCGTTTTGGTTCATTTTTGGTGGAGGCCTTATTTTCATTGTTAGGAAGCTTGTAGGAGGGTGGGAGGCCAGCAATTTTTCTGAAAAGCCAGCTTTATTTCCTCATCGCTCTCCGTCGCCCGTTTTCCTCACTAAAAAGCTAATGTTGACCACCCCGGGGCCACTTTCTTTAGCCCTAAACCCCATATTTGTGTTGTACACACCTGGGAGGCCACCAATATGTATAGGCCGACCAGCAATTGTGCTTGAACCTTTTGAACCCCTCTAAAAAATGGATTTTTCTCTCTCCTGGTTCACATTCTCCGGGTTTCAACCACATAGTTGTGTTGTGCACACATGGGAGGCCACCTTTTTGAGGTGGCCGGCCAGCAATCTTCATTGACCCTTTGGACCCTTGGTCGGCTGGCCATGGGGGGTGGCCGGCCGGCCCCTTGAACCTTCTGAACCTGGCCGGCCATGACCCTCTCACCTGGTTCCTTACGGCTGTACCCTCTGTTTCCCCCCAGATCCTGTATCCGAGGGGGGGTCTTTTGGGGGGGAAATTTAAATTTGATTTTCTCCCCTTTTCTCCACTCCTCTCCTCTATAAAACCAGCTCCTCAGCTCCTTGTTTGAGGGTTACAAAAATTTTTTTGGAGCTCTTGTATTAAATCTCTCTCTTTCTCTATTCCAACCCTCAAAACACCCTTGGTTCTTGGCCATTTCTACACCAATCCACAGCACCACCCCTCCACCTCCATTCCAGCAACTTGAAGGCTACCTCAAGAGGCTAGGAGCATCATTTCTTGGACCAAAAGCTGTTGAAGACCTAGGCTACAAGGGTGAGTCCCCCTTTTCCCTCTTTCTTGCCTTGGTTTGCATGCTATCTAAGCCATACTTGCAAGCTTTTTTGGGCTCCGACCCAAACTTTAAATAGTCGTATTTTGAGCCCCTTTTCATGTTTGATCAAGGACCTCCTACTGTTTGAGGTCTCCTACTATCACTTGCCTCTTTATCTCTCTTTTAGGCCATTTTTTTGCATAGTATTTTAGGCTTATTTGTGAGTTGTTTTGGACTTGGTCATAAGCTGTGAAATATCTTGTTTTGAGCCCCTCTTCAACTTTGTTGAAGGGCTCTCCTCTGTTTGAGAACAGTAGCTACCACTTGTCTCTTTACCCCTCTTTTAGGTCTTTTCTTGCATGATAGTTTGGCCTTATTTTTGATTATTTTCGTGGCTTGATGTAAACTGTAAAGTACCTTGTTTTGAGTCCCTCTTAATCGTTTTTGAAGGGCTCTTTGCCATTTGGGGTCAACTGCTGTCCCTTGTGTTTAATCTCCCTTTTAGGGCCATTTTTGCATGATAGATTAGCCCTATTTGTGTTCATTTTTGAGACTTGTTATAAACTGAAAATATGCATGTTTTGGGACTGTCTTGCCTTTGTCTTCACACTTCATGATCAAATAATGCATGCTTTGTATAGCTGTAAGTCATTCCATGTGCCTAGTTTCGAGTTTCGGGGTTCATTCCATGCATCGGGTGCCATGTTTCCATGTTTCGAGGCTGTTTTGTATCATATTTCAGTGCTGAAATTCGTATGTTTGCATATCATGTTCCATGCCTTGCCATGCTTTGGGTAGAGTGGCATTTGATGCCTTAGGCTTGGTCCTCGGTTTGCATGCATGTGTGCACGCATTTCGAGTGTCTCATTTTCATCTCATGGCCACTAATGTGAGTGTGGCTGAGGTCCATTCATGTTGGTGTAAGTCCATTATGGATTGTGTATGTCATTTCAATTCATAGCATTGCGTATGCTAGGTTATATGTTAGAGCATCGTGTATGCCATGTTACATCGCGCATTGTGTATGCCATTTCATAGCATTGTGTATGCTAGGTTGCATGTTAGGATTGCATTCATGCATGTCATGCATATTGCATTGTGTTTGGGATAGGAGTTAGCCCGAGCACAGGAAACGAGGGACGTTTCGCACTCCGAGTGACGGAACATGTCTCAATTCCCGATTGCCGACACTCCGGATTACCCATGATAGAGTTTGGGTCTTGTTGTGTTTACATGTGCATTCATTTCATATTAAGTCTTGCAAATCGACTCCTCGGCCATCATGCATCGAGATGCGTGATTGGTGGCACGAGGATCGAGGACTACACTCCCTGAAGAGTAGTCATGCATATATATGTGAAAATACTTTGCCATGCCCCTTTGTTGCTCTCTGTTGCAGCAAATCAGAAATCAACAGCCTCCCGGAGCTTGGCACGCATCCCGAGAACAATTGTAAATAGAGGCAAATCGGGGCATCGCAGTGGATTTTCGCGCAAGGCTACTCAAGCATGCATCATCCATCATTCAGAACAGAGCTGAGGTAATCCATGGTTTTACGTGCCAATTTACTGCTTTCCTAGATTAATTTGTTAATTGATTAGGGTTTTGTAATTATTTGGACTGTGGGTGAAGGTTGTGTGTGTGATGTATGTCTTCCAACCCCATGTCTTTCTCCCTTTTATTTACCTGCTTATGATGGTTAGATTAGGGCTTGTTTCAATTAGCATACAGTATGATAGCATGTTTGTATTCATTCATCTGTTTTGCATGCACCGGGCTCGGCGCATCATATTAACTGCATTGTATTTTCAATTCCAAGTTGAATACATGTTAGCTGTAGCATTTCATATGCCATGTTTAGAATAGCCGAGCCTGCTATAGTTGCATTTTTGCATGTGTTGCATTAGGCATTTCTGTATAGTTAGGATCATGCATGGATTTGTAACCTAGCTTCTGTTTTGGCTTGGAGTACTCGGTAAGTTTTATGCTTTAGCATCCTTGCATGTGTGTGAGTGACTGCCATGATAGCATGCTTACCATGAGGCTAATTGCTTATGTGATATGACTGCCAAAGTGCCTGTGGGTGAATGTTGGGTTATTTGAATTGGAACAATTCATTAATTGTGAGTTTTAAGCCCACTAGATAGTGGCAAAAATCATGTTTTCTAAGCCCACCCGAGGGTGGCAAATCCACGTCTTAGCCTACTTGCGGGTAGCACCATCAAACCATTTTCAAATAAACAAACATGAAATATTTTGTTCCAATTTATGCTGTGCGCATCACATAGTAAATCTAGGCTAATAACCGGAATAAGAACGCATAATGTTTTCAAAATTAGATATCATGGTTAGTAGAGACCGATCTTTGATCGGGCGAGCGGGGGTGCTCACGAAGTGACCTTCCCCAATCGTACCCAAGTTCCCGAGTCGGGGCAACTTTGGTGATGACGGACACGTGGCCTTAGGCAACGAGTCAGGGTTTCCTAAATTTCCCAAAATAAAATATTTAGGTGGCGACTCTGTATCTGGCAAAGCAGTCCATGTTTGGCACTTCTTTCAAAAATTTGTTTTCTCAAAACGACTTGCCGGATTTGGACTCTTTGGTTCAGATTTAGAACCGTGACAAATTTGAGAGTCCTGAGCTGTAGTGACCCCAAATGAACAGAACGGGAGCTCGTTCCTCCCGGGGCGTTCGGGGACGTCTACAGTTTCTGGCGACTCTGCTGGGGAGTTTAGAGAACTTGACTCGAACTCATGATATCTGTTTTTGACTACACTTGTGTGTTTCTTTGCATTGCATTTGCATTGGTGCGCCTAGGACACCGTGTTTGCCATCTGCTATTCCTGAACGGTTTGCCGGAGGCTTGTCTTGTCAAGGCATGACCATAAGGCTGACCGGTTGTGGGCTCTGCCAGTATGGGAACACAAACCCCAGTTTTACCGAGGCACCCTCTTTGACCATTCGACCTAGTGCATATTCGGATCCATAGTGACCATTCCAAACTAGGACAGGTTGCTTACCCGTTTATAGGTTGTTTGAAACCGCTCTGTGCGTAGTGAAACCCTAGCTCCTGACAAAATAGGACAGGGAAACCCTACCCCAACATTGGGGTGTTTTGGCTCTCACTTATCTGTTATGTGCTTTAGAGTGCGTCTCTACAGGAATGCATGTATCAGTCTACAAGTTTGGGCATCAGGCCTGCGGGCACCAGTTTAGTAGTTTGGGCATTAGACCTGCGGGCACCAGTTCAGTACTTTGGGATTCAGTTCACCTGAAGGCATCAGTTTATGGGCAAAATTTTGGGCAGAATTCTGTAGGAGGCACATTCATTCAGCTTTGCTCATATGGGTTATCGTGAAATCGGGCTGAGATGCTGCATGTTTTCTCTTTTACTAGGTAGTCTGGGAACCATAGCTTCAAAGGGCTCCAATATCCCCCGGGTACACCGAACTTGTATTGATAAACTTTGTCGGGTCAGAGATTCAATTCAAAGGCAATCAGTGTTCCTTTACTAGAGGCAGGGTAAAAAAGTCGGTCAGGCATAGACCACCAGTACAGCAGCTACCAGCTCAGTGGTCTTTGAACAGCCAGGTTGAGATTTCTGAGCCTACTGCAGACACAGGTATACCAGTTGCTCAGTTAGATCAGGACAATATGTCGGGTCTGGAAGAGATGGTGCGCCAACTCTAGGATAGTATAAAAGCCATGCAGCAAGATGCTGTCCGTCAAGCGGAATTCACCAAGCAACAGGCCGTCGTCATAGCCCAACAGGCAGAGACAATTGCCAGGTTAGAGCAGCAAACTGGAGTATCTACTTCACACCAAGCTCCTTCCCCACCAAGAGTTCCCATACTCAGGGAAGCAACCCATGTCCAGGATGATACGGACATTCCAGGCAGGCCAGCTCCGCCCTCGGTGCTACCCCAGCTGTCTAAAACACCCACCAACCTGCCAGACTCCCCCTTTGAGTTCGAGACGGACCCCACAGCATTGAAAGTGAGCAAGCTTGAGAAATTGTTCAAAAAGTCTCAGGGGGCCCGCTCTATTCCTGATATAGAGGATGGTTATACTGACTCGGTGGCGACCTTGCCGGAGCGGTTTAAAATGCTGCATATTGATCGATTTGATGGCTCTGAAGACCCAATGGTGCACCTCAAACTATTTTCTGATATCTTGAGGCCAATGGGTTTGACCACAGCCCAGAAATTGTCACTATTCGACCGAACCCTGTCTGGGATAGCCGCAATCTGGTATGCAAAATTGGAGGACTCTGTAAAACAGAATTGGGATGAAATGGCTGAGGCCTTTATTGCTCAATACTCCTACAACACACAGATCGAGGTCACGACTCGTGATCTCGAAGTCACCCGCCAAGAGCCAAAGGAGGGTTTCTCAGAGTTCGTGACAAGATGAAGAGCAAAGGCCTCAATGATGACTATAAGGCCTTCCGATAAAGATCAGATCAGGATGATTGTTCGGAATCTGCATGGCAAGTTGCTGCAAAAGATGGTCGTTCTACCTCTGTTTACCTTTCCAGCCCTTCATGAAATGGGGGTTCAAATCGAGGATGCCATCAGACAAGGGATCTTTGTAGAAGATAATGAGTCTTTGAAGAGGAATGTTGCTCGCAGTTCCAATGCTACTCCTGATGGTAGCACAGCTGCAAAATGCTCAGAAGTAGACACTATCACCACTTCCCTCAATGACCAAAAACCAACCACTTCAACTCGGCCCCAAGCCCGAAAATTCCATCCTCTTTAAATGAGTCTCTCCCAAGCTTTGAAAAAGCTGCAAGAAGAAGGGCACCTAGAACTCCTAGAACCCCAACCCCTTCCAAATCCTCTTCCACCAAGATATGACCCAACTAAATACTGTGCCTATCATCAACAATACGGTCATGATACAAACCGTTGCATCCGCTTCCTTCATAAGATTCAGGATCTTATTGACGAAGAGACCCTAGCTCTACCAAAAGGACCTCAGGTTAGTACCGATTCGTCACCTCCCCATCTCAACCTCATCCATACACTACCATCCACCTTCGACCCCAGCATATACATCACCCCAGCCCATCTACCCAAGGCTGAGGTGTTCATTCCAGAAAGCATGGACTTATGCATGATGGATGCACCTGGACCCCAATCATCTCAAACCCGTGAGCCCACTACTTCTGAGCTGAAGAGAATGATCGAAGATCTTCAGAGAACTGTGACAGATTTGGCCTCCGGGACATCGGCTCCGTCATCAACCACATCACATACCAGGGAGTTCATGTCAAAAGGCTCCCCAGTCTTGGAACGGGCTGTATTTGAGGAATGCCAATCCCTTGGCAAAGTGGAGGCGAGTGGAAAGAACAAGATAGGGGCAGACATGGATCCCCGTGAACATCTTATGTTGGCTGTTGAGACTTTGAAGGCCGAAGGACTAAACAAACAGTAAGTGCTTGCAGTGGTTGCAAAAACTGTGGATGATACTTTTGCCACTCAAGTTGGAGGGAGTCTGAATCAAGGGGCAAGCTGAGACAAGAGATGTTGTACCAGAAACACCCCTTTCAGCTCCAATCCTACACTCGGAAGAGATCATCAAAAGTCAGCACCTACCGACCCTTTCGCCGGTACATCCAACACAACCAGCTCACAACCTGCCAAATACCCACCTCGGGGCCAGAGGGTGTTCACCCCATTAGACATGTCTCTGTCAACGGCCTTGAGGGTCCTGATCGAAAAGGGGCATCTGAAGCCCCTGGAGCCGCGGCCATTACTGAATAAACTTCCTCTCTCCCACAACCCGGCGAAGTACTGTGTCTTTCATCAACAAGCTGGCCATGACACTGACATGTGTCTTCGTTTTCACCATGAAATACAAGATCTGATTGATAAAAAGGTCATCTCCGCGTCAGGTCCTGCAAAGTCTATCGGCACCGGATCGGTGAACTTGGGGGATAATGTGACCATGTGATCAAGGGATGAACCGCCTGCGGATGGCGCTCAGTTTACTCCAGATATGGTGGATGGCATGCACTGTTTTAAGCACATTTGCGAATGTTGTTAATTTGTACTTTCTGACTTGGGTATTGGGTCAGTCTTGTTGTTTTGTACAGAGTAAGTCTTTTCTTACTAAGTCAGTTGGGTCTATCTTGTTGTACCGAGTCAGTCCTATTTTGTTGGAGTCGGGTGATTTCGGGGGTGTTACCTCAGACATCACTTGCTAGTTTTGTGTTTGTCTTTTCGTTTTCTTTTGAGCCTGTTTCTGCCTTGGAGCCAGTAATGCCAACAGATTTGAATGAACAACAGTGATTTTTGCACTCTTGTGTTTGCTTCTGCCATGTGCTAGTTGTGCCGGGATTTGAATGAAACGGCAGTGCATTCCACCTGCTCTCTTGTGCCTTGAAATTATTGCATTGACCTAAGTTTTTCAAAACTTTTTTTGAACACTGCGGTGAAAACGAAGAGGAAGGAATTCCTCGGGTTTTGAAAAAATTTGATCAATTGAGAGAAAGAGAGGCATGCTAAGCCCTAACTGAATGAAAGGATCCTGGCTTGATCCAGATTGGTTCTACACTGTCTTCAGCGCGAGCGACTAGTCGCTTTTTTAAAAGATTTCAAAAAAAATGTTTTACGCGGTCCTGCGAAGACCTATGTGGAATCGCTCTTGAGATCGTACAGCTTAGGATCGCTCTCAGCCTTGAGACTCGACCCCCCTTTATTTTCCGACCTTGAACCTTAACTCAGAATGTTCAACGGTCAACCGCAATGTGAGGCCTGTGTGGCCAGATTCGAAGCAGCCCTCGACCTAGGGGCAGAAAAATGTCAGATGTGCTCGAAGAGTCGAAGATGGATCATCCTGCAAATCAATGAAGACTGGCAAGAATGCCAAATCCCAGAAGAGAAGAAAGAAGAAAGTATTGCTGAAGAACAACTGAGTTCCTATCCACAACACTAGGGGCAAATTCAGCCCCCATGGAATGGACTCCTGCATCTTTAGCGAACAGCAGTCACTCTCCTGGATTTAGATGGATTCGAGATCTCAGAACCATTTGACATGGACCAAGCTACACTTTTACCCTTGAGAGGCTCGTTGGGCCGAAAACCCGAAAGGGCGACCCAGGCAAAAGTTAGAGCGAGAAAAAAGAGAAAAGAAAAGAACAAAAGAGATAAATGCAAAAAAGAAAATGAAATGAAGAAAATGCAAAAAAAATGAAAAAAAAAAAGAAAAGAAGAAAAAGATGGACAAAAAAAGAAAAGAAATGAAAACGAATTGAAGAACATAGCTCGCAAGGTTGAAAACCCGCAAAGGGCGGCCTTGGCAAAAGTTAGAGTGCAAAAGGAGAGGTTAATACCCGAGTATACCTTAACCCCGAACTACGTAAGGCTTGATTCCCATCTTTGGGATACGTAGGCAACTTCATTCTGAAGTCCAGCCGTAAAACACTTCAAATTGATTGTGCCCATGTAATGGTTTTGATCATCTTCGCTTTCTCTGTATCCGAGAATTTGGTTGTGTTCGTCACTCTGAGGACTGACTACAATGCGCTGTGGGGCCATTCAGACAAGGGGCAACTTTCCATTGCCATTCAATGCGCTGTGGTGCCGTTCAAACAAGGGACAACTTTCCGTTGCCATTCAATGCGCTGCAGTGCCGTTCAAACAAGGGGCGACTGTCCGTTGCCATGCAGCTCCCCTCAAGCAAGGGGCAATTTTCCTTCGAATCTGAGGTTGTGCATCTCGAGAGTGGGTTCTATGCTTGTTGAGCAGTGGTCATTTGAAAAAATAGTTTTTGAGAATTTTTACTAAGGTTGACTGATCTTCTCTCGAAAACTATTCTATTTTTCCAAAACTGGACCTTTTTCTTGGACCCAAAAAAGGAAAATTTTCAGTGCTCATAACCTAACTTGCATGATTTTGAATCAGAAAATCGAACAAGCGTGTTAATCTAACTCTCATTTTGGTTAAAATTGTTTTAGTAGAAAGCCAAAAACAAAAAATGGTCAAAATAATGAACTAGGGGCACAGTTGAGTCAGATGTTCTGTCTTTTCCCCATTGTCAACATACATGCCAGAAAAGGCGCCATACTTGCCAAGAAGGGCACTCTACCTGCCAGAAAAGGCACAACTGAAGGCGACAGCGAAAGGGCTGAAAGCTCTCTCATCCTCCAAGCAGCGAGATATCAAGCCAAGTGCGAAGCACAAGATTGGAACGGATCAAGATACTCCATTCCCTCATCTGGTGCATCGACAGATGTCACCGGAGGAAATAGCTACGAACTAATTATGTTGGGCAAGAACCCGCAACTTTCTGTTTATCCATCAACCACCCAGGGGAGGGATAAAAAATGAGAGATTGAAGAATAAAGAGATGTGCGCTGAGAGAAAAAGTGAGAAAAGGGTTTTTTCAGAAAAATAGAGCCTGAGGGTCGAGTGATGTGAGAATCACAAATAAGAAAAGGGTGAGAAATAATACCCGGAGAAACTGGCTCCTCGTGCACCAAGAGGTCTCTTGTCTTTATAACACAGTTGAGTGTTGTGTTTGTGTGTTTTGTTTGTCTCAATTCTTGTTTTGAGTTGTTTAAGTGTCAATAGATGTGTTTAGGTTGTTCTACCTTTGTTTTCCATTGTTGAGTCGTTTTGGCTGTGGTCTGTTGTAGGCTCAATACCCGGTTGAGAACCCTTTTCTCATTTCAATTTCGAAAATCGTTTTGTGCTCAGAGTGCCGTGTCGTTCTCTACATTTGTGCAAATCAGGATTGGTTCTTTCATAAAGCTGCGGGATTCAACCCAGGTCATGTGAAAACAGTAAAACCAGGACCCATCTGAAGCTATGAAAGTTCCGGGCTACAAAGCAAAAGAAAAGAGAGAAAATGTCGGACATCCAAGATTGTTTCAACTTCTGCAAGTTTCGTCATTGCATCCTGTATGTTCAGAATGAGCAGTGTCTTGTATGAGCTGTGTGCCGAATAAACAAAATACTGTGTTATGGGCTGTGAGTTCAGAATGAGTTGTGTTCAGAACGGACCATGTGTTCAGAATCAGCGGTGACCTGCGTGAGCCGTATGTTCCAAAATAAGTAGAATATTGTGTTATGAGCTGCGTGTTCAAAATAAGCAGTATGCCGATACGAGCTGTGTGTTCAAAGTGAACAGAATACTGTGTTGACTGTTTCACTGTTTCAAGCCAGAATGGCAATCAGAAGTGCTCTCTCTGAGTACCATTCCCCGTCAGAGTAAAGCGGTTTACCGCCACTCACTCCATGAGGTGCTTTCTAGAGTGCTGCTTTGCCTATTTATTGCATTCCCTAAACATCATGCTCTACATTGCTTGTAACATGTACTTTATCATCGCACTTGTTGCGTTTATTTGCATCTTGTGTTATCTTATATCCTTTTGCGCCGTGCTGCGTTTAGAATCGTTGTCCTCTGGGACTTTCTCAGGTTGCGTTGTGCGCGCACCCGGGCGGTTGTTTTTGGACCTCCTCTCACGATTTCAGCGTTGTTTGAGTGTCCATTTCCTCACACGATTTCAACGTGTTTGGAATTTATCTCAGGTTGCGTTGTGTACGCACCTGGGCGGTTGTTTTCGGACCTCCTCTCACGATTTCAGCGTGGTATGAGTGTCCCTTTCCTCACACGATTTCAGCGTGTTTGGAATTTATCTCAGGTTGCGTTGTGTACGCACCTGGGCTGTTGTTTTCGGACCTCTTCTCACGATTTCAGCGTGGTTTGAGTGTCCCTTTCCTTACACGATTTCAGCGTGTTTGGAATTTATCTCAGGTTGCGTTGTGTACGCACCTGGGCGGTTGTTTTCGGACCTCTTCTCACTATTTCAGCGTGGTTTGAGTGTCCCCTTCCTCACACGATTTTAGCGTGTTTGGAATTTATCTCAGGTTGCGTTGTGTACGCACCTGGGCGGTTGTTTTCGGACCTCTTCTCACGATTTCAGTGTGGTTTGAGTGTCCCGTTCCTTACGCGATTTCAGCGTGTTTGGAATTTATCTCAGGTTGCGTTGTGTACGCACCTGAGCGGTTGTTTTCAGGCCTCCTCTCACGATTTCAGCGTGGTTAGAGTGTTTCTTTCCTTACACGATTTCAGCGTGTTTGGAATTTATCTCGGGTTGCGTTGTGCGCGCACTTGGGCGGTTGTTTTCGGACCTCTTCTCATGAGTTCAGCGTGGTTTGAGTGTCCCCTTCCTCACACGATTTCAGCGTGTTTGGATTTTATCTCAGGTTGCGTTGTGCGCGCACTTGAGCGGTTGTTTTCGGACCTCTTCTCACGTTTTCAGCATGGTTAGAGTGTTCTCTTCCTCACACGATTTCAGCGTGTTTGAAATTTATCCCAGATTGCGTTGTAGACGCGCTGGGCGGGTTGTTTTTGGACCTCCTCTCACGATTTCAGCGTGGTTTGAGTGTCCCGTTCCTCACACGATTTCAGTGTGTTTGGATTTTATCTCTGGTTGCGTTGTGTGCGCACTTGAGTAATTGTTTTCGGACCTCTTCTCACGTTTTCAGCATGGTTAGAGTGTTCTTTTCCTCACACGATTTCAGCGTGTTTGGAATTTATCCCAGGTTGCGTTGTAGACGCACTGGGCGGGTTGTTTTTGGAGCCTCCCCTTCCTCACACGATTTCAGCGTGTTTGGAATTTATCTTAGGTTACATGGAACGCGCTCCTGATTGATTTTCTTTGTTCTTCCTTCACTTACGAGTCCAGTGTGGTTGGCGTGTGTTCACCCTTTGCATCTATTACATCACATCTATTATATCGTATCTATTTTACTGTCTGGTCTAGGAGACCTTAAATCCTCCGGTCTAAGGAGACCTTAAATCCTGCATCTTTTTTCGCACTGTCTTGTGCACTCCCGGGTCTAGGAGACCTTAAATCCTCTAAAGGTGCAATTCCTTTGGTATTTGTCGTGCCCGAACGACTTCCAGTGGTCTGGTATAGCCACCTGCCTGTGTTAGCAGTAAGTTCCTAGGAGATCAACTGAGACGGTGAAAACTAGAGTTCGAATGGCTCTTGCCTAGAACGCAAAGGTTCGGGATCTCCGAGACTAAAGTCTGGTTTAAATACCCAGAGGTATATCCTCAGCTTGAGATCTGTATGGCAGCCCCATAGATTGAGATAACATGTGTATGCGCCTCAATTCTGGATACTGAACCAACCTAGTCTGTCACCCTGTTGGAGAATAGGGAAAGCTGCGACCATAGTCAGGGAGAAAAGTAGTACCTGTGGCTCAATCAAGAAGAAACGAGAGATCCCCAGCAGCATGAGGCACGATATTGCATGTACGGTTCATTCGAGGCTGGTGCGACTAGACGAACCTCGCAGGTATTGTATTTTCTCCGTGTGAGACGTGGCGAGAATTGAATAATTCTCCGTATTCTTAACTGCATGAAATGTGGTTATTGCTTTGCATTTTTGCTTAAAATTGTTGCATCTATTGTGAATGATATAGACAGGCCCACAAAGGCCATGAACCACTATAAATAACCCAAGCCCATCATTCGGGGCCCAATGCATAACCCTGTCGATGGAGTCCGGAACAGCTGGAATCCAATATGGCACCAAGAACCAACAGCATTCAGACACGCGGCGAGTGGAGGACGAGCCACATCAGCAAACAAAGATCTGCAAAGTTATTGCCACTACACATCACCATTAATGCAGTCCATCACATCATTTATTACGACAACACCTCTTCGTCAGAACAAGACCCCCTTACCCTGAGCAAGGTAAGCTACAGCATAGGCTTTCGGCAAGGAGAGCAGGTCGGAAGGGACAACGAAATGATGACAAAAAGATATAAGCAAATGTTGTAGACAAGAAAAAGGTTAAGTTCTCTATCTCGAATCCTCTCCCATATACTCTGCTTCTCTTCCTAACTTGCTCGTCGGAGAGTTTGCTGGGGGACTACTCCGTTCCCCGTTGAACTTGCCTGCAGGTTATCTGGTGGGCTTGATCATTTGGACACGGGCTGGAGGAGCTTAGACCTGTCTGATCCATTCACTGGGACGAACAGCATTAACAGTGAATATGTGCTTCATTACAGCTTACTGCATTTGCATGATCATGAAGTACCTTCGACTTCTTGCATTGTCGGTTGCATTTTGCCCCTGCCTGCGGGCACGCCTGCGGGCGCATCTCTGTTTATCTTGTCTGTTTGTCTAAGTCTTCGGCCTTGTCAAAAATGGGTCGTCTCTGGGCTTTGACATTCACTTCCGTCACTTATGACTTCCGAGTTCTGTCAAAGAGAGGCAACTGTAGACACCCCATTTTTGACCGACCTTAAGACTCAGACGTCACTGATTGAACGCTCGGTGATATTGCATATTGCGCTCGTTCAGAAGTTTCAGAGTCCCAGCTGCAAGCCTTGCCTCCGGACTTCCGGACTCTTTCATGCCTTGCCTCGGTTTGCGAACCAAGCTCTGTTTTCTCTGTTTTCTTTTCCCGAAGGGAGAGAGAGGTCTCGTAGATCATCTCTCAGTGGCCGTAGGCTACGTTTCGTGGTCATAGGCCATTTTTCCCATTTGGAGCCCGGTTTCCAGTTTTTTTTTCGGAGCCGATGGTCGTGTGCCTCGGTTCGGGACCGCCTAACCACCTCCGTTTGCTCCGGTTTTTGGCACACACCTTATTTACTCCCTTTTGGGGGACACTGTGGCCCGAGAGACCAACTTCGTGGTCGAATGCCACCTCCGGTGCTTAACATTCCATTTTCGGGGCCCAGGCCGCGCGTTTCGGTCCCCGAACCTCTATTTTGCATCCGTTTTGGTTCATTTTTGGTGGAGGCCTTATTTTCATTGTTAGGAAGCTTGTAGGAGGATGGGAGGCCAGCAATTTTTCTGAAAAGCCAACTTTATTTCTTCATCGCTCTCCGTCACCCATTTTCCTCACTAAAAAGCTAATGTTGACCACCCCGGGGCCACTTTCTTTAGCCCTAAACCCCATATTTGTGTTGTACACACCTGGGAGGCCACCAATATGTATAGGCCGACCAACAATTGTGCCTGAACCTTTTGAACCCCTCTAAAAAATGAGTTTTTCTCTCTCCTGGTTCACATTCTCCGGGTTTCAACCACATAGTTGTGTTGTGCACACATGGGAGGCCACCTTTTTGAGGTGGCCGGCCAGCAATCTTCATTGGCCCTTTTGACCCTTGGTCGTCCGGCCATGGCGGGTGGCCGGCCGGCCCCCTGAACCTTCTGAACCTGGCCGGCCATGACCCTCTCACCTGGTTCCTTACAGCTGTACCCTCTGTTTCCCCCCAGATCCTGTATCCGAGAGGGGGTCTTTTGGGGGGGGAAATTTAAATTTGATTTTTCCCCCTTTTCTCCACTCCTCTCCTCTATAAAACCAGCCCCTCAGCTCCTTGTTTGAGGGTTACAAAAATTTGTTTGGAGCTCTTGCATTAAATCTCCCTCTCTCTCTATTCCAACCCTCAAAACACCCTTGGTTCTTGGCCATTTCTACACCAATCCGTAGCACCACCCCTCCACCTCCATTCCAGCAACTTGAAGGCTACCTCCAGAGGCTAGGAGCATCATTTCTTGGACCAAAAGCTGTTGAAGGCCTAGGCTACAAGGGTGAGTCCCCTTTTTCCCTCTTTCTTGCCTTGTTTTGCATGCTATCTAAGCCATACTTGCAAGCTTTTTTGGGCTCCGACCCAAACTTTAAATAGTCGTATTTTGAGCCCCTTTTCATGTTTGATCAAGGATCTTCTGCTGTTTGAGGTCTCCTACTATCACTTGCCTCTTTATCTCTCTTTTAGGCCATTTTTTTGCATAGTATTTTAGGCTTATTTGTGAGTTCTTTTGGACTTGGTCATAAACTATGAAATATCTCTTTTTGAGCCCCTCTTCAACTTTGTTGAAGGGCTCTCCTCTGTTTGAGAACAGTAGCCACCACTTGTCTCTTTACCCCTCTTTTAGGCCTTTTCTTGCATGATAGTTTGGCCTTATTTTTGATTATTTTCGCGGCTTGATATAAACCGTAAAGTGCCTTGTTTTGATCCCCTCTTAAACTTTTTTGAAGGGCTCTTTGCCATTTGGGGTCAGCTGCTGTCCCTTGTGTTTAATCTCTCTTTTAGGGCCATTTTTGCATGATAGATTAGCCCTATTTGTGTTCATTTTTGAGACTTGTTATAAACTAGAAATATGCATGTTTTGGGACTGTATTGCCTCTGTCTTCACGCTTCATGATCAAATAATGCATGCTTTGTATAGCTGTAAGTCATTCCATGTGCCTAGTTTCGAGTTTCGGGGTTCATTCCATGCATCGGGTGCCATGTTTCCATGTTTCGGGGCTGTTTTGTATCATATTTCAGCGCTGAAATTCGCATGTTTGCATATCATGTTCCATGCCTTTCCATGCTTTGGGTAGAGTGGCATTTGATGCCTTAGGCTTGGTCCTCGGTTTGCGTGCATGTGTGCACGCATTTCGAGTGTCTCATTTTCATCTCATGGCCACTAATGTGAGTGTGGCTGAGGTCCATTCATGTTGGTGTAAGTCCATTATGCATTGTGTATGCCATTTCAATTCATAGCATTGCGTATGCTAGGTTGTATGTTAGAGCATCGTGTATGCCATGTTACATCGCGCATTGTGTATGCCATTTCATAACATTGTGTATGCTAGGTTGCATGTTAGAATTGCATTCATGCATGTCATGCATATTGCATTGTGTTTGGGATAGGAGTTAGCCCGAGCACGGGAAATGAGGGACGTTTCGTACTCCGAGTGACGGAACGTGTCTCAATTTTCGATTGCCGACACTCCGGATTACCCATGATGGAGTTTGGGTCTTGTTGTATTTATATGTGCATTCATTTCATATTAAGTCTTGCAAATCGACTCCTCGGCCATCATGCATCGAGATACGTGATTGGTGGCACGAGGATCGAGGACTACACTCCCTGAAGAGTAGTCATGCATACATATGTGAAAATACTTTGCCATGTCCCTTTGTTGCTCTCTGTTACAGTAAATCAGAAATCAACAGCCTTCCGGAGCTTGGCACGCATCCCGAGAACAATTGCAAACAGAGGCAAACCGGGGCATCACAGTGGATTTTCGCGCAAGGCAACTCAAGCATGCATCATCCATCATTCGGAACAGAGCTGAGGCAGTCTATGGATTTACGTACCAATTTTCTGCTTTCCTAGATTAATTTGTTAATTAATTAGGGTTTTGTAATTATTTGGACTGTAATTATTTATTCGGGACTGTATTATTTATTCGGACCCTCCGAGCGAGGGCACAACTGTAATAAGTGTGCGTGTGTGTGATGTATGTCTTCCAACCGCACGTCTTTCTTCCTTTTATTTACCCGCTTATGATGGTTAGATTAGGGCATGTTTCAATTAGCATACAGTATGATAGCATGTTTGTATTCATTCATCTGTTTTGCATGCACCGGGCTCGGCGCATCATACTAACTGCATTGTATTTTCAATTCCAAGTTGAATACATGTTAGCTGTAGCATTTCATATGCCATGTTTAGAATAGCCGAGCCTGCTATAGTTGCATTTTTGCATGTGTTGCATTAGGCATTTCTGTATAGTTAGGATCATGCATGGATTTGTAACCTAGCTTCTGTTTTGGCTTGGAGTACTCGGTAAGTTTTATGCTTTAGCATCCTTGCATGTGTGTGAGTGACTGCCATGATAGCATGCTTACCATGAGGCTAATTGCTTATGTGATATGACTGCCTGAGTGCCTGTGGGTGAAGGTTGGGTTATTTGAATTGGAACAATTCATTAATTGTGAGTTTTAAGCCTACTAGATAGTGGCAAAAATCATATTTTCTAAGCCCACCCGAGGGTGGCAAATCCACGTCTTAGCCTACTTGCGGGTAGCACCATCAAACCATTTTCAAATAAACAAACATGAAATGTTTTGTTCCAATTCAGGCGATCCAGTCTATACTTGTATGTTGTGCGCATCACATAGTAAATCTAGGCTAATAACCGGAATAAGAACGCATAATGTTTTCAAAACTAGATATCATGGTTAGTAGAGGCCGATCTTTGATCGGGCGAGCGGGGGTGCTCACGAAGTGACCTTCCCCAATCGTACCCAAGTTCCCGAGCCGAGGCAACTTTGGTGATGACGGACACGTGGCCTTAGGCAACAAGTCAGGGTTTCCTAAATTTCCCAAAAATAAAATGTTTAGGTGGCGACTCTATATCTGGCAAAGCAGTCCATGTTTGGCACTTCTTTTAAAAAAATCTATTTTCTCAAAACGATTTTCCGGATTTAGACTTTTTGGTTCAGATTTAGAACCGTGACAATTTGAGAGTCCGAACTGTAGTGGGCCCAAATGAACAGAACGGGACTCACCCTCCCGGGGCCTTCGGGGACGTCTACAGTAACATATATATGTTTTATTTAAAAAAAATTAGTTTCCTTCTAAGATTTGTAAAACCAGTTTCATTATGAAATTCTGTTCATGCATGTCTGTGTAACAGGTTTACTGATTTAGGATGGAGAAATTGGGGCATCAGAGGCTAACATGTTTTCTTGTGGCATGGTCGACATTGCTTGTTCAAATCTTCTTCATTCATGCTGCAGATTGTAGTCAACATAATGGGTGAGAAACTAAAAGAAGCTTTTTATTGTGAATTTTCTTTCACTGCTTTTCTATTCATTTTATTATGATAATCTCTTATATTGTTTCCTAACTTCAGTTACAATGTTTGACCATTAAAACCGTTGATTAATTTTTGCAAAGTTTACAAGTGAAACTACTACAAGTGGTTTATGAAGCTTGGCAGTGTTAAATGTAACTGAAGGTGTTGCCTTTGCTCATTCACTTTGATGCCACTTATGGTGAACCACAAGTGTCTTCTTTTTTTTTTCTTTTTTCTTTTTTCTTTTTTTTGGTTTGATAGGCAAAAAAAATCCTTTATTAATGAATAAAGAAATCATTACACTTATTGATGAACCATAAGTGTCTTGATGCATTAAGAATTGATACACCTAATAAACCGGATTAGTGAGAACACAAAACACAAACATGAATAAGAATAAGAAACAAAGATCATATATAAATTAACACAAAAAAATTACATGATTCTTTCCAAAAACTAGTTGTGGTTTGTAATATGACCAGAAAGTTATAATATCTAGAGCTAGCCTTTTCTCCCCTCAATTATAAGTACACAGAAATTAGAGCAACATGTGTGTAAAAATATCAAAATATCCTTACTCTAAAATTCGGGATCAAATGGTTAGTACCCAGTCCTTATCAGGATCCACACCACCCTAAAATGATGCTCCAGCTAATGTGGCTTGATTCATCCCAACCATTCCTCTCCCGGTAGATAAGGCTAAAGTAGTAATTTCAATATCAAAAAAAAAAAAGGAACTCTAGAATGATACTGTAGTTCTTGTTAGCAATCCTAAACATAGAAGCCCTCTGAGTCCTGTAGTCATTTTAAATGAGCATCACTAGCTACTACTGTAGATTAAATCTCTTATTGACATTCATAAAAAACCATTTACATAAGGTGCATAATCTGTAGCTGTTTCTATTCTCTATACAAAAATGTAGTTGAGTTATACATGGTGACTTGTTCATTAATGTTGTCTGTGAGTTGGGTATATTAGGCATCAACACTTTTTATTAACTTAAGATATCCCGTTAATTAGTTATTTTTGGGTGATGATTCAGATTAACTAGTCATTTAGTGGGGTGTGTGCGCCCTTAATTTATAAACTCAGGAACTCATGTTGATCTTGTTGCTCACCAAGTTGGTTAGTTTTTTTAGTTTCAAATTTTAAAAATGTCATAACTTTCATTGTATACATCCATTTGTTATAACAGTTATATTTAAAAAAAAATTTGGTTGAGATTTGTTGGAAGATATCAATATTGGATATGAAATTATGTTTAAAAAAATGAAAATTTCAAGCTTCTAAAAACATTATTTATGAAATTGTGAAACTTGTTTTTGTCCTTAAAAAAGGGAGAAATTTTACAGAGTCTATATTGTGAAATTAGAATATTTCACAATTTTTGTTCGAAAAAAATGTCGAATTTCACAGTTTCTCAAATTGAGAAACTTAAAAAATTACAATGTTTAAGAAACTGCAAAAGTGCACACTTTATGTATAGAAATTGTGTAACATTTTTTAAAAATTGAGAAACTTCTTGATTTCTTGGCCAACAAGGTGGGGTTACACACGTAAGCTATGAAGCACGGACACCTCTCCGAGGGCCCCGTACCAGTGTCGGACACGGACACGAGTCGGACACGCGGTGGACATGTGTCCGACACGCAGCAGAGAGTGTCCCTTTTTTTTTAATTTTTTTTTTACATCCGGACACATGATAGACATGTTCAGGGGTAATTTCACAATTTACAAAAAACATTTGGGGTCGATTTGTAAAAAAGTAAAAATATATCAAAATTTGCCCTAATCTACTTCGATTTGAACAGAAACAGCAGAGAAAGGGTGAGAAAGAGAGGACCTGCACTTCGTCGTTCGCCGTTCGTCTTCTCTTCTCGTCGGTCGTCGCTCATCGGTCGTCAGTCGTCTCTCGCCTTTCGTCGTTAAGGTACACCTCTTCTTCTTCGATCTTTGATCTTCATTCTTCTTCGATTTCCCTCAGTTGCTTGCTCTCTCTCTCTCTCTCTCTCTCTCTCTCAGCCTCTGTCAATGTTATTTTTTATTTCTTCTTCGATCTTCGCCCTTCTTTTATTCTGATTTTATTTTTTCTTTTATTTTTATTTTTTTATTTTTTCTTTTATTCTGATTTTATTTTATTTTATTTTTTCTTTTCTTTTATTTTTTCTTTTCTTTTATTCTGATTTTATTTTATTTTTTCTTTTATATTCTGATTTATTTTTTCTTTTATATTATTTGAGTATATAATTTTAATAATGTATGTTTATTAATTTTATTATAGGAACCAATTTTTAATTTTGAAACAATGGCTATGGGTGGTAGTTCTAATGATATACCTGATGATGATTTTGATGAGAACAAACCATTGTGGAAGTATATAACTAAATTAGCAATACCTGGGGAAGGAGGAGGAAATTGCCAATTACAATGTAATTTTTGTAATAATACTTTCAAAGGTTCATATACAAGAGTAAGAGCACACTTGTTAAAACTCCCAGGAAAGGGAATTGGTGCTTGTAAGAAAGTGACAAGTCAAAAACTTTCACAACTTCAAAATGAGAATGATGCTGCTAAACTGAGAATTAAAAATGCTCTTTCCAAAAATGTACCATTACCTCCTTCCAGTGTATCAGTGGGTAGTAGTTATGCTTATGAATCAAAGAAGAGGAGAACATGTGCAAGTGGGAGTGAGAGTGGGAGTGGGAGTGCTATTGAGAAAGCATTCAACTTGGAGGATAGAGAGCAATTGCATTTTGAAATTGTTAGGATGTTCTACTCGGGGGGAGGGGGGTACCGTTTAATCTTGCAAGAAATCCTTACTATGTTAGCTCTTACACATTTGTTGCAAATCATAATATTCCTGGATATTTACCTCCCGGTTATAATTTGTTACGAACCACATTACTTCAAAAAGAGAGGGCAAATATTGATAAATTGTTACAACCAATTAGGGGCACATGGGGGGAAAAATGGGCGAGCATTATTAGTGATGGTTGGAGTGATTCTCAAGGGAGGCCTTTGATTAATTTTATGGCAGTGAGTGAAAGTGGGCCTATGTTCATTAAAGCAGCTGATTGTTCTGGAGAAACTAAAGACAAAGATTTCATTGCAAATTTGATGAAAGAAATGATTAATGAGGTTGGGGCAAGAAATGTGGTTCAAGTCATCACGGATAATGCTCCTAATTGTAAAGCAGCCGGACAACTCATTGAAGCTCAATTCCCTCATATTCTATGGACTCCTTGTGTGATGCACACATTATCTACCTTTGAAAAATATTTGTGCCGCAAAGAATATTGAGAGGAATGAAGTCACATATGAAGAGTGTAGTTGGATTAGTGATATTGCAGGAGATGGTTTGATGATTAAGAATTTTATCTCTAATCACTCAATGCGATTGGCTATGTACAATTAATTTGTGTCATTGAAGTTGCTTTCGGTTGCCGAAACACGATTTGCCTCCACAATTGTTATGCTCAAGAGGTTAAAGCTTATAAAACGTGGTCTTCAAGCAATGGTAATTAGTGACAAGTGGAATTGCTATAGAGAGGATGATGTTGGGAAGGCAAAATTTCTAAAAGAAAATATTTTGGATGATGTGTGGTGGGACTACATTGATTATATTCTTTCCTTCACAGGTCCTATATATGACATGCCTAAGGCTTGTGATATGGACAAACCTTGCCTTCACTTAGTATATGATATGTGGGACTCAATGATAGAGAAAGTGAAGATGACAATACATAGGCATGAAGGGAAAAGAATAGATGAGGAATCTATATTTTACAATTTGGTGCATCAAATTCTCGTGGATCGTTGGAATAAAAACAATACTCCTCTCCATTGTATGGCACATTCATTGAATCCAAAGTAAGTACCACATTTAAATTTGTTTTACATATTTCATTTTAATGGACTTATCTAGTCTTTCTTGAAATAATTATTTTTCCTATTTTGGATTGTAGGTATTATAGTGATGAGTGGCTCCATGAGGATCAAAATAAAGTTCCTTCACATAGGGATGAAGAGGTGACACGTGAGAGGAACAAGTGTTTTAAGAGGTATTTTGAAGATATCACGGAGCGAACCAAGGTGATAACCGAGTTTGAAAAAATTTCGGGTTATGTTGAAGCATTCTCAGAGTATGATTCCATTCATAATAGGTGGCACATGGATCCTTATACTTGGTGGTGTGCATATGGTGCATATGCACCGTCTCTTCAAAAACTAGCTATGAGATTGCTTGTGCAACCTGCCTCTTCAACTTGTTGTGAGAGAAATTGGAGTACTTACTCCTTTATTCACTCAGTGAGAAAAAACAAAATGGTCCCTCAACACGCGGAGGATTTGGTGTTCATTCATAGCAATCTTCGTCTTTTATCAAGGAGGAGCTCCCAATACTTGCAAGGAGAGACAAAAATGTGGGACATTGCCGGAGATAACTTTGACTCACTTGATGATATTGGAATGCTTGGGATAGCTAACCTCTTACTTGATGAACCGGCTATCGAGGCGGTCCTATTTACAGATGAAGGAGAAGATGCAGGCGGTGGTGAAGATGTTGTAATAGTTTTCTCTACTTAGGTTTACATTTTTTTTATATTTATGGATTTTGTAATAGTTGTTGGTACATTGGATAATTTTATATTTTGTGGTTTGATTTTCATGCATTTTGTAACAAATGATGGTTGGTAGCTTCGAATGGCATGTTATGTATTGATGTAATGTAATTTTATGTTATTTGTGAATGGTATAGATGATGTTAAATCAATTAAATGTTTATTTTTTATAATTTTAATAGTGTTATTTTGTATATTTTATTACCTTTTAATGATTTTTTTAATAATTTTATGACATATAATAAATAAATTTAATTATATATATTGAACGTGTCCCCAGCGTGTCATGTCCCCTATTTTTTGAAAATTTGTGTTTTTGCGTGTCCGTGTCGCGTCGCGTGTCCGTGTCTGTGCTTCATAGCACGTAAGTGTTCATATTATTGTCATTCATCTTGAATTCTTTCTGCAATATGAACAATTAACCTTTTCAAGCACAACTTTCTGTCAGGTGCAATTCTCAAAAGATGGTAACTATTTATATACAGGGGAGTGAAAGGTAAATTATTGTGTCGTTCATTTTGAATTTTGTTTATTTTTTATTTTTGTTTTTGTGTTCCCTCATATGAAATGTACACTATAGGCTAGGTGGAATACAACCGATAGATGGTCCGCAACCATTTGAGCCTATGCAAACTGTACAATTTAATCTTGCATAGTTCATTTAAGGACACATACATTTTCTAAATTTGTTGTCTTTTGGTGTTAATATTTGTTATTAAAAACAAATAATAAAAAAAAATCCATAATATGATATTCTTAAGCTCCATCTAGTTGCAGCTTACCCTTTAATGAACCTCATCATTATTTTTATAGTTGGTTATTATATGCTAACGTTTGGATAATATGAATGCATTTGACCAAAAAAATTATCCTCAAATTTGTTATAGGACCATTACATACTCTGCTGGGACATACGCAAACATAGTTCTACATTTTCCAGTCTTTGTTGCTTTAAATGGCTTGTTCTTTCTGTTCATGCAACTTTTGCAAGGAAGAAAATACATGTTGAATATGTAGTGAACCATACTTCTCAACCTGTTGATGCCATCTTATAAAAGCATATGTAGCCAACATGCAAAATCATTTGTTCTCTTATCATGGAGATACTTAAGTTGTGCCTCTAGTGGTTGCCAACCACAGTAAAGTTGTGACCAAAATCCTGCTATGAGATGCATCGCCGAGTTAATCCTTTGGATGTCAATATTGCTTGTGTCAATATCATTGAGGCATCTTTATTAATTTTTTTTAGATACCAGTATTTAGAATTTCATTCACAGTCACAAGTAAACGATAATTTTTAAATCAGTTGCTGCTAATATGTCTGATTCATCTACTAAATATATGGAGTCATGCATGTTGTTGGTATTTCTAAGGGTGGGTCTTCTTGTTTCATTTCATCCTCCTCTTCCTTGTATATAAATATAAACTTATTTATGTATTTATATTTATACCTTCCTGGAGAGACACTTATGCATAGTTAACTGCTTTAAAAATGACTAGGTTCAAACACATGCATGGTTAACTGCTTTAAAAACTTAGAATTCTGTAAGAGTTGAATTTTAATGACTAGGACCTAACATCTCCTTTGCCAACATGCAGGACTATTGATCTCTCTACTCATGTGTCTGAACCTCGCAAGAAAAACTTGTTTTTGCAAAGTTTATACAAAGAGGAGCAGGAGAAATCATATATGACAAATGGTAACAACAACATGAAGCATGCTTTTTCATAGTGACATTCAAGATAAGGATATAGTTGAAGCTCTAGGAAATGAGGTTCAATATTAGACAGACTTTTCAAAAGTTCACTATCATCTCTAGTGTCTATACGAATATAATAGTTTTCGTATGATTCTTTATTTTGTATGGAACTATTATTTTAGATTGGAATATAAGTTTGTCTGGAATTTGACATTAAAAGTTATTCCTTTTTGGATGGTTGGAAGTGAAATGGATGTAACTTGCGAAATGATTAATAATATATATATTGTTTTGTTTATATATATGGTATAGGTTGCACGAAATACGTACAGGTTATGGACAAATTAAAAAAATATATATAATATCATGTTTTTGGCTACTAAATAATTGGTAGCCAAAAAAGAAGTAAATATTTTTAACGACTAAATAGTTAATAGCTAAAAAAAAAATTGAAAAAAATATTTTTGACTACTAAAATTTTAGTAGCAAAATAAAAAAATAGACTTTAGGCGACTAAATTTTTAGTAGCTAAAAATAATTACACTTTAGGTGACTAAAAATAAGATGAACAAAAAACAATTTGGCTACTAAATAAATTAGTCTTGGAAAATAAATTTAGTTTTGTCGACTAAATGTTTCAGTCGTTGAAAATGCGATATAAATTTTTTTTGAAAGCTTTTGGCGACTAAAAGATTGGTCACCAATTTAGCCTATCAACGACTAAAAGATGAATTCCCTAGATTATTTTGCTTGTCAACAGTAAAAGATGGCACCTTGTCTTATTTTTATGAGAGAAAATCCAGCTATGGGGAGTGGAACTTTTGTTTCCGAAGGCCATTATATGATTGGGAAAAGGCAGAGGCTAACAGGGTGGCTGCAGTGCTTTTGGTGACCCTTTCTCTATGTCTGAATGATGTAGACTGCCCTGTGTGGAATGGATCTGTTGGTGACAAGTTTAAGGTCTCAGATATATATTGGTATAGTGACTCCCTCTTGGGCCCGGCTCTCCAAATTTGTAAATTTGTGTGGAATAATGACATTCCCCCCAAAGCTCAATTTTTTGGGTGGTTGGCCTGGAGGAATAGAGTGAAAACAGGGGTTTTTCTAAAACATATAGGTGTTCTGAACAGTGAGGCTTCTGTGTTATGTGTTTTTTGCAAAGTGGAAAATGAATCTGCTGTTCATGTATTATTACATTGTCCATTTTCATGGCAGGTGTGGTCTGATGTAATGCTTTGGTGGGGGTGTCTGTGGGTGGTGCCAAGGAATATTGATGGATTACTTCATTGGTGGATAGGGTGGAATTATAAGAAGTTAGCTAGAAGATTGTGGAGAGCCTTGCCATGTATTATACTTTGGTCCATTTGGAAGTTTAGGAATGATTGTTTGTTTAATGGAGTGCTACCTTGTGCTTTTGAGTTAGGTGAGCTGATAAAGATTAGGTTTGCCTTATGGGTTAAAGCTTCTGTAAAAAGGTTCATGTACTCTGTCTCGGATATATTCATCAATTTGGCTCAGATTAAGGAATGCATTTGAGGAGTGTCATGGATTTGATCAATTTTAGCCTACTGAGGTGAATTCTGGGTCTGAGGGGTGAAAATCTGGTGGGTGAATCTGATGGGTGAGTTTCTGGACTGGCTTTGGACCTGTTTGTTGTTGCTCTGTCGCAGATAAAGTCATCAATTTGGCTCAGATTAGGAATGCATTGGAGGAGTGCCATGGTTTGGATCAATTCTTAGCCTGCTGAGGTGAATTCTGGACTGGTTTGGGGGTGTGTGGTCTGGTATAATCTGAGGGTTGTTTGTGGGGCTGATGGGTGAAAATCTGCTGGGTCTGTTGGGTGAAATTTCGACCTGTTTTGCTATCTGCTGCTGGTCTGATACTTTGTATCTGCAGGCCTCTATTGTGTCCGTTCTGCTGTGTATCTGCTGTCTATTGTGTTTTGTTTGGCTGTATTAGTTTTTGCTATCTCAGTTGGTTCCTCACCAACAGGGTCAGGGTATGGTGCTGCCTTGTATTTGGCTTGCATCATTCCTCCCTTTTGCTGATGTGTTCTTCCTTCTTGTAAGGTTTTCCATCATCAATAAAGGGTCCTTTGTTGTTGATCAAAAACGACTAAAGTTTTTTTTTGCCACCAACACTTTTACTTTTGGCAACTACTTGTTTAGTCGCCAATTTAGGACTTTCGGCGACTAAAATTTTTTTAGTCGCCAATACCTTCCCTGACCGTCTTTCCGCGACCAAGTTGGCAACCAAACTATTTAGTCGCGAAAACCTTTTGGCGACTAAAAATATGACTTTTGGCGACTAAAAATTTAGTCGCCAAAAGTGCAATTTCTTGTAGTGAGCTAAATTGAATTTTTTATTTTATTATTATTATTATTATTATTATTATTATTATTATTATTATTATTATTATTTTGAATACTTGAATCTATTAGTATTTTGTATAAATACTTTTATGGATGATTGATGGATCTTTGTTTTGCATGTATAGAAGTTTATATTTTGTATGCACATTTTTTTTTTTTTTTGAAGAAGAAAAAAGATAATTTTGTTGAGGGAAGTGATGGAAAACAATACATGAGTATTAGAATTTTTGCAAATATCACTTACATGTATTGTATATAATATTTGAATATATATATATATATATATATATATATATGAGAATATAGGTTGCTAAAACATTATAGGCATTTTTTTTTAATTTTTTTACGACGGTAACAAGATTGTCGCTAATACATTGTAGCTTTTTTTTTTTTTTTTTTGGGACGGTGAGACATTAGTCACTATAAATAGATTAGGCGATCGCAAATAGTTTGCGACTACTATTTTGCGGTTGCAAAAAGTATTTGCCACCGCCACATTCGTGACCCCTATTTGTCGTCACATGGGTGTCGCAAAAGGTCTTTTTGCAATTTTTTTTTAATTATTTGCAACGGTTTGTAGCAGTCACAAAAAATATTTTTTTTAGTAGTGGTAGATGAATCTTTTTA
The DNA here is from genome assembly GCF_055761805.1 of Camellia sinensis. NCBI lineage: Eukaryota > Viridiplantae > Streptophyta > Magnoliopsida > Ericales > Theaceae > Camellia > Camellia sinensis. Next base: position 154,358,756 of record NC_138970.1, read on the forward strand.
AAAGAATATTTTTTTTTCTCAATTGCCGACTAAATAACTTGAAAACAAACTATTTGATTTTTTTTTTTAATAAATAGCCAAAAGTGACAAAAAATTATAGCAAAAAAAAAAAAAAAAAAGAAAAGAGTAAAATTGAGTATAATGGTGATATCGATGACGTGGTATAACAAATACACAATAAACCCTATATGTGGAGTGTGAACTCCTATTTTTGAAGTGCCACATATACATAAGAAGGTAAATAATGAGATATTATTAAACGGTGATACCGATAACATGTAAAGGGACATGTGAGAATACCCAAGGAAATTACACTTGCCAGTACCCACTTGGCATGTCCGGTGATGGCAAAGTTGCCTGGCAAGGATTTTGTGTTACCACTCTCCTTGCAGGTAGCTTCCTAACCCAAAAAAATAAAATAAAAACTACTCTTTTTTTTAATAGTGAATCTTCTTCTCTTCTTGATTTTTTTTGGTGGCTCATAATTTGAAAAATATCATTACCGTGGGTTGGCCTGATGGTCAAGACCTAAGTCCTTAGGATATGCCCTTTTAAGGTCTTAGATTCGAAACTTCCTACCTGTAAACAATCTTTTGAGGCCAAGTCTATACAAGGCAAAAGTCTGGCTTTAATTGGGACTCCCACGAGTGGACGGTGAGATTGGTTCTTCGAATTAATCGGTCTAATAAGTCGGATACCGAGTTATCAAAAAAAAAAAAAAAAAATTATTTATCATGAATTTCATATCAAAAGAGTCACCACCACGTTACTCTTGATAAGATTTTTGTACAAACAATTATGTTTTCATGCAGGGACGGATTCAAAATTATCACTATGGAGTGCAAAAGTATATTTGGTTTGCAAATCTTTATAATTTTTAATTATTTTAAGTTTTCTAATATAATATATGATATATAAAAAAAAAATATATTGGGGGTCTGGTCGCCCCCTCCGCACCCTAGATCCATCCTTGTTTGCATCCAAATTTTCGGTACTTAATTTAATAAACACGAAACTAAACTAGTGAACCATGGTTTTGGTTACGTACGCAGTTTATGGGATGGTCATATTCCTCGCCTTTGTTATTATTATAACTTGGGGAGGGTGCAAGAGAAGAAACAAACTTAGAAATTTCCAACAAAATGGAGGTTCCTTGTTAAAGCATCAAAAAATAGGATCTTCAGTGAAAAGGAGCTTGAGAAGGCAACCGAAAGTACGATAAGAGTTGACTTCTTGGCCAAGGAGGCTCTGGTGCAGTATCAAAGGAGTTTTAGCAGACAAGTCAGTAGTGGCAATAAAAAAAGCCTAATGAAATCAAACACTTGCACAGAGAGATCATAATGATGGAGGAATTTCAACATGAAATTAGTGTTGTCTCTCAGGTCAATCATAACAATGTGGTTAAGGTTTTAGGCTTGTGTCTAGAGACAAAATTCCCATTACTCATTTATGAGTTCATCTCCAATGGATCACTCTTTGATCACCTCCATGTCAAGCGCTCCGCGATGCTAAAATAATGGGCAAATCGTCTGAGAATTGCTACCGAGACATCACTAGCGCTTGATTATCTTCACTCGCTGACCCACCAGTCATCCATAGAGATGTCAAGTCCACCAACATACTTCTGGATGAAAAATTCACAGCAAAAGTTTCTGATTTTGGAGCTTCGTGTTGACTCCATCGGGTAAAAGTGCTGTTGTGACTAAAGTACATGGAACTCGTGGGTACTCGGACCCGGAGTACTTGATCACAGGTTTATTAACTGTAAAGAGTGACGTTTACAGCTTCAGGGTTGTCCTTATGGAGCTCTTAACAGGACAGAAGCCAATTCTTAAGCAAAGAAATCCTGAGGAAAATGTGAACTTCATTCAATATTTCATTTCCTCAGTGGAACAAAAAAACTTATCTCGGGTTTTGATGAACTGTGAGGATGTTGACAGAAGGGAAAGCGAGCAAATTGAAGAGGTGGCTGAGCTTGTTGTGAGATGTCTCAACAGCAGCAGTAGTGAATGACCTACAATGAAGGACGTGGCTGAACAACTCAACGGGCTTAAGAAATTACATGACATCTTTGAAGCTCAGGAAAATGATGAAGAGATGGAGAGCTGGTTAGGCAAAGAAAATGATGCAATGTATTATTCAATATCAGAAACCCATTACATGACAGCATTTGATATCGAACTTCAGTAAATATGATAGTTGAAGAAATAAAACTTACAGACTTTGTTATTTGCAGAAGAAGCATATGCTTGAAAGCAAGGTCAATTAGGCACCTTGTTGTAGCTAGGAGGTTATCGTCTATCAATATTTTATATCTATTGTTGGATGCTTTTTCTTTAAAATCTGTTGTATATGTTTTCTTTGTACCAAACCCACAAGGCCACAACTTGCTAAGTGGTTGTTGAAAAATATGGTTTAAGGCCTAATAGTTTGGTTACCCTCTGACCAACTTGGGTCTAATGTTTCTTGTTTATGGAAGGATATTTTGAGGATTGGCCTTTCAGTCATGAATTTAGCCTGTTCTTCTCAACAACCTTGTCTTAAACTTGGGATCAGGGAATGACATTCTTTTTTGGAATGACCCTTTGACGAGTAACATCCCTTGTGTGTATCCTTTACTCGACTTTTTTTCTCTTTCCCTTCAGCAAAATTAAACTCTGGCAGAAATTTTCTGTCTTTCTTCTGACAGACCCTGCTGGAATCTTTTATTCAGAATGAAATTGCATGCCTGGGAATCTGAAAATCTTACAATTGATAAACATCTTCAGTCCCCATTTTAACCAATCAGATTCTTTACATTGGAAAATTGATAAGCATGGTTTTTTTTTTTTATACCCTTTCCATAATATGCCAAAGCAAAAGGACTCTTTGAACCATTTGAAATAAGTTTCATTATTATCTTGCGAAGATGTACTGATTTATTTGTGACTATAATGGTTAAAAATTTCGTTATTTAGCCTCTATCCTTCTTGCAATCTCAAAAACTTCTTGGATTGAAAAACAATATATTTGTAATATGTGCGGTCAGCAGAGTAATTATAAAGTTAATTATTCGAATGATCCCACAAAGTATTTGTTCTATTACATTTTAGTCTCCAATTTTTTAATTGTTTCATTTTGGTCCCCAAAATATGTGATTTGTTACATTAATTCCTAGCGTTAGCACCATTCACAATCAACAACGGAAGGAGGAGTATTTTTCGAATTTTATATGAAGTCTCAACAAAATCAAAATTATCAAATACACACATGGTCTTAAAGTATGCATTTGGTAGCATTTTGGTTTCTAAAATATGCATTTTGTTTCATTTTAGTCTCTTAACTACACACTTTCTTATATATATATATATATATATATACTAGCTTATCACTTGTGCTATGCACGAAATAATTACAGATATTTATATTTGTTTTAGATTTTTTTTAATATACAAATTATGTTTTTTAAGATTTTTTATAAAAATAATTTAACAATCTTATCACTAACCAAAGTGTATGGAAGAAGTTGAAAAAGGTACTGCAGTAACTATACACGGATTGTATCTATAATTATTTGTATGAGGGGATATTAAATATTGATCAGGAGATTTTGACCAAAACAATAAATGCAGGCATGTGAAAAGACATGTGGATTGAAAAAAATTAATAAATGCTGATTAAGGGATTTTGACCAAATCAATAAATAAGTTTTTTTTTTTTTAATAAAAAATTTAGAAAATTCAGATTGGGATATTGAAGCTCCCACAGGCCTTGGGGGTTAAAAACTCCATTTTGCTTAATATAATAGTATATATATATATATGTATATATATATATATATGTATTTGTTTTTTGATGTGTACACACTTTCTTATATTTTTGTCCCCCATATTTTAATTTTGTTACATTTCTAGTTAAAATTAAAAAAATATCCCTCCTTCCATTACTGCTTTTGAACGATGTCGATGTCAGAAATTAAAGTCTAACAAATCATATACTTTAGAGACCAATGTGAAATGATTACAAGATTGTGGATTAAAGTATAGCATAATGCATATTTTGAGAACCATTTCTGTAATTAATCCTAAATTATATCTTGTATGCTGATATACTTGTTTGTAACTTAATTCACAAAAGGAAAGAAGGATGTGATAGGTCACCATCATCGAAAGGGAGGCTCTCATGATGCACCCATCTTAAGTTCTCCTCTTCATAAATGAACTTTGGTTGGAATCACAGAAAAGAGAAGAAAAAAAAAAAAAAAAAGAGAGAGAGAAAAAAAAAGCCAAATCGAAATGACTCGTCTTCATGCTGGATGTGTGATTACTCTCAATTTATTTGGATTAGATAGATAAAAAGAAAAAAAGAAGCCAAAAAAGAAAAAGAAAGTACACAAAAAGTTATGTGATTCGACACAAACATACCAAAGCCCACTAGGCAGAGAGAAATCTGCTATAAAATATAGAGAGTATAAGTATGTGATCGAAAGTACCTAAACTTCCACACTAATATCCGAACCCTGATACAATATCTATTCATCTCCTCAGTGTTGTGTTTGGATTGAGATTTGGAAAGAAAAGGAAAATGTGAGGGAAAAATCTGGAGTACCTAATTACTAGTTTTCTTACTGTAAAGAGCGACGTTTATAGTTTCAGGGTTGTACTTATGAAACTCTTAAACGGGTGGTTTCCAAAGCCGAACCCAAATTCTGATGAAAATGGGAACACTAACATCATTCAGCATTTCATTACCTTGGTGGAACAAAAAAAATTCTCACAAGTTTTGAGTAACTGTGAGGTTAGTGAGCTTGCTGTGAGATGTTTGAATAGGAGTGGCATTGTACGACCTACAATGAAGGAGGTGGCTGAAAAACTCCTTGGTCATATGAGATTACAAGAGACCTTCCAAGCTCAAAAACAACCTGAAGAGACTGAGAGCTTGTTATATATAGATAGCTATGTATCTGTAGATAGATATGTATATAGATAGCTACGTTTCTCTAGATATGTTTATATATAGATAGCTATGTATCTTAGTCTTTATCTTGTCTTCTTTCTCCTATATAAAGGAGACCATGTACATTGGTTTTATAACTGAAATAATATATTTCACAAAGACTCTCTCTCTCTCTCTCAACTTGTTTTAACATGGTATCAAAGCACAAGGTCATGGCTCATTAACCAGAAAGCTTCACATTTTCTGGTATTCATCTCTATTCCGTCAATGTTCAAATTTTTTTTGTTCTCCAAAATTTTCACACAACCTACCAAAGTGCTCAACATCTTCTAACGATTCCAATGCCACCAACGACATCCTCAGATCAGCCTCCACGCGCCTTTACGCGCCACTTTTGTCGCCGGCTGTAGACACCCATTTTTGACCGTCTTCAAGACTTGGACGTCATCGCTTGTGCACTTGATGATTATGACTGCATGTGCTCCTTTTAGTACATGAAGTCCTTCACGGAATGCCCTGTGTTTGAGCCTTTTAACCCTATCTATTTTATGTCTTGTTTTGGACCAAAACCTTGGTGTTTCAAACCTGAACTTTCTGGTGACCTATCGGCCACCACCATAGGCTGTTGGCCATGTATCCTGGTTATCGGCCATTGGTGTGGCCAGTCGGCCACTAGTATTGGCCGATGGCCACCAGTGTGTTTTATAAATATTTTATACCAGCTATGCCAGTTGTTTCCACAGATGCATGCATCTGCACCCACGTGTAGGACTGAATCTCCTTATATAGAATTCATGTTTTCTATATATAGGAGGTCTCCTCCCTTTTTTTTAGGGTTAGAATTTTTGGAACAAAAATGTCTCTCTCTCTATATTTTTCTCTCTTTCTCTTGCAAATTTGTGCATATTAGCCTACATACACTACATTTTTGCCTACACTACATTTGTACATATTATCTTTGAGCTAAGGTTCCTTGAGGCCTTCTTGGAGCCCTTGAATATGGTTTTGGCTTGAATTGTTATCTAAAGTTGATCTTTGCTTCAAGAGGGGAAGGTCAAACAGTAAGGTGTTGTAAGTTGCTGTACAAGGGTGATTATTAGGGGGCTAGGAATAGGAAAGATTGTGAAGAAAGCTGTACCAGAAGATCCAATTTTTGGTGGTTTCAGTTTGTGCTGCCAGTCTCAGTTTTTTGGTGGTCTCAGTTAGTGCTGCTATAAGTTGTTGTACAAGGGTGATTCTTAGTTGTGCTGCTAGTCTCAGTTTTTGGTGTGAGCTTGTTCGGTTTTTGGTGCTGTTTTGATGCTCCAAGTTTCTGTAGTTTTTTTTTGTGTTTTTTTTATCTTTGTTTTCCTTGTTTTGTTGGTTTCTCACCAACTTGGAGTTTCACCAACTTGGAGCTTCTTCTTGTTGGTTTCTCCTCTTTATTGATGTAATTCGGTTGTCTTTCATCAATGAAGTTTCTCTTTTGCCAATCAAAAAAAAAAAAAAAAAAAAAAAAAAAAGAGGTATAATACTCCCCTTTTTTAACTTGTTTTACATACTCTTTTTTTTTTTTTTTAATCTTTTCCATTGTTTTTGGACTATTTTTGAGCTGTAAAAACTCTGTTTTTATGGGCTGAAATTGGTGCTTTTAGACCATTTAAGGTTAGGGGGTGGTTTACCTTTCTTTATTCCTTGTTTGTAAGTCCTTTCCACCTTTGTTTCTCACTTTCAAACCATCTTTTTTGGGGCCTTTAAATACTGAATTTCAGAGTATTTTCAGTGGTGAAAATCATGTTTTGAAATCCAAATTTGGAGGGGTTAGCCTCCCCTTCTTATACCTTGTTTATTAGCCTAGTCAGCTCTATGTGTTCACTTATTTTCACTACAAGAAAAGTAACTTATGGTGACAAAAAGTTGTGAAGAAAATAAATTTCGTCACTAAATAAGAATAATTCGTGACGAATTATAAAATTTTGTCACATATAATAAAAAATTAAAAATAATAGGTGTCGAAATTTATTTTCGTCAATAAATACTTCGTTTTAGGTGAGGAAAAATTAAATTTCGTCACCAAAGATTTTCCCTCTAATTTTTTTGGGTGGCACCAAAATTTTGAGACTTTTGGTGAGGAAAATTTTTGTCACCAGTTATAAAATTATTAGTGAGAAATATATTTTCGCCACTAATAATTTTTAATATTTTTGAGATTTTTTGGTGAGAAATTAATGTTGTCACTAATTTTGGTAGGAAAAATTTTGAGTACTGAGCAGCATTGAAAAAATAGGGTTCTAGTTTTTTTTTCCCCCTTTTCTGTTTATCATCTCTATATCTCTCTCTCAAAACACACGCACCTAATACTCTCCGTCATCGCTCTTTGCCCTTGCTACTCCCCCTTTAGCGCCTGCACTACCGTCGGCCCTTGTTGTCTTTCTACGCCGCGGCTGACATCGTATCTTTGAGCAAGCGTATTGTTCTCTCTCTACACTGGACTTGTATAAATAGGGCTCCACTCTCTGCATCAAACCCAGGTTCTTTTTCTCTATTTTTTCTTGTATTCCATCAATTTGATTGAGCTATTGTAGAATTTTTATGGGTTTTCAATCTTCACAATTTTTTTAACTTCTAATATGGCTTTATTGTTGATATATTAAATAAATTTTGAATTGTTTTCTTTATTGAGCGATTTAAAAGCTTTGATTTATAATATGGGTTTTCAAGTTTCATATATTTTTTGGAATTTTTTCAGTAGTTGATGTATTTAGTTAGCCATTAATGCTCTGCTCAAGATTAGATTTCTAAACTAGGGTTTCGATTTTGGTGATTTGTGCAATTTGATTCCTTCTAGTCTACCGCCTAAAGATGGTATTTTTATTTTGTTATTATTCTACTCTGTGTCTATCAAAATTATTTGGGCGAAAAGGACATTTATTTTAATTATTCATTTGGATATTAAGTTATTTCTAGCGAGATTATTTCTAAGATCAATGAGTTTGGACTGTGATATTCTGATTAATGATATTGATAATGAAGCTGTAACACACTAACACTGTTACATTATTGTTTAGTTGATAGCAAAAAGCAATTCTGGATGTTAGAAATACTTTATGTTTGCCTTACAAACAAACCAGATGGCATGGAATAACTCTATGTTCAACAACCAAATGGCATGGAATAACTCTTTTAAAAATAAATCAAAAATAATAAAATTAAATTACAATTTCTAAAACAAAACAAAATACAAAATTAAGAATCTAAATGATAGAATCTACTCAAAAAGTACCTTACATCACAACAAAGTTGCAAGTTTGATACTTGGGTGGTTTCCTATCAAACATGGGCCTTTTAAAACTAATCCACCAATATTAATCTAGATAACTATTTACCGTTCTATTATCTTATGATCCAAATAGACTAATTAAGTTGTCTTCATTTAGTAATGCTCTCCATTATGGTGTTTTTGAAAAGTATCTTTATCTTGATGGTATTGTAGCAGAGGTTGGTTAGAGATTTTTACAAAATCCTCAATCAAGTGAGTACTGAAGAAATCTCAGATGACCTGAAGTTGTCGAAGTCATTTTTGAGCAACAATTTCGTAAATATATAAAAACTTTGGTTTTACTTTGTTTGATTTAAGAAAGTGAAAGACATTGTTCTTATGAGTACAATGAAACAAAAATGAAGGAAAATGATGAAGATTTGAAGAAAAGAAGCTAGAGAGAGAGAGAGTCCAATTTTGCTCTAGTTTTCATTATGTTCTTTGAAGAAGAAGACATAAGTTTTATCTTGTGTGGGTGTGTTTTTTATACAACCTAGTTAATTATTCAATGTGGTTGTGTCCTACGATGGTTTTTACTTCCTACTGAATTAGTCATTTAGAGAGGTTGAGTCTAAAATTATTTATTACATCCTAATTGTTTTGAGACAATTGGATGGTTAATTCTATATCAGAAATTATCTTTTTGTTTATATATTGAAATTGATTTTGCCTATTTGATTCTTGCATAAAAAATTTGTGAGATTTCAGTTTGTGAAATCTAGTTATAGCAGATTTTTGTGGGCCTGAGTTGTAGCAGATTATTTAAAAAAAAAAATTTGAAGGTAAAAGAAATTTATTTTGTTTTGGTGGGAGTATATTTTAATATACTAAAATAATTTTTTATTCAAAAAAATAAATTATTGAATCAAAGGCATCTATGTCGACACTAAGAATCATGCGAAAATTAACATTCAGGTTATTGAACATTTTCTGTTTTTATTATGTGCTCCATCACCATCAAAAAATTTTATTTGGTTTTATCTGTTTTGTGTGATAATTAGCAATGTACAAGTTTTCCTATTTCTGACCAGCTAGAGTTATACCCCCCAAATAATGTTTACTTGAAAATTATACCTCAACAGTTTGTCATTTCCACATTTTTTAATTACTTAAAAAGTCCTAGTGTATATGCAAGATATTTCTGTATGCATATTTTAGCTTTGATTTTTTCATGCTTTATTTATTATGTGCACATATCAATCAGGTTTTACAATTTGGCTTAATAGATAGTTAAGTGAGCAGAACATGCTCTCACTGAACTTGTATGTTTATAAAGTTGGGCACAATTCTTGATAAACTGAGTCTAGATTTTAATGGATCAAGCCTCTTTAAAATAGCAAGAAATATGTATGTGCAAGGGAACTGTTACTTTTGATCTGTTTTGGCTCTAGGAATTTCTTGTACCCCATTAAAAATAATAAACACTATTTTTTTTTTTTTTTTGGCTTCTGTTTAAAGTGCTTTAAAATGAGGAGGTGAATTATGTCTACTTAGCAACCAGTAAAATATTTGTAACTTTCTTGACTTTCTACTTAGATCTATATTATCATACATAACTTTTTACTCTTTGTTTTGTTATTTTTGCAATTGAGTTCTGATTTGTTGTTGCATTTTCATGCTGATAATACCCCCAGGCTCAGCTTAACATATTGCCTTTTATTTCTTTTAACTTGTATGTTATTGTTCTTAAGAATTTCAGGGGGGAAATTATTGAATTCTCTGTTGACAGAATTTTTGCTCAGCTTCACTTTTGCTCATCTGCCTTTTAAGGCTGGTGAAAATTGGGGTAACAAATGTTTCTACAGTTGTCAGTTAAGGATTCTGTGGATGGAGGAGCTTTCAGATGCATAATATGTAGACTATGCTCTTTGAGATTCTTTCTGTGCTAGTTTTTATTATGATAACATGAGGGTTTTATTTTTGTGCTGCTTTTATTTTGATGACAGTATGAGGATTTGATTGGGTGATCTTTACCTAAACAAACTTTATTTATTGTTAACAATTTGTGGGATTCTTTTCTCACTCTCAGTGAGTTAGAAAATGTGGGGTGTTTGACTGTTGTTGAACCAATTTGTATGAGTTTTTTAATTATAGCAGATGTACTGCAGCTGGGAATTGGTGTAGCATATGCATAAATTATCATCATCATGACATTATAATAATGTGTCTTGTGCTATCTACATTATCCATGACACACTACCAATGGACTGATTTCCCTATTTTGGTGATCAACACAATCTTCCTAGTATAATTTAGTAACTAGAGGACTAGTCCTACTATCAGCTGAAACTAGAAAAGTGATCAATGAATCAGAACCATTTGTCTGAAACCTTAATTGCATCTGAACTGGATGTAAATGGGGCAATTTTAATGTTTCTGAAATGTTTGTTGATTTGTACAATGATCAATAAATCAGAGATGTAATTTTCAAGTAAGGAGGGATTATTTAAGTTATGGAAATATGTCCTTGTTTTTCTTTTTTTTGCCTTGATGACTTCAGGTTGACACTAGTCTTGTTCCAATAAAATTTGACCATGCACCCCATGTCTTATTTTGGTTTGATGTTGGGCACTGCACTAGCTCAATTTTGATTGAATAATCAGGCCAAATTGTATTTTTCACTCTCATCAGTTTGCTATTGTTTCAAAGATATTGATCAAGTCTTTCTATCTCTAATATCTTAGTGTGATAGTTATGATGGTTGAGAATATTGTCTCACTGAAGAAGTGTTTTGCAGGAATGCTTCACGTGGTTTATGTCAATGTGAAAAGGATTAATGGAAAGTTGTCCAGAAGGGGCTTTGGAGCTCTGTCATGTCACCTTATGAGGATAGATATATTGATGTTAAGTTCATTGGTGAAATTTCTGGTCCTGTCACATTGACAGTTGAAGATGGTCAGACATTTATTTCCTGGTTCTTGGGTCTAATTCTTGTTCTGTTCTCTCTCTCTCTCTCAATGTTTATTTTTGGTTTTTATGGTTTGTGCAGAGTTTCAAAGATGGCGTTTACTTTGTCTTGCTTTTGGTTTTGTTTTATTGCTGTTGGCATCAGTGGTCAGTAGTTGGGTTCCTTTCTATTATAGCAGTTCAATGGAAATTGGAGTTTTGCTTGTCATTATAATCCTTCTGCTTCAGGTATTTGGATTTGGTGGCATTGTACAATAGTTGTTTTTTTTCGATCTGTTTCTTTTCAACTTGCTCTAACTTCTTTATTCTCATATGGTGTGCGACCTCTTGATTGTAAGGTTTTAAACTTAATTTTATTGCACATCAAATATCAAAGTTCGCTTCTTTAATTGTACAAAAATCCTGAAATCTTTTGAAAATTGAACCTTGGTTAAGAGTAAAAGTAGACTGGTGTTCACTAGTTGTATTGGCAATGTGACTAATGCTATAAAAAATCTTGTAACTTGTGTGGCTTTTTTTTTTTCTTTCAAATATTTATTTTTGTTTAATTTTATAATTTCATGATAGCTTCAAGGGAGAAGAGATGGGAAGAAGAATAAGTTATGATGTTTGTCCTTCTCTAGCTTTAGAATTGAAAGATAAAGAGAACGGAAAAGTATTCTTTTCACTATATTGAAGAATTTTTTCCAAATGAGTACTGTTTACTGCAATTTTATTACTTGCTAGATAGCTTTAGAATTTCATATTTTCCTATGAATCCATTTTACTTTCAAAATTCAACAATAAGGTCTAAAACAGTGGAGTCAATGTGACTTTTATCCTCTTTTCTTTTGCACTCCCTCTATCCGTATCTACTTGTGTCTTGCTTTCAAAGTCTTTACTTAACATCCAGGGGCCATTAGCAAAAATGATAATCTTATTTTCCCCTCCCAAGATAAGCATTTTGTTTCATTATGGAAAAACAATCACTAGTAAAGGGGCTGCTAGCTATAGTGCAGTGTACTAATAAATATGAAAAACAAATTGAGATTACTGGTGGTGGATCGTGGATGAAGGTTGAGAGTATAACATGTGGAATACCTTATGTTGTCTCTCAATTAAATATGATATATTTAGATTCTTAGAGGGAGATGAGTTTTAAATTTTACTTCCCTGCAAGGGAGAGAAAGATGAGAGGGATGAAAGGTGCTTGTCCACTAGGTGTTGGGGTCTGGTTTGGCCATGTACGGTGGATGCCTGGTGGACTGTGTCTATGAGGTTGTTGAGTCACCCAACCTTGGTGTTTGGGGAAGTGGTTGCTGGGTTTTGTTTTAGAGGTGGTTGATAGCCATGGTGGCCCATGAGGCATTGGTCAGTGGTGGCTTGTGAGGCTGATTAGTTTGTCTCAAACATGTCCTGTGATTCTCTCTAGTTCTTGTTGCCATTAGTACTAGTGATACATGATATTTCTGTAATCTTTTGGCATATTTTGTTATCCGTGTTGCTTATCATCAAAGGATCACCTTAACTCTTTGAAGTTTTGGATTGTTATATGCATTTCTACTAAATTCGTTTATAAAATAAAACTATTCATATATGAGTTTAGATGTAATTGATAATATATTAATGTTTTCCTTATTTATTTTCTTCGTAGATTGGTTTTTGATGACGTTTGGAAGCATACTTGCAAATCAAGATTAACTTTGATTTTTTTTTTTCTTGTAAACTGATACTTAGTTCTAGTTGCAAATCAAGATTGAGTTTTTTTTTTTTTTTTTGGTAGATTCCACGTTAGTTCATTTTGGGATTTGCTATGATGTTTTTTTATTTTTTTTTATTTTTATACTTAATGGAATATTATTAAATTTGTTTGATGGATATATTTTGATTTATAATATAAATTGTTTAGTGAATTTTTTGTGTGGAGTGGTGTATAATAGCTAGTGGATTTCTTAGCACATTTAAAAGGCTATTGTGATATAAGCAAAGATATTTACGAAATAATAATTTAAATTGAAATATAAAATATAGAACAAGTTTAGTGACGAATTTTTACGTCATCTGTACTTGTTAGTTTGACAAAATGATTATTCGTCACTAATAAATATTTTTTGTGACAAAATTTATCACAACTTATATATGAAAGTTTTCATTGATTTTGTTATTTGGTGACTAAAAATTTCGTCATGTATATATATTTTTGTCACGAAATATATTTCGTCACCCATATCTGACTTTTGGAGACGAAAAATTTCGTCAACTTTACATCTTACCGTGATGAAATTATTTTCTCATCAATGATCAACATGTGTGACAAATTTATTCCTTATCTAAAGTTATATATACAATACTGAATAACTATTTGGTGATGAAAATGACAGTTTTTGGTGATAAAATGTTGTTTTATTGGTGACAAAAAATTTCGTCATCAAAGTAATTTTATTGATGACAAAATTATTTTTCCTTACAGTGATTTTTAGTGACAAACATTCAATGACGAAACCAGTGACGAAAATATTTCCCCACAAATATCTATAGTGACGAAATTAGCCCTTTGGAGACAAAAATTTTTCGTCATTCAAGACCCAACTTGTTGTAGTGTTTTCTAGCCATTTGTAGCCTAATTCCATCATATTGTAGGCTCTGTTTAAGACTATTTTGCCTCGGTTTTTGGCTTTTTAGTGCATTTGAGTCTTGTTTTGCATGCTTGTAGTGTAAGTGTCCTCACAAGCTTGGTGTTTTAAGGCTTTAGACACCACTTGTTTACGTTGATTGCATGTTTTAATGCTTTTCTCACTTAATTTCAGCACTATTAATCTCTGCAACCTCCCTCATTTCTCGACTTTTTCATTTGCTTTGAGGGTTGTTTCAATCTTAGGATAGTTTAAGCTTGAGATTGAAGTTCATACTTAATGGTTTGATCCTCTTTTGGGGGAACATTACCAACGGCATGATACCTCTCTCTTACCTTAAACTACCCCTTGTTTGACACTTCCTTCCCTTTTAGAGGACTTACTCACCAATGGACTTAATTGGTTAATGAATGGTTGGTGATCTAAAATTAACAAATAAAAGTTGAAACTAAAATTGTGTAAGATAAGAATTTGATTGTGTTTTGATGTGTTCAATCAGACGTTAGTTGAACACAAGGAAAATTGGGGCATTTCATACTCAAAATGATAAAATGTGCTAAGTTTCCTAGGTCACCATTGCCCTTGATCATGCATGATAGGATGAAGGTTTTGAGTTTTGTTTGTGCATTTATTGAGTGTAATAACCCGATCCTCGTACATGTTTTCTAGTATCCTTTCAGATCCTTACTCTGTGCATTTATGTGCTTGCTGTGAAATTCCATGTGAAATTAAGTTAAATTGAGTGAATCTTATGAATATAGATTCATATCTGTCTCATAAGAAAAATATCTGTTGCAATTGTGATGTTCGGATAAGAAATTGGAAGCCTTAGAGACTTGATAATCTGAGATTGACCTTATAATTGAGATCAACATGATTTTTAGATCATAATGTGATTTTCTATAAAAATTTGATTTGAGATGATTAAACTGATTGAATTTTGTCTGTATTCAACCTTTATATATATATATATATATCTATAAGTGTCTCTTTGAACATTTGACTTAGAAGCCTTCACACCAAAAAATATCTCCTGAGAGAGAACTAGAGAAGAAGAAAGCTAAAGAGGAAGAAGAAGGTTCAACAAGGAGAAGACTGGGAAATTTGAGAGGGTTTGTAGGAATTTAAGCTTAAGGTATGTATTATCTACTTTTGTTAAGCCTCTCTTGACTAATGAGTAAGAAATTCTCTACAATATAGAAGTTAGGGTTGTGATTAAGATCAAGAGTGTGTGTGTGTTCTTTGCTTACTTGTATTTGAAGTTGTGTTGTTGGTTTCAAGCTCTGTGATAGGAAATTTCACCTTTTCCCTCTTGATTAACGTGTTATGGGGAGTTCATCTATATACTTAGAGGGTTATATATATATATATATATATATATGTGTGTGTGTGTGTGTGTGGTTGGAACCAAACATATTTCAAACCAAGAAGAAATTGGGTTGTGCATGTGGAATTGAAGGAAGATGACTCATAATTTTTCATACATGGCTTCACATCCTCTAATCCATGTTCATAAGCTTATCTTCTTGCATGATTTTGAAGATGGAGGATAAAACTCCATGAATTTGTTATCATGTGTATTGATGTTGACTTCACCCTTAAATTCAAGATTTAGATCCTTCACATGAAACATTAAGTTTTGTTTTGAAGTTATGATGTTTATTTTAAGTTGTTTTCTAAAGTTTTAGGCCTTGATTTTCATGAATCTAAGGTTGATTTAGCAAAAAGGAGATTCCCTTTCAAAGCAGAATTTCGGACTGGTTTTCACCCAGACCGCTCGAGCGGCCTGGGCCACCGCACGAGCGGCCAACCTTGTTTTGGGCCAAAATGCATTCTGCAGTTCCACCGCTCGTGCGGCCAAGGCCACCGTAAGAGTGGCCAGGGCACCGCACGTGCGGCCAGGGCCACCGCACGTGCAGCCAAACAGGACAGATTTTTTTATTTTTGTTTCTTTCCATTTTCTGACTTTCGGACCTTCATTTACATGGTTTTCATATGTCATATGTCTCCATATACATCTCATGAGCATGAAATAAAATAAGAAAAGAATAGAAATAATGGAATGATCGAATGGCGGATAATTGAATAAGGTTAAGAACCAATTACGTGACTCAAATGTGTATTGAGGAATTGTGCTATGATGTTTGTGTTTGTAGGTCAAGACTTGAAGACTGCACAACCGGTTTTGGAAGCCCACTGTGAGTAATAGTATGGTAGCAGTATGTTTTACTTATCGTTCATCATTGTTATTAACGTTCTGTTATTCGCAAGATACCCATGATAACTTATATGAGCAATTGAAAAACCTGTGTACATTCGTATTACTCTGATATTAGTCTGCTCTATTGATATCTGTTAGGCCTGAGGCCGATCTGTAAAATTGTTAGGCCTGAGGCCAATCTGTAGAATCTATTAGGCCTAAAGCCGATCTGCAAAATCTATTGGGCCTAAGGCTGTTCTGTATGATACTGGGCTTGAAGCCGCTCTGTATAAAGATTAGGCCCAAGGCCGTTCTGAAAATGTTTACAGAATAAACTTAATCATATGACCTCTGTACTGATATACATAATAATTCAAGTTTATTCATTAAATTGTTTGTGTACTATTATTCACTGAGCCATGCTCACCTTGTGTTATGTCTGTCTCTGTAGGCAATCAACCTGGTGATCGGTCTTAGTTCAGCTTTGGTCACTCCTTTTTGGTCAAGCAACGTGAAAAAGCTTATGCATTTTGTGGGGTTCCCTTAATGACCCCTAGCTTGCTCCTTAATCTTTTGTCTAATGTGATTAAGCATGTATAACTTTTCCTACCAATATTTTTGCTACACCCCCACGTGCGGGACTGGATCTGTATATATATTAATATATGTATGTGAATATTTGTTTCTTGTGTGTCTGTTTATCATATGTTGGAACTGTTTGGTGGTATATTTGTGATCCTGGCATATAGGAGTTAGCTCAATGGATATTATTTTATGTTGTTAATTGCTTCCGTTCAGGCCCCATATGTTATACATATCGAATTTTATGTCCGTTTCCGAATTAGTCATGCCCAAACTTTTAGGGGCAAGTTTGGGGCGTGACATTGAACTTGTACATCTTGGTTCTTCGGCCATCACGCAATGAAATTGCTTGATTGATGGTTTAAGAGCTAAGTGTATCACTCCTTTGAGATGTTTTGATGATAATGAGAGATACATAGTACAAACAACCTGTGAGAATACCCTCTCTTTGCTCTGTTTGTCCTCTATTACAGCAAGGAGGTACAAGCCATCAGTGGCCGACCAACCATCAACAGTAGCCGACTGGCCCCCTGTCGGCCACCAGTAAAAATTCAGCAACGTTCGTCTGAGACAGAACAAAGTTGGTCTAGAGGTGAAAAATCAATGCTAAGGTTGTGCAACAGAGGCTTTCAGAGACAGACAGTGGAAGTTCTTCGGGAGGAAACCGAGCATGCATGGGCCTCCCTCGCTTCCCGAACTAGTTAATTAGTTTAAATTAGTCATTTGGCATTTAGTTAACTAGTTTAATTAGTGACTTTGTAATTAATTAATTAGTTGTAGCTAATTAGTTTGTTTTGTACTAATTTAATTAGTTTAGATTGATTAATTAAATTAGTTTGTGTTGTATAGTTAACTTAGCAAAGTTAATTATTTAATTGTTGTAATATTTAATTACCTTAGAGGTAGTTAATTATTTATTCATTTGGTTTGTAATAATTAGCTTAGTTTAATTAGTTAGCTAGTTAGTTCATTCGGACGCTCCTGCGCGAGGGCATCAATGTTGTAATAATATGTATGTCTTCCAACCACACATCTTTCTCCCTTTTATTTATCCGCATTTGATGGTTAGATTAGAGGCATCACGTTTCAATTAGCATATCTCATGCTTGCATCCATTCATCTTGTATTGCATGTACCGAGGCTCGACGTATCATTCTAACTGCATTGTTAGTTTCAGTACTTCATTGAATACGTGCTTAGACCGCATGTCATCAAATCAATTCATATGTCATATTAGTAACTAAGCCTAGTAATTGCATATTGTATGTGTTGCATTAGACATTTTGCATTAGTTAGGAACATGCATTCTTCTAACTCTTTTGTTTTATCTTAGCTTGGAGTACTAGGTGAGTTTTTAGTGCTTTAGCATACTTGCATGAGTGCGAGTGATTGCCATGACTAGCATGCTTGCCATGAGGCTAAGTGCTTACTTGCTATAACTGTTTGAGTGCCTGCGGATGGAGGCTTGTTGCTTGAATTGGAACGATTCAATGAATGTATATTTAAGCCTACTTTGTCAAGTGGCAAATTCACACACTTTAAGCCCACTTTGTTAAGTGGTAAAATCAAACCCTTTTCAAAAAATAAATATGAAATTGAATTGTTCCAATTCGGGCAAACTAGTCTACACCTTGTGTGCGCACATCACATAATAAATGCTAGCCTAATAAATCGGAACAAGAGCATATAATGTTGATAAAGATCATATCATGATTAGTAGATACCGATCTTTGATTGGGCGAGTGGGGGTTCTCAAATATATTCATGACCTTCCCTCGTACCTAAGTTCTCGAGCCGAGGCAATCTTGGTGATGACGGACACGTGGCCTTTGGCACGAGTCATGGGTTTCCTAAATTTCCCCAAAACAAAAAAATATTTAAGTGGCGACTCTGTATCTGGCAAAGCAGTCCAATTTTGGCATTTTTGATTCAAAATCGATTTTCTGAAAGATTTGCCGGATTTGGACTCTTTGGTGTTTATTCAATTTCAATTGCACTTGTGAGATTAGATTCAAAACCACGGGAGTCTGAACTGTAGGGCTTATTTCCGAACTCCCGAAAGGGGGCACGAAAAAGTCGAGCTACAGTTTCTGGCGACTCTGCTGGGGAATTAGAGAACTTGACTCGAACTCATGATATGACATTTTATCTACACTTATATGTTTCTTTGCATTACATTTGCATTGGTGCGTTTAAGTCAATGTATTTGCTATCTCCTATTCCTGGACAGTTTGCCGAAGGCTTGCCTGAAAGCTTGCCAAAAGGCTGATCGGTCGCGGGCTCTGCCACGATGGGAACACAGCCCTTGGATTTGGACTACCGCTGTACCGTTTGATCCACCTTTCACTTCTCAGTGTTAGGTGTGAGAGGTATATTAGGTAGTCTTGCTAAGGTACCCTTTTTGACCAATCAGCCTAGTTGCATATCGAAAGCCATAGAAACTGTTCCAAACTAGGACAGGTTGCTTACCCGAATGCAGGATTGTGTGAAACCACTTTGCTTGAAGTAGTCAACCCTAATTCCTGACGAAACTAGGACAGGGTAACCCTATCCCATCATAGGGGCTTTTTGGCTCTCACTTAACTTGTATGTGTTTTTAGAGTGAAACTCTACAGGAATGTGCGTATCAGTTGCAAGTTTGGGTATCAAATTTGCGGGGCAGAAATCAGTGCTGAGTGCAGTCCTACAGCTTTTGATTGCATCTATGTGTTGTTCACATCTGAGCTGAGGTGCTGTGCGGTTTCTGATTTTTGCTTTCCTTTTTGCTTTATTTCTTTTTGTAAGGTAGTTTATCACAATTGCTTCAGACAGTTCGGATACCTCCCAAGAACTCTAGACCTTTATAAGGAGACTTTATAGATTCGGGGATCTTGTTAGGGGACAACCTATGTTTGCTTCACTCCCACCGGTTACTAGACGGAGGAGAGTTAGGCACAATTCACTAGTTCAGTAATCACCTACATCTACCTAGGCTCAATCTTCTACATCTAGGCTAGCAAGAGATCACTCGCCTATTCACATGACTCAGTACCCTGCAATTAGTATGGAGGACTTGATCCGTCATCTCTAACAAATAGTGGAAACCATGCAGTAAGATGCTACTTGCCAAGCTGAAGTTAGAGCCCATCAACCCGAAGTGATAAACAGGCTGCAGCAGCAGCAACAGCAACCACAGCTGAAATCACTGCCAATTAATATAGAGGCTTCTGCTTCCCATGCACCTCCTGCGGGTATGCTAGCACCCGGAATCACTGCCAATGTCCAAGAGAATCTGGGAAATCCAGTAGACCTCATCCCACAGGAAGCCTCCAAGGCACCAGTGTACCAAACCGAGCCTCCGTTTGAATTCAAAGTTGACCCGACTGTACTGAAGGTCAACAAGCTAGAGAAGCTTCTCAAGCGAGCACAGGGTGTGAACTCAATCCTGACATCGAAGATAGATACACCGACTCCGTAATAACTTTGTCGGATCGGTTCAAAATGCCACATATCGACCAGTTCGATGGCTTTGGAGATCCCATGGTTCATTTGCAGTTGTTCTCTGATATCCTACGGCCGGTGGGCCTCACCAGACTTCAAAAGCTGTCACTTTTCGGCCGAACTTTGTCAGGAATAGCGACTATCTAGTATGCAAAGCTGGAGGATTTAGTGAAATGCAGCTGGGAGGAAATAACTGAGGCCTTCATCGCACAATACTCATACAACATGTAGATCGAGGTCACAACCCGTGATCTTGAGGCAACCCGTCAGGAGCCAAAGAAGGGCTTTTCAGACTTTGTAAGGAGATGGAGAGCCAAGGCTTCGATGATGACTACCAGACCATCCGAGAAGGATCAAATCAAGATGGTGGTCCTCAATCTACAAGGGAAATTATTACAGAAGATGATCGTCTTACCGCTGTTTACATTCACTGAGCTTTACAAGATAAGAGTTCAGATTGAAGATGCAATGAAACAAGGGTTGATAACCGATGAGAATGAGCAGGCCAAGAGGCCTTTTATGCGCAGTTCCAATGCAACCATTACTGGAAGCACAATTGCATGACCATCTGATGTAAATGTTGTCACCACTACAACCAAGACCGTCAACCCTTTCGCTAGCACAACTCCATAAACCTCAAACAACCAAGCCCGATCTCAAAGGGTCTTTACCTCACTCTACATGCCTTTATCCCAAGCCATGAAGGTGCTGATCAAAAAGAGGCATCTTAAGCCATCAGAGCCACGCCCACTACCTGATCCTTTCCCACCTAAACACAACCCAGCCAAATATTGTGCTTTTCACCAACAGCACGGTGACAACACTGACCAATGCTTTAGGCTGCGTCATGAGATTCAAGATCTCATCGACAACAAAGTGATAACACCACCCCAAAAGCCAAATGTAACCACCAACCCTCTCCCAACCTACAATCAAGTCCCCCCACATTGAAACTTAAACCTAATACATACACTGGCCATCCCCTATGACCCCAGCATATATATTATCCCTTCCCACCTACCCAAATCAACATTGTTCATCCCTGAAAGCACAGACTTATGCATGATGGACACGTCCACACGTCAACCAAGAACTGTGGTGGTGACAGTGGTAGAAGAAGAGATATTGGCCTTGGAGGAAAATGTCAGTCCATTGCCTAAGAGCTCTACTGACTTATCTGAGGAGGTATATGACCCGTGTTATTACATTGTGCCAATTGATCAAGCTAAGCTGGAAGTGATGTTACCAGCTGAAATGGAGGTCAATGTGGTTCGGGAGGATGGCCCGAGCCAAGGTCTAGATGATCTAGTGGAGCTGGAAGAGGACTTAGCCAATCTACAGTTCTACAACAAACAAGATCAGTGGGACGTGTAGATTGACTGGTTTGATCTGAATGGGTCAACAGACAACTACAGGTGGCTTAGTGACGAGCCTGACAAAGAGGAAGAAACTGAAACACAGCCAGAGGAACAAGGAGCAAGAATAGCTGCAGTGGCCGAGGAAAAGAGGAAATTGTTGTAGAGCACCGGCATCAAGAATTTAGCTCAAGAACTGGGCCCCGTGAGTATCGCGGATACAGAAGATGAAGCCGTTCTGATGCGGTTTGTGCAAGAAAGAGATTAAGACAAACAGAAAGCTGAAACAACTCAACTTCCTGCGAAGGATACTTATGATAAGAAAATGATCAGAACGGAGCCGAACAATTATTTGTCGGTTGCCGGAGGTGTATGGTAGGAGGATGATGATATACATCTAGCCCACACAGATGAAGGCTGGGATGAGCCCCTTCCAGATAATACCTGGTACTCTGAAGAGATAGACCATATGACGAGAAGTGGGCAGTATTTCAAGCCACCACATTTGGACCACGCTGAAGCCTCCTGGAAAGATAAAGAGGTTGAAAAGCAAAAAGAAAAGCAGTTGGAGGAAGAGGCAGTGCTGAAGCAGCTAAAGAAAATTCAAGTCGATATTTCAATCTGGGGTCTACTTATGGCTTCTCGAGTGCATCGACAGGTTGTACTATCAGCGATGGACAAGGCAAAATTGTCCAATGACATGACTCTTGAATAGCTTGTGGGGTTAGTTTTCCCAGGAGGTGCCGCGCCAACTCTAACTTTCTCAGACAAAGAACTACTGCTAGAAGGCTCGACACATAACCAACCTCTGTACATATCTGTTGAGTGTAGAGAAAAATAGGTACCAGTGGTGTTGGTCGATACTGGGTTAGCTATCAATGTCTGACCATCTCGTACAGCTTATGCCATTGGTCTGAAACCCGCAAATTCCGTACCTACAGCCCAGGTGATCCGGGCGTATGACAACACAAGCAGAGAGGTTATAGGCATGGTACAGATCCAAGTTCAAGTGGGCCCAGCTCAACAGGATATTGAGTTCCATGTCCTGGATGTGCTGGCCAGTTTCAATTTACTGCTAGGGAGACCCTAGTTGCACCAAGTAAAAGCAGTCTCTTCTACCCTCCACCAAATGCTAAAATACCCTCACGGAAAGGGAGTGGCTATTGTGTTCGAGAATTCATCCATACATCCTTCGCCAGAGGTAACTACACCTATGCTGGAAATTGTTCATGGCGAGGAGGATGTATTCCTTTCGAGGTTTACTCTGGCCGAGGCCCAAGCAGTGCAAACCATCTTGGCAGCTGATGAGGGCTTGTATGTCAGCACCCAATCAATCTATTTCATGAACAAGATACAATATGTGCCAAGAATGGGACTAGGAAGAAGTGGCCAGAAATGCGCCACAACATTGGCCGATGTGCCACATAATCCGCATGCCTTTGGTCTTGGCTATGTGCCCACCAAAGAAGATTGGGTCAAGAAGAGAGAAGAGATGGCAGGCAGAGCCAGAGCTAAGTAGACTGGGAAGCGCTATGAGCTTGTTCATAGGCCAATCCGAGGAACCTTGAATGGTCATTTTGTTCGGGAGGGTGAAGACTTCCCATTTTGCGACTTTCCCGAACCCTGGTTCAATTCTGAGAAGCAACGTGTTCCTGGCTTTGAAATTTTATTTGACTTGCAACTGCAAGACAGTGATACAGAGGAAACGGCTGAACCAACTACTGAAGCTGAGAAGAGCATGGAAAATGACTTGGACAACAGCGAACTTGAAGTAGGGGCAGCAGTGGCATGTCTCCTTTCAGAATCGCCGATCGACTCAGAGGGCTTGGGGGATAACCTGACCATCCCTGTGATCAGGAACCAACTGGGTGTGAACCCTTCTAGCAGCATTTTGGATGCATCTGAAACACCATCTCTCATCTGGCAGCTGGAAGAGGGCTACCTGTCCAATAGTTCTGAATCGAGTAGTGAACCAGAATCTGATTCCACAGAGTCTGTGGAGTCGGAATCAGATTCCGGTTCTTCTAATTCTAAGTCCGGTATTCCTGGAGGTGATAACCCGGATGCCAAGGTCTTGTCCAGGTCATCCTTTTCTTTTTCTTTTGAGTCAATTGTAACCGAAGAGCTGGATGAGCCAGAATTTATGAATAAGAATGTCACTGCAGATTCTGAGTATTTCTCTATGCCGTTTGTTTATTGCATTGATCAGGACTTTTAACATTTTAATGAAAACAAAGAGAAAGGAATTCCTCTGGTTTTGAAAAATTTGATTAATAGAGAGGATGAGAGGTTTGTAAAACCCCTTACTGATGAAATCATTGCTTTTAATGTGGGTACTGAGAAGGATCCGCGTCTGGTCCAGATCGGGTCCACGATGTCTTCGGAGAAGCGCGAGCGCTTAGTCGCTTTATTAAAAGATTTCAAAGATGTTTTCACGTGGTCCTACGAAGACATGCTTGGAATCGATCCTGAGATTGTACAGCATCGAATCCTTCTCGACTCCAAGGCTCGATCGGTCAAATAAAAGTTGTAGAGAATACACCCGGATTGGACTTTGAAGATTAAGGAAGAAGTTACCAAACAGATTGAGGCAGGGTTCTTGCTTGTGTCTGAGTATCCAACGTGGTTGGCCAACATCGTCCCAGTGCCAAAGAAGGATGGCAAAATCAGACTCTATGTCAACTTCAGGGATCTTAATAAGGCTAGTCCAAAGGATGGTTTTCCCTTGCCACATATTGATGAATTGGTGGATTTCACTACGAGTCATGCATTGCTCTTTTTCATGGATGGATTTTCCGGGTATAACCAGATTCTGATGGCGCCCGATGACAAAGAGAAAACTACATTTACTACGCTGTGGGGAGCCTACTGCTATCGGATGATGCTGTTTAGGTTGAAGAATGCTGGGGCTTCCTATCAACGGGTTGCAACCACTATTCTGCATGATATGATCCATAAAGAGGTCAAGGTATATGTGGATGACATGATTGTTAAGTCCAAAGAAAGAGAGGGCCACTACACCGCGTTGAAGAAATTCTTTCAACGGATCAGAGAATACAGACTGAGGTTGAATCCGCAGAAGTGTACTTTCGGTGTAACAGTAGGGAAAATACTGGGTTTCTTGATCACACAGAGGGGCATAGAGGTAGATCCTTCCAAAATCAAGGCCATCCTAGAAATGCCACCACTAAGGACTGAAAAAGAGGTATGAGGCTTTCTGGGTAAAGTGCAATTCATAAGACGGTTTATTTCTGAATTAACCTTGACTTGTGAACCACTATTTGATCTCCTGAAGAAAGGAAAGAAATTCTAATGGGATGATCGATGTTAATTTGTTTTTGAGCAGATCAAGCAGTACCTTCAGAATTCGCCTGTGTTGTCGCCGCCAGAGTCGGGGAAGCCTTTGATTTTGTATCAGTCAATAATGGACACAACGATGGGATGCATGCTTGCTCAGGAATCTGAGGATAGGGTGGAGAAAGCCATCTATTACTTGAGCAAGAAAATGCTAGATTATGAGGCATGCAATACGCCACTGGAGAAAGCTTGCTTAGCCTTGGTATGGGCTACCAGGAAGTTGAGGAACTACTTGTTAGTTCACTCTGTAATTCTGGTTTCGAGATTAGATCCCATCAAATATCTTTTTGAGAAACCAGCGCTTATGCCTAGGCTAGCTCATTGGCTGCTTTTTCTATTCGAATTTGATCTGAAGTATGTAACTCGCAAGTCAGTCAAGAAGAGAGCAATAGCGGAGTTCCTAGCAGATCACCCAGTAGAAGGGGATGAAGCAGTAGAATACCTATTCCCAGATGAAGTCATTCTGCAAGTCGAGGAAGAGATTTGGACAATGTACTTTGATTGAGCGTCCAATTAATATGGTTATGGGATAGGTGTGCTATTAATAGCATCTGACAATTCCTATATACCTTTAGCCTTCAAACTCCGGTTCAAGGTATCTAACAACGAAGCAGAGTATGAGGCGTGTATCGCTGGTTTGGAAGCCGCCCTGGAATAGGGGCAAAAAGCTTGGATGTTATCGGGGACTCGAACCTAGTTGTGTCTCAAGCAAATGGAGACTAGAAGGTCAAAGAAGAAAAGATGAAGATTTATCACCAAACCTTGGATGTTCTGATTCCTAGGTTTGAAAAGCTGATTTTCACACATCTACTAAGGGAGAACAACAGGTTTGCTGACGCTTTATCAACTCTATCATCCATGATAGACATCCCGCTTGGAGTCCGAATGCGTCCGATCATTATTGAACAGAGATATACGCTAGCATATGAGACTATCACTGTAATAGATGAAGCGCAAGATCAAAACCCTTGGTAATACGATAGCTGGAACTTTTTAGAAAATGAGGTTTATCCACAAGGGATAAATGCCAAAGACAAGAGGGCAATATAGTGGATGGCCATCCAATTTATCATCTGCGGAGGTAAACTGTACAAAAGGGGTCATCTGGGAACGTACAAGCTGTGTGTCGAAGCAGAAGAATCAAAACGCCTGATGGAGGCTATCCATGGGGGAGAGTGCGGAGCGCACATGAACGGAGTAATGTTAGCCGGAAGATTCTCAGGCAAGGTTACTACTAGTCTACTATGGAAGAGGATTGTATCGGTTTTGTTCGGTGATGCCACAAATGCCAAATTCATGCCAATCGCATGAATATCCCACCGTCGAAGCTGTACAACATGACTTCACCATGGCCTTTCTCAGTCTAGGGAATCGATGTCATTGGAGAAGTCACAGCAAAAAGGTCCAATAGGCATGAATACATTTTGGTGGCAATTGATTACTTTACAAAGTAGGTAGAAGCTCAGTCCTACGCAGTGTTAAAAGCAGTGCATGTAGCTAAGTTCATTCGAAACAACATCATTTGCCGATATGGGGTCCCAAACGAGATCATTTTAGATAATGGCTCCCATTTCAAGAAAGAAGTGGTAGACTTGTTGGAGAAATACAATGTGGCTTTCCATAAGTCATGTATATACCAGCCGCAAACCAACGGAGCTGTTGAGGCCACCAACAAGAACGACAAGCATATTTCGCAGAAAATGGTTGAGACTTACAGGGACTGGCCAGACAAATTGCCGTTTGCACTCTGGGGTTATAGAACTTCAATCTAGACATCTACAGGGGCAACTCCTTATTCTCTTGTCTATGGGATGGAAGTTGTTCTGCCAATCGAAATAGAAGTCCCATCGCAGTGAGTTATGGCTGAGTGTCAAATAGCAGAGGCAGACTGGCAACAAAGCAGATTTGAAAAACTAATGTTGTTTGATGAGAAAAGGCTGAAAGCATTGTACCATGTTCAGGGTTATCAACGCAAGATTACTAGGGCTTTTAATAAGAAAGTTAAGTCCCGGAATCTCAAAAAAGGGGATTTGGTGCTGAAAGACAACTGAGCTCTCATCCATGACCCTAGGGGTAAGTTCAGACCCAATTGGATTGGTTCTTACATCATTAAAACTATCTGATCAGGTGGAACTGTTATTCTCATGGACCTGGATGGCCTAGAATTTTCCCAACCGATTAACATGGACAAGTTGAAGAAATACTATTCCTAAGAGGCTCGCTTGGCTGAAAATCCGGAAGGGCGACCTAGGCAAAAGTTAGAGCATAAAAAAATTGGAAATAAAGAAAACTGAGCTCGCAAGGTTGAAAAACCTAAAGGGCGGCTTTGGAAAAAGTTAGAGCGCAAAAGGAGAGAGTTAATACTCGAGTGAACCTGAATCGAACTACGTAAGGCCTAATTCCCATCTTCGGGATACGTAAGCAACTTCATCCTGAAGTCCGGCAGTAAACACCTCCAAATCAACTGTTATGTCCATGTGTTTGGTCAGGTCATCTTTGTATGCTCTTCGTCTGAGAGTTCGGTTATGATCTTTATTCTGAGAGTTGGTTACAATGCTGAGCAGTGGTGTTCAAATAAGGGACAATTTGTGATCTTTTGATTCGGGGTTGTACGTCTCAAGGATTGATTCTGTGCGTATCTGGTGGTGATCCTTTTCGAAAATGGTTTTGGAAAGTTTTAATAAAAGTTGATTTTTGTTCAAATTTTACCTTTTACAACTTAGACCATTTTTAGACCAAAAGGAAAATTTTCAGGGCTCACAACTTTAATTTCATTGATTTTAACTCAAATGTCTCCAACTCTCGATAAAAATCAACGTTACTTTTATTACATTGAGAAAACTTGAAAAGAAAAATCAAAGCAATAAAGTAGGGGCATAGATGAGTCAGGTGCTCCTGCGTCCTCCACTTGTGCTTGTGGAAGCTTCTGATGCCAAAGTGGGCCCGGTCTGTGCCTCATCCTCGAGCCAAGCCAGGCATTCTCCAGAAAGGGTGCAATTGAAACTAGGGGCAGGGGCCAGAAGCTCTCTCGTCCTTCAAGTAATGAGGTACCTAGCCAAGTGTGAACCTCGGATGGGAAATGAAACCAGGTACTCTACCCCCTCCTCTGAGCGGGACTGGTCATGCCCGAACTGACGTATGAATCGGAACGAAAAGTAGAATACACAGTGTGTAAGGCCGATGAGCTGAATGCTAGATTGCCGAGTCATGCCGTAGCTCATTTCGGTCAGATTAAGCCAGGGGCAACGCCAAGCAATGTCAACAGCAGACCTGTTGCACATCCAGTGGCACCACCATCCCTCGTTCGGGAAATTCACTAGTCGATAGCAGAAGAAATAGCTTCATGCTGAATACTCAGGGCAAGAGTCCACTACCTTTAGCTTATCCATAAGCCACACCTGGGAATGGATGAAAAAAGAAGAGAGATTAAAGAATAAAGAGGTGTATGTTGAGAGAAAAGTGAGAAAGGGGCTTTGAGAAAAAATAGAGCATGAGAGCTGAGTGATGTGAGAAACACATATAAGCGAGTGCGGGAAACATTACCTGAAGAAGTAGTGGACTCCCTACGAATTTGTCATCTCTCGCCGATAAAAGGCGTCTAAGCCCATTAAGGTCTTGGCCAGCATCAAACCAATGTAACTCTTGCCTTCTTTCAAACCTTGGGCCATTTTGACTAACTGAATGCTGGACCCGCTGAAACTAGGGGCAAGAAGGAAATGAGCTAGCATACACAAGTAAAGGGCGTGTTGCCTAAAACCCCACCAGAGAAGGTCACCGCGGTCACCAACGTCAGAAAAGCGATAAATCAAACTGGGAATATCCAGTTCTCCGTTGTGAACCAAAGATCGAGCCTCATGAAGAGTGAGCCCACACATCCATCCCAAAGCTTGGATATGGCCAAAACAAGGCTGAGGAATGATTTTCTCTTCGCGTCTAAATTTCAATAACGCCTAAAATTCTTCAATTGTCGGGCATATCTCTTGTCCCCCGAAGCTAAAGACATATGTAATCGGGTTCCAACATCTAGCCACTTGGCATGAAGGAACGGAAAACAAAGTGGAGTTCGGCTCAACAGAAAAAGTGCATTTATGCCGAAACCCCAGATATTTACCTTTTTCGCGCCATCTAAAGTTGCAATCCAATCCGAGAGTCTTTCGGCAAGAAATGGCTCCATTTGTGGAAGAAATTATAGTTGAAATGAAGTTCTGGAAGGGAAATCACAAAGCTAAATCGTTTGTAGAAGATAAGGCAGTAAGTGGAAGCCAACTGTCAACAATCTGGAGGTTCCTTACACTGGTGGCCGACCGGCCATTGGTGATGGCCGACAGACCATTTTGGTAGCCGATAATCTCCACCTCTAACCAACAGTCCCCTTTTCAGGCTTGTCGTCCACCTGTGCGTTGACCAGTGCTGGAATCGTGTGTTTTGTTTTGATCTTTGTTTCTTTCAAGGTCTTGTTTTGAGTCTTTAATTTTAGCAGGTTTGTTCATTTGTATTTGATTTGTTTTGTTTTGTTTATCGAGTTGTCCTTGTTTATTGAGTTGTATGTTGCATTTTGTATTTTGGTTTTCGATCAGCTCATTACCCGATTAAGAACATTGTTTCAATCAAGAGTGCTCTTGGCCAATTCAATTCAATTCCATGTCTATTTCATACAAATATGGTGCTCATGATGCAAAATAATCACACTTTTCATAAAAACTGCTGGATTTTATTTCAATCATGGTTTTTTACAAAAGTGGAGTACAAGTTTTTAAGGCAAATAAAACCTGTCTGAAGCTATACAATGTGTTAATGCTATAAACAAAAAGAAACTAAGCAAAAATACAAAAAAAAAAAAAAAAGCGCCAGCCGCCTCAAGCTCGAGAGGCCCTCTTCGTCCTCTTCCTCGGAGGAGAGGACTCAGGGGCACTGTCTCTATCTGCACCACTGTTAGAAGCACTACTATCAAAATCAGCCTCTAAACCAGAGCCGGTAGCATCTCCGCTCTCTGCCCTTGAACCTGTCTCGGTATCAGTACGTCCGTTCTTGGAACCAGAGCTGGCATCATCATCCCCACTCTCGGACGACTCAGAATCCAGACTTACTACCTCTGCGGAGTCACTGGTCTCATCATCATCACTCAGAATAGGCTCTGAAGGACTGCTTCGGCCTCAAGCATCTCTACCCATCTCTTTCCTCCCTATTGCTAGAAGAGGTACTGCCGGTGCTAGTGCTGCATCTGCTGCCGGTACACCCGGTATATGTGGGATCTGAAAAGATAGTTGTCATCATATCAGTCTCAGTATGTATCAGATGCAAACATGGTATGCAATATGTGTATGCAGAAACCAAATACAATGTGTGTGACTACAGTGTGTTAATGCAGTGTATCAAATACAATGTGTCAGATGTAGTTTGGAAAAGATTATAGTTTGAGATGCCAATGTATCAGTGGAAAGATGATAGCATGAACTGTAAACTAAAGGAATTACCGGGATGCTATGGAAACCAAGCAGCGTCTCCCTCCTTTGGATCATGCCCATCAAGGTGGCTATCAGCTCGAGAGCGCCTCCTATGTACTCTATTGATGCCTGTAAATGCATTTTGGATGATCAGTATGCGTAATAAACATATTTGAAATAAAACGTAGGGTGTAAATTGTAAAGTGCGGTCCATACCTGAGTCGGGCCTCAAATCCCAACAAGCTCGTGCCCAGCCACTGCAGGCTCAATCGGGACCTGGTATGCATCCACAGTATGCCGCCAACATGTTAGTGCAGTGGAAAGCTCTGGCCAACCGATCCTCTGCCTCACTTGGGAAGTCCCTCTACTACGGGCCCTGGTCGCCCGAGTCACTCTAGGCGCCTCTTGCGCAGTAAGAGCTCTCGCCTCCCCACTTCCACGAGCGCCTGTCAAAGGTGGCATCAGATGCATCTAAATGAAGGTTGCATAGTCGTCCTCGACTCAGAAGTAGTCAGCATCCAAGCCCACCATAAGCTTGGTGACCTCCTCAATGGATAGGTTGTCTGTTGTCCTCATAGACTCAGGCGGCGCCATCGGAATGATCGGGTCAAGCAGGCCCACAGTCTGGCATATGAACCGCTCGCTCAGAAACCAGGCTCGGTAGACTGGGCCCTCCAATAGAATGCGAAAGCGGGAAGTGCCCCAAGCTCCGGCGAATTGGTCCTGAATCCCCACTGGCATCATGGCCCATGGCTACCACATAATCTGCAAACAGGGTATGTAGAGATTGTTAGCCGCCGTCAGTCGCCAAAATGTCAATCATAATAGTTGTAAAGAAAAAATGACTGTGTTTTGGGTTACCTCATAGGTAGCCACAGTGTCAAAATAGTGATGAAAGAAGTTGAAGGTCTCACGGGTCTGACACTGGAGCCGGCCGTCAAACCTCCATGAATAGGGGACCACTAGGGGAAGCTCTTTCACAGGCTTTGGGGCGAGAGTTGAAAAATAAGCATACACCCATAGCTTCAAGGAAAGTGCAGTGATATGTGATCAACAATGTGTTTGAACAGATACAGAAAATGCAAAGTAGAAAGCATACAGCATGAACAGATGCAGAAAGTGCAAAGCAGAAAGTACATGTGTTGAAATAGATGTAATGCAGGAAATGCAGAGCAAAAAATGTAAAGTGCAAAGAGGGAACTGAGATCCATACCTCCCAGGCTTGCCAATAGCCTCCGATCAAGTCTCCCTTCAGATGAGAGGTAGAGCTCATGTAACCGTACAAAGTGGCGAGGCCCGCTTCACTCCAGTCGTAGAAACGCACTCGGGAAAGGGTCACCAGCGAACTCAGCAGGTATAACCCTGCGGTGTTTGCTCTGTTCGCGAACAGGGTGGTACCGACGAGGAACATCAAAAATCCCTGAGCATACTACTCTATCTCCTCTACTG
This sequence comes from Camellia sinensis, assembly GCF_055761805.1. Taxonomy (NCBI): domain Eukaryota; kingdom Viridiplantae; phylum Streptophyta; class Magnoliopsida; order Ericales; family Theaceae; genus Camellia; species Camellia sinensis. Next base: position 154,390,375 of record NC_138970.1, read on the forward strand.
TCTCTGGCTGGCTCCCTCGAAAATGCTCAGCAAACCAGTTATATCTCACCATGGATGGTCGAAACAGAGGTGGGCACGCTCCTAGTAGCTCGATCTAGGCAGCCTCCTACTCCCCTATATCAGGGTCAAAAGGAATCGGATCACCCCTTACACCTAAGCCCGTGATCATGGCAAAGTCGTAGGGAGTCATCGTCATCTCCCCAGCAGTGGAGAGGTGGAGGGAGTTGGTGGTGTCCCACTATCTCTCCACTAGCGCTCCAAGAAATGGACGGTTTACTATAACTCATGTCAATCCAAAGCAGAATAGGCCGAAGCCAGCCTCATCAACAATGTCGCGGAATCTTGCAGAGAACAGGTGAAACAGATAAGGCAACAATGAAAATACAATCAGAAAATGCAATGCAAGAAATGCAAAAGGAAGAAATGTAAGTAAATAGAGTTCATACCTCAATAGCAAGGGATGAAATGTGAGAAGCCGACTCTCTCAGCAGGAGGTCCTCCGGCACGCCGTGAATAAACTCAGTGAAGCATCTGATGTCTCTGGAAGGCAAGATATGTGTCTGGGGATGATACCTCGCCGGATCAAAGGGTCGTAGTGGTGGCAACTCTGCCTCAAGCTCTGGGGCGAACTTTGCCTCAAGCTCTGCCTCAATATCCTCTGCCACCCCGTCGGCCTCAGCCATCATCGGCTCCTCAACCTCGGCAGGAGGTGCTAATGAAGGTGGAACCTCTAGAGGGGCTCCATTATGTGAAATATCGTCTGCCATCTGGAAAATGGGTGAAGAGTCGGTGAAAAGTGAAAGAAAATGGAGAAAATAAGGTAAACTCGAAAAAAGTCAAACCCTAGGAGAGAGAAAATGGAAAGAAAAGTCAAATTTGGAAAAAAGGTCACGAAACCAAAGAGAAACTCGAGGGTAACAAGCCTAGAAGGACCAAAATGAGGAAAGAAGTGTTGAAACCAAATTTTGATCGGTTCAAAATGTTGAGAGCTAAGAGGGTTTAGCAAAGAAAGTGTGCATGGGGTATTTGAAAACGCGTATAAAGCTCGGATCTAGAGAGGAAAAGTGTCTAGAGAGATAGAGAAAGGAATTTTGGCCTTGGAGAAGTGAAGAAATGAAATGTGGATGTGTGTATATAAAGACCCGAGGCAAAATGTCAAAATTGCCCCAAATTTGTCATCGGTGGCCGACAAGCCACATTGGTGGCCGACAAGCTTCAGGGGTGGCCGACAGGTAGCCGATGCCCTCCTCTTGTGGCCGGCCAGTGGCCAGTGACCCTCCACTAAGTCTTGAAGCTGTTTTGTGTCCTTATTTTCCAAGAAATGCAAGAAAAGTTCACTGTTGAGTTCAGATTATCTCTACGGAAGCTCAAAACTGTGTTTTTGGTGCACAATGTTTGTTACTTGTCAATATGGACGAAGTGTATCCTTTTAAACATGTTGTAACTCTTCTGATAGGTAAATCGAAAGTTGCCACGAATTTTGTTTTTGTCAAATTATGCTTTTGTTCCTTGCATAGAATATGTATTTATGCATTTCATATATGCACTGTGTGCGCGTCTTGCATCGGCTATGATTCACGTATAGAATATGCTTTCATTCCGATTTCATGCATAGAAAATGCTTTTGTTTCCTGCATAGAACATGCCTTCAACTAACATCATATCTTGGGTGTTTTTCTTGCATAGAACATGCACGATTATTGTATCGCCCTTGTTTAATTCTTTTTATTCTTCCTTGGCCAACACAGACAAACGATATTGTATGTGTGGTTCATTTAACATAGGCAAACAATATTGTATGTATGGTTCATTTAGAGGAGTTTCGGATAAGATCATTCATGTCTCGGTAAGAGAGCCCACTCATTTAACTTGTGCATCTATTGCACTTGTTCCCTTTGTGCATCTATCGCACTCCTTTAACTCGTGCATTTATCGCACTTGTTCATCTTTGTGCATTTATCGTACTCCTTTAACTCGTGCATCTATCGCACTGGTTCACCTTTGTACATCTATCGCACTTCTTTAATACATGCATTTATCGCACTTGTTTACCTTTGTGTATTTATCGCACTCCTTTAACTCGTGCATCTATCGCACTTGTTCACCTTTGTGCATCTATCGCACTTCTTTAACTCGTGCATCTATCGCACTCCTTTAACTCGCGCATCTATCGCACTTGTTCACCTTTGTGGATCTATCGCACTCTTTTAACTCATGCATCTATCGCACTTGTTCACCTTCGTGCATCTATCGCACTTGTTCACTTTATGCATCTATCGCACACTGGTTTGTTGTTTCTCGGGACGCATGATGTGCGAGCCGGAGCAGTGTTTCTTGTTTCTTAAGTTGTGTGAAATGTGATCTTGTGCGATTTTTTTCTTGGTTTCTCAGAATGTGTGAAACGCAACCTTGAGCGATGTTTTTCTTTCCTCGTCTCTTGTTTTGGTGTGGTTAATGTGTGTTTTAGATCTTTTCGTTTTTAAGCTTGAAGTTGCTCATTCATATGTTATTATCTCATATTCTTGCGTATCACATTTTGTTATTGCTTATTGCATCATCTCGCATGATCATAAGTGTTCAAAATCACGAGCTTCGCGAAGCGTGCAAGTCCAATTTTCAAAGTCGCATTGTGCATATCATTTGCATCCTACCCTGAACTACGCTAGTTTGATTCCTTGCAAAAGGATACGTAGGTAGGCTGTGGACGCAACCGTTCTTTGTCTTGTTTGTTTGTTTGTCCAAGTCTTACGGCCTTATAAAAATGGGCCGTCCTCGGGCTTTGACATTCACTCACATCATTTCATGACTCCAAGTTCTGTCAAAGAGGGGCAACTGTAGACACCCCATTTTTGACCGTCCTCAAGACTTGGATATCATCGCTTGTGCACTCGATGATTATGGCTGCATGTGTTCGTTTTAGTGCCCGGAGTCCTTGGCAGAATGCCCTATCTTTAAGCCTTTTAACCTTGTCTATTCTATGCCTTGTTTTGGACCAAAACCTAAGTGTTTCAAGCCTGAACTTTCTGGTGACCTGTCGGCCATGTATCCTAGTTGTTGGCCATTAGTGTGGCCAGTCGGCCACCAGTGTGTTTTGCATATATTTTATGCTAACTGTGCCAGCTGTTTGCACAGATACATGCATCTGCACCCACGTGTAGGGCTCAATCTCCTTGTATAGAATTCATGTTTTCTATATATTGGAGGTCTCCTCCCCTTTTTTTGAGGATTAGAATTTTTGGAACAAAAATCTATCTCTCTCTCTATATATATATATTTTTCTCTCTCTCTTGCAAATTTGTGCATATTAGCCTACATACACTACATTTTTTCCTACACTTCCTTAATCAAAGTTGATCATCTTTGAGCTGAGGTTCCTTGAGACCTTCTTGGAGCTCTTGAAAGTGGTTTTGGCTTGAATTGTTGCCTAAAGTTGATCTTTGCTTCAAGAGGTATAATACACCCCTTTTTTAACTTGTTTTACATACTTGTTTTTCTATCTTTTCCCACTGTTTTTGGGCTGTAAAAATTCTGTTTTTATGGGTTGAAATTATTGGTTTTAGGCCATTTAAGCTTGGTGGATGGTTCACCCTTCCTTATTACTTGTTTGTAAGGCCTTTCCACCTTTGTTTCCCACTTTCAAACCATCTTTTTTTAGGCCTTTAAACACTGAATTTCAGAGTATTTTCGGTGGTGAAAATCATGTTTTGAAGTCTAAATTTGGAGGGGTTAGCCTCCCCTCCTTATGCCTTGTTTGCTAGCCTAGTTAGTTCTATGTGTTAGCTTATTTTTCTAGCCATTTGTAGCTTAATTTCAGCATGTTTTAGGCTCTGTTTAAGACTGTTTTGCCTCTGTTTTTGGCTTTTTAGTGCATTTGAGTCTTGTTTTGCATGCTTGTAGTGTAAGTGTCCTCATAAGCTTGGTGTTTTAAGGTTTTGGACACCACTTGTTTGAGCTGATTACATGTTTTAGTGTTTTTCTCACTTAATTTCAGCACTATTAATCTCTGCAACCTCCCTCATTTCTTGACTTTTTCATTTTCTTTGAGGGTTGTTTCAATCATAGGATAGTTTAAGTTTGAGATTAAGGTGAATGCTTAATATTTTAATCCTCTTTTAGGGGTTCATTAACAACAGCATGATACCTCTCTCTTGCCTTAAACTACCCCTTGTTTAACACTTCCTTCCCTTTTAGAGGACTTAATCACCAATGAACTTAATTGGTTAATGAATGGTTGCTAATCTAAAATGAGTAAATAAAAGTTGAAACTAAAATTGTGTAAGATAAGAATTTGATTGTGTTTTGATGTGTTCAATCGGACGTTAATTGAACACAAGGAAAATTGGGGCATTTCATACTCAAAGTGATGAAATGTGCTAAGTTTCCTAGGTCACCATTGCCCTTGATCATGCATGATAGGGTGAAGGTTTTGAGTCTTGTTTGTGCATTTATTGAACTTGTACATCTTGGTTCTTTGGCCATCATACAATGAAATTGCTTGATTGATGGTTTAAGAGCTAAGTGTATCACTCATTTGAGATATTTTGATGATAAGGAGAGATACATAGTACAAACAACCTGTGAGAATACCCTCTCTTTGCTCTGTTTGTCCTCTGTTACAGCAATGAGGAATAAGCCATCAGTGGCCGACTAACCATCCGCAGTAGCCAACCGGCCCCCTGTCGGCCACTAGTGAAAATTCAGCAGTGTCCTTCTGAGACAGAACAAAGTTGGTCCAAAGGTGGAAAATCAATGCAAAGGTTGTGCAACAGAGGCTTTGAGAGGCAGACAGTGGATGTTCTTCGAGAGAAAACTGAGCATGCATGGGCCTTCCTCGCTTCCCGGACTAGTTAATTAGTTTAAATTAGTCATTTGTCATTTAGTTAACTAGTTTAATTAGTGACTTTGTAATTAATTAATTAGTTGTAGCTAATTAGTTTGTTTTGTACTAATTTAATTAGTTTAGATTGATTAATTAAATTAGTTTGTGTTGTATAGTTAACTTAGCATAGTTAATTATTTAATTGTTGTAATATTTAATTAGCTTAGAAGTAGTTAATTATTTATTCATTTGGTTTGTAATAATTAGCTTAGCTTAATTAGTTAGCTAGTTAGTTCATTCGGACCCTCCTCCGCGAGGGCATAAATTTTGTAATAATGTGTATGTCTTCCAATCCCACATCTTTCTCTCTTTTATTTATCTGCTTTTGATGGTTAGATTAGGGACATCACGTTTCAATTAGCATATCACATGCTTGCATCCATTCATCTCGTATTGCATGCACCGAGGCTCGGCGCATCATTCTAACTGCATTGTTAGTTTCAATACTTCCTTGAATACGTGCTTAGACCGCATGTTATCAAATCAATTCATATGTCATATTAGTAACCGAGCCTAGTAATTGCATATTGTATGCGTTACATTAGACATTTTGCATGAATTAGGAACGTGCATTTTTTTAACTCTTTTGTTATATCTTAACTTGGAGCACTAGGTGAGTTTTTAGTGCTTTAACATACTTGCATGAGTGTGAGTGATTGTCATGACTATCATGCTTGCCCTGAGGTTAAGTGCTTACTTGCTATAACTGTTTGAGTGCGTATGGATGAAGGCTTGTTGCTTGAATTGGAATGATTCAATGAATGTATATTTAAGTCCAATTTGTCAAGTGGCAAATTCATAAACTTTAAGCCCACTTTGTTAAGTGGAAAAATCAAACCCTTTTCGAAAAACAAATATGAAATTGAATTGTTCCAATTCGGGCAAACTAGTCTATATCTTGTGTGCGCGCATCACATAGTAAATGCTAGCCTAATAAACCGGAGCAAGAGCATATAATGTTGATAAAAATCATATCATAGTTAATAGATGCCGATCTTTGATTGGGCGAGCGAGGGTGCTCAAATGTATTCATGACCTTCTACCCTCGTACCTAATTTCTCGAGCCGAGGCAATCTTGGTGATGACGGACACGTGGCCTTTGGCACGAGTCATGGGTTTCCTAAATTTCCCCAAAACAAAAAAATATTTAGGTGGCGACTCTGTATCTGGCAAAGCAGTCCAATTTTGGCATTTTTGATTCAAAATCGATTTTCTGAAAGATTTGCCGGATTTGGACTCTTTGGTGTTTATTCAATTTCAATTGCACTTGTGAGATTAGATTCAAAACCACGGGAGTCTGAACTGTAGAGCTTATTTCCGAACTCCCGAAAGGGGGCACGAAAAAGTCGAGCTACAGTTTCTGGCGACTCTGCTGGGGAATTAGAGAACTTGACTCCAACTCATGATATGACATTTTATCTACACTTATATGTTTCTTTGCATTACATTTGCATTGGTGCGTTTAAGTCAATGTATTTGCTATCTCCTATTCCTGGACAGTTTGCCGAAGGCTTGCCTGAAAGCTTGCCAAAAGGCTGATCGGTCGCGGGCTCTGCCACGATGGGAACACAGCCCTTGGATTTGGACTACCGCTGTACCGTTTGATCGACCTTTCACTTCTCAGTGTTAGGTGTGAGAGGTATATTAGGTAGTCTTGCTAAGGTACCCTTTTTGACCAATCAGCCTAGTTGCATATCGAAAGCCATAGAAACTGTTCCAAACTAGGACAGGTTGCTTACCCGAATGCAGGATTGTGTGAAACCACTTTGCTTGAAGTAGTCAACCCTAATTCCTGACGAAACTAGGACAGGGTAACACTATCCCCTCATAAGGGCATTTTGGTTCTCACTTAACTAGTATGTGCTTTTAGAGTGAAACTCTACAGGAATGTACGTGTGGGGAAGTGGTTTGGAAATAGTCTTCTGATCTTGGAGGACGCCCGTGATCCTTAGCTTGTCACCTGAAAAAGAATGAACACTCCGGTCGGGGGTGCCGGAATTAGCACTCCAACGGATAAGTCAGTGTATATTCTCTTGATTACTTGTATCTTAAGTTAAATTTGCTAGTTCTCGCATACCTTTCTCTGACTGAAGATCTTGTATTTATAGTATTCTCTTTGGGCCTTAGGGCCTAGCCCAACCCTGATCTTTTACATGCACTTCTACTCGGCCTTTGTTCTATTGGTTGGAATGCCGGCTATTTTATTCGGCTCTTCAATTGACTAGGGTCAATGCCGAATAAAGTTATGTTTTGGACCAGACTAGTCCACTTGTCTCTATTGATCCAAGGAAATTCGGCTCCCACAATTGCCCCCCAAACACCCCACTAGCATCAGTTAGTCGCTGTGTTTGGCGTCTAGCCTGGGAATTCAAAAGTTCGGCAGTTAATCCTCTTCCCAATATGTGTCAGAATGCATACACGTTTTTTGGTCATTGTAACGATTTCCTGCCCCTTTGTACACTGCCTCCATTTAATGTGATTTGAAATTGTCTCTTCAAATGTATGTTCTGAATATTCAAAGATATCTGGCTCGCCTTCTAGTGCAACTCCTCCACTTCGCAGCCTCTGTAACTCCTTGTTTCTCGTTTTTCCCTTTGTCTCCTGTAAGTTTTCTTCTCCCTCATTTTTGGTCTCGCTTCCTTGTTTTGTTTTAGTTTTCTATAATCCTTGGGCTAGCCAAAATGGCAAAACATCTGAAGGAGCTCCTTTCAGCAGATCGAATCTCTGGTTTTCGACACCATTTTTCCATCCCCGATGACGTCCATCTGTCACTTTTGGCAGACAGCACCACTGATATGGAGAGGGATGATGAGAGCACAATTGTCTTTCCTCTCCTATCAATTGCTGAGGGCGGAGTCTGCTTTCCCCTTCACCCATTTTTGAGGGCCTTTCTTCGATACTGGGGTCTAATCCCTTCCCAGTCCAACGTGAATTTCTTTCGCATCATAATGGGAATTGTAGAGCTAAATCGGCGTCTTAGGATTAATTTAGGTATACCGGCCATTCGGCACTGTTATGTCCTAGCCAAGTCTACTGGCCGGCTAGGATGCTACTTTCTTAGAGCCAAGGATACTGATCATCACTTAGTGACCATGCTTGCTAGCTCTGGCAAGCGCGCCAATGACGTGATGGTTGTTGTCCGCGGCAATTGGGAATTCAACGAAGGTAAAGATCGCCTAGACCCTGTGCCAAGGCGAAAAGGCGAACCAGGTGGCCGATTAGATCACTTTTGTTTCTGTTATTTCCATATTTGTACTCGACACTATATACATCTAATCGTTTTGTTTATATAGGCAGCGACTTGAAGAGAGTGTTAGTTTCAGACGACGACGTTGTGCTTGTAGAAATCAAAACCGCGCTACAGTTCGTCGGCCGTCCAAACCTTCAAAAACAAGGGAGGGTGGCCCACATTCTCCTGCGGTACGAGCCGACTTACACGACATTCTCGGCAGCAGACAACATTCCGATCCCGCGAGGAGACAACCATCTTACAACCCTCATTTTTCCTAGCTTCAAAAACTTGAGACAGATTGGTTTAGAAACATCCGATTCTGAACACGTAGAAAAACAAGCGGATGAACCGATCGCTGAGGACCCGGACCGGTTGGCAGCAAAGGTTGACGAAGTAATTAACTCGGCCTTTGAGGAAGCCAAACTAAACTCGTCTGATCCTCCGTCTACATCAGGCCGAGGGGACGCCTTTGAAGATATTTTTACAAATTTGGGAGACCTTCCCGGCACTTATTCTAAGGGTATGGCTGAGAAAAATCTCACGCAAATGGCGCGAAAGAGAAATGCCGAACGCATGGCCGCCCGACGAAAAGTCGAGGCCACCCGTTCTGGACCTATCCCGACTGAATCTTCCAAACCCATTATTGTAGAAGAAACGGCTCACGTTGACGTGGCCGAGACGGAAAAGGCAGCCGATCGGTCGATTTCAGAAGATCGGGAAGAGAAACGTGCCGCCGAGGACGAGGTCAACTCTGAGGAGAACCCTGTTGATAAACGGCCACGCTTAGAGGAGTCGGATGTGGTTGTTCCTTTCGTTGTTCAACCAAAGATAAAAAACACGCCGATCTCCTCCGAAACGTCAGCCTTGAAGGATCTCGCTGTTGTGTTGAGCTTGGCTGCTTCGGTCTCGTTGCTGGCTGACAAGGCAACCTTTCGGTCGGAGCCAGATTTGGTAGCAATAGCGTTAGCTGCCCAGTCGGCCCGCCTGGTATGTGACTTTATCCTAACTCCTTGTTTTGGTTTTGTTTGCAAATAGTATTTCTTGGTATGTGACGATCCCAACTTGTTTTGCAGACGGCCGAAAGGATCGCCGAATTAGGCCGCCGCCAGCATGATGCCGTTGAAAGGATTGGCCGTTTGCAGTCCGAAGTCGAGGGTCAGAGGAACAGGGCCGAGTTTGAGGCGATGAGAGCCACAATGGAAAGTGCGCGGGCCGAAGCTGAGAAGGAAAGGGCGCAGACTGCTAACCAGCTCAGATCGGAAGTCGAGGAGAGGGCAAACGCGAGTGAAGAATCGCTTAAGTTAGCCAAGGAGGCGCTTGCCAAGCTGGAGGCCAAATTGGCAGAGTCGAAGGCGGCAAAAGAAAAAGCCGACTCCGAGGCTTCCGAAACATTCAAGGCTGGGAAGAGCGCCGCTCTTGTAAACTATGTAGAAAAGGTCCCCAAATTCGAGAATCGGGGATTCAAACATGGTTGGCTCAAAGCCCTTGCTGCCACTAGAGTGACATTGGACATTTTGATTCCATACGAGCAAGTGGACGTTGAGCCGCTTGAGTTTGATCCCGAGGATTGATTTGGGGATCACTTTAGTTTTGTTAGGTATTTTCAATGTATCTTTTTGTAATCATGTTTTGTTTTCTTAGTAAACATATATTTACTTGGGGCAATCTTCATGTATAAAATGATGACTATCTGTAATCACTTTATGAATGAAAATTTCCCTCGCCTTGCATTATTTCCTGTACTTAATTGTTGTTATCAATGAGGATTACTGTTTTGCTTTATTTATTTTGGGTAAAAACTACTACAGTCTATCGCGCGGTAGATAAACGTTTATGTAAATTTGCCTATTAGGTATCTAAGGGTTAATAAATGTGATCAGATTAATAAATTTAATTTTGCCGAATATTATTCGTTCACGGAGTGGCTGCAGCATGAAACGATCGGCATTGGGCTTAGGTATTTAGCCGATCAGATTAATAAATCTGCCCTTGCCGCAGCCAATTTATGAACTCCGAAAGCCGAATAGAACTAGTTCATGGAGTGGCTGCGGCACAAATCGGTCAGCTTTGGGCTTAGGTATTTAGCCGATCAGATTAATAAATCTGCCCTTGCCCCAGCCAATGTATGAACTCCGAAAATCGAATAGCACTAGTTCATGGAGTGGCTGTGGCACAAATCGGTCGGCATTAGGCTTAGGTATTTAGCCATTCAGATTAATAAATCTACCCTTGCCCCAGCCAATGTATGAACTCCAAAAGCCGAATAGAACTAGTTCATGGAGTGGCTGCGGCACAAATCGGTCGGCTTTAGGCTTAGGTATTTAGCCGATCAGGTTAATAAATTTGTCCTTGTCCCAGCCAATGTATGAACTCCGAAAGCCGAATAGCACTAGTTCATGGAGTGGCTGTGGCACAAATCGGTCGGCATTAGGCTTAGGTATTTAGCCGATCAGATTAATAAATCTGTCCTTGCCCCAGCCAATGTATGAACTCCGAAAGCCGAATAGCACTAGTTCATGGAGTGGTTGTGGCACAAATTGGTCGGCATTAGGCTTAGGTATTTAGTCGATCAGATTAATAAATCTGCCCTTGCGCCCCAGTCAATTTATGAACTCCGAAAGCTGAATAGCAATTCTAGATCGGAATGAATCAATAATGCTGAATATTGGTGGTTGCTAGAGTGCGCGCATTGATGATGTCGCCTCGGGAGTGGGGTGCACTCCTGAGTGATTAAAAAGGGGTTGAGAAATTCCATCTGAGTCTCATAAAACGACTCGATTCTGCTTGTCCTTCGTGGCCAGAAAAGCGTGAATGTCAACCAGACTTTTCTTTAATAGTAAAGGAGAGGGCATGACGTTGGCAGAGCTGGATTCAACAATGAATCAAAGTGGCGAACCTCCCCATACAGGGGGTAGGGCATCTGCAAAACACGAGAGGCGCCACTCTCCACATTGACGAAGTAGGTCACCCAGGAAGGAGAAGTGCCAGCGGGGGAGCTCCCCTCGTTTGTGAAGTGAGGCCAGTGGGCCACCACACCCATCGAGCTTTTCTGTTTTTGTTGGGAATAGACCGATGACAGAGGCAGATTCCATCATTCGGGACCCGAATGTGGCGGTCGAGTTTGCACGACAAATCTTTCTGTCAAAAGTCCAGCAGTCGATGGTTGGTCGACCTGACTTCGAGGTGTTTCGAGAGGGAGTTCATGGGGCGGTGAAAGGGCTGTACACCGCCTACGAAATCGGCATGCGCCTTCGTGCTGCCCGACGAGAAATAGAGAAGAAGGATGAACGCATTCGAAGCTTGGAAGCTCGCGCGGAAGCGGCTGAGCGCGAGCTAAGGAAGGTTAAGGCCGCTCAGACATAACCAGCCGGACAGGCTAACCCAATCATGGAAGAAAGGGTCACCCAGCGACTTATCAGTACTGCACTTGCCGATCGTGATACGGCGAGCATGTTCGCAATAGAGTTCGCGAAGGGGAGGGCCTATGAAAAAGGCTTCCATGAAGGCCGGAAAGTAGGGATACAGAAAATTAGGAAAAAGCTTGCCGAGGAAGTTTGCTGATGTGAAAATCGTGGATTTAAGCACGGTTGGATCAAGGCATTTCAAGCCGAGGAAGCTCTCCGAGCAGCGAGCGTTGATTCGGCGTTGCCACTATACCAACGTAATTATTTTCCCTTTTCCGCCTTTGAAGTCAAGCAGAGTGAGGATGAGGGAGACACCGCATAAAAATACTCAATGTAATGCTCAAACGCAGATTGCGTTCAAAACTATGTAATCATTGGCTGATTGAATAAAATGTTTTATTTTAAATATTTGTGTTTTGTTGTAATTTTTATTCGGCACACACGTGTTTGCATGTTTTGTGTTTCATTGTATAAACGTTTGAATAAATGTATTTTAAATGATTGAATAAACATTGATTGGCCCAAGTTAACTAAGCATTTCATTTCGAATGTTTATATGCTTTAATGTGTAAACAGTTTTCGCCGGCTCGACATAACAGAGCATTCTACATTAAATATTTATTCGGCATACACGTGTTACGCATGGCCTTGGCTCCAAATTTGGAGACTTAAACATGGCCCATCGTGATATCCACGAAGGGTGCTCTGAATCCGGAGGCTTTTTCGGCCCAAAGGCGTCATGCCCCGATGAGGCTCCGAATCTGAGGACTTTATTTGGCCAATCGTGATATCCATGAAGGGCGCTCCAAATTCGGAAGCTTTTTCGGCCCAAAGGCGTCATACGCCGATGAGGCTCCGAATGCGAAGACTTTATTTGGCCAATCGTGATATCCACGAAGGGCGCTCCGAATCCGGAGGCTTTTTTGGCTCGAAGGCGTCACGCGCCGATGAGGCTTCGAATCCGGAGACTTTTTTGGCCAATCGTGATATCCACGAAGGGCGCTTCGAATCCGGAGGCTTTTTTGGCCCGAAGGTGTCATGCGTCGATGAGGCTTTGAATTCGGAGACTTTATTTGGCTAATCGTGATATCCATGAAGGGCGCTCCGAATCCGGAGGCTTTTTTGGCCCAAAGGCGTCATGCACCGATGAGGCTCCGAATCCGGAGACTTTATTTGGCCAATCGTGATATCCACGAAGGGCGCTCCGAATCCGGAGGCTTTTATAGGAACACTTTTCAACTGGATTTCGCAGTATGTAAACTGGAATCTTTGCATTACAAAAGTGGACTGTGTACATGGTGAATCATTAAAAACTAGTATCATTCCCCACAGGTCGGGTTTAATGATAGAATTTGTGCAAGTGCGTTGAATTCCAAGGTCGTGACAGACTCTTTCCAGACATGTCTTTGAGTCGATATGCCCCTACTCCCACGATCGAATCGACCTGATAGGGGTCGTCCCAGTTAGAACCCAATTTTCTATTAGCCAGTTTCTTGGCAACTGGGAGTACTTTCTTCATAACCAACTCTCCTGGTGTGTAGCGGCGCAGCTGAACACGTTGATTATATGACTTAGAAAGCTGCTGCTGATACTGCGCCATAGATGCAAGGGCACGGTCTCTTCGTTCTTTAATCAGAATCAAATCCAAGGCCAGCATCATGTCGTTTTGGCCCATATCAAAAACTTTCGATTTCAAGGTTGGGAGGCCGATCTCCAAGGGTATGATTGCCTGGGTTCCAAAGCATAGAGCAAACGGCATTTCCCCAGTAGATCGCCTCGGTGTAGTTCGATGAGCCCACAACACACTCGGCATTTCTTCGACCCATTTGCCTTTAGCTTTCTTCAGCCTTTTCTTGATGTCGTCTAAGATGGATTTGTTAGAGGCTTCAGCTTGACCATTGCTTTGAGGATAAGTTGGCGTGGAAAAGTAAGGACGGATACCATACTTGCTGCACAGCTCTCGGTAGACGCCACAATCAAACTGGGTGCTATTGTCCGAAATGAGTGCTCTTGGAATGCCGACTCGTGTTATGATATTTCTCCAAATGAAACGCTTCACGTCAGTATCTCGGATGTGCGTTAGTGTCTCCGCTTCTACCCATTTTGTAAAATAATCTGTCGCGACAATAAAAAATCGCTTGTTACCTGGGGCACAAGGCAGTGGTCCGACGATGTCAAGTCCCCATTGGGCGAACGGCCAAGGACTGGTTATGGAGCTTAACTCTTCAGTAGGCAGGTGGGTCAAATGAGAGAATTTCTAGCACTGTTCACACTTTTTCACGTAACATTCGGCATCGGCTCTCATTGTCGGCCAGTAATACCCCTGTGTCATGGCTCGATGAGCCAAAGAGTGCCCGCCAAAATGGGCGCCACAACTGCCTTCATGTATTTCAGTTAGAAGCTCTTCGACTTTGTCCGGATGCACGCATTCCAAGTATGGACCAGAAAAGGATTTTTTGTAAAGCTTTCCTTGCGGATCCAAGTAGTATCGCAGGGCTTTGTTTCGTAGCTTGTGCGCTTCTTTCTTGTCCTCTGGGAGCTGTTTGGAAGACAGGAATGCAGTAATGGGATCCATCCAACTCGGTCCAAATTCTATAACATTGACCTGGACTTCCTCCGAAGGGCCAATGCTCAGCTCCGGGATGAAACCTACTTCGATGGTCCGTTTAATTTCTGAGTTAATGGCAGAGGCTAGACATGCCAGGGCATCTGCATGTGTGTTCTGATCACGTGTTATCTAATTGAATTCATGATGGTCAAATTTTGCTAGCAAGGAGTTAGCTGTTTTCATGTAAGCCGCCATACAGTCATTTATTGCCGCGTACTCCCTCTTTAGCTGATTGATCACCAGTTTTGAATCGCAAAATACAAGCAAACGCCGAGCACCCAGAAGATGTGCATTACGCAAACCGGTTAGAAGGGCTTCGTATTCAGCTTCGCTATTTGATGCTTCGAAGTCGAGCTTGATGGCCTGCTCAATTATTGCGCCATCGGGAGCCATGATTACTACTCCGGCTCCACTGCCCTGTTGATTGGATGATCCATCACAGTACAACTGCCAAATGTCCCCAACATAAATTCTTCAGTTCAGCTTAGGTCGAATTTCATCAGACTTAAAGTCGGCAAGACCCCCAGTGAATTCAGCCACAAAGTCGGCAAGCACCTGTCCCTTGATTGAGGTTCTAGGTAGAAACTGAATATCGTACTAACCGAGTTCAAGAGCCCACTTTGAAACTCGTCCTGATGCTTCTGCACTTCGTAGTACTGATCGGAGGGGGTAATCTGTTAGCACCCCGATACTATGTCCCTGGAAGTAATGCATCAGTTTTCTTACTGCCATGACAAGGGCCAGAATGAGTTTTTCCAACGGAAGGTAGCGTGTTTCAGTGTCAACCATTGCCTTGCTCACATAATACACTGGCCGCTGCTCCCCCAATTCTTCCTTTATCAGTACGGCGCAGACGGCCCGATTGGAAACTGCCAGATACAAAATGAGCGGATCACCGGCCGAAGGCGTTGTCAAGAGTAGAACTGATTAGAGGTAGGTCTTGAGGCCGTTGAAAAGCCTTGCCCTGCTGTAGTGTATGAAATAACTGTCAGCAACGGTCCGTGGAACGACTGATGAACCTGTTGAGTGCGGCGGCCATCCCTATTAACTTCTGAACTTCCTCGACCGATCGAGGGGAGCCAAGTTCTAGGATTACTGTGATTTGCCTTGGGTTGGCTTCGATTCCTCGGTGGTTGACAATGTAACCTAAGAATTTGCCAGAGCCAATCCCAAACGCACATTTGGAAGCGTTCAGCTTCATTCTATATTCACGTAGAATGCCGAATGTCTTTTCCAGGTCGACTATATGATTCTGCTCTTCCTTGGACTTGACCACCATATCGTCAATGTACACTTCCATAGTGTGGCCGAGTTGCTCCTTGAACATGGCAGTGACCAGTCTTTGGTAAGTTGCCCCTGCATTCTTCAGCCCAAAACGTATAACCTTGTAGTAGTAGGTTCCTCTTGGGGTGAGGAATGCAGTTTTGTCTTGGTTCTCCAGATGCATGGCGATTTGATGGTAGCCTCTGTAAGCATCGAGGAAGCTCATACGCTGATGGCGTGCCGTCGTATCTAGAAGTTGGTCAATTCTGGGTAAGGGAAAACAATCCTTGGGGCAGGCTTTGTTTAGGTCCGTGAAATCGACGCACACTCGCTAAGTCCCATTTTTCTTCTTCACAACCACTGTATTAGAGAGCTATGTAGGGTAGGTCACTTCCCTGATTGCCCCAGCGTCAAGCAACCTATCAACCTCCTCAATAACGGCAGCAGTGTGCTCTGCAGCTGATCGCCGACTTTTCTGAATGATCGGCTTGCATTTAGGGTCAACATTCAAACGGCATTGGGAAATGGACAAATCTATACCTGGCACCTCGTATGGAGTCCATGCAAAGACATCAAGGTTGCTGAGCAGGAAAGAAATTAGCTGTTGTCTGTCAGCTTGATTCAGGGAGGCACCGACCATGAAGAACTTGTCTAGGCTTCCGTCGATTTCAACTCGATCTAGGCCTTCCGTGGCCTTTTCACTTGAGAGCCACCCAACATCGTCAAGGCTCTCCCGATCCGGCACCTCAACAGAATCACTTGCAACTCTTTTGGCGTCTTTCCAGCGAGGAGATAGCATGCTTGCGCTGACTTCTATGAGCTACGGATTTGCTCAATGCTGCGTTCTGTAGGGAAATATAGCAACTGATGATAGGTGCTTGGCACGGCCTGCATAGTATGCAACCAAGTTCACCCCATGATGAGATTGTACGGCGATGGCAGCTTCACGACCAAGAATTCCACATCCACTGTTCGGGAGCCTACTCGAACGGGTAGTGTGATTTTCCCTAATGGGTATTCTGGATTGGCGTTGAAGCCGAATAGTGGATAAGGGGCCGGAGAGAGATCTGCTTCGGAGAAGCCAAGTTTGGTGAATGTCTTGTAGTACATAACTTCCGATGTGCTCCCTGGATCGATGAGTACGCGCTCAACTGTGAATCGGTTTACGCGCAATTCAATTACCAAGGGATCAATGTGGGGAAGTGTCACTCCGGTCAAATCTGAATCATCGAAAGTAATGCTCGCAGCTTCATGGGGCCATTTAGCCGAAGTGAGTTGATTTTCATGGTTGGGATTCGATTGAATCGTATGCACGGCAGATGACATTGGCAAGTTGTATATCATGGGAATAACGACGAGTGGAGGGGAATCCTATCTTAAGGCTATTGCTTTGGTTGAGTTGTCTTTTCGAACGTACTGTTGTAGCCGACCATCTTGTACCAACTCCTCCAAGTGATCTTTCAATGCATAACAACTCTCAGTATCATGGCCATGGTCCTTGTGATACTCACACCGTCTATCCTGTCTTCTCGTGTCGGGAGGTCCCGCCATTTTGGACGACCATTTGAAGAATGGAAGGTGTTGGACTTTGGACATTACCGCGCTGATCGGCTCTGTTAACTTCGTATATTTCTTGTTGGATCAACTTGCAGTTGTTCATTTGCTCAGCTGGAGCATTGGTCACTCGATCGGCGAGAATCCCCTCTCTTGTCTCGTTTGGCCCGATGCCGTAGTTTAGGGCTCTGAGGTGGTACAAAATTTATTGGTTGAGCAATTTCAGAAGGAGCCATATTGTTGGCCGCGTTTCCGACTTTAACCCGCAAGGCGTCATCTTCCACTTTGCAGTATTCTTCAACTTTCTTCATTAATGACCAAACCGTTTTGGGAGGCTGTCTAGTCAAAGAGCTTCGGAGGGCACTATCGGGATGTAAGCCCATCTTGAAGGCGGTAATGGCCATGGAGTCATTGTAAGCGTCGTCTACCAGATTAAAACACTCCCAATACCGCGCCGAATACACACGAAGGGTTTCGCCTAGTTGAATCTGCATTGCCCAGAGGGGGCTTGCTTTGGCTGGACCTCATTAGTGATAAATCTTGCCCTAAAGGATTTTGGGAGTTGGTGGAAGCTTTTGATTGCAGCCGGCTCCAGTTTATAATACCACCTGACAGCTAGTGGTCCTAAACTGCTCGGAAATATTCTGCACATGAGAGCCTCGTCGTCTACATGCAATGTCATGGCTTGCTTGTAGTGACGGATGTGATCGGTGGGGTCTGATTTTCCATCATAGAGAGTGAACGACGGAGCTTTGAACTTATTGGGCAGAACCGCCCTTGCGATTCGTCGCACAAAGGGATCATGCTGGTCTTCTTCATCTGAATTGTTTCTTCGTCGCTTATGCCTTATATGTGGACTCTCTTCAAAGGAACTAGAAGTTTCGGGTCGTCCCTTCTTTTTGGGCTCCAGGGATAATGAGTCGGAGTCGCTATCAGTGTCTTGTTGTCGGGCTCGAGGTCGTCAACCACCTGCTCTTAGAGGTCGTTCCGAATCTTCGCGTACAGCTTGTTTGGACTTCGCCACTTCCAAGGCCAAGTCCTGACGGAGACGTTCGTTCTCAGCGATCATGTTCTCCAATCTCTGTTCGTTTTGCTTTGCTTGTTCCATGATCCCTTACATTGTCTTATGCTCTGAAGTCGAGGGTGAGGCGAAGTTCAAAGCGCGTCTTGCGGAGATAGTCTCCGGTCCAAACATGTTTGTTAGAGTGAGGTCGTCTCCCTGCATGGTTTCATCAGTAACTATCTGAGGGTCTTCCGTTATGCCCGCCATGGATGTATTTGAGTATTCCCACAGACGGCGCCAATTGTGGGGAAGTGGCTTGGAAATACTCTTCCGATCCTGGAGGACGCCCGTAATCCTCAACTAGTCACTTGAAAATGAATGAACACTCCAGTCGGGGGTGCCAGAATTAGCACTCCGACGGATAAGTCAGTGTATACTCTCTTGATTACTTGTATCTTAAGTTAAATTTGCTAGTTCTCACATACCTTTCTCTGACTGAAGATCCTGTATTTATAGTATTCTCTTTGGGCTTTAGGGCCTGGCCCAACCCTAATCCTTTACATGCACTTCTACTCGGCCTTTGTTCTACTGGTTGGAATGCCGGCTATTTTATTCGGCTCTTCAATTGACTAGGGTCAATGCCGAATAGAGGTTATGTTCTGGACCGGACTGGTCCACTCATCTCTACTGATCCAAGGAAATTCGGCTCCCACAGTACGTATCAGCTGCAAGTTTGGCCCTAGTCACTGTATTTTGTTTGCATTTTCTGCATTCTGAATTTATTTTGGGTTGGTTTGGGAAGTGGGTTGGCTTTTTAGCTTTTTGAATTTTTTGGCTATTTTAGCCTGAGCTAAAAAGTTTGGTTTGAGAAGGATTTTTTGGTTTTTTTTACTTTTTTTTGTGAGAGAAGAGTGTAATGATTATAGGTTAGATGTGATGTTTTATTTGTTGTGGCTAAAATAGCCTATTTTGTCTTTTGTGACTATTTTAACCACAAACCATCTTTCCAAACGGACCCTTTGTATTGTTTGTTTTGGTTTTCCTTTTCTTTTTGTTTTTTAGATTTTAAGTGAATACATTTACAATTAACCTTTTTTATGTGCATTTCTGGAAAGGCCTATTTTTGTACATGTTTCTACAAAGTACAATATTTGTAACAAAATATATTTCATAATAATTATACAAGGACACAGATTCAGGTGTGATTGGTTTGTATTTGTAGAGTAGTTTTTGAGATAAAAAAGTACGAAAATTTGTTTGGTTTGCATTTTTTTAGAAATGATTTTGGAAAATTATTTTGAAAACATATTTTGGAGAGAGAGAGCTTTAAAAAAGTAATTGATTTGATGTGTATGAGAAAGAGAGTGATTTTAGAAAGTAAGAGCATCTCCAACCGTGAATCAAAAATTTCACCAATTCTGAGTTCAAAAATGGTCATTTCCTGAATTTGATACTTCAGGCTCCAACGGTTCACCTTCACCAAATCTATCCCGGGACAACCGGGTGGTCGACCGGCCGGTTGACCGGCCGGTTGACCGGTTAGGCCAAAATTTTTTTTTTTTTTTTTTTTTTTTGCGAATTGTCTGAACTTTTTTTGAACTTTCTGAACTTTTTTCGGGACAACCGGGGTGGTCGACCGGCCGGTCAACCGGCCGGTTGACCGGTTAGGCAAAAAAATTTTTTTTTTTTTTTTTTTAACGGTTTGAACTATTTTTTCTGAACTGTTTGAATCTTTTACTGGTTGACCGGTTGGTCAACCGGCCGGGCAACCGGTTGGTCGACCGGTGTAGCATTTTCAACGGTCAGTAACAGTGATTTGGTAAAATCTGTGTCTTGATCTCAGTTTGATGTCTTGTTTGCTGAATTCTCATTTTGGTATGACTTTGGTGCAACCGTTGGAGCGTGAAAAAGTGGGTTTTTCATCAAAATTTAAATCTGATGCTGGGTTTGGTTCAGCGTTGGAGATGGTCTAAGTAACTAAACAGAATTTTGAAATTTTTTTTAAAAAAATTTGTTTGTAAAGAATTTTTCTCAAAAATTTTTTAAAAAAATAAACCAAATAAGACCTCAATCTTCAACCTTTATATTTTAATGTTTTGTTTGGTTTAACTCTGAGAATATAATTTTATTTTTATATTTTTATATTTTTTTTAATTTAAAATTTTAAAAATTAATTCTAAAGTCACACATTTCAAAATTGAGAATATGTTTGACTGAGGAGAGCGTGTTTGAAGTGATTGAGTACTTTTTGTCAACTGATGGGTCTGACATATGATCAGATAGAAAAATGTTGAGAGCCACTCTTATAAAATTGTACGCACCGTTTGGTTTTAGAGATAAAATAGAAGGTGCTTATAATAAGAGAATTAATAATAGTAAAAAAATTGTTAGTAAAAAGATTAATAGTGTGGAAATTAAATAAAATTATATTTATTTTGATGATAGTTATTAGTATAGGAATTATTAAATTTTTTTATATAAAATAATAAAATAAATAAAAAATATAAAAAATTAAACATTAATGTTCAAAAAAAATATTCACATTTAAAAAATAAAAAAAATAAAAATTTTCTAATCTGGCGGATTATTTTTCTAATACTACCTTCACCTCTCCCATTCCAATCTCCATTCCAACTACCATCATAATCCCCTGCTTTATCTCAATCTTTTCTCCAACTCTATAAATAAATATAACACGGGTTGGTTCAGAAAGTGAGTTGACTTTTTGACTTTTTAGCTTTTTTGACTATTTTAGCCTGGGTTAAAAAGTTTGATTTGTGAAAGATTTTTTGACTTTTTAATTTTTTTGACTTTTTTTATGAGAAAATAATATAATAATTATAAATTTGATGTGATATTTTATTTTTTATAATTAAAATAATTTATTTTATTTTTTGTGATTAAAATAGCCAAAAAAATCTCATATTCTCCTTCCCAAACGGTCTCATCCCGCGCTTTACAACCAAAACAAACGGGCCCAGGTAATTTCCTCGAAGGTAACAAATACAGAGTCTTCACGTATTGTACTTGTCCAAAGGTAGCAAAATGCCAAGCCTTCACGTGTTGTACATCCATCATACAGGGCCTTCACGTGTTGTACTCTTACAAAACTAAATATACTATTAAAATTGGGCAAATTACAAACACCCTCTCGAGATTTGGTAAAATATAGATTCTTTCTGAGGTTTGAGAAATTACATTCCGCCGCCTGAGATTTATATTTTCATAACAAATTGCCCCCTGGGGTTTTTATTTTCATACAGATTCTCTCTTAATTTTTCTTAATTTGTTATGAAAATTGACCATCAAGGAGTAATTTGTAATTTTTTAAACCTCAGGGGGAATTTATATTTTTACCAAACCTCGAGGGAGGTGTTTGTAATTTGCCCATTAAAATTATATAAAATTTGGTTTGAGAATAAAATTATATTTTGAATTTATAAATTGTTAAATAGTAATTTAAAAAGAAAGAATTTATTTGATTATAAATTTTTGATATTTTAAAAAAAAATTAACTAAATATACAATTAAAAGTAATTTTAAAGTACTAATTAAATATTTTTTTAATATTTTAAATAAAAAATACTTTTGAAATATTTTTGATTTTTTAAATAAAAAATTATTTTTTTCAATAATTATTTTTTTGAATTGAATTTTAAAAATAATTTAGTCATGAGTTTTGAATAGAATTTTAAATAGAGTTTTAAGTTGCGTATTTGGTTATGAGTTATAAGTTTTTGAATTAAGTTTTGAAAATTATTTTCAAAACTTATAATCAAACAATTTTTTTCATTTGAATTTTTAAAACTCATAATCCAATAACTTTTCTCATTTCAAAATTCATTTTAAAAATTCAAAACTCAATTCAAAATTTAATTCAAAACTCATAACTAAACAAATTTTTTCTTTTTAAATTATAATTTAAAAACTCACAAACTTAAAATACAACTTTATTATTAAATCGTAATTATAAAAAATTAAACCAAACACAACCATAGACTTGGTTTGATTTAACTTTGGAATAATTCAACCTTATGTTTTAATATTTTATTTGATTTATATTTTTAAAAATAAAAATGATAGAGAGTTTTAATTTTAAAATTTTAAAGAGAGTTCTAATGATGTGACAAAATAAAAAGAAAAATAAAAAATAAAAACATAGATACACATATCACATCATCCTCTTTATCACATTACTAAAACTCTCTTTAAAATTTTAAAATTAAAATTCTTAATATGGGTAAATTACATTTACCTCCCCTGAGGTTTCTGACAAATACAGGGACCTCCACTATAGTTTGAATAATTAAAGTAACATCTCCTACTTTACTTGACAATATCAAGATTCCCCCATGCTGTCAAAAATCACTAAACGATGTTGCTTTTTCCTTAGGAAATTACCTTATTGCCCTTCCCTTGAAAATATTAAAAAATGTTTTTGGATTGGAGGATAGGTTTGGAGTGTTTGGAATAGTATTTTTGGATTTTTTTTTTTAAATATTAAAAAATGTTCAAAAAAAATTATTTTTTATTTTAAATATATAATTTTTATTTAAATATTTTTTTTATTTTGTAAATATTTTAATTTTTTAATTTTAATATTTTAAACTCAAAACACAATTTCACACTCAAATCGTAACCAAACACAAAACTCAAAACTCAATTCAAAAATTATTTCCAAACCTCATAACCAAACACATAACTCGACACTCCACACTACTTTCAAAACTCTACATTCAAATCGTAACCAAACGCATAACAAAAAAAATTAAAATATTTAAAAATATATTTATAAAATAAAATAAAATATTTAAAAAATATATATATTTAAAATAAAAATAAAAATATTAAAATTTTTTAATATTTAAAAAATATATTTAAAATATTTTAAAAAAAATATAACACATAGAGGTATGATATATAATGCACATTAAAATAAATAAATAAATATTTAAAATATAAAATATTTACCCTAAAAAATAAATTCAAGAAATTATTTCTAATTGGAATTGTGATTCTATGAGTTTTGAAAAGATTTTTGAAAATTTCTAATTGGAATTGTGTATTTGGTTAACACTCTATGAGTTTTGAAATTTTTTTTGAAAATTTCTAATTGGAATTGTGATTCTTAAAGAGAACCAAACATGTTTCTAAAAAAATCTTTTTTCGGAACATGATTTTACTCAAAAACTCAATTCAAAAATTATTTTCAAAAGTCATAACCAAACACAAACTTAAAACTCAATTCAAAATTTTTTTCAAAACTCAAAACTCTTTCCAAAACTCAAAACCAAACTTTTTCAAAAAATCTATTTAAAAGAAAAAAAATTTCAAAAAAAGTTTATTTTATTTTTTAAAATTATTTTTAGAATCATGATTTGAGTGTGGAGTCGTATTTTGAGTTATGAGTTTTGAAAAGAAAAAATTTGTTTGGCTATAAATTTTGAGATTTTTTGAATTTATTTTTTTAGGGTAAATATTTTATATTTTAAATATTTATTTATTTATTTTAATGTGCATTATATTTCATGTATCTATGTGTTGTATTTTTTTTAAATATTTTAAATATATTTTTTAAATATTAAAAAATTTAAAATTTTTATTTTTATTTTAAATATATAGTTTTATTTTTAATATTTTATTTTATTTTATTTTATTTTATAAATATATTTTTAAATATTTTAGTTTTTTGTTATGCGTTTGGTTACGATTTGAATGTAAAATATTGAAAGTAGTGTGAAGTGTTGAGTTATATGTTTGGTTATGTTTGAAAATAATTTTTGAATTGAGTTTTGAGTTATGTGTTTGGTTACGATTTGAGTGTGAAATTGTGTTTTAAGTTTAAAATTTTAAAATTAAAAAATTAAAATATTTACAAAATAAAATAAAATATTTAAATAAAAATTATATATTTAAAATAAAAAAATATAGTTTTTTTTAAAACATTTTTAATATTTTTAAAAAATAAATCAAAAAATACTGTTCCAAACACTCTAAACATATCCTCCAATCTAAAAATATTTTTTAATATTTTTAAAGGAAATGGCAATAAAGTAATTTCTGAAGGAAAAAGTAACACTGTTTAGTGATTTTTGATAGCAGGGGGGAATCATGATATTGTCAGGTAAAATAAGAAAGATTATTATAATTATTTAAACTATAGAAGAGATTCCTGTATTTATCAGAAACTTCAGGGAGGTAAATATAATTTACCCTCTTAATATTTATTCTTTTAAAAATTAATTCTAAGATCACATTTCAAAAGTCATTTGAAAACATGTTTCAAGAGGAGAAATTTTTTGAAGTGATTGATTTATTTTTTGTCAACTAATGGGTTTGACAGAGCCTTCACGTGTTGTACTTATCCAAATCAGGTAGAAAAATGTTAGGGAGTCCGGATCCTCGGCCGCCCAACCCAGCGGCCCTTCCAGCAGCGGCCCCAAAACAACGTCGTTTTGGGTCTAATTTTCCAAAAAAAAAAAAAAAAAAAAAAACAGAACGAGCACTTTCTGTTCGTCTTCTTCTTTCTCTGAGCTAAATTGAATGGTTCAATTCTTAGGTGGGTTAACTGGACTTGAACATCAGCCAGATCTGTAGATTACACACAAAATTACCTCACTTTAAGATAGAAAATTCTCATCATACAAAAAATTCCAAATTGAACCTATTAAACCAAGTGTAAAACTCATCAACATTCCGATCTTGAAACACGAAAAAAAACCCAAATCACATCCGAGATTGAAATTGAAAACCCAAAACCCAGTACAATTCATATCAAAATTATCTGACTTGAAACCCAAGATTTGCTTAAAAGAGTACATGTTTGTGTGTGTATGTATGTGATTACCTAGATATGGAAAAAGATGTCGGAGATCTGCTTCTTATTGTATGATTCTGGGTTTGAAATTATTCTGGGTTTGATGATGATGATGAAATTTGATTTTAGTTCTTGGGTTTGAAATTTTGGGTGGGTAAAAAAAAAGATGAAGCAGAGAAATTTTCTAGGTTTGATGATGATGATTATTTTGGGTCGAAGGTGATGGAAGAGAAGGAAGTCTGCTGGGTTCATCATCAACAAAAAAAATAAAAAAATTTGTTCATCAACATCAATAAGGGTCTGCTGGGTTCATCAACATCAACAAAAAAAAAAAAAAAAAATTGTTCATCAACATCAAAATTTTGCAGATCCAGATCACCATCATCTTCAATCCAAATCAACATCATCAACATTTTTTTCCTTCTTCTTCAGATTTTGAACATCATCATCATCTTCAACATCATCATTAGCTTCATCAACAATCAAATCCAGCTCCGATCGGCGATGCAAAACAGAGGCACCCAGCAGACCTTCCTCTTCTTCTCTTCTTCTTCTTTTTCTCCATCTATAGATATAAAGATATATATATATATATATATATATATACATGGATGAACCCAGCAGACCCGAGTTCGGATGAACAAAATTTTTTTTTTTTTTTGTTGATGTTGATGATCTGGATCTGCAGAACCTTGTTTATCTTGATCTTGATGATGATGATTTTTTTTTTTTTTTTTTTTGGTTGATGTTGATAAACCCAGTGCAGCTCCTTCTTCCTTATTTTCATCTTTACAAAGAAAGAAGGTACCACACACATTTTGGAGAGTGGGGTGCTTCGCATAGCAACATTCTGAATCTGTGAAATATAGTGTAGTATGTTTCAGTCGAAGCCTGTAAATCTTTGTTTTGTTTTCAAACTCAAAAATTATTTCAGATTTCTATTGTTTTGGTAAAAAAAAAAAATTCCAAATCTCTTTACAAATATTTTTAATGTTTAAATACATCTAAATTTGTCTCTGAAAATTTTCAAAAATTGAAATTACTCCCAAGAAATGATATCAGAAGAGGGACGAAGAATGCTGGTCTGGTCAACATTTATATATATATCTCACATTTAAAAAAAAAAAAAAAAGAACAATTCTACACTTGAAGTTTACAGATTCAGGAAGAAGAAAACCAGGAAGAAGAAGAAGAATAAGAAAGAAGAAGAGGAAAAAGAAAAGACCAGCAAAATCTTTATGTATATGTGCAACATCAATAGATACAGAGAGAGAAGAGAGAGAAAGAAAGAACGAAGAAGAAAAGAGAAAAAAAACAAAAAAAAAACAAAACAAAAACCTCCCAAAACGACGTCGTTTTGGGGGGCTGCTGGGAAGGGCTGCCGGGTAGGGCGGCCGGGGATCCGAACTCAATGTTAGGAACCACTCTTGCCTTGGTTTGTAAAAAAAAGTCAGGTTTATTTTATTAAAATAATCACAAAAAAATAAAATAAATTTTTTAATTTAAGAAAAAAAATATATTATATTCAATTCATAATTATTATATTTTTTTTTCACAAAAAAATTTAAAAAATCAAAAATTCATTCCAAACGAGACTTCTTAGTCCCAAGTTAAAAAAGTCAAAAAAATCAAAAAGCCAACCCACGCTCCAAACGCACCCAAATTGGCTAAGGCTTTCCCCAGTCTACCATCTACACTGGGGGTGCAATCTGATCCATTGAGTTCATTTTTGAATTTTTTTTTTGATAATTTGAATTGTTTATGTTTTAAGATTTATTAAATACATTATTTTTATAAAAAAATCATGTCGATCGGATAACGAATACTATATATTGGGGTCACTTTGTTATGAACCATTAATTTTCTGACCATCTATTTTTTTTTAGACAAAAGTAATCCAAATACATAGTATCCGTTATTCGATCGACGTGATTTTTTGCAGGAATAATATAATCAACAAATCCTAAAATGTGATTGGTTTTGATTATCAAAAATGAGTCCAAAAATGAGCCTAATAGACCGAACTGGACCGGACTGTCTCAGATTTGGGCTTGAGATCGTCTAGACCCTATAAAATTATAGGTTGCGTTTGGTTTAGTTTTAAAATCATAATTTGATAATTGAATTATAATTTGAGTTTGTGAGTTGTTGAATCATGATTTGAAAAGAGAAAATTTATTTGGTTATGAATTTTTGATATTTTAAAAAACAATTTCAACCAAATATACAATCAAAATTAATTTTAAAGCAGTAGTTGAATATTTTTTTAACAAAAAATAATATATATATTTAATATTTTCAATAAAAAATATTTTCGGAATTTTTTCAATTTCTTAAATAAAAATATTATTTTTTTCAATAATTATTTTTTTGAATTAAATTTTAAAAATAGTTTGGTTATAAACTTTGAATAGAATCTTCAATAGAATTTTGAGCTATGTATTTGGTTATGAGTCATAAGTTCTTGAATTAAGTTTTGAAAACATTTTTCAAAACTCATAATCAAACAACTTTTAGCTTTGTTTGGGAAGTAGGGTTAGGTCTGTTTTAGCCACAAAAGGCAAAATAAACTTTTTAACCCAATAAGACAAAACATCACATCAAACTCATAATCATTACATTCTTTCTCTCTTAAAAAAACTAAGAAACCCTTCTGAAACGAGGCTTTTAGCCCCAGACTAAAATAGTCAAAAAATTAAAAAGTCAACCCACTTCCTAAATGAACTTATTTCAAAACTCATTTAAAAAATTCAAAATTCAATTCAAAACTCTTTTAAAAACTTATAATCAAATAAATTTTCTCTTTTCAAATCATAATTCAAAAACTTACAAAC
Source organism: Camellia sinensis (assembly GCF_055761805.1). Classification (NCBI taxonomy): domain Eukaryota; kingdom Viridiplantae; phylum Streptophyta; class Magnoliopsida; order Ericales; family Theaceae; genus Camellia; species Camellia sinensis. The sequence goes on from NC_138970.1 coordinate 154,417,969, forward strand.
TCAAAATACAATTCCATTTTTAAATCATAATTCTAAAACTATACCAAATGCAACTATATATTTCAACCATTAAACTCAATATAAATATACATAAATATCTAAAGCATCTTTTTAATATTAAATTTAATGACTAAAATATCATTTTATCTGTTAGTTTTACTTAAGGAAAATAAACAGATTGCTTAGATTAAAAATAAATAAAATATTATAACTTAAATTGATAAAATTAAAAAATAAAAATTTATTTTGTTACAAAAATTAAATATTAAATTTTTTTTTTTTTTGTGTGGTAATTTCCCTATAAATTTATTGAAGGTGTGGGATTTATGAAATGGACGCTGGTGAGAGATATTTTTCTCGGGCCATTCGGGTGATTAGCTTCTCTGATGGTTATTTATTTGGGGATGAAGCGCAGAGCGTTTGCACAATGAGTCATGCTAGGGAGCTCGAAAGCCCCCCCCCACCGAATCCCCCGAATTCAAAAAAAGAAGAAGAAGAAGAGAAGGAAGAAGAAAGACTGGATTGAAGGGGCCAACATCAACCGGGCTGGGCAGGGGACGGAGGCAGAGGCGGAGGCGGAGGCGGGACGGAGACGATCGGTCGACGAGCTGCGACGATCTGCGAGCTGCGACGATCGGGCGTCGATCGGACTGAACTGGAGTGCTGCGACGATCGGCCTCTCTTCTCTCCCCCTCCCTCTTCCTCTTTCTCTTTCTCTCCCTCTTCCTCTGTCTCAAACCTGCACCTGCATGAAGAAGAAGAAGAAGAAGAAGAAAAAAAAAAAAAAAAGAATGCCCAAAACGACGTCTTTTTGGGCATTTAGGGGATTAGGGGGGGCAAAATTCGGGGAAAAAATTATTTTCCTTTGCACAATAGCCACTGTTGTGAGCACGTTGGGGCTCAATTTAGGTTTTATCTCGTTAATTTAAATTTTTTTTTTTTTAAGATATATTAAGTAGAGTATTTTTATAAAAAAAAATTACATTAATCGGATATTAGTAACTTTATGATATGATCAAATTTGTATTTGTAAAAATAAATGCTAATTGTGATATTAATTATAAAATTAAATACAAATTTTATTTGATTATAAAGCTATGAATATCCGAGTAACTTAATTTTTTTACAGAGATATTTTACTCGGAATCAGCCCTGTTGTGCAGTGACTACTGTGTAAAGGCACATCAACCGGACCTTTTTTTTTTGGGTGAATAACATCAACCGGACCTAATCCCCTATTTGGTGGTAGTAGAGACTACTAATCTTTTTCTTTTATACTATTTACATAAAATTAGACTTGACTTGCTATTTTAATTTATTTTTTAATATGCCAAGTGAATTTTGTTAATTCCACTCTTAAGTAATTTATTTATATATATATATATATATATATATATATATTTTTAAATATAACTTTTCACTTATGAAACCGTTACAATTAGGGGTGTTCGCGAATCGAATGGCTTCCCATCTGCTATTTGTCCGAACTTAGGCGGATTATAAAATATCAATCCGTATCCGTATCCGTATCCGTACGTTTAGTTAGCGGATGCAGATTGAGCGAGTTGTGCGAGTTGGTAGATGAATACGGATCTTTACTTTTTATGTTTTTTTTTAAAAAAAAATGTATTTTGGAATTTTTTTTTTTATACTATTTTGGGAGCTAGATTTTGTTCTTCACTTTTTATAATTAAAATTGACATGGATAGGCCCATAAAGCTTATAGCTCACAGCAAACAACCCCAAACCCATCGCTTGGGACCCATAGCATAACCCGGCTGGCAAAGCCCAGGACAGCTGGAGGCCATCTGGGCATGGAGGGCCAATGACATTCGAGCACATGGTAGGTGAAACACAGGCCACATCAGCAGATAAAGATCTGCAGAGTTATTGCCACAACACATCACCATTAATGCAGCCCATCACAGCATTTATTACGACAACACCTCCCCGTCAGAACAGAGCCCCCTCACCCTGAACAAGGTAAGCTACGGCACAGGCTTTCGGCGGAGGGGGGCACGTCGCAAGGGACAGTGAAATGATTACCAAAGGATATAAGCAAGAATCGAAGACAAGAGGAAGGTTAAGCTTTTCTATCTCTCTCTCTCTATATATATATTTCCTTCTTCCTCTACTGATTTGCTCGCCGGAGGGTTCACTGGGGGACTACTCCGTTCCCCTTTGGACTTGCTTGCAGGTCATCTGGTGGAATCATCCGCCTGGATCGGAACTTGAAGAGCTTGGACCAGCCCGACCCATCCACCCAGGACGAACTGCATCATCAGTTGGCGCCGTCTGTGGAACTTGTGGTTTATTCGTGCGCTAGTTGTGTTCACTATCGCTGGAGCCCCCCTTTCTCCCCGTTACCTTTTCCTCTCACTCGTCCAGGTGTATGGTCACGACTAGGTCCATGGTTTCTCACCACAATACCGCCGATCATCAAACAAACCCTCCCCATCCAAATAACCCACCACAGTACATCATCAAACTTACCAACAGCATTAACCGCATGGCCGAGCAAAACTAAGCCCTGATCAGTGCTTTACTCCAAAGAAACCTCCCCGCTCCACCTCCAGATATTCCACCCAACCAAGAAAGAACCCCGGTCCACACTGCTCCACAACACCCTCCGCTCAACCCAGAAGGTTTACAACCTCCTCATCCTCCACATATAAGCCTACCACCTCCACCCCCACGCCCGTCAGTCGTGGCACTAGCCCCTGAGGGGGAAGCCAGCAGCGTCCAGCCTCTATTGACCGACCGTGGCGACAACATTCCCCTCTGGGACGCTGCACTCCGAGTTATGAAGCTCCAACTACAAGGGGTCATGCAGAACATTCAGCACAAGCCCTCAGTCACCGCCAACTCGCCTTTTATTGCCTCCATCCGGGACAAACCATTGCCCGCCAAGTTCAAAAAGCCCACCATTGACTCTTTCGATGGCACGACGGACCCAGACGACCATCTGGAAACCTACCGCACCCTCATGATCCTCCATGCTTTCCCTGACGAGATCATGTGTCGAGCTTTCCCCGTGACACTGAAGGGATCAGCTCGGTTGTAGTTTAGCCAGTTACCGGCGGACTCCGTCTCCCCCTTTCAACACCTCAGTGACTCTTTCCTGAGCCATTTTATCGGAGCCCAGCGTTAGAGACGCCCAGCCACCCAACTCCTTAACATTCATCAGACCGAGGGGGAGTCGCTCCGCAGCTTCGTCACCCGCTTCAACACCGAAGCCCTTCAAGTAGCGGAGAACGACGACAAGGTCATCCTCACGGCTTTCATGGCCGGCCTACGGTCATCCGATTTTCTTTTCTCCCTCTCCAAAAACCCTCCAACCACCATGGCAGCCCTACTATCCAAAATCCAGAAGTACATGAATGCTGAAGATTCCCTGGCCGCTCGACAGGAGCCAATCACTAAAAATCCGACCCCCAGAGACAAGAGGAAAGACTCAGAACCCAGGACCGCCCAGTATAATAGCCAAACACCCCACTATAATGACCGACCCCACCGAGCCGACCGGTCGACTCCGACCCGACCGCCCGGTCGGCTCCGACCCGACCGCCCGGTCGGTTCGAGCGGTGCACACCACTCAACTCTCCCATGGAACACGTCCTCAATCAGATCTAGCGGGACTACCCCCTCAAGTGGCCCCTATCTTCACAAAACCCTTCCAATCGGAAAGATCAGTCCAAATACTGCCGTTTCCACCAAGACCATGGCCATACCACCGACGAGTGTATTAACCTCAAAGATCATATCGAGACCGTCATACGTCAGGGCCACCTCAGCCGATTCACAGACACTCGCCCTCAGCAGAGGCAAAGAATCGACCTTTCCAGGAACAATCACCGGCATATACCACCCCGGAACCAAGCCCCACCTAACCCAGGCCATGATCGCCCACCGCCACAGCCTCGACCTCCAAGCAATCCCCCTCCACCAGTCGGAGAAATCAGAGTCATTTCAGGCGGCCTTACTTGCGAGGGATCATCCCGCTCGGCTCAGAAGGCAGAGCTCAGAAAAATAAGGCAAGGCTCAGACAAAGCAGTGGCGACGGTGGACCGACCTTCCAAACAGTCAAAACAGTGGATCGAACCCATCACCTTCACGGACACCGACTGTGCAGGAGTCCGTTACCCACATGCTGACCCCCTTGTCATTTCCGCCATCCTCTCCAACTACAAGGTCAGACGAGTTCTCATAGACAACGGCAGCTCTTCAGACATCATCTTTCTCAATTGCTTCCGCCAGCTCAAGATTGGGGAAAAAAGCTTGTCTCCTTTCCAAACCCCTCTGGTCGGTTTCATCGACGACCGTGTGACCTCCATCGGATCCATCGATTTACCTATAACCATTGGCGAACACCCGAGGCAGACCACTAAGTTGCTCACCTTCCTTGTGGTCGACTGCCCCTCTACTTACAACATCATCCTTGGCCGCACAGCCCTAAACGCCTTCCAAGCCATCACATCCACCTATCACCTTGCCATCAAATTTTCTACCGATCTCGGCGTCGGAACTGTCAAAGGAGAACAGACCGTGGCCCGGGAGTGTTATGTCACCTCACTCAAAGAAGTCAAGCTGAAAGAGGCCATGATCATCGAAGGGCTTGACGTCCGAGACGAGGACGAGCTGGTCAGAGGAGAACCTGTGAAGGAACTTGTTGAAGTTAACATTGATCCCACCAACCCAATCAAAACTGCCAAAATCGGCAGCCAACTACCTTCCCAAGCCAAGGCCGACCTTACCGCTCTCCTGACCGAGCACAGAGATGTATTCGCCTGGACCCATTCAGACATGCCAGGCATTGACCCCTCCTTCATAACCCATCGCCTCAGCATCGAACCCCACTTTCGACCCCACCGCCAGAAGCAACGCATTTTCCATCCGGAGCGCAACACTCTTATAGCTGCAGAAGTTGACAAGCTCCTCGAGGCCCAATTCATCAAAAATGTGGACTACCCTAGATGGTTGTCCAACGTGGTCCTTGTCCGCAAACACAGTGACAAATGGCGACTCTGTGTCGATTACTCTGACCTGAACCGAGCTTGCCCCAAAGACAGCTACCCCCTTCCCCGCATAGATCTGCTGGTCGACGCCACGGCCGGTCATCAAATGCTCAGCTTCATGGATGCATTCTCTAGGTACAACCAAATCCTGATGCACACATCTGATCGGGAACACACATCATTCATTACCGACCGAGGTACCTACCACTATTGTGTAATGCCGTTCGGGTTGAAGAATGCTGGGGCCACCTATCAACGGCTGGTTAATACCATTTTCCATCACCAAATAGGCCGGAATATGGAAGTCTACGTCGACGACATGCTAGTCAAAAGCAAACATTCCTCCGATCACCTCACTGACTTACGAGAGACCTTCGCCACCTTGCGTGAGTACCAGATGAAGCTCAACCCAGAGAAGTGCGCCTTCGGCGTAGGATCTAGAAAGTTTTTGGGTTTTATGGTCAGTCAGCGCGGCATTGAAGCTAACCCTGAGAAGATCAAGGCCTTGGTTGAGATGCAATCACCTAGGACGGTCAAAGAAGTTCAAAGACTCACCGGCCGAGTGGCGGCCCTCAACCGCTTCATTTCCCGTGCAACAGATAAGTGCCTACCATTCTTCAAAGTTCTTCGGCAGACTTTTGAATGGACAGCTGAATCCGAAGAGGCCTTCCAACAGTTAAAGCAATGCATGGCCAATCCTCCCCTTCTTTCACAGGCAATCACGGGCGAGCCTCTTTTCCTCTACTTAGCAATGTCGAGCACCGCAGTCAGTGCAGCACTCCTCAGAGAAGATGGCTCAATCCAACGGCCGGTCTATTACATCAGTCGGGCTCTCAGGGGAGCGGAGCAGAACTACCCCTTACTAGAAAAACTGTCCCTGGCCTTGGTCATTGCCTCCAGACGACTTCGCCCATACTTCCAAGCCCACTCCATAGTGGTCCTCACCGACCAGCCCCTGAAAAAGGTCATGCAGTAACCAGAACTCTCAGGCAGACTAATGCAGTGGTCAGTAGAACTCAGCCAGTTCGACATCTCCTACCTCCCTCGGACAGCAATCAAGGGGCAAGCTGTAGCTGACTTCATCCTGGAGTTCACCAATCCGGCCTCGACCACTACTCCTCCACTCCCACCAACTCCAACAGAGCCAGAAGATCCTCATTCTTGGACTCTCAATGTCGACGATTCGTCTCGCAGAGAAGGAAGTGGGGCCGACCTCATCCTCACCTCCCCCGAGGGCGGCTATTTCAAATGTGCCCTCCATTTCTTGTTTGAAGCAAGCAACAATGAGGCCGAGTATGAGGCATTGATAGCAGGACTCCGCCTTGCCAAGAACATTGGTGTCAGACACCTCCGAGTATTCAGCGACTCCCAGCTCGTCGTCGGTCAGATGACGGGGGACTTCGACGCCAAGGAAGACACAATGCGAGCTTACAGGGATATGGCACTCCCCCTTGTTCGTCTCTTCCATACCTTCCACATCAGGCACATACCTCGGGCGAAAAACTCCAAAGTAGATGAGATGGCTCAGCTGGCCTCTGCTGACCATCCTAATCTCAGCCATGATGTCCGTCTCGAATATCTACACCACCCGGCCATTTCACCCGACCTGCAAGCTGTACAGTTCATCCAAAACGAACCCATCCCTTGGGCATCCGACATTCTCTTATTCTTGACCACAGGGGCACTCCCAGATGACCAACAGCAGGCAGCCAAAGTTCGATCCCGAGCATCCAATTACATCATTGTCGATGGTATATTGTACAAGCGCAGTTTTTCCCGGCCATATTTACGGTGCCTCAATCCAGCTCAAGCAACTTATGTAATGCAGGAGATCCATGAGGGAATTTGTGGTAATCATTCAGGCGGCAGGTCCCTTGCCCACAAGATACTCCGTACTGGGTATTTTTGGCCAACTCTTAATCAGGATGCGACCGATTTCGTGCTCAAATGCGATAAATGTCAACGTTTCGCCAACATCCCTCATACTCCTACAGAGTTAATCACACTTTGCAGCCCTTATCCGTTTGCCAAATGGGGGATCGACTTGGTTGGTCCACTTCCCACCGGTCGAGGCCAGACCAAGTTCGCGATTGTCGCCATTGATTACTTCACCAAGTGGGTCGAGGCCGAACCCCTTGCCACAATCACCGAGCGAAACACCACCAGGTTTATCTGGCAATCAATCGTTTGCCGATTTGGCGTCCCTCAAGCCATCATCTCCGACAACGGTAAACAATTCGATAACGCGAAGTACAGAAAATTTTGTGCAGATCTCCAGATTCAACCATGCTTCTCTTCCCCCGGTCATCCCCAGGCAAATGGCCAAGTTAAGGTCACCAACCGTTCCTTTCTGAAAATCATCAAAACTAAGCTCGAAGCTGCTAAAGGCCTTTGGGCTGAGGAACTACCAAATGTACTCTGGGCTTACCGAACCACTGCTCGCACTCCCACAGGGAAAACCCCTTTTCGCTTAACATATGGCGCTGAGGCGGTTATTCCGGTAGAAGTCGGTCTGCCTACCCCCAGGGTTTTACATCCGGATCTCGCCTCAACCGAAGAGCTCCATCGAACAGACCTGGACCTCATCAAAGAGCTCAGAGAGACTGCTGCTGTCAGATTGGCTTCGTACCAGCAGAAAATGAGAAACACACTACAACCGCAGAGTTCGACCACGAGAGTTCTCTGTAGGGGACCTTGTCTTGAGAGAAGCGACTCTTGCCACAAAGAATCCAACCGAGGGCAAACTGGCAGCCAAATGGGAGGGACCCTACATTGTGAAAGCCCGACCACGACCAGGCACTTACCAACTTCAAGACATGGATGGCCGAGACCTCCCCCATCCCTAGAATGCGGAACATTTGAAGCGTTACTATCAATGAGTTCATACTTTTGTATTGTCAACATTGTTGTATTTTTCTCTTTAATACGTAATGCAAATTCCGACCGAAATTCTCAGCTTTTATAATTCAACTGTCTGTATGTCGCTCCCATGACACTTTCACTTGCAGCACTCAAAGCCTCGTCCAGACTGAGCACTTCAAAGCCTCAGCCAGACGAAGCACTTCGAAGCCTCAACCAGACCGAGCACTTCAAAGCCTCAGCCAGACTGAGCACTCAAAGCCTCGGCCAAACCGAGCACTCAAAGCCTCGTCCAGACTGAGCACTTCAAAGCCTCAGCCAAACTGAGCACTTCGAAGCCTCAGCCAGACCGAGCACTTCAAAGCCTCAGCCAGACTGAGCACTCAAAGCCTCGGCCAGACCGAGCACCCAAAGCCTCAGCCAGACCGAGCACTCAAGGCCTCAGCCAGACTGAGCACTCAAAGCCTCAGCCAGACGGAGCACTCAAAGCCTCGGCCAGACGGAGCACTCAAAGCCTCAGCCAGACCGAGCACTCAAAGCCTCGGCCAGACCGAGCACTCAAAGCCTCAGTCAGACTGAGCACTTCAGAAGCCTCAGCCGGACTGAGCATTCAAAGTCTCAGCCAGACTGAGCACTTCAAAGCCTCAGCCACACTGAGCACTTCAAAGCCTCAGCCAGAACTGAGCACTCCATGCTGAGATCATCCTATCCACGAAATTTCGTAAAGCAGGACCACGTTTTTAACACTCAGTCACATTTTGAAACTTATTCACAATTCCAGGACCACGTTTTTACTTAGTTAGATTCCAAAGGTGTTCTCACGTATTTCATTTACTAATCAGATTATCTCCCACCCCACCCAGCTTGTTTCTCCAATCTCTTCTCTACAAGTTTACAATTAACCGTTTAGTTACGATTTGCAACCTACTTTTCTGTCCTCATCCATGGATTCTTCATCCGTACTTATTAAACTGGAAGTACTAACCCCATTCGAATATTATGTTCTACAATTTCATAATCCAATTTTTCAATAAACCACTATCATCCCTTCAATTTTCATACAAATCCAATCTCACTTTGCAGGGAGGAACTTTTAACTTAACTTTGCACGAAATTTTTATTGCACAATTTTTATGACCAGTTTTTATAACAAGACTTCATTCATTTTAGACAATACAGGCCAACACAGTCAACTGACAACATAAACGAAATTTTATTCATTTACAATGTGTACACAAGTTCATTACAAAAAAAAAAAAAAACAAACACAGAGAGGGGGCTCTTCATCTCCCTTGGTTATTCCTCCTCGCTGGATACAAGCTCTTCTTCTTCAATGCCCTCGTCCAGGGGGGTCTGGGCCACATCATCTTCACCAATCGTTACACTGCTCAGGTCCAAGTCTGGGAACAGCTCTTCAGCTCTGCGTTTGAACATCTTCCAACCGCTGTCCCAGAACTCAGCCATTTCGTACTTGTAGAAGTCTGACTGCTGGAAGCTCTCAATAACTTCTGCCTCCGTCCTACCTCCAGCAGTCGTTCTTGATGGGCCTACCCCCCCCAGATTCTTGCCCAGCCAGATTCCTGGCGACTGCGGCATCTACTGTCATCTGAAATTCGAGAGACCCTTTGTATTGCTCCACTGCTGCGACGCACAGATCGGGGTAGGCCGCCCTCTCAGAAGCTGCCTTCGCCCTCTCGTCGTCCAGCTCTCTCTGCAGGGCCCCCCTTTCAGCAGCCGCCGTTGCTCTTTCCTCTTCCATTCCCTTCCTCAGACTCTCCATCTCCGCCATCGCCTTCACCTTCGCCTTCTCTGCTTCCAACTCCCTCACGAGCCTCCCCTTCTACTCCTCTGCTTTAGCGCGCTCATCCTCAAACTCCTTCAACAGATCTCCAAATCTGGCATCTGCCTCATCTTTTTGCCTGACCAGCTCTTCATTGCTGCTCATGGCCTCTTCATGCCGCTCGACCGCAACGACGCAGGCTCTTTCAAAATCCTCCAACTTTTTCTGTTCGCCAGCCAGTTGGAACTCAAGCGACACGACCTTACGGCGTGTGTCCTCCAGCTCCAACTTGACTGCTTGCAGCTCAGCATGGGCAGTCTTCCAGTCGGCACTCTCCTTCTTCAACTTGGTCAACTGGGCCTTGGCCTCTTTAGCTTTTAGCTTGGCAGCCCCTGCTTTCCTTAGAAGGGCCCCTGCCAAGGTGGTTACCTCCATTTGGGCGGAGCATAACCCCCTCAGCAGGTCAGCCTCATTGAATTCGGAGGCCGAGCGCAGGGCTGTCTCCTCCACAATCTCCACCAAGCGGTCTGCCCCCGCCCTAGCTGGGCCTTCTTCTCCCTCCAACCTTCCAGCTACCGCGCGAGCGTGATAGATTGCCGTGGCCAGACGGACCCCTCCTTCCTGGGGTGCAGGGCCCCTTTGGGTCTGCTCCCTCCCGCTCGGCTCAGCCTCAGTCAACCCAACTCCTACTTGCATTGTTGGGGCAGTCTCTACAACCTCCAGTGGGGTGACCCCTACCACCTCTGGGGTATCCTTGGCCACAGGGGCCTCCACCTCAGCTGGGGCCACCTTAGCCCTCTTGGCCCCAGACTCATCTGCAGCTCCCTCTGGGGCACTCATCTTCTTTTTCTTCTTCTTCTTCTTCAGAGCCTCTTCCTCCTTTCTGGCCTGTTCTTTTATAGGATCTACTGGGGGCAGTCGTGGCTCAAAACTGCTTAAGTCCTTCCCCCCTAGCGGCCTTGGGCGCGGTTGGATCCTCTCCCGCGCGATCGGTTGAGGAGGTCGGTCTCCTCGCGCTTCCTTCAACTTCGTGGCTTTGGCAAGTATGGCCTGATCCTCTGCTTCCTTAACTTCTCTTCTCGCCTCCAATTCTGCTCGGTCGAGGTCCCCACCCCTCGGCTGCGGTTCCAACCCTGCCTCAAACAATGCGAACGGTTGAACAAGCTCGTCCCATTTGGCTTTCTCTCTCTCCCTTCACTCCTTCACCCTCTTCACCCTCTCCTCCGCCGCTGCCCCCAATCTTGACTCCATTGACCTAATGGGCACCTTCCAGATGGTGCGCACTCCCAGTCCCCCATTGGCAGACACGTAGAACCACCGTGGCCGCCACCCCTTGATCGATGTCGGCAGCCCCGCCACCAATCCCCTCCATATCACTGCCTGTAGGGTGACCCACGTCTCTTGCTGCCCCAAAGCCTTATAACAGGAAAAGAACTCGTCTACCGCCATGGCTTCCCCTTCATTCTCCTTGGGCCACGCGCTAGCACAGGCCAGCAGAATCTTCCATGCATTGGGCATCAATTGCCCCGGTGCTACATCTAGACGGTTCAGTACGTCAACCACCACTTGGGACAGTGGCAACCTCAGCCCACCTTTTAGCGCCTCCTCGTAAAGGGAAAACTCCCCTGGCCTGGCAGCAGACGGCCTTTCCCTTGATGTTGGCAGCAATAACTCCACCTCAGCCGAAATCTGGTATTTTTCCCTGATAGCCTCCAAATCCGCCTCAGTAATTGTGGATTTGTCAGCCTTAGTGTGCCACTGATCTGGCTTTACCTGGCTTATTGGCCTTGGAGCCAATATCAGGGCTGACGCCTGCGATTGTCCCACCGGTTCCCCACCCCCACCATTCGTGTCTCCGTCCTATATCGCGCTGCTAACTCCTCTGCATCATCATCTCCCAGGGGGTCCACCCTCATATTCACTACTTCTTCTTGTGCCATTTCTAGGGTTTGCTTACGAACCACTTCTGACGCAGGAGCAAGGAAGTTAAGAAAATGTTGCACAGGTGTGTCGTGCGCAATGAAGGAATTAACACTTGGGTATTTTGAGTTTTTGTAAAAAGGTAGGTGAAACGAATTATACCAAAAACCCACGGTTTACCCGTATTCTATGGATCCAAATTAATTTTCGCCCGTTTAAAAACCTTTCAAATCAACCGCCAAAACCGCCTTTTGAAAACCCCCCCTCGTGACCTATCGTTTCATTTCTGCTCCAACGCTTCACTTCCCCCACGATATTGCCACGTGTATGGCCACGATGCACTGTCCCCTCCCTTTACCCTGTCTTTTCCATTTCACATCATCACATGGCACACCCCCCCTTTTTTTGAGCCCCACGCCGTCCTAGTCGGCACGCCCCACGCTTGGCCCCCCCGCTCGGCCACCCTTGCGGTCGGCACGCCTCACGGTCGACCCTTCCCGCTCGGCCACCCTTGCGGTCGGCACGCCTCACGGTCGACCCCTCCCGCTCAGCCACCCTAGCGGTCGGCACGCCTCGCGGTCGGCACGCCTAACGGTCGGCCTCTCTGCTCGGTTCGCACTTCTCTTCCTTATTACTATTCCCTTCGTTGGACTAAAGCTGCACTCGGAAATGGGGGACTACTGACATGGATAGGCCCATAAGGCTTACAGCCCACAGCAAACAACCCCAAACCCATCGCTTGGGACCCATCGCATAACCCGGCTGGCAAAGCCCAGGACAGCTGGAGGCCATTTGGGCATGGAGGGCCAATGACATTCGGGCACATGGCAGGTGAAACACAGGCCACATCAGCAGACAAAGATCTGCAGAGTTATTGTCACAACACATCACCATTAATGCAGCCCATCACATCATTTATTACGACAACACCTCCCCGTCGGAACAGAGCCCCCTCACCCTGAACAAGGTAAGCTACGGTACAGGCTTTCGGCGGAGGGGGGCACGTCGCAAGGAACAGTGAAATGATTACCAAAGGATATAAGCAAGAATCGAAGATAAGAGGAAGGTTAAGCTTTTCTATATCTCTCTCTCTCTATATATATTTCCTTCTTCCTCTACTGATTTGCTCGCCGGAGGGTTCACTGGGGGACTACCCCGTTTCCCTTTGGACTTGCTTGCAGGTCATCTGGTGGAATCATCCGCCTGGATCGGAACTTGAAGAGCTTGGACCAGCCCGACTCATCCACCCAGGACGAACTGCATCATCAAAAATAAAGATCAAACTTTCATATTTCATAAGTAGCTAATCATCTTTTAAACATACAAAGTATAAAAATATAACATTATTTTTTTAAGGGGGGTTGGCGGATCAATTTGGATCAGGTGACTTTTTATCCGCTATCCGTTCGAGCATAGGCGAATTTGAAAAATCTCCATTCACATTTATCCACTTAGGGGTGTAATTTGGTCCAGTCCGACCCACCCGGGCCTGGACTTGGGCCGGCCCATGTCCGACCTCACGGACTCCTACAAAAATTTGGGCCGGCCCAAGCCTACGGGATATTCGGGCCTCGAACGGGCCCGGTGGGGCGGGGCTTGGGCGGGCCTGAACAAATTTTTTTTTTTACCAAAATTTATTATTTTTCATCAAAAAAACACTAGGTCTCTGGCGGGCGGGGCCTTAAATAGGCTTTAAGCGGGCTGATGGGCTTGGCCCACGGGCCGGGCCAGGCTTCAAAATTATGGCCTAGACCCTGGTCCTGGCTCTCGTGGTGGGCTCGAGCCCAAATAGGCCTAAACAGGCCGGGCCCACCCCGAGCCGGGGTGAGCTTCGGCCCGTGGATTATTTTTACACTTCTACATCCACTCATACTATCAAAACCGCTTAAAAATGGATAAATTGAGTGGGATCGGTTGGTTTTGATGAATCAGTTAGGTTTGTAAGTATCCCTAATTGCAATTGTTTATTTTCTTATCTTATATATATATATATATATATTTAATTTAACATACAATATGTGTGTGCACCTTCATTTTAAAATGACAATTCATTTGAATACGAGTAATATTAAGAATCTCAAATATTTTACCAAATGTCTTACATGATTGTGAAATCTATATGGGACTCGCATAGTGTGAATCTCACATCTATGTGAGACATTTGATAGAATATTTAAAATTCCTAACATTTCTCTTTGAATACCAAATCGCGCGAAAAGCATAGTCAACTTTTTTTTTCTTTTTTCTTTTTCTCATTCAAGACTAATAGTTTAGAATTATACAAAACAAAAACAGAGGAGGTACTCTGTCTCTCCTCCAGTTAGCACAAACCATATGTAATTAATGAAGTAAAGATCCCTGCTCGAAGTAGTAGAAACCATATATATAATTCATAAAATAAAGACAAAGCGTGGTGGACCAAAAAAACATAGTTAACTTAAGTATCAAATTGTCTTTTTCTGGACCACAATCTTATAAATTTTCTCATTGGAGGACTGGACTTTGTTATTTTAAGGTTGTTATCTTTTTTTATTTCTATTTAAAAGAAAAAAAAAAAAGAAAGGTGATTATCGCTTTTACATTGGTGAAGGATTAGACCGTGTTAATGATTCTTCACATTTGGAAATGACTGAACCGTTTTGTTCAAGTTCATGACTTTTCTCATGGGATTGCTATCTCTTTTATTTTTCAAATCCTTGTGTGTGAATTATTTATAATAAAAATAAATAAATAATTTTTACACTAGCAATCTCTATATTTTGATCATTGTATTATTGTGGTATTTGTAATTTTAATTGGTTTAATTTTGACTATGAATTTATAATGTTGTCTTAATTTAATCTAATTGATTACAATTGTTAGTATTTTTTGATAAAAAAATACACACATATGCAACATGTATTATATTTTTATAGACAAAATTATAAATTTGTTAATTTAGTGAGCTAACCTCAACTACTTTAGTAATTATTTTATTTTTTAAAAACCCTAATCAATATTGTCAATTGGACTAAATTGACAAAATATTTAAAATTAAGAGTTAAAATTGAGTTAATTAAAATTACCATGACTAAAATGATACAAGAGATAAAATTTTAAAATTACCGATGCAATTTATTCTATTTTTTAATTTATTTTAAAGATGACTTATGGACAAAAATTAAAAAATAAACAATTGGAATAAAGAGAAGCATATCACTTCTCATTGATAATGTTCGATTCCACTTATGTGCTTCTTCCGTAACATTCAAAAGTAAAATTTTTGAAGCTCGCAAAAGTTATTTATAACTTTATTCATAATGTTGTGTTAAGATATACTTAATTTTTAATTTGTTATATACTTGATGATGGTAAACTTAACTCTCATTACACACTCTAATATTAATCCATCTAAAAAATCGCTTTTAATTTTTTGACCCATTGAAAAATGCGCGAGGGTACCAAAAGCCAACTTACTCTATAGCACCCAAATTAAGACGGAATCAGAATTTTATTTAGGAGGGTGCCAAGTTGACACTAATCAGAGATTTTAGTATATAGTGTGAAATAATGTTAAAAATTGAGTAATGTTGGAAACTCATATATGAGATTTTTAAATATACCTCTAATAGCATGGAGAGGAATTAGAGCTTCACATTATTGAATATGTGACAAATTAAAAGTTGACATCTATCATTTTATATCATTGTAAGTGAAATTGTTGGAGTGTTATTAGGAATCTCAAATATTTTCTTTACGCTCTGTTTGGTTGTGAGATTTGGAGAGGGTTTTGAAAAGGAAAAGGAAAAATATGTGTGAAATTAAGTGAAATGTAGGTATATTTTATTCACATTTCACTTATCTTTTCTATTGTCTTTCCAAATCCATCCTCAAGTCCCTCAACCAAACATAATATTAAAGAATAGTGTTTTGAATAGATTAATATTAAGTTTTTGTTTGATAACGGAATTAAGTAGTTGAAAATATTTATATATCAATTATTTTGTAACTAGTAGTATCTAATTGTGTAGAATTACTTACCCCCTATTTCAAAATTAATTTATATTCAATCAAACAAAATATATCTAAATTAAATATTTTGAATTTTAATTTTTATAGTAAAAAAAGTTTATAATTTTATATATTTCAAATAATGACAAAATAATTTATTAGATTTATTTGTTATTTACTAAAAAAACTTATTAATGAATTTATGTAATACAAAACATCAATAAACACATGATTAATGGTTTAAATTCTTTTCCACAAAGAAGGCAAACCCCTTAGAGCATCTGCAATGGAACTCTCAAAACACTTGTCAAAGTTATAATTTAGCAATAGTGATAAAAAATGGGTCTCCAATGGCTTGCTATTTTACTTGTCAAAGATGACATATGCCATATCTGTTCTCAAATTTGGCAAGTAAAATAGCAATTGCCAAACATGCCACATCAACAAATATGAACATATTTATGACTCCAAATTCAGTTGAAAAAACAGAATTGAAATAGTAGAAAACCAAGTAATTTTTCAAATTTAATTTTTCTATTTAATTTTTTTTTTCTAATTTTTTTCATTTTTTATATTTGTCTAGTCAGGAATAATATAAATATATAATTTTTTTTTTTACAAATAGTTAAAAAAAGGTGATAAAAGACAAAAAATAAACAAAAATAAAATCACAAAAAAACTTATATCCAAACAATACCTACAAACTTGGAGGGAAAATTTGTTAAAAATTGCCAAAATAGCAAGTGACTATTGGAGCACTATTACTATAATTTGACAAAATAACACTATTTACTGTCAAATTATAACAATAGTAATGATATTATAGTAACAACCATTAGAGATGCTCTTAATTCAGGTCGTTTAGAATTCCAAACCTCTTAAGCAAATCAGCCACTTTTTAACTCTCTCATTCCAAACCACCCAAAAAAATTGAAACTAGGGCCTTTTGGTTTTAGAATTTGGTTGGGGGAGATTGTTAGTAAAAATTAGAGTAAATTTCAAATATATCTCTTAAGATTTAATTAAAATATGAATCGTCTTCTGTAGTTTTAAAAATTATATTCCATCTACTGAGGTTTCTAATTTCATAACAAATCGTCTTTTTTATTAATAAATCATGAAGTCAATTAACAGTTTTTAATGATGTCAGAAATATATTTTAATTAATAATTTAGGTAATTTTATTATTATATAGGAGAATAATTATGAATTTTATTTTTTTAGTTAATTTTGTTAAATAAAAAATTCTAACAAATGAGTATTTGTAATTTTTCAAACCACAAGAGGCAATTTATATTTTAAGCAAACCTCAAGAAGTGTATTTGTAATTTATCCTAAAAATTATTAGATTATTGTTTAGTTTTGATTGATTTTTTAAAAATTGAGTTCTTTGTTTCTTTTTCTTTTGTTTTTGTTTTTAGTGAATTTTTAAAAATATTTTAAGTAAAATTCTCACTTTATAGATACACCTAAAAAGTAAAATATTTAAAAAATTCAATAAATATACAACAATACGAAAACATACTGACTTTTTGTATTTTTTTTATACATTTTATTGTATTTGATGAATTTTGTAAAGATTTTTTTTTATAGATATTTATATTTTTTTAGTGTATTTAGGTTAGGTGCAGTGAAAAAAAAAATGTACTAAAACTAAAAAAATTCGAAAAGCAAAAAAACTCAATTTTTTGATAAGTAAGCTTAATTTTACGAAACCAAAAAAGATTAAGAACACTTGTGTTCGTTTAATGACTACTGGACTAGTAAAAATTCTTATTTGTTTTGTCATTCTATGATGTGATTTACTATATGAAATTTCATAAATATCTTTGGTGTTTTTGATATATTTTAATATTAAAAATTATATTATTTATATGGGAGATTTTTTCAAATATTCTATTTCTTCTATATATATATATATATTGGTACTATTTGTTTTGACATATTATTTTTTCTTGATATATTATTTTTTTGGTATAAATATATTTATTACAGTATTAGAGGAACTCTAATTATACTCTTTATTTTTTTTACTAGCTAAAATATAAAAAAAATATGCTCTTTATTTTACCTAATTCCTTTTTAATCTAAGTACTCTAATGCTATTTTTTATTTTATCCATTTATCTACATAAACTTGCTTAAAGAGTCTCACAAGACTACCTAAATGTAGCAAGAATTTTGTTAAAACAGCTATTGTAATAGTAATCCTATGAAGTGACCATAATAGAATCATACCAATTATAATAGCTAACAAGCTTCTTTTAAAAAGCTTATTGGAGATGCTCTTATACCTTAATATTAAAAATTAGTTTTATATTAAATTATTTTTATAAAATGAGGGATAAGATAGTCATTTCACCTCTAATCCAACGGGATAGTGTTAAGATTTTTTATTCTAAAGAATTTAATATTTTGACAATATCTTTTTTGACAAAACTTAAGCTAAGTTTGAGAAGACTAAAATAAGTGCGCTTTTTGACTTTTTATGAAATATGGGTTGGATTTAGGTTGAGTTTGAAGTGATGTGTTAGAGAAGTGATATAACTTAAATAAGATGATATGACTTAAATAAAATAATGACTTTTTAACTTTTTAAATTTTTCGAAAGATGCTAACCTTGGCCTTAAATAAGATAGTCATTACTTTTCTTCGCATTCCGCGATGGAACATCGCTCCTGCGACCTGGAGGCTCATCGGTATCTAAATGTTATACACTTAATTTATTAATATACATTTTATTAGTTTATTTATTTATTTTATTTTATAATTTTATGTATTTATGTATGTTTTAAATGTTTATACATAAATTGTTATAAATAATATATTTTAATATTATATTATAAAATAATAATAAATAAGTAAATAAAAATCTTTCATCCCACCGTTATCATCATGTCTATTCAGCATCATCACTATATACATAATAATAAAAAAGTAAAGAAAAATGAGAAAGAAAATTTGCCTACCAACTTTTTAATTATTGTTTATTTTATTATGTGCTCTTGTTTCGCAGGTCTACAAATTGAGGAGATTAGGTGAGGCATGGACACACAGAGGGAGAGAGGATAGTAGGAGAGATGGGAAAAAAAAAAATAGTAAGAGAGTGTAGAGTGTTACTTTTGTAGAGTGATACTTTCACAATTATGTGGAATTAATTTTCTAATCTTAGGATTAAGATGAAACTCTAATTAAGTGATTGAAGTAGTTTGTATTTAGCTTTATAAAATTATAATTGATTTGGGTACGGTTGTATAACTTAATTTTTTGTACAAATATTGTTTTATCAAATTATGTGTTTATTGGCCATGAATACATTTTATACAAATAATTTTCATGCTTGTGTAATAAAATTGTTAGACAAGTCATACCTAATAAAATAGGTCGTGCATTAACCTTAGTTTAGCAGTGACGATTCGTGCTAAGCGAAGATAATTTGTGACTTTCTGATTTTAAAACACAAATCTTTTTAAGTGATGTGTCCCAACCAAAACACATCGTAGTAATCATTTCAATGATTTTCTACAATCTAAACACGAACAACCCCCAATTGTAAGATTAGTAGTGGATTCTAAGCCCTAAAGTTTTCATTTTCTTATTTTCCATCCTCCAACCAGAAATCTTTAAATTAAAGTCAACTTTCATAATTTCTATAGTTCGACATCCGTTCTAAACTGCTATATTTCGGAGTAGTAGTTATTACTCGATTTAATTAATATATTTTGGTGTGCAAACAACCATATCAATTTTTTGGTATTGTTGTCGGGGATTATTAGTGAATTTAAAAAATAAATAAATAAATAAAATTTGAGTTTGGTTTCCTTTGCAGAAAAAAAAATATAAAAAAATAAAAAATAATAAAAACAAAAATAAAATTTTGATACCGTGACCCAAAAAGGTGATACACATCTTAAATATATAATTTGTGGACTATTTACCTTTGTTGGATACTTGTGGATTAATTACCTTTATTAGACATAAAATTTGGAGGACAAATAAAGACTACTGACTACTAACTTCTGATTACTAACATTTTTTTCTCTGTACATTTATTTTCTATTTCATGGAGGTCCTATACCCCCTTTTATTTTACCTTACTTTAATTTATTGTATTTTTTTTTTTGGCCTACCGCGTACTTGGCTGGTTTATATGTGTTTTTGTACATTAAAAAAGAAAAGAAAAGAAGTAAGTGTTGTATGCATGGTTGTTGCTCTTGTCATCCAAAATTAGTATACGACCCTGATCTATAGCGGAACCTTAGAAATCTTCAAAAATCTAAACCGACTTTAGCAATGGCTGAAGCATTAGAAGATCAACTTAGGCTACTGAAGGTGCACTTCAGACCAACTATCGATGCGTCAACATCTTGCATTCAATTGCCAACTATCAACATGACCCATTATGAAATTAAGCCGACCATCATTCAAATGCTTCCATCCTTCCATGAGCTTAGTAATGAGGATCCCTACAAGCATCTTAGTGAGTTTTCAAAAACTTGTTCTGTAGTGAAATTCCAAAATGTCACTGATGAAGCCCTTAGGTTGAGACTTTTCCCCTTTTCACTTAAGGACAAGGCCAAATACTAGCTAAAATCCTTACCCGCAAATAGTATCACAACTTGGGGCCAAATAAGGCAAAAATTCTTGGATAAATATTTTCCCATTGGGAAAACCAATCAGTTAAGGCGTGTCATCCACAATTTTTCTCAAATTGATGGTGAGCATTTCTATGAGACTTGGGAAAGTTTTTGGGATTTACTACATTAGTGTCCCCATCATGAGATCGCCTAATGGCAACTTGTTCACATCTTTTATTCTAGTTTAACTAACTCATTTAAGAAAATGGTTGATTCAGCTTGTGATGGGACGTTTATGAATAGAAGTGACGTAAAGGCTTAGGAGTTGTTTGAAAATCTGAGTGAAAACTCTGTGCACCATGTGTCTACCTCTTAGCATGAAAAGCAACCAACCCTAGTGGTACGAAGCGAAGTGGTTTATATGAGGTAAGTCATAGCGTTGATATTGCTCATCAAGTCAAAATGTTGTCTAAAAAAATGGATCAACTATTAGCAATAGGACACATTTTTTGCAACCCACACAACCTCCTTACCAAGAGGCTTGCTCAATTTGTTTAAGTCCCATGCATTGTGAGACTGAGTGTCCATCAACACCTCAATGTCCCAAGTTAGATTCGGAGCATGTCAATACGGTCGACAGTTTCTCTAAATCAAGTAATGTGTCATTCTCGAACACCTATAACCCGTGATGGAGAAACCATCCAAATTTTTCTTGGTGTTCACAATCACAAGGAAATTCCTATGTCCCACCTCCAACAAGGCACAATTTTCAAAATTTTGCTAATCCACCTCTGTACCATCGTGTGTCTCAACAGTCATACCAATATCCCTAGGAAAAATTTACCTTTTGAGGAAAATGTGTTACAACTTTTGTAGGCTACAAATCAGCTTGTCCATTCTCATGGTCAGTCCATTGCAAAACTTGAGACCCAAATTGGCCAAGCTCAAGACCCAGAAACAATAGTCTTTTCCCGAGACCACCATGTGAGCTTACGACACCCTATGTGCCAAAAACACCATTTCCCTAATGTTTAGGCAGCTACTGAAGCAACGATGGAGGTATTCAAACAAGTGAAAGTCAATCTTCCCTTGTCGAAAGTGATTAACACAATTACCCTCCTATGCCCAATTCCTCAAAGACTTGTGCACACAAAAGCGTAAATCCAAAACCCATGTGACCAAAAAGATTCTACTCACTAAACAAGTGAGTTCTATTATGACCAACAACACTGGCCCTAAGTTTAAAGATCCAGGTGCACCTACAATCTCTTGTATTATTGGTAATCACTTGATCGATAAGGCACTTCTTGACTTAGGTGCCTGTGTAAATCTTCTTCCATATTCGGTGCATGGGGAATTTGGGCTTGGTGAGTTGAAACCCACATCAGTGACTCTTCAGTTAGCTGATTGTTCCCTTAAAACTCCTCGTGGCATACTTGAGGATATCCTGGTTAAGGTCGACAGGTTCTTGTAGCTTGGCTTTTCGTGCTCCCTTTCAGAAGAATGAATAGACCGTACCGTTCGGACTCCACTTGTGGGTTCTGAATCTGATTACACAAGTGCAATGTGAAAACAGTGGAAACACAAAAAGAGTCCAAATCTGGCAATTTCTTTTGGAAAATCGATGTTTTGAATCAAATGCCAAAAATGAACTGCTTTGCCAGATATTAGAGTTACCACCTAATTATTTATTTTAGGAAATTTAGAAAACTCGTGACTTGTGCCGAAGGCCATTAGTCCGTCGTTACCAAAGTGTCTTGGTTCGGGAAGTTAGGTATGAGAGGGAAAGGTCATTAATTGAGCACCCCACTCACCCGATCAAAGATCGGCTTCTACTAATCATAATGTGATTCTTATGTACGGTATATGTTCTTATTTTGTTTTTAACATACAAGTATAAACTAATTTCACTAGAAGTTGGAACGTTTGATTTCATGTTTGTTTTGAAAAAGTGTTTTGAATATGTACCACTTGAAAAGTGATCTCATATATATACATTAATCAGAGTATCCCAATTTTAGTGAATAGCCTTCATCCACAGGCATTCAAAAAGGTATATCAAGTAAGCAGTTAGCCTCATGGTAGTATGTTTAAAATGACAGCAATCACCCTCATGCAATATGCCAAAGCAAAAATGCTTACCTTATGTCTGAAGGCGAGTCAAAAGAAAGCAAATAGTTAGAAAAAAATGCATGATCCTAATTAATGCAACATGACTAATGCAACACATACAACGTACAAGTAATAAGCTTGGCTACTAGCATGGCATGCGAGTCAATTCAAGGCATGTGATAACGCACAAATTCAAGTAAAGAGTTTGAATTTGACATTTGAATAATATGATGAGCCGGGCTTTTATGCATGCAAAACGAATGGATGCAAGTCATGGAAATGCTAATTTGAAAATATGATGTCTGTAGGAACCCACATTTTATGTTCTCATCATGTTCATGAGCATCTGTATGATTATGACTTGTTAAGTTTGCATGTGTATGTTGTGATTTGTTTTGCTTGAGCTAATGTGATCCATGCCTTGTTTTGAAGCCTTGTGATTTGTCTAAGTGTGGTGTACTTGTCTCGTTCTTTCCTTGATGTGAAACTTAGGTCACGCCTTGCCTGAGTTATACTAGCCGATGTTATTCCAAGCCTAGGTTACGTTACGCCTAGATCATTCCAAGCCGAGGTCATCCTCAGTCTAGAAGCATCTTGGAACCCCTTGTCGACCTCCGTCCTTGCCTTGACCACATTAGCCGAGATGTTACCTTGCACCCAAGTGATCTCGTCCTGGAGTGGTATGACCTAGGCCGAGGTGTGGCGCATCTAGGCCAAGATGTGGCACAGCTTAGTCAAGTGTTGTCCTTCCTAGCCGAGGTCATTGTCACCTTAGTTGCCAAGGTCCTTTGTTAGCCGATGTCACCCCTTGCCGGAGTGCCATTCCGTATAGCTTGTTAGATACGCCTTGTTGTTAGCCGATGTCATTGCCCCGTCAGAGAGCCCATACCGCTTTACTTGTTGAACACCCTTCCACCATGCTTTGTCTGGTCTGTCAGCCACCTTTTCAGGAAGAACCCAACCAGTCGCCGCCACGTGTCTCAGCTGAGGGTTAACCCCAGAACCGGGTAAAGAAAACTATCATTTGGTATCATAATCTTGCCTTGTAGAGAGAGAAACTCTAGGAGGAAGAAGGAGTTTTAGAGTGAGGAAGTAGATCTTCAAGCTTGATTCCTAGAGATCGAACCATTAGATTCGTGTTCTAAGGTTAGATTCTTGATCTGCTCATGATGTTCTCTATGTTCATGTTATTGCATTGCATGATCGGATATGATTTGTAAGCCATGCATCGTTTTGAAGTTCGATTTTAGAAAGAGAAAATGACATTCATGTGTTCTTCAAGAAAGTCTTGTTTTGATCCGAAAGCTTGCATAAAGAATCATGTTTTTGTGTTTATTTCCGCAAGAATTCCAAGTACGGGTACCCAGGTCCATGTTTTCAAACTCATAGCACGAAAATCCCAGATTTGTGATGACAGATTATGATTGAGCATTCATATTTTTTTTCATGTTTTCACACTCATGTTCTTCATGTTCATCAGCAGAGGGAAACCCAGAGTTTCCCGATCTCTTTTCCTTGCATGTGGCCCTCGGGAACACACCTCGGCGAGGAGGTGTGGAACCTCGGCCTAGACCTGGTTGGTGGCCAGCATGTTTTCCGAAACCATTTGTGTACATACGAAACTTGTTGAAGGTGCATTCAATAGGCTTTGCCCTGTGTTTGTAGGATTTGGGCTTGTCTCGACCCCGACATTTGGAGAAACTAAGTGAGTGGTATTTTTCATAAAGCTATGTTACACTTGCTTTCATAAATCTCGTCTTGCTTTGTTTTGAAAAGTACTTGATCTAGCATGAATGACTATCCCTACTTGTATATTAAACACTATCTTGTTTTGATGACATTTCTTGAAAGTCCTTAGCTGCAGGGGACTATAATGCAACTGCACTCTTGTCTTGAAAGTCTTTAGCTGCAGGGGACTATAATGCAACTGCACTCTTGTCTTGAAAGTCCTTAGCTGCAGGGGACTATAATGCAACTGCACTCTTGTCTTGAAAGTCCTTAGCTGCAGGGGACTATAATGCAACTGCACTCTTGTCTTGAAAGTCCTTAGTTGCAGGGGACTATAATGCAACTGCACTCTTGTCTTGGAATTGTCATCACCCTCTTGTAATAAGTAGATGTAATAACATCCCAAGAACTTGAAAGGCCGGCAATGAACTTGATTTCCCCCTTGATTGTAAAATATGCTATGTATTGTTTTGAAAGAAATCTTGGATATCAATCATGCAAAACCTTTATTTCTGGTATCATTCACTGAGTATCCAAGCTCACCCTCTCTATATATATGTAGGTGATGAGCAAGAAGGCAATGAGGCCTAGACGTGTAGCCGATGTGTTTTTGGATGCATTGCCGACGTGTTTTGGATTAGCATTTTGTACCATCTTGAAGATTATGCTTCTTAGTCTATATTCCATGTGTACTTGTATATGTCGGCTTGAGAAGCCTTTTGGTCAAGATGTATTTTGTATCTCATTCCCTTATTGTATCTAAGTTGTAAGACTTGTAAAAATGTATGTCATTTCATTGGACTTAAGCACGACTCTCATGGACTATTAGATTCAGTATATGTATATATGTAGCTTCCGCACTTGTAAGCCCCATATTTTATACTCTGATTGTGTATGATTCTTGTAAGTCGGCCTTCGGTAATCTCGGATTACTGGCCATCACGGCACCAAACTACTAGGGGCGGTTTGGGGGCGTGACAATGTCCCTATGCTAACCATCATAAGAAGATAAATAAAAGGGAGAAAGAATGGGGGTTCGAAGACATACAACTTATTACATATTTGTCCTCGCGAAGAAGGGTCTGAATGTCCAAGTGTCCGAATAAATAATTATTACAAATTCGAATGAATAATAATGAAAAGGGGCTGTCTAATTTATTACAACAAATATGAAACGATTGAGCGATGCTCCTCAGGAATTACTCTGTCTGCCTTGTTGGGAATTGTTTTGTTTCACCCTATCATTACTTTATACCAAAAGTGTACTATTTGTAATTTATTGGAGCCTTGCCGACCCAGAATACGACTCAGCCAAACCCCAAATAAATCCAATCATACCTTGTTTTCTTGCAGAAATTTTTTTTTTTTTTTGTGCCTGAGGTGAAACAGTGCAGACAGGGTATTCCTAGCCATGTTTGTCTCTTCTACCCATCTCTATCATAGAAAATACTCAAGAGAGGAGCGAACTCAGTTCCCAAACCATCTATGGTTGCAAGTTAATTTGCAAGATGATTTTGAATGGGATAAGACAAAGATCAATAAATGCAATGCATAGTAACCACCCCTCTCTCCTATCATGAAGTGAATTCAAGAAGGGAAGTAGAGACGCTTCAAGGTTCATCAAAATATCATGAATTGATGTAAGACAAGCCTTGACACAATAGACTCCAGTATAACGTCTGGCCGTAAAGACGCTTCAAGGTTCATCAAAATATCATGAATTGATGTAAGACAAGCCTTGGCACAATAGACACCGGCATAACGTCAGGCCGTAAAGACGCTTCAAGATTCATCAAAACATCATGAATTGATGTAAGACAAGCCTTGACACAATAGACTCGATATAACATTTGAATGAATCCAGTATTAGTTCTTTATGTCGGTTGTAATCCAATTAATCGATTTTATTAGCCATTTTTATTACCTTTCCATTTCTTTATCTTTTCTCCTTTTTGTTCAAAAGTGATATTTACGTCCACTAAGTCCAAAAGATAATAAAGAGAAATAAGCATCAACTTAACCCGAGAAAATAAATCTTATTTTCTTTGGGGGAAATTACAATGGAAGAGTCAAACTCATTTACAAGCGATAAGGGATTTCGAGTCAAACCCAAGATGTGCAACAAGAACTAGTCAAACTCAAAAGAGTGATAATGACGTTGGAAAAACCCAAAGTGAGCGATAATGACTTGAAATCCAAACTTGATAATAAGCTATAATGACACTTTCCTTGGTGATTTCCAAGGGTTTAACTAGAAAGTTAATTCCTTAAAAGTAAATACACCGGTGATAAAAAGAAATAAAAAATAAAAGATTGGTTTTAGTATAAGAAAGATGTATGCCTTTGATAATGAACCTTCGAAAAGATTGAACCATTAAGCATGAAAGAAGTTTTATGCCGTTGGTAATGAACCTCTGAAGAGATTAAACCATTAAGCATGGAAAAATTTCTTTCTTATGCTTGAATAACAATCTCAATTTTTCACAACTTTTTAATCGAAATAAGCAAAGAATGGAGGGAGGTTGCAGAGATGATTATGTGAAGTTGATTAATTGGTAAATATAACACAAACATAATATTAAAATAAAATTATTGACATAAATTAAACAGCCCCTAATAGCATAATTTAAGCTAGAAAAGGTGAATAAATTCAAGCTAGTAAACAAATTTAAGGAAGGGTGGCTAACCCCCCCACTTTTATAACTTTAAATCACACATTTTAGATGTTGAAAAAAACAACCCCAAATCAGTGGCAAAAACTAGAGAAAACTAGTGGGAAACACAAGGATAAAAGCTTGGAATAAGGTTCAAGCAAGGGTGATTAACCCCTCCACCTTTGGATAGCTTTTAATCACAAGTTTCAGCCCTTAAAACAGTCCTAAAATAGTATGAAAACACAAGAATAAGGTGAACGAAGATTGAAATAAAACAAATGAAGCTTTACCTCTTGTAGAGAAGGTATTCTTGTTGCAAACTTGATTCCAAAGCACCCTCAAGTTTGAGTTATGATCTTTAAGTCTCAAAAGTTCCAAGTTCAAGCTCTTGTATGGTATGTATGGATGATATGAGGGCTTCAAGGTTGATATGAGAGCTTATGGAAGGACAAAGATGAAGTAGCTTTGATATTTTTTTCGATATTTCTAAACTCTTGATATTGTTTCTTTCTCTCTAACTCTTAATCTTGTTTTCTTAACCTTTGATACAGCAGGATGAGCCCCATATTTATAGAACTTGAGTTGCTGCTTAAAATATCTGCAGAATTGGGCAGCTGGCAGATTGCTGTACAAATTACCTGAAAAGTCAAGAGGTCCGACAGGACCTTGGTGTCTTCTACCGGAGGTCACTGATGTATGGCCGGAGGTCAATGTATGCCCACTGTTCCTCACTTTCAGGTTCAATATAGGTACAAAACTGACTTTCTGGGGTAGAAATACAATGGGTATGGCAGGTTGGAATTATTTTAGAGCTCGAACTCGGATTCTTTTATTGAGAATTAAAACCACGTACACAATATAATCATCATCATCGAGTGCCCGGAATAAAGCGCCTAAGTCTTACGAGCGGTCAAAACTGGGGTGTCTACAGTTGCCCCTCTTTGACAGAGCTCGAAGTCATTTCCTGACGCGAGTGAATGTCAAAGCCCGAAGACAACCCGTTTACCAAGATCGTAAGACTTTGGGCAAACAAACAAATGTGCAAACAATTGGTTGAACCCAAGGTTTGCCTACGTATCCCATTGTAAGGAATCAAACCTGTGTAATTCAGGGGTAAAATGTAAAATGATATGTAAAACATAACTTATAATCATGCAATGAAATGCAAAACATAACTTATGATCATGTAATGAAAATGCAATCAAGACAATGATATGACACTGAACGAAAGCATAAATCAGAGCAAAGAAACTCCAGTTGTGCCTCACATGAAAGGAGAAAAGGTGAATTTGAGATCCAAGCGCACTGTGTGCGAGAGGAGGGATAGTGAACTTTGAGATCCAAATGTGTCTTACGCGAGAGGAGGAATAGTGAACTTTGGATCCAAACACGTCTTACGCGAGAGGAGAAATAGTGAACTTGAGATCCAAACGCGTCTTACGCGAAAGGAGGAATAGTGAACTTGAGATCCAAACGCGTCTTAAGCGAGAGGAGGAACAGTGAACTTGAGATCCAAACGTGTCTTACACGAGAGGAGGAATATTGAACTTGAGATTGAAACGCGTCTTACGCGAGATGAGGAATAGTGAACTTGAGATCCAAATGCGTCTTACGCGAGAGGATGAATGGTGAACTTGAGATCCAAACGCGTCTTACGCGAGAGAAGGAATCGTGAACTTGAGATCCAAACGCGTCTTACGCGAGAGGAGGAATCGTGAACTTGAGATCCAAACGTGTCTTACGCAAGAGGATGAATAGTGAACTTTGGATCTAAACGCGTCTTGCGCGAGAGAAGGAATAGTGAACTTGAGATCCAAACGCGTCTTACGCGAGAGGAGAAATAGTGAATTTTGGATCCAAATGCGTCTTGCGAAAGAGAAGGAATAGTGAACTTGAGATCCAAACGCGTCTTACGCGAGAGGAGAAATAGTGAACTTGAGATCCAAACGCGTCTTACGCGAGAGGAGGAATGGTGATCTTAAGATCCAAACGCGTCTTACGCGAGAGGAGGAATAGTGAACTTGGGATCCAAATGCGTCTTATGCAAAAGAAGGAATAGTGAACTTTGGATCCAAACACGTCTTACGCGAGAGGAGGAATAGTGAACTTGAGATCCAAACGCGTCTTACACGAGAGGAGGAATAGTGAACTTGAGATCCAAACGTGTCTTACGTGAGAGGAGGAATTGTGAACTTGAGATCCAAATGCGTCTTACATGAGAGGATGAATGGTGAACTTGAGATCTAAACGCGTCTTACGCGAGAGGAGGAACATTGAACTTGAGATCCAAATGCGTCTTACGCGAGAGGAGGAATGGTGAACTTGAGTTTGAACTTGAGATGCACAAGACAGTTCGATGCGCAAAATAACGCGATTGAATTGAGATTGAGATGCACAAGACAATGCGATAGGATTGAAATTACGGTGCACAAGACAGTACGATGTGAGAAATTGGGGTGCACAAGACAGTGCAATGTGAGAAATTGGGGTGCATTCGTACCTAGCCGTAGTTCATACGGCAAGGACGAATGTTTTAACCGGATAAACATGAAATCCTAAATGTGAAGTCCAAATGCGTCTCACACGAATGGAAGAAAGTATAATAGAATGATTACTTTCCTTTGATTTGATTTGATTGATTTTTGATTGATTTTTTTTTTTTTCTTTTTTTGTCTTGTTTTGTTTTGTCTTGTTTTTTGTTTTTTGTTTTTTTGGTATATATGTTTACTCAAAATAATAAAATGAAATAAACTATACAACATGATGATTTGACTATTTTTTTTCGCTTCTTTTTTGCAAAATAACAATTAATAAAACACAAACAAATGGTTTGATTGATTTTTTGTTTTTGTTTTTGTTTTTGTTTTTGTTTTTGCTTTTGTTTTTGTTTTTGTTTTTGTTTTTTTTTTTTATAAAATAACAATTAATAAAACACAAACAAATGGTTTGATTTGTTTTTTTTTTTCCTTTTTTTATTTTATGTATATATATATATATATATATATTTTGTCTTTCTTCTTTTGTTTCTTTTGTAGCATAATAATTAATAATAATAAAAAAGAACAAAGTAAAATAAACAAAACTTTTATCGAAGTCTGGCTGGATCTTGGCTAGATTCGGCTGGATATACGGACCTCTGGCCGGACCTTTGCAATAGTAGGGGTAGATTCGGCAAAGCCACGACTTTCCCTTTTAAAAACACAAATCAACCCTCATTTCTTCACTTCCTCCAAATCTGAAACTTCCCCTCTCTCTCTCTAGGATCCCTCTCTCTCTGGATTTCTCTTTTCTTGAATTTACCCAACAATCCTCGCCATTTTTTCTTTGAAACCCTTTTCAGCCTCTATATTTTGAACCGATTGGTTTTTGATTTGGTGGAGTTTGGGTTTTTTCTCTTCATTTTTCTCATTTTTACTCACAATTTCCTCTTCCTCCCTTTGATTTTACACGTTCTTCACTTTCTCTCTCCTGGGGTTTTGAAAATTTGAGATTTTTACTCATTTTCTCTTCTTTCCTCACTTTTTCTCCATTTTTCTCTACTTTTCCCTATGGCTAGTGACGAGATTCCTGTCCCGGACCCTGCCATAGGTTTAGGAGCTGCCCTTGGTGCAGATACAAAGGCGGAGGAGGCTGCTGCTTTGCTTTCCCTTGCCGAGAGACCTTTTGATACGGATACCTACCAGCCACGCACACATATCCGACCGCCAGGCAAGATCCTGAGATTCATGGGCTTCATCCCAGGGCTAGAGGAGGACACCCTACTGCACGAGCCCATGGAGCACTTGTCTGCTGATGCCTCCACGGTAAGCGACTTTCCTTTATTGTACTTTGTGCACATATTGAAACTGATAAACAGACCATTCATCTCTACTGTATACATTGATATAATTCCCCATTCAACAGGTCGTAGTCAGGAGGATTATCGGTTGTGGGACCATATCGGGCCCCCGACGTTGGTATGAGCGGCTTCCTGCAGGGTTTTGCACAGTAGTTAATGCTGCCGGTTTTGGGCCCTTCTACTTTGGGCTCATATAGATGCGGGTTAAGTCAGTTCTATACGGAGCTTTGGTCGAGAGATGGTGGGACACCACAGACTTGTTCCACTTTTCTTCGACCGGGGAGATGACGTTGACGCCATATGACTTCTCGATGTTCACTGGCCTACGGGTCGGAGTTAGCGGCTCGATCCCATTTGATCTATACATGGAACAGTGGAGAGCTGCACAGCTCCAGCTTCTTGGAGCGATCCCGGACATCAGCAGTTAAGGGATGGTGTGCTACAGCTGGTTCTATGATCACTTTATCAATCATCAGCCAGCTACACCAGTTAAGGTTGCCTAGTATGCCCATGGTTTCATCATGTATCTCCTTGGTACTACCCTGTTTGCGAACAGGGAGAATACCGTGGGGATACATCTTCTTGGAGCACTGGTATACTTGCCGTGGGTGGCAGAGTATGACTGGGGTGGCGCCAGCTTAGCCACCTTGTATTACTACATGAGCTCCGTGTCCTGCCGCAAGACGGATTTACTCGGTAGCTACTGGAGAGTTTGGGAGGTACGCATCTCACTTCTTACCTTTCTATTCAACTTTGCATTCTGTAGTTTGCAGTTCCTGCTCATCTTTACTTTGCATTTTCATTTTCTGTTTATCTACGTTATTCATGCTCATCTGTTTATAGCTCTGGGTTTACACGTATTTCACCACTCTAGCTCCGGTCCCAGTGAGGCCGATGGAGTTGTCGGTACCACGCTCTCGGTACTACAACTCGCGGTTCGAGCGACGCTGCCTCGTAGACCGCACCTTCCTATACTTCCGCCGCTTTTTCAATACGATCACTGTGGACCAAGTAACACAATATCATTCTTTGCATTCCATATCACTATTCCCATATTGTACTAGCATCCTCATACTGTTGACATCTGCCACTGCACTATTTTGCTCATTATACACTGATTTTCTGACACTGCACTGATTTTTGACATTGAATGATATCTGACACTGCACTGTCACTGTACTGATAACACTACATTGACATCTAACACTGTACTATCATGGTACTGATAACACTGCACTGTCATCTAACACTGTACTGATTCACAGGTTGATTGGCATCCCTGGGCGGGTATTCTCCCAGCGTCCAGAGCGACCTATGCTACTGCCTGGTATGCCTCTACCATACGGATTCTGTTCGAGGGCCCTTTTGGTCGGGCCTATTATCTAGGAAAGAGGTTCATTCGCCAGACTAGAGGGGTTGCCGATCTAGACGTTCCGCATCCTCCTCCAAGCATGAGGACAGTTGATGAGATACAGGACGGACTTATGATCGACCTCTTGATGGAGGGAGAGGACGGTGACAGATACCATATGGCCGGCGACTTCACTATTTTCTTGTATACTCGGGTGATGGCTCCTCTCACCCCAGGCGTGGCCCGTGCTGTTCCAGAGGTCGCGACTACTGTGGCTGGTGCTAATGATGCCCCTGCTAGAGGTGCCTCTGTCGTTGCTCATATTCCTGGGTTTCTTGTAATTCCCACGGAGATCACATACATGTGCCCAAATGGGGTGCTCGAGCAGATTCTGATCGATGAGATTGAGGAGACTGCATGATAGTGTTCGCTCTAGACATCGAGCAGGTACACATCTTGTTTTGCTTTTGTTCATCCTGCTTTATTGCTTCTACTTTTGGCTATATTTCTTAAACTCTCACTCTTTCTTTTGCAGGTTCCTCGGGCATTTGCAGATGACCTTCTGTGGACAGTTGACCGGCTACTCCTCATGGTGCGACGGAGTCAGACCACTCTAGCCACTCACGGGATTGAGGTAAGCTTTTTCCCTAGTTTACATTCATTTCATTCTGGCTTTATTTGACATCTTATAACTATCTGCACTCTTTTTTCCTTTTTTCTTCTTCAGCTTGGGCCAGCATCAGTGGCACCTGCAGGACCTTCTTCAGCTAGGAGACGGAGGTAGGGCCCAATAAGGGGCAGAGGAGGAGCTGATCGAGGGAGAGGCCGAGCGAGGAAGCGCTCACCTTCTGAGGAGTCCTTTGACGGCTCTACGACCCCTGAGGAGGAGGGAGAGGAGTTTGATATGCAGTCCGGCAATGCCAGTGATGACAGTGATGCACCTCCTCTATAGCCGAGGAGGAGGAGAGCTAGGACAGACTATTGATGATGATATAGTTTGAAACACTAGCTTCAGGGAGACTTATTGTTTTTGAAAGCCTTTTTTTTGTTTTATGTGTAAAACATGATTGGGGTTGGACCCGCTAGTTTATAAAAATAATTTTTTTTCTTTTGTTTTTTGTTTTTGTTTTTGTTTTTTTTTGTGGATGATTGCTTCTTGCGAATTTCTTGTATTGTGTTTGCATATGACGAATGGACAGAAATTTCATGATAATCTTTCAGATACTTGTGCTTGATTCATGAATTGGATAACAACTTACAACCAGACAAAATGTACAATACAACTCGATAACAAGAAAACATAAAAACAACTCAAAACTATTACAACAGACTTGGTATAAGAAAAACAAGACTCAAAATACATCCACAAAACAAGTGGACAAAGAGCAGTCTTTTCTGTTAGTGCACTGTCTTGCCCACCACTGAGGTACAACCGGACCTCAGTAGGCACGGCTGAATCCCACTGAGGTATGGCCGGACCTTGATAAGATTTTTGGTGAGTGTCCAGCTATCACCCACTACTCCATCTAAAATTCCATAAATGGTGCTTCCATACTGTTGTTCTTAGTAGAAGAGCAAGTCTTTTGCATTTTGCTCTCAAAATGGAGATGTTGCTCATTCATAAGCTCTAAGATTGGATAACCACTTTAGATGGCTCGAACAAGGTGAACTTTTGTGGTTTCGGCCTAAACGCTCTTTTTCCATTGAGCCGTACTTCACCTTGTTTTCCGTTTCTCCATGCTGTTGCTCGGTGCTGGAATCCAATCACACATGTATTCCGTTTTGGTTCATAAGAGATGTGTCTAACACTCGAAGAATTTCAAGCATTGATGGAATCTAGAAGCGATAAAGAAATCGTGCCTCAAACTCGTTTTGGCTATGCTCAAACTTTAGGACGGATGTGTGGGCTTACTTTGCACGAGGCTCGATCCTTGGCTTACTGTGATAACCCTGCTCCGTATTATGCTAATTAATCTTAATTACGAATGTGATTATGTGTTTGATATGATTTTGAGTGCCATTTATATGAATATATGTGGTTTTGAATTTCTATCTGTTCACCGTAGGAAAATCTGTTTGATTATCTGCTTTAGAATTTAAATTGAAGGCCTTATCGGCCATAGAAATCGAAATTGACTATGCCATTGTGATTGGCATGATTTTTAGAGCCTACGGTAAAATTTAATTGAAAATTAATTCGGATCAAATTAAATAGATTAAATTGAGGAGTTAGTGATCAATTAATTAATGCTTATGAAATGTGATTAACGGAGCTTATATAAAGGGGGCATTATACACTCACATTCATTTTGTTTGAGCTCAAAATCAGATTTCACACTTTATAGAGAGAGAGAGAGAGGGTGAAGGCAATAGAAGATTTGAGCAAGAAACTTGAATAATTTGAAGACAAACTCAAGAATTAACCACAATTTGGAAGATTAAATCTCCTAGGTGAGTAAATTATTGAGTTTGAGCTTGTGATTTTGTAAATTCAAGTGGTTTGGTAGCTCATGGCAAAGATTGAGATGAATATGAAGTTAGAATGCACATGCATGCACGAAATTACTATGAATCACCATGAATTGCCATGAAATTGCATCAGCTAGCATGAATAATGTTGAACATGGAGAATTGGGCACTGATCTTCACATGCATGCATAATTCTCATGGGTTTCATAATAATAAGTGCCATTTGTAAGATGTGAAATAGAAATGAAGTCAAAAATTGACATGCATGTGTGATTATTGAAGATATGGAGCTTATATGAGGTTTGAATGCATGAGCCTTGTTTATACAAAGAAATGTCGGTTAATTTTGAAGATTGGACCATGATTTTGAATGATTGGCCTCATGTTGCTTACATCCATATGCTATATAATGTATTTGCATGTTTTGGACCAAAATCATGAGTTTTGGACCTTTGAAGGTCGAGTTTGAACTTCAAGAATAGTTATGGAAAACCCAGAATTTGGCATGTCTGCTCGAGCGGGGAAAGCACCGCTCGAGCGTGAAATGCGAGCTCCCAGAACTTTTAGCAGACATGGATGTCCGCTCGAGCGGGGATATTCACACTCGAGCGGGGAGCCATGTAGTTCGAATTTCAGCTCGAGCATCCGAATTCACGCTCGAGCGTAAAAATGAGGTAACCAGTACTTTTGCAGACCAAAGGGGGGTCCGCTCGAGCGGGGAACCTTGTTTCTGAAATTTTGTAAACTTGAATTGAGTTTCATTTTCCGTTCTCTTCCATCTCTAAGTGCTCTTAGGCATGCATTAAGCATTGTAAATGAGTTAAAAGGAAAAGAACGAAACCTAAGAGGAATATATGAATTAAGAACTGAATGAATCGTTTGTGACCCATTATGTTCATGAAATGAGTAGGGTCAAGCACGAGGGCAAATCCACCGGCAGATCACTGTGAGTAATATCTTAATAAAGATATCTGAAGTATGTTATTTGTCCAATCGCTTACTTTCATATAAGTCTTGTAAGTTTGTTACATTGAATTAGGGACAAATATTTGCTATGCCATATGATTGGGCCAAAGGCCATTGGATACAATTGACTGGACCGAAGGCTGTCTGACATGAATGATAGTCTGATATGAATGATAGTCTGACATGAATGAAAGTCTAACATATGAATGATTAGGACGAAGGCCGTCTGACACGATTAATAATCTGACATGAATGAATGGGCCAAAGGCCGTAGGGGATGAATGAATGGGCCAAAGGCCGTACGACATGAATGAATGAGCCAAAGGCCGTGTGACATGAATGAATAGGCCAAAGGCCGTATGACATGAACGAATGGGCCAAAGGTTGTACGATGTGAATGAATGGGCCAAAGGCCGTATGACATGAATGATTGGGCCAAAGGCCGTCAGACAGGAACGATTGGGCCAAAGGCCGTCGGATACGAATGAATTGGGCCCGAGGCCATTTGATGTGTTTGGAACCGCGGTCACTTGACCTATATGTGTATATATACTAGATAGAAATATGAATTGGGCCCAAGGCTATCTGACGTATGTTGTTCTAAATATCATTCGTGTATCTTCTTTATTTGATATTATTCACTAGAATTTTGCTCACGCTCATTCATGTGTCTGTAGGTGAGCCAAGGGAGGTCCAAACCCAGCCTCAGTGAAGTTTGTGTGAAATAGCCAAGGTTTTGAAGAGTCAGCCCATACGTTTCACGCACGAGACTTGTTTTCGCCCTTTCGCTATTTTGTTATATTTTGTCATTGTAGACACCCCATTTTTGACCGACCTTAAGACTCAGACATCATCGATTGAGCGCTCGGTCATTGCGCATGTTGTGCTCGTTTCGAGGTTTCGGAGTTCTTGGCTAAGAGCCTTGCCTCCAAACCTCGGGACCCTTTGTACTTTGACTCGATCTGCGGACCAAGTCTTGTTTTCTCTTCCCGGAGGGAGGGAGAGGTCTTGTAGACCATCTCTCAGTGGTCGTAGGCTACTTTTCGTGGTCGTAGGCTATTGTTCCCATTTGGAGACTAGTTTCCGATTTTCGGAGCCGTCGGTCGTGCGCCTCGGCTCGGGACCGCTTAACATTCTCTGTTTGGCACAATTTTTGGAACACACCTTGTTTCCTCTATCTAGAGGGATGCTATGGTCCGGGAGACCACTTTTGTGGTCGTACGCCACTTTTGATGCTCAACAGCTGGTTTTCGGGGCTCTCAGCCGCGCGTCTTGCCTCCCGAACCCTCGTCTTGCATCCGTTTTGGTTTGTCTTGGGTAAACACCTTAATTTCCTTGTCTAGGAAGTGGTACAAGGGTGGGAGACCAGCTTTTATCCTTGGAGACCACTTTTCTCCCCGCCAGCCGGTTTTCTGGTCGTGAAACTGGTTTTCTTGGTCTTTGGGCCACATTTTCTGGTTTCCCACCCCACCATTGGCTTGCTTTCAGTGTGGAGACCACCAATTCCCCCTACCGACCAGTTTTTTACCTGGGAGACCACTTTGGGTGGTCGGCTGACCACTAAAAGTAGCAGGCCGACCACCTTTTTTGGTCGGCAGCTTTCCTTCTCTTTTGTCAGACTGAATGGATGCCAGCTGTGCTAGCTGGAGGGCACAAACTGTATCCTCTATACACGTGTATGGAGGGATTGGATCCAAGTTTTAGCTTCTTGAGGAAGCTTTAACTTTGTTCCTCTATAAGAGAGGCTCTCCCTCTCCATGGCAGAGGTTCTGAGTTTTGCCTAAGGCACAAGTGTATATCTCCCTCTATATCTCTATATTTGGTGCCTAAAGTGTGTGTTGTTCTTCACCTTTACACTATAACTCTTAACCACACACCCCACCATTGAACTAAGGCTCTTGGAGGACCTTTTTGGAGGTTGAAAAGCTGGTTTTTGGTTCAAAAAATCTACTGGTTTTGCTGAGCTTCAAGGGTAACCTCTTTTCTCCCTTTTAAGCTTTGTTTTGGTCACTCTCCTAGCCATACTTGCATGCTTATTTGAGCTTTGTTTTCAACTAAAAAAAGCTTCATTTTTGAGCACTTAACATGTTTGTTTAAGGCCTCTTGGGTGCTGAGGGTCTCCTACCCTCTTGCATGCCTTGTTTGGCCTTCTTTTGTGCCATGCCTTAGGGCCTTTGAGCTAATCCTTGCTTGGCCTTTTAGCCACTGAAATCCAGTGGATTTTCAGTGGTTGACATGTGGTTTTGAGGTCCTAAATTAGAGAGGGGTGACCCTCTCTCTTTTTGTCTTGTTTACTTGCATTTTGGCTTATCAAAGGAGCATACATTTTCAAACTTTCAAGGCGTGGTTCAGGAAATTTTTGGTGACTTTTAGGGCTTGCCTAGACTCTGTCCATGGTTGGTTTGGTCACCCTTGGCATGCTTCTCATATGTGTAGTGTATTCCCATTTATGGCTCATCGAGGTAGCATGTCAATCTAGCATGTTTTAGCACCATTTTAGTGTTTTTTTGGTCATCATTTGACATGTCATGGCTCTGTTTTTGGCTGGTTTGGTAACCTCTCACATGCTCCATATGCTTGTAGTGTAAATCTTGTTTACTAGCTTGGTTCACATGATGTTTTGGCTCTTTATTCTAGCACATTTTGGCTTTGCTCCAACATGGTTTTGTTTATATTTTGGGATGCCTTAGCTCTATTTTGAGGCCTCTTGGTCGAATGATACCTGCCATGCATGCTTGTTGTGTAATAGCCTTGACTAGCTTTGAGTTTTGAGGTCTCTTGCATGCTTAACTCGAGATATTTGCATGTTTTGGCATCATTGGGAATGTTATTTTAGAGCATGTAGGGCTGCTATACTTCCATATTTTTCCACTCTTTAAGTGCTCTTTAGAGTTATGCTTTTATGCCCTATTTGTGAGCCATTGCATGAGCCCTTTTTTTGTGTCTTTCAAAGCTATCATCCCAACTCATTTTGTTACTGTTTTGGCCTGCATAGGGTCTGTTTGGGGTTGGTTTGGTCATTTGAGTATCGCCTTGCATGTCTCTAGTGTAATACACTTCACTAGCTTTCGATACTTGAGCCTTTCAACATGCATTGCGTGAGTTGTTTGCATGATTCGAAGTCATTTTGTATGCCATTTCAGTGCTGGAACACATGCCATTGTACTCCATGTTTCATCTTTTCAATGCTCTTGGAGAGTTGTATTTTGTGCCTTAGGCTTGCGCCATTGCATTATACATGTTTGTGTGTGTTTTGGTGCCTTGATTTCATCATCAATGGCCGCTGATTTGGACATGGCTGAGGCCTATTCATTTCGGTTTTAGTACATTGCGCATTGAGTATGTCATGTAGTTCATAGCATTGAGCATGCCATGTTGTTACATGATTGATCATTGTACTTGTGCATGCCATTTTCATTGCATTATGTATGTTGGTCACCACGTGCATTGTGTATGTTAGTGTCATGAGCGTTGTGTATGCCATATAATTCATAGCATCATGCATGCTAGTTTGCATGCTTGCATGATCATCCCTGGCATACTTGCATGTCCAAGTTGTGTTGCATTAAGTTGCATGATTGAGTCGCATTGTGCATGCCATGTTTGTTGCATTGTGTTTGGAATAGGCGTTAGTCCAAACACGGGAAACGAGGCACGTTTCATACTCGAAGTGATGAAACATACCTCGATTCCCAGTCACCGACACTCTTGACTATACATGACGGAGTTCTAGGCTTTAGGTGTTTGTATGTGCATTCATTCCGTATTGAGTTGTGCAATTCGGCCCCTCGGCCATCATGCATCGAGATGCGGGATTGGTGGTCCGAGGGTCGAGACCTACACTCCATTGAGCTTATGTAATGATAGGGAGGGTGGTCGCGCATACATGTCTTGTAAATACTTTGCCATGCCCCTTTCTTGCCCTCTGTTGCAGAAAACCAGAAACCAGCAGCAAAAATTGGTCGACTGACCAGATAAAGTGGCTAGCCGACCACTTTTTCTGGTTTTCACCACAAAAAGTGGTTGGCAGGTGGTCTCCAAGGCCAATATCTGGTCGGCAACATCCCTACAGATTCCCAAGGTGGAGTTTCATCTCTCTGGGGCTTGGTGCAAGTTTCTGAGATCAATTGCAAATAGAGGCAAATTGGGGCGTCGCGAGGGATTTCCGAACAAGGCGACTCGAGCATGCATGCATCCTTTGTCATCCAAAGCAGAGCTGAGGCAGCCTACATCATATAGTTTATATGCTTATTCAATTGCTAACTTAGTTAATTTGTTAATTAGTTAGAGTTGTGTAATAATTAGTTGTAGCTTGTTATTCATTCTGTTGTGTAATAACTAGTTTAATTAGATTAGCTAGTTGGTTCTGTATTATTCATTCGGACCCTCCGTCGAGAGGGCACAACTGTTGTAAATAAGTGTGCGTGTGTGTGATGCATGTCTTCCAACCCCCATTTCTTTCTCCCTTTTATTTACCAGCTTACGATGGTTAGTTTTAGGGCATGTTTTAATTAGCATCCTTATGCTCACATGTTTGCATCCATTCATTTGTCTTGCATGCACCGGGCTCGGCACATCATACTAACTTCATTGTATTTCAATTCCTGTTTGAATACATGTATCAAATTGCATTTCACATGACATTTTAGAATAGCCGAGCCTATCTTAGTTTCATTTTGTATGTGTTGCATTAGGCATTCTTGACATAACTAGGATCATGCATTGATTTCTAACATAGCTTTTGTTTTGGCTCAGAGTACTCGGTAAGTGTTTATGCTTTAGCATATTTGCATGTGTGTGAGTGACTGCCATGATAGCATGCTTGCCATGAGGCTAACTGCTTATGTGATATAACTGCCTAAATGCTTGTGGGTGAAGGTTGGGTTACTTGAATTGGAACAATTCATTGATTGCGAGTTTTAAGCCCACTTGAGAGTGACAAATCACCGTGTTTTCTAAGCCCACTTGAGGGTGGCAAAATCTGTATTTTACCCTACTTGCGAGTAGCAAACCGCTTTTAAAAACAAACATGAGATGTTTTGTTCCAACTTATGCGATCAAGTCTATACTTGTATGTTATGCTCATCACATAGTAATTCTAAGTTAATAACCGGAATAAGAGCACATGTGTTTTCAAAAACAAGATATCATGTTAGTAAAGGCCGATCTTTGATCGAGCGAGCGGGGGTGCTCATTACATGACCTTCCCCTCTCGTACCCAAGTTCCCAAGCCAAGGCAACTTTGGTGATGACGGACACGTGGCCTTAGGCACGAGTCAGGGTTTCCTAAATCCCCTCAAAATAAAATATTTAGGTGGCGATTCTGCATCTGGCAAAGCAGTCCATGTTTGGCACTTCTTTCTAAAAATCAGTTTTCAAAACGATTTGCCGGATTTGGACTCTTTGGTGATTTATCGATCTTGCGTTGCACTTTGTGAGATTAGAGTCAGAACCGTGACATGGAGTCCGAAGTGTAGTAAGCCCAATGAACAAAATGGGATTTTCCCGGGATGTTCGGGCGCGTCCACAGTTTCTGGCGACTCTGCTGGGGATTTAGAGAACTTGACTCGAACTCATGATGTGTTGTTTTGATTACACTTATATGTTTCTTTGCATTGCATGTGCATTGGTGCACCTAGGACATCGCGTTTGCCATCTGTTATTCCTGAACGGTCTGCCGGAGGCTTGCTTTGAGAAGCGTGCCATAAGGCTGACCAGTTACGGGCTCTGCCACGATGGGAACACAAACCCCGATTTTTATCGGGGCACCCTTTTTTGACCATTCGACCTAGTGCATATTCGGAATCCATAGTGACCATTCCAAACTAGGATAGGTTGCTTACCCGATTATAGGTTGTTTGAAACCGTTGTGTGCGTGGTGAAACCCTAGTTCTTGACGAAACTAGGACAGAAAAACCCTACCCCTCCATAAGGGTGTTTTGGCTCTCACTTGCTTGCTATGTGCTTTTTGAGTGCGTCTCTACAGGAATGCATGTATTAGTTTGCAAGTCTGGGCATCAGGCCTGAGGGGATCAGTGTTTTGAGAAATAGTTATATCTGCGGGTATCAGATTCAGATTTGGGGCAGTGATTTGGAAACAATGATCAGTGTTTGAGAACAGTATATTCAGCTTACAAATGCCAACTGTGTGTTGTCATGACCGACTGTGTGTTGTGTTTATTTAAGCCGTTTTGCTGTCCGTTTTTCTAGTTGTTTATTTCTTTATTATGCTTTATTTATCTT
The DNA here is from genome assembly GCF_055761805.1 of Camellia sinensis. Taxonomy (NCBI): domain Eukaryota; kingdom Viridiplantae; phylum Streptophyta; class Magnoliopsida; order Ericales; family Theaceae; genus Camellia; species Camellia sinensis. Next base: position 154,459,470 of record NC_138970.1, read on the forward strand.
TTTGTTAGGGTAGTTTAGCACAATTGCTTCTGACCAAGAGATATTCGCCACGCACTCTAGACTAGAGGTCGCAGACTCCATCGATCTGAGGATCTGGTAGACGGACAACCAGTGTTCTATTCTTTACCCCCGGTTACCAGATGGAGGTCGATAAGGCGCAGTGTCTCCGTACAGCAGTTGCCAGGTCAGTGGCCTACCCCATCAGTGGACAGTCGGGCTGAGGTCTCAATTTCTACTACAGGAATAGATATATTGGTAGTTCAGCTAGATCAGGGCAGTATGGCAGGAATGGAAGAAATGATGTGTCAGCTCTAGGAGAGCGTGAAAACCATGCAGCAGGACGCTGCTCGTCAAGCAGAATTTGCCAAACAGCAGGCTGAGATCATGGCCCAACAGGCAGAGCTAATTACCAGGCTACAACAGCAAACCGGAGCATCTGCTTCACACCAAGCTCCTCCTCCACCAAAGGTTCCAATAACCGGGGAGACACTAAATGCCCAGGAAGATACGGACATTCCGACAGGGCCGGCTCCGCCCCCAATCCTACCCCAGCTATCCAAAACACCTACCAACGTACCAGATTCTCCCTTTGAGTTCGAGGTGGACCCTACAGCGTTGAAAGTAAGCAAGCTTGAAAAGATGTTCAAGAAATCTCAGGGTGTGAAGTCCATTCCAGATATTGAGGACGGGTACACCGACTCGGCCGTGACACTGCCAGACCGGTTTAAGATGCCACATATTGACCGCTTTGACGGATCTGGGGATCCCATGGTGCATTTGCGGCTGTTTTCGGACATACTAAGGCTGATGGGCCTCACCAGATTACAGAAGCTTTCTTTGTTCGGCCGGACCCTATCGGGTGTAGCGGCCATTTGGTATGCAAAATTGGGAGATTTCGTCAAGAGGAACTGGGAGGAGATGGCTGAGGCCTTCGTAGCTCAATACTCCTACAATACACAGATCGAGATCACAACTCGTGATCTTAAGATGACTAGACAGAAGCCGAAGGAGAGCTTTTCTGACTTCGTAACCCGCTGGAGGGCCAAGGCCTCGATGATGACCATTAGGCCGACTGACAAAGATCAAATACGGATGGTTGTGCGCAATCTCCAGCCTAAGCTCATGCAGAGGATGATCGTCCTCCCTCACCCCACTTTTGCAGATCTGCATGAGATTGGGGTGCAGATCGAGGATACTTTGAAGCAGGGTCTGATTGACAATGACAGAGAACAGCCTAAGAGGACCTTTAACCGCAACACGAATGTAGGCACGAACAGTGCTGCAACTGCCAGAGTCTCAGAAGTAAGCATGGTCACAACTGCTCCGCCAAGAACCCTTACAGCTACACCATTCACCGGTGCGTCTGGAAGAAACTCACAAACAACCAAGTACCTACCTCGAGGCCAAAGAACCTTCACTCCACTATACATGCCCCTGCCCAAAGCTCTAGGGATTTTGATCAAGAAAGGGCACTTGAAGCCCCTGGAGCTGCGGCCATTGCCAGAAACCCTTTCCCCCTCCCATAACCCAGCTAAATACTGCGCCTTTCACCAACAACATGGTCACGACACCGACCATTGCTTTAGATTGCGTCATGAGATTCAAGATCTCATTGATAACAGGGTGATTGTGCCTCCGGAGAAACCCAATGTCACAACCAACCCTCTCCCACCACATAACCAAGCTCCACCTTCCAAACGCATCAACTCAAACCAAACTGGGGTTGTGTCATACGACCCTAGTATATATATCACCTCTTCTCACCTACCCAAGCCGGAGGTGTTCATTCCTGATAGCACTGACTTGTGCATGTTGGACATCTCCCGAACCTAACCTGAACCAATGGTAGTGATTATCGAAGATAAGACAGGGATGATTTCGGAGGAAAGTAGGACTGTGGATTCAGGGTCTGAGGAATTTGGGAGCTCTGCTGAGGAGGTATACAATTCGGGTGGCTACATTACGTCAGTGGGCCAGGTTAGGCCGAATGTGGATTGCCAATGGGGGCAGAGATTTGCGTAGTACGGGAAGATGGACTTGATCAGAGGCTAGATGACTTAGCAGATCTGGAAGAGGACATTGCTAACCTTTAGTTTTTCAACGAACAAGATCCAGGAGACATGACAGTCAACTGGTTTGATTTTGATGGGTCAGCAGAGGTTACAGGGTGGCTTGATGACCAACCAGATGTCGTTAAAGAATCTCAGCTAGAATAGGGCCTGTTAGGGACAAGGACATCAGTTGTGGCTGGAACGATCGAAAATCAGAACACGTCGCCGGAGAGCGCCGGTGCCAAGAATTTCGTTCAGGATTTGGGTATTTTGAGTACAGGAGATGTTGAACAACAGGCTGCAATGAAGCAGTTTGAACGGGAAGGTATCGAAGATTCTGAGAGAGCCAGAAAGGCCAAAGCCCCTATAGGGACTGAACGTGCTGTGTGCACAAGAACAGAGCGTGTTGCGAGCACATGGACGGAAGGTGTTGTGGGTATAAGGACAGTTGTAATGGAGTCGGACAGGTGCCTGTCGGCTGCCGATGGAATATGGTGGGAAAACGATGACCTATGTCTCGCCCACACCGATGAGGACTGGGGAAGCAATCAACCGGATGATACCTGGTATATTGGTGAAGTTGACCATATGACTAGGAGTGGGCGGTATTTCAAGCCCTCACACCTAGATCAACCAGAGGCGTCTGGGAAAGACAAGGAGTTGGAGAAGAAGAAAGAGAAGTTACTTGAAGAAGAGGCCGTGCTGAAGCAGTTGAAAAAGATACAAGCAGACATCTCCATCTGGGGACTGCTTATGGCTTCATGTGTTCATAGACAAGCTGTCCTATTGACAATGGACAAGGCCAAACTCTTAATAGACACCACGCCTGAATAGTTGGTGGGATTAGTTTTTCCGGGAGGGGCTCCCCCGATGTTGACCTTTTTCGACAAGGAACCGCCACCTGAGGGCGCAAATCATACTAAACTGCTCTACATCTCCGTGGAGTGTAGAAACAAATGGACACCGGTGGTTCTTGTCGACACGGGATCCGCTATTAACGTGTGCCCGTCAAGGACGGTATATGCAATCGGGTTGAAGCCTGTGGACTTTGTGCCAACAGCCCAGGTGATAAGGGCATATGATAACATAAGCAGAGAGGTGATGGGGACAGTGAAAATTCAGACTCAAGTTGGTCCAGGATAACACGAGATTGAGTTTCATGTCTTGGATGTTCCCGCAACCTTCAAGCTACTCCTGGAGCGGCTGTGGCTGCACCAGGTGAAGGCAGTCTCTTCCACCTTGCATCAGATATTGAAATACCCTCACGGGAAGGGGATGGCTTTAGTTTTTAGGAATTTGTCAATCCATCCGCCACCAGAAGTGTCTACACTGGTTTTGGAAATCGAGCATGGCACGGGTTTTACCCTAGCCGAGGCTCGAGTCATACAGAACATCTTAGCTATTGATGAAGGGTTGTATGTTAGCGCTCAGTCAGTATACCTCATGAACAAACTCCAGCACATCCCTAGGATGGGACTAGGAAGAAGTGGCCGGAAAGGCATTGCAGTACCGGCCAAAGTGCCGCACAACCCACATACCTTTGATTTGGGTTATCTGCCCACCAAAGAGGACTATGTGAGGAAAGACAAGGAGATGGCTGGGAGAGCCAGAGCAAAGCAGGCGAGGAAACCTTATGAGTTAATGCACCGACCCATCCAGGGTACCCTAAACGGATGCTTTGTCCGGGAGGGGGAGGATTTTCCATTCTGCGGCTTCCTAGAGCCGTGGCTGAACGCAGAGAAGCGTCGCTTGCCAGGGTTTGAGATCTTCTTTGACCTGCAGTTATTCGGGGATGATGTTGCCGAGGAGCAGACAGACCCACCAACTGAAGTTGAGCAGTGTGGGAAAGTAGATTCTGAGAACACCGAGATTGAAATGGGGGTAGCACTGGCTTGTCTACTTTCAGATCCTCCGATCGTACAAAAGTGCTTGGGGGATAACTTCTCGGTGTCCATGATCGGGAATGAAACGGCTACGAGCCCACCTTCAAATAATTTGGATGCATCCATCGCACCCTCCCTCATCTGGCAGTACGAGGAGGGATTTTTATCAAGCAGCATCGGGTTAGGTAGTGAGCCGGAATCTGATTCCACCGAGTCTGTGTAGTCGGAATCAGGTTCCAGCTCGTCTGAGTTTGAGTCCGGTATTCCTGGAGATGACAACCCGGATGCCACAGTCCTGTCTAGGTCATCTTTTTCTTTCTCTTTTGAGTCTGTTGTAACAGAGGAATCGGACGATTTGGAAGTGATTAATAAGAATGGAATGGCTGTGGCTTCTGAGTACTTTTCTGTGCCTTTGATTTATTGTATTAATCAGGACTTTCAAAATTTTGATGAAAACGACGAAGAAGAAATTCCACCGGTTTTACAACGATTAATTGATCAAGAGCAAGAGAGATTTGTTAAACCCCTGGTTGATGAAATCATTATAGTTAATGTTGGTACTGAGAAGGACCCGCGGCTGGTCCAGATCGGGTCCACGTTGTTTTCGGAGGAGTGCGAGCGCTTAGTCGCTTTATTAAAAGATTACAAAGATGTTTTCGCGTGGTCCTACAAAGACATGCCTGGAATCGATCCTGAGATTGTATAGCACCGGATCCCTCTTGACCTAGATATCCGACCCATTAAGTAGAAACTCAGAAGGATCCGCCCGGACTGGGCTCTCAAGATTAAAGAAGAGGTCACCAAGCAAATTGACACAGGGTTCCTACTGGTATCTGAGTACCTGACTTGGCTGGCTAACATAGTTCCTGTGCCGAAGAAGGATGGCAGGATTCGGGTATGTGTGGATTTCAGGGATTTGAACAAAGCCAGTCCGAAGGATGACTTTCCTTTGCCGCATATCGATGAGTTAGTGGACTTCACTGCCGGGCATGCATTGCTCTCGTTCATGGATGGATTCTCAGGCTACAATCAGATTCTGATGGCACCCGAAGACCGGGAGAAGACTGCTTTCACCACCCCGTAGGGGACATATTGTTACAAGGTGATGCCATTTGGGTTAAAGAATGCTGGAGCTACATATCAACGGGCTGCAACCACGATATTGCACGACATGATCCGCAAAGAGATTGATGTGTACGTGGATGACATGATTGTCAAGTCTAAGGAAAGGGGGGGGCCACTACACCGCCTTGCAAAAGTTCTTCCAAAGGATCAGAGAATTTTGGTTGCGGCTGAATCCTCAGAAATGTACGTTCGGTGTTACAGCAGGGAAAATGCTGGGGTTCTTGATCACATAGAGAGGTATCGAGGTCAACCCTTTAAAAATCAAGGCCATCTTAGAAATGCCACTACTAAGGACTGAAAAGGAGGTGCGAGGCTTTCTGGGTAAAGTGCAATTCATAAGACGGTTCATCGCAAAATTAACCTTGACTTATGAACCACTTTTTGGTCTCCTGAAGAAAGGAAAGAAGTTCCAATGGGACGGCCGATGCCAAGCTGCTTTTGAACAGATTAAGCAATATTTACAAAACCCACCTGTGTTGTCACCGCCTGAGCCGGGGAAACCATTGATTTTGTATCTTTCAGTGATTGAAACTACAATGGGCTGCATGCCTGCACAGGAGTCTGAGGACAAAGTGGAGAGAGCTATCTACTACCTAAGCAAGAAGATGCTGGATTACGAGACCCGTTACACTCCGCTAGAAAAGGCTTGCTTAGCCTTGGTATGGGCTACCAGAAAGCTGTGGCACTACCTGTTAGCTCACTCTGTAATGTTGGTTTCAAGATTAGATCCCATCAAATATCTCTTCGAGAAACCGGCACTTACGGGTAGGCTAGCTCGTTGGTTGCTTCTATTTTTCGAATTCGATCCGAAGTATGTGACGCACAAGTCAGTGAAGGGGAGAGCGGTAACGGAGTTCCTAGCCGATCACCCAGTTAAAGAGGATGAAGAAGTTGAGTACCTATTCCCAAACAAGGCCATTCTGCATGTCGAAGAAGAATTTTGGACGATGTACTTTGACGGAGCGTCAAACCAATACGGGTATGGGATAGGGGTGTTGTTGATAGCACCCGATATTTCTCGTATTCCTCTAGCATTCAAACTCCGGTTCAAAGTTTCAAACAATGAGGCAGAGTATGAAGCGTATATTGCTGGACTAGAAGCAGCCCTAAAACTAGGGGCAAAACGGTTGGACGTCATCGGGGACTCGAACCTTGTTGTATCTCAAGCTAAAGGAGATTGGAAAGTCAAAGAAGAAAAGATGAGAATTCACCACCAGACCTTGGACTTGCTGATTCCTCGGTTTGAGAAACTAAACTTCGCTCATCTGTTAAGAGAAAACAACAGGTTCGCAGATTCACTAGCAACTCTATCTTCTATGATAGACATCCCTTTTGGAGTCCGGATGCGTCTGATCATCATTGACCAGAAATTTGCGCTGACCTACAAGCTGATTGCTGCCATAAATGAGGTTCAAGATGAGAACCCCTGGTATTACGATGTTTGGAACTTCTTGGAGAAAGAGGCATACCCACCAGGGGCAAATGCCAAGGATAAAAGGGCAATTCGAAGAATGGCTGCTCAGTTCATCATCTGCCAGGGAAAACTGTACAAGAGAGGTCATCTGGGAATGCATAAGCTGTGTGTTGAGGCTGAAGAGTCGAAGCGCCTAATCAAGGCCATCCATGGAGGAGAGTGCGGAGCGCACATAAATAGGGTGATGCTAGCCCGAAAGATCCTCAGACAGGGTTACTACTGGTCCACCATGGAGGAGGATTGTATTGGCTTTGTCCGGCAATGCCACAAATGTCAGATCCATGCAAACTGCATAACATTCCACCGTCGAAGCTGTACAACATGACTTCACCATGGCCATTTTCCGTCTGGGGGATTGATGTGATCAGGGCTGTCACTCCGAAGGGGTCCAATGGGCATGAGTTCATTCTGGTCGCAATAGACTATTTCACAAAGTGGGTTGAGGCCCAATCTTATGCAGTATTGAAGGCTTCACATGTTGCGAAGTTCATCAGGAACAACATCATCTGTTGCTATAGGGTCCCGAACGAGATCATTTTAGATAATGGTTCCCACTTCAAGAAGGAAGTGATCGACTTGTTGGAAAAATATAATGTGGCTTTTCACAAGTAATCTACGTATCGGCCACAGACCAACGGAGCAGTCGAGGCCGCCAACAAGAACATCAAACACATTTTGCAGAAGATGATGAAAACCTACCAGGACTGGCTAGATAAGCTGCCATTTGCTCTGTGGGGCTACCAGACTTCAATTCGAAATTCTACTGGGACGACTCCGTATTCTTTGGTTTATGGGATGGAGGCCGTTCTACCTATCGAAACTGAAGTTTCGTCATTACGAGTACTGGCTGAGTGTCAGATAACTGAGGTAGATTGGCAGCAGAGTAGATTCGAGGAACTCATGCTCTTTGATGAGAGAAGGCTGAAAGCACTGTACCATGTTCAAGGTTATCAACGACGAATTGCCAGGGCTTTCAACAAGAAGGTTAAGTCCGGGAATTTGAAAGAAGGAGATTTGGTGCTCAAAGACAACCGAGCTCCCATCCATGACCCTAGGGGCAAGTTCATACCCAATTGGACTGGCCCTTACATCATCAAGCCTATCTGGTCGGGCGGAGCTATTGTTCTAATGGACCTGGATGGTCTAGAGTTCTCACAGCCGATCAACATGGACAAGTTGAAGAAATATTACCCCTGTGTGGCTCGCTAGGCCAAAAACCCGAAAGGGCGGCCTAGGCAAAAGTTAGAGCATAGAAAAATTTGAAATTATAAAAACTGAGCTCGCAAGGTTGAAAACCCGCAAAGGGCGGCCTTGGCAAAAGTTAGAGCGTAAAAGTTGAGGATTAATACATGAGTGAACCTGAGACGAACTACGTAAGGCTTGATTCCCATGTTTGGGATACGTAGGCAACTTTGCCCTGAAGTCTAGCCATAAACACTTCCTCGATCAACTTTGTCCATGTGATCATGTTTGGTCATCTTTGTCTACTCTACGTTCAGGAGCTCGGTTGTAATCTCCGGTGCAGTGCTATTCAGATTAGGGGCAACTTTCCAGTTGCTGGGATCCGGGATTGTGGGTCTCAGTGACAGATCTCAGGCGTGTCCAATTCTGATCCATATCGAAAATGGTTTTGAAAAGTTTTAATAAAAGTTGATTTTTTGTTCAAATTAATCTTTTTACAACTTAGACCATTTTTGGACCTGTAAACACCCCATTTTTGACCGTCCTCAAGACTTGGACATCATCGTTTGAACACTTGATGATTATTCATGTTTGTGTTCGTCCTGAGTTCTCGGAGGTCTCGGCTACGCGCCTTGCCTCAAGACCTCTCGACTTGCCTGTTTTGTGTTTGGTTTTGCACCAAACACTTGTTGTTTTGCTTCTGAGGGTGGGAAATAGCTTGTAGGCCATCCCCACACCTCACCGGCCATGGCTGGAGGCCACCGGCCCTGTTTTCTTTCTACCGGCCAAAGGTATTAGCCGGTCGGCATTGTGTTTGGTCGGCCGGCCACAGATTTTGGTCAATCGGCTATTTTTTCTGGCCGAGACCTTTTCTTGAGGGGGTTTGAACCTTTTGAACTCTTTTTTTATCTTTTTGAGGAAGCTTGAACCTTTTAAACCCTTGGTTTTAGCTTCTTGAGGAAGTTTGAACCTTTCGAACCTTGGGTTTTAGTTTCTTGAGGAAGCTTGAACCTTTGTTCTAACTTCTCCAAGAAGCTTGAACCCTTTGCTCCAAGCTTCTAAGAGAAGCTTGACCCTTTTTTAGCTTCTTGAAGAAGCTAGGCCCCTTTGCTCCAAGCTTCTAAGAGAAGCTTGGACCTTTCTTAGCTTCTTGAGGAGGCTTGACCCCTTTGCTCTAGCTTCTTCAAGAAGCTTGACCCTTTTTGCTTTAGCTTCTAAGAGAAGCTTGGCCCCTTTGCTCCAAGCTTCTAAGAGAAGCTTGGACCTTTCTTCCTCTATAAAAGAAGAGCTCCTCTTCCATTGCAAGGGTTGAAAAAAATGGTCTAAGGCACAAGAGTTGTATCTCTCTCTATCTCCATATTTTGAGCTCCAAAAGTGTTGGTTCTTGACCCCTTTGCACCACACCCCATAGCCACACACCTCCACCACTCATCTAAGGTCCTTGGAGGCCATTTTCAGAGGTTGAAGGTCTGATTTTTTGGTCTCAAAGCTGCTGGTTTTGTTGGAACTACAAGGGTAATACACTTTACCCTCTTTTGGTCTTTATTTTGCTTCATCTTTTAGCCATACTTGCAAGCATTTTCAAGCTTTGTCATAAACTGAAAAAAGGCTTATTTGGAGCTCCTTTTGAAGTTTGTTTAAGACCACTTTTGTGTTTGGGGTTGTTTACCCCCTCTTAGGCCTTGTTTGGCCTCATTTTTGTGAGATTTTTGTGAGCTTCGGGACCACCTTGTATTGGCCCTCTCACCACTGAAATCCAGAGGGATTTTAGTACTGGGGATGGTGTTTTGAGGTCCTAAGAAGGAGAGGGCCATCCCCTCTCCTTATTGTCTTGTTTACTTGCATTTTTGGCCTTACCAAGGAGCCCATATTTGCACACTTCTTGAGCTCAGTTCAGGCCTTCTTCAGTGAGTTTTAGGGCCTTCTTGAACTCTTTCCAGAGCTGTTTTTGTCATTTAAGGCTTGCCTCTTGCATGTGTAGAGCAACCCCCTTGATAGCTTTTCAAAGTAGCACCTCATTCTTGCATGTATTGGATACATTTCAGTGGGTATTTGGTCATATTTTGGCATGTCATGAATCTATTTTGGGCTGGTTTAGTGACCCCTTGAATGCTTCATACGCTTGTAGTGTAAATCTCCTAAACTAGCTTCACATGCTTCATGCTTTGTCATGTCTTGTTAGCTTGTTTGGTTTACATTTCAGCATGTTTTTGGTAATGTTTTGCCATATCATGACCCTATCCATAGTTGGTTTGGTCATCCTTTGCATGCTCCATATAGGTGTAGAACAAATCTTGTTTACTAGCCTCTTGTGCATGATGTTTTGACTCATCATCCTAGCATATTTTGGCTTTACTCTAACATGATTTTATGCTTATTTTGGGCTATCCTAGGACTTTTTTGGGCTTCCATGGCCATATCACTCATGCTTTGTAAAGCTATAGTGTAAATGCTTAGGCTAGTCTTGGGTTTTGAGGCCCCTACCATGCATATCATGAGTGTTTGCATGGTTCGGAGTCATTTTGGAATCATTTAGTATGCCATTTCAGAGCTGGAATGTATGCCATTGTATGCCATGTTTCATCCTTGCATTGCTCTTGGAAAGTTGCATTTTGTGCCTTAGGCTTGGAGCCCTTGCATTGTGCATGTTTGCATGAATCTTGGGCCTTGTTCTCATCTCATATGGCCACTGATTTAGACATGACTGAGGCTTGTCTATATTAGTTTAAGTCCATCTTTTGCATGTTGCCAAAATGTTGTTACATTGCTTCATGTTTGCATGCTTTGGTTGCATCATGTCTTGCATGCTCATTGTTTGAATATTGTCACATGCTTGCATGTTTGCATGTTTGTTCACATGTTCATGTTGCATACTTAGCCCGCATGCTTAGGTTGCATAGCATATCATGCATCTCTTGCCTCTTGATCAAACCATGATAGAGGTTGGAGGCGTCTTGTTTGTTTTGTGTGCATTTCATTTGACATTGAAATTGCACACTTTGGCTTCTCGGGCCATCATGCATTGAAATGCGTGATTGGTGGCCTGAGGACCGAGGGCCACACTCCCTTGAGTCCATAACATGATGGGGAGGGTGGTTGTGCAAACATTTGCTTTAAAAATGCATTACCATGCCTTGTTTGTCCTCTATTGCTGTCAAACAGGGTTCTGCAGGAAGAAATGGCCGACCGACCACATTCAGTGCCGGCCGGCCATGCATTGTTGGTCGAGAGCCTCACAACTGGTCGATGACCACTTTTCCATAGCTGGTGACCGTCTCTCTTGGCCGGTGACATCCCACAGTGTTCAGGGAGTGTTCCAGAACCAACGTTGGGACTTGTACAGTCTTCAGAGGTGCAGGGCAGTGTAAACAGAGGCAACTGTGGCATGGCAACGCATTTCCGGGTGAGGCAAATCGAGCATGCATCATCCCATCATTCCGAGGCGGGGCTGCGGCCACCTCCCTCCTGTAATTAATTAGATGTTTTGTAATATTTAATTAGCTAGAGTAGTTAATTATTTATTTGGTTTGCATTATTTATTTGGACCCTCCGAGCGAGGGCAATGTTGTAATAAGTGTGTGTGTGTGTGTGATGCATGTCTTCCAACCCCCACTTCTTTCTCCCTTTTATTTACTAGCTTTCGATGGTTAGATTAGGGCATGTTTCACTTAGCATACTTATGCTCGCATGTTTGCATCCATTCATTCGTCTTGCATGCACCGGGCTCGGCACATCATACTAACTACATTGTATTTCAATTCCAAGTTGAATACATGTATCGATTGTTGCATCTCATATGCCATTCTTAGATTAGCCGAGCCTATCGTAGTTGGATTTTACATGTGTTGCATTAGCCATCTTAACATGAACTAGGATCATGCATTGATTACTAACTAGTTTCTGTTTTGGCTCGGAGTACTTGGTGAGTGTTTATGCTTTAGCATCCTTGCATGTGTGTGAGTGACTGCCATGATAGCATGCTTACCATGAGGCTATTTGCTTATGTGATATAACTGCCTGAATGCCTATGAGTGAAGGTTGGATTGCTTGAATTGGGATAATTCATTGAAATCTGTATTTTAGCCTACTTGCGAGTAGCAAAACTCAAACCATTTTTCCGAACAAACGGATTTGCAATGCTTTGTTCCAAATTAGGCGATCTAGTCTATACTTGTTTTGCTGTGCGCATCACATAGTAATTCTAGCTAATTAACCGGAATAAGAGCACATAATGTTTTCAAAAATCGATATCATGGTTAGTAGAGGCCGATCTTTGATCGGGTGAGCGGGGGTGCTCATAGTTGACCTTCCCCAATCATACCCAAGTTCCCAAGCCGAGGCAACTTTGGTGATGACGGACACGTGGCCTTAGGCACGAGTCAGGGTTTCTTAAATTCCCCCAAAATAAAATATTTAGGTGGCGACTCTATATCTGGCAAAGCAGTCCATGTTTGGCACTTCTTTCTAAAAATCTGTTTTCAAAACAATTTGTCGGATTTGGACTCTTTGGTGATTTATCAGTCTTGCATTGCACTTTGCGAGACTAGATTCAGAACCGTGACAATTTGTGAGTCCGAACTGTAGTGAGCCCAAATGAATAGAATGGGATTCCCTCCCGGGGTGTTCGGGGACGTCTACAGGACCAAATGGAAAATTTTCAGTACCTACAACCTTCAATTTCATTGATTTCAACACAGAGTTCTCTTACTCTTGAATACAAATTGAAGTTTCTTTTCATTACATTCATTAAGAAAACTTGAAAGTTCTGATTAAAGCAAGTAAATACGTGGCATAATCAGGTGTTCCCGCGTCCTCTCCCAGAGCTGGTCGAAGCCTCTGATGCCAAAGTAGGCCCAGCCTGTGCCTCATCATTGAGCTAATCTATGCACTCATCAGAGAGGGTGTAACTGAAAGTGAGAGCGGGGGCCAAAAACTCTCTAGTCCTCCATGCCGTGGTATACCGAGCAAGCTGTGTGCCTCGGACCGGAAATGCAGCAGGATACTCTACCCCCTCTGCCGGGCAAGTCTGATCATGTCCGAACTGACGCCGGAACCAGAAAGGAAAGTAGAAGACATAGTAAGTCAGGCCGATCAACTGAATCCCGGTCTGTCGGGACATACTGTAGCTCATCGCTGGTAGATTGAGTCAAGGGCAGCGCCAAGCAATGCGGTCTGCGGACAAGCTACACATCCAATCGAACCACCATCCCTCATCAAGGGCATCGGCCAGACGTCGTCGAAAGAAATAGCCGCGAGCTGAATACACTGGGCATGAGTCCACAACCTGCAACTTATCCATCAACCACACCTGGGGAGGGATGAAAAATGAGAGATTAAAGAATAGAGAGATATACGATGAGAGAAAAATGAGAAAAGGGTTTTGAGAGAAAAATCGAGCCCGAGGGCCGAGTGAAGTGAGCAATATATATGTGAGATAGGGTGGGAAAATGACCTGCAACAGTAGTGGACTCCCCGCGAATCTAGTTGTCTCCCGGCGATGGAAAGCGTCCGAGCCCATCAATGTCTCGGCCAGTGTCATGGCAATGCAGCTCTTGCCCTTTTTTAAGCCTTGGGTAACTTCGATCAAACGAGTGCTAAACCCTCCCGAGCCTGGGGCAAGCAAGAAATGGGACAGCATGCACAAGCAAAGCGCATATCGCCGAAAACCTTGCTAGTGGTGATCACCGCGGTCACCGGCATTAGAAAAATGATGAATCAAGCTGAGGATGTCCAATTCTCCGTCGCGGATCAAAGACCGAACGCCGTGCATAGTGAGCCCACACATTCGTCCTAAGGCTTGGATGTGGCCGAAGCGAAACTGGGGCAAGATTTCTTCGTTGCGCTCGGATTCCATCAAAGCTTGGAAGTCTTCGAAGGTAGGACACATCTCTTGCCCGCCAAAACTAAAGACACGTGTTATCGAGTTCCAAAACCTTGCCGCGGCATGGAGAAACAAAAGGTGCAGCGGAGTGCGACTCAGCGTGAATAGTGCATTTATGCCGAAGCCTCAGAAGTTTAACTTTTCCGAGCCGTCTAAGGTAGCAATCCAAGTTGTGAGATTTTGGATGAGAAATGCCTCCATTTTGATGTAAAACTGAGATGGAATGAGAGAACCACGAAGCTGGAACTTTTATGGAGGATAAGGCACTGTTTGGAGGACAAGTGTCAAAAATTTGGAGGTCACCATGCCAACTGGTCGGCCGACCACATAACCGGTCTACTGAGCAAAAAACTGGTCGGCCAGCCACTTTTGGTGGTCGGCCATGGGAAAAAACTGGTTTTTGGCCTTTTCCTAGTCTCTACAAGAGAGCTCCTAGCCCTTCCATGTGTTGGGAATGTTAAAGGTCCGAGTTTACCTCTGTTTCGGATGCGTTCCGTCGCCCCGTTTGTCCGAAATGCATTTGCTTATCTAGTTGTTAAGTTTTGCTTATCGAGTTGTTAAGTTTTATCGAGTTATCGAGTTTTGTTCATCGAATTGTTGCTCTTTGTTTATCAACATTGTCGAAATTTGCTTATCGAGTTGTAAACTTGCTGAGGTTTTGTTGTTTCTTAATAAGTTAAGCTGTTTAGTTTGCTATGTTGGGTCATTCCCTGACTTGGCAATGTACAATGCTCGATTTCCATTCAATCTCATTTTCGTGCAAAATGATGCGATGCGATGCTAAGAATGCAAAATACAACACTTTTTGAACAAAAAGCTATTTCATTCCATCATTACTTCTTTTGTTACAATAGTTTACAACAAGGTACAAGTTTTAAAGAAAATAAAACTGCCTAAAGCTGATGTGCTACAACTACTAGTAAAAAAAAAAAAAAAGAAAAAAAAAATAAAGCAAGAACATCTGCATCAGTGCTGTTAGGCTCAAGATCGGGAGGCTCTCTTCATCCTCTTCTGCTGAGCAGCCTCTACACCACCTCCACCAACACCACCATCCGAATCAGAGCTGCCATCCTCGGAACCCTCCCCGGCATCACCTCCACTCTCAGAACCAGAGCTAGAGTCCTCCTCTCTGCCTGTGGATATCTCCGACTAAGGATGCACAGACTCCTCCTCCTCGCTGGACTCCTCATTATCTCTGATAGGCGCTCTACGCTTGCCTCGGCTGCAAGTCAAGTCCCCTCTCCCAGCCCCTCGAGAAGGCCTGGATAGCCCGGTCTATAGTGGTGGGACCTGAAAAGAACAGTTTGAGTGCATTAGCCAGTCTGTATATCAGATGCAGATGCAAGAATGCTACATAGAGTGTGTACATACATATACAGTATATGAATGTGGTGTGTGTCAGATGTGCTCTACACATGCAGTCAACCAATGTAGTGAAATATTCAATTTCAGTATGTCATCAGAAGTATGATAAATGCAAGAAAATTGAAAAGTACCGAAACGCCGGCGATGAACAACAGTGTCTCCCTCCGCAGGACCATGCCCTCGAGCGAGGCCACAACTCCGAGCAACCCATCAGTGTACTCTCTGGGAGGCTGCAGACGCAAGTTCAAGTCATCAGTGAATGAATGAATGTCTAAGTATATATCTGAATGATGAATGATGAAGCTTGGGTAACCAGCTTGGGGAATGATAGAATATCACCCCCTATTTATAAATGAAGATTTAGGGTTTACAAGAAAGGCAATTACAAGATGATCCCTGAGTGCTATCCCTGAGTGCATAAAATGATTACAGACAGACCCTAGTGTACCTTTCGGCTAATATAATATGCTAATACTTAATATAATATGCTAACACTCCCCCCTCAAGCTGGTGCGAAGATATCTCTCATGCCCAGCTTGCCTAATATGTCATGAAATGGTTTATTCCCAATCCCCTTGGTGAGAATGTCAGCAAGTTGTTCACCAGACTGGACAAAGGGAGTACAAATGGTACCACTAGTGAGTTTCTCCTTAATGAAGTGGCGATCAATCTCAACATGTTTTGTCCTGTCATGTTGAACTGAATTGTGAGCGATGTTGATGGCGGCCTTATTATCACAGTATAACCGCATGGAGTCCGTCTGATCAATACCTAGATCACGCAACAATAATTTGATCCATAAAAGTTCACACACACCTTGTGCCATAGCTCTAAACTCAGCTTCTGCGCTTGACCTGGCAACCACATTCTGTTTCTTACTCCTCCAAGTAACTAGGTTGCCGCCAACAAATGTGCAATACCCTGAAGTTGATCTCCTATCGGTTACTGACCCAGCCCAGTCAGCATCTATATAGGCTTCTACACGAAGATGATCATACTTTGAAAAATGCAGACCCTTTCCAGGAGCAGACTTCAAATACCTCAAGATTCTCATGACAGCCTCAAGGTGAATCTGATGAGGAGCATGCATAAACTGACTAACTATACTGACAGCAACAGCAATATCAGGACGGGAGTGAGATAGTTAAATGAGCTTACCCACTAATCGTTGATAGCTCCCCCTATCCACAACTTCTCCTCCTTCATCATCCCCTAATTTCTGATTGGGTTCCAGGGAGGTGGCACATGCCTTGCAGCCAAGCATCCCAGTTTCCTTCAACAGGTCAAGCACATATTTTCTCTGTGAGATAAATATCCCATCCTTAGAGCGAGCAACTTCAATTCCCAGAAAATACTTCAAGCTGCCCAAGTCTTTGATTTCAAACTCTTTAGCTAAATATTGCTTCAACAGAGGTATTTCCCCACTATCATTGCCTGTAAGAACTATGTCATCTACATAAACAGTAAGTGCTGTAGTCTTACCGTGTGAGGAATGTTTCACAAACAATGTGTGATCTGCCTGACTTTGTTTGAAGCCATATTTAAACATAGCCTGAGTGAATCTCTCAAACCAAGCCCTTGGAGACTGTTTCAGACCATATAATGACTTCCGAAGTTTGCATACTTTGCCTTCTGTTTGATGATCCTCAAAATCCGGAGGAATGTCCATATATACTTCTTCTTCGAGGTCACCATGGAGAAAAGCATTCTTGACATCAAACTGATAAAGTGGCCAATCTAGATTAGCTGCTAGAGAGAGAAGTACTCTGACTGAATTCATTTTAGCCACGGGTGCGAAGGTCTCCTGATAATCAATGCCATATGTCTGAGTAAACCCTTTTGCCACAAGTCTTGCCTTGTAACGCTCAATAGACCCATCTGCTTTGTGTTTCACAGTATATACCCATTTACATCCCACAGGTCGTTTGCCCGTAGGTAACTCAGTCAATTCCCAAGTGCCATTCTTCCTAAGTGCTTTCATTTCCTCAATCATGGCTAGTTTCCATTCAGAGGTAGCAAGAGCATTCTGAAAATAGTTAGGAATGCTAACAGAGGAAATATTGGACACAAACGCTCTATATGAGGATGACAAATGAGAGTATGATACAAACTGTGAGATAGAATGTTGAGTACAAGATCTCACACCCTTCCTCTTGGCAATAGGAACATCAAGATCAGTGGACTCGAGAGATTCAAAGTTACCTCGACTTTCATCAGAAGAAGGAGATGGCAGTGGGGTAGCAGAAACGGTCCCGTGTATCCAGTTAACTTGTTTTCTGTCTATGTCCCGGACATAAACATGCCCGTCCATATTCTTGGTGACAGTGGGTTCTATAGTCCCAGTAGAAGAGGGGGGTGCAAGAACAACTGGTTCCACCATAGGAAGCACAGTAGTAGAGGGTGGTGCAAGAACAACTGGTTCCACCATAGGAGGCACAGGACTCACTTCACACCAAGGCTCCCCCGGAAATGAGGACGGTGACACCGGAGAGGACAAGAAATAGGACTGGGATTCAAAGAAAGTTACATCCATGGACACAAACCACTTACGAGAAGAAGGGTGGTAACATTTATACCCCTTTTGAGTAGGAGAGTAACCAAGGAAAACACACTTGAGGGAGCGAGGGTCCAACTTACCACGAGAGGGAGAGTGATTATGGACAAAACAGACACAACCAAATATTTTGGGAGGAATAGAAAACAAGGACGGAGAACCGAGGAGGACGTGAAGCGGAGCCTTTTTGTCCAAGACCTGGGTAGGGAGACGATTAATAAGATGGGCAGCGGTGAGAACAGCGTCGCCCCAATAGGGCCGAGGCACATTCATAAAAAAACACATGCACCGAGCCATGTCAAGAAGATGACGATTCTTGCGTTCGGCCACCCCATTTTGTTGAGGGGTATTGGTGCAAGAGGTCTGATGGATAATTCCATGAGTAGAGAAATATTGTCTTAACCCAGAATTTATGTATTCCCCGCCATTATCAGAACGAAATATTTTGATAGTGGCCCCAAACTGAGTACAAATCATCTTATGAAAAATGCGAAACACAGAGAAAACCTCACTCTTATCTTTCATGAGATACACCCAAGTAGCACGAGAAAAATCATCAATAAATGTAACAAACCAGCGATGACCTTTCACAGACAGAATACGAGAGGGACCCCAAACATCAGAATGTATTAATGAAAAAGGAACGAAGCTTTTATTCAAACTGGGAGCAAAAGAAGCTCTATGTTGTTTTTCAAGTTGACAAGACTCACAAAGAAAGTCAGACACATGATGATTTGCAAAACTAGAAGGAAATAAATGCTTAAGTAAATGAAATGAGGGATGCCCAAGACGCCGATGCCACAGCCATAAATCAGCGGGGGTAGTAGAAGACGTGGTGGAAGAATAAGCAAGTTTGTCCGGTTGATCTAGGAAGTAGAGACCATTTTCTGCACTACCACTGCCAATCGTCCTCCCCGTGACAAGGTCCTGAAAAAGACAATGATCAGGAAAAAACGTCACACTACAATTCAAATCTTGGGTAAGACGACTTAAGGATAACAGATTAACAGAAAACTTAGGAACATGGAGAACAGAAGATAGATGTATAGTAGGAGTGATTTGGACTAAACCTTTTCCAGAAATGGAAGAAACAGTACCATCGGCAATCCTAACTTTGTCCTGACCTGAAGAGGGCTTATAGACAGAGAAAAGATCAGAGGAGCCAGACATATGATCTGAGGTACCAGAATCAATAATCCAAGGCAAGGATGTATGACCCAGGAAAGCACAAGGAGAAGATGCTAAGTTACCTGAGCGGGCAAAGGACGAGGAAGCGGTACTGAGAGCAGTAGAAGATCGGCGGTCCAACAATTGGCGCAAAGCATCCTCCAGCTCAGTATCAGAAGCTTGGGTAACAGAAGTAGAATTAGAATCAAGGGTATCAACGGCACTAGACTGATGAGCCCGGGAATAGGAACCACGTCCTCTAGATTGGCCTGACCGACCTCCTTGAGAACCAGACCGATCACCTCGACCCCCGGATGGAGTCCCATGAAGCTTCCAACACGTCTCACGAGTATCCCGTGGCTTCTTGCAATAATCACAGAATACAGACTCCTTAGTAGCAGACGGAGGAGGCAGGCTGAGGCCATCTCGAGGAGTAGACAGTAATGCGGAACGGTCAGTAGAGACAAGGGACATCATAGTAGACCGGCGACTCTCCTCATTTTGTACATAGGCAAATGCCTCCTGAAGTGAAGGAAGAGTATCCATACTCAGAACTCGACCCTTAACTGGATCATACTCCACATTTAGGCCGGCCAAAAATTTAAAGACCCGTTCCCGTGAGATGAACTTTTTGTACCCGATAGAATCAGTAGGGCAAACGGGCTTATAGTCTTCCAGGTGGTCAAGTCGTTTCCAGCCGTTGGTGAGGAAAGTGAAGTACTGAAGAACAGTCTGCTCCCCCTGAAGTGAGCTCTCAATAGAGCAGCGCAACTCAAATGCCTGTGAAAAATTTCCTTTGCGGGAATAAGTAACAGCCACAGCCTCCCAAACGTCCTGGGCAGTCTCCATAGACAAGTAGCCCTCACCAAGTTCTGGAACCATCGAATGGATAAGCCAACTCATAATCAAAGAGTTGGTAATCTCCCATTGGTCATAACCTGAGTCAGTGGTACTAGGTGCCTGTATCCTGCCATCAACATACCCCATCTTCCCTCTGCTTTTCAAAAACAAAGTCAAACTTTGAGACCATGCTAGGTAGTTCTGACCATTAAATAGAGAGGTGGTGATTTTCAGACTAGGGTTGAGGTTCTCAGTCATGGTAGTAGGTAGAATGGGACTCTCACTCTTTGGTGTTTGAGAAGAAGAGGACACACTGGTGGAATCTGTCATGGATACAATACTACTGAACCCGCAACAAAACTAGTGGCAATCACAAACCCGGAAGGTGGTAGTGAGATAACAGGCACAATGACTATTATAAAGACATAACAAAATTAAGAAACCATTTTTTTTTTCTTTTTTTTTTTTTTGTTTTTTTGTTTTTTTGTTTTTTGTTTTTTTTTTTTTGTTTTTGTTTTTGTTTTTTGTTTTTTTTTTGTTGTTGTTTTTTGTTTTTTTGTTTTTTTTTTGTTTTTTGTTTTTCCTTTTTTTTGTTTTTTTTGTTTTTTTTGTTTTTTTTTTGTTTTTTGTTTTTTGTTTTATATATATATATATATTGATTTTATGTATACATGTATTTATATATAAATATATATATATATCAGGTTATATATATATATATATATATATATTTATAGATAAATATATATCAGAGTGAGATACCAGAGTGATGAAGACGACCGAGAGATGAGGACGACGAGGGCGATGACGACGAGGGCGATGACGGCTGGAGGAGATGAGATGAAGGCGAAGACGAGCTGAGGAGTCGAAGACGAAGCAGACGAGCTGAGCGACGAAGACGAAGACGACAGAGGACGGCTGGAGGAGATCAACCCAGCAGATGATCCAACTAGGTACGTTTTGAACCCTAACCCTAGATGTGTAGCTCTGATACCATGAAGCTTGGGTAACCAGCTTGGGGAATGATAGAATATCACCCCCTATTTATAAATGAAGATTTAGGGTTTACAAGAAAGGTAATTACAAGATGATCCCTGAGTGCTATCCCTGAGTGCATAAAATGATTACAGACAGACCCTAGTGTACCTTTCGGCTAATATAATATGCTAATACTTAATATAATATGCTAACAAATGAAAACTGTGAAGCACATCGGTGGTGAGTCAGGGTCACTCACGTATCGGTGATCTGGTCACGGAGGCTCTAGCGGGATCTGGTATGGTGTCCCATACTCCCAACCAATTAGCCCGGTCAGAAGATCAGGCCATCCGGCATACTGGCAAGTAGAGGGCATCCATCCAGCCCCACCCCTCGATGTGTCGGCTCCACTGGTCGAAGGAATGTCTCTAGCTCGGGCGCGACTCGAGGAAGGCACGACAGCAGCCCTCCTCCTAGGGGCACGGACATTTGACAGCGGAGGCATGAAGTATGTACAGCGGTAGGTTGCGTACTCTCCCTCCTCCAGCAATAGAACTGCATCAGTACCCAACACGAGCTCCTCGACCTCTCGGGGAGTGAGTCTCTCAATGGATCGCATGTCTTCTGGAGGTGCTGAGGGGATACCCTGAACAGGGTTACCCATCGTCTGACACATGAAGCGATCCCCCAGAAACCAGGCCCTACCAACTGGCCCCTCAAATAAAGTCCTGTATCGAGAAGCGGCCCACGCCCCAGGGAATCAGAACCAAGCATCTCCTGACAAGGGTGCCCAGGGTTGCCAAGTGATCTGTGGATAATAAGTGCATAAACTGATTAGATATTGTAAATATGCAAGATGAACCAAAGCTGAAAACATGACGAACTGAGAGTTTTGGATTACCTCCGTCGGTCGTCCAGTATCGAAGAACTGTCGGAGATAAGGCAAAGTCTCCCGAGTCCTCGGCCGACACTGACCCTCAAATCTGCGAGAGTAGGGGATCTCAATAGGTACCTCCACCTCGAGATCAGGGGCTAATGTCGGAAAGTAGGCATAAACCCATAGCTGTAAAAAAACAAGACAGTGGCTGTCAGAATATAGAATGTACAGAAAATACAGAATGCTGAGCGCAGAATGTAGGATACAAAATGAAATGTGTGTCGTGTGTGCAGTGTACAGATAATGAAAAGCAGAAATGTAAATCAAGAGGGCAGAATGTACCTCCCAGGCTCTCCAGTAGCCACCTACTATGTTCCCTTGTCCGCGGGCATACTGGCTGGCGCCACCCCAATCATACTGGCTGACCTGTGATAGGTCTACCAAAGCACTGAGTAAATAAAGTCCAACTCTGTTCCGCCTGTCGGAGAACAAAGTGGTCCCGATGAGGAACATCAAAAAACCTCGGGCATACTGTTCTATCTCCTCGATAGTCTCAGGCATAGTCCTCTTGAACCGTTCGGAGAAACAGGTATACCTGACTCTCCCAGTAGATAAATCCAAGCCGCCTCCCACTCGCCCATGTCTGCGTCATAGGAGACCGGTCGGCCGGCCACGTCAAGGCCCGTCAACATGGAGAAGTCATATGGGGTCATCGTCATGTCCCCAGTAGCTGAAAAGTGGAACGAGTTGGTGGTGTCCCACCATCTCTCCACAAGTGTCCCCATGAGGGTCCTACTCACCGGATAACGTGATATCCCCGCGCAGAAAGGTCCAAATCCTGCCTCGTCCACGATGTGATGTACAACATCTAGGAGCTCCGTATACCACTCCCTAGCAAGGATCGATCCATAACCCCATGTGGAACAGGAAGATACCTGCATTCAGAATGAACAGATGTATTCAGTTTCAGGATGAAATGTATGAGCTGCGTGCAAATGAAGTAAATAAACTGTGTGTTCAGAAATGAAGTAAATGAATTATGTGATCAGAAATGAAAGGTATGAACTACGTGTTCAAAGTGGAATGTATGAGCTACGTGCAAACAAAAATGTATGGGCTGTGTGTTAAGAATTGATAGGTATGAACTGCATGTTCAAAGTGGAATGTATAAGCTATGTGCAAACAAAAATGTATGGGCTGTGTGTTCAGAATTGAAAGGTATGAACTGCGTGTTCAAAGTGGAATGAATGAGCTGCGTGCAAACAAAAATGTATGGGCTGTGTGTTCAGAATTGAAAGGTATGAACTGCGTGCAGACAAAAAATGTATGGGCTGTGTGTTCAGAATTGAAAGGTCTGAGCTGTGTGTTCAAAGTGGAATGCATGAGCTGCGTGCAAATTAAATCAAATGATGTGCGTCTAGTATGAGCTGCGTGCAAATGAAATGTGTAAGCTGTGCGTTCAAACAGAAAGGCGAGCCGTGTGCCTGAAAAATGAGCTGTGTGCCCAAAGAACGAGCTGTGTGCCCGAAAAATGAGCTGTATGCCCAAAGAATGAGCTGTGTGCCCGAAAAACGAGCTGTGTGCCCGAAAATGTGCCATGTGCCTAAGACAAACTGTGCGGTCAGAATGAACCGTGTGTTCAGAGTAAGCTACGTGCCAAATGAATAGAATATTGTGTCGTGAACTGCGTACCAAATGAACAGAATACTGTGTTGTAAGCTGCGTGCCAAATGAACAGAATACTGTGTTGAGAGCTGTGTGCTAAAGGAACAGAGTATTGTTATGAATGAGCTGTGTGCCAAATGGACCAGATGTTGTGTATGTAAATGTGTTCAGAACAAGCATATATAATACACAGCGAAAACATGAAGTGTGCAAGAAATGCAAAAATACATTGTAGAGAATGTAAAAGGGAAATACGTACCTCTCGCGCCTGGTGAGATAGATGAGACTCTGGCTCCCGTAGCAGTAGGTTCGTGGGTGCTTACCACTCGAAGTCGGTAAAGTGATAGAAGGTGGTAGGAGGTAGGACGTGCTCTTGAGGATGGTACCTCTTTGGGCCGAAAGGCTGAATCCTTGGAGGCAATGACGTGATGTCTGGCTCGTCCTCGGCATGTGGAGAACCTCCGTCGTGATGAAAGTGATCCGCCATCCGAAGAAATCTGTAAAAATGAGCAAAAATGAGCGAAATTAGCCAAAATTGCAAAAAGTCAACAAAAATCAACTTTCGGGAAAGGAAAAAGTCAACAAAAGTCAACTCCCGAGAAAATGCGCCAAAGTTCGAGACAAACATACCTCAAATGTTGAAAATGGAGAAAGAAGCCCTGAAAGCAAATTTTAATCGGTTCAAAACAAAGAGAATCGAAAGTTTTCGCGAAACAACTTCGCGTAGGGCCTTGGAAAACGCGTGTAAAGTGCAAATCTGAGAGAGAAAAGGGTCTAGGGAGCAAGAGGAGCGGATTTTGGCCTTGGAGGTGTGAGCAAAAGTGATTTGGATAAGTGAACTTAAAGATCCGGCCTTAAAAAACCAAATTGCCCCGAATTTCTGTAAACTGGTCGGCCAACCAGTTTTTCTGGTCGGCCGACCACCTTGGTGAGCAAAAACTGGTCGGCCACTAGCCTAGGTGGTCGGCCGTCCTCCTGGATGGTCTCCAAGGTCCTTTTGTTCTCCCCGTGTATTTTGGTGATGATTGGAGTCCTCAGCTCTCGAGAAAGTACAAGAAAAGCGCACTTTTCGGCGCGAAATGTCTCCGCGGGAACTTCAATTCAAGTCTTCGATGCGTGGCTCGTCGTTACTCGCCAAGAGCAAGGTGTATCCTTTTTGAGTACGTTGCGACCCCTCCGAGAGGTAAATCAGAGGTCGCGTTTGAGTTGCTTTCTTTAAGGCTTGTACTTCTTTACTTAGCATTTTGTTTCAAACATGCTTTTGAAGTTGCACTTGTCCTGCATTGTTATGCACACTACTTGCATTGTTGTGCACATTTCACTGGCATTGCCATGCACCCATACTTTGCATACGTCGTCACGCACGTTTCACTTGCATTGCTATGCACTTTTCCATCGGCACCATATGTGTCCGCGTTTGATATGGCGTTGAGCATGTGTTGCTAACTATATTGTACCTGTTAAGTTTCCTTCTTTTGCAGGCACGATATTGTATGCACGGTTCATTTGAAGCTGGTGCGACCAGACAAACCAGAAGGTATTGTATTCTCTACGTGAGACATGACGAGAATTGTATAATTCTCTTATGTCCTTTCTACATGCGATGTAGTTTGGTTTGTATTCGCTTGCTTAAATTGTTGCATTTATTGTGTATATGTGCTTCATTACAGTTTTCTTTGCATGATCATAAGTTATGTTCGGCCTTATGCATGCCTTTTGCATTTTGCCCCTGCCTGCGGGCACATCTCTTTGTTTATCTCGCCTGTTTGTCCAAGTCTTCAGCCTTGTCAAAAATGGGTCGTCTCTGGGCTTTGACATCCACTCCCGTCACTTATGACTTTCGATTTCTGTCAAAGAGGGGCAACTGTAGACACCCTATTTTTGACCGACCTTAAGACTCAGATGTCATCGATTGAGCTCTCATTGATTGCGCATGTTGTGCTCGTTTCGAGGTTTCGGAGTTCTTGGCTGAGAGCCTCGCCTCCGAACCTCGGGACCCTTCGTACTTTGACTCGATCCGCGGACCAAGTCTTGTTTTCTCTTCCCGGAGGGAGGGAGAGGTCTTGTAGACTATCTCTCAGTGGTCGTAGGCTACTTTTCGTGGTCATAGGCTATTGTTCCCATTTGAAGACTAGTTTCCGATTTTCGGAGCCGTCGGCCGTGTGCCTCGGCTCGGGACCGCTTAACATTCTCCATTTGGCACGATTTTTGGAACACACCTCGTTTCCTCTTTCTAGAGGGACACTATAGTCTGGGAGACCACTTTTGTGGTCGTACGCCACTTTTGATGCTCGGCAGCTGGTTTTCGGGGCTCCCCGCTGCGCGTCTTGCCTCCTGAACCCTCGTCTTGCATCCGTTTTGGTTTGTCTTGGGTACAAAACTTACTTTCCTTGTTTGGGAAGTGGTACAAGGGTGGGAGACCAGCTTTTATCCTTGGAGACCACTTTTCTCCCCGCCAGCCGGTTTTCTGGTCGTGAAACTGGTTTTCTTGGTCTTTAGGCCACATTTTCTGGTTTCCCACCCCACCATTGGCTTGCTTTCAGTGTGGAGACCACCAATTCCCCCTACCGACCACTTTTTTACCTGGGAGACCACTTTGGGTGGTCGCCCGACCACTAAAAGTAGCAGGCCGACCACCTTTTCTGGTCGGCAGCTTTCCTTCTCTTTTGTCAGACTGAATGGATGCCAGCTGTGCTAGCTGGAGGGCAAAAACTGTATCCTCTATACACGTGTATGGAGGGATTGGATCCAAGTTTTAGCTTCTTGAGGAAGCTTTAACTTTTTTCCTCTATAAGAGAGGCTCTCCCTCTTCATGGCAGAGGTTCTGAGTTTTGCCTAAGGCACAAGTGTATATCTCCCTCAATATCTCTATATTTGGTGCCTAAAGTGTGTGTTGTTCTTCACCTTCACACTATAAATCTTAACCACACACCCCACCATTGAACTAAGGCTCTTGGAGGACCTTTTTGGAGGTTGAAAAGCTGGTTTTTGGTTCAGAAAATCTGCTGGTTTTGTTGAGCTTCAAGGGTAACCTCTTTTCTCCCTTTTAAGCTTTGTTTTGGTCACTCTCTTAGCCATACTTGCATGCTTATTTGAGCTTTGTTTTCAACTAAAAAAAGCTTCATTTTTGAGCACTTAACATGTTTGTTTAAGGCCTCTTGGGTGCTGAGGGTCTCCTACCCTCTTGCATGTCTTGTTTGGCCTTATTTTGAGCCGTATCTTAGGGCCTTTGAGCTAATCCTTGCTTGGCCTTTTAGCCACTGAAATCCAGTGGATTTTCAGTGGTTGGGATGTGGTTTTGAGGTCCTATATTAGAGAGGGGTGACCCTCTCTCTTTTTGTCTTGTTTTCTTGCATTTTGGCCTATCAAAGGAGCATACATTTTCATACTTGCAAGGCTTGGTTCAGGCACTTTTGGGTGACTTTTAGGGCCTTCCTAGACTTTGTCCATGGTTGGTTTGGTCACCTTTGGCATGCTTCTGATATGTGTAGTGTATTCCCATTTATGACTCATCAAGGTAGCATGTCAATCTAGCATGTTTTAGCTCTATTTTAGTGTTTTTTTGGTCATCATTCGACATGTCATGGCTCTATTTTTGGCTGGTTTGGTAACCTCTCACATGCTCCATATGCTTGTAGTGTAAATCTTGTTTACTAGCTTGGTTCGCATGATGTTTTGGCTTTTTATTCTAGCACATTTTGGCTTTGCTCCAACATGGTTTTGTTCATATTTTGGGCTGCCTTAGCTCTGTTTTGAGGCCTCTTGGTCGAATGATGCTTTCCATGCATGCTTGTTGTGTAATAGCCTTGACTAGCTTTGAGTTTTGAGGTCTCTTGCATTCTTAACTCGAGATATTTGCATGTTTGGGCATCATTGGGAATGTTATTTTAGAGCATGTAGGGCTGCTATACTTCCATATTTTTCCACTCTTTAAGTGCTCTTTAGAGTTATGCTTTTATGTCCTATTTGTGAGCCATTGCATGAGCCCATTTTTTGTGCCTTTCAAAGCCATCATCCCAACTCATTTTGCTACAGTTTTGGCTTGCATAGGGTCTATTTGGGGTTGGTTTGGTCATTTGAGCATCGCCTTGCATGTCTCTAGTGTAATACGACTTGAGCCTTTCAACATGCATTGCATGAGTTCTTTGCATGATTCAAAGTCATTTTGTATGCCATTTCAATGCTGGAACACATGCGATTGTACTCCATGTTTCATCTTTTCAATGCTCTTGGAGAGTTGTATTTTGTGCCTTAGGCTTGGGCCATTGCATTATACATGTTTGTGTGTGTTTTGGTGCCTTGATTTCATCATCAATGGCAACTGATTTGGACATGGCTGAGGCCTATTCATTTCGGTTTATGTCCATTGCGCATTGAGTATGCCATGTAGTTCGTAGCATTGAGCATGCCATGTTGTTACATGATTGATCATTGCACTTGTGCATGCCATTTTCATTGCATTATGTATGTTGGTCACCACGTGTATTGTGTATGTTAATGTCATGAGCGTTGTGTATGCCAAATAGTTCATAGCATCGTGTATGCTAGTTTGCATGCTTGCATGATCATCTCCGGCATGCTTGCATGTCCAAGTTGTGTTGCATTAAGTTGCATGATTGAGTCGCATTGTGCATGCCATGTTTGTTGCATTGTGTTTGGAATAGGCATTAGTCCAAACACGGGAAACGAGGCACGTTTCATACTTGAAGTGATGAAACGTACCTCGATTCCCGATCGCCGACACTCTTGACTATACATGACGGAGTTCTAGGATTTAGGTGTTTGTATGTGCATTCATTCCATATTGAGTTGCGCAATTTGGCCCCTCGGCCATCATGCATCGAGATGCGTGATTGGTGGCCTGAGGGTCGAGACCTACACTCCCTTGAGCTTATGCAATGATAGGGAGGGTGGTCGTGCATACATGTGTTGTAAATACTTTGCCATGCCCCTTTCTTGCCCTCTGTTGCAGAAAACCAGAAACCAGTAGCAAAAACTGGTCGGCCGACCAGATAAAGTGGCTGGCCGACCACTTTTTCTGGTTTTCCCTACAAAAAGTGGTCGGTAGGTGGTCTCCAAGGCCAATATCTGGTCGGCAGCATCCCTACAGATTCCCAAGGTGGAGTTTCATCTCTCTGGGGCTTAGTGCAAGTTTCTGAGATCAATTGCAAATAGAGGCAAATCGGGGCGTCGCGAGGGATTTCCGAACAAGGCGACTCGAGCATGCATGCATCCTTTGTCATCCAAAGCAGAGCTGAGGCAGCCTACATCATATAGTTTATATGCTTATTCAATTGCTAACTTAGTTAATTTGTTAATTAGTTAGAGTTGTGTAATAATTAGCTATAACTTGTTATTTATTCTGTTGTGTAATAACTAGTTTAATTAGATTAGCTTAGATTAGCTAGTTGGTTATGTATTATTCATTCGGACCCTCTGTCGAAAGGGCACAACTGTTGTAAATAAGTGTGCGTGTGTGATGCATGTCTTCCAACCCCCATTTCTTTCTCCCTTTTATTTACCAGTTTACGATGGTTAGTTTTAGGGCATGTTTCAATTAGCATCCTTATGCTCGCATGTTTGTATCCATTCATTTGTCTTGCATGCACCGGGCTCGGCGCATCATACTAACTTCATTGTATTTCAATTCTTGTTTGAATACATGTATCAAATTGTATTTCACATGACATTTTAGAATAGCCGAACCTATCTTAGTTTCATTTTGTATGTGTTGCATTAGGCATTCTTGACATAGCTAGGATCATGCATTGATTTCTAACATAGCTTTTGTTTTGGCTCGGAGTACTCGGTAAGTGTTTATGCTTTAGCATCCTTGCATGTGTGTGAGTGACTGCCATGATAGCATGCTTGCCATAAGGCTAACTGCTTATGTGATATAACTACCTAAATGCCTGTGGGTGAAGGTTGGGTTAATTGAATTGGAACAATTCATTGATTGCAAGTTTTAAGCCCATTTGAGAGTGGCAAATCACCGTGTTTTCTAAGCCCACTTGAGGGTGGCAAAATCTGCATTTTACCCTACTTGCGAGTAGTAAACCGCTTTTAAAAACAAACATGAGATGTTTTGTTCCAACTTAAGCGATCCAGTCTATACTTGTATGCTGTGCGCATCACATAGTAATTCTAAGTTAATAACCGAAATAAGAGCACATGTGTTTTCAAAAACAAGATATCATGTTAGTAAAGGCCGATCTTTGATCGGGCGAGCGGGGGTGCTCATTGCATGACCTTTCCCTCTCGTACCCAAGTTCCCGAGCCGAGGTAACTTTGGTGATGACGGACACGTGACCTTAGGCATGAGTTAGGGTTTCCTAAATCCCTCCAAAATAAAATATTTTGGTGGCGACTCTGTATCAGGCAAAGCAGCCATGTTTGGCACTTCTTTCTAAAAATCAGTTTTTCAAAACGATTTGTCGGATTTGGACTCTTTGGTGATTTATCGATCTTGCATTGCACTTTGTGAGATTAGATTCAGAACCGTGACATGGAGTTAGAACTGTAGTAAGCCCAATGAACAAAACGGGATTTTCTCGGGGCATTCAAGCGCGTCCACAGTCATGTTGGCGAGAACTTTGGATTACGGTTGTATATAGTTTTGATTGGCTGATCATGACTTGAATGATCCTGTTGTGTAAAGCTTATATGTTAACTTTCCTTGATGTGAGTTATTAATGTATGTTTGAGAAATGTTATGACGTGCCATGTAAGCATAGCTCTATGGACAAAAGTTTGAAATTGCTTCCGTTTGGCCCCTCCTTAACTGTGATGAGATATGTTTGATTTGGCTTGAGGCCGTAGGTAATCTCGTGATTACTGGCTGGTTATGTCCTTAACCCATGGATGCGGGTTCGGGTCATGACACTTACAATGGGGAATTAGACATTCTGGATTTGATTAGTCAGTTTTCCATTACCAGTGACAAAGAAAGCCTCATTTGGCGGTGTTATCGTCAACATGCCCACTACTTATGCTTACTTGCACACTTCCTTCTTGCCCCTAGACACGGTGGAGCTAGTATTAAACTGATTGAAGTAGCCCAATGCCTTAAGGAGGGTAAGAGTTGTATGGGCTTAGTGTTGGCCGAGACTTTGACAGGTTTAGATGCTTTTCATCGACGAGAGACTACTCGATTTGCGGGGAGTCCGTTACTTCTCCAGGTATTGTTTCCTATCCTTCTTATTTATGATCCTTGCATCACTTGGCACTCAATCTCTATTTTTCTCTCGAAATCCTTTTCTTACTTTTCTCTCACCATACATCTCTCTATTCATTTATTCTCTCTTATTTTCCTTCCCTCCCCAGGTATGGTTAATGGATATGCTAAAAGTAATGGACCCCTGCCCCAAGTACTCAGCCAGAACTTACTCTCTTTGTTCACAGCTAGTGGAATTCTCCTCAGAGGGAATGTGGTATGACTGGATGTGCAATAGGTTCGTGGTTGACATTGCTTGGCGTAGCCCTTGGCTTAACTTGGCTAAGATGAGTTACAGTATGTCCCGACAACCAGGTATACAGTTGATTGGTGTAGACACCCCATTTTTGACCGACCTCAAGACTTTGATGTCATTGTTTGTGCACTCGGTGATTGCGCATGTTTGTGCTCGTTTGGAATCCCTAGAGTTTTCGGCTGCGCGCCTTGTCTCTAAGCCTCTGAACTTTCTTAGTTTTGTGCTTGTTTTTAGACCGGACCTTGGTGCCTTTTCCTGAAGGGAGAGAGGGGCCTGTAGGCCACTTTTTGGGCTTGTAGGCCACTTTTCCCTCTTGTAAGCCACTTGTAGTGGCCAATAGGCTAGTTTCTGGAGCTTTCGGTTGAGCGCCTTGTCTTGGGGCCTCTTAGCTTTCTTCTTTTTGGTTTGTTTTTGGACCATACCTTGTTAACCCTTGCCTAGAGGGCGGGGAGGGCCTGTCGGCCACTTTTGGCATTTGTAGGCCACTTTTTCCTCTTGTAGGCCACTTGAAGTGGCTTATGGCCATTTTTTTGTTTTTGCAGATATTTTTAGTGCTAGCTGTGCCAGCTGTTGGGCATTGAAGCCATCCTCCATACACATATATGGAGAGATTGCAACAAGCCTTAAGCTTGTCAAGCAAGCTCGTGCTTGCATTTCTATAAAGGGGAGGTGTCTCCCCCTTCTAAAGGGTTCAGATTTTTGGAGAGCAAAAAATCTACTCTCTCTTTCTAGAATTCTCTCTCTATATATTTTTGTGCTTGAAAGTGCTTGAAAGTGGGAATTCTTGGTGCATTTGCAAAAGGACTCTTGATCAAACACTCCTACCTTGTTGCTGAGGTGTTTGAGGGTCTTGTGGGAACTTTTTAAAGTTGGTTTTGGCTCAGAAGTGCTGCTGTTGCTGCTGTTCTTCAAGGTAAGCCACATCCTCTTTAAAGCTTTGTTTTAGTTGCTTAGCTTGGCCCTCTTTGCATGCTATTTTAGGCCTAGCTTTTAACTACAAAAACCTTTGTTTTTAAGTATTAAAAATGGTTGTTTGAGGCCTTGTCTGAGTTAGGGGTGGTTTACCCCCCCTTTTGTGGCTTATTTTGCTTTGATTTGCTTTGCTTTGCTTTGTGCTATCTCTTAAGGCCTTTGAGATAACTTTTTCTTGGCTTTTTAACCACTGAATCCCAGAGAAATTTCAGTGGTGGAAAGTGAGTTTTGGGACCCAAAATAGGTGGGGTGGTCCCCCCCTTGTGCCTTGTTTGCATGTGTTGTTGGCCTATCAAATGGGCATGTGTTTCTATCCTTTTGTGGCTTAGTTTGAGCATGTTTTTGTGACCTTTTGGACCTGCCATAACTCTGATTTTGGCTGGTTTGATCACCTCTTGCATGCTTTATACACTTGTAGTGCAATCCTCCTTGCTAGCCTAACATGCTTGATGCTTTAGCTCACCATTCTAGCTTATTTTGACTACACTCCATCATGATTTTACCCATGTTTTAACATGCTTAAGCTCTATTTTAAGTGGTCTTGGCCATATGAGACTTGTTGTGCATGGTTGTAGTGTAAAGGCCCTTGACTAGCTTTGAGTTTCAAAGTCTCTAGCATGCTTTACTTGAGTGTTTGCATGCCTTAGCCTCATTTTTCACATGACTTCAGTGTATGAAGTGTGGTCATACTCTCTCATGTGTCACTCTTTCAATGCTTTTGGAGAGTTATGCCTTATGCCTTGAACATGGCCTAATTTGTATGCATGTTTTTCTACCCTTTTAGGGGTCCATCTCAGCATGTTTTTGGTATTCTTTTGACATGCTTTAACTCTGATTTTGATTGGTGGGGTCACCTCTTGCTTGATTTTTGCACTTGTAATGCAATCTTGCCCATTAGCCTAGTGTACTTGGTGTTTTGGCCTTTCATTCTAGCATGTGTTAGCTATATTCCATGCATGTTTTGGCATTGTTTTGACATGCTTTATGACTATTTTGGGTGGTGTTGGCCTTTTGGGGCCTGCTTTGTATAGCTATGGCATAGTTGGCTTTGCTAGTCTTGTGTTTTGAGACCCCTAGCATGCCTTATTTGTGATGTTTGTGTGATATGGCATTATTTATCATGAAAATTCAGAGCATAAACTTCTGTCATACTCTCATGTTTATCACTCTTTAAGTGCTTTTTGAGAGTTGAGCTTGGTGCCTTGTTTGTGAGCCAATGAATGAGCACGCTTTGCTTGCCTTTTGAGCCTATGTTTTTGCATGATTTTTGCCACTGATTTAGCATGCATCAACTTTGTTTTGAGCAGTTTGGGTCATATGGGACTTGTTGTGCATGATTGTAGTACAAAAGCCTTGACTAGCCTAATGATTCAAGGTCCTTAGGATGCTATGCTTGTGTTGTTTATATGGTTTGGCATCATTTCGCACATGATTTCAGTGCATATAGTGTAGTCACACTCTCACATTTGTCACTTCTTCATTATGTTTGAGAGATGTGCTTTTATGCCTTGTTCATGAGCCATTGCATGGGCATCATTTTCTTGCCTTCCATGCTATCTTCTCAGTTCATTTTAGCCACTGTTTTGGCTTGTTATGGCTCTATTTTGGGCTGGTTTGGTTGTCTGTACATAGTAGTGCATGCCTCATGTGTAATGTTCTTCACTTGATTTAGTGCTCTTGGTCCCTTAACATTGTCTTGCATGCATTGCTTACATGATAGAGCCATGTACATACCTCTCTAGCATTTATGGATAAGCATGTTGTTTGCGTGTGTGTTGCATTGCATGCATTTGGATCGGACGTTAATCCAAACATGAGAAATGAGAGACTTTTTATACTTGAAGTGATGAAACGTGCCTTATTTCTTAGTCGCTGTCCCCCTTGATTATGCATGATAGGGTGGAGGCCTCTTGAGTCTTGTGTGTTACTTGTGCATTCATTAACTTGTACAAACTTGGCTTCTTGGCCATCGTATATTGCGATGCTTAGATGGTGGCCCGAGATTTGAATACCGCATTTCTTTGAGCTTGAGAAATGATAAGGAGGGTGGTTGTATACACATACCCTGCAAATGCCTTGCTTTGCCCTTATTGAACTCTGTTTGCAGCAAAATGGAAGTGTGCAGAAGTAATTGGCCAACCGGCCAGAGAAAGTGGTCAACCGGCCACTTTAAGTGGCCTACAACCTCCTTAAATGGCCGACAAGTGGCTTGCAGCCTCCCCTGGTGGCCGACAGTCCACCAGCTTGAAGATGGTTCAAAGTGATTCTGGTTCTGGAGCAGAATCAGTCTGGGAATTGGTTCAGTGTTCAGAAATCAAAGCAAATGCAAACAGAGGCAACCGGTGGCAAGGCGACAAGATTTCAGGAGGAAGCAACCGAGCATGCATACAATCCTCACCCCGAGGCTCCGTTTAACTGCTTTGCTTAGACGGTTAACTCGTTGGTTTTGTACTTAAATAGTTAATGCGTTTAGCTATTCATTTGTGTTTGTAATTAGTTAATTAATTAGTTAATTAGTTGTGATTTGTAATAGTTAGCTTAATTAGCGTAGCTAGTTAGCTTTCATTTCATTCGGACCCTCCGTCAAGAGGGCACAAATGTTGTAATAAGGGTGCGTACATGTGTGCATGTCTTCCAACCCCATTTCTTTCTCCCTTTTACTTATCAGCTTTTGATGGTTAGTTTAGGGCTATTTTTGATTAGCATACCTTATGCTTGCATGCGTGCATCATTCATTTGTCTTGTATGCACCGGGTTCGGCGCATCATTCAAACTGCATCGTATTTCAATACACTTACTTGAATACGTGTTTCAAAGCATATTATCGAGTACTGCATTCATATGCCATTTTAGATAGCCGAGCCCATTTAGTTGCATTTTGCATGTGTTGCATTAGGCATCTTAACATAGCGAGGATCATGCATGATTTCTAACTAGTTCTCTGTTTTGGCTCGGAGTACATTGTGAGTGTTTACGCTTTAGCATCCTTGCATGAGTGTAAGTGACTGCCATGATGGCATGCTTGCCATAAGGCTATTTGCTTAATTGCTACAACTACTTGAATGCCTGTGGATGAAGGCTTGATTACCTGAATTGGAACAATTCATCAAATGTGAGTTTTAAGCCCACTTGAGGGTGGCAAATCATCATGTTGTTCTAAACCCACTTGAGGGTGGCAAATCCACGCTTTAGTCTACTTGCAAGTAGCACTTTCAAACCAATTTCAAAAACAAACATGAGTTGTTTTGTTCCAATTCTCGTGATTGAGTCTATACTTGTATGTTGTGCGCATCACATAGTAACTTGAATTAATAACCGGAATAAGAACACATGTGTTTATAAAACAACATATCATGGTAGTAGAGGCCGATCCTTTGATCAGGCGAGCGGGGGTACTCATTTCATGACCTTCCCCTCTCGTACCCAAGTTCCCGAGCCGAGGCAACTTTGGTGATGACGGACACGCGACCTTAGGCACGAGTCAGGGTTTCCTAAATTTCCCAAAGCAAAATATTTAGGTGGCGACTCTAAAATCTGGCAAAACAGTCCATGTTTGGCGCTTTTTGATTAAAATCGATTTTCCAAAACGATTTGCCGGATTTAGACTCTTTGGTGATTTATCAGTCTTGCATTGCACTTATGAGATTAGATTCAGAACCGTGATAGGAGTCCATATTGTAGTAGCTGAACCAAATTCGCGCCCTCTCCGAAAAGGGGGGGGGCGCGCGGAGGAAGTTCGGGCGGTCTACAATTGGCCTTACACACTGTGTGTTCTATTTTCCATTCAGGTTCAGATGCCAGTTTGGACATGATCAGACTTATCCGAATAAAGGGATAAAGTACCCAGCTTCATTTCCCATTCGTAGTTTGTACTTGCCTCGATATCTTACTGCTTGGAGGTCAAGAGAACTTCTGACTCCCACCCTGAATTTCAGTTACGTCCTTCCTAGCGAGTACTTGGCTTGGCTCCAGGACGAGGAACAGATTAGGCCGACTTCGGTTACAGAGACTTCCATGGGTACGAGAAAGAGACAGAGAATTGACACTTGACTCATTTATGCCCCTAGTTTATTGCTTTGTCTTTTCTTTTCAGTTTTTTTTTTTTTTTTTTTTTTTTTTTTTTTTTTTTTTTTTAATGTAAAAGCAACTTTGTTTTGGAGAATGTACTTGTGTTAAAATCAATAAAATTAAGGTGAGTATTGAAAAGTCTCCTTTTGTGTTGTAAAAAGTAAAATTTTGAGAAACTTTTCAAACCCATTTTCGGAAATGGTCACCACCGAATACACATGGAATCAATCCTAAGCTGTACAATCCCAAATTGGAAAACCATAACTGCCCCCAAATTGCATTGATCATTACTGCTTCATCTTGTATTTGACCTTTTCTGCCCAAATGGAAGCAACACGCCCAAGTTGACAAACGGTGGAAAATGATGGATAACCAGATGAACAGGATAGTTGAGTTAAAAAATGGTTATGGCCGAACTTCGAGATGAAGTTGCTTGCATATCCCAAAGATGAGAATCAGGCCTTACGTAGTTCGGTGCGGGTTCACTCGAGTATTTATTCTCTTATTTTGCGCTCTAATTTTTGCAAGGTTGCTCTTTCGAGTTTTCGGCGTTATGAGCTCAATTTTTCTTTATTTCTAATTTTTCATGCTCTTTCTTTTGCCTAGGTCGCCCTCTCAGGTTTTCGGCCTAGCGAGCCTCTCAGGGATATTATTTCTTCAACTTGTCCATGTTGATCAGTTGTGAAAACTCCAGGCCATCCAAAGCCATAAGAATAATTGCTCATTCGGACCATATTGACTTGATGATATAAGGACCAGTCCAATTGGGTTTGAACTTGCCCCTAGGGTTATGGATGTGGCTCGGTTGTCTTTGAGCACCATGTTTCCTTCCTTGAGATTTATGGACTTGACTTTCTTGTTAAAAGCCCTAGCAATTCTACGTTGGTAGCCGTGGATATGATACAATGCTTTCAATCTCCTTTCGTCGAACAACATCAATTCTTCAAATCTGCTCTGATGCCAATCCGCCTCCGCTATCTGACATTGGGCCATAATTCTCAGTGACGGTACTTCAATCTCGATTGATAGAACAACTTCCATCCCATAAACTAGAGAATAGGGAGTTGCCCCGTCGATGTTCGTATTGATGTTCTGTAGCCCCAGAGTGCAAATGGCAATTTCTCCGGCCAGTCCCTATAGGTTTCTACCATCTTCTGCAGGATTCTCTTGATGTTTTTGTTTGCAGCCTCAATGGCTCCATTGGTCTACGGCCTGTATGTTGATGACTTATGGAAAGCCACATTATATTTTGCAAGCAGGTCTATCACCTCTTTCTTGAAATGTGAGTCGTTATCTGAGATGATCTCGTTGGGCACCCCATACCTACAGATGATGTTATTCTTGATGAACTTGGCCATATACGATGCTTTTAGCATGGAATAGGACTGGGCCTCTACCCAGTTAGTGAAGTAGTCGATTGCTACTAAAATGAACTCGTCCCCGTTTGACCCCTTTGGCGTGATTGCGCCGATAACGTCAATTCCCCAAACTGAGAAAGGCCATGGGGAAGTCATGTTGTACAGCTTTGACGGCAGAATGTTCATGCGATTGGCATGGATTTGACATTTGTGGCATCGCAGTACAAAGCCAATACAGTCCTCTTCCATGGTTGACCAGTAGTAGCCTTGTCTAAGGATTTTCCAAGCTAGCATCACACTGTTCATGTGAGCTCCACACTCGCCTCCCCGAATAGCTTCCATAAGACGTCATGATTCTTCTTCCTCAACACACAGCTTATGCATTCCCAGATGACCTCTTTTGTACAACTTGCCTCCACAGATGATAACTTGGACGCCTAACCGCCGTATTTCCCTTTTGTCCTTGGCATTTGCCCCTAGTGGGTATGCCTCTTTTTCTAGGAAATTCTAAATGTCGTAATACCAAGGGTTTGTGTCTTGAACCTCATTTATCGTAGCAATGGTCTCGTAGGCCGACGTATGCTTCTGTTCAATAATGATCGGACGCATTTTTACTCCAAGCGGGATGTCCACCATGGAAGATAGAGTTGCCAGCACCTCAGCAAACCGATTATTCTCTCTTAGTAGGTGCGTAAATGTTAATTTTTCGAACCTCAAAATTAGCACATCCAGGGCCTGATGATAAACCCTCATTTTCTCTTCCTTAACTTTCTAATCCCCGTTGGCTTGAGAGACAACTAAAATCGAATCCCTAATGACATCCAACCTTATTGTCCCCAGTTCGAGAGCAGTTTCCAGGCCAGCAATGCACACCTCGTATTCTGCTTCATTCTTGGACACTTTAAATTAGAGTTTGAAGGCTAGAGGTATATGTGAATCATCCGGTGCTATGAGCAATACACCTATCCCATAACCATATTGATTTGATGCTCCGTCAAATTACATCGTCCATGTTTCCTCTTCTATCTGCAGGATGTCTTCATCTGGGAATAGATACTCCACTGCTTCATCATCTCCTTTTACTAGGTGGTCTGCCAGGAATTCTGCAACGACTCTCCCTTTGACTGATTTGTGCATGACATACTTGAGGTCAAACTTGGAGAGAAGAAGTAACCAACGAGCTAGCTTACCCGTAAGTGCTAGTTTCTCAAAGAGATATTTGATGGGATCTAATCTTGAAACCAGAATTACAGAATGAGCTAACAGGTAGTGTCTTAGCTTCCGGGTAGCCCATACCATGGCTAGGCAAGCTTTCTCCAACAGTGTGTAGCGAGTTTCATAGTCCAGAATCTTCTTGCTTAGATAGTAGATGGCCTTTTCCACCTTAGCTTCTGATTCTTGCGCTAGCATGCACCTTATGGTTGAATCTGTTACCGAAAAATACAAGATCAGTGGTTTCCCTGGTTCTGGTGACTACAATACAGGTGGATTCTGAAGGTACTGTTTGACCTGTTCGACGGCGAACTGACATCGATCATCCCATTGGAGCTTTTTTCCTTTCTTCAACAGACTAAACAATGGTTCACAAGTCAAGGTTAATTTTGCGATAAACCGCCTGATGAATTGTACCTTGCCCAGAAAGTCGCGCACCTCCTTTTCAATCCTTGGTGATGACATTTCTATGATGGCCTTGATTTTGGAGGGATATATTTCAATTCCCTTTTGCGTGATAGAAAATCCCAACATTTTTCCTGCTGTTACCCCAATGGTGCATTTCTGTGGGTTCAACCTCAATCTGTACTCCCTGATTCGCTCAAAGAATTTTTCTAATGCGATATAGTAGCCTTCTCGCTCTTTAGACTTGACAATCATATTGTCCACATACACCTTAACCTCCTTGTGGATCATGTCATGTAAGATGGTGGTTGCAGCCCTCTGACATGTAGCGCTGGCATTTTTCAATCCAAAAGGCATAACTCTATAGCAGTAGGTACCCCGCGGCGTGGTGAAAGCAGTTTTCTTTCTATCCTCTTGTGCCATCGAAATCTGATTATACTCGGAAAACCCATCCATGAATAAAAGCAAAGCATGACCAGTTGTAAAGTCTACCAATTCATCGATGTGGGGTAATGGAAAGTCATCTTTTAGAAAAGCTCTGTTTAGATCCCAGAAGTCGGCGCAGACTCTGATTCTGTCATCCTTTTTTGGAACCAGAACAATATTAGCCAACCAAGTCGGGTACTTAGATACGATCAAGAAACCCGCATCAATCTGTTTGGTGACCTCCTCTTTAATCTTCAATGCCCAATCTGGGCGAACTCTACGCAGTTTCTGTTTGACTGGTCGGGCTTCAGGGTTAAGAGGGATCCGGTGTTGTACAATCTCAGGATTGATTCCAAGCATTTCTTCGGAGGACCACGCGAAAACATCTTTGAATTGTTTTAATAAAGCGATTAAACACTCGCATTCCTCTGAAAACAACGTGGATCCGATCTGGACCAAGCAAGGATCCTCGTCAGTACCCACGTTAATTGCTATGATTTTATCTGTGCAGGGCTTAACGCGCCTCTTCTCTTCTTGGTCAACCGAAATTTTCAAAGCCCGAGGAATTTCTTCCTCTTCGTTTAAGTCAAAATTTTGAAAATCAAGATCAGTGCAACAAACTAAAGACACAGAGAACTAAGCAAATTCTACGACATTCCCATTAGTAAAGTCTAGGTCCTCGGTTACAGTTAACTTAAAAGGAAAACTAAAAGACGACTTTGATAGGCTTTGGTATCCGGTTTACCAACCCCGGAGGTACCAGACTTAGAAGAACTCGAATCTAACTCCGACTCTACAGACTTAGTGGAATCAGATTCGGACTCGTTATCCGATTTAGAACTGCTGATGATACCCTTTTCAAACTTCCAGACTAGGTGCGGAGCCTCAGATGCATCCACAATAAGATTAGAGAAATCCGCAATTGGTTTATCCCCAATCATTGAGATAGTAAAACTATCCCCCAGGTTGTCAGACTCAGTTCCAGCAGTAGACTTTATTAGTAGGTCAGTTAGTGTTTTTCCCAACAACTCTTCTTCTTCAACATCCACATTTGCAGCCATGCCTCGATCTGTATTAATGTTCAGGTTCATCTGCTCATCTTCCTCTTCTGGTAACTAGTGCTCGAAGAAGATCTCGAACCCGAGATACATTGTCTTTGTCTCCTGGTTAAACTAAGGCTCTAGAAATCCACAAAAGGGGAAATCTTCCCCTTGGCGGACAAAGCGTCCATTCAAAGTTCCCCATATTGGTTTGTGGACTAACTCATACTGTTTCCTAGCTTTCTTTGCTTTAATTCTTCCTCTCAACTCAGCTCCCTTCCTATGCCAATCTTTCGCAATAGGTTTGTATTCCAACACAAAAGCATGAGGGTTGTGAATCATCTTCTTGGTAATAGTACCTCCTTGCATGCCACTCCTGCCCAGTCCTGATCCAGGCATATACCCCTGTTTGTTCATAATGTAGATGGACTGAGCACTCACATAAGTTTCGTCACTTTCTGCCATGATGGTTTGAACCACCCGGGCCTCTGTCAGTGAGAAGCCAAAAAGGAATACATCTTCTTTCCCATGCATGGTTTCCAACACTGGAGTGGCAGTTCCTTGGGGAGGATGGATCACAAAATTACTGTACACAGTAGCAATTCCACCTTTAAAGGGGTATTTCACCAACTGATGAATTGTTGATGACACAGCCTTTATCTGATGCAGCCAAGGCCCTCCTAGCAGTAGATTGAAAGTTGTCGGTACATCCATTACATGGAATTCTACCTCATGTTCAGAGGGGTCGATTAGGATATGGATTTTGAACGTTCTCATAACATCTCGACTTGTGTTGTCATAAGGTCAAACGGATTGGGTTGTAGGCGTGAAGTCAACTGGCCTCAACCCTATGGCATAAGTAGTCCGTACTGAGCATACATTAATTGCTGATCCAGTATCTACTAAAACCACTAGAATCCACTTTTTTCGGCTCTCCAGAGTCACATACAAGGGTCGGTTATGGTTGACACCCTCAAGTGGTAGCTCTTTATCTGTGAAAGATATTACTGGCATAACGTCCCCAGATGTGACTAGCAACACTAGTTGATCAGTAGTAGTGTCTATAGGCAGTTTGGTCTGATTCATTACCTCTAGCAGTGCTTGCCTATGCTCCTGGGAAGCCATTATCAATCCCCAGATTGATATGTTTGCCTGAATCTTTTTGAGTTGTTTCAAGACCAGATTTTCTTCACAATCATTCTCTTTCAATTTTTCAACCTCTTTGTTGGAGGATTCTAGCTGATCTAAAGCCACGAGTTTGAAGTACCAACCA
Source organism: Camellia sinensis (assembly GCF_055761805.1). Classification (NCBI taxonomy): domain Eukaryota; kingdom Viridiplantae; phylum Streptophyta; class Magnoliopsida; order Ericales; family Theaceae; genus Camellia; species Camellia sinensis. The sequence goes on from NC_138970.1 coordinate 154,500,735, forward strand.
CTTCGGGTCATATGATTAATCTCGTCCGTATACCACGTATTGTTGGGGGTATCAGATTTCCACTCTTTGTCCGTGTATGCATGACTCAAATCATTATCTTCCCACCTGTAGTCAAGACTAGGCTTTTATCTACCTGGAGCATGTTCACATCATACCATCCTTTTTCTATGATGGTTTTGGTTTCTGCCTTCCAGAATGGCATTTCTTTGCTCTCACTTTCCTGCTGGAATTGTTCCAACACTTATTCTATGTTAATCAAAGATGTAGCCCCGGTCTTTTCCTTCTTGATCCTGCTTGTCTGTTCTGCCTCATCTAGCTCTCCATGACTGAACCAACCATTGTTTGTTTTCGGCTGACTTAGTTCCCACCAACTGATCTGAACACCACTTGTATCCTCTTTGTCAAAGAAGTAGAGATTGGCTAGGTCTTCTTCTATCTGGGCTAGGTCTTCCTCCAGTTCGGCCAAGTCATTTAGGCCTTGTTCAGGACAATCGTTCTAGTGCTGCCCCAATTGGCCTTCCCTGATAGCATTGACACTGAGAACATCTGGCAATATGACCACTGGTTTTGGCTGATCAATGGCCACAATGTATAAGCTGGGGTCATACTCCTCCGCAAGCGAAGCCCTTTTTTCTACGATACAGGTTTTAGATAACCTTGTATGTAATGCACTCTCCCCTTTCTCTATTTCTGTCATCACATTTTTGGGTTGGATTTGCAGGGTTAAGTCCATCATGCACATATTCGTGCCTTCTGGAATAACCACCTCTAGTTTTGGTAGGTGGGACGAGGTAATATATGTGCTGGGGTTGAAGGTGGTCGGTAGTTTTTGGGTATAGTTAATATTTCTGGGGGGAGGAACTTGGTTATGTGCAGGAAGTGGGTTAGTTGTCACATTTGGTTTAAGAGGGGCGATGGTTTTGTTGTCAATGAGATTCTGAATCTCATGACGTAGACGAAAGCATGAATCTGTAGGATGGCCATGTTGTTGGTGGAAGGAACAATATTGGGCTGGGTCATGCCTAGCTAGTAATGGGTCTGGGAGAGGTCGTGGTTCGAGAAGCTTGAGATGTCCCATTTCTAGCAACATCTTGAGGGCGCGGGTTAGACTCATATGGAGAGGGGTGAAATTTATTCGGTTCCAAGGTTGACCATTTTGTGCGGTTTGTGAGTTTGTAGCAATAGCAAAGGGATCGACCATCTTTGCCGACGATGTAGCAACGGTACTGACATCTGCAGGCTGCGAAATAGTGCTAGCACTAGCATTGGTACTCTGAGAAAATGGTCTTCTTGTGGATTCACTAGTCCGGTAGAGGATGCCCTTTTTGAAGGCACTCTCAATCTAGACCCCCAACTCATGCAGGGAAGCAAATGTGGTCAATGGTGCCACTATCATCTCTGTAGCATATCTAGTTCAAGATTCGGAACCACCAGTTGGACTTGTTCTATTTCCGTAGGTCGGTCTGTCTGTCATCCGAGTTGCCTTGGCTATCCACCTGGTGACAAAATCAATAAATAACTCCTTGGGATTCTTAGTAGTGGCCTCTAGCTCACTAACGATTACTTCTATCTGGGTATTAAATGAGTACTGGTTAACAAATGTTTCAAATAGCTCCTCCCAGTTCTGTTTTATATAGTCCTCCAATTTGGCGTACCATTTGGCGTACCAGATGGCTGCTACATCAGACAGGGTCCTCCCAAACAATAAGAGCTTTTGTGCCCTAGATAAACTCATAGGCCTCAGCACATTTGAAAACAATCGGACATGCACAATGGGATCCCCACTCCCATCGAACCTGTCGATGTGGGGCATTTTAAACTTCTCTGGTAGTCTAACCGAAGCCTCAGTGTATCCATCTTCAATATCTAGAATGGAATTGAAGCCTTGGGATTTTTTCAGTGCTTTCATTAGCCTGGCAATTTTTATCATGGCTAGATCATCGTTGATGTCAACGGGAAAGAGTTTCCTTTGGGGTTGTGCCAAGGGCCTATAAGCTGGAGCCTGTAGAAACACCTCTTGGGGATTTGGGACCTGGGGATTTTCCACTAGTGGAGGAGGATCGGGATTCAGCTAAGTAGTAGAGATTAGATGCACTGTAGATGCAGATGCCCCAGATGGGCATCGCAGATCAGCGGTGACTTCATCTTGTGTGGCCATCCTTTGATTTACAATATCCATGGTTCTCTGAACAGCTGCCATCATGGCAAAAAATTCTTCTACGTTCTGCGCCATCCTTGTTCTAGGTGGGTGAGATGTTGGTGAATTGTATGCACGAATAGGTGTTGGCGGAGCGCTTTGTACTGATGCTGATGCCTGTTTGTTCCTTCTTTGTCGAGTAACTGGCGGAGAGAGAAACTAACACTGTCTGGCCGTCAACAAGATCTTGAGTTTTACACAGTCTATGAGAACGAGTCCATACAGCTTGGGGGATATCAGGTCTTTCTGAAGCTATGATGAAAAACTACCTAGCAAAAGCAAGAAAGAAAACATAATCAAAAATCAGATAGCACTTCGGCCCCAATTTTTAACAATCACAACACGCAGCTGGACTGTGATCCCCACTGAACTTCGTTCTCAAACTGACTGCTCATTTGTACCACTGATATGAACCACCCTATACAGTTTCACTATAAAAGCAAATACCATGTAAAAGAACCAAAATACCCCTATGAGGGGGTAGGGTTACCCTGTCCTAGATTTTGACATGATCTAGGTTGCACTATTTCAAGCAAATGGTTTCATAACATCCTGTACGGGTGGCATCATGTCCTAATTTGGAATGGTCACCAGAGCATACTATATGCATTAGGTCAAATAGTCACAGAGGGTCCTACGATGGATAGTTGGGGTTGTTTATTTATGAGACATGACTTTGTACTTACGATGGATGTACTTTTGGAGAAAACTTTACTTGTTATACTAATTCTCTTCATATATGCACAGCTCAATGGATAATTTCTATGTTATTTAATCTTCCACTAAGCCCTATAATTTATATTAAGAGGGTCTTTTGCATAGAAGCCGTAGGTAATCTATGATTACTGGCCAGTCACGACGCTAAACCTATAGGGGTGGGTTTGGATCCTGACAGAGCGGTATCAGAGCACGAGTTATATCTCACTCACTTGTCCATTGAGCTATAGAGAGTCTAGAAGAGACTTCACGATTGAATTCATGTGTAAGTAAATATTAGAGTGAGATAAATTGTATGATTACATGTTTTGAATTCGTACATGTGGACATATTTATTTGTTGTGTTTATTATAATACAAATTTTATATAGAAAGTGGTGAGAACAAGAGGTGATGAGCTAGAGGAGGTGTAGCGATCCCAGTTTTGCCACTTCGCTGAGTATGTCGGGGATTGAGCTGCCCGGTCAGCTCGCGGGGGTCTAGGGGGCAGCGCCCCTTGGCGGGTCCTAGGGCAGCACCCTGGCAGGGTTGAGGGGCAGCGCCCCCGAAGCAAAAATGCAATATGCATTAGAAGTTGCTTGTCCGCTCGAGCGGCCGTTTATGCGCTCCAGTGGAGAATGTTTGGTTCAAGAAGTTTGACCTATCTGCAAAAGTACTGAGAAAGTGTATTTGACACTCGAGTGAGGCTTTTCACGCTCGAACGGACCATGTATTTTATCCGTTCGTGAATCTGATATTTCAGATCACTTTTGTATATCTCTGTCTCTCTCTAAAAATATTTCCTCTCCCGTCTCTCTACATTTCCCTATGCCAAATTGGATCAAAACCTTGATTTCTCAAGATCCATTAGAGTTCTACCAAAGGTTCTTCGTCAAAGTTGGTTAACTTCTCGAGGGCTTCGTTGTGTGCGGTGAAGATCGAGTTTCGACACCATTGATTTTGGGGGTTTCATCTCATTTCTTCTTCAGAACTTGAGGTAGGAATTTTCTTAGAGTTATATATATATTTTTTCAAGATCTATATGATTTTCAAAATCATCTTTCGATAGTTTTGAAAATTGATTGTTGATTCAAGAAGTTGAGTGATTTTGAAAGTGGGTTTGTCTCTTGTTCTTTTAGAATGATCTTATAGGTTTTGATCTTTGTTGATTGATGAAAAGATGATTTTGAAAAGTTTTTTTTCAAAAGATTTGAGTTGTATAGTTTTGGTGAGAAAACCTAGAATTTGGGGATTTTTTTAAAGAGACTGCAAATCCATGAATGATATTGTTATATTTATTTTGTGTGTCAAAATAAATGGATGTTTAGAAAATTTCTTGTTTATATTTATATAAATGATGAATTTCAAGGAATATTAGAATTGTTGTTCATTTTGGAAATTATTGTTCAAAACGTTGAAATAGTCTTGAAATGACAAATTGTTGAGGATACTTGAGAAGAGGGAATTATTTTATTCCTTGGATGATAAAGTGGAATAAAGTTATTTATATTTATCTTGTGTTATTGGCATATCAATTCATTTGATTACATTAAATTTTGAAAGTTGATTTCAAAACTAGCATTGAGAAAAGAATGTTGAGAAACAAGTTTTCAAGGTATGATTTTGGAGTAAATACGTTGGTAAGTCTTGATAGGTGGTGTAGATGATATTGAATAAGTTGGCCTGAAAGTTCGGGGTGAAAGACCGAAAACCCGTGCAGATAGGTGTCGAGCCTTCCGGTTAATACCAGTAAAAATGACAATTTGTTAGTACTTGTATAGTTTACGTGCAGACACCGACCTAGGGATTACCAGAGTCATATTTACTGCCCTTGAAATAAATTGTTAAGTTTTGAACAATTGAAATTGCATGGTATCATTGAGCATGTTGGTTTTCAAAAGATGAAAATGTGATTTATCTTCAAAAAGGGCATAGCATGGCATGTGCATTTCATCTCTTGAGACTTGTATAAAATGTATATACTTTGTTAAAGATTTCCTACTGAGCTTTATGTTCACCCTACGGGATTTTTGTACAGGAAAAGATGTGGTCATGCCGCCTAACTAAAGGCGGGGAAATGTGTTTTGAGAGTACGAGACTCTCATTTTGCTGTGACTCTGTGTGTAAGCCAAGGGCTGTATGTGTGTGGGTTTGAATAACCATTTTGTGTAACCAGGATCAAGCTTTGGAAACTTGTAAACCCATTTGTTTATTTACTCGTTGTTGGATTAATGTATTGTTGCATGAAGAACTATTGCATCATGTAATGTAAGTTTGGAGATTTATATTCGGTTTTTCCTTGAAAGAGTCATGATTGTTGTATTATCATTTGGGCTACAAATTTGGGGCGTTACAGGAGGCATCCTCCTCAAGACTAGATAGACTGGAACAAATGATGCACGACATGGCTGAGGCCATAAGGCAACAACAACAGTGGCAACAACAAATACAACAACCACCTCCCCCACCTACAATGCCTGTACCACCTCTAGCTCCAGGGTGTCAGTCGGAGACTTGTACTATTGCCTTGACTAGGGAATTTAAAAAGATAAAGCCACCAGTGTGTCATGGCAGAATTGAACCGTTGAAGGTCGAGGCTTGGGTTTCGGGAATTAAAAAGTTGTTTGAAGTATTCCCATGTACTGAAGCTTAGAAAGTACAACTAGCAGCATTCACCCTAGAAGATGATGCCAGATGTTGGTGGATATTAGTGCGAGATGATAATAAGGATGTTACTTGGGCTCGTTTTCTGGAAATCTCCTACGAGAAATATTTTTCCCAATGTGTGCTGTAGACATCCCATTTTTGACCGACCTTAAGACTCAGACGTCATCGTTTGTGCACTCGGTGATTGCGCATGTTTGTGCTAGTTTTGAGTGCCTGAAGGTCTCGGCCGAGCGCTTTGTCTTTGAGCCTCTGAACTCTTCATGTTTTGGCCTTGCTTTGGAGCCTTGCCTTGGTGCCTTTGCCTAGAGGAAGAGAGAGGCCTGTAGGCCACTTTTTGTAGCTGTAGGCTACTTATCTCTCTTGTAGGCTACTTGTAGTGGCCCGTAGGCTAGTTTTCGGGGCCTCCGGCTGTGTGCCTTGTGTTGTGGCCTCTTAACTCTCTTGCTTTTGGTTTGTTTTTGTGCCATACCTTGTTCCCCCTTGCCTAGAGGGAGGGGAAATGATATCGGCCACTTTTGGCTCTTGTAGGCCACTTGTCCCTCCTATAGGCCACTTGAGGTGGCCGACGGCCATTTTTTTTGCTTTTGCAGATATTTTTATTACCAGCTGTGCCAGCTGTTGGGCACAGAAGGCATCCTCCATACACGTGTATAGAGGGATTGCACCAAGCTTCTAGCTTGTCCAACAAGCTTGAGGCTTGGAATTCTATAAAAAGGGAGCTCTCTCTCGCTTCCAGGGGTTCAGATTTTTTTAGAGAGCTAAAGATATCCCTCTCTCACTAGAATTCTCCCCCCCTCTCTATATTTGTGCTATATTGAATCAAAAGTGTTGTTTCTTCATACTTTTGCACACAAACACCTACTCAAACACCTTTATCTTGTTGCTGAGGTCCTTTGGAGCTTTATTTGAGTGGTTTTGGCTTGGTTTTGCCTCAGAAGTTGCTGTTTTTGAAGTTGTGCTTCAAGGGTGAGTAATAGCCTGTTTAAAGCTTTATTTGCATTGCTTATTTAGCCATCCTTGCATGTTGTTTTAGGCCTAACTTGCAACTACAAAAAGCTTTGTTTTTAAGTGTTTAAAATGATTGTTTGAGGCCTTGTTTAAGTTAGGGGTGGTCTACCCCCTTTGGTGGCTTGTTTTCTTTTGCTTCATGCCATCTCTTAAGGCCTTTGAGATCACCTTCTCTTGACCTTTTAACCACTGAATTCTAGAGGAATTTCAGTGGTGGAAAGTGTGTTTTGAGGCCTCAAATAGGAGGGGGTCATCCCCTCTCCTTGTGTCTTGATTGCTTGTGTTGATGGCCTCATACTTGAGAATGTTTTTATATTATACCTTGCCTTGATCTAAGCATGTTTTTATGACTTTTTAACATGTTTTAGTTCTGTTTGTGGCTGGCTTGGCCACTTCTTGCATGCATCTTGCACTTGTAGTGTAAACTTGCTCACTAGCCTAGTGTACTTGATGGTTTAGCCTATTAATCTAGTATATGTATGCTACACTCCAGCTTATTTTTGCTCATATTTTAGCATGCTTAAACTCTGTTTTGAGTGGTCTTGATCATTTGGGACTTGCTTTGTATAGCCATAGTGCAATCTTGCTCACTAGCTTTGAGTTTCAAAGTCTCTGGCATGTTTTACTTGAGTTGTGTGCATGCTTTGGCCTTATTTCTCACATGATTTCAGTGTATGTAGTGTAGTCATACTCTCCCATGTTTCACTCTTTCAATGCTTTTGGAGAGTTGTGCCTTATGTCTTGATCATGGGCTAGTTTGTGTGCATGCTTGCATAAGCTTTTGGGCTACCATCTCACCATGTTTTTGGTCTTATTTTTCCATGTTGATGGAGTCACATCTTGCTTGGTTCTAGTACTTGTAGTGTAATCCCATTCATTAGCCTTGCATGCTTAGTGTTTTGGCTTACCATTCTAGCTTGTTTTGGCTACACTCCATCATGTTTCTAGCATTGTTTTGACCTGCCTTAGGACTGCTTTGAGTGATCTTGGTCCTTTGGGGCTTGCTTGGTAAGGCTATAGTGCAAGTGCCTTAGCTAGTCTTGAGTTTGGAAGCCCTTAGCATGCTATATTTGTGATGTGTGCATGATATGGCATCATTTGGTATGAAATTTCAGAGCATATACTTCCATCATACACTCATATATATCGCTCTTTAATTGTGTTGGAGAGTTGAACCTTATGCCTCGCTTATGAACCAATGCACGAACATCATTTTCCTGCTTTTCATGCTATCATTTTGGAGCATTTTGGCCATTATTTTGGCACACATGAGCTCAGTTTTGGGTTGGTTTGGTTGTTTGAGCATTGTATTGCATAGTCCTTGTGTCAATAGTTTCAATGCTTGAGGACCCTAACATGCTATACTTGTGTTACTTGCATGATATGTCATCATTTAGCATATGATTTCAATGCCTACATCTCTGCCATACTCTCTTATCTATCAATTCTTCATTGTGTTTGAGAGTTGTGTTTAATGTCTAGCTTGCGAGCCAATATATGAGCATGTTATTGTAGCTTTTGGTGCTTCATTTCGAGCATGATTTTGCCATTATTTTGGCATGATGTAGGTCTATCCATAGCTGGTTTGACCATTTGAGATTGATAATGCATGCCTCATGTGTAATGTCCTTCACTTGCTATTAGTGCTCTTGGCCCCCCGCTTAACATGTCTCGCATACATTGTTTGCATAATAGCATCTTGTGCATGTTACTTTAGCATCAAAAGATAAACATACATTGTTTGCATTGCATTACGCTTGGATCGGACGTTAATCCAAACATGAGAAATGAGAGACGTTTCATACTTGAAGTGATGAAACATGCCTCATTTCTTAGTCACCGTCCCCCTTGATTGTGCATGATAGGGTGGAGGCCTCTTAAGTCTTGTGTGTTATTTGTGCATTCATTGACTTGTACAAACTTGGCTTCTCGGCCATCGTGCATTGCGATGCTCGGTTGGTGGCCCAAGAGTCGAGTACCGCAGTCCTTTGAGCTTGAGAAATGATAAGGAGGGTGGTTGTGCACACATACCCCGCAAATGCCTTGGTTTGCCCTTGTTGAACTTTGTTTGCAGTAAAATGGAAGTGTACAAAAGTAATTGGCCGACCGGCCAGAGGAAGTGGCCTACAACCTCTTTAAGTGGCCGACAAGTGGCCTACAGCCTCCCCCGGTGGCCGACAGTCCACCAGCTTGAAGATGGTTCAAAGTGATTCTGGTTCTGGAGTAGAATCAGTCTGGGAATTGGTTCAGTGTTCAGGAATCAAAGCAAATGCAAACAGAGGCAACCGGTGGCAAGGCATACATTCTCCGCCCCGAGGCTCCTTTTAACTGCTTTTCTTAGATGGTTAACTCGTTGATTCTGTACTTAAATAGTTAATGCGTTTAGCTATTCATTTGTGTTTGTAATTAGTTAACTAATTAGTTAATTAGTTGTGATTTGTAATAGTTAGCTTAATTAGCATAGCTAGTTAGCTTTCATTTCATTCGGACCCTCCGTCGAGAGGGCACAAATGTTATAATAAGGGTGTGTGCGTGTCTGAATGTCTTCCAACCCCATTTCTTTTTTCCTTTTACTTATCAACTTTTGATGATTAGCTTAGGGCATATTTTCAACTAGCATACCTTATGCTTGCATGCGTGCATCATTCATTTGTCTTGCATGAACCGGGCTCGGCGTATCATTCAAACTGCATCATATTTCAATACACTTACTTGAATACGTGTTTCAAAACATGTTATCAAGTGCTGCATTCATATGCCATTTTAGATAGCCGAGCCTATTTAGCTGCATTTTGCATGTGTTGCATTAGGCATCTTGTATAGTCAGGATCATGCATTGATTTCTAACTAGTTCTCTGTTTTGGCTCGGAGTACACTGTAAGTGTTTATGCTTTAGCATCCTTGCATCTGTCTAAGTGACTACCATGATAGCATGTTTGCCATGAGGCTATTTGCTTAATTGCTATAATTGCATGAATGCCTGTGGATGAAGGCTTCATTACTTGAATTGGAACAATTCATCAAAATGTGAGTTTTAAGCCCACTTGGAGTGGCAAATCATCATGTTTTAAGCCCACCCTGTTTGGTGGCAAAATCGCGTTTTAGCCTACTTGCGAGTAGCCTCTTTAAACCATTTTCGAAAAACAAACATGAGATGTTTTGTTCCAAATTGAACGATTTAGTCTATACTTGTGTGTTGTGCGCATCACATAGTAATTTAGCTAATAATCAAACAAGAACACATGTGTTTTCAAAACAACATATCATGTTAGTAGAGGCCGATCTTTGATCGGGTGGGCAGGGGTGCTCATTTCAGGACCTTCCCCTCTCGTACCTAAGTTCCCGAGCCGAGGCAACTTTGGTGATGACGGACACATGGCCTTTGGCACAAGTTAGGGTTTCCTAAATTTCCCAAAATAAAATATTTAGGTGGCGACTCTGTAATCTGGCAAAATAGTCCATGTTTGACACTTCTTGATTAAAATCGATTTTTCAAAACGATTTGCCGAATTTGGACTCTTTGGTGATTTATCAGTCTTACATTGCACTTTGTGAGACTAGATACAAAATCGTGACAGGAGTCTGAACTGTAGTAGCATGTACCCAATTCGCACCCTCTCCGAAAGGGGGGCCCACGCTGAGAGAGTTCGAGCGTTCTACAGTTTTTGGTGACTCTATTGGGGATTTAGAGAACTTGACTCGAACATCATGATATGTTGTTTTGTCTACACTTATGTGATTCGTTACATTGCATTTGCATTAGTGCGCTTAAGTCACAGTGTTTGCCGTTTGTTATTCCTGAACGGTTTGCCGGAGGCTTGCCTTGAAAAGCGTGCCATAAGGCTGACTGGTTACGGGCTCTGCCACGATGGGAACAAAAAACTCAGTTTTGCCGAGGCACCCTTTTTGACCATTCGACCTAGTGCATATCGGAAGCTTTAGAGACTGTTCCAAACTAGGACAGGTTGCTTACCCGAATATAGGTTGTTTGAAACCGCATGTGTGCATAGTGAAACCCTAGCTCCTGATGAAACTAGGGCATGGAACCTTACCCCATCATAGGGGTGTTTTGGCTCACTCTTGCTTGCTATGTGCTTTTAGAGTGTGTCTCTACAAGAATACATGTATCAGTTTGCAAGTCTAGGTATCAGTCTGAGGACATCAGTATTTGGGGGTATCAGATTTGAGGCAGTGATTCAGGAGCAGAGATAAGTGTTGAGTGCAGTTTTTCCAGGTTACGATTTATCAATTGTGTGTTGTTATCATCTAAGCCGAAATGCTGTCCATTTTTTTACTGTTGTTTCTTTTTTTTTTCTTTATTTATCTTTTTGCAAGGTAGTATTACATCATTGCTTCTGAAAAGGCAGATACCCCCGAGCACTCTAGAATAGAGGTAGAAGGCTTCACTGATCTGAGGATCTAATTGACGGACAACCAGTGTTTGCTTCATTACCCCTGGTTACTAGACAGAGGGTAGTTAGGCAGGGAATATCAGTACAACAATTGTTGGTTCAGCGGTCATTGTCCACTCCACCAGTGTGCAGTTGGACTGAGATTTCCGTTTCTACCGAAGAGAGAGATACACCCGTTCAGTTAGATCTACACTTTACAGTTGAAATGGAGGACATGATGCGTCAGCTCCAAGAGACCATGCAGGTCATGCAGCGGGATGCTGCCCGCCAGGCAGAGGTTGTAGCCCAACAGGCAGAACTGATTTCTAGGCTTCAAAAACAGCAGCAACCACAACAAACCGGAGCATCTGCTTCGCATCCACCCCACCTAGGGTTCCGACACCCGGGGAAACTGCAAACGTCTAGGAGAATACGGACGTTCCAACGGGGCCAGTTCCACCCCCAATCCTACTTCAGCTGTCTAAAGCACCGGCTAATCCAGTGGACACACCATTTGAATTTGAGGTGGATCCAACCACGCTGAAACTCAGTAAGCTTGAAAAGCTGTTTAAACGGGCTCAGGGAGTCAACTCCATCCTGGACATAGAAGATGGATACACCAATTTGGCGGTGACTTTGTCGGACAGGTTCAAGATGCCTCACATAGATCGTTTTGATGGTTCAGGCAATTCTATGTTTCATCTGAGGCTGTTCTCTGATATTCTACGCCCGATGGGCTTGACGAGACTCCAGAAACTTTCACTCTTCGGTCGGACCCTATCGAGTATCGCGACCATTTGGTATGCCAAGCTGGAGGATTCAGTGAAAAGGAGTTGGGAGGAGATGGCCGAGGCCTTCGTCGCTCAATATTCGTACAACACCCAGATTGAGGTCATGACTCGTGATCTTGAGGCTACACGGCAAGAGCCGAAGGAAGGCTTTTCTGACTTTGTCACATGATGGAGGGCTAAGGCCTCCATGATGACAACTTGGCCACTCGAGAAGGATCAGATAAGGCTGGTTGTGCGCAACCTCCAACCCAAGTTGATGCAGAAAATGATCGGCTTACCCCTCCCCACTTTTGTGGACTTACACGAGATCGGGGTACAGATTGAGGACGCTATGAAGCAAGGTCTGATCGACCCAGAAAAGGAGCAACCTAGGAGGGCATTTACACGTGGTTCGAATGCAGCTACCAATAGTAGTGCAGCCGCAAGAACTTCTGATGTAAGCATGGTCACCACCACCATATCGAAAACAGCTACACCCTTCACCGGTGCATTCGGAACTAGCTCACAAGCAACCAAATATCCACCCTGAGGCCAGAGGACTTTTACCCCACTATACATGCCTCTGTCCAAAGCCCTGGGGGTTCTAATCAGGAAAAGGGCATTTGAAGCCCCTAGAGCTGCGGCCATTACCAGACAAACTTCCTTCTTCCCATAACCCGGCCAAATATTACGCCTTTCACCAACAACACGGTCATGACGCCGACTCCTGCTACAGACTACGTCATGAGATTCAAGATCTCATTGACAATAAGGTAATATCGCCTCCAGAAAAACCAAATGTTACTACCAACCCTCTCCCACCACATAACCAAGCTCCACCACCCAAGCATATCAACTTGATCCAAACCACGGTCATTCCATATGACCCAAGCATATACATCACACCCTTCCACCTACCTAAGCCTGAGGTGTTCATCCCAGACAGCACAGACTTGTGCATGTTGGGCACCTCCCTAACCCAGCCCGAGCCAGTGGTGGCGACTGTCGGAGACAGAACTGGGATGACTTTCGAGGAGAATGGGAGTATTGGTTCAGAACCTGAGATATCTGGGAGCTTTATTGAGGAAGCATACAACCTGTGTGGTTATATCGTGTCAACAGATCAGGCAAAGCCGAGGGTAGAGTTGCCAACTAGGGCAGAGGTCAATGTGGTTCGGGAAGACGGGCCAAGTCATGAGCTAGATGCCTTAGCAGAGTTGGAAGAGGACATTGGCAATCTGCAGTTCTTTAACGAGCAGGATCTAAGGGATGTGAGCATCAACTGGTTCAACTTGAATTGAGCGACAGATGCTATAGGGTGGCTCAGTGACGAGCCAGATGTTGTTGAGGAGTCTAAGCCGAAATAGGGGCAGTCTACAATTGGAACATCTATAGTGGCCGGAATGGTCGAGAACAAGAAAGAATCGCCGGAGAGCACTGGTGCAAAGAATTAGCTCGAGACTTGGGCAGTTTGTGTACAACAGACACCAAACAGGAGGCTGTATTGAGAAGGTTTGAGCAAGAGAGGATCGATAATGGTGAAAGGGCTAGAAAAGCCAAGGCACCTGAGGGGGCAGAATGTATTGAGAATACGAGAACAACTACGGCGGAACCAGACAACTGTCTGTCGGTTGCCGATGGGATGTGGTGGGAGGACGACGACTTACGTCTTGCCCACATTGACGAAGACTGGGGGCAGACCAACCAGATAACACCTGGTACGTCGAGGAGGTTGACCATATGACCAGGAGTGGGCGGTATTTCAAGCCCCCACACTTGGACCAGCCAGAGGCGTCTAGGAAGGACAAAGAAAATGAGAGGCAGAAAGAAAAACTGTTGGAAGAGGAGGCAATGCTGAAACAACTGAAGAAGATTCAAGCAGACATCTCCATCTGGGGACTGCTTATGGCCTCGAGGGTTCACAGACAAGCCGTCCTTACAGCCATGGATAGGGCCAAGCTTTCAATTGATACAACTCCTGAGCAGTTGGTAGGGTTGGTTTTCCCAGGAGGAGCTTCCCCAACCTTGACCTTCACCGACAAAGAACTACCACCTGAGGGCTCTGATCATAACAAGCCACTCTATGTCTCTGTGGAGTGTAGAGAGAAATAGATACCGGTGGTCCTGATTGACACAGGATCTGCAATTAATGTATGTCCGTCAAGAACGGCATATGCTATCGGGTTGAAGCCCACAGATTTTGTGCCTATGGCCCAGGTGATACGGGCCTACGATAATACTAGCCGGGAGGTGATGGGGACCGTACGGATTAAGACTCAGGTTGGCTTGGGGCAGTAGGACGTTGAGTTTCATGTCTTGGATGTCCCAGTCACCCTTAATCTACTCCTCGGGCGGCTGTTACTGCACCAGGTGCAAGTCGTCCCTTTCATCTTACACCAGATGTTGAAGTACCCCCATGAGAAGGGGGTGGCAATTGTTTTTGGAAATTCTTCAATACATCCACCGCCAAAGGTTTCTACACCAGTTCTGGAGATTGAGCATGGCACAGAGGATGTATTTCTGTCAAGATTCACCTTAGCTGTGGCCCGGGTTGTACAGGATTTGCTGGCCATTGATGAGGGGCTATACGTAAGTGCACAATCTGTCTACCTCATGAACAAGCTGCAACACATGCCCAGAATGGGATTAGGGCAAAGTGGCCGGAAGGGCACCGCAGCGTTGACTGAAGTGCCGCATAACCCATATACCTTTGGCTTAGGGTACTCACCTACCAAGGATATAGCGATCCCAGTTTTCCCTCCATTGGTTATTGTATTCCGGACTTGGTTCAGTGGATGTCTGCTGTTGTATATGTTGCATTTCTGTCCTTTAATTCTTTGTATTTGAGTTTTAGGATGTGTTGGGCAGGTTTGTTACAGGTTGGATGTGTTTTTGAAACAAATGGTTGTTGCCCAGTTTTTGGTGTCTTCGCTCGAGCGAGTCTTTTGTCGCTCGAGCGAAATCTGTGTTTTAGTTCCTTCGGTTGAGCCAGGGTTCCTTTCCTCGAGCTAGGGTTCCTTCGCTCGAGCGAGTTTTGAGTGATGTGTCTGTTGGCTCGAGCGTGCATCTGCGTCTGAGTTTGGAGTTGTGTTTCTTGGCTCGAGCGAGATTTCCTTCGCACGAGCGTGCTTCTGGGTTGTAGACCTGAAGCTTTATGTTGTCGGCTCGAGCAAGGCTTTCTGTGCTCGAGCGAGGTATGTCTGTGTCTGGTCGCTCGAGCAACCAATCCTTCGCTCGAGCGAGCCTCGAGTATATCAGATTGCAGCAGCAGTCTCCTTCATCACTTTTTGATCCTCTTTACATCTCAAACCCTAGATCCGACTCTCTCTCTCTCTACATATACCTTCTCTCTAGAAATACACTTGGTTCTTGGGAGTCCCTTTGTAAAAACTGTGGAGCTTGGTGTGGGCTACATTTTGATCCGAAAATCATTGGGTTTGGAGCATCTCGAGTTTTCTTCATTCTTCTCCATTGAGTCTCTCCATTTGAGGTAGGGATAACCTACTCCTCTCTATGAGTTTTAACATAAACGTTGGGCATTTTGGATAGATGGTGTTGTTTGGGAATTTTGGGAAAGTTAGGGTTTGTTTTAAAGTTATAAAAATGGGGTTTTCAATTGTTAAACTCCATGTGTATGTGAGACCTTGGAAAATGGAATTATTGTTGTTAAATTGATGAAATTGAGCCTTAAGGTTGATATTTGAAAAATGGGGAAAATGCCCTAATTATGTTGAATAATTAATTTGAATAATTAATTTTGGGAAAATGTGAAATTGAGTTGAAAGTCATGAAATTGGGAAATTATGGAATTGAATGGTGTAGTTGGATAAATAAATCACTCACCTATGGAAATGTTGATATTTGATCTGTTTGATGAATTTATTATCTGTTTAGAAATAACTGCTTTGGGCTATCGGTGGAGGATAGCCTTGATTGTTGTAGACACCGTATGTTGATTAGGGAAAACTGAAACCAATCAAATGTGTTATGTCATTGAATATGACGGTTGAATTGTCACATTGAATATGTGCCTGGATTGATCATTGTATATGATTAACTGTTTAAATACATTACATATGTATCTTGTTTGGGAGGAGATAGGGGATGTGCTCCACGGTTTGGGAGGAGATAGAGGATGTACTCTCAAACCTGTTTGGGAGGAGATAGGGGATGGACTCCATTGATAACTAAGTTGGCCGGAGTGTTTAGGGTGAAAGTCCCGAAATCCAAATTGCGTGTGCATAACGTAGATAAATTGAAGTATTGAATTGTTAATATGAGTTGTAGTCTCATTTGAAATTAAAGTGTTGAAGAATTAATAATGTGGGTTGTAGTCTCATATTAATTGATCATGATTGAAGTATTGTTAGTATGAGTTATAACTCATTATAAGCTGTCTGGATGAGTAGAGAACCATATCTATGAATTGGTTTGGATAATAAAACGGAAACAGATTGGTTATGATAGAGATGTATGTTTGTCTATATGCGTTAAACATTTATCAAATGCTAATGTTTTAGTTATTGCTCATATTTGGTTTAGTATATCTCTGCTGGGCTTTGGCTCACCCTATATGGGACATCATTTTCAGGTCCATGTGATATGCCACCTCCAAGGACGTAGCTTGGGAGGCTGAAAGATCTTTTGTTGTTATCTTTTTGGTATTACATGTAAATTCAAGCCAAGGGCTTAATGTGTCTTGAGTTAGTACTCTCTTTTTGTAACCAAGTGTTGGCTTGGAAAGTTGTAAGCCCGTAGGGCATTTACTTTTGTTGTCAACCTGTAATACTTTTGTAATGAATACTTTGATAAATGGAAATATGCTTTATTCTCTTATGCCTATGGATGTCTTGAATGTTAGGTTATATGTATTATTTTGAGGGCGTTACAAAGGAGGATTGGGCAAGGAAATGAAGAGAAATGGCCAGAAGAGCCAAGGCTAAGCAAGCTGGGAAGCGCTACGAGCTGGTGCACAGACCTATTTAGGGAACCTTGAATGGACACTTTGTCCGGGAGGGGGAAGATTTCCCGTTTTGCGACTTTTCAGAGCCCTGGTTGAATTCAGAGAAGCGGCGTTTGCCCGGCTTTGAAATCTTTTTTGACCTTCAGTTGTCGGGGGATGAAGTTGCCGAAGAGCAGACAAACCCACCAGCTGAGGCCGAACAGTGCAAGGAGGAAGAGTCCGAGAGCATAGAAATTGAGATGGGGGTAGCACTGGCTTGTCTCCTCTCAGATCCTCATATCGTACCAGAGTGCTTGGGGGATAACTTCTCAGTTTCCATGATCGAGGATGAAGCGGCCGTGGGCCCATCTTCTGGCATTCTCGATGTATCCATCGCACCCTTCCTCGTCTGGCAATACGAGGAGGGCTTTTTATCTAGTAGTTCTGGGTCAGGTAGTGAACATAAATCTGATTCCACAGAGTCTGTGGAGTGGGAATCAGATTCCGATTCATCCGAGTCAGAGTTCGGTATTCCTGGGGGTGATAACTCGGATGCCACTGTCCTGTCTAGGTCGTCTTTTTCATTTTCCTTTGAGTCTGTTGTAACTGAAGAATCAGACAATCTAGAAGTTGCTAATGAGAGTGGTGCTGCTGTAGCTTTTGAGTACTTTTTTGTGCCTTTAGTTTATTGCATTAATAAGGACTTTCAAAATTTTGATGAAAACGATGAAGAAGAAATTCCTTCGGTTTTACAATGTTTGATTGATCAAGAGCATGAGAGGCTTTGTAAAACCTTTGGTTGATAAAATCACTTCAATTAACGTTGGTACTGAAAAGGATCCGCGGCTGGTCCAGATCAGGTCCACGTTGTCTTCTGAGGAACGCGAGCGCTTAGTCGATTTATTAAAAGATTTCAAAGATGTTTTCGCGTGGTCCTACGAAGACATGCATGGAATTGATCCTGAGATTGTACAGCACTAGATCCCTCTTGACCCAGAGGCCCGACCTGTTAAGCAGAAACTCCAAAGGATCCGCCTGGACTGGGCCCTGAAAATCAAAGAAGAGGTCACCAAGAAGATTGACGCAAGGTTCCTGTTAGTATCTGAGTATCCAACTTGGTTGGCCAACATAGTTCTGGTGCCGAAAAAGGATGACAGAATTTGGGTATGTGTAGTGTACGGGGAGCAAATATTCCGGCGTGCCCGTATTCCTTTCTTCCGAGCTCCGTCGATGTCCGATCACCTGCGAGCAAATAATGGTGAGCTACCCGGCGGTGTGTGGACGGAAAAACCCTCCGACGGTCAAGTTAGCACACACCTTAGGACGGATAGAGAGAGGGGAGAGAGTCTTTTTGTGTAAGAAATCCTTACAGATGTGTTCGTGTGTCCCGTATGGGGGGCGCAGTCATGCTTACATACCTTCTGTGCCCCATATCCACTCCCTGTCATCTCCTGACACGTGGCTCTGCTATCCCATCTGTCATCATAAACCATGCCGTTCATCACCTGCTCTCAACTGCCTGCCAGCATAGCTGGAGCTCGGCAGCCGAGCTGCCCTACCTCGGTCATACCATGCTTCATACCTTAAGCGCCTGGCCGGATAACCGAATGAAGGACCGGGCTAGGCGGCATCTCGGCAAAGCTTAACCCGGGCTCCTCCTTTGGTCGGCCTCCCCGCCGGTCAATCAACTACCTCGGCTGACCGCGCCTTTCCGAGCGCCGGCCTCTCGGTCTGTCTGGTCTCGACAATCCTCGGACCGAGCATCCCAGTCTGACCGGTCGCCTCCTGGCCGAGCACCTTCTGCACGGTCCGGGGCAGCACACAGTCCAAACTCTGCCCGGCCCAAGTTCTGGTAGCCCAACTCCGGGTGAACAGTCGATCATTTCGGCCCAATGCTTTGCTGGGCCCTCAACTTGTTCGGTCCACACCTCGGCCCAGCACCGGAGCATAAATCACCCTCTCAATTGCCCCTTAATTCCGTCCGCGGAAGCGTGACTGGGATTATTCACCTCGTCCGAGATAACATTTCTCCGGTCGTCAAGATGCCAAGCTTCGACCGAGCTAGTTGACGCAATTGTCCGCAGATTTGACCGGTTATATTCCTCGGCTGACCTATTCTCGTTGAAAGTAGCTCGGTTGGCTCTTCGTCTTTTCAACCCGTCGCTTCAGTCCTGCCAAAGCCATAAATGGCGACACGTGGCGGTCTGCCATTGGTCATCGGGCAGCCAACCCGCCGTTTTTGCCAGAATTTGAATTTGGGCGGCCTTTCACTCTTATATACACACGGCCTTCCTACGCCATTCCTCCTTACTGCCTTTCTACCATCTGACGATCCAGAGCTCAAGCCCTCTCCTCTATCTTCGACTGTCATTTCTCATTCTTGGAAGAACAGCCCCCATCCTCCAAAGGTAAGGTTTTCGATCCCCCTAGTTGCTATTTTCTTTCATTTTACGCACATTAGGGTACAAAAACATAGCTATTAGGGCATAGGTCGTAGAATCCGCATCAAACCTTCCACTGTTCTTGGTGTTCTTCGTCTGCCTGAAGAACACTGAAGAACTGGGGTGAACCGGGCTCTAGGCCTTCTTTTGATCCAAAAAACCAAACAAACCGGGCAAACAACATGTTTGTTTCAACCAAGGCGAAAACCGAGATAACAGAAGGACTCGGCCGTTCAACCGGGCTAACATCTGATCCGCTTGGGCGACCGGGCTCCTTAGATAGAATAGACAACCGAGGTGGTTTGGCACACTTGATGGCCGAGCTAAATCCAGCACCTTCGCGCGACCGCGCTAACACTGCCATCCTTTTCCTGCAGAGTCCAAGGGGACCACCGTCATTCCTGAGGCTCTCAGGACCGAGCTGCAGCCAATTACCACCGTGCCCAACCCATCAACCGGGCTATAGTAAGTCGGCCTCGAATGGGGAAATTCCGCTTCCTAGTGGACACTCCGGCCGCGCTAGCCGCTTTCAGAGAGGATTACGGCGTCCCGGCCGACGTCCATCTCGAGCTGGCCGAAGAAGAAACCACGCCTTGGGGTAGGGAGGAATGCCCCTTCACCGTGCTGTCCATTGTCGAAGGGGGCCTTCGTTTCCCTCTTAACCCGCTGATTACCGAGTTCTTACGCCGAACCGGGCTAGCGCCAACCCAAGTGTCCACCAACACTTACAGGATAATAAATGGCGTGCATGAGTTAAATAACCGGTTAGGCATAAGCCTAGGTTTAGCCGAGATCCTACGCCAATACACACTTGGCCACACCGGCGATGGTCTCGCCTATTACTTGAAGATTCGACCGGGCCGAGAAAAAATCGTAACCGGCACACCAGACAAGGATCTTCATGACGATGATTTCTTCTGGGTGTCTGGTAACTATGAAACAGCCGAGACACCGGGCTGGATGATTAGCAAAAGTTTTGGGAGCACATGTAAGCTGCGCAAATAATCTCGGTTTACATACTTATGTTTTTCGCAGTCTAATCATTCTCTTGTTTCTTTTGCAGCCATCCAAGCCTTGCAAGCCAACTACAACTTCCCCAACGTAGAGGCGATCAGGACCACGCTTCGCTACCGGGATCGTGACTGTAACCAACTACTCGGCTACAGTCCTACATATAGATATTCCGCTCCCCACTGGAGTAAAGTAACCGACTTCCTCAGAGCTCCTTCGCCACCGCCAGATCCAACCCTTCCCGACGTCCCGTTAATCCGGTTAACAGACGAGCAAGAAATGGCCAAGAGAAGTCGAATCAAGAACCTTCTCACCGCCACATCTGCCGAGGTGCCGAGTGTGGTAACCCGGTCGCCAACCGCCGGTCAATCCAGTGGCGCCGTGGTTGCCCTAGCCACTCCATCCGCCGGGCAATCCAGCCGAGAACCTTCCGCGCGGCGGGCCGGGAAAAGAGCTCGGGCAGATCCGTCCGCCGAGCTAGTCATCGAGCTCGCCACCGAGCATCCCACGGACGCCCCCGCCCCAGTGCCAGCCTGGCGCCCACATCTGAAGCACCGGGGTCAGGACATCCCGGCGACGGCTTCGATCAAGGCTGACAAAGAGCATCTGCTCGCCTTTGATCTGTCCAAAGCATTCCTACTACCGAGCGACGTGGTTGGCAGCGACCACGTCCCTGACACTCGGTTAGTCAAGTCATCAGTAAAGTCCATGGCCAGGGTAAGCCAATGCAGCTCTGAAAATTTTCCTAAGTGTTTGCCCGGTTCCGTTTCTCATCAACTTTGTTTTTTGCAGGCCATTCAAAAACAGCATCTGGTTTTGGAGCGCATCCACCGGCTTAGGCAAACGGCAAATGACACAGCCAGCCAGGTTGAGAGCCTTCAAGCCGAGCTGGGCCGGGCTAAGGCTTCCCTCCAGATAGCCAATGCTGACAACAACAGACTGCTCGGTCAGCTGGAGGCGGCCGAGAAAAAACAAAGTGAGCTCCAGATTGAGGTGGACGCTTTTAAGAAGACAAAGAGGAGAGCTTGCCGGGCTGCCAACAATGCCGGGTTTAACGAAGCCGAGAAGAACTACAAGAAGCAAGTCTTTGCAACACAAGACATCTTTTTCAAGGCTGGCTGGAAGTCCGCCTGCGAGCACCTCGGCCAGGGCTCCGACACCGATGTATTTACTAATCCTCCTCCCGCCAAGCTACCGGTCTACCTCGTGCCTTACGCAAATGATGTATTCAGTGCGCTTCAAGCGGAGGCCGAGGAGGGGCTTGAAGAAGGAAGCGATGAGACAGATTCGGAGGCTGAGGACGCCGAAGTGGAAGTGCAGCCCGGCCAAGTTGAGCCCGGTGCCCAAGAAGCGAGCCCAACCGTCAACCTTGAGGCTGCCGAGGATGAATTCACCAATCTATCCCCCTTGGTTTAGTTTTCTTTTCTTTGTATTTTTGCTTTCAATACTTTTGATGTAACCGGGCTCTGTCCCCACCTCTTGTAATGAATTGCTTTATCAATGAAAAATTTTGAATTTTCGCCAAGTGTTTGTCCGGTAGTAATCCATTCCATCTTCAGCAAACTATCTCGGTATAACTTATCATTGGAACACTTTGTCGACCGGAGTCCATAACACGGTCGAAGCAATTTGAGCATAACAAAACAAATTCATGCACCGAAATACCCACCTCGGTTGTAGCTAAGTTTGGACAAGATACCATGTTGGACAAGACGCCAACTCTTCCAACCGGAGTACTTCATCACGGTTGGGAATCCCAAGTTGGACAGAACACCATCTCTTCCAACCGGAGTACACCATCTCGGTTGGGAATCCTAAGTTGGACAAAACACCAACTCTTCCAACCGGAGTACACCATCTCGGTTGGGAGTCCTAAGTTGGACAAAACACCAACTCTTCCAACCGGAGTACACCATCTCGGTAGGGAATCCTAAGTTGGACAAAACACCAACTCTTCCAGCCGGAGTACACCATCTCGGTTGGGAATCCTAAGTTGGACAAAACACCAACTCTTCCAACCGGAGTACACCATCTCGGTTGGGAATCCTAAGTTGGACAAAACACCAACTCTTCCAGCCGGAGTACATCATCTCGGTTGGGAATCCTAAGTTGGACAAAACACCAACTCTTCCAACCGGAGTACACCATCTCGGTTGGGAATCCTAAGTTGGACAAAACACCAACTCTTCCAACCGGAGTACACCATCTCGGTTGGGAATCCTAAGTTGGACAAAACACCAACTCTTCCAGCCGGAGTACACCAACTCGGTTGGGAATCCTAAGTTGGACAAAACACCAACTCTTCCAACCGGAGTACACCATCTCGGTTGGGAATCCTAAGTTGGACAAAACACCAACTCTTCCAACCGGAGTACACCATCTCGGTTGGGAATCCTAAGTTGGACAAAACACCAACTCTTCCAACCGGAGTACACCATCTCGGTTGGGAATCCTAAGTTGGACAAAACACCAACTCTTCCAGCCGGAGTACACCATCTCGGTTGGGAATCCTAAGTTGGACAAAACACCAACTCTTCCAACCGGAGTACACCATCTCGGTTGGGAATCCTAAGTTGGACAAAACACCAACTCTTCCAACCGGAGTACACCATCTCGGTTCTAAACATTAAAACAAGAATCCGTGTGCTAAAGCAAAATTACTTCTATAATTTTGACAAAAAGAATTACATTCTGCTTTGCAAGCCAAAAAATTTCCTTACAAAAAGAGGAAAGTAAAGCTTAAAAATAATACAATTTCAAGTTGGCTGCATTCCATGGCCGGGGTATAGCTCTTCCCTCTAGATCCTCCAAATGGTAAGCCCCCTTGCCGGCCAGACCAGTGATCTTGTAGGGTCCTTCCCAATTTGCCCCTAGTTTGCCTTCTCCTGGCACCAGGGTGTTGCCCATAATCTTCCTCAAAACCCAATCCCCAACTTTGAACGGTCTGGGGTGCACTGTCTTGTTATGCTTCTTGGAGAGCTCTTGTTGGTAGGCGGCCACATGGATGAGGGCTTTCTCCCGGCGTTCTTCCGCTAAGTCCAGCTCCAAGGCAATAGCCTCGGCATTTAGCTCGGGCTCAAAACTCTCGGTTCTGAGGGTGGGCATTTCAACTTCCAAGGGTATGACCGCCTCCATGCCGTAAGCCAAAGCAAATGGAGTTTCCCCGGTTGAACGTCGCGGGGTTGTTCGGTATGCCCAAAGTACACTGGGCAATTCCTCAGCCCACTTTCCCTTGGCCTTTTCCAGCCGTTTCTTCAACCCATCCAGTATAGTCTTGTTTGATGCTTCGGCTTGACCATTGGACTGCGGGTAGGCCGGGGTGGAGTTGTAGAATTCTATCTTCAGATCTTCACAAAATCCTCTGAATAGGCGACCGTCAAACTGGGTGCCGTTGTCAGAGATCAAAATCTTGGGGACACCAAACCGTGTGACAACGTTCTGCCAGACAAATCGCTTCACGTCTTTCTCTTTGATGGTTGCCAAGGGCTCAGCTTCAACCCACTTTGTGAAGTAATCTGTGGCCGCGATGAAGAATTTCCGGTTGCCCGGTGCTGTTGGCAATGGTCCCACTATATCTAGCCCCCACATGGCGAAAGGCCAAGGACTGGTGAGGGGAAGAAGTTCCCTGGCAGGCTGATGGATCTGATGGGCGAATTTCTGGCATTTCTCGCACCTGCGGACATATTTTTGTGCGTCGGCCTGCATGCACGGCCACCAGTACCCCTGCGAAATAGCTCGGTAGGCCAAGGACCTGCCCCCGATGTGGCTGCCACAAATGCCTTCATGAATTTCGGACAAGAAGGCCTCCACACTGTTCGGGTGCACGCACTTGAGATACGGACCGGTGAAGGACTTCTTATACAACGCGCCTGATGGAGAGAGCCAAAACCGCTCTGACTTCACCCGGATTTTGTGTGCTTCTTTCTTGTCCGCTGGAAGAGTCCGGTCTCGGAGGAACGAGATCAAGGGGTCCATCCATGAAGGACCTAGCTCGGCGCAGAGTACATCCGTCTGCCCGGCGTTTTCAATGCTTGGCCGCGGAAGAAAGTCAATCAACAGGGGGTTTGGAGATGTGCTATCTATCATGGAAGCGAGGCCGGCGAGTTCATCAGCCCGGCTGTTTTCTTCCCGACCAATCTGCTGGACTCTGATTGCCTCAAACTGCTTGATATGGTCCCTGACCAGAGCTTGGTACTTCGCCATTCTGTCGTCCTTTGCTTCATAAATCCCTGAAACTTGGTTAACCACAAGCTGGGAATCACTATATACCAGAAGCTCGGCAGCCTTCATTTGGATTGCGCTCTTGAGCCCAGCAAGAAGCGCCTCGTACTCAGCCTCGTTGTTAGACGCCGGGAAGCCGAGTGTGATAGAATGCTCAATGGTTAGGCTGTCCGGGGAAATAAGAACGATACCAAGGCCGGCACCATGACGGTTGGACGCTCCATCAACAAAAAGCTTCCACATGTCCCCCACGAAAAGCTTCCAGCAGTCAGATGGGTCCTGAGAGTTGCGAAGGGCAATGGGATCACAACTGCTCGGCTGTGCGGTGTCAAGTTTGGTGTTGACCGGTTCAAAGTCAGTGCCCCTTGGTGATTCGACACCGGACTCAGCAAGTTGGTCCGTAATGCCCAAGTCCGTAGGCGAAACACCAGGTTGCGGTGTGAAGCCGGCCGCAGGTTCTGAGCTGCCTGGAACCATTCCTTCCCCCCTTGAGGATTCGGCACCGGACTCAGCAAGTTGGTTCAGAATGCCCAAGTCCGTAGGCGAATCATCAAGTTCTGAGCTGTGTGGAACCATTCCTTCCCCCCTTGAGGATTCGGCACCGGACTCAGCAAGTTGGTTCAGAATGCCCAAGTCCGTAGGCGAATCACCAAGTTCTGAACGGTGAGGAACCATTCCTTCCCCCCTTGATGATGCGGTACCAGACAGAGTGGATGGGTTGGTGATACACAACTCTGTCATCGCAGCACCGGGAGGTATTACCGTGCAAACTGAGGGAACGGCGATGGTGCGCGCTAACTCCGCGGCGCGACCGTCGGCAGCTGGTTGTGCCTCGGTTGGCATTGTCTGCGTCTCATCATCTGCCTCGGCAATGTCGACCGGGCATACCGGATGAGTGCCAGGTGAGAACTCGGCAACAAAATCGGCCAAGGTTTGGGCTTTGATCGCGGTGCGTGGCTGGAACTTCACATCGAACTGTCCCAACTCGACCGCCCATTTTAAAATTCGGCCTGAAAAGTCTGCGCGCTCAAACAAGGCCTTGAGGGGGAACTCGGTCAGTATGACGATGGTATGGGCGTGAAAATAATGTGCCAACTTCCTCGAAGCCATCATCAGTGCCAACGCAAGCTTTTCCAGCGGCAAGTACCTCGTCTCAGCCGGCAGCAAAGTCTTACTTACGTAAAAAATTGGGAGGTGCTTGATTCCTTCAGCCCGGACTAACACCGCACTTACTGCGTGCTGGGAGACGGCAAGGTAAAGGTAGAGTTCCTCACCGGGCTCTGGTGTAACCAACAGCGGCGGAGAAGACAAATAATCTTTGAGCTCGGTCAGAGCTCGGTCACACTCGTCATCCCATGAGGACTTTGACTTCAATGCTTGAAAGAAAGGGCGGCAGCGATCTGATGACCGGCTTATAAATCGATTAAGCGCGGCGGCCATCCCGGCCAGATGCTGCACGTCCTTAGCCGAGCTAGGCTGCTTCAACTCTTGCACGGCTCTAATCTGAGTAGGGTCTGCTTCGATGCCTCGGTTCGTGACTAAGAATCCCAAAAATTTCCCGGATCCCACACCAAAGGCACACTTCGAGGCGTTCAAGCGCAACTTGTATTTCTTCAGAATGGCGAACATCTCAGTTAAGTCGGACAAATGGCTTGCCTCATGTCGGCTCTTTACCACCATATCGTCGATGTAAGCCTCCATTGTCCGACCGAGCAAAGGAGCAAACATTTTGGTCACCATCCTCTGAAAAGTTGCCCCGGCGTTTTTCAAACCAAAGGGCATAACTCGATAGCAGAAGAGTCCCCTTGGAGTCGTGAAAGAGGTGATCTCTTGGTCAGGCCCATGCATGGCAATCTGGTGGTAGCCGCGGTACGCATCCAAGAAACTGAGCCGACTGTGTCCAGCCGTCAAATCCACTAGCTGGTCAATGCGCGGCAAAGGGAAGCTGTCTTTTGGACAAGCTCGGTTGACTGTCTTGTAGTCGACACAAACTCGCCACTTTCCATTCTTCTTAGGCACCACTACCGTGTTGGAAATCCACCGAGGGTAGTGCACTTCCCGTATTGCTCGTGCTTCAAGCAAGTTTTTTACCTCCTCTGCCACTACCTCGGCGTGATGCAGCGCCGACCTCCTTGCTCGCTGGATGACTGGCTTGGCGCCAGGGAAGACATTGAGGTGATGGCAGATAAAACTTGGGTCAAGGCCGGGCATGTCGTAGGGCGACCATGCAAAGACTTCGATATTCGCCATCAAAAACTCAATCATCTCGGTTCTCTCCATGGCCGAGAGACTTGAACCGAGCAAGAAGAATCTGTCCGGCTGCTCGGCATCAATCCGCACCTCAACCAATTCTTCAACTGCCTTGTCTTCTGCTTTGGTGCCAACATCATCCAAGACACTCTGGTCCTCCGGTCCCTCGATCATTTGAACGAATCCTTTGGCAGCCCGGCTCCCGTTGACCGCCACGAAGCACTGCTTGGACATGACCTGATCACCCCAAATCTCCTCGATTGCCCCCATAGCCGAGGGGAATCTCATCACCTGGTGGTAGGTCGATGCTACGGCTTGCATGGCGTGAAGCCATCCTCTTCCAAGGATAAGGTTGTATGTGGAAGGCACTTGTAGCACCCAAAACTCCACTTGCTTGACCACGGATCCCGCTTTGACCGGCAGGATAATCTTTCCCAATGGCCACTCCGGCTGCGAGTTAAATCCAACCAGTGGCGAAGTGGCCGGTGCCAAGTCTGTCTCACGAAGTTTGAGCTGTTTGAACGCATCATAATACATGATCTCGACCGAGCTTCCCTGATCGATCAAGATTCGTCTAACATCAAATTCTTTGACGCGTAGTGTTACGACAAGAGCATCGTTGTGCGGCGTCTGGATACGCTCTAAATCCCTTGAGGTGAAACTTTCTCCTCTGTCTTCCCCCTTTTGATGGCAGGCTGTACTGACAAAACCTCCCTCATATGCTCTGCCTTCTTAATCATGCCCCGGAGTTCGCAAACACGCTCCGGTTCCACGATTCCGTGGATGACATTAATTACTCCCAGAGGTGGTGCATCTCGGTCGCCCTGTCCCCTGGGATCGACCGGAGCCTGATTCGGTTTCACTCCGCCATCAATGTAAAGGTCCAGATGCCCGGCCGCAACCAGTTCTTCCAAGTGTTGTCGCAGAGGCAAACAATCCTCAGTCCGGTGGCCCCTCTCTCGGTGAAACGTACAACGATACCGCGGATTGTACCCCTTTTGTCCATCGCCCAACTTAGCAGGAAACCGGACATACTCCTCGTCTCGAATTTCGCTAAGTATGCGATAGATTGGAATCTTGAAGACCGTGGTTATGCCAGTCCTTGCCTTCATTCTCCTGTTTGCGTCCTCAACGTCATCACGGGGGTAGTCATCCCGGTCATTCCGACGTCCTCTACCCCGGTTTTTACGATTTGAACCTCGGTCTGATTCCTCTGCCCGGTCATTTGAGCGGCTGGACTCTTGCCCAACTGCGTGCACTTTGCCTGCTGTCTTCTTGTCTGGTCCGACCGGAGTGGCCTTCACGGTGGAAGCTGACGCATCATCCTCCACTCGGATGTGCTCATTGATGCGCTGCATGAGCTGGCCCATGGAGGTCGGTTGGTGCATGGTAAGCGAGTCCCGCAGTCTATGTCCGACCGGGAGACCTCGCTTATACTGCGTGATGGCAAGGTTGACCGGGCAATCCAGGATCTCGTTGAAGGTCTCCCAATACCTTGAATTGTATGCCTTCAGTGTGTCGCACGGTTCTATCTTGACACTCAGCAAGTGATCAACTTCCTTTGGTGTTTTTGTGTTGGTTTTGAAGCGCGTAACAAACGCTTCGGCCAACTGATGCCACCGTTGTATGCTCCCTTCCGGCAACCTCTCAAACCACTTTAAGCCCAGCTCACCTAAACTGGACGGGAAGATTAGGCACATAAGTCCGTCATTCCGCCTATGTCCGGCCATGACCTGACGGAAGTGGCTCACATGCATGTAAGGATCGGTTTTGCCGTCGTAGAGCGTGAACTTAGGCTGGTGGAAGCCTGCCGGAAGCGGCGTTGTTTCTATTTCCAGGGAAAAAGGGGTGGCACTCAGCCTGGCCAGGTCTGTATCTTCAAATGCTGGCACTGTTTGGCGGGGTGGAGGCATTCCGACCTCCTCGCTGGCATGAACCCCATAGGAGAGCCGCTGGAAAGCTGGTATTCTCTGAGCTTCGCGCCGGCGAGCCCGCTCCCTTAATACTGCCCGTAAGTCCTCTGACTGAGCTGAATAAGAATACCTCAACGTCGTCGCCGGACGTGAGGGTTTGTAGGTGCTGTCTTGCGCGCTGGACTTTTCTGCACGCACGTCGGAATCACCAACCTGGTAACTTCTGGTGATAGATATGGACTGAGTATGTCGTTGGCTCTGTCCGCCTGAACGGCGGGATAGGGTGCGCTCACTGTGGTCACCCACTCCAGCTACACCTTTCCCTTTGACATGCCGTTTAAGATCCTCCATCTCCGCCGCCATCCGCCTGATGACAGCGTCTTGGTCCCTTAACTTGCTTTCCAGTCGCCTGGCGTGTGAGTCTCTCCGCCGGTGACCGTCTGGACTCCGTGAATGCCCATGACTCCTTCCGCGCTTATCCCGCGCGTCTCCTGACTGTCCCCCAGTGGGCGTCCCCAACTCAGCCATTGGATGGACGACAGGTGGTCCCTCTCTCCTTCGGGTATACTCCGGGGTGGCTCCATCGATGGCGGACAACGGGAACTCGTCGTTGTTTGCCATGGACGGCGATCAGATGAACCTGGAAGACAAGGTTTTGTCTGTCGGCTTTCCCACAGACGGCGCCAATTGTACGGGGAGCAAATATTCCAGCGTGCCCGTATTCCTTTCTTCCGAGCTCCGTCGATGTCCGATCACCTGCGAGCAAATAATGGTGAGCTACCCGGCGGTGTGTGGCCGGAAAAACCCTCCGACGGTCAAGTTAGCACACACCTTAGGACGGATAGAGAGAGGGGAGAGAGTCTTTTTGTGTAAGAAATCCTTACAGATGTGTTCGTGTGTCCCGTATGGGGGGGCGCAGTCATGCTTACATACCTTCTGTGCCCCATATCCACTCCCTGTCATCTCCTGACACGTGGCTCTGCTATCCCATCTGTCAGCATAAACCATGCCGTTCATCACCTGCTCTCAACTGCCTGCCAGCATAGCTGGAGCTCGGCAGCCGAGCTGCCCTACCTCGGTCATACCATGCTTCATACCTTAAGCGCCTGGCCGGCTAACCGAATGAAGGACCGGGCTAGGCGGCATCTCGGCAAAGCTTAACCCGGGCTCCTCCTTTGGTCGGCCTCCCCGCCGGTCAATCAACTACCTCGGCTGACCGCGCCTTTCCGAGCGCCGGCCTCTCGGTCTCTCTGGTCTCGACAATCCTCGGACCGAGCATCCCGGTCTGACCGGTCGCCTCCTGGCCGAGCACCTTCTGCACGGTCCGGGGCAGCACACAGTCCAAACTCTGCCCGGCCCAAGTTCTGGTAGCCCAACTCCGGGTGAACAGTCGATCATTTCGGCCCAATGCTTTGCTGGGCCCTCAACTTGTTCGGTCCACACCTCGGCCCAGCACCGGAGCATAAATCACCCTCTCATGTAGACTTCAGAGATCTGAACAAAGCCAATCCGAAGGACGACTTTCCTCTGCCGCATATCGACGAATTAGTGGACTTCACAGCAGGGCATGTATTGCTCTCTTTCATGGATGGGTTTTCAGGCTACAATCAGATTTTGATGGCACCTGAAGGTAGGGAGAAGACTGCTTTCCCCCCCCTGTGGGGAACCTACTGTTATAGGGTGATGCCGTTCGGTTTGAAGAATGTTGGGGCTATGTATCAATGGGCTGCGACCACGATCTTGCATGATACGATCCACAAAGAGGTTAAGGTGTACGTGGATGACATGATTGTCAAGTCCAAGGAAAGAGAGGGCTACTACACCGCCTTACTGAAATTTTTCCAATAGATCAGAGAATATCGGTTACGGCTGAATCCTCGAAATGTACTTTCGGTGTTACAGTAGGGAAAATGTTGGGGTTTTTTATTACACAAAGGGGTATCGAGGTCGATCCTTGCAAAATCAAGGCCATCTTAGAAATGCCACCACCGAGGACTAAAAAGGAGGTGCGAGGCTTTCTGGGTAAAGTGCAATTCATAAGACTGTTTATTGCAAAATTAACCTTGACTTGGGAACCACTACTTGGTCTCCTGAAGAAAGGAAATAAGTCCCAATGGGATGACCGATGCCAAGTTGCTTTCGAGCAGATCAAGCAATATTTACAGAACCCACTTGTGTTGTCACCACCTGAGCCGGGAAAACCGTTGATTCTGTACCTATCAGTGACTGAAACGACAATGGGCTGTATGCTTGCACTGGAGTCTGAGGATAAAGTAGAGAAAGCTATCTACTACCTGAGCAAGAAAATACTAGACTACGAGGCCCGCTACACTCCACTGGAGAAGGCTTGTCTGGCCTTGGTATGGGCTACCAGGAAGTTGAGACACTACCTGTTAGCTCACTCTGTAATACTGGTTTTGAGATTAGATCCCATCAAATATCTCTTCGAGAAACCAGCACTTACGGGTAGGCTAGCCCGTTGGTTGCTTCTGCTTTCTGAATTTGATTTGAAGTACATGACGCGCAAGTCAGTGAAAGGGAGAGCGGTAGCAGAGTTCCTAGCCGACCACCCAGTGGAGGGAGATGAAACAGTTGAATATCTACTCCCAGATGAGGCCATTCTGCATGTTGAAGAAGAAACTTGGACTATGTACTTTGACGGAGCGTCAAACCGATACGGGTACGGGATAGGGGTGTTGCTGATAGCACCCGACAATTCCTGTATACCTTTAGCATTAAAACTCTGATTCAAAGTATCGAATAGTGAGGCAGAATATGAGGCGTGTATTGCTGGATTGGAAGCCTCCCTTTAACTAGGGGCAAAACGGTTGGATGTCATCGAGGACTCAAACCTTGTTGTATCGTAAGCTAAAGGAGATTGGAAAGTTAAAGAAGAAAAGATGAAGATCTATCATCAGACCTTGGACGTTCTGATTCCTCAGTTTGAAAAACTGGACTTCGCCCATCTGTTAAGAGAGAACAACAGGTTCGCTGATTTATTAGCAACTCTATCTTCTATGATAGACATCCCGTTTGGAGTCCGGATGCGTCCAATCATTATTGAACAGAAATTCGTGCCAGCCTACGAGCTGATTGTTGCCATAGATGAGGTACAAGACCAGGACCCCTGGTATTATGATGTCTGGAACTTCTTGGAAAAGGAGGCTTATCCACCAGGGGCAAATGCCAAAGATAAGAGGGCAATTCGAAGAATGGCTACACAATTCATCATTTGCAGGGGTAAACTGTACAAGAGAGGTCATCTGGGAATGCACAAACTGTGTGTCGATGCTGAAGAATCGAGGCACCTGATGGAGGCCATCCATGGAGGAGAGTGCGGAGCACACATGAACGGGGTAATGCTAGCCCGGAAAATCCTCAGACAGGGTTATTACTAGTCAACTATGGAGGAAGATTGTATTAGTTTTGTTCGGCGATGCCACAAGTGTCAGATCCATGCAAATCGCATGAACATTCTGTCGTCGAAGCTGTATAACATGACTTCGCCATGGCCGTTTTCAGTCTGGGGGATTGATTTTATAGGAGTAGTCACTCCGAAGGGGTCGAATGGACATGGGTACATTCTGGTAGCGATAGATTACTTCACGAAGTGGGTCGAGGCCCAATCTTACGCGATATTGAAGGCATCGCATGTTGCTAAGTTCATCAGAAATAACATTATCTGCCAGTATGGAGTCCCGAATGAGATTATCTCGGATAATGGTTCCCACTTCAAGAAGGAGGTGACAGACTTGTTGGAGAAATACAATGTGGCTTTTCATAAGTCATCTACATACAGGCCGCTGACCAACGGAGCAGTTGAGGCCGCCAACAAGAACATCAAACACATTCTGCAGAAGATGGTGGAAACCTACAGGGACTGGCCAGACAAGCTGCCATTTGCTTTTTGGGGCTACCGGACTTCAATTCGAACTTCTACTAGGGCAACTCCGTATTCCTTGGTTTATGGGATGAAGGTTGTTTTGCCTATCGAAGTTGAGGTTCCGTCGTTGCGAGTAATGGCCGGGTGCCAGATAGCTGAGGCAGATTGGCAGCAAAACAGATTCGAAGAACTCATGCTGTTTGATGAAAGAAGGCTAAAAGCACTGTATCACGTCCAAGGGTATCAACGAAGAATTGCCAGGGCTTTCAACAAGAAGGTTAAGTCCAGGAATTTGAAGAAAGGGGATTTGGAGCTTAAAGACAACCGAGCTTCCATCCACGACCCCAGGGGCAAGTTCAGACCTAATTAGACTGGTCCTTACATCATCAAGTCTATCTGGTCGGGTGGAGCTGTTATTCTAATGGATTTAGATGGCCTTGAATTCTTCCAGCCGATCAACATGGACAAGTTGAAGAAATATTATCCCTGAGTGGCTCGCTAGGCCGAAAACCAGAAAGGGCGACCTAGGCAAAAGTTAGAGCATGGAAAATTTGAAATAATAAAAACTGAGCTCATAAGGCTGAAAACCCAGAAAGGGCAGCCTTGGCAAAAGTTAGAGCGCAAAAGGAGAGTGTTAATACACGAGTGAACCTAAACTGAACTATGTAAGGCTTGATTCCCATCTTCGGGATACGTAGGCAACTTCATTTTGAAGTCCAGCCATAAACATTTCTAAATCAACTTTGTCCATGCGATCATGTTGGTCATCTTTGTCTTTTCTGCATCCAAGAGCTCGGTTGTGATCGCCAGTGCAGTGTTGTTCAGACTAGGGGCAACTTTCCAGATGATTGGATCCGGGTTGTACATCTCACTGATAGATCTCGGGTGTGTCCAGTTGTGATCCATATCGAAAATGGTTTTGAAAAGTTTTAATAAAAGTTGATTTTGTTCAAATTAATCCTTTTACAACTTAGACCATTTTTGGACCAAACGAAAAATTTTCAGTACCCACAACCTTCAATTACATTGATTTCAGTATAGAGTTCTCTTACTCTTGAATACAAATTGAAGTTGCATTTTATTACATTCATAAAGAAAACTTGAAAGTACTAATTAAAGGAAATAAACTCGGGGCATAGTCAGGTGTTTCTGCGCCCCCTCCCAGAGCTTGTGGAAGCCTCTGATGCCAAAGTAGGCCCAACCTGCACCTCTTCATCGAGCCAAGCTATGCACTCATTAGAAAGGGTACAACTGAGAGTGGGAGCGGGGGCCAGAAGCTCTCTTGTTCTCCATGCTGTGGCATACCGAGCTAGCTATGCGCCTCGGACTGGAAATGCAGTATGGTACTCTATCCCCTCTTCCGGGCAAGTCTGATCATGCCCAAATTGGCACCAGAATCGAAACGGGAAGTAAAAGACACAGTGTGTCAGTCTAATCAGTTGAATGCCCGGTTGCCGGGACATGCTGCAGCTCTTCGCCGCCAGATTAAGCCAGGGGCAACGCCAAGCAATGTTGACGGCAGATAGGCTGCACATCCATTCGCACCACCATCCCTCATCTGGGCATCAACTAGTCGTTGCCGGAAGAAATAGCTACGTGCTGAATATGCTGGGCATGAGTCCACCACTTTCAACTTATCCATCAACCAAATCTGGGGAGGGATGAAAAACATGAGCGATTAAAGAATAGAAAGGTGTACGTGAAGAGAAAAGGGTTTTGAGAAAAAAAACAAAGCCTGAGGGCCGAGTGATGTGAGGACTGCACATGTGAGTAGGGAGGGAAACATTACCTGCAGTAGTAGTGGACTCCCCGCGAATCTAGTTGTCTCCCGGCGATGGAAGGCATCTAAACCCATCAGTGTCTCAGCTAGTGTCATTGCAATGTAGCTCTTGCCCTCTTTTAAGCCCTGGGCAACCTCAATCAAATGGACGCTAAATCCTCCAAAGCTTGGGGCGAGCAAGAAGTGAGACAACATGCATAGACAAAGGGCGTGTCGCCGAAAACTCTGCCAAAAATGGTCGCCGCGGTCACCGGCGTCAGAAAACCGATGAATCAAGCTGGGAATGTCTAACTCCCTGTCGTGAATCAAAGATCGAGCGTCATGCAAAGTGAGCCCACACATCCGTCCTAAGGTTTGGATGTGGCCGAAGCAGAATTGGGGCAAGATCTCTTCATCGCCCTGAGATTCCATCAAAGCTTGGAAATCTTCGAAAGTAGGACATATCTTTTGTCCGCCAAAGTTGAAAACATGAGTTACCGGATTCTAACACCTAACCGCAGCATGAAGGAACGAAAAACGCAGTGGGGTGCTACTCAGCGTGAATAGTGCATTTATTCCGAAACCTCGAAAATTTAACTTTTCCGAGCCATCCAAGTTTGCAATCCAATTCCTGAGGTTTTGGACAAAAAATGCTTCCATTTGGGCAAAAATCGAGTTAGAATGAGAGAACCATGAAGCTTGAACCTTTATAGAGGATAAGGGGAGAGTGGAGGACAAGTGGCAAAAATCTGGTGATTCCCAGCCTCACTGGCCGACCGGCCAGTTAAAGTGGCCGACCGGCCCGTTTAAGTGGCCGACACTTTTTTTAAATGACCTACAGCCACTGTAGGTGGCCAACAGCCACTCCCTCTCTCTAGCAAGTAGCCTCTGGTCCTCTTGAAGTGGTTGAAGGGCTGTAATTTGTGTCTTGTTCTGTTTCAGAAGCATTTTGTTGTTTGGTTTTACTCATTTTGTTGAATTTGCTTCATTATCGAGTTGTTTAGTTTTGTTTATCGAGTTGTCGCTCTTTGATTATCGAGTTGTTGTTCTTTGCTTATCGAGTTGTTGTAATTCGTTTATCGAATTGTTCTTTCAGTTGTGTTATTTTGTTTGTTGTGTTGGTTCACTACCTGACTTAGCAATACACGAGTGTTCAATATTCATCAATCTTTTGTTATGCAAGAAAGCGCGATGCGATGTTTAGAATGTAAAATGCAACACTTTTTGAACAAAAAAGCTGCTTTTATTTCATCATGGTTTCTCTTTACAAAAGTACAAGCTTTAAAGAAATAAAACTGTCTAAGGCTGTACAATATGCTAAAATTACTAGCAAAAAGAGAAATAAAGCAAAAGCGTCTAAATCGGTGCCATCTAACTCAGGACTGAGAGGCCCTCTTCATCTTCTTCCTCGACTAAGAGGACTCTGGAGCATCTCGCCATCAGCATCGCTATCTGAACCAGAGCCATCCCTGCTCCCATCCTCGGAGGCCCCCTCGGCATCATCACCACCCTCGAATGTCTTTGATTGAGGATTCGCTAGCTCCTCCTCCTCACTGGACTCGTCATCACGTCTGACAGGCGCCCGACATCTCCCTCAGCGGCGTGCCGGAATCCCTCTCTCTGTCGCTCGAGAAGGCTCAGAGGGTCCGGTTTGCAAGGGTGTGACCTGAAAAGACAGTTTGAATTTATCAACAAGCATCAAGTACAAGTGCGGTATGCAGAGTGTGTGCAGAAGTCAGATATAGTATGTGCATGCAGTATGTCGTGTTAGATGTGATCTATGCATACAGTGAATCAGTGCAATGAAGTGTTTAGCTTTGGTATGTCATCAGAAGTATGATAAATGCAAGGAAATTGAAAAGTACCGGAATGCCATGGGAATACAGCATCGTCTCCCTCCGCAAGACCATACCCTCAAGTGAGGCCATCACCTCAAGCAACCCCTCGACATATTCTATAGAAGGTTGCAAATACAAGATGAAATCATCAGTGAATGAATGAATGTCTAAGTATCTGAGTGATAAATGAAAGTTGTAATGCATACTGGTGCTGAGTCAGAAGCCCTGAGATATCGATGATCGGGCAATAGGGACTCAAGTGGAAACTGATAAGGAGTCCCGTACCGCCAACCTGTTAGCTCTGTCGGAGGATCTGGCCATCCAGCGCACTACCTAGTGGGAGGCATCCCCCTAGCCCTACCTCTCGATGCTCTAGCCCTGCTCGTCGAGGAGACGTCTGCAGCTCGGGCACTGCTCGACGAGGGAATGTCAAACACCTGTCAATGGGGGCATCAGATATGTATGGAGGTATGTCGTGTACTCTCCCTCCTTGAGGAAAAGGTTCGCTTCAGCACCCTGCATGAGGTTGCTAGTCTCCTGGGAGAGAGACTCTCTATGGTGCGCATGTCTGGTGGAGGCGATGAAGGGACTGTCTAAAGGGGAAGGCCCAGTGCCTGGTGCATGAAGCACTCTCCGAGAAACCAGGCTCTACCAATCGGTCCCTCAAACAGGATCCGGTACCGAGAGGCGGCCCATGTCCCAGCAAACTGGAACCGAGAGAACCCTGGCATCGCTATCCAAGGCTACCAAGTGATCTGCGAATAGCAAGTGCTAGGGCCTCGGTAGGCATCTCTCGTCATATCAGCGTGAATAAGGGATCTCGAGAGGTGCCTCGACCTCGAGCTCAGGGGCTAGCACCGGGAAATAGGCATACATCCATAACTGTGGAAAAACGAGATAATGGTAGTGAGAATACAGAATACACAGATGATGCAGAAAGCAGAGCATGTGTGCAACGCAGAATGCAGTAAATACAGGAAATGTAGTAAGCAAGAAAATTCAAAGCAGAAAGCATAGTAGGAACTGCAAAGCTGAAAAGTAAAGCATACCCCCCAGGCTCTCCAATAGCCGCCTACTCTCACCCCGCTCCTGCGGGAGACCGAACTCATATAGCAATAGAGGGTGGCAAGGCCAGCGCCCCCCCAATCATAATCCCGGACCTGGGACAAGTTTACCAGAGCACTCAGAAGATATAGCTTGACCATGTTCGACCTGTCAAAAAACAGTGTGGTGCCGATGAGGTACATCAAGAATCCACGAGCATACTGCTCTACGTCCTCGACAGTCACGGGCACGGTCCCTATGAAGTGGTCCAATAACCATATATACCTGACTGTGCCAGATCGGAAGATGGGTGGGGGTGCTCCCAACAAGTATATCTAGGCTGCCTCCCACTCCCTCATGTCTGGGTCATACAGAATTGGCTGACCTCCAACATCGAGGCCCGGCAGCATAGAGAAATCATATGGGGTCATCGTCATATCCCCAGTGGCAGAAAAGTGGAAGGAGTTGGTGGTATCCCACCGCCTCTCTACCAATGCACCCAAAGCGGTCCTGCTCACTGTCAGATCCAAGAGCCCCGTGCAGAATAGGTCGAAGCCCGCCTTATCAACAATATGTCGGACGGCGTCTGGAAGGTTTGAGTAGCACTCTCTCACAAAAGTTGACCCATACCCTCGAGTGAAGCGAGAGACCACCTGTATTCAGAATGAACAGAATATTGTGTATGAGTTGTGTGCAGAATGAACAGAATGTTGTCTGTGAGTTGTATGCAGAATGAACAGAATGCTGTGTGTAAGCTGTGTTCAGTATGAGCAGACTACAGTGCATGAAGTATGTTCAGTATGAGCAGATGAGATACAGTGCAAAAAGTACAAATTATACGAGAAATGTAAAGAACATTGCAGAAAATCTAAAAGTGCAGTGCATACCCCAGGTGCGTCATGGGACAAGTGGGACTCTGGCTCCCATAGTAGCAGGTCCGCAGATGCCTGTCGTGCAAAGTCTGTAAACTGATGAACAGTGCTCGGTGGTAGTACGTGCTCCTGAGGGCGGTACCTCGCCGGGTCGAAGGCCAAATCCTCGGCGGCAATGCCATGATGTCAGGCTCACCCTCTGCTATCGGGGAACCCCTATCGTGTGAGATATGGTCCGCCATCTGAAAAGAGGTTGAAAAGTGAGCAAAATAAGCAAAAATTGCCAAAAGTAAACAAAAATCAACTCTCTGGAAGAGAAAAAGTCAAAGAAAGTCAAAACCCGGGAAGGGGTGCCAAACTCAAGAAAAGTTCGAGAGAAACATACCTCAAATGATGAAAATGGAGAAAGAAGCTCCGAAAACAAACTATGTTCGGTTCAAAGTGAAGGAAATCAGAAGATTTTAGCAATCAACTTCGCGTGGGGCATTGGAAAATGCGTGCAAAGTCCGGATCTAAGAGGAAAAAGGGTCTAGGGAGCAAGAGCAAGGGATTTCGGCACTAGAGGTGTGAATGAAGTGGAGTTTGGGTTTGTTTACGTAAAGAGCCGAGGCCAAAAGACAAAACTGCCCCAAAATTTTGTAAACTGGCCGACCGGCTAGGTTTTGTGGCCGACCGGCCACTTAGGTGGCCTGCAACCTTAAAAAGTGGACGACAGGTCCTGGGGGTGGCCTACAGGTGTTCATGGTTGTCCCTGTGTGGTTCTATGCTATTTGGAGTCCTTGGCTCTCGAGAAAGTGCAAGAAAAGTTAACTTTTCGGCTCAAAATGTCCCCGCGGGAGCTTCGATTCACATCTTTGATGCACAACTCATTGTCAATCTTTAGGGGCGAGGTGTATTTTTTTAAACTACATTGTGACCCATCCGAGAGGTAAATCGGAGGTTGCGTTTGAATTGGTCTCGTTAAGGCGTGTATTTTCTTATTCGACATTTTGCTTCAAACATGCTATTGATGTTGCATTGAAAATGCATTGTTGTTGTGCATGGAATGTGTGTGATGTGTTGTATTGCACTACACAAGTTCTTATGTCTCCATAGAGTATGCACGTCACATCGTATTGTATTTTTCATGCTTTTACGTTTGTGTAGGAATTGTCCATACCTGTTGCATTGCATCGAACATGCACTCATGGCGTAGAATACATATATCAGTTTTGCATAGAACATGCAGCTTTCTCCATGCGCATTGTTATTCACCCGTTCTACTTGCATTGTTATGCACATTCTACATGCATTGTTATGCACGTTCCATTTGCATTGCATTGTTATGCACGTTCCACCTGCATTGTTATGCACGTTCCAGTTGCATTATTATGCACCTCTTCACTTGCATTGTTATGCACGTCCCAGTTGCATTGTTATGCACTGTTTTACTCACATTGTTATGCACCTTTTCACTTGCATTGCTATGCACGTTCCACTTGCATTGCTATGCACTGTTCTACTTGCATTGTTATGCACCATTTCAGTTGCATTGTTATGCACGTCTCCTATGCATTGTTATGCACCTTGTCATTTGCATTGTGTATGCACGCATTTATCTCGCATTGAAATTATATCCTGATGTAACATTAAGTCTGCGTCTCCACTATATTGTACCTGTCAAAGTTTCTCTTTTATGCAGGCACGATATTGTATGTACGGTTCATTTGAAGCTGGTACAACCAAAATATATGGTGTGTGCGGTTCATTCGGAGGAACTCCAGGTAAGATCATTCCTGCCCCCGTGAAGTCTCTCTTTGGCTAGAAACATTGGGACGAGTGCCCCGATGTTCATACTACCCTCTGGTGTTTACACCGCTACCTTTCTCCTCTCGCGTTTGACATGCGTTTGGACGTACCTTTCTTCTCTCGCGTTTGACATGCGTTTGGCCATACCTTTCTCCTCTCGCGTTTGACATGCGTTTGGACGTACCTTTCTCCTCTCGTGTTTGACTTGCGTTTGGACGTACCTTTCTCCTCTCGCGTTTGACACGCGTTTGGATGACAGCACTTTCTTGCGCAATCCCTCTCCTTTTGCGTTTGATACGCTAGGAAATGTTTCGTTTGAGACTTTAGGTGTTCCCGATAGTTGCTTTTAGTCTTTCCTGCGTGAGTCGTAGTTAAGATCGCATAATTTTCTTACATCCTTTCTGCATGAGATGTAGTTTGGCTCGTGTTTACTTGCTTATGTACGAGTTTGTTGTAGCATTGCTTTGCTTAACATTTGCATTCAGATGTTTTATTACAGCTTTCTTTGCATGATCATAAGTTATGCTCTTGCATTGTGCATGTTCATTTGCATTTTGCCCCTGCCTGCGGGGCTTCTTTTTGTTATCTTGCCTGTTTGTCTAAGTCTTCGGCCTTGTGAAAAATGGGTCGTCTCTAGGCTTTGACATTCACTCCTGTCATTTCATGACTTACGAGTTCTGTCAAAGAGGGGAAACTGTAGACATCCCATTTTTGACC
Organism: Camellia sinensis; assembly: GCF_055761805.1. Classification (NCBI taxonomy): domain Eukaryota; kingdom Viridiplantae; phylum Streptophyta; class Magnoliopsida; order Ericales; family Theaceae; genus Camellia; species Camellia sinensis. The sequence continues at coordinate 154,541,142 of NC_138970.1, forward strand.
GACCTTAAGACTCAGACGTCATCGTTTGTGCACTCGGTGATTGCGCATGTTTGTGCTAGTTTTGAGTGCCCGAAGGTCTCGGCCGAGCGCCTTGTCTTTGAGCCACTGAACTCTTCGTGTTTTGGCCTTTATTTGGAGCTTTGCCTTGATGCCTTTGCCTAGAGGGAGAGAGAGGCCTGTACGCCACTTTTTGTAGCTGTATGTTACTTATCTCTCTTGTAGGCTACTTGTAGTGGCCCGTAGGCTAGTTTTCGGGGCCTCCGGCTGTGTGCCTTATCTTGTGGCCCCTTAACTCTCTTCCTTTTGGTTTGTTTTTGTGCCATACCTTGTTCTCCCTTGCCTGGAGGGGGGGGGGAGGGGAGAGGCTGTCAGCCACTTTTGGCTCTTGTAGGCCACTTGTCCCTCTTATAGGCCACTTTAGGTGGCCGACGGCCATTTTTTTACTTTTGCAGATATTTTTACTACCAACTGTGCCAGCTATTGGGCACAGAAGGCATCCTCCATACACGTGTATGGAGGGATTGCACCAAGCTTCTAGCTTGTCCAACAAGCTTGAGTCTTGGAATTCTATAAGAAGGGAGCTCTCTCTCCCTTCCAAGGGTTTAGATTTTTTTTAGAGAGCTAAAAATATCCCTCTCTCACTAGAATTCTCCCTCTCTCTTTATATTTGTGTTATATTGAACCAAAAGTGTTGTTTCTTCATACTTTTGCACACAAACACCTACTCAAACACCTTTATCTTGTTGCTGAGGTCCTTTGGACTTCATTTGAGTGGTTTTGGCTTGGTTTTGCCTCAGAAGTTGCTATTTTTGAAGTTGTGCTTCAAGGGTGAGTAATAGCCTCTTTAAAGCTTTATTTCCATTGCTTATTTAGCCATCCTTGCATGTTGTTTTAGGCCTAACTTGCAACTACAAAAAGCTTTGTTTTTAAGTATTTAAAATGGTTGTTTGAGGCCTTGTTTAAGTTAGGGGTGGTCTACCCCCTTTGGTGACTTGTTTTGCTTTGCTTTGTGCCATCTCTTAAGGCCTTTGAGATCACCTTCTCTTGGCCTTTTAACCACTGAATTCCAGAGGAATTTCAGTGGTGGAAAGTGTGTTTTGAGGCCCGAAATAGGAAGGGGTCATCCCATCTCCTTGTGCCTTGATTGCTTGTGTTGATGGCCTCATACTTGAGCATGTTTTTATACTATACCTTGCCTTGATCTAACCATGTTTTTGTGACTTTTTTAACATGTTTTAGTTCTGTTTGTGGCTAGCTTGGCCACTTCTTGCATGCATCTTGCACTTGTAGTGTAAACTTGCTCACTAGCCTAGTGTACTTGATGGTTTAGCCTATTAATCAAGCATATGTATGCTACACTCCAGCATGTTTTTGTTCATATTTTAGCATGCTTGAACTCTGTTTTGAGTGGTCTTGATCATTTGGGACTTGCTTTGTATAGCCATAGTGCAATCTTGCTCACTAGCTTTGAGTTTCAAAGTCTCTAGCATGTTTTACTTGAGTTGTGTGCATGCTTTGGCCTCATTTCTCACATGATTTCAGTGTATGTAGTGTAGTCATCCTCTCCCATGTTTCACTCTTTCAATGCTTTTGGAGAGTTGTGTCTTATGTCTTGATCATGGGCTAGTTTGTCTGCATGCTTGCCTAAGCTTTTAGGCTACCATCTCACCATGTTCTTTGTCTTATTTTTCCATGTTACAACTCTGATTTTGGTTGATGGAGTCACCTCTTGCTTGGTTCTAGTACTTGTAGTGTAATCCCACTCATTAGCCTTGCATGCTTAGTGCTTTGGCTTACCATTCAAGCTTGTTTTGGCTACACTCCATCATGTTTCTAGCATTGTTTTGACTTGCCTTAGGACTGTTTTGAGTGATCTTGGTCCTTTGGGGCTTGCTTGGTATGGCTATGGTGCAAGTGCCTTAGCTAGTCTTGAGTTTGGAAGCCCTTAGCATGATGTATTTGTGATGGGCGCATGATATGGCATCATTTGGTATGAAATTTCAGAGCATATACTTCCATCATACACTCATATATATATATATATATATATCGATCTTTAATTGTGTTTGAGAGTTGAACCTTATGCCTCGCTTATGAGCCAATGCACGAACATCATTTTCTTCCTTTTCATGCTATCATTTCAGAGCATTTTAGCCACTGTTTTGGCATGCATGAGCTCTGTTTTGGGCTCGTTTGGTTATTTGAGCATTGTATTGCATAGTCCTTGTGTTGTGCCTTTCACTAGTTTCAATGCTTGAGGACCCTAACATGCTATACTTGTGTTATTTGCATGATATGTCATCATTTAGCATATGATTTCAATGCCTACATCTCTGCCATACTCTCTTATTTATCACTTCTTCATTGTGTTTGAGAGTTGTCTTTAATGTCTGGCTTGCGAGCCAATGCATGAGCATGTTGTTGTATCTTTTGGTGCTTCATTTCCAGCATGATTTTGCCATTGTTTCGGCATGATGTAGGTCTGTTCACAGCTGGTTTGACCATTCGAGATTGATAGTGCATGCCTCGTGTGTAATGTCCTTCACTTGCTATTAGTGCACTTGCCCCCCCTTAACATGTCTCGCATACATTGTTTGCATAATAGCGTCTTGTGCATGTTACTTTAGCGTCAAAAGATAAACATACATTGTTTGCATTGCATTACGTTTGGATCGGACGTTAATTCAAACTTGAGAAACGAGAGACGTTTCATACTTGAAGTGATGAAACGTGCCTTATTTCTTAGTCGTTGTCCCCCTTGATTGTGCATGATAGGGTGGAGGCCTCTTGAGTCTTGTGTGTTATTTGTGCATTCATTGACTTGTACAAACTTGGCTTCTCGGCCATCGTGCATTGCGATGCTCGGTTGGTGGCCCGAGAGTCGAGTACCACACTTCTTTGAGCTTGAGAAATGATAAGGAGGGTGGTTGTACACACATACCCTGCAAATGCCTTGATTTGCCCTCGTTGAACTCTGTTTGCAGCAAAATGGAAGTGTGTAGAAGTAATTGGCCGACTAGCCAGAGGAAGTGGCTGACCGGCCACTTCAAGTGGCCTACAACCTCCTTAAGTGGCCGACAAGTGGCCTACAACCTCCCCTAGTGACCGACAGTCCACCAGCTTGAAGATGGTTCAAAGTGATTCTGGTTCTGGAATAGAAGCAGTCTGGGAATTGGTTCAGTGTTCAGGAATCAAAGCAAATGCAAACAGAGGCAACCGGTGGCAAAGCGGCGGGATTTCAAGAGGAAGCAACTGAGCATGCATACATTCCCCGCCCCGAGGCTCCTTTTAACTACTTTGCTTGGATGGTTAACTCGTTGATTCTGTACTTAAATAGTTAATGCGTTTAGCTATTCATTTGTGTTTGTAATTAGTTAACTAATTAGTTAATTAGTTGTGATTTGTAATAGTTAGCTTAATTAGCATAGCTAGTTAGCTTTCATTTCATTTGAACCCTCCGTCGATAGGGCACAAATGTTGTAATAAGGGTGCGTGCGTGTGTGCATGTCTTCTAACCCCATTTCTTTTTCCCTTTTACGTATCAGCTTTTGATGGTTAGTTTAGGGCATATTTTCAATTAGCATACCTTATGCTTGCATGCACCGGGTTTGGCGCATCATTCAAACTTCATCGTATTTCAATACACTTATTTGAATACGTGTTTCAAAGCATGCTATCAAGTGCTGCATTCATATGCCATTTTAGATAACCGAGCCTATTTAGCTGCATTTTGCATGTGTTGCATTAGGCATCTTGTATAGTTAGGATCTTGTATTGATTTCTAACTAGTTCTCTGTTTTGGCTCGGAGTACACTGTAAGTGTTTATGCTTTGGCATCCTTGCATGTATGTAAGTGACTGCCATGATAGCATATGCTTGCCATGAGGCTATTTGCTTAATTGCTATAACTGCATGAATGCCTGTGGATGAAGGCTTCATTACTTGACTTGGAATAATTGATCAAAATGTGAGTTTTAAGCCCACCTTGTTTGGTGGCAAAATCGCGTTTTAGTCTACTTGCGAGTAGCATCTTCAAACCATTTTCGAAAAACAAACGTGAGATGTTTTGTTCCAAATCGAGCGATTTAGTCTATACTTGTGTATTGTGTGCATCACATAGTAATTTAGCTATTTTCAAAACAACATAGCAAGTTAGTAGAGGCCGATCTTTGATCGGGCAGGCGGGGGTGCTCATTTTAGGACATTCCCCTCTCGTACCCAAGTTCCCGAGCCGAGACAACTTTGGTGATGATGGACATGTGGCCTTTGGCACGAGTCAGGGTTTCCTAAATTTTTCAAAATAAAATATTTAGGTGGCGACTCTGTAATCTGGCAAAGCAGTCCATGTTTGGCACTTCTTGATTAAAATCGATTTTCCAAAACAATTTGCTGGATTTGGACTCTTTGGTGATTTATCAGTCTTACATTGCACTTTGTGAGACTAGATACAGAACCGTGATAGGAGTTCGAACTGTAGTAGCATGAACCTAATTCGCGCCCTCTCCGAAAGGAGGTCCGCGCAGAGAGAGTTCTGGCGGTCTACATGTGTGAGACAGAAAGGCGGCTGAATTCATGGAACTCAAGCAGGGAAATAAATCAATTGCTGAATATGAGGCTCAATTTATAGAGTTAGCTCACTTTGCACTCCACATGGTAGACATAGATTACAAGAAAGCTAGACAGTTTGAAGGAGGTTTGCGTGACCCAATTCTAGATAAAATCAATGTACTCAAATTGCTGACGTACGTGGATGTACTTGATACGACGTTGATAGCAGAGAGAAATGTGGCCAACCGTAAACAAAATTTCAAATGGAAAGGCAGAAAACAAAATTTTAATAAAGGAACTACGTCAATGAACAAGAAGTTCAAGTCTGGGAGTTCTCGTAATACTGGTTCAAGCCAAAGTGGTAATTCAATGCCAACTTGTACTACATGTGGAAAGAAACATGGAGATGTTTGCTATCGTGCAATAGGGGCTTGTTATCACTGTGGGAAGTTTGGGCGCGTTGCCAAAGATCGTACACAACCACGTCAGGGTGGCAACTGAGGTGGCACAAGCTCAATTAGGTTAGCTCCCACAACAAAACCAGCTACAGCATCACCTACCACAAGAAATGACCAAAGGCAAGGAAGGGTTTTTGCATTGATTCTCGGGGATACTCAAAATACTAAGGCCGTGGTGTCAGGTACAATCTCCATTTGTGGTAAACCTGCTTATGCTTTAATTGATTCTGGGTCTGCACACTCGTTTATTTCTATGGTCTTTACTGAAACTTTGAATAGACATATGGAAACATTGAATTATATACTATGTGTTGCATCACCTATGGGGGAATCCATGCTATGTTCAACTGTATTTATTGCATGTGAATTATTTCTCGGGAATGCTACTTTATATGCTTATTTAATACCTTTAGACATGGGACATTTTGATGTTGTTTTGGGTATGGATTGGCTAGCTAAATACTATGCAACTATTGATTGTGCCTTGCAACGAGTAATATTCCGACCTCCTGGGCAAGATGAATTTTATTTTGAGAGAAAAGGGGTAGTTTCACCACTATACCTCATACTTGCCATGAAAGCCCGAAAACTAATAAATAAGGGTTGTCAACGGTATTTGTGTAGTGTAATAATTGAACCAACGATAGACATTACTCTAGACAATATACCAGTGCTGAGAGATTTTCCTGATGTGTTTCCGGATGAATTACCTAGCCAACTTGTTGATAGAGAGATTGAATTCACAATTGATGTAATACCGGGAACTCAACCAATTTCTAAAACTCCTTACCATATGTCTACCACTAAAATGAAAGAATTGAAAACTCAGTTGCAGGAACTGCTTGGTAAGGGATTTATTCGTCCAAGTACTTCACCGTAGGGAGCACCGGTATTGTTTGTAAAGAAGAAAGATGGCACTCTCCGACTATGCATTAATTACCGAGAGCTTAACAAGGTAACAGTGAATAACGTTTTCCATGTATCCATGCTTCGTGGGTATCTTAGAGATCCGTTCCATGTAATTGATTACCACTAGATTGCTTTAGATGAGGATATGATGTATGAAGAATGGGTCGTGCAAATCATTGATCTGCAAGTGAAGCAATTGAGAAACAAACTATCCCTATGGTGAAAGTCGAGTGGAGAGAACATTATGGGAAGGAGGCCACTTGGGAGAAAGAGGAAGAGATGAGGCAACGATATCCGCATTTGTTTCCATTTAAAGATAACATAAGTTTGGAGGACCAAACTCTCTAAGGGGAATAGACAGTGACAACCCCGACCTCCGGACTAGTATATTATATTATTTTAATAAGTTTAATTGCATGATTGTGTGTTTAATTGTGTGATTACATGTTTAATTTTGTAATTATCTGTTGTCACATGGAATATCTGTTCAAATTGATAACTTGAGACAGAAATTGAGAGCCTAAACTTCTTCAGGAACTGAAATTGACTGTCCCAATGGGCTAATTAGGATATTTAGATTTTCATGGTAACTTTAATTGAAATTTGATTTGGATCAAAATAATTTGAATGATTGATTAGAGTTTATAAAAATGAAGTGGGATTAATTAGTCCTAACTAAGCTTAATTAACTTAAGCTAATTATATACATGTGTATGAGCTACATAAGCTCAATTAGACTCAAATACATCTTTGAGCTGAGATTTTGAAGAAAGGAAGCTAAGAACTCAACACTTAGAGAGAGAGAGAGAGAAGAAGAATTGTGAAGGAGAATTGAAGATTAAGCTATACAACACTTGCATTCACACATTAGGTATGAATTCAACCCAAATTCTTGAAATCAAGTCATGTAAAAGTTGTATTCATCACGGTTTTGAGTTCATTTGCATGAATATAGAAGGTATATGCTAGGATCATCTTGGGTATGAAAGAATTGAAGATAATTACATACATGCATGCATAATTTGAGTTAGAATTCATGAAATTCCTACATGCATGGCACATTTACACCTTAAATTGGAGAATCCTTCATGTTTTCATCTTCTCATGTCACTCGATTATATTTTGAACATGTTTTGAAGAAATGTACACTCAATTTGAGTTAAACTTATTTTATAATTTGAGGTTGAAGTCTTTGGTTGAGAAATTACCATGGTTTTGAATAAATGGGTTCAAATTGGAAGTATTTTCATTTTATATAATGATTCTCCATGTTTTTGTACCAAAAATCCAAGATTTAAGGCTTTGAATACCATGTTTGAACTTCAAACACAGTTCTGGAAATTCCAAAATTCGTCATATTCGCTCGAGCGGAGGAGCGAGGGAAGCCCCACTCGAGCGTGAAAATCGAGCTCCCAGAAGTTTTCTAAAATTTTACAAGTTGCTCAAGCAACCAAAGCGACGCTCGAGCGAGGACCCTTTTTCTCAGTTTTCCACTCGAGCGAGCAGGAATTTCATGTAACCAGTACTTTTACAGATTGCTTGAGTGACAGAAGTTACGCTCGAGCGACCACTTTTGTTTTTGAACCACCGCTTGAGCGTAGGAAGTTGCGCTCGAGCAGAGACCCTGTTTTCAGTAAAACTTTACCAACTCTTTTAAGTGCATATTTGCATCCTCATGCCACTCTGAGCATTCTTAGGTACCACTTGGACTCCTATAATCACATAATAACTTAGAAACACATAAACAGAATTGAATTAAAATGAAATGGAGTTTCGTTTGTACTTTGTTATGTGTTTCGTTTAGGTGGATGTCCGAGGCTTAGTGTCACCACAAACCAATGTGAGTAATAACCCTATAAAGATATGTTCAAATTATCTTTACTTTCGAGAATGTTATTACTATCAAAATGGATATGTGATTGCTTGAATGAATTCTTAAAATGATTTGATAATTGATAGCATGGCTTATTGAAATGTTATGCCCTTAATGAATGAAGTTCTGTTTTGAAATAGTATTGTGGCATCCATTGAATGTAGGCCCTTGCCTAGGGGTTAACAATACCATGGCTACACCCTTGCCTGGAGGGTAACAATACCATGGGTAGGCCCTTGCCTGGGGGTAACAATACGATGGCTAGGCCCTTGCTTATGGGTAACAATACCATGGCTAGGCCTTTGCCTCGGGGTAACAATACCATGGCTTTTGGATTGATTGACTTATGGTCCGTTATTACGGGAATATTGTCACTTCATGGATGTATCACATAAAACGATATTGAAAGAAGTTAATGAATTAATGAAAATTTGGTCTCACAATGTTATTGAGCTTCATTCATTTAACCTCTTTATTCTGTTATTACTCATTGGGCTCTAGCTCACTATTTATTTATGTAGCGATCCCGGTTTCGATCCTTCTTTTATATTTTGCCACTTCGATTGGGCCGGTCGGGGATCGAGGGGGCGGAGCCCCTTTACGGGGGTCGAGGGGGTAGCACCCCTTGGTGGGTCCAAGAGTAGCACCCTGGCGGGGGTCGAGCAGCCCGATCAGCTCGCGGGGGTCCAGAGGGCAGTGCCCCTCAAAACAAAAATGCAAAACGCATTCGAAGTTGCTTGTTCGCTCAGTCAGTCTAGAGTGCGGGAGGGGGCTGCACGTGCGGAAAACAGGGCAGGGGGATGAAGCACACTGCCAAAAAGGCAGGTGCGGCTGGAGGTACGGGAAGTTAGGTAGATCCAGAATTTTTCATTTTCTTCTCTCTTTAGGCTGATTGAATGTCACTTTTTATATATCTCTCTCCCTGTCTCTCTAAAAAAACATTTCCTCTCCCTTCTCTCTACGTTTCCTACCAAAAACCTCACAAAATCTTTGATTTTTCCAAATCCATTGGGGTTTAGGCCTAAGTTCTTCACCAAAGTTGGTTATTACCTCGAGGGCTACATTGTGTGCGGTGGAGATCGAGTTTCGACACCGTAGATTTTGGGGTTTTATCTCAGATTCTCTTCAAAACTTGAGGTAGGGAATTTCTACACTCTAATATGGTTTTTAGCTTAGTTATTTGCTATTGTGTATAGATGATGAGATATGGTTATGGTTTGGACAAATCTAGGATTTGGGTGTGAATGAAGAGATGGGTATTTGATGAATATAAGGTAAATGAGTTTGAGGCTTGAATATTAGATCATTTTGTGCCAAAATAGTTGATGTTGGTGTTTGGGTTGATATTTGGAAAGAGGGAAGTTTTGCCCTAATTTTGATTAAATTATTATTTTGTATAAATGATTGAGATTAACATTAAAAATGTGAAATTGGAAGGTTGTGGTTATAAATGGTGATATTGGATATGTAATATCTCACCTATGGAAGTTTTGAATAAACTATTTATTTTGAGATTGAACATCTCTTAAAAATAATTGTATTGGGCTATCGGTGGACGATAGCTATGATTGTTGTAGAAATTGCATGAGGATTAGGCGATTTAGTGCTAATTCACTGTTGGTGTCATTGAATATGACCATGTTATAGATACATTGTATATGTATGTTTATTGGGAGGAGAAATGGGATGTACTCCATATATGACTATGTTTATAAATACATTGTATATGTATGTTTATTGGGAGGAGAAAAGGGATGTACTCCCTATGTGATTATGTTTATAAATACATTGCATATATATATATATATATATATGTTTGGGAGGAGAAAGGGGATAGACTCCATTTAAAACAAGTTGGCCAGAGTGTCCTGGGTGAAAGACCCGAAGTTTCATATATACATGGGTGCCGGTTTCTTTGGACAAAATATCCGTAAAATGGCAAGGTTTGAAGTGTTTATGTGTATTTTGCATAGTTGGAAAACCTTTTAATTGTAGTCTCATTTTGGTTGTTGAAAGATAATGAATTTAACTCATGAATTGAGTAGCATCTATGAACCTGAAATGAATTGAAGGAAAATATAAATGAGGTTTGGTCTTAGTGGCATATGAATATGCAGGCCTTGTAAATGTTTAGTATCGGTATTGTTTATGTACGTGGTATTTATACCTTTACTAAACTTCATATATTATTTTAGATTATCTCTACTGGGCTGTTGGGTCACCCTATACGGGAATATCATTTTCAGGTGCAGGTGAGGTGTTTCCTCCAAGGCAATAAGGTGGACGGACTTTCGGGAAGCAAGAGCTTCTTATTTATGCTTTATGTGTGTATGTTTGTTATTTGTAAAGCCAAAGGCTTAAGATGTAATGAGCGAGACTCAATTTGTGTAACCAAGCAATGACTTGGAAAGATGTAAGCCTACATGGCATTTAACTGGTTGTTAAACAATGAACTCTGATATATGAAAGTGTGTTGTTTCTCATATTTATTCCGCATATGAGTTATCTTTCTTGTCTTATTTTGGGGTTGTTACAACTTGGTATCAGAGCATACCGGGTTTGAATACTTTAGGTACGTGGGAAGTGGTTAGTACCACTATGGGTTTGTCTCGTTTGTTAGAGACTTATGTATGATGTTATGTGCTTATATGATAACATGCTTATGTGACTGTATGGGTATGGAATTTAGTTTTTAGGATGTTGATCGAATCTATGGGTTTCTGGGAGTCTTGTTGGAAAGGTACTTGATCACTGCCATTTCTAACTGGAACTCTAGCAACGCCACGGGACGGTCATTATCCGGAAATGAAATTCGTAAGTGCTTATGTGATTATGTGCTTATGTGGAGTGAATTACAGTTGTCCAATGTATTAGGACGTGAGTGAAATAGCTTCGACATATTTGTGAATGTGCTAATCCTTTGTTACCTTTCTTAGGATGTTAGGACAAGGACGTGGTGGTAGGAATGGTAGGCCTAGGAGGCAGGAGATGCCTATACCAGATGAAATTCCGGTGCAGGAGGAGGGAGTGGTCAGGCCAACGTGGCCGAGCCAGTAGGTCAGCAGGCCATGGGCGCCTTAGCCCGCGAGATGGCAGGAGCATTGAGGGAATCCATGGACATTCTCAGGGCTGAGAATCAAGTCCAGGCCTATGTAGCTGAAGCAGGGCCGTCTTTTCTGAAGAGAGAGTTCTTCCGGTCAAATCTGGATGAGTTTTTGGGTGACCCTAAGGAGCTACTGAAGGCTGATAAGTGGCTTGAACAGTTAGCGAAGACATTTGAGATGCTTGGCATCGAGGATGATCAGTTGAAAGTGACCTTGGCGTCTTTCCAGTTAAAGGGGGATGCGGGGCAGTGGTGGAGGTATACGCGGGGGCACATTGGAGGGACTTGGGAGGCATTTGTTGACACCTTTCAGGAGAAGTTTTTGCCTCCCACTGTTGGGAGAAGTTGAGAGACCAATTCTATTAGCTCAAGCAACTGAATACACCAGTGGCGGAGTTTGAGGCCACCTTTACTAGTTTATCCAGGTTTGTACCTGAGTTAATGGCAACTATGGAACACCGCTGTCTGGAGTTTGAGAAGAAACTGAGGACCGGACTCATGTTTTGAGTGGCCAGTTCCATGATTAGAGATTATGGGCTCCTTGTGCAGTCTGCAGCCCACCTTGAAACTATTATCTAAGCAGAAGATGAAAGGATGAGTGGCTCCAGGAGGAGTCAAGATAGTCAGGGAGACAGTAAGAGGCAGAGGGGTTCCTACCCTCAACAATCCCAGGGAACTCAGTCGAGGTCCACTTTTCCAATACCGAGTTCAGGTTCTGGGAGAGGTGGGCAGGGAGATTTTACTTGCTTTAAGTGTGGTCAGTTGGGCCATAAGTCTCTAGCTTGTCCTCAAAGAGGAGGAGGACAGCGAGCAACATCATCTTCGGCTCGTTTTCAGAGCCAGAGTCAGGGAAGAGGCCAGTCGCTCACTTGTTATCAGTGTGAGCAGGCGGGGCACCTGAAGAGGTTTTGCCCATAGTTGGGTGGTACTCCTGGTGCGTCTAGTTCGAGATAGATAGAGAGTCACCAGCCAGCACAGTCAGCACAGGCCTCAAGGGCCAATTAGGGAGTCTCTTCGGCTCAGTTTGTGCATCAGGCTTATACTCCGAGGGGTGAGCAGGTTGAACAGATGCTTATTGGACGTATGTATACAGTAGTAGGGCCAGATCTTGTACTTGATCCTTCTGTAGTGAGAGGTACTTTTTTGTTTTGCAATTCAGTTGCTAATGTGTTAATTGATACGGCTGTATCCCATTCTTTTATTTCGTATGCATTTACATCAGTTTTGGGTTTGGAGTTGGCACAGTTAGCATCTCCTATTTGTGTAGAGTCACCTGTTGGTGGTCAGACTAATTTGAGACAGGAATGTCGGGATTATGACATCGAGGTTGCTGGTCGTCAATTACCTTTTGCATTTGTATTGATTGACATGCTTAGTTTTGATGTCATATTGGGTATGGATTGGTTATCGTCATACCGGGCTGTTATATATTGCTACCGTCAGAAAGTTACTGTATGTACCTTGAGTGGCGATTGCTTTTATTTCTTAGGGGACCAGGTGGATAGAGTCTTATCACCGGTATATGATCCGCATGGGTGGAGTGAACTTAGTTGTCTCCTTGCTAGCTTTTTGAGTAGTGAGTGTGATGAAATTCGGGTTGAATTGCCGAGGGTAGTTTGTAAATACTCGGATGTTTTTCCCGAGGTTCTTGTCAGTTTACCGTCTCACCGAGAAATCGAGTTCTCTATTGATTTAGTGCCTGACACAGCACCCGTTTCTATGGCTCCATATAGATTTGCACCTGCTGAATTGAGTGAGTTGAAGATTCAACTCTAGGAATTGTTAGATAAGGGTTTTATTCGCCCTAGTACTTCACCTTGGGGAGCGCCAGCTCTTTTTGTTAATTACGGCTTTGTATTGATTATTACGACTTTGTATTGATGGATAATTACGGCTTTGTATTGATTATCAAAAGTTGAACCGGGTTACTATTAAGAACAAGTACCCAATGCCTCGTATAAATGATCTATTTGATCAATTGAAGGGGTCTTGTTGTTTCTCTAAGATAGACCTGAGATTGGGTTATCATCAGTTGAGAGTAAGGGAGGAGGACATCCCGAAGATGGCATTTCGTTCGCGGTATGGCGATTATGAGTTTCTTGTAATGCCTTTTGGGCTAACTAATGCTCCAGCTGTGTTTATGGATTTAATGAATCGGATCTTCCGTGAATTCTTATATCGGTTTGTGGTTGTCTTTGTGGACGACATTTTGATTTATTCACCTTCTGAGGAGGAGCATGAAGAACATTTACGAGTAGTACTTGAGTTACTTCGAGCCCATAAGCTATATGCTAAGTTTAGGAAATGAGACTTTTGGTTGGAAGAGGTTAAATTCCTAGGGCATATAGGATCAAGGGAAGGGGTGACTGTAGATTCATCCAAGATAGAGGCAGTGCAAGATTGGGCACAACCTAAGAATATTTTCAAGATTCGTTGTTTCTTGGGGTTGGACGGGTATTACTGTCGGTTTGTGAAAGATTTCTCTAGACTAGCTTCACCTTTGACTAAGTTGAAGAGGAAAGAAATCAAATTCGTGTGGCGTGAGACTTGAGAGAAGTTGTTCCAAGAGTTTAAGATTAGACTCACCACTGCTCCAGTATTGATTATACTGAAGAGGAGTTTGGGTTATGCAGTTTATTGCGATGTTTCACGAGAAGGTCTAGGTTGTGTATTGATGCAAGAGGGTAAAGTAGTAGCCTATGGCTCACGACAATTTAAAACACATGAGAGAAATTATCCCACCCATGACTTAGAGTTAGTAGCAGTGATATTTGCCTTGAAGATCTGGAGGCACTATCTGTATGGTGAGAAATTTGAAGTGTTCTCTGATCACAAGAGTCTGAAATATCTATTTACACAGAAAGACTTGAATTTGAGACAGAGGAGGTGGATGGAATTCATAGAGGATTATGATTTTGAGTTGCATTATCATCCCGGGAAGGCCAATGTTGTGGCCGATGCTTTGAGTAGAAAGCCAGTTAGCAGTGTAGCTTCTATCGCCATCCGAGAATGGGAAATGTTGGGTACTCTTAATGAGTTTGATTTGCATCTGGGCGAGTCTGTTGAGTCTGCAGCTTTGTTTTCAGTAGTTGCACAACCTACACTTGTGAACCGAGTGTTGGAAGCGCAAAAGGATGACCTTGAGATGGAAAGGTAGAAAGAGGTTTGATTGTGTATCCCGACCAAAGTGTGAGATACCGTGACCGTTTGTTTGTACCGGAGTCTTGTACAGAGGAAGTACTCCGAGAGTTGCATCATTCGCGCCTTGCGGTGCATCCGGGAGGTACAAAGATGTATCATGATCTTAGTCGCCAGTTTTGGTGGAGAGGTATGAAAAATGATGTGGTTGTGTTTGTATCAAAGTGCCTTACTTGTCAACAAGTGAAGGCCGAGCATCAGATACCAGCGGGTTTGTTACAACCTTTACGAATAGCCGAGTGCAAATGGGAGCGTGTTACCATGGATTTTGTAGTTGGGCTTCCTAGAACACAACGAGGCAATGACGCCGTTTGGGTGATTATTGATAGGTTGACTAAGTCTACCCATTTCATTCTGATGTGCACCAGCGACTCGGTTGAACGCTTGGCAAAGTTGTACATTAGAGAGATCGTTCGACTTCATGGAGTCCCTGTAACTATTGTGTCGGATAGGGATCCTCATTTAACTGCTCGGTTATGGCAAAGCCTTCAAGAGGCGTTGGGAACTAAGTTGACTCTTAGCACCGCTTATCATCCTCAAACCGATGGACAGTCAGAACATACCATTCAGATTTTGGAGGACATGCTTAGAGCTTGTGTCCTTGATTTCAAGGGGCTTAGGAGAAGCACTTACCGTTGGTTTAGTTCGCCTATAACAATAGTTATCAAGCTAGTATTGGGATGGCACCATTTGAGGCCTTGTATGGCCGACCTTGTAGATCACCGGTTTGTTGGGCCGACGTGGGTGATGCACCGTTATTGGGTCCGAAAATTGTTAGAGAGACAACCGAGAAAGTTGTTCTCATTCGGAAGAGGTTAGCTACGGCCCAAAGTCGACAAAAGAGTTATGCCGATAAGAGGAGACGACCTTTATCTTTTGAAGTTGGTGACCATGTGTTTCTAAAAATTTCACCAAGGCGGGGTTTGATTAGATTTGGTAAGAGTGGTAAATTATCACCAAGGTTCATTGGACCTTTTGAGATCTTGGAACGAATTGGGGAAGTGGCATACCGGTTAGCCTTACCGCCACAGTTTTCGGGGGTTCACAATGTATTCCATGTATCTATGCTTAGAAAGTTTGAACCCGACCCTTCACATGTACTTGATTGGGTTGATTTGGAGATAGATGAGGACGCCTCTTACGAAGAACGACCGGTTCAAATATTAGATACTCGAGAGCAAGTGCTACGGGGTAAAACTATACTGTTGGTAAAGGTGTTGTGAAGACACCACGGGGTTGAGGAAGCAACGTGGGAACGGGAGGCGGAAGTCCGCTCCAAATATCTGGATTTGTTTGAAAATGTTTAAAATTGCTTTTCGTTGTAATATTCCCTAGTGTTTGAGGGAAATGTGTTGGGATTGTTAAATACATGTTATGTAAATTGTTATTTTAAGTATGAAGTTGTTGTGGGTTGTCATTTCTTTCTGGGAAACTTCATGTTTATGAGTAATTGTGAGGTTGTTGATAATGAGGTCACCGTAATGTAATGGTGAGATTTGATTGGGAACTAATATTGTGATTTGAAAAGGAAGTAGCGTGGTTTGATTGCTGGAAACCTTTGTTGAGTAGTTTGATTTGAAATTTCGGGGACGAAATTCTTTAAGGGGGGAAGGTTGTAGAGATCCCGGTTTCGATCCTTCTTTTATGTTTTGCCACTTCAACTGGGCCGGTCGGGGGTCGAGGGGGTAGCGCCCCTTGGCGGGTCCAAGGGCAGCGCCCTAGCGGTGGTTGAGCTGCCCAGTCAACTTGCGGGGGTCCAAAGGGCAGGGCCCCTCAAAACAAAAAGGCAAAACGCATTCGAAGTTGCTTGTTTGCTCGGTCGATCTGGAGTGTGGGAAAGGGCCGCACGTGCGAGGAATGAGGCCGCGCGTGCAGAAAACAGGGCAGGGGGCTGAAGCACACTGCCAAAAAGGCAGGTACGGCTGAAGGTGGGGGAAGTTAGGTAGATCCGGAATTTTTCCTTTTCTTCTCTCTTTAGGCTGATTGAATGTCACTTTTTATATATATCTCTCTCTCTCTTAAAAGTATTTCCTCTCCCTTCTCTCTACATTTCCTACCAAAAACCTCACAAGATCTTTGATTTCTCCAAATCCATTGTGGTTTAGGCCTAAGTTCTTCACCAAAGTTGGTTATTACCTTGAGGGCTTCATTGTGTGCAGTGGAGATCGAGTTTCGACACCGTAGATTTTGGGGTTTCATCTCAGATTCTCTTCAAAACTTGAGGTAGGGAATTTCTACACTCTAATATGATTTTTAGCTTAGTTATTTGCTATTGTGTATAGATGATGAGATATGGTTACGGTTTGGACAAATCTAGGATTTGGGTGTGAATGAAACGAGGGGTATTTGATGAATATGAGGTAAATGAGTATGAGGCTTGAATATAAGATCATTTTGTGCCAAAATAGTTGATGTTGGTGTTTGGGTTGATATTTGGAAAGAGGGAAGTTTTGCCCTAATTTTGATTAAATTATTATTTTGTATAAAAGATTGGGATTAACATTAAAAATGTGAAATTGGAAGGCTGTGGTTATAAATGATGATATTGGATATGTAATATCTCACCTATGGAAGTTTTGAATAAACTATTTATTTTGAGATTAAACAGCTTTTAGAAATAATTGTATTGGGCTATCGGTGGAGGATAGCTATGATTGTTGCAGAAATTGCATGAGGATTAGGCGATTTAGTGCTAATTCATTGTTGGTGTCATTGAATATGACCATGTTATAGATACATTGTATATGTATGTTTATTGGGAGGAGAAATGGGATGTACTCCATATATGACTATGTTTATAAATACATTGTATATGTATGTTTATTGGGAGGAGAAAGGGAATGTACTCTATATGTGATTATGTTTATAAATACATTGCATATGTATATTTGTTTGGGAGGAGAAAGGAGATGGACTCCATTTAAAGCAAGTTGGCCAGAGTGTCCTGGGTGCAAGAACCGAAATTTCATATATACATGGGTGCCGGTTCCTTCGGACGAAATATCCTTAAAATGGAAAGGTTTGAAGTGTTTATGTGTATTTTGCATAGTTGGAAAACCTTTGAGTTGTAGTCTCATTTTAGTTGTTGAAAGATAATGAATTTAACTCATGAATTGAGTAGCATATATGAACTTGAAATGAATTGAAGGAAAATGGAAATGAGGTTTGGTCTTAGTGGCATATGAATATGCAGGCCTTGTAAATGTTTAGTATCAGTATTGTTTATGTACGTGGTATTTATACCTTTGCTAAACTTCATATATTGTGTTAGATTATCTCTACTGGGTTGTTGGCTTACCCTATACGGGAATATCATTTTCAGGTGCAGGTGAGGTGTTTCCTCCAAGGCAATAAGGTGGACGGATTTTCGGGAAGCAAGAGCTTTTTATTTATGCTTTATGTGTGTATGTTTGTTATTTGTAAAGCCAAGGGCTTAAGATGTAATGAGTGAGACTTAATTTGTGTAACCAAGCAATGACTTGGAAAGATATAAGCCTACATGGCATTTAACTGGTTGTTAAACAATGAACTCTGATATATGAAAGTGTGTTGTTTCTCATATTTATTCCGCATATGAGTTATCTTTGTTGTATTATTTTGGGGGTGTTACAATTTATGTATGTATATGTAGGTGGGCAAGTTGAGCATCAGAGTTAAAAAGCCTCGAATCCACCCAAGTCAACCTTTTGAGGAAGCTTCCAAGTGAAACGATCAGACTCTGGAAGCTATGGTTGCTGAACCCCCTTTTGTGTAGTTTAAAGTTCTTTTTTTAATTGTGCATAGTTGGGGTTGTTTATTTATGAGACATGACTTTGTACTTGCGATGGATGTACTTTTGGAGCAAACTTTACTTGTTATACTAATTCTGTTCATATATGCACAGCTCAACGGATAATTTCTATGTTATTTAATCTTCCGCTAAGCCCCATACTTTATATTAAGAGGGTCTTTTGTATAGAGGCCGTAGGTAATCTATGATTACTGGCCGGTCACGACGCTAAACCTATAGGGGTGGGTTTGGGTCCTAACATTACCCCCAAATCCCACCATTGTTACACAACGACAAATAACTAAGATAAAAACCATATTAAAGTGTAGAAAATCCCTACCTTAAGAAAAGAAGACCAAGCATGGCAAGGAGAAAATCTCAAAGATGCCGAAATCCAACTCTATTCGGATCAAAGTATAGATCTTGAGATGTTCTAGCTTTTTAACAAAGGCACTAGGGTAGAGAACCCAAAGGATCTGGGTCAAAATGTAGAGAGAGAGAGTATTTTAAAGAGAGAGAGAGAGAGAGAGAGTCAAGATTAGGTTTTTGGAAAGTTTTAGAGAGAGAGAAGAATGAGAAAGTGATATAAAAAATGTCACTTTTGCGATCTGATATACACACAGTCCGCTTAAGCGAGAGAGTTGACGCTCGAGTGTCAGACACAATAAGTTGTTCTACTTGAGCGCAAGAAGTAGCTCGCTCGAGCACATAATACACTCATTCAGTACTTTTGCAGACAACAAACAAACTGCTCGAGCGCAAGAAAGGTCGCTCGAGTGTAGGAAATGTTTCTTGAGCATGAAAAACACCCCTCCAGTACTTTTGCAGACGTGCAAAGTACTAAGACTTCGCAAATTCCACTCGAGCGCAAGAAGGCTGCTCGTGCGGAGGACAAAAATTTACATAGCCCGCTCGAGTGGTGGAGCAAAAATCTAGGCAATAAGGTTTGGAAAAATAAGCAACCAACCTGTTCCAAACGTACAATTATGACTCAATAACAAAAATAGAGGGGAGACAAAAGAGACAAGATATGAATCACCATTCAAAACCATACAAACCCAAGTCCGGAATACAACAAGTGACGGGTCAAAATCGGAACCGCTATAACCTCCCCCCCTTAAGAAATTTTGTCCCCGAAATTACAGATCAAGCTCAAAATTAATATTAGACCATTCATAAGAATGTTATTCTCACAAATTCAATACCATGACCCATTCCCCAGTCATTCATTCTCATCGACTCGATACACAAGTCCCAATCTAAAATGAAATTTATAATTTCTCAGAACATTTACAATGTTTAATCAAAACCCAAGTTTTCAAAATTTACACAGCATGTATAATACTTCCAAAAATAATACAACATCCTCAATATTTCATTTTCCCAAAACATGTGCAATGTTTATCTAAAATCCATATTTCCAAAATGCCCATAACATATACAAGGTTCTCATATTGAAACACATACAATGTCTTTACATTTCATGCACTTAATGAAAATCTCAATATAAAATTTAAACATCAACAAATAAGTCCGAATATTCTCTCGGACATCCAACTCACGTTCCCAAGTTGCTTCGTCAACTTCGTGATGTTTCCACAGTATCTTAACCAAGGGAATCGTCTTGCCTCACAAAACTTGATCATGTCTATCCAAGATTATTATCGGTCTCTCCTCATAAGAGGTATCCTCATCTACCTCTAAGTCGGTCCAATCCAACACGTGCAATGGATCCGACTCATATTTTCAAAGCATGCTAATATGAAACACGTCATGAACTCCGAAAAGTGGTGGTAGTAATGCCAAACGATAAGCAATCTCCCCAATTCGCTCAAGGATGTCAAAAGGATCAATAAACTGAAGGGATAACTTCTCACTCTTTCCAAATCTCATCAAACCCTGCCTATGTGATATTTTCAAGAACACATGATCTCTCATTTCAAAAGACAAGGGTCTCCTCCTACAATCGGTGTAACTCTTTTGGCGACTTTGGGCCGTAACCAACCTTTTACAAATAAGTGCCATCTTTGCCGTCATTTCTCGAACCAAGTCTAGGCCCAACAAAGGTGCATCACCCATCTCGGCCCAGCACACCAGAGATCTACACGGTCGGCCATACAAGGCCTTAAATGGTGCCATGCCAATACTCGATTGGAAACTATTATTATAGGCAAACTCCACTAAGGGCAAGTGCCTCTCCCACGACCCCTTAAAATCAAGGGCACAGCCTCGAAGCATATTCTCAATGATCTGAATGGTACGCTCGGACTACCCCGTCAGTCTGAGGATGATACGTGGTGCTAAAGGTCAATTTAGTGCCCAAGGCACTCTACAAGCTTTGCCACAACCGAGCTGTGAAACGTGGATCTCTATCCGAAACAATCGTCACAAGGACTCCGTGCCACCTCACTATGTCCCTAATGTACATGTCAGCTAGATAGTCTACCGAATTGTTCACACTCATAGCTATAAAGTGTACCAACTTGGTCAACCGGTCAACTACCACCCAAATGGAATTACTACCCCGTTGAGTCCTCGGAAGGCCCATAACAAAATCTATCGTGACATGCTCCCACTTCCACTCGGCTATACGCAAGGGTTGCAACATACCCGCTGGCCTCTGATGCTCGGCCTTCACCTGTTGACAAGTAAGGCATTTCGATACAAACATGTCTACATCCTTCTTTATACCTCTCCACCAAAACAGGCGAGTAAGGTCGTGATACATCTTTGTGCCTCCTGAATCCACCGCAATGCGAGAATGGTGAAACTCTTGGAGTACTTCCTCTCAGTAAGACTCCGGCATGAACAAACGGTCACAGTATCTCACACTCTGGTCGGGATACACATTCAAATCTTTCTTTACCTTCCCATTGGAGATCTTCTCCCAGAGAGAATTCACCTCAAGGTCACCCCTCTACACTTTTAATACTCGATTCACAAGTGTAGGTTGAGCAACCACTGAAAACAAGGCTGTAGATTCAATAGACTCACCCAAGTGCAAGTCAAACTCATTAAGAGTACCAAACATCTCCCATTCTCAGATGGCGATACAAGCTACACTTCTAATTGATTTCCTACTCAAGGCGTCAGCCACAACATTGGCCTTTCTTGGATGATAATGCAACTCAAAATCATAGTCCTCTATGAATTCCATCCACCTCCTCTATCTCAAGTTCAAGTCTTTCTGTGTAAACAGATATTTCAGACTCTTGTGGTCAGAAAACACCTCAAATTTCTCTCCATACAGATAGTGCCTCCAAATCTTGAAGGCAAAAATCACCACTGCTAACTCTAGGTCATGGGTAGGGTAATTCCTCTCATGTGTTTTCAACTGCCATGAGCCATAGGCCACTACATTCCCTTCTTGCATTAATACACAACCCAAACCTTCCCGTGAAGCATCACAATATACCGCATAGCCCAAACCCCTCTCTGGAATGATTAAAACTAGAGCAGTGGTAAATCTAACCTTAAGCTCTTGGAATGACTTCTCACAAGTCTCACTCCACACAAATTTGATTCATTTCCTCATCAACTTAGTCAAAGGTGAGGCTAGTCTAAAGAAATCTTTCACAAACCCCCGATAATACCTGGCCAACCCCAGGAAACTACGGATCTCAAAAGCATTCTTAGGTTGTGCCCAATCTTGCACTGCTTCTATCTTGGATCAATCTGCAGTCACCCCTTTTTCGGATACCACATGGCCTAAGAATTTAACCTCTTTCAGCCAGAACTCACACTTCCCAAATTTAGCATACAACTTATGGGCTCTAAGAAATTCAAGCACCACTCGCAATTGTTCCTCATGTTCCTCCTCAGAGGGTGAATAAATCAAAATGTTGTCCACGAAGACGACCACGAAATGGTCTAGAAAATCTCGGAAGATTAGGTTCATCAAATCCATAAATAAAGCCAGTGTATTGGTCAGTCCAAAAGGCATCACTAGGAACTCATAATGGCCATACCGCGTACGGAATGTCGTCTTTGGAATATCCTCATCCCTTACCCTCAACTGATGATAACCCGATCTCAGGTCTATCTTAAAGAAACAATAAAACGCTTTCAACTAATCAAACAAATCATCTATACGAGGCATTGGATACTTATTCTTAACAGTAACTCGGTTCAACTTCTGATAATCGATATAAAGTCGCAAGGCTCCATCTTTCTTTTTAGCAAAGAGAGTCGGCACTACCCAAGGTGATGTACTAGGGCGGATAAAACCCTTATCTAACAATTCTTGGAGTTGCATCTTGAACTCACTCAACTTAGCAGGTGCAAACCAATACGGTGCCATAGAAATTAGTGTCGTGTCAGGCACTAAATCAATAGAGAACTTGATCTCCCGGTGAGGTAGTAAACTAGTAAGATCCTCGGGAAAGACGTCTGAGTATTCACAAACCACCCTTGGTAACTCAACCCAGATTTCATCACACTCATTATTCAAGAAGCTAGCAAGAAGACAACTAAGTTCTCTCCACCCACGCGGATCATATACCGGTGATAAGACTCTATCCACCCGGTCTCCCAAGAAATAAAAGCAACCACTGCTCAAGGTACATACAGTAACCCTCTGACGGTAGCAATCTATAACAGCCCGGTATGATGATAACCAGTCCATACCCAAAATAACATCAAAACTAGATATGTCAAGCAATACAAATGCAAAAGGTAATTGACGACCGGCAACCTTAATGTCACAACCCCGACATTCCTGTTTTAAGATAACCTCACCACCAATAGGTGATCCTACACAAATAGGAGATGCTAACTATGCCAACTCCAGCCCCAAAATCGATGCAAATGCAGACGAGATAAATGAATGGGATGTACCCATATCAAGCAATACATTAGCAACTGAATCCCTAATTGGCACTCGAGGCCTATGCTGACTGTACTGGCTGGTGACTCTAAGTCTACCTCGAACCAGATACACCAGATGTGCCACCCAACTGTGGAAAAAATCTCTTCCGGTGCCCCGCCTGCCCACACTAATAACAAGTGGGCGGCTGCCCTTTACCCTAACTCTGGCCCTAAGAACGAGCCGAAGACGATGCAGATTGTTGCCCTCCTCCCTTCTGCAGGCAAGCTGGAGACTTGTGGCCCAACTGACCACATTTGAAACAACTCACATCACCCCGACCACCTCTCACAAAACCCGAACTCGGCACTAGAAAAGTGGACCTCGACTGAGCTCCTTGGGATAACTGAGGGTTAGAACCCCTCTGCTTCTTACTGTCTCCCTGACTGTCCTGACTCCTCCTAGAGCCCCTCATTCTCTCCTCCTCAGCCTACATAATGGTCTCAAGATGGGTCACCGCCATCATAAGGCGCCCATAGTCTCTAATCATGGATCCAGTCGCTCTAAATATGAGTCTGGTCCTCAGCCTCTTCTCGAACTCTAAACAACAGTGCTCCTCAGTCGCCACCAACTCAGGTGTAAACCTAGAGAGGCTAGTGAATATGGCTTCAAACTCAACCACTAGTGTATTCAACTACACCAGCTTAGAAAATTAGTCCCTCAATTTGTTTTTAATAGTGGGAGGTAAAAACTTGTCCTAGAAGGCGTCGACAAAAGCCTCCCAAGTCCCTCCAACGTGTCCCCGAGGATACTTCTACCATTGACCCGCGTCTCCTTTCAACTGGAAGGATGCCAAGGTCACTCTCAAACCCCCATTTTCGATATCGAGCATCTCAAAAGTCTTCACCATCTGCTCCAACCACTCATCCATTTTCAGTGGCTCCTTAGGATCGCCCAAAAACTCATCCAGATTCGACCGGAAGAACTCCTCTTTAGAAAAGACGGCTATTCCTCAGTGACTTGTGCCTGGACTTGATTCTCAACTCTAAGAATGTTCATAGATTCCCTCAATGCTCCAACCATTTTGCGGGCTAAGGCACCCATGGCCTGCTGATCAACTGGTTCGGCCACATTGGCCTGACCAACTCCCTCCTTATGTGCTGGAATATCATCCGGTAGAGGCACCTTGTGCCTTCTAGGCCTACCACGCCTACCACCACCTGTAGACACCCCATTTTTGACCGACCTTAAGACTCAGACGTCACCGATTGAGTGCTTGGTGATGTTGCATAATGTGCTCGTTCAGAAGTTTCAGAGTCGCGGCCGTGAGCCCTGCCTCCGGACTTCCGAACCCTCTTCTGTGCCTCGTCTCGGTTTGCGAACCAGACCCGGTTTTCTCTGTTTCTTTTTCTGAGGGAAGGGAGAGGTCCCGTAGACCATCTCTCAATGTCCGTAGGCTATATTTGGTGGCCGTAGGCCATTTTGCCCATTTCGGAGTCCGGTTCCCGGTTTTCGGGACCGTCAGGCCGTGTGCCTCGGTTTGGGACCGCTTAACCATCTCCTATTGCTCTAATTTTTGGCATACATCTTATTTTCTCCCTTTTGAGGGACACTGGGGTTTCGGAAACCCACTTCCTGGTCGAATGCCACTTTCGGTGCTTAATAGCCCATTTTCGGGATCCCGAACTGCGTGTTTTGGCTCCCGAACATTCGTTTTGCAACGGTTTTCGTTCATTTTTGGCAGGTACCTCTGTTTTATCACAGGGAAGGTCACTGAAGGGCGGGAGGCCAGCAATTGTTGCAGCAACCAGTTATCTCTCCTCCGGAGCCTCCCGGCGCCCGTTTTTCCAACTTCCGGGCTAATGTTGAACACCTTGGAGTTAGTGTTGCCAACTTTCAACCACATATCTGTGATCTACACACATGAGAGGCCCCTAAAAGTTGGTGGCCGGCCATTAAGGTTACCTGACCCTTTTGACCCCTTTATTCCAGGCTAATGTTGAACCCCTTGGACCTTTTTTCTTGAACTTTCAACCACATATTTGTGATCTACATACATGGGAGGCCCCTAAAAGTTCATGGCCGGCCAGTAATTCAACTTGACCCTTTTGACCCCCTCTTTCCGAGCCAATGTTGAACCCCTTAGACCCACTTTCTTGGAATTTTAACCACATGGTTGTGTTGTACAAACATAGGAGTACCTCCCCAGTAGCTGGCCGGCCAGAAAATCTCATTGAACCTTTTGACCCCTAGCCGGCCGACTAGGGGGTGTGGCCGGCCGGCCACCTCCAACAAAAGTGATAGGCCGGCCGTGTTCCTTGCACTGTGCACTTTACAGCTGTGGGGCAATATCCCCCAGATATTATCTGTATCCGGGAGATATTTTGTGGGGGAGTTTTGCTCTCCTTTTCCCCCACCTTTACAACCCCTTTTGAACCCTTATAACCAGCTGGTGGCCTCCTTTGTTGGGGTTAGAAAAACTCTTCTTCAAGCTCCCATATAGAACTCCATCTCCATAGCTCTCAATTCTTCAAAAAACCCTAAGTCCCTAACCATTATTCCTTCTACACCACCAAGCTCTACCACCACCATCTCATTTCCAGCAACAAGGAAGGGTTCTTGAAGGCCAAAGCAGCTGCAAATTCATCCAAGAAGCAA
Source organism: Camellia sinensis (assembly GCF_055761805.1). Lineage (NCBI taxonomy): Eukaryota > Viridiplantae > Streptophyta > Magnoliopsida > Ericales > Theaceae > Camellia > Camellia sinensis. The sequence goes on from NC_138970.1 coordinate 154,566,462, forward strand.
CAAAAGTTTGAGTCTTCAAGGGTAAGTAACACTTTTACCCTTTTGACCCTTTTTCTTCATTTATTTGTAAGCCCCACTTCCTTTTTGTTTCAAGCTCCGGCCCCAACTGAAAAGGGCCCTCTTTTGAGCTCATCTTCAGTTTCCATTAAGGGCTCAACCCTGTTTGAGCCCTCCATAACACACTTGCTTCATTGATCCTCTTGTATGTAATAGTTTTGCATGCTATTTTTGACCCATGAGCAATTTATTTTCGAGCATGTTGTAAACTGATATTAGGCTTATTTTGAGCCCCTCTTCAACATTGAAGAAGGACTCAACACCATTTGGGATTTCCATGTTATACCTACCTTTATACTCCTCTTTTCTTCCCCATTCTTGCATGCAATGGCAGCCTACCATGCTTTTGTTTTTGGCCATTTTACAGTTCTGAAAAAGTTCTTATTTTGGTCCATACTTCATGTTTCATTTAGGTCCTTTCATGGTTTGGGGTCTCCATAGGTCACTTCATGTTGTATCCCTCTTTTATTCCCCATTCTTGCATGTTTAATTAGCCTACCATGCTTTTGTTTTTGGCCATTTTACAGTTCTGGAAAAGTGCTTATTTTGGTCCATTCTACATATTTTGTTAAGGGTCTTTGGATGTTTGGTGATTATTTTGCATACCTCATGTTATAGCCACTTTTGAGCCTTATTTTGCATCACATTTCTATCATGTTTATATACTGATTTGAGGCTTGTCATATACTGTAAATATTCATATTTTTGGTCCCTCTTCAGTGTTGTAGAAGGAAATTTTTCAGTTTGAGTTTTGCTTATATCACTTGCTTCATTACCCCTCTTTTGGCCCCTATTCTTGCATGTTATTTTTATCATACCTATGCTTGCTGTTTGGCCATGCTTATAACTGTGAAAGTGCATTTTTTGGGACTGTCTAGCTTCTGTCTTTGCATTGCATGTCCATATTGTACATGTTTGGCATAGCTATAGGTCATTTCGGATGCCTAAATTCACATTTCGGGACAATTCCTTGCATCGGGTGTCATTTCGCCTCATTTCGGGACTGTATTCCCCCATATTTTAGTGCTGAAATTCCATTAGAATGATTGCATGCCATTTCCATGTCATTTCATCACATTCTGTCATTGCCTCGGTTTGCGTGCCCGTGTGCACGCATTTCGAGGCACTCCATTTTCATCAACCGGCATCTTATGTGAGTGTGGCTGAGGCTCTCTCATGTTAGTGTAAGTCCATTTTGCATTTCGTATGCCATTTTAGCCGTATTGCATTGCGTATGCCATTGCCTCGGTTTGCGTGCCCGTGTGCACGCATTTCGAGGCACTTCATTTTCATCCGCCGGCATCCTATGTGAGTGCGGCTGAGGCTCACTCATGTTGGTATAAGCCCATTTGTCATTTCCATGTCATTTCATCATATTTTGCCATTGCCTCGGTTTGCGCGCCCGTGTGCACGCATTTCGAGGCACTCCATTTTTTATCCGCCGGCATCCTATGTGAGTGTGGCTGAGGCTCACTCATGTTGGTATAAGCCCATTTGTCATTTCCATGTCATTTCATCATATTTTGGCATCGCCTCGGTTTGCGTGCCCGTGTGCACGCATTTCGAGACACCTCTTTTTTATCCGCCGGCATCCCATGTGAGTGTGGCTGAGGTTCACTCATGTTGGTATAAGCCCATTTGTCATTTCATTGCATTCTATCATCGCCTCGATTTGCGTGCCCGCGTGCACGTATTTCGAGACACATGTCATCGCCTCGGTTTACATGCCCGCGTGCACGTATTTCGAGACATGTCATTTTCTCGGTTTGCGTGCCCGCGTGCACGCATTTCGAGGCACCTCATTTTCATAGCATAATACATACTAGGTTGTATCTTAGATAGCATTCTGTCATTTTCTCGGTTTGCGCGCCCGTGTGCACGTATTTCGAGGCATGTCATTCCATAGCATTGTATATATTAGGATTGTATCTTAATTGCATTTCATGCATATCATGCATATTGCATCGTGTCCGGAATAGGAGTTAGCCCGGGCACGGGAAACGAGGTACATTTCGTACTCCGAGTGACGGAATGTGTCTCAATTCCCCAGTCACCGACACTCCGGATTATCCATGATGGAGTTAGGTTTTTCTAGCTGCAGTTTCATGTGCATTCATCCTATATTGAGTTGTGCATTTCGACTCCTCTGCCATCATGCCTCGGTATGCGTGATTGGTGGCACGAGGATCGAGACATGCATATATCTGTGCAAATACATTGCTATGCCCCTTTGCTGCTCTCTGTTGCAGCAAAATCAGGAATCAGCAACTTTTTCGGGGCCTGGCACGCATTTCAAGAACAGGTGTAAACAGAGGCTAATCAGGGCATTCCGGTGGATTTCCGCGCAAGACAATCCGGACATGCATCATCCACCAGAAGCAAGGCAGTCCCTGGCTTGCATGCCAGTTTTATTTGCTTTCTTAGTTAATTCATTAATTAATTAAGATTTTGTAATATTTTGGACTGTAATATTCTTTTATTTCGGGACTGTAATATTGGGACTGTATTATTTATTTGGACCCTCTGCGCGAGGGCATAACTGTAATAAGTGTGCGTGAGTGTGATGTATGTCTTCCAACCCCACGTCTTTCTTCCCTTTTATTTATCCGCTTATGATGGTTAGATTAGGGCATATTTAAATTAGCATACAGTATGACAGCATGTTTGCATTCATTCATCTGTATCGCATGCACCGGGCTCGGCGCATCATACTAACTGCATTGTATTTTCAATTTCAAAGTTGAATACATGATAATTGTAACATTTCATATGCCATCATAGAATAGCCGAGCCTGCTATAGTTGCATTTTGCATGTGTTGCATTAGACATTTCTGTATACTTAGGATTCATGCATGATTTCTAATGAGTTGCTATTTTGGCTTGGAGTACTCGGTAAGCTTTATGCTTTAGCATCCTTGCATGCGTGTGAGTGACTACCATGATAGCATGCTTGCCATGAGGCTATGTGCTTATGTGATATAACTGCCTGAATGCCTGTGGGTGAAGGTTGGGTTACTTAAATTGGAATAAATCATCAAATGTTTTAAAGCCTACCTGCGGGTAGCAAACCACTTTCAAAAACAGACATGAAATGTTTCGTTCCAATTTGGGCGACCCAGTCTATACTTGTATGCTGTGAGCATCACATAGTAAACTAGGTTAATAAACCGGAATAAGAACATACAAAGTTTTCAAAAATAGATATCATGGTTAGTAGAGGCCGGTCTTTGACCGGGCGAGCGGGGCTGCTCACGAAGTGACCTTCCCCAATCGTACCCAAGTTCCCGAGCCGAGGCAACTTTGGTGATGACGGACACGTGGCCTTTTGGCACCGAGTCAGGGTTTCCTAAATTTCCCAAAATAAAATATTTAGGTGGCGACTCTGTATCTGGCAAAGCAGTCCATGTTTGGCACTTCTTTCAAAATCAGTTTTCTCAAAACGATTTGCCGGATTTGGACTCTTTGGTTCAGATTAGGAACCGTGACATTTTAAGAGTCCGAGCTATAGTGACCCCAAAATGAACAGAACGGGAGCTCAATTATTATGCATAATCCGGTTTTTTTAGTAAAAACTTACTAAAAAAACTACTTTCCAAATGAACTTATAATTTACATACAATTATTATGCATACACAAGTGATTATGTATAGTATATTATATGACCAAAATTTTTTTATTCAAATTTTAACTCGTTCAGTAACAAAATTTTGATTTCGTCGTCCCTGCATCAGGTGAACCTGACCCAGGAGGGTTCTTGTTCAGGGCTTGGATGCTGCCAAATGCAAATCCCTAGGGTTTTAAGATCCTAAATATTACTACTCGTCCGGTGTATAAATATAGCTATGCGAGGAACTTCAATCCCTGCAGCTATGCATTCTTAGCAAGGGAAGGCTGGTATCCCTCGAATCTTACTCACGTCGACCAAGAGGTGTACCTGAAAGATAAAAAAGTACGTTTAAATAATACAATAGATTAAACATAAACTAACTTCCAAATTGTCTCATCAAAAAAAAGTTAAAAAACAATGAGTTTCATCGCTCCATGAATGTAATATTTAAAGGGCGAGAAAGACATAAATGGCTTGGAATAAGTATAATGTATGATGGTTAGAATTTTTTGATAGAAGAAAGAATTGATTAGAGAAAGAGTGCACAATAATAATTTTTTTATCTTTCCTTTTCTAAATTTTAAATCATGGAATCATTATTAAAAAATAATAAATTATGATATTTTTAAAAAAAAATTATATATAGTATAGATTAAAGAAAATAGAGAGAATGTTTTTATATTTTTCCAATAATGAAATAGAAGCTACAGCAGTCTTTTTATACAAGTGTGATACAGAGTTAACCTGAGTTATAACTATCTAACCATCTTGTGTTACTTGTTCTAACAATATAACAGCTTTGATTACTATCTCTAACAAACTAACTATCTCTAACAAACTAACTAATTATAACAAACTAACTATCTCTAACAAACTACCTAATTATACATGTGCAGGACAGCAGTTGCAGGTACAGAAGTGGATAGCTGAGCTGGGTGAGCTTCTTGAACTATTTGATCTTGAGACTTAGCTAGAGGCTTAGCAGCAACAGCAGAGTCTTTATCAGTCCCCTTCAAACTCATAGGACTGGGAAGGACTAAGAGTTTGCTTTGAAGATATTGAAAGCGAGCCACTGAGAGAGGTTTAGTGAATATATCTGCGATTTGATCAGCAGTCGGAATATAAGCAATGTGGAGAGTTTTAGCAGCAACCTTTTTCCCGAACAAAATGATAGTCCACCTCAATATGCTTTGTACGGGCATGAAAAACCGGATTATGCGCCATTGCAATGGCAGAAAGGTTATCACACCATAGAGTAGGAACAGGAGCAGAAACATGGAGCTCAGTGAGGAGCATGCTAAGCCAACAGAGTTCGGCTGAAGTTTGAGCTAAAGCTCTGTATTCGGCTTCAGAGGAAGATCTGGACACAGTAGGCTGCTTCTTTACGGTCCAAGAAATAAGATTGGGACCAAGGTAAATGCAGTATCCAGTTGTAGATCTTCTGTCCAAAGTATTACCTGCCCAATCTGAATCAGAGTAGGCATTAAGAAGAAGAGGACCAGGAGAGAAATGCAGTCCATGAGCTAAAGTACCTTTCACATATCTGAGTAGCCTTTTCACAGCAGCAAAGTGACAATTTAAGGGAGATTGCATGAATTGACAAGCAGTGTTGACTGCAAAAGCCAAATCTGGTCGAGTGATAGTGAGATATTGAAGAGCACCTACCAAGCTTCGATAAAGAGAAGGGTGAGCAAAGGGTAGAACATCTTCAGAAGAGGAAATGGAACCTTTAGCAGCCATAGGAGATGAATAAGGTTTACAATTTTGCATGCCAGCTTTGGCCAAAATATCTGAGGCATATTTGGATTGAGAAAGAACATAACCTGAGGAAGACACGAGAACAGAAATGCCTAGAAAGTAATTAATAAAACCAAGTTCCTTCATGGAGAATGTGGCATGCATTTGCTGAATGAGAGTGTGAATGTAATGAGGATCACTACCTGTGAGGAGAATATCATCGACATAGATGAGAAGAATAATGATGGAAGTGGAGGTCTTGTGAACAAACAATGAAGAATCACAGTGACTGGTAACAAAATTTTGAGAGAGAAGAAAGGTAGAAAATGTAGAAAACCAAGCTCTAGGAGCTTGTTTTAAACCATAGAGAGCTTTATGTAACTTGCAGACAAGAGAAGGGTGAGTGGAATGAATAAAACCTTGTGGTTGAGTCATATACACCTCTTCCTCTAGAACACCATGTAAGAAGGCATTGGAAATATCAAGTTGTTTAATGGACTAGTTATAGTGAAGAGCAAGACAAAGAAGAACTCTGATAGTGGGCTTCTTGGCCACAGGACTAAAGGTTTCAAAATAGTCCACACCCTCTGTTTGAAGAAAACCTTTGGCTACGAGGCGAGCCTTGTGTCTAGCTATGGTGCCATCTGAATTTTTCTTGATTCTGTAAACCCATTTGCACCCTATAGCTTGTTTACCAGGAGGGAGAGACACCAAAGACCAAGTCCCCTGGCGTTGGAGAGCTGCATATTCATCTAACATAGCATGTTGCCAAGCTGGAGAAGCAACAGCCTCTTGGTAGGATTGAGGTTCAATAGCAGCAGCAGAGTTAGGAGTAGAAGCAGTAGTGAAACAAGTGGGATGTTTAGCCTTGGACCTGGTAAGCATAGGATGAGTATGAGGGGGAAGAGAAGGAAGATCAACGATGACAGAAGAGATAGGAATTTGAGATGTAGAAGGAGGAATGGATGAATCAGAAGGAGTGGAAACTGAGTTAGGCAGAGGGAGAACAGAGGAATTTTGCTGAACAGAAACAGGTGGGAAATGAGGTAGAGTAGGTGATGGCAGATCAGGTGATGATGGCAGATCAGGTGACTGCTGAGAGACAGAACAAGGTATTTGTTGCTGCTGCTGAGAGACAGAACAAGAAGGATTTTGCTGAGAAACAGAAATAGGAGCAGAAGAAGATGAAGGTAAAGTAGAGGTATTAGGAAATTCTGAAGCAGAAGAAGAATGAGCTGTAGAAGGCAGTGAAGCAGACTGCTGGTCTGGAGAAGCATGCCAAAAGAAATCAATCAAAGTAGGAGAGATTGTAGAAGGAGGGTGAGATGACAACTGAAAAGGAAAGGAGAATTCATCAAAGACAACATGTCTAGAAATATACACTGTCCCAGTTTTAGGGTCAAGACATCTATATCCTTTGATAGAGGGTTGATAACCAATGAACACACAAGGGATAGACTTGGGTTGAAGTTTATGTGATGTATAAGGCTTAAGCCAAGGATAGCATCTACAACCAAAAGTCCTTAACAGCTGGTAATCAGGCTTTTGGTTGAATAACACTTCATAAGGAGTGAGATTATTCAATTTAAGAGTAGGATGCCTATTAACAAGAAAGACGGCTGTAGCAAGAGCATCAAACCAATAAACCAAAGGCAAAGAAGAGTGATGCATGAGAGTGATAGTGGTTTCTATGAGATGCCTATGCTTTCTCTCAGCAACACCATTTTGAGAGGGAGTGTGAGGACAGGACAGTTGATGGTCAATTCCTTTTTGTTTAAGAAAATCTTGAAAAGCATTACTGAGATATTCACCCCCATTGTCACTCCTTAATATCTGAAGTTTAGTGGCAAACTGAGTTTCAACAAAAGCTTTGAATTCAAGAAACTTAGCAAACACTTCACTTTTATAATGGAGAGGAAAAAGCCAAGTAAATTTACTAAAATCATCAATGAAGAGTACATAGTATTTAAAACTAGAAACAGAAGCTGAAAAGGGGCCCCATACATCAGAATGAATAAGGGCCAAAGGTTTATTGACAGTTGTATTAGACAAAGAAAAAGGCAACCTGTGGCTCTTGGAAACACAACAATGTTCACAAAGTGGAGAGCCTTTATTTCCTAAAACAGAAGACTTAGAAACTAAGTGATGATGAGTTAAGATGTGATGCAACTTCTTGGAAGAAGGATGTCCAAGTCGAAAATGCCAATTGGATGTGGTGGCAGGAGATGCAGCAGTGGCAGGAGAGCAAGAAAGGCAGTGTGGACTTGAAACAGCAGCAGAAAATGAAGACACAGCAGTAGGTAAAGGAGATGACACAGCAGCAGGTGAAGATGAGATGAGAGGATAAAGTCCTTGAGAATAGAAGCCTTTATACAGAATCTGCTGTGTAGTCTTGTCCTGAATAAGAAATGAATGTTCATCAAAGGTAACAGTACAATGGTTATCTTTAGTTAGTTGATGAACGGAAAGCAAATTGGAGGAAAGAGTAGGAACATGAAGCATTTTGTTAAGATGAAAGGAAAATGAAGGTGTAGGAAGTAGGCCTTTACCAGTATGAGCAATAGGAAGAGTGGATCCATCACCAATGGCTACCTGTTCATGGCCTTGATAAGGTTGATAGCATGAGAGATGATGAAGATCATTAGTCACATGATTAGTGGCTCCAGAGTCTAAAAACCAGTTGACATCAGTGCTAGAGGATGGAGCCGATGCTAGATATGCGTTAGAGTGATTAGAATGTTGTGAGGGCAAAAAACCAGGAGGCTGATCATTCTGAAAAGCTGTGTCCAACCGATGCCAACAGTTTATGGCAATGTGATTTGACTTGCCACAGATTTGACAGATCACTGTGGAAGAAGGAGGAGAACTACTTGCAGGTGTATAGCTGGTGCTGTTGTAGCTGTTATAGCCTGGTTTACCCCTCTGAAAAGTGCTAAAGCTAGTACCTCTCTGAGAAGAACCATAGTGATGAGCTGGACCTCCTCGAAACCTGCCTCCACCGCGGCCTCTGAAATGACCGCGGCCTCTAAAAGTGCCTCTATGTCCTCCTCTGTTAGAAAAAGGACCTCTGTGGCTGTTATAAGCTAACAATCCTGGAGTTTCGGCTGCTTGTACATGCTGAAGAGAAGCCTCTACATGAATAGATTCAGAACAAAGTAGAGAGCACAGTTGTTCTAAAGAGATAGGACCGGATCTAGCACGTACAGTAGTCTTTAATGCATTGTATTCATCAGGCAAACCATTCAAAATTAGAAGAATAAGATCTTCATCCTCAACAGGGGAAGATACTAAAGCAAGTTGATCAGCAATCACTTTGAAGTGATTCAAATAGTCTTCCATTGTGCCTCCTTTCTTAGTGATCTTACTCAATTTAGTCTTTAATTGATGTATATGAGACCTAGAAAGAGAGGTAAATCGTGTGGCCAGAGTAGTCCAGACTTCATGACTTGATTGACAATGAATTACAGTAGTGAAAATAGAGGGAGATAGTGTAGCAGTGATGCAACTTAGCAGATGTGCATCAATAGTATTCCACAGAGTATAAGCAGGATTCAAGACTTGAAGATTCTGTGAATCAAGCACAGTGGATGAAGGACATACCTCAGATCCATCAACATAACGAAGAAGATTTGTTGCCTTCAAAATGTTTTGAAGTTGATTTTTCCACACTATGTAATTTGAAGAATCAAGTTTTGTAGGAACAAATGCACTGAGATTGGAGATTAACAAAGTCAGATTTGAAGGTAATGATGAAGAAACAGAAGAAGAAGATGAAGCTGCAGCAATGGTAGAAGCCATTGATGAACTCTTTAGATGCTCGTGAGAGCCAAAAAATGCTCTGATACCATAAAGAAAATAGAGAGAATGTTTTTATATTTTTCCAATAATGAAATAGAAGCTACAGCAGTCTTTTTATACAAGTGTGATACAGAGTTAACCTGAGTTATAACTATCTAACCATCTTGTGTTACTTGTTCTAACAATATAACAGCTTTGATTACTATCTCTAACAAACTAACTATCTCTAACAAACTAACTAATTATAACAAACTAACTATCTCTAACAAACTACCTAATTATACATGTGCAGGACAGCAGTTGCAGGTACAGAAGTGGATAGCTGAGCTGGGTGAGCTTCTTGAACTATTTGATCTTGAGACTTAGCTAGAGGCTTAGCAGCAACAACAGAGTCTTTATCATAGATATGCTAAAATTTATTTGGGAATAAAATTGTGTTTAATTATATAATGGAGAGAGAATCTAGATATAAGGTTTAATTTTTATTTTATGTTAGGTTTAATTTTATGTTTATATAGATTAGATCAGTTGTGAAAGATATTAATAGTATACATTTTATGGGAGGTGAGAGAGTTTCTTTTTCATTAGATTTATTTTAGGAGAGAGAAGATTGTATGGAATTTATATTCTTTTTAAATAAAAGCTTGATTTATTTTGAGAAGAAGTGGGAGGTTGAGAATTGTGTGCTTTCTTTCTTTCTTTCTTTTTTATCAGCAATATATTTGCATTAAATAATTTTGAAAGTTAATGTTTATATCATTGGAATAGCCAATAGATGTTTTAATTTTTTTTTTAATCAAAATCAAAAATTCAAAACATAAGATTTAAGGTTTTGAAACACTTAGGACCTCTAAAATGAAAAGTCACTTTAGTATAATATATACCATAGATAGATAGATTATGAGATTTAAGAAAGAAATAAATATTAGGAGAGAGATTTTTGGAATTTGTAATTCAATTATTATTTTTTAAATCTATAGTTCCTTTGTTAGCCAATAATATTATTTTTAAATATTTTTGAAATTACAAAAATTAGCAATTTTAGTTTTATTTTTAATCTATAGTTACTTTGTTAGCCAATAGTACTATTGTTAAATATTTTTAAAATTAAAAAAATTAATAATTATGGTTTTAAGTTTATTTTAATCTATAATTTTTTATTTTTTTTTGTAATTTGTGGTTTTTTTTTTTTTTTTGATGTATAATATATATATTTTTTAATGTATAGTTACTTTGTTATAAGATGAGATTTAGGAAAGAGAGAAATATTGGAGGGAGGGATTTTAGTAATTCAAAATTTTAGGTGATTTTTTTATTTTTTTAATCTATAATTACTTTGTTAGCCAATAGAATTATTTTTAAATATTTTTAAAATCACAAAAATTAGTAATTGTGAAATGAGACTTTGGAGCTCTCACAAATCTTCTCACTAGAAATCCAATTTTCCTTATATAATGCTAGCGGTAACCTATGCGATGCACGGAAAAATAGACTATATATATTTTGTGTGATAAATAAATCATCTTAATCTTAAATTATGTCTTAATAATGATAAACCATGATGTTAAGCTATCTAGGTAGATGTTAATAATAATTAACCCACAAAATTTCACAATAAAATTTGATATGCATAAAAAATTATTAATTATAAAAATTGTTGAGAATAATAGTATCACAATTACTTGATAACATAAATAACTTGTATCAAACTAAACAAAACATTAAAAGAGAAATTCTATAAACAGAGAAAAGTTATCATAAATTTACTTAGACTTTTAAATCAGCGGTGTATATTATTATTGTGGGATCAAATTATGAATAAATATCAACTTTTAATTATAATTTATAAGTAGTTTGTAAAAAAATTTAGTCTAAGTTTGTTGTCTTGCTCATAAAAAGAACTTCTTAAACAAATCATTAATTGATTGTGTTAGCAACTCTCTATCTTTGATTTCCTCTATTAATGACACACATATCATATCAAAGTATAAATCCTTCTTCATATTTTGAATAATACTTGCATAGTTCCTACATCATTTTAAAAAAATTAATCAAGATAAGAATTTCGTATGATTATAAAACTTATATAAGAAAATAGTTTTAATCCATTTTATTTATAAAAAAAATGATGAAAAATTATTTGAATTGTACTTGAAGAAATATAACAAATGATAGCTTAATCATTATATACCAAAATATATATATATATATATATATTATATAGGTTACTTTACGAAAAAATGGTCGAATATAAATAAAGTTATGGACATTGAATTAAATCATATGGGTTCTAAATTGATAGTATAATCTAACAAATCAACTAATAATAACATAGAGAGGTTGACAAATATGTAGTACTTCCCTATCATCTTTGTATTATATTCATTAATTTCATATATCATATGAAAGTTTTACTCATCTCGATCCTTCAATAAAATGAGGACCCAGAAAACAAATTTAATAAGAAATTGATTCTAAACTTTATTATTGAAAAAACAAAAATTTCAAAGAGAGAATTTAGAGATGGGATTGAAGAAATACTATAACGAATGACAACCTTATAAAAAAAATAATAATAATAATAAAAAGCATAGCAATGATCTAATGCAAACTATTTTTAATAACTAATAGAAAGAATATCAAATTATTACCTTGGATAAATATAGTGACGAAAATTAATTTTGTGAGATTTTTGTGCTGCCTTCTCATATGTCGCCTTCATTATTTTATTATTAATACTCTTCTCATTCAGAGCCAACCAATTTCATTATTAATATTCTTCTCATTTAGAGCCAATGATTTTATTTATCTTTATCACTTGGTAGATAATAATGAATAATAAAAATTATCAAGAGAATGTTAAGAATTTAATATGAGATAAGAAGTTATACATAAGGACATTTCCATAAGATAAAAAATGTAACGCCCCCAAAATAATGTAATAAATCCAACTCGTGGACCGAAGAATAACAGAAATAAAATACTTTCATTCATCAGAGTTCGTATTACAAAAGATACCACATACAATATACATTCATAAATATACATCCTGAATCTATAGTATGTCGTACTAGTTAACAGTCAACCACAAATAAATGCCCCACAGGCACCTTTCCAAACATTCCTTGGTTACAACAAAAGAGAGTGAGATAAACTCTGTACATATAAAGCCCTCGGCTTGAATAAACAATTAAACACAAATAACAAAATAGAGCCTCCAGCTCCTAGCTCCTCCTAAGCTACGTTCTTGGAGGAATCATATCACCGGTACTTGAAAATAGTTTCCCAAGTAGGATAAGCCAAAGCCCAGTAGAAACATACTAACACAGTATATGAGAATTAACAAGATATAAGCATGATGCATATGTTCATTGTCGTATGACAAAATCCGTGTTACTCTTTCCACAACCATGTTATATCAAAACTTACACCTCAATTCATTTATTTTGTTTTAATAGATACATCCACTGCATTTAATCTGTCAACAAAGGTTACACCTCACAAGTTTCCACAGATAAATCATCATTTAAATACATTAACTTCTATTTGTCATTTTATGGAAATTTCGTCCGCAGGAATCGGCACCCATGTATACAAATGGTTTTCGGGACTTTCACCCTAGACATATAGGCCAACTTATTTCAATAGAGTCCATCCCCTTTCTTCTCATCAAAACATGAAGTTCATCTCATTTCTCCTCCCAAATATCATACATATACATGTATATCATTCATATCATATTCAATGATAATGGTTAAAGGATTGGTTTTAATTCGCCTAATTCACATACATTGTCTACAACAATGATGACTATCCTTCACCGATAGCTCAAAACAGTTATCTCTAAACAAATATACAATCTTTATAATAAATAATTCATCAAATTTCCATAGGTGAGTGATTAAACAAATCCAACAACACCATGCACGTATACATCTCCCCAATTTCACATTCCTCATACCAACTTCATTATTTATACAAAATAATTATCCAAAACATTTTAAGGCAAAACTGCTCATTTTCCAAATATCAACCCAAATGCCAAAATCAACTATTTTGACACATGATAACCTCATATCCAAACCACAAAACCATTTATAGAACACTCACATAGAAACCCCTCTTTTCAAACTTTAACCCAAACCCTAGATTTGCTCAAAACATCCCCAAAACTCACCATTTTCATATAACAACCTATAACCAAGTTAAAACTCATATTAAGGTGTAGAGAGTCCCTACCTCAAGTTTAGACGACTAATGGAGGAAGCATGAAACTCCAACGATGCCGAAACCAAATTTCAATCGGTTCAAAGTGAAACTCCTAAGATGCTCTACCCTTTTTCCAAAGACATTAGAACGGTGAGATCAACAGATCAAGGAGAAAAAGTAGAAAGAGAGAGAGAGAGAGAGAGTATTTTAGAGACAGAAGGTCTCACCTTAGGAGTTTTAGAAGAAAAGATCTGAAAAAGTGATGTAAAAAGTCATTTTTGCAATGTGATATACGCACAGTCCGCTCGAGCGAAAAAGTTGACGCTCGAGCGTCAGACATAATAAGTTGTTCTACTCGAGCACAAGAAGAGGCCCGCTAGAGCATAGAATACATACCTCCAGTACTTTTGCAAGCAACAGACAAACCGCTCGAGCGCAAGAAGGGACGCTCAAGCTCCCACCCGCTCGAGCGGTCGAGCGTAGGAAACGCCGCTCGAGCATGGAAAACACTCCTCCAGTATTTTTTGCAAATGTGCAAGTACTGAGGGTTTGCAAACCTCGCTCAAGCACAAGAAAGCCCGCTCGAGCGAAAGACCAAAATTCTGGGCAGCATAAGGTTTGAAAACTAAACAACCAATCTATTTCAAGCACACTCAACACGTCCAAATAAATAAATTTAAGAAGGAATAAAGAGTAAAAGACAATGAACGACACTCAGAAACCATAAGCCCGAGTCCAAACTACCACAAGTGCTGGGTCAAAATTGGGATCGTTATAAAAAAATTTAAAATAAAAAAGAATAATATGTGATAGAAGGAGAAAAAAATATGAGTAAATCAAAATAAAGATTTAGATAAATATGTTTTTGATAGATATATAGATTAACAAATCATATCTTTATCTAAATTTTATTATTTTAATTTTTTGTAAATCAATTATTTAATCTTTATCTTTATCTGTAGGCCACAAAATTAATCTTTGTAAATTATTTATCAATTTTTATATGTTTATTTATCTATAAGTCATGAAATTAATTTTTTTAAATAATTTTTTTTTAATTTTTATCTTTATGTATAGGTCATGAAATAAATTTTCATAAATTATTTATAAATTTTTATGTGTTTATCTATGATGAAATTAATTAAAGTACAAAATGAAGGAGGGAACAAAGGAGTAATTTAATTTTTTTTTTAATTTTAAAATCAATTATTTAATCTTTATCTTTATTTGCAGGCCATGAAATTAATTTTTATAAGTTATTTATCAACTTTTATATGTTTATTTATGGGAAGAAATTTTAAATTATCTATAAGTTATGAAATTAATTTTTTTTAAAATTAATTGTTTAATTTTTATCTTTATCGGTAGACTATAAAATTAATTTTCAATTTTTATATGCTTATCAATATGGAGGAAATTGGAAATTCAAATCTTTATCCATAAGCAATGAAATTAATTTTAATTTTAATTAATGAAACAAATAGAAAATGAAGAAAAATAGAAAACATGAAAAGCAATCAAAGAAGGTTGCCACGTAGGAAAGGGAGAGTTTTAAAATTATGAGAATGTAATTTAGTTTTTTTTTATAAATAAAATCAATTATTTAATCTTTATATTTATTTATAGGCCATGAAATTAATTTTTATAAGTTATTTATCAACTTTTATATGTTTATTTATGGGAAGAAATTTTAAATTATCTTTAAGTTATGAAATTAATTGTTTAATTTTTATCTTTATCTGTAGACTATAAAATTAATTTTCAATTTTTATATATTTATCTATATGGAGGAATTTTGAAATTCAAATATTTATCCATAAGAAATGAAATTAATTTTAATTTTAATTAATCAAAAAAATAGAAAATAAAGAAAAATAGAAAACATGAAAGGCAATCAAAGAAAGTTGCCACGTAGAAAAGACAAAATTTTAAAATTATGAGAATTTAAGAATAAATATTTGGAGGCTTTTTGACAAAACAATTATATTTGGTTATATATATAGTATAGATAAATAGATATATATATATATATATCACTTTTTCATTTATTTTTCACAACAAACTTTCTATTCTTTCTCTATTCTATTAAAATATTATTTTTAATTATTTTATATTTTATATTTTTGGGATGGAGGTGCTCAAGATCAATGATGATGGTTGAATAAAGGGTAATTTTTTTATTTTTTAGGGGTGAACAGTAGCTCCCTACATTTAGGGAGCAACTATAGCTCAACTTATAACAGGGGCTGGTTTAAGGGAATTGATGGGATTGGTTTGATGGGGAAAAAAAAAACCCTTAAAATAGCTAAAAAATGAAGATAAGGGATCCAATGGGATGCTCTAAGGGTTGGATTTTAAAACTAATCAGAATATCATTTATAAAAAAAAAAAAAAAAAAAAAAAAAAAAAAAAAAAACCTATTTTATCCATGTTGTATGTTGTGTATTTGTGTGTGTGTGTTTTTTGTGGGTATTATGATGTCATTATATATACATATATATATTAAAATAATATAGTATAAAAAAATATTTATAAAATATAATTTTTTAATATTAAAATATATTAAAAGCACCAAAGGGTGTTTGTAGCATTTTATATAGTTAATCCCCTCACTAAAATATATCACAAATAAACATAATTTTTCTTACTCTCCTCAACAACAATCCCCACACTAACAATCTCACTCAACTTAATTCCGAAAACAAACGGCTCCTTATTTTAATGATTTGAACTGTTAATTTCATAAAACTTTGAGTATATATTATTTATGGAAAAAAATTTAAATCTATCCGACATATTTTTTTCATTTTTATTTTTTACTTTTAATATATTTCTAAATTATAAGGACTTGAAAAATATAATATTTTAATACAATTTTTTTTGTTTTTTATTAAAAAGGCGTCCATTTTTAACAATTATCCAACGTAAATGAATCTTTTTAAACGAATATTTTTTCTCATATAAGTTGAAAACAAATTATTTGATTTTTTTTAATAAATAGCCAAAAAGTGACAAAAAATTATAGCAAAAAAAGGAGTAAAAATTGAGTATAACTGTGATATATATCGATGATGTGGTATCATCAATACACAATAAACCCTATATACGGAGGGTGAAACCCTACTTTATAAGTGCCACATTTATATAGGAGGATAAATAGTGAGATATTATTGATTGGTGACACCGATAACATGACATCACCATTGCATTAAAAAAAATTCAGAACGAAGACTTGAAATTTTCTAAGTTGATAAAAATTATCGTAGTCGCCCCTGAAACATAGTGTTATGGTGAGAGTATGTGATAAATTATTTTTTGATGTTGCAGACATAGATGAATGCTTGGATCCAAAAATGTATCCTTGCAAAGGGATGTGTAAGAATACCCAAGGAAATTACACTTGTCACTGCCCACCTGGCATGTTTGGTGATGGCAAAGTCGCTTGCCAAGGATTTCGTGTTATTGCTCTCGTTGCAGGTTCCCCTTTTTTTTCATTTTTTTTCCAGTAAAATAGGAACAATTTTATTGATGAAATTGGAAAATACAAGGTTTGAAATTACATCAATAAAGGGGAGGAAAGTGCAAAGAGCGTCATAGTATATCTCTCCAATCTCAACTAGGTTGGCATCGAGGAGAATACCTTATCATTTGCTAGCACTGACCTCAAATGTTGGTGAGAAACCTATTGGAAAAATATATAAAAACTCTACTTGATTAACAAATTGAAATGGATACAAGAAGATAAAGATAGTTAATAAATCAAGGATTTGATTAAACATATCCCTTGAATTATGAATCAGTCAAAATCTCTTGAATTATGAAACGGCTAGTTAATTCCTTAATCATAGTTAATTACAAAAGGAAATGAATCTTACAAAAAATCAATGAGGGAAAAAAAAAAAAACATATATACTCCCTTCGTCCCAAAATAATGATCTCTTTTGGAGAATCCAACTTTTTTTAGTATTACAATCATTGAACTTTAAAAACTTAAATTTCCAAAATTACCCTTTGATAGTACATTTTTTGGGGAGTATCAATGTCATAATTGTACTTTTTATGTTACTAATGAATTTAAAAGGAGGTCAAAATAGGAAATTTATATTATTTTTTTACTTGATTTTTGAAAAAGGACTAATATTTTGGGATAATGAAAAATAGAATAAGGGACTAATATTTTGGGACAAATGGAGTATATAGTTTTTATTAGCTCACACGTGTGCCTAGCCCATCCAAGTCCAACGCACGTGCGTGCGTGTGTGTGTGTGTGTATAGCCTAATGCTTACAATCTAGCCTAATGCTTATAGCCTAATGCTTACAATCTCCCCCACATCCTTGGCCCTTACCCAATAACAAATGTCTACATATAAAAGGTGTAAGAAAACTAATAAGAAATCAGTGTGGAACAAGGAACAAGAAGAAAATTTTGAAATACTTCCAACAATCCCCCATATGATTCAAAATAAAATAAATAATGAAGCAAAGAAAAACAAAATTAAGCTTAACTTGAGATGCATTGATACTGATGTCTTGTGAACTTGAATCAACACTTTGTGTTTATAGAATGTAGATCACAGGTGAAAGGTGACTCAAGTCTTGAACATGCCACCTTTTGGATGATTTAACAATGCTACACACACCTCTAGTATTCATGACAAGTTCTTGAATTGGTGCCATAAAGCCATGCACCTTACCAGGATTTTCATGAGTGCCTTAGAGAATTAGCCCTAACTCTCATAGGAGGCGGCCCTACCTCTACACTCACATAGGTGAACCCATCAAGTGTGTATTGCTTCACACCACCTTTACAGGCTTTGAGTTCATTAAGAGCTATTTGCTCATCCTTATTTAGTTTAGCAACTTGTACTATTTTCACCATAGAGAGGGACGATCAAATAATAGTGTTGTCATGAGTCTCTTTGTGGGTTGTTTTTACCCATTGAACCTACTTCATGAGATCTCCAATTACTCGGGCTGGGTTGCCATCACAGGTGACTCACTTAATGGGCGTAAGTCCTATTCCACTCGATGTATCATACACCACTTTTCTATTTAGCTCTTTTGTCAGAGGATTTGCCAAGTTCTTCTATGATTGCACAAATTCAAGAGCTATTACACCACCATTTATAAGTTGTCTAACAATGTTGTGCCTTAGTCGAATGTCTCTCTTCTTTCCATTATACACTTTGTTATTTGCCCAAGCTATTGTTGCTTGCGAATCACAATGCAATGAGATAGACAAGATTGGCTTATTCCGTAAGGGAATATCAGCTACATGATTCCTTAGCCATTCATCTTCACTACCTGTCATTTCTAGAGTAACAAATTCCAATTCCATAGTAGAAGAGGCTTTACAATTTTGTTTGGATGATTTCCATGATATAGCACCACCTCCAAGAGCAAACACATAACCACTGGTGGAATTAGTTTCATCATTATCTGAAACCCAGTTAGCATCACAAAATCCTTCTAATATAACGGGGTATCCTATATAGTGAAGACCTAGGTTCATAGTACCTCTCAGATATCTCAACAGTCTAGTTAAGGTTATCTAATGTTTACGGTTGGGATTGTGTGTGCATCTACTAAGTCTGCTCACAGCATATGCAATGTCTGGATGAGTACAATTCATTAAATACATCACATTACCAATGACTTTGGCATATTCAGATTATGGCGCGATATATCCCTTATTATTTTTAAGATGGTGGCTAGGATCATATGAGGTTTTAACAAGGTCAACATCAAAATGATTAAATTTTTTGAGGAGTTTTTCAACATAATGTGATTGTGACAACACTAAGCCAGTTGATTCATGGATCACTTTGATCCCTAAGAGAACATCTACCTCTCCTAAGTTCTTCATGTCAAAATTCGAAGATAGAAGAGCCTTGGTTTCATTTACAATGCATAAAGTAGTACCCATAATCAACATATCATCTACATATAAGCATATAATCACACAAGAAGTACCAAAGCATTTGTTATAAACACAACTATCAGACTCGTTTACTACAAATCCATTTGATATTAATGTTTTGTCAAAAAAATTTATGCCATTGTTTAGGATCTTGTTTTACACCATACAAAGATTTTACAAGTCTACATACTTTCTGTTCTTGTCCTCGAATTACAAAATCTTCTAGTTAATCCATATAAATTTCTTCTTCTAAATTTCCTTTTAAAAATGCTATTTTTACGTCCATTTGATGAATAATTAGTTTATGAATAGATGTTATTGCAATTAATAGTCTAATAGTGAAAATTTTAGTTACGGAGGAATAGATGTCAAAGTAATCTACTCCTTTTTGTGTGTAGCCTTTAGCAACTAGTCTAGCCATAAATTTATGGGTAAATTAAAGTTTGCACCCCTGTACTTTGCAACAAATCTGACTTTGGCCCCTACACATGAAATCATGACAGTCAACCCCCTATACTTCTCGTCAAATCCCACTTTGGTCCCTCCACATTAAATTATGACAATAACCTTATACTTTTAATCAAATTTCACTTTGGTCTTTACACAAGTGTCAGTGTCCCATTTTTGTTTCTCAATTATTTATATCTTTAAAAGAATCTAGTTATGTGATAAAAATGTGACTACGACATGAGGGTAAGAAAAGAAAATCAATTTTCCATTAATACACACTTTATCCTATATTTTACATCAAAATATGACTGTATTAAGCTAAAACAAAATGCAGATTATGAACAATTAAGAAGATGAACCAGGGTTTTGCATAAGTTGAAATCATGAAATTCTGTTTTTTGCGATAACACAATCTTTTGCCCATTCATCTTTCTTTCTCTTTGATTTCTTTGTCGCATTTTTTTTTAATTTTAAAAGTTCTATTTTCGTTCTTTTTCATCCCAACTTTTTATCATACGAAGATACATATATATAGTATTATATAACTCTCATTTTTCTCTTTTACCTTCATTTTGTAGTCACATTTTTGTCATATGCCTGGATTTCGTTAAAGAGTTAAAAATGAAATAACAAAAAAGGGACATTGACACTTATGTCGGGACCAAAGTGGGATTTGAGTAAAAGTGCAAGGGGTTGACTGTCACGATTTCATGTGTAGGGACCAAAGTGGGATTTGACCAAAAGTGCATGGGGTTAACTGTCATAATTTCATATATAGGGGCCAAAGTGAGATTTGGTGCAAAGTGCAGGAGTGCAAAGTGTAATTTACCCTAAATTTATCTATTGATCCATTAGCCTTTAATTTTTTCTTAAACACCCACTTGCAGCTTGTGGTTTTAAATCCTTTAGGCAAGTCTACTAATTCCCAAGTGTGGTTAGCCATTATAGATTCTAGTTCACTATTTATAACATCTTTCTAGAAAGTGGTGTCTATGAATTTAGGATCCTCTTCAGTGATAAATATAGTTACAAAATCTAGTTCGAGCCTAGTTTCCTCTATAGGTCTCTTACTACGTGTTAAATCTAGTGATGTTTCCTCGGTATTAAGACTAAGCTGAATAGCTGCATGAATTTGCTTAGGAATTGGTTGTTTCATAGGAAATATATGTTCAAAAAATTATGCATCTTTTGCCTCCATTATATTGTTAGCTTCCATAATATCTTTTACACCTTTTATTACAATAAATCTATAGATAGCACTGTTTAGAGCGTAACCAATGAAAATACAGTCTATGATTTTAGGACTAATTTTACTTCTTTTAATACTTGGAAGTCCAACCTTGGCTAGACACCCCCACACTTTAAGATATTTCAAATTTGGTTCATGTTTTTTCTAAAGTTTGTAAGGGGTTTTATGCGTTGTTTTATGTGGAACTCTATTTAAAATGTGACATTCTGAAAGTATTGCCTGCCCCCCACATATTAGAAGGTAGTCCAGAGCTAATTAGCATAGTGTTCATTATATCTTTTCGTGTTCTATTTTTCCTTTCTGCTATCCCATTTTGTTCAGGAGTGTAAGGTGTTGCGGTTTCATGAATTATGCTATTTTGTTTACATATCAATTGAAGTTGATTGCTATCATATTCCCCTCCCCGATCAAATCTAACCCTTTTAGTTTTCCTATCTAGTTGGTTTTCAACTTTGGCCTTGTATTTCAAAAAATATTCAGTTGCTTCATCTTTGTTTCTTAACAAATATACCTTGGTAAATCTAAAATAGTTGTCTACAGAGGTTATGTAGTATCTTTTACCTTCTCTGCTCATATAATTTTTTTAAGTCCCCCAAGTCACTATGTATAAGCTCTAGGACTTCTGAATTCCTTTCTACAGATTTAAAACATTTCTTGGTAAATTTAGCTTCTACGCAAATTTCACACTTGGATGTGTCACAGTTTTTGAAATCTTGAATTAAATTAATTGTCTCATTTTTTTAACCGAAGCATAATTTATGTGCCCTAATGTAGCATGCCACAAATCAATAGGCTTAACAATATAAGTAAGGGAAGTACTAGGTTTGTTAGCATTTTCAGAGACAACATTCGGCACAAATAAACCCCCATTACAATATCCCCTTCCCACAATACATGTTAGCACAAATTTATTACAATCAAACAGTAATTTAATACCAACCTTGTTATCCATAAATTAAATTTTTACACATATCCGACACATAAAAAGTGTCATTTAGGGCAAGAGTTTTACTGGAAGTGAGTTTAAGTAGAATATTTCCCTTACCAACCACGCGAGTAGGTATAATTTTTTCCTTACCAACCACGCGAGCAGTGTAAGCATTTCCTATGTAAACATTTTCACCATCACCAACAGACTCATATGTAGCAAATATATTTGTACTGCTACAAATATGGCGGGTAGCTGTAACGCCCCAAAATAAATCATAAATCCAACCAAGAACATATATAAATAACAACATGAATCAGAGTGTAATGTTCTCCTCATTTCATAGACTTAATGGTACAAAAGAGTTTAGCATAAGTAAATGCCTTATAGGCTTACATAGTTCCAAGTCACGGCTTGGTTACAACAAAAGTAAGACTAGCTCAATACAAATAAAGCCCATGGCTATACAAAAGAAAGCATACAGCAAAAGGAAGTCTTTGCTCCAAAGTCCCTCCAAGCTATTGCCTTGGCAGAGACATATTACCATCACCTGAAACTGGTTTTTTCTAAGTATGGTGAGTCAAAACCCAGTAGAAACAAACTGACACAATATATGGATCTTAACAAAGATATAAGTATGAAATGCATATACAATGCCCGTAATATAGTCATCAATGTTCTACAGAATTATGACATGCCAAGTTCTATATGTCAATTCATTTCAAGTCAATTCATTTCATCTCAATTCATGAGTCACATTCATTATTCTCCGGACAACCCAAATGAGACTACAACTCGGTAATTGACAATTCAAGACAATCATTATCCAAACACTTCAATTTCTCATTTTACGAAAATTTCGTCTATGGTATCAGCACCCATGTATACGCAATACTTTCAGGACTTTCACCCTAGACATACAGGCCAACTTAATTCAATGGAGTCCATCCCCTATCTCCTCCCAAACATTGAGTACATCCCCTTTCTCCTAGCAAACATCATACATATATAATGTATTGAAACATCGTCATATTCAATGACATCAAAAATAGATTAGTTTCAATTCACCTAATCCTTATACAACTTCTACAACAATCATAGCTATCCTCCACCGATAGCCCAATACCGATATTTCTAAACAGATATTTAATCTCAGGACAGATAATTCATTCAAATTTTCATAGGTGTGAGGTAATACATATCTAACTCCACCATTTATATCAGCATCCATCCAATTTCACATTTACAATACCAATTTCATTCATTTATACAAAATAAATCTTTGAAGCATTTTAGGGCAAACTTCCCCCTTTCCCAAATATCAACTCAAATCCCAAAATCGAATGCTTTGTCCCAATATAATCTCACTTTCAAACCCCATAACCATTTATATCACATTTACTAAGAAACCCTTCTTTCGATTTTAAAAATCCCAAACCCTAAGTTTGTCCAAAGTATTCTCAAATCCCACCATAGTTACACAATAGCAAATAACTAAGTTAAAAACCATATGAAAGTGTAGGAAATCCCTACCTCAAAGAGAGAAGACGAGCAAGGCAAGATGAAACTTTAAAGATGCTCAAACCCAACTCTATTCAGATCAAAATGGAGATCTGGAGATGCTCACTCTTTTTAAAAAAGGCAAGTGGGTAGAGAGATCACTAGAACTCGGTGAAAATGTAGAGAGAGAGAGAGAGAGAGAGAGAGTGTGTGTGTGTGTGTGTGTGTGTGTGTGTGTGTGTGTGTGTTTTAGAGAGAGAAGGTCCTAATCTAGGTTTTTAGGAAAAATAAGTATGAAAAGTGATTAAAAAAAAAAAAAAAAAGTCACTTTCACAATCTGATATGCGCATAGTCCGCTCGAGCGCAAGAAGTGACACTCGAGAGTCAGACACAATAAGTTGTTCCGCTCGATCGCGAGAAGTGATGCTCGAGCACAGAATACGTGCATCCAATAGTTTTGCAGACAATAAACCAAGGCTCGAGCATGAGAAAATGCACTCGAGCGTAGAATACAATCTCCTAGTAGTTTTGTAGACTTGCAAAAGTACTAAGGGTTTGCAAATCCCGCTCGAGCACAAGAAGTGCCGCTCGAGCGGAGGACTAAAATCCCGGGCAACAAAAGTTTGAAAACTATACAACCAACCTATTGCAAACATGCGCTATAGTAGCCCCAGTGTCTACCACTCATTCAACCATATTGCCAACAAGATTTGCTTCAAACACAAGTGTTGCTATTTTTTTAGTTTTAGTCAAGTTCGCTTGTGGTTTCTGTTGGTGAGGTTCATTGCCTTTGTGATTGTTGCATTCCAAAGCATGTTGACCAATCTTACAACACACGAAGCAAGATCCTCTCTTTTTCTTGAAACCTTCATCGGGTTTTCTGAAATGGTTGTTGTGGTTATGATTGTTGTAGCTGTTATTGTTGTTCTTCTTCTTTACATGTTTTTTGTTGAAATTCCTCCCAGAGTGTGAATGATGGTGATTATGTTGTTTTGCTGCATTTTTTTGCCTTTACTACATTTGCTTTTGATGTGAATTCATGAGCATATTCATTTCTTTCTTTCATTCGGTTTAGATTCTTCAATGCAAATGTGAACAATAACTTTTTCCAAACTAAGGTCCTTTTTCTTGTGCTTGAGATAATTTTTGTAATCCTTCCAAGATGATGGTGATTTTTCGATAAGTGCTGCAACTTGAAAGGTGTTATCTAACTTCATTCCTTCGGCCAAAATGTTATAAACTATATTCTAGTATTCATGAATTTGCTCCATGAAATTTTTTTCATCATTCATCTTGAAGTCTAAAAATTTGCTCACCACGTACTTCTTTGAACCTGCATCTTCTATTGAATATTTTCTTTTCAAAAATTTCCAAATCTCTTTAGCAAATTTGTAACCACAATATATATCAAACAGAGAGTTGTAAAGAAAATTTAGAATATGACCACAACAAATTTTGTTATCTTTGTCATACAAACGAATGGATTCACTACGAGCTGGTTCGAAAACGTCACTAGGAATTTGGTCATTAAATAGAATGTATCAACATTGAGAGACTTAAGAAAAAAAAGAATTTTTTCAAACTAGCGTTTGTAGTGATTTCCATCAAAGGGTTCTAGTTTGGTCATATCAAGAACAACAGAAACAGAAAAAACAAAATTCATGTTTATTAATCAAGCAAAATCGTTTCTTAAGATTGTTGGAAAAATATATAAAAACTCTGCTTGATTAACAAACTAAAATAGATACTAGAAAATAAAAGCAGAATAAATAATAGAGAAAGAATGGAACCGAGGTGCAGAAGTCAATCTGTTGTCCTTAAGAAACAATTTCTCCCCACTTGGTGCAAATGGCTGCTGGCAGTCGTTCTCCAAGATACAACGGCGAGGCTTGATGGTGTGCACTTATCAAACAAGACTTGAACTCGTCTAATGAATAGACCAAAGAAACCAATAAAATTGTGTAGGAAAAAAACATAAAAGAAAGAACTTTTTTTTTTTTTTTGTATATTAAACTAGGGCCATTTACATACAAGTCCCATTTTGTGAACTTATAATCCATTAAGTCCTAATAAAATTATTTGCTCCTTCAAGTCCCATTAATTTTTAATAGACCAATTTACCCTTCCAACAAACTCTAGGCAAGCTATCTTCCCTCTTCCTTCCATCCTCAAGTCCTCCATTGACGTCCTCGACGAAGCTCTGTTGCTGGAAATCCAGCTCCACCACCAAAACCACTTCCTTCTTCCCCTACTCAGACCGTCGTCGCCTTTGATGAATGGTGGTAAGCTCATGTCTCGATCGTGCTCGTCTTCTGCAACGTCGTATTACAGCACTGGCAATGGGCACAATTCCAGATCCATGAGGGTTCGGAGGTCGTTCGCCTGTTGGTTTTGGATCGATGGATGAGCTTCTTCTTGGAGACCCACTCGATGCTCTGAGATCATCCGGCGGCGATAGCATTTCAGTCGTAATGCTAGATCTGAGTCAATTGGTTTAGATCTGCACTGCACTATTTGATTTTATTGGAATTAGGGCTCTGTATTACGAGTCCATTGATTGTGAGGTCTCGATTTTCACTGAGTTCACATGCCATTGCCATTAGAGAGAGAGATCAAGGGTTTTTTGAAATTGAGAATCTTCTCAATTTATAATATTCTCAATTTTAATTATGAAAAAAATTAAGAAATTTCTCAAAATTGATAATTATAAATTTCTTAGTTTTGATAATATTCTCAATTCATGCTAGAAAAAAAATTGAGAAATTTCTTAGTTTTGATAATTATAAATTGAAAACATTCTCAGTTTTGAAATTGAGAACATTCTCAGTTTTGGGATTAAAGGGCAAAACGTCTTTTTACTTGTAAATAGGACTTATTGGTTCAAAAACTTTTTGACAGGACCTAAGCTACCACCAAATATGTAGATAGGACTTTTAGGTAATTAATCCATTAAACTACTAGGAATACTGTAGACACCCCATTTTTGACCGACCTTGAGACTCAGACGTCACCAGTTGAGCACTCGGTGATATTGCATGTTGTGCTTGTTCAGAAGTCTCAGAGTCGCGGCTGCGAGCCCTGCCTCCGGACTTCCGAACCCTCTTCTGTGCCTTGCCTCGGTTTGCGAACCAGACTCGGTTTTCTCTGTTTCTTTTCCTGAGGGAAGAGAGAGGTCCCGTAGACCATCTCTCAGTGACCGTGGGCTACATTTTGTGGCCGTAGGCCATTTTGCCCATTTCAGAGCCCGGTTCCCGGTTTTCGGAGCCGTTAGGCCGTGTGCCTCGGTTCGGGACCGCTTAACCATCTCCGTTTGCTCTAAATTTTGGCATGCATCTTATTTACTCCCTTTTGAGGGACACTGGGGTCTAAGAGACCCACTTCGTGGTCGAACACCACTCCCGGTGCCTAACAGCCAGTTTTCGGGGCCTCGGGCTGCGCGTTTTGGCCCCCGAACATTCGTTTTGCAACGGTTTTCGTTCATTTTTGGTAGGTACCTCCGTTTTATCACCGGGAAGGTCACTGAAGGGTGGAAGGCTAGTAATTTTTGCAGCAACCAGTTATATATCCTCCGACGCCCTCCGACGCCCGTTTTTCACACTTCCGGGCTAATGTTGAACACCTTGGGGCCACTTTCTTGAACTTTGAACCACATATTTGTGATGTACACACTTGGGAGGACCCTAAAAGTTGGTGGCCGGCCAGTAATTCCACTTGACCCTTTTGAACCCCTCCTTCCAGGCTAATGTTGAACACCTTGGGGCCACTTTCTTGAACTTTGAACCACATATTTGTGATGTACACACTTGGGAGGATCCTAAAAGTTGGTGGCTGGCCAGTAATTCCACCTGACCCTTTTGAACCCCTCTTTCCGAGCTAATGTTGAACACCCTTGAGCCACTTTCTTGGACTTTTAACCACAGGGTTGTGTTGTACACACTTGGGAGGACCCTAAAAGTTGGTGGCCGGCCACTAAATCAGCTTGACCCTTTTGACCCCTAGCCGGCCGGCTAGGGGGTGTGGCCGGCCGGCCACCTGCAACCAAAATAACTGGCCGGCCGAGATCCCCACATTGTTCACTTTACAGCTGTATAGCTTTATCCCCCAGAAAATATCAATATCCGGGGGATATTTTGTGGGGGAAAGTTGGCCTCCTTTTCCCCCACCTTTACACCCCCTTTTTTATCCTTATAACCAGCAAGCCATATCACATTTAGGGGTGAAAAAATTTGTTCTTCAAGCCTCAAGATCCATATCTCCCTCCATCCTTCTCATTTCCCTAAAAAAACCTTAAGTCCTACACCTTGTTTTCTTCATCACCACCAAGCTCTACCATCACCACTTCATTTCCAGCAACAAGGAGGGCTTCTCAAAGGCTAAAGGAGCTGCAAATTGGTCCAAGAAGCAACAAAAGCTTTAGTCTTCAAGGGTGAGTGACATTTCTCCTCTTTTGACCCTTTTTCTTGATCCATTTATAAGCCCTATATGATTTTTGTTTCAAGCTCCGGCCCTAACTGAAAGTGGCCCTCTTTTGAGCTCATTTTCACTTTTCATTAAGGACTCAACCCTGTTTGAGTCCTCCATGATGCACTTGCTTCATTGATCCTCTTATATGTCATAATCTTGCATGCTATTTTTGGCCCATGCGTAATCTGTTTTTGAGCATGATGTAATCTGTGAATGTGCTTATTTTGGGCCCTTCTTCAACATTGTTGAAGGGCCCCTCACCATTTGATGTCTCCATGTGCCACTTGTAGTTATATCCCTTATTTGGCCCCCATTTTTGCATAAATTGGCAGCCTACCATGCTTTTGTTTTTGGCCATTTTACAGTTCTGAAAATAGTCTTATTTTGGCCCATTATTCATGTTTCATTAAGGGTCTTTGACCGTTTGGTGATTATTTTGTATACTTCATGTTATAGCACCTTTTGAGCCTCAATCTTATGCCTTTTTTTTAGCATGTTTGTATATTGATTTGAGGTTTTCCATATACTGTAAACATTCATATTTTTGGTCCCTCTTCAATGTTGTAGAAGGAAAATTTTCATTTTGGATTTTTCTTATATCACTTGCTTCATTATCCCTTATTTGGCCCCTATTCTTGCATGCCATTTTTGCTCTACCTACGCTTGCTGTTTGGCCATGTTTATAACTGTGAAAGTGTCCTTTTTGGGACTGCCTAGCTTCTGTCTTTGCATTGCATGTCCATATCGTGCATGTTTGGCATAGCTATAGGCCATTTCGGGTGCCTAAATTCGCATTTCGGGACTATTCCATGCATTTGGTGTCATTTCGCCTCATTTTGGGACTGTTTTACCCCATGTTTCATTGCTGAAATTCTATTAGAATGATTGCTTTCCATTTCTATGTCATTGCATTGCGTATGTCATTGCCTCGGTTTGCGTGCCTGTGTGCACGCATTTCGAGGCACTTCATTTTCATCCATCGGCATCCTATGTGAGTGTGGCTGAGGCTCTCTCATGTTGGTATAAGCCCATATCTTGTTTCCATATCATTTGCATTGCGTATGCCATTGCCTCGGTTTGCGTGCCCGTGTGCACGCATTTCGAGGCACTTCATTTTTCATTCATCGGCTTCTTATGTGAGAGTGGCTGAGGCTCTCTCATGTTAGTATAAGTCCATGTTGCATTTTTCATATCATTTGCATTGCGTATGCCATTGCCTCGGTTTGCGTGCCCGTGTGCACGCATTTCGAGGCACTTCATTTTTCATTCATCGGCTTCTTATGTAAGAGTGGCTGAGGCTCTCTCATGTTAGTATAAGTCCATGTTGCATTTTCCATGCCATTGCATTGCGCATGTCATTGCCTCGGTTTGCGTGCCCGTGTGCACGCATTTCGAGGCACTTCATTTTCATCCATCGGCATCCTATGTGAGTGTGGCTGAGGCTCTCTCATGTTGGTATAAGCCCATATCTTGTTTCCATATCATTTGCATTGCGTATGCCATTGCCTCGGTTTGCGTGCCCGTGTGCACATATTTCGAGGCACTTCATTTTTCATTCATCGGCATCTTATGTGAGTGTGGCTGAGGCTCTCTCATGTTAGTGTAAGTCCATGTTACATCTTCCATGCCATTTTAGCCATATTGCATTGCGTATGCCATTGCCTCGGTTTACGTGCCCGTGTGCACGCATTTCGAGGCATCTCATTTTTACAGCATAGTGCATACTAGGTTGTATCTTAGATCGCATTCTGTCATTTTCTCGGTTTGCGTGCCCGTGTGCACGCATTTCGAGACATCTCATTTTCATAGCATTGTGCATGCTAGGCTGTACCTTAGTTGCATTCATGCATATTATGCATATTGCATTGTGTTCGGAATAGGAGTTAGCTCGGGCACGGGAAACGAGGTACATTTCGTACTCCGAGTGACGGAATGTGTCTCAATTCCCAGTCACCGACACTCCGGATTATCCATGATGGAGTTAGGTTTTAGCTGTGTTTTCATGTGCATTCATTCTATATTGAGTTGTGCAATTCGACTCCTCGGCCATCATGCCTCGGTATGCGTAATTGGTGGCACGAGGATCGAGGCATGCATATATTTGTGAAAATACATTGCTATGCCCCTTTCCTGCTCTCTGTTGCAGCAAAATGAAGAATCAGCAACTTTTCGGAGTCTGGCACGCTTTCCAAGAACAACTGCTAAACAGAGGCTAATTGGGGCATCCCGGTGGATTTCCGCGCAAGACAACCCGGACATGCATCATCCATCAGAAGCAAGGCAGTCCCTGGCTTGCATGCCAGTTTTACCGCTTTCTTAGTTAATTTGTTAATTAATTAGAAATTTGTATATTATTTGGACTGTATTATTCGGACTGTAATATTCTTTTATTTCGGGACTGTATATTTATTTGGACCCTCTGCGCGAGGGCCACAACTGTAATAAGTGTGCGTGTGTGTGTTGTATGTCTTCTAACCCCACGTCTTTCTCCCTTTTATTTATCCGCTTTTGATGGTTAGATTAGGGCATATTCCAATTAGCATACAGTATGATAGCATGTTTGCATCATTCATCTGTTTTGCATGCACTGGGCTCGGCGCATCATACTAACTGCATTGTACTTCAATTCCAAATTGAATACATGATTAGTTGTAGCATTTCATATGCCATGTTTAGAATAGCCGAGCCTGCTATATTTGCATTTTTGCATGTGTTGCATTAGGCATTTCTGTATACTTAGGATCATGCATGATTTCTAATGTAGTCTCTTTTTGGCTTGGAGTACCCGGTGAGTTTTATGCTTTAGCATCCTTACATGCGTGTGAGTGAATGCCATGATAGCATGCTTACCATGAGGCAATATGCTTATGTGATATAACTGCCTGAATGCCTGTGAGTGAAGGTCGGGTTGTTTAAATTGGAACAAATCATTGACTGTGAGTTTTAAGCCCACTAGATAGTGGCAAAATCATATTTTTCTAAGCCCACCTGAGGGTGGCAAATCCACGTCTTAGCCTACTTACGGGTAGCACCATCAAACCACTTTCAAATAAACAAACATGAAATGTTTTGTTCCAATTCAGGCGACCCGGTCTATACTTATATGCTGTGTGCATCACATAGTAACCTAGGCTAATAACCGGAATAAGAACACACAAAGTTTTCAAAAATAGATATCATGGTTAGTAGAGACCGATCTTTGATCGGGCGAGCGGGGGTGCTCACGAAGTGACCTTCCCCAATCGTACCCAAGTTCCCGAGCCGAGGCAACTTTGGTGATGACGGACACGTGGCCTTTGGCAACGAGTCAGGGTTTCCTAAATTTCCCAAAATAAAATATTTAGGTGGCGACTCTGTATCTGGCAAAGCAGTCCATGTTTGGCACTTCTTTCAAAAATCTGTTTTCTCAAAACGATTTGCCAGATTTGGACTCTTTGGTTCAGATTTAGAACCGTGACTACACAAATCGAGTCCGAGCTGTAGCGAGGTCCCCCGCGGGCTTGTTACAAATACATATATATATATATATATATATATATATATATATAATTCCAAGTCTGAAAGTAATCTATGAATAAATCAAGGATTTGATCAAACAAATCCCTTGAATTATGAAATGGTTGGTTAATTCCTTAATCATAGTTAATTACAAACAGAAATGAATCTTACAAAAAATCAATGAGAGGAAAAAACAAAAAAAACGTATATATAGTTTTTATTAGCTCACATGCACTCCCAGTCCATCCAAGTCCAGCGTGCGTGCGTATATATATATATATATATATGGATTTCACATATGGCCCAAAGCTTACATAGTCTCCCCTACATCCTTGACCCTTACCCAATAACAAAGGTTTACATATAAAAAGTGTAAGAAAACTAATAAGAAATCAATGTGGGACATGGAACAAGACGAAAATTTTGAAGCACTTCCAACAAAACCAACTGAAAAGCAACAACAATAAGAAAACAAGTAGAGCAGTAAAACAGCAAGAAGACCACCCCCTGCTACCAATTTTATAATGCAAATCTGATATGCCTCAAATTAGAAACCAAGTCATGCATTGAATAGTCTATCTTGACCAAGTTTTGCTTTGCCCATAAGGCTACCTTCACCCTCTCCTTTAGGTCATCAAAGTTTAGTTGAGCATTATTAAATAGGCACTCATTCCTTAGCTTCCAAATAAACCAAAATACAGTCATTGGTACAACATTCCAAACTCCAGACACCTATTTCCTATGCTTGCCACTAGACCACCATTACAGAAGGCCCTTCATTGACTCAGGCATTACCCATTTCATATCCCACCAACTTAACATTTCAGACCAAAGCTTCCATACCAAAGGACAGAACAATAACACATGCTCTGTTGATTTAGACTCTGATCTGCAGAACACACACATAGTGTTGGCACTATCATTCAAAACACAAATCCTTTGCAAGAATGTTGAGTTTTTGACCTTGTCTAGCCAAGCTAGCCAACCCAAAAACTTCACTCTTGGAAGTGCTACATTCTTCCACAATCTTTTTGGAATTGATAATTCAGGCCCTTTTGTTGATTCCCACCAAATCTACAATGAAGCTATTGAGAACTACCTAGCTGAATAAGGAAGCGTACAGCAAGAACCTTTCTTATCTTGCTGAAGTGATTGTGTAGACTCTAACATAGCATATAATTTATGCTTCTCCTCCTCTTCCCATGCTAGCGGATTTCTTCTAAAATTCAATTGCCAAACACCTGAGCTTTCTCTTCTAAGGCACAATTGTTGCAATGATTCTTCTTTCTCAGTATATAAGAGGAATAATCTAGGGAATTTATCCCTAAAGCTTGTGTTGTTCATCCATTTATCAATCCAAAATTTAATTCTCCTCCCATCTGCTACTGAAATCTGATAGTTTCCCAAATAAAATTCCACTAAATTTTGATTGAGTCTACAATATTGAGCAAATCCTCTAAAGTATAGACACCAAATATGGTTGCGGTGGTGATGGAATCCAGATGCCTCCCTCCTTACCATATCTACTGCACACCACTTCCTTCCATAGTGCTTTATCTTCTCTCCCAAACCTCCACCACCACTTGAGAAACAAACAATCATTCACTTCACCTAAATCTCTCACCCTCAATCCTCTTTTTTCTTTTTTAATTTTTGGTCACTTCTTTCAGCTGACGAAGTGCACTTCTATGAAGCATGACTACTTCAAAAAGGGAGATGTATATGTATCAGATACTTATTCGATACTAATACTCCTTGGATACTCGCGCATACGTATTGGATACTTCTTAAAACTATCATATACTTCTTAATTAATTTTGGAGTATCAGATACTTAATTTTGAAGTATCGGATACTCGAAGTCACATATTACTTTTAATACTTTGTTTAGTTCTTTAAAAAGAGAAATATAGTGAAAGTTACAGTAATAAATTTTGTCAATATTAAAATATCCTTATTGTCTCTCTTACTTCTCTCTTGCTTTCTCACTCTCTCACATTTTTCACTCTACTATTGTTCTTTTTTTGATGTTGGCATGTAAAGATGATATTTAATTTGCATTTGCTTTTAATTTTGAATTTTTTTTTTAATATTTGAAGACTCTTAATTTAATAGGAATCTCTCTCTTTATTTATTAATTTGCTTTAGGTTTTATTTTTACGCATATTACATTATTAAAATTATAAAAATAATTTTTTTTATGAACGTATTCCCGCCGTACTCGTATCCTACTTTTTCAAATTTTAACGTATCACTGCATCTATATCCCTGTATCGTCGTATCCCATAGTCGTATTCGTGCTTCCTAGGTGCACTTTCTTTTTAATTTCAGAGCTTCCTCACAAGAATGCAGCTTGTAGTTTGTGTATTGACTTAGCAACCCCTCTATGCATCTTAAAAATAGAAAGGAAGTATGATGGTAAAGTTGTAAGGGTTGACTTCTTCAAGGTAAGCCTAGCTACAAAAGATAAGAACTTTCTTTTCCATGTACTAGCTTCTTTTTTGATCTTGTCCACAACTGGTATCCAAGTGCTCTTCCTTCTTCGATTAGCCCCTAAAAGCAGGCCTAAGTACTTAAAGAGGCAATTTCTGTGTGAGGCAATTACTTTTGAATAATGCTATATATACTAATTAGTTTATTAATTGATGATGTGACATAATTTAAGAAATTTTTGTTATTTGTAATGTGATTAATGAGTGGGGTCAATAATAATATTATAATTAGTATTGGTACACTAGTTAGTACACTAATTAGTGCATGTAGCACCACCGATTACTTTTTTTTGGCCAACCCTCAACACTAACTTTTGTTTCTTTTTTTTTTATCAGTAAAATTCAATTATTAGTTGTTAAATTAACACCTATGGGATTAGCTTCTCAACCCTTTGCAAAGTAACAAGTGTTTATCTCTTTAATTCAACTCCCTCTAGAGAGAGTTTTTGTTTTTTAATGCTAAATCTTCTTCTGTTCGGCTATGTTTGGTTAATTGATTTAGGTAGAAATTTGAAAAATCGAAAGAAAAAAGTATGGGAAAGGCATGTGAAATATAGGTATATTTCATTCATATTTCACTTACTTTTTTTTACCTTTCAAAATCACTTACCAAATTTATGAACAAAACACAACCTTCTTGTTTTTTTTTTTTTTTTTTTTTGGTGGCTCATAATTTCAAAAATATCATTCCCACTTTATTTATTATGAATTTCATATCAAAAAAAGTCACCACCACTTTACTCTTGATAAGATTTTTGAATAAATAATATGTTTGCATGCAAATTTTCTTCACTGTTTAATAAAGAGAAATTACATTGATAGTCGCTACATTTTTTTACTAGTGTCATTTTAATCTTTAAAATTTCAAATGACTTAATTTTGTTCAATTGATAACGTTGTTAGGATTTTTGATAAAAAAAATTTTGGATAAATTACACTTTACATTCCTGCACTTTATACCAAAGCGCACTTTGGTCCCTACACATGAAATCATGACAATCAACTCCCTGCACTTATGGTCAAATTTCACTTTGGCCCCTACCCATGAAATCGTGACAGCCAACCCCTTGCACTTTTAATCAAATCCCATTATGATCCATACACAAGTGTTAATGTCCTTCTTCTATAATTTCATTTTTAAATCTGTAACAAAATCCGATCATGTGACAACAATATAACTATGAAATGAGGATAAGAGAGAAAAATCATCTATGTTTTCCACCAATAAGCTTTATCGTACGTGATAAGCACATAAAAGTTGTATAATACAATATATATATATATATATATATATATGTTTGTATGGTAAAAATTAGGACGAAAAGGCAAAAAAGTAGAATTTTTGAAATTAAAAAAAAAAATGCAGCAAAAAATCAAAGAGAAAGAATGATGAATAGACATAAAACTGTGTTACTGTGAAAAATAGAGTTTTGTGATTTCAATTTATGCAAAATCCTAATTCATCTTCTTAATTGTTCCCAATTTGCGTTTTGTTTGAGCATAATACAATAATATTTTGATGTAAATTTTGGGATAAAGTGTGTATTGGTGAAAAATGTAAATGATTTTGTTTTCTTACCCTTATGTCATAGTCACATTCTTATCACATGATTAGACTCTGTTAAAGATTTAAATAATTGAGTAATAGAAATGGGACATTAGGGACTAAAATGAGATTTAACCAAAAGTAGGGGGTTAATTGTCATGATTTCATATGTAGAGGTCAAAGTAAGATTTAGTGCAAAGTACAGGAATGTAAAGTGTAATTTATCCAATTTTTTTTATTAATTGATTGCATTTAAGTCACTAAATTGATCATATTTACAATTTTACTCGTAAAAATATGGCACATGTCCTTCATGTGTGCATTTGTTATTAAAAAAAAATGCTAACAGTTGGAAGTAAATGGATCAATTTGAGAAAAATTAAAAATTCAAGTTCAAAATTGATTCAATTAAAATGACAAAAAAAAAAAAAAAAGTATAAAAGAACTAATAAATACGAAACTAAACGTGTTAACCTTGTTTTTGGTTACATACTCAGGTTGTGGGATGGTCATACTCCTTGCCTTTGTTATTATTATAATTTGGGGAGGGTGCAACAGAAGAAACAAACTTAGAAATTTCCAACAAAATGGAGGTTTCTTGTTAAAGCATCAAAAAATTAGGATCTTCAGTGAAAAGGAGCTTGAGAAGGCAACCGAAAAGTACGATAAGGGTCGACTTCTTGGCCAAGGAGGCTCTGGTGCAGTATACAAAGGAGTTTTAGCAGACAAGTCAGTAGTGGCAATAAAGAAGCCTAATGAATTCAAACACTTAATAATAAAGGAAGAATTTCAACATGAAATTAGTGTTGTCTCTCAGATCAATCATAAGAATGTGGTTAAGGTTTTAGGCTTGTGTCTAGAGACAAAATTCCCATTACTCATTTATGAGTTCATCTCCAATGGATCACTCTTCGATCACCTCTATGTCAAGCGCTCTGCGATTCTAAAATCATGGGCAAATCGTCTGAGAATTGCTGCCGAGACATCACTAGCGCTCGATTATCTTTACTCACTTGCTGACCCACCAATCATCCATAGAGATGTCAAGTCCACCAACATACTTCTTGATGAAAATTTCACGGCAAAAATTTCTGATTTCGGAGCTTCTGTGTTGATTCCATCGGGTGAAAGTGCTGTTGTGACTAAAATACAAGGAACTCGTGGGTACTTGGACCCGGAGTACTTGATTACAGGTTTATTAACTGTAAAGAGTGACGTTTACAGCTTCGGGGTTGTTCTTATGGAGCTCTTAACAGGACAGAAGCCAATTTGTCCTCATAATTCTGAAGAAAATGGGAACTTTATTCAGTATTTCATTTCTTCGGTGGAACAGAAAAGATTCTCGCAGGTTTTGATAAACTTTGAGGAAGTTGTTGAAGCAAGGGAAACTGAGCAAATTGAAGCGATGGCTGAACTTGCCGTGAAATGTCTCCACAGGTACTGTTGAATTCACCCCATGTGAAGGGGAAATTGTCTTGTGAACACACCTTGGTTGGTCAACAAGGAAGTAGGCTACCAACCATGTCAAAGAAGGAGGCTGCCGAAGTCAAGCATGGAGGCTACCCAATGGCACTCCCACCTACTCCAAGGTGTATAAAATGGAATGGTGATGGTGAGTTATAGACAGGGCAAATGGCAAAACACATTGCTGAGAGGAAGGCACAAAACAGAGAGAGCTAGTGAGAGCTATTTTCTGTTTGTCAGAGAGTGTGAGTGAGTGTGTTATATAGAGAGACAGTGAGTTGAGAGTGTGTAATCTCCTCCATTTGTTGATATATAACAACATCGCTCCCGTGGACGTAGGCCGGTTTGCCGAACCACGTTAAAACTCTTGTGTTTTTGCTTGTGAGTGTCCCCTGGTGTGCCCACGATCCGCAATAATTGGTATCAGAGCCCGGGTGGAGAAAAATCGAGTTTTTTCCGAAAGTGTCCAGATTTCGAAGTGGTCGAAATCCACTTTTGAGCATACCAGGAGGAAGGCCAGGAGGAGAGGAGTCCAAAACTTCAAACCACAGGCCAATCGGAGGTGTAACGCGCCGCCACGCGCCACCTGAATATCGCGAGTGAAGACCACTCGCACACACGCGCCCCACGCGCCGACGAAGGAAGAAGACGAGTGGGGGCGCGCGTGAAGCTGACGTCAGGCTGACGTCATCCTGCGCCGAGCCGAGCCGAGCCGTCGAGCCGTTGACCGCGCCGCTGACCAGGCCGAGCCGCGCCGGAGCCACGCAGCCAGCCAAGCCGCGCCGCTGAGCCGCCGTTGACCGCGCTCCTGCGCCGTTGACCGAGCCGTTGACCTGCCAATTCGGAGGAATTATCTGGTGCTTCTCAGGCGCACCAGATTCAGCAAATCTGAACCGTTGAAACTGTTCTGGCTAGATCTAGGCCATTCGGAGTCCGTTTTTGGCGATCCAATAGTGAGTTCCAACTATTTGGAGTATTCCGGACACATCCGTACGGTTAGTTTTTGAATCGGAGGCATTCAAACTCTTTTGGCTAGATCTAGGCCATTCGGAGTCCGTTTTTTGGCGATCCAATAGTGCGTTCCAACTATTTGAAATATTCCGGACCCATCCGTACGGTCAGATTCTTAAATCAGAATTTCTTTAAAAAGGGAAGAAATTTACAATGGCAGGAAAAGGCGCAAGTTTCATGATTGAGCCTTTTAATGGTAGTAATGACTTTACCCTGTGGCAGCAAAGGGTGAAAAACATTTTAACACGAGAAGGTCTGGTGAAAGCTCTTCTCAAAAAGTCCAACAAACCGGAAGACATAAAGGATGACAAGTGGGAGGAGTTGAGGGAATTGGCAAACAGTACAATTCAGTTGTATCTCGGGAACAACACACTCCGGGAAGTCATCAGTGAAGTAGATCCGGCGGAGCTATGGGCAAAGTTAGAGATGAGGTACAAGTCAAAATCTTTGACAAACCGGTTATCTCTAAAGAGGCAGCTATATACACTTAGAATGCCAGAAGGTGCGAACCTCACAGAACATCTGGACGAGTTCAATAGGATCACAATGGAATTGGACACCATTGGAGACAAGACCCAGGAGGAAGATAGGGCTATGATCTTGCTGGTCTCTCTACCTGCATCATATGAGCATCTCAGGACAACTCTATTGTACGGGAAGGATGCTCTTGGACTGGATGAGGTGATTGCTACGCTTATTTCTCATGAGTCGATGAAGAAACAGGAAGGTAGCAGTAGCAAACACCCAGAAGGAAATGCCATGGTTGCCTCAGAAAATGAGCAAGGCAGAGGTAGGTCCAATGATAGACGGGGTAGATCCAAATCAAGAGGACGTTCGCAATCAAGGTCAGGCTTCAGGAGAAAGTGTTATTACTGTGATCAGGAGGATCACCTCATAAAAGACTGTGCAAAGCTCAAGGAGGACAAAGCACAAAAGGAACAGGCGAGCTCATCAAATGTCGCTGCTGCAGTAAATGCTAAGGATGAGTATGCATTTACAGTTTCGTCGAGTATGACGAAACCTGACTGGATCTTAGATTCCGGAAGCACATATCATATATGCATGGATAAGAAACTTTTTTCTACCTACCAAGCCAAGGATGGAGGTATTGTTCGAGTGGCTAACAACACTGTGAGTAAGATTGTTGGCATGGGAACAGTACGGCTGAGAATGGAAGATGGAAAAATTTTCACGTTGGATGGAGTCCGACACGTGCCAAGACTGAAGAAGAATCTAATTTCCTTAAGTATGCTAGACATGAAAGGTTATAGCTTCACATCTAGCAAAGGAAATCTCAAAGTCATCCATGGAGATACGGTGATGCTACATGGACGACTGGAGGGGAATCTGTACAGGCTTGTGGAGAAGGTTGTGACAGACGGAGCTACTGTCACTTACCGGGCAAGACGTACAAGACATGCACAGAAGAGACATAGGGCCCAGCAGACATGGCAACCAAAGTGTACAAGAACGCATGGAGGCAGTTCGGAGGTGCACAAGACGGAGCCATTGCGGCCAATTCTAAAGACAGCTCAGAGCAAAGAGACCAAGACAACAAAGCATGTCCCAGGAAAGAAAGTTTCTTTTGCTCCTGAATTAGAGACATATTGGGATCTCTCCAAGACTGGATGGAAGGGAGAGATGCCATCTCAAAGAGTTGCAAAGTAAAGCTTTGCATGGCACCCCAGTGAGGGGGTGCCGGGCACTCCAGGCAAGGGGGTGCAAGCATCTCAGTGAAGAGATGCAGACTTTGTTGAATTTGGGCGTGACAAGATTAGCAGCAGTGTGTGCAGTGGATCACCTCACATGGGTTGAGGGGGTGATTTGTTGAATTCACCCCATGTGAAGGGGAAATTGTCTTGTGAACACACCTTGGTTGGTCAACAAGGAAGTAGGCTACCAACCATGTCAAAGAAGGAGGCTGCCGAAGTCAAGCATGGAGGCTACCCAATGGCACTCCCACCTACTCCAAGGTGTATAAAATGGAATGGTGATGGTGAGTTGTAGACAGGGCAAATGGCAAAACACATTGCTGAGAGGAAGGCACAAAACAGAGAGAGCTAGTGAGAGCTATTTTCTGTTTGTCAGAGAGTGTGAGTGAGTGTGTTATATAGAGAGACAGTGAGTTGAGAGTGTGTAATCTCCTCCATTTGTTGATATATAACAACATCGCTCCCGTGGACGTAGGCCGGTTTGCCGAACCACGTTAAAACTCTTGTGTTTTTGCTTGTGAGTGTCCCCTGGTGTGCCCACGATCCGCAACAGGTACGGCACTGAGCGGCCTACAATGAAGGAGGTGGCTGAGCAACTCGTTGGATTGAAGAAATGACATGAGATCTTTCATGCTCGGGAAGACAATGATGATGAAGAGAGGGAGGGCTTGTTGGGTCACTCGATCAACACAAACGATGAAGTGTTTCATTCAATGTCGGAAAGCCATTACATGACTGCACTTAATATTGGATTTTCGTGAAACAGCACATGCTTGAAAGCGAGGTCGTTTGGTGGTAGCTCTACGAGTTTGTGCTCTATCAATATATTTCTTCTGTTGTGGAATACTTTTATCTTTAAAGTCTGTGCTATATATGTTCTAGGGTGTTAATTATTGTTCAGTCCTTTTTTCATTTTTTTTATTTGTGTCTTTTTCTCGTGCTCTCTGTGGGATTCTGGTGTTGCATTTGATAGGTTTTGGTGTTTATGCCAATCAAATTAGAATATATTTTTTAAGTCTTGACGCTTGTTTTGTCTTAAACTTCCTTTTCTATTGATATATATATTGATAATTTGGTATTCGGTTTAATAAATTGACTATTTTTTTTTTTAAAGTCTTGATGCTTGTTTTGCCTTAACTTCCTCTGCTTTTTTTTTTTTTTTTTTTTTTTTTTTTTTTTTTTTTTTTTTTTTTGATAATTCAGTATAGGTTTTGGTGTATGTGCTAATCTAGTTAGAAATTTTTTTTGGCCTTAAACTGCACACTAATGGGGACCATTAAAGCTGGGACAAAATTTTATATGAACTGTCTCCAAGAAGTTGTTTACTCCAAGAACTTATTTACGTGTACCTCTTTGTACTCTATTTGTATCATATTTTTTTGTGATATATATATATGTTTATGTTTTAAACAAGTCAATGGATCTATTGATGGTCAATGTATAAGGTCGTGCTGTTATGGTTTCTCTATTGTAATTTATTTGGAACAGATTTCTCCAGCCACTTTGTCTATGAAAATATTGAAGTGTAACTGGCTAATAAAAGTCATAAAAGTTAAGGATAAACACGTTTTTAATACTACTTACTAGATTTGAGTACGTATAAAAATAGATGAAAATAAATAACCTCTCTGAAGTAATAGAATATGTAAAATTGCTTTTTTTGTTTTTTTTCGTTTTTTGTTTGTTTTTTGGTATCTTTACATGTTTCATGCCATTCAAATCATCACACCCACAGCGAAGTTGTCACCAAACCAATTATCATCTCCCCAAAAATTTAAATTTAGCAAATATTCAATAATTACAAATCAATTTTAACATATTAACAACAATTTCAATTAATTTATAGTTACAAGACAATATTATCAATGATTTCAATTCTCTGTTTGAAGAAACTTTGGGTCCAAAATAGAGCACAACATGTTGAGTTTGACATACTAGTGAACCCAAAAATATAACCTTTATTGATAACATTTCAGTACACAAAACACTTGCACACAGTCACACATTAATACACTTCATTTATCCACTCACACATATATTCAAGCACTATAACTTTGTGTCTTCCTCACACAAGATCTTGGGACTCCTCACACTAGATCACTCTTATAGTACTTGACCACTTACTTTGGACTCACTCCTCTTTCACTCAATAGTTCAATTGTCCAATACCTAGTACATCCACCTATCTCATATTTATACTAGTTGAAGAATTTTCTAGAATATACTCATATTTTCGCTACACTCTACAACAATCTGGATTACTCTAGTACATATTAGAGCTTTCTACACTTCTCTAAAATATTCTAGAACCTTTTAGAACTTTCTAGATTTCTCCAAACTTCTCGAATGTTCCGAAACCTTCTAGGATGTTCTAGAATCTTCCAGATTTCTCTAGGTCTTTCTAGAATCTTCTAGATCTTTCCGAAGTAATCTAGATTCATGTGAAAATTTCTAGAATATTCTAGAGAGAAGATTCTAGAAAGTGAGAAGAATTACTGATGACTCTCAACACTCACCCTAAGCACTAACTCTCATTTCTGAATTATGTGACCATGTCACATTATTTCAAAAACTGTTCATGAGTATATTTGCAACCTGGTCCCCTGCCACGATAAACTTTGTCTCCATCTCTTCCAATATTGACTTCTCTCTTTTGAAGTGATTTATTCCTCCATGGAACACTACGTCCTTGGCCAGCTATATAGGATTCTCATCCTCCAATTTAGATAGCGAGTGCCACGTTTGAATTTGTG
This sequence comes from Camellia sinensis, assembly GCF_055761805.1. Classification (NCBI taxonomy): domain Eukaryota; kingdom Viridiplantae; phylum Streptophyta; class Magnoliopsida; order Ericales; family Theaceae; genus Camellia; species Camellia sinensis. The sequence goes on from NC_138970.1 coordinate 154,608,858, forward strand.
TGATGCATCAATATCTTCTTTTATTGTCTTCCTCCAATTGAATCCTTTTATAGTTTCCTGAGATGTTATTGGTTCCTTTATACTGTCTTTCTTAGTAAAGGTTGCATCAACGTACTTTGGATTGGGTTGACATTGCCTTGCAAATATTAGTTCCTGCAACTCTATCACTTCTTCTACTTCTTTTTCTTCTTTGGTTTGCTCTCCTAACTTCTCTGGTAGATGAGCTTCTAGATCTTTAACTCCTGAAGATTGAGACTCAACTGCAAGAACTGACTCATTTGTGATAAAGTATGCATCTACTTCTTTGATAATTGCGTTGCATTGCTCCTATATGCCTTTATCAAAATCTATCTCATCTTCTAAATCTGCTTCAGTGACCAGGAACATTGTAAAGATGCTTCAAAATCCCATTCTTCTTCAAATTCTGGCACTTCTTCTAAGTGCTCTGGTTCCACGGTCTCAAACATTGCACATAAAGCTTGGAAATTCCATTCTTCTTCACTCTTATCTTGGTAACCGTTAAATGTTACCATATTACCTTCAATTGGTCTTCTTCTTAACCGACAATCTTTTGCGTGGTGGCCAAGCTTGCCACATTTGAAGCACTCTATGTTATGTCATCCAAATCTAGTAGCTCTTCGATCATTTTAATCATGTTGAACTCTCCATCATTGATAACTTCAATCATCTTGTAATTGTTCATCTTCTTCTTTCTTCGATCTTTCATATTTTTGTCACTTCGGTTCATCTCTTCTCGTGCTACTAAATAATGCTTCTTCTCCACTTTCATTTTTCAATGTGACACCAGCCATTTGATTTGCTAGAGTTTCTTGATTTTCCAATAGACTTTCGAGCTCGAACGGTAATGGTTGAGTGGACCATCCTCTAATAGTAGCCATAAACCCACTACGCTCGGGTCTTAAACCTCGAGTAATAATGCGCCTCATTCTTGACTCGTAAATTTTTTACTCGGGATCAAGTTATGAAATTTCATTTCAAAGAGTCTTTACCATAAGAAAATATTAGCTGATAGTCATTGATCCTTATGTCACCGTTGCAAGCTCGTTCTCTAGATACTGAAGTCATGCATCATTCGTCTTTGAAAATAACGTGTCCCAAATTGGTTTTGGAGTAGTAGCCTCCTGAACATACTCCAATAACTATTTCTGAATGGTTGTCCTTAACATAAACATCGTTTTTCTAGCCTTGATCTGCAACTTTCGCAAGGCCTCTGCATTTTCTTCTTCAAGTGACATAGTTTCCCTGCCGTCAACAATCTCCCATAGATCCAGTCCATGAAGATATGCCTCGATGCTGTAGACACCCCATTTTGACTGGCCTTAAAGACTTGGGCACTTAATGAAACGTTACGGTATGCAATCGTTCAAATCCTTAGCAAAAGAATTTGGTTTTGAGCTTCAAATCTAGACCTTGCACCCCAATTTCACCAAAGAAGAAAACCGTTTTTAGCCAGACCACTCAGAAAGAAGCAGGCCAACAAATGGCTAACGGGCCACTTTCTTAGGCCAGTTGTAATTCTTATTGACCGGCCGGCCATATTCAATGCAGCAGATATTTATGCAGCAGTAGGTTTCTCACATGCACGAGTTGATGGCCACCTGTCCTTTTTGAAGATATATACATTCAAAACGCTCCAAAATCTATAAATATAGCCCTCCCCCTCAGGTTTTGGGGTTGAGAAAATTTTCTAAGAGCTTAAGTTAGGCAATCCAAACACCTCTCTATCCTTTCAAATATAGATAAACTATAGACACACCATTGAAGCTCAAACTTGAAGCTTTTTGCAAAAGTATTGAACCTTATTTTTAAATACTTGAGGTCGTTTGGGATCAAGTTTGCCAACTAAGAACATACCTCTCTTTTCAAGAGGTATAATTTTGCTACTTCCTCTTTGCTTTTCTTTCACTCTCTTCCTCTCTTTTTCTTATTTTACACCCTGTTTTTTGAGCTCTTTTAAGGGCTAAAATATGTGATTACAAGTTTCAAAATGTGGAGGGGTTAGCCACCTTTCCTTAGACTTTGAATACTTAGCTTGTTCTTTACATTTGTTTTTTATTTTCTCCTGATTTTTCAACACTATTTTGGTGTTTTTTGGGACTATTTAATGCTTATCTTTGATTATGCTTTGAATATCATAGGTTGTATTGTTGTAAGTCCTCACGGATCATCCGTTTGAGTTGATTGCATTACTTTAGTTCCTATAACTTTCTTTATGTCTCTTGGAACCTTGTAGTTGTATGAGGGTTAAAACTTTAGCCACCTCTCTACAAGTTTGATTAACTAGCTATAAATTTCTAGCTTTCCTTACGTATATTGGAACCTTGTGGTTATGGGAGGGTTAAAACTTTAGCCACCTCTCCACAAGTTCGATTAACTAGCTAGAAATTTCATACTTTCTTGAAGCTAGGTAGTAGCTTCCGCATCAAAAGTGTTGAAAACTCTCTTCTCGATCATCTATTGAAACATAGAAATAGATGTTTCATCCTTATTCCATGAGTAAGAAGAAGAGTTTACAATAATTTTTGAGTGATTACCTTCTTCTTCTTCTTTTTATCTTAGACGCTTCTATGATCATCACATACTATCTTGTGATGTTTGGTGATCTATGAAGCATATCCATCTCTTCCTTGAAGTAACTTCATGATAGGAAATAGGTTGTTTTTTTCGTTGTGTTTAGTAAAGCATTTTTCCATCACTTCTAAGATCGTCACGAAACAACTTGCGACAATTGATGATTTGAGAAACGGATCTGCCCCTCCCTTAAATATCTCCATGATAGGAAAGGATAAAAGGAAGAAACATCCTTTGGAAAACCTCTATATTGCTTTGTCTCAGGTCTGTTGTAACAGGTTTTTTTGTACGGCCGACTAACTTGTTGTACAGCAGTGTTGTATCTTTTAGCAAAACATAATAGATTCTGAGGCCAAAACAGAGTTGTTTTCTGGCTGCAAACAAGATATTTTCTAGCACAAGCATAGGGGTTTTTTGGAGGATGCTCTTGCTTGTGAACATGTGTTTCCTCAGCTCTATTAGTCATTTGTTATAATTAGTATTCATTCGGGTTTGTAATAATTAGTTAATTAGGACATTTGGATCCTCTTGTACGAGGGCAAATTTGTATCACTTGATGTATGTCTCTTAACCCTCATTTATTTCTTCCTTTTATTTAAATGCTTACTATAGTTGTATAGCATCATATTTTCTTTTATCATTTCTATGATTGGTACCCATTTTTGCATGTATTAAGGTTTGGCTCATCATATTTGACATCGTTATCATTTCTTACTTGATTACATGCGCTACCACATGCTTTGAGTTAATTCATATGTCATATTAATAGCTGAATCTATTAGTTACATTTTGTATGTATTGCGTTAGTCATGTACATATTTTAGGATCACACATTTTTCCTAAACCATCTACTTCTCTTCGGCTCGTGTCGAATATTGGGTGAGCATTTTTTTGCTTTACCATAACATATATGTGTATTTGTATTACCATGTCAGCATAACTACCATGAGGCTACGTGCTTAATTGAAATAACTCTATGGATGCTCATCGATAGAGGCAATTTTGCTTAAATTGGAATGCCTTTGATCATTGTATATACGAGCTCATTTTTTTTCTTTTGAGTTGTGCGTATTTGAAACTCGTTCAAAAATTACAGAAAATCAAAGCATTCCAAAGTTAGTGACGTAGTCTACTTTTTTGCCTCACATAGTAATGTTAGCATTAATAATTAGAACATGAACATTTAATGTTAACAAAAATCACATCATGACTCAGTAGAGGCCAATCTTTGATCTGGTGAGTGGGGTACTCAATTCATAACATTCCCCTCTTGCACCTAAGTTCCCGAGCCGAGAGAACTTTGGTTACGACGGATAAGTGGCCTTTGGTACGAGTCACGAATTTTCTAATATTCCTAAAAATATTAGGTAGCGACTCTGAAATATGGTAATGCAGTCCATTTTTGGCATTTCTTGTGATTAATGGATTTTTCTAAGATTTGCCTTTCACATTGTACTTGTAAAACCAGATTCAGAACCACAGGGGTCCAAACTATAAAGCAATCGTACCTGAGGAGACTAAACCCCTCCAAGCAGCACGACAAGGCAGCTACAGTTTCTAGCGACTTTGTTGGGGAAATTAGAGAACTTGACTCAAATTTCATGATGTAAAATTTTATCTGCTTATATATGTTCTTTACATTGCATTTGCATGATGCTCTTAAGTCACTGTGTTTACCATCTGATATCTTGGATGACTTGCTGGAGGCTTGCCAAAAGGCTGGTCAGATGTAGGCAATGTTATGTTAGGAACACAACCCTTGGATCTGGATTACCACTGTACCGCTTAATCCTCCTTTCACTTTTCGATGTTAGGTTTGAGAGGTATATTAGGTAATCTTACTGAGATACCCTTTTGACCAATTGGCCAGTGCATGTAGTAAGCTCTAGTGACCTTTCAAAATTATAACAGTATGCTCTCCTACATTCAGGATTTTGTGATACCACTTGTTTGAAATAGTAAAGCTCTAGATCATTCCAAAGCTAAGACATGGTGACCTTACCTTTCATAGGGGTGTTTTCCTCTATTTTCCTGCTATATGCTATGCTTTGGATCTATACAGGGATTCTTTTAGTTATATCAGTTTGTGGGGCAAAATTTAGTATCCTCAGTGGAGAGTACAGTCATTCAGCAGTGATCATATCTGTTGGAAAATTGGGCCGAGGTGCTGTCCAATATTTTATTTTTGCTTTTTCTTATTTCTTTTGCTAGGTAGTCTTGAAATATAACTTCAGAAAGATTTGATATCCTCTAAGTTTTGTGGACTCGCACCGGTAAGTTTTGCAAGATCAGTGATCTGGTTGAAGGCCAGCCAATGTTAGTCTCCCTCCCACTAGTTATCTGAAGAAGTAGACAGTTGTCACTAGTATAGTGCACTTACCGTTCACATGCCTATTCCCACCTACTCAGCTCACCAATAACTAACTCTCTTGGATCTGTAATGGCACAAAGTTCAGAAGAGGTTGTAGCTAAACCAGATACACTAAACCAGAGGATAGCCGTGCAAGATCAAACCATTGCTGAAATGCGACGCCCATCTGGGGCATCTACCACACATCCAGTCCCGGTGGTTCCTCAGCCAAATCCTGATCCTCCTCCACTAACTGAAAATCTTCAAGTTCTGGATCCCCAAGAGGTGATAGCTCAAGCTCAAGCTTTCAGGTCTCTAGCACAGTCCCATGGAGGACTTCTTCCTTTTGACCTTAATGATGTCGATCCTGCCATGATAAAAATCTCCAAGCTTGAGAAAAATGCTCAAAAAGTCTCAAGGCTTTCACTCTATCCCTGACATAGAGGATGGTTACACTGACGCTTCTGTAAGGTTGCTAGAGAAGTTCAAAATGTCGTATATTGGCAGATTCGACGGAAGTGAAGATTCGATCGTCCATGTCTGCCTTTTCTCAGATACCTTAAAACCCATAGGTGTGACACGGGTTCAAAAATTGTCTCTGTTTGGGAGGACACTATCAAAACTGGCAACCACCTGGTATGCCAAACTAGAGGATTCAACCAACAGAATTGGGAAGACTTAACCGAGGGATTTGTTAATCAGTATTCCTACAACACCCAGATAAAGGTGACCATCAACGAGCTAGAGGCAACTTCTCATAATCCCAAAGAACTTTTTATTAACTTTGTTGCTAGATGGAAGGCGAAGGCCACCCAAATGACAAACAGGCCTTCCGAAATGAAGCAAGTCCAGCTGGTAGTTTAGAATCTCAAACCAAACATGTTACAAAGGATGATAGTTGCACCACTATCCACCTTCACTGCTTTGCATGAATTAGGGGGTTCAGATTAAGAGTGCCTTCAAAAAGGAGATTATTCAAAGAATTAGTGAGCCTACAAAAAAGCCTAAAAATGAGTTCGGGGAAAGAACTCACTCTTAACAATGTATTCCATGTGCCGGAGATTTGCAAAAATTTGATTTATGGGTCATTGTTGATAAAGAATAGGTTTAGATTAATTTTTGAATCTGACAAGATTGTACCCTCCAAGAGTGGAATGTATGTGGGGCGAGGTTACAAAAGTGATGGGCATTTTAAGCTAAATGTACTAACTGTTGTACCAAATTTGGCTATTAATAATAAAAACACATCTTCTATTTATATTGTTTAGTCTTTTTTTTTTTATGGTATGATAGATTAAGACATGTAAATTTTAATTTATTATTTCTGTGGTTTAATTTTGATGATGTCAAAATATTATGGAATAAATTATGATTGTTTAATATACATAATGTGTGAGTGATTTTCTAATCACACTGCCCGCTTAGTAATCAGCTAGAGAGCACCGGCAGAATAGATGGCTTCAGCTAACCTGTAACAAAAAGAGAAGTCTCCGACGGTGGTTCAACCACCCGGGGGCACTCCGACGATCAAGTCAGTATACCTCTCAAAGATAAATCAAGTGCTAAACTTACAAGCTTGAGTATCAAAAGCATACCTTAGACCCATGGGGATACCTCTCTTTTATAGCCAACATAAACCTAGTCTCAATAGAAGCCTAACTTCTATGGACTTCCATTCAGTGCTTACTTTGAATTTCACAAGAGATAAAGATAAACTCCCTAAGAGCTTTATCCTTATCTTAGCAAAGTTCCCTCTTTACTTTAGGACTCTTGCCTCTTATCCATTTATCTTGGATTCCGATATCTTCGGAGATAACCTCGGCCTTGCCGAGATAACCTCGGCGTCACAACCAGGACACGTGGCACCTCGGCTAACACATCGACGTCACCTTGCCATGTTGGTATTCAGAAAATACATCCCCACAACTGCCCCTTAGGTTCTATTACCTCGGCATTCTGAGGTGATGGAACCTATATCTGTATTTTCTTCTAGTAAATCAGCTTAAAATTTGATAACCGAGATAATTCATTTCAGGCCGATATGCTTTCCTTAAAAAATCAAGATTTTTAAGGGCCTTCTCACGCGCATGAGCTGTCATGCACTTCAACCCAACTGTTTTAGCCACGCATTTCCATCTTACTGGTTCGTACACGTGACGCGCCTGTTAGCTGCTTTTTTTTTCATGTGTGCCGTCTGACGCCCTCGTTCTTCTAGGCGTATTGATTGCTTTTGCCACCGCTTCTGTTTAATCAAAAACTTTTTCCCTTTTTTCCGTCTCTTGTGATATCAAGGTCAATGGGTTTCCCACTCCCAACAGGAGTGTCGCCCCCAATGTTTTCTTTTTTTCCGTTACTGGCCATTTATTCTCCTATCTTTCCCACAGACGGCGCCAAATTGTGTGAGTGATTTTCTGATCACACTGCCCGCTTAGTAATCAGCTAGAGAGTACCGGCAGAATAGATGGCTTCAGCTAACCTGTAACAGAAAGAGAAGTCTCCGGCGGTGGTTCAACCACCCGGGAGCACTCCGACGATCAAGTCAGTATATCTCTCAAAGATAAATCAAGTGCTAAACTCACAAGCTTGAGTATCAAAAGCATACCTTAGACCTATGGGGGCGCCTCTCTTTTATAGCCAACATAAACCTAGTCCCAATAGAAGCCTAACTTCTATGGACTCCCATTCAGTGCTTACTTTGGATTTCACAAGAGATAAAGATAAACTCCCTAAGAGCTTTATCCTTATCTTAGCAAAATTCCCTCTTTACTTTAGGACTCTTGCCCCTTATCCATTTATCTCGGATTCCGATATCTTCGGAGATAACCTCGGCCTTGCCGAGATAACCTCGGCGTCACAACCAGGACACGTGGCACCTCGGCTGACACGTCGGCGTCACCTTGCCACGTGTTGGTATTCAGAAAATACATCCCCACACATAATTTATAATTATTTGACACAAAATATAAAAATAGATTTTGTCAATAAAAATTTATGTGCATCTTTTATGATTTGATTATATATATATATATAATATAATATAATATAAAAGTAAAAGAGAGACATACCCCCACATGTGTGCTATGTCTCAAGGAAATCCATTCCATTTTGTTGTTACTTTGGTTTTCCTTTATTCGTTGAATTGTGCAGATGTCACGGAGAGAGCCAAGTAGACTGTTTAAAATCAAATATCCAATTGAAAGGAAAAAGGATGAAAAATAGGAGCAGGCTTGGAATGACTTAACGGCTATTTTTTTTTTGGGTTATAAAAGAAACCTTTTGATAAGGAAAAAAAAAATACAAGAAAACAAGAGAAGACAGGTGGTGAAAATTTTGTGATATTCAAGAGTTCAAAATATTGTGTGGTGTTTTTTCATTGAGCTATATAATTTCTTTGAGGTAAACTTGTTGAGTGTTTGAGCTTTTATTGTAAAAGAGTTTCCAATCCCTTGTAATTTTCTTGTAAAAGAGAGATAATTTTTGTGAGTGATTTTTTTTTTTTTTTAAATCACTTGGGTTAGGTGTGACTAGCACCGGATTCACAACTAGTTGGTTGGAGTGACCGGGGTTGATCAATTATTAAGGTTCACTAGCATCTATAAAGCTAGGAGTGTAATTTCTATTTGACGAATAGCGATGAACTCTCAAGGAGGATCTTGAGGAGTGGATGTAAACTTGGTTTGAACCGCCACTATAAATTCTGTGTTTGCACTCTCTTCCCTTCCTTCGCTTAATTTATTTTTATTAGTTTCATTTATATTGCATCATATTTATTTCTCATTTGGATTAAATTTTAATTTATTACGTATTTTTTTGTTTCATATTATTAATTATTTATTATTTGGGTTAACTTTTTAAGTTAGTAATTTATTTAAAAAAACCCAATTCGTCCCCCCCTCCTCGGGTTGCTTTCTAGGTAACATAATTCTTTGCGTAGACTTGTTTCTTTAGAATGTTTGTCAAACTTAGAATTTAATACTAATCATAAATGTGATATTTGTGTTGATACAAAACTCACTAAGGCATCATTTAATAAAGTAGAAAAAAGTATTGAACATCTAAATTTAATTCACACAGATATCTATGATTTAAAATTTGTTCAAACTAGAAGAGGTAAAAAGTACTTTATTATTTTTATTGATGATTGCACTTGATATTGTTATGTTTACTTATTGAAAAGTAAAGATGAGGCCTTAGAAGCTTTTAAATAATATAAGCTTGAGATTGAAAATCAACTTCGCAAAACTATTAAGGCAGTGAGAAGTGACAAAGGTAGTAATGCACCATTTGAGGAATTTTGTTCTGAACATGGTGTTATTCACCAAACCACTACACCTTATTCTCCTCAGTCAAATGGAGTTGCTGAGAAAAAGAATCGAACTCTTAAAGAGATGATGAATGCCAAGTTGATTAGTTCAGGGTTGCCTTAGAACTTGTGGGGGGAAACGATTTTGTCTGCTAACTTTATCCTTAACTGGGTACCCCATAAGAAAATCAATCAAACACTTTATGAAGTATGGAAAGATCAACGACCAACCTACAATTACCTCAAAACGTGGGGGTGTTTGGCTAAAGTGGCAACCCCTAGTCCTAAAACAACTACGATGGGACCAAAAACCATTGATTGTGTGTTCATTGGTTATGCAAATAATAGTAGTGCATACAGATTTTTAGTTCATAGATCTAAAAATTTAGATATACATGTAAACACTATTATCGAGTCAAGGAATGTGCCATTTTTCAGACACATTTTTCCTTGTAAGGAAACTGAAAAGACAAGTTCAAATAAAATAACTTTTGATTCTGCTATAGGTGGTAGTAAAAACCAAAATGATAATAAAGTATATGAACCTAGACGTAGCAAGAGGGCTAGGATCTCTAAATCATTTGGTCCAGACTTTCTAACATACCTGTTAGAAAATAAGCCTCAAAACTTCAAGGAAGCAATGTCAAGTCCTGAAGCTCCATTGTGGAAAGAGGCTGTGAATAGTAAAATTGAATCTATTTTGCAAAATCATACTTGGGAACTAATGGATCTTTTAACAGGATGTAAACCTTTTGGATATATGTGGATATTCAAGAGAAAAATAAAAGCAGATGGTTCAATAAATAAATACAAGACTAGGCTTGTTATTAAGGGATATAGGCAAAAGGAAGGTCTTGATTATTTCGATACCTATTCACTAGTGACAAAAATAACATCTATTTGCATGCTAATAGCAATTACAGCAGTGTATAATTTGGAGATACATCAAATGGATGTTAAAACAGCCTTTTTAAATGGCGAGTTAGATGAGTAAATCTATATGGAACAACCGGAAAGGTTTTAAGTTCTCGACCAAGAGAAAAATGTTTGTAAACTTGTCAAATCCCTTTATGGATTAAAATAAGTTCCGAAACAATAGCATGAAAAGTTTGATCACACTATGCTTTCGAATGGTTTTAAGATAAATGAATGTGACTAATGCATCTATGTTAGAAGCACAGACAAATGTTATGTCATAGTTTGTCTCTATGTGGATGACATGCTCATTATTGGAAGCAATAATAACATGATCAAATCCACAAAGAAAATATTGAACAAAATGTTTGACATGAAAGATCTAGGAGTAGCAGATGTAATTCTAGGAATAAAAATTACTAAAACATCTGAAGGATATGCTTTATCTCAGACTCATTATGTTGAGAAGATTCTAGAGAAATTTGGAAAACATGACGCTCGCCCTACTAAAACACCTGTTGACATTAGTCTTCATCTGTCAAAAAATACAGGTGCCAGCATATCACAATTAGAGTACTCTCAGATTATCGAAAGCTTGATGTACTTAATGAATTGCACTAGACCAGATATAACCTATGATGTAAACAAATTGAGTAAGTACACAAGTAATCCAGGGTCCGACCATTGGAAAGCGATAATTAGTGTACTTAGGTATCTAAGACATACTCGGAATTATGGCTTACATTATACCAAGTATCCAGCAGCACTCGAGGGGTACAGTGATGCAAATTGGATCTCAGATACTGAAGACTCAAAATCCACCAATAGATACGTCTTTACCCTGGAGGATGCTGCAGTCTCTTGAAAATCCTCCAAACAGACATGCATAGCAAGGTCGACAATGGAATCTGAGTTTATCGTATTAGATAAAACAAGAGAAGAAGCATAATGGCTTCGTAATTTCTTAGAAGACATTCCAATGTGACCTAAACCTGTGCCAGCTATATACATTCACTGTGATAGTGACGTAGCAATAGGACAGGCACAGAATCATATGTATAACGGCAAGTCTTAACACATTCATCGAAGACATAATACTGTCAGGCATTTGCTCTCACATGAAATAATTTCCATAGAATATGTAAAGTCAAGAGAGAATATTGCGGATCCATTGACTAAAGGGCTAGCCAAAGAGCAAATGTACCATTTATCGCGGGGAATGGGATTAAAGCCTATTACTTAAAAGTCGCCATAATGGCAACCCAGCCTAGCTGACTGACCTAAGATTTAGGTTCAAAGGGACAACCGAATTATAGATGACTTCACGTATCACTAAGGAGGTTTTCTTCTACCTATTTCTATAATAAGAATAGTGATATCTGCAGCGTTAGTAGGATAAGCTTTGCTTTTAATGATTCTTATAGCTTGGACATCCAAGTGGGGTATAGTAGGATATTCTTAATAAGAAGTCACCTATATGAGTGTGAACTGGGCCGGTTCTGTGAGAATTGAGAAGGCTAAATTCTCTAGAGCACTCATGAATTACCAGGTGTTGTTCAGGGCCAAAATTAACACAACCGTGAGAACCAAACTGTGTCTGCAGATACACTATGCGTAGTCTATTGTCTTGGATTACACAAACAGCTGAACAGTTCAAGGCATTGTGTCCACTGGTTAGCTATTCGATAGGCTTTCACTAAAGGAGGTTCAAAACCAAAAACTACCTATATCAATGTGATGTATCTTCTTAATGTTCTCTTTCTTTGTATGCATCTTGTTGTATGTCCATTATCGTGATTTCCATTCGTATGGGGGATTGTTGGAAAATGGCTTTGGAAAAAACCTTATTTTTTTCTAACTTTGAGCTTTAATTAAGGTAAGACCATAGCATTATTTTTAACATTACTGATTGGGTTCATGTTTAATGCCATGTAGTGAATAAGATCGTATATTTGGTTGCTCAAAACCATTTCTAGATGAATGAGAATTCAACGTGCATTTTTAGGTTCATGGAAATGGCTTTAAGTGGGTTTCCTACACATTTGTGAAATGTCTTTGTCCCAAATTAAAAAGGCTTAAGGATTTATATGGGTATATAAACTCTAGCTTGGGATACTTGGTCCCAAGGGGTACCTAAGTTTATAGAAGGGTGAGGTTATGGGTCAAGTGGGCTAGACCCATTAGACTCAAAACAAAAACATATGCACGCGCCGCCGCTGTTGTCCGTCCGGTTGGTCGGGCAGGCTGGGCTTGGGTGCGGGTGCATGGTGTGAGGTGTGAGGTGGGGTTAGGCTTGTCCGACCTAATACTTATCTTTTTGGGCTAAAAGCATTTATATTTTATTTATTTAATTTTGAATTTCGGTTTGAAAATTTAAAATAAATCTGTCCAAATTTTTTTCTTCCACCTTAATAGGTTCATACCTGTTAGAATCCACCCGATAGGTTCATACCTATTGAAATTCCACCCAAAAAGATCTGTTTCTGTTCAAATCTATCCAAACAATTTTTCTACCTGTTGAATATGTTCGAACTGATTTTCTATCTGTTGACACCTATTCTGAAAAGCCATCAGTTCTCCTATATAAAGCTTTCCATCTAGCAATTCATTTCATCGAATTTTCCCTAACCATCTCATCTTTCTTCTTCTGTTCGTCTCTGTGCTCCTGCATCTGTCTACCATTTAGTTTCTAAGAAAAAGAAAGAGAGTTACAGCATAGTTTTTTGGTTTGCCAGAATTGAGTTTGCAGTGCTGCAAATCAAGTGTTAGTCATTGCATCCTAGGAAGTAGACGCCGATAAATCTTGAAGCACCGGAGCGAGGGCAAAATCTTTTTTAAGGAGATTGTGTCCAACACAAGTCTCGACTTATAATTTATGTAAGCAATTGATTCGGAATTTAATTTACATAATTATTTTCTGAATTAATTATTTTTTTATTTTGTTATTTATTTTATTTATACATTGATATTTATACACATATTCACCGTGGGAATAACAAAAAAAATACCAACATTCTGTTCTAAATGATGATCTAATGTTTAAAGCTTAGGTTCTACAAATCAGTGATGCAACCAAATTAAAGAAGGGTCATGTGGTGGAAGCATTAAAATGCATAGGTGGAACTATGACAATCATGTCCAGAAAAGAGGTGAACAACTCAATAATAGAATTATTTCAAATAAATTACAATACAAGGAGCTTTCCTTCTAGTTTTGAAAATCAATTTGTTGAAGACGTAAAGCAAGATTTCATAGGTTTGGATATGCGTTCTATAGACATAGATCAAAATTGTTAGAGAATATTATTCGTTGAACTTTGGAGGACTCTTTGAAGTTTAGTTCTGACCACACTGCCCGCTTAGTAACCAGCTGGAGAGCACCGGCAGAATAGATGGCACCTGGCTGACCTACAACAGAAAGAGAAGATTCCGGCAGTGGTTCGTCCACCCGGGGGCACTCCGACGATCAAGTCAGTATATCTCTCAAAGATAAATCAAGTGCTAAACTCACAAGCTTAAGTATCAAAAGCATACCTTAGACCCATGGGGGTGCCTCTCTTTTATAGCCAACATAAACCTAGTCCTAATAGAAGCCTAACTTTTATAGACTCAGGATTACTGTTAATCTTGGACTCCTAATAAGATTAGGATAAACTTTCTAAGAGTCTTATCTTAATACAAACTGAAGTCTTCTCTCATTCTAGGACTCTTGTCCCTCATCTAGGTTGAGTTCCCTTTTCATTCTAGGACTCTTGTCCCTTATCCACTTATCTCGGATTCCGATATCTTTGGAGATAACCTTGGCCTTACCGAGATCACCTCAACGTCACGACCAGGACACGTGGCACCTCGGCTGACATGTCGGCGTCACCTTGCCACGTGTTGGTACTCAGAAAATATATCTCCACAACTGCCCCCTAGGTTCTATTACCTCGGCATTCTGAGGTGATGGAACCTACACTGTTCGTTCATCTTTGTCCCTCTGTCCGAGATCAAACTCCCTGACCTCAAAGTTCTCTGGACTTTACTGTCCACTGGTGTCAAGAGTCAAGTTTCATGCTTTCCAAGCTGCTTGAAATCGCACCTCCTAGCCGAGGTTCTGGTTCCATTAATTCGTAAACTCCAAGAGCTTTGCAACTGCTCCACTCACACTCTCTGGTGAGTTCCCGATTTCCAGTCATCTATTTGACTCCGGCGATTTTCATATCGGCGTTCATTTCACTTGGTAGGTTCATAAACTCTTTACTTGCTGTTAAGCTCAATCTTTCATAACTTTTCTAAATCTATTTACTTGCCATCTGTTGCCTTCTATTTTCGTCTGTCTTCAAGTTTTGAATTGTTTGAATGCCTGGCACTGTTCTTGTTATATCCGCTTTCTGTTGCTAGCATCGTGTCTGGGTCATTACTTTCTTGTTCTTCACATACTTACTTAGTGCCTATGCACTTGGCTTTATTCTTTGAACTTTGTCGTCTTCTTGACTATTTTTCTCTTTTTTCATTCAATCCTCTGGCTTTTTCCTTTTCTAACTCTTTTGCTTAAATCCATCATTGTTCCAAGCTTTCAAGCTTCTGCAACTGTCTTCGTTCCTCTCCTCCGGTAAAGCTTACGTCATTCTGTCATTGTCGTCAGACTTCGGCAATTCTCATTCCAGCTTCCCTCTTTCTAGTAAGCCACTATTCCTCCTGGTTTTATTTCTTGTTGCTTTCCAAGAAGCTCTGCTTCATTGTTAATCACCATTGCTGTTTTACCCGTTGTTTCCAAATCATCTTCTTGAATATACACTGTTCACACATCTGTTGATTTCTGCCACTGTTCTTGGCTTGACACACTTATGCAATCTTTTTTTCTTGATTTCCTGATAGCTTCATCACCATTCTTGATTACGAATTACATTCTTGTTTCTATTTTCTGTGTCTTTTTCCAGATTCTTGCTTTCAATCCTTGCCTTCAAACTCCGAGGTGCCAATCGCCGAGAAGAGCTTTGATCAAACTCTTCGGGAGATCGATGCTGAGCTCGAGGCCGAGAAGGCTGCTACGAAGTCTTCCCAACTGTCTTCTATATCCTACCATTGATGCCGAGTAGTTTTGTTTCCTTCTTTTACTCCTTGTACCTTGTACCTTGTACTTTGTCCGTCTTTGTATGCTTTTAATCCGGCCGATGTGCCATTTTTGTAGTCTGAATAATTTATTTTTCAATATTCAGGCCGAAGTGCCTTCTTTCTTCTTTAAATGCATTTCTCTAATTTCTTTTTTGAATGTACATCTTCTTTTTTCTGCTCTTGTATGATTCTATACTTAGAATAATTTGCATGTCTTCAAAGTACACCTTGACTGTGCAATCTCTTCGGGTAAAATACCTCTGTCACAACTTCTAATCTTGCTCATCTCGGCCTTGTCCTAACACTTGAAAATATTGTAACAAATATTTTCACAAGTGTTGCTTAGGACTTGTCAGTTTCTCAATGTCTTCTATCAAGACTTCAGTTTTTCACATTTCAAGTTTTGACAACCTGATAGTCTCGGCAAGTACGCAGATATTGCTTGAACTTGACTTTAACTTGTAAATTTTTCTCAAAATTTCAACAAGTGTTAAACCATCTTCCTTTATTATAACCTCGGTTTAACTATAACTTGTAAATTCACACAGAATTTCAACAAGTGTTTAAACTAATCTTCTTCCGATACGATCTCGGTTTAACTTCAACTTGTAAATTTACACAGAATTTCAACAAGTGTTAAATATCACATCGGTTTAACTTCAACTTGTAAATTCACACGGAATTTCAACAACTGTTAAATATGATCTCGATTTAACTTCAACTTGTAAATTCACACAGAATTTCAACAAGTGTTAAACATGACCTCAGTTTAACTTTAACATGTAAATTCACACAGAATTTCAACAAGTGTTAAACATCATCTCGCTTAAACTTCAACTTGTAAATTCACACAGAATTTCAACAAGTGTTTAAATATCACATCGGTTTAACTTCAACTTGTAAATTCACACAGAATTTCAACAAGTGTTAAACATCATCTCGGTTTAACTTCAACTTGTAAATTCACACAGAATTTCAACAAGTGTTAAACATCATCTCGGTTTAACTTCAACTTGTAAATTCACACAGAATTTCAACAAGTGTTAAATATCACATCGATTTAACTTCAACTTGTAAATTCGCACAAAATTTCAACAAGTGTTAAACATCATCTCGGTTTAACTTCAACTTGTAAATTCACACAGAATTTCAACAAGTGTTAAACATCATCTCGGTTTAACCAACTTGTAAATTGCTACAAATTTCAACAAGTGGTAAACATCATCTCGGTTTAACTAACTTGTAAATTGCTACAAGTTTCAACAACTGGTAAACATCATATCGGTTTAACTAACTTGTAAATTGCTACAAATTTCAACAAGTGGTAAACATCATATCGGTTTAACCAACTTGTAAATTGCTACAAATTTCAACAAGTGGTAAACATCATATCGGTTTAACCAACTTGTAAATTGCTACAAATTTCAACAAGTAGTAAACATCATCTCGGTTTAACTAACTTGTAAATTGCTACAAATTTCAACAAGTGGTAAACATATTCTTCTTCTCTTTGCCCCCTGCATGGCCTCCACAAACTCGTTTGCGAACCTTATAAAAGGTCTTCAACCTAGCTAATTGCAGTCCAACCTTGTGTGTTTTCTTTTTTATCTTCTGGGATCTGAGATTTGCTCACTGAACTCTTCTCTTTTTAGACTTAAGTACCGAGATCTTGTCTGCTAGAATCTTGGATCTGCTCACTCAGGTTGAGCTCTTCTCTTCTCGGACCTACTCATCTAGGCCAAGATCATGTTTTCTAGGATCCGAGATCTGGAATCCGGGATTTGCTCACTTAGGTTGAGCTCTCGTCTTCTCGAGCCTACTTGTCTAGGCTGAGATCATGTCTTCTCGGATCCGGGATCCAGGATCTGGAATCCGGGATCTGCTCACTCAGGATGAGTTCTTCTATACTTGAATGTTATCTCCTTGGGAGCGCTCATGCCCCTGTCTTTGCATCCCTTCTTGAAGGATCTTCGTTCCTCCGCAGGTATCTATCCTTCTATACCTGGAGGTCATCTTCGTTTTAGTATCCGCTTCGATCTGTTGTCTTTGGTGCGTTACCTTCCTGGCCGGCGTCTTTCACTCCATGACTCTGGTCATGAGTTTCTGTGTTGTAGTTGTCCCCTTCAACGTTAAGGTTGATAGATTTCCCATTCCCAGCAAGAGCGTTGTCTCCAGTCTGATCCTTCTGTCCGTCATTGGCCATCTATTCTTCTTTCTTTCCCATAGATGGCGCCAATTGTGTGTGTGATTTTCTGACCACACTGCCCGCTTAGTAACCAGTTGAAGAGCACTGGCAGAATTGATGGCACCTGGCTGACCTGTAACAGAAAGAGAAGATTCCGGCGGTGGTTCGTCCACCCGGGAGCACTCCGACGATCAAGTCAGTATATCTCTCAAAGATAAATCAAGTGCTAAACTCACAAGCTTGAGTATCAAAAGCATACCTTAGACTCATGAGGGTGCCTCTCTTTTATAGCCAACATAAACCTAGTCCCAATAGAAGCCTAACTTCTATGGACTCAGGATTACTACTAATCTTGGACTCCCAGTAAGATTAGAATAAACTATCTAAGAGTCTTATCTTAATACAAACTGAAGTCTTCTCTCATTCTAGGACTCTTGTCCCTCATCCAGGTTGAGTTCCCTTTTCATTCTAGGACTCTTGTCCTTTATCCACTTATCTCGGATTCCGATATCTTCGGAGATAACCTCGGCCTTGCCGAGATCACCTCGGCGTCACGACCAGGACACGTGGCACCTCGGCTGACACGTCGGCGTCACCTTGCCACGTGTTGGTACTCAAAAAATATATCCCCACAGTTTGGATATGCGTTCTTTAGACATAGATCAAAATTGTTAGCGAATATTATTCGTTGAACTTTGGAGGACTCTTTGAAGTTTAGTTCGAAAAAATTAATGTGAAATACAAAGTAGATGCAGATAAATACAAACTTCTCAAATTATTTCAAGCAATGAAAACTTGGAGATGAATTTTTTCAAGTGAGGGAGAATGATGCAGATTGAAATTTAAAAAAATTATATATTTTATTTTATTCTTTAGTATTTAAGTAGGATTATCATTTAAGGTTAGGATCTCAAATTTTCTATTTATTTAGGTTTCCGAGTTCGTTTATTTTCTTATTCTACAAGAATAGGATTGTTTACTTTACAAGAATTATTTTTATTTCTCCATATAGTTTGTTTTCCTTTTTAGTGGTAGTTGATTTGGGAATTATCTTTTATTATAAATAAGCTTGTAATTCTTAGGGCAAAACAATTTTGATATATTATATACATTTCTGAGAGAGAATTCTCTTCTTTTCCCTATATTTTTGGTAATCTTTGGACTCAACAAATTTGTAGAAGAGTTGCGGCTGTCTTAGCTGCGTGATTCTGCCACTGTCACGTTTCTACCCAACATTAATATGTCAACTTTTTTAAAAAAAATTGCTAAATGTTACTTAGGTCAAGTTTGGGAAAATTAATAAGTGCACTTTTTGATTTTTTTGTATTATGTGTAAAAAAAGTAGAGAGGAGATGTTGATTGATGTGACCCAAAAAAGATAAAAAGATAAAATAAGTGCTCTTTTTTAGGTTAGCCAAACTTGGCCTTATTTTTGTCTTTAATGACTTTTTTTTTATATAAAAAAAATTGATTTTTTTAAAGATGATATAGTATGGACTTACCTTAAAATAAATAAATAAAAGTTTACAAGAAAATAAGGGCAAATTAAAAAAAAAAAAAAAACAGGGTTTAACCTGGTTTAAAAATCAAATCTTACTTTCTTTTTTTTTTTTTAATTTTATCAATTTAAATCCTGAAATTTCAATTAGACTTCAATTCCTATCTTCCATCCATTTTTGTTAAATACAATTAAAGAAAAAAAAGTATTTTAGTCATTACACTTATCATTTTATAAAAAGTAATTATTACAAATTTATATTGGGCAAATTACATATACACCCCTCGAGGTTTGGCTAAATTACAAATGCCCCCCTGAGGTTTGAGAAATTACGAATTCCCCCCTGAATGCTATATTTGCATAAGAAATTAGGGGGTAATTTGTTATGAAATATAAACCTCAGGGGGCAAATTGTTATAAAAATACAAACCTCAGGGGGCGGGATGTAATTTCCGAAACCTCAGGGGTGTATCTGTAATTTAGCCAAACCTCGAGGGGTGTATATGTAATTTGCCCATTTATATTTAATAAAAAAAATTGAAACACTCTCTCCTCCCTTCACTGCTGCCTGTCGCCACCCGGCCCTCAAGTCCACCACTCCCCACATCTCCCCCACATCTCTTGCAACTACTTCTTTCAAATCCACCATTGTTTATCCTTACACGTCACCATCTCACTCAAATCTATCGCCTTTCGCCTTCAGATCTAGTAGTTGAGTAGAGATGATGAAACGTTGGAGTCCGGATCCTCAGCCGTGTTTGCCTGCGGTGGTGTCCTGCAGTGCCCCAAAACGACGTCGTTTTGGGGCAAAATTTCAAAAAAAAAAAAAAAAAAAACCAGAACCAGAACCAGAGGAAGACAAGGAGAGGTAGAAGAAAGAAGGCACCGGCAAAGGATTTATCTATTTTGCAGCCATTTTTCTGTGTACTTTCTTCTCCAAACCCCTCCATTTCTCACCATCACCCATAAGAACACCAACATTATCAACCATTCAAACAAAAGTTTGAGGTTAAAAAATCTGATATATATATATATATATACATACATACATACATACATATTAACACTTTGAACAGCCATATTTACATACATATTTACCTGTTTCGCTTTATCTCTCTCTCTGCCGTCCGATTCTCCGGCGTCTCCTCCTCCGATTCTCCATTGTCCGATCTCCTCCCACAACCCCTACTTGATTCTTCTGTTTGTTTCCCGAGAATTTTTTTGAGCAGGTTGTGTTTGGTCCCAGCAAAAGAGTCCCTTTTTCAAGCAGATCGGAATTATTTGTCAAATCTGAAGTTGGAATTTGAAGGTTAGTAAAGTAAAAAAAATTACAAGTTTGTTTTTTTGCATCTTGAGCAGAGAGAGATTTGGATTCAATGTGAAAAATTGTCAACTTAAAGGTGTGAAAAAGGGGCACTCAAACGTGTTTGTTAATTTGCAGCAAAGAAAAAGTTTTAATGGTTTGAAAAAAGGATCGAGATGGTTGCTGGCCGAGACCGACGAACCCATCTTTCTACTTGATTCTTCTATCCCTCCTTGTCTTCCTCTGGTTCTGGTTCTGGTTTTTTTTTTTTTTGAAATTTTGAAATTTTGCCCCAAAACGACGTCGTTTTGGGGCACTGCAGGACACCACCGCAGGCAAACACGGCAGAGGATCCGGACTCGAAACGATGAGTGTGCTGATGGTTTCATCTCATATGGTTTAATGTAGTGTAGCTTTCATTATGGGTGGTCTTTGATTTATTTGATGGTTGATAAATCTTGGCAGTGATTTTGTGTGGGCAAAATCGAAATTGAGATTGAAATAAAATTAAAACAACCAATAAAGTAGTGTCACGTGTTATATTAATTTCTTTCTTTCTTTTTTTTTTTTTTTTGGTTTTTTTGTTAAACATGTTAATAGAACTGGGCAGTGGATTTGAATTGAAATCTTCTCAAAATTTTAAAGTTTTAATTGATAAAATTAAAAAGGTGGGGTCAGATTTGTTACCTGGGTTAAACTTTGTGATTTTTTTTTTATTTACCCAAAAAATAAAAATAAATCCAAGAATAAATTAGCCTTTAGGTTTAGCCGAAGTAGAAGAGGCCGCATTTAGCATGAAGCTTTATGATTGTTTTGAGAATTGATTTTTTTATAATTTTTTGATTTTTTACACACACAAAAAAATATGTGCAAGAAAACTTTTTTTTGTTGTAGTTTTTATTTTTTTACTTTTGGGCTAAAACTTGATGTAGTATTAATTAACTTGGGCACTTATCAATCAGTCCTATTAACTAGACTTATTTACCTACAGGTCCTAACTGATAAATTTATCACTATAAAAACAAGAGAATGATAAATTTATCATTATAAATTTATTCATAAAAACAAATAGACTGATAAATTTATCATTATATATTATTCATAAAACCAAGAGACTGATAAATTTATCACTTGATAAATTTATTAGTAGGACTTAATGGATAATAAGTCTCAAAAGTAGGACCTATTGATAATTTTCCCTAACTTTAATTTAGCAATGAATTGTGATTTTTCTTTTTCCTTTGTTATTCAGTAAAAGGAAAATCTTTATTGATTAACATCAAAATAAATCTCACACAAATTGTATTTAAGGGGCCATTTGAAAAAAAAAAAAAAAAAAAGTAACTTTATTGTCTTATTTTAGTGAAATTTTTTTGTCAATTTTTTTTACGTATTTCAAGAATAAAGATTTCAACATAGAAAAATAGATTAAATTAAAAGGGTTCCAGTGAAATATGAAGAGGGAAAAAAAAAAAAGTTTCAGAGGTTTTTTGCATTAATTTGTGTGTGTTTAGTAAACTCTTTTCAAATTTATTTATAAATATTTTTATATAAACTTACTGACTAGTGCTTTACTAAAACAACCCCAACCATCCCCTCCTAAAAAAAAAAAAAAACCTTATATTTGATAATTGTAATAAAATAAATTCTGAATTTTTAATTTTATAAATTTAAATTTAAATTTAAATTTAAATTTTTAATCTATTTTTAATCCAAACTATCAATCTATTTTTGTTAAGTAAAATTGACAGAGAAAAATTATTTTGGTCATTAACCTCAATTGTCTTTCTTATTGAGTTTAATGATTAAAATATTATTTTATCCGTTGGTTTTACTTTATGGAAAATAGACAGATTGTTTAGATTGAAAACAAATCAAAACATTAAGAATTAAAATTTATAAAATTAAAAATTTATTTTATTACAAGAATCACATATTAGTTTTTTTTTCATAATGTTTTCATAAATATATTGAAGCTGTGGGGTTTATGAAATGGACCACCGTGTGAGATTTTTTGTGCCATCCGAGTGATTAGCTTCTCCTGATGGTTACCTATTGGGAGACTGACCCAAAGGTCCAAGCCCAACATATCATACCCCATTTAGACCCAAAACAAATTTAATACTCCATTAAGTCCTCAAATTAACAATAAGACGAAAATACCCACAATATATCATCCAATTTACACGCGCGCAACCATCTCCCACGTCCCCATCATCTCAGTCCGATCACTACACTGTCACGTCTCCGCCGCTCGAAATCGACTCCTCAGTCCTCCATCTCTCTTCCGTTCAACTCCATCCCCTCTGAAACCCTAACTCTAACCAGAAAACGTAACCGTTCATCTTCATCACCCACAATCATCTCAGTCTGATCAGTACGCTGTTACATCTCCGCCGCTCGAAATCGCATTCTCAATCCTCCATCTCTCCTCCGTTCGACTCCATTCTCTCTGAAACCCTACCCTAACCACAAAACCAAACTATTCAACTTCAACACAACACCAAGCCGTTCATATTCTCCAATCGGCGACTCTCAACAACACGAAGAACCATCACCACTCTGAAGAGATTTCATAGTTCCTGACTTCCGATTCACAAAAATGGGGAAAAAAAGTAACATCTCTCTTCACCTATTCATTATTTTTCACATTTGTACATCATTCTTTAATATTTCTTATATACACATTTTACATACTTCCAAATGTATAAACCCTCTTTTAATATATATATAGTCCCCTGTTTTTCAACATTCTAAACACTGTTTTTGCACATAAATCCCTGTTTTTACACATTCAACACCTTATTCTTATTCTTGTTGTTCAATATTGGCTTCTCTTATTCTTATTTTTGAATTTTTAATCTTCTTGTTGTTATTGTTGCTTTTTACAAAATACAATGGGCTGTTCCTATTGTTCATACTGTTTCCTTATAAAAACTGCAACATCATAGTGTTTCATTTCATCACTATACAAGCAACATATCTAAATTTATTCAAAATGCAAATGAAACTGCAAAATTACACAGTTTAACCACTACTCAAAACAAATAGCTAACTTATTATAAAGTGCAAATCAAACTGTCAAATTATACAGTTTCGTAACTCTTACGAACAAAATACATATAACTTCATATTAAACTGCATATAAAACTTCAAAATTATACAGTTTTGTCACTATATTACTCATACCCTGTTGTCACTTTCATTTTTTCAGAAATAGCTGTTGGAAGATATTGGAAGAAACAAACCCGTATGCCCACAAATCCAATCAGGGATTTAACCATCTCCCCTTTTGAAAGTCCCTCTCCTGTATCCACTCAAATGCCACCACCACACCCAAAAACAACCAAATCCAACAGACCCCACCAAAAAACCCACAAAACAACCACACCACCTACAAGAAAAAGCCCAAGAACTACACCACAGACCCCACCCACCCAACAAACACCAACCACACCTCCAACCACAACAAAAACAAACAAAAGAAAGCCAACAAAAAACCAAGAAGCTCCTCCAACCAAAAAAAGAAAGCTCCAAGAAAGCCAATCAACTCCCAAAACAACAACCAAGGCATCAAAAGAAAAAAAACCAGCAGTCCCTGCAAAGAGAGTCCAACAATTTAATTATCGTTCCAACATCGGAACGGTAATCAAACTGTTGAAGGGGGTCAAATTCACAAAAGCCCAACAGACAGAGCTGCAAAAAACCCCTTTTTGGCCCCTTATAAATGCTCTCTCCTCAACACAACTGAAGGCCTCTTGGTGCAGATGCTACAATTCCATTGTAGCAGAAATGACAACACTCTACAACAAAAGAAAAAGATCATTTGTACTTGGCAAAAAGGAAATGAAACTCAGAACCAGTGATGTCAAGCTCATTTTTGGTATCGACTGTGGAGAAGACAGCATCACCACCAAATCCTATGCAAGACCAAAGGATTTTGAGCTTCCATTTTACAAACGAAGATGCAAATCAATCAAGAGATTGGATGGCAAGTCTTTGACCAAAATGTTTCAACAAACAAAAAAAGGAAAATCAACCAATGATTGTCAAGATCTTGCAAGGGTAATCACCCTTTACTTGTGCTTGAAACTTCTCATGCCCACAACAGGCCATACACTCAGTTGGAGTTTCCTCAACTATGTTGACAACCTCAACAACATCAAGAAGTACAATTGGGTTGAGGCAATAAAAGACACACTGATGAATTCAATAGCAAATGCAAACAACAACCCAAGGCATGTCACTGGATGCGTCATGTTACTCTTGGTAAACACATTACTCAACTACTTCCCACAAAAATATCAGACATTCACCTATTTCTAACTATCTAACATATTTCAACTTTTTTTTTTTTTTTTTTTTACAGTACTGGTACTGTGAGCACAGTAAACTCCTCCGACCATCCAACAAAGAAGGCTTCCCAAGGTTTATGAAATGGAACCTTGGCAAAATGTACTCCAAGTGGAAACACATCAGCCTCGCTCACTTTGAAAAGGTATTCAAACTCTTCTATACTATCCTAGCACAAATCTATTCAACACTCCTTTCATATTCATTGTAGTACAAATCACATTATGAAACTGTGAAAATTTTCAGTTTCAAAGCACACACTTCTTTAACATCACTCATGTTATGAAACTGTAACATTTTTCAGTTTCAAAAAACATATTTCGACACTTAACCCACATTACTCACAGTACAACTCATCTTATGAAACTGACCAAATTTACAGTATTACTGATATATACCACATTGTTCCAATGCAGGTTAACCAAAGTGCTTTAACCCCAACTGAACAAGAAATACAGTTATTGCATATCAATCAAAGCACATCAACAGACTCTTCAGCAAAGAAACAAGACCACAAAAAGGACAATAAGCAAAAAAAGAAAACAAAAGCAACAAAAAAAAGAACACTTCTAGACAGTGATGAGGATGATTTTCTCGAAGAAGAACATCATTCAGAATCAGAATCACAATCAGAAAAAGAAGCACAACAAAAAAAAAAGAAAAGAAAGCAAAAACCACAACAAGAACCACAAAGTGATGAACAAGAAGAAAAGAGTGATGATGAAAAAAATCAAGTGACTGATGAAGAAAAAACTGATGAAGAAGAAACTGAAGAAGAAGAAGAAGCAGAAACTGAAGAAGAAGAAGAAGAAGAAGAAGAAGAAGAAGAAGAAGAAGAAGAACACCTTGATCAAGAAGAAGACCAACAACAAGAACAAGAAGAACAACAAACAAACCAACACGAAGAAGTCAATGAACAAGAACTGACAAACCAACAAGAAGAACTGCAAGAGAAATCTGACATACTTCATGCACAAGGTAAACTATTGTCTAATACTAAATCATACTGCAAAATTTCATTAAACTAACCAAAACACAATCCAACATTTTTATAGGTCATGACCAACCACAAACACCAACCAAAGAGGACGACAAGGACAAGCTCATATCAGCCCTGAGAGCACAAATGCAAGAAATGGAACAAAAATTCATGGCTGAATTGCATAAAAAAGAAGATCAATTGAAGGAAATGTCCACCAAAAAAACTGGCAGTCCCCAACAAAGATCCATGGTCAAGAGAATCAAACAAAAATCAAGAAAACAAGCACATGACCCAGATTTTGAATACCAACCAATGACCAAACCCAAAGAAGATACAACAAACAAGACACAAACTGCTGCTGATGTACCCAAACCAACACAGGGTACCAATGAAGAAAAACAGAAGAAGAATGACAACAAAAAACAGGGTGCTCATGAAGCAAAACAACAGCAGAAAGAAAAGATGCAAGAACATATTGGCCAAGAGAAACCAGTTGCTGCTGAAACAAACCCAAAAGAGCATGCCAATCAAAAGAAGACAAATCTTCAAGTATTGGAAAGTGATGATGATTTCCAGGAAGAATCAATCCCAAACAAGCCACTCACCATTTCATGCCGCAAAACAAACAAGGTTTGGCATAGCCTATCCAAAAAAGACCAAGACCAAATTCAACTCATCAACAACACACAATCAACTGCTTGTGTCTGGTCTGGCAGCGAAGATGAAAACTGCGTATACTTTTCAGATATATGCAAATTGACCAACAGGGAACCCTTATATGGGAATGTAGGTCTCCAACTGCACAATTTTACAGTTTCTGTACATATTCAATAACCTATTCCACAAACCTAACACATTCTCATATATAACATGTTTCAGGTCATTGATGCCTTCTCAGAAAAGCAATTGGCACTCCAACCAACCATTGAAGAATTTGAGAAAAACGATCTAGTCTTTGCAAGCAATCCATACGCAGGAAGATCTTACGTTTTCTCAACACTCATCAATGTAAGCAAAACTTAACATACCTTACAACTGCAAAATTTTCTACTTTATCAACATGTATTACTACATAGTTTTATGACATATTTCAAACATATATATGACTTACAGACTCCACTACAAAACCAAGATCAAGCACTGAGAGAAAAACTGATGGACAGCCATTTTCCAGAAGCAATGAAAAACAGATATATCCATTTCCCAATCAACCACGACAACCATTGGACAATTGTGGTCTTTGACAATGCTGATGGAATATGGAGACACTATGACTCGTTGAGACCAGCAAAAGATTGCCATAACAAGCACTTTGAAATTGCAAAGCAAATTGTAAGTTAAAATAAAATTTCATACTTAGTTCCATCCCTTTACAAACATCTCAACTCATCACTATAACTAACAAAAACACCCACTAACTATTTTGTAGCAACAACATCAACTGAGATGGAATAAAGCATTACTCAGCAAACAGGGAAACATGTTTTCATCTCAAGAGTGCGAGACAGAAATTGCATCAATTGAGGAATGCCCACAACAAACCCCACACTCGTAAGATACAAAATCCATAAACTAATCTTCCAATATGCTAATTTTTGCAGTTTCACCTAACTAATTAACTTCATCTCAAACATTGCAGGAATGATTGTGCAATTGCCGTCTGCAATGTTATCAACCAATATCTCAACTGGCAACCTGTGCAGAAAAAACTTCGTCCAACTGAGTGGGTCAAATTTCGAGCACAAATCATCAATCAATTCCTCAATGATGAGAACCGATCTTGGAAACTCGAGCACTACCAAATGTTGACAAAACATACCAAACCATAGAAACAATGAACAAACTTCTTAACAATACAAATATTCAAGGGAACATATCTTTGAACCTTTTTTTTATTTTTTTTTATTTTTCTTTTTTAACATGTGACAAGTACTTTATATACTTTTGGGAATGATCTTTTTCTGGTTATCATGGTTATGGTGAAAATGATTGATGTTGTTGTTGCTCTTCTTCTTATTATTATTATTATTGTGGTTCTTCTTTTGATTGTTTGTCTACCTGTTTGTGGTTGCATATATTTTCATACAGTAAAGGTTGATTCTAATAATTCTTCAAACTGCAAAATTTTTCAGTTTCATCAGCTTGTTTCTAATAATTTTTAAAACTGCAAAATTATGCGGTTTCATCAGGTTGTTTCTAAATAATTCTTAAAACTGCAAAATTATACAGTTTTATCACTATGAAATATGAACTGCCTTTCCATATTATACTGTTTCAATAAGAAATTTTCAACAACCTTCTCTGCATTCCATAAAAATAAAAAACAAAACCAGACTATTCGAAAACAACTTCAATAAGTAAAAAACACATCAACAAACAAAAAACAATTCAACCAACTTTATTCATTACTTCCATAATACCAAGTATCACATTTTTTATTATCATAATTCCTCAAATTCAAATACAAATCCAAAAGAATAGATTGCGGCCTCAAATAGCAGCCTTGCACGTCTTCTTATTGTGATTCCCATATTTCAAGCATCTCCCACACTTGATTTGCTTCACATTCTCACCCCTTGAAGGTATCCTCTTTTTCTTGTTCCGCCCGAGCTGCTTCTTCGTTATAGGAGGTTTGATAACCGAACTACTGGCACCATCAAAGTCAAATCTCTCACTTGAAGGCACTGGATAAACAGATTCCTTGTATGACTCTCTAAAACAATCTACATGAAAAAAAGGATCAATGAAACCATACACATCTCTACCACTACTACGCAAAGCATGCACAGCATGACAACAAGGAAAACCATTCAATTGCCATTCATGGCAAGAACAAGTTTGTCTACCAATATCAACATAAAAAGAAATAGAAGAATGAACCTCAAGCACAGTATCACTAGCAACAATCACATCCCAAGACTTAGCTAGCTCCAAAGAGTCCACCAACTTCTTTTCCATAACTGGACACAATTTCGTAGTCCATCTTCTAGATTCAGCTCTTCTATCCGACAATTGAGTCATGATTTGAACCCTAATCATATCAACCATACAAGTAATAGGCAACTCACGGGCCCCACCAATCCAATTATTATAAGACTCGGCAGCATTAGATGACATCTCACCATATCGTTTCCCTCTAAAAAATGCATTGGCCCACTTATCATTTTGCAAACCATCCAACATACTATCAACTCTACCATTCCCAGCAATACGCCTCAATTTCTCCATATAATGTTGGAAAGAAGCAACCGTTGGCGCATAAGCACATTTAACTAATATTTTCATCAAACACAGCTTATAGTTAGTACGAAGTCCCACCAATTTGTCAATCAAATTTCTCTTCAAATGATTCAAGCAATAAGCATGATGTGCATTGGGGAAAACCACTGAAAGAGCGTCTAGCAATCCATGTTGACGGTCTGACACAAAAGTCAATCTCCGGCCTGAACCAACAGCCTTCAACAACTGACTTAAGAACCACATCCAATTATCTTGATTTTCAGCGTCAACAATCGCAAAAGCCAAAGGAAACAAACCTGCAAACAAACCCACATGAAACTGCAAAAATTAGCAGACTCACAATACAATAACACACTGACAAACTAAACCAATACTAACTGCAAATAAATACATACCTTGATTACCATCCTTTGATGTTGCTGCAAGCAAATGCCCCTTGTAACGCCCCTTCAAAAATGTACCATCAACAAACAACAACGGACGACAAAATTGAAAGCCATACAAACATCCATGAAATGCCACAAACAACCTCCGAAAACACCCACTACTTTCATCCACATCTAATTCAAACACACTTCCCGGATTCGTTCTCATAGCCGTCTCAAGGTACCATCGAAGCTGGTCAAAAGAAGTTGCAAAATCACCAAACAACCCACCTCTTGCCTTATCAACTCCTAACCATGCAACCCGATAAGAAACATCTATACCATATTGCTTCTTCAACTTTTTTTTAACTTCAATAGGACGAGTCAACGGATTATCACTAATATCATTTTGCACAATATCAGACACAAGTCTAGAACCAACCATTTTGCTACAAGATCTACGAGCAACAACCCCACAAGTATGCACATTATCCAACTTCATTATAAAAAAAACACCAGAATCCATCAACACCCTTCCATGCACAAACCATTTACAACCCGTAGACGACTTCATCATACATTCAGCGGTTACTCTTGTTGCATCATTCTTCAAATAATTCACTGCAAAAC
Organism: Camellia sinensis; assembly: GCF_055761805.1. Classification (NCBI taxonomy): domain Eukaryota; kingdom Viridiplantae; phylum Streptophyta; class Magnoliopsida; order Ericales; family Theaceae; genus Camellia; species Camellia sinensis. The sequence goes on from NC_138970.1 coordinate 154,638,673, forward strand.
CACACTGAACAGCATACTTAGCCAATGCAATGCGGAACCCCGACACTCCACCTTCAAATTCTTGACCAACACTATGTATAATCCCCTTCCAACTAGCAGACAACAAAACTCTCTCTGGTTCTGGATAAAAACTACGCAACAAACCACCAACATCATCACAATCATTCACAAAAGAACTCTCACAAGTTACAGAATCAATCCTACAAGAATTACCATCATCAACCTCCACAACTCTCTTATCCCCCACAATAACATCAACAACATGACAACCACTACCACCTACCATTGACAGCATATTCCCCAAATCATCATCACATTCAACAATACAATTAGAATATCCAGGAACAGAGAAAAACAAACAAAAGTTACCAACACTCAACTCCTTGAACTTCGCACATATTTTCTCAACAACTTCATCATAACTACATCCGTCACTAATCTTAATAGCAGCACAACAATTACTGTATTTGCACATTAACATGAAACACCGCTCCATACTACAAAATCAGAAACCAACAAACAATTGTTCACAGATTCCAAACTGCAAAATTATGCAGTTACAACATATCAATAACAACAGTACACAATTTACAATTCCAAAACTGCAAAATTATACACTTACGACATATCAATATCAAAACACCAGAATTCACAAATCCAAAATACAACTTCAAAACACATTACACTATACGACAAACAAAAATCAACAAAATCAAAATCAAACAAACAAAATTCGCCAAACACAAACCACATATCACGCAAATTTGCTTATATATATATACATACATATATGTCGACAAAATACAAACCACATACACACACAGACATATATATATATATATATACATATATATGTATATCTATGTATCGACAGATACATACATACACATACATATATCTATCACCAGAGAGAGAGAGAGAGAGAGAGAGACAACGTACGAAGATATCGCCTGTACACACAGATTCAAATCGCACAACCAGATCCACCTCACAGCACAATGAGATCGACCACACAGCACAATGAGATCGCCACAACGAAGAGAAATCGAGATCGCGGAGACGAAGATTTGATTTCCTTTTTTTCAACGAAGCAAAAATTTGATTTCTCACGTACATATAGATCTCAAAACAAAGGGTAACACAGTCATTTAAAAATACGAAAATAAAAAACGGGACCTCTGGGTATAAAACTAAAAAAACTGTGGACCTATTAAACTATTAAAAATAAATTGGGATTAGAAGGGAAATAGATCCCCTACATAGGACTACATGGTAATTTTCCCTTACCTATTTGGGGGAACGTTAAGCACAGTAGGCTACTGTGCCCCCTCGTTGGGATTAGTATTGTGTCTATTTTGATGATTTGAATTCTTTATATTATAGGATTTGTCGAGCAGAGTTTTTATGATAAAAATCAAGTTGATCGAACATTTATAATCACATGATCAAGGCCTTAAAAATAAATAATTTATTATCGAAATCATGTTTACCGTTTATTTTTTAAAAACAAAAATATTTTTATACGATTACAAATGTCCCATTTATTTTTTTTTTTTTTTTGGATAAATTATTCAACAAACCTTACAATATGAGTAGTTTAGATCATCAACATAAACCCAATATCCACACCCACAAGAAGCACAACAGTTAATTGTGCCTTCAAGACACAAGAGTATCTCCTTGGCCCTATTTGGTGGCAATAGAGACTACTAATCTCCTTCGTTTATACTATTATATAAAGTCAAGACTTGACTTGCTATTTTGATTTTTTTTTTAATATACTACGTGAAAATTTTTAATTCTACTCTTTAAGTAAAAAAAACATAACTTTTCACTTACCAAACAGTTATAATTACTTACTTTTTTTCATCTTTTATATATATTTAATTTAGCATCCAATAGGTGTCCTTTCTAGTGTAAATATAAAGAAAATTCAAATCGCATAATCAGTATAGTTAAAAAAAAGAAAAAAACAAACAAACAAACAAACTTCTGAGCCTCTAGCTGTCAAATTGTCTTTTTCTTGGATCACAATTTTATAAATTCTCTCATTGTAGGACTGGAATTTATTGTTTAAGGTCATTATCTTTTTTCATCGGTGAAGGATTAGACTCTGTTATATTGGGTTTGATTGGGAAAATTGAAAAATGATTTGAAAAGGAAAATGATAAGGGTAAATGAAATGTGAATAAGATATATTTATATTTATATTTCATTTGTAATGTGAATAAGTTGTGTTTGGTTAAGAGATTTGGGAAGAGATTTTAAAAAAAAAAAAAGAAAAAAATGTATAAAATTATATAAAATGTAAGTATATTTTATTCACGTTTTACCTATCTTTTTTCTTTTCTTTTTCAAATCTCTCAAACAAACATACTATTAATGACTTTTCCCATGGGATTTGCTATCTGTTCTATCTATTTTAAAAATTCTTGTGTGTGAATTATTTATAATAAAAAACAAGAAGAAAAAAAATCCAATATGATATATACTATCAATAATGCTTGAGACCACTAAAAGTGGTGCTCTAAAAGTAGAGATGGCAATCTGAAACCGGCCCGACGGTGACCCGACCCCCCGTCCCCGAATTTAATGGTTATTCACCGAAAAATATCCCCTACAGGCCGGGGACGGTATTCAAAATTTCATCCCCGATGATATCCGGGCCGGGGACGGAGATAGGTGTTTCAGACCCGAACCTGGCCCGGCCCCAGCCCCGCCCCGCTTATTCCCCGAGATAAAATTACCGTTTTGTCCTTGCATATATATATATATATCATATATGCTTGTATTTGTTTAGGGTTTCACTTTCAGACACCAAACTCAGCCTCTCACACACGGCGCTCCTCTCTCTCTCTCGCAGCTCACCACTGGTCTCTCCCTCTCTCTTTCATCTATCACTGTCGCGCCTCCCTCCTCACCGGCGATCCTCCATCACCACCAAGCCTCTCACTCACACACGGCGCTCCTCTCTCTGTAGACGTCCCCGAACGCCCCGGGAGGAACGAGCTCCCGTTCTGTTCATTTTGGGGTCACTACAGCTCAGGACTCTCAAATTTGTCACGGTTCTAAATCTGAACCAAAAAGTCCAAATCTGACAAATCGTTTTGAGAAAACAAATTTTTGAAAGAAGGGCCAAACATGGACTGCTTTGCCAGATACAGAGTCGCCACCTAAATATTTTATTTTTTGGGAAATTTAGGAAACCCTGACTCGGTGCCAAAGGCCACGTGTCCGTCATCACCAAAGTTGCCTCGGCTCGGGAACTTGGATACAATTGGGGAAGGTCACTTCGTGAGCACCCCCGCTCGCCCGGTCAGAGACCGGCCTCTACTAACCATGATATCTATTTTTGAAAACATTGCATGTTCTTATTCCGGTTATTAGCCTAGGTTACTATGTGATGCGCACAGCATACAAGTATAGACTGAGTCGCCTGAATTGGAACAAAACATTTCATGTTTGTTTGTTTGAAAATGGTTTGATGGTGCTACCCGTAGGTAGGCTAAGATGTGGATTTGCCACCCTCGGGTGGGCTTAGAAAACAATGGTTTTGCCACTATCTAGTGGGCTTAAAACAAACATTTGATGAATTGTTCCAATCCAAGTAACTCAACCTTCACCCACAGGCATTCAGGCAGTTATATCACATAAGCAATTAGCCTCATGGTAAGCATGTTATTCATGGCAGTCACTCACACGCATGCAAGGATGCTAAAGTATAAAACTCACCGAGTACTCCAAGCCAAAAAAGAAGCTAATTAGAAATCCATGCATGATCCTAATTATACAGAAATGCCTAATGCAACACATGCAAAAATGCAAACTATAGCAGGCTCGGCTATTCTAAACATGGCATATGAAATGCTACAGCTAACATGTATTCAACTTGGAATTGAAAATACAATGCAGTTAGTATGATGCGCCGAGCCCGGTGCATGCAAAACAGATGAATGAATGCAAACATGCTATCATACTGTATGCTAATTGAAATATGCCCTAATCTAACCATCATAAGTAGGTAAATAAAAGGGAAGAAAGACGTGGGGTTGGAAGACATACATCACACTCACGCACACTTATTACAATTATGCCCTCGCACAGAGGGTCCGAATGAATAATACAGTCCCGAATAAAAGAATATTACAGTCCAAATATTACAGCCCAAATAATGTACAAATTCCTAATTAATTTACAAATTAACTAAGAAAGCTGTAAACTGGCATGCAAGCCAGGGACTGCCTTGATTTCGTTCCGGATGATGAATGATGCATGCCCGGGTTGCCTTTGTGCGGAAATCCATGATGATGCCCCAATTAGCCTCTGTTTACACCTGTTCTTGAAATGCGTGCCAAGCCTCGAAAGATTGCTGATTCTTGATTTGCTACAACAGAGAGCAGGAAAGAGGCATAGCAATGTATTTTCACAGATATATGCATGCCTCGATCCTCGTGCCACCAATCACGCATATCGATGCATGATGGTCGAGGGGTTGAATTGTGCAACTCAATATAGAATGAATGCACATGAAAACTCAACTAAAACCTAACTCCATCATGGATAGTCCGGAGTGTCGGTGACTAGGGAATTGAGACACATTCCGTCACTCGGAGTACGAAATGCACCTCGTTTCCCGTGCCCGGGCTAACTCCTATCCCGAACACGATGCAATATGCATGACATGCATGAAATGTAACTAAGATACAATCCTAACATACACAATGTTATGGAATGGCATACAAGCTGCACGAGGTAATACACAACCGAGCATACACAATGCTATGGATGAAATGGCATACGCAATGCAATAATGGGCTTACACCAACATGAGAGAGCCTCTGCCACACTCACATAGGAGGCCATCAGATGAAGACAGGACAACTCGAAATGCGTGCACGCGTGCACGCAAACCGAGAACCGACCCTCAGGCACCGAAATGCCACTCTAATGAGACATGGCAAAGACATGGAATATGACATGAAAACATGCAAAAATCAGTAGCAAAATGAAGGGAAAAACAGCCCCGAAATAAGGCGAAATGACACCCGATGCACGGAATCTCTCCCGAAACATGAATTTTGGCGCATGAAATGGCCTATAGCTATGCAATGCATGCATAATTTGAACATGAGATGAAAAGACAGAAGCAAGGAAGACCCTAGACAAGCATTTTTTACAGTTCAAAGCATGGCCAAACAGTAAGCACAAATATGGCAAAACTAGCATGCGAAAATGGCCCTAAATGTGAGGTAAAGAAACAACTCACAGCTGCTGACCCCAAACAGATTAGGGCCCTTCAACAAAGTTGAAGAGGGGCCCAAAATATGATCTTTTACAGTTTATGGAAAACTACAAAAACCAGTACAGGTATGGCTAAACTCTCATGCAAGAAATGGGCAAAAAGATGGCCAAAGAAGCAAGTGGTGGTTGCTGGCCTTAAACACAAAGGGGCCCTTCAACAATGTTTAAGAGGGGTAAAAAATAATGCACTTTACAATTGAGGGCCGGACCCAAAACAGTATGCAAATATGTTCAAAATGCCATGCAAAAAGGAAGCCCAAAAGAGGGATATAACATGAAGTGTATAAAAGATGCCTCAAACCATGAAAGGCCCTTAATGAAACATGGATATGGGGTCAAAATAAGACTGTTTTCAGTTCTGTAAAATGACCAAAAACAGAAGCATAATAGGCTAATAGATCATGCAAAAATGGGGACCAAAAAGGGATATAATGACAAGTGGCACATGGAGGTCCCAAATAGTGATGAGCCCTTCTTAAATGTTGAAGAGGTGCTCAAAATAAACCTATCTACAGTTTACACCATGCTCCAAAACAGATCACACACAGGCCAAAAATACTATGCAAGATTATGGCATACAAGAGGGATAAAGAAGGAGGTGCAAGATGGGGACCTCAAATGACAAAATCCCCTTAATGAAACATGAAATAGAGCTCAAATAAAGGGTACTTTCAGTTTTGGTCGGAGCTCAAAACAACAAGAAAAATAACTAGAAAAATGTTGCAAAGTTAAGCTCAAAAAGAGGGAATTGATGCTCACCTTTGAAGATCAAACTTTGGTTGCTTCTTGGCTTGAGAATTGGTGCCTCCAAGCTGCTGGAAAGCTCCCCAAGCTGCTGGAAATGGAAGTGGTGGTGTGGTGCTATGGTTTGATGAAGAAATGAGGTAGGATTTTGGTGTTTTCTCAAGGAAATGAGAGAGATGAAGGGAGATATGTATGTCCAAGCTCAAGGCAATTCTTTCAACCTCCTTCATGAATGCTGGAGGCCAGGTATATAGACCAAAGAGAGGGAGAAATGGTTGGAAAAAGTGGGGGGAAAACAAGCCAAGTTTCCCCCCAAAAGGGTTGTCCCCCGGATACAGATTTTTGGGGGAAAAAAAGTGCATAGCTGTAATGTAAACCTAAGGATTATGGCCGGCCACTTTTTGGAGCTGCAGGTGGCCAGCCGGCCACCCCACCTAGCCTACCGGCCAAGGGTCAAAAGGGTCAAGGTGAGTTAGTGGCCGGCCACCACAAATTGCTATCCTCCCAGGTTCCCTCATCACAACCCTCTGGTTCAAAATTGCAAACTGTAAAACAGGAGAGAGAATAGGCCATTTTTAGGAAGGGTTTAAAAGGGTCAGATGGAATTACTGGCCGGCCACCAACTTTTAGGGTCCTCCCATGTGTGTACGTCACAAATATGTGGTTAAAAGTTCAAGAAAATGGTCCAAGGGTGGTCAACATTAGCTCGGAAGTGAGAAAAACGGGGGTCGGAGGGCGCCGGAGGATATATAACTGGTTGCTGAAACAATTGCTGGCCTCCCACCCTTCTACGGCCTTCCTGGTGATGAAACAGAGGTACCTGCCAAAAATGAACGAAAACCGATGCAAAACGAATGTTCGGGGGCCAAAACGCGCAGTTCGGGGCCTCGAAAACTGCCTGTTAAGCACCGAAAGTGGCACTCGACCACGAAGTGGGTCTCTCAGACCTTAGTGTCCCTCAAAAGGGAGTAAATAAGATGCGCACCAAAAATCGGAGCAAATGGAGGTAGTTAAGTGGTCCCGAACCGAGGCACACAGCCAACGGTTCCGAAAACTGGGAACCGGGCCCCGAAATGGGCAAAATGGCCTACAGCCACAAAATGTAGCCCACGGCCACTGAGAGATGGTCTACAGGACCTCTCCCTTCCCTCAGGAAAAGAAACAGAGAAAACCGAGTCTGGTTCGCAAACCGAGGCAAGGCACAGAAGTGGGTTTGGAAATCCGGAGGCAGGGCTCACGGCCGCGACTCTGAGACTTCTAAACGAGCATAATATGTAGTATCACCGAGCGCTCAACTGGTGACGTCTAAGTCTTAAGGTCGGTCAAAAATGGGGTGTCTACAGTTGCCCCTCTTTGACAGAACTCGAAAGTCATAAGTGACGGGAGTGAATGTCAAAGCCTAAAGACGACCCATTTTCGACAAGGCCGAAGACTTAGACGAACATACAAAATAACAGAGATGTGCCTACAGGCATGCCCGCAGGCAGGGGCAAAATGCAAACGATAATGCAAGAAGCCGAACATAACTTATGATCATGCAAAGAAACATGGGGACGTATCCCGGTGTTTAGGGACGTATCCCGGTGTTTAGGGACGTATCCCAAGATTTTAGGGACGTATCCCGGTGTTTAGGGACGTATCCCAAGATTTTAGGGATGTATCCCAGTGTTTAGGGACGTATCCCAAGGATTTTAGGGACGTATCCCAGAGGTTTAGGGACGTATCCCAAGGATTTTAGAAAAGAAGGAGAAACATAGGGACGTATCCCGGTGTTCAGCGAGGAATGAGAAACATAGGGACGTATCCCGGCGTTTCAGAATGGTGTGAGCATTGGAACGTATTCCGAACACTTTTAACCGAAGCGGGAGAAACATATGGACGTATCCTGGTGTTTCAGAATGGTGTGAGCATTGGAACGTATTCCGAACGCTTTTAACCGAAGCGGGAGAAACATAGGGACGTATCCCGGTGTTTCAGAATGGTGTAAGCATTGGAATGTATTCCGAACGCTTTTAACCGAAAGGGGAGAAACAAAGGGACGTATCCCGGTGTTTCAGAATGGTGTAAGCATTGGAATGTATTCCGAACGCTTTTAACCGAAGGGGGAGAAACAAAGGGACGTATCCCGGTGTTTCAGAATGGTGTGAGCATTGGAACGTATTCCGAACACTTTTAACCGAAGCGGGAGAAACATAGGGACGTATCCCGATGTTTCAGAATGGTGTGAGCATTGGAACGTATTCTGAACGTTTTTAACCGAAGGGGGAGAAACAAAGGGACGTATCCCGGTGTTTCAGAATGGTGTAAGCATTGGAATGTATTCCGAACGCTTTTAACCGAAGGGGGAGAAACAAAGGGACGTATCCCGGTGTTTCAGAATGGTGTGAGCATTGGAACGTATTCCGAATGCTTTTAACCGAAGAGGGTCTAACCCGTCGCACGCGCGAGGAGAAAGAATGATAATTGCAAGTGAATTGGTGCATAAAAATGCAAGTAATGAGCATAACAATGCGAGATAGATGTGCATAATCAATGCAATGAATGGGTATAACAATGCTAGTGAAGTGGGTGCGTAACAATGCAATTGGAACGTGCATCACAATGTAAGCATGAGAAGTGCATAACAATGCGGGCGGAAGGATGCATAACAATGCAAGTGGAGTGTGCGTGACAACGCATATTTGAAACAAAATGCCGAATAAGGGAATACAAGCCATAAGTAGACCAATTTCCAAACGCAACCTCCGATTTACCTCTCGGAGGGGTCACGATACATTCCAAAAAGGATACACCTCGTGCATGCCGACTGACGATACATTCTAGGCAATAGCCGTCCGAACTCTAGTTTCCACCGTCGCAGTTGGTCTCCTAGGAACTCATGGCAAACACAGCCAAGATGCATCTGGCAGGGGCTGGTTTTCTGAGGGAGCACTTTGATTACCATTTTGGCACTAAAGTAGGCTTGAGTTTGAGCTTGAGGTAGAGGCGCACTTATACTTCGGAGCATTTGGCAAGACTTGAAGGGGTACACACGGAATGTAGTCTCGGAACTTACTGAAGTTGAAACAAACTCAAATACCCGACATTTCCTCTTTTGCTTTTGCTTTGTAGTCTGGAACCCATATAGCTTCAGATAGGTCCTAGTTTTGCTGTTTTGACATGACCTGGGTTGAACCCTGCGATTTTATGAAAGAACGAATCTTGTTTTGCACAGATGTAGAGAACAGCACGGCACTCGGAGCGCGAAATGATTTTATTTTGGAATTGGTAAATGAGCTCTTGACCGGGTATCGAGCCTACGACTGAACACAACAAGACAACTCAACATGGAAATAAAAGGCCCACAACCTAAACACCACTCAACAAAGGAAAAACAAAGTAAAACAACCTAAACACATCGAGACACGCTCGGAACGACTCAAAGCAAGAACCGAGACAAACAAAACAAAAGACACGACACACAGACGTGCACAGGGAGCCTGTTTCACCGGGTATTGTTCCCCACCCTCTCTCATTTGTGATCCTCACATCACTCGGCCCTCAAGCTCTATTGTTCTGAAAAAGCCCTTTTCTCACTTTTTCTCTCATCGCACATCTCTCTATTCTTCAATCTCTCATTTTTCATCCCTCCCCTGGGTGGTTGATGGATGAACGGAAAATTGTGGGCTCGCTTCCCTAGTGTTCTGCTAGATTCTTTTTCTTCTGCTCACAACAGTGAGTTTCTCCCGCAGAGGGGTTGCACCACAACTGGGTGTGTAGCAAATCTGCAGCTAACATCGGTCGATGGTGCTCTGCTGGGGAGTTTGGACGTGATCAGATGTGTCCAGACAAGAGAGTGGAATATCTTGATCCATTCCGGTTTGTGCTTCGCACTTGGCTTGATACCTCGTTGCTTGGAGGGTGAGAGAGTTTTCAGCCATTTTGCTGTTAACTTCGGTTATGCCCTATTCTGGCAAGTAGAGTGCCCTTCTTGGCAAGTATGTTGACAAAGGGGAAAAGACAGAACACCTGACTCAACTCTGCCCCTAGTTCATCATTTTGGCCATTCCTGTTTTAGTTTTCTCCTAAAAATTTTGACCAAAATGAGAGTTAGATTAACGCGCTTGTTCGATTTTCTGATTTAAAATCATGCAAGTTAGGCTGTGAGCACTGAAAATTTTCCTCTTTTGGGTCCAAGAAATGGTCCAGTTTTAAAAATGGAATACTTTCTGAGAAGATTAGTCAACCTTAGTAAAAATTCTCAAAAACTATTTTTGCAAATGACCACTGCTTAACGAATACGGAACCTACTCTCGAGATGCACAACCTCGGATTCGAAGGAAAATTGCCCCTTGCTTGAGGGGAACTGCATGGCAACGGAAAGTTGCCCCTTGTTTGAACGGCACCGCGATGCATTGAATGGCAACGGAAAGTTGCCCCTTGTTTGAACGGCGCCACGGCGCATTGAATGGCGACGGGAAGCTGTCCCTTGTCTGAATGGCCTTGCAGCGCATCGAATGGCAACGGAAAGTTGTCCCTTGTTTGGATGGCACCGCAGCGCTTTGTGGGCAGTCCTCAGAGCGACGAACGCAACCAGACTCTCAGATACAGAGAAGACAAAGATGACCAAAACCATCGCATGGACACAATCTAATTTGAAGTGTTTTACGGCTGGACTTCTGTAGACGTCCCCCGAACGCCCCGGGAGGGTTAAGTCCCGTTCTGTTCATTTGGGGTCACTACAGCTCGGACTCTTAAAATGTTACGGTTCCTAATCTGAACCAAAGAGTCCAAATCCGACAATTTGTTTTGAGAAACTGATTTTTGAAAAAGTGCCAAACATGGACTGCCTTGCCAGATACAGAGTCGCCACCTAAATATTTTATTTTGGGAAATTTAGAAAACCCTGACTCGGTGCCAAAAGGCCACGTGTCCGTCATCACCAAAGTTGCCTCGGCTCGGGAACTTGGGTACGATTGGGGAAGGTCACTTCGTGAGCACCCCCGCTCGCCCGGTCATAGACCGGCCTCTACTAACCATGATATCAATTTTTGAAAACAATGTGAGTTCTTATTCCAGTTATTAGCCTAGGTTACTATGTGATGCTCACAGCATATAAGTATAGACCGGGTCACCCAAATTGGAACAAAACATTTCATGCTTGTTTTTGAAAATGGTTTGCTACCCGCAAGTAGGCTTGAAACATTTGATGATTTATTTCAATTCAGATAACCCAACCTTCACCCACAGGCATTCAGGCAGTTATATCAGATAAGCACATAGCCTCATGGTAAGTATGCTATTCATGGCGGTCACTCACACTCATGCAAGGATGCTAAAGCATAAAGTTTACCGAGTACTCCAAGCCAAAATAGCAACTCATTAGAAATCATGCATGATCCTAATTATACAGAAATGTCTAATGCAACACATGCAAAATGCTATTATAGCAGGCTCGGCTATTCTAAGATGGCATATGAAATGCTACAATTATCATGTATTCAATTTTGGAATTGAAAGTACAATGCAGTTAGTATGATGCGCCGAGCCCGGTGCATGCAATACAGATGAATGATGCAAACATGCTGTCATACTGTATGCTAATTGAGATATGCCCTAATCTAACCATCATAAGCTGGTAAATAAAAGGGAGAAAGACGTGGGGTTGGAAGACATACAACACACTCACGCACACTTATTACAGTTTTGCCCTCACTCGGAGGGTCTGAATAAATAATACAGTCCCAATATTACAGTCCCGAATAAAAGAATAGTACAGTCCAAAATAATACAGATTCCTAATTAATTAACAAATTAACTAAGAAAATATAGAAACTAGCATGCAAGCTAGGGGCTGTCTTGCTTCTGATGGATGATGCATGTCCGGATTGTCTTGCGCGGAAATCCACCGGGATGCCCCAATTAGCCTCTGTTTACATCTGTTCTTGAAATGCGTGCCAAGTCCCAAAAAGTTGTTGATTCTTCATTTTGCTGTAACAGAGAGCAGGAAAGGGGCATAGCAATGTATTTGCACAGATATATGCATGTCTCGATCCTCGTGCCACCAATCACGCATACCGAGGCATGATGGCCGAGGAGTCGAAATGCACAACTCAATATAGAATGAATGCATATGAAACTACAGCTAAAACCTAACTCCATCATGGATAATCCGGAGTGTCGGTGACTGGGGAATTGAGACACATTTCGTCACTCGGAGTACGAAATGTACCTCGTTTCCCGTGCCCGGGCTAACTCCTATTCCAAACACGATGCAATATGCATGATATGCATGAAATGCAACTAAGATACAATCCTAACATACACAATGCTATGAAAATGAGATGCCTCGAAGTGCGTGCACACGGGCACGCAAACTGAGAAAATGACAGAATGCTGTGAAAGTGAGGTGCCTCGAAATGCGTGCACACGGGCATGCAAATCGAGGCAATGGTAAATGCAATCTAAGATACAACCTAGTATGCGCCATGCTGTGAAAATGATATGCCTCGAAATGCGTACACACGGACACGCAAACCGAGGCGATGGCATATGCAACGCAAATGACATGAAAACATGATATGGGCTTATACCAACATGAGTGAGCCTCAGCCACACTCACATAAGAAGCTGGTTGATGAAAATGAAGTGCCTCGAAATGCGTGTACACGGGCACGCAAACCGAGGCGATGGCGGAATGCAATGAAATGACATGAAAATGACAAATGGGCTTATACCAACATGAGTGAGCCTCAGCCACACTCACATGGGATGCCGGCGGATAAAAGTGAGGTGCCTCGAAATGCGTGCACACGGGCACGCAAACCGAGGCGATGGCAAAATGTGATGAAATGATATGAAAACATGATATGGGCTTATACCAACATGAGTGAGCCTCAGCCACACTCACATAGGATGCCGGCAGATAAAAATGAGGTGCCTCGAAATGCGTGCACACGGGCACGCAAACCGAGGCGATGACAAAATATGATGAAATGACATGGAAATGACAAATGGGCTTATACCAACATGAGTGAGCCTCAGCCACACTCACATAGGATGCCGGCAGATAAAAATGAGGTGTCTCAAAATGCGTGCACACGGGCACGCAAACCGAGGCGATGGCAAAATGTGATGAAATGATATGAAAACATGATATGGGCTTATACCAACATGAGTGAGCCTCAGCCACACTCACATAGGATGCCGGTTGATAAAAATGAGGTGCCTCGAAATGTGTGCACACGGGCACGCAAACCGAGGCGATGACAAAATATGATGAAATGACATGGAAATGACAAATGGGCTTATACCAACATGAGTGAGCCTCAACCACACTCACATGGGAAGCCGGTTGATAAAAATGAGGTGCCTCGAAATGCGTACAGAAGAGTAAGCGAAAAGTACTGCCGTTTCTTTCAAACTTTCTGGCACAATTGGCGCACGGCCGAAGCAAATGGGAGAGCATGAAGATCACTGCTGTTTTATTCAAATCTGTTGGCACAACTGGCTCCCCGGCAGAAACAGACTCAAAACAAAATGAAAAGATAAACACAAAACAAAATGGTGACGCCCGAGGTAACACCCCCCCCGGAATCACCCGACTCTTATACAACAGGACTGACTCGATACAACAAGACAGACCCAAAACAAAAGAGACTGACTCAAAACAAAAGACAGACTCAAAACAAAACAACAAGACTGACCCAATACCCAAGTCAGAATGCAAAATTAACAGCACTTGTACATTGCTCAAAACAATGCATGCCATCCACCACAGCTGGAGTAATCTGAGCGTCATCCGCAGGTGGTTCATTCCTCGATTACATCACATTATCCCCCCACAGGTTCACTTATCAAGTGCCGATAGACTTCACAGGACCTGGTGCGGGGATGACCCCGTTGTCAATCAAATTTTGTATCTCGTGGCGGAGACGGACACAACTGTCGGTGTCATGACCGGTTTGTTGATGGAAAGCACAGTACTTAGTCGGGTCATGTTTTGGAGGGAGAGGATCAGGTAGAGGCCGTTGCTCTAACGGTTTCAGATGTCCTTTCCTGAGTAGGACCCCCAGGGCTTTAGACAAAGACATATAGAGTGGGGTGAAAACCCTCTTGCCTCGGGGTGGATAGTCTGAAGTTCGGGGGTTTGAAGTAGATGCACCAACAAAGGGGGTGGCTGCTCTTGGTGTGGTGGTGGCGACCACGCCCACTTCGGAAAATCTTACAGCTGCGTCACCGCCGGCGGTCGCATTCGAACTGTGGGTAAACGCCCTCCTGGGCTGCTCCTTCTCCTGGTCAAAGAGGCCCTGCTTTATAGCATCCTCGATCTGCACTCCCATCTCATGCAAGTCTGGAAAGGTAGGAAAGGGGAGCACGATCATTTTCTGCATTAGCTTGGGCTGGAGATTGCGCACAATCATCCGAATTTGATCTTTGTCAGTGGGCCTAAGGGTCATCATTGAAGCCTTGGCCCTCCCGCGGGCTACGAATTCTGAGAAGCTCTCCTTCGGCTCCTGCCTCATTGTCTCAAGATCACGGGTCGTAATCTCGATTTGGGTATTGTATGAATATTGTGCGACGAAGGCCTCGGCCATCTCCTCCCAGCTTCGTTTCACTGAATCCTCCAATTTGGCATACCAGGTGACCGCAATACCCGACAGGGTCCTACCAAAAAGGGAGAGCTTCTGTAATCTTGTCAAGCCCATCGGGCGCAAAACATCTGAAAACAAACTCAGGTGGACCATGGGATCTCCTGACCCATCAAAACGGTCGATGTGAGGCATCTTGAACCTGTCTGGCAGAGTTACAGCTGCGTCGGTGTACCCGTCCTCAATGCCCGGGATGGACTTTACCCCCTGGGATTTCTTGAACAACTTTTCAAGCTTGCTCAACTTCAACGCTGTGGGGTCGACCTCGAACTCGGATGGAGAGTCCGGTAGATTGGTAGGTGTTTTGGATAGTTGAGGTAAAATTGGGGGCGGAGCCGGCCCGCTTGGAATGTCCGTATCATCCTGGACGTTTGGCGTCTCCCCAGGTGCTGGAGCTCCTGCTGGGGGAGGAACTTGTTGTGAAGCGGACGCGCCGCTTTGCTGTTGCAGCTTGGTGATGAGCTCGGCCTGCTGAGCCATGATCGCAGCCTGCTGTTTGGCAAATTCTTCCTGACGGGCAGCATCCTGCTGCATGAGTTTCATACTTTCTTGCATCTAGCGCATCATTGCCTCCATCCCTGACGTGTTCTGCTGATCCATCTGACTAACTGGTATCTATCCCTACAGTAGTAACTGAGACCTCAGCCTGACTGTTCACTGGTGGGGTGGATAAGGGCCACTGATCTGGTAGCTGCTGAACTGGTGATTTGTGTCTGACTGGCCTTTTTACCCTACCTCTGGTAAAGGAACACTGATTATCCTTGAACTGAATCTCTGACCTGACAAAGTCTATCAGCACAAGTTCGATGAACCTCGGGGGATATCGGAGCCTTCTGAAGCTATGGTTCCAAGACTACCTTGCAAAAGAGAAAACAGACAGTATCTCAGCCTGATTCCATCTGAACAGATACAAGCATAGTTGAATGAGTGTGCCCTCTACTGAATTCTGCCCCAAAATTCGGCCTGTAAACTGATACCCTCAGGTAAAACTGATTCCCAGATACTGATGCCCGCAGGCCTGATGCCCAAACTTGTAGACTGATACATGCATTCCTGTAGAGACGCACTCTAAAGCACATAACAGATAAGTGAGAGCCAAAACACCCCTATGTTAGAGTAGGGTTTCCCTGTCCTATTTTGTTAGGAGCTAGGGTTTCACTACGCACGCAGCGGTTTCAAACAACCTATATCGGGTAAGCAACCTGTCCTGGTTTGGAATAGCCACTATGGATTTTGATATGAACTAAGTCGAATGGTCAAAAGGGTGCCCCGGTAAAACCGGGGTTTGTGTTCCCATACTGGCAGAGCCCACAACCGGTCAGCCTTATGGTCATGCCTTGACAAGACAAGCCTCCGGCAAACCGTTCAGGAATAGCAGATGGCAAACACGGTGTCCTAGGCGCACCAATGCAAATGCAATGCAAAGAAACACACAAGTGTAGTCAAAAACAGATATCACGAGTTCGAGTCAAGTTCACTAAATCCCCAGCAGAGTCGCCAGAAACTGTAGATGTCCTCGAACGCCCCGGGAGGAACGAGCTCCCGTTCTGTTCATTTTGGGGTCACTACAGCTCAGGACTCTCAAATTTGTCACGGTTCTAAATCTGAACCAAAAAGTCCAAATCCGGCAAATCATTTTGAGAAAACAGATTTTTGAAAGAAGTGCCAAACATGGACTGTTTTGCCAGATACAGAGTCGCCACCTAAATATTTTATTTTTGGGGAAATTTAGGAAACCCTGACTCGGTGCCAAAGGCCACGTGTCCGTCATCACGAAAGTTGCCTCGGCTCGGGAACTTGGGTACAATTGGGGAAGGTCACTTCGTGAGCACCCCCGCTCGCCCGGTCAGAGACCGGCCTCTACTAACCATGATATCTATTTTTGAAAACATTGTATGTTCTTATTCCGGTTATTAGCCTAGGTTACTATGTGATGCGCACAGCATACAAGTATAGACTGAGTCGCCTGAATTGGAACAAAACATTTCATGTTTGTTTGTTTGAAAATGGTTTAATGGTGCTACCCGTAGGTAGGCTAAGACGTGGATTTGCCACCCTCGGGTGGGCTTAGAAAACAATGGTTTTGCCACTATCTAGTGGGCTTAAAACAAACATTTGATGAATTGTTCCAATCCAAGTAACTCAACCTTCACCCACAGGCATTCAGGAAGTTATATCACATAAGCAATTAGCCTCATGGTAAGCATGTTATTCATGGCAGCCACTCACACGCATGCAAGGATGCTAAACCATAAAACTCACCGAGTACTCCAAGCCAAAAAAGAAGCTAATTAGAAATCCATGCATGATCCTAATTATACAGAAATGCCTAATGCAACACATGTAAAAATGCAAACTATAGCAGGCTCGGCTATTCTAAACATGGCATATGAAATGCTACAGCTAACATGTATTCAACTTGGAATTGAAAATACAATGCAGTTAGTATGATGCGCCGAGCCCGGTGCATGCAAAATAGATGAATGAATGCAAACATGCTATCATACTGTATGCTAATTGAAATATGCCCTAATCTAACCATCATATGCAGGTAAATAAAAGGGAAGAAAGACGTGGGGTTGGAAGACATACATCACACTCACGCACACTTATTAGAATTATGCCGTCGCACAAAGGGTCCGAATGAATAATACAGTCCCGAATAAAAGAATATTACAGTCCAAATATTACAGTCCAAATAATGTACAAATTCCTAATTAATTTACAAATTAACTAAGAAAGCTGTAAATTGGCATGCAAGCCAGGGACTGCCTTGATTTCGTTCCGGATGATAAATGATGCATGCCCGGGTTGCCTTTGTGCGGAAATCCATGACGATGCCCCAATTAGCCTCTGTTTACACTTGTTCTTAAAATGCGTGCCAAGCCTCGAAAGACCGTTGATTCTTGATTTGCTGCAACAGAGAGCAGGAAAGAGGCATAGCAATGTATTTTCACAGATATATGCATGCCTCGATCCTCGTGCCACCAATCACGCATATCGATGCATGATGGCCGATGGGTCGAATTGTGCAACTCAATATAGAATGAATGCACATGAAAACTCAACTAAAATCTAACTCCATCATGGATAGTCCGGAGTGTCGGTGACTAGGGAATTGAGACACATTCCGTCACTCGGAGTACGAAATGCACCTTGTTTCCCGTGCCCGGGCTAAATCCTATCCCGAACACGATGCAATATGCATGACATGCATGAAATGCAACTAAGATACAATCCTAACATACACAATGTTATGGAATGGCATACAAGCTGCACGAGGTAATACACAACCGAGCATACACAATGCTATGGATGAAATGGCATACGCAATGCAATAATGGGCTTACACCAACATGAGAGAGCCTCAGCCACACTCACATAGGAGGCCATCAGATGAAGACAAGACAACTCGAAATGCGTGCACGCGTGCACGCAAACCGAGAACCGACCCTCAGGCACCGAAATGCCACTCTAATGAGACATGGCAAAGACATGGAATATGACATGAAAACATGCAAAAATAAGTAGCAAAATGAAGGGGAAAACAGCCCCGAAATAAGGCGAAATGACACCCGATGCACGGAATCTCTCCCGAAACATGAATTTTGGCGCATGAAATGGCCTATAGCTATGCAATGCATGCATAATTTGAACATGAGATGAAAAGACAGAAGCAAGGAAGACCCTAGACAAGCATTTTTTACAGTTCAAAGCATGGCCAAACAGTAAGCACAAATATGGCAAAACTAGCATGCGAAAATGGCCCTAAATGTGAGGTAAAGAAACAACTCACAGCTGCTGACCCCAAACAGATTAGGGCCCTTCAACAAAGTTGAAGAGGGGCCCAAAATATGATCTTTTACAGTTTATGGCAAACTACAAAAACCAGTACAGGTATGGCTAAACTCTCATGCAAGAAATGGGCAAAAAGATGGCCAAAGAAGCAAGTGGTGGTTGCTGGCCTTAAACACAAAGGGGCCCTTCAACAATGTTTAAGAGGGGCCAAAAATAATGCACTTTACAATTGAGGGCCGGACCCAAAACAGTATGCAAATATGTTCAAAATGCCATGCAAAAAGGAAGCCCAAAAGAGGGATATAACATGAAGTGTATAAAAGATGCCTCAAACCATGAAAGGCCCTTAATGAAACATGGATATGGGGTCAAAATAAGACTGTTTTCAGTTCTGTAAAATGACCAAAAACAGAAGCATAATAGGATAATAGATCATGCAAAAATGGGGACCAAAGAGGGATATAATGACAAGTGGCACATGGAGGCCCCAAACAGTGATGAGCCCTTCTTAAATGTTGAAGAGGGCCTCAAAATAAGCCTATCTACAGTTTACACCATGCTCCAAAACAGATCACACACAGGCCAAAAATACTATGCAAGATTATGGCATACAAGAGGGATAAAGAAGGAGGTGAAAGATGGGGACCTCAAATGACAAAATTCCCTTAATGAAACATGAAATAGATCTCAAATAAAGGGTACTTTCAGTTTTGGTCGGAGCTCAAAACAGCAAACAAAATAACTAGAAAAATGTTGCAAAGCTAAGCTCAAAAAGAGGAAATTGATGCTCACCTTTGAAGATCAAACTTTGGTTGCTTCTTGGCTTGAGAATTGGTGCCTCCAAGCTGCTGGAAAGCTCCCCAAGCTGCTGGAAATGGAAGTGGTGGAGTGGTGCTATGGTTTGATGAAGAAATGAGGTAGGATTTTGGTGTTTCTTCAAGGAAATGAGAGAGATGGAGGGAGATATGTATGTCCAAGCTCAAGGCAATTCTTCCAACCTCCTTTATCAATGCTGGAGGCCAGGTATATAGACCAAAGAGAGGGAGAAATGGTGGGAAAAAGTGGGGGGAAAACAAGCCAAGTTTCCCCCCAAAAGGGTTATCCCCCGGATACAGATTTTTGGGGGGAAAAAAGTGCGTAGCTGTAATGTACACAACCTAAGGATTATGGCCGGCCACTTTTTGGAGCTGCAGGTGGCCGGCCGGCCACCCCACCTAGCCGGCCGGCCAAGGGTCAAAAGGGTCCAGGTGAGTTAGTGGCCGGCCACCACAAATTGCTGTCCTCCCAGGTTCCCTCATCACAACCCTGTGGTTCAAAATTGCAAACTGTAAAACAGGAGAGAGAATAGGCCATTTTTAGGAAGGGTTCAAAAGGGTCAGATGGAATTACTGGCCGGCCACCAACTTTTAGGGTCCTCCCATGTGTATACATCACAAATATGTGGTTAAAAGTTCAAGAAAATGGTCCAAGGGTGGTCAACATTGGCTCGGAAGTGAGAAAAACGGGCGTCGGAGGGCGCCAGAGGATATATAACTGGTTGCTGAAACAATTGCTGGCCTCCCATCCTTCTACAGCCTTCCTGGTGATGAAACAGAGGTACCTTCCAAGAATGAACGAAAACCGATGCAAAACGAATGTTCAGGGGCCAAAACGCGCAGTTCGGGGCCCCGAAAACTGCCTGTTAAGCACCGAAAGTGGCACTCGACCACGAAGTGGGTCTCTCAGACCTCAGTGTCCCTCAAAAGGGAGTAAATAAGATGCACGCCAAAAACTGGAGCAAATGGAGGTTGTTAAGTGGTCCCGAACCGAGGCACACGGCCAACGGTTCCGAAAACCGGGAACCGGACCCCGAAATGGGCAAAATGGCCTACAGCCACAAAATGTAGCCAACAGCCACTGAGAGATGGTCTACGGGACCTCTCCCTCCCCTCAGGAAAAGAAACAGAGAAAACCGAGTCTGGTTCGCAAACCGAGGCAAGGCACAGAAGAGGGTTTGGAAATCCGGAGGCAGGGCTCACGGCCGCGACTCTGAGACTTCTAAACGAGCATAATATGTAGTATCACCGAGCGCTCAACTGGTGACGTCTAAGTCTTAAGGTCGGTCAAAAATGGGGTGTCTACACTCTCTCTCTCGCTCGCTCGCCACTGGTCTCTCCCTCTCTCTTTCATCTGTCACCGCCGAGCCTCCCTCCTCACCGGCGATCCTCTGATCGTCCCTCACCGCCGCTCCTCCGTCGCTGCTCTCTCTGTTTAGGTATCTCTCTCTCTCTCTCTCTCTCTCTCTCTCTCTCTCTCTCTCTCTCTCTAGGGTTTACATATATGTATATATATTATATATATATATGAGTGTTTAGATCTGAGTGTATAGATCTGTAAATATTTTGTATATTTGAGTTTTGTAAATATCTGTAAATATTTTGTATATTTGAGTGTTTACAATATTTTGTATATTGTAAATATTTGCTTCAACCCAGGGAGTGTGTACAGTTTGATTTTAAGAGCTTGAGTTTGACAAATGGGGCATCAAATTGTTTACTTTTTGCAATATATTAATAATGAGGCCACTATCAATTTTTTTAACCTTGTGTTTAGATTATCTATTTAAATTCATTATTTAAATATAGTCTAAATAAATCAGTTGAGCTATCTTCACCAAGGATCCTCTAGAGTATTTTTTTCCTAAAGTTTCTTAAAATGGTGTGTTGTATGGGTGAGATTTAATGCTAAAAAATTGATGTGACTTGTCATTAAATCTCAACCATACAACACATCACTCTAAGAAATTTTAGGAAAAAAAAACTTTAGAGGATCCTTGCTCAGCTATCTTAGTTGATTACTATTATATACTTTTATATGAATAGTTAAGTGTTTAATTCTTCCTTAAATGCAACAATTGATAATTTCTTTTCCATTTTAGATTAGATCAAAATTATCTGGATACAATTCTGTTCAAATTGTAAATAATTTTCTATTGATGAATAATAAAATAAAATAAAAATCTAAGTGACAATGGCTCCATTTGGTGCATGGTTTATAACTTCTTCTTTTTTAATTTTTTAATTTTATGAATTATTATCAGAATATTTGGTATAATTTTTTATTATTGTTTGCTATACAAAAATAGTTTAAGGTTGTGTTTAGATCAATGATTTAAATAGAAATTTGTGAGTGAGAAAAAAAATTAAAAAATAATAGTAATGTTTTCTAACTTTTTTTCTTCTTTTCATTTTTTTCTTAATCATTGTTTCCAACACATCCAAAATAAATTTAAATAGTAGATTATCTAAAAGTATGAAAAATAATTTTTAAGATTTTGTTTTTATTATCAACTTTTGTGCTTACGAAAAACTGTAGGGAATATAGCCAATATGTTTATTCAAAGTCGCCTCAGGCATAGGCTAGGCAGGCCGACACTTTCGAGGACCTTCATATTTTTTTTAAAATTAAGGATTCAAAAAAATTCAGCCCCTATACTTCATCAAGAATATTTAAAAATATGCATGTGAAAGAAAAATGTATCCTAAATAATGAGTTTTCTTCTGGATTAGGAGTCTGTCTAAGTATGTTAAAAGTGATGAATATTGCTCATGGTGCGTATTTATAACTTATTGTTCATGTAACAGTTGCTTAGTGTGTTGTCCACTAATCACACTACTCTTTCTAAGAGAAAGATGATGAGTACTTAATTTGTTTCAATCAGACTACTGTTTCTAATTGTTTCAATCATGTCATAATTTGTTTAAAAGATGATGAGTACTTAATTTATTTATATTAATTCAATCCATATTATTTTTATAAAGGTTAAAAATGTCAGATGTTAACTCTAAAGCACCAGTTAACTCTGAAGCACCCGTTAACTCTCAAGTACCATTTGAGAGTGGCGCGTCACAACATTCATCGCCAGCTACAAACGCACCTATGAACTCACCGTCTCCCCTCTCTAATCAACATGTTATTGATTTAGAAGAGTCTAATACTACTTGTGGAGGAACTAAAAGAAAATCAAGTGTTGTGTGGGAACATTTTAAAAAACAAGTCAATGGGGTGTGGAAGGCAATATGTAATTATTGTAATAAGCATCTTGGAGGTGATTCAAAAAATGGAACAAGGCATTTGCATGATCACCATAAGAGTTGTACTAGGAAAAAAGTGATGGACATGAGGCAAAAAGTGTTAACTAACAACTTTAGTAGAGAGATTCTAAAAATGAATTCTTATATCTTTGATCAAGATTTTGCTAGGAAAGAGTTGTCATATGCCATAATATTGCATGAATATCCCCTCTCTATCGTAAACCATGTTGGTTTTAAACGATATTCAGCAGCACTTCAATCATTGTTTAAAGTGCCTTCTCGAAATACGATAAAGAGTGATATTTTAAAGATTTATGATTATAAGAGGTGGAGACATTGAGTTTGGTGGAGTATAATAAAAATAGGGTGGCAATCACAACTGATATGTGGACTGCTAGCAATCAAAAGAAAGGATTCATGGCTGTCACCGCACACTTTATTGATGATTCATGGACATTGCAAAGTCGCATTTTGAGGTATATTTTTGTAAATTTGCAAATCATTTAAAAATTCTAACTTATTTAGTTCAATTTGCATGTTAGTAATACTTGTTTATGAATATCATATTTTAGGTTTATTTATGTTCCATGTCCACACACAAAAGAAGTTCTTTGTGATACTTTGCTTGAGTGTATGATGGATTGGACTATTGATAGAAAAATATCGACTGTTACTGTTGATAATTGCTCCACAAATGATGCCATGATTACCATGTTGATGGATAAGTTAAGTAATTCATCGCTTTTGTTGGGTGGTACTTTGTTTCATATGCGTTGCTATGCGCATATTTTGAATTTGATAGTGAAAGATGGATTGGATGTCATACGAGTTGGTGTGGAGAAAATTCGAGAGAGTGTAGCTTATTGGACAGCAACACCAAAAAGAGTAGAAAAATTTGAAGAAACAGTCAACCAATTGCGTATTCCACATACTAAGAAATTAGGACTTGATTGTGCAACTAGGTGGAATTCAACCTACTTGATGCTTCAGACAGCCTTATTGTATAAGGATGTCTTTTCTAGATTGAAAATTAGAGAGCCCCAATATAAGATTGTGCCAACTGAGCAAGAATGGGAGTTTGCTAGAGAGATTAGTGGGAGGTTTAAGATTTTTTTTTCTATCACTGAGTTGTTTTCTGGTACAAAGTATCCCACAGCCAATGTTTGTTTCCCAGCTTTATGTGAGATTAGGATGACACTGTCTCAATAGCTTTCTTGTGAAATTGAAGTGATCAAAACAATGGCATCAAAAATGGTGGAAAATTTTGATAAATATTGGTTAGTGATACATGGTGTTATTGGGGTTGCAGTTGTACTTGATCCTAGGTATAAGATGAGTGTATTAGAGTTTTATTTTGAAAAACTTTATAGAGACAAAGCTGAAGATGAAGTTGATAGGGTTCGTCATATTTGTTATGATTTGTTGCAAGAGTATCAGCACCGAGTTGGTATGGAGACTGATGTTGTTGGTGACTCTTCTGCTCATCCAGAAATTGTTACAGAGACCCTTTCAGAATTTGATTTGTTTATTAGTAGAAAGAGAAGTAAAAAAATGAAGAATGTAAGATCAGAGTTGGACCATTATCTAGATGATGATGTTTTGCCAAGAACTTCAAGTTTTGATGTTTTGAATTGGTGGAAAGCTAGTGGACCAAAGTATCCGACCTTACAGGCAATAGCTAGGGACATTTTAGCTATTCCTGTATCCACTGTTGCTTCTGAGTCAGCATTTAGTACTAGTGGAAGGTTGGTGAGTCCACATCGTAGTAGACTTCATCCAAACACATTAGAAGCATTAATGTGTGCACAAAGTTGGTTGTGGGGTGAAGAGATGAAAGGTATTATTTCATCCAATTTACATATTATTATTTATATTACCATGGAATAATTTCACCATTGAATTTATATTCTTCACTTTTTAGGAAATTCAACATTGGAATCGGTGGGCTATGCAACTATATATGATGATAATGAGATCCAGTTGGATCAGTCATGTGCCACTTTTGTGTTAGTTGTCATCTTTTTTGTTTTAATTGTTAACATTTTTTACATTTTATTATTAGTATTAATTTTTTTTTTTTTCCTTTTGTTATTTAACAGGAGTTCAAGTTGAAGGAGATGATGGAAGTTGTGTGGTTTGTATGGGTTTGAAGAAACAATGGATTTGCTTTTTTATGTTGTAATGGATATATTTTTTTTTTTTAATTTCAATTTTTGGGTAACCTATCCCTTGCAGGTTGTGCCTGGGATTAATTATTCTCTTTGGTACTTGTTGAATTTTCTTGTGTGTGTGGGTTGCTGGACAGATGTTTGGTTTGTGTTATTTTGTTGCTACATGATGTTTTGTTTGTGTTGTTTTGTTGGATTGCTGAATTTTCATGTTGTAATGGATGTTGAATTTTCATAATGTTGCTACAGGATGTAATGGATGCTGAATTTTCAGGATGTTGCTACAGGATTTAAATGAATGTTTATTGATGTTTTATATTTTGCTTCAGGATGTTTACATTTACAGATTTTTACAAATTTTTTTGTTGCCTCAGGATGTTTTGTATGTTGGCAACAAAATGTTACTTCAGATTTTTAATCAATTTACAGATGTTGCTTCAGATTTGTAATCAATTTACAGATTTTTAATCCATTGTTTCAGGATGAAAATGGATTTTCAGGATGTTTTGTAAAAATGGATGCTTCAGGATGTTTTTAATCTATTTACAGATTTTTACATATATAAAAAAAAAAAAAAACACCGGGGATTTTCAGGGTCGGGGATCCCCGATCGGGGGCGGGGATGGGGCCGGGCTATGGGTCCCCGTCGGGGATCGGGGACGGGGACGGGGCATATATAAATTTCGGGGATCGGGGACGGAGGAGTAGTCTCCGGCCCCGTCCCACCCCGTTGCCATTCCTATCTAAAAGCACCACTAGTGATGTGGCAGTGGACGGGACCCACTGCTTGTGTCTTGTTTTTTTTTTTATTTATTTAAAGTGCTTGCCAACTCATTAGTAGTGCTTTAGAGTATCACTTTTAGTGGGATGTATCATTACCGTATACACTATATAATAAAGATGATAAATCATCAAGTTACAATAATAGGATCCGTCTTATACTTTAAGACAAATTATACTAGTACCGTCTATATTTTGACCCTTATATCATTGTGGTCTTTATAATTTCAATTAATTTGATTTCGATCATAAATTTATAATTTTTTCTTGATTTAGTTCAATTGACTGCAGTTGTTAGTACTTTTTGATGAAAATACACACATATGCAACATGTGTTATTTATAGATAAAATTGTAAATTTGTTCAACTCAATGAATTAATCTCAATCAATTTAGTAACTATTTTTCTTCAAAAATCCTAATCAGTATTATCAATTAGATCAAATTGATAAAAAAAAATCTAAAATTAAATATCAAAAATTGAGCTAATTAAAATTATCGTGACCAAAATGATACAAGGGACAAAATTCAGAAATTACAAATGCAATTTATCTTATTTTTTATTTATTTTAAGGATGACCTATGCACAAAAATTAAAAAATAAAGATTATACAAACCAAAATTCTACGGGCAAAAAATTCAGCGATTACCAATGTAATTTATCCTATTTTATATATTTTTATTTATTTAAAGATGGTCTACACGCAAAACATAAAAAATAAAAGGTAAATTACAAACACATCTCCTGAGATTTTCTTGAATTACAAATTACTCCTTGTGGTTCTAGAAATTACATTATAGTCTCGTTTGGTAGAGCTGTGGAAAAGTGATTATAAATTATAACTTAACAGATTATGGCTTATATCTGTGAACATAAGCTGTTAATTTGTTTGGTACAACTGTGGGATTATAGATTTAAGCAGTAGAGTGGTGTTTGCTTAATAAGCTGTAAAATAGCTTTTTACTGTATAATTGTCATTTCTGCCCTTATATGATATAAAAATGATTATTTTATCATTTTTTCAGTATTAATTTTAAAAAAATTATTTCATTAATAAAAGTTAATATAATTAGTATTAATTAGTATCAATTCATATAAAAATTGATACATTTCATAAAAATGTAATGGAAGTATTATTGTTACAATTTTTTTCCATTATAAATTAGTTAGTATCAATTAATTGCTTAATTAGTATCAATTAATACTAAGATTATTAATTAGTATCAATTAATGGCTTAATTAGTCTTAATTAATACTAAAATTATTAATTAGTATAAATTAATATTAATAATTAATTTTTATTAGTATCAATTAATATTAATAATCAACAATTGTTATTAATTAGTATCAATTAATAATTAATTCATTACAAAAGTATACAATATTAATTTATTAATAATTAATACCAATTGATATTTATTTTTTAATTAATATTTATTTTTTTCTTTTTCTTCAGAAATATACAATTTTTTCTTTTTTAATTAATATAAAAATATACAATATGAATTTATTAATAATTAATACCAATTAATATTTATTTTTTAATTAATATTAATTTTTTTCTTTTTCTTCAGAAATATACAATTTTTTATTTTTTAATTAATATTAATATTTGGGTATTGAAGAGGGCATTTAAGTAATTTTAACCCCCCACACTAACTGTGCGCTTAAGTCGAAAATTTAAGCACTCCCTGACCAGCTTTTGAGATAAGCTGAGAAATAGCTTAATTTAAGTTATAAACTGGTTAACTTAAGCTGCACCAAACACAATATTTTAGCTTAAATTAAGCTAAAAACTGAAATAAGCAGCTTATAAGCCCTACCAAACAGGCCTTATATCCCCTAAGGTTTCTAATTTCATAACAAATAGGTCCTTTTATTAATAAATTATCAAGTTAATTAACAGTTTTTAATAATTTTAAAATTTTATTTCAATTAATAATTTAGATAATTTTGTTATTGTATAAGTGAACAGTTAGAAATTTCACTTTTTCAATTAATTCAGTTAAATAAAAAATTCTGAGAGGAGAGTATTTGTAATTTTTCAAACCACAAAAAAAAATTCATATTTTAAACAAATCTCAAAGAGTATATTTATAATTTACTCAAAAATAAACAAAACTGACACCAAATACAGTCACAAAACAATACAACCTAATTCATAAGAAAAATGGTTGAAATTACTAAGAGTGGTATTCTAATAGCACAACTAATAATGTAACAGTAGATTCCGCCCATTACCTATGCTTTTTTTTATATATATATATTTTCAATACATTAATGCTGTTAATATTTTTTTTTTAATGGTATGAATCATTATTGAATTCACAATTAAACTGAAGATACAGTGGATATACCGATTTGTCAAAATCGACCGAACCAAACCGATTCGTCGCATTTTGGACGGATGCGTAATGAGGAGCGGACGATTACGGATTGATTTTCTCCGATCTGCCAATTTGGCGAACGGATGGCGGATTTGAGATTTCTTTGGCCGCAACCGAATCATTAAACCGCGAGTACCCCTAATAATTTATAAGATTTTATGTTTTCAATTTGTTTAAATATTTTGTTTGTGTTTTTAATTGAAAATGAGTTTAAATATTCTATTGAAAAAAAGTTTTCAACTTGAATATATTTTTTGAATCGAAAAAAAATATACGTATTATTTATCTATATTTTTTTATTTTTAAATTTAACTCTAAAATTAATAAATAAAAAATATGATATATGCTGTTGGTTTTTGTTTTCAAAAACATATATAAATATAACAATACAGAGACATGCAATCTCTACTACTGCTCTGTTCATGGTTTTAGTAGTTTGAATTGTTATTATATTTTAAGAACCACAGATTGTAATACTTTATGTGGATGAATCATGTTGTGATTGTAATATGTGGATAAGGCATGTAGTGATTGTGATATTCTAAAGTTTCAAACTTTCTTTTTTTAAATGAGGCATAGAGTAATTGTAATATTTTTTTAAGTCATTGACGGTAATACTTTCTTTTTTTAATTTTTTATTTTTTTAAAAAAATGCATAAGTTAAATTATATTAAAAATTTATAAAATTTTAAACTGTCAAATCGATAATCCGTTCAATTCACATCTATCAAATTAATAGATAGATACGAATTAATTTTTTTTAATCTACCAATTTAATAGACAAATAACAAATTAAAAATTTTGTGTCCGCATCACCTAACTGAGGGGAAACCTATCACTTCTCATTTATGTACTTCCTCCGTAACATCCAAATAAATGTTGCTTTTTGATTTTTTTGGCCCAACACTGCTGCATACCCCCCACTGGGGTCGCACTTCCAGTGAAGTGTCGTGCTCTCACTAACTGAAACTTATAAAAAAAAAAAAAAAAAAAAAAAAAAACAATTTTTTTTTTTGTCTAATAATGAACTGGCACCTCACTGGAAGTCGACCCTCAATGGGTGTATGAGGCATTCTTCTTTTTGGCCCACTAAAAAATGCGAAAGGGTACCAAAAGCCAACTTAGACCATACCACCCAAGTGTTTGGGAAGTTTGGGGCTTCGGTTTTTTTTTTTTTATTTTTTTCATAAAATGACAAATATTTTGTAAAATTAAAAAAAATACATTTAAATAAAATATCATATCTAATTTTATAATTATTTCACTTTTTCTCTTATAAATATTACATCTAATCATAAAAAAATTCAACTATCTTTTTAAGTATCCAAAAAATTTTCTTTAAAAATATCTTACAACAAAAAAAAATTTACATAAAAATCCACTACCTAAACACTGACGAAGACAAAGTCAGAATTTTAGGTAGTCAAAGTTAAAGAGGGTGCCAAGTTGATGTCACCTGTCACATTTTTCACTCCAACCCCATAAATGGATCCGACATGTCACGTCGGATTTTTAAAGATTAATTAAATAAAAATTAATTAACTTAAGCGTGAAATTTTGAAAGAAATTTCATTAACATTCATTTAATTAACAAAAATTCTTTTTCATTAATCATTTTCTTTACTTTTTACAAGTGAAAATAAAATAGCATTGATGGAAAACACAAATCCACTATTCTTATAATATATTAAATATAATATGACATTGAAATTAGACCTACTTGATATATAAATTGAGATTTGAATTTGAGAGAAAACTCAATTCTATAATGGAGAGGATCTCAAATTAATTTTCTTTTCTTTTATGTATACTAAATAGTGTGTGCCCACCCGATAAATTTATTATTAAATATATAAAATATAATTTTAATTTTAGACTAAAAGTGTATATATATATAATGTATTAATATGTATTGCTTAAGTAATAAGCGTGTTGTTTATTTGACCTTAGATTCAAGTCTTGTTTGTTTTATTGTATGATTTTTTTTTTCTTTTAATAAAAAAAAAATTTCTACTTGACAAAAGAATATAATATGCTTTAGAACACCACTAAAATGAGTGGTTTGACTTTATATATAATGGGTCCCGCTTGTTTCTAGTTGGAAATCAAGATTGGACCGTCCAGTCTAGTTCGTGTGCTCATTTTTTGGCCCCATTTTGATAATACGAGCCGTTAATGTATAGAAGTCGTCAAGTAATATATTCTTGTCAAAAATCACGTTGATCGAATATCGATAACTATTTGATCAGATCAGATTTTTGTCAATCGTTTATTTTTTTACCGTTCATTTTTTATACAAAACGGATCTGATCAAATAGTTATCGATATCCTATCAACGTAATTGTTCATAGAGATATAGTACTTGACGAGTTCTACACATTGCACGGTTCGGATTATCGAAATAGGATCAAAAAATGAGTTCACGGGCCGGACTGAATGGTCTAATCTTGATCTCCAACTGGATACAAGTTGGACCAAATAGGTGTATGTAATGCATGTGTTGTAATTTGAACACTCAAGTTGATATATTTTGAGTACTTATTCTTTAAATCTTGAACAGTCAAGTTATTACTTGCTTCAAATCTTGCACATTAACTCCCTAATTTATTCATCATCTATTTTAAATATGAATTTAATACCTTCACAAAAAACACTACATACCTAGATAAAAATATTCAAAAAAATATTATGAAATAAGTTTAAAGTTAGAATGATGTGATCCACATTTAAAATGTGTCTAATAAATATAATTTTTTTTCTGAATACTTTTCTCTGTACATAGGGGTGGTTTAGAATGATCTAAATAAATATATTTTTTGACTTTTTATGAAATATGAGTTGAGTATAGGTTGAATTTAAAGTGATGTGGTAGAGATTTGATATGATTTAAATAAGATGATATGATTGAAATATGATAATAATTTTTTGACTTTTTAATTTTTTTAAATTATGACAAATAAGACCATAATAATATAATAAGATTGTTCTAGTTTGGTTGGAAAATGGTGATTGTTCTAATCTTTTGTCACTTGAACACTCTTCAACCTTTGTTGGTGGACCGGGCTACATATGATTTGGGTATCTCCTCTCTTCTGTCAACTAGTTAGGGTGGAGTGAGTGATGCTTTAATGCTTATAGCATGTTCCGTTTTTCTTTATTGATTGATGGTATAGGGTTATATCTTGATTTTCATTAATAAAGTCGTTTTTTATTTTGCTAATAAAAAAATACAAAAAAACAAAAAGAAAAAAAAATTTCTTAGATCAAAAATAAAAAATAATACCCAAAAGATAATTACGTTAAATTATGACATTAAATTTAAGCCTCTTTTGAGAAGTGGCTTATAAGCTAATCTATTAATTTTTTGACTTGTTTGAGTCACATTATCTCTAAATTTTTTATATACTTTTTTTGTAAGAAATAAAAAAGTTTACTTATTTAACACTTAAAACATATGCTTTCAAGCTTCATCAAAACTAAGTTGAGTATTATGACTCGTTCAAAACAATTGTAGAACACTATTATAAATTAATATTTTAGAGATAAAAATTTAGAGACAAAATATTTTAATTATTAAAGTGTCAATTTTTATTTTTAGCAACAAAATTAGATATTTAGGGATGAATTATTGTCTTTTTGGGATCAAAATTTTCATCTAATAAAGTAAACTTCTTTGGCATAAAATTATTTTGTGCATAAAAATGAATTTATTTGCAACATTTTCAAATTTTATTGCTAAAGGTTAACTTTTTTTAACTTTTTGAAACCTTTTTGTTATTATTATCGACATGATGGCAAAAATTAGTCTTCCATTGTTTTGACAATAAAATTCACTTTTCTAATATTAAAAGAATAGTATCAATATATATTATGATTTGAAAAGTTGAAATTAAAAGATTTATTAGAAATGGACGACAGATATAAATACGTGTGATTTATTTTATCAACAATGCTATAAACTTAAAATTTTTACAAACAATTTCACCCAAAAATTCCCATATAGCCCAAATTTCTTCTATGGATTCCACAGTACACTTGCTAATCTAAACCACACATTTATTTTTAGATAAATTTCTTGAATCGAATTCTGGTTAGTAGAGTTTCTCTTATTTTATATAAATTCAAATTAAATCTTTTAAATAAGATGATCAAAATTTATGGAACCATCACTACCCCACTCTCACTCTATTTGAACTCATATCATCTAGGTACATTATACCAGCATGCCACTTTCGACCTGTAAAATGATTTTTAATGAATTTTTTTAGCTATTATAATAACTCACAAAAAAATAAAATAAATTCAGTGAAAATTAAAAACTAATAGATAGATGATGCAATGAATTATTTAAAACTAAGAATAATTGTTTTTATCCAAAAAAAATTTAAGACAAGCCTCTGTTTGGGAAGAGGCTTTTTGGATTTTTTTGGCTAAAATAGCCACAAAAGACAAAATAGGTTATTTTAGTCACAACAAACAAAACATCACATCCAACCCATAATCATTACACTCTTCTCTCACAAAAAAAGTCAAAAAAGCCAAAAAATCAAAAAATTCTTCCCAAACCAAGCTTTTTAGCCCAGGCTAAAATAGCCAAAAAAGCCAAAAAGCCAATCCACTTTCCAAAAGAATTAAAATTAATAGAGGATTATTTCTCAAATATATGTGATTCCGATGGACACCCAAGAGGGCCCAACCCATGAATCAGGGCCTAGTTCAAATCACAGTGATCAAAGCCCAATAACTCTGAGAAATCAACATTAGGCCAGGACCAATAACATTCAAACACTTGTCAAGCAGGGGCCTAGCCACATAAACATATAAAAATCCTGCAAAGTTATTGCACCCACACATCAGCCATTAGTGAGGCTCTCACAGCATTAAATACGACAACCCTTTCATGACCGAGAAAACAGACTCACCATGAACGATGCGTGTTAGAATATAGACTTTCGGCCAACACGACAGTCTGGAATGGACAAGGAAATGATGAGCAAATGATATAAGGAAGCTTCTGCAGATGCGTTAAAGGTTAAGTTCTACGTCCCCTTCTTCCCTATCTACACAATCAATCTATTCTGTCGTAACTCGATCGTCGGAGTGTCCGTCGAGGGATTACCTCCTCCCTTGGACCTTTTTGCAAGCATGTTCCGTGGACATCAAGGCCGGCAGACCCGTTAGAAGCGTGGACCAAATTGACCCATCCTCCTTCGAAACCGTTGCAACATCAGTTAGCGCCATCTGTGGGAAACTCTAACTCCGGTTGACAGTTGTGTTCATTTTCACTGGAGGGAACTCCGTCCTCACCCATCTCCTACGTCAGGGTGGATGGTAACGACCAAGTCCATGGCTTCCCAACACAATGATGGTAACCCTGAAGCTAAGTCCTCTAACCCGAATAACCCACCTCCGTATTTCGCAGAACTCACCAACAGCATTAACCGTCTGACCGAACAAAACCAAGCCCTGATCAACGCTTTACTCCAGCGCGATTTACCCATTCCTTCTCTACACTACCAACAGTTCCCCCGAACCTGGAATAAGCCCACAATCACTACCAATTCTATAGCGATTCTGATTTTGACCCATTACTTATTGAATTCCAGACTAGGGTTAGTATGGTTTAGAATGGTTATCCATATCTTGTTTCTCTTGTCTCCGTTTTATTTTGGTTATTGGGTTGTAATTGTGCGTTTAGAACAAGTTGGTTTCTTGTATTTTCAAACCTGTGATGCTCAGATTTTGCCATTTTGGCTCTTGCGCTTGGGCTTGGCTTCTTGATCCTCCTGTCTACAACTAGGCATTGTTGGTATCCTTGATGATGTAGTCATATTCATCATCAGCACTCTCTTGTACCAAATGTTTCAGGTGTGCCAACTCCTCATCAACCATTACTTCAGCTATTCCATCAAGCTTCCTCAGTATGCTTAGTGGAACCACCCCTTCGGTATACAACTTTGCTTCTGCAAAATCTACACAAACAATGAAAGGTTGTGGGTCTGCATTTATCTCTTATGTCTCTCTATTGCTCCAAGCTATCATCACCTTCTGATGTAAAAAGGAGGGCATTTGTTGGTGTGGATCTAATCTCTACGAAACAAAGCATTATACTTGGCATTGCTGTCTATGACAAAAAAAAAAAAACAGTCATACAATCCCTTGTTCCCACACTTAAATTAATAGGTAATATGCCTTGGGCCATCTGTTTG
Source organism: Camellia sinensis (assembly GCF_055761805.1). NCBI lineage: Eukaryota > Viridiplantae > Streptophyta > Magnoliopsida > Ericales > Theaceae > Camellia > Camellia sinensis. The sequence continues at coordinate 154,672,763 of NC_138970.1, forward strand.
TCCCCAACAAAACCAACAATGGTCGTGCTGTTGAGATCAATCTGGGGTTCCTTTTGCCCAACTTTTTCAAAGATGAATGAGGAAACAGATTTACTGCTTCCCCATTATCCACTAATACCATGTTCATTTCTATTCCATCGAAACATGCCTTAATGTACAAAGGTTTAACATGTTAAGTCATTGATGATGTGGGATATTCAAAATAGTATGATAGGGTAACTATGCTTACCTCTTCATTTTCTTCATCAGTCTCCATAAACCTAGCTACTCTAGACTCATCCGAGACTATGTTGACCTGTGAGTCCTCATTGGAAACTTCTATAGGCTCATCCTCCTGCCTCTCTTGATTTCTTTCCTCCGTTTGAAATTTCTAAGGTAGTACGTTCACCATATTGATTGGCATTGGGGAGAATGAGCCAAACTGCACCACTGGTTGTATCTACTTCTCTTTTATGTTGGCCTGGCCACATGCATAGGGTGCATCTTCCATACTACATTCTGGAACTTCTGAGTTGGTTGGCTCGTTAACAACAATCTATTGTTGATCTATCTTGAACACGGACACTAATTGTTCGGCCATGAAGGCTTTGAACATATCTTCTTCGACCAATACCTGTTCTTGGCCTGGTTCAGTTTCCTCACCGGTCTCATTGTCATCATCACTTTCTATTAAGGAATTTCAAGGCCTACCAAACTAGATTTCTCTTTGGTTTTTAGTTCAATATGGACCTTGTCTAACTTCGCTCTATTAGCACTCCTGTTAATCTTGGGGCTAGGCTTCGAATTTTCTCATTCTCTCACTTGACCTCTTGATTGCACCAAAGAGGTGCCCTTACCAACCCCTTTAAGATCCCTCTGATATTGAGTGAACCTTCACTGGATTTTTCTCCTCTAAGATCTACAGATCACATGAACCATATCTGGTTCCTTTGTCTTTGGGTTTTTAAGTAGGACCAAATTATTGGGGGCTCCCAAAGGAGGTTTGATTATTCTGTCCCTGCCTATAAAGGCCTTCCCCTGGGTTGGTATTGTTTTAGGTTTATTCTGCGTGACAAACTAATCTGGTACTCCTAGCATCCATGAACCCATTGTGCCGGCGATTGGGCCTGCTACTTTTGTCTTTGAAGGCCATTCGTTGGCCTTGGTTTCCTGTTTTGAGCCTAGCTCAAGCTTATTCACAGGCTTACTGGCCATTCTGTTGGTGGCCTGGTTTCATACAAAGGTCTCTTGCCCTTTGACAAATTCCTGGCATCTAGTGGGTAAAGCTTTCTGTAAACAAAAGTCTGGACCCCCTGAGCCATGGGTCTACAAATCTCTCTAATAATTTTAGCAATTTGGTCCCTAGGTACCATATTCTGTGCTGGTTGGGCCGCTATTGAAGGAACAAACACAGAGTTTTAAGGAACTCTATGTGCTTGAGGCCCTCTTGGTCTATATAAAGTTACATTTGGGATTTTTTGTCCCTGTTATGCTGGTAGATGTTGAGGGTATGGCTGCCCTCTTGGAGCAAGCATTTGCCCTATGAGAGGTGCTATGAAGGGAACTATGGGAGGAGGAACAAGTGTTGTTTCTCTTCCAACCGCAAAAATTTCCTCCAACCCCCCGGGTGTGAATTCGAACACAGGATTGGTGAACACCCGTGTGCCAAGCATGGGTTCAAACGTAGGATTTGAAAATACTCGTATGCCATTTCCTTGTGTCAGCTCAAACCTACAAATGTGTATGGTTTCGCTGGTAAGCATCGGTGCATTTTGACTTGCCAGTGGTCTAAAAGGAGCTTCGTACCATGATTGAGGCACAGGTGATGGTCTCTCATGATTTTGATAATTAGTTTGACCACTAGTTTGGCCATTAGTCTGTCCATTATTTTGCATAGGTTGTTTATCTCAAGCCAATCTATGTTAAAGAAAATTCATGTTTTCTTTAGCCTGCCTTATGACAAGTGGTTGATGAGAGTTCATTCGATCTAAAAACGATGTTGCCCATCTTTCCATTGTATACATTAATTATTATCGCATAGCATCGATTAACCCTCCCCATGGATTCATTAGTTGGGTAGAAGACAGTTGACGGTTCAGTTTCATGGCCCTGTCCAATATTTTGGACATGTGTTGCATACCTTGAAGTGCTGGTCTCTTCGACCATTTGTGGAGGATCCGTTGACGCAGGCATATCCATGGGATGTGATACTACATTATCCTTTGGGTTTTGTATATCTAAATCTCCTTCTACACCTTCTTTGAGGTGTTCATTTTCTTCTTGTCTCCTACATCTAGCCATTATAAATGTCCCACCAGGCATGCCAAAAATATATGTTGGCTTTTTTAGCTTTTGAAGGTTAGAGATGTGATTTGTGCGTGCCAGCAAGGATCAATAAGTCCTTACAAAGATTAGTAAATGCCAACCAATTAGTCAAACGATTGTTTCAAAACTCTTTTAGCCTCAATGAAGAGGACTTTATTGGTGGCTTGGTTTTTAGGAGAAAATTAAAAAGACTTAATAAAAGTAAGAGAAAAAGGAAAACCAGTTGCAGAGATCAAACTTCATTAAGTAAACAAGAGTTGACAATAGTACCTTCACACTTTCACAGCTTCGAAGGAGATTACAAACTACTTTAGAATTACTCCAAGGAATTGGAAGTGCAGTACAGGAAAGTAAAACACTGGAATCTAAAGGACTGAAAAAAATGAAGTAAAATAAACTAGTTTATGGATCTGGTTCCTGAGGTCTTGCATTATCAGCACTCTCCTCTATTAATAGGCTCTAAAGATAACCGTCGAAGTAGCTAATAATCGTCGAAGTAGGTGATAATTGCCGAAGTGATCTCTATGATCACTGAGTATGGCTTTGAACAGTTTGCTCCCACTATTCCACTCATACTATTCCACTCTCGCGGTTGGGCTTCCCTCATGAATTTGAATTTAAATTATAAGCAACCGTTTTGGCTACATCACCTTGGGTATCTTGACTGTTCCCATGTCTCATGATCCATTACCATTGCTACAAGTTGCCACGTGTCTGTTGATGAATGGAGATCTTTACTTATTTCCCAAATTGCCCCTTATGATCCACATGTTAGGCTACGATAGGTCTGTACGAAATATATAGCCAACACTTGGTGATTTCTGCAATGAGCGTTGCCTTGGATTTGTGGCGGGAGAATGGAAGGATTTTCCTGTAACCAAAAAAAAAAAAGTATAGAGAGAAAGAAAAAGAAAAATGGCATGCTTTTGTAAATTTAAAAATGTGCAAAGGATATTTTGATTTTAAAAAATAGCTTACTTTCTTCATTGGCGTGTGAACCTAACAGTCAGTTAATTTGAATAGATAAGTGGATGGCACATTTTAATTTACAAATCATATAGAGATTGTGTAGTTATTTTCAAATAACAAAAGAATTATTCGCATATAAACTAAATTATAAGGAGGTAAAATGAAATTTGTTCCTAATATAATTAGCATAAGAATTTATAAGAATCAAACTGTAGATAATATTACAATTTCTCTAAGGACCCTCGTGGCATCTTGCTTCCAAAATGATGAGGTCCATGTACTTATGTGCAGTAGATGGACCAAGAAAATGTATGCATACACATACATAAATATTAAAAATATATGTATTGTCAGTTATTTGAAACAATTAGATCGGAAATAATTGAATCTAATACTTTAAAGTAGATACATTTTTTTTTTTTTTTTTTTGTAAATGTGACAATCACACTAATTTAGAGGTTGACTTTATATAATAGTATAATATAAGTATATAGTATGACTCAACCAATACTCTTCTCTTGCGCCAAATAGAGAGGGGCTATAAATTCTCTCTCTAGAAAGATTTTCGACTGTGCTATGCTGGTATTCTAGCGATAGATCGGTGACTTTTTACACATTTTTAAAATGTAAATCTACACTCATACCATGTAGATCTGGACTTCCAAAATATAGATATGGACTTTTTACGTTAGAAATTGAAATTTTGTGGTATTTTCTTTATTTCCTACATAGATTTTTGGTTTATCGCCGATGGTTCTTTGTTGTTGAGGGGTTCTTGAGCTTCATCTTCTGGTGTAGTGGTGGGTTTGAACAGTGGCGACGACAGACGACGTCTTCGGTGACAAGAGTATGATTTTATGCTTGAGGTAGACCTTCTATCCTTGGGAGTGGAGCCCTAACCATATTTGCGAGTAGATCTGGATTTTTCAAGTTGTGATTATTTTTGACACTTTTTGTGATTTGTTTTTGACTTTTTTCTTTTGTAGTACTTGTATTTTGTTTTTATTTTAATATGTTGCACGTTTTCTAGTTCTCAAAAAAAAAATGTTATGTACCATATCAATGATATATCTGATTTGTAAATGATTATGAATATTTGAAATTTAATGAGTGAATCTAACATGACCTATCTCGTTAAATAAATATTAATAAGGGAAACGTTATGAGTGTGTTTGGTAACGTTTACGTTTTCAGTTTATATTTACAAAAATTTTATAAACTGATTTTTATTTATTTTTTGTTTATTTTTAGAAAAACATAAACTACAAACGCATTTGGTAATTGACAAAATATTTAAAAAATTTTAAAAATATAAAAAAGAGTGAGAAATGACAACTGGTGGTAAGTGGCAGCGGAAGGCAGTGGTGGAAAGTGGTGACGGTGAGTGGTGGGTAGCTGGTGGTGGCGGGTGGGTGGCGGTGGTGGGTGGGTGGGTGGGTGACGGTGGCGGGTGGCGGGTGGTAACGAGTGGGTGGTGGTGGCGGGTGGTGGGTAGTGGTGGCAGGTGGGTGGCGAATGGCGGGTGGTGGTGGGTGGGTGGGTGACGGTGGCGAGTGGTAGCGAGTGGGTGATGGTGGTGGCGGGTGGTGGGTGGTGGTGACAGGTGGGTGGCGGATGACGGGTGGCAGGTGTGTGGTGGGTGGCGATGGTGGCGGGTGGTAGGTAGTGGTGGCAGGTGGGTGGCGGGTGGTGGGGGTGGTGGGCGGGTGGGTGACGGTGGCGGGTGGTAGGTGGTAGCGAGCGGGTGGTGGGTGGTGGGTGGTGGCGGGTAGATGACAGGTGGGTGGTGGTGGTGGTGGCGAGTGGGTGGTGGCAGATGGGTGGCTGGCGGGTGGTGGTGGCGGGTGGTGGTGGTAGGTGGCTGGTAAGTGGTGGAAGGTGGGTGGTGGTGGCGAAAGACGGTGGTAAAAAAACCGCCCCTAGTAGTTTGGTGCCATGATGGCCAGTAATTCGTGATTACCGAAGGCCAACTTCCAAAATTCACACACAATCAGAGTATAAATATATGGGGCTAACATGTGCGGAAGCATTAATTCAAAATACAAGTGGTCCATAAGAGCAGTGCATAAGTCAAATGGAATGGCATACATCTTTACATAGCTTTACAACTTGAATATAAATAGAATGAAGTACAAAGATATATATTACATCTTAACAAAAGGGCTTCTCAAGCCGACATAAACAAAATACATGTAATACAACTAAAAGCATAATCTTCAGGATTGGCGACATCCTCACTGCCAACATAACATGCATACAAAACACACATCTCGGCGTAGCCGACTTCTTGCTTGTTACCTACATATATACATAGGGAGGGTGAGCTTGGATACTCAGTGAATGGTATAAGTAATAAAGGGGTTAAATGAATGATTCCCGAGGTCTTTCACAACAATACATATTATATCCTTGTCAAAACCATACATGACATAGCTTAGCTTGGCTTGAAAAAAAACATCATTGAACTTTGGTCTTTCAAAACAAACTTACTTACTTAACATACGTCAAATCTTAAAACATGGGGTGATGACATTCCGGACAAAACAAACAAAGGTGCCACAAAAGCTTAGAGTCCCCTGGCACGTACGGACTTCACATGTGTGCTACGAATGCTTATAGTCCCTTAGCACGTACGGACTTCACATGTGTGCTACGAATGCTTATAGTCCCTTAGCACGTACGGACTTCACATGTGTGCTACGAATGCTTATAGTCCATTAGCAGGTACGGACTTTCCGAGAACGTCACCCAAAACAAAACTTATACTTGATACATAAAATAGGAATATCATTCATGCTTAACAAATACTTTTATCAAAACAAGGCAAAGCTTTATCAAAACCATATAACATAGCTTTATTAAAAATACCACTCACATTAGTTCTTGGGACGTCGGGATCAAGGCAAAGGTCCAAGTCCTACAAACACATGGCAAAGCATACTGAATGCACTTCTCAAAACAAGTCTTACATGCATGCAAATGATCTCAGGAAAACATGCTGGAAGTCAAAACACTGTTTTACATGTCAGGAAGACATGCTGGGTACCTACCAGGTCTTTGCCGAGGTCCCACACCTCCTGGCTGAGGTGTGGCTACCTAGGCTTCGGCATGCGGCTGCATGCCGAGGTGCGCACAAGACAAACTAAGGTGTAAGTGATCATGCAAGATAGGCCAAGGTGAGATACGATGCTTGGCCTAAGTGTGAGGTCTAGGTAAGAGTGATCTCGGCGACTACACCTCGGGAAGTGAGGTCTGGAGATCTGGGTTTCCACCCATGAAGAACAGGAAGAACATGAACATGAAGATCATGAAGAACATAAATGCCAAAATCATAACTTCTTTATTACAAAAATCTGGGATTTCATGCTATGAGTTCGAAAACATGGACCTAGGTACCCATACTTGAAAATCATATGAAAACAAACACAAAAACATGGATCTAGGCATGAGCCTTCGGATCAAAACATGACTTTTCTTGAAGAACACATGCGTGCTATTTTCTCTTTCTAAAACCGGACTTCAAAACAATGCGTGGCTTACAAATCATATTCAATCATGCAATGCAATAACATAAACATAAAGAACAACAAGAGCGGATCAAGAATCTAACCTTAGAACACGGATCTAATGGTTCGATCTCTAGGAATCAAGCTTAAAAATCCACTCTCTCTCAAGAACTCTTCTTCCTCTCCTAGAGCTTCTCTCTCCTTTTCAAAACAAATATAGAAACAATTGATGGGTTTCTCTCTCTGCCAGCTAACTTAACTCTCAGCTCGGACACGTGGCAGCGGCTAATTGGTTCTCTTCAAAAAGGTGATAGATTGACAAGACAAGGCTCTGACAAAGTGTATCTAACAAGCTACTCGGTATGGCACTCCGGCAAATGATGACATCAGCTAAGAACAAGGCTTCGGCAACTAAGGTGACAATGACCTCGGCTATGAAGGACAACACTTGACTAAGTTGTGCCACACCTCGGTCTAGGTCATACCACTCAAGGACAAGGTCACTCAGGTGCAAAGGTAACATCTCGGCCTAGATAATACACATCTCGGCCTTGGTGATTCACATCTCGGCCTAGATAATGACATCTCGGCCAATATGTCAAGGCGACGATGGAGGTCAAAAAAGGGGTTCCAAGACACTTCTAGACTGAAAATGACCTCGGCTTGGAATGATCTAGGCTTAACATAACAGGAAAGGGACAAAGCATGCATACAATACTTAGACAAATCACATAAACACAAAACAAGACAAGATTCATGAATGCAAACTTATCGAGACAAAGTTATGTAAATGAACATGAATATGAACATGAATATGACCATGGGTCGTTACAGTATCTTAACATGGCAAAACATGCGAATGTATGCAAACATGACTAGGACATAAAATGTGGGTTGTTACAGGCGGGTGGTGGCTAGTGTTGGATGGTAAAAAAAAAAAAAAAACTAAAAATTCAAAACGGAAACACATTTTTTGTGTTTTCATTTTTTGGCCAAATTTATAAACTAAGACCACTGATTTATAAATCAAGAATTTTACCAAACAAGTTTTTATTTGAGTTTTTAAAATTTTTGTAAATATAAACAGAAAACTGAAAACGTAAGTGTTACTAAACGACACCTATGTATCTTGTTATATGTTTTTGTTGTGTGTTATATATTTTTGTGATAATCTTATATATTGTTTTAGTAAGAGTTACGATAATTTATGATTGAGCAATAAAGTTACGTTTTTTGTGATATTGTTACGAATTTTGTAGTATTATTACATATTTTGTGATTAGCAAATGTTTAAATAAAAAAAAATGTGTAATATTACCATGAAAATACAAGAAAAAAAAATGGCAGTGGCAAGTTACACATCCAAGAAGAGAAAGGAAAAGAGGGAAGGAAAAAAAAATGGAACCGAAAAAACTGGAACCGAAAAAAAAAAAGTCATGATTTTATAATTATTATTTTTTAATTCCCACTCTTAGTGTGATTAAAAAAAGAGAAATTATTAATCAGTGAATTTTTTAAAAACTAATTGCTGAATCATGATAAAGTTTATATTTTTAATTATTAATATTTATAAAATCTATTACTTATTTGTAATTACTTTTCAAAACTACCTCTCAAATGAAATTTTCCCTTAAAAAAAAAATCTTCATTTAAAAAAAAATATATACGTATATATATATATTTATTTGTCCGAAATTCTATTATTATTATTTTAATTCTCCCTAATCTTTTGTACAAAAGAATTTTAGAGGGCAAAAATACTAGACACCAAATATTTTATTAAAAAGTTGAGAAAAACATTAAAGACTTATAAAAAAAAATTTCAATTTGATCCACGGTAATGTGATATAATATATGTTAATTTTTAATTTTCATATAATTAATTATGTGAGATTTATCTCTCTTATAATAATAAATTTAAAGACTCAATTTATAAATCATTAATACTACTCAAAAATTGATTAAATACTCACATAAATGTGCTTCTGTGGTCTAACACTAGTCTGAATATTTAGTTAAATTTTTAGTATTTTTTTTTTTAATCCCTAATATTACTCTCTGGGGGATGTGGGGGCCACGGTGGGTAACCATGGGTTTTAATAAGAAAAGAATCAGTAGAGGGGGGAAATAGAGTGGTGGGTGGGGATGAAGATGGAGAAGTGCACGTGGGAATGGATAAGGCTGTCAAATGTTGACTGATGCAACGCAAACCAACCCCACCCAACCCAACCCCTGTCCTGTCGGGGTGCCTCACTCACTTCCTTCTTCCTTTATTGCGTAGGTGGCAGTTGGCCACCCGAATATAGGGTGAAAGTTTTAATTTTGAAATTTTAAGGAGGTCTGTGATAAGGTGTGGGAATAAATGTGATTTGTGTGTTTATACTTTTCTTCTTTTTTTTCCTTTTTTTTTTATCACGTTACTAAAATATTTTTTTTAATTTTAAAATTAGAATTTCTTATCATTATTATTGCCACCCCTCTCCACCTTTTATGTGGCCGACAACGTAATATAACTTTGATGATTGACCTACTTCCACACCCCTCGTCTTATTTGAGAGCAAGGATCCTTCCCTTCATCTCTCTCCTTTCATTTCCTTTTTGTAGGGACTTTTGGGTCTACTTTGAGATTCAATTTTGATAATCTAAATCGTTCATATTTTAATATTTATTCAGTATATTATACTTGTAAAAAATCAAATTGATCTGATATCAGAAAGTATGCGTTCAGAAAATTGGGACTACAAACTATTTTTTAATAAACAGTTTTTCGAACACATACTTTCTGATATCCGATCAACTTGATTTTTTACAGGTATGATATACTGAGTAAATCTTAAAATATAAATGGTTCGGATTATCAAAATTGGTCCTCAAAGTAGACCCGAAGGCCCTGGAATGAGAGAATGAATGAGAGAGATGAAGGGGAGGATTCCAATTCCTTATTTGATGGTCCTGTGATAGCGAAGTTAAGATAAATTATAAACACATCTTTTAAGATTTATTTAAATTATAAATTATTTTTTATAATTTTAGAAATTACGTTATGCTCCTTAAGATTTTTAAATTCATAATAAATAAGTGTTTTTATTAATAAATCATCAAGTTAATTAACAATTTTTAATAATGTTAAAATTTTATTTTAATTAATAATTCAGATAATTTTATTATTGTATAGGTAAAGAATTAGAAATTTCACTTTTTTAATTAACTCTGTTAAATAAAAAATTCTGACAAGGAAGTATTTGTAATTTTTCAAATCACAGGAGATAATTCGTATTTTAAGCAAACCTCAGGAGGTGTATTTGTAATTTACCCGCGAAGTTAATTGATTGGTCCTGGCATATGGTCGCGCAGTGTCTTATATATATTTTGGTTGATAGAGAGAGGATAAGATTTACGATTTTATGTTAAGTATTAAAAAACATGAGAGAATATGAGAATTTATGATTGGCCAAAGACATAATCATGTAGTGTTCCTAGACCAATTAATAATTTTTTTCTCAGATATGAGTTTTTTTTTTTTTTTTGGCAAATCACCTTTTTAATTTTTATTTTTTTTGTATATTTTTTTATAAAAAATTTAAAAATTACTAAAATAACATATTACTAAATAATTAAAAATATTGTAATCGATAAAAAGTGTTAAATTTATAATTTTATATTAAGTTATGGCATAAAAAAGACGTGATATTTGGTGAGTGGTATAGAGCATCAGTAGCAGCCTTGCTACTTGCTCCATTTTGTTATTTTGTCTAGCCTAAAACTTTGAATTGAACTCCATCAAACTCGTCCAAGCCATGGGGAAATGTCCCTGAGCAACAGTAACTCGCTAAAAGTGACAAGCCACTGTGCACTGGCTTTGCAATTTTTAATTTATTTATCTTCATTTGTATTATTTAAGCGAGACATTGTTCATACGTTAATCTATTTTTTATTATATTTACAGAGCCAAAAAGCCAGGGCAGGTCGTCTACCCGGATGTCCCGTGAGTGCCCTGTAACAAAAGAAGGAAAATGCTCAAATTTGGCCTGATTGGTTGACCGCCCCTCAGTGGGTTCGGCCCTCCTGTGTTACTGCTGCTCTGTTGTTGCTCTGGTGTTGATCTGTTGCTGTCTTGGACGTTTATGCTTGCTTGTTCATAATATTTTAAGGAAATAGAATTTTAGAATAGAGAGTTTGATGGATTGTCTACATAAAAAAGAGGCTAGCTAAAATACAAAAGTGGATTCTGAGTTATAATTTGACTCAAAATTTGTTGAGACTGATGCGGATGCTTTAATAGTGTTGTTGTGTTATATAGAGGTGATGACGTCATGATGGCACAAGTAATGACATTTTCGTGATATAGAGATGAGGTTAGTGCACAGTCAGCACCATATAGGCACTGTAATGCCCCCAAAATAATACAATAAAGACAACTCATATGCGGAATAAATATGAGAAACAACATACTTCCATACATCAGAATTCACTGTTTAACAACCAGTTAAATGCCATGTAGGCTTACATCTTTCCAAGTCATTGTTTGGTTACACAAATTGAGTCTCGCTTATTACATCTTAAGCCATCGGCTTTACAAATAACAAACATACACACATAAGGCATAAATAAGAAGCCCTTACTTCCCGAAAGTCCATTCATGTTATCGCCTTGGAGGAAACATCTCACCTGTACCTGAAAATGATATTCTCGTATAGGGTGAGCCAACAGTCCAGTAGAAATAATCTAACACAATTTATGAGGTTTAGCAAAGGTAAAAATATCACGTACATAAACAATAGCGATATAGAAGCATCCAAACCACAACCAAATCTCATCATCTATACACAATAGCAAATAACTAAGCTAAAAACCATACTTTAGTGTAGAAAATCCCTACCTCAAGCTTAGAAGAAGAACAGAGTTGAAACCCCCAAAATCAACGACGATGAAACTCGATCTCCACCGCACACAACGAAGCCCTCGAGAAGTTACACAACTTTGACGAAGGAACTATGGCCAAAATCTCAATGGATTTGGAGAAATCAAAGAAGGAATATGGTTTTCTAGAGAGAGAGAGGCTCTAGATCTATATTTTGGAGACTTTTAGAGAGAGAGAGAAAGCAGAAAATGACCTAAAATGTCACTTCCGCGACTTGTTATACCACGGTCCGCTCGAGCGTGGAAACCCCCGCTCGAGCGTCAGACACAGACTCCAGCTCGAGCATGAAATACGCTTTCCCAGTATTTTTGTAGATACAGTCCCTTCGTTCGAGCGCCCGAATTCTTGCTCGAGCGTGGAGAAAAATTTGTGAAGCCCGCTCGAGCGTGAGAATGCCCGCTCGAGCGGAGGAGCCAAATTCTGGGCAACAAAGGCTTGGAAAAAAATAAGCAACCAATCTGTTCCAAACACACAACTACAACCCAAAAGCCAACATTAAAGGAAAGACAAGGGAAGCAAGACATGAACCACTATCCCAACAAATATAAACCCGAGTCCAGAACACCACAAGAGACGGGTCAAAACCAGGGTCGCTATGGGCACTTTGTCAGCAGCCATGCCAGTGACACGTGCCAAACCAGTCAGCAAGATTGCCATGTCAATGAAATTTTTGAAAATTGCATTTCAGTCCCTAAATATCAAGATAATTTTATTTTGACCCCAAAACTTTTTTGAAATTTAATTTTAACCCTTGAAGTTTTTGGTATTTGTATTTTAACCCTCAAGTTTTTGATATTTGCAATTTGGCCCTTGAACTTCCTAGTATTTGCAATTTGACCTAGAAGTTTATGAAGTTGCGATTTGTCAGCAGCCACGCCAGTGACACGTGCCAAACCAGTCAGCAAGATTGCCATGCCAATGAAATTTTTGAAAATTGCATTTCAGTCCCTAAATATCAAGATAATTTTATTTTGACCCCAAAACTTTTTTGAAATTTAATTTTAACCCTTGAAGTTTTTGGTATTTGTATTTTAACCCTCAAGTTTTTGATATTTGCAATTTGGCCCTTGAACTTCCTAGTATTTGCAATTTGACCTAGAAGTTTATGAAGTTGCGATTTGACCCTTGGAAAAGTAGAGGAATATGTTCTTGGCTAACAGACCATTCTGGATGCTACCATCAACTCCGATTTTACAGATTTGGACAATTTACAATTGTAATGCTTGCATTTCATTTGTAGTAGTTTTAATTTCTAAATTGTAATACTTTCACCTTAGTGAAAAGAAAAGAAAAAAAAAAAAAAGAAGTTTATAAACCTTCAAGTCTAGAGAAAGTCTTTGGGATTAATTTTATTATTCCCAAAGTGTTTTGATTTTCTGTAATAGAAATTAAATTTTAGCCTTGGTTAAGTAGGATTTCTGATTTGTATTCAGAAATAGCAACTGATATGGATTTGGTTTCAAATTTTTGGGTTTAAGAAAGTTTTTGGGTTTAATCCATTTATTTCCAAAGTGTTAGAAAATCAATTTTTGAGAAAGTTTTTTTTTATTATAATCTGATTATTTCCAAAGCATTTTGATTTTGGGGGAAAAAAAAAAAATTGCCAACATTCTATTCTAAATCATGATCTAATGTCTAAAGTTTAGGTTCTACAAATCAGTGATGCAACCAAATTGAAGAAGGATCATGTGGTGGAAGCATTAAAATTAGGGATGGTAATGGGAGTTAATGGGGTGAATATTAATTTCTCATTCCCATTTCTCTATAATAAATTTTTCCCATTCCCCATGGGTACCACCCTCCCCATTTCTTAATGGATTTGGATTTTCTCTAACCCACTTTAATCCCCATTTTTATTTTATTTTTATTTTTTATATTTAATGTTAACAACCACCAATTTTTATTTATTTATTTATTTATTTTTATTTTTATTTTTATTTTTATTTTTTTTATGGTTCACAACAAAAGCTAAATAAGCCTTCAATCTTTTTTCTCTTTTTTAATATATTTAATGTTAACAACTTTTCTTTTTTTCTTTTTTTTTTAAAGGTTTTAGCTAAATATAGCTTCAATCTTTTTTCTTTCTTTTTTAATATATTGAATGTTAACAACTTATTTTTTTATTTTATTTTATTTTTATTTTTTTTAAGGTTCACAACAAAGCTAAATATACATTCAATCTTATTTTATTTTATTTGGTTCAACAACAAAATCAAATACACATTAATTAATTAATTAAAAAATTTGTTTTATAATAATCAAATATATAATTTTGAGACAATCAAATAAGTTTTAGTAATTGAAAAAAAAATGTGGAAGAACGTGGAAGATTAAAAAAAAAATTGCAACTATCTCTCTCTCTCTCACTCTCACTCTCTCCCCTACATGTTATAAGAACTTGTTTACAATGTTATAAGAGCCTATTTGAAGAAATAAAATGTGATAAAACCTATCTGACGAAAGTGTTATAAGACCCATACTAAATTGCATCAGGGCATAAACTAGAAATTGTTTGTTGATCTCTTAGCCACGGATATTTTAGACATTAAACCATTTTTCTCTTAATAAATTTGAACCTGTTGGCTTTTTGGCTTTTCGAAGGGTATTTTTGTAAATGTGAGCGTGCCAGCAAGGATCAATCAGTCCTTACAGAAATTGTGATTGCCAACCAATTACCAGACGATTGTGTTTTAGTTCTTTCAGCCTCAATGAAGAGGACTTTTACTGGTGGCTTGACTTAGGAGAAATTAAGAGAAATAACAATTAATATGAAGAACAAAGGAAGTATTTCATAAAAATGAAAAACTTACAATAGTCCCAAACTCAGCCTCGAAGAGGTTTACAGCAACAGTCCACTTGAATCTACTTGAGACTACTCCTATGAATTGAAGTGCAGTGCAGATACGTAAAGTGCAGGTATTGAAAGTACAGGAATGTAAAACTGGAAAGTAAAATATGAAATAAGGACTGGTATGTATGATCTGAGTTCCGTCCCTTTTTCCTGGGGGTCTCTCTGCTATTTATACTTGTCAAAGATGACCTTCGAACTGCTCTTCGAACCGTCGAACTACTCCTCCATGATCGCTGATCATGTTGCCTTAGAAGTAGCTCCATTATGCCACCATCTGCAGTTAGGCTTCCCTCTTGTATTTGAATTTGAATATGAGTAACCGTTGAAGCCACATCACCTTGCGTTTCTTTACTGATCCAATGTTGCTCAGACCATGTGAGAACCAATTATCATCACCACGTGTACGATCAGGATTGGAGACTTAAATTATTTTCCAATAATACCCTTATTCTGCCACGTGTCGGATTGTAACTGGCTTTTACAAAATATATAGCTAACATTACCCCCCGCACTAATATACCCAATACTTGGTGATATTAGTGGACCACGAAGCTTTTCCCGCGCTTTTGGATCGTGTATGGAATTCATCTCCAGGAAACATAACCGTCACCTATTTGATGATTATTTGCATTAATTCCCTTTTGATTCTGTTGGATATCCCAACACCTTAGTATCCGAACAGACCATGGCTAAACCAACTCCCCTTTCTACTGATCAAGCATACGAAGAGTCATTGGGTAATGCTGATCCCCCTCGAAAGAACCTCCACGCATTCATTAGCCACCTTTATCCACCTTCCTATATTCAGGTTATGGACGCCTTTGCAAATTATCATCCTTTGGACCACGAATATATTGCCCTTAAGACTCCGATTCGACAAACTACAGCCATAGATACAAGAAGTTCTTCCTCTGATTCTTCCTTGTATTTCGAACAAACTGCTTTCGATCCCTTGATTCAGCAATTTGCAGCCATGGATTTAGGAAAAAATTCTGCATGGGATGAGGCTACAACTTCTTCATCTCCTGGGGCCTCTGGCTAGACCAACTGGTCAACACCTGAGACTTGTGATTTGAGGGAGCGAATCAATCACCATTTCGTTGAATTCACTGACCCTTTGGAATTTCCTTCCTACGCTCGAAGTTCAGTGGTCTATCCTTATGTGCCCATTGACCAACGACGTAGCTTGGAGGAGATCTTGCTTGTGGCTTGGTATACATCTTCTATGCCTACGAAGATAATGCCTGCTATCCGGCGCTCAGAAGAAGCACAAGGGTACAACCCATCATTCTTAGCCAAGAAGGCGAAGATCTGCTCTTCTGACTGGCTTGCTTATATTAATGCCTTTGTTCCTTCCGCTCCCACGCCATCTCCTATAATGGAAGCATCCACACCTTCTTCTCCATCCTTTGAAGCTGAAGCATCCACATCTTCTTCTTCACTGTTTGAAGCAGAACCATCCACTCCGTCTCCTCCTCCTACTTTGTCCTGGACGGAGAAACTAAGGCTTGCCCTTCTAATGGACAAAGTTTTCCCACCTTACCAACCTCCGTCACCCCTTTCTCCAGCCGAGCGAAAGCAAGCTCAACTTTTGCTCGCGGCTTTCTCCCATCTGCCCTTCAACGTTCTTGAGGATGACATTCCTCTTAAGAACTTTCGATGGGCTTGTGATGTCCTGACTAGGGGTTATGTCCTCAACCCTCTTGCCCAAGCAGAGCTTCATTTGTTTTTGGACCAACTTCCAGTGCTCTTTTATTGGCATCGAAATTCCATGGTCACCATGCAATCTTTAGACCAACTTTCGTCTCTGCGAATTCAGGCCCAGTATGAAGCAGAAAACTTCACCGAAGATTTCGATGACTTCAAGAATAAAGATTCGGCATATTGGGATGATTTGATCGTAGATGAATTGGAACAAAGATTGAGGGAGGAGGCTTTTGAAATAAAGGCTGAAGAGCTCTATTATGAAGTGAGAGCACATCAGCTCATGCAGCCAACTCTTGAAGAAATAGAAGATATAATAAAGAAAGAACAGAAATTCATTGACCATTGTTGGACTAAATTTCATGATCTTGTTATCTATTCTATTCCTTATTTTTATGAACTTGAGTTTGTACCCAAATGGGGTTATTCAATGTAATCTCTTTATCTTTAATACAAACAAAGTTCTTTTGCACTCGCCATTGCTCGACTAATTTAGAGCTTTGAATTGGACAACCTCATCCTTCGAATTATATATTCAATCATTTTCTTTAATGATAATAATGAAACACTAGAAGGAACCAATCATGTCTTTTTCCAATTCCTGGAGTAAAATTGACAATTCTGGCAGATATTATCTTAGTGCTTCGATTTCAACAACTTTACTCTTCAACACTGACTGTAATCAATATATGGTCATGGTTGATATAGCCACTCAATTTTAAGCTGATCTCTTTGGCTTCGAAGGGCAACCTATGGCAATTCCTTCTTGCACATATAGAAACCAATGATTGGTTTTAGATGTTTCGAACAGTACCCCTCTTCTTTTAAAGAGTCCTAGGGTTTGCTTCGAATGTTGTCACTTTGACTGATAACCTTCAAACAGGTCTTTGGACTTTTTGAAGTAGACCAATACTTTGAGCATTCAAGCATTTTTAAGCATGTAGTATGCTTCGAAGTTGGCTTCTGCATTTCGAAGCCGTTGTTGTTTGAAATTTAGCACCAAAATTTGGCTTTGAAGCTGGCATCAATGTGCTTTTTCCCTCCAGAAATTATCGATGTTGAAAGAGATTCCTTGTATTCGCACGTTTTAGTACTTAACGACTTACGAGATATATTCCCGAACACAAAAGTTATTTAAAACCTTTTTATTCTGTGCTCCGGAATTGCTTACGCATTCAAACCCCCTTTTAGATTTCCATTTCTCTCTACTCCCTTCTATATTTTCCGAAAAAATTCACTATCAATGGCTTCTTCCTCATCAAAAGTTCCGACCATAGAGCGCGTAAGCTCATCTGTGGCTTTGAAACGGCTTATTGATGCTGAATGTGAGAAATACAAGGGTGATGAGAAAAGTGTCATCGATGGGCGTATCTTTATCCCTCGTCGCCATGTGCAGCGAGAGTACGTGCTTGGGCCCATTTTCAAGGAGATCCCTTCTGAGCTTCCCGCCCTATATCCTCGTTTGGAGAATCAATGTCTTCTGTATGAGGGTGGTCTTGACTGGAAAGGTTGGAAAGTCAATCGTCCTCACCGATGCTGGCCCACGATGAGACCAGAGTGGCAAGAATGGTACGACCGGGTTGTCCCTGCTAGGACACTGGACCTTCAAGAACTCTGCCTTCTCGATACTCTTCGACTATCTAGGGTAACTATCTCAGAAGACCCTTTTCTAATTCCTGCTGCTTTATGTTTTTGGAACCCTATTTTCAATTTCTTTCAGTTTAGGTGTGGGATGATGGCTCCCACTGTCCTTGACATTTGCCATCTTTCAGGAGTATCCCCTATTGGTACTCCCATTACCCCAGATTTCCCTGATTTAACGGTCCCTTTCCGTCTCCCTTCTTTTACTTCCTCTTATAGTGATTTTGTTAGAGCTGAGAATAAAAAAGAGGGCCTGGTAACTGATAGGGAATTCTTTTCCTTCTTGTTATACTGGCTTTGCAAATTTCTCTTCTGTACTTCTTCCCAAAGAATAATGTCAGAATTTGCTCCTCTTGCCAAGGCCTTCGTCTTGCGGAAACGAGTAGCCTTGGCCCCATATATCTTAGGCCATACATATAGAGCTTGCTCTCTCTTTTGTGAAAAACCCTTAGATGCTAACCAAGGGGGGCCATTCTGGATCCTGCAGCTTTGGCTTTTCGCCTACTTCACCGACTTGCAATCCAAATGCCTCAAATTTTCTGGGCCGTTTTCTTTTACCCATGGCATAAGATTGGCCAATGCTTCACTCTATCCCTCTACTTTTTCCTTTTATTTTTCTTTCTTTCATCAGCTACCAGCCACCCCTCCTCTTCATTACTTCCGTCCCTTCGAATCCAATATTGGCCCAACTTGGTTGAATAATTTCCTAAGTGACAAGCTCTGCACCTTACCTGTTCATAAGGAGATATGGGCTTCTCTTCTAATTCCTCGAGAGATATTCATCGGGACCACCAATCCTAGAGCTTATAAATGTATAGCTGAGCCCTATTGTCCTGCCCAATTTGCTAGACAATTTGGTCTCACACAAGGGGTCCCAATCCCTCTCTGTAGCAACACCAATCTGAGCCTTACTAAGAGGGATTTGAAGGTTCAAAAATCAAGATTAGAAGAGGCAACCTTTAAGTTTATGGATGATTTGGCCAGTTTTGAGTTCACCCATTTCTCTCCTCACGGTACTGAATTGAAGAGATATCAAAATTGGTGGGTGAGCAACATGGAGGTTTATTTGGCTATCCCCCCTCAGAACCTATTGGAGGTGCTGGATGTGCCCAAGCCCAAGGGAGCTGAGACTGTCATTTCTTCCACTGTTTCAATTACAATACCTGCTGCAACTCAGTTTACTTCTGCTGCTTCAATTCCTCCCAGAGTCACCCGAAGTATGTACCCCTTTTTCCTTTTCTCTAACCTCTCCATATAATGCTTGCTATCTTATCTCTAATCCTTCTTCTATGAAGGTGGTCAACAACAAAAGAAGAAGAGACTCCTTGAGCTCAATTGGCTCAAGAGGAGACGGCCGCTAGGAAGGTAGAGGAGGAGCTCATTTTTGAAGAGTCTGGATCCCAACCTAAAGAGGTCGAGAAGACAATGGAGGAGCGAATGATACCAATTCAAAGGAAAAGGAGAAGAAAAATTACTGTTTCTCCTTCCGATTTTACTAAAGATTCTGATTCCGAGACAATTGCTCAAGTAATAGAAAAGAGGAGGAAGGTTACTGCTTTAGCTACCGGCTCGTTTGAGGACCCCATCCATAAGGCTGTAGAACAAGAGTATTCCAAAGCCATAGTTGTCCTTGAAAGGGCTGAGGGGAGGCAGCAGCAACAATTCCTAAGAAAGAAGGTCGTTGCCGTTGATGCATTACCAAAGGAAATGGCAATAGAACAACAGACTATTGAACTATATCCTGGAACAAGTAATTTTCTTCATGCCTTTATTCTTTTCTTGTCGATTCTTCAAGACTGAGACTTGACATTACCTCACATTTTCTTCTTTTTGCAGCAACGACCACTGCATTCATCTTTCCAGCGAGACCTTCCCCAATTTCAGTTGAAGTTGACCAGATGCAACGCGTGAAAACCATTCAAATCATGCTCCCACTTCCTAAGCCTATGTTCAATACATCTTTTCCGAGTCCAAGTATCCCTGCATCTCTTTTCCTTGGCTTAGAGCCATACCTCCCTTTCTTGACTCTTGATCTGCCTCAGTTTGCTTCTTCGATCCTCGCTCTTCCTCCTACTACTACTTCATCTCACATGGCAGTTGATTCTCCTTCAGAGGGTGCTGATAGTTCCCCAACTCTTGGTTCATCATCTTTACCCACTTCCAGCCCCTCTTCACTTGATTCATTGGTGGTTAAGACCATAGAAGCTGCCAGAAATGCTCCACCTATTTCTCCTATTCCCATGCAGTCCTCTGTTCTTTTCACCGCAACACCTTCTGCACCCCTCATGTCTATGGATGAGGTAGACATTTTCGAAGCCAAACTGGCTAGTTTCTCCGACACACCCTCTACCTCTCCATCATTTAATGCCGAAGCTGAGCCATTAGTCTTGGCTGACTCCTTGCTGGAAATTTTTGAGAGTTCTTCCTCTAGCAGCAAACCTTTGGCACCTTTGATAAATATGGGCACGTGCCTAGAACTGCTAATTTCTTTCTCAAGAATTCCCTTCGAGGCTCTGCAAAGGCCAATAATCAGAGATGGGTTCCTTCAATGTTGCAAAATCGCTGAGCAGTCCGGCATGAAAGTTTCAAGTTATCTATCTCAGGCAGCAGCTACTGTTGACTTCTATCTCAACATTTGTCATGCTGCTAAGGCTGCAGACGAGAAACTGGCTAAGGATCAGAGTTTTGTTTCTCAAGTGCATACTGAAGTATCAGATCTCAAGGAACAGCACTCTTCTGCTTCTCAATTTCGAATTCAGCTGCTGGAGAAGAAAGCCCAACTTGAAGAGGAGCTAGCTGCAGTAAACCAGGCCTTGGTTCGAACCGATACCAAATTGCGCATCACCAATCAAGAGTTGACTGATCGAAAAGGAGACATGGCTGCAGCTATCCAATTGTTTCCGTTACTTAGCAATAAAAAGTCTACTGTACAAAAACAATTAAGACATTGTAATGATTTCTGGGCCAATCTGTGGCACAACGTATTTAATTCTTTATAAAAGAACAAATCTTGTGCATCATTCGAATAGTCTTGTGTTTTTGTATTATCCTATTCCTTGTGTTTCCCAAATGGTTGGAAAATAAGGTTTCAGATACCTGCCATTAATCTTTTTGGGATGTACATACCCATTTAAATTTCTTAAATGATATGCTCCAAAAGGCAAAACTCTATGAATTTGATATGGCCCTTCCCAGTTAGGTGACCATTTGCCAAACTTATGGCTTTTAATTCCTATTGGGAGTATTGTTTTCCATACCAAATCATTTTCATCAAAGCCAATGTGTTTAACTTTCTTGTTGTAATTCTTGGCTGCTTTCTTCTTCTGTAAAAGAATGCTATTCAAAGCCAGGATTCTGGCTTCATCTATGCCTTCTAACTCCAGGCACATGCTTTGATGGTATTGCTCGGGATCTAACTGATCTTGGCATTTTACCCTCAAAGATTTAATATTAATTTCCACAGGTAACACCGCATCATGCCCATATACTAAGGCATAAGGAGTAATTCCTGTGCTTGATCTTGGGGAAGTTCTGTAAGCCCACAAAACATCCAACAGAAGGTTGTGCCAATCCCTAGGATTATCTTCCACAACCTTTTGTATACCCTTTTTCAAGGATTTATTGGATGATTCAGCTTGACCATTGGCTTGTGCATAATAAGGTGTGGAATTAACAAGACTAATTCCAAATTCTGCCACAAAAGATCTCACCATCTTCCCATCAAACACAGTCCCATTGTCTATAGTTATGGTTTGTGGGATGCCAAATCTATGGATCAAGTCTTTAATGAACCCAACGACCTCTGTTTGATCTACAGCCTTATATGGCTTGGCTTCAACCCACTTAGTGAAGTAATCAGTGGCCACCAGAATAAAACAATGATGTTTCGAAGAAGGTGGGTGTATTTTGCCAATCATATCCATGGCCGATCCTCTGAATGGCCAAGGCTTCACTACTGCATGTAAGTCAGTTATGGGCACATGCCTTATTGCGCCATGTTTTTGGCATGCCTGGCAACCTTTTGCATATTCGATGCAGTCTTTAAGAATGGTTGGCCAATAATAGGAATGCCTTCGAAGCAACCATCTCATCTTTACACCAGGCTGATGAGCGCCACAGATGCCTTCATGAACTTCAGCCATGGCTGTTAATGCTTCTTTTGGGCCCAAACACTCCAGCAATAAGCCATCTCCCCCTCTTTTGTAAAGAGCATTACCATATATCATATATTGCATGGCCTGCAATTTGACCTTCCTGCTGGCCTTCAAAGATGGACCAGCTAAATATTGCATTATTGGATGCCTCCAATCTTGTTCTTGTAAGTCATTATGGTTGGCTTCCAAGACCATATTCCTTTTATTCAAAGGTTGTATTAATTTCTGGTATGTTGTCTGACTTATGTCCCTTTAAGAATTATCCTTTCTCTTGAAGTTCGAAGCCTTTTGAGCCACATCATTAGCTCTAATGTTCAAGAATCTTGGAACATGGGTTACATTTGCTATTTGAAACTGAGAAAGCAAATGTAATGCAGCAACATAATATGGCAAAATACTTATGCTTTGACACTTGAAAATCCATTTCACTTGATTAACCACCAATTGAGAGTCTCCAAATATGTCAACTGCATGTACTTGTAGCCCAATAAGGATTTCTAATCCTACTATTAAAGCTTCATACTCAGCCTGATTATTAGAACAAGTGGCTTCATCTACTCTGAAACCATGTGTGGTTTCTACCCCTTGTGGAGATCTTATTACAACACCAATTCCAATTAAACCATTGGCTTTCGACCCATCAAACCACATCTGCCATGACTCAACATTAGCCATACCAAGCTCCATTATCTCCTGGCTCTCTGTTTGAGATAGATGATCTGCCAAGAAATTGGCTAAAACCTGCCTTTTTACTGCCCTTTGAGGGACATATTCTAGATGAAATTCTGATAAGGCAAGTATCCACTTGCCAATTCTTCCCCTCAACATTGGTCTAGATAACATATATTTAACCAAATCTGTGGTTGCAATTACCAAGACAGTTGTAGGCAAAAGATAATATCTTAATTTTATTGCAGCAAAATACAAAGCAAAACACAGCTTTTCAACAGCTGAATATTTACATTCACAAGAATTTAAAAACCTACTAAGGTAATAAATAGCTTGCTCCTTGCCTTCTTCGTTGTCTTGGGCTAAGAAAGCTCCCAATGAATCCTCTGCTGCAGCTATGTACAACTTCAAGGGCTTGTTCCCCTTTGGTGGCATCAGCACTGGAGGGTTAGCCAAGTAGGCTTTGATACCTTCGAAAGCAATTTAATGCTCTGCTGACCACACGAATTCTTCTTCAGCTTTCAGCCTTAACAAGGAAGAAAATACTTTAGTTTTTCCTGCAGTATTAGAAATAAACCTTCGAAGAAAGTTAACCTGTCCAAGAAACTTCTGCAATTCTTTCTTACTTGATGGAGGCCTGGCTGCAATGATGGCTTTGGCTTTGTTCTGATCAATCTGTATTCCTTTGTTGTGTACCACATAACCCAAGAAGTTTCCAGATGATACGCCAAAGGCACATTTAAGAGGGTTGAGCTTTAATTTGAACCTTCTCATTCTTTCAAAGGCTGCTTCTAAGTGAAACAGGTGCTCTTCCATGGATTGGGATTTAACCACAATGTCATCAATATAACATTCTAAATACCCTCCAATGAGGTCATGAAAGATAGTGTTCATGACTCTTTGATATGTAGCTCCAGCATTCTTTAGACCAAATGGCATTTTAACCCATTCAAAGGTGCCAATATTCCCAGGACATCTGAATGCTGTCTTGTGGATATCTTCCTCTGCAATGCTGATTTGGTTATAGCCGGAATGCCCATCCATCATTGACAAGACTTGGTGACCTGCTGAACTGTCTACCAGCAAGTCCACTATAGGCATAGGGTACTCATCTTTGGGAGTTGCCAGATTTAAGTTTCTGAAATTGATACATACCCTCATTTTGCCATTCTTCTTGACTACAGGCACAATATTAGATAGCCACTCGACATACCTGGCTGTTCTAATAAAACCTGCCTTGAGGAGTCTAAGGATCTCTTCCTTGACCTTCTGAATTACTTCTGGACTCATCCTCCTTGGTTTCTGCTTGTAAGGGTTGAAATTAGGCTTCATGGGGAGCCTATGTTCCACTAATGACCTATCCAATCCTGGTAGTTCATTATAAGACCATGCAAAGCAATCTTTGTATTTCTTCAAAACAACCAATAGCTGGTTTCTGTCCAGAGCATTCAAACAAGCACTTATATAAGTGGGCTGTTGTACAGAACCTTCCCCTAGATTTACTTCTTCTAAAGGGTCTTGTGCCTGAGGACTTACCAAAGCTTCTTCCTTGATTTCTTCAACCTTCGAAGTAGCCTTCTTGCTTTGTTCTGCTCCTAGGTTCTTTAGTTCAACATCCTTGCCCTCCTCCTCATAGACAAAATCTGTCCATAAGGCATCCTCCTCCTGTATCTCCTGGACTTTTGTCTCAATGTCCAATGCACAATATTTCCCAAGGGTCAAAATTCTGACCTGTTGCTGTTTCTGCTTGCAGCCGAGTATCATGGCCTCCCTTTCTTGCTCCTGTACTCTCTGGACTATAGCTTCTACATCCAATGTTGAGAATTTAATTAGAGCCAAGGATGTGGCTTCTTGCTTTTCACTTCTTTGCCTATAACCAGGCATCATTGTCATCCTTTAGAACGACCTCTTCATCAGCACTTTCTTGGACTAAGTGCTTCAAGTGTGTCACTTCCTCATCAGCCGTCACTTCGGCTGAACCGTCATCTTTCATCAGTATACTGAGCGGTGTCACTCCCTCAATATACAATTTAGCCTCCGCAAAGTCTGCACAGGCTATGAAGGGTTGAGGATCTGCATCGATTTCCTCTGTCTCTCCATTGCCTAAAGCCATCATGATTTTCTGATGCAAGGAAGAAGGCACACATTTGTTATTGTGGATCCAATCCCTTCCAAGTAAAGCATTATATTTAGCATTACTGTCGATTACGAAGAATGCTGTCATGCAATCCCTGGTTCCCACACTTAAATTAATGGGTAGAATCCCCTGAGCCATTTGCTTATCTCCAGCAAAACCAGCGATGGTTGTGCTGGTTGGGATCAACCTGGGATTCCTTTTCCCCAGTTTCTTCAAAGAAGATTTTGGCAACAAGTTTACTGCTGCCCCATTGTCTATTAGGACTCGATTCAGTTGTATCCCATCGAAGAAAGCCTTGATGTACAAAGGCTTAACATGTTGTGTCATGGAATTCGAGGGATACTCGAATGGATACGATAGGTTGATGCTTACCACTTCCTCGCTCTCATATTCATCTTCCATCGGGGTAACCATTTCGAAATTATCTTGCACCATACTTGCTTGTGAGTCTTCACTAGAGATCTGAACTGGATCAGCTTCCTGCCCCTCTTGATTCTCATCTCCAGCTTGGAATTCCTGTGGTAGTATGTGTACCATGTTCACTGATACTGGGGGAAACGAGCCAAACTGGATGGTTGGCTGTACCTGTTTCCCCTCTTGGTCACTTTGATCGACTTCCTCAGAAACATCCTGCATGATGCATTCTGGTATTTCATTGCTAACTGATCCCTTCGAAGGATCTTTCTCAACTGGCTCTTTAGTCAGAAACGTTTGCTCAGCCATGAAGGCTTTGAACATCTCTTCTTCCATCATTTCTTTCTTTTGGCTTGTGCCAATCTCTTCTTCTGTCTCACTATCACTCTCCATCAGAGTCTTCTCCAATCCAGCTAAACTAGCCTTCTCTTTGGCTGTTAGTTCGGCATGAACCTTAGCCAATTGTTCTCGGCTGCAAACCACTTTGCTTTGTGGAACCGGCTTTGGAGCATGGTCTGACTTTGGGTTCTTCCTTCATTCCGTTTTGACTGGTGAAGAATTTTCTCCACTTTCCTTCAGATCTTTCTGGTACTGGGTGTACCTGCGCTGAATTTTTCTCCTCTGTGATCTTGAGATGACTGGGACCATGTCTGGTTCCCTCGTCTTTGGGTGTTTAAGCAGCACCCAGTTATTCGGAGCCACCATAGGAGGCTTGATCATCCTGCCTTGGTTTACAACATCTCCATAAGCAAGCATTTCCCTAGGTTTGTTCTGCATTACAAACTAGTCCGGGACTCCAGGCACCCACAAACCTACTGATCCAGATGTGGAACTGTTTCTTTCTACCTTCGAAACCGCCTTCGAAACTGGCTGTGAAGGTAGATGCTTGTTCCTGACTTCATGTCTCGAGTCTGTTTCTGGCCTTTGATGAAAGTGACCACTTTCAGTTCTGCGTGAGGTTAGTCTAGGAGGCCAATCCCTGGCTTTAATCCCGTAACCTGAACTCTTCCCCAATCTTCTTTCAGAATGGTTGCTTTCTACTCTGTAGTAGTTAGGTGGTCTAGACTCATACAAGGACCTCTTGCCTTTAGCATGCATTCTGTCCACTGCAGGTTCAACCATTGATGGTCGCTGTCTATCACTACCCGGATACGGCCTTTTGTTGTAAGCATTGGTTGGCTTAGAATGTCTTTGAACATCTCTGTAGTATTGCTTTCCATCAATTGGAAGTCCCCTCAACCATTTATGACTCAGTCTGCACCTGGGACACATCCTCTGCATTACAGCTGCTTCCAAGGAATTGTCATCTAGTGCTTCTTCGTCAGATTGCTCCTTCTGATGTGAGAAACCTTGTCCAATAGCTGGTGGGTTTCTAGTCTCCTTCTTAGCAGTTGTCTGGTTGGCAGTATGCATTTGCACGTTGACCTCTTCCAACTCCTACAGAGATAGATTCTGGAAGTTTGGTACAACCACATTAACTGTGCCTTCTCCAACTTCTGGAAACGGGTTACTATCAATCCCCATGATCTTTTCTGTTTTGGTTAGGAATTTCAGACTTCCTTTCCGAATCTGCTCCTGGATCCTGTCTCGAAAAACAATGCAGTTTTTAGTCGAGTGAGACCAAGAGTTATGCCATTTACAATATATTTTCCCTTTAAGTTCATCTGGAGATGGCAGTTTTACTCCCTTTGGTAACTTAAGGAAATTGGCTGCAAGCAGATGGTCAAAAATGTCATCTGCTTTTGCCAGATCGAAAGAATACTTTCTGTGGAAATCTTTCTTTTTAAACTGCTGGTCGATGGTGGTGTCTTTATGAATCAATGCTTCACAAATTACAGGTTCTTTGCCCACAATCTCTGCTGCATCGATTTCATAATTGGGATCTCTATAATATGTCTTATACGAGGCATTATTTCGATCTTGTTCTTCTTCTAATAATGCTTCATATCTAGACACTTTATAGGTTAATTCGACCAAATCCCTGAACTCAGTTGAATCAAACTTCTTTCGAAGCCTGAACTCTAAACCGTTTTGAGCCAATCTTACAAACTCTGGCTCTGGGAGAATGACTCTACATTTATTCCGAGCCCTTTTAAATCTGGCAATAAACTGAGTAACCTTTTCCTCAGGCCTTTGACTCAATCTAGCCAAGTCTGCCATGGAAACTTCTGGCTCTGATTGGAAGAATTGGGCATGGAATGTCTCTTCCATCTGTTGCCAATTTTGAATGGACCCAGGTGTAAGGTTGATGTACCATACGAATGCTCCTCCAGTCAGAGAATTTGGAAATAATCTCAGTTTCATATAATCATGATTAGTGAATTCACCGCATTGAGCAGCAAATCTAGCAATATGCTCTACAGTTGACTGATTTCCAGTTCCATAAAATAGAGTAAAATCTGGTATTCTGAATCCTCTTGGGTATTCATGTACCCTATCTACCCATTCTGGGTATGGTTTTCTGTATATAGGAGTCTAGACCCCCCGAGCCATTGGTCCACATATCTCCCTAACAATATCAGCAATCTGGTCTCTAGGAACCAAATTTTGTGCTTGCTGAACCACTACTGGAGGGACAAACACAGGGTTTGGTGGGCAAACTTGTGTCTGTGGTCCTCTTGGTCCATAAGGTTGCACATTTGGGACTGGGTGCCCCTGTGGTGCAGGTTGCTGTTGGGGGTGTGGGTAACCCCTTTGAGCCTGTCCTGTGAAAGGACCTGCAAAAGGTGTTGGAACAGATGTTGTATCCCTTCCATTTGTGGGAAAACCTTCCAACCCCCCGGGTATGAATTCGAATAAAGGATTATTATACCCCCTAGTACCAGGTATGGCTTTGAACATGGGATTTGTAACCGTTCTTATGCCAGTATCTTGTATTTGGCCAGGTCCACGAATTTGTGTGGCTTCATTGTTGAGTACTGAGGCATTTTGGCCCGCTGCAGGCCTCGAAACAGGTTCATACCAAGACTGAGGTGATGGTCTTTCAAAGTTTTGGGTACTAGTTTGACCATTAGAATGTCCATTAACTTGCATAGGCTGTTTATCTCTAGCCAATCTTTGCTGAGGGACATTTAAAACTTCCTCCGTGTGTCTTGTGTTTGTTGGTTGGTGATTGTTCATTCGATCCAAGAAGGATGTTGCCCATTTTTCCATTGTGTTCATTAGTTGTTGTCCCATAGCATCTACTAAGCCATCCCATGGATTTGTTGGCTGAGTAGATGGAATGGTGGATGGTCCAATTCCTTGGTTTCGTCCAATATTACGAGCATATGGTTCTTGTCCAGAAGTATTGGTCTGTTCGACCAAAGGTTCTGATAACATGGGAGTTTCCACAGGATGTGTTACCACATTATCCTCTAGATTAGGTATTTCTACCTCTCCTTCTACGCCTTCCTCCAAGCGTTCATTTTCTCATTGTCGTCTTCGTCTAGCCATATTTTAATAGTCCCACTGGGCGTGCCAAAAATATATGTTGGCTTTTTGGCTTTTCGAAGGGTATTTTTGTAAATGTGAGCGTGCCAGCAAGGATCAATCAGTCCTTACAGAAATTGTGATTGCCAACCAATTACCAGACGATTGTGTTTTAGTTCTTTCAGCCTCAATGAATAGGACTTTTACTGGTGGCTTGACTTAGGAGAAATTAAGAGAAATAACAATTAATATGAAGAACAAAGGAAGTATTTCATAAAAATGAAAAACTTACAATAGTCCCAAACTCAGCCTCGAAGAGGTTTACAGCAACAGTCCACTTGAATCTACTTAAGACTACTCCTATGAATTGAAGTGCAGTGCAGATACGTAAAGTGCAGGTATTGAAAGTACAGGAATGTAAAACTGGAAAGTAAAATATGAAATAAGGACTGGTATGTATGATCTGAGTTCCGTCCCTTTTTTCTGGGGGTCTCTCTGCTATTTATACTTGTCAAAGATGACCTTCGAACTGCTCTTCGAACCGTCGAACTACTCCTCCATGATCGCTGATCATGTTGCCTTAGAAGTAGCTCCATTATGCCACCATCTGCAGTTAGGCTTCCCTCTTGTATTTGAATTTGAATATGAGTAACCGTTGAAGCCACGTCACCTTGCGTTTCTTTACTGATCCAATGTTGCTCAGACCATGTGAGAACCAATTATCATCACCACGTGTACGATCAGGATTGGAGACTTAAATTATTTTCCAATAATACCCTTATTCTGCCACGTGTCGGATTGTAACTGGCTTTTACAAAATATATAGCTAACAGAACCATTCATTTTAATTTATCCAAAATCTAATTATACCTTTTAACAAATCTGAACCACTCATTTTAAGATATCTATGCCTTACCACCATCACCAAATATAAAAAATATATATATATTTTTAATTTTTTTTATAAAAAATATTTTTCATTAAAAAATGTTTTCTATCTAAATAAATGATGCATAACATTGGGAAACAAACTGATTTCAGTTAAATTTGTTCATAACTAAGAAAAATTCTTTTATTTTTAAAAAAAATTATTTAGTAAGATTTTGTATTCCCTTTTTGTTTTTCCAGCAAATAAATCTTTGTACCCATGCTTTCTAACCAATCACGACTCATACTTGTTTCGATTCTCTACAATTTCCTTATTTTCAAATACATTCATATATATACATACATACATACATATATATGTATATATATATTGTATAAATTGTGTGATAACATAAAACAAATAGATTCATACTCGTTAATTGAAATTTCAGAACAAGCAAACCATTCTGAAAATTACAATACATAACAAAATAAAATAACATAGAAAAGCAAATCGAAACCTGAACTAGACAGTGTCTTTAATTTTTTTAAATAAATTAAAAAAATTCTAGATATGTCTAAAATTTGATAAGAATAATGTGACAATGTTAATTAATGTATATTTGATTTTATTGTTGAGCCAAATAAAATAAAATAAGATTGAATATATATTTAGCTTTGGTTGTGAATCCTTAAAAAAAAAAAAAAAAAAAAAAAAAAAAAAAAATCAAAAGAAAAAAGATTGAATGTATATTTAGCTTTGGTTGTGAATCTTAAAAATTAAAAAAAAAAATGGTTGTGAACCTTAAAAATAAAATAATAAAAAAAAAAGATTGGATGTATATTTAACTTTGGTTGTGGATCTAAAAAAAAAAAAAAAAAGTTGGTTGTGAACCTGAATAAATAAACAAATAAATAAAAGAAAAAAGATTGAATGTATATTTAGTTTTGATTGTGAATCCTTAAAATATATATATATATATATATATATATATGAGGAAATTAGTGGGTACTCATCCCCAACTCATCTCCTGTGAATATTTAAAGAATATCACTTACTCTTATGTAATGGATAAGAAAAAAAGGGATAAAATTCATATATTTAGATTGTGTCTCCATGAGCACCCATTGTCATCCCTAATTAAAATGCGTAGGCGGAACTATGACAATCATGTCCAGAAAAGAAGCGAACAACTCAATAATAGAATTATTTCAAATAAATTACAATATAAGGAGCTTTCCTTCTAGTTCTTTTGAAAATCAATGTTGCAGATGTAAAGCAAGATTTCATAGGTTTGAATATGCGTTCTTTTGGACATGGATCAAAATCATTGGACAATATTATTCGTTTAATTTTGGAGGACTCTTTTTGAAGTTTAGTTCGAAAAAAATTAATCTGAAATATAAAGTTGATACAGATAACTACAAATTTATGAAATTATTTCAAACAATGGGAACTTGGAGATGAATTTTTTCAAGTGAGGGAGAATGACGCAAATTGAAATTTTAAAAAAAATTATATATTTTATTTTCTTTTTAGTATTTAATTAGCATATCACCCGTGCTATATATGCACGGGACAAAATAATATATTTTTTAATTAAAATATGATAATTATATTTAATTTTTTTATATTATGTAAAATAAAAGTTAAATGAAAGTTAACAAATCGAGATTTTCTTAATTGTTTAAAATTAAGAAAATCAAAAAAATTAGTATGAGATATTGATCAAAAGGCTTCTCATTAAAAATTCTATTTTGCTTATATAAATGAGAGTATAAGATTCACTTTACGTAAGTAAAACAATTCACTTTTTCCTTTTTTTCTCGATGTGGGATTATAAAATAAAAATTAAATGAAAGATAGCCAATGGGAATTTTCTTAATTGTTTAAAAGTTAATAATTGTTTGGGCGGGTAGTTTATTTCGAATCAAGTAATCTTAACCATTTAATATTTAATTAGGTCAATCGTTAATTTATTTGGAATTAAACAAATTTAACCAATATATTTTGATAAAACTGCAAAAATCGCAGTTAAATCAGCGAATCAGTCAAACCAAAAACGGTTCACCTTATCGATTAGGTCAAAGGACCAACCAACTTATACAAAAATTAATTAATTAAAACTTTTAAATTTTATTTTAATTTTAAAATTTAAACTGTCTTGAACTGAAACATACACAGTACTACAATATTAAATGAGAGTATAAGGTTTATATAGTGAAACAACTCATTTTTTTTCACTTTTTCCTGATATGGGATTGTAAAATAAAAATTAATAGTTGTTTGGACGGGAAGTTCATTTCTAATCAAGCAATTTCAGTCGTTCAATTTTTAATAAGGTCAATCTTAGTTTATTTCAAATCAACCAACACTACAAGAAAAAGCACCTTTGGCGACTAAATTTTTAGTCGCCAAAAGTCCATATTTAGTCACCAAAAATCGACTTTTTAGTTTCCCCGACTATATTTTTAGTCGCCGGTTTTGTCGCAAATACACGGTCGCCGGAGGTATTGGCGACTAAACAAGTTTTAGTTGGCAAAAAATAGGTCTTTAGTGACCAAAGTTTTTGTCGCCAATAGTCAATTACACTTTTTAAAATTATACATTTACCGATTAATCTTTTAGTCGCCAATAGTCAATGAATCACCGACTAAACCTTTTAGTCGCTAAAATCGCCAAAGCTCATTCCGTGAAAAAAATAAATAAAAACTTTTCTTCCGTTGAGATTTGAACCACCAACCTCTCACATTCTAAACCTTAAGCAAAACACTCTCTCCACTATGCCTCTACAACACCACATGATTATATATGCAACATATATTATTTATATAGTATATTGACCCGTATTAATATAAAACTATATATATAAACATAATTATTTTTATTCAATATAATTTATGTAAAAAATAAATTATTTACTAAAAAAAAATAGGAGACCATTTTTGGCGACTAAATCTATTTTTTAGTCGCCAATTTTATACTTTTGGCAACTAATTATTTTTTAGTCGTTAAAAGAATTAATTCCCGCCTAAAACCTCCACTTTGGGCGACTAAACTGAATTTTAATCGCCAAAAACCTCCACTTTTGGCGATTAAACTGAATTTTAGTTGCCAATTGTAGACTTTTAGCTACTAAATTTTTTTTAGTAGCCAAAAAGCTTCACTTTTGGCTACAAAATTTAATTTTGTGGGTAAAACACGTATAATTGGCGACCAAACTATTTTTTAGTCGCCAAAACCTATACTTTTGGCTACTAAATTTTTTTAGTCGCCAAAAACCTTCACTTTTGGCTACTGAAATTTTTTTCGTCGTTACAACCCACATAATCGGCGACAAAACTGATTTTTAGTCGCCAATAACTATACATTTGGCTACTAATTCCATTTTAGTCGCCAATTCTGCTTTTTCTTGTAGTGCAAATCTAAGTAATATATTTTGATAAAACAATTAAAATCATAGTTAAATTAATGAATCAGTCAAACCCAAAACGATTCAGCCTAATCGGCTAAGTCAAAAGAGCAACCAATTTACAACAAAATTAATTAATTAAAACCTTTAAATTTTATTTTAAAATTTAATCCATCTTGAATTCAAATATACACAATATTATAATATTAAATTAGAGTATAAGATTCACTTTATATAAGTGAAACAACTCACTTTTTATTTATTTTCTCAATGTCAGATTGTAATTATTTAAGGTTAAATATTATGAGAGTTTCAAAATCTCATGCAAAATTATTTTTAAAATCAAAACGTCTATGTAGGATTGTACAATAAAAGTTAAATGGAAGCTAACCAATGGAGATTTTCTTAATTGTTTAAAATTAAGAAAATAAAAAAAAATGGTATTGATTATTGGAAACATAATCACTTTTTCCTAAAAATCTATTTTTGCTTATATAAATGGAAGCATAATATTCACTTTATATAAGTGAAACAATTCACTTTTTCCTTTTTTTTCCGATGTGAGATTGTAAAATAAAAGTTAAATGGATATGCACATTGAATTGCAAATTGAAACTGTGTTTACAAAAGCATCTTCACATTGCACCTTCACATAGCACATGTGATATGCTAAGAGTATTGTACATATGTTCTTAAACACACAAACAAAAAAAATTAGTGTTAATTATAGGGCTTCTCATCAAAAATCTTCTTTTACTTATATAAATGGGAGCATAACAGTCACTTCTATAAGTGAAACAATTCATTTTTTTTCTTTTTTTCCTGATGTGAAATTATAAAATAAAAGTTAAATATTGTTTAAAATTAAGAAATTTCAATAATTTATAAAAATTAGAGTATAACATTCACTTTATGTAAATGAAACAATTCATTTTTTTTTCTTTTTTTTTTCCCCCGATTTGGGATTGTAAAGTAAAAGGTAAATGGAAGCTAGCTAATGACAATTTTGTTAATTGTTTAAAATTAAGAAAATTCAATAATTTTTGAAGAGTGCTGCTATTAGCACCTGCCAAAATTCTTTGGACCCCCCATTTTATAATTTTTTATATTACAATTATACCCTAAAGTAAAATTACATTAAAAGACATTA
This sequence comes from Camellia sinensis, assembly GCF_055761805.1. Classification (NCBI taxonomy): domain Eukaryota; kingdom Viridiplantae; phylum Streptophyta; class Magnoliopsida; order Ericales; family Theaceae; genus Camellia; species Camellia sinensis. Next base: position 154,706,874 of record NC_138970.1, read on the forward strand.
TTAAATGGAACACCCACCTATCAATAAGAACTAATACTCTATAATACTGGACACCCACCCCCACCTCCAACTCCAACTCCAACTATACGTATTCCATGTTTGTACCTATTACTTTTCATAACCAACTAACATAAACCCTAAATCTATTATTTTTCATAATCATCTTAAATCATGAATGTGTCATCTTCATCACCATCATCAACGCTATTAAACTTGAAAGTTTTGCGTCAAGTATAACGTATACTTCATCACTTATTTCACTGTGTAGAGCAATGGAAGACGAGGACAACATTCTCAGTCGTTTATCTGTCTTGTATTAACATTCTCGGTCGTTTTCAGTCCTTCTTGTTTCGTTTGCGCTGTTCGGTACTGGTTTGCTGACTCTTAGAATTATGTTCGGTAATATAGTACTGAACATAATCCTTTTGTTCAATACATAGGTTTCGAACATTAATGCAGATAGTCAGTTATGTAATTTTCTTTGTTAAACTAACTTAGAATGGAAAAGAGTGAATTGGAATGGATTTAAGTTATGTATTTTGAATGGATTTAATTCATGTTATTTTAAGTTGTGAATTGGAATGGATTCAAGTTACTGTAGACACCCCATTTTTTACTGTCCTCAAGATTTGGATGTCACCATTTGAACACTCGGTGATCATCCATGTTCGTGTTCGTCTTGAGTTCTCGGAGGTCTCGGCCACGCGCCTTGCCTCAAGACCTCTTGACTTGCCTGTTTTGTGTTTAGTTTTGCACCAAACACTTGTGTTTTACTTTTGAGAAGCAGGGAATGGCTTGTTGGCCATCCCCACATCTCACCGGCCATGGCTTGAGGCCACCGGCCATTGTTTTGTTGCCATCGGCCAAATGTTTGGTCGGTCGGCACTCTGTTTGGTCGGTCGACCATTTATTTGGTCAATTTGACATTTTTGGCTGGCCGACCACTGTGCATCTGCTTTTGGCAGATATTTTGTACCAGCTGTGCTAGCTGGCACCCACTTTGCACCCCCTCCATACACGTGTATGGAGGGATTTCACTCTTGCTTAGCTTGTTTTGTAAGCTTTGCAAGAGTGATCCTCTATAAAGAGAGGCCTTCTCCTCCCTCCTTAGGGGTTACAAAAAAAGAGTTCCAGAGGTCTGAATTAGAGTTAGGTCTTGTGTATCTATCTATCTCTATATCTTTTGTTCTTTGTGTGTGTATTAAGGTGTTTTGTTCATAGTTTTGCACACAAACACATAGAGTTACACTTTTCTTTAGCTACTGAGGTACTAATGAGTGATTTTCAGAGTTCTTGAGTGGATTTAAGCTTGGAAAGGCCGCTGGAGCTCCATTCTTGAAGAGGTCTACAAGGGTGAGATTTTTCCCCCTTTATTCTCCATTTTTGCATAGGCTTTTAGCCATGTTTGACCCCTCTTAGGCCTTGTTTGGCCCCCATTTTGTGCTATTTAGGTGAGCTCCGGGACCACCTTGTTTGGGCCTCCTCACCACTGAAATCCAGAGGGATTTCAGTGGTAGGGATGGTGCTTTGAGGTCCTAAGAAGGAGAGGGTCATCCCCTCTCCTTGTTGTCTTCAAAAGTTGTCATTTTAGCCTCATGCGTGAGCACCATTGTTGAGTTCATGTTGGCCATATCTTAGCTAGTATTTGTGCTTATTTTGCCATGATATAGCACTATTTTAAGTTGGTTTAGACACACCATGCTTGCTTTGCATACTTGTCTTGTAATGCCATGAATTGCCTTAACATGCTTTGTGCTTTGAGCCTTGTTTCTAGCATGTTTTTGGCCTAACTTTGTGAAGCTTTTATGCATGTGTTAGTATGCTTAAGGTCTGTTTGGAGTTGTTTTGGCCATCCATGACATGCTTTGCATAGCCACCTTGCATTTTGGCTTGTTAGCCTTGGGTGTGTGAGTGTTGAGCATGCATTACTTGGCTTGTTTCAGTGGTTTGGCACCACTTATAACATCATTTCAGTCCTTGTGGTATGCTTGTATGCTTGCATTTGATGCTCCTTTAATGCTTCAAGAGGTTGGTATCTTATGCACCATGTTTGAACCCTTTTGCATGCCTTTAGACTTAGGCCATTTAGATGCTATCTAGGTGTACCTTTGACATTGTTTTGATTTTCCTTGGGGTGGTTTTGAGTCCTTATGGCCCTTTGGGACTTGCTTCATATAGTTATGGTTTAAGCCCCTTGGCTTACCTTGAGTTTTGGACATAGTTCCATGCCTTGCTTGCATTGATAGGTTGATTTGGCATCATTCCTCATGTATTTTCAGAGCTTGCTATGCTTGCCATTAGTCCATGTTTATCCTCTTTTAAGTGTGCTTAAAAGTTGCTTCTTTATGCTTAAGAGTTGGGCCATGTGTGCATGCATGTTTGTATGTGTTTTGGCTTTCATTTCCTTAGCATTTGGCCACTATTTTGGACCTAGTAGAGAGCTGTCCATCTTGGTGTAAGTCCCTCCTTTGCATATTGCATGCTCGCCTTGTGTGTTGTTGCATACTTGGCCTATCGCATGTGTTGCACGCTTGAATCACATCTCATTTAGCATGTTTTCTTCCTTTTGTCTTGGTTGCTTAACATGTTATGTGTCTTGCATGTTCGCATTGCATATTGCATGCTTGTTAGCTTGCACATGTTGTTACATGCCTTGCATGTTTGTTTGTTTAGGTTGTGTGCTTAGTACACATTACTTGCTTTCATGCACATGATTGCATACTTAGCTCACATGTCTAGGTTGCGTTGCATTGAGCATGCATGCCTTGTCTCTTGATCAAGTGATAGGGGTTGGGTCTTATGTGTTTGTTTGGTTTGTATTTCATTTGACATCAAAATGCATAACTTGGCCTCTTTGGCCATCACGCATTGAAATGCGCGATTGGTGGCCCGAGGGTCGAGGACCATCCTCCTTTGAGTCATGAACATGATAAGGAGGGTGTTTGTGCAAAAATTTGCTTGAAATGCATTACCATGCCATGTTTGCCGTCTACTGCTGTCAAAATAGGATTCTACAGATAAATATGGCCAGTCGACTGCATAAAGTGCCGATCAACCAATGATGGATGGCCGAGAGCTGAATATTTGGTTGATGACCCTTCTACCATGGTCGGTGATGTTTCCCCTTGGTCGGTGATGCTCCACAGTGTTCAGAGAGTGTTCCTTGGGACTTGTGCAATTTTCAGAAGAGCAGAGCAGGGTAAACAGAGGCAGCTTGTGCATGGTGACAGATTTCCGAGCAAACCCGAGCACACATGCATTGGACCCTCTTCCCGAGGCTGTTTTATTGCTTTCTTAGCTTAGTTAATTTGCTTAACTAGTTAAGTGGTCTGTAATAATTAATTAGCTTGTAGGTTAATTAATTTGTATTATTCTTTTGGTCCCTCCGAGTGAGGGTGAATGTGTAATAAGTGTGGGTGTGTGTGTGCATGTCTTCCAATCCCCATTTCTTTCTCCCTTTTATTTACCTGCTTTTGATGGTTAGTACTAGGGCAAATACCTTATGCTATGCATGCGTGCATTCATTCATCAGTATTGCATACACCGGGCTCGGCGCATCATGCAAACTGTATAGTATTTCAAATATAACTTGAATACATGTTACTTGTTTCATTTCACATACCATCCTAGGATTAGCCGAGCCTATTCTAGATTGCATTTTGCCTGTGATGTATTAGCCATTTAACATGGACTTGGATCATACGTTTGATTGCTAACATGTTCTTTGTTTTGGCTCGGAGTACGTTGTAAGTATTTATGCTTTAGCATCTCGCATGAGTGTGCTCATATGATATTACTGCTTGAATGCCTATGGGTGAAGGTTGGATTGCTTGAGTTGGAACAACTCGTTGAGATCCGTATTTTAGTCTACTTGCGAGTAGCAAATTTCAAACCATTTTCTGAACAAACGGATATGCAATGCTTTGTTCCAAATTAGGCGATCTAGTCTATACTTTTGTGTTGTGTGCATCACATAGTAAGACTAGCTAATTAATCGGAATAAGAACACATAACGTTTTCAAAACTAGATATCATGGTTAGTAGAGGCCGATCTTCGGATCGGGCGAGCGGGGGTGCTCATAGCTGACCTTCCCCAATCGTACCCAAGTTCTCGAGCCGAGGCAACTTTGGTGATGACGGACACGTGGCCTTAGGAAAACGAGTCAGGATTTCCTGAATTCCCCATAAAAAATATTTTGGTGGCGACTCTGTATCTGGCAAAGCAGTCCATGTTTGGCACTTCTTTCTAAAAATCTGTTTTCTCAAAACGATTTGCCGGATTTGGACTCTTTGGTGATTTATCAATCTCACATTGCACATTGTGAGATCATATTAAGAACCGTGACAATTCGAGAGTCCGAACTGTAGTAAACCCACAAACGAACAGAACGGCGAGGATTCATTCCTCCCGGGACATTCGGGGGACGTCTATAGTTTCTGGCGACTCTGCTGGGGAGGAGTTTAGAGAGCTTGACTCGAACTCATGATATCTTGTTTTAACTACACTTATGTGTTTCTTTGCATTGCATGTGCATTGGTGCGCCAAGGACACCATGTTTGCCATCTGCTATTCCTGAGCGGTTAGCCTGAGGTTACGTGCCATAAGGTTGACCGGTTACGGGCTCTGCCACGATGGGAACATAAACCCCGGTTTTACCGGGGCACCCTTTTAACCATTCGACCTAGTGCATATTCGGAATCCATAGTGACCATTCCAAGCTAAGACAGGTTGCTACCCGATTATAGGTTGTTTGAAACCGCTGCATGCGTAGTGAAACCCTAGTTCCTGACAAAATAGGACAGGGAAACCCTACCCCAACATTGGGGTGTTTTGGTTCTCATTTACTTGCTATGTGCTTTTAGAGTGTATCTCTACAGGAACGCACATATCAGTTTGCAAGTTTAGTACCAGGCCTGAGGGCATCAGTATCAGTGTTTTGGGAAATCGATTATATCTGCGGGTATCAGATTCAGTTTTTTTTTTGGGGCAGTGATTTTGGGGAACAGTGACCAGTAGTAGAGTATAGTTATTCAGCTACGCCTGTGTCTGTTCCGTTTGGGCTGAAATGCTGTTTATTTTCCCTTTCAGTTCAGAGATTTGGGTTCAGAGATTTGGTGTTCTCCTTCGCTGAGGCAAGGCAGATGTCTGATCCGTCAATCGCCGGTTGCATAATCTCCGTTCAAGTTCAGCGGACTTATGATGACCCAAAGTTCAGAGGAAATCGTGGTTATGGCAGCCGCATTAGACCATGGAACCATCTTGCAGGATGAGGCCAATGTTGAAGTACCACATCCGCCCAGGTTGCCTGCCGCGCGCCCGATCTGGGAGCCCCAGTTGTTCCAAGCTCGTGAGCCCACCACGTTTGAATTGATGGGAATGATTGGTGACCTTCAGAGGTCTGTGGCTGATCACGCTTATGGAATGTCGGCTCCGCCACCAAATGCACCATATGCCGAGAATTTTGTACCGCAGGAGCCCCCGCTATTGGGGCGAATTGTGATCGAGCTCAACCAACCTGAGGCTGTCCCAAGCTATGACCGTGACGTGCCAACAACAACCGGGTTTCGCTCTGATATAGCAACCCAAACCCTCGATCAGGCTGAGGCTAGAGGTAAGAACAAAGTGGGAACAAATGCTGATCTTGTTGAACAACTGCTGTGGGCAGTCGAGGCTTTGAAAGCTGGGGGGGATGAATAAGCAACAAGTACTCGCAGTCATGGCTAAGACTGTGGATGATGCTTTCCCTACTCCAACCGAAGGCAGTTCAAGCCAGACGGAAAATCGGGATAAGCCCTGTCATGCCAGAACAGTTCCTCCCACTCCCAACCCTACCCCTGGGAAAGATCAGAAAGCCAAGGCAGTGCCTGCCGACCCTTTCGCTAGTGCGTCTAGCAAGAACCCTCAGACTTCGAAGTATCTGCCTCGAGGGCGCGGAGTCTTTCATGCCCTCTACATGTCTTTGTCTAGGGCATTTCAAATTTTGGCTAAAAAGGGGCATCTTAAACCCCTCAAGCCTCGACCTCTCCCGAAAAATCTTCCTCTCACACATGATGCTACCTTGTACTGCGCGTACCACCAGCAAACCGGTCACAACACTGACGGTTGTTTCCGCCTTCACCACAAAGTGCAAGATTTGATCGACAATGAGGTCATCCTCCCACCCACCTCAACAAAGTCTATCACCTCTGAATTGTTGGATTTCGAGGATACTGCAAGTATGTGATCAGGGGTTGGACCACCTGCGGGCGGCGCTCGGTGTATTTCAGATGTGGCGTTTGGCACGCACTGTTGGGAGCATTTGCGAATGCAGTTTTGTAGTTTCTGGCTTGGGTATTGAGTCAGTTCTTTGTTTTTGTTTTGAGTCTGTCTCTTTGTCCTGAGTCAGTCTTTTTGCTTAAGGGTCTGTCTTGTTATGTCGAGTTAGTCCCATTGTATAGAATGTCAGGTGATTCCGGGGTTGTTGCCTCGAACACCGTTTTATTTTGTAATTACCCTTTTGTTTTCTTTTGAGTCTGTCTCTGCTGTGGAGCCAGTTGCAACCAGGAAATCTGAATGAAACAGCTGGGGCTATCATGTTTTCCGTGCCTATTGCTACTTCAAGCTAATTATGCCAGAAAATTTGAATGAAACGGCGGAGCATCTCACTTACTCTTCTGCACCTCGAGTTCATTGCATTGACCTAAGTTTTTTGAAACTTTTTTAACATTGTGGTGATGAAAACGAAGAGGAAGGAATTTCTCGGGATTTGCAAAACTTTGATCAAATTGAGAGAAAGAGAGGCATGCTAAGCCCTTAATGATTGAAATCGTGTTTGTTAACGTGAGTACTGAGAAGGACCCTGGCTTGATCTAGATTGGTTCCGCACTATCTTCAGCGCGAACGATTTGTCGCTTTCTTAAAAAAAATTCAAAAACAAAATGTTTTGCGCAGTCCTGCAAAGACCTGTGTGGAATCGCTCTTAAGATTGTGCAGCTTAGGATTGCTCTCAGCCTCAAGACTTGAGCCCTTGCTTTCAAACCCTAGACCTTAGTTCAGAATGTTCAACGGTCAACTACAACATGAGGCCTGCGTGGCCAAATTTGAAGCAGCCCTCGAACAAGAGGCCAAGAAAGTCAGATCAAGAAGATCAGACCTCATCAGAAGAAGCTTGCGAAGCTAGAACAGAAGCACCCCTCGAACTAGGGGCAAAAATGTCCGATGTGCTCGAAGAACCGAAGATGGATCCTTCTACAAGTCAATACAACAGCCACCCTCCCGGATACGGATGGCTTCAAGATCCTAAAACCATTTGGCATGGACTTGTTACACTTTTACCCTTTGAGAGGCTCGCTGGGCCGAAAACCTGGAAGGGCGACCCAGGCAAAAGTTAGAGTAAGAAAAAGAAAAGAAAAGAATACAAAAAAATGCAAAAAAAAAAAAAGATAATGAAAATATTTGAAAAAGAAAAGACAAAAATGAATGAATAAAAAGAATTGAAAAGAAAAGAAAAACAAAGCTCGCAAGGTTGAAAACCCGGAAGGGCGGCCTTGGCAAAAGTTAGAGCGTAGAAGATGAGGGTTAATACATGAGTGTACCTTAACCGGAACTACGTAAGGCTTGATTCCCATGTTTGGGATACGTAGGCAACTTCATCCTGAAGTCCAGCCACAAACACTTCCAAATCAAGTGTGTCCATGTAATGGTTTTGATCATCCTTGCCTTTTCTGAATCCGATAGTTCGGTTGTGACACAACCGGAACTACGTAAGGCTTGATTCCCATGTTTGGGATACGTAGGCAACTTCATCCTGAAGTCCAGCCCCACGCACTTTCAAAGTGACTGTGTCCATATATTGGTTTTGACCATCTTCGTCTTCTCTGTATCTGAGAGTTCGGTTGCGATCATCACTAATGAGGACTGACTACAGTATGCTGCGGCGTTATCCAGACAAGGGACAACTTTCCGTTGTCATGAGTCACCATCCAAACCAGGGGCAACTTTCTGTTGCCGTGCTGTGCCCTTTGGAACAAGGGGTAATTTTCCATTGCCTCCGATCCGAGGTTGTGCATCTCGAGAGTAAGTTCCGTGCTCGTTGAGTAGTGACCGTTTGTAAAAATAGTTTTTGAGAATATTTTACTGAGGTTGACTATTTTCTCGAAAATTATTCCATCTTTTCCAAAACTGGACCATTTTCTTAGACCCAAAAAAGGAAAATTTTCAGTGCTCATAGCCTGATTTGCATGATTTTAAATCAGAAAATCGAACAAGTATGTTAATCTAACTCTCATTTTGGTTAAATTTGTTTTAGTAGAAAACCAAACAAAAAATGGTCAAAATGATGAACTAGGGGCACAGTTGAGTCAGACTTCCTGTCTTTTCCCCATCGCCAGCATACTTGCCAGAAAAAGCACAACTGGAGCTGTCTGTAAAGGGCTAAGAGCTCTCTCACCCTCCGAGCAACGAGGTATCAAGCCAAGTACGAAGCACGAGTCGGAATGGATTAAGATACTCCATTCCCTCATCCGGAGCATCGACTAGACGTTGCCGGAAGAAGTAGCTGCGAGCTAACAGTATTGGGCATGAGCCCATAACCTCTTGTATATTCACCGACTATATCTGGGGAGGGATGAAAAAAATGAGAAAGTAAAGAATAGAGAGATGTGCGCTGAGAAAAAAAGTGAGCAAAAGGGTTTTGAGAGAAAAACTGAGCCTGAGGGCCGAGTGATGCGAGAATCACAAATGGGAAGAGGGTGGGAAATAATACCCAGAGAAACTGGCTCCTTGTGATCTGAGAAGTCTCTTGTTTTTATAGCGCGTCTGTGTGTCGTGTCTTTTGTTTTGTTTCCCTTAACTCTTGTTTTGGGTCTGTTCCGAGTGTGTCTCGTTGTGTTTAGGTTGTATACCTTTGGTTGAGTCGTAGTATACTGTGTTCAGTCGTAGGCTCAATACCCGGTTGAAAACCCTCTTCTCAAATCATTTATGCTCAGAGTGCTGTGCCATTCTCCACATTTGTGCAAAGTAAGATTGGTTCTTTCAACAACCGCAAGGTCTAACCCAGGACATGTCAAAACAGCAGAACCAGGACCTATCTGAAGCTTTTGGGTTTCGGATTGCGAAGCGAGAATTTTTGGAGCATCTGAGTGTGTTTCAACTTCTGCTGATTTCAAAATGAACCGTGTATCCAGAATGGGTAATATGCTGCTGTGGGCTATGAGTTCAGAATGAGCAGTTTTCAGAATGTGCTGTGTGTTCAGAATAAGCAGTGCGTTGTATGAACTGTGTGTATAGGCTGTATGCAGAGTAAACCAAGCACTGTGTTATGGGCTGTGTGTTTAGAATGAGCAGTTGGTTGTATGAGTTGTTTTGTCATTAATTGGTTCACTACCTGGTTATTACAATACAAGTGTTTGATTTTCAAACAAAAGATCAATCTCATTTACGTTGAGGTGTAATATGATGCAATGTGATGCGATGTATGAAATACACAAATGTAAGACTTTTTCAAACAAAAAGTTTGTTTCATTTCATCATCTTTTCAAGTACAAAGTTTTGAAGAAAATAAAACCTGTCTGTGACAGTACAAGGTACTCAAGCTACCAGCAAAAAAGAAAAAGAAAAACAAAAAGAAAAAAACAGCAAAAATCTGGATCAGTATCGATCATCTTAGGCCTGAGAGTCTGTCCTCGTCCTCTTCCTGGACAAAGGTCCAGGAGCTTCATCGCCACCTCCATAGTCTGAGCCCGAGTCCGAGTCATCTCCGGTCTCCTCCTCAGATGCCTCCGCCTCCGTCTCTGCCTCGGACTCGTCATCATCTGGGATCGGCGCTCGAGAGCTACTCCCAACATGAGTGCGCCCCACTTTGGTGCGGGGGAATACTGTGCCACCTCGCCCTCTTCCTCGAGCAGGAACAAAAGGCCCAACCGAAGCACCTCCTGCAGTAGAAATCTGGAATAGAGGCTGAAAAGCACAAATGACAAACGCATCAGTATGCTACGCAAAAGTAGAGTATGAATGCTGTGAGTAGTGTATCAGTACAGAATGCAGTGTATGAGTACAGTGAATGAATACAGAATGCAGTGACTGAGTGCAGTGTATGAATGCCGTGAGGGCTGTGTATCAAGTGTTGTGTTGATAAGTGCGATACATCAGATTGTGTAAAGTTTGAGTTGGTGGTCAGAAAGACTTATCGGGATACTATAAAGGGCCAGCAGGTCTAAGCTCCACTGGAGCATCCCCATCATGGAGGCATTCAACTCCAGGGACTGGCGAGTGTACTCGGAGGAAGCTTGCAAAAGTGTTAGAAATATTAGTATTCGGCGGAATATCAAGAGAAATGAAATAAAAGGACTGTACAAAATGCAGTAGTACATACCGGGGGCAAGTCGTAGAAACCAACCAGCTCGTGATCAGCCGGAGGGGGAGTGATAGGGATCTGATAAGTCTCCCCACTCTGCCCTCTATATGTCATCATCGTGGGCAACGCCGGCCATCCAGCTCCCCGCCCTCTCCGAGGCCCACTCCTGCCACGGGCCCGAGCCATCCTAGGTGCTCCTGTCCCTACTCCCACTCTCGCTCCAGCCGCTAGCCGCAGGCCTCTCTCTCTCAGCCCGACAGCCACTGCTCAGAGGCCGCATGATGTAGGTTTGGACGTACTCTGCATAGTCGTCCTCACCTCTAAAGCCCTTCGCCTCCCATCCGATCATGTAATCGGCCATCTCATGTGGGGGGTTTCTCTCTGTCTGCCTCATGTCGATAGGAGGTGGACTCGGGGCTATCTGCTCTAGTAAACCTAAGGTCTGGCGCAGGAAGCGCTCGCCTAGGTACCAAGCCCGACAAACCGGGCCCTCCAGCAGAATCCTAAACCAGGCAATCTCCTCAGCACCAGCATACCGCTCCCGAACTGCGGCTAGCAACGGAGCCCAAGGCTGCCAGGTGATCTGTAAATAATACACATTTGGTTATCTACCATTATCGAAAGAACAATGCAAAGCGAAGCTTGAAATAAGCTCTAAAGTTGAACATACCTCTGCGGCGGTGATGGTGTCGAAATAGCGGCGGAAGAATATGAAAGACTCCCAGGGTCTTCACACGCATCTCACGTCAAAACGGCGGGAGAATGGAACGCCGAGGGAGGTCTCCTCGTCTGGCACTGGGGCAAGCCTCGGGAAGTAGGCATAGACCCATAACTGCAGAGCAAATATCAGTATGCTTATTAGATAAAGCAGAATGCAAAATAAAACAGAAATTGTAGAACCGTGTATTGTGCAGTGTATTGTGCAGAGTGTACAGTGTGTGCAGTATACAGTCAGTGTAAAGCAGATTGCATGTTTGCAGTATGTGCAGTGTATAGTCAGTTGGCATCAGATTGTGCAGTATGTGAAGTATTGTGCAGTATACAGTCAGTGTAAAGCAGATTATATGTGTGCCGTGTGTGCAGCATACAGTCAGTGTGAGGCAGACCGCAGTGTGTGCAGTGTACAGAATACAGATAATGTAGAGCAGAAATGTAAAACAGAGAAAGAGCATGTACCTCCCAAGCCCGCCAGTACCCTCCGAGCAACTGTCCGCTGAGGCGAGAGGATAAACTCATGTAGCTGTACAGTGTGGCCAAGCCTGCGCCACCCCAGTCATAGCAGCGGATCCGCATGACGTCTACTAAAGCGCTCAGCGAACAGAGGGGCACAATGTTCGCCCGGTCGGCGAAGAGGGTCGTCCCCAGCAAGAACATAAGGAAGCCACGTGCATATTGTTCCGCCTCCTCCTGAGCCATCGGCGCCTCCTCAGCTAAGGCTGGCTGAATCCTGAAGTGGTCCTTGAACCATGAATATTTGACAAATCTTGGACGGGGAAGAGGCGGTAGGTCGCCAAGAAAGTACATCTGAGCGGCCTCCCACTCGTCCATGTCTGTATCGAAGGGGATCGGATCACCCCCTACCCCGATGCTGGTGAGCATCGAGAAGTCGAAGGGAGTCATTGTCATGTCTCCCGTGGCGAAAAAGTGGAAGGAATCGATAGTGTCCCACCACCTCTCCACCAGAGCGGCAAGAAGAGGCCTGCTCGCAGTAAGGCGCAACAGTCCCCTGCAGAAAGTGCTGAAGCCGGCCTGATCAACAATATGGCAGACCGCGTCCGGTAGCTCCATATACCATCCTCTGGCAGCGACATTCCCATACCCCCGGAAGGCATGGGAATCCCCCTGTATTCAAAAGCAAACAGTTGCGAAGTAATATTAAATGTACAGTTTTGAAGAACAGTCAAAATTGATGCAAATACAGCGTGTGTGCACGTTTTCAGATTCAAACAGATATCGGGTGCCGGTGTGCTCGAAGTGAACTACAGCATATGATGTATCAGTGTGTTCAAGTGGTTCAGTGAAAATGCAGCATGTGTGCACGTTTTCAGGTTCAAACAGATATCGGGTATCAGTGTTCTCACAGATGAATTACAGTGTATAATATATCGGTGTATCCGGGCTAAGCAGTTAAAGAACAGAATCAACTATTGCAGTTATGTTCTACATTGCAAAAATAAAATCGAGGGAAAACTGTACCTCAGAAGCACTGAAAGACAGATGTGACTCTGGCTCGCGCAGAAGAAGCTCTCGTGGCACGCCCCTATCAAAACTCTTGAACTGGCGAAGACCATCAAGAGGCAGCACGTGAATCGCCGGCTTATAGGTCGTCGAGTCAAACGGTCGGACACTGAGAGGCAAGAGCTCGGCCTCGGGGTCCATCTCCTGCTCCGGAGGAGTCCCGCCTCGTGGAATATCATCCGCCATGCCGAGAATGGTGTGAAAATGGCCGGAAGAGTGAAAACTGGGCAAGAATACGAAAAGTCAACTAAAAAGTCAACCATGGGAGGGTGAAAAATGGCCAAAAAGGTCGGGGTGTGGAAAAGGCACAGAGATCAAGGAAAACTCGAGGGAAACAAACCCCGAGTGGTGGAAATCGAGAAAGAGACACCAAAACAAAGATTTGTTCGGTTCAAAATGTTCGAAATGCGAAAGAGTTCGCGAATCGAACGATGAAATGGGCCCTAAAACCGAGGAAAATGGAGAATAGAAGGTTGGAAAATAACCTAGAGGAAGAGGGAAAGGGTTTTCCAGTTTGTGGGAAGTGAGAAATGAGGGCTATAAGCCCTATTTTTAAAGACCCGTGCTGAATTGACCAAACGGCCCCAATCCAGGCAATATTTGGCCGGTCGGCCACATATTTGGCCGATGGCATTGTTTTGTGGCCGATGGATGGCCGGTGACCTCCCTCGATGGCCGGTGAGTCTCCTACACCTTTTTTTAGGTCTTTGATGTGGTTTGGGGCCTCCATTACTCAACACAGTGCAAGAAAATACATTTTCGAAGCTTAACCGGTCTCTGTGCCATGTCTTCTATGCGTAGCACTCGAATACGTGCAAGGTGTATCCTTTTTGTATCCTTTTGTCTCTTGAGAGACTCAGAAATTGCTTTACATAGGTTTTGTCGCGAACGCGCGTTGAGTTATACGTCATTTCACTCGTATTGTCATGCTTATCATACTTACATTGTTATGCATTTTAATATCGGTCTAGGAGACCTTAAATCCTCTAAAGGTGCAAGTCCTTTGGTGTTTGTCGTGCCTGAACGACTCTTGGCGGGTTTTATCTTAGGTTGCGTTGTCATGCACGCCACACTCGCATTGTCATGCACACACCTTGTGCATTGTAGCGCACGCCATACTTGCATTGTTATGCATCTTCTTTAGGCCGCATCGTCATGCGCTGCTTACATGCATTGTCATGCATGATCCTTATCACGCGTTGTCTTGCGCACCTTACATGCATTATCGTGCATCTTCCTTACCTCGCATTATCATGCGCAGTTCATTTGCATTGTCATACGTGTCTCATGTGCATTGTCATTATCATGCATTTTTCATTCGTATTTCAAAAGACAAAAACAAAAAAATGCATTATCATTTGCATTTCAAAAAAAAAAAAAAACAACAACAACAACAAAAAAAACCAAAAAAACAAACATGCATTGTCATGCATCATTGTAAATAGTGCATTGTCATGCATTTCATTGTAAATATTACATTCCATTGCATATTGTATATATTGCATTATAGCTTGCATGCATTTATTGCATCACCTCCATTTACGGCTTGTGCCTTTCCATGTTGAGCGTGGTCGGGTATGTGCCCGTACTCTTCGCGTTGAAGCACGGTTATGATATTATGTGTACGCACCTAGTGTTGTGGGTGACGGCACCGTTTCCGTGTTAAACGTGGTCTGTATGTGTCCATGCCTTTCCTAGGCAAGATACGGTTTGGCCGCAGGCCATATCCACTGCATCCATTGCATTTTAACTAGTAAATATTGCATTGTACATAGCTTGCATTGTCATGCATCTTTCCTTACATGCATTGTAGTGCATTCTTTCTTACTTTGCATTGTCATGTATTTCCTTACTGCATCATTTAGTATGTAGGTTTCATTGTAAATAGTGCATTCTCATGCACTTCATTATAAATATTACATTCCATTGCATATTGTATATATTGCATTGTAGCTTGCATGCATTTAGTGCATCACCTCCATTTACGGCTTGCACCTTTCCATGTTGAGCTTGGTCTGGTATGTGCCCGTACTCTTCACGTTGAAGCACGGTTATGATATTATGTGTACACACCTAGTGTTGTGGATGACGGCACCATTTCCGTGTTAAACGTGGTCTGTATGTGTCCATGCCTTTCCTAGGCAAGATACGGTTTGGCCGCGTGCCTTATCCATTGTAAATATTACATTCCATTGCATATTGTATATATTGCATTGTAGCTTGCGTGCATTCATTGCATCACCTCCATCTACGGCTTGCGCCTTTCCATGTTGAGCCTGGTCTGGTATGTGCCCGTACTCTTCGCGTTGAAGCACAGTTATGCTATTATGTGTACGCCCCTAGTGTTGTGGGTGACGGTACCGTTTCCGTGTTAAACGTGGTCTGTATGTGTCCATGCCTTTCCTAGGCAAGACACAGTTCGACCGCAGGCCTTATCCATCATAAATATTACATTGCATATTGTATAAATTGCATTGTAGCTTGCATGCGTTCATTGCATCACCTTCATCTATGGCTTGCGCCTTCCCATGTTGAGCTTGGTCTGGTATGTGCCCATACTTCTCACGTTGAAGCACGGTTATGATATTATGTGTACGCACCTAGTGTTGAGGGTGACGGCACCATTTCTGTGTTAAACGTGGTTTGTTTGTGTCCATGCCTTTCCTAGGCAAGATATGTTTTGGTCACGCGCCATATCCATTTCATTCATTGCATTATAGTGTGGTGTTTTGCGTCCAGCATTTAGGATCATAGTCTTTCCTTAGTAGAGCATTCCCCACTTATATCATCCCACCCAATTACTTGTATCTTGTGTTCCGTCTACACACTCATAGTTCTGCATGTGTACGCGCCTATTCCACTGCTGGTATTGTGGTTTGAGGGTGTCGGCACCTTTTCTATGGTAGACGGACTTTGTATCTCCATCATCTTTATGATATTTGTGTGGTTTTGAACTGCTTATGGTTTGATCATGTTTCAATTGCATTGCATATCATTTGCATTGTTTATATATAGTTTTTTATATATTGCATTATCATTTTGCATCCATTCCGCATTGTTATGCGTTGTCACACATAGGTTGCATTGTCATGCACTCCTTCACTTACGTTGTTACGCAGCTTAGATTGCATTGTTATGCATGTTGCTAACGATATCGTACCTGTTAAGTTTTCTTTCTCTTTCAGGCACAATATTGTATGTACGGTTCATTTGAAGCTGGTGCAACCAGGCAAGCCGCACAGGTATTGTATTCTCCGTGTGAGGCATATCGAGAATTGAATAATTCTCTTACATCCTTTTTGCATTATAATGTAGCTTGGTTCTTGCTTAAAACTGTTGCATGTTATGCTTCGTTACAGCTTTCTTTGCATGATCATGAGTTATGTTCGGCTTCTTGCATTGTCAGTTGCATTTTGCCCCCGCCTTCGGGTGCATATCTGTATTGTCTTGCATGTTTGTCTAAGTCTTCGGCCTTGTCAAAAATGGGTCGTCTTTGGGCTTTGACACGCACTCCCGTCATTGTTATGACTTACGAGTTCTGTCAAAGAGGGGCAACTGTAGACACCCCATTTTTGACCGTCCTCAAGACTTGGACTTCTCCATTTGAACACTCGGTGATCATCCATGTTCGTGTTCGTCTTGAGTTCTCGGAGGTCTCAGCCACGCGCCTTGCCTCAAGATCTCTCGACTTGCCTGTTTTGTGTTTGGTTTTGTACTAAACACTTGTGTTTTGCTTTTGAGGAGCAGGGAATGGCTTGTTGGCCATCCCCACATCTCACCGGTCATGGCTTGAAGCCACCGGCCATTGTTTTGTTGCCATTGGCCAAATGTTTGGTCGGTCGGCACTCTATTTGGTCGGTCGACCATTTATTTGGTCAATTTGGCATTTTTGCCTGGCCGATCACTGTGCATCTGCTTTTGGCAGATATTTTGTGCCAGCTGTGCTAGCTGGCACCCACTTTGCACCTCTTCCATACACGTGTATGGAGGGATTTCACTCTTGCTTAGCTTGTTTTGTAAGCTTTGCAAGAGTGATCCTCTATAAAGAGAGGCCTTCTCCTCCATCCTTAGGGGTTACAAAAAAAGAGTTCCAGAGGTCTGAATTAGGGTTAGGTCTTGTGTATCTATCTATCTCTATATCTCCCTCTCTTTTGCTCTTTGTGTGTGTATGAAGGTATTTTGTTCATAGTTTTGCACACAAACACCTAGAGTTACACTTTCCTTTAGCTACTGAGGTACTAAGGAGTTATTTTCAGAGTTCTTAAGTGGATTTAAGCTTGGAAAGGCTGCTGGAGCTCCATTCTTGAAGTGGTCTACAAGGGTGAGATTTTTCCCTCTTTATTCCCCATTTTTGCATAGGCTTTTAGCCATCCTTCCATCTGTTTTTAAGCTTAACTTATAACATATAAAAGTTCTGATTTTAAGTGCTTAAAATAGTTTTTTAAGGTTATTTTGGTGTTTGGGGTTGTTTGACCCCTCTTAGGCCTTGTTTGGTCCTCATTTTGTGCTATTTTGGTGAGCTCCGGGACCACCTTGTTTGGGCCTTCTCACCACTGAAATCCAGAGGGATTTCAGTGGTGGGGATGGTGCTTTGAGGTCCTAAGAAGGAGAGGGCCATCCCCTCTCCTTGTTGTCTTCAAAAGTTGTCATTTTAGCCTCATGTGTGAGCACCATTATTGAGTTCATGTTGGCCATATCTTAGCTAGTATTTGTGCTTATTTTGCCATGATATAGCACTGTTTTAAGTTGGTTTAGACACACCATGCTTGCTTTGCATACTTGTCTTGTAATGCCATGAATTGCGTTAACATGCTTTATGCTTTGAGCCTTGTTTCTAGCATGTTTTTGACCTAGCTTTGTGAAGCTTTTATGCATGTGTTAGTATGCTTAAGGTCTGTTTGGAGTTGTTTTGGCCATCCATGACATGCTTTGCATACCTACCTTGCATTTTGGCTTGTTAGCCTTGGGTGTGTGAGTGTTGAGCATGCATTACTTGGCTTGTTTCAGTGGTTTGGCACCATTTATAACATCATTTCAGTCCTTGTGGTATGCTTGTATGCTTGCATTTGATGCTCCTTTAATACTTCAGGAGGTTGGTATCTTATGCTCCATGTTTGAACCCTTTTGCATGCCTTTAGACTTAGGCCATTTAGATGCCATCTAGGTGTGCCTTTGACCTTGTTTTGATCTTCCTTGGGGTGGTTTTGAGTCCCTATGGCCCTTTGGGACTTGCTTCATATAGCTATGGTTTAAGCCGCTTGGCTTACCTTGAGTTTTGGACATAGTTGCATGCCTTGCTTGCATTGATAAGTTGATTTGGCATCATTCCTCATGTATTTTCAGAGCTTTCTATGCTTGCCATTAGTTCATGTTTATCCTCTTTTAAGTGTGCTTAAAAGTTGCTTCTTTATGCTTAAGAGTTGGGCCATGCGTGCATGCATGTTTGTATGTGTTTTGGCCTTCATTTCCTTAGCATTTGGCCACTGTTTTGGACCTAGTAGAGAGCTGTCCATCTTGGTGTAAGTCCCTCATTTGCATGTTGTTGCATGCTCGCCTTGTGCGTTGTTGCATACTTGGCCTATCGCATGTATTGCACGCTTGAATCACATCGCATTTAGCATGTTTTCCTCCTTTTGTCTTGGTTGCTTAACATGTTATGTGTCTTGCATGTTTGCATGCTCGTATTGCATATTGCATGCTTGTTAGCTTGCACATGTTGTTACATGCCTTGCATGTTTGTTTGTTTAGGTTGTGTGCTTAGTACACATTACTTGCTTTCATGCTCATGATTGCATACTTAGCTCACATGTCTAGGTTGCATTGCATTGAGCATGCATGCCTTGTCTCTTGATCAAGTGATAGAGGTTGGGTCTTATGTGTTTATTTGGTTTGCATTTCATTTGACATCAAAATGCATAACTTGGCCTCTTTGGCCATCACGCATTGAAATGCGCGATTGGTGGCTCGAGAGTCGAGGACCATCCTCCTTTGAGTCATAAACATGATAAGGAGGGTGTTTGTGCAAACATTTGCTTGAAATGCATTACCATGCCATGTTTGCCCTCTGCTGCTGTCAAAACAGGATTCTGCAGATAAATATGGCCAGTCGACTGCATAAAGTGCCGATCGACCAATGATGGATGGCCGAGAGCTGAATATTTGGTCGATGACCCTTCTACCATGGTCGGTGATGTTTCCCCTTGGTCGGTGATACTCCACAGTGTTCAGAGAGTGTTCCTTGGGACTTGTGCAATTTTCAGAAGAGCAGAGCAAGGTAAATAGAGGCAGCTTGTGCATGGTGACAGATTTCCGAGCAAACTCGAGCACGCATGCATTGGACCCTCTTCCCGAGGCTGTTTTATTGCTTTCTTAGCTTAGTTAATTTGCTTAACTAGTTAAGTGGTCTGTAATAATTAATTAGCTTGTAGGTTAATTAATTTGTATTATTCTTTTGGTCCCTCCGAGCGAGGGCGAATGTGTAATAAGTGTGGGTGTATGTGTGCATGTCTTCCAACTCCCATTTTTTTCTCCCTTTTATTTACCTGCTTTTGATGGTTAGTACTAGGGCATATTTAATTTAGCATACCTTATGTTATGCATGCGTGCATTCATTTATCAGTATTGCATGCACCGGGCTCGGCGCATCATGCTAACTGCATAGTATTTCAAATCTAACTTGAATACATGTTACTTGTTGCATTTCACATGCCATCCTAAGATTAGCCGAGCCTATTCTAGATTGCATTTTGCCTGTGATGCATTAGCCATTTAACATGGACTTGGATCATACGTTTGATTGCTAACATGTTCTTTATTTTGGCTCGGAGTACACTGTAAGTATTTATGCTTTAGCATCTCGCATGAGTGTGAATGTTAACATGACAGCATGCTTACCATGTGGCTATTTGCTCATGTGATATTACTGCCTGAATGTCTGTGGGTGAAGGTTGGATTGCTTGAGTTGGAACAACTTGTTGAGATCTGTATTTTAGCCTACTTGCGAGTAGCAAATTTCAAACCATTTTCCGAACAAATGGATATGCAATACTTTGTTCCAAATTAGGCGATCTAGTCTATACTTTTGTGTTGTGTGCATCACATAGTAAGATTAGCTAATTAATCGGAATAAGAACACATAACATTTTCAAAACTAGATATCATGGTTAGTAGAGGCCGATCTTCGGATCGGGCGAGCGGGGGTGCTCATAGCTGACGTTTCCCAATCGTATCCAAGTTCCCGAGCTGAGGCAACTTTGGTGATGACGGACACATGGCCTTAGGCAAACGAGTCAGGGTTTCCTAAATTTCCCAATAAAAAATATTAGGTGGCGACTCTGTATCTGGTAAAGCAATCCATGTTTGGCACTTCTTTCTAAAAATCTGTTTTCTCAAAACGATTTGCCGAATTTGGACTCTTTGGTGATTTATCAATCTCACATTGAACATTGTGAGATCAAATTAAGAACCATGACAATTCAAGAGTCTAAACTGTAGTAAACCCACAAACGAACAGAACGGCGGGGATTCATTCCTCCCGGGACGTTCGGGGGACGTCTACAGTTTCTGGCGACTCTGCTAAGGAGGAGTTTAGAGAGCTTAACTCGAACTCGTGATATCTTGTTTTAACTACACTTATGTGTTTCTTTGCATTGCAAATGCATTGGTGCGCCTAGGACATCGTGTTTGCCATCTGCTATTCCTGAGCGGTTAGCCTGAGGTTGCGTGCCATAAGGTTGACCAGTTACGGGCTCTACCACGATGGGAACACAAACCCTGATTTTATCAGGGCACCCTTTTGACCATTCGACCTAGTGCATATTCGGAATCCATAGTGACCATTCCAAGCTAAGACAGGTTGCTACCCGATTATAGGTTGTTTGAAACCGCTGCGTGCGTAGTGAAACCCTAGTTCCTGACAAAATAGGACAGGGAAGCCCTACCCCAACATAGGGGTGTTTTGGTTTTCATTTACTTGCTATGTGCTTTTAGAGTGTATCTCTACAAGAACGCACATATCAGTTTGCAAGTTTAGTACCAGGCTTGAGGGCATCAGTATCAGTGTTTTGGGGAATCGGTCATATCTACGGGTATCAAATTCAGTTTTTTTTGGGAGCAATGATTTTGGGGAACAGTGACCAGTAGTAGAGTATAGTTATTCAGCTACGCCTGTGTCTGTTCCGTTTGGGCTGAAATGCTGTTTATTTTTCCTTTCAATTCAGAGATTTGGGTTCAGAGATTTGGTGTTCTCCTTCGCTGAGGCAAGGCAGACGTCTGATCCGTCAATCGCCGGTTGCATAATCTCCGTTCAAGTTCAGCGGACTTATGATGACCCAAAGTTCAGAGGAAATCGTGGTTATGGCAGCCGCATTAGACCAAGGAACCATTTTGCGGGATGAGGCCAATGTTGAAGTACCAGATCTGTCCAGGTTGCCTGCCGCGCGCCCGATCTGGGAGCCCCAGTTGTTCCAAGCTCGTGAGCCCACCACGTTTGAATTGATGGGAATGATTAGTGACCTTCAGAGGTCTGTGGCTGATCTCGCTTACGGAATGTCGGCTCCGCCACCAAATGCATCATATGCTGGGAATTTTGTACCGCCAGAGCCCCCACTATTGGGGCAAATTGTGATCGAGCTCAACCAACCTGAGGCTGTCCCAAGCTATGACTGTGACATGCCAACAATAACCGGGTTTCGCTCTGATATAGCAACCCAAACCCTCGATCAGGCTGAGGCTAGAGGTAAGAACAAAGTGGGAACAGATGCTGATCCCGTTGAACAACTGCTATGGGCAGTCGAGGCTTTGAAAGCCAGGGGGATGAATAAGCAACAAGTACTCGCAGTCATGGCTAAGAATGTGGATGATGCTTTCCCCACTCCAACCGAAGGCAGTTCAAGCCAGGCGAAAAATCGGGATAAGCCCCGTCATGCCAGAACAGTTCCTTCCACTCCCAACCTTACCCCTGGGAAAGATCAGAAAGCCAAGGCAGTGCCTGCCGACCCTTTCGCTAGTGCGTCTAGCAAGAACCCTCAGACTTCGAAGTATCTGCCTCGAGAGCACAGAGTCTTTCATGCCCTCTACATGCCTTTGTTTAGGGCATTTTAAATTTTGGCTAAAAAGGGGCATCTTAAACCCCTCGAGCCTTGACCTCTCCCAAAGAATCTTCCTCTCACACATGAAGCTGCCTTGTACTGCGCGTACCACCAGCAAACCGGTCACAATAGCGACGGTTGTTTCCGCCTTTGCCACGTAGTGCAAGATTTGATTAACCATGAGGTCATCCTCTCACCCACCTCAGCAAAGTCTGTCACCGTTGAATTGTTGGATTTCGAGGATACTGCAAGTATGTGATCAGGGGTTGGACCACCTGCGGGCGGCGCTCGGTGTATTTCAGATGTGACGTTTGGCATGCACTGTTGGGAGCATTTGCGAATGCAGTTTTGTAACTTTTGGCTTGGGTGTTGAGTCAGTTCTTTGTTTTTGTTTTGAATCTGTCTCTTTGTCCTGAGTCAGTCTTTTTGCTTAAGGGTCTGTCTTGTTATGTCGAGTCAGTCCCATTGTATAGAATGTCAGGTGATTCCGGGGTTGTTGCTTCAAACACCGTTTTGTTTTGTAATTACCCTTTTGTTTTCTTTTGAGTCTGTCTCTACTGTGGAACCAGTTGCAACCAAGAAATCTGAATGAAACAACTGCGGCTATCTTGTTTTCCGTGCCTATTGCTACTTCAAGCTAGTTGTGCCAGAAAATTTGAATGAAACGGCGGAGCATCTCACTTACTCTTCTGCACCTCGAATTCATTGCATTGACCTAAGTTTTTCGAAACTTTTTTAACACAGTGGTGATGAAAACGAAGAGGAAGGAATTTCTCGGGATTTGCAAAACTTTGATCAAATTGAGAGAAAGAGAGGCATGCTAAGCCCTTAATGATATGTTTGTTAACGTGAGTACTGAGAAAGACTCTGGCTTGATCCAGATTGGTTCCGTACTATCTTCAGCACGAGCGATTTGTCGCTTTCTTAAAAAAATTTCAAAAACAAAATGTTTTGCGCAATCCTGCGAAAACTTGTGTGGAATCGCTCTTGAGATTGTGCAGCTTAGGATCGCTCTCAGCCTCAAGACTTGAGCCCTTGCTTTCAAACCCTGGACCTTAGTTCAGACAACGGTCAACTACAACATGAGGCCTACGTGGCCAAATTTGAAGCAGCCCTCGAACAAGAGGCCAAGAAGTCAGATCAAGAAGATCAGACCTCATCAGAAGAAGCTTGCGAAGCTCGAACAGAAGCACCCCTCGAACTAGGGGCAAAAATGTCCGATGTGCTCGAAGAGCCGAAGATGGATCCTTCTACAAGTCAATACAACAGCCATGCTTCGAAATCCTAAAACCATTTGGCATGGACTTGTTACACTTTTACCCTTTGAGAGGTTCACTGGGCCGAAAACCCGGAAGGGCGACCCAAGTAAAAGTTAGAACAAGAAAAAGAAAAGAAAAGAATACAAAAAAATGCAAAAAAAAAAAAAAAGAGAATGAAAAGATTTGAAAAAAAAAAAAAGAGAATGAAAAGATTTGAAAAAGAAAAGACAAAAATGAATGAATAAAAAAGAATTGAAAAGAAAAGGAAAACAAAACTCGCAAGGTTGAAAACCCGGAAGGGCGGCCTTGGCAAAAGTTAGAGCGTAGAAGGTGAGGGTTAATACACAAGTGTACCTTAACCGGAACTACATAAGGCTTGATTCCCATGTTTGGGATACGTAGGCAACTTCATCCTGAAGTCCAGCCACAAACACTTCCAAGTCAAGTGTGTCCATGTAATGGTTTTGATCATCCTTGCCTTTTCTGAATCCGATAGTTCGGTTGTGACACAACCGGAACTACGTAAGGCTTGATTCCCATGTTTGGGATAGGTGGGCAACTTCATCCTGAAGTCCAGCCCCACACACTTTCAAAGTGACTGTGTCCATATATTGGTTTTGACCATCTTCGTCTTCTCTGTATCCGAGAGTTCGGTTGCGATCCTCACTAATGAGGACTAACTACAGTATACTGCAGCGTTAGCCAACAGGAATGAGAGAGGCATAGTTTAGGTTGGTGAATTTATCATACTTGATCATTTTGTAAACTCATATGCATATTAAAAAAAAAAAATCAAATTCATTATTATTTATTTTTAAAAATTAAATATAATAAAATTACGTGATTATAAATGATAGTCTTGCTCAAAGTAAATCGAATTTTAATTTGTTCAGAATGTTACTAATTGTGTGAGTGATTTTCTGACCACACTGCCCGTTTAGTAACCAGCTGGAGAGCACTGGCAGAATAGATGGCACCTGGCTGACCTACAACAGAAAAAGAAGATTTCGACGGTGGTTCGCCCATCCGGGGGCACTCCGATGATCAAGTTAGTATATCTGTCAAAGATAAATCAAGTGCTAAACTCACAAGCTTAAGTATCAAAAGCATACCTTAGACCCATGGGGGTGCCTCTCTTTTATAGCCAACATAAACCTAGTCCCAATAGAAGCCTAAATTCTATGGACTCAGGATTACTGCTAATCTTGGACTCCCAGTAAGATTAGAATAAACTCTCTAAGAGTCTTATCTTAATACAAACTGAAGTCTTCTCTCATTCTAGAACTCTTGCTCTTCATCTGCTTATCTCGGATTCCGATATCTTCGGAGGTAACCTCGGCCTATCCGAGATGACCTTGGCATAACAACCAGGACACGTGGCACCTCACCTGATACGTCGGCGTCACCTTGGCCACATGTTGGTACTCAGAAAATATATCCCCACAACTGCCCCTTAGGTTCTATTATCTCGGCATTCTGAGGTGATGAAACCTACACTGTTCGTTCATCTGTACCCCTCTGTCCGACATCAAACTCGCCGACCTCAAAGTTCCCTGAACTTTACTGTCCACTTCTGTCAAGTATCAAGTTTCATGCTTTCCAAGCTGCTCGAGATCACACCTCCTAGCTGAGGTTCTTGTTCCATTAATTCGTAAACTCCAAGGGCTTTGCAACTGCTCCACTCACATTCTTCGGTGGGCTCCCGACTTCCGGTCATCTATTTGACTCCGGCGATCTTCATATCGGCGTTCATTTCTCTTGGTAGGTTCATAAACTCTTTTATTAAGCTCAATCTTTCATAACTTTTCTGAATCCGTTTACTTGTCCTCTGTTGTCTTCTATTTTCGTCTGTTTTCAAGTTTTGAATTGTTTAAACGCCTGGCACTGTTCTTGCCATATCCGCTTTCTGTTGCTAGCATCGTGTCTGGGTCATTACTTTCTTGTTCTTCACATACTTACTTAGTGCCTGTGCACTTGGCTTTATTCTTGAACTTTGTCGTTTTCTTGACTCTGATTTTTCTCTTTTTTCATTCAATCCTCTGCCTTTTTCTCTTTCTAGCTCTTTTGCTTAAATCCGTCATTGTTCCAAGCTTTCAAGCTCTGCAACTGTTTTCGTTACTCTCCTCCGGTGAAGCTTACACCATTCTATCATTTTCGCATCCGTTGTCAGACTTCGGCAATTCTCATTCCGGCTTCCCTCTTTCTGGTAAGCCACTGTTCCTCCTGGTTTTATTTCTTGTTGTTTTCCAAGAAGCTCTGCTTCATTGTTAATCACCATTGCTGTTTTACCCGTTATTTCCAAATCATCTTCTTGAATACACACTGTTCACACACCTGTTGATTTCTGCCACTGTTCTTGGCTTGACACACCTGTGCAATCTTTTTGTCTTGATTTCCTGATAGCTCCATCACCATTCTTGTTTACGAATTACATTATTGTTTCTATTTTCTGTGTCTTTTTCCAGATTCTTGCTTTTAATCCTTGCTTTCAAACTCCGAGGTGCCAATCGCCGAGAAGAGCTTTGATCAAACTCTTCGGGAGATCGATGCTGAGCTCGAGGCCGAGAAGGCTGCTGAGAAGTCTTCCCAACTGTCTTCTGTATCCTGCCATTGATGTCGAGTAGTTTTGTTTCCTTCTTTTACTCCTTGTACCTTGTACCTTGTACTTTGTCCTTCTTTGTATGCTTTTAATTCGGCCAACGTGCCATTTTTGTAGTCTGAATAATTTATTTTTCAATATTCAGGCTGAAGTGCCTTCTTTCTTCTTTAAATGCATTTCTCTAATTTCTTCTTTGAATGAATGTCTTCTTTTTTCTGCTTTTGTATGATTCTACACTTAGAATAATTTACATGTCTTCAATGTACACCTTGACTGTGCAATCTCTTCGGGTAAAATACCTCTGTTACAACTTCTAATCTTGCTCATCTCGGCCTTGTTCTAACACTTGAAAATATTGTAACAAATATTTTCACAAGAGTTGCTTAGGACTTGTCACTTTCTCAATGTCTTCTATCAAGACTTCAGTTTTTCATATTTCAAGTTTTGACAACTTGGTAGTCTCGGCAAGTACGCAGATATTGCTTGAGCTTGACTTTAACTTGTAAATTTTTCTCAAAAATTTCAATAAGTGTTTTAACCATCATCCTTTATCATAACCTCGGCTTAACTTCAACTTGTAAATTTTTCTCAAAATTTCAACAAGTGTTAAACCATCTTCCTTTCGATACGACCTCGGTTTAACTATAACTTGTAAATTCACATAGAATTTCAACAAGTGTTTAAACCAATATTCTTCCGATACGACCTCGGTTTAACTTCAACTTGTAAATTCACACAGAATTTCAACAAGTGTTAAATATCATCTCGGTTTAACTTCAACTTGTAAATTCACATAGAATTTCAACAAGTGTTAAATATCATCTCGGTTTAACTTCAACTTGTAAATTCAAGCAGAATTTCAACAAGTGTTAAACATCATCTCGGTTTAACTTCAACTTGTAAATTGCTACAAATTTCAACAAGTGGTAAACATCATATCGGTTTAACCAACTTGTAAATTGCTACAAATTTCAACAAGTGGTAAACATCATATCAGTTTAACCAACTTGTAAATTGCTACAAATTTCAACAAGTGTTAAACAATGATTTCGGCTTAACTTCAACTTGTAAATTGTCCACAAATTTCAACAAGTGTTAAACAATGATTTCGGTTTAACTTAACTTGTAAATTGTCCACAAATTTCAACAAGTGTTAAACAATGATTTCGGTTTAACTTCAACTTGTAAATTGTCCACAAATTTCAACAAGTGGTAAACATCATATCGGTTTAACTAACTTGTAAATTGCTACAAATTTCAACAAGTGGTAAACATATTCTTCTTCTCTCTGCCCCCTGCATAGCTTCTACATACTCCTTTGCGAACCTTGTAAAAGGTCTTCAACCTGGCCAACTGCAGTCCAACCTTGTGTGTTTTCTTTTTTTATCTTCTGGGATCTGAGATCTGCTCACTGAGCACTTCTCTTCTCGGACTTAAGTGCCGAGATCTTGTCTGCTAGAATCTTGGATCTGCTCACTCAGGTTGAGCTCTTCTCTTCTCGGACCTACTCATCTAGGCCAAGATCATGTCTTCTCGGATCCGGGATCCAGGGTCTAGAATCCGAGATCTGCTCACTTAGGATGAGTTCTTCTATACTTGAATGTTATCTCCTTGGGAGTGCTCATGCCCCCTGTATTTGCATCCCTTCTGGAAGGGTCTTCGTTCCTCCGCAGATATTTATCCTTCCATACCTAGAGGTCATCTTCGTTGTAGTATCCGCTTCTATCTGTTGTCTTTGGTGCGTCACCTTTCGAGCCGGTGTCTTTCACTCCGTGACTCTGGTCACGAGTTTCTGTGTTACAGTCATCCCCTTCAACGTCGAGGTTGATAGGTCTGTCACTCCCAGCAGGAGCGTTGTCTCCAATCTGATCCTTCTGTCCGTCATTAGCCATCTATTCTTCTTTCTTTCATTGGCCATCTATTCTTCTTTCTTTCATTGGCCATTTATTCTTCTTTCTTTC
Organism: Camellia sinensis; assembly: GCF_055761805.1. Taxonomy (NCBI): domain Eukaryota; kingdom Viridiplantae; phylum Streptophyta; class Magnoliopsida; order Ericales; family Theaceae; genus Camellia; species Camellia sinensis. The sequence continues at coordinate 154,734,354 of NC_138970.1, forward strand.
CCACAAACGGCGCCAAATTGTGTGAGTGATTTTCTGACCACACTGCCCGCTTAGTAACCAGCTGGAGAGCACCGGCAGAATAGATGGCACCTGGCTGACCTACAACAGGAAAAGAAGATTCCGGCGGTGGTTCGTCCACCCGGGGGCACTCCGATGATCAAGTCAGTATATCTGTCAAAGATAAATCAAGTGCTAAACTCACAAGCTTGAGTATCAAAAGCATACCTTAGACCCATGAGGGTGCCTCTCTTTTATAGCCAACATAAACCTAGTCCCAATAGAAGCCTAACTTCTATGGACTCAGGATTACTGCTAATCTTGGACTCCCAGTAAGATTAGGATAAACTCTCTAAGAGTCTTATCTTAATTCAAACTGAAGTCTTCTCTCATTCTGGGACTTTTGCCCCTCATCTGCTTATCTCGGATTCCGATATCTTCGGAGGTAACCTTGCCCTATGCGAGATGACCTCGGCATAACAACCAGGACACGTGGCACCTCGGCTGACACGTCGGCGTCACCTTGACCACGTGTTGGTACTCAGAAAATATATCCCCACACTAATAAAAACTAAAAATAAATCAAAGTCAATCAACTGACCTCTTCTCATCTCCGACATGTGTCTTGTTACATTGTCATTCATGTGATCATAATCATGGAATTAACTTGCATCATTACATTTGGAGCAAATTATTGTTTTAAAAATATAATTAATTGTAGTCATGCAAGCAAGATGGACCCAATTGGGGGTGATGGTGTCCAAATTTCGAAACCCTTTTATTATAATTATTATTATTATTAAAAAAACCCTTTAAATTGTATAAGTTGGTCTCTTATTAGAGAGATATATTTTCACCGTACAGTTTGGTGAACCATCAACCTAAACTATGATAAAAGCTTCCAACTTAAACTATCCCAACCTAAACAATTGACTTTTTCCTTCTTTTCTCGATATGAGATAATCAAATAAAAGTTAGCCAATGGAGATTTTCTTAATTGTTTAAAATTAAAAAAATCAAGAAAATTAGTATGAGATATTGAAACTCTCACATGATTTTCTTCACTAAATGAGATAGAAGTATAAGATTCTCTTTATATGAGTGAAACAACTCATTTTTTCTTTCTTTTCCCGATGTGGGATTATTAAATAAAAGTAATTATTTAAAATTAAGAAAATTAGAATGAGGATTTGGAGCTCTTAGAGGACTTCTCACTAAAAATTCCATTTTCCTTATATATATACTAGCATATCACCCGTGCTATGTACGGATTGTATTTAAAATTATCTAGATATATGAATTTGTGATTTTTAAATGTTTTCTTTTCTGTTTTTTTTTAAATGTCTTCTTTTTTTTTGCTTTTTTATATTATATTAAAATTTAATATTTTAATAATAATCATATGTGTTGAACTTTTTTTAAAAAAAAATTTATGCTTGTTCTTAATGCATTAAATTGTTATTATGATAGTAAGACTTGGGAGTTGGGAGAAGTTAATAAATACTAATTTTTTTAAAAAAAAATCAACAAATCAGAAAATTTAGATTGGGAGATTAGAACTTCCACAAGACTTGAGGTTAAAAACCCCCTTTTACTTAATAGATACTAGCATATTACCCGTGCTATGCACGGATTGTGTTTACAATTATCTATATATGTACATTGTGATTTTTAAATGTCCTTTTTTTTATATTATATTAAAGTTTAATATTTTGATAATAATCATATGTGTTAGACTTTTCAAGAAATTAAATATTTTTTTTATTACATTATATTAAAGTTTAATATTTTGATAATAATCATATGTATTGGATTTTTCAATAAATTTTTTTTTATGCTTGTTCTTAATGCATTAAAGTGTTATTATGAGGGATAATAATCACATGTGTTGGGACTTTTCAAGGAATTCATATGTTGTGGATTTCAAAGAATTTTTTTTTATGCTTGTTCTTAATGTATTAAAGTGTTATTATGAGGATAAGACTTGGGGGTTGTGAGAAGTTAATAAATGCTAAGGTTTTTTTTTTTAAAATCAAAAAATCAGGAAATTTAAATTGGGAGATTGGAGCTCCCACAAGGCTTGGGGTTAAAAACTCTCTTTTGCTTAATATATAGTATAGATTAGCCTATCACCCGTGTTATGCACGGGATAATTATAGATATTTATATTTGTTTTAGATTTTTTTTAATATATAAATTATGTTTTTTAAGATTTTTTTTCTTATCACTAACCATAATGTATGGGAGAAGTTGAAAAAGGTATTGTAGTAACTATACACGAATTGTATCTATAATTATTTGTTTAAAAGATTTTTAAATGCTGATCAAGAGATTTTGACCAAATCAATAATTGCAGGCATGTGGAAAGATACGTGGATTGAAAAAAATTAATAAATACTAATTAGAGGATTTTGATCAAATCAATAAATGCTGAGTTTTTTTTTTTAAATAAAAAATTTAAAAAATTCAGATTGGGATATTGAAGCTCTCATAGGTCTTGGGGGTTAAAAACTCCATTTTGCTTAATATATAGATAGATAGATATATCTTTTTCTTTTTCTTTTTATTTTTGTGTGGTTTCTATTCGCGTATTTTTTTTTTCAATTTATTTAAGATGGAGTTGTGGGTATCTTTTTTTAAAAAATTTAATTTATCTGTGATTTCCATTTGTTTTTAATTATTATTATTTAGGTAAGTTATGATGTGAGTTAGATATGTGATAGACATATGAGTTTTATTGATTTAAAATTTATTTAGATAAACTTTAAAGATTTTTTTTTTAGTTTTTTAGTTTTTTTTGTTATGTTATAATATAATATATAAAATATAGGTAAATATCTGCAACTTCAATAGAAAATATTATCTGATTTTTGGAGAAGAGAAAATGAATGCAAGTTTTAATATTTTTTTTTGAAAATTTGTGAGAGAGATTAGGAGGGAGAGATTATGAAATATTTTTGTTATTAAATAAATAAATCAGTCAATAATTTTTTTTAATCTATTTTGTAAATTAAAAATCAATAATTTTGGAAAATTGATTAATTTGTCCTATTAAGTGATTTAAAATTTTGATAGATATACATAAAAAAATACATAATTATATTATTAAATCATAATTTAAATTTAGGTGTTATATTTTTTTGAGATCTATAGCTAAATTCTTATCTTTTTATTTTTTATTTTTGTGTGTAACCATAGTATATGGGAGAAATTGAAAAGGGTGTTGCAATAATTATGAGAGAAGTTAAAATGAATTATGGGTTGGGAGAAGTCAATAAATGCTGAGGTTGGGTTGAGAGAAGTCAATAAATGTTGAGTTTTTTTTTTTAAATCAAAAAATTAGAAAATTAGGATTAGGAGATTGGAGCTCCCACAGGCCTTGGGGTTAAAAACCTCCTTTTGCTTAATATATAGTATAGACTAGCATATCACCCGTGCTATGCACGGATTGTGTTTACAATTATCTATATATGTGAATTGTGATTTTTAAATTTTTTTTTAAATATCTTCTTTTTTTCATTTTTTATATTATATTACAGTTTAATATTTTGATAATAATAATAGGTGTTAGAATTTTCAAAGAATTAAATGTCTTTTTTTTTATTATATTATATAAAAGTTTAATATTTTGATAATAATTATATGTATTAGACTTTTCAAGAATTTTTTTTTATACTTGTTCTTAATGCATTAAAGTGTTATTATGAGAGATAATAATCATATGTGTTGGAAATTTTCAAGAAATTTATATGTGTTGGATTTCAAAGAATTTTTTTTTATGCTTGTTCTTAATGCATTAGAGTGTTATTATGAGGGTAAGACTTGGAAGTTGGGAGAAATTAATAAATGCTAAGATTATTTTTTTTAAATCAAAAAACCAAGAAATTTAAATTGGGAGATTAGAACTCCCACAAGGCTTGGGATTAAAAATCTCATTTTGCTTAATATATAGTAAGTATAGATAGATGTGTTGAACTTTTGAAAGAATTAAATGTTTTTTTTTTATTATATTATATTAAAGTTTAATATTTTGATAATAATCATATGTACTGAACCTTTCAAGAAATTTTTTTATACTTGTTCTTAATGCATTGAAGTGTTATTATGAAGGATAATAATCATATGTGTTGAGACTTTTTAAGGAATTCATATGTATTGGATTTCAATTTTTTTTTTTTTTTTTTTTTTTATACTTGTTCTTAATGCATTAAAGTGTTATTATGATGGTAAGACTTGAGAGTTGGGAGAAGTTAATAAATGATAAGATTTTTTTTTTTTTAAATCAAGAAATTTAGATTGGGAGATTGGAGCTCCCACAAGGCTTGGGGTTAAAAACCCCTTTTTGCTTAATATATAGTATAGATAGCATATCACCCGTGCTATGCACAGATTGTGTTTACAATTATTTATATATGTGAAATGTGATTTTTAATTTTTTTAAAATGTCTTTTTTTTTCTTTTTTATATTATATTAAACCTTAATATTTTGATAATAATCATATGTGTTAGACTTTTCAAAGAATTAAATGTCTTTTTTTTAATTATATTATATTAGAATTTAATATTTTGATAATAATTATATGTGTTGGACTTTTTAAGAAATTTTTTTTATGTTTGATCTTAATACATTAAAGTGTTATCATGAGGGATAATAATCATATGTGTTGGGACTTTTTAAGGAATTCATATGTGTTGGATTTCAAAGAATTTTTTTTATACTTGTTCTTAATGCATTAAAGTGTTATTATGAGGGTAAAACTTGGGAGTTAGGAGAAGTTAATAAATGCTAACATTTTTTTTAATAAAAAAATCAGAAAATTTAGATTGGGAGATTGGAGCTCCCACAAGGCTTGGGGTTAAAAACCCCCTTTTGCTTAATATATAGTACTAGCCTATCATCTGTGCTATGCACGGAATAATTATAGATATTTATATTTATTTTATTTTTTTAATATATAAATTATGTTTTTTAAGATTTTTTATAAAAATAATTTAACAATCTTATCACTAACCACAGTGTGCAGGAGAAATTAAAAAGACTACTGCAGTAACTATGTACGGGTTGTATCTATAATTATTTGTATGAGGAGATTTTAAATGCTAATCAGAGATTTTGACCAAATCAATAAATGCATGCATGTGGATTAGAAAAAGTTAATAAATGCTGATCAAGAGATTTTGACCAAATCAATAAATACTGAGATTTTTTTTAAAATAAAAAATTTAGAAAATTAAGATTGAGAGATTGAGCTCACACAAGGCTTGGGGTTTAGAAACCCCATTTTTCTTAATATATTTACAATTATTTATATATGCGAATTGCGATTTTTAAATATCTTTTTTTTTAAATGTCTTTTTTTTTCCTTTTTTATATTATATTAAAGTTTAATATTTTGACAATAATCATATGTGTTGGACTTTTCAAGGAATTATATGTCTTCTTCTTTTTATTATATTATATCAAAATTTAATATTTTGATAATAATCATATGTGTTGGACTTTTCAAGAAATTTTTTTTATGCTTGTTCTTAATGTATTAAAATGTTATTATGAGGGATAATAATTATATGTGTTGGAACTTTTCAAGGAATTCATATGTGTTGGATTTCAAAGAATTTTTTTTATGCTTGTTTTTAATACATTAAAGTGTTATTATGAGGGTAAGACTTGGGGGTTGGGAGAAGTTAATATATGCTAAGGTTTTTTTTTTAAAAATAAAAAATCTAAGAAATTTAGATTGGGAGATTGGAGCTCCCATAAAGTTTGAGATTAAAAACCCCCTTTTACTTAATATATAGTATAAATATAGATATATACACATAGATATAGATATAGATATAGATAGATAAGCTTCTAATTCTTAGGCAAAACAATTTTGATATATTATATACATTTCTAAGAGTGAATTCTCTTATTTTCCCTATATTTCTGATAATTTTTGGACTTAATAGATTTGTAGAAGAGTTGCAGCTGTCTTAGCTGCGTGATTCTACCGCTATCACGTGTCTACCCAACATCAGTATGTCAACTTTTTAAAAATAAAAATCGCTAAATGTTACCTTTTTTTTTTTTTTTTTTTTTTTTTTTTTTTTGTCTTTAATGACTTTTTTTTTTTATATAAAAGAAATTGATTTTTTTAAAGATGTTATAGTATGGACTTCCCTTAAAATAAATAAATAAAAGTTTACAAGAAAATAAGGGCAAATTACACCCCAAAAAATAAAGGTTTAACCTGGTTTTTTTTTAAGTTTTATCAATTTAAACCCTAAAATTTCAATTAGATTTCAATTCCAATATTCTATCCATTTCTGTTAAATACAATTAAAGGGGAAGGGGCATTTTTGTCATTACACTTATCATTTTATAAAAATAATTATTACAAATTTATATTTAATTAAAAAAAATTGAAACACTCTCTCCTCCCCTCACCGTTGCCCGTCGCCACCCATAGCCCATCTTTACATCCGCCGTAGACAATCCTCTTCTACCACCACCAACCCTCAAGTTGTCATGCCCCAAAATTTAGACAGTTAAATATTAAATTATGACTAAACCTCAATTAGTATTCTATCATCCAAATCCTAGGAGTGAAAAAAAAAAAAAAAAAACTAAACGTCAACCAAAACCATCTATTATAATTTCATAACTAATCAATACCTCCAACATTAAAGTAACAATACATAGTCAAAATAACTTAAATAATATACGATTACCAACCATGCCAAATTATTCTAATACTAAAGTCATAAAAATAAAAAATAATAATAAATATATAAACTAATATCAACCTTAAACTCAAGAAAACAAAAGAAATTCAAGAGATATGTCCAACAACTATAGTTATTCCACGTCATCACTATAGCCCCAACTAATCCTGCAAAGGAAACTCGGCTACGCTCAAACTAGGGGTGGGCAACGGTTTATCCGAACCGCTCAAACCGCCCAATCCGCCCATCCCGCATATAAATGGGCGGTTTCGCAAACATAATGCGGGCGGATACGGTTTGAAATATAACAAATTTGCGGGTTGCAGGCGGGTCGCGGTTTAAACCCGCAACCCGCAAAAACCGCCCGCACTTTAATTATTATTATTATTATTATTATTATTATTATTATTATTATTATTATTATTATTACTTTTTATATACCAACTTTGTAACTTTTACATGAGCACCATTATATTATCTATGACACTAGGATCCTTATTTTTAAGTATTTCTCAACTTTCTTAATGCCGTAGAATTATCAAGTCCTAAACTTGGTTTCTTATATGATTTTCATTGGTGATTCATCCACTTTTTCCTAATAAAATTTTCCTTCTAATGGTCGATGGAACTTATAGTTTGATTATTGATTACTGAACTGGCAATTCTAATTGAGTACAACCTTTAATGCATTGATATAAATTTTTTTCATAGCAAAAATGCTAGTGTAGGGTCTCTTTATTTTGGGTACTTTCATTTAATGCATTGATATTCAACTTTTATTTGTAAACTCATCAAAAAATTGTTATCACAAATATATAAAATGAATTTGATACCTAAATTCGCTGGGAAAAAAAAACTTAAAAATTAATTTTTAAAGAAAAAAAGTGTAAACCGCAAACCGCCCGCAACCGCCCGCACATTTGCAAATCCTATCCGCACAAACCGCAAACCGCACTGCGGGCGGTTGCGGGTTAACTTTTTCCCAAACCGCATAGATGCGGGCGGGTCAAAACCGAACCGCAAACCGCACAAAACCGATCCGCGAACACCCCTAGCTCAAACAGAACGCACTTGAGTTGCCAAGAGACAAAACGGGTCAATATACAAGTATACTGGTATGAGTACGAGATTTAACACCCACATGCCCACCAAACATAAACAAAAATACATTTAATTCTTGTTACAGGACAAAGCAAGTAGTTCCAACTGCACCGAGATGAATGTGTAGTTTCTCAAGATACAGTGGCATTTAGTTTCTTGCCCGTATATAACAAAACATAAATTGAGTATAAAATAAATAAAATAGAAATAAAAATATGGTGAGTCAGCTCTGCATAAAAAAGTTAGTAAGACCCACCATCCTGCAAAAAAATAAAGTTAGTATAATTTAATCATAAGTAACTTACTGAAGAAGTATAAAAATACATTGTTTCATGCTTAAATAATTTGAATTGACCAAAACTCAAAGAATAAAAGTTGTACAGAATCAAATTTTCTAAAAAATTTCACGAACTAATTTAACAGAAACTGAACAGGTTGAGAGAAAAACTTGATAGAAGAACCTAGACGGAATTCAATCGAAAAATCTGAAACTGAAAACGAACAAAAACTACCCTAAGATGATTTTTTTCGGAAAAGTTCAAAACATGAAAAGTGTGAAGAATAAAGTTTTACTTTAATTTACACGAAACCAATAAAAATGAGCTCGTTTCGTGAGTTAAAACAGCCTCTAAAATCTGCATTGCTAAAATGAATTAAAACTAATATAATCAAGATCATCCGATTATAAGTTATAATCGATCTTTTTAATAAAAAGTCTAAACACAAAAGTTGTCTAGAATCACATATACACGTTTCTGCTCAAATTTCATAATTTATCGAGGTCGTTAACTATTTTTTAAGATATACAAATCAACACAATTCACACTATACCAATAAACTCGAAATTTAATTCTTTGTACCCTAACTCCACTACTTCGGCCTCCACTTCTGGCCTACACATATATCTCATGTGCCTCCCGTATACCTAACACCTCTCCGAAACCAAACTTGCACGGGAATATCATCTCGAGTTTGACCCACACTCCTCGGATGGTTGGCATATACGTACGCGCGTAAATCAAAACACTCGCCAACTCATGAGAACGAGGCAACAATATATATATATATATATATATATATACAAAACATCTCACTCATGAGAACAAACATAACAATGCCAAGTTTAAGGCATTCAAATAAATCTCAAAATCGTCATTTTTTTTTATACACTCTTTCTCACTAACACTCAAATAAAACAACAATCCATAGAGTCATGGTGGATCATAAGAAATTTATGTATGAGTTCCTAATTAATTTTAATTTCATATAATCATGAGTGTGATTACAACCATAAAATAAATTCATATAAAAATCATAAACATAGCATACACAACTAATCAAAATAATTAAAATCAATCAATTAACTAAAAATCATAAACCTTACGTACACAACTAAATAAAATAATTAAAATCAATCAATTATCTAAAGACCCTCTAATTACGCCAGACACACAACACGCTCTTTTTTGTTCTTTGCTCTCTCTCTCTCTCTCTTTCTCTCCCCACACAACACTCTTTTTTTTGTTCTTTGATTACTCTCTACACACAACACTCGTTTTTTTGTTCTTTGATTACTCTCTCTCCCTTTTGTTTTCTTTCTTCTTAACTTCTAAACCTAATTGACTTCTTATATTATACTTTATCATAAACTTAAGTCTAAACATATAATAATTTAATTTCCTATTATATTATATTATACAATACAAATAAATCACAAATATAATATATATAAATATAAATATCTTATATAAAATCTATATTAATAATTTTATATATATATATATATATAAATATAAATATGCAGATTAATTATAATTAACTAACACATTACATTAATTATATACCACATTAAATTTTTATATAACTACACAATTAATAAAATCTAAAATAAAATTAAATAATAATAAATAAATAAAAACTTACGAAAAAATTCAAATCGCTAGACCACTCCCCCACATCTCTTGCAACCGCCTCCTTCAAATCCACCACAGTTTACCCTTACACGTCACTACGTCACTCAAATCTATCTTCCTTTGCCTTCAAATCTATTAGTTGAGTAGAGATGATGAAACGTTGAGTGTGCTGATGGTTTGATCCCATATGGTTTAATGTACTGTAACTTTCATGATGGGTGGTCTTTGATTTATTTGATTTTTGATAAATCTTGGCAGTGATTTGGTGTGGGCAAAATCAAAATTGAGATTGAAATAAAATTAAAAGAACCAATAAAGTAGTGTCGCGTGTTATATTAATTTCTTTTTCTTTTTTTATTTTTTGTTAAACAAATTAATAGAACTGGGCAGTGGATTTGAATTGAAATCTTATCAAAATTTTAGAATTTAAATTGATAACATTAAAAAAAGTAGGGTTTGATTTGTTATCCGGGTTAAACTCTGTGATTTTTTTTTTACCCAAAAAATAAAAATAAATCCAAGAATAAATTAGCCTGTAGGTTTAGCCAAAGGAGAAGTGGCCGCATTTAGCATGAAGCTTTATGATTGTTTTTGAGAATTGATTTTTTTATAATTTTTACAATATATATATATATATATATATATATGTAAGAGAACTTTTTTTTGCAGTAGTTTTTATTTTATTTTTTTAACTTTTGGGCTAAAACTTGATGTAGCATTAATTTTAATTTAGCAATGAATTGTGATTTTTCTTTTTTCTTTTTTAATTAGTAAAAGGAAAATCTTTATTGATTAACATCAAAATAAATCTTGCACAAATTGTATTTAAGGGACCAATTGCAAATAATAATAATAATAATAATTTAAGGTAACTTTATTGTCTTTTTTTCGTGAAATTTTTTTGTCAATCTTTTTTAGCTATTTCAAGAATAAAGATTTTTAAAACATAGAAAAATGGATTAAATTAAAAGGTTTCCAGTGAAATATGAAGAGGAAAAACAAAAACAAAAAAAAGTTTCAGAGGTTTTTTGCATTAATTTGTGTGTTTAGTAAACTTTTTTCAAATTTATTTATAAATATTTTTATATAAACTTGACTAGTGCTTTGCGAAAACACCCCCAACCCTCCCCTCAAAAAAAAAAAAAAAAAAAAAAAAACCTTATATTTGACCGTAATAAAATAAATCATGAATTTTTAATTTTATAAATTTTTAATTTTTAATTTTTAAGTTTAATTTTTAATTTATTTTTAATCCAAACTATTAAGTAAAATTGACAGAGAAAAATTATTTTGGTCATTAACCTCAAATGTCTTTCTTATTGAGTGTAATGATTAAAATATCGTTTTTACTTTATAAAAAATAGACAGATTGTTCAGATTGAAAACAAATTAAAATATTAAGAATTAAAAAGGATAAAATTAAAAATTAAAAAATTATTTTGTTACAAGAATCACATATTAATTTTTTTTTTCATAATTTTTCTATAAATTTATTGAAGCTGTGGGGTTTAAGATATTTTTCTCATGCCATCTGGGTGATTAGCTTCTCTTTATGGTTACCTATTTGGGGGAACTGTGCCCGCTCATTGGGGTTAGTATCGGACTTATTTTGATGATCCGAATTATTTATATTATAGGGTTTGTTGAGTAAAGTATTTGTGATAAAAATCAAGTTGATCAACATTTGTAATCATATGATTAAGACTTTAAAAATAAATAATTTATCTTCGAAATCATGTTTACTGTTTATTTTTTAAAAAATAAAGATATTTTTATAAAATTACACATGTCCGATTTACTTAATTTTATATTATGAGCAATTTAGATCAACATAGGCCGGATATCCATACCCACAAGAAGCACAACAGTCTATTGTCCCTTCAAGACACGACAGTATCCCCTTGCCCCTATTTGGTGAGAGTAGGGACTACTAGTCTCCTTTTATACTATTATATAAACTCAAGACTTGACTTGCTATTTTGAAATTTTTTCTTTGAATATACTAAGTGAAATTTTTTAATTCCACTCTTAAGTAAAAAACATAACTTTTCACTTACAAAACAGTTATAATTACTTATTTTTTCATCATATATATATATATATATAATTTAGCATACAATAGGTGTGCCATATTAATACAAATTGTGGTGTAAATATAAAGACAATTCAAATCACATAATCAGCATAATTAACTTCTGAGCCACTAAGCTATCAAATTGTCTTTTTCTTGGATCACATTCTTATAAATTTTCTCATTGTAGGACTATAAGGCCCCGTTTGTTTTGGGTGAAAGAGAGGGTATTGGGATTGCTAATACCAAGGTATTAGTAATAGCCTTGTTTGTTTTGGGAGAAAGCCTTGGGACTATTAGTCCCTTGGTATTACTAATACCCTTGGAGAGGGGATTGGTAAGGAGGAGGTAGAGATGGTATTAGAAAAATAGTGAGGGGATTAGAAATTTTTTTATTTTTTTTATTTTTTATATATGGGAAATTTTTTTTAAAATATAATTTTTAATTTTTTATATTTTTTTATTTGTTTTATTATTTTATATAAAAATAATTTAACAATTCCTCACTACTAATCCCCTCACTATCAATCCCCTCACTACTAATCCCCTCACTATCAATCCCCTCACTAATAATCCCCTCACTATTAATCCCCTCACTATCAATCCCCTCCATTCTATCTCCCAAAACAAACGGGGCCTAAGGTCATTATCTTTTTTTCCGTTGGTAAAGGATTAGATTGCGTTACATTGCGTTTGATTAGAAAATTTGAGAACAAATTTAAAAAAAGAAAAGAAAAGAGTAAGTAAAATGTGAATAAAATGTATTTACATTTTACTTAATTTCACACATGTTTTATCTTTCATTTCCAAATTTCTCCCTAAATTTCCAACCAAACACAACCTACGCTGTGTTTGGTAAAGAGATTTGAGAAGGAAAATATGTGTGAAACTATATAAAATGTAAGTATATTTTATTCATATTTTACCTATATTTTTTTTTTTTTAAATTTCTTCTCAAACATAACATTAATGAATTTTTCTCATTTGAAAATGACTGAACCGACTGATGACTTTTCATGTTATTTAAGGGCTTGTCGTGTTGTTTAAGTTCATGACTTTTTCCATGGGATGTGCTGTTTGTTCTATCTATTTTAAAAGAATTTCTGTGTGAATTATTTATGAGGATACTTACGTGGAGGTCTTAATAAGTAAATTTATTATTTAATAGGTCTTATAAAAAAAATTTGTTATTAAAAAAGTCACTAATTAAATTTTAGCTACAATTTATAAAAATCATGATAAAAAAGTCACTAATTGTCAATTTTTAACGGCATATATAAAAAATTGTCATAAAAAAATTATTTTTATCAAAAATTTTATTAAGACTTATTTTTAATAGGACTTGATGAGAATTAAGTCTAACTATAAGACCTATTGATAGTTTACCCTTATTTATAATCAAAAACAAGAAGAAGAAACAAAATCCAATCTGATATACACTATATAATACAGATGATAAATCATCAAGTTACAATAATAGGATCCGTCTTATATTTTAGGACAAATTCTATTCAGTGTGTTTGGTTTAAATTTTTTGGATTAAGTTTTTTAAAAATTGACTTTTTTTATTTTCGTATTTTTTTATTTTTAGTGAATATTTTTTAAATTTTAAACATTTTTTTTATTTTTTAGATGCACCTTACTTAGATGTATCTAAAAAATAAAAAATTTGTGAAAAAATATTTTAAAAAATTAATAACTACATAAAAATACAAAAAATGTACTGAATTCTTGTATTTTTTTTTATATTTTTGGTATTTAGTGAATTTTTAAAAGATTTTTTTTACAATTTTTTTACTTTTTAGGTGTATTTATGTTAGGTGTGTCTAAAAAGTAAAAAAATTGCTTAAAATATTAAAAAAATTCAGTAAAAATAAAAAAAACACGAAAAATAAGAATGTAGAATTTTCTGAAAAATGTTTTTTAAAAAGTAGAAACAAGCAAGGTGATTAGTACCCTCTATATTTTGGCACTTATATTATTGTGGTCTTTATAATTTTAATTAACTTGATTTTGACCATAAATTTATAATTTTATCTTGATTTAGTCCAATTGACTGCAATTATTAGTACTTTTTGATGAAAATACACACATAAGCAGCATGTGTTATTTATAGATAAAATTGTAAACTTGTTTAACTCAATAAATTAATCTCAATCAATTTAGGTGTTGTTTGGCAAGTTGGTTTGTAGCTAAAATAGCCACAAAAGACAAAATAAGTTATTTTAGCTACAACAAACAAAACATCATATCTAACCCATAATCATTACATTCTTCTCTCACAAAAAAAGTTAAAAAAGTCAAAAAATCATTCTCAAACCAAACTTTTTAACCCAGATTAAAATAGCCAAAAAATTAAAAAGACAAAAAACCAACCACTTCCGAAACGGAGGCTTAGTAACTATTTTTCTTTAAAAATTCTAATCGATACTATCAATTGAATTAAATTAATAAAAAAATCTAAAATTAAGTATCAAAATTAAATTAATTAAAATTATTGTGACTAAAATGATACAGGGGACAAAATTTAAAAATTACCAATGCAATTTGTCTTATTTTTTTATTTATTTTAAGGATGACCTATGCACAAAAATTAAAAAATAAACATTATAGAAACCAAAATTATACAGGAGAAAAATTCAGCGATTAGCAATGTAATTTATTCTATTTTATATTTTTTTTATTTATTTAAAAATGACCTACGCACAAAAATTAAAAAATTAACAAAACTGACACCAAACAATACGGTCACAAAACAACACAATCTAATTGACAATTAGACTCAAGAGAAGCCTATCACTTCTCATTTACGTGCTTCTTCTGTAACATCCAAATAAATGTTACTTTTTGCTTTTTTTGCCCATTAAAAAATGCGGAAGGGTATCAAAAGCTAAGATAGAGCAACTCTAACGACTCATCAAATTTTTCATTAAATTTGAGTAAAGAAAAGATTATTTTCTCAATTTGATACAGACTGCTCCAATGGTTGTCATCAAAGCAGGGGTCGACCGGTTAGTATATTTTTTATTTTTTTTTACTTCTTTGAACCTTTTGACCTGTTTGAATCAATCTATTTGCAAGGGAACCGGTCGATCGGTTGGTCAACCGGCTTGTTGACCGGTTGGTCTCCCTCAACGATCACGTACTGTAAATTGATAAAATCTTTTCCCTGTTCTCACTTTAATGAAAAATTTGATGAATTCTCGTTTTGATACCAATTTGATGAAGCCATTAAAGATACAACAAATAACACTTTTTATCAAATTTTAAATCTAATACAAGATTTAATGAAACGTTGTAGATGATCTTACACCGACGCACCTAAATAGAGACCAAATCAGAATTTTATTTAACAGGTTGTCTTACGGAGGGTGCCAAGTTGATGTCACCTAGGGGTGTGCGCGGTGCGGGTCGGTGCGGTTTGAGAGAAAAATAGAAACCGTATGGCGGGTGGCGGATTGATAAAAGTGTCACTAGAATTTGCCATTTTCCTTATCAAAAACCGGCGGTTCGGTTGGCAAATAATGGCGGATTTGCCTTGGCGGTTCGGGCGGATTGGCGGTTTATAAAAAATATAATTCAAATTACAAAACTTAAATCAAAAAGTAAAAAAAAGACGAGAGACATCGTGATGTTAAGCATCTTGCGAAGCTTTCTTCTGATGCAGCAAGTGTAGCAACAACATGATAATATCAACGACTATGCCATCAGTTCATTACAAGTATCTGTGGAAGCTGCAATGATCAAATACAATACATAAAATTCCCCTCGAGCATTAATGTAATACTATATTCTAAGGTATAGAACAACAAGCAAACTTAAGTAAAAAAGAATTTTTAGAATCCTATAAAACATGATTTAATAGCGGTGCGGGTCGGTGCGGTTTGGAAGAAAAATAGAAACCGGCGGATTGATAAAAATGTCACTAGAATTTGCCATTTTTCTTACCAAAAACCGGCGGTTCGATTGACAAATAATAATGAATTTGCCTTGGCGGTGCGGTTCGGTGCGATTTTGGCGGTTTCGGCGGTTTTGGCGGTATTATGCACACCCCTAATGTCACCTATCACATTTTTCCACTGCATTCACATAAATGGATCCGACATGTCACGTCGGATTTTTAAAGATTAATTAAATAAAAATTAATGAATTTAAGCGTTAGGTTTTGAAAAAAAATTCATTTGCATTCATTTAATTAATAAAAATTCTTTCTCATTAACCATTTTCTTTACTTTTTACAAGTGAAAATAAGAAAATACTATTGATAGAAAACACAAATCCACTATTCATATATGGGCTCTGCTAGAGAGTTCTAATTAGAGTTGCTCAAAAGCAGCTCTAATGAGCTGTCACCCTTAAAAAAAAAATAAAAATAAAAAAATAAAAAATAAAAAAAAAATAGAGGGAGGTAGAAGACAAAACAGGAGGGAAAAAATGACAAATTAATATCCTTTTAGACCTCTAATTTTAGAGGTCTCACTCATTTCTGTTCATATATTACATTGAATATAACGTGACATTGAAATTAGACCCACATGATATACAAAGCCTCCGTTTGGAAAGTGGGTTGGTTTTTTGACTTTTTGACTTTTTTGACTATTTTAACCTGGGCTAAAAAGTTTAACTTTGGAAGGACTTTTTGACTTTTTTGATTTTTTTTGTGAGAGAAGAATGTAATGATTATGGATTAGATGTGATATTTTTATTTTTTGTGGTTAAAATAGCCTATTTTGTCTTTTGTGACTAAAATAGCCAAAAAAATCCCGTTTAGCTCTTGCCAAACGGAGCTTGAATTTGAGAAAAAAAAACTCAATTCTCTAATAACGGAGAGGATCTCAAATTAATTTTCTTTTCTTTTATGTATACTAGAGAGTGTGTGCCCACCTGATAAATTTTCTGTTAAATATATAAAATATAAATTTTAATTTTAAACCAAAAGTATATAGATAATGTATTAATATGTATTGCTTAAGTAGTAAGGATGTTGTTTATTTGACCTTGGGTTCAAGTCTTGTTTGCTTTAGATAGATATATGTAATGCATGTGTTAATCAATCTATTCCTTGTAATTTGAACACTCAAGTTGATATATTTTGAGTACTTATTTTTTAAATCTTAAACAGTCAAGTTATTACTTGCTTCAAATCTTGCACATTAACTCCCTAATTTATTCCCAATCTATTTTAAATATGAATTTACCTTCATAAAAAACACTACGTACCTAGATAAAAATATTCAAAAAAAATATTATGAAATAATGACATGAGCCACATTTAAAATGTGTCTATACACTTTATTTTCTGAATACTTTTCTCCATACATAATAATATACAAAGATTGTTCTAAAATGGTGATTGTTCTAATCTTGTGTCAGTTGAACAGTCTTCAACCTTTGTTGGTGGACTGGGCTACAAATGATTTGGGTATCTCCTCTCTTCTGTCAACCTATAGGATGAGTGAGTGATGCTTTAATGCTTATAGCATGTTCCGTTTTTCTTTATTGATTGATGATATAAGGTTATATCTTGATTTTTATCAATAAAGTTTTTTTTTATTTCGTTAATAAAAAAAAATATAAATAAAAAAAAGAAGCAATTCTTAGATCAAAAACAAAAAAAATAATACCCAAAAGATAATTACATTCAATTATGACACTAAATTTAAGCCTATTTTGAGAAGTGATTTATAAGTTAGTTTATTGACTTTTTGACTTATTTTGGTCATATCATCTCTCAATTTTTTGTATATTTTTTTTTCATAAGAAGTAAAAAAGTCAACTTATTTAACATTTAAAACAAATGCTTGCAAGTTTCATCAAAACTAAGCTGAGTAGTATGACTCGTTCAAAACAATTGTAGGCCACTACTTTAAATTAATATTTTAGAGATAAAAATTTAGAGATAAAATATTTTAATTATTAAAAGTGTCAATTTTTATTTTTAGCGAAAAAATTGGATATTTAGGAATGAATTATTATTTTTTTGTGATCAAAACTTTCATCTAATAAAGTAAACTTCTTTGGCATAAAATTATTTTGTCCATGAAAATGAATTTATTTGCAACATTTTCAATTTTATTGCTAAAGGTTAATTTTTTGACTTTTTGAAACCTTTTTTTTATTATTATCGACATGATATCGAAAATGGAAAATGCGTGAGAGCTCGAATTTCCAACGGCTCAAATGCCCCGAATGCCAAAACGACGTCGTTTTTGGCTTTTTTGTTTTTCTCGTTTATATCTGAACAGAGGGGGAGGGCAAGAGAGAGAGAGAGAGGGAGAACGAGAGAGGAGGAGAGAAGAGAGACGGAAATAGAGAGAGAGGTGACGGTGATGGCAGGGCGGGGCGACGGTGATGGACGGTGCGACGGTGACCTTGCGATTACTGTTTTCTCACTCTTTTTTTTTTTCCTGTCTCTGAAGATGAAGATGATGTGTTGATGATGGTGATGTTGATGAAGATGTTGTTGTTGTTGTTGTTGATGATGATGATGTTGTTGTTTTTCTGGCTCTGTTGATTTTTTTTTTTTTCTTTTCTAGTAGATCTAGATCTGAAGGTGAAGGAAAAAAAAATATATATATTGGCTGATGATGATGTGATGAAGAAGATGATGTTGATGATGATGATGTTCACCAGCAATTTTCTTCTTCTTCTTCTTCTTCTTCTTCAGACAAATGAGAAGGAAAAAAGAAAAAAGAAAAAAAATCTCAAAATGACTTCGTTTTGGGATTTCGGGCCATTCGAGCCGTTGATAATTCGAGCTACGTAGCGGAATCGGGCAAAAATTAGTCTTCTACTGTTTTGACAATAAAATTCACTTTTCTTATATATTGCAGTGGAACTCTATATATTTAATTTATTTTATTTTATATTAAAACAATAGTATCAATATATATTACGATTTGAAAAGTTAAAATTAAAAGATTTGTTAGAAATGGACGACAAATATAAATACGTGTGATTTATTTTATCGACAATGATATAAACTTAAAATTTTTACAAACAATTTTACCCAAAAATTCTAATATAGCCTAAATTTCTTCTATGGATCCCACAATACACTAGCGAATCTAAACCACACGTTTATTTTTAGGTAAATTTCTTGAATCGAATTCTGGTTAGTAGAGTTTCTCTTATTTTATATAAATTTAAATTAAATTCTTTTAAATACCATGATCAATTTATGGAACCATCACCACCCAACTGTCACTATATCATCTAGCTACATTCTACCGGCATGCCACTTTGGACCTGTAAAATGATTTTTAATGAATTTTTTTAGCTATTATAATAGAAGATTTTTTTTTTTGATACTTATGTGTAGATTCTAATAAGTGAATTTATTGTCTAATAGGTCCTATGAAAAAATTTTATCATAAAAAAAGTCACTAATTGTAAGTTTTAGCGACAATTTATAAAAATCAATACTAAAAAAAGTTACTAATTGTCAATTTTTAGCGACATATATTAAAAATTGTCACAAAAAAATTATTTTTAGCAAAAATTTTACCAAGACTTATTTTCAATAGGACTTGATAGGTATTAAGTCCAACTATTAGGACCTATTGGTAGTTTACCCTTTTTTTTAGGATATATGGCATTAAGATTTTATAGCATAAAGGACATCTAATATTTTCATAATATCTAAGGTCCCTCGATATCAATTTAGAGAAAATTCGATCCAGAGAAATTCTGGATCCACCCCAGAGAAATTCTCTTCCCGAAGAAATTATGGATCCATCACAGAGAGATTTTGTTCTTAGAGAAATTCTGGATCTCTCCCAGAGAAATTCTCTTCCCAAAGAAATTTTGATTTTCTCATAAGCCAAACAGTCCATTGAAAGAAAATTAAAGACGTAATTGGGTAATAGTAAGAGGGCAAGTGGGAGTCAGTTGGATAATCACAATACCTTGAGAGCTCTTTTTTCATGGAAATCCTTGAAAATTGATCCTTTAGAAGTTGAGAGCAAATCCCTTGTTGTAGTGAAAGAAAAATCCAGAACTCAAATCCAGAGAAAATCCCCCTCATACTCAGAGAAATTTACGCAAACTCAGAGAAAATCTCACTCTAATCCAAATAAATTCACTCAAACCTAGAGAAAATCTCCTTCCAACTCAAAGAAATTCACTCAAACCAGAGAAATTTCCCATCTCCAACCTAGAGAAATTCTCCCTCACAATTTTTTCTGGTTGAAAATCATAAACCTCAAACAAAATGTGTTCTATGGTTTACACATTGGCTGGGGTGTTACAAGATATGTCAACAGTACCTTGGGAAATTTGAAGAAAAATGAATCTTGATTCAATAATCTTTAGAAATCGAAAGAACTATACAAGATCTCGAACCAGTTGATAGAGGAAGATGAAGATGGAGATTGAGGATGAAGATATATATATATATATAGAGAGAGAGAGAGAGAGAGAGAAATGATGATGATGTTTTCTCTGGTCTTCATAGAGAAATTCGATTTCACAGAAAATTTCTCTAGTCGAATTTTCTCTAGACTTCACAGAGAAATTCTGGTTCACAAGGCTTCATTATTATTGAGAATTTCTCTGGAATATAAATCTGTAATTTATTGCAGGGTGCATTCACAAGGCTTCAAAATTTCTCTGTTTTGTTTTTACCTGATCTAGAGAAAATTTAAAGTACTCCAGAGAAATTTAAAATTTCTTTGCTTTGTTCTTACCTGATCTAGAGAAAATTCAAACTACTCTAGAGAAATTCAAAATTTCTCTACTTTGTTCTTATCTGATCTAGAGAAAATTTAAACCACTCCAAAGAAATTCTTTCTCCAGAGTGTATCAAGAATTGACTTTTAGTAACAAACCAGTCCACACAACTTGCAACAATGAAGATCATTCAAGAACCAATATCTATTCCAGAACTCAATAGAATTGACTTACAACAGTGGATTTGCTGGTCAATGGAAGAATGAGGGACCAAGTCAAGTAGGGTTGATCTTGAGTCGCAAAATGGACCGATTGAAATTCAAATCGCAAAGTCGAATTCAAGAACAGTTTGAAAACAGATCACGATCAACCAGGGGTCTTTGATTTGAATCTGGAGTGCGAACACCGAGGACAAATCTGATTTGGAGCCTTCGTCGTTGTTGAAATTCAACTTCGCAGATTCAAGTCCTCTCAGTTACAATTCGTGTTCAGCTTTCGATTGATGTTGGAATCCAAAGCTCTCTCTCATTGATTCAAGTTCTGGTTCGCAGCTATAACCCTAGTCGACGAAGGACGCGGTTGCAATACGAAGTTCTACGCAACTTCAGTTCAACGGATATGGGTGATTCGAGTTCACAAGAGTAATCTGAGTCTTGATTCGTCATTGATTGAAGCTCTATCAATCAATTTCTCAGGTCACTCTTCGACTTCGAATTTGGATTTCAATTCGAGATCATGACTTCTGTCCTTGAATTCATCATCATCTATTTCTCTAGTAAGCACATCATCTCTATTCATTTCGAGAGAGTTTAGAGTGAGAGAGAGAGAGAGAAAAAGAGGTTTAATTTTAGATAGTCAAATTTCTCTGTGATATATGAGTATGCGAGTTGAGGGACTTTAGACATTATAAAATAATATTGTGGATCTCTTCCATTACTAAAAATAAGAGAGAGACCTTAAACTAATTTTCTCATTATAATAACTCACCCAAAAAAAAATTCAGTGAAAATTCAAAACTAATAGATAGTTAATGCAGTGAATTATTTAAAACTAAGAATAATTGTTTTTATCCAAAAACAATTAAAACAAAATTTATTGATACGGTAAATTATTTAAAACTAATAAAAGGTTATTTCTCAAATATATGAATTATGTATAGAATGCAACTAATTATATCAATTACCGTTGTTTTAAAAAAAAAAAAAGAAATTTTTGAATTTTCAATTGATTAAATATTACTTTCGGTAAATTATGTCATAAGAAATATTGAATAAATTAATAATTTTATCCATTAAAAATGATTTAGTTGACAACTTAGATTATGCAAATTTGATTATCAATTTTGCAGTTAAAAATGTGAGAGTGGTGATATTCAAGTGATATTTTATGCCAATGCGTTCACTTTTTATTTATTACTTAAGATCTAATTATTTTGATCATTGTTTTTATTGTAAACTTTGTTATATATTTAATTAAATTTTAATAGTTATATATAGTAGTAACCCATTTTATAAACACTGATAAAAAAAAAATGAGACATTTATTTATAAATTTCTCTTTTCACCTACTTATGTTTCACCTAATCTAAATGATTTTCTTATGTTCCAATAAATCTTATGATTGGCATAATTACCAAAATCCTTTTAATAATAGGGTAAAACACGTATTAATGTTCACATTGATAGTGTAAACGTTTCATAATGTAAACATTCACATTATCAAATTTATTTAATCTGAATATTCACATCACCAAATTGTTAAGAGTTCAAAAAATATTTGTAATAGTAAAATTGTCCATAAAATACCTCAAATATGATAATTAGAATTTGGTGGATCAAATGTCCAAAATAATAGGATTTATTGGAATACAATAATATCTTATAGACTAAATGAGACACAAGTAGCTGAAAGAGGATTTTCTAATAAATTCTTTTTTAAAAAAATGGTTATATAATTTTTTAATCAAATTTTATTTTATTTTATTTATTTTTTTAAATTTAAATTTTATTATTTTTTTTATTTTTATTTTTGTGGTCGTAAATGCTTGAAAGACGCCATATCAGAAATAACTTTTGGATGGTGATGTATTGAATTTTTTTTTCCAAAAATTGTCCTTATTCTACATGTACTCATCAAAAAAGGCAAAAGCTTGCTGAAAAACAAGTAAAATTTGAGTTTTGAGAGAAGAAAGTTGGTGGGAAACATTAAAAATGAACATAGTCCAGTTTTGCTGGTTGTTGTTGCTGCCAATGCCATGGCTATGGATAGCAGCATCGGCAATTTCAACGGAGAAGCCCAACTGCCCTAAAAAATGCGGCAATATCACCATCCCTTACCCTTTCGGCATAGGAAACCCCCGGTGTTCCATGAACAAAAGCTTCCTGCTAAAATGCAATCATTCAAAGTCATCGAATTCTTCTTCCAAGCTCCTACTCGGTGACTTGCAGGTACTGAATATATCGGTGGAGGAAGGCACGGTTACAGTCTCCACATACGTGCCGTATTACTGTTACGACATGGATTGGATTGGGCTAGACTATTGGTTATACAAAGTGGACTTGACCGGAACACCATTCACCTTCTCTGCCACTGAAAACAGATTCATTGCGATTGGTTGCGATACTGTGGGATACATTGAGGACTCCAATGGCACACGGTTTGGAAGCGGGTGTATCTCCTTCTGCTACCATCCAGTGAACCTGACCCGTGAGGATCCTTGTTCAGGGGTCGGATGCTGTCAAACCCAAATCCCTAGTGGCGTCAAGACCTTAGACATGAGTATCGATTCAGTGTATAATTATTCATATTCCAGCAAATTTAGTCCATGCAACTATATTTTCTTGGCCAGGAAAGATTGGTTCGACTTCTCAAGCATAGATCTCATAAGGCTGACTAATGTCGACAGAAAGCCACCGACAGTACTCGATTGGGCTGTAGGAGAAGAAACATGCGAATCGATGGATCTCTCCTACGCCTCGTCCTCGATCTACCCATGTGGACCTAACACTAACTGCGTCAACTCCAACAATGGCCCTGGATATCGTTGTGTATGCAAGCCTGGATACCAAGGCAACCCGTACCTTTTTGACTCACAAGGATGCAAAGGTCTTGTACTCATATGCCCCTTTAGATATTGATTACAAATTGAAGTTTTATACAACTATTAATGTAAAAAATAATGATATTTCTAACAGAATAATGGTAACCATCATTTTTTTTTATCATTTTATCTTATCATCTGATTTATCAATTTTAGTAACAAATGCAATAAATTAAATATGCTGCAAATATTAAATTGACTTAATTTTTTTTTTTTTTTTATGGATGATATGCATGAAAGATTTTACAAAATGAATGGTTCAAATTATCGAAATGGTACCTATAATAGGTTCCATAGGCCCAAACATTACCGCTTTAATTCAGATCATAGACATTTGGGGGTCAATGTCATTTATTAAACTCCAATAGCTAATACAATATCTAGAATGTAAGAAAAATTTGTGATAAATATAACGATGTATAATATTACTCTTAATAAATACAAATGGGATCTAATTTTTGTACTTAGTCATAAGAAATGTAAGCAAAAAGTATTATTATGTGCTTGGTGAGTTAAAAATGAAAGCAAAAAATATTGTTATACCAAATCAAACAAATTTAAGTATGTCCTAATCAAGTGGATTACTTACATGAATTATTTTTCACCATCATATTAGGATTAAGGTTGTAAAAATGACCTGGCTTGGCCTTACTTGGGTCTAGTGGGCTCCTACCAAAAATTGGGCCAAGTCGAGCTAGCTCACTAGCACAAAATCGCGGCCTAGGCCCAAGTCTAGGCCCAGTGGTACTTGGGCTAGGCTGGCAGGCCAATCCTTGGGTAGGCCACCGGACTTGGGCTTGAGTTTGGACTTGAACTGGGCCTGACCATTTTTTATTTTTTTTTTCCACCAAAATTTTATTTTATTTTCCTACCAAAATAGTTTGGAAATGAGAGTGGACCTCGGGCAAGCCAGTGGGTCGAGCTCGAGTTGGGCCTAACGGGTCAGGCTCAAGGTTCGGGCCTCAAAACAGGCAGCCCAGGCCCAAGTCGGGCTCAGGCCCGGACCGAGCCAGATTTGATCACGTCGGGCCACAATGGTCAGCAGGCAAGCTTTAGGTGGGCCGCGAGCCAGTGGGCTGATTTTACAACCCTAATTAGGATTGATATTCATAAGGCATTTGACAAAGATTTTTACATACTGACAATCGTAACACAATCCTCCTTATGTATCTGGATTTGGGAATGGCTATATAAGTATGGGCAACATGTATTGAGTGGTGGGGTGTGGCATGGGTACCTCCAAGTTCTATCGGTGGTCTATTGACTTGGTGGCAAGGAGTCCGCATTAGAAAGAAGGAAAGTTTCATTTGGGATACGATTTCTTTCACTATTTTTTGAACCATATGGAATGTAAGAAATGAGTTGGCATTTAATAAGATTCAGCGTCAATTGGAATGTGTACCAGATTTTATTTTGATAAGAATTGCTTTTTGGGTTAAGGAGAAATCGAAGTTCAAAGAATTTTCTGTAAATGATTTTCTTTTTCAGTTTCATGAGGGCTTGTGTTTGCTGATGCATAATTTTCAAGAGATGTGGTTGTTAGCTTGGGGTCTTTAGGTGAGGTGGAGTGCATTTATGGCTGGTGGAAGTGGATGTTGGTTGTTAGTTTGGGCAATTGGAGTGTCTCTTGCTGCCTGCAGTATGTATGGTTCAGCTTTGTTGTTTTTATTTTTTATTTTTCTAGTGTTTGTTGCTATCTAACTCTGCTCTTGTTTGTTTATTTTTTTGTGGAGGTGCTTGGACATGTTTTTGTGATTCTTGTTGTGCCAACCTTGTTAGGTTTTTATTCTTGGCAATCCCGTTTGACAAAACTCCTTTCAGTTGTAATTTTATTCGCTCTTGTATTTCAGTGAGGATATGAGTTTTAGATGCGAATCCAACCCGAATTGTGCCTTGCAGAGAAGTTTGTGATGTTAATACTTTCAAGATTACCATTTCGCTGATTAGGACGGGGATCGAGTTGCCCGGTCAGCTCGCGGGAGTCCAGGGGGCAGTGCCCCTTGGCGGGTCCGGGGCAGCGCCATGGTGGGGTCGAGGGGCAGCGCCCCCAAAGTAAAATGTAAAAATGCATTCAAAGTTGCCTGTCCGCTCGAGCGGACATTCCCCCACTCGAGCGGAGAATGCTGAGTTCCAGAAGTTTATTCGCCTACAAAAATACTAGATGTTGTTTTTTCCCGCTCGAGCGGAACTTTCCGCGCTCAAGCGTAGGTCCGCTCGAGCGGCCAATCTGACGCTCGAGCGGAGATTGCGGGACAATATTCTATAAATACATGTTTCAGTCCAAATCTAGGATTACTTCTCTAGATCTTCTTATTGGGTTCTAGGGTTTATATCTGGGGATATTTTGCTAGTTTTCTTTAATACTTTGATTGAGTATTCAACTCATGGTTTAAAGAGTATATATCAAAGGATTATTTGTTTGTTCTACACAAAAGAGAGAGTTGTTCTTCGGTGGATTCTGAAGAATTTGAGCCTGAAACTTTGGTGGATTCTGGAGTGGCTCATCGTCAAGGCAATTCCGAGGTGAAGACGGGGTTGAAAGAGGCACATAGGGGTTGGTTCAATTCAGGTATGGATTCGCTAGGTAATTGAGAGTATACTTGTGTGATTCTTTTTATATCTTCTTAGTGGATTATTTTGTGGCTATTGCCTGTGATTTTTTATCACAATTGGAGGTGCTCCAATTGTGGTTTTTCCACGTTAAAATTATTGTGTCGATTTGTCTTGATTGGGATTGTTTTATTGCTTTAAATTGATACATAATCACAAATCAATATCTAGCGGATTTCAAACCTAATTGGACTGAATTTTGATTTGCTTTCATAATTTTGAAACTTGAATTAGTATACTTGATGTTGCAGACATAGATGAATGCTTGGATCAAACAATGCATCGTTGCGAAGGGACGTGCAGGAATACCCAAGGAAATTACACTTGCCATTGCCCACTCGGCATGTCTGGTGATGGCAAAGTTGCTTGCCAAGGATTTCGTGTTACTACTCTCATTGCAGGTAGCTTCCAAACACTACTATTTTTTCTTTTTATTTTCTTATTTTTTAATTTATTTTTTGGACAAATTACATCAGTTCCTTCTATGATTTTGGTTATTACCGTTTCAATTAACTCAATTTTAACTCTTAATTTTAGATTTTTTGTCAATTTGATTCAATTGATAACATCAATTAGAATTTTTAAAAGA
Source organism: Camellia sinensis (assembly GCF_055761805.1). Classification (NCBI taxonomy): domain Eukaryota; kingdom Viridiplantae; phylum Streptophyta; class Magnoliopsida; order Ericales; family Theaceae; genus Camellia; species Camellia sinensis. The sequence continues at coordinate 154,761,113 of NC_138970.1, forward strand.
AAATAGTCACTAGTTGAGATTAACTCACTATGTTGAACAAGTTCATAATTTTACCTATAAAAACATGACGTATACGACTTACATGTGCATTTTCCATCAAAAATACTAAAACTTGTAATAAATTAGATAGAATCAAAACAAGCCAATTGAAATTTCATGAATTAAAATAACATAAGAGTTAAAGGATAGAAACTACCAGTGTAATTTGCTGCCTTCTTTTTTTCCCCTTAATTCTGAAACTAATTCTCTTCTTGAATTTTTTGGTGGCTCATAATTTTGGAAATATCATTGCCATATCAAAAGTATCACCTCCACTCTTGATGAGATTTTTGCATAAAAAATTATGTTTGCATGCAAATCCTCTTTATTTTATTTACTTCATTTAATAAATATTGAACTAAACTTGTTAACCATTGTAATGCAGTTTGTGGGATACTCATATTTCTGGCCTTTATAATAATTGTAGCATGGATAGAATGCAAGAGAAGAAAGAAACATAGAAATTTCCGGCAAAATGGAGGGTTATTTTTAAAGAATCAAAAAATTAGAATCTTCAGTGAAAAAGAGCTTGTGAAGGTAACTGAGAAGTATGATAATAATCGACTTCTCGGCCAAGGAGGCTCTGGTGTAGTGTACAAAGGAGTTTTAGCAAATGGGTCACTAGTAGCTGTTAAGAAGCCTAATGTAGCAGACAAGACTAAAATCAAACACTTCCAAAGAGAAGTAATAAAGCAAGCGTTTCAACATGAAATCAGCATTGTCTCTCAGGTCAATCACAAGAATGTGGTGAAGCTTTTAGGGTTGTGTCTGGAGACAGAGTTCCCATCACTAATTTATGAGTTCGTCTCTAATGGATCACTATTCGACCACCTCCATGTCAAGCGTTCGGCGATGCTAAAATCATGGGCAAATCGTCTGAGGATTGCTGCGGAGATATCACTAGCACTCGACTATCTGCACTCGCTTGCTAACCCACCAATCATCCACAGAGATGTTAAGTCCATGAACATACTTTTGGATGAGAAATTCACTGCAAAAGTTTCTGATTTCGGAGCTTCTGTCCTGATTCCATTTGGTCAAAGTGTTGTAGACACCAAAATACATGGAACACATGGGTACTTGGACCCGGAGTACTTGATTACAGGTTTATTAACAGTAAAGAGTGACCTTTACAGCTTTGGGGTTGTCCTTATGGAACTATTGACAGGACAGAAGCCAATTCTTAAGCGAAAAAATCCTGAGGAAAATGTGAACTTCATTCAATATTTCATTTCCTCGGTGGAACAAAAAAATTTTTCTCAGGTTTTGATGAACTGTGAGGATGTTGACCGGAGGGAAAGTGAGCAAATTGAAGCGGTGGCTGAGCTTGCTGTGAGATGTCTCAACAGCAGCAGTATAGAACGACCTACAATGAAGGAAGTGGCTGAACAACTCAATGGGCTTATGAAATTACATGAGACCTTAGAAGCTCAGGAAAATGATGAAGAGATGGAGAGCTTGTTAGGCAAAGAAAATGATGCAATGTTTTACTCAATATCAGAAACCCATTACATGACAGCATTTGATATTGAACTTCAGTAAATGTGATAGTTGAAGAAATAAAACTTACAAACTTAGTTATTTGCAGAAGAAGCATATGCTTGAAAGGAAGGTCAATTAGGAACCTTGTTGTAGCTAGGAGGTTATGGTCTATCAATATTTTCTATCTATTGTTGGATGCTTTTTCTTTAAAATCGGTTGTATATGTTTGGTTGTGTTTTAAACATGGTAATAGAACTATTGATGAATGTTGTTGTCATAAATCGAATCATCCAAGTGATCTTAAGGTTTTGTTAGGGTCATTCATTATGTGATTTGATTTTCTTTGTACCAAACCCACAAGGCCACAACTTGCTAAGTGATTGTTGAAAAATATGGTTTAAGGCCAAATAGTTGGCTACCGTCTGACCAACTTGGGTCTAGTTTTTCTTGTTTATGGAAGGATATTTTGAGGATTGGCCTTCCAGTCATGAATTTAGCCATGTTCTTCTCAGCAACCTTGTCTTAAACTTGGGATCAGGGAGTGACTCTTGGACGAGTAACATCCATCTTTCCTCGACTTTTTTTTCTCTTTCCCTTCAGCAAAATTAAACTGTTGCAGAAATTTTCTCTCTTTCTTCTGACAGACCCTGCTGGAATCTTTTATTCAAGATGAAAGAGTGCCTGGGAATCTGAAAATCTTGGAGGGCTTTTAAATTTGATAAACATCTTCAGTCCCCATTCTAGCAGATGAGATTTTTTACATTGGAAAATTGACACACATGGCATTTTCTCGGTTAAATCTTTTTGCTCTCACTTTGAGTCACTATTGGGTGGTGATCCAGATTATTGTAAGCATCTTTGGAGGAATGTGGCTCCCCCAGAAGTTAAAAGTCTTCTGATCAAAAGGCAAATCCTCCCAGCAAACTCTATCGGCTCGTATATTTTTTGGTTTTGATTTAGATCTGTGGATCATGTCCTCTCTCAGAAATCGTGGTTGGTTTGGTTTACAATCCTTCATTGGTGAGGAATTGATTGGCTTTGTCCAAACTCTATTCATTCACTTTCTTTTTGTTGGTTTAATTCAAACTAAAAAAATCTCAAAAACTTCATTTGGGGGGCTCTCTTTCCATGCAATTGTTGGTTCCTTTGGCTTGGTAGAAACAATGTGATCTTCGATAGCAAACAACCATGTTGGGTTGCGATGATTGACTACATCAAGCTCCAAGCAGCCATTTGGATCAAGTTCAGTTCTAATTATGGAAACTTCTCTATTCACGACATTTTATTTCATATCAAAGAAGTGAGGAGAATCAAGTCTAAGAAAAGGATCATATCCCCAGCTTAATTTGTACCCCTAGTGCTTTTTGTTGCTCTTTACTGGTTTTTCCCATTTCTCTTCTCCTTTTAGTGAGCTTTCTTTTTCTTTTTCTTTGGGTTATTTGGCTTAGCAAACGATTGGCATTGGCTAATGTGCCAACCTAGTTGAGATATGTTCTTGGTGCAATGATACTTTTTTCCCTCTGTTAGGTCCCTTAGTCTTGTCAATCCCACGAACGAACTTTGTTTACTCGAGTTGTACTTTTCCTAGTAGTTTTGTCTTGCTTTCTCGAGCGAAGGAGTCCTTGCTCGAGCGAAGATGTTCTGCTCCCAGAAGTTGCCTCCTCTGCAAAAGTTCTGGGAAGGAGGATTGTATGCTCGAGCGAAAGAAGCTTGGCTCAAGCGACGACACTTAAGAAAAACACGCATTTTTGATTCCTCGCTCGAGCGAGAGAGTCTTCGCTCAAGCGAGTTTCGCAGTCTCTATTTTCTATAAATACTTGTTTAAGTCAATTTTAGGGTTACGTTTTGAGATCTTCTCTAAGGCAATTTAGGGTTTTCTTTTGAGGTTGTTTGCTAACTTTCCTTGGTGTTTTGATTGAGTATTAAACTCATGTTTTGATAAGCACACATCAAGGAGTTTGATTGTTCATATTCAAGAGTGTTCTTCTTCAGTGAAATCCAGAGATTCAAGCGTGGAGTGTCAAACGAGTTTGGTGCTTGCGTAGTCGTTGATTCGACAATAGATGTTGTGGATTCAATATCAATCTAATTAATTCTGAAACGAAGGTTGCGGTGAAAGATATACAGAAGATTTGAAGACAAATTGGAAGTGTTTGATATCTTTGTAATCTTTTTTTCTTTAGTAGTGGATTGATTTGTGGCGTTTCGCCCATGGTTTTTTTTATCACAATTGGAGGTGCTCCAATTGTGATTTTTTCACGTAAAAATCATTTGTGTCAATTTATTATTTTGGAAACAACAATCTAAATCACATTCGTACGTGCTTGATGATTTAGATTGTTTGTTTTAGTTGTTTGGGAATTTGTATAATTAATTCTTGATCTAATCACGAATCACTTAGGTTTTTCAATTGGTATCAGAGCAGGTCACTCTTTATTTTTATCAAAACTATAGGAATGTGATTTTGTGTGATTGGTGATATGGATTCAATTCGCGAAGGTAACTCGACCTATATACCTCCGTTACTTGATGGTACAAACTATTCTTATTGGAAAGCTCGTATGAGAGCGTTTTAAAATCTATCGATGAGAAAGTTTGGCACTATGTGATCTATAGGTGGAGTGAACCTATTGTCACCATTGATGGTGATGATATTCCCAAACCCTTTGACAAATGGGACGCATTCGACCATCAAAACTCGAGTTGGAACAGTAAGGCTCTCAATTCCCTTTTTTGCTCCGTCACACCTAAAGAGTTTTGTCGTATTTACACATATGAGGTAGCAAAAGAGGCTTGGGACATTCTGGAAACAATTCTCGAGGGTACTACTTTTGTTAAAAGATCAAAACTTCAACGTCTCACCTCAACCTTTGAACCTCTTTTTATGGATGATTATGAGACGCTTGATGATTTTTATGCTAAACTTAGTGACATCGTGAATTCCTCTTTCATACTCGGTGAAAAAATCCTTGAAGCTAAGGTTGTTGAAAAAATTTTAAGGTCTCTACCTGTGAGGTTTCAATAAAAAATGACAGCTATTGAGGAGGCTTAGAATGTTGATACCATCAAGCTTGATCAGTTGGTTATAAACTTGCAGACTTATGAAGCCCACCAGATTTCTAAGAAAAAACAAAAAGATGGTGTGGCTTTCACTAGTGCTCATGAGACTGCAAAAACTCCTAAAACTGAGTTTGATCTAGAGTCCGAGATGACGGCTATGTTTACTAAACAGTTCAAAAAAAATTTAAAGAAAAAAAAGCCTAATTTCAAGGACCTTATTTCAAAAGATAAGAGTAATGAAAAACCCAAAATTTTCCACCAAAACTTGCTCTAAAAACCGAAAAGAAGATTGTGAAAGAGCAAGGGGTCAAGTGTTATAAATGTTAAGGGTTTAGACATATTGCTCTTGAATGTCCTTAGAAAAAGAACTGGAAGAAAGTCTATACAGTGATTGTAAACACCCAATTTTTGACCGTCCTTAAGACTTGGACGTCATCGTTTGAACACTCGATGATCTTGTATGTTTGTGTTCGTTTTGAGTGCTTGAAGTTCTTAGCGAAGTGTCTTGCCTTCGAGCCTCTCAACTTATCTATTTTGTGCTTGGTTATGGACCAAGAGCTTGTTGTTTCAAGTCTGGAGGAGAGGATTGCCTATCGGCCATCTCCACAGTCCATCGGCCATGGCTTGTGCCTACCGGCCATCAGTGGTGGCTGGCCGGCCACATTGATGGCCGATCGGCCACTGGTGATGGCTGACGGCCATTTTTCTCCTTTTTCAGATATTTGTTTGCCAGTTGTGCCAGCTGTTGCTCATTGATGTGCATCTCCATACACGTGTATAAAGGGATGAATACAAGCTCAAAACTTGTTTTTCTATATATAGGGGGGGTCTCTCCCCCATTTTGGAGGGTTAGACATTTTGGATCAAAATTCTCTCTCTCTCTTCTTATTTTGTGCCTTGTAGTTAGATTTCTCTACATTTTTGCACAAGGACCCTTAACCAAACATTCTCACCTTGGAGCTGAGGTTCTTTGAAGTTTAGCACTTGAGGAAGGTTTGAGCAGGAATTTGCACATGTTTTGTGCTGTGCTTCAAGAGGTAAAAGACTTACCTTGTAGGCTTTCTTTTGATCACTTGTTTTTCCATTCTTTTGTACTATTTTTGGCCTAGTTTTCAACTACAAAAAACTCTAATTTTTTAGCCTTAACATGATGGTTTGAAGTCATTTTGTGTAAAGAGGTTGTCTACCCTTCTTGTTGCCTAATTGTGAGGCTTTTTGTGCCATCTTGCAAGGCTTTTAAACCAAACTTTTTAGGGCTTTAAACCACTGAAATTCAGAGTTATTTCAGTGGTGAAAAGCATGTTTTGAAGTCCAAAATTGGAGGGGTTAGCCTCCCCTCCTTGTGTCTCATTTGCATGCCTAGTTAGCATCACATGGTAGCATGTTTTTGTGGCCTAACTTAGCTTAATCTCAACACATTTTTGCCTCTGATTTGGAATGTTTTAGCTCTGTTTTGGGCTGCTTTGGTCATATGAGCTTTGTTTTGCATAGTTGTAGTGTAAATGCCTTCACTAGTTTAGTGTTAGTCTTTTTACATGCAATTTTAGTATATATAGCTCTGTCACATGCTCATTTGTTTAACTCTTTCATTGCTTTTGAGAGTTGCTTTTGAGTCTTGTTTGCAAGCTAGCATGGGAGCATGTTTTTCTAGCATTTTGTACCTTAATCTTAGCATGATTTAGTCACTGTTTTGACTGGTCTTAGCTCTGTTTTGAGCTGGTTTGGCCCTTGGAGGCTTATATTGTGTGGTTGTAGTGCAATCTCCTTCACTAGCTTAATGTGTTAAGCTTTTAAACATGATTTGCATGAGTTGCTAACATGTTTTAGTGTCATTTTGTACTCCATTTTAGCACTGAAATCTCTACAATCTCCCTTTATTCTTCACTCTTTCATTTATTTTGAAAGTGACTTCGAACCCCTTGTTGGCTTGAGTGTGGAATTGAGATCCTCATGCCTAATGGTTTAATTCCTCCAGAAGTTCATTACCAACAACATGAGGCCTCTTTCATGCTCAAGGTACTTGTTGTTTAAGTCTTCTTTCCATTAGAGGACATTCACCTTTGGACTAACCAATTAAAGAATTGATTGGTAATATAAAATTGGTAAATAAAATGAACCAAGTAAAAGAGGCAAGATAAGCCTCTTGTGTTGCATTGCATGTGTTCAATCGGACGTTATATTGAACACAAGGAAGATTGGAGCATTTCATACTCAAAGTGATGAAATGAGCCAATCTCTTTAGTCTATATTGCCTTTGATCACACATGAAAAGGTGATGGTCTTGAGTCTTATTTTTGGCATATAATGAAGTTGTACTTCTTAGTTCTTTGGCCATCATGCTTTGAAAATGCTTGGTTGGTGGTTTTGGAGCCAAGAATTACACTCCATTGACTTTGTGTAATGATAAGGAGGGTAATGGTACACATATATTCCTTGAGAATACACTACTTTGCCTCTGTTTGCTCTCTGTTGCAGCGAAAAGGAAAGTTCAGGAAAGCAGCAGCCGACCGGCCACCATTGGTAGCCGACCGGCCAGAAATGAATTTTGCACCAGTGTGTTCCTGAGATGGAGCAAAAGCATTCTACAAGTTGGCACAATTTGCAGAGGTCTAATGAGTGTAAACAGAGGCGTCTGATGGCAATGCGGTGGATTTTCGGGAGGAAGCCAACCGAGCATACATGCCTCCCTCGCCCTCGAGGCCATTGAATTGCTTTAATAAGATAGCATAGCTAATTATTCAATTCAAGTGTTGCCTTAATTAGTTAGTGTAACTAATTCTTCAATTTCGGTTTGTAATATTAATTAGCTTAGCATAGCTAGTTATTCAATTCGGTTTGCAATAATTAATTAGCTTAGAATAAGTTAGTTAATTAGTTTTGTATTGTAATAATTAGCATAGCTAGTTAGCTTATTCATTCGGATCCTCCTTCGCAAGGGTGCAATGTTGTAATAAGTGTGCGTGCGTGTGTGCATGTCTTCCAACCCCACGTCTTTCTCCATTTTATTTAATCGCTTTTGATGGTTAGATTAGGGACATTTTCAATTAGCATACCTTATGCTTGCATGTTTGTATCATTCATTTGTCTTGCATGCACCGAGACTCGGCGCATCATTCAAACTGCATTGTCAAATTCAATACTTCTTTGAATACGTGTTTCAAAGCATGCTATCAAAGTGTTGCAAATACTATGATTAGGTAGCCAAGCCTATTAATTGTATTATTGCATGTGTTGCATTTGTCATTTAATATAGTTAGGATCATGCATCTTTCTAACTAGCTTTTGTTTTGGCTCGGAGTACTTGGTAAGTTTTATACTTTAGCATGCTTGCATGAGTGTGATTGCCATATTGCCATATTTTGCATGCTTGCCATGAGGTAATGTACTTACTTGCTAAACTGCATGAATGCCTGTGGATGAAGGCTTTGTTGTTTGAATTGGGACAATTCAATGAATGCACGTTTTAAGCCCACTTAGCGAAGTGGCAAATCATGTTTTAAGCCCATCATGTTTGATGGCAAATCCGCGTTTTAGCCCACTTGAGGGTGGCAACTTCAAACCATTTTCGAAAAGCAAACATGAGTTGAATTTGTTCCCATTCTTGCGATTAAGTTTGTACTTCCTTGTGTGCGTCACATAGTAAAGTTAGCTAATAATTGGAATAAGAACACATGAGGTTTATAAAACAACATATCATGTTTAGTAGAGGTCGATCTTTGATCAGGCGAGCGGGGGTGCTTATTTCAGGACCTTCCCCTCTAGTACCCAAGTTCCCGAGCCGAGGTAACTTTGGTGATGACGGACACGTGACCTTTGGCACGAGTCAAGGTTTCCTAAATTTTTTAAAAATAAGATATTTAGGTGACGACTCTGTAATCTGGCAAAGCAGTCCAGTTTTGGCATTATTTGACTGAAAATTTGATTTTCCAAAACGATTTGCCAGATTGGACTCTTTGGTGTTTATTAGTTTCACATTGCACTTGTGAGACTAGATTCATAACCACAGGTAGAGACCGAACTGTGAGGCCTTTCTTTTCAAACCCTTTCTGAAAGGTAAGGGCGCGGAAAAAGGTGAGCCCACAGTGACTTGGGATAATGAAAGCAAATCAGAGCAAGAACCCGATGAAACCAAATCCAGTGAAGATGGAGATAGCACTTACATGGCATTTTGGTCTACTGTCACTCAACCTCCTCTGAAGCTAGTGGAATTTGCTCGTGGTCAGAATCTGCATCATGCTCCTACCTTTGATGGGAGTAATTACTTGTACTGGAAGATCAGAATGAGGGCATTTCTGAGAGCTTTTGACCATGAGGGCTGGCAAGCCATTGAAGAGGATGTTAAAAGCACTGACAATCCGAGCAATCAGAGAGTTCTGACTACTATTCGTGAAGCAATTTTTGATGAAAAACAGTAACGAGTTGCACACTGCACAAAGGCTAAAGATGCATGGGACATTGTAAGTCAATTTCATGATAGAGGAGAGTCATCTTCACCACCATCTATCACCTTTTCTGCCTTAATTGCTCGACTAGATGAGGTCCAGGAGAAAGAGGAACAAAAAGAAGATGATGAAACATCAAAGACAATGATGAGATTGATAGTGATGATCTACAACAAGCTTACGAAAAGCCTTACGATGAATCTCTGAACTTGTCCAAGATCAATGACAAACTCACTCTCAAGCTCAAAGCATGTGAAAGCGAGAATGTCAAGCTAAAAGGAGAAATTGCAACAGCAAAGCAAAATGTCGTTAAGATCTCTAATGACAGGCAAGACCTATATGGGAAACTTCTATCTTGTGAGACTGAAAGGAATGAGCTTCTGAAAATATATGCCACATATGAAGAGAAGATTGAAAGTCTTGAGATGTCACAAGCTACATTGGAAGAGATGGTTGGTCAAAAAGATGAAAAACTCAGAGATGCTAGAGCCACAATTGCCATGTGGAATGAAGGTTCCAAGTCATTAGAAGACATCCTCGGGTCTCAACAATTGAGTTGTGACAAAAGTGGGCTAGGCTATGGTAATGCGACAGCTCACAAGGGACAGGCCTCTACATCACATAACTTGAAGACTCAAACAAAGGGAAAGCTAAAGGTGCATCAGGGTGATCCCTCTCTTCATCTACCTAACGGGGGTAAGATTAACAGAAGAGAGGTAAAACCTATTTTTGTTTGTCATCATTGTGGTAGGTATGTTCACATTCGTCCTTATTGTTTTGAGTTGTTTGGTAATGTGTCTCAAAGGGTAAAAATTCTAATACTTTTTGGGTTAGGAGACAACCTTACATGTCTAGGCAGAACACCAACATTCATGAGGGTGTTCACAACGCTAAGACATTTACCAAGACCGCCAGTCCTGATTTTGTTAACTTGACTTGTTTTGTTGTTCACACTGCTCTAAAAGCACGTGACTCACACATGTGGTACCTTGATAGTGGGTGCTCTCATCACATATCAGGTGACAAATCCTACTTCACCTCCCTTGAAAAATATGAAGGAGGAATTGTTACCTTTGGAGATGGTGGCACTTCTAGAGTCATTGGTAAGGGCTCTATAAGTGTGGCTGGTCTTCCCAAGCTTGAAAATGCATTACTTGTTGATGGCCTTAAAGCAAATCTTTTAAGCATCAGTCAAATGTGTGATTTCCACCATGAAGTATTATTTTCAAAAAATAAATATGAAATTTTAGATAAAAAGGGAAATACTGTCATGCATGGGGTTTGCACATCTGATAACTGCTGGGATTGTTACCACTAATGATCTTACTTGCCACTCAGCTATCATAAGTAATATTGATCTGTGGCATCAAAGATTAGGTCACATGAATTTCAAAGACCTAACTAAGATAGCCAACACAGAGCCTGTGAAACGAGTACCTAAACTGGGTAAAAATATGAATCATGTGTGTGGACCATGTCAACTTGGGAACCAAACCCGTGCCCCTCATAAAAAGGTAAATAGTTTTACTACCAAACGTCCTCTTGAATTGGTTCATATGGATCTCATGAGACCCACTCGCACTGAAAGCATTGGAGGTAAAAGATACATTTTTTTTAACTGTTGATGATTTTACTCGTTTTTCATGGGTAAATTTTTTAAGAGAAAAATCTGATACGTTTGATGCTTTCCAGTCCTTAGTCCCTAAAATCCAAAATGAACAAGGTGTTTCTATTGAGCGTATCATAAGCATCCAAACTAATCATGGTTGTGAGTTTGAAAATAGTTCGTTTTTGGATTTTTGTGATATGCATGGAATTAAGCATGAATTTTTTGCACCAATTACTCCACAACAAAATGGAGTTGTTGAGAGGAAGAATAGAGTTGGTCAAGGGATGGCTAGGATCATGCTCCTTAGTAAGAAAGTTCCTCCAAAGTTTTGGATTAAAGCCTTGAATACTGCTGTTTATGTCATAAATCATGTTTATTTAAGGCCCGACACTTTACAAACTCCATATGAATTGTGGAAGGGATTGAAACCTAATGTAAAATACTTTAAAACTTTTGGGAGTAAATGCTATATTTTCAAAGATAGAGAGCCTTTGGGAAAATTTGACTCCCGAAGTGATGAAGGTATTTTTCTAGGGTATTCAACCACTAGTAGAGCTTTTCGTGTCTATAACCTGTGAACTTCATCTTTAATGGAATCGATCAATGTGGTTATAGATGACACAGGTTCTTCTACTTCAGCGATAAATGAGGAAGAAAATGGCGAGTCTCCAATCCTAGATACTGAACCACAAAGCCAAAGAAAAGCTGAGGTCCAAGCATAAGAAGGTAAGACAGCACCAACTTCTCAGGTAAGTCAGAGTCCAAAGAGTGTACAAAGAGACACCACTCTTAATGCCTCTGTCACCACAAGTCCAGAGTTCAAACTATCAGCAAGGGTGAAACTGAATCATCCAGCTCAACAGGTGATTGGAAGTGTCTCTGATCGAATGAAAACCCGAAGACAAATTTGGGAGGAGGTATCTCATATGTGTTATGTTTCATTAATTGAACCTAAGAACATAAAAGAGGTCTTACTAGATGATAGTTAGGTCAATGCTATGCATGAAGAATTAGGTCAATTTGAACGTAACAATGTTTGGACTCTTGTTCCCAGACCTAGAGACATGAATGTGATAGGTACCAAGTGGATCTTTAAGAATAAATCTGATAAGAATGGTACTATAGTTAAAAATAAAGCTAGGTTGGTTGCTTAAGGCTATACACAAGTAGAAGGTGTTGACTATGATGAGACGTTTGCCCCAGTTGCACGTCTCGAATCTATTCGTATTTTACTTGGTGTTGTATGCTTTCTTGGTTTCAAATTGTTTCAAATGGATGTGAAAAGTGCCTTTCTGAATGGATATTTGAAAGAAGAGGCTTATGTTGAGCAACCGAAAGGGTTTGAGGACCCGAAATGTCCAAACCATGTCTACAAGTTAGACAAGGCTTTGTATGGATTGAAACAAGCCCCTCGGGCTTGGTATGATAGACTTACTACCTTTCTTCTTGATAATGATTTTCAAAGGGGTAGTGTGGACAAGACTTTATTTGTGAAACATACTAAGTCTCATATACTTGTTGCTCAGATTTATGTTGATGATATTGTGTTTGGATCCACTACTAATCATTTTATGAAATACTTTTCAGATTGCATGACACATGAGTTTGAGATGAGCATGATGGGAGAGTTTTCTTATTTTTTAGGTCTTCAAATTAAACAGTCTCCTTCGGGTATGTTTGTTTCTCAGACTAAGTATGCCAAAAATCTTGTGTCAAAGTTCGGTCTTGAGTCAGCCAAACATGCATGAACTCCCATGAGCACCAGTCTTCACCTTTCCAAAGATTCTTCTGGTACTAATGTTGATCCTACTCTTTACAAGAGTATAATAGGGAGTCTCTTGTACCTTATAGCCAGTCGTTCTGACATTGCATTTAGTATAGGTGTTTGTGCCTGTTACCAAGCCTGTCCTCAAGAGTCTCATATGATTGCTGCCAAACGAATCATTAAGTATGTAAATGGGACATTGGGTTATACGATTTGGTTCTCGACCGACACTACAGCTGAAATCACTAGTTTTTCTGATGCCGACTGGGAAGGGTGTGCTGATGATTGTAAGAGCACATTTGAGGGGTGCTTTTACCTTGGGAATAATTTGGTTACCTGGCACAGCAAAAAGCAAAATGCCATTTCTCTTTTGACCGCTGAGGCTGAGTACATTGTTGTAGGGAGTTGTGCACAAATGTTGTGGATGAAGCAAATGCTTCATGATTATGGAATAGACCAAAACACTCTCACTCTTTTCTGTGATAACACAAGTGCCATTAATATTTCTAAAAATCCAGTCCAACACTCTCGCACCAAACACATTGACATTTGTCATCATTTTATACGAGAGTTAGGGAAAGAAGGCCTTGTTGTTCTTGAACATGTACCTACTAAGCATAAAAAAGCTGATATTTTTACAAAATCCCTTGATCTTCTTAGGTTTGAGTTCCTTAGAAAGACCTTGGGTGTCGTGCTTAGTCACTAGGGTGTTACCGGTTACTTGAGTGAGTGATTGTGTTTGGCTTTATGTGTGGTTGGATGCTATAATCTCCTTATCATTGATTCCTTCCATCTCTGCATTTAGATTTATATGAACATTTCTCATGTTGCTTGCAAAATTTCATTCTTCTTTGTTCATAGCTCATTTTGAATGCCCATGTTCATTGACTTCATGATCTCATTCTGTACACATCCTTGAGTTAAACTGTTGCAGGGGTTTCCGCACAAGTAATCAAAGTTCTCTATGGACCACTCATAGTGTTTCTTATTCATTTACAGAGGAATTGACCTATACTAGCATATCATGGGTGATGTTGAGTCTCTTAACCATCTACCATCATTTTTCACTTTCACGATTCCTCCCTCTGTTCATTGAAGTCCAGGCATTAAGAAAAGGTTACCTCAGAGGCACCAACCAGGCCATCCTTACTGATTTCATGCTTCTCTGGTCTGGTCTTCATACTCTTAAGTGTGCAAGTCACCAGTGAGTGCCCACATAAAAGAAAAGTCTCAAAAAAAATTAAAAAAATATAAGGGACTTATTGATTGAGGGCGAGCCTCCGCGTTTACTCAACAAAATACCCCTTGATTCCTAGTGGTTTGACTTTTCTCTATGATGTCTAGTTACTCTTACTGGAGGTTCAGCCATCCAATCACTACGAGGATTAACTCTTGCTATGTAGCCTCTGAAGGATTGCACACACACACTTTCTTTTAGTGAGCTCTCATGATTGTAGTTGAGTTGTGCATTCTCATGTAGCCTATGTTCATTGATCGATTTTTATCTGATGTGCTCATGATATTTTGCTTCATATTGTCAATACTGCAAGTTTGCAGGCTTCATGGCATATAGATTATCTCATCTTACTGTCACATTCATGCTACTGTGCTTACTCTTTTTGTTTCAAGTTCCACTTAATGGTGTGAGTATTGTGTTTTTGCTTAGAAAGGTGTTTTCTTAGTGTTTTGGTTTTCGTTCCTCGCTCGAGCAAGGGAGTTTGCGCTTTCTCTCAACCCAGTATTTTTGCAGATGGAACAGATTCTGGGAGCATGTCTTTCTGGCTCGAGCGACAAGTTCTTGGCTCGCGTGATCTCGTGCGCGTAAGTGACTTTGCTCGAGCGAGAGTGTCTTTGCTACAACTTGTCGTGGTTTAAATACTGGTACTGCATCTCTTCACTTCATTTTTTTGTTTCTTCTCTCTCCTAAGGTTCTTTGTTCATCTTTCCTGCTGTTCCTCCCTCGATTTTCACTCTGTTTTGGAGGCATCCTTCATCTTTCTTGTATCTTCCTTTGATTGGTAAGTTTTTTTTAATTTATTTCTTGTTTTTTTCGTTTTTCGTCCTTTTCTCTATGGTTTTGCTAAGGTTCATTGTAAGGGTTTTTTTTTTTTTTTTCCCTTCTTCGTAGTGTTTATTTTTCATTTTTTGTTGGGGTCTTTATGATTTTTTACTCAGTTGTCTCTCTATTGCTTTTTGATTTCATAGTTTGTTGAATCTATGCTAGGGTTTTGCTAGGGTTTAGGTATCTGACTATTGAATTAGGGGGGCTTTAATTTTTCCTGCCTTGTTTTTGCCCTATCTTTCAATTACTGCTTTATGATGGCCTCAGTGAATTGTGTGAATTGTGTGAATGTTGTTTTCCATAATCTATTGTCTCTGTATCTCTCATACTACTGCAATTGGTTGATTTTGGAATTTTACCCTAGCATTGCTCTTACTATCATTGATATCATGCTTTGGTTTTTATAACCCTGCTGGACTAATGTTTTGTTCTATGATCTTATGTTGCTTTGGGGGGTTCTAATGGGTTTTTGGGTACCTTGTGTCATGGCTTAATGGGTGGTTTCTGTGGTTGTCCTGTCTCCTTGGTGGTCAGTCATGGCTGAGCCTTCGAAACGTCGTAAATCTACTGTGTCTTGCCCAAATTACAATACTAAAAATTTTGAATCCAAGGAAAAATCCAATCTGTTTCGAGATTTCTATGCCTCTGGGAAAGTGCTTTTGAGTCGATTCCCATCCGTTCCTTGTTTGATTCTTTAGGAGGCGATCAAGTCTTGTTTTTTTTCGGGCCTAAAAAACTCAGTTTGGTCCCGAATTTTATTGTAATATGCACTCTATAAGCAAGGAAATTGCTTCCTCTTTTTGCACCTGGGTTAGGAACAAAGCTTGGGTCATCAATGACGACGTTTTTAGGCAGTTTCTTGGTCTTCTGGAGGTCCGAAATTGTCATTATCCTTTCATTACTCGCAACCGTGTTGATTTTGATCGAGTAGCCACTGAACTTTATGGCACCACCCGAACTTGGATTGCCGGGGCGCTCATTCAGCAAAATGAGCTTCGTCTTCATTTTTATCTCCTTAACATCATCATTTGTGCCAACATCCATGTCACTACTCATTCCTCTTACATTACCCAAGATCAGGGGTATGTGTTATATTGTATTGACCATCGCCTTCCCATTGACCTGCCCGAGATGATTGTCACCAAAATGATCACTATTTTTTAGGGTCGTAAATCTTTGGGTTTGCCTTATGGGTGTTTCCTCACTTGATTCCTTACGTCTCTAGGTGTCCCCACATTTGAGGATAATGAGTTTGCCTCTCCCATTAAACCCATCACCAAGTTGACTGTGTCTCAGGGTCAAGCTCATGTCAGGGGGGGTTTGTCAGGAGTCGGGGTTTCTGATGCAGGTGATGATCCCCTAACCGAGAAGGCTAAGATTTATGTTGTTACTGTCGGTGCACCTGAGATGCGTCCTCGTTCATTTCGTGGCCAGCTGCAGTAGTTCAAGCAGTCTATCACTTAGCGCCTTGATCAACTTGATGCCCGGGTTGATACACTTGATGGTCGCCTTGATCAACAAACTGCCCTGTTGACTCAGGTTTTGTCTTTGTTACAGATGTCGTCGCCGCCTCCACCAGACTCCTAGTTTTGTTTTTCCCTTGGATAGTTTTGGACAGTTTTTGGCCTGTATATTTTGTTTCTTTTATCTCTCCCGGACAAAAAGGGGAAGTATTGTTTTGGGGTATATATTTTGTTTGCATGATGGTTGCGGGAAGATCGGATATATAGTTGAATTGTGCATACTCATTGTGATTTTTGCAGACTGGACATACTACTAAACATATTGACATACTACTGGACATATTCTTTTTGCATAATCATATAGTTTCAAGATTGGTTACCTAGTTGCGTTGGTTGTCATGAGTTTGTTGGTTGTTTTTTGTTAGTACGTGTGTTTTCTAGGAAATTGTGTTAGAAAGTTTTGTCTGGCAATTGACAAAGGGGGAGATTGTTAGGTCCCTTAGTCTTGTCAATCCAATGAACGAACTTTGTTTAATCAAGTTGTACTTTTCCTAGTAGTTTTGTCTTGCTCGCTCGAGCGAAGGAGTCCTCGCTCGAGCGAAGATGTTCTGCTCCCAGAAGTTGCCTCATCTACAAAAGTTCTGGGAAGGAGGATTATACGCTCGAGCGAAGGAAGCTTGGCTCGAGTGACGGCACTTAAGGAAAACACGCGTTTTTGGTTCCTCGCTTGAGCGAGAGAGTCTTCGCTCAAGCAAGCTTCGCAGTCTCTATTTTCTATAAATACTTGTTTAAGTCAATTTTAGGGTTACGTTTTGAGATTTTCTCTAAGGCAATTTAGGGTTTTCTTTTGAGGCTATTTGCTAGTTTTCCTTGATATTTTGATTGAGTATTAAACTCATGTTTTGATAAGCACACATCAAGGAGTTTGATTGTTCATATTCAAGAGTGTTTTTCTTCAGTGGAATCCAGAGATTCAAGCATGGAGTGTCAAAGGAGTTTGGTGCTTGCACAGTCATTGATTCAACAATAGATGTTGTGGATTCAACATCAATCTAATCAATTCTGAAACGAAGATTGCGGTGAAAGATATACAGAAGATTTGAAGACAAATTGGAAGCGTTTGGATAATTTGTTTGGTATCTTTGTAATCTTTCTTTCTTCAGTAGTGGATTGATTGGTGCGTTTCGCTAGTGGTTTTTTTTTAATCACAATTGGAGGTACTCCAATTATGGTTTTTCCACGTAAAAATCGTTTGTGTTGATTTATTGTTACGAAAACAACAATCTAAATCACATTCGTATGTGTTTGATGATTTAGATTGTTTGTTTTAGTTGTTTGGGAATTGGTACAATTAATTCTTGATCTAATCACAAATCACTTAGGTTTTTCAGCCTCACTTTTTATTGATGTCTTCTGTGTACCCCTTGTACTCTTTTTGCACATTAATAAATTTTATTTTGCCGATAAAAAAAATTTGATTTTCTTATTGTGCAAGTAGTAGTTGCTGTGTCCACTGTGAATTCAATATGTATTAAGCACGTTCTTTTTTAAATCTTTAATTTGCAGCTTTGGTTGGAAAGTGGTGCCCTGGAAGATTAAAAAAAAAAACTCCAAATTACAAATGAAAAAAACGTTAACAGTATTTGCATTTCTAAAGCCAACTACTTTGGTCCAAGGCTCATCCTTTTTGAAAGCTAAATATCATAGACACTAAATTTTCTATTTTCAAAATCTCTGTCGCTTTATTGATTTACCCTTCTTCTTCATAAGATGTGATAGATTAATTAATTTTTATTTTAAAAAGACGCATCATCTTATTGAAGAATAGAATTTTTTATCCTAAATTCAACTACTCCTTACTTTAAAACACTCATAATTGTTGAATTACATTTTGAAATTTTTATATCTCAAAATTTTTACATGATCCAACGATTGTGAATGTTTATAAAGGAAAAAACAGAAAATCTTTAAACTTCTGGCATGCGAAAGGCAAGGTAACAACATGACAGAAATTTTAAAAATAAAGAATTCCATGCCAATATCCAATTATTCATGAACTAGGTGATAGTGGAGGAGGTGGCTGCTTCAAGGTAATAAAGCTATCAAAAATGTTTAAGACCCCCTTTCCCCTCACCCCCTTTGACCCCCTCTCTTTTTTGATTGGCTACTTTTTCTTTTCTTTTTTTTGTTTTCCTTCTCCTCCAATCACCACCCGCCACGTGTGTGTGGGGATTGTGGGGGTGGTGATTGAAGGGGGCCTCTATCAATGAAGTATATGTTAAAATATTTTCCTCCATAAAAGAATATTATAATTGTTGCGGCAAGCATGGTTTTTTTTTTTAATACCATTTTTGTTAATAATAAAGCATATGTTAAAATATTTTCCTCCGTAAAAGAATATTATAATTTTTGTGACAAGCATGGGGTTTTTTTATACCTGTGTGGAAGTGGTTTGGAAATACTCTTCCGATCCTGTGAGACGCTAGGAGTCCTCAGATAGTCACCTGAAACGAAATAAACACTCCGAAGTGGGTGCCGGAATTAGCACTCCGACGGACAAGTCAGTCTCAAGCTCTAGGTTATTTGTATTCTAAGTTAAACAAGGAAATTCTTACCCTTCTTTTTTTCTGCCCCTCTCTTCATCTGTAGTTCCTATATTTATACTCGTCTTCTGGGCCTCGGGGCTAGGGTCTCCTCGTTACTCATTATCCTTTCTCATATTCGGCTCCATGGATTTATGCTTATCCAGCCTATCTATTTTATTCGGCCTCCTGAGCATGCCAGATAACGCCGAATAGTGTCTGTTCTGCAGAGTACGCTCTTCTCGTCATTGCCAATTATTCGGCTCCCACAATTGCCCCCCAAACTCGCCATTGACAGTAGTTAACTGGCGTGTTTGGTTTTGATTCTGAAAAGCCAAGACATATGTTAGGCGGCTCTGCCTATCCCCATGTGTCAGAGCGCGCACGTCTTTTTGGTCATCATTATGCTTTCCCGCCTCATTCGTGCACCTTTTGCATTTAATACGATTTGAAACTTCAATCCTTTCAAATGCATGCTTTTCTCGAATACTTGGGCCTCCTGGATTCCCAACCAGTATCGCTCTTCTAGCGCTTTTCTCTGCAACTTTCATCCGTCTATCCTCGTCTTCTTCACCTCTCGTAAGTTTTCTTTCTTTCTTTGCGATCCTATTTTTCGTGCTTATTTTAGCTTTGGTATACCCTCGGATCTTTGCTAAAATGGCTAAGCACCTGAAAGACCTCACTTCCGAAGGTCGTATCTCGGGATTTCGACGACATTTTTCCATTCCTGATGATATTCATCTATCTCTAGTGATGGACAATACTCTGGATATGGAGAGAGAGGATCGCAACACAATCGTCTTACCTCTCCTATCCATTGCGGAGGGCGGAGTCCATTTTCCCCTACATCCATTCCTTAGGGCCGTCCTCCGCCATTGGGGTCTGATTCCTTTTCAGCCCAATATGAATTTTTATCAAATCGTAATGGGGATCGTAGAGTTGAACTGGAGCCTCAGGATCGATCTTGGCATTCCGACTATTCGGCACTGCTATGCTTTAGCCAAATCTTCCGGTCGGCTCGGGCGATACTTTCTTAGGGCCAAGGATACTGACCATCATTTGGTATCTATGCTTGCCAGTTCTGGCAAGCGAGTGGATGACGTAATGGTCAATGTCCGAGGGAACTGGGAATTTGGCGAAGGCGAGGACCGCCTAGACCTTATTCCCAGACGGAAGGGTGAACCAGGTGGCCGTGTATCTCCGTGCGTTTATTGAACTTTTCTTTTACTCGGCCTTATCTTCAAGTCTAACCCTTTGTCTTTGCAGGCAGTAAATTGAAAAAGATTCTGACTTCTACTGACGACACAGTTCTTGCGCAGATTGCAACTGCACTCGGGTACTTCGGCCGTCCAAACGTACAGAAGCAAAGGAGAGTGGCCCACATACTTCTTCGACACGAGCCTACTTATACTACTTTTTCGGCCGCGGACAACATTCTAATTCCAATCGGCGATCAACACCTTGTGGCTCTTATCTTCCCTAGCTTCAAGAGCCTTAGGCAAGTTGGTCTCGAAGCTTCTGATTTGGGGCAAGACGTGGTGCTGGTGGTAGAGGTAGTCGCCGAACCAGCCAGAGAGTTTGTTGAGGAGGCCGAAGAGGTCGACGAGGACCTAAACTCGGCGTTTGATATAGTTGGACTTAATTAGCCTACCTCACCGTCCACTTCGAGTCAAGCGGAGTTTTTTTCTGGAGATATTTTTGCAAGTTTGGGAGACCTACCCGGCGATTTTTTTGAAAGTATGGCTGGGGAAAACCTCACACAGATGGCTCGAAAGAAAAATGTCGAGCGAATGGCCGCCCGAAAAAAGGCCGAGGCCGCTCGTTCTAAACCCATCTTGATTAAGTCTTTCAAACCTGTTATTGAAGAGCCGGTTCAGATTGTTGTGGCCGAAACGGCGAAAAAAGTTGAACAACCGGTCGTTGAAGAACGGTTGATTCCAGAAGAGTGGGGCAAGAAGCGTAGCGCTGAGGGAGAGGTCGGTTCAGAAGATAGTCCTGCTGACAAAAGGTCTCGCTTAGAAAATTCGGACGTGGTTGTTCCTTTCATTGTCTAGCCAAAGATGAGAGACACGCCGATTTCCTCTGACGCATCTATCATTACCGACCCAGCGGTGGCGTTGAGCTTGGCGGCTTTAGTCTCCCTACCGGCTGATAAGGCATCCTTTCATGTTGTGCCGAATTTGGTGGCCATAGCCCTATCTGCGCAGTCGGCCCTTTTGGTAGGTGACCTTAACTTGTTTTGATTTTGCTTGCCTATGGTATCTAACGATCCCAACTCGTTTTGCAGACAGTCGGCAGGATCACCGACTTGGGACGCCACCTACATGATGCCCTTGAGAGGATTGACCGTTTGCAGTCAGAAGTGGACGGTCAAAAGAGTAAGGCCGAGTTTGAGGTTATGAGAGCCACAATGGAGACTGCGTGAGCCGAAGCCGAATTAAAAAGGGCTCAGTCTGCCAATCGGCTCCGTTATGATGCCGAAGATAGGGCGAACGCGAACAAAGAATCGCTTAGGCTAGCCAAGGAGGCGCTTAATAAGGTGGAGACTGAGTTAGCAGAGTTGAAGGCGGCCAAGGAAAAAGCCGAATCTGAGGCTTCTACCGCATTTGAAGCAGGAAAGGGCGCCGCCTTCGAGGAATACGTAGATGAAGTCCCCAAGTTTGAGAATCGGGGATTCAAACATGGGTGGCTCAAGGCTCTTGATGCCTCTGGGGTTACATTGGACTTGCCAATTCCATATGAGCAAGTGGACGTTGAACCACTTGAGTCTGACCCCGAGGATTGATCTGGGAGGCATTCGAAATTTATGAAATACTTTCACTTTTGATGTATGTTTTTGTTTTAAGGACTTTTGTTGGTTCTGAGTAGTTTTCATGTATAAATTGGTTACTTTCTACGCTCAAT
This sequence comes from Camellia sinensis, assembly GCF_055761805.1. NCBI lineage: Eukaryota > Viridiplantae > Streptophyta > Magnoliopsida > Ericales > Theaceae > Camellia > Camellia sinensis. The sequence continues at coordinate 154,782,521 of NC_138970.1, forward strand.
TTATTAATAAAAATTACCTTGTCATTTCACTACTACTTATGCGCAGTTTGTGATGTTGTGCTGGTGAAGAATTTTTGCCTTTCACTACTTTAGATAAAATAATTATTTTGTTGAGCTTTCTAAGATTGCATATATTGGCAATATTGACTTATCATTCATATGTCGAATAGTTCGCGGGTATTATGCTGGTGAATCGATTCGTGGACTGGCTGGGGCACTTAAGCCGAATAGTTTGATGAATGGCCATATTGACTTATCATTCATATGCCGAATAGTTCGATGAATCTGCCCTTGCCCCAGGTGGTTCATAATCATTCGGGCGTCGGAAGAGACGAACTTAAGGGTTCTGAAGAATTGGTTCATGGGCCGACTAGGGTGCATAAGCTGAATATATTGATGAATCTGCCCTTAAGCCGATTATATTAATAAATCTGCCCCGGCCGTAGGTGGCTCATGGACATGATACGCCGGATGGGCGCATAGATTTTGTCCTTGCCCCACGAGGGTCGACTCAGTCGGTGCCGGGCGATTGAGGTTTTCACAATTAATGAGATTGCCTCGAGGGTGCTGCCTCCGTAAAGGATAAAGGAACAAAAGTACAACTTTTATGAGTTTAGTGAACAATTGACTCCAGCTCTTGGAGGAAGATTCATCGTGTAAATGTCGAACAGACTCTTCTTTAACAGTAGAACAGAAGCGAGGACGCTAGCTGAGCTGGGCGGAGATATGAATCGAGGTGGTGAACCTTCGCGCATAGGAAGTAGGAGTTCATGGGATCGAGAGAGGCGTCAGTCTCCTCGACGTTGAAGCAGGTCGCCCAGGCGGGACAAGCAGTCGCAGGGAAGATCTCCGCAACCTCGAGTCGAAAGGGGATCTGACGCGAATCCGTTCCCATTAAGCTTTGCGATATTTGTGGGGAATAAACCCATGACAGAGGCGGACTTAATCGTTCGAGACCCAAACGTAGCGGTCGAGTTTGCTCAACAAATTTTTCCTCCTGAGGTTCAACAGTCAATGGTAGGTCGACAGGACTACGAAGTATTTCGTGAAGGCATTCACGGGTCAGTGAAGGGGTTTTATACTACCTATGAAATTGGCATGCGGCTGCGCGCTGCCCGCTGAGAAATGGAGGGGAGGGAGGAACGTATTCAAAGTTTGGAAGCTCGCACGGAGGCGACTGATCATGAGTTAAGGAAAGCCAGGGCGGCTCAGGCACAACCCACTGGGCAGGGAAACCCAATCGTGGAAGAAAGGGTTACCCAGCGGCTCATCAGCACCGCGCTCGCCGATCGAGAGACGGCGAGTATGTTCGCAATGGAGTTTGCGAGGGGAGGGCTTATGAAAAAGGTTTTCATGAAGGCCGAAAAGTTAGAATCAAAAAAACTAAGGAGAAGCTTGCCGAAGAGGTTTGCCGATGTGAAAATCGCATATTTAGGCACAGTTGGATCAAGGCATCTCAAGCCGCGGAAGTTCTTCGAGCGTCGGGCATTGATTCGGCATCGCCACACTACCAGAGTAAACATTTTCCGTTTTCTACTTTTGAAGTCGAGAAGAGTGAGGATGAGGGTGACGCCGTATAAGGATACTCATTGTAAGGTTGAAACGCAGATTACGTTCAAAACTATGTAATTTATTGTTTGATTGAATAAAAACGTTCTATTTATAAATATTTCGTTGCAGTTCGTATTCGGCATATACGTGTTTCGTTTTATTGCATAAATGTTTGAATGAATGTATAAGGATTGATCGGCCCGAGTATCTGTTAAATGTCCAGTGATACGCCGGTTTATAGGCAAGCTCGGCCCATACGTGATAGCCGTTTAGTCTTGAATGAGGCCACTGTAATTGGGCCATTTGTAACTAGGCCATTTATCTGTGATCGTCGTCTAGATAACTAGGTCATTGTAGCTTGAAGAAGCCGAAAACAAGTGAGTGGAGTGACTGCGGCAAATTCGTCCCAACTCGGGGCCTGGATGTTTGGCCAGTTGGATTGATAATTCTGTCCTTGCCCAGCCAGTGCATGTGCTTCAAAAAGCTGTTTGGATAACTAGGCAGTGGTGAATGTCGACCGACGGTCATCTCATGGAGTTTAGCGTTAATGAAATCGCCTCGGGATTGGGGCCTCGAGATCGCTACCAGTATTGAAAATAAGAGGAGTGGGCGCCTCGCGCAAATAAACACGCTTGATTCCTCATCACTTGTTATGTGGGTGAGATAAGTGGGGGTGTTAGTTAGAGAAGCTCGAACTTCGGCCGAGCTTGGTGTTGCAATGGATCACAGCAGCGAACCCACCCGTATGGGAGGTAGGGTGTCCAAAAGATGGCATAAGTCTTCAAATCGTTGAAGCAGATCGCCTCGAAAAGAGAGACAACGACCGTTGAGTTTATCCTTCCTTGTCCTGGATCTTTGCCTTGACATTGTCAATGGTATCAGGGGAAGTTTGGCAATGCGCAATTCATGGGCTTGGGCACAGTTGGCTCAAGGCATTGCAAGCCGTGGAGGACTTCTGGGCGACGGGCGTTGATTTGGCGCTGCCGCTTTACCAACGCGTCTTTTTCCCCTTTTTCGCTTTTGAGGTTGAAAATGGATATTGTAATGTTCAAATACGGGTTGCATTTATGTAACTACTGTTTTAATCAAATAAAATGTTTCATTTCGAACGTTTGCGCCTTATTCTGGGCGTTTTTATATATTCAATTAGGCACCTCATTTCGCATATTGGCATATTTGTTTCGTTCATGCGGACTTGTAGTTTGTGTAATAATTTTCGTATGTAACAAGGGGCCCATAAGATGTGCCTAATTCGCTAAGTTGACGAATGGCATTGCGTTCAATTATAATCTGATTCGGCTCAGCTTAGGTACTTGGCCGACTGACGTAATGAATCAGCCTGTGCATACGAGCTTAAGGAGCCAAATGGGGATATGATTTGCAGAAGGGGCTTTGAATCCGGAGACTTAATCGGCCCCAACGTGTCATGCACCAAAAGGGGCTCCGAATCTGGATTAATCGGCCCCAACGTTTTTTGCACTAAAGGGGGCTCCGAATCCGGAGGCTTAATCAGCCCTAAGGTGTCATGCATCGAAGGGCGCTCCGAACCCGGAGGCTATTTGAGCCAATCGTGATATCCACGAAGAGCGCTCCGAATCCAGAGACTTAATCGGCCCCAACGTGTCATGCACCGAAGAGGACTCCAAATCTGGAGGCTGAATCAGCCTTAAGGGGTCATGCACCAAAGGGGGCTCCGAATCTGGTGGCTTATTTGAGCCAATCGTGATATCCACGAAGGGCGCTCCGAATCCGGAGACTTAATCGGCCCCAACGTGTCATGCACCAAAAGGGGCTCCGAATCCGAAGGCTTAATCGGCTCTAAAGCGTTATGCACCAAAGGGCGCTCCGAATCCAGATACTTATTTGAGCCAATCGTGATATCCACAAAGAGCGCTCCGAATCCGGAGACTTAATCGGCCCCAACGTGTCATGCACCGAAGGGGATTCCGAATCTGGAGGCTTATTTGAGCCAATCGTGATATCCACGAAGGGCGCTCCGAATCCGAAGACTTAATCGGCCCCAACGTGTCATGCACCGAAGGGGGCTCCGAATCCGGAGGCTTAATCGGCCCTACGGCATCATGCACCGAAGGGCGCTCCGAATCCAGAGGCTTATTTGAGCCAATCGTGATATCTATGAAGAGCGCTCCGAATCCGGAGACTTAATCGACCCCAACGTGTTTTGCACCAAAGGGGGCTCCGAATCCGGAGGCTTATTTGACACTATAATGGGAAGCGAATTGCACGATAGAAAAAGATGAGACTTTTCATTGCAGAAGTCAGCTAAATACAAGTATCAAAGCCCACAAGTCGGGTCAGTGATAGAACTTTCATAAAACTATTCATGCTGACTGGTGGCAGCCACAGATCTCTTCAACGCCACGGGCTGTCGGGAAGTGCATAAGCTGATGATAGGTGCTTGGCACGGCCTGCATGATATGCAACCAGTTTCGCCCCATGATGACATTATACAGCGAAGGAAGCTTTACAACCAAGAATTCAACCTTGACTGTTCTAGAGCCCGCTCGAACGGGTAGTGTGATCTTTCCCAACGGGTATTCTGGATTCGTGTTGAAGCCGAATAACGGATAAAGCGCCGGAGACAGATCTGACTCATTGAAGCCGAGTTTGATGAGGGTCTCATAATACATAACCTCCGACGTGCTCCCTGGATCTACGAGAATGTGTTCGACAGTAAACTGGTTTACGCGTAATCTGATGATCAATGGATCAATATGGGAGATTGTCATGCCGACAAGATCAGAATCATTGAAGGCAATACTCAGAGCCTTTTTGGGCCGTTTGGTTGGAGTATGTTGCTCTCGGGGGACTGGATGCGATTGATTTGTGTACACGGTTAGAGGTGCTGGCAGGCTGTATATTATATGGATCACGCCAAGTGGAGGTGAATCTTGTCTTAAGGCTAGTGCCTTGATTGGGTTGCATTTTCTTACGTACTGTTGTAGCCGGCCATCTTGCACCAGTTCCTCTAGGTGATCCTTTAATGCATAGCAACTTTTAGTTTCGTGGCCATGATCTTTGTGATACTCGCAGCGCTTATCCCGCCTTCGTGTGTTAGGAGGGCCTACCATCTTCGACGGTCATTTGAAGAACGGGAGATGTTGGATTTTGGACATTACCGCATTGATTGGCTCTGTCAGTTCCGTATATTTTTTGTCGGTACGTCTCGTGCGCCTACTGTCGACTTGCAGTTGTTCATTCGTTCGGTGAGAGCACTAATTGTTCGATCGGTGAGAATCCCACCTTTTATCTCGTTTACCCCACTGCCGTGGTTCTGGGCTTTGAGGCAGTACGGAACTTATTGGCTGAGCAATTTCAGGAGAGGCCGTTTTACTGGATACGCGTCCGGCTTTAACCGGTAAGGCATCGTCCTCTACCTTGCAGTATCTTCAACTTTCTTCAACCCCCAGACCGTTTTGGGGGGTCTTCTGGTCAAGGAACTGCGGAGGGCACTGTCTGGTTGCAATCCCATTTTGAAGGCGGTGATGGCCATGGAGTTGTTGCAAGCGTCGTCAACAAAATTAAAGCATTCCCAATAGCGCGCCGAATATGCTCTCAGTGTTTCTTCAGGTTGAATTTGCATCGCCCAGAGAGAGTATGCTTGTTTCGGATGGACCTCATTGGTGATAAATCTGGCCCTAAAGGACTTCTGTAATTGATGGAAGCTTTTGACTGAAGCCGGCTCCAGTTTGTAATACCACCTGACTGCCAGAGGTCCCAAGCTACTGGGGAATATTCGGCACATAAGGGCCTCGTTGTCTGCACGATTCTTTTGTCCGACAGATTGTCCCTTCTTGTCGGGCTCCATGGATAATGAGTTGAAGTCACTATCGGTGTCCCTTGGTCGGGCTCGAGGTCGTTGTTCACCTGCCCTTGGAGGTCGTTCGGGATCTTGGCGCGCGACTTCTCTGGATTTCGCTACTTCCAGGGCCAAATCTTGACAGAGACATTCATTTTCAGCGATCATATTCTCCAGCCTCTGTTCATTCTGCTTTGCTTGTTTCATAATTGCTTGCATTGTCTCTTGCGCTGAAGTTGTTGGTGAGTCAAAGTTCAAAGCGCGTCTTGCAGCGATGGTTTCCTTTCCGAGCATATTTGCTGGAGTAAGGTCATCCCTCTGTGTAATCTCGTCAGTGGCTACCGGAGGATTTTTGGTTACGCCTTCCATGGATGTATTCGAGTATTCCCACAGACGGCGCCAATTGTGTGGAAGTGGTTTGGAAATACTCTTCCGATCCTAGGAGACACTAGGAGTCCTCAGATAGTCACCTGAAAGGAAATAAACACTCCGACGTGGGTGTCGAAATTAGCACTCCGACGAACAAGTCAGTCTCAAGCTCTAAGTTATTTGTATTCTAAGTTAAACAAGGAAATTCTTACCCTTCTTTTTTTCTGCCCCTCCCTTTATCTGTAGTTCCTATATTTATACTCGTCTCCTGGGCCTCGGGGCCAGGGCCTACTCGTTACTCATTGTCCTCTCTCATATTCGGCTCCATGGATTTACGCTTATCCGGCCTATCTATTGTTTTCGGCCTTTTGAGCGTGCCGGATAACGCCGAATAGTGTCTGTTCTGTAGAGTACGCTCTTCCCGGCATTGCCAATTATTCGGCTCCCACAATACCATTTCCATCAAATTTGAATTAATATGACGAAGCAAAAGGACTCTTTGAACCATTTTCATCTAACCTTCTTGCAATTTCTAATATGTGTGGTTAGTATTGTAATTATAAAGTTAATTATACAAATGATCCCACAAAGTATTTATTATATTTTAGTCTCTAATTTTGTAATTGTTTCATTTTCGCCTCAAAATATACGATTTGTTACACTTTAATTCTTAGCGTTAGCACCATTCAAAATCAATAACCAAAGGAGGATTATTTTCCGAATTTTACATGAAGTCTCATCAAAATCAAAATTATTAAATATACACATGGTCTTAAAGTATGCATTTGGTAGCATTTTGGTTTCTAAAATATGCATTTGTTTCATTTTACTACTCACTTATCTTATATTTTTGTCCCCAATATTTTAATTTTGGTACATTTTTAGTTAAAATTTAAAACATATCCTTATTCCATTACTGATTTTGAACGATATTAGTGTCTGGGATTAAAGTGTAACAAATTATATACTTTAGAAATCAATGTGAAATAATTACAAGATTGTGGATTAAAGTATAACATAATGCATATCTTGAGAACCATTTCTATAGTTAATCCTAAATTATACCTTGTATGTTGATATACCTGCTTGTAACTTAATTCACAAAGGGAAAGAAAGATGTGATAGGTCACCATCATCCAAAGGGAGGCTCTCATGATGCACCCATCTTTAATTCTCGTCTTCATAAATGAGCTTTGGTTGGAATCACAAAAAAGAAGAAAAAGAAGAAAGATATATAAATAAAAAATAAAATTAAAACTTAAAAAAATAAGCCAAATTGGAAAGACTTGTCTATATGTTGGATGTGTGATTACTCTAAATTTGTTGGGATTAAAAAATAAAAAAATAATAATAATAAAAAGAGACTTCTCTTTGTGATGGATGTGTGATTACTCTCAATTTAAAAATGTTAAAAATTCTACTAAATGTCTCACATGAGTGTAGGATCCACATGAGACCCATATAGTGTGGGTCCCACACCCATGTAAGATATTTAGTAGAGTTTTTGGTAAAATTTTTGAAATCTCTAACATTACTTCTCTCAATTTATTGGGATTTTTACATGTCACCAATGCAAACCAAAACACACATTATAAGAAGAAGAAAAAAATTTCACAAAAAATCATGCGATTCGACACAAACATATCAAAGTCTACTAGGGAGAGAGAAATCTATTATAAAATATAGAGAGTATAAGTATGAGATTGAAAATACCTAAACTTCTAACACTAATATCCGAATCATGAAACAATCTCTATTTATCTTCTCAATGTTGTGTTTGGATTGAAATTTAGAAAGAAAATGAAAATGTGAGGGAAATAAATAAAAAATAATTTATTATAAAATTATTTTTATATTTCATTCACATTTTTCTCACATGTTCATTTTCCTTTTCAAAATCTTATATAAAACTATGATCTAAACGTAACTGAGCCCTCAAGCAAACCTTTGTTTCCCTGCTCACTCCCAATGCCCGTGTTTTCTATCCCCTCCATATCTCTAGAAACCTGCTCAATCAGACACGCCCATTGACACCAAGAATATCCACCATTACCATTTCCATTTCCATAGGCAAAAATATTAAAATCGGTAGTGCTATATAGGCTGTTCATGGAAACCGTGTACCCGCCTAACCCGCTCGACCCGACCCGACCGGACCCGACACACAACGGGCGGGCAAGACAAGGTAGATGGTCGGATACGATCCATTTTATTTAATTTTTTCGAATTCACGGTCGGGAGTGGTTTTTGATTTTTTTCATCCGTCGAAACCGAACTGACCGAAAATATTAAGCTTCTCACGTACGCTTCCATTCCACCCACCTACCAAGCTTCTCATATAAGCTTCACAATTCACAAGGTCGGTCTCTCTGAATCCCTATGTCTCTCACACTTCACAAAGCCACTAATGTCAAGTTGTCAACTCTTTTTTTAATTAAAAAAACTGAAAAGGCTCCATCAATTTTCAAGGAGAAAAATTGAAAATGAAAAGTCAAAACAAATATATAGGGAGAGAGTGCACCCACCGAATCAATTCATCATTTTTGAAGGAGAAAAATTGAAAAGGCAAAACAAATATGTAAAGAGAGAGAGAGTGCATCGAATTAGTTCATCATGTAACAATCAAAGCTTCTCTTTGTTATCTATCTCTGAAGTTCAATCTGTGACTTTCTTTGACATGTGCGAACCAAGATCTTCAACCCTAAAAGAGGGTTATTCTCCAGAGATTTAGGTATCTCTCTTTATTCATTTTGGGGTTTTTATTTTTGTTGTTTTGATTTATAATTTATAGCTTTTTGTTGGTTAATACTTCATAGTTTGATTCTCTAATCATGGTTGATTTAGGGGTTTAAAGTATTTTTCATTTTTGCTTTTTGATTTTCTGATTCTTTGTTTCTGATTGTTATGTTTTCATTTAGTGTTTCTAAAATATTTTGATTTGTTCATATTTTGATTGAGGGTTTGAAAAATATTATGAGATATGTTCATGTTCTAATTTAGGGTTTAAAAAATATTAATATCTGTTCATGTGTTTGTTGATTTAGAAAAAAATATTATGATTAGGGTTTTAAAAATATTAAGAGTTTATGTTTGATTTAGGGATTGAAGAATATTAAGATTTTGGTTCATGTTTTTATTTAGGATTTTAAAAATATTATGTTCCGTTTATATTTTGGTTTTAGAAAATTAATGTTTGTTCATGTTTTGATTTAGAGATTGAAAGATTTTGCTTCATATTTTTATTTAGGGTTTGAAAAATATTATGAGATGTGTTCATGTTCTAATTTAGGGTTTAAAAACTATTAATATTTGTTCATGTGTTGATTGAAGGATTTAAAAACATTATGAGTTGTTTATGTTTTGGTTTAGGGATTGAAAAATATTATGAATTTGTTCATGTTTTGAAAATATTAAGAGTTTATGTTTTGATTTAGGAATTAAAGAATATTAATATTTTGGTTCATGTTTTTATTTAGGGTTTTAAAAATATTATGTCTTGTTTGTAGATAATGGATCTTCCTACCAATGATGCCCCTGTTGATGGCCAACCTGCTGCTACTGCTGTTGGAACTCAATCTCAACCAGTAGTTGATGCCAAAGCTACTGTCCCAACTCCTGATGACAAGCCTCCAGTTCCATCCAAAGCTAAGAAGGCACGTGCTGAGGCTACTGGCAGAGTTAAATCTAAGGTATGCGATCATATCGATAAAGTAAAGGGTCAAGATGGGAAAATGAGAGCTGTATGTAGGTATTGTCAAAAAGAATACTTAGCTGATTCTAAGTCTCATGGAACAAGTAATTTATTGGCTCATTTTGCCTCATGTGTCAAGTATCCATATAGGGAGGTGGAGAAGGGACAGTCCACTCTGTCTTTTCAATTTAAAAAAGATGGAGTAGAGGGTGTTGACCTTGTTGCAACAACTTTTACGGTAGAAGCTGCAAGAAAAGCTCTTGCTGAAATGGTGATAATTGATGAACTACCTTTTAGGTTTGCAGAGGGAGTTGGGTTTAGAAAATTCTGTCAAATCTTGCAACCCAAATTTGATAAAATCCCATCTCGTATTACAATTTCCAGAGATGTTGTTAATATTTTTAACAGATAGAGGGATAGCCTAAGGAAAGCATTGCATGGTCGTAGAGTTTTCCTAACCACAGACACATGGACCTCCATACAGAACTTGAACTATATGTGTCTTACAGTTCATTTTATTGATGACGATTGGAAACTTCAAAAGAGAATTATTAACTTTTGCCTAGTTGAAGATCACAAGGGTGAAACCATTGGTAGGAAAATTGAGTCATGCTTGCTTGAATGGAATATTGATTGCATTTTTACATCGATTGTAGATAATGCTAGTTCAAACAACACCACTGTTAAGTTCTTGAAAAGAAAAAACAAAGGATTGGAAACGTACTATTTTAGGTCATGAATTTTTACACATGCGTTGTTGTGCACACATTCTCAATCTTATTGTGTGTGATGGTTTGAAAGAGTTGAATTCATCTATTGCTTCTGTGCGTGCTGCTGTTAGATATGTGAGGTCATCTCCAAACCGGTATGAGAATTTTAAAAAGTGTGTTGAAAAGGAAAAAATTGAGTCAAGGAGTCTTTTATGCCTTGATGTTCCAACTAGATGGAATTCCACCTATTTAATGCTAGAGGCAGTAGAAAAATTTGAGAGAGCCTTTCAGAGACTCCAAGAGGATGACTTTAGTTATCGGGCTTATTTTGGTGGTGATGAATTTGGTGGTGGTGAGCATGATGGGGATGTGGATGTGGCAAGGGGACCACCCAATGAGGCTGTTTGGAATAATTGTAGGGTCTTTTTAAAATTTTTGAGACTCTTTTATAATGCCACAAAGAGGTTTTAAGGGTCATTGTATGTCACTTCAAATTGCTTCTATGGTGAGATGCTTGCCATTCAAAACAAAATTGAGCAATTAATGAAGAAAGATGACACACTTTTATCTACAATGGCAGTTAATATGAAAGCAAAATTTGATAAGTATTGGGGTGATGGGGATAAGATAAATCTTCTTTTGTATGTTGCCGTGCTACTTGACCCTAGGAAAAAATTGAAGTATTTGAATTTTTGTTTCTCACAAATTCTTATTGAGAAAGTGGTAAATGAGATGACGGGCAAGGTGAAGGATTGTTTGACTCGTCTACACGAGCATTATGCTTCACATGATTCAAAAAGTGGGCAAGAGCCTAATGTGAGTGCAGCTTCTGAAATGGAGGTAGATGATGATTGTGATGATCCACACATGCTCATTACTGCTCAGTTTAATTCATACTTGGAGGAGGAGTATTATGTTATGTGTAAATCAGAGCTGGATAAGTACTTTGCTGATTTTTGTGAGGGTTCTAAGTAAGGGTCGGCGCGGGTCTGTTGCGGCCACGGAACCTCCAATCCGCTATCCATCCGCCAGATTGGCGGATTAGAGAAAATCAATCTGCATCCGTTCGCCAATCCGACGGATGTGGATTGAGCGGATTGGTGGTTTGGCAGATGGATGCGAATCGGTTTGGCGGTTTAAAATTTTATAAACTTTCAACATAATTTAACTTGTGCACTTCCTCAAAAAAAAAAAGAAGAAAGTATTATAGTTAATGACTTAAAAGAATATTACAATCACTGCATGTCTCATCAAAAGCAAGAAAGTTTGAAACTTTAGAATATCATAATTACTGCATGCCTCATCCACATAAAGTATTACAATCTGTGATTCTTAAAATATAAAAACAATTCAAACCACCAAAACCATGAACATAGCACTAGTAGAGATTGTATGTCTCTGTATTGTTACATCTATATCTGTTTTTGAAAACAAAAACCAACCAGCATATATCATATTTTCTATTTATTATTTTTAGAGATAGATTTAAAAACTAAAAAATATAGATAAATAATACGTTTATTTTTTTCAATTCAAAAAAGATATTCAAGTTGAAATTTTTTTTTCAACAGAATATTTAAACTCTTTTTTAATTGAAAATACAAACAAAATATTTAAACAAACTGAAAACACAAAGTCTTATAAATTTTCTAAGGATGAAAATTTTGATATATTGGAATGGTGGAAGTCTAATTCTTCAAAGTATAAAGCTTTGTCATAGGTGGCACGTGATGTTTTGGCATTACCAGTCTCTACAGTTGCTTCAGAATCAGCATTTAGTACAGGAGGACGTATACTCAATCCTTTTCATAGTTCGCTTTCTCCTATGATGGTCGAGGCCCTCATATGCGCACAAAATTAGCTTGAATCCACTGTCCCAATTTCTCTTCGAAGGTCCATGGATGATGTTGAACAATATGAGTCAGGTACTATTCATTTATTGCACATATATTAAATTTAAATTCAAGTTTATTTCTATAATTGATTAATAATCTTTTCTTTCTTTCTTTCTTTCTTTTTTTATAGCAATTTCTGGTGCAAGCCCAACAGTAAGACTGTTATACATTTATATTTAAGTTTTTTTTTTTTTTATCCTTTTAAGCTTTATATTACATTTTCTAATTTCAGTTGCTTCTCTGCAGGACATGTGGAAGCAAAAAGAACATTGAGCCAACAACTTTTAGTTTTTGTGAATATGTTTCTCGTTTTTAATTTTAGTTTAATGGTGGAATAGTAGTAGTGATGAAGTTTGACAATGACTTACTTTTTGTGGCAACAACAAACATATTTTTGAGATGTAATTATGTTTTTCAGGTATCTATGCACTGTGCAACATAGTTGTTTTTGAGGGGTATGTTTGCACTGTGCAACATGAAGATTTTGGAGGATGTACATGCCGAATACTGTTAGTTTGGTTTTTGTGACAACTTGTGCAGATTACAGGAAGGAACAATGTGATGTACTTAATTGGTTATTGAAAAATCTAGAAATCCCCTAGATATTGATTTGTGATTATGTAATAATTTTAAGCAGTATATAACAATCCCAATCAAATAATCAAGACAAATCAACACAACGATTTTAACGTGGAAAAAACCACAATTGGACACCTCCAACTGTGATTAAAAAACCACGGGCAACAGCCACAAAACAATCCACTACGAAGATTTAAAGGAATTACACAGGTATACTCTCAATTACCTAGCGAATCCACGCCTAATTGAACCAACCTCTATGTGCCTCTTCCAACCCGTCTTCATCTCGGAATTGTCTTTACGATGAGCCACCCCGGAATCCACCAAAGCTTCAGGCTCGAATTCTTCAGAATCCACCGGAGAACAACTCTCTCTTTTGTAGAACAAACAAGACCTTTGATGTATACTCTTTAAAACATGAGTTGAATACTCAATCAAAACATCAAAGAAAAACAAAAAATATCCCCAGATATAAACCTTAAGAACCAAAAAGAAGATCTGGAGGATTTCAGGAGTAGTGTAGTTTTTGGGAGAAAACCAACTACTTATAGAAAACCAAAAAGTAATCCTAGATTTGGAAGAAAACCCAATCCTTATTGAAATCCGGAAAACTGTGTTCGCGCGATCCGCTCGATCGCCCAACATCCCGCTCGAGCGTCTTCAGTAAAATCTGCGCATGATATAACAGAGGTCCGCTCGAGCGCTGGAGAACCCGTTCGAGCGCGAAATCACACCTTCCAGTATTTTTACAAACCTGACAAACTTCTGAAACCCAGCATTCTCCGCTCGAGCGCGAGTATGTCCGCTCGAGCGGACAGGCACTTGGAATGCATTTTTGCGTTTTGCTTCGGGGGTGCTGCCCCTCGACCCCGCCGTGGCGTTGCCCCGGACCCGCCAAGGGGCGCTGCCCCCTGGACCCCCGCAAGCTGACCAGGCAGCTCGATCCCCGTCATAATCAGCGAAGTGGCAATCTTGAAAGCTTTATCATCACAAACTTCTCTGAAAGGCTTGATTCGGGTTGGATTCGCATCTAACAACTCATAGCCTCACTGAAATAAAAATGCGAATAAAATTACAACTCAAAGGAGTTTTGTCAAACGGGATTGCCAAGAAATAAAACCTAACGGTTATGTTTATTTTGGGGGATGTACATGCTGAATACTATTAGTTTGGTTTTTGTGGCAACTTGTGCAGATTATAGGAAGGAACAATATGATGTACTTAATTGGTTATGTTTATTTTGGAGGATGTACATGCTGAATACTGTTAGTTTGGTTTTTGTGGCAATTTGTGCACATTATTACAGGAAGGAACAATGTGATGTACTTAATTGGTTATGTTTATTTTATTTTAAGATGTTTTGGAGGGTTATTTTATTATAGAAACAATGTAATTCATAAGCTGTTTTGGAAGGTTATTTTATTAATTTTAATTTTTAATGTCATGTTTTTATATGTTGTGTTTGGCAACATTTTTGAAGTGCAAGATTATATATTGTGACAGGTTTTACTTGTGTGAAGTGTGCAAAATTATAAAGTTTAATTTATCATTTTATTAATTTGAATGGGTTAACTTTTGTTGTGATTAATGGAGTAATTTTACTTTTGAATTGGGCTGTGCAATTTTATTTCCTTAATTTTGGATAAAAAATTACAAAAAAAAAAGGCCCAATATGTCAACAGCCCAATCCGCCCAAACCGACCACATCCGATCCGACAACCCGAATATCAATTCAGTCAATTTCGACATGTAATTGGTTCGAAAATGGTTAGGCTAACTGTCAACCCGAAATGATCCGGTCGGCTGACGGGTATATATCCAACCCGACCCGGACCGACCCGTGAACAGCCCTAGTGCTATATGCACCAATTAATATATTAACTAATGTACCAACTAGTGTTATGATATTATTACTGACTCTATTTATTATACAAATTATAAATACACAAAATCTCTAAAATAATGCCACATCATCTATTAGTATATTAGTTAGTATACTAATTGATACATGTAGTATTATTCTATTAAAATCCTACACATAATAAATTATTAGTGAATTTTGAGCTTTATAACCTAATTCAATTACATATAAAAACAACCGACTATATGAGTCCAGAAAAGTTTAAAAGGCAATTAGAAATTTGTTTTGTGTTTTGATTCTAAAGTTAGTTGTTGTTATTTTTTTTAATCAATGAAAATTAGTAGTTAGTTGTTAAATTAACACATTAAGAAATCTGTTTTAGAGACACTGGGAATGTTTTGGGTTTTTTTCTTTCTCTATTGGCAGTTGGCCTTCCATTCTTCCTTTTTGTAATGTTTTTATTAGCATTAATAAAATGTTGCTTTCTTTTCCAATTAAAAATAAAATAACAAAAAAAAAAAAAGTTACAACAATCCTTAGCAAACTGTTTGGTTCATCAGTTCCACAAATTGATTAATTCATCTATTAGGGTTTTTTTTTTTTTTTTTTTGTTGTGGGGCGGGATTAATTTCATCAAAATTAACTCAACTATTAACGAATATCATCTTATCCCTCAATTATGAAAACTGTACAAATACATTCCTTTTAAAACTGGTCTAAAAATGATAAAAGCGATATATTTTTATAATGAAGAGCTCTAAATGTACATATTCAAAAATAAGAAGAATGAATTGATATACATTTATAGCTGACCAGCCATTGTGTAATTATTGTTACCTTTTTCTTTTCTTTTTTCTTGTGAGGTTAGCAACTTAGGGATTGTTTGAGACGATCTAAATAAATATATTTTTTAACTTTTTATGAAAAGACGTGCAGAAAAGTAAACAAGTGATATGACTCAAATAAGATAAAAAATGTGCTAATATAGGTTGCTCCAAACAATCCTTTAAATCTACATTTAGTGAACCCAAACAACCCTTTTAAGTCTAATATAGGTTACCCCAAGCAAGTCCCTCTTGTCTATCTTCACAGTTATGGCTTCTTTTAGGAACATGGTTAACTTTTTGACTTTTTGAATCGTATTTCCTCTCTATTTGTTTACACGTTTTTCTAAAAAAGCCAAAAAAATTTAAAAAATCAACTTTTAACCAACTACCTAAAACAAATCTACATTTCTCTTTATAGTCAAAATTAAATTGCTTTTAGTGAATGAGTAACAACTTATATAATCAAAAATGCTTCGTAACTTGAATAAGCCGAAGCTCGAGTGGCCCGAAAATTTTCTCTCTCCTCTCTATTTGTTTCCTCTCCTCTCCTCTCTATCTCTATTCTTGGAAACATAAAAGCATTCAAACACAAAAATTACTCTCACTCACCTATGTTCCCTCATCCCTCTCAGTCCCTAGATCCGTCTCATGCCAGATCTCTTTCATCCCTCTCATCTCTGTTAAAATAACCAATTGATGAGTACCACTAGAAGCTTCAGTTCTGATTCTCTCTCTCCAGACTTTGTTCTCTCCTCCACACCTAATCTCCAGACCATCCTCTCAAGATCTGAAGCTATAAAAAAAGATGAGCCAACAATAAAGCAAAAGCAACCCAAGAAAATTAAAAGCATGAGAAGAAAAACAAACAAGGGTATGACAAAAGCTTGTCAAGCCTTAAGTTTAAGGAGCTAAAAGGGTTTATGGATCTAGGTTTTGTGTTCTCGGAAGAAGATGTGAACTCAAGTTTGGTTGAGATTATTCATGGGTTACAAAGATTGGCCAAAAAAGATGATGGTGAACAAGTGAAAGAGACTAGTAGTAGTAGTGCTTTTGATGAATCTTCAATTCCAAGGCCTTACCTTTCTGAAGCATGGGAGGTTTGGGAGAGAGAGAGAGAAAGGAGAGAGAATCCATTGATGAATTGGGGAGTTTTTGGTTTTGATTATGAGTTTGAGATGGAAGATGACCCATCTCCTTTCTCTTCTTTCTAGACAATTGGGTGTGTTGTTTGGCCAGCCGAATGGTTTTATGGTCGGCCGGCTAGTTTTATGAGACAAACCAAAAAACAACAAACAGAGAGAGAGAGAGTAGAGAGAGATGGGAATTTTACACCAAACAACAAGTATGATCAAACATTTAGAAGCTAACCGATTTCACATTCTGTTTGGTAAACATTATAGGTAAATAAATGAAAAAAATTCAAAACTTTCCCCCCAACAATTTTTTGAGCACGCAATCAAACATTAGAAGAGAGTGGGAAGGAAAAAGAAAAAAAAATGATTTTGACTATGAATTTAGATTCAAAAAGAACAGAGCAAGAAGAGGAAGGAAAAAGATAAAGGGAATGAAGAAGAGGAAGAAGAGAGGAAAAAAAAAATGGTGCCAAAATGAAGTCGTTTTGGCACCTTAAGCCACTCGAGCCTTGACTATTTCGAGCTACCTAACAGGATTGTTATATAATTCTTTATTATTGTTATAGTGATTTTTCACATCATTACAAGGAGGACCCCTCTGGTCCAAATTTTGGACGGGAGGGTATTATTTAGGTTTGTGTAGTTTATTACAAGTCTCGTTTCAATAATTTAAATTGTTCACTTTGTTAGACATTTTGTGTATTTCATCCGCACAAAAAAAATAGATCAATTTGATAACTGTAAATTGTTCAATTTACTGTGTTTTTCACCCCCCTCCCCAAAAAAAAAGTGAGAAATAATTGTGTTTTTTAAAATAAATCATACATTTTTTTAGTAACAAAGGAAATAAATTGAACAAATTATAGTTATCGGATTGATCTAATTTTTTTTGTGGATGAAATACACGAGATACCCGACAAAATTAACTCTTTGGATCATCAAAACGGGCCCTTGGTAAGCCCCATGGGCTGAAATAACGTTCTTTAGTCCAAAATCTAAACTGTAAGGAATCCTCTCCTTACAAGAAATCAAGGGCGTGTTTGGTTTGTGTTTTAAAACATGTTTTTGGAAGAAAATTTTCGAAAACATGTTTGGTTACAAATTTTCTCAAAAAAATTCCAAAATTACTTTTCTCTCTATTACACATCAATCAATCGTTTTTTCTCTCTCCTCTCTCCTTCTCAATCAGTTTTTCTCTCACACACATCTACTCAATTATTACAAAATATCAAATCATCCCAAACTCCAAAACTATTTTCAAAATATACAACCAAACAAATCGAAAAAAAATTTACAACACTGCTACGTAACTCCAAAATAAGGCGGCTTGACTGGCACGAATCCAAAACAACATTGTTTTGGATTTTTTTTTTCCCTTTCTTTCTTTTTTCTCATCTGTTTCTTCTCTTCTTCTTCAATGAACAGTGTTCATCTCTCCCTCTGTTCATCTCTTTCTCTTCCTCTGTTCACAATCACCAAACTGAAATCAAAATCATTTTTTTTTCTTCCGGCCGGCCAATAGACTACAAAAAAGAAGAAAAAAGAAGAGAAGAGAAGAGGAAAGAGATGAACAAGACATCATCATCAACAAGACATCATCATTATCATCATCATCAACACATCATCATCATCATCATACAAAAAAAGAGAGAGAGGTATAGATCTATGTATACACACAGATACACACAGAGAAAGAGAGACCAGATCTGTGTAAACACACAGAGGATGGCGGTGCCTGTGATGATGGCACCGGTGATGTTCCCCTTTCTTCTTCTCTCTTCCTCTCTCTCTCTCTCTCTCTCTCTCTCTCTCTCTCTCTGTTTCTCTTCTTCTCTCTTCTCTCTCTTCCTCCATATTTCAGCGATATAAGAGGGGAAGAAAAAAAAAAAGTTTTGGGTAATCGAGCCAATCAAGCCAATTCTTTTTTGAGCTATGAAGGATTATTCAAAAATTTAAACCCTCTCCCCAAAAAAATTTTTAAAAAATTATCTCAAAACACAAACCAAACACAGCCTAAGTTTTTAAAGGCTAAAATTTAAGGACGATATTACTTCTTAGGAAAGAAATATTTTAATTGTCAAAAATATTATTGTTTTATTTTTAGCAATAAAATTAAGTATTTAGTAATGAATTACTATCATTTTAGGATTAATTTTTCATCTAAAATTGTTTTGTCCCTATAAGTGCATTTATTAGTGACATTTTCAAAATTTATTACCTAGGATTTTTTTTTTACTTTCCAAATCAACCTTTTGGGAACGATTCACACAATGTCTAGATGGTTTCCTTTTGTTTTTTCAACAAAATATACATTTTCGGAGACAAAGTTGTCCCTAAAACCCTTGTATATTGTTGAGTGAGGATTTTGCACCAAGCAAATGGGGCCGAGCTAATTGTGACTTGGGCCTTGCCGTTGGATTACGCGATCGAGTTGGCATAGCCGAGGGCAAATTGGTCGAGGCTCTAGATTACGCGGCAGAGTTAGCCCGAGGTTTGAAAGTTGGACCGGGTTAGTTGTTCGGCATGGATCATCAGCCGAGCTAGGTGAAGCGATGGTCCGAGGTCGAGCAAGGTCAGCAGGGACGAATGGGTACAGCTAAAGAAGTCGGCTAGAAGCCTCAAATTTTGGCTAGTCGAGAGTTGCGGTTCTAAAGGGCAGACTGTAGCGCCATGCAGGAAGTAACTCGGTAGGATTTCCTAAGTGGCCCAATTGGAATGCAAGGAAAGGAATCCACTAAAGTTGTGCGTCAATACCGTTTGGCGGTTTGGCCAAATATTGTTTGGTAGTATTGACGCGTACATGTGTAAGGAAAAAAAAGGGTAGTATAACCACGCATCCAGAAAAGGACGAGCAGAGTGGTGCGCATAGAAACTATTTAAACTGTGCAGCGCCTGCATACAACAAGTTTGCAATTTTGGTTATCAAGGCTCTTTGTCTTTTGTCTCTTCTCTCTTTCTCTCTCTAAAAGGGTGCTAACTTTGATCATCAGAGGGGCTTTTCGGCATCGCACTCACCGAGAAACTCACCGTCATTGTGTTCTCAGGTCATTTGGAGTGAAGTAAAACTTGGATACGAGGAGTACAGACAGCGACGAATATTTGCTCCTCGTACAATTGGCGCCGTCTGTGGGAATCCGACAAACAAAACCTTGTCCTCCAAGCTTTTCCAATCATCTTTTATGGCGAACAACGACGGCATTCCGTTGTCCGCCATCAACGGCATCACGCCAGAGTCCGTTCGGCGCAATGATGGCCTGCCCGCCATTCTGACAATGGCTGGTTTGGAGACCTTCGATCTAAGACTTTCCAGAGATGTGCAAGACAAGAGTGCAAGAAGTTCTGGGTGCTCTGTCAGCCCAAAAGAGCATCACCGATGGCGAGACTCACACACTCAGCACCTGGAAGACAAGCTGAGAGACCAAGATACCATCATTAAGAAGATAGCGATGGAGATAGAGGCCATGAAACGCCAGATGAAGGGAAAAGGCGTCGCTACAATGGGAAACCACAGTGAGTACGCCCATTCTCGTCATTCCGGCAGTCAGAATAGATACAGCACCCATTCACTCTCCGTCATGAGAAGCTTCAGAGATGGAGACTACTTCGCGCCGGTAACAACATCTAGTATGCAGGACAGCAGTTACCACCCCTCACGTCTGACGACGGCGTCGAGATATTCATGCTCCAACCGTTTGAAAGACCTGAGGGATGTGTTGGAGGAGCGCTCTCATCGGCGGGACGCGTAAAG
The DNA here is from genome assembly GCF_055761805.1 of Camellia sinensis. NCBI lineage: Eukaryota > Viridiplantae > Streptophyta > Magnoliopsida > Ericales > Theaceae > Camellia > Camellia sinensis. The sequence continues at coordinate 154,802,705 of NC_138970.1, forward strand.
GGTACCTACACTACAGCGGCTGGCCCCTAGAGGGCGAGCTAGCGAAGAGGTCGTCATACCACCACCATGCTTAGCGACACACACGCCACCAGACAGAGAGTTAGCAAGGCTGAGCACCACCTCTTTCTCCGTAGAACACACCGCTCCCCCTCGGGTTCCATCAGCCAAAGTTCATGCTTTATGACGGAAAGACTGATCCATACATGCACGTAAGCCACTTTCGACAGGTTATGGCTAGGCACAGGCGAAACGATGCACTCATGTGCTTTATTTTTCCATCGAGTTTAGGCGAGTTGGGCCTGACATAGTTCAAGAGGCTGCTGGAGGAAAGTATCGGGAGGTGGCAGCAATTGGCGGAGGCATTTGTCACACGATTCAAGACCAACACCAAAACACCTAAATAAGTCAACCACCTTTTGGGAATCAAGATAGAAATAGGCGACTCCTTGAAGGCGTACAACACCAAGTATTGGGAAACATTCAACAAAATTCTCGATTACCCGGCGAACCTAGCACTCACTCAATACAAGCACGGTCTTCCAGTTGGACATAGAGTCAGAGACTCACTTACCATGAACCAACCGACGACCATGGAGTTGCTCATACAACGGATCAATGAGCACATCCGAGTTGAGGGTGACCCAGCCGTAGCTACCGTCAAGGCAAGTCCAATAGTGGCAGACGAAAGAGTTGCAGGAAAAGTCAATGCAGTCGAACAAGAGGATGGCCATGCAAACAACCATGGGAGAGATCTAGAGAGTTTGGTTTTGGAAGACGTCAGTAAGAAGGCCAAGAAAAAAAGGCATAAAACTCGCAAAATATAAATGGCTGATCTATTTTCAGAATGTCAAACTCTACCAATCTAAAATTTTGTTCTTAGTTCTATTCTTGTAACCCTTCTTACTATTGGCGCAATGAAACAAGTAGACCATATTCTTGAAAATTGTTGTATTTCTGCCTTGCCAAGCCGATGTAGCGCGGTCCAAGGGGCAACTGACAATCATTTTGACAAAAAGATCAAAATTCCTTGCCGAGCTGATTTTGCTCGACAAGATGAAAATTAGTGTTTTGATCAACTTTGGAATTCCTTGCTGGAGGGAATTTTGCTCAGCAAGAGACTTGTTGATGGTTTTGATCAACTTTAGAATTCCTTGCCAAGCTGATTTTACTCGCCAAGAAGTCTTTCCGAGTTGATTTTGCTCACCGAGAAGTAAGTTGCCGAGCTGACCTTGCTCGCCAACTTTGAAGTTCTTTACCGAGCTAATTTTTCTCACCAAGAAGCAAGTTTCCGAGCAGACTTTGCTTGCCAACTTTGGAGTTCCTTGTCGAGCTGATTTTGCTCGCCACGAAGCAAGTTGCTAGGCTGATTTTGCTTTCCAACTTTGGAATTCCTTGCCAAACTGATTTTGCTCGCTAAGAAGAAAGTTGTCGAGCTGACCTTACTCGCCAACCTTGGAGTTCCTTGCCGAGCTGATTTTGCTCGCCAAGAAGCAAGTTGTCAAGCTGACCTTGCTGGCAAACCTTGGAGTTCCTTACCGAGCTGATTTTACTCGCCAAGAAGCAAGTTGTCAAGATGACTTTGCTCGCCAACTTTGGAGTTCCTAGCCGAGCTGATTTTGCTTCCCAAAAAGCAAGTTGTCGAGCTGACCTTGCTCGCCAACCTTGGAGTTCATTGTCGAGCTGATTTTGTCACCAAGAAGCAAGTTGTTGAGCTGACTTTGCTCGCCAGCGTTGAAATTTCTTGCTAAGCTAATTTTGCACGCCAAGAAGCAAGTTGCCAAGTTGACTTTGCTCGCCAACTTTGAAGTTCCTTGCCAAGCTAATTTTGCTTGCCAAGAAGCAAGTTGCCGAGCTGGCCTTGCTCACCAACTTTGGAGTTCCTTGCCTAGCTGACCTTGCTTTTTGCTCACCAAGAGACAAGTTGTCAAGCTGACTTTGCTCTTCAACGTTGAAGTTCCTTACCAAGCTGATTTTGCTCTCCAAGAAGCAAGTTTCCGAGCTTACCTCGCTCGCCAACTTTGAAGTTCCTTGCCGAGCTGATTTTGCTTGCCAAGAAGCAAGTTGCGGAGCTGACATTGCTTTCCAACTTTGAAGTTTCTTGCCGAGATGATTTTGCTCACCAAGAAGCAAGTTGTCGAGCTGACTTTCCTTGCAAACTTTGAAGGTCCTTGCCAAGCTGATTTTGCTCGCCAAGAAGCAACTTGCCAAGCTGACTTTGCTCGCCAAATTTGAAGTTCATAAACCGAGCTGAAGTTAAGTAATCCCAATCATCTTACAACAGAAGGGATTTAAGGGCAACAACCAAGCAAAACGAACCACCGAGCAAAGAGTATAGTTCGACCTAGTAATGTAATTCCAATCACGCAAATACGGACGGAATTAAGGGGCAATTGAGACGGGAGTTTACACCAAGCAAACGTGGTCGAGCTAGTTGTGACTTGGTGTAGCTCGACTTTTAGTGCTCTACAGTTGTGACTTGGTATAGCCCTACAGTTTGGACTCCTGCGGTTCTGAATCTGATCTCACAAGTGTAATGTGAAATAGACAAATACTAAAGAGTCCAAATCTAGAAAATCTTTTGAAAAATCGATTTTGAATCAAAATGCCAAAAATGGATTGCTTTGCCAGATACAGAGTCGTCACTTAAATATTTTGAAAAGTTTAGGAAATCCTTAACTCGTGCCAAAGGCCACGTGTCCGTCATCACCAAGATTGTCTCGGCTCGAGAACTTAGGTACAAGAAGGGAAGGTCATGAATTGAGCACCCCACTAGCCCGATCAAAAGATCGACATCTACTAATCATGATGTGATTTTTATTTACATTATATGCTCTTGTTCCGATTATTGGACTATTATTACTATGTGATGCACACAAGTATAGACTAATTTGAAAAAAGTGGAACATTTGATTTCATGTTTGTTTTTGAAAAGTGTTTCGAATATGTATCACTTGAAAAAGTGATCTCATATATACATTATTCAAATTGTTCCAATTTAAGCTATTCGCCTTCATTCACAGGCATTCAAGCAATTTATCAATTAAGCACTTAGCCTCATAGCAAGCATGCTAGACGTGGCAACAATCACACTCATGCAATATGCTAAAGCACAAAAATGCTCACCTAGTACTCCAAAGTGAGCCAAAAGAAACAAAAGCGTTAGAAAAATGCATGTTCCTAACTAATGCAACATGCCTAATGCAACACATGCGATCGACTACTAATTATGACATGTGAGTCAATTTGATAGCATGCGTTTTAACACGTTTTCAACGAGGTACGTAAACTACAATGCTTGTTAGAATGATGAACCAAGCCTCGATTCATGCAAGACAAATGGATGCAAACATGGAGTATGCTAATTGAAACATGATGTTTTAACTACCCATCATAAGCAAGTAAATAAAAGGGAGAAAGACGTGGGGTTAGAAGACATACACATTATTACAATTGCTTGCCCTCACTCAAGAGAGTCCAAATGAATAACCTAGCTAAGTAATTACCTAATTAACTAACTATTACAAAACAAATGAAAATAAATTAGATAAGCTACTTAACTATTTTTTACAACAAATTTAACTAACTATTCTAGCTAATTAAATAATTACAATACAAAACTAAACTAATTATCTATTCTAACTAATTAGTTACAAACCCATTACTTCAAGCACAACACTAATATTATTATAACAACACTTCATGGATCCCGAGGATCGAGGGATAGCTCATGCATGGATGCGGATTTTCACCCGATAATGCTCTCTGTTTTGCTACTAGAATGCCTCTATTGCACAGTTGAAAAAATGCATTGTTTTTCACCTCAGCTTCTGCTCTACTCTACTAGAAAAAGGGGACTACCTACCTTGAAGAAGTGGCCGACAACCCATAAGTAGTGGCCGGCAGGCCACTAATAGTGGGTTGTCATCCAGAAGAAGTAGTCTGCCAGCCACTAATATTGGTGCTCTCCTGCAGTAACAGAGGACAAACAAAGCACAAACCAAAGTATTCTCAGAGGATGTTTGTCCACCTTGTCTCTCATTATCATCAAACAGGTCAAAGGAGAAGTAAGTTTGATTCGCAAATCATTAATCAGCGCAATTTCATTGCGTGATGACTTATGAATCAAGGGACACAATTCAATAAATGCACAATTTAAAGACCCTCAAAACCCCTTCCTTATCATGGATTGATCAAGGGAAGTGGTTGATATTGATTCTTGAACCGTTTACATCACTAACAAGTATGAAACAACTCAAGACTCAATGGGTTCAACTAACGTCCTATTGAACCCAAGTTAATTTTATTATCTTATATCACTTTTAGTACCAATTTTATTACTTCATTTACCATCCATGCCTTAGTTCATTAAGTCCAAAAGTGAACATTAAGTCCAAAAGTGAGCTTTAAGTCCTCTAATGGAAAGGTGCATCAAACAAAGAGCTGTTTTGGGCATGAGAGAGATGTCATGCCATTGGTAATGAACCTCCAAAGGGATTAAACCATTAAGTACAACAACCTCAATCTCAAGCTTAAACATGCAATTAGTTTGAAACAACTTTCAAAACAAAGAAAAAGCCAAGAAATGAGAGAGGTTGCAGAGGTAATTAGAGATGAATACAAGTATGGAAAGCAAGAAATAAATACTATCAACTCAAATAGGTTAGTGGCTAAGACCTAAACCACCAAGCCTATGAGGACCATTACACTACAAGCATGCTATACAAAGCTCAAATGCAATGAATAATTAAAAATAGTCCAAAAAAGTGTTGGAATTAAGACAAAAATAGCCAAAATAATAAGCTAAAATATTGAGGAATTAATGCTAACACACAAGCACAAGGAGGGGAGGCTAACCCCTCCATTTTTAGGACTATAAAACATGATTTTTGCATCTGAAAAATCTCTAAAAATCAGTAGTAAAAAGCTCAAAAACTGTTGATGAGAATGTGGGACACACAAGGGTAAAGGCCTTAGAAGCAAGGTTCAAAGAAACGTTGTCAACCCTCTACCTTTAATGGACTTAAACCACAAGTTTCAGTCCAAAAATAATGGTTTTAAATAGCTTAAAAACAGTAAGAAAAGATGAAAAACAAGTGATGGAAAGATGGTACAAAAGGACTAGAAAGTATACCTTTTGAAGAGGAATGCTTCTTTGAGTTACAAACCACCAATTTCACACTCTCAAGTGCCTCAAGAGCTCAAATTCAGTCTCAAATCACCTCAACAAGAAACTCTCTAGGTTTGGTTTAGAGTGTTTGAGCAAAGGCTATGCAAGTTGCAAGAGAGAGAGAGAGTTGTAGAGAGAGGAATTTTCTAAAATTTCCTCTTCAAAAATATTTTCTCACTCCTAAATTTTTCTCACCTCGAAAGCAAGAGGGGAGGTCCTCTATATATAGAAAACCATGTGTCTATCTCGAAAATATCTGTATAGGAACAGCTGGTGTAGTGTGGAAACAACTAGCAAAAAAATATCTGGGTTTTGCACTAGTGGTCAACAACCCACTATTAGTGGTCGGCCATTAACAGTGGGTTGCAGCTCAAAAAAATGGGTTGCTAGTCCCTGGACGCTCAGGCCTGAACAACTATTGTTTTAGTCCAAAACAAGGCACAAGGTTTGTGGGTTTTGGGGTTTTTTTGAAGCTCAAAACTGAGGTTTCTTGCTGAGGACATCGAGCATTTGGCAAGCGCACACATTCATTATTGAGTGATCAATCAGTGGCGCCCAAGTCTTAAGGGCAGTCAAAAATGGGGTGTCTACACTTGGGCCTTGCCATTGGATTACGCAACTGAGTCAGCATAGCCAAGGGCAGATTGGTCGAGGCTCTAGATCACGCGGCTGAGTTAGCCCGAGGTCCGGAAGTTGGACCGGGTTAGTTGTTCAACGTGGATCATTAGCCGAGCTAGGTGAAGCGATGGTCCAAGGCCGAGCAAGGTCAGCAGGAACGAATGGGTATGGCTGAAGATGTCGGCTAGAAGCCTCAAATTTTGGCTGGTCGAGAGTAATGCGGTTCCAAAGGATAGACTGTAGCGCTATACAGGAAGTAACTCGATAGGATTTGCTACATGGCCCAATCGGAATGCAAGGAGAGGAATCCATTAAAGTTGCTAGTTAATACCGTTTGGCGGTTTGGCCAAATATTGTTTGGTAGTATTGATGCGTGCACGTGTAAGTAATAGAGAGGGCAGTACAACCACGTGTCTAGAAAAGGATGAGCAGAGTGGTGCACGCAGAAACTATTTAAACTGTGCAGCGCCTCCATACAACAGGTTTGCAATTTTGGTTATCACGACTATATGAATTTGTCTCCTCTCTCTTTCTTTCTCTAAAAGGGTGCTAACTTTATCGTCGAAGGGATTTTCCAGCATCACACCCGCCGGGCAACTCACCGTCATTGTGTTCTCAGGTCATTCGGAGTGAAGCAAAACTTGGACACAAGGAGTACGGACAGTGATGAATATTTGCTCCCCGTACAATTGTGGTGCATATTGCTTTTTTCTTTTTGGTCAAAGATAACATTAATATATTAGTATAATTATATTACAACCGAAGGATTCGTCGTTACTCCATCAATTTAAACCCTTGATTTCCCACTCACCACACCCTAAAGTGTGGCTACTATAGACCATTGGGTCACACCTCAATGTCGTGGTGCATATTGCTTGCTGACAACAAATTACAGAGATTTCTTTCATAATCAAGACATGATTTCCATAATAGAACCCTTAATTACACATTAATGAAAATTGAAGAAAGACAAAGAGCTTCGGGTAAATTTTCAACCAAATAGTTGGACTAATTTCAATCCATCAATATCGGAGTTGCTTGCCAAATATGATGAATACATACCAAATTATACATTTCATTTGATAGAATGAATTTTCATTATTCATGAGTAGAACTCATAGGTAGAGGAGTCAATGACAATGTTTCTCAACCCGCCAATTGTGGACGCCAACATGACAAACACTCCGATGTATATGCACGCCTGAAATGCGCACACACACACACACACACACACAAAAAAAAAAAAAAAACATGCATTATTAATGTAACAATTGTCAACTTAAAATAGTTGTGATCAAAAAATAGAAATATGTACGTGTAAATGTAACTGTTCTTGTTTTGGTTCTGGAAAAAAAAAATATGATATATATATTTGTATTTTTTACAATTTTTCTTACCCAATTGATGAACCATGAGATGCTGAATCTCTTTGGCTTCTTAATTATCAACCATATGATGCTAGGGAGCTGAAAACAATTCACAACTTGAATTAGTACCTTCTCCAATGCCCATTTTTTGTTGTTTTCATGTGGAAATCATGACTTTATAGGTTAGTTGACTTACAAAATAAGAAGTTGGAGCAAAACCAAATCCGCCAAAGAAACCAAGAAGATCACCAAAGAAAGGGAAGGTGACCCCAACGAAAAGTGTGAAGGCTGCAAGAACCAGTAACCAAATTGTCAATGAAAAAATGTACTACGTGTGTAGAAAAGTGCACAGAATGTAATGTAGCATTGAGCAGAGTATTGAATCTGCTGTTCTTGTTCGAGAATCCGCAGCACTACATTCGGTGTACTTTTCTGTTACTGTCAGCACTGCATTCTGTGCACTTTTTTATTGCGCAGCTGCCAACACTTTATCTTGTGTACTTTTCTACTGATGTCAACACTGTATTATGTGCATTTTTGTGAAAATTTTGTGTTTGTAGCATTCTTGTTACCAAAAGCAGGTCATGTTTAGAGAATTCTCACCAACATAAGCAGAACGAACTATGATTCTGAGACCAATTCCAGGCGGGAAGCTCAACCTCTTAACCATTGCCTTCTCCAACAAATCAAACACTGGCATGGCATAAACCTGAAACCATTTTTCCATCACATCCAACATCTACTATCCCTGTGTATGTGTAAATACATGTGCATAAATCAACATAGTTTGTCTTTGTGCATATGTAAACCATGTGATACAATGTTTAATAGATTTTTTTTTTTTTTGATCTTCGGTTCATACCTGGTAGCTGCCAATGACATGGATGACCACCATTAAATTAGCAGCGGCAATGAGCCATGAAGGTCTCTCAAGCGCCACGAGTACATTATCAGCAACATCTTGCCCGAATGCCCAGTATCCGATGAGGGCTACCGGGAAATAGCAAATTGCATTGATGAAGTAGGCCCAAACGGCACCTTTCCACATGGGTACTTTTGAGGGCATTTCAGGGGTGGATGGAACCGTGGCCTGAATTTCCAAGACAACCGCGTGGCCAGCATATGCAAATGTAATTTCGCCCAATGCGTTGAAGACACGAAACATGGAATCGGCTCCACTAGTTTTCTTGTATGCGTAACTCACGTTCTCAACCCGCCCTTTGCTCAAGCAACCAACCCATGCTATGGTTGAATAACTGCAACAATCATAACCTCAAAGTGAGTTAATTAGTGTGAATTTATGATCATCATTGGGGAAATTTTATAGTCCTCTGTCCAAAATCTATAGAAAACTAAGTGATGATGTTTTTGACACATAGAACTAGCAGTTCTACATTTTCTTAAATATTGATTCTGAATGGTTTTTCTGGAAAAATATGAACGAAAAATGTGACTTCAGATTTTTTTTATTTTTTTTGAACAAGTAGAATTTTATAAAGATCAAAAAATGTCACTTTAGATTGTTATTCTCAGTTATAGGTATCTTGTCTATTGGGTGCTAACTTCAAGTTGAGGTCATTAATTACAGTGCCGACATGGGCTTGATACGTCACGGGATTCTCTATATCCAAAATTCTTGTTCTCCTATATCCAATACACTTTCAGTCTCGCATTGTGCCTCAAGATTCTCGTATTTTAAGATTTTCACTATGATGTACAATTGAAAATGCATTATGTACCTTTGTAGTCTGGAGGAAATCCCTTCACACACTAAAAATTTGCGTGAACTGAACCTTTCGTAATTAAAGTTGGAAAATCAGAAAAACTTGATTTCACAAGTGAACCAAGACTAATTTGTATTTCGCCTTAATTTCACTTTTATTCCTCTATATTATCAACATTTTTTCTATTTCGTCATTAAATTATTAATTCTATCAATTTAATCCTTAAAAATTCTAATTATAGCTAATGTGGTCCAATTGGAGACGATTGTCCAAATCAATAACTGTTGAAGTCTAATTTGATGAACACCAATATCATTTTAAAATTTGAACAAATTAAACCATTCAACCAGACACTTTTTTTTTTCATTTTATTATTATTCACTATTTTGAAATGAAGGGGTGGAAAAAGAATATGTATGTTTGGTTATAAAGCATAAGTTGTCTAATATAGCGCGAGTAAGATGACAAGTAATGTCCAACTAGTAAAATTACCTTTCTGTCCATTAGGTTAGGTTTCTACCAATTAAATCATATGTATTGAAATCAGAAATTTTAATAAATAAATAAATAAAATTGATAGTTTAGGATTTAAATAAAAAAGATTACAATAATTTATGGGATAAAAGTGAAATTGACCCATATATTTCACAATACACCAACAAAATGTGCAAAAGTAATTTTCTCGGTACATAGTATTTTTTGAAAACGAGATCAAAACTTCTATGTACATACCTTAGAGACATAATTGCTGCAGCCAAAGAAACCCCAGAAACAGAATTGAAATTGGGGAGCTGAGAGAGGAAGAAATGTGTAGATCCAAAGATGCAAATCCAGTAGGACTGCTTGATCCTAGTGCAATTTGTGCAGACTATCTCCATGAACTTCTTGAGACACTTGCCTCCAGTGACCATGTACACTATGTCACAACCAACCTGCACAATTAGCTGCTGTGGCAGCACTATCCATGGCCCAAGTTTTGGACCAAAGGCATGTCGACCGAGGTCATAGTAGTGATCGAAGCGAACCCCGGGGACACATTCATGGAGCTGTATCATCTGCCACATAGTGTTCAGGGTGATGCACCATGAAAAGACCAGCAACATTGTCCCAGGACCCCTAAGAGAGAGAGAGAGAGAGAGAGAGAGGGCAACTCAGTGAAGTCCTTGGAAGGTCATGCCAATACAAGACCAGTAATACTAGGACCAGCAATTCTGAAGCTAAATTCATAATGTTCTTGGTCTTTTTCTTAGACTGTGTTCTTTATCCCTAACATTACTGATACAATACTGATTTTGAGTGTAGGACGGAGCCGCGTCAATTGATTAAGTTGTTTAAATTTGATTTGAAAACTAAACTAGTTTTAAAAATCTATACAATTTTGATTGATTTATTTATTTATTTATTGAATTGATTGAAAACTAACCTTACTTGAGTCGATCACAAGTTAAAACTCAAGTAATTTTGTTTTTATATAGTTTTACGGTGCATGTAGACTCATCAAGCCAAGTTGGAGTCATGCTCGAAAAATTAACATGTTCCAAAATACTTTTAAGCTCAATTTGTTTATATAACAAACCGAACTCAAATAAATTTTTAACGAGGAGAACATAATTGAGCTCAAGTAATTTACTTCATTTTACAAACCAACCTATGATGTTTGAACACCTTTCTTTGCAAACCTAAACACTTCCAACTGCATAACAAAAACAGAGAGAGAGAGAGAGAGAGAGACCATCCCAAATAGGCCATGGCATAGGGCAAGCTGAGAACACCAGCACCAACCATGGCTGTGACTGTGTGAAAAGTTGAATACCACCATTTTGCTTCTCGAGGTGGACCCTTTTCCGTCCATTGATCCTCCTCCGTTGGAACTTCCTGCAACCATACCAGAGTTAGTTTCCAATATAACAACAACAAAACAGAGTAAGACTATATTTGAATCATGAATTTGGCTAGAAATTTCAACAGAGAAAGGAAAAGACGAGGGAAATATGAATTCCTCGCCTGTCCAAATCACTACCCAAATTCATGATCCAAATAAAGCATAAGGCTGTGTTTTTTATCATGAATTTAGGTAGGAAATTGAAAATGGAAAGAAAAAGGTGATGCTTCTTTCCCTTTTCAAATTCCTACCTTCCAAAAACAACCTAAGTGAATTAAGAAGAGACTTTGAAAATGGATTTTAAGTTAGATATTAATCACATATGCTTACCTTTGGAGCTGGTGGAGAGTTTGAAACCATGTCTGCAACCAAAAAGACGAACACAGACACACACAGAGCTTTCAGTGTGGGAGTTCAGTTGTTATCATCATGTATTTGTAGTGGTTGATGACTCAATGTCGATGGTATAAAGGATAAAACAAATAATGCTTTTATTGGTTAGCTTTCTTTTAATTGCTTTTTGTTGCTTTCACTAAAACTTTAGTCATTAAGGTTAATTATTGCCATAATATAGATGTCTAGATGCAATTTACATTGGATGAAACACATATCCTATGTACATATAAGAGCAATGTTAGAGACCCCAAACATTCTACTAAAAGTTTTACCAAATGTCTTACATGGGTGTGGGACCCACACAATGTGGGTCCCATGTGGGTCCCACATCCATGTGAGACATTTGGTAAAACTTTTGGTAAAATTTTTGGGACCTCTAGCATTTTTGTACATATAAATGCGTTTGAAAATTAGTTTTATGGTGTAATTTTGAATTTTGTGTCTATTTAATAACTTAATTTTTTTTTTTGAATTTTTTGAATTTTTTATAATAAAATAATAATAATTAATTGATGTATATGATATGATATTTTAATTTTTTTGTAACTTTCAAATTTTTTTAAACTAAAAAACCACACCAAGTGAGGCCTTAATATGGTGTACATTAAAAATATATAAAATGCACACATTTCTAATGTATAGGTAGCATTGTTGTGGAACAACACCCCCACTTCCAAGAACTTGTTTATGTGTTGAAGAATGATGTTAATCTAGGAGTAAAAAAGTCTTGCGAAGGTTGGGTATCGCCCCATTACAAAATAATTAAATAAATAAATGTATGCAAAGATAATTAATTAAATAAAATATTAAAATATATATCGGAGTTTTTAGTTAATTATAATAAAAAGGATATTAATTGAATAGATCGGTCTTTACAAATATTACAAAAGTGCACTATATATCTATTTCATGTTCCTATTCTCAAAACGAGCCATAGACCTCCCTCTCTAATCATTATTTTATGAAAATTAGTAAACAGCTTATAAACATATTGTAAAGTGATGAATATTATACTGAGAGTATAAGAGTTATAAAATCACGATGAATAAACATTTAAGTCAAAATTGATCAGATCATAAACATTTCAAACAAAACATATAAATTACTCATGTCCACTTTAGATAGCAGAATTATATTTTTGAAATCATATATACGGTACCATATAAAACATATAACCATATTCATGAGCAATATTGATTAGAGAGTCAATGGATCCACAACGATACAGATCAATGGATCAAGAGGTAGCTTGTACAAATTTTAATGATAGCTCCAACAATAGTGTAGCATTTAACTCCGCCTAACACTTTACTTCACACCAAAGGGTCACCAAAGTGACAAACAGAGGGTCAATAGTTATTAAAGTACCCTAAAACATAATACATCTGTAAAGATACTTGTAGAAATATTTATTTAAATGATTATTTATCAAATCGTTATCAAATCCATATTTAATAAACATTTATATTCATGGTTTCCCTTTTCACACAAATAATGTTCAAATAACATATTATACATTTGAAATAATAACCGAGTTTACAAAATATAATTTAACATAAAGTAGTTTAAGGTAGCTTAAACTCACATGCATATCAAATTATGAATACCAATTGAATTGACTACCCAATCATCCCCTCAAACATCCAATCAATTATTTACGACACACGCTCTTCCATTTTTTTCCTTTACTATTTTTTTTCTTCTGCGTTCAAAATTCAAAGCTCTATGTATATCAATGTGTTGTCTACATGCTAAGGGTTAGGGAATTTTCAAAATGGTTTTTAAAATTTATAATTCAAGTTTTAGGTGCTTTCAAAATTTTTCTTATTTTTTTTTTGGAAAGCTTGAAATTAGCTTGGGAACTTTATCCCACATTGGAAAAAGAGCAAAACATAGAGCACTTAATAAAGTGCTACATGGAATATTCCTTTGAATATGGTATCATGGGATGAATGCTAATGTACATGCACTTACACACCAAAGATGGTGCACACACATGCGCACATGGCGCAGGCTGCGTGGCGTTTGATGGCGCACTTTACACAGACACATCGGCGTAAGACGCCATGAGGGCGCTTTCCTATTTGCATCAGACAAGCTAAAGCGATGACGTGACTTCCGTTGGCAATAAGTCAACCAACCGATCGAACGATTGTGTGTTCGATCTAGAGTGGTTTGATCATAGCCGTTGATTGGAGATACGTGCAATCGTACGAATGAGATGGCACCCGATCATGATTAGGTGTGATTAATCAAGACAACTATTCAGTATGAGAATGATATGCACCGTAGATTGCCGATCCAACGGTCAGATCTGATCGGATACGATCAAAGGACATGATCTTTCGATAAGATACATCAAGGCCTATAAATAGGTTGGGAATTCAGCCATTTCATTCCATCCAAAATTCAAAAGCATTCCGGCAATTCTCTCTCTCTCTCTCTCTTAATTTTGAGTTTCTTCAGTAATTTTCTATTTTTCTTACTGGTAATTAAATTCTACAAACTTGATTATTAGTGTCTTGGTTTTCTTGATTATATCAAGAGTATTCTGATCTACTGTCGTCAGTGCAGACACTGGTAGACTTGATCTTTTATATCAGACTTCATTGTATCCTGGAGGTAAATTTGCTATAACCCCCTACACACCTTTTGATGGGTACAAATATTGTCTTTAGGAAAACGACTAAGTAACGTGACTTGAAGCACCAAATTTCTATTCTACATAGACAAGATTGTCGCCAAGTTTTGAAGACCCGAAGACCACCAACTGAAGAATTCAAGACGAATTGTTCCAACAATCTAAAGATAATAATCAGATATGGCGATGTCTATTCAGAAAATGACTCAAGATTTCATGAAGCTTGACCGATTTGATGGAGGAATTTATTGTTGCTGGCAAAAGAAGATGCACATTTTGTTCACCACTCTCAAAGTGGTCTATGTGCTGACTACCCCCTATCTGGTGGAGCAAGAAAATGAGACTATGGAGCAAACCTGTACTAGAACCAAATGGGAGAATGACGACTACATCTGCCAAGGACACATTTTGAATGCACTGTCAGACTCTCTGTTCAATGTATATCAACATCTAGAAACAGCAAAGCAACTTTGGGACATATTACAATCAAAGTACCTCACTGAGGATGTGTTACGACCCAAAACCACCCCTATGGGTTTAGCACCATAACCGGCCAGTAATCTGTGATTACCGAAGGCCTGCTTAACAGTAATAACAGTAATACAGAGTACAGGGGCTGGCGGAAGCCAAAACAGTAAATGAAAGATGTCTAATGAGCTGTGACAGTCTGTATGCAAAAAGACTTTTCATAACACATTCACATTCGGAACAAAAGAAGTATGTACATACATTATATACAGGCATTCAGGTTAGAGACCAAATCCCTACCATAACAGTACAGTATAAGTCTATACAGTATTACAAAATAGAGACAGAAGGGTGAACTGAGACACCCCAAACAAGCCTAAGCTTGGACATACTTGGAACCTCACAGTGAGGCACGTTGGTTGGCTTGACAAAAAGGGAGCTTAACCCAACGCTCTTAGCTCCGATCCGGTGTCTGGACACCTACATACATATATAAACAGTGAGCTAAAGTCCAGTGAATAACAGTTGTGTAAAGAGGTTAAGCATGAATGTCCTTTCAGTCATTAAATAGTCATATCAGTCATTTAGAAACCATAGCAGTTATATGTGGTACATCCAATAGCAAACAGTACAGTAGGTCTTAACAGACCGAACAGTCAGTTGATGGCCATCATAACAGTAAACAGTAGTGGTTCCAAACATGGGAACCGACAGAGATCTCTGTGACAGTAGCAGTAACAGTACAGTAACAGTAAATTGCTATGGATGCCATGAATACAGTTTACAAATAGGACAAACATTCATTCGTTAAACAATAACGTTTCATTAAACAGAACAGTTGATCATTCAGAAAATATTCATAATTGAACATATCTTTACAACATTGTTACTCACAGAACACTAGGCTATAAGCAGCTAATGAGCGTCCTCGGATGCCAACCCTACAGTTACAGAACGAACACACACTAAGTTATACACTTGGGTTTAATAACTTAACCCCTTACTTGACTCGATGTGGTTCTATATCAATAATCTCATTAAGATGCCTTAAACTAGGCCTAGGAATGCCTAGGATAAAATGAGGATGTAAAGATGTACTTTAAAACACTTTTCAAAATTTTCAAAAAACAGGGGTCTCGCTCGAGCGTGGCTTTCTACGCTCGAGCGAACATGCAGACAAAAGATCTCCGCTCGAGCGTGACTTTCCCCATTCGAGCGGACTACAAACTCAGGCAAAAGTACTGGATGCATGCAATTCACGCTCGATGGGCGCTCGACCTCCACTCGAGCATGAGACACAAGTCATCGCTCGAGCGTGCATTCCCTCGCTTGAGCAGACTATAAACATATGAAAAGTACTGGATACACGCATTTCACACTCGAGCATTACTTTCCCCGCGCGAGCGGGAAGCATGTACTCAGAGTGTACGCTCGAGCGTGAAGTCTTACGCTTAAGCGTGGGTCCAAAATCTGAAATTTCCAGATTGAACCTCCAAGCTCAAATTCAACATTTCAAACATCAAATCCGATCCTTTTGGGCTAATTTTCTAGGAAAACACTTTAAAACTCATAATATGACATGTTTCAAAGATCAATTTGCAAAATCAAAGCCCAAAGGTAGTTCAATTAAACACAAATCCAAACAAAACTTCATGACCATAATGTATATATGTAGACACCCCATTTTTGACCGCCCTTAAGACTTGGACGCGACTGATGGTTTACATGGTGGAGAAAGGTGTGTAGGGGAAAGGTTCAGTTTCTTCGGCAATGAGAGAGTTAAATCTCAACTTCATATCCCTTTCTGGACCAAAACAATCTTGATCAAAAGATTTTATACCTTAAGACCCTCTCTTTCAAAACATTTTTGAAATAAAATTTTTACGATATTCCGAGGCTCGCATTTTATCAAATGTTGCGCTTTTCGGTAAACCGAGCAAGGACAAAGTGAAAATAAATGAAAGAGAGATGAAATCTTTGAAAAATCTTTCAAAACACCTCGTCTAGGGGTTTTGAGTTGAAGAAAAGAGGAGAAGAGAGACGAAAACTAGTTTGGGAGAGGTTCGGCATGAATCCGGGCAGGACCGAAACTGCGCGACTCCACCGAAACGGGCATAACTCTTTACACAGGAGGAATTTTGATGCGAGGTTGGTGCCATTGGAAAGATAACGTTTGGGGCTTCAATGTGGCCACATGAAAAACCAGAAAATCAGATGGCCGACCAGCTTTTTTGGTCAAAAGTGGTTCAGCATGAATCCGAGAAGGAGAGAAAACATCTGTGCGGCTTCACCAAAACAGGCATAACTCTTTCCAAAGGAGGAATTAAGATATGAGGCCACCACCGTTGGAAATCTTACTTCCAGGGATTCATTTTTCACTCAAGAATCTCCTAAGGAAAAATCTAGGTGGGGGAGATATGGTTGGTTGAAGTCCAGTTGGACCGAATCTTCGCAGCTTGACCAAAACTGGCATAACTTTTTGCACAGGAGGAATTTTAATGCAAGGTTTGCAGCATTGCAAAGCTAACTTCAAGGGCTTCATGGATGACCAGATTTAGGCCTTGAACCTTTGGAACCCTGGTCGGCCGACCAGGGTAAGTGGTCGGCCGACCACTTGAACTGGTCGACAGCTACCCTCTGTTTTGTCTCTCTGAGTGTGTTTCAGCTGTGCCAGCTGTGTTCCATTTGACACACTATCCGAGATTTGAGCCCTTTGTTTCTCTTCTTAAGCAAGCTTTGGTCCCTTTGCTTAGTTTGGAAGATAAGTTTGACCCTTTGGCCAAGCTTCTTGAGGAACCTTGACCCTTTTGGTTAGCTTCCTTTAGAAGCTTGCACCCTTTACTTGAGGCTTCCTAAAGAAGCCATGGCCATTTGTCTTCTATAAGACAAGTTCTCAACTCCATTTTTCAAGGTTAGAAAAGATTTGGCTGTAGCATTGCATACACCCCTCCATAACTCTCCATTCCAAGCTCAAAACACCCTTTTTTTGGCCATTTACACTACACCTCTAAGCCTAACACCTCCACCATCCATTCCAGCACCTTGGAACTCATTTTCAGAGGTTCAAAGCTCACTTTCTTGGTCCAGGGTTGGCTGCATTGCTGTGCTACAAGGGTAAGTCCTCATTTCTCCCATTTTTGCATTATCTTGCTCTATACCTTAGCTCCATTTGCAAGCATTTTTCGAGCCTTGGTGTAAACTGAAAATTGTCTTATTTTGAGCTCCTCTTCATGTTTGTTTAAGAGTACTTTTCTGTTTGAGGTCTCCTACCCCCTTGTATGCTTTATCTCTCTTTTAGGGCTTATTTTGCATGATATATTAGCCTTATTTGTGAGCATTTTTGGACCTCGACCTAAACTGAAGAAATTTTTTTTTGACCCCCTCTTTAAGTTTGATTGAGGTCACTTTTCTGTTTGGAGTCATTTTCTTCCTTGCATGCTGTATTTCCCTATGCTTTGAGCCATGCATGTGAGCATTTGCATTGGTCTTGTTTTGGCCTCTTAGCCACTGAAATCTAGTGGATTTTCAGTGGCCTTGATGTGTCTTTGAGCTCCAAAATCATAGAGGGGTGACCCTCTCACCCCTCATTCTCTTTACTAGCATTGTTGGCCTTCCAAAGGGACTCTATTTTGCATGCATTGAAGTCATGTTTCAGGCCTCATTTTGTGGGTTTTAAGGTCTGCCTAAGCTCTGTCAAGAGCCCATTTTGCCATAATTTATGTCTATGATACATGTGTAGAGCAATCCCATTCAAGGCCTTTCAAAGGGACCTTTCTTTGTATGTTTCTGAGACTGATTTCAAGGCCTATTTGGTGGGTTTTAGGGCTATCATAACTCATTTCCAGAGGTGGTTTTGCCCTTTTGTTTGTCTATCATATAGGTGTAGAATACCCCCTTGCATGGCCTTCCAAAGGAGCCCCTCATTTTTGCATGCATAAACTGAGTTCAGCAGGTATTTAGGCATATTTTAGCATGAAATGCTTCTGTTTTTGGTTGGTTGGGTGAGCCTTCATATGCTTCATATAGTTGTAGAACAACTAATGGTTCACTAGCTTTTTTTTTTGCATGCTTTATGGACCCTTGATGTTAGCACTTTTTGGCCATACCTGGAACTGATAATGTGCTTATTTTGGACTACCCTAGCTCTATTTTTAGGCCTCATGGTCGAATGATGTTTGTTTTGCATGCTTGTAGTTCAATACCCATGCTTAACTTTGAGTTTTGAGGTCCATTGCATGCATGTGCTGAGGTGAGTTCATGTTTTAAGGTCATTTTTCATCACATTTCAGAGCTGGTTTGAATGCCATATTGCCATGTTTTCATCTCTTTAAGTGTGCTTGAGAGTTGTGCGTGAATGCCTTGTTTACCGACAAATGAATGAGCTTCATTTTCATGCATGTTGAGCCATCATTTTAGGCCAATTTCCCACTATTTCAGACCTGCCTAGGGTCTGTTTGGGGTTGGTTTTGCCTTTGGTGCATTGCCTTGGGTACCCCTAGTGTAACGCACTTCACTAGTTTCGGTACCCGGGCCCCCCCTAGCTTGCATAGTGTGCCATGTTTGCATGATTCGGGACCATTGTTTATCATGTTTCAGAGCTGTATCATATGTGTTTGTATGCCATCCTTCATCCCCTGCCATGCTTTGGTAGAGTGGCATTTGATGCCTTAGGTTCGGTCCTTGGTATTCGTGCATGTGTGCACGCATTTCGGTTGTCTCATTTTCATCTAATGGCCACTGATGTGAGTGTGGCTGAGGTCCACTCATGTTGGTGTATGTCCATTGTGCATTGTGTATGCCATTTCAATTCATAGCATTGCGTATGTTAGGTTGCATGTTAGAGCATTGTGTATGCCATGTTACATCGAGCATTGTGTATGCCATTTCATAGCATTGCGTATCCTAGGTTGTATGTTACTCGCATTGTGCATGCCACCTCATTTGCATTATGTTTGGGATAGGAGTTAGCCCAAGCACGGGAAACGAGGGACGTTTCGTACTCCGAGTGACGGAACGTGTCTCAATTCCCGATCGCCGACACTCCGGATTACCTATGATGGAGTTTAGGTCTCGTTGTGTTTTTATGTGCATTCATTTCACATTGAGTTGTGCAATTCGACTCCTCGGCCATCATGCATCGAGATGCGTGATTGGTGGCACGAGGATCGAGGACTACACTCCTTGAAGAGTAGTCATGCATACATATGTGAAAATACTTTGCCATGCCCCTTTGTCGCTCTCTGTTGCAGCAAATCAGAAATCAGCAGCTTTCTGGAGCTTTGTACAATATTCCGAGAACAATTGCAAACAGAGGCAAACCGGGGCATCGCAACGGATTTCCGCGCAAGGCAACTCAAGCATGCATCATTCATCATTCAGAACAGAGCTGAGGCGGTCCATGGATTTGCGTGCTAATTTACCTGCTTTCCTAGATTAATTTGTTAATTAATTAGGATTTTGTATTTATTCGGACTGTACTATTTATTCCGACTGTATATTATTATTCCGACCCTCTGAGCGAGGGCAATGTTGTAGTAAGTGTGCGTGCGTGTGATGCATGTCTTCCAACCCCACGTCTTTCTCCCTTTTATTTACCAGCTTATGATGGTTAGATTAGGGCATGTTTCAATTAGCATACTTATGATAGCATGTTTGCATCATTCATCTATCTTGCATGCACCGGGCTCGGCGCATCATACTAACTGCATTGTATTTTAATACCGAGTTGAATACATGTTATCCGTTGCATTTCATATACCATGTTTAGAATAGCCGAGCCTATTGTAGTTGCATTTTTGCATGTGTTGCATTAGGCATTTCTGTATAGCTAGGATCATGCATAGATTTCTAACATAGCTTCTGTTTTGGCTTGGAGTACTCGGTAAGTATTTATGCTTTAGCATCCTTGCATGTGTGCGAGTGACTGCCATGACAGCATGCTTACCATGAGGCTATGTGCTTATGTGATATAATTGCTTGAATGCCTGTGGGTGAAGGTTGGGATATTTGAATTGGAACAATTCATTAATTGTGAGTTTTAAGCCCACTAGATAGTGGCAAAATCATGTTTTCTAAGCCCACCCGAGGGTGGCAAATCCACGTCTTAGCCTACTTGCGGGTAGCACCATCAAACCATTTTCAAATAAACAAACATGAAATGTTTTGTTCCAATTCAGGCGATCCAGTCTATACTTGTATGCTGTGCGCATCACATAGTAAATCTAGGCTAATAACCGGAATAAGAACGCATAATGTTTTCAAAACTAGATATCATGGTTAGTAGAGGCCGATCTTTGATCGGGCGAGCGGGGGTGCTCACGAAGTGACCTTCCCCAATCATACCCAGGTTCCCGAGCCGAGGCAACTTTGGTGATGACGGACACGTGGACTTAGGCAACGAGTCAGGGTTTCCTAAATTTTCCCAAAATAAAATATTTAGGTGGCGACTCTGTATCTGGCAAAGCAGTCCATGTTTGGCACTTCTTTCAAAAAATCTGTTTTCAAAAACAATTTGTCGGATTTGGACTCTTTGATTAGATACAGGACCGTGACACCAAATCGAGTCCGAACTGTAGTGAGGCCCCGAGGGCGCGTCTACAGTTTCTGGCGACTCTGCTGGGGATTTAGAGAACTTGACTCGAACTCATGATATCTTATTTTGATTACACTTATGTGTTTCTTTGCATTGCATTTGCATTGGTGCGCCTAGGACACCGTGTTTGCCGTATGCTATTCCTGAACGGTTTGTCGGAGGCTCGCTTCGAGAAGCGTGCCATAAGGCTGACCGGTTGCGGGCTCTGCCATGACGGGAACACAAACCCCGATTTTTACCGGGGCACCCTTTTTGACCATTCGACCTAGTGCATATTCGGAACCCATAGTGACCATTCCAAGGTAGGACAGGTTGCTTACCCGATTATAGGTTGTTTGAAACCGCTGCGTGCGTAGTGAAACCCTAGCTCCTGACAAAATAGGACAGGGAAACCTTACCCCAACATAAGGGTGTTTTGGCTCTCACTTGTTTGCTATGTGTTTTTAGAGTGCGTCTCTACAGGAATGCATGTATTAGTTTGCAAGTATGGGCATCAGGCCTGCGGGCACCATTTCAGTATTTTGGGAATAAGTTTTACCTGAGGGTATCAGTTCACAGACAGAATTTTGGGGCAGAATTCATCAAAGAGTGCAGTCATTCAGTTGTGCTCGTATCTGTTCTAGTGAAACCAGGCTGAGATGCTCTCTATTTTCTCTTTTGCTAGGTAGTCCTAGAACCATAGCTTCAGAAGGCTCCGATATCCCCTGGGTACATTGGACTAGTGCTGATAGACTTTGCTAGTTCAGAAATTCAATTCAAGGGCAACCAGTTTTCTTTCGCCAGTGGTAAGGCAAAAGAGGGCTAGACAGGGTTCGTTTGTTCATCTGATCCGACAGTCACCAGTCACATCATCAGCAGACCCGTGATGGCACAGGGTTCGAAAGAATTTGTGACTATGATAACAGCGTTAAATCAGGCAACTGCAATGCAGGACGAGACCAGTGCTGAAACGCAACGCCCATCTGGGGCATCTGCCTCGCATCCAGCTTTGGGACCCCAGCTGAACTTTGACCCACTTCTGCCAGCTGAAGATTTACAGGGTCCAGATCCCCGAGAAAGGTTGACTCAAGCTCGAGTTTCCACACCCCTGGTGCAGCTTATTGAGAGGCTTCATCCCTCTGATGTCAATGAATTCAATCCGACTGTAGTGAAAATTGCGAACCTTGAGAAGCAATTCAAAAGGGCACAAGGCCTTAACTCCATTCACGACATTGAGGATGGGTTCACCGAGGTTGCCGTAAGGCTCCCAGTCGGGAGTACCAATGCTGACGGTAGCACTGTTTCCAAACCCGCTAAAGTCAACACAGTCGCCATAGCCGAATTTTTTTTCCAAGGCCAGCCTACAAATAGCCAGCCCAGCCCAAGCTCAGGGTAGATTTTTCACCCCCCTCCAGATGAGCCTAACCAGCGCATTAAAAGTCCTGATGGAAAAGGGGCATCTCAAACCCCTTAATCCTTAACCTTTGCCAAACCCACTCCCTGCCAGACATAACCCCAGCAAATATTATGTATGTCATCAGCAACGCGGCCATGGCACCGATGGTTGCTACCGCCTTCATCATGAGATCCAGAATCTCATTGACAACCGGACAATAGTTCCACCTCAAAACCCCAAGGACCAAGTACCTCGTCCACATCTCAACCTCAGCCATACACTGCCACCCACCTACAACCCCAGTATATACACCCCGACCCATATACTCAAGCCCGAGATGTTTATCCCGGAAAGCATGGGCTTAAGCACGATGGATGCACTTGAACCCCAATCATCTCAAACCCGTGAACCCACTACTTCTGAGCTAGGGAGCATGATTGAAGATCTTCAGAGAACAGTGGCAGATTTAACCTTTGGAGTTTTGGCTCCATCATCAACCACATCGCTTACCAGGGAGTTCATGTCAAAACGCTCCCCAACCTTGGGACGGGCTGCGTTGGAAGAAGGCCAATCTCTTAGCAAAGTGGAGGCCAGTGATAAGAATAAGGCAGGGGCAAGCATTAGTCCCTATGAACACCTTTTGCGGGCTGTTGAGGCCTTGAAAGCCGAAGGGCTGAACAAACAATAAGTGCTCGCAGTTGTTGCAAAGACTGTGGATGACACTTTCGCCACTCAAGTTGGGGGCAGTCTGAATCAAGGGGCAAGCCGAGACAAGGGATGTCGTACCAGAAACACCCATTTCAGCTCCAATCTTACACTCAGAAGAGATCATCAAAAGTCAGCACCTGCCGACCCTTTCGCTGGTACATCCAACACAACCAGCTCACAACCTGCCAAATACCCACCTCGAGGCTAAAGGGTGTTCACCCCATTGTACATGTCTCTATCAGCGGCCTTGAGGGTCCTGATTAGAAAGGGGGATCTGAAACCCCTGGAGCCGCGGCCACTGCCAGATAAACTTCCTCCCTCCCATGATCCGGCCAAGTACTGCACCTTTCATCAACAAACTGGTCATGGCACTGACAATTGCTTTCGTCTTTGCCACGAAGTGCAAGATTTGATTGACAGCAGGGTCATTACCGCGTCGAGCTCGGCAAAGTCTATTGGCACTGGATCAGTGAACTTGGGG
The DNA here is from genome assembly GCF_055761805.1 of Camellia sinensis. Lineage (NCBI taxonomy): Eukaryota > Viridiplantae > Streptophyta > Magnoliopsida > Ericales > Theaceae > Camellia > Camellia sinensis. Next base: position 154,826,124 of record NC_138970.1, read on the forward strand.
GATAATGTGATGTGATTGGGGGATGAACCACCTGCGGGCAGCGCTCAGTTTACTTCAGATATGGTGGATGGCATGCACTGTTTTGAGCACATTTGCGAATGTTGTTAATCTGTACTTTCTGACTTGGGTATTAGGTCAGTCTTGTTGTTTTGTACAGAGTCAGTCTTTTCTTACTGAGTTAGTTGGGTCTGTCTTGTTGTACCGAGTCAGTCCTATTTTGTTGGAGTCGGGTGATTTCGGGGGTGTTACCTCGGACATCACTTGCTTGTTTTGTGTTTGTCTTTTCGTTTTCTTTTGAGTCTGTTTCTGCCTTGGGGCCAGTAATGCCAACAGATCTGAAATGAAGCAGCAGTAATTTTTTCACTCTTGTGTTTGCTTCTACTGTGTGCTAGTTGTGCCGGGATTTGAATGAAACGGCAGTGCATTCCACCTGCTCTCTTGTGCCTTGAAATTATTGCATTGACCTAAGTTTTTCAAAACTTTTTTGAACACTGCGGTGAAAACGAAAAGGATGGAATTCCTCTGTTTTGCAAAAATTTGATCAATTGAGAGAAAGAGAGGCATGCTAAGCCCTTAATGAATGAAATCATGCTTGTTAGTGTGAGTACTGGGAAGGATCCTAGCTTGATCCAGATTGGTTCTACATTGTCTTCAGCGCGAGCGACTGGTCTCTTTCTTAAAAGATTTCAAAAAAATGTTTTGCGCGGTCCTGCGAAGACCTGTGTGGAATCGCTCTTGAGATTGTGCAGCCTAAGATCACTCTCAGCCTCGAGACTCCACCCCTCTTGATTTCAAAACTTGAACTTGGATTCAGAATGTTCAATGGTTAACTACAATGTAAGGCCTGTGTGGCCGGATCAAAAGCAGCCCGTGAATTAGCGGCGACCAAGTCAGATCAAGAAGCTTGCGAAGCTAGATCAGGAGCACCCCTCGAACTAGGGGCAAAAGAATTTCAAATGTGCTCGAAGAGTCAAAGATGAAGATCAGCGAGAATGCCAAATCCCAGAAGGGAGAAAAGGAGCAAGTATTGGTGAAGGACAACCAAATTCCTATCCACAACACTAGGGGCAAATTCAGTCCCCCATTGGATGGACTCCTACATCATCAGCGAACAACAGCCATTCTCCTAGATTCAGATGGTTGCGAGATCTCAAAACCATTTGACATGAACCAAGCTACACTTTTACCCTTGAGAGGCTCGCTGGGCCAAAAACCCGAAAGGGCGACCTAGGCAAAAGTTAGAGCGAGAAAAAAAGAGAAAAGAAAAGAACAAAAGAGAAAAATGCAAAAAAAAAATGAAAAAAATGCAAAAAATGAAAAAAAAAAAGAAGAAGAAAAAGATGGAAAAAAGAAATGAAAAGAATTCAAAAGAAAAGAAGAACAAAGCTCGCAAGGTTGAAAACCCGGAAGGGCGGCCTTGGCAAAAGTTAGAGCGCAAAAGGAGAGGTTAATACCCGAGTGTACCTTAACCCCGAACTACGTAAGGCTTGATTCTCATCTTTGGGATACGTAGGCAACTTCGTTCTGAAGTCCAGCCATAAAACACTTCAAATTCGACTGTGTCCATGCGATGGGTTCTGGTCATCTTTGTCTTCTCTGTATCTAAGGATTTGGTTGTGTTCGTTACTCTGAGGACTGACTACAATGCGCTGCGGTGCCATTCAAACAAGGGGCAACTTTCCGTTGCCATGCAGTGTCCTTCAGGAAAGGGACAATTTTCCTTCGGATCTGAGGTTGTGCATCTCAAGAGTAGGTTCCGTGCTCGTTCAGCAGTGGCCGTTTGCGAAATAGTTTTTGAGAATTTTTACTGAGGTTGACTAATCTTCTCGAAAAGTATTCCATTTTTCAAAACTAGACCATTTCTTGGACCCAAAAAAGAAAAATTTTCAGTGCTCATAGCCTGACTTGCATGATTTTAAATCAGAAAATTGAACAAGCATGTTAATCTAACTCTCATTTTGGTCAAAATTGTTTTAGTAGAAAGCCAAAAACAAAAAATGGTCAAAATGATGAACTAGGGGCACAGTTGAGTCAGGTGTTCTGTCTTTTTCCCATTGTCAACATACTTGCCAGAAATGGCACCATACTTGCCAAGAAGGGCACTCTATCTGCCAGAAAAGGCACAACTGAAGGCGACAACAAAAGGGCCGAAAAGCTCTCACATCCTCTGAGCAATGAGGTATCAAGCCAAGTGTGAAGCACCAAACTGGAATGGATCAAGATGTTCCACTTCCTCATCTGGACATATCTGATCGCGTCCAAACTCCCCGGCAGAGCATCGTCAACCGGTGTCAGCTGCAGATTCGCTACACACCCAGTTGTAGCACAACCCCTCTGTGGGAGGAACTCACTAGCTGCGCGTAGAAGAAGAAGGATCTAGCAGCATGCTAGGGGCAAGAGCCCGCAATTTCTTGTTCATCCATCAACCACCCAGGGGAGGGATAAAAAATGAGAGATTAAAGAATAGAGAGATGTGCGTTGAGAGAAAGAGTGAGAAAAGGGCTTTTTCAGAAAAACAGAGCCTGAGGGCCGAGTGATGTGAGAACCACAAATGAGAAAGGGTGGGAAATAATACCCGGAGAAACTGGCTCCTCGTGCACTGAGAGGTCTCTCATCTTTGTAACACGTCTATGTGTCATGTCTTTTGTTTTGTTTGTCTCGATTCTTGCTTTGAGTCGTTCCGAGTGTGTCTCGATGTGTTTAGGTTGTTTACCTTTTTATTTTCCATTATTGAGTCTTTTTCACTATATTCAGTTGTAGGCTCAATACCTGGTCGAGAACTCATTTCTCAATTTCAAAAAAAAAATCATCTTGTGCTCAGAGTGCTGTGCCATTCTCCACATTTGTGCAAAACAATATTTGTTCTTTCATAAAATTGCAAGGTCCACCCCCGATAAGTGTGAACAGTAAAACAAGGACCTATCTGAAGCTATGTGGGTTCCAGATTGCAAAGCAAAAGAAAAAAAGGGAAAATTGAAGCATCTGAGTGTGCTTCAACTTCAGAAAATTCCGTGATTGTATTTCGGATGTACCTTTTCAAGCCTTGTCAATGCTCCGAAGTATGAGTGTGCCTCTACCTCAAGCGCAAGATCAAGCCTGCTTCAAAGTTATGCACCCTTCCACCCGCATTGTTATGCATTCTTCCACTGGTACTGTCATACACGCCTTTACTTGCATTGTCACGCACACTCGTTGTATTGTCATGCACACCTTACTTGCATTTATTTGCATCCTGTGTTATCTTCTACCATTTATCCTTTTACGCTGAGCAGGGTTTGGGATCGTTGTCCTCCGGGACTTTCTCAGGTTGCGTCGTGCGCGCACTTGAGCGGTTATTTTCGGACCTCTTCTCATGATTTCAGCGTGGTTAGAGTGTTCTTTTCCTCACACGATTTCAGCGTGTTTGGAATTTATCCTAGGTTGCGTTGTAGACGCGCTGGGCGGGTTGTTGGACCTCCTCTCACGATTTCAGCGTGGTTTGAGTGTCCCGTTCCTTACGCGATTTCAGCGTGTTTGGAATTTATCTCAGGTTGCATTGTGTACGCACCTGGGCGGTTGTTTTCAGGCCTCCTCTCACGATTTCAGCGTGGTTTGAGTGTCCCGTTCCTTACGCGATTTCAGCGTCTTTGGAATTTATCCCAGGTTGCATTGTAGACGCGCTGGGCGGGTTGTTGGACCTCCTCTCACGATTTCAGTGTGGTTTGAGTGTCCCATTCCTCACGCGATTTCAGCGTGTTTGGAATTTATCTCAGGTTGCGTTGTGTACGCGCCTGGGCGGTTGTTTTCAGGTCTCCTCTCACGATTTCAGCGTGGTTTGAGTGTCCTGTTCCTTATGCAATTTCAGCGTGTTTGGAATTTATCCCAGGTTGCGTTGTAGACGCGCTGGGCGGGTTGTTGGACCTCCTCTCACGATTTCAGCATGGTTTGAGTGTCCCGTTTCTTCACACGATTTCAGCGTGTTTGGAATTTATCTCAGGTTGCGTTGTGTACGCACCTGGGCGGTTGTTTTCGGACCTCTTCTCACGATTTCAGCGTGGTTAGAGTTTGTCTACTTCCTCACACGATTTCAGCGTGTTTGGAATTTGTTTGCCTCTTCTCACGATTTCAGCGTGGTTTGAGTGTCCCGTTTCCTCACACGATTTCAGCGTGTTTGGAATTTATCCCAGGTTGCGTTGTAGACGCACTGGGCAGATTGTTGGACCTCTTCTCACGATTTCAGCGTGATTTGAGTGTCCCGTTTCCTCACACGATTTCAGCGTATTTGGAATTTATCTCAGGTTGCGTTGTGTACGCACCTGGGCGGTTGTTTTCAGACCTCTTCTCACGATTTCAGCGTGGTTAGACTGTTCCTTTCCTTACACGATTTCAGCGTGTTTGGAATTTATCTCAGGTTGCGTTATGTACGCACCTGGGCAGTTGTTTTCAGGCCTTCTCCCACGATTTCAACGTGGTTTGAGTGTCCCATTCCTTACGCGATTTCAGTGTGTTTGGAATTTATCTCAGGTTGCGTTGTGTACGCACCTGGGCGGTTGTTTTCAGGCCTCCTCTCACGATTTCAGCGTGGTTTAAGTGTCCCGTTCCTTACGCGATTTCTGCGTGTTTGGAATTTATCTCAGGTTGCGTTGTGTACGCACCTGGGCGGTTCTTTTCAGGCCTCCTCTCACGATTTCTGCATGGTTTGAGTGCCCGTTTCCTCACACGATTCCAGCGTGTTTGGAATTTATCTCAGGTTGCGTTGTGTACGCACCTGGGCGGTTGTTTTCAGGCCTCCTCTCACGATTTCAGCATGGTTTAAGTGTCCCGTTCCTTACGCGATTTCAGCGTGTTTGGAATTTATCTCAGGTTGCGTTGTGTACGCACCTGGGCGGTTCTTTTCAGGCCTCTTCTCACGATTTCTGCCTGGCTTGAGTGCCCGTTTCCTCACACGATTCCAACGTGTTTGGAATTTATCTCAAGTTGCGTTGTGTACGCACCTGGGCGGTTGTTTTCAGGTCTCCTCTCACGATTTCAGCGTGGTTTGAGTGTCTCGTTCCTTACGCGATTTCAGCGTGTTTGGAATTTATCCCAGGTTGCGTTGTAGACGCACTGGGCGGATTGTTGGACCTTCTCTCACAATTTCAGCATAGTTTGAGCATCCCGTTCCTTACGTGATTCCAGCGTATTTGGAATTTATCCCGGGACGCGTGAAGCGCGGGCCCGAGTGGTTGTTTTCACACCTCTTCTCACGATTTCAGCGTGGCTAGAGTGTCTCCTTTCCTCACATAATTTTCAGCGTGTTTGGAATTTATCATAGGTTGCGTGGAACACGCTTCTGATTAATTTTCTTTGTTCTGCCTCCACTCACGAGTCCAGCGTGGTTGGAGTGTGTCACCCTTTGCATCTATTGTACTCTCTGTTGCATCGCATCTATTATCTATTACCTCATATCTGTTTTATCGTCTGGTTTAGGAGACCTTAAATCTCGCATCTTCATTCGCACTGTCTTGTGCACTCTCTGGTCTAGGAGACCTTAAATCCTCTAAAGGTGCAAATCCTTTGGTGTTTGTCGTGCCCGAACGACTTCCAATGGTCTAGTATAGCTACCTGCATGTTTTAGCGGTGAGTTCCTAGGAGACCTACTGAGACGGTGGAAACTAGAGTTCAAATGGCTTATGCCTAGAATGCAAAGGTTCCGGATTTCTGAGACTAAAGTCTGGTTTAAATACCCAGGGGTGTATCCTCGGCTTGAAATCTGTATGGCAGCCCCATAGGTTGAGATAGCATGTGTATGCGCCTCAATTCTGGATACTGAGCCAACCTAGTATGTCACCCTGTTGGAGAATAGGAAAAGCTGCAACCATAGCCAGGGAGAAAAGTATTACTATGGTTCAACTGAGAAGAAGAGGAAGATTCCCACATCAGCTTGAGGTAGGACATTGCCGAGGTAAGTCATTGCCAATTGCCCCTGTAAGGTACCTCCCTTTTCCTAGCTATCACATTGCATTTTAGTCATTACAGTGCATTGCATAAATCCTGAATTTTCAAACTGGCTTCGCGTAGCATATAAGTCCAATTTTCAAAACCGGCTTCGCGTAGCGTATAAGTCCAATTTTCAAAACCGGCTTCGCGTAGCGTATAAGTCCAATTACCAAACCGGCTTCGCGTAGCGTATAAGTCCAATTATCAAAATCTTTCTGCATATCATTTTGCATCCTGCCCCTGAACTACGCTAGTTTGATTCCTTGCAGAGGGATACGTAGGCAGCCTACGGGTGCAACCATTTATTTGTTTGTACTTTGTTTGTTTGTCCAAGTCTTTGGTCTTGTCAAAAATCGGTCGTCTCTGGGCTTTGACATTCACTCCCGTCACTTCTTGGCTTCCGAGTTCTGTCAAAGAGGGGCAACTGTAGACACCCCATTTTTGACCGCCCTTAAAACTTGGACACGACTGATGGTTTACATGGTGGAGAAAGGTGTGCAGGGGAAAGGTTCAGTTTCTTCGACAAGGAGAGAGTTAAATCTCAACTTCATATCCCTTTCTGGACCAAAACAATCTTGATCAAAAGATTTTATACCTTAAAACCCTCTCTTTCAAAACATTTTTGAAATAAAGTTTTTACGATGTTCCGAGGCTCGCATTTTGTCAAATGTTGCGCTTTTCGGTAAACCGAGCAAGGACAAAGTAGAAATGAATGAAAGAGAGATGAAATCTTTGAAAAATCTTTCAAAACACCTCGTCTAGGGGTTTTGAGTTGAAGAAAAGAGGAGAAGAGAGACGAAAACTAGTTTGGGAGAGGTTCGGCATGAATCCGGGCAGGACCAAAACTGCGCGACTCCACCGAAACGGGCATAACTCTTTACACAGGAGGAATTTTGATGCGAGGTTGGTGCCATTGGAAAGATAACTTTTGGGGCTTCAATGTGGCCACATGACAAACCAGAAAATCAGATGGCCGACCAGCTTTTTTGGTCAAAAGTGGTTCAGCATGAATCTAGGAAGGAGAGAAAACATTTGCGCGGCTTCACCGAAACGGGCATAACTCTTTCCAAAGGAGGAATTAAGATATGAGGCCACCACCGTTGGAAATATTACTTCTGGGGCTTCATTTTTCACTCAAGAATCTCCTGAGCACAAATCCAGGTGGGGGAGATATGGTTGGTTGAAGTCCAGTTGGACCGAATCTGCGCGGCTTGACCAAAACTGGCATAACTTTTTGCACAGGAGGAATTTTAATGCAAGGTTTGCGGCATTGGAAAACTAACTTCAAGGGCTTCATGGACGACTAGATTTAGGCCTTGAACCTTTTGAACCCTGGTCGGCCGACCAGGGTAAGTGGTCGGCCGACCACTTGAACTGGTCGACACCTACCCTCTGTTTTGTCTCTCTGAGTGTGTTCCAGCTGTGCCAGCTGTGTTCCATTTGACCCACTGTCCGAGATTTGAGCCCTTTGTTTCTCTTATTAAGCAAGCTTTGGTACCTTTGCTTAGTTTGGAAGAGAAGTTTGACCCTTTGGCCAAGCTTCTTGAGGAACCTTGACCCTTTTGGTCTAGCTTCCTCAAGAAGCTTGACCCTTTTGGTTAGCTTCCTTTAGAAGCTTGCACCCTTTACTTGAGGCTTCCTAAAGAAGCCATGCCCCTTTGTCTTCTATAAGACAAGTTCTCAACTCCATTTTGCAAGGTTAGAAAAGATTTGGCTGGAGCATTGCATACTCCCCTCCATAACTCTTCATTCCAAGCTCAAAACACCTTTTTTCTTGGCCATTTACACTACACCTCTAATCCTAACACCTCCACCATCCATTCCAGAACCTTGGAACTCATTTTTAGAGGTTCAAAGCTCACTTTCTTGTTCCAGGGTTGGCTGTATTACTGTGCTACAAGAGTAAGTCCTCATTTCTCCTATTTTTGCATTATTTTGCTCTATACCTTAGCTCCATTTGACAGCATTTTTGAGCCTTGGTGTAAACTGAAAATAGTCTTATTTTGAGCTCTTCTTCATGTTTGTTTAAGAGTACTTTTCTGTTTGAGGTCTCCTACCCCCTTGTGTGCTTTATCTCTCTTTTAGGGCTTATTTTGCATGATATATTAGCCTTATTTGTGAGCATTTTTGGACCTCGACCTAAACTGAAGAAATTTTTTTTTTGACCTCCTATTTAAGTTTGATTGAGGTCACTTTTCTATTTGGAGTCATTTTCTTCCTTGCATGCTTCATTTCCCCATGCTCTAAGCCATGCATGTGAGCATTTGCATTGGTCTTGTTTTGGCCTCTTAGCCACTGAAATCCAGTGGATTTTCAGTGGCCTTGATGTGTCTTTGAGCTCCAAAATCATAGAGAGGTGACCCTCTCACCCCTCATTCTCTTTACTAGCATTGTTGGCCTTCCAAAGGGACTCTATTTTGCATGCATTGAAGTCATGTTTCAGGCCTCATTTTGTGGGTTTTAAGGTCTGCCTAAGCTCTGTCAAGAGCCCATTTTGCCATAATTTATGTCTATGATGCATGTGTAGAGCAATCTCATTCAAGGCCTTTCAAAGGGACTTTTCTTTGCATGTTTCCGAAACTGATTTCAGGGCCTATTTGGTGGGTTTTAGGGCTTTCATAACTCATTTCCAGAGGTGGTTTTGCCCTTTTGTTTGTCTATCATATAGGTGTAGAATACCCCCTTGCATGGCCTTCCAAAGGAGCCCCTCATTTTTGCATGCATAAACTGAGTTTCAGCAGGTATTTGGGCATATTTTAGCATGAAATGCTTCTGTTTTAGGTTGGTTGGGTGAGCCTTCATATGCTTCATATAGTTGTAGAACAACTAATGGTTCACTAACTTTTTTTTTTTTTGCATGCTTTATGGACCCTTGATGTTAGCACTTTTTGGCCATACCTTGAACTGATAATGTGCTTATTTTGGACTACCCTAGCTCTGTTTTTAGGCCTCATGGTCGAATGATGTTTTTTTTGCATGCTTGTAGTTCAATACCCATGCTTAACTTTGAGTTTTGAGGTCCATTGCATGCATGTGCTGAGGTGTGTTCATGTTTTAAGGTCATTTTTCATCACATTTCAAAGCTGGTTTGAATGCCATATTGCCATGTTTTCATCTCTTTAAGTGTGCTTGAGAGTTGTGCGTGAATGCCTTGTTTACCGACCAATGAATGAACTTCATTTTCATGCATGTTGAGCCATCATTTTAGGCCAATTTCCCCCTGTTTCAGACCTGCCTAGGGTCTGTTTGGGGTTGGTTTTGCCTTTGGTGCATTGCCTTGGGTACCCCTAGTGTAACGCACTTCACTAGTTTCGGTACCCGAGCCCCCCCTAGCTTGCATCGTGTGCCATGTTGCATGATTCGGGACCATTGTTTACCATGTTTCAGAGCTGTATCATATGTGTTTGTATGCCATCCTTCATCCCCTGCCATGCTTTGGTAGAGTGGCATTTGATGCCTTAGGTTCAGTCCTTGGTATTCGTGCATGTGTGCACGTATTTTGGTTGTCTCATTTTCATCTAATGGCCACTGATGTGAGTGTGGCTGAGGTCCACTCATGTTGGTGTAAGTCCATTATGCATTGTGTTTGCCATTTCAATTCATAGCATTGCGTATGCTAGGTTGCATGTTAGAGCGTTGTGTATGCCATGTTACATCGAGCATTGTGTATGCCATTTCATAGCATTGCGTATGCTAGGTTGTATGTTAGTCGCATTGTGCATGCCACCTCATTTGCATTATGTTTGGGATAGGAGTTAGCCCAAGCACGGAAATGAGGGACGTTTCGTACTCCGAGTGACGGAACGTGTCTCAATTCCCGATCGCCGACACTCCGGATTACCCATGATGGAGTTTAGGTCTCGTTGTGTTTTTATGTGCATTCATTTCACATTGAGTTGTGCAATTCGACTCCTCGGCCATCATGCATCGAGATGCGTGATTGGTGGCACGAGGATCGAGGACTACACTCCTTGAAGAGTAGTCATGCATACATATGTGAAAATACTTTGCCATGCCCCTTTGTCGCTCTCTGTTGCAGCAAATCAGAAATCAGCAGCTTTCTGGAGCTTTGTACAATATTCCGAGAACAATTGCAAACAGAGGCAAACCGGGGCATCGCAACGGATTTCCGCGCAAGGCAACTCAAGCATGCATCATTCATCATTCAGAACAGAGCTGAGGCGGTCCATGGATTTGCGTGCTAATTTACCTGCTTTCCTAGATTAATTTGTTAATTAATTAGGATTTTGTATTTATTCGGACTGTACTATTTATTCAGACTGTATATTATTATTCAGACCCTCTGAGCGAGGGCAATGTTGTAGTAAGTGTGCGTGCGTGTGATGCATGTCTTCCAACCCCACGTCTTTCTCCCTTTTATTTACCAGCTTATGATAGTTAGATTAGGGCATGTTTCAATTAGCATACTTATGATAGCATGTTTGCATCATTCATCTATCTTGCATGCACCGGGCTCGGAGCATCATACTAACTGCATTGTATTTTAATACCGAGTTGAATACATGTTATCCGTTGCATTTCATATACCATGTTTAGAATAGCCGAGCCTATTGTAGTTGCATTTTTGCATGTGTTGCATTAGGCATTTCTGTATAGCTAGGATCATGCATAGATTTCTAACATAGCTTCTGTTTTGGCTTGGAGTACTCGGTAAGTATTTATGCTTTAGCATCCTTGCATGTGTGCGAGTGACTGCCATGACAGCATGCTTACCATGAGGCTATGTGCTTATGTGATATAATTGCTTGAATGCCTGTGGGTGAAGGTTGGGATATTTGAATTGGAACAATTCATTAATTGTGAGTTTTAAGCCCACTAGATAGTGGCAAAATCATGTTTTCTAAGCCCACCCGAGGGTGGCAAATCTACGTCTTAGCCTACTTGCGGGTAGCACCATCAAACCATTTTCAAATAAACAAACATGAAATGTTTTGTTCCAATTCAGGCGATCCAGTCTATACTTGTATGCTGTGCGCATCACATAGTAAATCTAGGCTAATAACCGGAATAAGAACGCATAATGTTTTCAAAACTAGATATCATGGTTAGTAGAGGTCGATCTTTGATCGGGCGAGCGGGGGTGCTCACGAAGTGACCTTCCCCAATCGTACCCAAGTTCCCGAGCCGAGGCAACTTTGGTGATGACGGACACGTGGCCTTAGGCAACGAGTCAGGGTTTCCTAAATTTCCCCAAAATAAAATATTTAGGTGGCGACTTTATATCTGGCAAAGCAGTCCATGTTTGACACTTCTTTCAAAAAATCTGTTTTCAAAAACAATTTGCCGAATTTGGACTCTTTGATGATTTCATTGGTCTTGCATTGCACTCTGCGAGATTAGATACAGGGCCGTGACACCAAATCGAGTCCAAACTGTAGTGAGGCCCCGAGAGCGCGTCTACAATATGTAACATGCAAGTGTTCAATTGAAATCGAAGCTTCAAATACCTGATCAAATGAGTCAATTCACTCAAAAACATGATGAATTCATGGACCATAGCTAGGATATAGACATGCATGTAAGAATTTCCATGAAAACAACCTCAAAACTCACCAATGTGTACATGCATGCATAATTCAAGCTTCAATTCAACAATTTAAAACCAATTCTAGACTTAGATCACTAATGGCTCATGGACCATGCAAGATACAACTAGAATTCAAGTTCAAGAAGATGATTCTCCTACCGTAGGTCTTCAATTTCAAGAATGGAAGCTCAATTCGTGCAATTATCCTCCAAATCTTCTAATTCTCCAAGTAATTCTCTAGATTAAACAATTCTCTCTGATGCCCACTCATTGGCAAAAGGGTAATAAACCCATTTAATGTAATTCAACATTATTTAATCCAATTTAATCATACCAAATCAAATTTCAATTAAACATACTATAAAATCACATAAATTCTAATTAACATGAAACACTAATCAATTTCAGATTCGGCCGCCGATAAGGCCTTCAATTCACAGTTCGACACTTAAAACATGAACAGATCAATTAACAGTCAAACAGATAGAAATGCGTTTAAACTAATACACTCAATCAATCAGTTCAGAATGTCAGTCAAATCAGTTACTTAATCATGTTCAGTCATAGTTTAGCAGTATTCAGTGGTATTATCAGTAAACAATGGTGAGGGTTGTCACAGGATGCCACCAGTAAGAAATTTCTTGTTAGTAATTTTATGCGTTTTACTATGATTGATACAAAGCCCATTATGGAACAATTCCATGAGATCCAACATATTCTGAGTCCATTTCGACAAAAGAATATAAACATGGATGAATCTATTGTAGCCTCATCTATAATAAAAAAAAACTGCCATTTTCTTAGAAAAATTTTAAGAAAACTATTAAACATAAAAATGAAGATCTGACTTTAGAGGAATTAGCTCAACACCTCCAAGTTAAGAAAGAGTCAAGACTTCTTGAAGTAAAGATGACCTATTGGTTCAGACTTCCAAGATTCACATGGTGGATGATGGCAAGAAGTTCAACAAAAAGAAGCGTAAACGCGACCCCCAATCTGAGAAAGATGCTAAGAAGCCGAAAAGCGCTTGCTGGTGATGTGGCAAGCTAGGGCACTTCAGAAATGAATGCTAGTCATACAAGAAGAAGCCAGAAGCATCAAATGCCAATAACAAGTCCATGGCTGTTGTATCAGAGGTGAATATGCTCGAAGATGCTGGTGACTGGTGGATTGACTCAGGAGTTAACAAGGCACGTCTGCAACGACAAGAGTCGTTTCACTACTTATGAACAAGTGAGTGATGGAACAGTTCTCTACATAGACAACTCTTCAACTACTGCTATCAAAGGCAAAGGGACAGTGGATCTAGAGTTTACATATGGAAAAGTCTTAAGTCTTAATGATGTTTATCATGTACCTGATGTCAAGAAAAACCTTATATCTTAAAGCCTGCTTAATAAGCATGGTTTCAAGTTAGTATTTGACTTGGACAAATTTGTCCTGTCTAAGGATGGGATTTTTGTTGGAAAGGGCTACATGGATCAAGGAATGTTCAAACTTAACGTTATCAATAATACATCTGTTTATGCTTATATTGTTGATTCTTTTTCTTTATGGCATGCTCGTTTAGGTCATGTTAATACTAGGAAAATGCATGATATGGTTAATTTAGATTTAATTCCTAAGTATGATTTTGATATGTTTGAAAAATGCAAATTTTATGTGCAATCTAAAATTACTCGTGTTCCATTTCCTAAAGTAGATAAAACCACATCTCTGCTTGAACTTGTACATAGTGATGTATGTGACATGCATAGTACCCCACTAGAGGTGGTAAGAAATATTTTGTAACATTCATTGATGATTTTTCTAAATACTATCATATCTATGTTTTACATTCAAATGATGAGATGCTTGATAAATTCAAGATTTTTAAGACAGAAGTAGAAATTCAGTGTAATGTCAAAATAAAGAGATTGGTCTAATAGAGGAGGTGAATACCATTTTCCAGCATATTATGAAAATGTTAGTATTATTCATGAGAAGTCTACACCCTACACACCACAACAAAATAGAGTAGCTCAAAGAAAGAATAGAACATTAACAGAAATGATTCATGCTATGCTTTCTTACTTCGGTTTAAGTTCTGGTTTTTGGGGTGAAGCCTTGCTCATTGCTTGTCACATACTCAATAGAATTCCTCTCAAGGGAAGAAATGTTACTCCTTATGAACTTTGGAAAAACAAGAAACCTAATCTAGGTTACTTAAAAACGTGGGACTATAGAGCAATAGTCAGATTGCCTGAACCTAAAAGAAAGAAATTAGATGAAAAATGAATTGAATGTATATTCCTTGGCGATGCTACAGGTTTCTGGTAGTAGATCCCAATGGTTCAATGGAAACAAATATCATTATTAAATTACGTGATGCGGTATTTTATGAGAATCGCTTCACAACCATTCCAAGGTTGGATTCTAATCAAGGAAATGAATCGACTCCTTTGATGTCTATAGAGGAAAGTGAACGATATGAACCCATTGAGGCCAATGAACCTAATGAGCCTATTGAGTTAAGGAGAAGTAAGAGGGCTAGGACTGAGAAGTCATTTGGCCCTGATTTCATTATTTATCTTGTGGAAGGAACTAGGAAAGCTTGTTGTAAGCAAAAAATGATTTCTTTGAATATGGATTCAGATCCACTAACCTTTGAGGAGGCTATGAAGTCTCAAGATGTTACTTTCTGGAAAGAAGCAATAAACGATGAGATGGATTCAATCATCGATAACAATACTTGGATACTTGTTGATTTGCCACCTGGATCCAAACTAATTGGTTGTAAATGGATTTTCAAAAGGAAAATGAAAGTTGATGGCATAATTGATAAGTTCAAAGCAAGATTAGTTACTAAGGGTTTTACTCAAAAAGAGAGCATCGATTATTTTGATACATATGCTCCGGTAGCCAGAATTGTCACCATTCGAGTGTTAATTGCCTTAGCCTCAATCTACAAGCTTGAAATCCATCAAATGGATGTTAAGACCACTTTCCTAAATGGAGAGTTAGATGAGGAAATCTACATACAACAACTGGAAGGATTTGTTGTACAGGGTCAAAAACACAAAGTGTGTAAACTCATGAAGTTACTATATGGACTGAAACAAGCTCTAAAATAGTGACATGAGAAATTTAACTAAGTAATAGTGTCAAATGGTTTTAGGATACATGAATCTGATAACTGTGTGTACAGTAAGTTTACTGGCAATAGAGGTGTAATCATATGCCTATATGTAGATGACATGTTTATTTTTGGTACTGACAATGATGTCATTAAAAGTACTAAAAGTTTCCTATCGTTTAGCTTTAGTATGAAAGACGTGGGCTTGGCTGATGTAATTCTGGGTATTAAGATCAAACAAGAGGACAATAATTTGATTCTTACCCAATCGCACTATATTGAGAAAATTCTTAAGAAATTTAATCAATATAATTGTACACCCATGTCTACACCTTCTGATTCAAATTTGAAATTGTATCCTAATATTGGAAGAGTTGTTAATCAACTAGAATACTCAAGAGTAATAGGTAGCCTGATGTATGCCATGACTTGCACTAGACCTAATATTGCATTTGCAGTGGGAAAACTTAGTAGATACACTAGTAATCCCAATAGTGTGCATTGGCATGTTGTTAATCGAATACTTAAGTACTTGAGGAAAACCATAGACTATGGAATAGTCTATAATGGCTATCCAGCAGTACTGGAAGGATTCACAAATGCCAGTTGGATAACTGACCATGAAGAACACTCGTCCACGAGTGGTTGGATTTTTACTCTTGGAGGAGGAGCTATCTCTTGGGGTTCTAAGAAGCAAACATGCATAACAGACTCAACTATGACATCTGAGTTTGTAGCATTGGCTTCTTGTAGCAAAGAAGCAGAGTGGCTAAGGAATCTCTTGTTAGAGATTAAGGTATGACCAAAACCTATGCCACCAATATCATTGCATTGTGATAGTGAAGCAACTCTATAACAAGCCTATAGCCATGTCTATAACGGAAAGTCTAGGCATATAGGACTAAGACATAGCTATGTTAGCCAGTTAATCACAAAAGGTGTGATTATCATTAGTTATGTAAAGTCAAGTGAAAACTTGCAAGGGATTTGGTGTGGAAAACATCAAAGGGGATAGGACTTAAGCCCACTTAACATAATCACTCCTGGTAGAAACTCGAATTAACACTTGAAGAAACATCAAGTCCTGAGTTCAATGAGCCCAAGTACACCATATGTCGTTGGTACCTGTAATGTGGAAAGAAGAGGATAAGTTAGCAAACTCTCAATAAGCTTACAACTAGGTTGTTAGGGTACTGTAAATTACAAGGGTACTCTCAGTAAGCTTACCTATATGAGTGTCGAAGGTGGTACCGCTTCCTATGAGTCCAATGGCTTGACTCTAGAGCACTCATGAAAAAGGATGTAGACACAAGGCCAATCCTATGCGTAAGACATTCAGTTAGTCGTATAAGATCGTTAGTTCAAAGACCATCTTGACTAACTTTGAGATGTCTTCACTTAGTGAATTCAAATCATAAGATATCTTCACTTATGCATAATATTACCAAGTGAACCAAGAATCATCATCTGATATTTTGAAAATGATGGGGGAATGTTGGGAAATTTTCAAAATGGTTTTCAAAATTTATAGTTTAATTTTTGGGTGTTTTCAAAATCTTCCTTGTTTTTCTTTCGAAAGCTTGAAATAAGCTTGGGAACTTTGTCCCACATTGGAAAGAGAGCAAAACATGGAGAAATTAATAAAATGCTACATGAAATATTCCTTTGAATATGGTATCATGGGATGGTTGCTAGTGTACATGCACTCACACTGCAAGGATGGTACTTCACACCATCCGCAAACACGTGTACGCATGCGTGGCGTAAGCAATGGGCTATGTGGCGTTTGATGGCGCACTTTGCACTTAGTACGAACGCATCGGCCCAAGAAGCCATAAGGACGCTTTCCTATTTGCATCGAACAAGTTGGAGCGATGACGTGGATCCAACATGGTATAGGTGACGTGGAATACAGTCAGCTCCACGTGGCAGTGATGTGGCTTCCGTTGGCAATGAATCAACCAACCGATCGAACGGTTGTGTGTCTGATCTAGAGTGGTTTGATCATAGTCGTTGATTAGAGATGCACACGATAGTACGGATGAGATAGCACCCAATTGTGATCAGGTGTGATTAGTCAAGGCATTTGTTCAGTGTGAGAATGATCTGTACCATAGATCGTCGATCCAACGATTAGATCTAATCGAATGTGATCAAGGGACATGAGCATTCAATCAAATGCATCAAGGCCTATAAATAGACTGCGAATTTAGCTATTTTATTCCATCTAAAAATTCAAAAGCCATTTCATTCCATCGTGACCATTCTTGTATCTGTCTCTCATGTATATCTACTTTGATGAATGAAGGCATGTTAATTCAATTATATTTCCGCTTATGGAATGGGTTTGTTGTATTTATTTTGGGGTGTTACAACTTGGTATCAGAGCAACCGGAAATATTTTGGGTACGTGGGAAGTGGTTAGTACCACAATTGGTTTATCTCGATTGTCAGAGATATTTAAGAATACAATAGGCTTCTGTGATAACATACTTATGTGATTATATAGGTATGGAATTTAATTTCTAGGATATTGATTAAGTCTACGGGTTTCTAGAAGTCCCATTAGAAGAACACTTAATCACTGTTGTTCCTAATTGGAACTCTGGCAATGCTGCATGACAGTCATTATCCGGAAATGAAGTTCGTATGTGTTTATATGATTACGCGTTTATGTGGAGTGAATTACTGTTGTCTACCGCATTAGGACGTGAGTGAGTTAGCTTTGACATATTTGTAAATGTGCTAACCTCTTTTGTTACCTTCATTAGGATGTCTGGACGTGGACGTGGTGCTGGTAGGCGTGATAGGCCTAGGAGACATGAAGTGCCTTTACCGGATGAGATTTCGGCGCAAGAAGAAAGAGTTAGTCAGGCCAACGTGGCCGAACCAATTGGTCAATAGGCCATGGGCCCCTTAGCCAACGAAATGGTCAGAGCATTAAGGGAATCCATAGACATTCTCAAGGCTAAGAATCAAGTCCAGGCCCAAGTAGCTGAGGCAGGGCCATCGTTTCTAAAGCGAGAGTTTTTCCAATTAAATCCGGATGAGTTTTTGGGTGATCCTAAGGAGCCACTAAAGGCAGATGAATGATTGAAGTAGATAGTGAAGACGTTTAAGATGTTTGGCATTGAGGATGACGGACTGAGAGTGACCCTGGTATCCTTCCATCTGAAAAGAGATGCAAGTCAATAATGGAAGTATATGCAGAGGCGCATTGGAGTGACTTGGGAGGACTTTGTCAAGGCCTTCCAAGATAAGTTTTTGCCGTCCACTATTAAGGAGAAGTTGATAGATCAGTTTTCTCAGCTCAAGCAGCTGAACACACCGGTTGCCGAGTTTAAGGCACCCTTTACTAGCCTCTCCAGGTTTGCACTAGAATTAGTGGCGATAGAGAAGCTCCGTTGTTTAGAGTTTGAGAAAAGGTTAAAGACCGGGCTTCTTTTCAAAGTGGTTGGTTCAATGATTAGAGATTACAGATGACTTATAGAGTCGGCAGCTCATCTTGAGACCGTGATACAGATGGAGGAAGAGAGGGTGAAGGGCTCTAGGATGAGTCAGGATGTTCAGGGGGAAAGTAAAAGGCAGAGAGGTCCTTCCCTACAACACTCCCAGGGAACACAGTCGAGGTCCACTTTTCCGGTATCGAGTTCGGCTTCTGGGAGAGATGGTCAAGGAGATGTTACTTGTTACAAGTGTGGCCTAGAGATGGCAATTGGAACCCAGCCCGACGGGGACCCGACCCCCTGACCTCGAATTAAACGGTTATTCCCCGAAAAATACCCCAGACGGGCACGGGATGGTATTAAAAAATGTATCCCCGGTGATGTTTGAGCCAGGGACGGGGATATCTGTTTCAGTCCCGGACCCAGCCCGACCCTGACCCCGATCCCCACCCCGTATAAACCCCGATATGAAATTACTATGTTACCCCTCATTATATATATGTGCGCATATAGGGTTTGGTTGAAGTTATCTGCTCTCACTCTCACACACAAAACATGCTCTCTCTCTCTCTCTCTCTCTCTCTCTCTCTCTCTCTCTCTCTCTCTCTCTCTTTCTCTCTTT
The DNA here is from genome assembly GCF_055761805.1 of Camellia sinensis. NCBI lineage: Eukaryota > Viridiplantae > Streptophyta > Magnoliopsida > Ericales > Theaceae > Camellia > Camellia sinensis. Next base: position 154,844,813 of record NC_138970.1, read on the forward strand.
CTCCGCCGTTGCCAAGAGGTTAGGGTTTCGTCTCCCCCTCTCTCTCTCTCTTTCACATAACGAACGATGGCTGACTCGATCCCGTCACCGCCGATCCTCCCTCACCGCTGCTCGTTGCTCACCACCGATCATCCTCTCTCACTGTTATTCTCTCTCTCTCTCTCCGCCGTTGCCGCTCCTCCGTCACCACAGATCTTCCATCGCTGCTGGTCGTACCTCACCGCCGATCATCCTCCCTCACCACTGCTCATACCTCACCACCGATCATCCTCCCTCACCGCTACAGACATATATATATATATATATATCAGAGTTTATTTATTTTTCTCTAAATTTATTTATTTGTTTATTTTAATCTGTATCTATTATTGATCAGTTCCTAATCTATATGGGATTTTATGCTATGGGATTTAATTTTACTAATCTGTTACTGATCTGTTATTGATCTGCTATGTATCTGTTATTTAATTTTACAGATTCTCTTTTAATTTTATGCTATGGGATTTGCTTAATTTTACAGATTGTCTCTTTTTCATCAAAAAAAATTCTGTAATTCGGGGATTTGGCGGGGTCGGGGGCGGGGGAGGCGATGGGGTCTCCGTCGGGGATCGAGGCAGGGACGAGGAATTTCGCACTATCGGGGATCGAGGACGGGGAGTGTGGTCCCCGGCCCTGCCCCGCCCCGTTGCCATTCCTAGTGTGGCCAGTTAGGCCACAAGTCTCCACCTTGCCCGCAGAAAGGAGGAGGGCAGTGGCCTGCATCATCTTTGGCTCATTTTTAGAGCCAGAGTTAGGGAAGAAGTCAGTCTCTCACTTGTTATCAGTATGGGCAGGCAGGGCACCAAAAGAGGTTTTGTCCTCAATTGGGTGGCATAACCGGTGCATCTGGTTCGAGGCAGACACAGAGCCACCAGCCTGCACAGTCAGCACAGGCCTCGAGGGCTTATCAAGGAGCCTCTTCGGCTCAGTCAGTGCATTAGTCCTATGCTCAGAGGGGTGAGTAGGTGGATCAAAGGCCTATAGGACATATGTATGTTGTTACCACGCTAGATCTTGTACCAACGCCTTCAGTAGTGAGTAGTACCTTTTTGTTTTACAATTCAGTTGCTAATGTGTTGATTGATACGGGTGCATCCTATTCATTTATACATCTGCATTTGCATCAATTTTGGGATTAGAGTTGGCTCAATTAGCATCTCCATTTTGTGTAGAGTCACCTATTGGTGGTGTGATTGTTTTGAAACAGGGTTGTCGGGGTTGTGACATAGAGGTTGCTGGTCGCTGACTTCCATTTGCATTTGTATTGATTGATATGTCTAGTTTTGACATTATATTAGGTATGGACTAGTTGTCATCCTATCGTACTGTTATAGACTACTACTTTCAAAGGGTTACTATATGTACCTTGAGCGGTGATTGCTTTTATTTCTTGGGGGACCAAGTGGATAGAGTCTTATCACTAGTGTATGATTCGCATGGACGGAGTGAACTTAGTTGCCTTCTTGTGAACTTCTTAAGTACTGACTGCGAGGAAGTTCAAGTTGAGTTGCCAAGGGTAGTTTGTGAATACCCGAATGTTTTTCTGGAGGATTTTACCAGTTTAACACCTCACCGAGAGATTGAGTTGTCTATTGACTTGGTGTCTGGCACGGCACCGAATTCCATGGCACCGTATAGGTTTGCACCTGCCAAGTTGAGTGAGTTGAAAATTTAGCTCTAGGAATTGTTAGATAAGGGTTTCATCCGCCCTAGTACTTCGCATTGGGGAGCACCGGCTCTTTTTGCTAAAAAGAAAGATGGTGCTTTACGACTTTATGTAGATTACCGGAAGTTAAACTGAGTAACTGTTAAGAACAAGTACCTAATGCCTCAGATAGATGACTTATTTGATCAGTTGAAGGGACCTTGTTGCTTCTCTAAGATAGACTTGAGATCGAGTTATCACCAGTTGAGAGTAAGGAAGGAGGATATCCCGAAGACGGCATTTTGTACGCGGTATGGCCATTATGAGTTTCTAGTGATGCCCTTTGGACTAACCAATGCACCAACTGTGTTTATGGATCTGATGAATCGGATCTTCTGTGAGTTCCTAGACCATTTTGTGGTTGTCTTCGTGGACGACATCTTGATTTACTCACCCTCTAAGAAGAAGCACAAGGGACACTTGCGAATAGTGCGTGAGTTGCTTAGAGCCCACAAACTGTATGCTAAGTTTGGGAAATGTGAATTTTGGCTGAGGGAAGTTAAGTTCTTAGGCCATGTGGTACCTAGGGAAGGGGTGACGGTAGATTCATCCAAAATAAAGTCAATGCAGGATTGGGAACAACCTAAGAATGCTTTCGAGATCTATAGTTTCTTGGGGTTGGCCAGGTATTATCGTAGATTTTTGAAGGATTTCTCTAGGCTAGCCTCACTGTTGACTAGATTAATGCAGAAGGGAGTTAAGTTCTTATGGAATGAGACTTGTGAGAAGTCTTTTCAGGAGCTTAAGGTTAGGCTTACCACTGCTCCAATATTGATTATTCTGGAGAGGAGTTTGGGCTACTCGATGTATTATGATGCCTCACGGAAAGGCTTGGATTGTGTTTTAATACAAGAAGGGAAGATAGTAGCCTATGGCTTGTGGTAGTTAAAAACACGCGAGAGGAACTACCTTACTCATGACTTAGAGTTAGCGGCAGTGATCTTTGCCTTGAAGATTTGGAGGCATTACCTATATAGAGAGAAGTTTGAAGTGTTTTCTGATCATAAGAGTCTGAAATATCTGTTTACACAAAAGGACTTGAATTTGAGGTAGAGGAGGTGGATGGAGTTTATAGAAGATTATGATTTTGATTTACATTATCATCTGGGAAAGGCCAATGTTGCGGCCGACACGTGGAGTAGGAAATCCATTGGTACGCTAGTGTTGCCATCCGGGAATGGCAGATGTTGGGTGCTCGAAGGGAGTTTGACTTGCATCTTGGTGAATCCGTTGAAGTTGCAGCCTTGTTTTCGATAGTTGCATAACCTACACTGGTAAACCGAGTGTTGGAAGCACAGAGGGGTGACCTCAAAGTAGAATCCCTCCGAGAAAAGATCTCCAATGGGAAGGTAAAGAGGGGCTTAAATGTGTATTCTGACCAGAGTGTGAGATACCGTGACCGTTTGTTCGTACCGGAGTCTTGCCGAGAGGAAGCACTCCGAGAGTTTCACCATTCACGCCTTGCGATGCATCTGGGAGGCACAATGATATATCACGACCTTATTCGCCAGTTTTGGTGTAGAGGTATGAAGAAGGATGTGGCTGTGTTTGTGTATAAGTGCCTTACTTGTCAACAAGTGAAGGCTGAACATCAGAGGCCAACGAGTTTGTTGCAACCCTTGCCTATTGTCAAGTGGAAGTGGGAGCATGTCACGATGGATTTTGTTATGGGCCCTCTGAGGACTCAACGAGGTAATGATGCCATTTGGGTGGTAGTTGACCCGTTGACCAAGTCAACGCACTTTATTCCTATGCATGTAAGTGACTCGGTAGATTATCTTGCTGATCTGTACATCCAGGACATAGTGAGGTTGCACGGGGTCCCATTTACGATTGTTTCGGATAGAGATCCACATTTTAAGGCTCGGTTGTGGCAGAGTTTGCAGAGTGACTTAGGCACTAGATTGACTTTTAACACCGTTTATCACCCTCAAACTGACGAGCAGTCCGAGCGTACTATTCAGATCCTTGAAGATATGTTTCAAGGTTGTGTCCTTGACTTTAAGGGGTCGTTAGGAAAGGCACTTGCCCTTAGTAAAGTTTGCCTATAACCATAGCTTTCAATCGAGCATTAGTCTGGCACCATTTGAGGACTTGTATGGCCGACCACGTAAATCTCTTGTGTGTTGGGCCGAGGTGGGTGATGCACCAATGTTGGCCCCGAGTTAGTCCGAGAAATGATGGAGAAGGTTACACTTATCCGTAAAAGGTTGGCTACAGCCCAGAGTTGCCAGAAGAGTTATGTCGACCGTAAGAGGAGACCCTTGTCTTTTGAGGTGAGAGATCATGTCTTTTTGAAGATATCACCTAGGAGGGGTTTGATGAGGTTTGGAAAGAGTGGGAAGTTGTTCCCTCGATTGGGCCTTTTGAGATCCTTGAACGGATTGGGGAGGTAGCTTATCGTTTGGCCTTGCCGCCACAGTTCTCCAAGATTCATGATGTGTTCCATATTAGCTTGCTTCGGAAGGATGAGCCGGATCCATCGCACATGTTAGATTGGACTGACTTAGAGGTAGATGAGGATTCCTTGTATGAGGAGAAACCGATGAGAGTCTTAGATACCTGGGACCAAGTCTTGAGAGGCAAGACAATTCCCTTAGTTAAGGTTCTGTGAAAACATCACGGAGTTGAGGAAGCAACTTGGGAACGTGCGTTGAAAATCCATGAGAAATATCCAGACCTATTTGTTGATGTTTGAGCATATAATGAAATTTTGTTATGTTAATGAAATATGAACGTATTGTATATGTTTTGAATATATGAGAACATTATATATGTTGTGTATGTTTTGGAAATATGAATTTGATATAAACATTGTAAATGTTTTGGGAAATATGGATTTTACTTTCAGTATTGGGACTTGTGTATCAAGTTGATGAAAATGGATAACCGAAGAATAGATCATGGTATTGGAATTGATTATCTATCATTATTGTGTTCGATTTAAACATAACTGTAAAACTCGATTTGAAATTTCGGGGACGAAATTTTTTAAGGAGGGAGATTATAGTGATTCCAATTTTGACCCGACCTTTTTTATGTTCCGAACTCAGGTTTATGGTTTCTGAATGTTGTTTATACTATTTCTTGTTTATTCTTGCTAAAGTTTGGCTATTGAGTTGGTTGGAACATGTTTGAAACAGGTTGGTTACTTAGTTTTCAAACTTTTGTTGCCCGGATTTTTGTTCTTCCGCTCGAGCAGCACTTCTTGCGCTCGAGCGGGCTTTTGCAAACTCTCAGTACTTTTGCAAGTCTGCAAAACTACTGGGAGAATGTATTCTACACTCGATCACAATGTATTCTACGCTCGAGCAGTTCTTTCTGCGCTCGAACGAGTTCAGCTCGAGCGGCCTTTCTTGCGCTTAAGCGGTGGTATGTTCTCTACAAAACTACTAAATGTGTGTATTCTACACTCGAGCGTCACTTCTTTCACTCAAGCAATAATACTTCTTTTTTTTTTGTCTTGGCGCTCGAGCGTCACTTCTTGCGCTCAAGCGGAACAACTTATTGTGTCTAACGCTCAAGATTCAACTCTTACTCTCGAGCAAACTGTGCATTTATCAATTTGCGAAAATGATTTTTTTCATCACTTTTTCAGATCTAATTCTCCCTAAACCCTAATGTTGAGACCTCATCTCTCTAAAACTCATTCTCTCTCTACTTTTTCACCTAGATTTAGTGGTTTCTACACCCTATCGTCTTTGATAAAAAGATAGAGCATCTTTAGAGATTTATTTTCATCCGAATAGACTTGGATTTCAGCGTGTTTGAAGTGTCTTCATTCTCTCCCTCGGCTTCTAAACTCGGGGTAGGGATTTTCTACACTCTCATATTGCTTTTAACTTGATTATTTCTTGATGTGTAAGAAACATTGGGTTTGGAGGTGATTTTAGCAAACCTAGGGTTTGGGATTTAAATTCAAAAGAAAGGTTTTTCAAAAGGATGCCTTGAAAAGGGTCAGGGGGATGAATATGAACTTGAGATGTGTTAAAATAGATGATTTGGTGGTTAGGATGAGGTTTGGAAGAAAATAGAGTTTTGCCCTAAATCGTTCAAATAATTATTTTACTTAAATAATGAAATTGGTAATAGAAATATGAAATTCAATGAGTGTTTATGTGAATAGTAGAGTTGGATATGTATTACCTCTCATCCATGGGGATTTGGACAATTTATCTATCTTTGAGATTGTATATCTATTTAGAAATGTACGTTTTGAGCTATCGGTAGAAGATAGCTATGATTGTTGTAGAAATTACATGAGGATTAAGTAAATTGAAACTAATCTCTTATTGGTTGTCGTTGAATATGACTGTATTTTAATACATTGTATATGTATGATATTTGGGAGGAGAAAATGGATGTACTCCATGTTTGGGAGAAAAAAGGAAATGGACTCCATTGAATTAAGTTGGCATGTGCGTCCAGGGTGAAAGTCTCGAAAACATTGTGTATACATGAGTGCCAAATCCCATGGATGAAATTTTCGTAAAATGGCAAATTGAAGTATTTGTGTGTAATGGTTGTGTGGTAGGAAAACCACTGAGTTGTAGCCTCAGTTAGGTTGTCTGGATAACAATGGGTGTGACTCATGAATTGAGGAAATATGAAATGACGGGAAATGAATTGATATAAATTGGATTGGAATATAGTACTTGGCATAGTATGGTTTTGGAAGGAAAAAGAGTGGTAAACAATCTTATCTTTGAGCAGTAAATACGTGCATCATATTTATAACTTTGTTAAAGTTCATATATTGCATTAGACTGTTTCTACTGGGTTTTGGCTCACCCTATCTTGGGAAAAACCATTTTCAAGTGCTAGTGATATGTCTCCTCCAACGACTTAGCTTAGGAGAACTGTGGAGCTGAAGGCTCAATCTTATTATTTTTGTACTTAACTTTTGTACTGCCAAAGGGCTTTAAATGTATTGGACTGAAGGTCCACTTTTGTTGTAACCAAAAATTATCTTGGAAAGATTTAAGCCACTAAGGTGAATGATTATCTATGTAACCTTCATTTCTTCTTGTATCTGTCTCTCATATATATCCACTCTAATGAATGAAGGCATGTTAATTCAATTATATTTCCACTTATGAGATGGGTTTTGTTGTATTTATTTTGAGACGTTACAAGTGTCATTTACATCCATGCCACGGTAGATACTAGTGGCACCTCAGTACCACTTGCAAATGCCACTACACCATTATGGCTAAAAACTTTGAATGACACTTTGACATCATGATAAACACTATTTGTGGCATTATCAAATGCCATTACAAAAAGATTTAGTGGCACTTTAGTGACACTTGTAAGTGTCATTACACCATCAAAGGCTAAAGACTTTCAATGACACTTTGAAGTCATGGTAGACACTGTTTGTGACACTATCAAGTGCCATTAAAAAAGACATAGAATCTAAAAAATGCCACTATATGAATTTTAAATAACGCTTATTATGCCACAATTGATATTTTTAACAACTTTATAAATGTTACTAAATCCAATTCATGTTTGCCATATATGGATATAAGTGGCGTTGGAGCTTATTCTAGTGACACTTTGCAAAACTACTACCACTACTACGAAATGACACTTATATGTTCTTTTCATTAACACTTTTAAAAGCCACAATTAAGCATGCGTAAATGCCTATAAAAAATATATCGATTTTATAAAAAAATTAAATATTAATTGTCACATCCTATATTGGTTTGACATCCATTCATCCTGTAATATTTCCATAATAATAAACAAATATTACCACCATAGGATCATCACATCAAAAATAATATATAAAAAAATTCAAACCACAATCATTTTTTTGTCTAAAAATATAAATTTATTTATATTGCAATAAAAATCATAATCAAAATTATAAAATATTCTACCACACTAACAAAGTTAAAGAAAAAAAATTTAAAAAAAAATTATTCCAACCATAAGTTCTAAAAAGTCATAGTGATATTCATCTTTCAAAAAGACAAATTATCAAAACAAATTCAATTCCCAAATTCTCAACCTCACTTGTATAAATATTCTTGGCTAGCATCCATAACTTGCGAAATCTGCATCCAAAAGATAAACATATAAAGGTGATTGAAACTATATTAAGTTAATATACATTTGTTAATGAAATTAGTATTTATAAAAGAAATATACCACAAATGGAGCAAGCCAAGCAACACGAGCTCCAATAGCTTATCCAATTGTTTTGACAAGACCATATGATCGGATCAAGTTCTCATTAGGTTTGACTGGCATTTGAACATATACCTCCCAATAGTCAGGTCCTAGTTCTTCCCGTTCTACTTCTTTATATGGGTTTGTGCTTTTAAGTACTCTAATTGCAACTGTTTCTGTTGGCCTAATGATACTTTTTAGAACAACTATATCTCCCACTTGTAAATCAAGATTTAACTACTTAAATAATTATATATTTACAATTAACAAATAATATTTAAAAAATAAACTAGGACAAAGTGCCAAAGTGAAAATGATCACAACTGAAAGTAATACGCATTTCTCTAGTAAATAAGCAAGCCACATGATTTAATCACTTAATTAGTTCACCACACTACAACAAATTATATAAAAGTAACAACAATAAGTTTTTAGACCATATCAAACAATAGCTTAAAAAATCAATAACAACCAAAGGCACCAATCAACAATAATCAAAACCATGTCCATTATCAATATCAAGATCTCCTAAACTCTACAATGTAAATCAAATGTAATTATGAAAAATGATAATCAACTAATTACTTTCATGCAAGATTTTTAGGGAATCAGAAAGAGTCCATGCAGTAATAAATGATTGAGAGATGTCTTGTTGAAACTTCACAAGAAAATAATTAAACAAAATTAAAAAAAAAACACACACAAACTTCATCACGTCATGATTTTTACTATGTAGCACATTTTGTCTAGATTTAAACAATGAAATTTAGGTCTACAATATTCATTCATTGGTTAATTGTAAGACAAGTTTTGCATGCTATTCTAAATATAAAAAAAAAAATGCTAACAATTAGGGCTAATTACATTATTAATCCCTCTATTTTGGCTATTATGTTATTTTAGTCTTTGTAATTTCAATTGAATCGATGTTAACCTTGAATTTTTTATTTTGTTAATTTATTGGTCCAATTGATAGCATTTTTTTATGACAAATGCAACCTGTCATCATTTTAGGACTCAACCTTAACCAATCTAATGAAAATTTTTTATCAAAGACCCTAAAGATGTCACGCCCCAAAATTTGGACAATTAAATATTAAATTAAGACTAAATCCCAATAAATATTCTATCATCTTCATGCCAATACAATATCAAACAAACATCAAATAAATAAATAAAGTAATAATAATAACAACAAAATAAACATAAATCAAGAAAAGTATGTTTTACACTCACAATTATTTTTTGAACATCAAGAAAATACTTAAAAAATTAATGAAGCCATCAAAATAAAATCCTATCCCTTTCTTTCTCTCTACTCCTCTTTCTTCCCGCCTTCTCTCTTTCTCTCTCTTGGGGCTTGTTCCCGCACGCAAAGCACTTTTTTTTTTCTTTCTTTGTTTCTTTCTTTCTTTCTTTCTTCTCTTCTCTTCCCATGGCTGCTGCTTTTACTGTCGTGGAAATTTTTCCACACACTCTCATGATTATAACCTAGGTCTAGTGTATTATACCTAATTTACTATTATACTTATATTTTACAAATATTACATAAATACAACATATATAAATATATTATATAAGATCTATATATATATTTAGATTAATTAAATATAATTAAATTCATGTATCCATGTAATTAATAAAGTCAAAAATAAAATACAGTAATAATAATAATAATAATTAATGACTTAAGAAAGTTAGGGTCGCTATAAAAGATGTTATCAATTTGACTAAATTAATGCAAAATCTAAAATTAAGTGTCAAAATTAAGTCAATTAAAACTATATGAAATAACAAAATGTAAGGATTATTGATGTAAGTTACTCAACAATTATAAGCAATTAAAATAAATAATAAATCCGTAAATTTAGAGTCAAAATTAAGTCAATTAAAACTACAGAGACTAAAATTCAAGAAACTTTGTCATTGTATAGGAGAGCAATTTGAAAGTTTATTTTTCCTTTTAAGTCATATAAAGTCAATTTTGTACATGTGGCAAGTATAGTTAAAAAAACATGTTATATTAAGTTTAATTTATTTATTTTTATTTATTTTGTGCATTTTAAAATTTTTTAAAATATAGTTGACATTTTTTGTTTTTTAAAAAAATCCATTAGATAGTTTGGAAAGTTTTTTGCTCAGTGACATTTCTCAAAATGTTATAAAATATTTGTTTGTGACACTTTTCAACTAATGCTATAAAAAGTAACTTGCACCTACCTAGTTTAGTGACATTTTTTAAAAAATGCCATTGCAACTAAAGTTTAGTGGCATTTGTTAATAAATGTCACTAAAACAATTTCTTATGTCATTCTTTTATAAATGTCATAAAATTGATGTGACATTTCTTTATTAAAATGTCACTAGAGCCTTATATGTTTGTAATTCTGTGGTATTTTTTTAAAATGTGTCACCAAATATTATTTTTGTGATATTTTCTAAAAACATATCACTGGTATAGTGCCACTAAAATGTGTTTTAGCCAAATGTATTGCACATAATCAAGGTGGCAGCTCCACTTTCACTATTTATACTTTAGCCCCAAACGTTGTAATAATTACATTACTACTTACACTCTTTTACAAAATCATATATTTTGGTCCCAATTGTAAAATTACATATAAAATTATAAAATAAATTCTACTTTCCCATTTAAATAATACTGATGTGAAATTAAAAGATAATTTATTTTCCGGGTTGTTATACTATTGTCATCCCTATTTAATAATTTTAAGTGATGTTTGTTTGGACAGGTTAAATTAGAATTGTTAGTTTTTTAATCCCATTAGATTGTGTATCAAATTCTATGTTTGAATTAGCCTAGGATTTATAAGAAGGGATTGACAAAATCTTATCAATTTTGTAATTTAACTAATTATTTAAACCTCTCCTTATTCTCATATTTTGTATCTCAGTCGTCCTTGGGATTTAATATTCTCCCATATGGGTGACACTATGTCCCAGTAGACTATTAGTACAGATTCTAATTATTTTAGCCAAATCTGAAATTATTTAGTTTTCGTCAGGTTATAAACTCAATCCTAAGACTATCTCTAAAAATAAACATGGCCTAGTGCTTAACATTGTCCACTTATTTTAAATCCATACGATTAAAGTCAAAGATACTGATATTACATCCAGATGATCTAAGACATGAGAGATTATGATGAGAGAGTCTAGTGTCATCCACTTTTATGATGTGTACTATTGCAAAATACCAATGTGGAAAAATATTTCATGATTAGCTCATCAATTGTCTCATAGTTTTTGTGATCGTAGCTTCCCAACTTGAAGCTTGTGGACAATGATTCAGAATGTACCACCATAGAAGCACCATAAGTTAAGCACAACCCAATGAAGCCTCCTCTTTGAATGTAAGGACATAGTGGTCAATTATGTACTTCTTAGGATTGCGTCAAATGGGAATATTTTGTTGGTAGGCCACTTTATACACATCTTTGAATCATTACACTTGGCTTTATAAAGTAGCAATAGTTTCATGAGTAATCATTGATTTGATCGAAGAAGAATGTATATTTTTGTGAAAGTAATGGGGGGTCTTATTCTTTGCCTCCGAAGTGTTGCTTTTGGGAGAGGAAAGTAAGCATCAAGTTATTGCACACACCACAAAAGTATCTGTATATTGGACCCCATTATAGCTAAAGATGCTTTTAAAAATTATAAAATATATATGTACTACACGTGAGTTGAAACTCACTGTAAAAACATGTCTTTTTCATTTTACCTCATAAGCTAATCTCGAAAGTGTCTGTCCTCCAATCTCATTAGTCACAATTACACTACTTAATTTTAAAAATTAAATTATATGATTATAAATACAAAAGTTAAAGGAACGGACACCTTTTTTGGGACATGTAAAAGACTGTTTTAACCATTTCATTGTAAAAAATACATCATTAATAAACGTTGCATTGAAGTTCTACCAAGATACTGAGTTTCATTGCGCAACTACATGATTAAAACGCTTGTAATATATCATCGAAAAATCAATTTCAATCAAATTTTCACCTCATATGTTGTATGAATTCAAAAGGGAAAATAAACACCAATGAAATCTTTCAGTACTCAACGAAAATCCTCATTTGCTTCAATCATGCAGGCTGGTGGAACCTATGATGTGGGGTAGTTCTAGTTGTACACCAAACTTTGTTTCAATTCACACAATTTTACCTTTCGGATATCAACATTAGAACAAAAATCAATTGTTCAGATATCTTCCGAACAAATACACTCTTCAATAGTTGATATCTAAGCAATCAATTTTTGTTCAAAAGTTAATCTCAAAACTGCACAAATTTTGTGAATTGAAATGAAAATGTAGAGTGCAAATAGAATTACCTCATGATCTGCCCCGCAAATTAAAGGGTGATTTTACGACAACAAGAGTGGTACTACAAGTGTGCACATATACTTGTGGAGCCCCCAAGGCTGAGAATATGTTGGAAATTATGGGTTTTATAGGCTTATTTTGGGCTAATTTTGAGTCCAAATTTGAATGGAACTCATACGTCTTTTGGGGTGGATCCAAAGAAGTAACATGTTCATTGCCACATGGCAAGTCACACGGTATGTGGAGCCCCCGAGGCTGAGAATATGTTGGAAATTATGGGTTTTATAGGCTTATTTTGGGCTAATTTTGAGCCCAAATTTGAATGGGGCTCATACGTCTTTTGGAGTGGGTCCAAAGAAGTAACATGTTCATTGTCACATGGCAAGTCACACGGTGCAGATGGTTCGTTAAAACCATTTATGATTAAATGGGAAGCTCACGTTGTTTTTGGGTTCGTGGAATGGGAAATTGAAGAGTCAAATGTGGGTTTCCTTAAATTGGTTATCCCACATTGAAACTTTAAGAGAACTTATGTGAATATATAAGCTCTATGTGGACATATTTGGGTGGGGCCCCAAGGGGCATCCCAAGTTTTGTGAAAGGGAGTTATGGATAAAGTGGGCTTTCACTCAAACCACCACACACGCCGTCAACTGTGCTAGGTCAGGTCCTAACATTAATTTGTTGAACAAAATTCATTTGAATTTTTGCAAGAAAATTATTTGAATTTCTTAATTCAAATTTTGCGCCAAATTTGAATTCAAATTTTCTATCCAAACAGTGCTCTTCCAATCCGAAATTCTCTTCCATTTTCTAGCAGATCACACTTTTTTCAAACAGATTTGAATTCTGCACCTATTCAATCCAATCTGCACCTGTTCGGTTCTATGTTAGACCTGTTCAGGTCTTCCGAAAAGGCACCGCTTTACCTATAAATTTAGACCCTCTTCAAGCAGTTTAAAATCTTTTGAAATTCTCTTGTTGTCTTCCGTTTTGTTCTTTTGCATATATATATTCTTTATATTATATATTCTTTATATTAATTTTAGACAAATTTTTGAGAGTATAGAACACAGGTTCTAATTCGCCGAAGCAAATTGTTTTTAGTGCTAATACAATCTGTGAAAGATCATTGTATCTTAAGAAATAGACGACATTATTCTGTAAGCACCTGAGCGGGGCGAATCTGTCTTAAGAATAAAGTGTCACACACTCAACTTGATCATTCTTGTTCTTAAGTTTTTTCGGTTAATAAATTCTGTAAGTAATTTATTTTGTTTATTTAATTTGTTTCAAATTATTTATTATACACAGAAGATTATTTCAAGAGAATATACAACACAAATGCTCAATTCTTGGGCTTCTTTTCTCCCTTCTGTTGTTCAAGTCAAATCATCATCTTCAAGTAATGAAATCATGAAGTCTGTCAAAAAGACATACCTTAAGTAATCCTAAGTTACACTAAGCTTTACCGTTCTTGATTTGTGGACCGATGGGGTAACAAGTTACACTAAGCTTTACCGTTCTTGATCTGTGGACTGATGGGGTAACATCTTGTTGGTTCCAGAAGAATCTTTTCCCTCCTGTTCTGCAAGGACTTTTGTGAAAAGGAAAATGCTATACAAATATACAAATCTCATAAACTACTCTTAAATCTCATATACGGCATGCAGTAAATGGAACTCACAAAAATAACATTTGATATTGAATGTTAAATTTCTCCCAATAGCTTTACAAACATCGTAGTATATAAAACACAAGCAAATCTCAAACTTCCAAAGGATAATGCAAGCACTCATGTATGGGTCTTAAAAATCTTTATTTGATGTGCCTTAGCTATCACTATGATAGAGATCCAACCAACTTAAAAGAACAAGCTTAAAAGCATAATTATATTGGTGATTGATTCAAGCATAACACGAATGCTCATCTTCTGAAATTAGTTATTTAACTCATAGACCCTCCTCCAGACATGTTTTGTGGCCCTTGTGATGACACTTGTCCCTGAGATACTAACTGTGACTGGTTCGGACCTTGAACATAAGCTTGACCCATTCCTGTCCCGACCGTTTGTTGTTGCTGCAGTTGTTGTTGCTGCAACTGTAAAATCATTTGCTGCAACTGTGAAATCTGTTGCTGCAACTGTGAAATCTGCTGCTGTTGCTGTTGCTGTTGCTGTTGCAGCATCTGTGAAAGCTGTTGCAGCATCTGTGAAAGCTGTTGCTGCTGCTGTTGCTGCATTTGTGGAAGGGTTTGTTGTTGTTGCTGCATTTGTTGCAGAAGCATTCGCTGTTGTTGTTGCATCTGTGGAAGCGCTGCTTCTTGCTGCATTTGGGGAAGTTGTTGCTTTTGCTGCAGACTCGATATCTGTGGCTTGAACACAACCATATCCTAAACCCACACAACAATTAATTGTAAGCCAAGTATGAAGTGTAAATACAAAGCACAGTTTCATATGTGATCACATTGAACTTAATTTCAGTATACATGACAAAACCATGTGAAAGAACATCTTACCCCAGGGAAAAGCCTTCCAATCAAGCGGCAGGCTTTATCGGTAACAGATAACATCAATGTCTGTGATGGTAACTGTATCACTGCACACTACAGATTGGTGACAGTCAACATTAGGAAATCCTGTTAAATGCACTGTTAGCCATTCACAGAAAATGATCCCTTGTGCCTTGTCTGTGAACCATTTTGTGAATGCCTTCTGTGCAAATAGTTTTTCTCTCCAGAGAAAATGATCCCTGGAGATGGAAATTTATCATCAAAATGATGGTGCCATTTTCTCACACCTGAGAATGCTTATAATTTAAATTTAATAATATAATAAATAAATAAAAGAGTTCCTAGTTAACTACACTATTTTCGGAAATTAGCATCATTTTTAGTAATATAATTTCAGTACTGAAATGTTACAGTATTCAAAATCTGGGAAACAGAATGAAACACTGCCACAAATTTTAGTTTATGGGACAACTTGCACCAATTAAAATCTTTTAAATTCCAACTTAAATGCAGAAAATGTAAATAACACATTGCCAAGGTCTTGACACTGAATGAAATCAACCAGATAAACATGCTAAAAATTTGGGAGGCAATAAAAAAATGTAATTGCAGTTTTGAGGAATTTGTTTGTTCGAAGGATAATATGTGATGAAACCAATTTAGTAAAGAGATTTCATTAGAGAGAAAATATCAATATTGAGATACAAGAGCTCTAAGCTCACAAAGTACAATTTCAAAATATCATGAACTCCCTTTCCAAGACCCTAACTACCTATTTACAGGCCAAAAGACCCAACCAACTCTTATAATGCCAAAAACATAACTACACTAAATATGGCACCAATTTTACTTCATGACTGGAGAGGGATGTCAGAAAAAAGGACTGCAAATAAAAAGGTTACATAAGCGATTATTGCCAATCTTGATAAAAATGATTATATTATACATTTAGTATGCCTGATATTTCCAGAAAATATCTTACTATACAAAATAATTGATCTCCACACAATTACTATAACATGTGAGGAGTCCTGGTTTCATCTATATATATCAACCCCTCAAGAGATTTGGGAATAACTCTGTGAGGCGCCTACAGTTGTACTCTTGATGTGCATTTATTTGGAAGTTCCTAAGGTTAGCAAGGAAATCATAGCACAAATGTAAATGCTGAACAGATGGCAAACCAACTAGCATATATTTCAAAACTTTGGACAAGTCAATTATAATTACATTAAGCCACAACCTTAAATAAATCGGTGACTATTTACTGTCACCCTATGTAACACCTCTACAGCTAAACCTCTTTTCCCTATTTGCCAGACATAATAATAACTCATACAATGCCATTACATATCGTTAATGTGGCTATTGCCTATGCCTCAAGATTCGTTTTTGTCCTTGACAATAATTTAAAATAACAGAGTACCACTGCTTATGCTTACACTTATGCTTAAGCTGTTTTTTCCAGTCATTTAACTTTCAAATTTTCCACTCATGTAAGCTCATAATTACAATTATTCCATTATTTGTGTATTTCATACTCCAGTATTTGTATATATTAAATGTATATAACACTTTTAAAATTCGATTCGGAAACATATAAAAAAGTATTGCACACAAACTATACATAAAAAGTAAGGCAAATTACAACGGTGGTCCCTATATTTTAACCCTTGTGTCATTTTGGTCCCTACACTTTCAATTGGCTCAATTTTGACCCTAATTTTAGATTTTTTTTCAATTTGATCCAATTAATAATATCATTAGTGTTTTTTAAAGAAAATTATCACTAAATTGGTTGAGGTTAACTGACTGAGTTGAGTAATTTTATAATTTTGTCCTTACAAATATGGCACGTAACACGTATGTGCGTATTTTCCATAAAAAAATGCTAAGAGTTGTAATCAATTAGACCAAATTGATAATTGAAACAAAATCATAAATTCAGAGACAAAATCAATAGGGACTAAAATGATGTACATAAAAAATAAAGTTTTGTATGATCATTCATCCAATGAATGATTGAGAAATTCAATGTGTTGGAAACGTGCCCATGTAGGACACGCATCTCCACGTCAGACATGCCACAAGGTGTGTCGATTTCTTCTTTTTCTTTTTTGCAGGATGCTTTGGGGACACATCCCGAACACGTTCTTGAGTTTGGACACGCCACATGACACCTTTATGAGTTTATTTTCCATAATTTTAGAAAAATGATTTAGGGTCAAAATAAAATATAAGTAAACAAATCAGAAAGTGAAAAAAATAAAAATAAATACACCCACATGTATGTACATCATTGATGCCTCTTATATCTCTATGCCCTAAATTTATATTTATATACATGGCAAATAAAAAATTATAAAGATATTTTTCTCCCATATTCGTACTATATTTGTATTCTCAATTTTTCAAAATCGCCATGTCCATTTCCATCCTTCTTAGCATTTAATGTGTTCACACCTAACTCGTAGAGACCTGATTTTAAAAGTTATCCCACTATTTAACACCATAAAATGTATTCACACTCATTTAAAAATATGGGATTGAAGGAATAAAAGCTTTAATTCCATTTTAATGCTTCAAAAAAACCACAAGATTCCCAACACATCCTAATTTTTTTCTTTTTAACTAACAATAACACCACCTATGTTACATGGACTCGGGTGTGTGTATGTGTGAAATGTCAGACAATCTAAAGCCTAAATCTTATAATATAGGGATATGTATCAAAAAATAAGATATAGATATACACAATATAAATTCTCATATACATTGTATATTATATAATATTCCAACATAAGATCATCCAAGTTGTTTAGGGATGTACTTGAAATTAAATCGTATTTAGAAAAAAGAAAAAAAAAAAAAAGAGCTTCTATCTCCCATTCACGTGAGACACTATAAATTTTTCTTTATTATTGAATGTGAACTTATTCGTCTTCAAATATATTAAAAATTCAAGAATTCAAATGTCTAATTTAGGTACGGAGATTGGACACTCATCCCATACCCTAACCCTTGTCATATTAGGTGAACATGGGTAAATGGGGAGAACAGAAGAGTTCATGTAACACTGAACACCACCATTACTATTTTACTGCACCTTTACCCTCTAACTTATCCATAATACCTAACATATCCAATGGTGAAGGCACATAAGGACCAGAGGGGGCAGCTGCCTCCTTCAAAACTAAAAATATCTACTATTGCCTATAACTTGCAAAACAATATCCTATTTGCCCTCATAAAATTTCATATTTGCCCTTGAATCTTTTATAGTCATTATTGCCTCTTAATCTTTTCATCAAAATCCCTACAACCATGGACTTCGGTCAAAACCACAGTGCTTGTTCGTACCATGTTCACATAGACAACTTAAAAAGTGACATAATACTCATGTCCACCATTTTACTTTTAAAACCTCACCTTTCTCTGTAGAATATTTAAATTAAAAACCTATAGAATTCACTCTCAAATCCACTTCTTGAAATTACAAGAAATCCATAATATCACTCGTTCAATTTTTGTTGCCTTTCAGTGGGTGGTGAAGTCCTCACCTAATTATTTCTCTCTACTCCATCTCCCTCTCTCCATTTATATGTTGCTTTTCTTTCAACAATAAATCTCTACTCTCATTTTTTTTTTTTTTCTTTGGATGACAACAAAGTGGAATTTTGTAAATAATGAAAAAAGCTCACAAACTACAAACATCAAGAGGTCCACCAACATCGAGAAAGAAGCTGAAAAGAAAAAAGCTCACAAACTACAGACACCTTTCCTATCCCTAGCAATTAAAAAAAGTAGCATCTCTTTCAAAGAAAGGACCACCAAACCAAAAAGAAGCTCCCAAAAAAATGTCTCCTACAAACTCTCGATGTCTTGAACTTTTATCTACAAAATTTTGGATATTTCTTTCAATCCATACGACCCAAAGAACCACACACCTCCAAAGGACCCAAGCTTTAACAGTAGAACCAAAGCCTTTCAAATTAATGCTCAACACAAGCTCACACGATGGTGGAATAACCCCATCAACCTCCCACTAGACGTAAGATTTTCCACCATAAGGATAGAACCATGGGGCAATGCAAAAATAAATTATCTATACTTTCCTCTACCATTTTACACATAACACACCGTTGCTATAACAAATAGCCATTGCTATATCAAATAGCAATTTGGTCTTCTCCTTTGAGAAAAGCAATTGGTATTAAGCTTCTTGTGTGAGTGTCCAACCCAATAACCTTCCGCATTATTGGCATGAAGTGGCTGCTCTCGGGTTCAAACCAATAACCTCAAGGTTAATAAGCTAAGTTTCAACTAATGAACCAATTCCCCTCTATCAAATCTGTTGATTTAGTTGGTTGCTAATAAATTTCGAATTTAATATTTACATCTATATATACATAAAACATATTGTTTTTACTTTTTTGTTGGTATGAGTTATTATTTTTGAATAAAAAGACAACCCTTTGGCTTAATGTTGCCCTATCAGGCTAATATTCTGGGTGCACCAACCAGTGTCCCAGTTTTACCATTTCATATTTTTGATGAGTCAAACACAAGCATCTATTTCTAAAATACGACTTGAACCCTAATCTCCCCTTTAGGCACAACACAATATACTGCATCAATTTTTTCATTTAGAAATTTTATTTTATCCTAATTCTTCCTTTTGTACCCAGTGCTATAGCAACTCGTACTGTCACACATTTTTTCCCCATCCGTATCATTAAAGGCCTTGCATGAGAAAGAAATAAAAATCTATTTAAATTCTTGACTTCAATAGTTACAGATAAAATGTTGACTCATCACAATAATGACAATAATTACATTCCCTAATACAAAACAAAATTTCCTAATACCAACCTTGTCCTTAATATTAATTAAAGATAACAATGCCATTGGTTAACGTATGTGCATATGTATACACCCACACATACATGCATACACAGAGACAATAATGCTCTCTCTCTCTCTCTCTCTCATGAGGTGAGGTGTTTCGGCCTCTTCAAGTATCCAAGAAGTCCCCAGGGACATGCAATCTCACTGTTCCACGCACATTAGGAAATTACTAGGATAAAACCCTAGGGGGAGACTCCTCTTCTTGAGGTGGATTCATGACCATATCCTCTAATATTACGGGCTTTAGTTTTACTACATAGATAATTCTCTCATTGTTGCATACACTTCTTTTAGGCTATGTTTGGATGGAAGGAATGGAGACACAGAATTGGGGTGTCATTCAAAATCTCCTTTATTCCATCATTTGGTGCATCAAAGAATGGAAAGTGATTCATGGTTAGCTTCACAAGGCAGAAAAAGATTGCCACTGGCAATCCTATTTGCCACACTGAGATGGAATCTCACATTCCATGAGGTATGTTGAACCATTTAAGAGTAAAATATTTAAATGAGCCCACAATATTAAAAATTTTATCTCCCTTAGAGTATTCCTAACCAAATCAAACACTTGAATTGCATCGACACAAGAATCTAATTACTAGCAATGAGATTTTTTTTTTTTAATTTTTAATAAATAACAATGAGATTTGTTTTTTATGGGATTCTGGATTCTCATTCCTTCTATTTGATTCTTTCCATCCAAACATAGCCTTACAGAATTAACGAGTATACTTCTCTCAATTACTTTCACATTTTGCACAAGCCTTTGACTAATTCATAATAAATAATAAGATAAGCCTTGAGACCACTTACAAGCTTCTTTTCTTGTAGCTGTCCAAGAAAACCATGCTGATTCATCGCCCGGAAAACTAAACAATCTGCCTTTCCAACATATTGCCTATTATCAAATAAAGGAAAATTTTCCTTTGGTTAGAGATGAGAAAGATACTAAAGCAAATAGATTGTTTTCACTTAGTAGACAGTACTTGTTCATGTGGTCCTGAGAGATAAGCCGAACTATTTGCATTGTTGGTGGCCAATTTGCCACAAGCCTGAGATCAAGGAAAAAGTAAATAATAATATAAAAGAAAGAAAAATGGAAAATGGAAAATGAAAAATATGATAGAACTGGACAATACATCATAATAAGACATTTAGGGTATCTTCCCATGAGGGAAGCCAGATAAACATTTAAAACAATACCAACATAGGTCAGATGAGATTGTACACTTCAAATACTGAGGTCATCCGTTTTGAATACATTGCATAGATATCAGGAGGATGTACTCATAGATATGCTATGACAGGATTACTTGGACATGATGAATCATTCTAATACTAAAAAAACACTAATTCATCCTAAAACTGCATTTTGCTGATTTGCATACTAAGATTTCTTTTTTAATAAGCTTCTATAAGGCTAATACCAAAAACAATTTAATAAATAAACTAAACCAGAATAGATTGAGACGTAATATTAGCAGACAGGTATTCCAGCTGGCAACACAACTTAAAGTCAGGATTTAATAGGTCTTTTTTTCCTACAACTGAGAAAAAGACCGTGGTCTGAGCAAAAAGAGTCTTTTAAAATTGTACAGGCTACGTATTTAAGCATCGAGTGCTAATAGTTCCTTTGTTTTTTTGATAAATACTAATAATTTTCCAAGTAATAAAGCTATTACCATTCTATTTGATTCAAGAATGAGCAAAAGTTTAAAATATATCCATATATAGAATGTTTACGGCTTTAATAAGAAACAAACATGATCACAATTTGAGAAACAAAATGGAGTTCCCTTGTACAGCTCCAACAGGTAACTCGAGACTAAGCCAACATATATTCTGATGCAGAATAATGTTTTCATTGAGAAAAGCATGACTATTCAGAGCTCCGAAGTAAAGCCACACCACTGAATCATATGCCTGCCAAGTCATATCTTACTGAAACTAAACTTGAGTTTGCATCAATGAATCACCAGTAAACAAAAGCAAGTAAAATTCAGCATGAATTTGTTTTAATTAACTATTTAGATTTGATATGAACAACATATCACAAACTTGAAAACGAAGTTATATTAATAGAAAAGGTGAGTTGATTTAAACCAACTTCCCAAAAATTAGTCTGTCGACTTACGTCTCAAAAGCTGATGCACTCCTAAAACCCTGCCATACATAAATAAAAACATAGGATTATAAGTGAAGATAAATATGAAAAAAGACTTGGCCAAGTGTTGAAATTCAAAAAATTACATCACATTCAATGTGACTAATTGAAGTTGTTTTAAATACGGCCATTACATATCATATCACTCATTACATATAGGTTATATTTGTTTGGACGAACTGGATAAGGGGGAATTGTAATCCATCGGACTGTTAATCCTGCGATACATAGTCTCCGTACTATTTAGTTGAAGAGGTTGTGTATCCCACGTTTGTTTAGTCACGAGATTAGATGCAAGGAAATGACTATTTCATTGAATGTTATATTTGTTTGAGATATTATGAAATATAAATGTTCAAAAGACAATCTTGTCCTTTCAAATTGTTTACTAAATAATATCAATATTAATCATGTCTTTAATATTTTAATTTTTTTGGGCTAGATTAAATAAATTTTATTTATTGTTTTTAAAATTAAATAAATTTATTTTTAAAAATTAAATAAATAAAATATCAATAAAAAATTGTGTTATTTTTTAAAATAAAATTTTAAATAAATTTATTTTAAAAAATAATAATTATTAAATAAAACATCAATAAAAATTTAAATAATGAAATTAAATAAAACATCAATAAAATTTTAAAATAAAACATCAATAAAAATTAAATAAAATTATTTTATTTTTAAATTGAGACATTTAAATTTTATTTAATTTTATTAAATATAATACATAATTATATCAAATACTTGGAGGGCAAATATGTCATTTTATCATTTAATCCCATGGGATAGTTATTCCACCAATTCTATCCCATACCCCCTCTAAGATACAATAATCTCACATATGTGGGATTGATAGTCCAATCGGACTCCTAGTCCGGCCTATGAACCTGCAACCAAACAATGGACTCCATGATCCAATGGACATGGTGTCCAATACCCCGCCCCCCCTCCAATTCTTCCAAACAAACACACCATGGATTTTCGGACTTTCAATACAGTCATTGATAGATATATCGGCTGATATTATTAACCGATATACGACTGCATTGTTGACATTGATACATATCCCGATACTATTATTTTTAATCATGCGTACAAATAATCATAATCTATATTTGTGCATTCCTTGTTAAAATACACGTAAAAATAAGAAAAAATTTGACTAGATGGATCACAATTGAAAGTAATCATTTATCAGGCAAGGTAAAACATACTTCAAGTCTAGTGATGAAAACAGGCTGGCCTTGTCTCTGCCCATATAAGTTTCCCTGCATCATTTAGATCATTCAGGAAAACATAAGCGATGGGAGGATAAGAAAATATATGAAAGGACAAAATTGGCCAAGTATTCATTGCCCATTGACAGTTTCAAGATGTACTCACTCATTCTGAACGGAATTAAAAATACACTTAACGGACACTAGTTATATTATTATAAACAACAGTGTTATATGAATCAAGTTCACAGAATTTACTCCACAACAAACAAGGTATGATATTGTTCAATATCATTTGTTGCAAGAGTCAGCAAAAGTTCTTTTGCATTTCTCCAATTTGTTGCATAGTAAATTAGTTTGTTATTATTCTTTTTTGCTTGATAATTTAGGTGGAGGGAATTATGCAAGCATTAGTAGGAAAACTAGTTCAAACATCACCATTTCTTACCAGACAGGAAACAATGGAGAACTTTGGTGGAGAAGACACTTTAACAGGGTCATGGAGAAATTGCATTGACCTCACTTGTTAAGTGGACGAAAGTGTTTTAGGAAAAGAAGAAACTTCAAGTGTGTTGGCCTTTTTAACCCAATGAGATTGACTAAAGCTATTGTGGAACAGTGGTGCAGGCAGAGCATATCAAAAGAGATGATGGCAAGTTTAGAAGCCTGGTAAAGATCTTACCATAGAGCAAAAGGAAACAAATAGCACAAGTAAATTAGAGGACAGATGGTACACTAGTATAGATACTACGGATATCCCAGTGGTTCCTAGGGCTTTGGGGGCTATAAATGAAGAGAACATTCGGTAATTTTGAATTGACATGTAGATATATAATCAGAGTGCATCCAACTGATCGTAGTACAAAAGGTCATTCAGTTTATGACTCAATACACATAGACAAGAATGTGGAGCATTAAACAAAAAGTTAATGCCAAATAACTATTAGGTGTGTCTCCATGACAGAGTCAATTATTTACTGATATTTTCAAAACCATCCAATTTTTCGGTGAATAATTGGCCAGAAATAAGATTGCATTGAATAGAGAATGTCTCCTCCTATAAAGGAAAGCTTCACAGGGACCATGCAAATTCAGCAAATATTCAAACCAGAGTATCTTGGGTGAGAATTATTACTATAAACAATTGTTAAATGTACTTATGGGCTTTATTTGGCACAATGGTGTTTATGTACGCCAAACAATTAGAAAATATAAAATAAAAATTAAAAAAAACATGGTGAAAGAAAAAGAATGACTGACTATTATGTGCTGAGATTTCCATAAACTAAAACAAATCCAAACTGTCCTCTTTATAATTATCCACAAAAAGTTAAATTGCAAAACATTAATTCAGAAACCAATTTAATCCATGTACTTCAACATTAAGAACAATAAATCAGAATCATTATTAAAAGGATAGTCCAAAACTGAAACCCAACTATCATTTGGAAAATGCAAGGTTTGATATAGGAAAGTTTCTTAAGCACTGGAATCTGCAGACTGTAAATCCAACCTCATTTCTTTCCAAAATATGGTGGTCTTACCTCCCAAACTTTCACATATTCAGACTGGGCAGATTGCAACCCACTTGATGTCTGTTGGGACACGGAAGATGCCTGCAAGCTTGGGACTACTTGAGAAGCCGCTCGAGGAACAGACGGCATGTGCGGAAAAGAAGGACCAGATGCCATAGAACCAACAGCGCTGGGCTCCTGAACAAGTATGTTAAGAAATCATGAGCTCTACAGTACAAGATTCACAATGCAAACCACCTTTATTTTTTTGCAGCAAGCAAAAAATAAATAAATAAAGAAGTTATGAGTCTTACAACTTTGACAATTGCAGGGGTGATGTTTCTAACCGAGATTGGCTGCCAGTTCATGATAGGTCCATTTGATAGGTCCATTTACTGAGATTACAAAGGAAAATGTAAGAATTCCACCAAGAAAATTATTGACAAGTTTTCATCAGTGGCAATGTTGCTAGCTTACCACTAATTTTACCACTGCCTAAACAATATACCTTATAAGCAAAGCCTCTTATTTTTATGGCCTTTCTACAGGTGTTCCATGGGGGTAGTATATATATATATATATATATATCAGACTTTAAAGAATTTTTCCAGGATACTCTTATTGGCAATAAAGGAAAATTAATTACAATAGAAGGAAAAGAAAGATATCACACACAGCTGTCCAATCTCTACTAATAAAAGAAAATTACATATCACACACAGCTGTCCAAACTCTACTAATAAAAAATAAGGGTATGCCCTTGAAATTAGAAGACACTGACCTAGGAGCAAAGAAGCCTGAAGGGAAGCCAAACAACAAATTCTATCCTACAAAGCCCTGACATTATCTGATTTTCTCTCAAACATTCTAGAATTCCTTTCCAACCAAATCTCCATAGCACCACACAAACTACACATTTTCAAAGAACCCAAGCCATCGTATTAGAACCAAAGTGCCTAAAATCATTACAAAGCAAGAGAACACATAAAGAGGAATTCTATGAATGTTCTACCATTGCCATATGAATGTTCTTTTCCATATTCCAAATAATTCTTTTCTTCTACTACCCATGTATAAAATAATAGTTTTGTGCCAAAAGATTACAAGATCAAGCACTAAAAAAAATCTGAGAGAAAGAAATTCAAGAAGTGGACATCAATAACAGAAAATAAATGTATGTACATACACACACACACACACAGAGAGAGAAAAGTCGATTCACAGTTTTTTGCTATATGCAGTGAAGACCAACAATTGCACCAGTATGAAGGCTTGTCAAGGACAAAGGATGACTAAAAAAGACAGGTGAGGGAATGAGAGAACATCATGTTGTGTTGTGTGATTTGACAATAAGTGTGGGCCCTGATAAGAAACAGGGGATTTGTGCAGCCAACCCAACTAGCAACATGCATCCCCTGTTAGCATATAATATAAGAAAGGGTAGGGATGATTGATTTAAAAATTAAAAAAAATTTAAAAAATAAAATAATAATAAAAAATAAAAAATAATTGAGGCTACTTAGTAAATGGTTAAAAATTTTAAGTTAAGGGGGTTATCTTTTTATACATAGAATCTAGAAACCTAAAAGATGTTGATGGTGCAAATTATTAACCAACCCTGGACCTGGTTATCAATCAAAAAAAGAGTAAGTAGACCTCTTGTACAGTGATAGGATCAAATAGATGTAAACAAGTGAGTTCACAAACCTGGAGGAAGTGAAGAAGCTATGTCCAGCTTTACAGGACTCTGACTGGGTGCTAAACTGCTTCCATGAAATTCTCTGATATTAGAACAACAAAATGAGGATTTTTAACATTATTGTCAACGGCTGGACTGGATCTGTTGCTCGAGGATTGCGTTTCTCCTCATTTGCATAATATTTTTTATATAATATTTTTCATATGCATAATAATTAATTTTTAATAAATTTTACATCTTAAATCCTTCATATTCATTTTATTTTAATGTTTTATTAGAGATTAAAAAAATATTATATATATATATATATATTACTACAGAGGAACAGCACGATTTCAAAGGCCGATCGTAAAATTTATAATTTAATCCATGATTAACGAATTAAACGGTGCGAATTAATACAAATCAATATAATTTTAATGTATTAAGCGATATTTTATACCAATGTTTGTTTGGGGTTGGTTTGATTTTTCTTATGATTTTTTTTTTTTTTTAAGTGGACTTTTAAAAGTTATCATAAAATTTTATATTTTGGGGTTTTATTCAATTAAACAAACTAAAAAAATAAAAATTTAAAAAAAAGTCCTTGAATGAACCAATCCCCCGGGGAGGAAAGTAAGCATTAAGGTATCCAAAGGAATAGTTAAAAAAGACTTGTTAGGTATTTTAGTTAATACAACTTTAATTTTGAGCTTTATTAGGCTAGTTATTTTATCATCTTACTTTTGTGGTGGCTACAATTGAAGAGCTAGGCTCTCCAAACAAATATATATGTATATATTTTGAATTTTTGTATATTTATGTCTTGGATTTGGAATTTTATATATGTATATGTGTATGTAGCAATTTAATATGTTCTTTCAATTCTGTTTGATGAATTACGAAATAACTTATTTTGTATTTTTTTTTTCTCCTCATTCTACAAGTTTTGTATATTTGTATGGACAAATTTATTATTATTACAAATTTATATTAGTAAAATATCAGTAATTAGTATTTTTTGTTTTAAAAATTAATTAAGTTAGTTTGAATGATTAACTAAAATAAAAGGTGTGGTTAGAAAATACAACAGTTAAAGTACTTAAGTAAAATAAAGAATGTACTTTTTTTCATACTTTAATTAATAAAAAGTAGAGAGTGTGATTGGAGTTACCCACACACCGCAAACAAAAGTATCTATATATTATAGCTATAGATACTTTTAAAAATTATAAAATATATACGTACTACACATGAGTCGAAACTCAATCCAAAAATGTCTGTCATTTTACCTCATTAGCCTATCTCAAAAGTGTCTGTCCTCCAATCTCATTAGACACAATTACACTATTTAATTTTAAAAATTAAATTATGATTATGAATACAAAAATTAAGGGAACGGATACCTTTTCTGAGGGGACAAGGGGTGCCTGCTGTGCTTAAAGCACAGCAGGGTGTGCCATGCATACAACACACACTAATAAATAAAAAAAACAAATGAAAAATTATATTAAAAAAAAAAAAAAAAAAGCAAAACTATGGGTGGAATAGACACAGCAGTGCCTGCTGTACAGCAGGCACCCCTTTTCCTGTCTGAGGACATATAAAAGACTGTTTTAACCATTTCATTGTAATAAATACATCATTAATAAACATTGCATTGAAGTTCTGCAAAGATACTGAGCTTCATTGTGCAACTACATTACATGATTAAAAAGCTTGTAATGTTGTGTATTGAGAGGGTAATTTTTGAGAAAAATTGGGCCGAGCTGTGAGAATGGGCTTTGTGGCCCAAAGTGTGAAGGACTAAGTAAAAAGGCCGTAATGGTTACTCCGGCCCAGGAGAGGCAAGGTTACTCCAGCCCAGGAGAGGCAAGGTTACTCCGGCCTAGGAGAAACAAAGTTACTCCGGCCAGGGAGGTAAAATTACTTCGGCTCAGGAATTATAAAGATACTTCGGTCCAGGAACGATTTAGAGTTATGCCGGTCTTGGAGTCATACCGGCCGAAAGTCATTGGTTCGGTCTAAGACCGTACCATTGGTTGTATATAAGAAAACCGAGATAAGGATAGAGTTAAGGGTGGAACCGAACTAGGAATAGTTCGGTTTACTCATTGGCTCTGCATAGCCAAGCTTATTTCGGTCATATAGCAGTTCGGCCAAAGTAAAAACCATCCCACTTGGTTTAAGCAGTGGGGGGTGTAAAAGGATAAGCATTATCCTTAAGAGTATGAATCCTAGGAGGACTCTGCATGGAGGAATAAAAGTCCTACTAGGATTGTACCACAGGAAACTTATAAAAGCTCACAAACATCACCTTGGAGGAGGTAATTAAACACAACACAATTTTGCTTTTTGAAAATATAGAGTTTTGTCTATTTTTCTGACTTAGGCATCGGAGAGGTTTCCGGCACACACCCGCCGGCTAGCTCACGTTTGTGTTTTCAGGTGATAAAACGACGTCGTACGGAGGAGTGTGGACTTGGTCAACAGGATTATACGAGAAGGCGTATTTCTTTCCCGTACAATTGGCGCCGTCTGTGGGAAGAACAGACAGGAACAAAAAACCTCTTGACTAAGCTTCTCCTTTTCTCAATCAATGGCACACATTGAAGAACTACCGCAATCCGCCGTCGACGGGTTGACTCCAGAAGGGGGCGCAAGACGTGAAGGATTACCTTCTGTCCCTCCCATGGCGGACTTGGAGCCCCAAAGACATACCTCCAGGAGGGATGCTAGGGGGAGACGGACTCACAGCCCTCGACAGTCCCATTCTCAAAGTCCCGACAGACAAAGACGGAGGATTGACCCTCAAGCTCTGGAAGATCGCGTAAAAGAACAAGATGAATTGATAAAGAAGATGGCGGCAAACATGGAAGCCTTGAAACGCCAGATGAAGAAAAAAGAAGTGGCGACAGGAGAAGGGCGCAAAAACAAGACGCCCCCTCGCCACTCAGAAAATCGTAGTAGGAATACTACACCCTCACAAGGAGAGAGCAGAAGCCTCAGGACAGGCGACACTCAATCCTTGTCTTCCAGAACTCGTCACTCTAGGTCTGAAAGGACGAGATCTGAGAGATCATACACTGAAGGAAGCACGTATTGGCCTTCACATTCACACCAAACCAGATCTAGACAGACAGAGCTGCCCAGGTCATCCGACATACGAACCGTGCTTGAAGAAAAAGCACGATGCAAGGAGGATGCCAGGGCAAGGGATCCACACCGAGTTTCTGCCTTACAGCGGTTGGCTCCTCGGACGCATGGAAGCGTCGAGGTTGGAATGCCAATACCGCGCCCTGCCTACGAACCAACGGACAAAGCCTTAGCAAGACTACAGACTTCGCCGTTTGTTCCAGCAATCGAGAACGCACCCCTACCATCAGGCTTCCTTCAGCCGAAATTCACCACATATGAAGGGAAGACAGACCCGTACTCACACTTGAGCCACTTCCGCCAAGTCATGGCTGTATACAGACGAAACGAGGCCTTAATGTGCATACTCTTCCCATCAAGTCTTGGCGACCTAGGCTTGACTTGGTTTGAAAAGCTCCCAGAGGGCAGCATAGCCTCCTGGGCTCAACTGGCAGAAGCATTTGTAACAAGGTTTCGAACAAACACTAAAACGCCGGTGGAGATAGACCAGTTACTCTCCATCGACATGGGGGATAAAGAGACCCTTAGATCCTACAACAGTCGCTACTAGGAAACATTCAATCAGATTGGGGACTGCCCCACCAATCTTGCCATTGCGCAGTATAAAAGAGGCCTTCCAGTAGGGAACAGACTAAGGGATTCGATCACCATGACGCCACCCCTCACCATGGAGGCCCTGATGGAAAGAGTGCATCAGCACATCAGGGTAGAAGAGGATGGCGCACATGCCAAAGCAAAATCTAGTGCAACCGCGGTACCAGAAAAGAAGACCCCAGCAAAGGTCAATGCAGTAGATCGGCAGAATAAAAATGGGCGTGGCAGACGAGATAACGGAGAAGACCCAGACAAAAGATGGTTGAGAATCCGCACTGCCATAACAACGGTGTTCAAAAAACCAATATATCGGATTCTGAGCGAAATAAGAGATGAGCCTTTTGTCAAGTGGCCAGCCAAGCTAGGGGAAGCTCAGAAAGACTACGACGACAGATCACGGTGCACCTTCCACAAAGAAAAGGGGCACCGAACTGAGAATTGCACACCGTTAAGACAACACTTAGAAGAGTTGGTGGCAGCAGGCCACTTGGACAACTATATTGAAGGAGGGACGCAACCGGCCCCCCAAGATCATAATAACCATCCCAACAGAATGCCAATCGACGCACCACCTCAAGGTATTATCAATGTCATACATGGAGTTTTTGAACCTGAGCGCGTATGCGAGCTCAGAGGATCAATTAAAAAGGCTGAGCACTTTAGAGAAGTGCTAGGTGCCCAACCAGCCACCAAGAAAGGGAAGACAGAGGCAACAAACGTCATGTCTTTTTCGGATAAAGACCTGGATCGAATATACTGTCCTCACAATGATGCTCTGGTGGTCACTCTCCGAGTCAAAGATTTTGACGTCAAGCGGATCCTGATTGACCAGGGTAATTCATGTGAGATCATGTACTACGAAACATTCAAACAGTTGAAGCTACAAGACAAAGACTTGGCGCCTGCAGTTTCTCCCCTAATTGGATTTAACTCCATGCCAGAGTGGCCCGTCGGCAAAATAATCCTTCCAGTCAGAGCAGGAAGCGTAACAAAACAAGTGGAGTTCTGGGTATTGAAGGTCCCCTCCACTTACAACATCATCCTGGGCAGAACATGGCTGCATGCCATGCGATCGGTGGCGTCATCTTACCACCAAGTAATGAGGTTTCCCAACGACACCGGTATAATTGAAGAAGTCTATGGAGATCAGATCATGTCAAAGCAATGTTTCGCCACGGTGAATGGCAGCCGCGCTGCCAAAGGATATGTTCATTCGGTGGAAGAACCAGAAAGTAATGAACTATTCGCGGACGTCAGTAAAGAGGCTGATCAAAAAGCGGTGGAGGACTTGGTGGAGGTTAAAATAGATGAGAAGAACCCGGATAAGTTCTTCTTGCTTGGCTCATCGTTGTCCAGCGCTGAGAGATTAGAGGTCTTGGAATTCTTGACCTCTAACATCGAAGTGTTTGCCTGGACGCCTTACGACATGCCAGGCATTGATCCAAACTTCATCAGTCACCAACTCAATGTCCACCCATCCGCCAGACCAGTCATACAACGTACACGCAGATCGGCACTCCACCACGCCGAAATAGTGGCAGAAGAAGTAGGCAACCTACTGGAGGCAGGAGCAATTAGAGAAGTACACTACCCAAGATGGATCTCCAACACAGTCGTAGTGCCAAAAAAGAATGGTAAATGGCGTGTCTGCGTCGACTACAAAACGGTCAACAAGGCCTGCCCAAAAGATAGCTTTCCTCTACCAAGGATAGATCAACTGGTGGACCTAACAGCAGGACATAACTGACTTAGCTTTCTGGATGCATACAAAGGCTACCACCAGATCGCCATGCATGAACCAGACCAGGAGGTCACATCCTTCACAACACCAAGGGGATTATATTGCTACAAGGTCATGCCCTTTGGCCTAAAGAACGCATGGGCGACATTCCAACGGATGGTCACCAAGATGTTCGAACCATTGTTAGGCAGAACAATGGAGGCTTACATCGACGACATGGTGGTCAAAAGCAAGGATGAGAATGACCATCTTAAAGACCTAGGCGAGATGTTCCAGATCTTGAAAAAACACAAGTTGCACCTCAATGCGTCCAAATGCGCATTCGGAGTTGGATCTGGCAAATTCTTGGGCTTCCTTGTGACCAACCGGGGTATAGAAGCAGACCCTTCTCAGATTAAAGCAATCCAGGAGTTGGAGAGACCAAACTCAGTCAAAGAAGTGCAGCATCTCACTGGTATGGCGACTGCGCTCAACCGGTTCATAAGCAGGTCATCAGACAGACTACGACCATTCTTCCAAGCTTTAAAAGCCAAGTTTGAGTGGGATGAAGAATGCGACCAAGCTCTGGAAAGCTTGAAGGAGTACATATCTTCCCCACCACTACTTGTTACTCTAGTACCTGGTGAAGAACTCTTTTTGTACCTGGCAGTCTCTCAACACGCAGTTAGCGCAGTGTTGGTTCGTGCAGAAGGAATACAACACTTGCCCATCTTTTATGTCAACAAGACATTGTTGGAAGCCGAAACAAGGTACTTGCCCTTAGAGAAACTAGCATTAGCATTAATGATGGCATCCAGAAAATTGGCACACTACTTTCATGCCCACACCATAGTCGTCCTCACAGCTTTTCCACTAAAAGCTCTGTTTGAAAGGGCGAACTTTTCTGGGCGAATTTTGAAGTGGGCAGTAGAGTTGGGACAATTCGACATCAAGTTCCAACCCAGAACCGCAGTAAAAGCTCAATCCTTGGCAGACTTCGTCGCAGAGTTTACTCCCGGAAGCCATCATATCTGCCCAGTCGACTTAACTGACACAACCGAACTAGGGATGGAAGTTGACGCCGGAATAGCGCAACCCCTAGCAGAAAGCACTCAGTCAGACTCCAAGGCAGACCATACTAAAGACAACAAGGAAGAGACAAACAAAGGCTCAACAACAGTTCAATCAGAGGACGAAGAGCAGACAACAGGCATGGACCTTGAAGAAAACACCATTATTGACCCCACGACATCATCTGACCCCTCCACTTGCTGGAAGTTATTCGTTGGAGAGATGTGGAAACTCTTTGTGGATGGAGCATCCAACCGGCATGGTGCAGGACTTGGCATAGTCCTCATCTCTCCAGACGGCCTGGTTGTAGAGCAAGCAATCAACCTTGGCTTCCCAGCATCCAACAATGAAGCGGAGTATGAGGCACTTCTCGCAGGGCTCAAGTCAGCATACTACATGAAGGCCACCGAACTAATGGTATACAGTGACTCTCTGCTGGTGGTAAACCAAATTTCTGGCGAATACGAAGCAAAGGATGACAGAATGGCCAAGTACCAAGAGCTGGTCAGAACAGAGATCAAGAAGTTTGATGTAGTAAGGATAGAACAAATTGGCAGGGAGGAGAACAGCAGAGCGGACGAACTAGCGGGCCTTGCCTCAATGGCTGATACATTCATCCCTCATCCATTACTCATCGACTACTTACCAAGACCAAGCATAGAAGACCCCGAAGCAGAAGAGGTATGTTGCGCAGAATTAGGTCCCTCTTGGATGGATCCCATCATCCTATTCCTAAAAGACGGTATCCTACCAGAAGAAAGAAAAGAAGCCAACAGAATAAGGGCGAAGTCACAGCGATTTTGGCTATCTCCATCTCTGGCATTATACAAGAAGTCATTCTCAGGACCTTACCTAAAATGTGTTCATCCTAGCAAAGTGGAAGCATTCTTATTCGAAATACACGAAGGGGTGTGTGGAAGTCATCAAGGGGGAAGATCGCTAGCTTACAGGGCCATTTCGCAAGGATATTGGTGGCCATATATGCAGGCAGACTCAGAAAAATATGTGAAGAAGTATGAGAAATGCCAAAAATTCGCGCATCAAATACATCAACCAGCAAGAGAACTCCTACCATTAACTAGCCCATGGCCTTTCGCAATGTGGGGCTTGGACATAGTGGGACCACTTCCAACAGCTCCTGGCAACAGGAAGTTCTTTCTCGCAGCAACAGACTACTTCA
Organism: Camellia sinensis; assembly: GCF_055761805.1. Classification (NCBI taxonomy): domain Eukaryota; kingdom Viridiplantae; phylum Streptophyta; class Magnoliopsida; order Ericales; family Theaceae; genus Camellia; species Camellia sinensis. Next base: position 154,878,807 of record NC_138970.1, read on the forward strand.
CAAAGTGGGTGAAAGCAGAAGCATTGGCATCAATCAAAGAAAAAGATGTAAAGAAGTTTGTTTGGCAGAACATCATCACTCGGTTTGGCATTCCAAAAGCCCTGATCTCAGACAATGGTACTCAGTTCGACGGCAGAATCTTCAGAAGCTTTTGTGAAGAGTACAAGATAGAGTTCTACAATTCTACACCGGCATATCCTCAAGCAAATGGGCAAGCAGAAGCATCAAATAAAGTCGTCTTGGATGGACTAAAGAAAAGGCTAGAAAAGGCAAAAGGCAAGTGGGCGGATGAACTTCCTCATGTTTTATGGGCTTACCGCACCACACCTCGGCGATCAACAGGAGAAACACCATTCTCCTTAGCCTACGGAATGGAAGCAGTAATCCCACTAGAAGTTGGCCTCCCCACAATTCGAAGCGAGAATTTTGATCCTGACTTGAATGGAGAAGCCATAACATTGGAACTTGACCTTGTAGAGGAAAGAAGGGAAAGAGCACTGGTTCACATCGCCGCATACCAACGAGAGTTAATCAGAAAATACAACAAAAATGTGCATCCAAGACAATTCAAGATAGGCGATTGGGTACTGCGCAAAGTAATGGGAAACACCTCAAACCCAGGAGATGGCAAGTTAGGCCCAAACTGGGAAGGTCCTTATAAGGTGGTTGGGTTAGCAGGCAAAGGGGCATACCACCTAGAAGACAAGGATGGCAAAGCAATCCCTAGGCCATGGAACACGGCCAATCTCAAGTTATTTTACTTTTAGCTTTTCTTTTTTCAAACATGTGTAATTTTTTCTTCCTTCAATAAAACGAGAAATTCTTTTCAGCACAAGTTGTTCTTTGTAAAAGTTAGCTTTAGTGAAGGTTAGGCACATTGCAAGCATTTTATTCTAAGATTAGCTGGAAAAACTAACTTAGAGGTTGGCTGGATTAAACCAACACCTTCCTAAGCCCAGGATAATGATCCAGGCTGCAGGACGTTTGGTCGGAATAACCAAACATTATTCTAAGTTAGCTGGAAAAACTAACTTAGAGGTTGGCTGGAATAAACCAACACTTGTTACTCTTCAGCCGAAGTAAGTGCAAGGCTGAAGAGTGGTTGGCTGGAATAAACCAACACTTGTTACTCTTCAGCCGAAGTAAGGGTATGACTGAAGAGTGGTTGGCTGGATTAAACCAACTCTTGTTACTCTTCAGCCGAAGTAAGTGCAAGGCTGAAGAGTGGTTGGCTGGAATAAACCAACACTTGTTACTCTTCAGCCGAAGTGAGGGTATGGCTGAAGAGTGGTTGGCTGGATTAAACCAACTCTTGTTACTCTTCAGCCGAAGTAAGTGCAAGGCTGAAGAGTGGTTGGCTGGAATAAACCAACACTTGTTACTCTTCAGCCGAAGTAAGGGTATGACTGAAGAGTGGTTGGCTGGATTAAACCAACTCTTGTTACTCTTCAGCCGAAGTAAGTGCAAGGCTGAAGAGTGGTAAACCAACACTTATTACTCTTCAGCCGAAGTACGTGCAAGGCTAAAGAGTGGTTGGCTGGAATAAACCAACACTTGTTACTCTTCAGCCGAAGTAAGTGCAAGGCTGAAGAGTGGTTGGCTGGAATAAACCAACTCTTGTTACTCTCCAGCCAAAGTAAGGGTATGGCTGAAATTGGATTGGCTGGATTAAACACTTTGTACTCCTCAGCCGAAGTAAATATATCGGCTAAGGAATGGTTGGCTTGTAACCATAGTTTAACCACCTAAAACCGAAATAACAGTTGGAGTAACTGAAGGCATTACAAAGTACAGGCATACATATCAGAACCGGAACAAGAGTTCAAGCAAAATTTTTCATTCATTGCAACTATTACAAAGAAGGTTCATAGTTCGGTTACAAAGGCAAAAAGCAACAAAGAAAAAATACATAATCAAGAGAAAAGTTCTTCAATGTCGGCATCAAAAGCTGCATCAGTATCAGCATGAAGACCGGCTTCAGAAGGGAGATCACTCACGGTTGGGAGAGTCACTTCGGCTGGAACCACGGTCTCACTAGGAAGATCAACAGTTAGGTCCTCCACAGTGGGCTCCGACCGAACTGGCTGGTCCACACTAACAACCGGAGTATCCTCAGAAGAAGAGTCATCATCTGAGTCTGAGCCTTCAAGGAACTGCTGCTGCATGGCATTCGCATACTCCGCAAGGGACTTCGGTATGAAATGGGCTGGAGGGTTGAAAACCTCGGTCTGTTGATCATGACCAAGCTTCTCAATAGCCGCCCTCCAGCCACACTTGAAGAACAGTTCCTTGGCAGCATTACATTGCTTGGCATAAGCATCTTCTGCCTTCTTGAAGCCTTGTTTGCTGGCTTCCTTTGCGCTCTCTTTTATTTCGGCATCTTTCTTTCTTTCAAGCTTCACCAGCTCGCGCAGGTATTTGTCCTTCAGAGCTATGGCAGTCTTCTGCCTTTCTGCCTCGACCGAACTAACTAGTCCGGTCAGCCTGCTGTTCTCAGCTTGAAGCTCGGCCATTTGCTTCTTGATGTCTTCTACCTCGGCCGATTTCATTTCGGCTTCTGCCACAGCATCCCTTGCAGTTTTTCTGAGTTCCAGCACCTTCTTGTGAGTATTGTAGTTTTTTTGAATTGCCTGGCAAAAACAAGGACTTCCCATGAGCCGAAATAAAAGTTTAAAAAAACTAGACAGAAAAATGGACAAGAGCTGCATACCAAGATCATGGACTTTGTTGCAGACCGAATGGACTTTAATTCGGTGTTTAGCTGCTTTTTGTGGTGCTCCATATCCTTGGGAAGGCACACACTCTTGGCCAGATTAAAGGCCAACTCGTGATCCTTTTCGGCGACAACCGAATCAGCATCTATGACATCTCGGTTCTTGAAAGTAAGTTTTGGTACCCAGCTGGTTGCAGTTCGGTCGGTGGGCTCCGGTTGGGGGCTCGGTGGCTGGATTGGTGGAATAGCAGTCTTATCTTCATCAACCAAACTTGGCTCAGACTCGGTGGTTCGTGCGCGCTTGGTTCGACGCGATGAAGACGGCTGTTGAGAGGGGAGGGCCACAACGGCAGGCTGTGTTTGGCTGGGCGACGGTACTTCGGGCCTGCTTGTCTCGGTCAGAAGCGCCCTTAGTCTGTTCTTCTTGGCCATTTCCTCTTCAGCAGTTAAAGGAATTAATCTTATTTGCAGCAAGTTTGGGTCCGGTTCTGGGGCGTCTTCAAGAAGAAAGTCAGTTACTCTTGCTTTTCGGCGACCGCTGTACCGGTAGGTCGGCTCAAAGTTTAGAAGCTTAGCCCAACTCCTTTCTTTAAACCGTAGTGCAGCTCGCAAAATAGCAAGATTGGGATAGCTATATAAGGAATGGAGGTGGGCGAAATCTGCGAAAGAAGAACTGTTAGTTCGGTTGGTAGACTAAAAAACCGAAATAAAAATACAAGGAAGAAGACCGAAGTCAAATTACCAGGCTCTCCTTTTTCCAATTTATAGGTCGGCCAGGTATTTGGGCTTGAAAATCCTCAAAATTCCCAGAGACCTAGAAAAAATCGTCGTCATTAAGGTCTTTGTCCGGTGTATACTTAACTATCTTCTCTCGGCGGCGGCAAATCCTAAGGTAATAGACCCACCCATCCTCTTTTGAGCCGATGGAGTATTGATGGAAGATTTCGGCCAGGCCGAGGTTTAGTCCGGTTTGGTGGTTCAGTGCGGCTATTCCCATAATGATGCGGTATGAATTGGTGGACAGTTGGGTAGGGCATAATCTAGTCTGCCTAAGAAATTCACAGATCAATGGTTGGACTGGAAACCGTAGTCCGGTTTCTATAATGGATAGAAGGGTGAAGGGGACAAAGCCTTCATTATCCCATGGGATGACATCTTTTTGGGCTAAAGTCAAGTGGACATCATCAGGTATGTTATAGTCCTTCCTGAATTCGGCCATGCCACCAGGGGTCTCTACTAGATATCTATACTTACCCATCTGGTGTATAATTTACCAATAAATTATATCGGTGCAAAAATCGTGCTCAGTTGCTCGGTTGAGCGCACACAAGAGTGCCTGAGTAACCTAAGTCTGCAAAGTAGAAAACAAAGGGGTTAAGCACTGATCATTGGACCGTGCTACAAATTAAAAGCAATTTACAAGAGCCCTACTTCGGCCTTGCGAGCTGGTTCTACCTCGGTTTGGCGTAACATTTGGTAGTTCAGTTTAAACTTTGGGTACGCAAGATCGGTTTTATTTATCTCGGTTTGAACAGTGGGTTGTTTACTTCGGTTAAGCCACTAGGGGCAGCTTTCTGAGTTTGGTTTAAAAACTAAGAAAGCTGGCTTAGCCCCAAGGCTCAGCTCGGTTGAAAATCGTGGTTCCTAGCCTAATTTGTTCAAACTTCGTTCGGTGGTCTTATTTCGGCTAAGGTAAAAACGAAGGTTGGATATCTTTTGAAGTTCTAGTTCGGTTATTGTCGAAAGTAACCTACCTATATTGGACAAACAATATCCTAGTTCGGTTGCTATGTAATTTTGGATCTAAGGCTAGTTTTTCTACAGAATAGTTCATACACACATGAGTTCTACTGGTTTTTTCATGAAAGTACAGAAGCAAAGCAGAAATGGAAGAACATGTTTTTTGCAAAAATATAGTAAACCAAATGCATAAAACAAATATGAAAGAAAAAAACATGAAGGGAAAGTACATTTGCTTACCAGGTCAAAGAGGAAGGGACTGAAGGTGAAAACTGTTGCAGTAAAGGAAGAACACGAACAGCAAGAGCACAGAGAGAGAAGATGAAGAATAGTGAAGGTGAATGGTTCAAAGGCAGGATGATTGTTTTGTGGAAAGAAAGAGAGGACGGGAACTGTTCAAAAATTGCGAAACACGAAGACGGCGTTGACAGCTGCCTTCTACGAATGGGAGCGTGCCACGTGTATACGGAAAGGGAAGCGTTACAGTCATGATTGAAGAGACGTTTTAACCGGACAAAGTAAAGCCCGAAGTAAAATTAGCACGGCTTAAGGGCCCAAGAGTTTTTGGCTCGGCTGGAGAGGCTAAAGGGTTTTTTAGCTCGGCTGGAAAGGCTTAATAAACTCTAGCTCGACCAGTAGACTGGTAATCCCAATTATGTTGCGCAGATGGAATTAAGGGGCAATTGAGAGGGTAATTTTTTGGAAAAATTGAGCCGAGCTGCGAGAATGGGCTTTGTGGCCCAAAGTGTGAAGGACTAAGTAAAAAGGCCGTAATGGTTACTCCGGCCCAGGAGAGGCAAGGTTACTCCAGCCCAGGAGAGGCAAGGTTACTCCGGCCTAGGAGAAACAAAGTTACTCCGGCCAGGGAGGTAAAATTACTTCGGCTCAGGAATTATAAAGATACTTCGGTCCAGGAACGATTTAGAGTTATGCCGGTCTTGGAGTCATACCGGCCGAAAGTCATTGGTTCGGTCTAAGACCGTACCATTGGTTGTACATGAGAAAACCGAGATAAGGATAGAGTTAAGGGTGGAACCGAACTAGGAATAGTTCGGTTTACTCATTGGCTTTGCATAGCCAAGCTTATTTCGGTCATATAGCAGTTCGGCCAAAGTAAAAACCATCCCACTTGGTTTAAGCAGTGGGGGGTGTAAAAGGATAAGCATTATCCTTAGGAGTATGAATCCTAGGAGGACTCTGCATGGAGGAATAAAAGTCCTACTAGGATTGTGCCACAGGAAACTTATAAAAGCTCACAAACATCACCTTGGAGGAGGTAATTGAACACAACACAATTTTGCTTTTTGAGAATATAGAGCTTTGTCTATTTTTCTGACTTAGGCATCGGAGAGGTTTCCGGCACACACCCGCCGGCTAGCTCACGTTTGTGTTTTCAGGTGATAAAACGACGTCGTACGGAGGAGTGTGGACTTGGTCAACAGAATTATACGAGAAGGCGTATTTCTTTCCCGTACATGTATTAATCCAGAAGTGAAAATAAACAGCAATGAAATCTTTCTGATGTCATTTTCCTATGATTCAGTACTAACGAAAATCCTCATTTGCATGAATCATGCACGCTGGTGGAACCTATGATGTGGGGTGGTTACAGTTGCACACCAAGCTTTGTTTCAATTCACACAATTTTACCCTTTGGATATCAACTTTAAAACAAAAATCAATTATTTAGATATATTCCAAACAAATAGGCTGTTCAGTGGTTGATATCTGAACAATCAATTTTTGTTCAAAAGTTGATATCAAAGCTGCAAAAATTGTGTAAATTGAAATGAAAACATAGTGTGCAAATAGAATTACCTAATGATGTGCCCTGCAAGTTAAAGGGTGATTTTACAACAAGGAGAGCGCTACTCTCAAGTGTGCACATATACTTGTGGAGTCCTTCAGGCTGAGAATATACGACACAAATGCTCAGTTCTTGGGCTTCTTTTCTCCCTTCTGTTGTTCAAGTCAACTCATCATCTTCAAACAATGAAATCATGAAGTCTGTCAAAACAATATACCTTAAGAAATCTGTTAAAAATGATGTATTATTGATTGATATATATTGATGTGTTATATTACAAAGCAGAGTAGCTCATTATATAGGAGAGGGTTTGGGTAGTAGGTGAGGAGTAGGTGAGGGTAAATTGGTGGTAGGTGTAGTAGGTGTGGTAGTAGGTGGTGGTAGGTGTAGGTAAATTCTAACAGCCCCCCGCAAACTCAAGGAGGATAGAAACTAACCAACTTGAGTTTGGAGAGAGGAACAAAACAAGAAAATACATAAAAATAAAAAAAAGATAGGAGACACTGTATGGGGGTGTCATAACGGTGTAGAGGACAGTTTATGGGGTCATGTCGGACCGTTGTAGAAGACAGTTTATGGGGTCATGTCGGACCGTTGTAGAAGACAGTTTATGGGGTCATGTCGGACCGTTGTAGCAGACAATGCTGTGACAGTTGTTGGGACAGTTTACGGAGTCTTGTTGGACCCTTGTAGAAACTAACCGGAATCAATGTCGGGACAGTTTACAGAGTCTTGTCGGACCCATAAAGGAGCTAACCGGAATTAATGTCGGGACAGTTTACAGAGTCTTGTCGGACCCATAAAGGAGCTAACCGGAATCAATGTCGGGACAGTTTACAGAGTCTTGTCGGACCCATAAAGGAGCTAACCGGAATCAAATGTCGGGACAGTTTACAGAGTCTTGTCGGACCCCTTAAAAAAATCGCATCCTCAAAAGGTGCGCCCAAATTTTCAAAAGGCGTGCCATCAAAAGGCGTGCCCACTTTATCAAAAGATGTGCCATAAAATGGCGTGCCAGTTTGTCGGGTCGGTGGCAAGAGGCGCGCGATGCGCGTGGCTGCCTCGGTTATAAGACGGAGGCTGAGGCTGAGGCAGAGGCAGAGAAAAACTGCGAAAAACCTCTAAAAAAAAAACTTCGTTGTGCTGAGAGAGAGAGTCTGAAAAAACTCTTCGTTGTGCTGAGAGAGAGAGTCTGTAACACTCAGTTGCCCAGAAAATGGCTTCATCGTCTTCCCGCGGGCTGCTCACCCTCTTTCCCGACCTCAACGAGTCAACGAGAGAGAGAACTGGTGCGGTGGCACTGGAAACTCAACCAAGCGCCCCGGAGTTTGCTCCGTTGAACTTTCCGATGCGGTCGGTGGAGCAAAAAATGACAGGGCAAACAGATATTGAAGCCAATCAATATACACTGAAGTCATGCGTGGAAACCATGACGGCGGTCACAAATCTGTCGAACCGGCTGCAGAGTAGGACAAATGAGGTGCAGCATTTAAATTCCCAGCTGGCTCTGCTCCAACGCATGTATAAGGATGCGCGAGCAGAGATAAGCGTGCTAAGGGCAGAAAATAAGGAGCTGAAGCGGAAGGCCACCGTGATGTTCCGATTTGGAGGTCCGCCATATGCTGCAGTGGAGGAGTATGGGGGAGTGAACGTGCTCGGTGGACAAGAAAACACAGAGACCGGACTGGCACGGGACACCCAAGATAAAAGTAAGAAGAAGAGACCTGCAGTAGAATAGAGAAGGGAAAAGAAAAATCCCACTGTGGGTGTGGTTGTTTTTTTTTTTTTTTTTTTTTTTTGGTGTAAAATGGTGATCGGGGTGAGACCCGATATGAATAAAATGAGGTTGCAGTTGTCTTCTTCCTCTTTGTTTGTTTGTTTGTTTTTTTTTTTTTTTTTTTAAATAAAAAAAATAAATAAAATAAATAAAATAAAAGAAAGAAAGTGGAGCAACGGGTGAGGTGCAAAAGGTGATGATAATGTTTTGTGAGTGGAGAATAAAGAAAAGAAAAGAAAGGGGTTGTGTGGTGTGGGTGGTGGAACCAAAGCTGGGCCCAGTAGCAAAAAAAAACCTTAATAACTAGGAAATGATCTGATCCACGAGGCCTGTTCCAAAAAGGGTACTTTGCAGCAAGCATGTTCACATGATCCCTCGGGAAGATTGAGAGTCGTCTTATATTATGTGAGCCAGGCACATAAAGAGCCATCTGCAGCTGGCGTGCACTGTATGGCAGATAGAATAAGTGAGCCTTTTCAGGGTCCCTGGTGACGAATTGCTTGTTTTCCTCCATTAACTTCATAAACCATCCTTCAGATGAATAAATTCCTTGGAGATTGGTTTAAATAAAATAAAAAAATAAAAAGAAGAAGAGAGACAGCCGCTGCTGCCCTTATTATTTATTTATTTATTTATCATGGCCTTGAAGAGAGAGAGCTCGAGGATGTTGGAAACACCAATGAGGTTTCAGAGGGTGATGCTCTTAGCATAAGAGCCAGCAACGGACCTCGCGGATGTGGACGGAGAACGCTGAAGAGACGATGCCGAAGAAGATGCCGAAGAAGATGTGCGTGAACAGCAAAGCCGAGGAGGCGAGGGCACGGAAGACAGCCAGTGAAGTCGAACGCAAAGATCGCGATGCTCCGTTGCTGGAGATAAAGAAGACCAGTACTGGCACGAAGCCGAGGGCTCGAAGTCGCGCGCCGCCAAGAAGCGGGAGGAGGAGAAGGAGAAACGCGCCGAGGCAGCCGCTCGCAAAGCAGAGGCGCGCCGGATCGCCGAACAGGAGGAGAAGGAGCTCGAGAAAGCTAGACGCAAGCCCAATAAGAAAGCGAACAGAGTGTTGCTTCCAGTGCCTAAAGTCACCAAGTCGGAGCTCCAGCGGCAGAGGGAGGCGGAGCAGGCGCAGATTTTGAAGATAGCGGAGGTCCTAAGGTGGGTGATGAATATGACAGCGATAGTGAAGGTATATGTAGAGGTCCGGCGGGCGGCCAAGGCGAGGCTGCCGCCCGCCGGTGAAGCTGAATTATTAGATTCTAAACTTGCTCTGATACCATGTTAAAAATGATGTATTATTGATTGATATATATTGATGTGTTATATTACAAAGCAGAGTAGCTCATTATATAGGAGAGGGTTTGGGTAGTAGGTGAGGAGTAGGTGAGGGTAAATTGGTGGTAGGTGTAGTAGGTGTGGTAGTAGGTGGTGGTAGGTGTAGGTAAATTCTAACAAAATCCTAAGTTACAATAAGCTTTACTGCTCTTGATTTGCAGACCGATGGGGTAACATCTTGTTGGTTCCAGAAGAACCTTTTTCCTCCTGTTCTGCAAGAACTTTTGCAAAAAGGAAAATGCTATGCAAATATACAAATCTCATAAACTGCTCATAATCTCGTCTCATGAACTATTCATAATCTCATATATGGCATGCAGTAAATGGAACTCACAAAAATAACACTGATATTGAAAGTTAAATTTCTCCCAATAACTATATAAGCATCATAGTATATAAAACACAAGCAAATCTCAAACTTCCAAAGGATAATGCAAGCACTCAAGTATGGGTCTTAAAAATCTTAATTTGATGTGCCTTAGCTATCACTAAGCAACTTAAAAGAACAAGCCTAAAAGCATAATTATATTGGTGATTGATTCAAGCATAACACGAATGCTCATCTTCTGAAATTAGTTATTTAACTCATAAAGCCTCCTCCAGGCATGTTTTGTGGCCCTTGTGATGATACTTGTCCCTGAGATACTAACTGTGACCGGTTCGGACCTTGAACATAAGCTTGACCCATTCCTGTCCCGACCATCTGTTGTTGCTGCGGTTGTTGTTGCTGTTGCTGCAACTGCGAAATCTGTTGCTGTTGCTGTTGCTGTTGTTGTTGCTGTTGCTGCATCTGTGAAAGCTGTTGCTGCTGCTGTTGCTGCATTTGTGGAAGGGTTTGTTGTTGTTGCTGCATTTGTTGCGGAAGCGTTTGCTGTTGTTGTTGCATCTGTGGAAGTGCTGCTTGTTGCTGCATTTGGGAAAGTTGTTGCTGTTGCAACTGTGGATGCTGTTGTGCTTGAAGTTGCTGCTGGTGTTGCATTTGTTGCTGTTGTTGCTGCTGACTCGATATCTGTGGCTTGAACACAACCATATCCTACACCCACACAACAATTAATTGTAAGCGGAGTATGAATTGTAAATACAAAGCACGGTTTCATATGTGATCCACATTGAACTTAATTTCAGTATAGATGACAAAACTATGTGAAAGAACATCTTACCCCAGGGAAAAGCATTCCAATCAAGCGGCAGGCTTTATCGGAAACAGATAACAGCAATGTCTGTGATGGTAACTGTATCACTGCACACTACAGATTGATGACAGTCAACATTAGGAAATCCTGTTAAATGCACTGTTAGCCATTCACAGAAAATGATCCCTTGTGCCTTGTTTGTGAACCATTTTGTGAATGCATTCTGTGCAAATAGTTTCTCTCCGGAGAAAATGATCCCAGGACATGGAAACGGTCTATTTATTATCAAAATGAAGTAATAAGTTCTACACAGTTAACTGGTGCCATTTTGCACACCTGAGAATGCTTATAATTTAAATTTAATAATATAATAAATAAATAAAAGAGTTTCTAGTTAACTATACTATTTTTGGAAATTAGTATCATTTTTAGTTGTATAATTTCAGTACTACAATGTTACAGTGTTCAAAATCTGGGGAACAGAATGAAACACTGCCTCGAATTTTAGTTTGTGGGACAACTTGCACCAATTAAAATCTTTTAAATTCCAACTTAGATGCAGAAAATGTAAATAACACATTGTCAAGGTCTTGACACTCTGAATGAAGTATCAATATTGAGATACAAGAGCTCTAAGCTCACGAAGTACACTTTCAAAATATCATGAACTCCTTTTCCAAGACCCTAACTACCTATTTATAGGCCAAAAGACCCAACCAACTCTTATAATGCCAAAAACATAACTACACCACTAAATCTTACTACATCAATACGGCATCAATTTTACTTCATGACTGGAGACGGATGTCAGAAAAAAGTACTGCAAATAAAAAGGTTACGTAAGCGATTATTGCCAATCTTGATAAAAATGATTATATTATACATTTCTTATGCCAGATATTTCCAGAAAATTTGTTACTATACAAAATAATTGATCTCCACACAATTATTATAACATGTGAGGAATCCTGGTTTCATCTATAGATCAACCCCTCAAGAGATTTGGGAATAACTCTGTGAGGTGCCTGCAATTGTACTCTTTTTCCTTCAAAGTGTTGCATGCATTTATTTGGAAGTGCATAAGGTTAGCAAGGAAATCATAGCACAAACGTAAATGCTGAACAGACGGCAAACCAACTAGCATATGTTTCATTGGACAAGTCAAATTTAATTACATTAAGCCACAACCTTAAATAAATCGGTGGCTATTTACTGTCACCCTCCATGTAACACCTCTACGGCTAAACCCCTTTTCCCTATTTGCCAGACATAATAATAACTCATACAATGTAACCTCAAGGGGTTGGCCTAGTGGGTAAAACTTGGGACCTAAGGGTGTGCTCACTCCAAGGTTCTGAAAAGTGATTGCGGTCACTGTAATAGTGGTGGTGGTGCGGTTACGGTTGCAGTTGGATGGTGTAAAGGCTATAGCGTAACGGTTGCGGTAACTAAAACAGTAAATTTTTTTATTTTTCACACAAATTGAAAAAAGCTTACCAATACGCATATTTTTTTTTTCCATAATCATATTCATAGTTGTCAAATCGAGATTCGTATCGTGAATCGAAATGGCCTTGTACCGAATCGCGAATCGAATCGAATCGTGAATCGTAAAGATTCAGTCACTTTTTCTAAATTACTTAAAAATATATATCTACACATTTAGATGTTAAATATATCTTATAAATATAAAATATTTAGACTTAAATCAATGAAAATGTTATTTTGAATAATAATCACGTAGTTTAATAGGTAAGAAGTTAACAAAAGTTCCTATGTAAGATCACCATATTACATTTTTCCTTTTTTAGATATTTCTTATCAACCATTCTTAATAAAGATGTAATATCACCATCTTGCCTTTTTTCTTTTTTAGATATTTCTTATCAGCCATTCTTAATAAAGATAGTAACCAAATAGACAAATTATCAATTTCCAAAGTAACAATAATTAACAACAATGTTGATATTTGGACAATAAGCATATATACTTTTCTAAGTAACAGTGAGTAAATAATAAGAAGGAATTATTTAGAATCTTTTATTTTAAAGCCTAAAACATTTTAAAAAGTATAACTAGCCTCACACATGTAATATTCAATTTAATAAAATAGTAATAGATAATTTATAGTGTAACTTTAATCTTAAACATCTTTATAAGATAAATTATGATTTTTTAAAAGAAAAAAAAAATGAGAAGAAAGGTTAAAAATATGTTGGGTCTGATTGAATCTGATTGGATCCTATTGAAAACTCCATGATCGCTAAAATAACAATAAATCATGTATACATGTTGGTAATTTTGGTATTAAACGCTATTAAAAGTTGTATTATGCCATTTTCACTAAAAAGATGGAGAAAAAAAGAGTCGAAAATATGTCGGACACAATAATTTTAAAAGTTGCATGAATCGTTAAAAGTGAATCGAATCATGAATCGAATGTGAATCATGCGATTCACTAGAGATTCACTTCCAAAATAGATTCATCAATAGATTCGTATCGATTTTGTAAAAATTGCGAATCGAATCGTGAATCGTAAGATTCTGATAACAGAGATCATATTTATTACGTTTTAAAATAAATATTGATCAATTTTTGTAAATTTTTAAGTATGATCCAATATATTTCATATTTTTAAATCACTATAAACTAAGTTTTTCATAAATCCATATTACACTTGTGGCAAAAAAAAAAATGTTATTGGACTTAGATGTATAAAATTATTTTTTTAATTATTATACTTGTGGAAGCATATGCAAATTGTTAAAACCTATCACCTACTTCACCCACTAAACCTAACCCACTACACCACTACCAACCCACTACACCACTACCACCTCACCTACTCCACTAAACCTAACCCACTACACCACTACCACCTCCACTTTACCTACTCCATCTACCACCTACTACCACCTACTCTTCTATATATATAGGAATCATTGTAACAATCAATATAAATCAATCAATAATACAATTCTCTATTTCTCTTTATACATTAAATTTCTACATGGTATCAGAGCAAGGTTAAGCACTTAGTATTTTTCGTTTCACCGGCGGGCGGCAACCTCGCCTTGGCCGCCCGCCGGACCTCAACCTATTCCGCTTATTTTCTACACATACCTTCCCATCACTGCCTAAATCCTCTCTCTTGAGGCCAATGTGAATTCCTCTTCTTCATAATCTGCACTAACTGTGGCATCTTTTCCTGGGGCAAACTCTGCAACCCAACACTCAATCTATGCTTCTCCTCCATGCTCATTTGCCTCTTGTTAGGATCCTTCGCCTTCGGCTTTGGTTTGGGCTTCGCCACAGCCTTGAGCTTCACTGCAGCTTTCAGCTTCACGGCAGCCTTCGGTTTCACAGCAGCTTTTGGCTTCGCAGCTGGCTTGGCCTTTGCCGCTGGCTTGGGCTTCACAGCGGCTTTAGCTTTTGGCGCAGCAGCTTTTGTCTTAGCCGGAGCCTTCTTTTCCTTTTTCGCTTTTACAGCCTTCGGCTTTGCAGCAGCCTTCGACTTTGCTTCCCTCTGGTGGCTCCCCAGGTTCCACCTGAGCTGCATGATTCATTTATAGCTGCAATTGATAAGGGAAGTATTAGAACAATGCCCAATAGAAATATGCCAGCTGCTCCTTACCCTACTCCTGGAGCACTATTAATAGGTGATGCTTTCAACATGCGTCATCCTTTAACTGGTGGAGGAATGACTGGAGCCCTGTATAAGGTGTTTTGTGCATCTCCTGATCAAGCAAGGAAGGAAATGCGTGAAGCATGTTTTGATTATTTGAGCCTTGGAGGTGTGTGTTCAACAAGACCAGTGGCTTTACTCTCTGGTCTAAATCCTAGCCCATTGAGCTTGATACTCCATTTCTTTGCTATAGCCATATATGGTGTTGGCCGTCTCTTGCTACCATTTCCTTCCCCTAAGCGCCTGTGGATAGCAGCTAGATTATTTTTGGGTGCATCGGCTATCATTTTTCCCCTCTTTCTCTCACATGGGCTTGTCCCCTCTCTCTCCTCCGTTTGATTTCAAAATCCATTATTTTTATTTATTTTCTCCAAACCACTTTCCTTATTTCCCCCATCTTTCATTTTGATTTCAAATATATTTTTATTATTTCTTTCTTTATTTTTCTTTCACATTATTTTTTAATCTTTTTCAAATTCCATTCATACCATATAGCTTTGCACACCAAACCATCTTTTATTCATCTCGGGGCTCACCCCGATCACCATTTTACACCCAAAAAATAAAAATAAAAATAAAAATAAAAAAAAAAAAAAAACACAAAACAAAACAAAACAAAACCAACACAAATCGGAACAGTGGCATTTTTCTTCTCTACTCTGCCGCTGGTCTCTTCTTCTTGCCTCCGTCCTGGGCGGCCCTTGACGGTGTTGCCTCCGTGTTTCCCACTCCACTGGGCATGATCACTACTCCATGTTCCTCCACTGCAGCATATGGCGGCCCTCCAAATCGGAACATAACGGTGGCCTTCCGCTTCAGCTCCTTATTTTCCGCCTTTAGGACACTCATCTCTGCTCGCGCATCCTTATACATGCGCTGGAGCAGAGCCAGTTGGGCGTTTAACTGTTGCACCTCATTTGTCCTGCTCTGCAGCCGGTGCGACAAGTTTGTGACCGCAGTCATGGTTTCCACACATGACTTCAGAGTATACTGATTGGCCTCAATATCAGTTTGCACCGCCATTTTTTGCTCCACCGATCGCATCGGAAAGTTCAACGGAGCAAACACAGAGGTGTTTGGTTGAGGTTCACTGGCCACTGTACCAGTTCTCTCTCTTGTTGACTCATTGAGGTCGGGAAAGAGAGTGAGTAGACCACGGGATGAAGAGGCCATATTCTGGGTAGCTGAACGGGAAGAAGAGGCCATGTTTTTTGGGTTGCTGAGTGTTTCCGAGAAGGGTTGGATACAGAGTATTTACAGATTGTTTCAGAATAACAAGTTCAGAGGTTTCAGTCTGGTTTGGTTTCCTCCGCCTCCGCATTGGTTTATATTGACACTGACGACGCGGCCGACACGCCGCTCTGTCGCTCACGTGCCTCGCCGCGTCTCCGGCTCACCTTTTGATGGCTCGACGCTTTCTGTCGGGCACGACTTTTGATGAAGTGGGCGCGCCTTTTGAGGGCGCAACTTTTGATGGCACGCCTTTTTATGGATTGGGCACGCATTTTGATGGCACGTCTTTTTATGGATTGGGCACGCCTTTTGATGGCACGCCTTTTGAAAGATTGGGCACACTTTTTGAGGGTGCGACTTTTTAAGGGTCCGACAAGACTCTGTAAACTGTCCCGACATTGATTCCGGTTAGCTCCTTGATGGGTCCGACAAGATCTGTAAACTGTCCCGACATTGATTCCGGTTAGCTCCTTCAAGGGTCCGACAAGACTCTGTAAACTGTCCCGACATTGATTCCGGTTAGCTCCTTTATGGGTCCGACAAGACTCTGTAAACTGTCCCGACATTAATTCCGGTTAGCTCCTTCATGGGTCCGACAAGACTCTGTAAACTGTCCCGACATTGATTCCGGTTAGCTTTTACATGGGTCCGGCAAGACTCTGTAAACTGTCTCGACATTGATTCCGGTTAGCTCCTTCATGGGTCCGACAAGACTCTGTAAACTGTCCCGACATTGATTCCGGTTAGTTTCTACAAGGGTCCAGCAAGACTCCGTAAACTGTCACAACAACTGTCACAACATTGTCTGCTACTACGGTCCGACATGACCCCATAAACTGTTTTCTACATCGGTCTGACACCGCCATCCAGTGTCCTCTACACCGTTATGACACCACCATACAGTGTCCTCTACAACGTTATGACACCCCCATACAGTGTCCTCTACAACGTTATGACACCCCCATACAGTGTCCTCTACAACGTTATGACACCACCATCCAGTGTCTTCACCAATGGTCTGACACGACCATACAGTGTCTCCTATCCTCTTTTATTTTTATGTATTTTCTTGTTTTGTTACTCTCTCCAAACTCAAGTTGGTTAGTTCCTATCCCCCTTGAGTTTGCGGGGGGCTGTTAAAACCTACCACCTACTTCACCCACTAAACCTAACCCACTACACCACTACCAACCCACTACACCACTACCACCTCACCTACTCCACTAAACCTAACCCACTACACCACTACCACCTCCACTTTACCTACTCCATCTACCACCTACTACCACCTACTCTTCTATATATATAGGAATCATCGTAACAATCAATATAAATCAATCAATAATACAATTCTCTATTTCTCTTTATACATTGTATACATTAAATTTCTACACAAATTTTAACTTGAATAGTTTTAAAAAATAAATTATACATGCTAATGTAATCATATAAAAATTAAAAAATAAATTATAAAGAATTTTTTTTTTTTTTCGATCACTTTAATATTCATTCTCTTTTTGGATAAAAATAAAATAAACTAATCAAAAAAAATTGACATGTATAAATATGTATTAATATATAATTATAGGTGTTATGTTTTTTAGATATTTTACAAAAAAAATCAATCACTAACTATTATATATAAGATAAACAATAACAAAAGTAAGAGAACAAATAAGAGCCTAAATATATATAAATTTTTTAATCAAGCCAAATAGATAATGACCACACTTATTATTATTATTATTATTATTATTATTATTATTATTATTATTATTATTATCAAACAATATATAGATAGAAACACAAACAAAATGGTTGAGTGATAGCAGCCGAATAGAATAGCATAGATCTTACAGCTTTAACAAATCAATAACATGTTCTTCATCTTCCCTCTTCTCTCTCTCTATATCTTACTCCTCCATCTTCCCTCTTCCCCCATTTTTAGCTTTTTTGTTTTTTTTCGAAAGAAGCAATTCAAAACTGTTACGTAACGGTGCGTAACAGGCCGTTACGGCATCGTTACGACATCGCTACGGCCGACACACCTATGAATCTTAATCACACTGCAAAAGCAGGGATAACTCGTGGTGCCTAGCGCTGCAACCATTACATAACGCCACATTTTGAAACCTTGGGTGTAACGGTGTCTAACGGACTGTTACAGTCATTATGTAACATCGAAACGGCTGTTACACATGTGAATTTCCGTCACAAAGCTATAGCGGCCGTAACGAGTGGCGGTAACCACCACAACCATTACGTAACGATTACGGCCGCTTTTTAAAACCTTAGCTCACTCTAAGTCTCAAGTTCAATACCCACTAGCAGCAATAAGCTCCTTAGGGCCATGTCCATACAGGACGTTTGCCCTAACTTTAAATGGGGCCCCAACAAGTGGGCGGTGGGATTGGTCTCCCAGGATTAATTGAGGTGTGCATAAGCTGATCCAAACACCCTTTTATCAAAAAATAATAATAATAATAATAATAATAATAATAATAATAATAATAATAATAACTCATACAATGCCATTACATATCGTTAATGTAACTTTTGCCTATGCCTCAAGATTCGTTTTTGTCCTCAACAATAATTTAAAATAACAAAGTGTTTTTTCCAGTCATTTAACTTTCAAATTTTCCCACTCATGTAAGCTCTTAATTACAATTATTCCATTATTTGTGTATTTCATACTCTAGTATTTATATATATTAATATAACACTTTTAAAATTCAATTCAGAAACATATACAAAAGTATTGCACACAAACTATACATAAAAAGTATAATACATGCCCAAACAAAAAATAAAAATAAAATAAAACATGTCACATAATTTATTCTTTACAAGCCAAAGCATCAAAACCCTAAAGTTTTGTATTAAGAAATTCACTGTATTGGAAATGTGCCTGCATTGGACATGCATGTCCACATGTCGGACACGCCACATGGTGTGTCAATTTCTTCTTCTTTTTTCTTTTTTCTTTTTCACAAGACGCTTTGGGGACACACCCGAACACGTGTCTTGAGTTTGGACATGCCACATGACACCTTTGTAAGTTTATTTGCTATAATTTTAGAAAAATGATCTAGGGTCAAAGTAAAATATATGAAAACAAATCAAAAAGTGAAAAATAAATAAATAAATAAATACACCCACATGTACATTATTGATGCCCCTTATATCTCTATGCCCAAAATTTATATTTATATACATAGAAAATAAAAATATAAAGATATTTTTTTCCGTATCCATACAATATTTGTATTCTCATTTTTTCAAAATCGCCATGTCCCTTGTCCATGCTTTTAGGCATTTAATGTGTTCACACCTAACTAGTAGAGCCGTAATTTTAAAGTTATCCCACTATTTCACACTATTAAATGTATTCACACTCATTTAAATATATGGGATTGAAGGATGTTAAAACCTATCACCTACTTCACCCACTAAACCTAACCCACTACACCACTACCACCTCACCTACTCCACTAAACCCACTACACCACTACCACCTCCACTTCACCTACTCCACCTCCACTTTACCTACTCCATCTACCACCTACTACCACCTACTCTTCTATATATAGGAATCATTGTAGCATTCAATAATTCAACAATTACAAATATCAATCAATAATACAATTCTCTTTTTCTCTTTATACATTAAATTTCTACATGGTATCAGAGCAAGGTTAAGCACTTAGTATTTTTCGCTTCACCGGCGGGCGGCAACCTCGCCTTGGCCGTCCGCCGGACCTCAACCTAATCTGCTAAAATTTTTCTACACATACCTTGAAATTTCCTTTCTGAGTGCACTACTGTTCAGTCGCCGGAGACCACCACCGCTTGCACGTCGATGTCCCTTTGCCAAAGCTCCGTCGCGACACCGGCCTTCCTTGCGTCTGGTTTCAATCCCCTGCTATTCCAAGCCACAAAATAGGACACGACTTTTGAGGGCTCGATATCTATATCCATGTATATCTTTTGGGCAGTCTATATACACACTCATACAGTGTCTTCTACACCGGTAACATGGTACAAGGGCCCAACCCTTCTTGATGCCCTCGACATGATTACAGAGCCCAAGAGGCCATCAGACAAGCCTCTTCGTCTCCCACTTCAGGATGTCTACAAGATTGGCGGTATTGGTAATTTGGCCCACTTTTTTGATCAACACCAGCATATAGTTTCAAAGAGATAACTATATTATATAATTTTTTCTATTTTAAAATATTTTTCCACCGTCCAAACCTTTTTTTTTATCTTATATATATAAAAAATTGGATGGAACTCACGTGGGTGCTACTTTTTCTTTTTCTTCTTTCCACAGCCCAACTTTTCCTTGAACCTCAATTTTTTATTATTAAAAATAAAAAAATAAAAAATAAAAAAAATTCATTCCATCTAAGTTTTCTGCTCAGTCTTGTACCTTCAAGCCATTCGGATTTGCACAATACACTCATTTTATTTCTATCGGGATTTCGCCCTGATCACAATTTTACACCCAAAAAAAAAAAAAAAAAAAAAAAAAACAACAACAACAACAACAACAACAACAAACCCAAACAACCACATCCACAGGCAGGATTTTTCTTCTCTACTCTGCCGCCGGTCTCTTCTTCTTGCCTCCGTCCTGGGCGGCCCTTGCCGGTGCTGCCTCCGTGTTTCCTACGCCGCCGAGCACGTTCACTCCCCCAAGCTCCTCCACTACAGCATATGGTGGACCTCCAAATCGGAACATCACGGTGGCCTTCCGCTTCAGCTCCTTGTTTTCTGTCTTTAGCACACTTATCTCTGCTCGCGCATCCTTATACATGCGTTGGAGCAGAGCCAGCTGGGAGTTTAACTGTTGCACCTCATTTGTCCTGCTCTGCAGCCGGTGCGACAAGTTTGTGACCGCAGTCATGGTTTCCACACATGACTTCAGAGTATACTGATTGGCCTCAATATCAGTTTGCACCGCCATTTTTTGCTCCACCGACCGCATCGGAAAGTTCAACGGAGCAAAACCAGAGGTGTTTGGTTGAGGTTCACGGGCCACTGCACCTGTTATCTCTCCTGTTGACTCGTTGAGGTCGGGAAAGAGAGTGAGCAGACCACGGGAAGATGAGGCCATGTTCTGGGTAGCTGAACGGGAAGAAGATGCCATGTTTTTTGGGTTGCTGAGTGTTTCCGAGAAGGGTTGGATACAGAGTATTTACAGATTGTTTCAGAATGACAAGTTCAGAGGTTTCAGTCTGGTTTGGTTTCCTCCGCCTCCGCATTGGTTTATATTGACACTGACGACGCAGCCGACACGCCGCTCTGTCGCTCACGTGCCTTGCCGCGTCTCCGGCTCACCTTTTGATGGCTCGACGCTTTCTGTCGGGCATGACTTTTGATGAAGTGGGCGCGCCTTTTGAGGGCGCAACTTTTGATGGCACGCCTTTTTTGAAAAATTGGGCACACCTTTTGAGGGTGCGACTTTTTAAGGGTCCGACAAGACTCTGTAAACTGTCCCGACATTGATTCCGGTTAGCTCCTTCATGGGTCCGACAAAACTCTGTAAACTGTCCCGACATTGATTCCGGTTAGCTCCTTCATGGGTCCGACAAGACTCTGTAAACTGTCCCTACATTGATTCCGGTTAGCTCCTTTATGGGTCCGACAAGACTCTGTAAACTGTCCCGACATTGATTCCGGTTAGTTTCTACAAGGGTCCAGCAAGACTCCGTAAACTGTCTTCTACAACGGTCCGACATGACCCCATAAACTGTCTTCTACATCGGTCCGACACGAGCCAGTGTCTTCTACATCGGTCTTCTACAACGGTCTGACACGACCATACAGTGTCTCCTATCCTCTTTTATTTTTTATGTATTTTCTTATTTTGTTACTCTCTCCAAACTCAAGTTGGTTAGTTCCTATCCCCCTTGAGTTTGCGGGGGGCTGTTAAAACCTATCACCTACTTCACCCACTAAACCTAACCCACTACACCACTACCACCTCACCTACTCCACTAAACCCACTACACCACTACCACCTCCACTTCACCTACTCCACCTCCACTTTACCTACTCCATCTACCACCTACTACCACCTACTCTTCTATATATAGGAATCATTGTAGCATTCAATAATTCAACAATTACAAATATCAATCAATAATACAATTCTCTTTTTCTCTTTATACATTAAATTTCTACAAAGGAATAAAAGCTTTAATTCCATTTTAATGCTTCAAGAAACCATAAGATTCCCAACACATCCTAATTAAATGTATTCACACTCATTTAAATATATAGGATTGAAGGAATAAAAGCTTTAATTCCATTTTAATGCTTAAAGAAACCATAGGATTCCCAACACATCCTAATTTTTTTTCTTTTTAACTAACAGTAACACCACCTATGTTGCATGGACTCGGGTGTGTGTACGTGTGAAATGCCATACAATCTAAAGCCTAAGTCTCCCATCTAAAAATTAAAAATCCAAAGCCTAAATCTCATAATATAGCGATTTGTATCCAAAAATAAGATACAGAGATATACACACAATATAAATTCTCATATATATTGCATATTATATAATATTCTAACATAAGATCATCCAAATTGTTTAGGGATGTACTTGAAATTAAATTGTATTTAGAAAAATAAACAAAACAAAAAAAAAGAGCCTTCTATCTCCCATTCATGTGAGATGCTATAAACTTCTATCTCCCATTTATGTGAGACACTATAATAATAAATAAAATAAATTTATTATTGAATGTGAACTTATTCCTCTTCAAATATCTTAAAAATTCAAGAATTCAAATGTCTAATTTAGGTATTGGGATTGGACACTCATCCCGTACCCTAACTCTTGTCATGTTAGGTGAACATGGGTATACGCAGAGAATAGAAGAGTTCATGTAACACTGAACACCACCATTACTATTTTAGTGCAGCTTTACCCTCAAACTTGTCCATAATGCCTAACATGTCCCACGGTGAAGGCACATAAGAACTAGAGGGGGCAGCTGCCTGCTTCAAAATTAAAAATATCTACTATTCCCTATAACTTACAAAACAATTTCCTATTTGCCCTCATAAAATTTCATATTAGCCCTTGAATCTTTTATAGTCGCTATTGTCTCTTAATCCTTTCATCTAAATCCCTACAACCATGGACTTTGGTCAAAACCACAATGCTTGTTTGTACCATGCGCACATTGTAGAGAGAACTTAAAAAGTGACATAATACTCATGTCCACCATTTTACTTTTAAAACCTCCCCTTTCTCTATAGAATATTTAAATTAAAAACCTATAGAATCCACTTCTTGAAATTACAAGAAATCCATATTATCTCTGGTTCCATTTTTGTTGCCTTTCAATGGGTGGTGAAGTCCTCTGCACATAATTATTTCTCTCTACTCCATCTCCCTCTCTCCATTTATATGTTGCTTTTCTTTCAACAATAAATCTCTACTCTCAATTTTTTTCTTTTTTTCTTTTTTTGACGACAACAAAGTGGAATTTTATAAATAATGAAAATAGAGTCCAAGAAGGGGTCCACCAACATCAAGATAGAAGCTGAAACGAAAAAACCTTACAACCTACAGACACCTTTTGCTATCCCTGGCAATTAAAAAAAAGTAGCATCTCTTTCAAAGAAAGGGCCACCAAACCAAAAAGAAGCCCCAAAACAATCGTCTCCTACAAACTCTCAATCTTGAACTTTTATCTTCAAAAATTAGGATATTTCTTTCAATCCATACAGCCCAAAAAACCACACACCTCCAAAGGACCCGAGCTTTAATAGTAGAACCAAAACCTCTAAAATCAATGCTCAACAAAAAGCTCACACGATGGAGGATGTAAGAATTTATGTATTATTGATTGATGTCTTGATTGATAGATTACAAGATGCATTAATTACAATTCCTATACAATCTATATATAGAAGAAAATGTGGTAGTAGGTGTAGTGGAGGTGATAGTGGGTTAGGTGAAGTGGAGTGTGTAGTGGAGTAGGTGAAGGTAATGTGGTAGTAGGTGAAGGTAAAGATGAGAAATTCTAACAGCCCCCCGCAAACTCAAGGAGGAGAGAAACTAACCAACTTGAGTTTGGAGAGAGTAACAAAACAAGAAAATACATAAAAATAAAAAAGGATAGGAGACACTGTATGGTCGTGTCAGACCGTTGGTGAAGACACTGTATGGGGTGTCATAACGTTGTAGAGGACACTGTATGGTGGTGTCAGACCGATGTAGAAGACAGTTTATGGGGTCATGTCGGACCGTTGTAGAAGACAATGTTGTGACAGTTTACGGAGTCTTGCTGGACCCTTGTAGAAACTAACCGGAATCAATGTCGGGACAGTTTACAGAGTCTTGTCGGACCCATAAAGGAGCTAACCGGAATCAATGTCGGGACAGTTTACAGAGTCTTGTCGGACCCATAAAGGAGCTAACCGGAATCAATGTCGGGACAGTTTACAGAGTCTTGTCGGACACTTGTAAAAACTAACCGGAATCAATGTCGGGACAGTTTACAGAGTCTTGTCGGACTCTTAAAAAGTTGCACCCTCAAAAGGTGTGCCCAATTTTGTCAAAAGGCGTGCCATCAAAAGGCGTGCCCAATTCATCAAAAGGCGTGCCATCAAAAGGCGTGCCATCAAAAGGCGTGTCCACTTTGTCAAAAGATGTGCCATGAAAAGGCGTGCCAGTTTGTCGGGCGGCAAGAGGCGCGCGATACGCGTGGCTGCCTCGGCTATTTAACCAAGACGAAGGCGAAGGCTGAGGCATGCCATTCTGAAACCTCTGAAACCAACCCTTCGCTGAAAAAACTCTGCCTCTGCGGAGAGAGAAACTGTGGAACACTTTGTTGCCATTCTGTCACCAACCCTTCCGAACATTACCAGTCTGAAATTGCTATTTCGCTGAAACACTTAGCAACCCAAAAACATGGCCTCTTCTTCCCGTCCAGCTACCCAGAACCTGCTCACGCTCTTTCCAGAACTGAACGAGCCCACAAGAGAAATAACTGGTGCGGTGGCCAGTGAACCTCAACCAAACACCTCTGGTTTTGCTCCATTGAACTTTCCGATGCGGTCGGTGGAGCAAAAAATGGCGGTGCAAACTGATATTGAGGCTAATCAGTATACTCTGAAGTCATGCGTGGAAACCATGACGGCGGTCACAAATTTGTCGAACCGGCTGCAGAGTAGGACAAATGAGGTGCAGCATTTAAATTCCCAGCTGGCTCTGCTCCAACGCATGTATAAGGATGCGCGAGCAGAGATAAGTGTGCTGAAAGCAGAAAATAAGGAGCTGAAGCGGAAGGCCACTGTGATGTTCCGATTTGGAGGTCCGCCGTATGCTGCAGTGGAGGAGTATGGAGGAGTGAACGTGCTCGGCGGCGTAGGAAACACGGAGGCAGCACCGTCAAGGGCCGCCCAGGACGGAGGAAAGAAGAAGAGATCTGCAGCAGAGTAGAGAAGAAAAATCCCACTGTGGGTGTTGGGTGTGTTATGGTGGTGGTTTTTTTTTTTTTTTTTTTTTTTTTTTTTTTCTCGTGTAAAATTATGATCGGGGTTGATCCTGACATGAATAAAATAAGTGTGTTTGGCAAACTCGAATGGTAGGTGTGGTAAGGCAGAAAAATCAACTGGAATGATTTTTTTTTTTTTTTTTTTTTTTTTTTTTTTTGTGAAAATAATAATAATAATAATAATAATAATAATAATAATAATAATAATATGGAAATCATAGAGTGGGCGGTGGTACAAAAATATTGTGTAGAAAAAGAGGGAGATGGTGGAAAAGAGAGGCCACTCATGTTATTAAAATAAATTAAGGAATTAAAAAAAGTGATATTGGTTTTGTTTTCAAAAAAGATGGATTAAAATAAATATAAAAAAAGAAAAAGAAAGTGGAGACCATGATGAAAGGTGGGAACAAGTGTGCTGGTGCTGTGTTGTAATGGTCAGAAAGAGAGATAAGAAAATAAAATAAAATAAATTTCAAGGTGCTGTGTTGTAATGGCATTGAAATATCCACCATCATAAAGAGTATCAGTGGTGCTGCATATGTTTATGAGCATTATTTGAGGCCTTTCTTTCTTAACCCACAGCAGACTGTTAACGTCTAGTATGTCCCAAGGAAGAAGGACATCTTCAGTAAGCCAGATGACATTCTAACTGCTGCTGAGAAGTACATAGAAGAACATGGCCCGGAAGCATTTGAGAAGCTTGTTAGCAAGGATAGGGAAACCAAGTTCAGGAGTAGCAATTACACGTATTTTGATGAGGACCACAGCTATTGAGCCTTGTTTGGCTGAGGGAAACACCTTTTTTCCGCTGCTGTTAGGAGTATCTTTCCGGTGGAGAAGCTGCTATGGACTATTTGGGGAGAGTGATGTCGAAAGCCGGAGCCTTGGATCTCGCCACCGGCGTCGGCGGAAAGATCGAGAAAGACGATGTTCTCTCCGCTGTCCAGAAGTATGAGCAGTATCACGGCTACTATGATGCCGAGAGAGAATGAGATGTTATGAAGATATGATGAGGAGGTAGGTATGTAGTAGACAATTCTAGCGGACTAGGTTGAGGTCCGGCGGGCGGCCAAGGCGAGGTTGCCGCCCGCCGGTGAAGCGAAAAAATATTAAATTCTTAACCTTGCTCTGATACCATGTAAGAATTTATGTATTATTGATTGATGTCTTGATTGATAGATTACAAGATGCATTAATTACAATTCCTATACAATCTATATATAGAAGAAAATGTGGTAGTAGGTGTAGTGGAGGTGATAGTGGGTTAGGTGAAGTGGAGTGTGTAGTGGAGTAGAGGTAGGTGAAGTGGAGTGTGTAGTGGAGTAGGTGAAGGTAATGTGGTAGTAGGTGAAGGTAAAGATGAGAAATTCTAACAATAGCCCAATCAACCTCCCACTAGACGTAAGATTTTCCACCGTAAGGATAGAACAATGGGGCAATGCAAAAATAAATTATCTATACTTTCCTCTGCCGTTTTACACATAACACACCATTGCTATAACAAATAGCATTTCTATATCAAATAGCAATTTGGTCTTCTCCTTTGAGAAAAGTTATTGGTATGAACCTTCTTGTGTGAGTGTCCAAACCAATATCCTTTGGCATTATTTGCATGAAGTAGCTGCTCTCCGGTTCAAACCAATATCCTCAAGGTTAATAGGCCAAGTTTTAAATAATGAACCAATTCCCCCCTATCAAATCTGTTGATTTAGTTGATTGCTAATAAATTTCGAATTCAAGTTTCACTGATATTTACATCTATATATACATAAAATATATTCTTTTTATTTTTTTGTAGGTATGAGTTATTATTTTTGAATAAAAAGACAACCCTTTGGCTTAATGTCGGCCTATCAGGCCAATATTCTGGGTGCACCTACCACTTTCCCAGTTTTACCATTTCACATTTTTGACGAGTCAAACACAAGCATCTATTTCTAAAATACGACTTGAACCCTAATCTCCCCTTTAGGGACAACACAAGATACTACACCAATTTTTGAATTTAGAAATTTTATTTTAACGAGTATACTTCTGTCAATTACTTTCACATTTTGCACAAGCCTTTGACTAATGCATAATAAATAATAAGATAAGCCTTGAGACCACTTACAAGCTTCTTTTCTTGTAGTTGTCCAAGAAAACCATGCTGATTCATCGCCCGGAAAACTAAAAAATCTGCCTTTCCGACATATTGCCTATTATCAAATAAAGGAAAATTTTCCTTTGGTTAGAGATGAGCAAGATACGATAGCAAATAGATTGTTTTCACTTAGTAGGCAGTACTTGTTGTTCATGTGGTCCTGAGAGATAAGCCGAACTATTTGCATTGTTGGTGGCCAATTTGCCGCAAGCCTGAGACCCGAGGAAAAAGTAAATAATAATATAACAGAAAGAAAAATGGAAAATGAAAAATATCATACAACTGGACAATTCATCCTAAAACTGCATTTTCCTTATTTGTATACTAAGATTTCTTTTTGAATAAGCTTCTATAAGGTCAATACCAAAAAAAGTAAATTAATAAACAAACTAAACCAGAATAGATTGAAACGTAATATTAGCAGACAGCTATTTCCAGATGGCAAGACGACTTAAATTCAGGATTTAATAGGTTTTTTTTCCTGGAACTGAGAAAAAGACTGGTCTGAGCAAAAGAGTCTTTTAAAGTTGTACAGGATATGTATTTAAGCATCGAGTGCTGAAGGCATTACCATTCTATTTGATTCAAGAATGAGCAAAAGCTTAAAATATATCCATATATAGAATGTTCACGGCTTTAATAAGAAACAAACATGATCGCAATTTGAGAAACAAAACGGAGTTTCCTTGTACAGCTCCAACAGGTAACTCGAGACTAAACCAACATATTCTGATGCAGAATAATGTTTCCATTGAGAAAAGCGCAGCATGTTTGGTTCTGGTTTTCAGAAAATTTCACTTTTTTATTTTCCGTATTTTAATGTTTGCAATGAACTTTTTTAATATTTTAAGCAATTGTTTTAAATTTTTAGACACACCTAACATAAATACACTTAAAAAGTACAATATTTGTGAAAAAATCTTTTACAAATACACTAAATATCAAAAAATACAAAAATTCACATTTTTCGTATTTTTGTGGATTTATTAATTTTTTAAAATATTTTTTCACAAATATTTTACTATTTAGATACATCTAAGTAAGGTGCATCTAAAAAAGTAAAAAAATTGCTTAAAATTTAAAAAATATTCACAAAACAAAAAAAAAAATACGAAAAACAAAAAACTTAATTTTCAGAAAACTGAATGCAGAAAACTAAAACCAAACACACTGATGGCTATTCAGACCTCTGAAATAAAGCAACACCACTGAATCATATGTCTGCCAAGTCATATCTCACTGAAACTAAACTTGAGTTTGCATCCATGAATCACCAGTAAACAAGCTTTTGTTCCATGGAAGTAAGCAAGTAAAGTTCAGCATGAATTTGTTTTAATTAACTATTTAGATTTGATATGAACAACATATCACAAACTTGAACCCAAAGTTAAATTAATAGAAAAGGTGTGTTGATTTAAACCAAGTTCTCAAAAATTAGTCCGTCGACTTACGTCTCAGAAGCTGATGCACTCCTATAACCCTGCCACAAATAAATAAAAACATAAGATTATAAGCAAAGATAAATATGAAAAATGACTTGGTCAAGTGTTGAAATTCAAAAAATTACATCACATTCAATGAGACCAATTGAAGTTGTTTTACATACGGCCATTACATACCATATCACCCATTACTTATAGGGATTTCGGACTTCCGATACCATTATTCATCGATATATCAGCTAATATTAATATTAGCCAATATATGACAGCATTGCAGATGCATATCCCGAAACCATTATTTAAAATCATGCGTTCAAATAAGCATAATCTATATTTGTACAGTCCTTGTTAAAATATACATAAAAATGAAGAAAAAATTTAACTAGATGGATCGCAATTGAAAGTAATTTATCAGGCAAGCTACATACTTCCAGTCTAGTGATGAAAACAGGCTGGCCTTGTCTCTGCCCAGATAAGTTTCCCTGCATAATTTAGATCATTCAGAAAAACATAAGCGATGGGAGGATAAGAAGATATACCCCCCCAAAAAAAAAATGGCCCAGTATTCATTGTCCATTTACAGTTTCAAGATGTACTCACTCATTATGAACGGAATTAAAAATACACTTAACGGACACTATTTTTATTATAATAAACAACAGTGTTACATGAATCAAGTTCACAGAATTTACTCCACAACAAGCAAGGTATGATATTGTTCACAATCATTTGTTGCAAGTCAGCAAAAGTTCTTTTGCACTTCTCCAATTTGTTGCATAGTAAATTTGTTTGTTATTATTATTTTTTGCTTAATAATTTAGGTGAAGGGAATTATGGAAGCATTAGTAGGAAAACTAGTTCTAACCCCACCATTTCTTACCAGACAAGAAACAATGGAGAACTTTGGTGGAGAAGACACTTTAACAGGGTCACAGAGAAATTCAATTGACCTCACTTGTCAAGTGGATGGAAGTGTTTTAGAAAAAGAAGAAACTTCGAGTATGTTGGCCTTTTTAACCCAATGAGATTGACTAAAGCTAATGTGGAACAGTGGCACAGGCAGAGCATATCAAAAGAGATGATGGCAAGTTTAGAAGCCTGGTAAAGATCTTAACATAGAGCAAAAGGAAACGAATAAAACAAGTAAATTAGAGGACAGATGGTACATTTTAGTATAGATACTACGGATATCCCAGTGGTTCCTAGGGCTTTGGGGGCTATAAATGAAGAGAACGTTCAGTAACTTTGAATTGACATGTAGATATATAGTCAGAGGACATCCAACTGATCATAGTAGAAAAAGTTTATGACTCAACATACACAGACAAGAATGTGGAGCATTAAACAAAAACCTCATGCCAAATAACTATAAGGTGTGTCACCATGACAGAGTCAATTATTTCAAAACCATCCAATTTTTCCGTGAATAATTGGCCAGAAATAAGATTGCATTGGATAGAGAATGTCTCCTCCTATGAAGGAAAGCTTCACAGGGACCATGCAAATTCAGCAAATATTCAAACCAGAGTATCTTGGGTGAGAATTATTGATATAAACAATTGTTAAATGTACTTATGGGCTTTATTTGGCACAATGGTGTTTATGTACGCCAAACAATTAGAAAATATAAAACAAAATATGGTGAAAGAAAAAGAATGACTGACTATTATTTGCTGAGATTTCCATAAACTAAAGCAAATCCAAACTGTCCTGTTTATAATTATCCAAAAAAAGTTATATTGCAAAACATTAATTCAGAAACCAATTTAATCCATGTACTTCAACATTAAGAACAATAAATCAGAATCATTATCAAAAGGATAGTCCAAAACTGAAAACCCAACTATCATTTGGAAAGTGCAAGGTTTGATATAGGAAAGATTCTTAAGCACTGGAATCTGCAGACTGTAAATCCAACCTCATTTCTTTCCAAACTATGGTGGTCTTACCTCCCAAACTTTCACATATTTAGACTGCGCAGATTGCAACCCACTTGATGTCTGTTGGGACATGGACATATTGGCTGCTGAATTGTTATTCACACCAAGGGACTGCATTCCTGGTTGACCTTGTTGAGTCATTCCTGGTGTAGGAATCATTGTGCCAGTTCCAGATGACATGCCAGACAGACCAGGGCCGCCACTCATCATGTTTTGATTCATGCCCATTCCACCCTGTACCATCTGAGCTCCAGGAAGATTTCCTTGGTTCAATCCAGGTACTGATTGACCCATACTAACACCTCCTTGAAGATTACCCAGTGGTTGTGACATGCCAAGGTTTGAAGTCCCAGATACATTAGAAGAAGCAGAAGTGAATGAACCAGGAGCTGAGTTTTGTGCAACCTGTGCAGTTCCGGCAAGTGTCCCAGACCCAGCATTTGATGTGATAGCTGATTGCCCAGATGGTAACACAGTTTGAGCAGCAGACACAGAAGATGCCATTCCACTGGATATCACGTTTGACATATGCATGGCCATGGAAGTTCCACCCATTGATTGAAGTCCAATAGAAGTTCCTCCTGTTAGGGCTGCAGAGTTCATCACTTGCCGCGCTTGAGAGAGATTGTTCAGAATACTCACATTTGCTGCTGCAGGACCCACAGGACGTAAGGGCTGAGGCATACTGACCATAGGTTTTAAATCTTGCATATTATCATTATTTGCAATCATTTCTTGAGAAGCAGATATTGGTGAAGATGCCTGCAAGCTTGGGACTACTTGAGAAGCTGCTCGAGGAACAGACGGCATGTGTGGAAAAGAAGGACCAGATACCATAGAACCAACAGTGCTGGGTTCCTG
The DNA here is from genome assembly GCF_055761805.1 of Camellia sinensis. NCBI lineage: Eukaryota > Viridiplantae > Streptophyta > Magnoliopsida > Ericales > Theaceae > Camellia > Camellia sinensis. The sequence goes on from NC_138970.1 coordinate 154,910,138, forward strand.
AACATGTATGTTATGAGATCATGAGCTCTACAGTACAAAATTCATAATGCAAACCACCTTTATTTTTTTGCCGCAAGCAAAAATAAATATATAAGGAAGTTATGAGTCTTACAACTTTGACAGTTGCAGGGGGGATGTTTCCAACGGAGATTGGCTGCCGGTTCATGATAGGTCCATTTACTGAGATAACAAAGGAAAATGTAAGAATTCCACCAAAAAAATTATTGACAAGTTTTCATCAGTGGCAATGGTGCTAGCTTACCGCTAATTTTACGACTGCCTATACAATATAAGCAAAGCCTCTTATTTTTATGGCCTTTCTACAGATGTTCCATGGGGGTAGTATATATATATGTATATATATATCAAACTTGAAAAAAAATTCCAAGATATTCTTATTGGCGACAAAGAAAATTTAATTATAATAGAAGGAAAAGAGAGATGAAAGAGTGTGAGGACAAGAAGTCCACCCCAAGGGACCAAAAAAGAAAATTACATATCACGCACAGTTGTCCAATCTCTACCAATCAAAAATAAGGGTATGCCCTTGAAACTAGAAGACACGGAACTACGAGCAACCAAAGCCCAGCGGGAAGCCAAATAACAAATTCTATCCAACAAAGCCCTGACATTATCTGATTTTCTCTAAAAATTCTAGAATTCCTTTCCAACCAAATCTCCATAGCACCGCACAAACTACACATTTTCATAGAACCCAAGCCATCATATTAGAACCAAAATGCCTGAAATCATCACAAAGAACACACGAAGAGGATAACACCCAATCTACCATTGCCAAATCAAGCACTCTCCACCATATGAATGGTCTTTTCCATAATCCAAATAATTCATTTCTTCTACTACCCATGTATAAAATAATAGTTTTGTGCCAAAAGATTAAAACATCAAGCACTAAAAAAAATCTCAGAGAAAGAAATTCAAAAAGTGGACATGAATATCAGAAAATAAATGTACGTACATATACACACACAGGACAGATCACATCATGTAGAACTTACCAGTTACGAACGAGATGAGCAAAATTGCCCCACAGTTTTTCGCTATATGCAGTGAAGACCAATAATTGCAACAGTATGAAGGCTTGTCAAGATTGGACTTAAGGTGATGCAAGGGCAAAGGATGACTAAAAAAGACAGGTGAGGGAATGAGAGAACATCATGTTGTGACCCTAAAAAGAATCAGGATTTGTGTAGCCAACCTAAATAGTTTGGACAAAAATTTCTTTCAGCACAAGTTCCTAGCTAGACAAAATGGAATTTTGTGCATGGGCAATGAAACACTTATGCTCCCAAAAAAAACCTACACCAAAATTTTAAGATGTAGTTTTCTCACATTGTCAATGCCATCCACCAATCAACACACTTTGAGCAGGCCAATTAAAGGATCAGTTCTCTGAATGTACAACTATAATACATGGAAAAGAACTGCTGGTAATCTACCAAACTTAGCAACATGCATCCCCTGTTAGCATATTAGAAAGGGATGACTCGGTCGATTTAAGAAATTGAGGCTAGTTAGTAAATGGTTAAAATTTTAAGTTAAGGGGTTAAACAAATTATGCCACATGAAAGTTTGATTGACACAAATTCTTCCATCCTTTTATCTTTTTATACACATGATCTAGCAACCTAAAAGATCTTGCGAATTATTAACCATCCCTGGTTATCAAAAAAGAGTAAACATCAAATAGATGTAAACAAGTGAGTTCAGCATGCAAACCTGGAGGAACAGAAGTTGAAGGTGGCCCTGAAACTGGAGGAACTGAAGCTATGTCCAGCTTTACAGGACTCTGATTGGGTGCTAAATTTGTGGTTCCAGGCCGACTTAAAGCAACACGAGCCTCCATGAAATTCTCTGATATTAGAACAAGAAAATGAGGATTTTTAACATTGTCAACAGGCGGATCTGTTGCTCGAGGATTGCGTTTCCCCTACAATGACAAAGAGGATAAAGTCACCTGAATGCCCTCATCAAGTATGCAGAGTAAGCAGTAGTAAAATCATTTTATATAATAAGGGGATCCCCCAGAGGCTTGAGGGGTATAATGTATATATAAATGTTTATATATACATAGACAGCAAAGAAACTTTGTATATTACTTGAAATAATGGCCATTAGATGTCAACCATTGCAAGGACTAACAGAAAAAAGGAAAAGAAAATTCAAGCAAATATTGAAGGTCTATAGCATTAATGAAGGACAAAGATATTGCACCAGAATATAAATTAGGCACTGGATTATGGGTGTGCTTGGATGGCAAGTTCAATCAAGAACTTGTTGAAAATTCTCATCTAAGGACTCAGGTACGGCTCAAGTATTTGCTGTTAAGTAAATAGTAATTTGAAGCAATTTAAGTTTCAAAATAATTCTTTAAGAAAGAAAATTGGAGGTTTTTGCAGAGTCTAATTAAAGTGTTGCTGGGATTAGAAGACAATAGCTCAAAATTTGTTTTACCATTTGTCTCCAATTCAAACAATAATCTTGACATTCAGTTATTATCTTTTAAGCTTTCAAATGACACATTGAATGCCACTAGACACTATATTAGAGGCTTCGGAGTAAACAATCTTAGGTCTAATGAAATCTTTACACCAAGGCACATAAAATACCACACCAACCCATTGGTTATAATAAGGTCTTCTCAGGAAGCCATTATCAATATGATGCCAATAGAATATTGAAACCTGGTTATCAAAGACCCATGAACCCCTGAAGCACCCAACCTCTCAAAGATAAGTTTTCTGCATTTGAAGCTGTTGTCAACATTTAATAGAATAGGAGTTTTCATTTGTATCTGTACACAATAAATAAAGTTGCAACAGGCTGCAATACATTTATTTTTCTTCGAACTTTAACCCACCCTCCCACAGCACTACAACTCTAGATTTTACTTCATCTTTATCTTCAATGCATCTTATCTTTTCTTTTCGTTTTTAATTAAAAAATTATTGAAAAAGACAAAGGGGGTGCACAACCTGGAAAAGAAGACCTATAGCAAATATGCCTCAAAAACCTTATCAAAAGGCCTCTAAAAAATCTAAAAATTGGTCCAAGGATGAATTGACCTCCCCCCGACAACCATCTATCTATACAAAAAAGACAAAAAAAAATATTCTTCGATTTGTATCCTTATCTGTGAGTTGCACAGTCAACATTTTGCCCATGTACTTTCAATTGGGAGTGCAGTCATTATCATTACAACACATGGAGTGTTTGACTTATAACCAACAACATAACGAATCGATCCCTACCTTTTAGCAGCCTAAAGGAATTTATTTTCTCTCTCCCTTCCTCCACAGGGGTGGATTATTTATCCCAGGATAAGACTTGGCGCAAGATCCAACCTTAAAAAATTGTGGGGCCAACCATAACCTAGCAGCAACCAGACACTAGATAAGGCTGGAAACAGGTGTGCATAGTCCTGAATTGGATGTTTGGGAGCTAGTTGTTCAGGAACATCTAATCCCCCTAATCCTTCTCCACATTCCAAATGCAGCATTAAGTCCATAAATATTCCCACACAAATGTTGTTTTTAGGAGGCAGAGGAAAAAATTCCAGCAGGTTTCATGAGTGAAGCCAAAACCAAGATTGCAACTAGGTTTAATAGGCCAGGAAGCAAAGTGATTAAGGGCGTCTTTTGGAGATGTTTAATGTACTCCAAATTCAAAAGTTTAATGCTTGAATGTCATAAGGAGATGTAAAATGCAGATAAAAGGTCCTCTCAACTTTAAGGTGGAGTTATAGGGAAACTTAGATGTAACTGATCCAGCAAGGATTTATTGAATATTGTATTGGAATGACACAAAAGTATATGATATAAAAGACACTAACATGAAGGCACAAAGTATTGGGGCATTGAGTGCACTCTGACTTCACCTCACCATAAATGTACTGCACAATGTGCTCAGATTTGACCATCGTCTGCTGGTCAGATGATCTTACCACCATAGAAAATGTAGAAGCTCTTACCACCATGGCACCATCATGAATAAATGGAAATCATTGTGTAGGCTTGAAATGGCAGGACAATGCCTCATGAAACACCTATATGTCTTTAAATGATTATTACTCAGTGAATTAATGTTCTCTATCAAGACTGATGAAGAAAATAGACCACTACTTCCAACTGTCCTTCCACGTGTCAACAGACACAAAAGCATCTAATGGCCTAGTTCTCTAATTACAGTCTGCAGTGAAATAAAACATTGAGTGAAGTTCAAAGAGAGTAGCTGGCATACAAAAATCATTTCAACTAAGCAAGCATATTGCAATTGTCAGTTCACATAAACATGCATATTTACTTCATCTAACAAACTCTAGATAAGGTAACACAAATAAATTAAAAGTTCAACTGAAATTTCCATGCTTACTGCATTGTAGATTGCTCTAAGTTTTGGAAGTTGTTTTGGACAAATGACTGACAGAGAAATAGAACACTGCATGGAAAAGTAATGGTCAGCTGACTGGTGGTCTGCAACAAACATAAAACCATCGTCGGTAAACAAATAAAGAACAACTCTATTACCTGACCAAATGATTTGGCAACCATCTCAGCATCTGACAAACGACTTTCCGTTTGAGCCTCCATGTTTTCACCCTGTTCCAAATTCTGCAGCTTGGGTCGATAAACTGGTGTGGGCAAGGGATAAGGATTACTTGCTGCAATCAGAATGCAGTGCCTTTGTCCATCCACATTTTGCTGGGCTTGGCTTCCATTTGGAGGAGAAAGCATCTGAATGACACATCAGAATAACTATGAACATAGAGTTTAACAAGTGCACATAGGAAAGTATCTGCTAAGCAGCAGCAGGAAACTTTGGAAATGTTCATTATAAGTAAAATGGAAATTACAGGAATATAGACATTAGATACGGAAAATCAACATAGATTTCACATGAATCAATTTATTCTACCTTTAAATAGAATTCATTATAAGTAAAATGTTCTAGTTAAAAAAGAGGAGCTTGAAATTATATATAAATGTGGACAAAAACTAGGACAAAATGCAATTAAGGGGCCATCAAATTGACCAGTGCTCTTAAATTAGAAAACTAAAATGTCAAGTGCATATAAGAAGTTGTAACATAATCAACACAACACACCATTATAGCTTCACCAAGTCCTTCCGCAATAGCAGCATCATTGAAACCTCCACCAGCAAAGGGTAACGCAGATAGCCACTGCAAGAAAATATCAACATCTCTTGTCCAGCCAGTTCTCTGTACTAAACAAGCTGCATCAAGGATGAAGTTTTATGGATTAGGGCAGGGGTTGAGGGGGCGCTGTTAGCAAATCTAGGAAACGAGAATATTAAGTCACAACACAAAATTATATGCACAATTGTATATTACTAAAGCAAAAGATTATAGAGAAGATAAACAGAAGTTCACGCAAATCATAGGCCGAGTGCAACTTAAGCTTCAAATCAATGTTTTGAAAACTGGACTGGTGAGCGAACCGAAAGAGTGATCGGGCAAACAAGTCAATGGTTTTTGGGTGTACCATAATTAAACCGTTATGTCATAATTATGTCATAAATAATTTTATAATATATTTGTATAAAAAGTTAAGTTAGAAGGAAAGAAAGTCTTTGTATATAATAAAATAAAATGAAAAAACTAAAAAAAAGATATAATACTATTTGTTTTTTGCATAATTAGCAACAAGTGTATGAATGGTTTGGTGGATAGCATGCCACAATAATTTGTGAAGGTTAGAGCTTCAAATCCTCCTACCATCATAATATTTTAGAATGCTTCTTTCAAACCCAACAGTTCATTAAGGCGTGCCGTTCAAGCGGGTCGCAGCAGGCCAACATGAATTTATAAGCAAAACGGTTATTTGGGCTATCTGGACCAGAAATTGAGCCGGTTGATGGGCCAACTGGTTGGACCGACCGGTCCGGTCCAGTCTGGTTTTCAAAACCTTTCTTCAAATAACATGAAAGACAAAAGATTCAAGGATCACAACAAGAAGATAAAACACTTGATGTATGTATTACATACTATGTAGGACAGCTAAATGGATTTTCAGAATAAGAACTATTTAATGGCCTGAAAATGTAAGTAATTTAGTCTTTTAAGGGTTACATTGAATGCCAATAGGTAGGGAAAGGGATCAGGGTTGAATTGTGCATGACTGGATAAAATTTTGGGAAAAGTGCACTTAAAAGAATACATAAAAAGAGGTATATATAGTGCCTGTTTGGTGCAGCTTAAAAGCTGCTTATTTTAGCTTTTAGTTTAATTTAAGCTATTTTGATGTGTTTGGTTTAGCTTAACAATGCAGCTTATAACTTTTTGTAAGTCAGAAATCAGTTTATTCTTTGAGTGGGGCAGGAGATGCTTAATTTATAAGTCAGAAATCAGCTTATGTTCATAATTATAAGCTATAAGCTGTTAAGGCATAAGCTATAAGCACTTTCCCACAGCTCTACCAAACAGGGCCATAATAAGCTAAAAACTAGAGGGAATAAAACATACCACTATAAGATCCATGAGCATTAAACGCGACTAGGGAGAGCTCCGCAACAGAAGAAGATGGCTTCTGTATTTACAAGAATACATAAAAAGAGATATATAATAAGAAGAAAGAAATTATGGTCAAGCTAGAAACTTGTAAATTTAAAGAAGGGAGTTCACAAACTTTTTTTTAAATAAAGAATTCCTAGATGTAAGACCACTACATATGCAAGGCAAAGAATGCTTCCCTATGAGCAAAGGCATGGATTTTTTTTATAGAAATACACGCTACATATAATTCGAGTCAATAACTTGTTTCAACGAGGGCTCTTCAGTTACTCCATTTGCAGTACATTACATATAACGAGGTTCAGAATAGTGTTCAAGCTCCTCCAGAAAACTGCTGATAGTTTTATCTGGTTCCCTCTCTATCTTATATTGTTCTCTCTCTTTGATCTCTTTGGAAACCTTAGCGACCTTGCTGATATTTACATGTTCCAATCCATTTTTTTTTTTTTAATTCCACAATGATCTCCTTCTCAGTGAAGTTTCTGATTTGCTGATGCTTGTATTTCCTTTATAACCTGTCTTTTTTATTTAGTATTTCCTATAACCTGTCTTATGTTGCATCAAAGATGTAAACAAGACTAGTGGTGAAGATGGATGTTATTCCAAAGACACAGTGATGGAGATAAATGGTATGGTCATTACTAAGTGTATAAAAGGCGCAGTAGGACCCTGGCTCAAGCCTTGATTGGGCACTTATGAGATGTCCCCTTGGGAAGTAAGATTTCATCCAAGATATAATGATCAATATATCATAAATCACTGAGTTGTGATACAATATTTTGCAAAGCTTGAAAAACCACAACTTATCAAAAATATATTACAAAATATCATGATATAGCAATGGCTATTTTTTAATTATGGATATATCCATGGTTGTTAGAATTGTAGGATCTATGATTCAATTCATACAATTCGATATGAATTTCAGCAAAACGATTTGAATTGTGTTGTTGAATTCAAAATTGAGTGAATTGTACGATTCACTATGATTCTTTGTGATTCACTATAATTCAGTTCTATTTTTGTTTTTGTTTACATAATGCATGAAACGGTGTTGCTTTCGCCAACTCATCAAGATATATAGAAGAGATTAATTAGTTATATTGATATACATGATTTTATATGTATACATATACACAATTTAGTTATATTAATAATTTATTTTATTTTAAACACGGAGTATTTTTTTATGTATATAAATATATAAAAGTATATATCATATTAAATATTAAAAAATATTACGATTCACAATTTTGATATGATTTAGCAAAACGATTCATGATTCGCGAATTTGACAACAATGGATATATCAAATATATTTTTAATAAAAGCTCTTTCTATGAAAAATTAATAAATAAATAATATGTGGATACATGGATGTTGTATGAATTATCACATCTGTTAGACAGAAAACCTATAATGTGAGAACTCTGCAAGCTTTATAGTGGGTTCATATTGTACATAATAACAGTATACAATTTTGTGAGTCAAAAGCTGGAAACAACAAATTAGATAAATAAATAGATTTAAAAGTAACTGGGTTTTTGGTGAAATAGAATATAAGCAATAGATGTTTTATTTTTTCTTTTACCTTTTCCCTTTTTGTCCATATTACTTGCAACATACGCAAAGCTTACCAATGGGTGATGCAATCAAATCAAGAACTTGCATGTTAGAGAAAGAAAATCCCATCTAGGGTACAATTGCTTAAGCTCTAAAAACTACAATCTCAAATGATCAAAAACTTATTATTAGCTACTTCCAATAATTGTTTCTGATCATTGTCATGTTGTTATTGAGAGTAGTCTGTTTAAATGGGGACCATCACCTTTCAAATTTGAAAATATGTGGTTAGAAGAGCATCATTCTTTTAAAGACAATTTTTTGGATTGGTGGAGAAGTTGTAGTTGCCAGGGATGGAAGGGTTTCAAATTCATGAGAAAATTGAAAATGATGAAGGAGAGACTGAGGAGTGAAATAGAGAGGTTTTTGGTGACCTTAGCAAGAGGGAAAAGGAGTTCACCCAAAATACAAAAGTTGGATAATATTGAGGTGAAGGATGGTTTGGACGGAAATTTGAGGAATGAAAGGATTGAATTAAAAGCAAAGTTTGAAGAAATGATTAAGGAAAAAAATTTGGACTCAAAAGGCCAAAATACGATGGGTCAAGGAGGGTGATATCAACTCCAGGTTGTTTCATAAGGTTGCGGATGGGAAAAGGAAGAAGTTCAATAAGAGGCTCGAGGTAAATCTAGGAATGTTTGTAGATAAGAAGGATCAAATATGCAATGAGATTTATAATATCTATGCAAATCTTTACTCGGATAGGGGGATTAAGAGACCAGGAATTGAGCGTCTAGATTGGAGACTTGTTGATGAAGATAGTGCCAAATGGTTAGAGAGATCATTTGAGGAGATGAAGATTAAAGAGGTTGTCTTTGATTGTGAGAGAGATAAAGCTCCTAGCCCGAATGGGTTCTCTATGGCAGTCTTTCAAGATCGTTAGGAGGCGGTGAAAGGGATCTTGGTAAGTATTTTGGGAGAGTTTTATGACAGGGGAGTAGTGAATTTGTGTACGAATGCTTCTTACATTTGCTTGATATCAAAAAAGAACTCTGTGAAGATTTAGAATTTTAGGCCTATTAGTTTGGTCACTTCCATATATAAGATCTTGGGAAAGGCGCTTTCAAGGAGGTTAAGGAAAATCCCACACCGCCTGAGTACGAAAGTAATGTGAAGTATAGGAGCGTGAGGGCACCCTCACCTTAACAGCTAGTTTTTGGAATTGAGTTCTGTCAAAGACTATGTAAGATGGTATCAGAGCCAAAATACCCAAGGATGGGTAGAGTGCATGTCCCTGGCCTGCACGCAGTAGGTGTTGCTAAGTAAGCAAGCTGCACATGAGGGAAGGTATGAAACAAAATCCCACATCGCCTAGTTTCAAAGCAATGCGAAGTATACAAGTCTGAGGGCACCCGCACCTCAATAGCTAGTTTTTTGTGTTGAGTTCTATCCAAGACCGTGTAACAAGGAGAAGTTGGGGTAATCCAGTATTATGAAAGTGGAATTGTGTCCACTAACCATCAATAATTCAAAATAAAACAGACTTGCTTGAGAGCTACTCAACCTAACATGTTGTGAACTATGAAGGGATTAATTCATGAGTTGTATTTCAAAGACTAGATATAAAAAGAATTGATTTGCAATAGTGCACCAGAAACTAATAGCATTTCTATAAGGTGCAGAACTCTATAAATTGATTTTAAGTAGAAAAACATTTTTCAGAGTAAATTCTGCCATCATGGCATAAAATCAAATTATGGCATTGATACTTAACCAAGTTAAGCATATTTGTTCTTTGCATGCACTAAAGACATTTTGCAAATTAAGTCCGTCCAATTCTTGTAGTTACTGACATCCAAAGTGAGGTCAAATAAACAATCCTTCTCAATAATATGTTTGATTGGTTTAATTCTAAGAATTTTTTTTTTTTTTTTTTTTTTTTTTTTGGGTATAGCTAGCTAAATTTTTTCTTAGAAAAAGTATGTATATCAGAACTTTTTTTTCTTTTATTGATATTTGTGGAATAACTTATATTGATATTTATGGAATAACAAAAGGCCGAGATATATATCGAGCAACGTAAACAAATAAGATGAGATGCCAACATGCTATTATGTCCTGAAGGAATAGTATTCTGCTAAGGAAATAGCTGAACAAATTAGCTTTCTTGGCATGTGCAGTGAAATCAACTCTATAAACATAAAAACACAAGTAAAATGCCTTCTGGATTACATACATATATAAATACATAGAGAAAGCATTGTTAAATTTCAAAAACAAAAGTACAATGAAAAATGTGGTGTACCTGTCCCGACACTTCATTACCACAAAAAGACCTGCACAAAATCAACAATAAATAAAATGAAAATATATTAATTACTAAAGTGTCATTTGCAGTTATTATTCAACTACTAAATAATGTTAGAATCTCATATGTGGGCTGACCCAAAAAAATAATAATAATTATACATTGAATCAGAATAAATAGAAAAACTTTTTTTTTTTTTTGGAACAACAACAAAGGACTTTATTGATAAATCAAAAAAGTAAGCGAGGATGAGGCAACCTCTTACAAAAGAAAAGGAGAAAACACAACGCAAAACCCTAACAAGATACTCTTAAGCAAAAGCTTACGTATCACACACCGCCAACCAATCTTTAACTAACAAAAAAAAAGTGGGACCCCTTAAATAAAGGATTCCCCGAAACCTAAAAAGAAGTTGAGTGGCAAACACTATCCCACAAACAATCCACCTCCCGGAACTTATCTTCAAATACCCTCACATTACTTTCAATCCATAGAACCCAAAAAGTTGCAAAGACCACACAAGACCATAGCATTTTGGCTCTCTTCAATCCTCCGAAAGCGTGAAAGTCAACTTGGAGCATATGCTCACTCCCTTTTGGGACTACCCACATAACATTCCCCAACAAAAACAATTTGTGCCATAAATTCAAAGCAATTGGGGCAATGCAGAAACAAATGGTCCACGGATTCTCTATTCTTACAACACAGAATCCACCACTGAGGATTCAGAAAGCGATTAGGTCTTCGTTTCTGCAATGTATCATTTGTCAAAATGCCTCCATGAACCAAGGCCCACATGAACACCTTCACCTTTAGAGGAACACAAGCCTTCCAAATTCTTTTGCAAAAAGGAAACTGAGGAACATGAGGAGTATCGACGATTTTGTCAAAAAAAGACTTACAAGAAAATGCTCCAGATGTATGAAGAGCCCAAACCCTCTTATCCTCCAAAAGAGGAGCCAAAGAATAAATAGAATAACTTAAAAAGGTCAATAAAATATTGTATCAAGTGTAACCACATACATTGATTAACAATTTTGTTGAGATCAATAATAATATCAGGTAAAAAGTTTGTTCAAATGCTAATTGAGAAAGGAAAGTTACTTGAGATGCCTATTCACATATTTCTCTCAATCACAATATTCAATGCTTACACAATTTCCTAGGTAGGTTTTTCAAAGTAGATAGATGCAGCATGCCAAACAGCAAGGCAAAGGATGCCCGCGAGCGTGGAAAGAAGAAACCAACCAAACCAAGCCTTAAGTCCCATCAAATGTGGTCGGATACATGAATCTTTCTTCTCCACGAGGCTCTATCAAAGGCCATTTCGTTAGTCAAATTAAGTAGATTCATATCTCTATTTACTACACTAGTCAACGTCAATCTAGGTCTACCCTGTCCCCTAACGCTTCCATCTACCATCACTGCATCGCATCTCTTCACTACTGTCTTTGTTAGTCTCCGTTAAATATGACCAAACCATCTCAATCTATTCTCTCTCGACTTATCTTCTATCAGTGCTACTCCTACCCATTCCTGAATATACTCATTCTTAATTCTGTCTTTTCTAGTCTTGCCACACATTCAACTTAGCATCCCCATCTCAGCAACACTCATCTTATCTACATGTTGTTTCTTGATTGCCCAACACTCCGTCCCATACAACATCGCTGGTCTAATAGCTATTATATAGAACCTTCCTTTTAGTCTAGTGGTTACTCGTTAATCGCACCATATCCCCAGACGCACTTCTCCATTTTAGCCACCCTACCTTTATTCTATGGACCACATCCGCATCAATCTCCTCCGCCGTTGTGATAATCGACCCTAAATAACGAAAATGTACACTCTTAGGTAGTTTTTGGTTCTCAATCTTCACCTCTCTCCTGCTTTCATTGTTACTGTTACAGTTACTGTTACTAAATTTACACTCCATGTATTCTGTCTTAGTTTTGCTTATCCGAAATCCTTTAAATTCAAGTGCTTCTCTCCAAATCTCCAATTTTGCGTTAATTCCTTCTCTAGTCTCATCCACTAACACCAAGGATCTACCTTAAGTCTTTATCTTTTTACTTTAGTTATAGATGAGTTGACAAGAAATATTCAGAATGATGTACCATGGTGTATTTATTTGTACATAAAGCATGTTTAGGACATCATGGATAGAAATTTCAAAAAAAAATTGAGTATTTATTTGTACTTACTTTTATTCAGTATGTCGGACATATTCTATGACATTATAGTAGGTTTCAGTGATATGAGTAATAGGGGAGCTTCTATTTTGCACACCACAAAACCTCTCAATTCAAACCATTTTTTCGTTCAAATATCAACTTTTGAATAAAAATACATGGTTCAGATATCAGCTATTAAAATAAAACCAAGCTCAATACTTGATATCCGAACAATTGATTTTCGTTCAGTAGTTGATATCTGAACAAAAATAATGGTGTGCACTGAGAAAAAGGGTGGTGTGCAAATAAAGATGCTCCTGAGTGCTAGACAGAATCCATTGATTACCTTGCGGGTCAAGTAATATTATTTGAATTTTATTTGGAGTCCTAGTTGGTCTAGAATTTTTGTAGTTATCAAATATTCTTAGTTTCTAATATTAGTGTCCTATTCCTCGTAGAAGTCAGAAATGCTAGCACCTTATAAATATAGATGTAATCTTTAGTTTCAATGAAGAGCTAAATTAATGAAAATTTGAAATTGTACCCTTACAAGAGTGAAGAACCTCTTTCCCTCTCTTCTTCCTCTCCTTGTCTTTCTTCTTTTCTTTGAGCAAATAATCCAAATACTATTCTCGGATTACTATTCACAACCATCAAAAAGTTCATTTTGCAGCCCCAAAACCCTATGCAATCATCCCAAATCAACCCTAACTCCCCCTCCTACCTATTAGCCTTCAATTTAACCATTCAAACCCTAAATTACTCACTGCTTACCAAGACAAAACCTACAAGTGAAACAAGAAAAATATTTATATAGATTCAACACCAAGAATGCTTTCTCTATATATAAATATTTATACAGTGTTTAGGCCTTATATGGCTTCTATTTTGAATATCCAGCAAGCGGCCCTAAATCAGTTTACTGTAGAACGGAAAGAGAGAAAGAAGAGAGAAGAGAAGAACACAAGCGCTACAGCCCTAATCACAAACAGCCATAGCCTGAGCCCTCAATATTATTAATCCAAAGCTTCAATCAATGATGTCCTAAACATACTCCATGTGAAATTCCAAATTTATTCTTTTTCTTCTTTCCATGCTCACCATCCATTCCCCTATCAATCAAAGGGGAATGCACTTCTGCTTTTTATAACCAGTAACAAGAATGAAATTGTTGATTTTCTACATGCTTTGATTTTGGGGAGGTATAGTGGCAGCAAAGGGCTTGCACTCCTCTGATGCCTATTTCAATAAAATGGTTATAAACAACAAAAAGGAAGGTTGATTTTGAATCTGCAATTTGACTTTCCAATGTATAAATAATCACCACAAGCAAATGCAAGAATTGGCAATCCATATTCTTTTCACAGAATTCCCTTCCAAAAAGAGACAGGCTAATGATATTAGACATTCAAAAGATCTTGGCTCACTAGAGAAAGTCAACAATAGTAGGACTTTGATCAACAACATGACAGCAATTCAACATAACTAACAAATTTTGCAAATAGGGGTATTGTATTGTATTAGTAAGTTATCTACTCTTGCAGCCGAAAGAAAGAGAATACATATACAAATAGATAAGATAATAAATATACAAATAGGTAAGAGAGGTCGATCCCCTGTAGCAACAATTCAACGTCAAGAAACTCATCAAACCCTACAAGCAAGACAAGAAAAATAGATTTTCCCTTAGTTCTACTTCTACCAAATGGAATTTATATTTGTTATTTTAGTTTTATGAATTAGATCAAATGAGATCCTTAGATGCAAACCCTTGATATATTCTCCCTCAGTTCTACTTCTACCAAAGGGAATTTATATTTGTTATTTTAGTTTCTTGTATTAGAACAAAGGAGATCTTCAGATACAAACCCTTGAAATATTCATAGTAATTGATCAAGCAAATAATAATCTAAAATTGTGAAGATGTATAGATAAACACAAAATGACCAAAAAGAGAAGGAAAATATTTTTTTTTTTTTTGAAAAAAGAACTGACCCCGACACAATACTGATTGCAAAACTTGAATCAATAAAGACAGACACAATCTCTCTCCCTCTCTTAATTCTACCAGATGAAAACACAGTTGCTCTTCTAGTTCCAAGACAAAATTAATGAGGATCCTCTTTCATGATGAAATTAATGTAGCAACCCCAATCTTGGTATGGACAAGATAATCATCCAAGACAATTGCAATAAAATCCTATAAATTAAATTAAACAAAAGCAGAAACATGAAATGACATAATAAATAAATAAAATTATAAGATATTCATCCTTTACATACAAATTTAAGCGGAGCTATACATTAATTTTCTTTTATGTGATGATCACAATCTCCACCTTTGCAAAAGACACCATAGTGTCAGATATTGAAGAAACAGCTAAGGCATTCTCTCACTTTTATTGCAGGACAAATTTTCACTTGTTATTTTAGTTGCATTGAGTGATGAATTGAGATCCTTCAAAAAGTTTTACATAAAACCTGATAAATTTAGTTATTCAAGCGATAAAGATCCTTCAAATACAACTCATAACCATCCATGCGAACAAAAATCCAATCGGGGCTGTTATTATAAAAAATAAAAAAGAGCAATGCTTTACATAATCATATTTACTATCTCATTTTCTCACTCATAAACACAAAGCAATGAGGTCCACATCATAAATACACATGGGAGCCACTCACTTGTGTTTTGGAGTAAGGAAATAAGGTAAGAAATAGCATTATATGGAGTATTTTTTTAATAAAAAAACATATTCAATTTCAATACAAAGACAGTTTCATCACAATATGCAGACAAGGCATTTGGCCTAGTAGTCGTGCAACACCCTTTGTGGTGTGAGGTCTTAGGTTTAACTCCTATGGAGACTGTGGTAGTATATAGTGCTTATTTCTCCCCCATTGGGGCTTATGTTAGTAGTCGAGTGGTTGTTAGTTGTTAGGTGAGCTGGCTTTGTTGACTTTCTAACTATTGTGAGCTAGTAGTCTATTTGATGATGTAATATTGTAATTACTAATTACTCTCCTATTGATTGAAAAAAGAAAAAAAAAAAAAAAAAAGACATCACCAGATGCACCAGAATCCACAATCTAGACTCAAAAACAAAAATTAAATGAATGAATCAATAAAGCAGACATTCTATTAATATTAGCAAAGAAATACTCCAATTGTCATTTATGCATGATCAAAGTTAACAAATAGATCTTTTATACAAAGAAAAACCCAAGTTCAAGTCTATCTATCCACATCATAATCAGCCACAACAAACAAAAATAACCAATCCTGAATTATTAAAAAACAAAAATCAAACTATGAAAACAGTAATCAAAAGTAAGGATCAAAGACACACAAGAAGTATCATGATAATTCAGTCTAATAACACCAAATCTGTAATATTTTGTGAAAAATGCTTAGTTTTGCAGATATAATGATAATAATATAGCAGACTAAACCTGATGATATTTTCCAAGTAATCTGCCACAATGGTGCTCCAGTAAGGACCCAAGGCCGCTGTCCCTTCAATCACAACAATCAGTTGTTGTTGTTGTTGCTGCTGTTGTTTCTTAGGCATTTTTGTGTGTGTGTTCTTCGTTTTTGTGAATAAATTCAATTCAAGAAAAATTTAATCGGTCTCTCTATGCTGATACTTGAAGAACCCTAGCTCCGCCATTGTCGAGCTGGTTATTAGGGTTCATACTTAGCGAGAAACAACCGTCACGCCTCCGTTACCTTGTGGTGGTGTCGCCGCCGTAGACTTCACGCCGGTGATACCAACGACGTTTAACCCCGACCCAGTACTCTGCCGTTAAACCCCAGATCCTAACTCTGTACCCGACCCAGCTTTGACCCAATACCTTATAATTGCTTCGCACACCCGTGAGCCACCGGCATAGTGTTTGTTTGGGGTTCGTTTGGTTTTTCTAATGATTTTTTTTTTTAAGTGGACTTTTTTTAAAAGTTATCATAAAATTTTATATTTTTGGGTTTTATTCAATTAAACAAACTAGAAAAGTTTTTTAAAAAAAAAAAATTTGAAAAAGTCTCCATGAATGACCAAAAAAAAGAAAAAAGAAAAAGAAAGGCAAAATCAGTTGTTTTTTCTCTTTTTTTTTATTTTTTCAAATAAAATATTATTTACATTTTTCTATATAAAACGGTGGGAGGAAAAAATTTAAAGAAAAAACATGATTTTAAAAAAAAATATATCACTAAAAGAAAAATTAAAAGTTAAGATTTTTTTTAGTTGTATGCTAGACATGCGAATATTAAATCATAAATTAAATAATTTATTTGACCATATCAAAATCTACCAAACTTATCCTATATTCTAGGGAGATTTAAATGCACTAAGAAATTTTAAAACACTTTGGCTATATTTGTTTCGGCGGACTGGATTAG
Organism: Camellia sinensis; assembly: GCF_055761805.1. NCBI lineage: Eukaryota > Viridiplantae > Streptophyta > Magnoliopsida > Ericales > Theaceae > Camellia > Camellia sinensis. The sequence goes on from NC_138970.1 coordinate 154,927,134, forward strand.
CATTCACATGACTAATAGTCCTAAGACTACGAATCCGTTAGATTATGTATCCTATCTTAATTAATAGTCAAATTTAAAATAATTAATCCGTACTTCAATTGTTTAACCAAACATCGGATTAATAATTTTATTGGACTATTAGTCCAATCCCAAGCTTATATCTACCCAAACAAACATGGCCTTATTTTGCTCTAACATTTTTTAGAAATATTGATTAGTGAAAAAATATGTAAGGCTTATAAATTAAATAAGTCTACATAATAAGACCAACATTAAAGTCTCCAAAAAAAGTCTAGTGAAACCTTCCAACATTACCTACCTCTACAACTCTATCCATTTTTAAACAAAATGACTGCTATTTACCCATACTTTTTTGCTGAAGACCTCCATCTCTTTCATTTTTTTTTAATTCTAATTTTGTCCAAATATAAAATTTTATTTCTATCTTTATCTCTAACCTCCTAATCCTAATGTCCCAAACCCTAACCCTAATTTCACTGGCCACTACCACTATTCACCTCTGGTGCAGCCTCAATCCATCTCATCCCGCAATTATGAAGTTGACCCAAGAACAGTGAAGAAAACTCAAATCGCAAGTGTAGACACTTCATTTTTGACCGACCTTAAGACTCAGACGTCACTGACTGAGCGCTTGGTGATTGCGCATGTTGTGCTTGTTTCGAGGTTTCGAAGTTCTTGGCTGAGAGCCTCGCCTCCAGATCTCGAGACCCTTTGTACTTTGACTCGGTCCGCAGACCAAGTTTTGCTTTCTCTTCCCGGAGGGAGGGAGAGGTCTTGTAGACCATCTCTCAGTAGTCGTAGACTACTTTTCGTGGTCGTAGGCCACTATTCCCGTTTGGAGACTAGTTTTCGATTTTCGGAGCCGTTGGCTGTGCGCCTCGGTTCGGGACCGCTTAACATTCTTCATTTGGCACGTTTTTTGGAACACACCTTGTTTCCTCTGCCTAGAGGGACACTGTGGCCCGGGAGACCACTTTGTGGTCATACGCCACTTTTTGTGCTCAATAGCCAATTTTTGAGGCCCCCGGCCGCGCATCTTGCCTCCTGAACTCTTGTTTTGCATCCGTGTTGGTTCGTTCTTGGCACGAACCTTATTTTCCTTGTTTGGAAGGTGGTACAAGGGTGGGAGACCAGTTTTCTCCTTGGAAACCACTTTTCTCCCCGCTAGCCGATTTTCTGGTCAAAAAACTGGTTTTCTTGGTCATTGAGCCACATTTTATGGTTTCCCACCCCACCATTGGCTTGCTTTCAGTATGGAGACCACCATTCCCCCTGGCCGACCACTTTTTGTTTGGGAAACTACTTTGGGTGGTCGGCCGACCACTAAAAGTGACAGGCCGACCACCTTTTCTGGTCGACCCCCATAGACACCCCATTTTTGACCGACCTTAAGACTTGGGCGCTACTGATGGCTTCCTTGGTGATGAAAGTTATGCAGGCTATGCTATGCAAAGGGTCGGTTTCTTTGGCAATGAGAGCGTCAAATCCAAACCTCACACCCCATTTTGTACCAAAGCTATTTTGGATGGTTTTTAGACCTTAAAACCCTCTCTTTCAAAACATTTTTGAAATAAAGTTTCTACGATGTTCCGAGGCTCGCATTTTGTCAAATGTGACGCTTTTCGATAAACCGAGGAAGGACAAAGGGAAAATGAATGAAAGAGAGATGAAATTTTGGAAAAATCTTTCAAAACAGCTTACTTTGGGGGTTTGGAGTTGAAGAAAAGAAGAGAAGAGGGAAGAAACCAAGTTGAAGAAGAAGGTAGGTACAAATCGCTAAGAGAAAATCGAGCAGTCCTCGCTAAATCAGGCTTATCTGTCTATGCACTTGGGTTTAAGCTATGAGGCAACCACCGTTGGAAATAAGACTTCCGGGGCTTCATTTTACACTCAAGAATCTCTTAAAACCAAGTTCGGATGGGGGAGATATGATTGGTTGAAGTAGGGCATCAATCCGGTCGGATCGAAACTGCGCGGCTTCACCAAAATAGGCATAACTTTTTGCACAGATGGAATTTTAATGCAAGGTTGGCGCCATTGGAAAGATAACTTCTGGGGCTTCATTTTGGACACCCACCGACCACTTTTTGGCCTTGACAACCACCTACCGGCCACCAAAGTAGCAGGCCGGCCAGTAAAAGTAACCGATCGACCAGTTTTCTGGTCGACAGCTTTTCACCTGCTTTCTCACAGCTGTATCTTCCAGTTGGCACAACTGGCAAGCATTTTGGCTATCCTCCATACACGTGTGTGGAGGGATTTCCTTGGCCCTTAGCTTCTTGGAGAAGCTTATGCTTTTAATCTCTATAAGATGGAGGCTCCTCCTCCCTCATCTGGTTCAGAAAAAATTGTTGAGACTTATACATACACTCCCCCTTTGTATCTCTATATTTGGCCTTCAAAACTCCATTGTTCTTACACCATTGCACTACACCTCTTAGCCTAACCTCTCCATCATCCATCTAAGCACCTTGGAGCTCATTTTCAGAGGTTGAAGGTTTGCTACTTTGGTCCAAAAGCTGCTGGAGGTCTTCTCTACAAGGGTAACACTCATTTCCCTCTTTTGAGCATTGTTTTGCTTCATATCTTAGCTCTATTTGCAAGCATTTTTGGGCTTTGTCATAACCTAAAAAAAGTCTTATTTTGAGCTCCTATTGAATTTTGTTTAAGGCAATTTTTCTGTTGGGGGTCATCTACCCCCTTGCATGCTTATTTTCACCTTGTTTTGAGCCATGCATCTAGGCCTTTGAAGTGAGCTTTGTTTGGCCTTCTAGCTACTAAAATCCAGTGGATTTTTAGTGGCTAGCATACTGTTTTGAGCCCCAAAATCAAAGAGGGGTGACCCTCTCACCCCCTGTCTTGTTTACTAGCTTTTTTGGCCTTACAAAGAAGCCCCTATTTGCATGTTTTCAAGCCATGTTTCAGGCTATTATTTGTGAGTTTTATGACCTGCATGACCTCTGTCCAGAGGTAGTTTTTCCATATGAAGTTTCCATCTTGCATGTGTAGAGTAACCCTCTTCATGGCCTTTCAAAGGAGCCTTCACTTGCATGCTTCCTAGCCCCCTTTCAGGCCCTTTTTGATGAGTTTTAGGGCCCTCATAACCTCTGTCTAGAGGTGGTTTTCTCATATTGAATGTCTATCTTGCATGTATAGAGTAACCCCTTTGCATAGCCTTTCAAAGGAGCACCTCATTCTAGCATGTGTTGATTGAGTTCCAGTGGGTTTTTGGTCATATTTTGGCATGCCATGTTTCTGTTTTGGACTGATTTGGTAGTCCTTCACATGCTTCATATAGTTGTAGTGTAAGTCATGGTTCACTAGCTTGTTTTGCATGATGTTTTGGCCGCCTTTTCTAGCATATTTTGGCCTTGCCTTAAACTGATTTTGTGCATGTTTTGGACTTCCTTAGCTCTATTTTTGGGTCTCATGGTTGAATGATGCTTGTTTTGCATGCCTATAGTTCAATATCCATGCTTAACTTTGAGTTTTGAGGTCCATCGCATGCATATACTGAGGTGTTTTTATGTTTTGGGGCCATTGCACATCATATTTCAGAGCTCATATGCATGCCATATTCTCATGATTTCCACTCTTTAAGTGCATTAGAGAGTCGGGCTTGTATGCCTCATTTACCGACCATTGCATAGGCTTCATTTGAATGTATTCCGAGCCATCGTTTTAGACCAATTTCCCACTATCTTGGACCTACTTAGGGTCTATTTGGGGTTGGTTTTGCCATTTGTGTATTGCTTTGTGTACCTCTAGTGTAACGCACTTCACTAGTTTCGGTATTCGGGCCATCTAGCATGCATCGTGTGAAGTGTTTGCATGATTTGGGACCATTGGGCATCATATTTCAGAGCTGGATCATGTGCCATTCTATGCCATATTTTATCCTTAGCCATGCTTTGTTAGAGTTGCATGTTGTGCCTTAGGATCGGTTCTTTGCATTCCTGCATGTTTGCATGTATTTCGGTTGTCTCATTTTCATCATATGGCCACTGATTTGGGATTGGCTGAGGTCCTCCCATTTCGGTTTAAGCCCATCCTTGCACATAGTTGCATGTTTGGCATGTTGCATCTTGTTACATCATTTGCATGCTCGCATTATATCATGTTTTCATATTGTTGTTACATTAGCTTAGCTTGCATATTAGGTCACATTGCATTGTATCTTGCATGCTTAGCACATTGTACATTTACATGTTTAGGTTGCATCGCATTTGGCATGCTTTGTTAACTTAGCCCCATTTTGCATATTTGAGTCATATTGCATACATGCATTGCATTGTATTTGGTTTGGGGTGTCAAACCAAACATAAGGTATGAGGTGTGTTCGTACTTAAAGTGACGAAACACACCTCAATCCTCGGTCGCCGACACTCTTGACCCCAACATGATAGAGGGTGTAGCATTCATTGGTTTTGTTGCATTCATTCTACATTAACATGCACCTTTGACACCTTTGGCCATCATGCATCGAAATACGTGATTGGTGGCCCGAGGGTCGAATGTCACACTCCCTTGAGTTCATGGCATGATAGGGAGGGTGTTCGTGCATACATTTGGCTTGCAAATTCTATGTCATGCACTGTTTGTCCTCTGTTGCAGCAAAACCAATGTTCTGCAGGAAGGAATGGCCGGCCGGCCACATGCAATGCCGACCGACCACCAATGGCCAACCGATGACCTCATTTCCGACCGATGGCCACATTTCAATGGCCGATGGTCCTATCTTTTGGCCGGTGACATCCCAAAATGTTCAGGAAGTAATTCAGAAGCAACCTTGGGATTTGTGCAGTTCTCAGAGGCGTAGAACAGTGCAAACAGAGGCAACAGTGGCATGGCGACGGGTTTCCGAGCGAGGCGAATCGAGCATGCATCATTCAATCATTCTGAGGTGGAGCTGCGGCGGCCCTTTTGAATTTCACACTTAGTTTATTTCCGTGATTAATTTGTTAATTAATTAGAAGTTTCGTAATATTTAATTAACTAGAGTAGTTAAGTATTTATTCAACTTGTATTATTTATTCGAACCCTCTGAGCGAGGGCACAATTGTAATAAGTGTGCATGTGTGTGATGTATGTCTTCCAACCCCACGTCTTTCCCCCATTTATTTACCAGCTTATGATGGTTAGATTAGGGCATGTTTCAATTAGCATACTTATGCTTGCATGTTTGCATTATTCATCTGTATTGCATGCACCGGGCTCGGCGCGTCATGTTAACTGCATTATATTTCAATTACAAGTTGAATACATGTTATCTCTTGCATTTCATATGCTATGTTTAGAATAGCCAAGCCCATCCTCGTTGCATTTTTGCATGTGTTGTATTAGCTATCTTAACATGAACTAGGATCATGTATTGATTACTAACTAGTTTCTGTTTTGGCTTGGAGTACTCGGTAAGTATTTATGCTTTAGCATCCTTGCATGTGTGTGAGTGACTGACATGATAGCATGCTTACCATAAGGCTATGTGCTTATATGATATACCTGCCTGAATGCCTGTGGGTGAAGGTTGGGTTGCTTGAGTTGGAATAATTCGTCGAAACCCGTGTTTTAGCCTACTTGCGAGTAGCAAACTTCAGTCCATTTTCAAAACAAACGGATATGTGATGCTTTGTTCCAACTTAGGCAATCCAATCTATACTTGTATGCTTTGCGCATCACATAGTAATTCTAGGCTAATAACCGGAAAAAGAGCACATAATGTTTTCAAAACTCGATATCATGGTTAGTAGAGGCCGATCTTTGATCGGGCGAGCGGGGGTGCTCACGAAGTGACCTTCCCCAATCGTACCCAAGTTCCCGAGCCGAGGCAACTTTGGTGATGACGAACACGTGGCCTTAGGCACGAGTTAGGGTTTCCTAAATTCTCCCAAAATAAAATATTTAGGTGGCGACTCTGTATCTGGCAAAGCAGTCTATGTTTGGCACTTCTTTCTAAAAATCAGTTTTTCAAAACGATTTGCCAGATTTGGACTCTTTGATGATTCATCGGTCTTGCATTGCACTCTGCGAGATTAGATACAGGACCGTGACAATTAAGTCCGAGCTGTAGTAAACCCATATGAACAAAACGGGATTCCCTCCCGGGACGTTCGGGGACGTCTACAGCCCCTTTCCCCTTGTTTTGTCAGACTATGTGGATGCCAGTTGTGCCAGCTGAAGGGCACAGACTGTATCATCCATACACGTGTATGGAGGGATTGCATCCATGTTTAGCTTCTCCAAGAAGCTTGAACCTTTGTTTTTTCTATAAGAGAGGCTCTCCCTCTCCTTGAACCAGGTTCTGATTTTGGTCTAAGGCTTGAGCATATATCTCTCCATATATAGCTCTCTTTCTCTCTTGATATTGTTGTTTTGCTTCACACTTGTGTACACAACCTCTCTTACCTTATAGCTGAGTTGCTAGAGGGTCTTGAGCGAGCTCAAGAGTTGGTTTTAGCTCAGAAAATTTGCTGGTTTTGCTGAGCTTCAAGGGTAACCTCCTTTCTTTCTTTTTTAGCTCTATTTTGATCACCCTCTTAGCCTTATTTTCATGCTTATTTGAGCATTGTTATCAACTGAAAAAAGCTCCATATTTAAGTGTTTCTCATGTTTGTTTAAGGCCGTTTTGGTGCTGAGGGTCATCTTCCCTCTTGCATGCTCTTTTTGGCCTTGTTTTGTGCCATGCCATAAGGTCTTTGAGTTAACCCTTGCATGGCCTTTTAGCCACTAAAATCTAGTAGATTTTCAGTGGTTGGCATGTGGTTTTGAGACCCTAAATCAGAGAGGGGTGACCCTCTCTCTTTTGGTCTTGTTTGCTTGCATTTTTGGCCTATCAAAGGAGCATATGTTTTCATACTTTCAAGGCTCGGTTCAGGCACTTTTAGGTGACTTTTAGGGCCTGCCTAGACTCTATGGCTGGTTTGGTCACCTTAGGTTTGCCTCTTGTATGTGTAGAGTAATCCCTTTTGTGGCTTATCAAAGTAGCATGTCATTCTTGCATGTATTGGTCATATTTCAGTGGGTTTTTTGTCAACATTTGGCATGCCATGACTCTATTTTTAGCTGGTTTGGTAGCCTCTCACGTGCTTCATATGCTTGTAGTGTAAATCATGTTTACTAGCTTAGAATGAATAATGTTTTGACCCTCTATTCTAGCATATTTTGGCCATGCTCCAACCTGATTTTGTTTATATTTTGGGCTGCTTTAGCTCTGTTTTGAGGCCTCTTGGTCAAAAGATGCTTGCTATGCATGCTTGTAGTGTAATAGCCTTGACTAGCTTCGAGTTTTGAAGTCCCTTGCATGCTTAACTTGAGGTATTTGCATGTTTTAGCATTACCAAGAATATTATTTCAGAGCTTATTTCTTGGCCATATTCTCATGTTTGTCACTCTTTCAATGTGCTTGAAAGTTGCATCATTATACCCCATTTGTGAGCCATTGCATGAGCTTCATTTTTGTGCCTTTCAAGCCATTATCTTAGTTCACTTTTACCCCTATTCTGGCCTGCATAGGGTCTGTTTGGAATTGGTTTGGCCATTTGAGCATTGCCTTGCATGCCTATAGTGTAATACACTTCACTAGTTTCAGTGCTTAAGCCATTCAACATGCATTGTGTGAGTTGTTTACATCATTTGGAGTCATTTTGTATGCCATTTCAGAGTTGGAACATGTGTCATTGCACTCCATATTTCATCATTTTCAATGCGTTTGGAAAGTTGTGTTTTATGCCTTAGGCTTGGGCCCATTGCATTGGGCATGTTTGCATGAGTTTTGGAGCCTTGTTTTCATCATCTATGGCCACTGATTTGGGTGTAGCTAAGGCCCATCCATTTTGGTTGAAGTCCATTTTGCATCAAGTATGCCATTGTAGTTCATAGCATTGAGTATGCCACGTTGTCGCATGATTGATCATTGCATTGTGCATGCCTTGTTCATCTCATTGTGTATATTAGTTCCATGTGCATTGTGTATGCTAGTGTCATGAGCATTGTGCACGCCATGTAGCTTATAGCATTGTGTATGCTAGTTGCATGTTTGCATGTTATCCCTTGCATATTTGCATCACTTAGTTGCATTGCATTAGGATTATATGCTAGAGTTGCATTTGTGCATGCCATGTTTGTTGCATTGTGTTTGGGATAGGAGTTAGTCTGAATACGGAAAATGACGGACGTCTCGTACTCAAAGTGATGAAACATGCCTCGATTCCCGGTCGCCGACATTCTTGACTACCCATGATGGAGTTGTTGGCTTTAGGTGCTTGTATGTGCATTCATTTCACATTGAGTCGTGCAATTCGGCTCCTCGGCCATCATGCATCGAAATACGTGATTAGTGGCCCGAGGGTCGAGGACTACACTCCCTTGAGCTTATGCAATGATGGGGAGAGTGGTTGTGCACACATGTGTTGCAAATACTTTGTCGTGCCTCTCTCTTTCTCTTTGTTGCAAAAAACCAGAAACTAGGAGAGGAAACTGGTCGGCTGACCAGATTTACTGGCAGGCCGACCACTTTTTTTGGTTTCCACCACAAAAGGTGGTCGGTAGTTGGTCTCTCATGCCTATAAGCTGGTCGGCAGCCTTCCCACAGATTCCCAGGGTGGAGTTTCATCTCTCTGGAGCTTTATGTAAGTTTCTGAGATCAATTGCAAACAAAGGCGAGTTGGGGCGTCGCGAGGGATTTCCGAACAAGGTAATTCAAGCATGCATGCGTCCTTTGTCATTCAAAGCAGAGCTAAGGCAGCCCACATTCATTTAGTTTGTATGCTCATTTAGATTGCTTACTTAGTTAATGTTGTGTAATAATTAACTGTAGCTTATTATTCATTTCGTTGTGTAATAACTGGTTTAATTAGATTAGCTTAGGTTAGCTAGTTGGTTTTATATTATTTATTCGGACCCTCCGTCGAGAGGGCGAATTTTGTAATAAGTGTGCGTGTGTGTGCTGCATGTCTTCCAACCCCACGTCTTTCTCCCTTTTATTTACCAGCTTACGATGGTTAGTTTTAGGGCATGTTTCAATTAGCATCCTTATGCTTTGCATGTTTGCATTCATCCATCTATCTTGCATGCACCGGACTCGGTGCATTATACTAACTGCATTGTATTTCAATTCCAAGTTGAATACATGTTATCTGAAGCATCTCATATGCCATCTTAGAATAGTCGAGTCTATCTTAGTTGCATTTTGCATGTGTTGTATTAGCCATCTTAACATGAACTAGGATCATGCATTAATTACTAACTGGTTTCTGTTTTGGCTTGGAGTACTCGGTGAGTGTTTATGCTTTAGCATCCTTGCATGTGTGTGAGTGACTGCCGTGAAAGCATGCTCGCCATGAAGCTAACTGTTTATGTGATATACCTGCCTGAATGCCTGTGGGTGAAGGTTGGATTATTTGAATTGGAACAATTCATCGATTACGAGTTTTAAGCCCACTTGAGAGTGACAAATCACCATGTTTTCTAAGCCCACTTGAGGGTGGAAAAATCCGCATTTTAACCTACTTGGGAGTAGCAAACCGCTTTAAAAAACAAACATGAGATGTTTTGTTCCAACTTAGACGATCCAGTCTATACTTGTATGTTGTGCGCATCACGTAGCAATTCTAGGCTAATAAACCGGAATAAGAACACATATGTTTTCAAAAGCAAGATATCATGTTTAGTAGTAGCCGATCTTTGATCGGGCGAGCGGGGGTGCTCATTGCATGATCTTCCCCTCTCGTACCTAAGTTCCTGAGCCGAGACAACTTTGGTGATGACAGACACGTGGCCTTAGGCACGAGTCAGGGTTTTCTAAATTTTCCAAAAATAAAATATTTAGGTGGCGACTCTGTATCTGGCAAAGCAGTCCATGTTTGACACTTCTTTCTAAAAATCAGTTTTTCAAAACAATTTGCCGGATTTGGACTCTTTGGTGATTTATCAATCTTGCATTACACTTTGTGAGATTAGATTTAGAACCGTGACATTGAGTCCGAATTGTAGTGAGCCCAAATGAACAAAACGGGATTTCTCCCGGGACGTTCGGGCGCGTCTACAGCAAGTCAAAAAACTACCCAGGTTGAATAAAGATTTTCGAAACTATGTTTATTGGAAATCAAATGGGCTATGAACTTGAATCAAAGAAGCAAAGTTGCAATCACAATGATTCCCAGAAACTTCGAATTAATGGGTTCTACAATTCCGAGACCACTTTGACTTGCAATATACTCGCAATGGGTCTTCAAATCACAACAGGTGTTCTTCACAAATCATGGGTTCGAAATTGCTGTATCAGCAACAGCAAAGACTTCAATCGCGATAGGTGATGACGGTGTTCTTGGGTCAACGTCACAATCGTGATATCCGCCCTAACCGACGTTGTGATTACAACGCGTGCAAGATATATATATATAGAGAGAGAGAGATGATACTGGATGGAGATGGCAATGGGTGGTGACGGTGGTGATTGGAGATGGGTTGAGGGTGGCGATGAGGTAAAGAAAAGACGGGGAAGAGAGATCGCTGAAAAAAAGGTTAGAAAGAAAAAGATATCACAGGTCAAGATGGGACAGGGTTATAGCGGTGGTAGACGAGGATCAAGGGAAGATTAGGGGGTAGGCGGTGGCAAATGGCAGTGGGAATAAGTTGAGGAGAGTTGTCAGAGTGCATTGCCAGGGCTGTAGTGGTTGAGGATTAGGGTTTTTAGAGGCTCAAATAAGAGGTATAGTTGGGATTAAGTTGGGAGTTCAAAGAGAAAATGAGAGGCACTAAATTAAGTGCATCTATAGGCTTTCAAAGAAATAGGGTGTCCAAAGAAATAAGATAGGAGTAAATAGCAGTTCTCTTAAATAATCAATCATTCTCTCTTTAACATCCACCATAGTTCCTAATACCGAGTTAAACTCTAATTTTGACATTCTATCTTAAGAATACCAGAAGATAAAGAAATATGTACAAGAAATGAAAAACAACTTTGAACCACATAAAAGTTGTTTTTGAAAAATTTACTATTACCTTGGAAGACAAAGGAAATATTAATTACAACAAGTGCACCTTTGGCGGCTCCATTGCTACCCTTACTTATTGATGTCGACAACAACAGGCACCTATGGATCCTCGCTTGAATAACATAAATAGGGGTGCCAAACTAGAAGTTCCAGATTTTAATAGAAACCACAATCCAAAAGTATTTTTTGATCGGTTACATAGGTTAGAAAGTTCCTTTTAATGGTACCATATGATATGATAAGGAAAAAAGTTACTTTTTACCAAAGCAAGATTTAAAGAATTGTAACGCCCCCAAAATAATGCAATAAATACAACCCATAAGCAGAAGAATAACAGAAATAATGTGCTTTCATTCATCAGAGTTTGTATACAAAAGATAACACATGCAATATACATTCACAAACGGTTCATCCTGAATCTACAACATGTGTTACAATGATAAGAGAACTGAAAACTAAATCGGTAATTATATGCCCTATAGGCTAACATCTTTCCAAGTCGTTGCTTGGTTACAACAAAAGTGAGCCTACCTCAATACAGTTAAAGCCCTTGGCTATACAAAATAACATAACAAAAGAAATAAGCTCTTGCTCCCAAAAGTCCCTCCAAGCTATTGCCTTGGCAGAGGTATATCACCAATACCTGAAAATGGTTTTCCCAAATAGGATAATCCAAAGCTTAGCAGAAACAGTCTAACACAATATATGAATTTTAACAAAGATATAAGTTTAATGTGCATATACAATGCCTATGCCAAAACATTCATATTCTATATGATCATAAGGTACCAAATTTATATCTCAATCCATTTTCGTTCAATTCATTTCAAGTTAAATTATTTCATCTCAATTCATGAGCAAATTTTATTATCTTTCAGACAACCCACTGAGACTACAACTTAGTGGTTATCAAATCAACACAACTATCACACAAACACTTCAATTTGTCATTTTATAAAAATTTCATCCGCAGGAATCGGCACCCATGTATACGTGCGATTTTGGGACTTTCACCCTGGACACTCTGGCCAACTTAATTTCAACGGAGTCCATCCCCTATCTCCTCCCAAACATTGGAGTATATCCTCTTTCTCCTCCCAAACAAGCATACATATACAATGTATTTAAAACGTAGTCATATTCAATAACAACCAACAAGAAATTAGTTTCAATTCACCTAATCCTCATACAATTTTTACAACTATCATAGCTATCCTCTACCGATAGCCCAATACATATATTTCTAAACAGATATTCAATCTTAAGACAGATAATTTATTCAAATTCCCATGGGTGAGAGGTGATATATATTTCCAACTCCACTGTTTATTTCAATGTTCATGCAATTTCATCTTTACAACACCAATTTCATTTATTTATACAAAATAAATATTTGAACCATTTTAGGACAAACTCCCATTTTCTCAAATTTTAACCCAAAGGCCAAAATCAACTATTTTAACACAAGATAACCTTATATTCAAACCCCATAACCATTTATATCACATTTACTTCGAAACCCCTCTTTTGACTTTAAACCCAAACCCTAAATTTGTCTAAAATACTCCAAACTCCCACCATTGTTACACAACAACAAATAACTAAGCTAAAAACCATATGAAAGTATAGAAAATCCCTACCTCAAGAAGAAAAGACAAGCAAAGCAAGGTTGAAAATCCAAAGACACCAAAACTCACTTTTGTTCAGATGAAAAGAGAGTCCACGACGTGCTCTACCTTTTTCTCAAAGGCATTAGAGTGAAGAACCCAATGGATCTAAGTGAAATAGTAGAGAGAAGATGAGTTCTAGAGAGAGAAACTCAAGATCTAGGATTTTGGAGAGTTTTAGAAAGAGAGAGAGAGAGAGAGAGAAAGATGAAAAAATGATAAAAAGTCATTTTCATGATTTGATATACACAGTCCGCTCGAGCGCAAGAAGTGACGCTCGAGTGTCAGACACAATAAGTTATTTCGCTCGAGCGCCAAGACACAATGAAAAAGACGTTCACTGCTCGAGCGTAAGAAGTAATGCTCGAGCGTAGAAAACACACATCCAGTAGTTTTGCAGGCAACCGACCAACATTCGAGTTCAAGAATGGCCGCTCGAGCGCCCACCCGCTCGAGCATAAGAAACACTGTTTGAGCACAGAAAACACTCTCCCTAGTAATTTTTCAGACTTGCAAAGTACTGAGAGTTCGCAAAACCCATTCAAGTGCAAGAAGTGTTGTTCGAGCGGATAAACAAAAATTTGGGCAATAAGAGTTTGGAAAAACAAGCAACCACCCTGCCCTAAACACAACCGCAACAACCCGATAACCAAAATAGAGGAAAGACAAGGGAAACAAGATATGAATAACCATTCAAAATCATAAAACCCAAGTCCAAAATACAACAAGTAACGGGTCAAAACTGGAATCGCTATAACCTTCCCCCTTAAAGAATTTCGTCCCCGAAATTACAAATCAAGTTCAAAATCATTATTAAACCATTCACAACAATGTTAATCTAACAAGTTCAACACCATAGCCCATTCTCCGATCATTTACAATGTTTAATCAAAATCCAAGTTTTCAAATTTTACATAACATATACAATGCTTTCAAAAGTGATACAACACCCACAATATTCCATATTCTCAAAGCATATACAATACTTATATCGAATCCATGTTTCCAAAATATCCATAACATATACAATGTTCTCGTATTTTAAAACATATACAATGCTTTTACATTTCATTGACAGAATGAAAATCTCAATATATGTTCAAACACCAACAAATAAGTCCGGATATTTCTCTCAGACTTTCAATTCACGCTCCCAAGTTACTTTCGCAACCCTGTGATGTTTTCACAATACCTTAACCAAAGGGATTGTCTTGCCTCGCAAAACTTGATCCCGGGTATCCAAGACTCTCACTGGTCTCTCTTCATACGAGGCATCCTCATCTACCTCTAAGTCGATCCAATCTAACACGTGCGATGGATCCGGCTCATACTTCCGAAGCATGCTAATATGAAATACATCATGAACCCTGGAAAGCTGTGGCGACAACGCCAAATGGTAAGTAACCTCTCTGACCCGCTCAAGGATCTCAAAAGGCCCAATAAATAGAGGGGACAACTTCCCACTCTTTCCAAACCTTATCAAACCTCGCCTAGGTGATATCTTTAAAAAGACATGATCTCCTATCTCAAAAGACAAAGGTCTCCTCCTACGGTCGACATAACTCTTCTAATGACTCTAGGCCGTAACCAACCTCTTACGAATAAGTGCAACTTTCTCCGTCATTTCCCGAACCAACTCCAGCCCCAACAAAGGTGCATCACCCACCTCGGCCAAACACACAGGAGATCTACACGGTCGGCTATACAAGGCCTCAAACGGTGCCATGCCAATACTTAATCGGAAACTATTATTATAAGAAAATTCCACTAAAGGGAAAATGCCTCTCTTACGACCCCTTGAAATCAAATACGTAATCTCGAAGCATATCCTCAAGGATCTAAATAATACGCTCAGACTGTCCGTCAGTCTGAGGATGGTACGCAGTGCCAAAGGTCAATCTAGTGCCCAAGGCACTCTGCAAGCTCTGCCACAACTGAGCTGTGAAACGCGGATCTCTATCCTAAACAATCGTCATAAGGATCCCATGCAATCTCACTATGTCCCTAATGTAAAGGTTGGCAAGATAGTCTACCGAATCACTCACACGCATAGGTATAAAATGCGCCGACTTGGTCAACCGATCAACTATTACCCAAATGGCATCACTGTCTAGTTGAGTTCTATGATTACCCACAACAAAATCTATAGTGACATGCTCCCACTTCCACTCAGCTATAGGCAAGGGTTACAACAAACCCGCTGACCTCTAATGTTCAGCCTTTACTTGCTGACAAGTAAGGCACTTCGATACAAACACTGCCATATCATTCTTCATATCCCTCCACCAAAATTGACGACTATGGCCGTGACACATTTTAGTGCATCCCGGATGCACCGCAAGGCATGAATGGTGAAACTCTCGGAGTACTTCCTCTCTACAAGACTCAAGCACAAATAAACAGTCACGGTATCTAACACTCAAGTCATAGTACACGTTTAAGCCCCTTTCCACCTTCCCACTGGAGATCTTCTTCTAGTGGGTTTCTACCTTAAGATCATTATTCTACGCTTTTAATACTCGGTTCACAAATGTAGATTAGGCAACTACTGTAAAAAAATGTTGTAGACTTAACGGACTCACCAAGATGCAAGTCAAACTCACTCAGAGTACCCAACATTTCCCATTTCTAGATGGCAACACAAGTTACATTGCTAATTGATTTCCTACTCAAGGCGTCAACCACAACATTGGCCTTCCCAAGATGATAATGCAACTCGAAATCGTAGTCCTCTATGAACTCCATCCACCTCTTCTGCCTCAAATTCAAGTCTTTCTGTGTAAACAGATACTTTAGACTCTTGTGATTGGAAAACACCTCAAATTTCTGAACATACAGATAATGCCTCCAAATTTTCAAGGCGAAGATCACCTCCGCTAACTCTGGGTCATGAGTAGGGTAGTTTCTCTCATGTGTTTTCAACTGTCGTAAGCCATAGGCTACTACTGTCATGACCCGAACCCGTCCCTAAAAGTTTGGGTCATAACTGGCCAGTAATCCGTAGATTACCGAAGGCCTCAAACGATCATACATAATATTTATGCTAATGGGGCCATAAACGAAAGCATATAATAATGAGAAGTCCATTGAGTTGTGCTAATCATGGGCAAAATCATAGAGTTAATCATGTAACATAATAATACATATACATGCCCATCAAAAATATAAGTGCTACGAGAAATTTGCACATATTATTTACAAACCCAAGGCCATAATGGCAAAAGCAAAATAAGGTCAAGGTGTGGTGTAAGTCAAAGACAAAACTCCATTTCAGAGGCATGACTTGATTGGGTTACAAAATAGCTCTTGAAGCTGACTCTAGGGATGTGCTACATGCTGCTGATCACCTACATGTGCATACATAATATTGGGTGAACAAAGCTCAGTGAGTAATAATACAATAAAGTAGTGTAAATAGATAATCATAAGATTCTCACAATGTCCATATTCATATATTTAAAATGGCCTTAGACCCAATCACATGACAAACGGCCTCAGGCCCAATCATATAACAAGCGATCTCGGGCCCAACATATAACAAGCGGCCTCGGGCCCATATTGCACATGTCATATAATATTAATGAAGTTCCTTCATTTCAATCGAATAATACATTTAAGTCTAATTCCAAATCAAATTAAAGCTTGTTTCAAATCACATAGTATCAAATATTGCTTACTAAACCTTTCATAACTCCAAGTCGTAGCGGAGTACCTAAAGGCCTTAATTAACTTGTTGAATTACCATACAGGACAATCGTTAAAGGTTGACATCATACAGAATATTTATCGCGAATCATTAGCTTATGCAAAACGTCTAAGATGGATCATAGACAAATAACAATTATTGAGGGTCAAAGTACATTTTCCCACTTTATCATAATCATTGCTCAAAACGAAACTCGTGCATTCTTATCAAAACATTCTTTCAGAAACTTGCCATAGCATAATTGCTCTGAAGATTTCAAGTATATTTTATTATTTCGAAAACACTTGTCAAAGCACATAATTTATACAGCAGCATAAGTTTTACAATTCCAAAGTATTTCATATGAAAATACCGTTACAAAGAAATTACTCATAGTACTTGGTCGGATGATACTCCTTAAAGACTCAGCCTGCATAAACATAACCAAGCATAATATTTCAAAAAACATTGCCTTCAATTCACTCAATTGATTTATTCATTACATATCCATTCAATCATTCCCCATTCTTTAATCCCTCTCAAGTGTTTAATGCTAAACTTCTCTGCGTGTGATTCACGTACAAAGCTTGTGTCAAAGATGTACTTTAAATGACCATAAATGTTCATGACTTAAATTAATGTTTCCTATAACAATCTCATATGTTTCTCATTGAAAGTATCATGTTTACATATTTAAGGTCTAAGGAAATAGCAAGAAGCAAAAGAAAATGAAGTTATGGTAGGGAATGGCATGAAACGGTTAAAAGAAAATAAACATCCTTCACTAATTTGAGCATATCTATTTGTGTACTTATAATTTGGATTTGAGACCACCACCATTAGAAACCAGACTTCACGGGATTGAATTTAGGCTCAAGAATCGCTTAAAACGGAGTCTGGATGAAAGAAATATACCTTTTTGAAGTTGGGCTTAAATAGGGGTTCCGCACGTGCGGAAGTCTTCACCGCTCGTGCGGTTCAAATCGGCTCGAGTAGAAAAATTGGCCGCTTGAGCGCCCAAGGAGCAAAATGAAAACCTCTTTTTTTCTTCATACTCCGCTCATGCGGTGCCCATGGCCGCTCATGCGGTCTGGGCAAAATCAGACAGTCCGAAAATGGCACAAAAATGCAAACTTCCCAAACTCATTTCTAACCCCAAATTCATGCAAAACTAACCCAAAATAACGATATACTAGCATGATACAAGTGTAATTTCACTTTAAACATATCAATCTTGCCTCAACTTTAGATTCATGGTCTTATCACTTTCGCATATTCATAAACTACATAAACAAGTTCAATACACATACAAACATGGTGAATCTTCCAACAATCCTTGGTTGTATAAACCATCTAGAGTTTGTTTCATGGATCAATCACAAGAATGAACTCAAATCAAACAAAAATGAGGAGATTAAGGTTCAATTTCATACATTTAGCTCAATCATTATATATCTCAAAACCTTAGTTCAAAATTCCCAATTTCCTCTTGATTTCAAGCAAAAAATGAGATATACACAAGATTTCAAGTAGATTAACATATCTTAGTTCAAATTTAGGTTTTGCTCTTTGAATCTCTATCAAAATCCTAACTTTCCTTGTTCCTCTCTCTCTAACTCACTCTCTGGAGCTCTCCTCTAAAAATGAAGAACAAAAGGGGCTAAACATATATAACTTAACTCATAAATCTTAATTTATTCATTACGAATCGTAATTTTTCAAAATTTCATTGTGAGCTCTATAAATCATGCTAATCACAGATATGAAGTCAATTTTTGTTTATCGCGCCTCTAAGGCCTTCAATTTTCAATTCAAAGTTCCAATTGCGACAGATATTCCTACATTTGACAGATATTATTCTAAATTCACATAATTCATATACTTAAACTTGCAAATTCATATCAAACACATAATCACATGCATAATTAAGCATAGTACGAGTTGGGTTATCACAACTACCTTCCCTTTCTATATCAAAACACAACGCAAACCTTTCCCGTGAGGCATCACAATAAACAGAATAACCCAAAACCCCTCTCTGGAATAATCAAGACTAGAGCAGTGGTAAGTCTAACTTTAAGCTCTTGAAATGACTTCTCACAAGTCTCACTCTATACAACTTTGATCTATTTTTTCGTTAACTTAGTCAAAGGTGAGGCTAGCCTAGAGAAATCCTTCACAAATCAACGGTAATACCCGGTCAACCCCAAGAAACTACGAATCTCAAAAGCGTTCTTAGGTTGTGTCCAATCTTACATTGCCTCTTTCTTGGATGAATCTACAATCACCCCTTTCCCAGATACCACATGGCCTAAGAACTTAACTTCCCTCAACCAGAACTCACACTTCCCAAACTTAGCATACAGCTGGTAGGTTTTAAGCAATTCAAGTACCACCCGCAAGTGTTCCTCGTGTTCCTCTTCAAAGGGTGAGCAAATTAAGATATCGTCCACAAAGACAACCACAAAACGGTCTAGGAACTCACGGAAGATCCGATTCATCAAATCCATAAATACAGCCGGTGCATTGCTTAGTCCAAAAAGCATCACTAGGAACTCATAATGGCTATACTGTGTATGGAATGCCATCTTCTGGATATCCTCATCCCTCACTCTCAACTGGTGATAACTCGCTCTCAGGTCTATCTTAGAGAAGCAACAAGACCCCTTTAACTGATCAAACAAATCATTTATACAAGACATTGGTTACTTGTTCTTAACAGTTACCCAGTTCAATTTTCGGTAATCTATACAAAGTCGCAACGCTCCATTTTTCTTCTTAGCAAAGAGAGCCGGTGTAGCAATCCTGATTTTTTCGTAAGCCTTTCTTTATTTATTATTATTATTATCTTATTTTATTTTTGGCTTTATTAATTGGGTAGTTACATGAGAATTTAATTTGTTATTTAATTAATTTAATGTGATAGTTAATTATATGTAATTAATTCGAATATTGATATATTTATTTTATATATACATATATATATTAATCTTATATAGGATATTTATATTTATATATATGATATTTTTATTTATATATGTGGTATTTATATAATATAATGTTATTAGGTTAGAATGGTTATTAGGTAATTAGCAAAGAAAACAAAAGAAAAAAGAGAGAGCAACTGTAAGAGAGTGCTCTATGAGAGAGAGAGAGATTAATCAAAAAAAAAAAAAAACAAGAAGAAGGTGGAAGTGCTGTGTGGCGGCTATTAGGGGTGTTCGCGGATCGGTTTTGTACGATTTGCGGTTCGGTTTTGACCCGCCCGCATCTATGCGGTTTGGAAAAAAGTCAACCCGCAACCGCCCGCAGTGCGGTTTGCGGTTTGTGCGGATAGGGTTTGCAAATGTGCGGGCGGTTGCGGGCGGTTTGCGGTTTACACTTTTCTTTTTAAAAATTAATTTTCAAGTTTTTTTTTCCCAGCGAATTTAGGCATCAGATTCATTTTATATATTTGTGATAACAATTTTTTGAAAAGTTTACAAATAAAAATTGAATATCAATGCATTAAATGAAAGTATCCAAAACAAAGAGACTCTACACTAGCATTTTTGCCATGAAAAAAATGTATATCAATGCATTAAAGGTTGTACTCAATTAGAATTGCCAGTTCAGTAATCAATAATCAAACTATAAGTTCCATCGACTATTAGAAGGAAAATTTTATTCGGAAAAAGTGGATGAATACCAATGAAAATCATATAAGAAACCAAGTTTAGGACTTGATAATTCTACGGCATTAAGAAAGTTGAGAAATACTTAAAAATAAGGATCCTAGTGTCATAGAGAATATAATGGTGCTCCTGTAAAAGTTACAAAGTTGGTATATAAAAAATAATAATAATAATAATAATAATAATAATTAAAGTGCAGGCGGTTTTTGCGGGTTGCGGGTTTAAACCGCGACCCGCCCGCAACCCGTAAATTTGTCATATTTCAAATCGCATCTGCCCGCATTATGTTTGCGAAACCGCCCATTTATATGCGGGTTGGGCGGATTGGGCGGTTTGAGCGGTTCGGATAAACCGTTGCCCACCCCTAGTGGCTATGCTAGCCGAGAGAAAAAGAGGAAAGGGAAGAAAAAAAAAAGATTAGGATTTTGTTTTGGTGGTTCCATTAGTTTTTCAAATATTTTTTTTAATCTTTAAAAAATAATTGTAAGTACAAAACCTACTTCTCTTGATTTATATTTAATTCGCTATTTTTATTTATTTGATGTTGAATTGGTTTCGTATATTTGCATGTAGATGATTGATTGATTTTAATTATTTTGTTTAGTTGTGTATGTAAGGTTTAGGGTTTTTAGATGATAGATTGATTTTAATTATTTTGGTTAGTTATGTATGCAAGGTTTAGGGGGGTTTTTTTATGTATTTATTTTATGGTTGTAATCACACTCATGATTATATGAAATTAAAATAAACTTAGAATTCATAGATATTGGTTAGATAATGGATTGAGCCGTTATTTTTGTTTATTTATTTTTATTTATTTGATGTTGGTTTGATTTTGTATTTGCATGTAGATGATGGATTGATTTCATTATTTGGGTAGATGTGTATTTACGGTTTAAAGTTTTTATATGTATTTATTTTATGATTGTAATCACACTCATAGATATATAAAATTAAAATAAATTAGGAACTCATAGATAAATTCCTTATATTCCACCATGACTCCATAGATTGTTGTTTTATTTGAGTGATGGTGAGAAAGAGTGTATAAGAAGAAAAAAAAAGTGAGAATTATGAGATTTATTTGAATACCTTAGGTTTGACATTGTTATGTTGCTCTCATGAGTGAGATGTTTTGTATATGTATATAGTTGCCTCGTTCTCATGAGTAGACGAGTGTTAGCGTACGTACATACTAATCATTCAGGGAGTATGAGTCAAACTCGAGACGATATCCCAATGCAAGTTTGGCTTCGGAGTGGTGTTAGGTATACGGGAGGCACATGGAATATATGTGTAGGCCGGAAGTGATGGGCCAAAGTGGTGGAGTTAAGGCACAAAGAATTTAATTATGAGTTTATTGGTATAGTGTGAATTATATTGATTTGTACATGTTCAAAAATAGTAAACGACCTCGATAAATTATGAAATTTGAGCAAAGACATATATACGTGATTCTAGACAACTTTTGTGCTTTAACTTTTATTTAAAAAGATCGATTAGAACTTATAATCGGATGATCTTGGTTATAGTAGTTTTGATTCATTTTAGCAATGCATATTTTAGAGGCTGTTTTAACCCACGAAACGAACTCATTTTTATTGGTTTCGCAAAAATTGGAGTAAAACATTATTCTGTACACTTTTCATGTTTTGAAATTTTTCGAAAAAAATCATCTCAGGGCAGTTTTTGTTCGTTTTCAGTTTCAGATTTTTCGATTGAATTCCGTCTACGTTTTTCTATCATGTTTTTCTCTCAACCTGTTCAGTTTCTGTTAAATTCATTTGTATATTCATTTGTACATTTGTTCTTTGAGTTTTGGTCAATTCGAATTATTTAAGCATGAAATGGTGTATTTTTGTACTTCTTCACCAAGTTACTTATAATTAAATTATACTTTAACTTTATTTTTTTTGCAGGATGGTGGGTCTTATTAACTTTTTTATGCAGGGCTGACCCAACATATTTTTATTTCTATTTTGTTTATTTTATAATCAGTTTATATTTCGTTGTGTACGGGTAAGAAACTCAATGTCACTGTATCTCGAGAAACTACCCATTCATCTTGATGCGGTTGGAACTACTTGCCTTGTCTCGTAACAAGAATTAAATGTATTTTTTTTGTGTCTGGTGGACACGTGGGTGTTAAATCTTGTACTCATACCAGTATACATGTATACTGACCCGTTTTGTCTCTTGGCAACTCAGGTGCGTTCTGTTTGAGCCCAGTCGAGCTTCCTTTGCAGGATTAGTTGGAGCTACGGTGGTGACGTAGAATTACTATAGTTGTTGGACTTGTCGTTTGGACTTCTTTTGTTTTCTTGAGCTTAGGGTTGATATTAGTTTATGTATTTATTATTTTATTTTTTTTATGACTTTAGTATTGGGATAATTTGGCATGGTTTGTAATCGTACATTGTTTAAGTTGTTTTAACTATTTATTGTTGCTTTAATGTTGGAGGTATTAGATAGTTATGAGATTATGGTGGATGGTTTGGTTGGCGTTTAGTTTTTTTTTTTTTTTTTTTTCACCCCTAAGATTTGGATGATGGAATATTGATTGGGGTTTAATCCTAATTTAATATTTAATTGTCTAAATTTTGGGGCATGACAGTTTGGTATTAGAGCTCTAAGTTACCCTAGACTTGTCAGAGTTTAGGTGATCCTCGGATTGTGAAAACATCAGTTAGCTGGTTTAGTTTGGTGGTTGAATTTATTCTAAGTATTTATGAATGAATTTTTGTGTGTTTAACGTGAAGGTGTTGGCTGGAAGGTACCTTTAATCTTTTTCGAGAACCCATTAGAGTACTTTTTGATACTGGTGCCTCTCATTATTTCATATCTAGATAGTTTGTAGAAAGAAAATACCTTGTAACTACCTCATTATTTAGACCTATTCGTGTTGAGACCCCTTTAGGAGGGGCAGTTACTCTTTAAGAGATGTGTAAAGATTTAGAGATTGATTTTGCGAGCAGAGTCTTGTATGCAGACTTAATTGTTTTAGGGTTTGAGGGGTTTACAATTATTTTGGGTATGGATTGGCTGCGAAATTACTTTGTGACTCTGAATTGTGCTGGAAGGACTGTAAATATAGATATTCTCGGTATGCCATGGCTTATCCACACTTCTAGCGATAAAGAAGAGTCGATAATGACAAGTTTTCTGTGGTCGGTAGAAATCCCTAAGCAGGATATTAGTAAGGTAGATGTGGTGCGTGAGTTTGAGGATGTATTTCAAGAGATACCTAGACCTCTACCTCGACGGATAATAGAATTTCGCATTGACTTAGTGCCGCAAACTGCACCAATTTCTAAGGCGGCATATAGAATGGCCTAAAGAGCTTGTGAAGATGAAGAAGCAGCTGGAAGAGATGCTTCAGAAAGGGTTCATTCGTTCAAGTAACTCCCCGTGAGGAGCACTGGCGATCTTTGTGTCACAACCCAAACCCGCCCCTATGGATTTAGCATCGTAACCGGCTAGTAATCTGAGATTACCGAAGGCCTGCTTAACAGCATTGTTTTCAAACCCGGACCGGACCGGCAGGTCGGCCCGGTTGAACCGGGCCTTGTTCCGGTCTGGTCAACCTAGGGATGAGCAGCGGATATACCAATCCGCCAAAACCGACCGAACCGAACTGATCCGCCGCATTTTGGACGGATGCGTGATGATGAGCGGACGGTTGCGGATTGATTTTCTCTAATCCGCCAATTTGGCGGACGGATGGCGGATTTGAGATTTTTTGGCCGCAACCGAACCGCCAAACCGCCAAATCGCGAGCACCTGTAGTAATTTATAAGACTTTGTATTTTCAATTTGTTTAAATATTATGTTTGTGTTTTCAATTGAAAAAGAATTTAAATATTCTGTTGAAAAAAAGTTTTTAACTTGAATATATTTTTGAATTGAAAAAAATAAACATATTATTCATCTATATTTTTTAGTTTTTAAATCTAACTCTAAAAATAATAAATAAAAAATATGATATATGCTGGTTGGTTTTTGTTTTCAAAAACATATGTAGATGTAACAATATAGAGACATTCAATCTCTACTACTGCTCTGTTTATGGTTTTGGTGGTTTGAATTGTTATTATATTTTAAGAATCACAGATTGTAATACTTTATAGGGATGAATCATGCTGTAATTGTAACATGTGGATGAAGCATACAGTGATCGTGGTATTCTAAAGTTTCAAACTTTCTTTCTTTGGATAAGGCATACAGTGATTGTAATACTTTTTTAAGTTATTGACTGTAATACTTTTTTTTTTTTTTTTTTTAAGGAAGTGCACAAGTTGAATTATGTTGAAAATTTATAAAATTTTAAACCGCCAAACCGATTCGCATCCATCCGCCAAACCGCCAATCCGCTCAATCCACATCCGCCGGATTGGCGGACGGATGCGGATTGATTTTCTTCAATCCGCCAATCTGGCGGACGGATGGCGGATTGGAGGTTTCGTGGCCGCAACCGACCCGCGCCCACCCCTAGGTCAACCCCCTAAACCTGGATTGGGGCCAAAACCGGGAAAACCCGGTGACCCAGTGGTCGAACCGGCCAGAACCTGTATACTGACCTGTTTTGTCTCTTGGCAACTCAGGTGCATTCTGTTTGAGCCTAGTTGAACTTCCTTTGCAGTATTAGTTAGGGCTACGGTGGTGACATGTAATTACTATAGTTGTTGGACTTGTCGTTTGGACTGCTTTTGTTTTCTTAAGCTTAGGTTGATATTAGTTTATGTATTTATTATTTTATTTTTTTTATGACTTTAGTATTGGGATAATTTGGCATGGTTTGTAACCGTACATTATTTAAGTTGTTTTGACTATTTATTATTACTTTAATGTTGGAGGTATTGGATAGTTATGAGATTATGGTGGATGGTTTGGTTGGCGTTTAGTTTTTTTTTTTTTTTTTGTTTCACCCCTAAGATTTGGATGATGGAATATTGATTGGGGTTTAATCCTAATTTAATATTTAATTGTCTAAATTTTGGGACGTGACAGCCGGTGCTCCCCAAGGCAAAATACTAAGGCAGATAAAACCCTTATTTAATAATTTCTGGAGTTGAATCTTCAACTCACTCAATTCAGCAGGTACAAATCTATAAGGTGTCATAGAAACCAGTGCCGTGCCAGGCATTAAATCAATAGAGAACTAAATCTCTCAGTGAAGTGGTAAACTAGTAAGATCCTTAGGAAAGACATTTGGGTATTCACAAATCACCCTTGGTAACTCAACTCGGACTTCATCACACTTACTACTTAAAATGCTAGCAAAAA
This sequence comes from Camellia sinensis, assembly GCF_055761805.1. Lineage (NCBI taxonomy): Eukaryota > Viridiplantae > Streptophyta > Magnoliopsida > Ericales > Theaceae > Camellia > Camellia sinensis. Next base: position 154,952,458 of record NC_138970.1, read on the forward strand.
GGAAACTAAGTTCATTTCGCCTACGCGGATCATATAAAGATGATAAGACTCTATTCACCTGGTCCCCCAAGAAGTAAAAGCAATCACCGCTCAAGGTACATACAATAACCCTTTGACGATAACAATCTATAACAGTCTGATATGATGATAACCAGTCCATACCCAAAACGACATCAAAACTAGACATGTCAAGCTACACAAATGCAAAAGGAAGTCGGCAACCTCGATGTCACAACCCCGATACCCCTATTTCAAGATAACCTCACCCCCAACGGGTGACTCTACAAATAGGAGATGCTAACTGAGCCAACTCTAACTCCAAAATCGATGCAGATGTATACGAGATAAAAGAATGAGATGCACTCGTATCAATCAACACATTAGCAACTAAATTGCAAAACAAAAAGGTACCTCTCATTACAGAAGGCGCTGGTACAAGATCTGGCGCTGTAACAGCATACACACGCCTAGTAGGTCTCTGTTCAACCTGCTCACCCCTCGGAGCATAAGTGTAAGGCACTGACTGAGCCGAAGAGGCTCCCTGATTGGCTCTTGAGGCCTGTGCTAACTGTGCAGGCTAGTGGCTCTGTGTCTGCCTCAAACCAGATGCACCAGATGTGCCACCCGACTGTGGGCAAAATCTCTTCAAAAAAGATGGCCTTGCCTCAACTACCTGGGCCTAGACTTGATTCTCAACCCTGAGAATGTCCATAGATTCCCGCAATGCTCCAGCCATTTCATAGGCTAAGGCGCACATGGCCTGCTGACCTACTGGTTCGACCACATTGGTCTAACTAACCCTTTCTTCCTGTGCCGGAATATCATCTGGTAGAGGCATCTCATGCCTTTTAAGCCTACCACACCTACCACCACCACGTCCACGTCCTGACATCCTAATGAAAGTAACAAAAGAGATTAGCACATTTACAAATGTGCCGAGGCTAACTTACTCGCGTCCTAATATGATGGACAATAGTAATTCATTCCACATAAGCACGTAGTCACATAAACACACACGAATTTCATTTTCGGATAATGACCGTCCTGCAGCGTCACCAGAGTTCTAGTTAGAAATGGTAGTGATCAAGTGCCTTTCTAACAAGACTCCTAGAGACCTGTGAACTCAATCAACATCCTGAAAATTTAATCCCATACCCATATAATCATATAAGTATGTTATCACATAAGCATACAATATATACTAACGTCTCAGCTAAGCGAGACAAACCCATTGTGGTAATAACCACTTTCTACGTACCCAAAGTATTCAAATCTGGTACACTCTGATACCAAGTTGTAACGCCCCCAAAATAATGCAATAAATACAACCTATAAGCAGAAGAATAAAAAAAAATAATGTGTTTTCATTTATCAGAGTTCATATACAAAAGATAACATATGCGATATACATTCACAAACTGTTCATCCTGAATCTACAGCATGTGTTACAATGATAAGAGAACTGAAAACTAAACAGGTAACCATATGCCCTATAGGCTAACATCTTTCTAAGTCGTTGCTTGGTTACAACAAAAATGAGCTTACCTCAATACAGTTAAAGCCCTTGGCTATACAAAAGAATACAACAAAAGAAATAAGCTCTTACTCCCAAATGTCCCTTCAAGCTATTGCCTTGGCAGAGACATATCATCAATACTTAAAAATGGTTTTCCCAAATAGGCTGAGCCAAAGCCCAGGCCCAGTAGAAACAGTCTAACACAATATATGAATTTTAACAAAGATATAAGTATAATGTGCATATACAATGCCTATGCCAAAACATTCATATTCTACATGATCATAAGGTACCAAATTTGTATCTCAATCCATTTTCCTTCAATTCATTTCAAGTTAAATCATTTCATCTCAATTCATGAGCAAATTTTATTATCTTTCAGACAACCCAACTGAGACTACAACTCAGTGGTTCTCAAATCAACACAATTATCACACAAACACTTTAGTTGTCATTTTATAGAAATTTCGTCCATAGGAATTGGCACCCATGTATACGCGCGGTTTCTGAACTTTCACCATGGACACTTCGGCCAACTTAATTTCAACAGAGTCCATCCTCTATTTCCTCCTAAACAAAGGAGTACATCCTCTTTCTTCTCCCAAACAATCATACATATATAATGTATTTAAAACGTAGTCATATTTAATGACAACCAATAAGAAATTAGTTTCAATTCACCTAATCCGCATGTAATTTTTACAACAATCATAGTTATCTCCCACTAATAGCCCAATAAAGATATTTCTAAACAGATATTCAATCTCAAGACAGATAATTTATTCAAATTTCCATGGGTGTAAGGTGATGTATATTTCCAACTCCACCGTTTATTTCACTGTTCATCCAATTTCATATTTACAACACCAATTTCATTTATTTATACAAAATAAATATTTGAACCATTTTAAGGCAAACTCCCATTTTCTCAAATATTAACCCAAAGGTCAAAATCAACTATTTTGACACAAGATAACCTCATATTCAAACCCCATAACCATTTATATTACATTTACTTAGAAATCCCTCTTTTGAATTTAAACCCAAACCCTAAGTTTGTCCAAAGTACTCCTAACTCCCATCATTGTTACATAATAACAAATAACTAAGCTAAAAACCATATGAAAGTGTAGAAAATTCCTACCTCAAGAAGAGAAGACGAGCAAAGCAAGGTTGAAACTCCAAAGACACCGAAATCCACTTTTGTTCAAATGAAAAGAGAGCCCACGACGTGCTCAACCTTTTTTTCTCAAAGGCATTAGGGTGAAGAACCTAATGGATCTAGTTGAAATAGCAGAGAGAAGATGAGTTTCAGAGAGAGAAACTCAAGATCTAGGGTTTTGGAGAGTTTTAGAGAGAGATGAAAAAATGATGTAAAAAGTTATTTTCGCGATCTGATATACACAGTCCGCTCGAGCGTAAGAAGTGACGCTCGAGCGTCTGACACAATAAGTTATTCTGCTCGAGTGCCAAGACACAATGAAAAAGAAGTTCAACGCTCGAGCACAAGAAATAATGTTCGCGCGTAGAAAACACACATCCAATAGTTTTGCAGGCAACAAACCAACGCTCAAGCTCAAGAAGGGCCGCTTGAGCGCCCACCCGCTCGAGTGTAAGAAACACCACTCGAGCATAGAAAACACTCTCCTAGTAATTTTGCAGACTTGCAAAGTACTAAGAGTTCACAAAGCCTGTTCAAGCGCAAGAAGTGCTGCTCGAGCGGAGGAGCAAAAATTTGGGCAATAAAAGTTTGGAAAAACAAGCAACCAACCTGTCCCAAACACAACCACAGCAACCCGATAACCAAAATAGAGGAAAGATAAGGGAAACAAGATATGAATAACCATTCAAAACCATAAAACCTGAGTCCAAAATACAACAAGCGACGGGTCAAAACCGGAATCGCTATAAGAGCAGCTATAATTTAGTAGCCAAAATATTAGCGAGAACATTATGCCACTATATGTAACAGGGAAGATATGAAAATTATAATGAACTATTATTTTGTTCCACCGAGTTACAAATAACAAGCTCACTTGTAATTCACTTAGATAACACGAGGAAACAAGTCTGTACATGAATTGGTTGCTATCATGATTTCATATAATGAGGATGTCATGATTTTTATGTATTGTCAGAGACTAAATTTGAAAATCTTTCATGGATTGGTTGCTACCAAGCTTTACCATACAATAGACGCTGTCTAAGCCATACTTCAGATGGAAGAAGTGGTAAAGAAGACTACTCTTGTATGGCCTCTAGTAGACAATCTTACAATAAGTGAGAGGACTTTTATGGAACCCATCCGCAATAAGCTCCTTGATTGGTCTCCATGTTCTACTCTTAGTCATTTTCAATCTTCATATGGAGGTAGACCAAGTGTTTTAATTGCCAAAGTTTTGGACATCACACCTAGCATTTCTCTTCTCTTAAAATTAATGTGCCAATAAGTCAATTGCAATGGTTAAGAATGACAATATCGTGGAGATAAAAGAATTCGAGAAAACAAAACTAGATAAACAAGTTGTTGAACCTCTTGATCTTGACTTCAATGATGAGAAATTCTAAGATATGGTGATTGGAATCGTTCAGCCTTAGTTTAGAAAGCCACACTTGAAGGAGCTTGAAAACTGTAGCTTGGACAAAGTTTTCATACATGGTGAAGTGTAAGGATCAAGTATGCTCATTAGTGATTTATATGAGAAGTTGTACCAATGATGTATCTGAATAAATCCTAAAGAAATTGGGTTTGAAGGTTAAAGCAAACCTTGACCCTTATCAAGTGGTATTGATAAACGATACCTTGTGATATTCAGTATTGATAAACTCAACAAGACGGTAACATGTAGTGTTCTTTCTCTCAAGTTTTTTGTCATATTCTACTAGGTTGTACATGGATATGGAATTGCGATGCCATTCATGTTAGACATGCTAACACTTACTCTTTCATTCATGATAAGACAGAGTATACTCTCACTTGCGTCACTGATTCTCGTGTTGTTAAATTAAAGAAGTCCTTGTTGATTCGGCATGTTTCTCCATCGAATGACATTCTTGAGCATGCTCCTAATTCCCCAAAGTTGAGTTTTGTTCCACTAGAGAAGAATTGAAGATGCAACCCTTAACTGATTAGAGAATTTGGAAGCCAAGGGTGAAGCCCGTGGGCTCGAAGTCCCACAATTATAGTTGGTAGTTTATTATTATTGTTTAATTAGATTTAATTAAATAAAATTAGCAAAAGATATTAGTTGATTAGGTTTTCTATTTTAATTAAAATAAATGGCTTATAAATAGTAAGATTTGCAATGTTATATGTAATTTTTTAGAATAATATTTTTGAAATTAACGGCCGTGGCCGTTTGAGTTCTGTCTTTTCTCTGTATCTCATTCTACGTCACTCCTCTTCCAATGTACCAAAATAAATAAATAAATTTTGAATAGGTAACAAAACTTGATTCACATAAAACAACTTGATATAAAACTTATAAAAACCCACAAGGGAGGGAAAAAAATCTGTTTTACCTTAATTCTACTTCTACCAAATATAAAGTTTCATGTATTGGATTAAAGGAGATCTTCATATACAAACCCTTGACGTATGCATAATAATTGACCAACCAAATAATCATCAAATCCTAAAATTGTGAACATAAGGAGATAAATACAAAATGACCAAAAAAATAAAAGAAAATATATATTTGTTTTGCACAAACTGATCCCAACATAATACTATAGACATTGTAAAACTTGAATCAAACACAAAATTACCCTTCTAGTTACATGACGAAAATGAATCAAAATCCTCTACACATAGCAAACCCAATCTTGGTATGGACATGATAATCATCCAAACAAATTGCATTTGTTTGGCATGTCAACATTTTAGTTAAAAAGCATACAAAATAATCAAAAAAATCATTTCTAAACACTTTCTATACGTTCAATTCATATTTTAATCAAAAAGTCACTTCTCAAATGAAAACAAAACGAGAAAAATGAAAAAACAAATAAAAAAATCAGAAGATATTCATCGTTTATATACAAGTTTAAGCAAAATTATAAATTAACTTTCTTTTATTTAATTATCATAATCAACAACTAAGTATGTCTATCACAATCACAAAACAAAAGAACCAAAGAAAAAAAAAAAATGAGTATGTCTTAGGTCAAGAAGGAAGGGTTACAAAAGATCAAAAACAAATTTTGTAAATAAAATCTATAGCGATAAAATCAAATAGTAGACCTGATGATAACTTCCAAGTAATCTGCCAAAATGGTGCGCCAATAAAGACCCAAGGCTGCATTTCTTCATTAATTAGTTAAAAGAACCTAATAGCCTAAACTTGAGTTGTATCCGTTTTGGAAAGAGTCATTAATTACACCAGATAGATGCCAACATTGACAAGTAGTCCCAACAAATTAACAAATTGGACCACAAAAATCAATTATAACAATAACAAATAGGTTTGATTCAGAATAAAAAAATAAAAATTCACCAATATATTGAATCCTAGTCACCATTTCAGATATCAACACTTGGTAATGATTAATCAAATGCTCACTTGAACTAACTAGACACGTGTTATATATATGTATAAACATTTTTGTATAAATTATGTATCTCTTACTTAAGTAACTAGGATAGTCTAATATCATTCACTCTAGAGTCATTAATTACACTAGACAGTTGCCAACGCTAACATATAATTTAAGTTTTCAATTTTATATTTTAGTTTTTAATGGTTAATTGGCAGTGACCTAAATACATGTCTATCAACATGCATATTTAAAATATTAAGAATATATAATAACATTTCATGATATATTTAAGTCAATCATGTTTCATAATTTACATACAAAAGTTTGAATACCTACATTATTTATGTAAAAATACAGTATTTATTTTTTCACATTCCATACATAGCACAAATTTAATATTGGACGGTCATCTTATCAATATTAAAATAATAATAAAGTCTTACAAATGTGACACATATTTCTTCAAAAAAATGAGTAAAAAATTATATATAGGGTTTGGGTGTCCCAAGTATATTTGATATTAAAAAAAAGAAAAAAAAAAGAAGAAGATTAGAATTGATCTTGATATTGATCTCAATTTTTATATCTACAATAGTTAACAAATTTTGAGTTATATTTACATTTAGGAGACAGAGTACCTCCAATCCATAATCTATATTGAAGAGTGTTGTTTGAGCTATGTGGCCTACCATAAATTTCGTTTCAATAATCCGAACTGTTCATTTTATTGAACGCTTTATATATTCCATCCACATAAAAAATTATGACGATTCGATAATCATAACATATTTAATTTATCACGTTTTGTTACCAAAATAATAAATAGTTTATTTTTAAAAATACAGTTGTTGTCTATTTTTTTGGTTACAAATACGATGAATTGAATAAGTTACGATTATCGGATCAATCTGTTTTTTTTTTTTCCTTCTTTTTTTTGGGGATGAAATACAAGAATCTAATCAAATGAATAGTTCGGATCATCAAAAATGAGATTTGGAGATGAAATACAAGAAGTGCCTAAGATCATCTCCAACGTATCATCAATTCTTTCATTAAATTTAAATTTGATGAAAAAATATCATTTTTGTTACTCCAATGTATTCATCGGATCAGTATCAAATTGAGGACATGATAAATCTTTCACCAAATTGAGGACGACTGGGACCCGGATGTCCTATCGGATGTCCACCCAGATGACCACCTCCTTGCAAAAATTTGTCAAAAAATTATATCAGCCGGACATCCGTTCGGTTGATCGGTGTTTCGCCTGTTAGAGCGCATGATATCAGATGGAGCTTTTACACAAATTTAGTAAAAACAAGATATAACATTGGAGATGCTCTAATAAATGCCCCAAATTATATACGTTGTGTATTTCATGGGACACACCGCAGACAACTTATTGGATCGACTTAATTTTTTATGAATAAAATATAAAAAAATGCCTAATAAAATGAATCACTATGTTTGTTTCTAGTTTTTTGAAAATATTTTTCAGAAAATTCTACTTTCTTATTTTTTGTATTTTTTTATTTTTACTAAATTTTTTAAATATTTTAAGCAATTTTTTAAAATTTTTTGACACACCTAACATAAATACACTTAAAAAGTATAATTTTTGTGAAAAAAATCTTTAAAAAATTCTCTAAATACCAAAAATATTTAAAAAAATGCAAAAATTCAGTATATTTTCATATTTTTGTGTATTTATTAATTTTTTAAAATATTTTTTCACAAATATTTTACTTTTTAGATACATCTAAGTAATGTGCATTTAAAAAGATAAAAAAATGCTTAAAATTTTAAAAATATTTACTAAAAACAAAAAAAAATCGAAAAACAAAAAACTTAAAAAATTAAATTTAAAACTGAAATTAAACACATTGAATGATTCCATTTTTTTTTTTTTTTTGGGAGACATTTATCAGAAAAGCATTTTTGGACAACTTACGTGCCATCTAGTCCTATGAAAACTCTTCTAACTCAACAAGTACTGTGTGATACAAAATGATTCAACTCCCACCCGTTATAAAAAGAAAAGGGAAAATTTGCATATAAATTTCATTTTGAGGAATGATGATTTAATTAATCTTAAGAGTTTTTTTTTAGAGACACTTTTTTATAAAAAAAATTTCACCTACTTATGTTCTATTTAGTCTATATTATTTTTTATATTTTAATAAGTCCTATGGGTGACATAATTACCAAAATACACCTAATAATATTCACATTTACGGTACGAATGTTCACTCTACCAATGTGAATGTTCACTCTACTAACATGAATGTTAACATGTCAATATGAATATTCATATTGTCAATGTAAACATTCACATATCAATGTGAATATTCACATTGTAAAATATGAATGTTCATATCACCAAATTGCTAACCGTTCAAAAAATATTTATAAGGGTAAAAATATCCATAAAATACCTTAAATATGAGAATTGTGATTTGGTAGATCAAATGTTCAAATAAGAGGATTTATTGGAATATAATAATATCTTATGGACTAATTGGGATACAAACACTTGAAAAATGATTTTCTAATAAATCTCCCCCTTTTTTTTATAGACTACTTAGTCTCATTGATTTGAAAAATGTAGATTTAATATATTATTTAAAAATTGAATTTACGATTAGAGCCTTATTTTTATTACATTTCTTTTTCCCCCCCTCTTTTTTGGTGCTAGAAAGATAAGATACAAAACTTATGGAAATCAAAATTTGGATGATGAATTTTTATATGAGAATCATTTTTATTTCAAATGACTTGAAATGTAAATTTTTTTCAAACATTTCCAAGTAATACAAAAATGACTTGAAATATAAAAATTTTCAAACATTTTAAAATGATGTGAGGTTCTTCAAATATTTTAAAAGGAGTAAACTTTAAGTAAATATATAATTTCAATTCATAAGATTTCAGTGTAACACTCTGTCGTTGTGTTTGGTTGGAGGATTTGAGAAATGATTTGAAAAGAGAAGAGGAAAATGTGTGAAATTATGTGAAATGCAGATATATTGTATTCAAATTTCACCTACCTTTTCTATTTTTCTTTCCAAATCCTTTCTCAAATCCCCAACCAAACACATCATTAATGTAACACTGTAATGTAATACACAAAAAAATCTCTTAATGTACTTTTTTCAAATGTAATACTCCAATGTAACATTAAAAAAAAAAAGGATTGTAAACTTTTCCAAAAGAAGTAAAAAAATTTCTTAATAAGTTTTGGGTAAATAAATAATTACAAATTATAAGTGTTATGTTAGAAAAAAAAGTACATTAAGTAATTTTTTAATGTTTTTATGTATATTACATTTGAATATTACGTTTGAGATTATATCAATCGGATTATTACGTTTGGGAAAAGTACACTAAAGAGTTTTTTTGTGTGTTACATTGAAGTGTTATGTTTGAAAAAAACTTGGTGTGCAGGGTTGGAGCTATGCTTTGAACTTCAAATTTTTGATAGAGTATATGTAAAAAACTATGAGTATTTACAAATTGAACTTAGTGGGCTTAAATAAAATAAATTAATTTTTTAATTTTTACAAATTGACCCCAATAGGTAAAAAACAAAATCAAACTTTATTCAGAAATTTAGGCTTCTAGAAAATGAAAAGTCGTCGCGGACAATTATAGTAGCGTAGATATTTACTTATTTTTGTTGAAGTGATGGTGTTAATATCCCAATATTTTGATTTTACTTGTAATTTCACTAGTTTGGGTTACTTTTGTCAATGTTACTTGGGAATATATGAAATTTACACAGTATTATGTAAATGTTAATATTGACAGATTATGTAGAACTAAAAATATGATATATGACATTGATGATACTTTGTTAAATGACCTCGTTAAAGGAAATTCTTGGCTATGCCACTGTTGGTGTGTTACGTTGTTACGTTTGGGAAAAGTATACCAAAGATTTTTTTTTTTTTTTTTTGTGTTACATTGGAGTGTTATGTTTGGAAAAAGTTTGGGGTGTTACGTTATTACATTTAGGAAATGTACACTAAGAAATTTTTTAGTATGTTACATTGAAGTGTTATGTTCTTGTTCGTAATATGAGATTTATTTCAAAAAGAGGAAAAATTCAAAACTTCTATGGTGCAGATTACTCAAATGTGTCACGACCCGCTCCCCGTACCCAAGGGTTAAGCATCGTGATGGCAGTAACTGGGGTTACCTCCGGCCAATTCTTAAACAAATTAATAAACACGAGCGGGAGTAATATTTAAATGAGGATACCAAAATAATCATCGGAGCTTCTATTTTTATTACAAAATATATTGACAAAAAATACCGATATTTACATATAAAAATATCATAAAAGTGTTGTGTGTGTCTATTCCGCAGCCCTGCATCTAAGACTTTCCAAAAGCTATTTCTGAATTGCGTTGTTTCCTGAAAATTGATAAACAACTATAAGCACTTGGCAAAGTAAGAAATATTATACCAAGAGTATAAGGGACACGAAATAACCATTGATAGTTAATTAGGCCAAAACATTTACATAACTCAGTTTGGTAAATAAATCATTGGTAAACATATCATTTAAATGGCAGAAATTGAAATATAGAAATTATGTAAATAAGTAACCATAACCATGGTGCCAAACAGAACAGAATAGAGGTCACAAGAATGACAGTCAAAACAGAGATACGGACTCAAGAGGTGGCTCGTACGGACTATAGAGGTGACTCCCACAATAGTGGAGCACTTATCTCCGCACAGCACTTTGCGGTACGGACTCAAGAGATGGCTCGTACAGACTATAGAGGTGGCTCCCACAATAGTGGAGCACTTATCTCTGCACAACACTTTGCTCCGCACAGAACAGAGGTCAATGGATTCATGACAAATAAAGGAACACAAAGTGGCAAAACAGAAGTCAATGGTTATTTAAGTCCCTCAAAACATGAGACTCCCGTGGTGATACTTACAAAATATAATTGTATATAAGGTCATAGTTAAATATTCTTTAAAATATAAACAAACATATCCATGAGTTTCCTTTTAAGCAAATAGGGTTCAGAAATAAAACCACGTAATTGAAATGTTTATATAATTTATAATAGTTTCTAAAATATAACTTGTATAAAATAAATATGATAAATCAAAACATACATAAAATATATTATGATAACTCAAGATATAATATAACTTAACTCAAGATATAATATAACTCACATTAAAACTTTAATACCTTACCCTTTCCTTTCACTATCAAAAAATCCTTTCAACTTCCATTATTTTTTCTTTCTTTTTTTTTCCTTTCTTTCACTCTTCTTTCTTTGTCTCATTTGTTTCTTTCTTTCTTTTTCTCTCGCCCAGGTGAACCCGCTTCTCCTTAGATAGGGAGGAGAAATCATTCTCTCCCCAACACGTGGCCAGGCGCAAATCATTCCGCAGATCCGTTCATTAATTTGTAGATCTATACTTATCTTTTAATAAATATTTAAAATAATTATATTTTAATCTAATATTTTAATATAACTATATAAATTAATTAATTATTAATTAAATTACACTCTATCATATACTAATATAAAGTAATTATTTATTTTACTATCACATCTATTATTATTATTATTATTATCAATATTATTATTATTATTTATATTTTGATCCCTAAACTTTTAATAATTATATTATTTTACAAAATTACACATAATAATATATAATAAATTATATATTTTTTTAACTGTGATTAAATAATATTAGTATAAATTCTACAAAATAATTAAAAATCTGAATTGTTACAAAATGTATAATTTCATATTTAAAGAAACCCATTTTTATCGTGCAAAAATTAAACTCAAGCGTGTAAATGATTACCTTTTGTATAATTTCTACTTTAATGGGACCTTTGAATTCATAAGAAAAAATGAAGGATTAAATAATTTACAAGATCGTATTTTAAGATTTATTGGTACTTTATCAAAAAAACAAAAAATGGCAATAATATTTGTGCTATAATTTTATTCATTTACACTGCACTTTTAGATTTGTGCTTTCTCTTTTGAGAGGTTAGTAGATAAAAAATAAATGTTGTGTTTGGTAGAACTTTCTAAATATGATTTGAAAGTAGGAATTGTATTTTGAATTTGTGAATTTTGGAATTATGATTTGAGTGTGGAAAATTTGTTTGGTGAAAGAGTTTTGAAAAGAATTTTGAATTGAGTGGGAAATTTTTGACGTGACATATCCTATTTGATATAAAAACTTATAACTCATAACCAAACATACAACTCAAAATTCTATTAAAGCACATAAAAAATTTTAAAAAATTCAGAAAATATTTTTTTCAAATATATAAAAATTAACATATGTTAATTGTAAAAAAAATATATATATATATTTGCACTGTTCCGGTCAACCGGCCGGACGACCGGTTAGGCCAAATTTTTTTAAAAAAAAAATTAAAAATCGTGCCTCACACAAAATTTTCTAAATGTTGTGAAAATATAGTTCAAACATTCTATCTAAACATTCTATTAAACTATGTGGGTAGAATCATAACTTGAAAATCGTTCCAAACACAACCGATGACTTTTATTGCTTAAACAAATTTAAGAGGGATCTATATTTTATTTTTTTTTATATATATATAAAAAAAAATTCCGCAGAGAAATTCCTGTATATAACATGGGTGCACTACTCGTATACATATAATCATTGCAACATCATCAAGTAGTTAATATAAAAAGTTATGATTATTTCAAATTCAGTCAATCAATTAAAAAAATTGGGTTGGGATGAAATGAAGAACTAATTTGAGGGGACTTGTGAGACTCCTCACGATTCTTTTTTTTTTTTTTTTTTTTTTGACAATTTCAATTATTTATTTTATATGTTTCTTAATATATATCATTAATAGAAAAATTTAGATCGATTTGATAGTTGTAATATTTTTATTTTATTGCGTTTATCTCTTACAAAAATAGGTGGAAATATGTTTTAAAAATAGACTATCAATTTTTTTGAAGCAAACATAGGAGTATAGTGCTCGTTTGGCATTCATGAAAAAAAAATCAAAAATCAAAAAATTACTAAAAAGTTCAAAAAGTTATCATTATTCACAAATAAATAAATAAAAATAAATAAATTTACAAAAAAAATGCAAGTCAAAAAGTGTATTGAAGTGATGTTCTGTTTGCAGTGCTGCTGGTACACATTAGGTAGCCGGATGCACTTCTCATAATACATAGAACAATGTTGTTCGGCCCGTGGGGGCTCATCACAGGTCTCATTTTGATAATCTAAACCGTCAATGTGTAGAACTCATCGAGTACTATGTGCTTGTAAAACATTACATTAATCGGATATTGATAACTATATGATCAAATCAGTTTTGTATAAAAAAAATGGACATTGACAAAAAACTAACCCGATCAGATAGCTATCGATATCCGATCAACTTGATTTTCTACGAACATATATTAATGGAGGAGTTTTACACATTGAACGGTTTCGATTATCAAAATGGCACCTGTGGTGGGCCTCCATAGGCCGAACAGCACCATAGGCAATCTGGTCATATACATCTTGCTGCCACCGTATGCATGACGGTGCCATCACTATCAGTAGGCATTTATATATTTACAGGTAATTTGGTTATTTTGCTATTTGTTACAATATTTTAATACATATTTTTTCGTAAAAAGTCAAAAAGTTACGTCAAACATATATATTTTTTTCCTCTACTTTTTTTTTATCAAAAAATCAAAAAGTGTACTTATTTAGAACATCTCAAACAACCCCTTAGGTGGGTTCAAAGGGTTGAGAGATTGTCTAAGCCCATCTTGAGTTATACTAAAGCTTCGTTTGGCATTGGCTAATATAGCCAACTTTTTTGTGTTAAGACTTTTTTAATCTCGTTTGGTTTTAATTTTTTTGTCTTTTTTGACTTTTGTGAGAGAAAAAGTATAATGATTATAGGTTAGATGCAATATTTTTTGTCTTATTAAAGCATCCCCACCAGTTTACCTAAATTTTCCCCTGAAGTATTATTAAAAAGTTCATTCCCTATTTTAGGAATCACTTTCTCACTTACTTTCCCCAACAAAGTCCCTATTCTTACTCTATTCTATTAACCAACTCCCTATTTTTTCTTTATTTTATTAATTATTAATTTTTAATTATAAATTTTTTAAAAATAAAAATCATAAATGTGTACGGTAGTCCCTAAACAAAGCAAATATATATATATATATATATATATAAGAGCTATAGTGACTCCTTACAAATAAGGAGTCACTGTAGCAAAAACTAATTTAAGGAATTATTTAGGGGAGCTGATGTAGGTGTATAGGGAACCATTTACCCCTTAAAATAGGTTAAAAAGAGGTTTAAGGGTTTTGGTGGGGATGCTATTAGCTTATTTAGCCTATTTTGCCATTTTGTGTTTTTTTAGTCCCAAAATGATAGCCAAACCAAGACTAAAAGAGCGTAACTTGATATTGTTTGCCTAAGCCAAACTCGTGTTAGGTCTGAATTGCCCGAATTACATATAATTATTATTATTATTTTTTTTGCGCAACTAAGTTAATTAGTTTGCTGGAAGTAGATTTACATTTTTGTTTACAAAATCATTAATAACATGTAAATAAATAATTTATATAATGTGAAAGAGATAAAAATTGAAGAATTGATTTGCCTTACCGTGCATTTATAATTTTTGGGTGAGAAAAAAAATGTAAGGTTTTATATTGTCTTACTCGTATATATAATATATTCAGGCCAAGTTTGGGAAGATCCAAAAAAGTCAAAAAGTCAAAAAGTTACTCAAAAAGCTAAAAAGTTAACACTATTCACCAAAAGTCAACAATTACGACTGCACAACTCCCAATTCAAATTTTTCCCTACAAATCAATTTTTACAATTTTTTATTACACATTTTTCAATAAAAAGTCAAAAAGTTAACCCAAACATCCATATTTTCAACCTCAATTTTTTAGTCCAAAAAGACAAAAAGTGCACTTTTTTAGTCTTCCCAAACTTGGCCTCAATTTGATCAAACGATATAAATTATTTTAATGTCACTAATGACTCTCACTAGGATTGTAAATGAATAGAGTCGTTTGTAAACAAACTCGCGTTCAGCTCAATAAAGGTTCGTTCGAACTTGGTTCGTTAAATTTTTATTGCGTTCGAACTCAAATTCGAACTCATTAAAATCTTAATAAATAAGTCCAAATATATTAAAACTCGGCTCGTTAGTTGACTAGATTAATATTTATTTAAATAATAAAATAAACATATTATTTATATATTAAATAATTTTAAAATATGTATAAAATAGAATAAATATGCTATTATATATTTAAATAATATAATAGTCAAATTTATTTATATGTAAATAATTGCTAACTATAAATAATGTATTTATATAATAAAAATGGTAGATATTATTATTTTGATAAGATATTGATTTTTTTTAGTATGCTTATATATTATATATATAATTGTATAATCAAAATTTCAATCGTAACTTTAATCTTATATGCAAGTATGAATTTATAATTTCTTTGGTTCGTTAAGACTAGTGAATAGACTCGAGCTCGAGTTAAGTCTAAGCCAATTCAACTTGAGCTCGGTTCGTTAAATTTTTATTTAGTTCGGACTTATTAAAATCTTAATAAATAAGCACAAGCATACTAAAATTTGGATAGACTTATTTGTAGCCCTAACTATAACTTATATGTATTTTTATTATATTTATGTATAATTTAGGTGTCGATTTGTTCTTATTTTTTTGGTGTCGTTATCTAAGCCTATCTAGCTTCAATTCAGATTTATTTAAATCCGTATCAAATTTAAAAATATTTTGTCAAAATCTTAAAAAAGGTCAAATTGGACTTGGGTTAGTCAGGTCGAGCTCGTCCAAGTTATACGTTCTAAACAAACATGATAAAATAAAAAAATTATTATTATTAATTTAATTTAATGTTTTTTATTAATAATATACACAATTTTTTTTACAAATTGAATGATCCAGAAATCCGTGATCAATTCTACAAATCTCTAACACTGTGTTTGGTTAGAGGATTTGAGAATGAATTTAGAAATGAAAAAAAAAAAATATAGGTGAAATATAAATAAAATATACTTATAATTTATCTAATTTTAAATAACATATATATATTTTTTTTTAAGACCTTTTCTCAAATATCTCAACGAACATGGCGGTAAATTATCTAAAGTTTATCTAAAGTTTAGGTTCAACTTCATGCTGGCCCAACCCAATATGAAATTCCTAGCCATGAATGACATATAAGTGAGTCCGATCCCGAGTTCCCAGTTCTGATCGAACCGAGTCGGCTCGTCCCCAAAGAGTGAGACCATTTCGTATCCTTGGTCAAGAAGGAACGGAAATGACTGGAAGAGTAATGATCGAAAACGACCCACTAAAATAGTTTAGTCTCTCTCTCTCTACCCCCACTGCAATAATTGATTAATTTGGGTTTATTTCAATTGATTACCAATCCTGTACATCTAACCTTTCAAAGGTAGCTTCTTGTAAAATTTTCCCCTCTTTTGTCGCTTAAATTGTTTGTTTTGATCTCACACACACAAAACCCAGTTCTATACGCATCGCATGTATAGTATTCCAAGTTTTGATTGAAATTTTGAAGTAGTTCATTGGAGAGAGAGAGAGAGAGATGGTGCTGCATCTTGGGGACCCTGCAAAGCTTAAAACTAAGAAGGTACTCTTTTTTCCCCTCTTTATTCTTATGCATAATTGGGTTTTTTGGAAAACCCAGTTTAGTATTGCGGAACTTCGATTAGTAGTATATCATAATTGGGTTTTTGTGGAACTTCGTTTTTGAGTCTTTGAATGTGCTGGAGTTATTGGTTTTTTTTTTTTTTTTTTTTCCCTCACTGAGTTGAAATTTTGATAGCTTGTTAATATTTGAATTATTTGTATTTGTATAAAACTTTCTGTGTTTGAAGGCTTTGTGCATAGTTTGTTAACTGGTAAGGATATTATGCTTGTTTTGATAGATCTATATAATATGTGGTTTTGTAAATTGAATGGTTTGTGGTTTGACATGAACACCCTAAGTTCTCAAAGATGCAGTTGACATTAGAACACTGTATCAAAGAGATTTTAATTGATCAAATATCTATTTTAACATTTTGAGTTAATGATGCTTTGGATTATGGTTTTGTTGGGTAACGTGAGATGTGGAATTGGGAAATTATTGGATGATCCAGTTGCATTTTAGCTGCTCAGTTACTTTGTACATCATATGATTTGGAATTGAATTTAAATTCCGTAAACTGAATAGCCATTGAACGTGCATACACACACCCCCTGATAGCAATGCTAATTGCACTTGATTTGAATTCTGGATTTCAATGCAACAACATAGCTTTTGCTATGCATTGAAGTTCAGAGTTTGATGTGTTTACTTTGTGCTTCATCTTGTCTTCATCTCTCTCTCTCTCTCAAAAGTAGGACTTGGAATTAACATGTTAATAACAGAAGGCGGGTTTTTATTGTTTATGCACTACATTGGATGGTTTAGTTATTATATTCTGGTTAGTGATATGATATTCGCATTGGCAGATTGTGTTTGAAGACATATACCCAGCTCGTGATTCTGGCACACTTGAGCAACTGAAGGAGTTAAGCTCCAAGCGTAGGGCAATCGAGGAGTCCATCAATGAAAGCAGCTTCATTACAGAGGCTATTGCAAGGGAAATGTCTGGGGGCTTGACTTCTCAATCAGAACAGGTATTCTATGATTGAATCAGTAAAAGGAGCATGTATATGACAAAAAATGAAGCTTTCCATATGGCTTCTTATGACCCTAGTTTTCTATTGAGTTTGTGTTTTGATTTCAACAAATCACTTCATTTATATCCATCACTGTTTGGTCATTTTGGTGATGATTTTATCTGTTGATGAACTTGTGAGTTCAAATACTCTGGATTTTCAACTCAAATAAATTAATTAGCATGGCTGTGTCAATTCTCATCGGTATCTTGGGCCGCTTGATTTTATTCTCATTTATTTGCTGTTCTTTTTCAAATGCATTCAGGACCTTCAAAAGTTGGAGCAGTATTTACCATTGTTGGAAAACTTGGTTTACCATGTCAGCTTAGTTAGTGACAACCCCCGAATGGTTCGTTGGACTTCTGACCTTAAGATAAGATGGAGTAGCGCTCTTAGTTCATCATCTTTCTTTAACCTTACTGGTCCAAAGTTCTTTGAAATTGATAATTTGCGATATGAGCTGGGCATGGCCCTTTTCCTTTACGGTGCACTGCTTCGGGAATGGGCTTTAGAAGTTTTGTCAGCAGGTCGGTGCAATCTTCCCTTGTTTTACATTTACTTGTGTTAATTGAAAATTTTGTATTTACTTATATCTGATGCATTGTTGTAGATTTGGTGAAATCTGCTGCCCTTTTCAGAAAAGCTGCTGGGGTTTATCACCATCTGGCTCATGAGGTCCTTCCATGTTTGCAGTCTGAATTGGTACTAGAAAGGCCACCTGAAGCTACCTCAAGTGTGGCATCGGTTATGAGCCTCATTTGCTTGGCGGAGGCCCAAGTAAGTGTTTGTCTTCTCTTGTAGTTTTGGCTTTGTTAGATTTGCACAAGATTGTAATTTGAGAATTGCCTACACCAATTGTTAATTCATTAAATTTTCCAATGTCTGCTTATTTCTTTATGTGGTGGCTGTTGATAAGGCTCTTTTGCTTGTTTGTTTTTTATTTTTTTACTATAACATTTCCTTAAAACATTTTAGGCTGTAACTATAAAGAAGGCAGAGGAAAAAGGAAACACTGGAGGTCTTTTGGCAAAGCTGCATTGTGGTGTTGCACAATTACTTGATGAAGCTTTTGTTATTTTGCCTTCAGCGACCACAGAGTGCAAAGATATTTCAGCGCGCTTTGTGGTATGTATGCATTTTGCATAATCTCTACACAGGCCTTATTGGTAAATTCTTATTAGAAACTGTGCTCAACAAGTTGTAGAACTTTTATTTTTAATTTTTTTTCCTGAATATTTACACGGTCCATTACATTTGTGGAAACGCTTTTTCTAAATGTCTTCGAATTATTTTGAATCTTTCCATCAGAAGTAAAGGGATGCAAATGTCTAGTGTGCATATTGTATACAATCTTTGTTTGTCAAAACCATTTTATCTTACTTAAATGTTGGAAAATGTGTGAGCACTTTCATTTTTGGTAATGCTTCTAGTATCTACTTCATCAGTGGATATAGTTATCAAGTGATAAATAATACTTTCTATACTTGTTTTTCTGTGTCCTTTGTCTTCATTCTCCTTCCTGCTTTTCATTCTTCCTTACTAATGGCACCTTTTAGGCCTCGTTTGGCATTCAACAATTTTAGCCTAAAAGTCAAAAGTTACTAAAAAAATCAAAAAGTTTATAACCTATACCAAAAAGTGAAAGATTGCTTTTCTCTCTACTTTTTTCACATCTTTTCGTAAAAAATCAAAAAGTCATTCCAATCATACTATTTTTTTTTACCTCATATTTTAGCCAAAAAATCAAAAAGTTACTAAATAGCCTATTCTCAAACGAGGCTAGAATTTTCAGAGGCGTTCATATCTCAGTATAATTCTGGGGTCCCCCTTCCTATGGCTGTTTATTGCCTATATATAGTGCATATTCCACAATAATAATAGCATGAGGTCTTTTTGTGTCTTCAATGCCTCTTTCCCAAGTGACATTGTAGAGAACAGAGATGAAAATTCCAATAGGCATGTGGTACTTTTCATCTGCACACAATATGTGTATCTGATGCGTACAAATGCATAGGATATTCGTAACCTTGTCTTGCTGAGCTGAATTCTGAATACAGGCTAGGGTTGATTTGGCTTCATTCACATGTTTGAATAAAAGCCCCACTGGATCTGCTCATTACACTGACTACCCTCTAATATGTTAATAATTGATGACTTCAGAAGCCTGAAAATTACTAGTTAATAGACTAATTGATTACCTTTTTTATGTTTTAATTTTTATTTTGGAAAATTCTACAATACATACCCTTTGAAAGGGTATACCATATGCACTCCTAATTATGTCATTTTCTTCTTTTGTTATCATCAATTTTCTTCTTTAATTATGACTCATGAGATCTGTGGTTATGCCGCATATGGTGTTTGGTTATGATTTTTTTTTTTTTTTTTTTTGTGGTTATGACTCAGAAAATATGGAGTTATGTCATTTTCTTCCTTAGTTATAAGGTGCATATGGTGACACATCCTTTGAGGGGTGTTTACCATAGTCTTTCCCTTTCATTTTTTATTGATGGGAAGCTTTCTTAAATTTATTTGCTTTTAGTAGAAAGGTAAGAAGATGATGTAGGTTTTCATTAAAGAAACATATTGTTAAAATTGATAAATTGATGTATTTATTGATTGATATATTGATATTGTTGAATTATTGAATGCTACAATGATTCCTATATATAGAAGAGTAGGTGGTAGTAGGTAGTAGATGGAGTAGGTAAAGTGGAGGTGGTAGGTGGAGTAGGTGAAGTGGAGGTGGTAGTGGTGTAGTGGGTTAGGTTTAGTGGAGTAGGTGAGGTGGTAGTGGTGTAGTGGGTTAGGTTTAGTGGAGTAGGTTTAAGTGGGTGAAGTAGGTGGAGAGTAGGTGGATTTTAACAGCCCCCCGCAAACTCAAGGGGGATAGGAACTAACCAACTTGAGTTTGGAGAGAGTAACAAAACAAGAAAATACATAAAAATAAAAGAGGATAAGAGACACTGTATGGTCGTGTCAGACCATTGGTGAAGACACTGGATGGTGGTGTCATAACGTTGTAGAGGACACTGTATGGGGGTGTCATAACCATGTAGAGGACACTGTATGGTGGTGTCATAACGGTGTAGAGGACACTGGATGGCGGTGTCAGACCGATGTAGAAGACAGTTTATGGGGTCATGTCGGACCGTTGTAATAGATACTGTTGTGACAGTTGTTGTGACAGTTTACGGAGTCTTGCTGGACCCTTGTAGAAACTAACCGGAATCAATGTCGGGACAGTTTACAGAGTCTTGTCGGACCCTTTGAAGGAGCGAACCGGAATCAATGTCGGGACAGTTTACTGAGTCTTGTCGGACCTTTGAAGGAGCTAACCGGAATCAATGTCGGGACAGTTTACAGAGTCTTGTCGGACCCCTGAAAAGTCGCACCCTCAAAAGGTGTGCCCAATCTTTTAAAAAGGCGTGCCATCAAAAGGCGTGCCCAATCCATAAAAAGGCGTGCCATCAAAATGCGTGCCCAATCCATAAAAAGACGTGCCATCAAAAGGCGAGCCCAAGTCATAAAAAGATGTGCCGG
Organism: Camellia sinensis; assembly: GCF_055761805.1. Classification (NCBI taxonomy): domain Eukaryota; kingdom Viridiplantae; phylum Streptophyta; class Magnoliopsida; order Ericales; family Theaceae; genus Camellia; species Camellia sinensis. The sequence continues at coordinate 154,973,853 of NC_138970.1, forward strand.
ACATGATGGCGAGGCACGTGAGTGCCTTGGCTGGCGCGCCCGTTTGTCGTCTGGCGTCAAGTGGCGCACGATACGCATGGCTGCCCCGTCTATTTAACCAAGGTTGATGCTGAGGCTGAGGCAGACAAAAAAACTTCTGAAAAAACTCTTCCTTTGCTGAGAGAGAAACTCTGTAATACTCTGTAACCAACCCGTCTCTGAAACACTCAGCAACATGGCCTCTTCTTCCCGTCCAGCGACCCAGAACATGGCCTCCTCTCCCCGTGGTCTGCTCACGCTCTTTCCAGAATTGAACGAGTCCACAAGAGAAATAACTGGTACGGTGGCCAGTGAACCTCAACCAAACACCTCTGGTTTTGCTCCGTTGAACTTTCCGATGCGGTCGGTGGAGCAAAAAATGGCGGTGCAAACTGATATTGAGGCCAATCAGTATACTCTGAAGTCATGTGTGGAAACCATGACTGCGGTCACAAACCTGTCGCACCGGCTGCAGAGCAGGACAAATGAGGTGCATCAGTTAAACTCCCAGCTGGCTCTGCTCCAACGCATGTATTAGGATGCGCGAGCAGAGATAAGTGTGCTAAAGACAGAAAACAAGGAGCTGAAGCGGAAGGCCACCGTGATGTTCCGATTTGGAGGTCCACCATATGCTGTAGTGGAGGAGCAGGGAGGAGGCAACTTGCTTGGTGGTCTAGGAAGCACGGAGGCAATACCCTCAAGGGCCGGCCAAGACGGAGGCAAGAAGAAGAGACCGGCGGCAGAGTAGAGAAGAAAAAACCCACCTGTGAATGTGGTTGTTTGTTTGTATTTTGTTTTTTTTTTTTTTTTTTTTTTTTTTGTTTTTGTATGTGGAAACATGATGAACGGGGTGAGCCCCGACATAAATAAAATGAGGTTGGTGTGCAGATCTCTGCGTCCCTTTTTTTTTTTTTTTTTTTTTTTTTTTTTTTTACGGAAGAGAGGGTGATGCTCACGAGTTGTATAATAAGGAAAATGGATGGAAAAAGAAAGATAGAAAAAAAATAAAATAAAATAAAAGTAGGAGTAGTGAAAATATATTATAATAAATATATATATATATATAAAAGAAAAGTGGGAAAGAACGTGGGTGCAAAAGTGTGAAAGAATGTGGGTGCACATGTTTTTTGGTTTTATGATCCATTATTTTAATATATATATATGGATATATATTAAAAAAAGAAATGTGAGATGAAATTTGTTTGGTGTGCAAAGCGTGTGATTCGGTTTCTTTTCAAAAAAGATGGATTAGTGCCCCTGCAAAAGAGAGTGCAGAGTGGGGATAGTGTCCCTGCAAAAGAAATATTTTATTGATTTATGTATGTTTAATTTTTTTTATTTTTATTTTTATTTTTATTTTTTTTGTTAGCTTCAAAAAAATGCCTTTGTCTCCCTAACCTCTCTCCCCCCCAAACCGAGAGAGAGAGATCGAGAGTGGTTTGATAATATATGCTCCAAGAACTGAATCCTTCATCTCGGCAGGGACGGCTCTTGGTTGCGAGGGAGTTCATCAGAGTGAAGAACCCTAGGCAAGGTGAGCCAGGACGAGGGAGGGAACGGCAGAGGCGGCGATGGCGGAGGCGACAGCGTAGCGCGTCTGGTTGACGTGGATGCGGCGGTGCCAGCGGCGCCAGATCTGGGGCGGAGCGAACATGCGGCCGCCGCTGCACAGGTTTCCGAAAGCACCTTGGCCGGCGTGGTGAGTGCCGCCGCTGGGAAGTGAAATGAATCGAAATACGACCTTGACTCGAGGTCGTCTAGGGTTTTGATCGGAAAGGAGACTGGAATCGCCGGCTTCGATGGATCGAACGGCGGAGGACCGGCGGAGGACTGGTTTTTTTTTTTTTTTTTTTTTGCTGGTGGTGGTCATTGGGAGGAAGCGAGAGAGGAGAAATTTGTAGATTGATGAGAGGAGGTTTCAATTGACATGTGTGAAAGCCAGTTGAATTGATTGTCTTGTAGCACAAAGGTACCTCTATGATTGGTCTTTAAATTGTCTATCTGCTCCTTGAAGAGCTCAGTCCAGAAATCCTTGCAGATGAACTTGATTGCCTCTAGATGATCACTGAACCGTGGCCGGTCCATCGTATACCTTTCAGAGAGCTGGTGGCCGACCTGATAGCCAATAGCTTCGATCCTTCGAGCAGCGAGCTCTGGCTTGTTGGCGTACAAGTGATTGCAGTAAGAAGAGACTATCTCTGTCATCAGACTCTCTACACAGCTCTCTGAAGCAGAGCCTTTCTTCGCGAATTTGCAGATGTTCTCTTCAACATCTGGAGAGGAGATCTTGAGCCAACTGGGAGGAGTTCTCTTGTAAGGCAGTACCGAAGCGGAGATACCCTTACCGCGACTGTGCATGCGACCCATGGTGACTTGTCAAGATTGATTGCGGTTGGAGATGATGGACCAGAAGGTAATGGAGTTGATGGAGGTTTCAATAAGCATGGTTGGGGTCCGGCGGGCGGTGAAGGCAAGCTTGCCGCCCGCCGGAAGGTGAAGATTACCAAGAGCTAACCTTGCTCTGATACCATGTTAAAATTGATAAATTGATGTATTTATTGATTGATGTTTTATATTATCTGGTGAAACAAAAAGATAGATACTAATTCCTTTCTTTATTACTGATAATTTAATGTTACTACTGATTCTATAAAAAAACACTTTACTTTGGGTTCATTATCAATCCGCCCGAGGTGGAACTTTTGGGCTTGAATTTTGACAAGACCACAACAAATGAAGACCAAGACTCACTCCAAACGGTGATTATATGGGCAAAATGCATTATTGTTTTAATATAATCCTGCAATAAGATAGCATTTTCACGGAGCTATAACCTTGTATATATGTTGGGACCATGGGCAAGAAATTCAGATCTGTAAATCTGGTTTCTGATAAAAAAAAAAAAGATTATGGATGCTGTAGAATTATTATAAGATGGTTCTGAGAAGATAATTAGGGGCTGGCTCTCTTTTTAATTTATTAGGATTACAGACATAATTTGTAAACAGCAAGTCGAGTTCATTGCTAAGGCATTACCGAAAGCTTGAGAAGCTAACGAGAACAATTTGAAGGAAAAGAGGAGAAGCAAAAGGAAAAAAAAGAAGGAAAAAAAAAGAGAGGAGAAGGGTGAATAAAACATGACAAATATTTGATTAAAATTAAATATCTACAAGAGGGTGGTTGTTCTCTTTAAGAAGTGACTACTATAGGCTATATAGCATCAATCTCTGATTCTTGTGACTCGGCACTGTATGATTTATTGCATTTGTTTGGTGCTTTTCTGTTTGAAAATTATGTTTAGGATTGTCTGGTTTTTCATCTTGATTAAATGCATGGCCATATTGATTCTCTTCCCATGGTTTTCTTTCTGTTTCTTTTCCCTTCTTCATTAGCATCACCATCACCATCATTGTTGGCATTGATTTTGGGGTTGGATGGGGGCTATATATTGACTCTCTCTTCATTAGCATCATCAATTTCAATGCCATAACCATCATTGTCATTGATCTTGGGGTTGGATGGGGGGCCTTGTCTTCATTTTAGATTGGATTTGATAATTGCCTTGGCTGATTGTTCTTGTTTGTGTAGGATTTCATTTCATCATCAAAAGCCCTTCATGAGTTAAAAAGTTACAAATTCCTCGCGGAAGGCCTAAAGATTGCTGGTCAGGTTGGGGCTGCCATTGGAGTTCTTCAGTACGGATTAACAAATGTGCAAAAGAAAACTCCAGGGGAGGAGTCATGGCGATTGGTCTTCAAGCAGGAAATCGATGAGGTGACCGCACTGCTGAGAAAGTATGAACATGAGAATGATTTTGTCTGGCGTGAGAAGATTCCGGATCATGATGAGTTACCAATACCGGAAGGTAAGAAAATCGTGAGTTACATAGCTTATCATCCTCAAAGATGGGAGAGATCACTTGTTTTTAAAATTTGAGTGTACAAAAATAATTGTGCAGGGTATTATAGTTATACTTTTGGGGAAGCAAAGGTCATCAAGCTTCTTGGTATTTTCTCATTTTCTCAGTTTGCAAAATGTTGGAATGCAATTTAAGAATAATGGTACTGTTTTTGTGAGGAAATTAAGTTGTATCTTTATTTACAAGAGATTGGCAAAGTTTTGTTCAGTTGTATGAATTAGAGGGTTTATGATGAAAATTGAGTCTCTCTCTCTCTCTCTCTCTCTCCCTCTCTCTGGGATTATCATTATTGCTTATCAGTGTCTGTTTGCTGTATTACTTGCGAAACTCAGGATACATGTTGAAGCAAGACATCAATGTATGCATGAACCTTCTCTTTGTTTGTTTTTTTTATTTTTATTTAAATAGAAAGTATTTTTGTACAGTGTTTTTTCTTAACTATGCTACTTCTGAAATGCAAACGACAATAATATGTATTGTTAACAAAATTGAATAAAATGTAGACCAACAAAAAAAATAAAAAAAATTGAATAAAATGATTTGAGCATTGTGTCTATTTTTTTTTTTTTTTTTTTTTGGCCAGAGAAACAATTTGTCAAAGCTACTTTTAAATTGCAAATGACGTGCATGGTTATCAACATATTGAATAAATAAAAATGATTTGAGCACCATGTGCATTTGTGAAGTTAAAAGAACTACAATGATTTGATTGTTTGAGCTTGTGTTTGGTTTATGAATTTTCAGATGGATTTGGAAAGGAAAAAGAAAAAAATTAGATGAAATGTGAATGAAATATAATTATATTTTATTTATGTTTTACACATTCTTTTTGAGAAATGTTATGTATCTCAAATATTATACCAAATATTCTACTAAATTTTTCACAGGGGGTGAGACTCAGACACCCATGTGAGCGGTTTGGTAGAATATTTGGGGTCCTTAATATAACTCATTTTTTTTTTCTCTTTCTAAATCTGTCAAAAAATTTATGAATCAAACATAGTTTAAAGGTCTTTAAAAGTAAAATGTAATATGAGAATCCATTATAGAATCAAGGGTAATTCTATTTGCATATTATACTTTATCTCAGTACAAATTATTGTATCGTTTGGATATCAATTTCTAAACAAAAATAAAATTTTCAAATATGAACTTATGAACAAAAATTACTTGCTCAAACAAAAATTCTGTTCGATAGTTGATATCCGAACATTTTTATTTTTTGTTCAAAAGTTAATATTTGACCCCATTTTGGTCTTAGATGCAGCACACACAGCACCTTCACATATGAATATGATCTCAGCTCCATTTCATTAAAAAGGGCGAGTAAGGATTTTTTTTTTTTTGACTCGTCTGAGTTCTGAGTCAACCAGCAGACGAGTTCATCTACTTAGGGGCGAGGGGAGAGTGGGTTTGCAGTTTCCACGTGGCACAATCTGAACCATTAGTTTTGGTGATTTATTTATTTGGTATTTGGTTTTGATGATCAGATTTAAAAAAATGGGGTAAGAAATAGATTAGGGCGCATTTTGATAACTTAAAAGTCAGAAGTTAATTAATCTTTTTAAAATTATATTACTTCTTTCATAAAATAATAAAAAAAATTTAAAATTTAAAATAAAAAAATCAACTTTTAATCAATTTTTAAAAACACCAAATCACAAGTTACTTATTGCCCCAAACATTTAACCAAGACCAAATATATAAATAAAACAGTGTGTTTGGTTTGAGTTTTTTGAATTAAATTTTTTGAAAATTGAGTTTTTTGGTTTTCATGTTTTTAGTGAATATTTTTAAATTTTAAACATTTTTTTTACTTTTTTAGATGCACCTTACTTAGACGTATCTAAAAAGTAAAAAGTTTGTGAAAAAATATTTTTAAAAATTAGTAAATACATAAAAATATAAAAAATATACTGAATTCTCGTATTTTTTTTATATTTTTAGTATTTAGTGAATTTTTAAAAGGTTTTTTTCAATTTTTTTTAGTTTTTAGGTATATTTATGTTAGATATGTTTAAAAATTAAAAAAATTGCTCAAAATATTAAAAAAAATCAATAAAAACAAAAAAATACGCAAAAATAAAAAAGTAGGATTTTTTGAAAAGTGTTTTAAAAAAATGATAACTAAACATGGTGATATTAAGAATCATGAAAAAAAATATTATAAATTATTTTTATTTTTTGATTAGTATGTAATATTTTATTTTATGTGTTATTCAATAACAGAGAATTAATTTTTTTCGTGATGTAGGTTGAAAATCATGAGAAACACAAGACATTAAATCGCGGGAACAATCAGTGAATCTCACAAACCACCACTTTTTTATCAACTCAAAAAAATAAAATAAAATAAAATAAAATATAATTGTGAATTAGAGTCTTGTTGAATCTCAAGAGCAAAAACCAGATATTGTTCTTAGTCTTGTTGAATCTCAAGAAGCACCAACCATGGCTGTTCAATGCAATTCTCTTCCCTGTTACATCTACAAACCCTCCAAAACCAAACCCATGTTTAAATTCTCACCTACCCATTTCACCTCAACTCATCATACTCCACTTTCTTTCAATTCCAGCACCCTCAAACTCTCAACACACAGGTCTCTCTCTCTCTCTCTCTCACACACACACACGCGCGCGCGCGCATATTTACAAGTTACTTATATCTACAGTATATCAAAGTTATTACAGGTTGTGTAGGGTTGTTTCTGCTGTGATTTCTGAGGAAAACATGGTGGGTTCGAGCTTTTCTGGTGCTGATGATGTGTTCAAACTCACTTACTTGGAGGTGGGTTTTGTTTTTCTTTATTTGGGTTCTTCTTCTTGTTATGTGATTTATTGGGAGATTTGCAAAAATTTTAATTGAAGTTTTTTTATAACTTTTTACACTGTAATTTTTTAAAGATATGAAAGTACTAATTAAATGTTTATAATCAAGTCTTTTTTCAATATATTATGTTCAATTGATATTATGACTCTATTTCATATTTCTTGTAGCATAATCGATCTCATGTATCAATTTTAGGCTCCCTTTGGATTTATGAATTTGAAATGAATAGATTTGACGTCAATAATTTGAGGAGTATGGCTTTTAAATCAATGTAATATTTTAGATTTAGATATCAATAATGGATTAGAGAGCTTTTATAATAATGATGGATTTCAAACAACATTGTAAAAATAGTTATTTGAAATTCTTCCCCATAAAAGATTGAAATCCTTCCCCATAAAAGATTGTACTTATATTTGTATAAAGATCTTAACAAAACACATGACAATACCTACGTTCAATCCTCCATTTTGGAGTTATCATCTACCTTCAATTACTAATCTTCTTATAATATTACAAATTCAATTTCAAATCCCTTCGTTTGAAATCCATCCATCCAAATGGAGCATTAGTTTTGAAAAATTCATTTATCCAGAAATCACTGTTACTAGTAAACCATAAACCAGAAAAAGTGTCATATTTAAGATGAGATGAGATGAGACTAGACTAATTTTTCTTTTCAAACTATCATCATGTAATGATTTTAATTTTTTTGAAGCTATATAGAAAATCAAAATATATCTTCTATATTTGGAATTGTTAAAACCTATTTTGATTTGAAGAAACTGATGAATTGGTATATTTATAATAGAGGGAACTACATGCAGGTGGGAGAAGGTTAAAAAAATTACCAACACTTCTGTGGTGGGATGCAAATGAAAGACTCTGGGGGCACCTGCATGTAGTTCGCCTTTTGTAATATGAATGTTGTCTTGATTTAGAGTTTAAGATTTAAGTGTTTTTTAATTTTTGTACAGAGAGATTTTTTTTAAAATGTTTTAATTCATGATTTCTCTTATGTGTACATACAAAATATATATACACACATATATATATATATATATATAAAGAGGTCCTCCACTAGTTGAGGCCCTCGGCAAGCACCTTAGCTGCCTAGGGCTTGAGCCGCTACTGGATTTGATTGACATTTGGGTGAGTTATGGGCAGGGCAATAGTTGGCTGTGGGATGTCGGTGGGTTGAAAATTTTGGTTGATCCAATCTTGGTTGGTAACTTGGATTTTGGTATTCCCTGGCTTTATGATGCTGCCAAGAAGTTTCTGAAGAATTTCCAGGTACTTCTCTATAGTTATGAACTACCTATGAAATGGTAAATGGTTTGTTTTTAGGTATATATTGCACTTCTCTCTTGGTTTTGTTATGGAAATTTTTGACTTGTCCTTGTGATATGTAATTCTAGTGCAGCTTTCTGATCTTCCTGAAGTAGATTGCTTATTGATTACACAAAGTCTAGATGACCACTGCCATTTAAAGACTTTGAAACCACTTTCTCAAAAGTTTCCGAATCTTAGAGTCATAGCAACTCCAAATGCAAAGACCCTGTTGGATCCCCTTTTCCGTAATGTAAGTCATTTGTTTGGGTTTTACTTCTTTGAATCTTTTTTTTTGTTTTTTTTTTCAATGCCATAGAAAACATTTTGTCTTGAATTATGTGTAATCTATCTAAATTATAGACACAAGTTCTTGGTATGCTATAGGAAAATTTTGAACATTAAAATGGAAGTTGATGAAATAATAATAGCAATCTTTACTGATCCAACGATGACATGAATTATAAATTGTTGCCCTAGGTTGCATTTTAGCTTAACATTTTAGGCATAGTGATGCCGAATGGCTTTTAAGTTCAACTATTTGATTAATCTCAAAGCCAGAATATATGGAGAATTGATCTCAAGGAGAAGATAAAAAATATAAGGAAATAATAAGAATAGAGAAATAAGAACAAGGGTCACGACCCTAACACAAAAATGGTCACAACCTTAATATTGTTATCTCAAAACTAAATAAACTCTGATATTTATAAGTCAAAAGAAACCTGATCAAAATAGGAAACTGAATCCTGTTATTATTACCTAATCAAAATAGTAAAGAGAATCCTATTATTATTTTAATCCTAATAAAATTAGAAACTAAATATTGTTTATATCATAATTACTTATAGGGCAAATAATATTAAACCCCCTCAAATTATCGACCATTTACACTTTACCCCCCTAATGTTTTAAACCCAATAATTACCCCCCCTCAAACTATTTGAATTTGAACATTAAGTTCTTTTGTTAGATATTTAGATGAAAAATTATCAAGTGTTGTGCACATGATGATTGAATTAAATTTTATGATCAAATTATCCTATTTTATCTTTTGTAAAAATTTAATATAGTTATCATGTGCACAACACTTGACAATTTTTTATCCAAATTTTTAACAGATGACTAACAGAAGGACTTAATGTTCAAATTCAAATAATTTAAAGGGGGTAATTGTTGGGTTTAAAACATTAGGGGGGTAAAGTGTAAGTGGTCGATAGTTTGAGAGGGTTTAATATAATTTGCCCTTAATTATAAATAAAAAATAAATAAACAAATGTTAATACATAAAATGACAAAATATCCAAGCCAACTTGGACCGCGCACATTCTGCATCATTTTAAGAACTTGACCTTGAGTTGGCTCTAAAATAGTGAACTCTTCCATCCAGCGAATCAAGTACATGAAATATGCGAATTTCCTGATCTTTGTTTTAGTCCAACGAATCCCTATGATCATGTTGTTGACGAGGCCCAGTAAATATGGATTGAACACGAAAAAGAAAATCTTCAATGCCAATAAAATCAATCCTGTCTAACTTGATAAAAGAATCAGTTGGTGGCTGGTCAATATGGAGCACTTCTTTTGATAAAACCACGTTGCATGTGATATTTTCTTTCTCTTCTACTTCGAGTTCTTGGATTTCAATACCTACTGAATTTACTTTTAAAATAATAGCACTATCCTCATATTGTGGAGTTTCTTGGTCCCTATGAGGAATTCTTGAATCATCTGCTAAAACACGGGCCAACAATTTATCCAAAGTTGATTGTATTTGTGCCAGTGTATGTTCTGATGTAAGACATCCAAGTTTGATTACAATTGAACATTGGTGATCATGGTTGAAGGGGAGGAAGAAAGTTTTTCTTTTTTTGGTTTTTCAAGTGTGAGTTTGTTGAGAAATGATTCAGGGCGATTTTGATTTTTGCACGGTTGTGTTCTCAATGATGGTTGCTGAATGAAGGCAACAATCTGTTTGGTTTTAGTTTTTAGAATTCACCTTTCAGAAAATTTTACTTTTCTGTTTTTAGTATTTTTTTATTTTCACTGAATTTTTTTAATATTTTAAGCAAATTTTTTTTTTAAATTTTTAGACGCACCTCGTTAAATACACTTAAAAAGTATAATATATATGAAAAACATCTTTAAAAAATTTACTAAATACAAAAAATGTAAAACAAAATACAAAAATTTAATACATTTTTCGTATTTTTGTGTATTCATTAATTTTAATTTAGATACATCTAAGTAAGGTGCATCTAAAAAATTTTTTAAAAAAAATTGCTTAAAATTTGAAAAATATTTATTAAAAACAAAAAAACACAAAAAATAAAAAACTCAATTTCTAGAAAACTGAATTCAAAAAACTGAAATCAAACACGGAATAATTTTGGTAGTGATGGTGGGTTTTAATAGCAGGACGATGTGATGGTTGGGGGTTTCGCGATCGATGACTGATCTGGATGATGTTTGGTGACGATGATTTGAACGGACGTGGTCGTTTCAAGAAGGAAATCACGCTGTTTGAACAGAGGCGGTGGATCAATCTTTGGCTCTGATACCACATACTCATAGGATCTTAGTATTTAACTACACTGTTTAATCAAATTATTGCTAATCCACTTAGGTGCAGAAGTTTCTATTGGTTCTTTAATTCCATATTTCCCTTGATGTTGGATATGATTACGAACAATTGCTACATCGAAATTGACTGTTTCCTTTCAGCTTCTAACTTGAAGCTCAAAGGGGACATGAATCTATGATGCTATACGTTTGAGATCTTCAGTTCAGCATCCACTGTGACTTTGATGCCATACATTTGCAAGATACATCCTAATTTAGTTTCATGATCCTCCAGGTCACTTACTTAGAACCTGGTCAGAGCTCTGAAATTGAAGCGAGCAATGGTTCTCAAGCTAAAGTTCGGGCTACACCAGGGCCAGTTCTTGGTCCTCCTTGGCAGCGCCCTGAGAATGGGTAAATTTCCATCTGCTACACTCTTCCAAAGCAACATTACCTTTCATGTTTGTTTGGACAAATTGAATTAGATGGGATTAGCATTTCTAGGATTGTTAGTCTGGGGGTTAGCAATCCCGTTGAATTGTATATCCTATCACATGTTCGGATTGGCTCAGGATTATGGAGAGCAATTGACAAAATCATATCAATTTTGCAATTTAACTAATTAGTCTGTCCTCTCCATAGTCCTCGTTTTTGTAACCCACCCTCTCTTGGGATTCAACAGTCCCCTATATGGAGGATACTATGTCCGAATGGACTTTAGTCCGGACTCTAATTTTATTGACCAAACATCGGATTATGCATTTTGTTGGATTTATTAATCCAATCCCTAGGCCATGTCCGCCCAAACAAACATGGATCTAACCTACTACATTTCTATAGGTTTCTTCTACAATTTGTTTAACCTGATGTTTACTTAGGTATCTTGTCACTTCCTCCCAAGGACAGTTGACTCTTTACCATGAACCCCACTGTGTTTACAACAAGACTCTTCTGGAGAAGGAACAGGCTGACATTGTCATTACACCCGTTACAAAGCAGCTTCTACCATTTTTTACATTGGTTTCCGGACAAGAAGATGCAGTTCAACTTGCCAAGATGCTTTGTGCCAAGTATATGAACTGTACCTTTATATTGGCATCCTATTCAACATCTGTTTTTTGGAAGGATATTTATGTGGTTGGCTTTCTTTTCCTATGTTATAGGTTTATTGTGCCCATGAGAAATGGAGATCTTGACAGCAAAGGACTTCTCACTAGCCTAATTCAGTCTGAAGGAACAATAGCATCATTCAAGGTTTGATTTCTGTCACTTACTGGTTAAAGAAAAGATAATAGTAAACGAAAAGAAAATTATGGTAGTGACAATAGTATGCCTTTATAATCTAATTGATGCAGACAATGTGATGGAGGCATGCGTAACCACTAATTGTCAGAAACAACATCTTACACAATATAAAGAAAAAGATTTATCTAAATTTTGGTTTATTAAAAAATCACCATAGTAGAGGGAACTTTCTTGAATCTCTTCTAGTTCCAGGATCTTGTTCACCATAGTACCAAACAAATCCCCCAGTACTGTGGAATAAGTTTGCTCAGGGCTTCTAATTTAAGTTCTTGAAATCTATCTTTGCCAAAAAAATGTAATTCAATTTGTGTTCCAAAGGAAAAGAAGTTAAAATTATAAACTTAGTAATTTGCACATGCATAATTTGTTTAATTAAGTGGTCTTTGTATAAAGTTACCAGTTACAATTGATGGCTTGCATAGTACAATTAGGTTGGGAAAATAAATGACACATTACCTTGTAGAATGACTAAAAAGTAACAATAACAACTACTGGGCCAAAGCTTTGCCCTCTAACTCAAGGACTTGGAAATATTATGAAAGCTATAAGCATTATTCTGGAAACTTACACGGATTGTTGGGATGGTAAACAAATCATCTTTCTGTAGACCAGTGGGTGTTAGATTATCCTATTTAGGTTGTTAAAATCGGGATCCTAAGTAGGATCGGTGAGACGGTCTGGTGGATCGGATCGTAGGATCGGATCGAGGATCGTAAGATCCTACTTTCTATTAAAAAAAAAAGATAAAAATTAAAATTAAAATGATACATATTAAAAATAAGGTGAAAAATCATAAAATCTACGATCCTACTTGCGATTCTACCTACGATCCTATACGATCCTACACGATCCCATGCGATCCTACACGATCCTACTTGCGATCCTATTGTAACATCGATCCTACAACGATCTGGATTGTTTTGGCAAAGTAGGATCGTAGGATATCGTATGATCCGGATCGCGATTTTAACACGCTCCCATATGATCTTACACGATCCCATGCGATCCTACACGAACCTACTTGCGATCCTATTGTAACATCGATCCTACAACGATCTGGATCGTTTTGGCAAAGTAGGATCGTCCGATCCTACGATCCGGATCGCGATTTTAACAACCATGCTATTTTTATTGCAGATTAATTATTAGAATGAGTGAATTATCACTCTTGCAACTAAGATAGTATTGGAAGTATTGCTCGAATTCCAATGACATCGATTAGGAACATTCCAATTCCTAGATCATGTGCGGAGGAAAAATGTTGGTGACATGTACTAGTAATGGGCCTGTTCTTTAAAAAAAAATTTGCTATTCGGGCAGCATTAGACATTCGGATATGCATGAGTTGGGCTCTTTTGTATAGGTGTGAGAAATAGGATAGTTATTGTCAATTAATCAGTTGTTCCTAAGGAGTTAGTGATTTTAACTTATCTGGAGTGGGAACGAAGTTGTTGAAGTCATCCAGAGGCAGATAGTAGGCATGATATACCAGGACTACGATATGAGTTATACTCAAATTTATGGTATGCTACGCTGTGGGTTTACAGCCACAAAACTTGTGGTACTTACAATTAGGAGTTCAGTTATATTAAATTCTCTATGGAGTAGAAGGGTAAATTTTTTTGCACTCTGTTGTAATGGGTAAGGGTGCAAGGGATGATAGGTAGGGGAATAATTATTGTCCAAAATTTCTACAGGGAGATTCATGTACTTGCGCTTTAAATCTGGGGACTTCCAATAGTCTTGTGAATGATCTAGGATTTCAAGGTGTTCAGATTGAGGAACAATCATGGTCGCCATGGCTTGGAGTAGTCCCTAATATTTTGGGTAGTATGGTCAGAAGTCCTAAAGTTTATGTGAGGACCTTTTTTCAGCTGTTGTAAATTTAAACACATGAGGAATGAGAAAGGCAGAAGATTCGTAGAGAAGGTTGGTGATTTTTTGAAAGACGTAAAATATACACATCATTACTCCTTGAATATGTTCTTGCCTCCTTATTTGATTTTTCCCCAATATGCAAGAATATAATTTTTTGGATAAATTTTGCAAACCCTTTTATAAATTTCCAAGAGAATATATATATATATATATATATGTGAGAAGCAAGAAAATAGTTTTAGTTACATACAACCTTGCCCAATGAAGTCCAATAGAAAGATTTGGTAAACTGCAGCTCTCATTGTATTGGACCATTCGGCAACAGCGGAATCGGAGGACCTTTGAGGATAGTTTTAAATTACATTTGACTAGCGTGAAAGGTGTTAAGTCACCAATTGTTCCAAAAGTTTAAGCTATTAGAAAATTGGCTTAACAATACAAATCAAAGTATTCAACAAAAGATCTTTACTCCTTTAGTTCATATTTGTTTGGAATGGACTGGATTAGATGGCATTAGTATTTTTGAGACTGTTAGTCCTGGGATTATCAATCCCTAGATCGTGTATCACATTTCATGTTTGGATTGACCTAGGATTATGAGGAGAGATTGACAAAATCCTATCAATTTTGTAATTTTACCAATTAGTCTGAACCTCTCCGTAGTCCCCCATTTTGTATACCACCCCTCTCTTGGGATTCAAAACTCCGCAAATGGAGATATCATGTCTAGGTGGACTATAAGTCCGGACCCTAATTTTCTTAATCAAACGTGAGATTATGTATTTTGTTGGATTATTTATTGAATCCCAATGTCATGTTCACCCAAATAAACATTGCCTTATTGTTTTGGTTGAGGGAAGATTGTTTTGTTGCATCGTTTGTCCAGTTTGTAAGTAACTTGTATATGCTTGTGGATATATATAGCATATGGGCTCTGGCCTTTTAGGCCATACTTGTATATTAATTAGACTCTGTTATATACCTCCTTCCATGTCACCCTAAAAATGTAATTTACAAAAATCCTCTACAAGTGTGATAATTAAGAAGCGATACTCAACTAATTTGATTAGTAATTTCTGCAAAATTTATTGTCTTTTGTGATTTTTGGTGTGTATGTATGTATATTTTAACTATATCCTATTATATATAAGTTTCATTGTTGCTGAAAATATGCAAACAAAAGGAAGTAAAAGAGAAATGCTTTGGTTCGAAATGCAGGAGCTTTTGTCAAGGGAGCTGCCGGATGCAGAGGTACTAGAGCCTACTCCTGGTGTGCCGCTACCTATCTCAGCACCTTTAAAACTTTCATGATGTGTTTTTGAATGAAATAATTGTCTTCCAAACTTTTTATAAATTGAAATTTTATTTACTAGGAATTCCTAATATTTGGTTGTATGGGCCAGTAAGCTTTGGACATTTGTTGGGCTGTTTCTTAGCTTCTTAAGGGCAGAGTTTATCAACTTGTATATATATATAGAACAACAACGCTACTAGGTCCATCGAAAAATCAGCCGCCTGAATTGCCCGAATTAGGTGTCAAAGTTTGCTGCCAATTGAGGCCCATTTGCTACATGTATATGTGAAACACCCGCACAACAAAACCATCTTCTTTGTCCTCTTCTTTCTTCTCCTCCTTTTTCCTTCTCTGATATGAATCTAAATCTGTGAAGAAAAAAAAACAAAACAAAACACATGCACAACAAAACATATGCCGCCCTCTGAATCCGTGAGGAAGGAATGATCGGAGAACCGACCTCCACACTCTCACCGCCACTCCTCCACCAACCAACCGAGGCCACACCCAGGTTGCCACCCAAAACCCTTCACCTTCCCTCTATTCTCTATTTACTCTCAAATGGTAAACAATCTCTCTCTCTCTCTCTCTTCTTCTCTTTGAAACAGAGCTCTCTCTTACTCTCAAGATTCATATGCTCCTCTCCTCACCCTCCTCTAAAACACAAAAACCAACTTCAAGAACAATTTTTAAGCAAGATGAAATGCATTTCAGCAAGATGATTCAAAAACCAACTTCATGACCAATTTTTAAGCAAGATGAAACACGAGACTTAACTACTCATTGGAAAATCTAAGAGAGAATTGCATTTCAAATCAGACATGATAATTTATTAGGGTTAGTCAACATACATAAAATGCCCCAACAAAGCAAACCTTGATTTGTTCACTACATGATTACAAATCCAAAGCCTAGAGATTTGATACAGTACACAAAAGAAACAAAATTTGGAGAGGGAAAGTGGAGCGAGAGAGAGAGAGAGAGAGAGAGAGAGAGAGAGAGAGAGACCTCTCTCTCCTTTGTTCAGGTGTTAATCCATCTTCACCTTTTCAGATCTGTCGATAATCACCACCGTGAACCACCCACCACTGACCTCACACGAGAGGCAATCGGGGAGAGAGGAGAGGCGGCGGTGAGGGAAATTTTCAGTGGGGTTGGCGCTAGATGTGGCGAAATTATCTCGTCGGGCTGGGAAGAGTCATTGACAACTGTTGTAGTGATGGTGGCCGCCGATCTAAGAGATTGTGGGTAAAAGTAAGGAGGGTGAGAGGAGGGAGATGAGAGTTCTCTCTTTTTTTACTTGCGTGAGCAAAGAATTCACGTAGGCTATGCCACCTCATTCGAGCAGAGCTCGGACGAGTCCGGATCATCTGTCGTACTTCCCTGCGGTTGGCTCTGCGGTGGTCCAAAACGACGCCGTTTTGGACCTTTTTTTATTTTTTATTTTATTTTCTTATTTTGCTTTTCAGCCTCATTACATCTCTCTCTCTCTCTTCTCTATGTCTCTGTTTTCTCTATCTCTATGAGCTCAAGGCAAAAGAATGCCATGTCCAGCCCATGAGAAGGACGAGAAAGAGAACTCAACAACACTCATCAATGTCGAATCATATTCTTCAGTTTTTGAGAAATTGGAAGCTTTGAAAAGCCTCATACCCACCCACGACCAAGAGAGAAAGGCCGACCAGTTGTTCCAAGAAACCACCGACTACATTGTTCTTCTCAAAACCTAGGTCTCGATTTTGTAGAGACTCGTCGATTTCTATGGCTCTAGTCAAACCCAGAATTCCTTATAATGATTTTCCCATTTTTATCAATCAAGAAGAGCAGATATGAAATATATATATAGAGATGGTTGATCAAGAGATCGGTTGATCGATTTCTTTATTTTCTATTGTAGCTTTTGTATTTCATTGTATGACTACTTCTTTTAACTTCTAAATAGTATAATTTCCCTCATTTTTCTCGGTTTCCAAACACATTTATTTCTTTATTATTATTATTATTATTTTTCCTGTTTTTCTCATTTGTCTGTGGAAATTAGATGAAACCCTGGGTCTGTCAATTAGGTTGGGTTTTGTCTATCTCTCTCTCCTTAGATCTGAAATTTGAATCAAGAGAAAAGGGGGCTCTCGGCTTTGGGTTTTGTCCATCACTCTCTCCTTGGGTCTGTCAATTGGGTCTTAGTAAGCTTGCTTGATAACATCTGTACGGGGAGCAAATATTCCGGCAAGCCCGTACTCATTTCTTCCAAGTTGCTGCCTGTCCGATCGATCTGCGAGCACAACGATAGTGAGCTACTCGGCGGTGTGTGGCCGGAATACCCCTCCGACGATCAAGTTAGACACACACAGGGATAGAGAGAGAGAGAGATGATTGAGTGTTTAGTGTAAATCTCACCAAATATTCATCTGCCCCAGCGTGGGAGGGCGCAGACTCGCTTATATACCTTCTGCGCCCCAAATCTACTCTCATTAGTCTCTCGACACGTGGTGCTGCTATCACATCTGTTAGCACAAATCTAGCTGAACATCACCTAACTGCCAGCCCACATCACTGGGAGCTCGGCAACCGGGCTGCAGCATCTTGGCTGTCAACGGCTGTGCTGCGCAGCTAGCCAAAGCGCTCCGCTCGCCAAGCTCAATGACGACCGAGCTTGGTTGCATTCCGGCTTAGCCGAGCTCGGGATAAGTCATGCTGGTTAGTCGTTGGCCTTCCTGCCGAGCTAACGCATGAACCGTGGAACTCAGTGAGGCAGCGGACATCTTGACCGAACCTCACTTGACTGCTAGTACGACATCAATTATGCAACTATGCCATTACCAAGCAAGTAGCTCGGTTTCACAACAACTGTGCCATTACCGAGCGAAAATCCTTTCTGGATGGGCCCAGGCTACCACGGCCCAAATGTGTTCGGCCCACAATTTGTCCGGTCCTTACCACGGTCCAATCCAAATCATAAATCTCCCTCTCAATTGCCCCTTAATTCCGTCTGCGCAAGCGTGACTGGGATTACCTGTTCTGTCCGGGATAACTCTTCCTCAGTTCACAGTCTGCTAGACGGTGATCGGGCTAGTTGACATACCTGTCTTCAAACTTGCCCGGTCGACGCCTCGACTTGCCATCCTGTCTCGTTTTCTTCTGGGCCAATCTGTTAGACCCTTATTGCCTGGAATCGCTTGATGTGGTCTCTGACCAGAGCCTGGTACTTCATCATTCTGTCATCATTCGCTTTGTAAACCCCAGAAACTTGGTTAACCACAAGCTGGGAATCACTGTAAATCATTAGCTCGGATGCGTGCATCTGAAGCACGTTCTTGAGCCCGGTCAAAAGCGCTTCGTACTCAACCTCGTTGTTTGAGGCAGGGAATCCGAGGGTGATAGAATGTTCGATAGTCAGCTCGTCTGGCGAAATCAGAACTATACCTAGCCCGGCACCGTGACGGTTCGAGGCTCCATCAATAAAAAGTTTCCACATTTCGCTAACAAAGAGCTTCCAACAGTCTGAGGGGTCCTGAGAGGCTTGAAGGTTGATGGGATCACGGTTGTTCGGTTGTTTGGCTTCAAGTTCTGTGCTGAGCGGTTCCACTTCAGCTCCTCTCGGCGATTCGGTGCCGGACTCGGCAAGTTGATCCGTAATGCCTAAGTCCATAGGCGAATCGCCAGGGTGTAGTATTATGCTGGCTGCAGGCTCTATGCTGAGCGGTTCCACTTCTTCCTCCCTTGGTGATGCAGTATTGGACGGAGCAGGTTGGTCGGTGATACCCAACTCCGTCATCGCATCGCCGGGCTGTGGTATTGTACTAACCGAAGGTTCTTCGGCGGGGCGCGCAGGTTCCGCGTCGCCATTATCGCCTAGCTGTATTATTGCGGTCTGGCTTGCATTCACCTCCTCATCTGCCGCGACAATAGCCACCGGGCATACCAGATGAGCTCCAGGTGAGAATTCAGCAACGAAGTCGGCCAATGTCTGAGCTTTTATGGCAGTTTGTGGCTGGAATTTGACATCGAATTGTCCCAATTCAACCGCCCACTTGAGGATTCGACCGGATAAGTCCGCCTGTTCGAACAAAGCTTTGAGGGAGAACTTGGTCAAAATGATGATTGTATGGGCATGGAAGTAGTGCGCCAATTTCCTGGAGGCCATCATCAATGCCAATGCAAGTTTTTCCAGCGGCAAGTATCTCGACTTTGCCGGTAGCAAGGTTTTGCTGACGTAGAAGATAGGGAGATGCTTGATTCCTTCCGACCGGACAAGCACCGCACTGACCGCATGCTGTGAAACGGCCAGATAAAGGTAGAGCTCTTCGCCGGGCTTCGGTGTTACCAACAGTGGCGCTGAAGACAGATACTACTTGAGCGCGGCCAAAGCCCGGTCACACTCTTTATCCCAAGAGAACTTTGATTTCAAAGCTTGAAAGAATGGGCGGCAGCGATCTGATGACCGGCTTATGAATCGGTTAAGCGCGGCGGCCATGCCGGCCAGATGCTGCACGTCCTTAGCCGAGCTAGGTTGCTTTAACTCTTGTACGGCTCGGATTTGTGTGGGGTCTGCCTCGATGCCTCGGTTTGTGACTAGGAAGCCCAAGAATTTTACGGATCCCATGCCAAAGGCACACTTAGATGTATTCAAGCATAGCTTGTGTTGTTTAAGAATGGCGAACATCTCGGCCAAGTCGGACAAGTGGTCTGCTTGATGCTGGCTCTTAACCACCATATTATCAATATAAGCCTCTATTGTCCGACCTAGTAGAGGAGCAAACATCTTGGTCACCATCCTTTGGAAAGTTGCCTCGGCGTTTTTGAAACCAAAAGGCATGACTCGGTAGCAGAAGAGTCCCCTCGGTGTAGTGAAGGAGGTGATCTCGCGGTCGGGGCCATGCATGGAAATCTGATGATAACCGCGGTAGGCATCCAAGAAACTGAGCCTGTTATGTCCAGCCGTTAAGTCCACGAGCTGGTCTATTCTGGGCAGTGGAAAGCTGTTTTTAGGGCAAGCTCGGTTGACGGTCTTATAGTCGACACAAACTCGCCACTTCCCATTCTTCTTTGGTACAACAATTGTGTTTGAAATCCATCGAGGGTAGTGCACTTCCTGAATAGCTCGTGCCTCAAGCAAGTTTTTCACTTCCTCCGCAACTACCTCGGCGTGATGTAGCGCCGATCTCCTTGTTCGCTGAATGACCGGCTTGGCTTCGGGGAAGATGTTTAGGTGATGGCAAATAAAACTCGGATCGAGGCCGGGCATGTCATAAGGTGACCATGCGAAAACTTCGATATTAGCCATCAAAAACTCAACTATCTCGGTCCTTTCTTGTGCGGTAAGGCTTGAGCCGAGCAAGAAGAACTTGTCCGGACTCGCTGTATCAATTTGCACTTCGACCAATTCTTCGACGGCTTTGTCCTCGGCCCTAGTGCCTACATCGTCAAGGACTTCTCGGTCTTCCGTTCCCTCTATCATTTGGATGAAGCCTTTGGCAGCTCGGCTCCCGTTGATTGCCATGAAGCATTGCTTCGACATGACTTGATCGCCTCAAATCTCCCCAATTGCCCTCGTAGCCGAGGGAAATCTCATCACCTGATGAAAGGTCGACGCTACGGCTTGCATAGTGTGAAGCCATCCCCTTCCAAGGATCAGGTTATAAGTAGATGGCACCTGCAACACCCAGAACTCCACTTGCTTGACCACGGATCCCGCTTTGATCGGCAGGATAATTTTTCCCAAAGGCCACTCTGGTTGTGAGTTGAAACCAACCAGCGGTGAAGTTGACGGAGCCAAGTTTGTATCGCGGAGTTTGAGCTGCTTGAATGCGTCGTAATACATGATCTCGACCGAGCTTCTCTGGTCGATCAAGATGCGCTTGACATCGAATTCCTTGACGCGGAGAGTGACCACCAAGGCATCATTGTGCGGTGTCTAAATGCGCTCTAAGTCCCTTGTAGAGAAACTGGTCACGTCCTTCTCTTCGATCTTCCCCCTCTTGATCGCGGGCTGGACCGACAAAACTTCTCTCTTATATTCGACCTTCTTGATCATACCCCGGAGCTCGCATACACGCGCCGGCTCCACTATGCCGTGAATGGCATTAATCACTCCTTGAGGGGGCGCCTCCAAGTCACCCGGTGCACGCGGATCAATCGGGGCTTGATTTGCCTTCACGCCCCCGTCAATGTAAAAGTCCAGGTGTCCGGCTGCGACTAGCTCGTCCAAGTTTGCCTCAAAGGCAAACAGTCCTCTGTCCAGTGGCCGCACTCCCGGTGAAATGTGCAACGGTACCGCGGGTTGAAACTCTTTTGTCCGTCGCCCAACTTAGCAAGAAACCGGACATAATCCTCGTCACGGATTTCACTAAGTATGCGATGAATTGGAATCTTAAAAATCGTGGTAATGCCTGTCCTGGCCTTCAACCTTCTGTTTGCATCAGCGACGTCATCCCGGGGGTAGTCATCTCTGTCATTTCGACGACCCCTACCCCGGTTTTTGCAATTTGAGCCACGGTCTGATTTCTCTGCGCGATCATTTGAATGGTTTGAGTCCTGTCCGACCGCGTGTACCTTGCCAGCCGACCTCTTGTCTGTTGCTACCGGGGTTGCCTTCGCGGTAGATGCTGCCGCATCATCTTCTACTTGGATGTGCTCATTGATGCGCTGCATTAGTTGGCCCATGGATGTCGGCTGGTGCATCGTAAGCGAGTCCCGCAGTCTATGTCCGACCGGGAGACCACGCTTGTACTGCGTGATTGCAAGGTTGACCGGGCAATCCAAGATCTCGTTGAAGGTTTCCCAGTATCTGGAGTTGTATGCCTTGAGCGTGTCGCTCGGCTCCATCTTGACACTGAGAAGGTGGTCAAGTTCCTTCGGCGTCTTAGTGTTGGTTTTGAAGCGCGTCACAAAGACTTCCGCCAACTGATGCCACATTTCTATGCTCCCCTCCGGCAGCCTCTCAAACCATTTCAAGCCCAGCTCGCCCAAGCTTGACGGGAAGATAAGGCACATAAGGGCGTCATTTCGCCTATGTCTGGCCATGACCTGTCGGAAGTGGCTTACATGCATATAAGGATCGGTTTTTCCGTCGTAGAGCGTGAACTTTGGCTGGTGGAACCCTGCCGGAAGCGGTGTTGTTTATATCTCCAGGGAGAAAGGGGTGGCGCTCAGCCTTGCTAAGTCTGTGTCTAGAAAGAATGGCGCAGCTAGGCGGGGTGGAGGCATTCCGACCTCTTCACTGGCGTGAATCCCATAAGATAGCCGTTGGAACGCCGGCACCCTATGAGCCTCCCGTCGGTGAGCCCGTTCTTTCAAGACTACCCGCAAATCCTCTGAACGAGCGGAATAAGAATACCTCGACGTCATCGCCGGTCGTGAAGGTTGATAGGTGCTGTCTTGCGCATTGGACCTCTGTACATGCGCGTCAGAATCTCCAACCTTATAACTTCTGGTGATTGAGATGGACGGAGTATGCCGCTGGCTCTGACTACATGAACGGCGGGGTTGGGTGCGCTCACTGTGGTCTCCCACTCCAGCTACACCCTTCCCTTTAACATGCTGCTTGAGATCCTCCATCTCCGCCGCCATTCTCCGGATGATGGCGTCTTGGTCCCTTAGCTTGTGTTCTAGTCGTCTGGCGTGCGATTCTCTCCGCCGCCGGTGATTGTCTGGACTCCGAGAATGACCAAAGCTTCTTCTGCGCTTATCTCGCGCGTCTCTTGAGTGTCCTCCTGGGGATGTCTCCAGGTCAGCCATTGGAGGAATGGCGGGATGTCCTTCTCTTCGTCTGCCTGACTCCGGGGTAACTCCGTCAATGGCAGACAACGGAATCTCGTCGTTGTTCGCTATGGATGGCGATCAGATGAGTCTGGAAGACAAGGTTTTGTTTGTCAAGGTTCCCACAGATGGCGCCAATTGTACGGGGAGCAAATATTCCGGCAAGCCCGTACTCCTTTCTTCCAAGCTCCTGCTTGTCCGATCGATCTGCGAGCACAACGGCGGTGAGCTACTCAGCGGTGTGTGGCCGGAATACCCCTTCTGACGATCAAGTTAGACACACACAGGGATAGAGAGAGAGAGGATTGAGTATTTAGTGTAAATCTCACTAAATGTTCGTCTGCCCTAGCGTGGGGGGCGCAGACTCGCTTTTATACCTTCTGCGTCCCAAATCTACTCCCATTAGTCTTTCGACACGTGGTGCTGCTATCCCATCTGTTAGCACAAATCTGGCTGAACATCACCTAACTGCCAACCCACACCACTGGGAGCTCGGCAGCCGGGCTGCAGCATCTCGGCTGTCAACGGCCATGCTGCGCAGCTAGCCAGAGCGCTCCGCTCGCCAAGCTCAATGACGACCGAGCTTGGTTGCATTCCGGCTTAGCCGAGCTCGGGATAAGTCATGCTGGTTAGCTGTCGGCCTTCCTGCCGAGCTAACGCATGAACCGTGGAGCCCAGTGAGGCAGCGGACATCTCGGCCGAATCTCACTTGACTGCTAGTACGACATCAATTATGCAACTATGCCATTACCGAGCAACTATACCATTACCGAGCAAGTAGCTCGTTTTCACAGCAACTGTGCCATTACCGAGCGAAAATCCTTTCTGGATGGGCCCAGGCTGCCACGACCCAAATGTGTTCGGGCCACAATTTGTCCGGCCCTTACCACGGCCCAATCCAAATCATAAATCTCCCTCTCAACATCCAATTATGAACTCTTGATTCAAATTTTAGATCTGTTTTTTGGGTTTCTTGTGTTTGCCGTTGAATTTTCATGTTTTTATTTGAATTCTTTGTTGTTTCATGTATTTTTTGTGTTCAATTTGTTTCACTGAGAACTCAATGTCATGTTCTAATTTAGCACTCAAGGACCCAAATCCCATATCATGGTTAGGAATTTTTTTTTCACCATTATTGTTCATCTTACTATCATTGTTGGAAGTTGTGGCAATGGAACCACACATTTCTTTATATTGTTTGCAATGGAACCTACACATTTCCAGAGAACCCAGCTTCCATGTCTGCAACAGAGGCAAGACCATCATATCTTCAATGGTGGTGTGTTTTGTTGTTCATCTTCTTCAATGGAAACAAGGCCTTCTTGTGGCTGTAGAGTCAACGAATGTGTTCCAACTGATGTGGGTTTTGCTTAGAGAGAGAGAGAGAGAGAGAGAGATGATGACAGTGGTATGTTCTGTTCTGCTGCTTGTATTTTTTTTTTGAAAATTTTGTCTCAAAACGACGTCGTTTTAAGGCACTACAGGAAACCCTGCAGGAAAGTATGACAGAAGATCCAGACTCGAGCTTGGATTCTTATATTCGGTGTATGAAACATTATTCATAGACCAATAATGCAGAAGTAAATCTAATTTATCGAGGAATAATGGGAATCATTAAACTTAACATGTGTCCATTTGTATATTATTGTAACCTGTAACAGTCTCTTTTAAATTATGAAATACTCGTATTAAATACTTGACACTTGAGTTAAGACTTGAGATATGTGTACGAGATATGCTAATATGCAATTGGAAATTTCACCGTTTCTCCCAAAAAAAAAAAAAAAAAAAACGAATTGATAATGATGCCGTTATTTGTATCCAATTTGATAGAGAAATGAGATTTGATTTAGGAATGAAAATTGGAAACAATTGCTACCACTATTAGCATTAAGCCTCATAAAAAAAAAACCCATTGGTTGGCCGGAGCATGGCTCGGTCCTAAAAAATATGAACTAGGCTTGGGCTGCTAGCCGATGGGGCAACACATAAGCTGGTCCAAAAGCCTAAACCCATAGCCCATTCTAAAAGCCCGTATTACAACCATATATATACACAAATAAATACTACTTTTTCTCTTTCTTAGTTATTATTATTCTTCTCATTTTTTTGGATAAATTATGCAAATAGTCTTGTATACACGATGTGTCAATTTGGTCAATGTAGTTTTAATTTACTCGATTTTGCTCCTTAATTT
This sequence comes from Camellia sinensis, assembly GCF_055761805.1. NCBI lineage: Eukaryota > Viridiplantae > Streptophyta > Magnoliopsida > Ericales > Theaceae > Camellia > Camellia sinensis. The sequence goes on from NC_138970.1 coordinate 154,998,943, forward strand.
AATGGATTATGTCATTTTAGCCCAATAAATAACGGTTGTTAAGTTAATTTAACGGAAGGTTAAACAATGTGTCAATTTGGTCCCTATAGTTTCAATTTTCTCGATTTCGATAGGGACTAAATTGACACATTGTGAAAAATACAGGAACCAAATTGACATATTATTTGACTTTTCATTAAATTAATTTAACAACTATTATTTATTGGACTAAAATGACACAATCCGTTAAATTAAGGGGCAAAATCGAGCAAATTGAAATTAAAGGGACCAAATTAACACATCGTGTAAATTATAGGGACTATTTACATAATTTTCCTTATTTTTTTATGTACATATGCGTTTTTAGTATGAGAACAAGATTAAAATTTATGATGATTATGAAATTATTAATTATATTTTCATGAGATTAAAGATGCATATAATTTATTGAAATTATGATAATGAATGTAATTTTTATATTTCAATAAATAAATTTCATTTTTTATTACTTTTTATGATACGATTCAATGTGTAATTTTTATTCTTGTGATGCGCATTAATATTTTATATTATAATTCTTTATTTTTTAAAATAAATTTTGAAGTTAATAAAAAAGCCCATATTAAAGACAATATAAAGGTCAAATTAGACTCATATGACTCAAATCCAACCCGAAGTTTAAGCTCATATTTTTAGAGGGTTGGTATGTGCCCTCATTTTTTTACATTGGCTTCTCTATTTCTTTGAACGCGTACCTAACAAAATGAAACTCTTTTATTTTTTCTTTGAACCTACTTCAATACCAATTAGGGCTTTAAACGAGTCGAATCGAGCCGAATTTTAATATATTTGGATTTGTTTATTAAGATTTTAACGAATTCGAACTCTAACTCGAGCTCAATAAAAATTTAACAAACTAAGCTCGAGTAGAGTTGGCTTAGGCTTGACTCAAGCTTGAGCCATTCACGAGCTTTAACGTGTCAAAAAATTTATAAATTCATATTTACGTATGAAACTAAAGTTACAATTAAAATTTTAATTCTATAATTATGTATACAATATATATATATATATATATATATACTAAAAAAAAAGTCAATATTTTACCAAAATAATAATATCTACCACCATTATTATGTAAATGTACTATTTGTAGTTACCTATTATTTACATTTATATTTTTTGAATATATAAATAACATATTTATCTTATTTTTTATACATATTTTTATATTATTTAATATATAAATAATAAATATTAATCGAGCCAGTTAATGAGCTGAGCATTAATATGTTTGGACTTGTTTATTAAAAATTTAATGAGCTCAAGCACAAAAAAAAATTAACGAACTAAGTTCGAATCAACTCGCACCGAGCCGTATTCGAACCTGTTTACGAACGATTCTAGTCATTGACAGTCCTAATACCAACTATACCTCAAACCCTAATCTTAATCCTAATCCTAATCCTAGTTCCATCTCCACCAATTCCAACAACCGTCATCGCTAGTTTACCTCCGCTGCTGCGTCGCCGGCCATTACCACTATCACCACATCACGATTACCACCGTCTCAACAACCACCTTTGTAGCTACTTACCCCTATTGCTGCAGCCACTGCCGATCCTCTCTCTTCTGTCGTCCCTAGCCATTTTCACCAAACCCCAACCCTAGACCTAGGGTTTTTAGAGAGATTGAGATGGTGATCGAGTGAGAGAGAGAGTGAGGCGATGGTGCGGAGATTATGGCGGCGATGGTGACGCAATGGCTAGCGATGGATTTTGTAACGAGAAGAAGAAGAAGAAGAAGAAGAAGACGGTAGTGGAAATCACGATCCCTATCGTAATCTCAACGTTGGCGACTAGGGTGGAGATCAATCTCACTCTCTCTCTCTGATTTAGGTTTGTAAAAGAAAAAGCGGAAGAGGAGCTGGTTGGAGATGGTGGTGAGGGTGGTCGGAGATGGTGGTGACTGTCGAAGGTGATTAGGGTCTGGAAAATTAAGGTTAAAAGATTAGGCATAAGGATAAAAGAGAAATTTTAGGTTAGGACAAAATTGGAATTAAAAAAAAAAAGGTTAGAGGAGGTGGGAATTCTAAAAAGAAATGTAGGATTAATAACAATTTTCTATTTTTATTATGAACAGGGTCTAGGCTTTAAGAATCTAGCCCCAACCCGAGTCCAATCCATTGACTACTCAAAATTCATAGACCTACATTGGGCATGAGCCTTAAATTTAGGATTGGGCCGGCATTCGCATCTTTAATAGTGTTCAAGTTTTTCATGTAATTATTAATAAATACAATAGGTTTTTAAAATTAATAAACACCAAGTTGGTTTCTCAAAAATATTATTAATTAATAGATTACTAAGCTATTAAATATTAATTGTGACAGGATTAACTGCATTTTCAGGAGCAAAACTCATGAATTTTTATCTTTTCTTTGTCCTTTTTACCAAATCAAATATGAAAATATAATATTACGACAAAATAATTATTTTAATTTTCATTTCAATAAATTAAGGTTTTCTTTCACACTCAGCTTTTAAACTAATTTATTGACATAAAATAAGCTTACAGATAAATTGTTGCTTAAATAAGTTAGTTTGTTTAATATATTGTTATGTTTAAAAAATTCTAAGTGACTAAAGTAGACTTTTTGGTAAAAAATAAACATTTCAAATGATTTAAACCTTTCTTTTTTATTTTTTTTTCCTTTAAAAAAAAAAAAGGCAAAAATCAAATAGGGTTACAAGAGGTGCCAAACCAAGGCCTCCTTCGGTAAGGGATTTTTTTGGTTTAAAAAATAAAAATATCAGAAAAAAATACGACTTTTGAAAGATACGAGTTTGAAAAAAGTTTTGAAAATTAAAAATTTATTTGATTATGAGTTTTGAAAATAATTTTGGAATGATTTGTATTTTTTTTTTTTTTTTGTTTTGGTAATTGAATAAATGAGTGTGAGAGAAAAATTGATTAATTGATGCGTAGAATGTGAGAGAATGAAGAAATTATTAGTCGGTCTTGGGGCACTGTCACGTGGTGCTCCAATGGTGTTGTAATTGGTGGAAGAGGTGGGCTCCACGAATTTATATTGGGTGATTGGGGAATATGAGAGAGTATGGAGGTTTGTAATTGGTGAAGGGCACCGCCACATGGCGTCTCAGGAACACCAAATAATTTTTCGAGAGGATAACAGAGAATAAAGGAGAGAAAAAATAATTGATAATATGTAAAAAAAAAAAAAAAAAAAAAAGAGAGAAAGAAAGAAAGAAAGAGAGAGGAAAGAAAAAAAACAATTTTAAAAAATAATAAACCATACATATTTTTTAATTTTTCAATTTAAAAATTATACCAAATACAACCTTCAAACAGGTACTACTACTTAATTGAGAAATGCCATTTATGAGTTTATCGATTTGTTTAGAAAGTGAGTTAACTTTTTGACTTTTTAAATTATTTTTGGAGTTAAAAAGTCTTGTTTAAGAAGGATTTTTTTGATTTTTTTGACTTTTTATGAGAAAAAGAATATCATAATTATGAGTTAGATGTGATATTTTGTCTTATTAAATTAAAAAATATATTTTATTTTTTTGTGACTAAAATACCTCCAAACCCAACCCAACCCAACCCAACCCAATTCATCTTCACAAACAGAGGCTATCTAGATCAGGCAAAAAACAACAAAGAGGAGAATGGAAAGGCTGTTTGGGTTTATGGGGTGCATTGTGGATTCTGCTTTGATAATTTAAATTATTTATTTTATAAGATATTTTGTGTATTTTACTCATAAAAATTAAGTTAATTTAATAATTGTAATTTATTTAATTTATTATTTTTATTATCAAAAAAATATATGGTTTATTTTTTAAAAACATAGTTATCACTATTTTTTTAAAATAAAAAATACGGTAAATTGAACAACTTACAATCACCAGATTGACTTAATTTTTTTGTGAATGAAACATACAAAATACTTAATAAAATGAGTAATTTAAATCATTAAAATAGAATCTGTAATGAGCCCTCCAAGCCCAAACAACCTCTCTAGTCCAGATTTTGAACTGGACCTCCAATCAACAGCACTACATTTGGAAATGGCATTTGTGAGTCTATCTAGGTCAGCCAAATATAGCGATACTATTTAATATATTTGGTTTCAATTTTTTAAATTTAATTTTTTAAAAATTGAGTTTTTTTTTTCCTTTTAAATATTTTTAAAATCTTAAGTAATTTTTTACTTTTTTAGATGTATCTTACTTAGATGTATCCAAATAGTAAAATATTTGTGAAAAAATATTTTGAAAAATTAATAAATACACAAAAATATAAAAAATGCACTGAATTTTCATATATTTTTTTAATAAATATTTCTGGTATTTAGTAAATTTTTTAAAGATTTTTTTTCACAAATATTATATTTTTTAAGTCTATTTATGTTAGGTGTGTCTAAAAATTAAAAAAAATTCTTAAAATATTAAAAAAAATCAGGGAAAATAAAAAAGTACTAAAAATGAAAAAGTAAAATTTTCTGAAAAGTGAAATTTAAAAATAAAAACCAAACAGAGTATTTTTTTTTTGAAAAAAAAAACTCTAAAAAATACCTACAATTAAGATTATATAGGCTATTTTAATAATTTTTAAAATTTTCTTATAAAGATGTGTAGAAAAATAAAAATATGATATAATTCAAAAAAAAATAAAAATAAAAACACTAAAAATATACCATTAACATCTCAAACAATCCATAAAATATAAAGATGACGTACCACATATTTTAGTTATAAGCCTATTTTGATAATTGAGTTAAACGTCAATTTTTTTTTATTTTTTTTAGTCATATCATCTCTTTATTACTTTACCCATTTTTTAAAAAAAATAAAAAAATTAACTTTTAACATATTTCCCTAAATAAGTCATAATTTAACTGGTACACTCACGTTTTGAATAGATTTGATGATAAAAATTTGTATATTTTCTAGGAAAAAATATCTACAATCCCAAAATGAAAGAGAAATTATTGGCTGGTTTAGGATAGCGCATCGGTATGTTACATATGTATTATAATTAATGAAGAAGATAAAATTTATAATTTTATATTAAGTGATTAAAAAAGATAAAAAAATATAATAATGCATAATTGGCCTGGAACATAACCCTGTGGTGCCCATCAATAAATTTTTCAAAGTGGGTGTTTGAGAAGTTACTATTTTAGTAAGTTATTTTAGTTTTTGACTATTTTAATAGGTTAAAATTTTTGTGTTTAGGAAGATGATTGAATTATTTTGTAGTTGAATGTAATGTTTGTGAAAAAAAAAATAAAATGATTATAAATTTGATCTGATATTTTATCGTATTAACTATTTTAATTTATTTTATCAATTTTAACCTAAATCAGACTATTTTTTTTCTTACCAAACAACCCAAAAAAATGAAGGACCATTATAGAATCATCAACCATCAAATACATCAAAACAAGACTTTTTCTGTGGTACTAGACAGTGTTCTGTGGTTTAGGAGACTGCAAGAGCCATTTGGCCTTCAGATTCACTGAAGGGACATCCATATTTGAAATAAAATAAAAACACAACTCTCTCTCTCTCTCTTGCTCTATCTTCAATGTCTATCTTTTCACAACACACAAATAAAAAAAAAAACACAATCTAATCCTTGATTTCTTCAGAGTGAATCCACATGTTATAAACACGGAGAGATTCATGCCAAAAATGTGATGTGTCACACAATTATACATCTAATGTTTTTATTTATTTTTTAAATCGAAAGACAAAACAAATATGAGCATATGAATAGATCTAGATCACATGGCATTTTGGCCACCTTTCATTTGGTTGGTTGGTTTTCGGGCATGTACCTAACACCCATTTAATTTCGTTTAGTCAATTGGTAGACCCAAAAAAGATGTATACATATTTTTTGAAAAAATAGGTTGAGAATATGTGGTTTAAATTTAAATTAATATTAGTTACGAATATATAATTAAAAGACAGAATAAGCCATAAAAAGAACAATGATAAGCTGAGATTTATTGTGAATGCGAATTTCTCCATAATTGAGTTTAATCTCAACTTTTATTTTTTATGAATCATTTCTTGATCTATTTTTTGTCCGTCATATTGAAAATAAATTGTATATATATACATTTTATTTTTGAGAAAGTTTTAAATATTATTGTTAATACACTATTATTGATCAGTAGAAGAGATATGATATTACTTGCCAAACATTTGTGTATATGGTCTTGTTATCGTGCTCCTTAAAGAATATGTTGAAATTCAATGTATCAATGTATAAAGAGAATTGTATTATTGATTGATGTTATATATTACAAGATTGATGTATATTGTATATTGATTACAACTCCTATATATAGAAGAGAAGGTAGCAGATTGTGGTGGTGCTGGTAGGGGGTGAAGTGGAGGTGGTAGGTAGAGTTGAGTGTGTTAGGTGAAGTGGAGGTGGTAGGTGGAGTACAATTTACATTTACAATTTACATTAACAGCCCCCCTCAAACTCAAGGAGGATAGGCACTAGCCAACTTGAGTTTGGAGAGAGTCACAAAACAGAAAAATAAACTGATAAATAAAACAGGATAGGAGACACGGTATGGTCGTGTCAGACCGTTGTAGCAGACAGTTTACGGGGTCATGTCGGACCGTTGAAGAAGACAGTTTACGGGGTCATGTCGGACCGATGAAGCAGACACTGTGTGGTCGTGTCAGATGTAGAAGACAGTTTACGGGGTCATGTCGGACCGTTGAAGAAGACAGTTTACGGGGTCATGTCGGACCGATGTAGCAGGACAGTTTACGAGGTCATGCTGGACCGATGTAGCAGACACTGTGTGGTCGTGTCAGACCGATGTAGAATACAGTTTATGGGGTCATGTCGGACCGATGTAGAAGCTGTGGTGGTGCACCGAGGAGGCGACTTAGGGAGTGCGCCATGAGCGACTTATACATGATACTGGTATAACCCCCCCTCAAACTCAAATAGGTGTGAAGATAGAAACCTATTTGAGGTTGAAACAAAGGGATTGATAAAGCTGACCGGTGTAGAAGACACTGTATGAGTGTGTATAGATAGGCTGCCCAAAAAATATACATGGATGTAGATATCGAGCCCTGAAAAGTCGTGCCCTCAAAAGGTGTGCCCGCACCCTCAAAAGGCGTGCCATCAAAAGGCGTGCCCGAATGCATCAAAAGGCGTGCCATGAAAAGGCGTGCCAGTTTGTCGGCGAGAAAAGGCGCGCGATGCGCGTGGCTGCCTCGGCTATTTAACCAAGACGGAGCTGAGGCCGAGGCAGAGGCTCAGACAAGAAACTGAGAGAAACCTCTGAAGAAGTCTGCGTTGTGCTGAGAGAGAGAGGCTGTAACACTGTTGTGCTGAGAGAGAGAGTCTGTAACACTCTGTTGCGAGAGAAAATGGCTTCGTCTTCCCGCGGGCTGCTTACCCTCTTTCCCGACCTCAACGAGTCCACAGGAGAGAGAGCTGGGGCGGTGGCCAGTGAACCTCAACCAAACACCGCTGGGTTTGCTCCTCTGAACTTTCCGATGCGGTCTGTGGAGCAAAAAATGGCGGTGCAGTCGGATGTGGAGGCCAATCAGTATACGCTGAAGGCATGTGTGGAAAGCATGACGGCGGTCACAAATCTGTCGCACCGGCTACAGAGTAGGACAAATGAGGTGCAGCAGTTAAACTCCCAGCTGGCTCTGCTCCAACGCATGTATAAGGATGCGCGAGCAGAGATGAGCGTGCTAAGGGCAGAAAACAAGGAGCTGAAGCGGAAGGCCACCGTGATGTTCCGATTTGGAGGGCCGCCATATGCTGCAGTGGAGGAGCAAGGAATAGTGGTCATGCCCAGTGGAGTGGGAAACACGGAGGCAGCACCGTCAAGGGCCGCCCAGGACGGAGGCAAGAAGAAAAGACCGGCGGCAGAGTAGAGAAAAATCCCACTGTGGGTGTGGTTTTTGTGTTTGTGGTTTTTTTTTTTTTTTTTTTTTTTTTTTTTTTTTTATGTAAAATTGTGATCAGGGTTGATCGTTGAGATAAATAAAATATGGTTTGGTGTGCAAAGCTATAGGGTATGAATGGAATGGGAAAAAGATTAAAAATAATGTGAAAGAAAAATAAAGAAAAAATAAGAAAAATATATGTGAAATCAAAAATGAAAGATGGGGAAAAGAAGGAAAGTGGTTTGGAGAAAATAAATAAAAATAATGGAGTTGGAAATCAAACGGAGGAGAGATGATGATGTTTTTTTTTTTTTTTTTTTGTAAATCCGAAAGAGTAGCTGGTATATATATTATATATCTAATATATATATATATATATCTATTATAGATCTAGTATATATATCGAATATCTAGTATATATATATATTATATATCGAAATGTCTGCTCCATACTCTTCATCTGTTGTTTTGTTGTTGGTTTTTTTTTTTTTTTTTTTTTTTTTTTTTTTTTTTTTGTTTGTGGTATTTTTATGTTTAGAATAGATATATATGCGATAATGGGTGCGGGCGACAGCACATGGTGGGGGGGGGGGAGAGGAGTCTGACAAAAGAAAGAGTGAGAATCAAGAGTGAGGCAACAGCACATGGAGAGGAATAAAGTGTGTTTTCAAAAAAAGGATGAGAGAGAGAGGGAGTGGGTGGGGTGCAAAAGGGGAAGTGGCTTCAGAAAAAAAAGAAAAAAAAAAAAGAGGGATGGGGTAGAATATAATAAACATATACAGAGAGAGAGATAGTAAAATAAAAGAAAGGAAAGGAAAGCAGCAGAGGGCTGGACCAGTGATGGCCACGACATGGACGCGGTCGAGCATGGCGTCGGCGAGGCCGCGGACTAGGGGGGTGGCGCCAGGGCCGGAGGTGGCGATGCAGACACTGGGGAGGCCGGAGGCGCGGGCGTAGCCCCCGGCGGTGAAGATGCCGCCTTGCTCGTGGCGGGTGAGGACGGTGCGGAGCCCGTTCTGGGTTCGTTCGGCGGCCCATGACAGAGCTGTGGCCAAAGATCTCATGCTGAAGGGGGCTTCTGTGAAGAAGAATTCCATCATGCCAGCCAAGCTAAAGAGATCAGCCGATCCTAAAAACAAGTATTGCAAAGCGATCCAAAGGAATGTGATGGGAAGAGGCTCAGTGGAGTTCACAATACCAGATTGGACTGCGACCCTTTTTCGCTTTAGTTCAACCAGAGCTGCAACGGCCATGGCCACGATAGAAAGAACTAGCCCTGTCCCAATTCGTTGTAAATGAGTGATACCCATTTCGGTTTTGGTTACTGCCTTGGAAAATGGGACGATGATATGGTTGTAGACGGGTGCGAGGACAATCATGAAGAGGACAGGAAATACAGGTAGAGAAGCTGGTGGAACTCTTAAGGAGCCAATCTTGGTGTTCATGGTGGCTGATAAAAAGTTGGAAACAAAAGGTTGACGAGCAGAGGATTGTGCAGTGGTGTTGGTGGACTCGAATAAATTTCAAGGTATGTGTAGAAAATTTTAGCGGATTAGGGTGAGGTCCGGCGGACGGCTAAGGTGAGGTTGCCGCCCGCCGGTGAAGCGAAAAAATTCTAGGTTCTAAACCCGCTCTGATACCATGTTGAAATTCAATGTATCAATGTATAAAGAGAATTGTATTATTGATTGATGTTATATATTACAAGATTGATGTATATTGTATATTGATTACAACTCCTATATATAGAAGAGAAGGTAGCAGATTGTGGTGGTGCTGGTAGGGGGTGAAGTGGAGGTGGTAGGTAGAGTTGAGTGTGTTAGGTGAAGTGGAGGTGGTAGGTGGAGTACAATTTACATTTACAATTTACATTAACAGAATAAATTAAGAGATTTGAAAATATTATATATTTTTTATCATATTTATTTTCATATATAATGTATAATTCTTTAAGCCTCTTAACATATATGTTCTAAGATCACATATTCTCAAAATTTATATATAGATTAATGTGAAGGCCGCTCATGTGATTATTGTTAATTTTGAAAAATATGTATTGAAATTTATAAAAAGTCTAAAACTAATTTGGAATATGTGAAAAGTATATTAAAATTATAAATATTTTGATATTATGTGCTACTTAGTGAGCTTTGCATCAAAACAAAAAATTTATATATATTTTTTTATCTTTAGTATTATTTTTTTTTTTTTTTGAGTTTGTGGAAAGTATGTAAGAATCTAAAAATTAAATCATTATTAATTATTATTATTATTATTTTTAACAAGTCACTAAAAAAAACTAAAGCAAAAAAAACCAAACATCATATATAATACATAAATATCCATATATTGTGGAGCCTTGATGAAGAAAGATTCCAAAAGGATAAGAATATCGTTCTCTTGGGTTTCTTACCTGGAAGATAAGTTAAAGAAAGCGAGAATATACTTGACCAATGAAATCATATCTTCAATGCAATTCCCCATTTCTATACCTACACATAAACATTAATGGTGTGTTTGGTTGAGGGATTTGAGGGAGGATTTGGAAAGAAAAATAGAAAAGGTAAGTGAAATGAGACTAAAATATGCCTAAATTTCACATAGTTTCACACACCTTTTCCCGTTTCCTTTTCAAATCCCTCTCCAAATCCTCCAACCAAACACAGCATAAGGTTAAGTTTGACATCTTTCAAAAAATTTAAAAAATTAAAAAGTCACTATCCTATTTAAGTCATATCATTTTATTTAAGTCATATCACTTCTCTAACAAATCACTTCAAACCCAATCCAAATCTAACCTATATTTCATAAAAAATCAAAAAGTACACTTATTTAGTCTTCTCAAATTTGACCTAAATGTATCTACACAAATTATCGTAATAGTGTACATCATAGGCTTGAAATGCTCCGAATATTCTGAATGGGGAACCCCTTAGGGTAGTACAATTTTTTTTTTTTTTTTTTTTTGAACATAAGGGTAGTACATAATTCAGGGTGGTTTGTCTTTAGCTATCAACCTCTTTCCGGTTCGGTTTTTCAAACTGAAGCATTCTATAGGGCATATACGAACCTACCCCTTCCCCCACAATTTATATCGATAATTCAAATCGTTTAATGTATGAAATTTATTAAGTATTTTTATTTTGTAAGAAATTATAATAATTATATATCAATAGTTACTTGATTAGATTATATTTACATCAATAATTTATTTTTAAACCATAATTACCGTTGATACAAATTTAATCTAATCAAATGATTATCAATATCCAATCAACGTAATTTTTGTTAGGATTGACTAGTTCTAAACATTAAACGATTTAAATTATTGATGTAGATTTTGTGTTGGGCTTATGAAATCTAACAACATATTCTAATCTAATTTCAAACTGAAAAGAAGCCTAATTGTTGCCATAGAAATGACAACAATGCTAAGAACATAAAAAATAAAGTACATAATGGACAGGTATCTCACAAGAGATAAGTTGTGAGATATCTATGTCTATTTTGTGTCTGGTTGTTGATTTGTTTGTTTGTTTGTTTGTTTTTTTTTTTTTTTTTGTTTTGTTATTGTTGTGTATTTAAATTTTTTTATTTTATTTTAAAAATGATGCAAAATGTTACTAGTCATACGAAAAGTTAGGATTTTTATGAAAAGAATTAATAATTTTTGTGATAGAAATGTAATTTTGGTGATAAAAGTTGTGAATGTTAGAATCACGATATGTATGCTTAATTTTTGTGATAAAAATTATATATTTTTGTAGTAAAAATAATATTTTTGTGTATGATGCATACTATATATATTCATTTTGGGGTGTGCGTCGTAGCTTTTCTAAAAAAATGATACTTAGAGATTATTTTTTTAGTGACTTATTATTTTTTTTAACTTTTTTGAAGATTTAAAAAAAGTTAATATATTTGAAAAAATACTAAAAAGATTATTTTGTGAATGAAAAACAATTGATAGGAGATTTAATTTATTAATTGATAAAAATAAATTATTATTGACTTCTTAATTTTTTGAGAAATTATTCAGTGTGTTTGGTTTCAATTTTCTGAAAATTGATTTTTTTTTATTTTTTTGTTTTAAGTGAATATTTTAAAAATTTTAAGTAATTTTTTTACTTTTTTAGATGCTCCTTACTTAAATGTATCTAAAAACTAAAAAAATTAGTAAATTTTTTAAAGATTTTTTTCACAAAAATTATACTTTTTAAGTGTATTTATGTTAGGTGTGTCTAAAAGTTTAAAAAATTACTTAAAATATTAAAAAAAATTTAGTGAACATAAAAAAAGTTAAATTAATGAAAAATAAATTCTAAAAATAAAAACCAAGCAGTGTGATTATTATTTTTTTTTAGGAAGTCTCCAAACGCTGGTTTCATTGATCAAGATGCGGGAAGGAGTTCTTCACTAGAGGATAATGTTAGGGGTATTAAATTTTTTTATTAAATGAATGATCAAATGTCTCATATGAGTGTGGAGTCTCATGTGAGATATTTGGTCATTTATTTAGTAAAAAATTTAAGATATATAGAGTTTTCTTTCAAGGAATTCAGAACAAGAATTTGTGTTCAGATTTGGTACTTGGTGATTAGTGCAGGACATGGATGCTTTGTACCCTTAAACCACTTAATAATTTTCCAGATGGGAGGGGGTGGTATTTCTAGGGCACAATAAGAGCTGTCGTGCCCTTTGGTAGGGAAAATTATTTTACTATATATAGGGTTATTACATGTTTTATATCATAATTTAGGAATTTATTTATATGCATTTATGGTTAAGAAATTAAAATGATATTTGTTAATAATTCATTAGTATTTCCATGTAAATAACCCAATAAAATTAGTAAAGTTCATTGTTTTAGTCATTAGAAGTGAATTTGGTATTGAAACCATTGAATAACTTCTCATTTCATAATATATTTTATGCAGAATTGGTATGGTAATGAAATTTATTTTGATGATTTAAGTTGTTCACTTTTTAAAGTACATTGAATAAAAAATATTTATAAAAACTTAAATTGTTCAGATATCGATAACCCCTTAATTGAATTGCATTATTTAGTTTTATATCACATTTTAAATTATTTTTTCAGATACAAATTCAATTTGATGAAAAGATCATCAATGTTCTATCAATTTAATTTTTTTACAAATATATTCTACTCTATATATCTTTAAAAGTAAATGAATTAAATTATGGAAATGTGCCCAAAACTAAACACCAGTTGCACAACAATTATTGTCATGCCCCTACACAGTAACCATCCCATTCCATCTTATACTATGATGAATTCATTTTATAATTCCAACGGTTGGTTTTATGAGATTTGCCGCAGTCTATATTGATTGGATGGTCCGCAGTTAAATCATCAAATTATATTTATTTAAAAATTATATTATTGCTATTTTTAAAAAAATAAAAAATAACGTCATTTAAATTATGTAATTATTAACATTAGATCAATTTACTCAACAAAAAGTTAGAAGACTCTTTCTTCTTTATCCTACGTTTTACATGTTCTTCATAAAAGTAAAATATTCTCTTAAAACATTTTAACTTTTTACATCTCATATTTTAACTAAAAATCATGTTAAAAAGTCATTTTTCAAACCAACTCATACCTAACTATCGGGGGTGATGACTTAATAGAGAAGGCATCTTTCTCTGCAGGCGTGACCTAAGTTCAACTCTTAGGAGGAGTGAAACACTGGTTCTTCAAGTGGCTCACTTCGGTGACCTCGCTTTGTACTTCGATCGAACCCTGGGCTTGTCTGTAGTGTATGATTGAGCTTTGCTGGTGCCTTGGTGGTGGGTCCCTTCTTATGGGTTGGATTAAATCAGGCTAGCAACTGACTATCTCGGGCCTAGGCTCATGGATGCCGTGATGACATCTCAAAGTATTTTTTTTTTCCCTATTCAAAAAAAAAAGAAAAAAAAGAAAACACCCATACCTGCTACCAATTGCAAGGTTGCAGGGAACAATGCAAGGATAGAGTAATTGCAGTCATTTTTTTTTGATAATCAAGAGTTAAGGCCGGCTTTGACCCAAATCCGGCAAAGTTGTCACTTTGGGCATCAAAAATTTATTAAGATAGGCCCCAAAATATTTTTAGTTATCACACCAATTAATAAAAGAAATTATTTAAATTTGAAAGGTCTCAACAAAATTCGAAAAAGATTTAAAACTAATAAATTGTTGATGTAGTAAATTATTTGAAACTAATAGGTGATTGTTTTTACTCCAAAAAAATCAAAAAGCCTATTGATTTGATGAGTTATTTGAAAAAAATGAATAATTGTTTTCCAAATTTATGAATTGTGTTTACAATATGATTAAATATGTCAGTTACAATTGTTTCTAGAGAAAAAAAGAAAAATCAAATTTAAAATTGAATAAATCTTACCTATGTTACAATAAAGATTGAATGGATTAATAATATTATCCAGTGAAAAATATTTAGTTGATAAGTTGAATTATGTAAGTTTGATTAGCAATTTTACAACTAAAAATCCGAGAATGGTGGTGTTTAAGTGATATTTTGTTACAATTTGTTTATTTTTTATTTAGTACTTGAGTTTAAATTATTTTGAATATTTTTCTTATTGTAAACTTTGTTATATATTTAAGTAAATTTTATGTCCCAAAAAAAAAAAAATTACTAGATAATCTTTTGATTGTAATTTTTTCTTGAACGTATAAAAGGCCCTTATCGAAAACTCGCTTTGGGTCCAAAAAAATGTCAAAACCGACCCTGTCAAGATCTGGGATTGGAAGTTGGAGCCAACATTGGAAGAGTACTTTTAAAATCTATTATTTTAAGTCATGTTTAGCTATTAAAACAAATCGACTCAACTTAAATTTATGAGTGGAGCAATATTAAAACAAAATACAGAGAATATTCATAGTTTATTTGTTATTTTTTTTTTCCTCAAGTTGTGCTATTATTTATTTGTCGACCATAAAAATCATGGTAGGCTTAAAATTTCAAAGAAAGAGAATGTGATAAGCATTTATTGGGATTATGCAGGTATGATGAGTAGTGTTTGGAATTATGTATCATTTTGAATTTCCCATTAAAGCATCTTCAATAGGTTAGCTAAATACATGACTTAGTTTTTTCTCCATTTTATCTCTCTAACAGGCTAGTCATCATGCTTATGTACTATTTTAAAAAAATGAATAGTTTATTTTTAAAGAATAATTGCTGTTTAGTGTTTTAGTGAAAAACGCAATAAATTGATTAGATGATGATTATCGGATAGATTTAATTTTTTTGTAAATGAAATATATAATATGTCTAACAAAATAAATGGTTCGAATTATCAAAACGGGATCCATAGTAAGCCTATCGACCCAAACAACACCTTGGATTGGAGGGAATCCTCCTATTTTATTCACATTTTTTTTAATTTTTCACTTTTTCTTTTCATATTTCTACTTAAATTTATGATTCAAATACAACTTATAATTATTTTCTTGGGATTGAAGTTAGCTTGAGCCAACATTAGAAGGTTTTTTTATTTTTATTTTTAGACTTGAACATTAGAATATTCACAGTACATTTAACAAAATATTTCTCCACAGTTGCTATATTATTCATTGGTCGACTATAAAAATTAAGTAGGCTTAAAATTTTAAATAACTAGAATGTGATATTATTACATATTATAGTATCAATTTATTGGGATTATGTAGGTCTGATAAGAATGGTTTTGAAAAAATGTGATTTTAAATTAATTATTTGAGAATCTTTTCTAGGTTAGCTAACTGGATATCTTTAGTTGTTTTAGCTAGTCTTCTCTTCATTTTGTTTAGGTTAGCCATCTTGTTAGTTATTTTATCTCACATTCTATTGACTAGTTAATAATTTATATTTGGAGAGTCTCAGACTAGTTATATTTGGAGAATCTTTCATACTAGTTAAATATAAAAAATAATTTGTTTTCTCTCTTCTCCTTTTTCTTTTCTCAATGGCATATGCAAATTTAAAAAAATAAACAATTCTTAAAATGATTAGCTAAAAGAAAGAATCTTATTGGCTTACATGCATAAAAAACTAACTAGTTAAAATAAATATTATATCTTGAGAAATTTTATGTGTATACTTTATGCGGCATGTTATGTATTTTTGTAATATATGTTATGTATTTTGTGTTACATGTTACAAAATGTTTTGATAGAATTAAGACAATTTGTGGTTTAAAAATGCAATTATACATTTTGTGGTAATATTATATATACATATATACATATTTTAATGTTACACATTTTTTTATCCAAGCATTTTTTAACAAGTGTAGTCTTTAAAACTGTTATTTATTATAGTGAATTGTAATTAAGTGGCGCCAGTAAAACATTATTAAAGCAAAATATAAAGAATATTTTTTGGAATTTCCTTTCAACTTTTGCTATTATTCATTTGTTGATCATAAAAATCGAAGCAAACTTAAAATTTTAACAAAATAAAATGTGCATAAACGTAATTTATGACCAGTTGTAATATCTTAGGGTTGAATTACTACTCTTTTGGGACCAAAAGTTTTGTTTTAAAAATAAACTTTTTTTGGATTAAGTTATTTTGTCCTTAAAAGTATATTTATTAATGACATTTTTAAAATTTTGTCTTAAAAGCTCATTTTTTGACTTTTGAGGATGATCTTTTAGCGGTTGTCTTCGTAACAATTGAAATTAGTCTCTAAATATTTTTTGCAACAAAATTTATATTGTTAGAGGAAAAAAAATTTTGATTTCTAAAACTTTTATATATTGTAGTGATTATTTGAACTGTCAAAAATAGATCATAAAGGCCCATTTCAAAAAGGAACATACTTATCACTCATTTTTTCCGAGGTAAACACAACAAAATGAATAAATTACGATTACTAGATCGATTTAATTTTTTTTAGTGATGAAATATATTGAGAGTTCTACAAAATTAACAATTTTGGTTAATGAAACATAATCTATGTTGAGTCCCATGAACCTCTTAAATCCTCTCCAATTCAAAATTTTAAACTTTAAAATAACTCAGCCTTATTCTAAGTTGTGTTTAGAACTTTAACCAATAAAAACACATCAATCTTATCTTTAACTACTTAACAACTACTGAGTGGAACCAATAGGACATTATTAAAACGAAATATAAAGAATATTCACATCACATTTGTTGGAATTTCCCTCGAGTTGTGCTGTATTATTTATCGATCATAAAAATTAAAATAGGCTATAAATTTTAATGAAAGAGAATGTGCATGAGCATAACAGTTCAATCTATCTTAAATACGTTCTGTTTGGAATATGCTTTGCTTGTGGATTGAGTTCGTATTTCGCTTGTTTGGAATATGTTTATTGATTCATGTTATAGGATCACTTTTTTGTTGGGATTGTTGTTAATTCATGTAAGTTGTCTTACATGAATTCTTCTATTTTTTCCACTTTACCCATGTCTATCGGATATAACATGAGTAAAGGTGTAAAATATGTGTCGGATACTTGTACCCAATTTAGACACTCGAATCCTTTAATTTGTTACAATATATGAGAAGAAGAAACTCACATTTACCAATAAAGCAATATTTTTAGCCTCACATGAATTAAATATAAAAATTTCATATTTTTCTTGAATCGTATTCAATTTCAAATATATTTTTATATAATTTATAACATTTCATCCAAGAATATGTGTATATGACGTATCTCCATATCTATATCCAATTTTGGATACGTATTTCAAGATCCTAAGATTTAAATTTATGAAAGTTTGACACTTCAACACAATAGTGCTTTTAAAGTTTATTATTTTAAATTGTGTTTAGAACTTTAACTATTACAAAAACAAGTTAATCTCATTTTGAACTATGTAAAAACTGTAATTAAGTGGAATCAATAGGACATTATTAAAACCAAACACAAAGAATATTCACATCATCTTTGTTGGAATTTCCCCCAAGTTGTGCAGTTATTATTTGTCGATCATAAAAATTAAAATTTAGGCTAAAAATTTTAATGAAAGAGAATGTGCATGAGCATAATTTTGTGACCGGTTATAATCTGTCTTAAGTTCGTTTTGTTTGGAATATACTTGCTTATTGTTTGGAATATGCTTATTGATGCATATTATAGGATCGCTTTTGTCGGGGTTGGAGTTAGTTCATGTATGGCAATAGTGCTTTTGAAATTTATTATTTTAAATTATGTTTAGAACTTTAATTATTAAAAACAAGTCAATTTCATCTTTAACTATGTAACAATTGTAATTGAGTGGCACCAGTAAGACATTATTAAAATGAAGCACAAATAATATTCACACAATGTTCATTGGAATTGTAATTGAGTGACACCAGCAAGGCATTATTAAAATGAAACACAAAGAATATTCACATAATGTTCGTTGAAAATTCTCTCAAGTTGTGCTATTATTATTTGTCAATCACAAAAATCAAAGTAGGCTTAAAATTTTAACGGAAGGAAATGCCCATGGGCATTATTTTGTGACAAGTTCTAACCTCTCTTAAATGTCTTCCAATTAACCCTTTTGTGTGGAATATGCTTGCTTATAGATTAACTTCACATTTCACTTATAGGAGATATGCTTATTGTCGCATATTATAGGATC
The DNA here is from genome assembly GCF_055761805.1 of Camellia sinensis. Classification (NCBI taxonomy): domain Eukaryota; kingdom Viridiplantae; phylum Streptophyta; class Magnoliopsida; order Ericales; family Theaceae; genus Camellia; species Camellia sinensis. The sequence continues at coordinate 155,017,517 of NC_138970.1, forward strand.
ATTTTGTTGGAGTTGAAGTTAGTTTATGCAGATAAAATAATACTTTTGAAATTAATTGTTAATCTAAATTGTGTTTAGAACTTTAACTATAAAAAATAAGTCCATCTCATCTTTAATTATGCAACAACTGTAATTGAGTGACACCAATACGGCATTATTAAAGCAAAGCATAAAGAATATTCACATCATATTTATTGGAAATTATGGGTGTTGATATCTGACCTCACAATCACAGAGGGAACTTAGTTGAAGAGCACGTGGTAGAATAAATTAAACCAAATACTTGCCAACTAAGAAGACAAGAATACCATGGTGGCTCGTCCACCCAGAGGTATTCCGACGATTAAGTCAGTCAACTTACCACTTAAGAATATCAAATAAGTACTCAATGCCCAAGTCAAAGTATACCTTTAGAACTATGAGGTACTTTATTTTTATAGCCAATAGTGCCCTCGTCCCCTAGACCTCGTATTTCATAGGACTCAAGTAAAATACTTATCTCGGACTTTTAGTTAGATAAGGATGAATTACTCAATAGCTTTATCCTTATCCGAACTAAGCGCATCATTTATTTATGACTCTTATCCTCTATTCAAATATCTCGGATTTCAGTATTACCGTATTATATCTTGGCAATACCGCAATCATCTCGATAATCTGACTCGTCCATGTGGCACCTCAGCCAACACCTTGGCGGCACCTCGACCACATGGCACAACCTATATCCAAATTCTCCCGAGTTGTGCTATTATTATTTATTGATCACAAAAATCAAAGTAGGCCGAAAATTTTGACGAAAAAAAAAAATGTGCACGAGCATTATTTTTTGACAAGTTATAGTCCCTCTTAAATGTCTTGAAAGTAGCCCTTTTGTGTGGACTATGCTCGCTTATAGATTGAGTTCACATTTCACTTGTTGGGGATGTGCTTATTGTTCATCTTATAGAATCACTTTGTTGGGGTTGTAGTTAGTTCTTTTGGTCAAAATGGTAAATGATTGTTGTACGGGGAGGAAATAATTCTCCTCGTATAATCCTGTTAACCAAGTCCACGCTCCTCCGTACGACGTCGCTTTCTCACCTGAAAACACAAACGTGAGCTAGCCGGCGGGTGTGTGCCGGAAACCTCTCCGATGCCTAAGTCAGTAACTTGACAGATAGACAAAAGCTGTATGTTCTTAGAAAATTTGTGTTCAATTACCTCCTCCAAGGTGATGTTTGTGAGCTTTTATAAGTTTCCCGTGGCACAATCCTAGTAAGACTTGTATTTCTCCATGCAGAGTCCTCCTAGGATTCATACTTCTAAGGATAATGCTTATCCTTTTACACCCTCCCCCACTGCTTAAACCAAGTGGGATGGTTTTTACTTTGGCCGAACTACTATATGACCGAAATAAGTTTGGCTATGCAGAGCCACTGAATAAACCGAACTCATCCTTAGTTCGGTCCTTGTATTTTCCCTTTCTTATCTCAGCTTTCCATGCAGAACCCATGATGCGGTCTTGGACCGAACCAACGACTTTCGGCCGGTCTAACCCCAATACCGGTATAACTCCAAGTTGCTTTCGGACCGAAGTATCTTTTACAGTCACTGTGCCGAAGTAACTTTGTCTCTCTTAGGCCGGAGTAGCCTTGCCTCTCCTGGGCCGGAGTAACACTGCGGCCTTTTCTGGGCCGGAGTAACATTGCGGCCTTTTCACCAAGTTTTTGGTCACTTTGGGCCACAAAGCCCATCTCATAGCTCGGCCCAATTTTTATCAAAAATCACCCTCTCAATTGTATAAATATATATAAAAAGAATACTTCTAAAATTAATTGTTAATTTAAATTGTGTTTAACATTTTAGCTTCTAAAAATAAGTTAATCTCTTCTTCAACTAATGAATGAGTATCATTGTGTGAAATTAGTGTAGGGTATTAATGGGCATGGCCCAGAAGGGCCTAACCCTTGGCTGCTATGGGTTCCCTAAATAATTATTTGATTAGTTATCATCATAGAGCCAGTAGAACGGGCCCAACACCAACCCTGATAGAGAACCCACGACAGTCAAGCCTAGGCACCAGTTGGACACGTGTCAAGCATGAGTCCAGCGACGTGGCAGACAAAAATTTTGCAAAGTTATTGAACCCATGCGCCAAGTATTAAATGAGACTACTAAGGCATTAAATGCAATAAGACCTCTCACTCTGAAGCATAGGGAAATGGCCATGGTTGACGACAAGTAAGTGGCGGATTTTCAGACAATGGAACATCATGAATGGATAAAGAAATGATTAACAAGAGATATAAGGAAGTTTCTGGGGAACGCTTAATAACAAATAACTCTCTCTCCCTCTCCCTCCATTGCTTAGCGCAAAAATTTCTCTAAGGCTTCGTTTGTTTAGAGAGTTAGAGGGGAGATTGAGATTCGTAGTGAGGTGAGACCCACTAATATTGTGTTTGTTTTGAGAGATGGGGAGGGGATTGATAGTGAGCTCCGGATTAGGATAGGCCTCCCCAAGGAGATTCGGATGGGCCTCTAGGACTTGGTATTAGAAAAATAGTTCGGCGGACTAGAAATTTTTTATTTATATTTATTTTTTATTTTATTTTTTACATGTCGGGAATTTTTTTTTGAAAATTAATGTTTAATTTTTTGTATTTTTTGTTAAGTAAAAATTATTATTTTATTTGTTTTATTTTTTTTGAAATTTTTTTATTTTATTTTTATTTTTTAATTTTTTTTTACATGTTGGGCATTTTTTTTTAAAATATTAATGTTTAATGTTTTTGTATTTTTTGTATTATTTTATATTTATTTAAAAAAAATAATTTAACAATCTCTACACTAACAACTATTATCAAAACAAACATAATTTTACTTAATCCCCTCACTATCAATCCCCTTCATTCTACCTCTGAAAACAAACGGGGCCTAAGTTCCTTCCCTCGCCGTCTTCTTCATCTAATTTGATTGTCGGAGGGTCCGTAAGAAGGAACCATCTATTTTGAAACCTTTTTACTGGACTTGTTGTAGGTGTGATCAGGAAAACGAAGGACAACCAACTTGTGAAATGCTTGGATCAGTCCGATCCACGCCCTACCAACCCAACTGCATTACTAGGTATTATTAAAAAGAATTATAAAGAATATTCACATTGAGTTGTGATATTATTCATCTATCAATCCTAAAAATCAAAGTAGGCATCAAATTTTAACACCCATTTAAAATAAACATCTAGCAATTGCATTATAAAAATGGAAGTTGATGAGGTAGGAGAACGTTAAGGAAATAGTTGTTCCATCAAATTTTTAATATTAAACCCAAGGGTATTATACTGACCCCAATATATTTTCTATGTAAAAGACGACAATGTGCATGAACATAATTTTTTTTTTCCACCTCTCTTCTTCTATTCTTTTTATGTTTTTTGTTAAGGACAATTTTATCATAAAAATTCTTAATAATATCACAAAAATATGTAATTTTATTTATAAATCACAAATTATCGCAATTTTATAAAAGGAATACGTAATAATTGTCACAAAAAATATATAACAAAATACATATGATATGCATCTTTTGAGAAAAATTTTCTTTTTTTAAATATTAAATAATCAAACATGTATCACAATTAGGGATGACCATTTTAATCCGATCTAAGGGGGCCTGCCCATATACCTGCCAGAATAAGGCGGATTTTACCCGCTCCGACACTTATATGAGGCGGGGGTGCCGGCAATGGAAGTGGGGCGGGGGCGGGGGCGGGGGCAGGTATCATCTCCACCAATCCAAACCTGACCCGATAGAATTAATAATATATAAATGAATAATATATATCTATATATATAATATCGTTAGATATAAAAAGGAATATTAAAAGCTTGTAGTTTTATTTAAGGAAAATTTACCCATAAGTCCTAGTTTCTGAAAAGTTGAACCATTTAGTCTTAAAAGTTTTCTTATGCTCCATTTAGTCCCATTTGCACATCAATCTAATGTTCGAAACATTAATCTGATATTCGAAATCTAATGTTCGAAACATTAATCTGATGTTTGAAACATTGTAATGGGACCTTTCAGTCTATAAGAAAACTTTTAGGACTAAACAGTGTATAAGTTATTAATTTGAGATTCATTGGTGCATCTCCCATTATTTAAATATAAATAAATAATAGTTCTAAAACTCTCACTGTTTATATATATAAAAATAAAAAAAATTATTTAATATGTTAAAAATTTGAATAATTTTTAATTTTTTTAACTATTTAAAATGCGATCAGAAATCTGCGAGTATTGAATATTCGGCGGGGATGAAATTTGTCCGCGGAAGCAAAAACGCCCCATGCCATCCCCAGTCACAATAGGCCATAGGCATTCTACAATTCACATGTAAAGTTAGTGAAGTCAATGCACTCACAAAGAAAAGAGCAAATTAAATCTTATAATCATCATGACAATCCAAATTTCTGAATATAAAATTGTCAAGCAAATTTGAGTAATATGCAATTTACAAATAGTAAAAGTAATACAAAAGCATCATTATTGTAGTATATATTATGCATTTGGGACAAAATTACTTTGCGAAGATGAAATATTTTTGTTATTAAAGATATTATTATTATATTTCTAACGATTAAATTAGATATTAGTAATGAAATATTACTTTTTTGGGATGAAACTATTTTCTCCCGTTAGTGACATTTTAAAAATTTTATTGCTAAGACTTATTCTTTTTTTTAAAAAAAAAACTTTTTAAGAAGATATTTTAATGACCATTCTTGAATTATGTCAAATATTTTTTGCAACAAATGTTTATTTTAGGGGACAAAAAAGTTTAGTCCTTAAAATTCTTTGTTATAGTACAATCCAGGAAAAAGGCCAAAAAAAAAGAAAAAAGAAAAAAAAAAGAATTAATGCCCACTAAAAGGGTGAAACCATGATTTGTCAACAATTTATAGTTTAAAACAAATTCTTATGCTAACCATGCGAAGTGTATTGTGTTGAGTTGACATGATTAATAGTAAATTAGGTCAGTATCATAATAATTAACATATTTAATTAAATGAGTAATGTTAATATTGTAATAACACTCATATATAAAAATTTTAATTGCACATAATCTGATCAAAAGTCAAATACAATTGAGACATACCTCCCACAAACTTGATGACATCTATCTCGTATAAGAAAATTATGTCTAACTCTACACCGAGATGGATAAGAAAATTATGGCCGATTCTACACCGACTACATGCCGGTGCTTTTACGAGCTTGGTACCAAAACGCGGGAAAGAATGATGCATGGTTTTAGCTGTCCTTTTGGAGGAAAAATTAAGCAACCGAGTTTTCTTGGTAGGGACACCTAATATTTGCACCCACAAAAAACATAAGAATAATAAGTCATCAGATCTGAAACTTTTTCATTGCTTATTAAATGTTTGAATTATATGTATGTACTTGCAGAACAAGAATGCCAGATAGTCAGGATTCTCATGTGGTCGTTGGTTGCTCTTTGCTGGATGGACGTGAAATGCTGGATCTAGACTTTTCTTTACAATATTTACTTTCTCTCAAAATTAAAATTTGACTAGTTGTTCACAATTTTTTTTTTTAAATAGAAAATCCTCATTCTCTTCTGTAAATTCAAGACAACGCTCTTTGCAAAGACCACCAAGATGCCTTGTTGTTCGTTCTGAGTCAGAGACCATAACTTGAGAACTTGTCCCGACCTTCCAAGACAAGTTTTGCTTAAGTCAGGATCGCGTGAAGTATTAAACTCACACCAAGTATTATAGTAACAATAACTTGGGACTAACCTCCTAACTAATTACGTTACGCCTAGAAGATTGGCCCAAGAAATTTCAAACTTAAGATCTGAGATCTTAACCTTCAAACCTTTACCAATTGCGCCAATTGTCTTGGGTTAATTTTTTTATTGTTTGTCAAAACTTTTGTTAAAATTTTTACATTCTCGAACTTTGTGTCAAATATGGAGCAATTTGACAAAGCTCTCTCTTTTATACCTACAATGTAGAGGTGATCGAAAATAATTCATGAGACAATTTGACCATTTAATGGCAAAACAATAATTCGATTGATTTTGTAAAGTCATTGAATTAGGCATAAAACAACCATTTTTGATCTAAAAGGGCCCAGCAAGTTAAACTCATTGCTTTGAGGTGACATACGCTGAAAGATGAATAAATTTCATCCTTAAAGCTTCCGAATCAAGAAATTTGCTATATTTGAAAAAATTTTAAAGACTAATTTTGGAATATAAATAAATTTAATTTTTTCACGGTTTTTTCTAGGAAGCTTCTACTACATTCTAGATCCCAAATTCGAATTTGCTATTTTTTGGCAATTTTCTAATTTTATATATTCTTGGCCCAATTTGAGACATGAATAGTGGTTTAATCACCGAACAATGTTCCTTATAAATTAAGATGTAGGCTTAAGAACCTTGTTTAGGAACAAATTATTTTAGTATTTTAGTATTTTTTTATGAAGAGATATGCATAAAAATAGAAAAAGTAATGTGATAACTTATAATAATTTTTTGACTTTTTAGCTAAAAATTTAATTCTCAAACGATGCCTGATTTTGAGTAATAAAATTTCAAAGAGTTGTTCTCATTTTATATTGTTCCTAATTTTTCATTATACAATAATAACATTTCAACCGTGTATACTAAAATTTAATTTTGACATTTCAATTTGTCCATTTTGCCATTAATCACATATTATTTTTCTTAATTCTTGTTTTTTGTTTTTTGTGTTAAATTCTTAACCACTAGCATTAGTCTAAAAGAAAAGAGAATGATCCTTCCTTGTAAAGAAACATATGAATCATATGAACCAAAAGTTAAATGTAAGATATTGCCATTTATTTACCAAACACATGCCTAATTTGCCTTTAATGTAAACCAAACACTTGCCTTCACTATGGCAGATATTTATCCTCTATGTTCGGCTTATATCTTACGCAGTCTCATTTGGGGAGGTGACACTACGTCAAAATTGAGCTTTAGCGGCGGTTTTTTACTGCCGTTAAAGGATGTAAAACCGCTGTTAAACTCTTTAACGACCGTAATTTAGGACCGCCGTTTATACTCGTGTCGGAAAAGGTAAACCGTCGTAAAAGACAATAACGAAAACCGCCGTTAAAAAAATCGCCGTTAATGCCCTGTTTTGACGTAGTGTGACTTGTTTTTTATTAATTGATTTTTTAAAAAATATATATATAAAAAAAAGAGAAACAATATGGCTCAAATAAATCAATAAGTTAACTTTTTTTTCTAATTGTCAAAATAGGCTATAATTTTTGTTCTTCTAAATATTTTGACATGTGATTAGTATTTTTTATTTATTTATTATTTTTTTTTGCACCTCTCCTTATAAGATGAGTGCACAACCATTTTAGTAGTCAAACCTATTAAATAACTTTTCACTTTGAAATACATTAATTTGTATACAAACTTTGCTAGCATAATTTTAAAAAAAAAAAAAAATTATATATAAGAACACCACCAACGACTTATCTATTTCTATTTTTTAAGCCAATTTTGAAGTCCCATTCCAAAACACCGTTCTAGGAGCTTCCCTAAGGATCTCCCCATTATAAGAAATCGCTGCATCTCATCAAATGTAACTAGTCATCATAGCACACTTCCTAAAAATTTCAATATTAAAAAATTGGAAAAATTATTATTAAAAAAAAAAATTCAATTTTGACTCTTATACAAAATAAATTTCAAAATTTTAAATGTGTTAATTTAAATCTTAAACTTTTGATTTTTTTTAATCAAATTATTTGTCTATTTTCGCTAAATAAAACTCATAAAAAAAAAAGAATATTTTAGTTGTTTAACTCAACAAAAAGAATATTTTAGACATTTTATATATACCTAATTAAGTTTAATAACTAAAATGCTATTTTTCTATCAATTTTATTTAACAAAAATAGCACGATAGTTTAGATTGAAAATAAATAAAAAAATATTAGTATTTAAATTAATAAAATTAAAACTCAGGGTTTATTTAGTTATAAAGGTCAAACTCTATTTTTTGGGGGTGTAATTTTCCCCTTTTTTTTTTTTTTTAAAAACCATATCCAATTAAATAATGACTTCCACCATTCAAATAAATTTTTTTAAAAATAATATTTAAATAAAATAGAAAAAATAAATAACATTTTTGGAAATGTTGGTTGGATATGTCGTTCTTTAAAAGAACTAGTTTTTTGACTAAAATTTGAAGGAAAAATAACAGAGTTTTGTTAGAATGGTTCCTCATGTAATGTTAATAAATAGGAAAATCACACACAAATGGAATTTTCATTCAAAAAAGAATTGTATGAATGTGTTATTTTGAAATTATGAGCTAAAATGATGAATGTTTCCATTTAAAATAAAAAGGGCACAAAAAGTCATATTATTCTCTATAATATATATATATATATATATATTGTATATATAACACTATTCATTATTCATTCTTCATTTGCCATTTTTGTTTTGTTTCTCTCTAAAGGTTGGGCACAATTTAACAGTTCAATTTTTTTATACCTTCCAAGAAATAAAAAAAAAAATAGTTTCTAATTAGTTTTTGGGATTTGTTTTAGTCAAATTAATTTCTAATTTTTTTAAATAAAAGTTCAGAAAAGGAGAATTTATGGTGCACCAGCAAAGGAGAGACAAGACACTATCAGAGCTTTTAATCACAAAATATATCAGTGTATATTATTCTCATATCCAGCATAGCTTGGATTATTCAACTTCAATATTTAATTGTCACTGTCAAATGTATCCAACATCCTCTAAATGTTACAACAAAAACACAAAACCTTTAAAATTTGAGATTAAAAAAAAAAAAAAAACTTCACTACGTCGATGTCTCTCTACTGTTATGTCAAATACCTGAAGATTACAGACAACATTGAACGATTTGTTACAAAATTTCTACATCAATCTTCTTCACACAACAAAGATTATAATGCCAACGAGGCCGTGGTGGTATGCGTGGAGGATGAGCTAGCCGGGGAACTAGAATGACCTCTACCCTCACTATGGCTTGCCCTTCCATCTGAATGCAATTGCTTTGATTGCTTTTCTTGTTGCTGCTGCTGCTGCTTCTGCTTTTGTGGTGGGGGTGGTGGTGCAGCTATTGGTGCATAGATTCTATTCGGGCTGGAAACTCCGGAAGCTTCCTTTGATGCGGCAGCTGTTTCCACCGCAGCCGTGTATTCTGGTGGCGGGACCCAGATTCCTCCCACCACCACAAACTGGGGAGCTTGTTGATTATTGCTATGGTGAATTGAAGGAGTAGGTGATCTTCTTGAATGCAGCCGGTATTTCTGTTACCAAACAAATTTAGGTTTAGGCATTGATAATGTAATTGCACAATGATATATATAACAAAGTGTTATATTGTATACTTGATCATTTGATATGGTTACTTGTTCAAGTCATTCAAATTTTAGGCTACCTCTATTGTCAACAATAGATAAATTTGTATGATGCTACTTGAGAAGTTTGTCTAAGCTAAGGCAAGTGTCACATTCTAGTGTAAACAAACAAATTGATGTTCAAATGAAACTAAGGAAAGCTTATCCATAGATAGCAAAACCAATTCAAGTAATCAAGCAGCAATAAAATTTGTACCATCTAAGAAAATTTGAAATCATTAATAATAATTCTATGGAACCTCTATTGGGTATTTCGTCTGTGTAGAATAAGAATGTCTTTTAACTTGGTAAAAAACAAAAACTACATAACATTTGACATTACCGACAATAATTGTATGAAGTCTCTATTAATTATTCCGTCACTGTGTTGAATACGAATGTCTTTTAGCTATGTGAAAAGAAAACCTACTATAATTCCACCAAATCAAAATATGTTATCCAATAAAATTTGACATCTTGAAAAGTAATTTTATAACACGCTTGTTAGGTATTCCGTCACTGTGTTGAATACGTATGTCTTTTGTGTCTGTGAAAAAGAAACTGCCATAATTCTACTAAATTCATATATATTATCCAATAAAATTTGACATCCCGAATAACAATTCTACTGAAACCCCCATTGGGTATTCCGTCCCTGTATTGAATACGAATGTCATTTACCTTAGAAAAAATAAATACCAAAACTCTACTATCAAGATATGTTATCCAATAAAATTTGACATCCCAAGTAATAATTCTATGAAACCCCTATTGGGAATTATGCCTTTGGATATTCTGCCGTTGTGTTGAATACGAATATCTTATATCTCTGTAAAAAAAAAGATATCATAATTCTAATAAATCCAAAAATACATTGTACAATAAAAATTTAGCATCCAAAACAACTATTCTATGGAACCACTATTGAAAATTCCGCCACTATGTTGAATACGAATGTTTTAATTTCGTTAAAAAAAAAAAACAATAATTCTACTAAATCAAGTATGTAAAGGCATTTTCACCGTACATTAATAAAACTTCCTTTGATATCAAGTGCTCCAACAGAGAGTTTTGTAGTTTCATCAAAATTCTGGATTTGATGACCCGTTAGAAGAGCAAAAAAGTAAGTTTTTTTTTATCAAATTTAAATTTGATGATGAATTTAATGAACATTGAAGATGACAACATTCAAAGAAACGAACTGAGCAAAAAAAACAAAGCAAATCAAAGCAATTGTATACTAACCTGTAAATGGCTCTTGACTTCATCATTTGTAAGCCCATCAACCTTCATAAGCTCTCTAATTTGCTTAGGTGTTGCGACTGCCCAAAATTTAATCACAAAACATGTCAGCAAATCATTTCAAACACAAACACAAAATCAATTAAATATATAAACAATCATATTTAAATATATTTAATTTAATCACATGATGTACATACCATGAGAACCACCAAGCTGTTGAAGAGCATGTAAAAACCTCCTATGCAACTCAGGGGACCAACACCTTCTAGCCTTCCTCTGAGATTGTCCTTCCTTCTCTTCTTTCTTTCCACCACCACTAGCACCACCATCACCGCCACCGTTTTCTGCGGTGGAGCTCGCCGCCGCGGCCGGAACAGAAGGATCTTTTGTTGGGATAGTCCCAACATTGTTTTCTTTCTTAAATGGATGAAAAGCACCACCTCCATTTCTCTTCACTTCCATGATTGAAACCTTTCTTGGTGATTCCTACAACAATAAATTTTCCAAAAATATTTAAAGCCAAATTAACTAAGACCCAATTGAGTAAAAAGTAATTGGATTAATTGATATATATTTTTTTTCTTTTTCTTTTTTTAAGTACCTGTTTGGTGGGTGGATCTGGGGTATGATTCCACAACTGGACAGATCTAAGCCAGTCAGATTTCTTTGATAATTTGTCAATGCTCCTATTATCATCATTGTTATTGATTTTTGATTTTTGAGATTGTTGTTCATTATCATCATCATCATTATTATCTTCACAATCACAAAATGAATTCTTCTTAATTGGTATAAATTCCTCCAAAACAGGGCCTTCAGTTGATGTCTGCTCAGAACATTCAGATTGGCCATGAAAGCACTCTGTGCTTGTCCCTGACAACTGTTGCTTACAAGCCTCAATCGCTTTATATAAAAAAAAAAAAAACAACAAAAACAAAAACAAAAAAGAAAACAAAAACCCATCAAAATTCACACACACAAAAAAAAAAAAAAGAGAGATAAAAAACCCATTAAATTCAGAAAAATTGCAAGAATTCCCAAATGGGTATCTTGATGATCCCCATACCTTGAGCCACAAGCTCTAAACACAGAGGAAGCTCGCGCTGGAACACCTGAATCTTACGATGCTCCTCTTGAAGAGCCTCAATATATTCTTGACATTTCTGCATTTTCTCTGCATGATTATTATGTTGATTGTGATTGTGACTATCGCTGATCATTGTGGTTGGTCTGTAATGATTTTCAGTTTGAAGTTTTTTTCTCAGATGAGAGGAGAGTTATTATAAGAAAGAAATTGAGATGAGAGAGAGGTGTTTTTGTCAGGAGCATAGAGAGATCCGGAGAAAGGGAAAGTGTTGAGAGAAGAATAAGGGATCTAAGTAGAATCAGGAAAAGGAATAAACTTGGGATACAAGCAAATATATATTAAAAAATATGTATAATTTTAGAGAGAGAGAGAGAGAGAGATGGAGGTGAAGAAGACATGGGAAGGAAGAGATCGGAGGGTGGTGGATGAGGGAGGAAGAGAAGAAGAGAGAGAGAAGGGTCGAAGTCGGGGCGTCGCGTACAAAAAATGAATCTTTGATGGGTAGGATAGGATAAGGGGGTAGAGAGAGAGAGAGAGAGTGTATGTATGTATATATGTATGAATATGTATGTGTTAGAGAGAGAGAAGGAGAGAGAGAGAGAGAGAGAGAGAGAGAGTGTAATTATGTGGGGAGTGGTGGGGGGTTGAATATTCGAGGGACTGATTCCATCGTCGTCGCTTGTGTGTGGGCCGGTAATGACATCACCCATTTCAATGAGATAAGATCGATGACCCTCTCTCTCAAATGCATGTATCATGTTCTCATCTATTCTCTCTCTAGAATTATGGAAAATTATTTATTTTGTTTATTTTTTTTAACAAAATTTTTTTAAAAATAATTTTTATTTATTTTTAGTAAATTTTAATCAATTTTTTTAGGTATTGTTGTGGCCCGTGATATTCACTACGGGTCTTATTTTAATAATCTAAATAGTTCATTTTATTAAATATTTTGTGTAATTTTTTTTAATGACACATTTGATAATCGTAACTTATTCAATTTATCGTTTTTGTTGTAAAAAAAAAGGAATGATAATTGTGTTTTTAAAAATAAAACATTAATTTTTTGGATTAAAAATGCAATGAATTCAATCGGTTATGACTAATGAATCAGTATAATTTTTTTGTGATATATAAAGTGTCTAATAAAATGAACGATTTAAATTATCAAAATAACACTCGTAGCGGGTCCCATGAACTCCAATGAATCTTGAACTAGAAAGGATTCTCCTCATTTTTAAAATTTTTAGATACATCTAATCTAAATGTAAATTTTTATTTGTCTCCAATGAATTTTTTTAATTTATATTTTAGTAAATTTTGAAAACCGATGTTTAGTTTGGAATTTTTAAAAATAATATTCTAAGTATTTAATTCGATTTTTTTTTTCAGTGAACTTTTTTAACATTTTAATCTATTTTTTTACTTTTTTATATATACTTAAAAAGTATAATTAAAAAAAACATAAAAAATGTACTAAATTTTTAAATATTTTTGTATTCAATAAATTTTAAAAAAAATTTTGCCCAAAATTTATACTTTTTAAGTACATCTAGATTAAGTGAAGTAAAAACTACTATAAAAAAAATTAATTAAATTTGTTAAAAATTACTATAAAAAAAATGTGAACTAAAAACTCAAAAAATTGTTATTGAAAACTCCAAACCAAACCTAGAGAATTGTTTGATTTGATTTTTCAAAAACTATTTTTAGACAGTCTTTTTTTTTGGAGTAAATTACACTTTACCCTCTAAAGTTTCACCTATTTCTCACTTTAACCTTTTAAGTTTGATTTTTTCCACTTTAGTCCTTCATATTTGCAATCTTTCTCAATTTGACCTTTTAAGTTTGATTTTTTCTACTTTGGCCCTTCATGTTTGCAATCTTTTTCACTTTACTCCTAAACTAACTTCCATTCAAAAAAAACTAATAGAATTTGTCATATTACCAACACATCAGCTCTATGTGTAATGTAAAAAATTCACTAAATATGCAAAAAATGAAAAATAAAAAACAAAAAAATAGAATTTTTTTTTAGTCTTTAGTGATTTTTTTTTTTCAAATTTATTCATAAATATTATTACATTATAGATGCATCTACATTAGATGCACCTAAAAAAATAAAAACAAATTTAATTAAAAAAAAGTTTATTAAAGATGAAAAAATGACAATATACCGAGTCAAACACCTATATTGTCAATTATAAAATGAAAAGTTTACAATCGTTTTTTTCGTCTTTAATGAATTTTTTTTTATTTTTTTAATTAAATTTGTTTTTAGTTTTTTAAGTGCATCTGAGCTAGATGCATCTATAATGTAATAATGTTTATGAATAAATTTGAAAAAAGATTTACTGAAGACTAAAAAAAAATTTCCATTTTTTTGTTTCTATTTTTTATTTTTTTGTATATTTAGTGAATTTTTTGCATCACACATGGAGCTGATGTGGCAGGTTTTGTTAATTTTTTAATGGAGGTTAGTCTAGGAGTAAAGTGAGAAGGGTTGCAAATATGAAGGGTCAAAGTGGAAAAAATCAAACTTAAAAGGTCAAAGTGAGAATGATTGCAAACATGAAGGGTCAAAGTGAGAATCATTGAAAACATAAAGGGCCAAAGTGAAAATTGGGTGAAACTTTAGGGGGTAAAGTATAATTTACCTTTTTTTTTTCTTCATACTTTAGTAAAAAAAAATTATTTTTTTTAAAAAAAATAAAAACTAATTTCATGAGAAAAAAAATAAAAATGAAGACTATGTTTGGTAGAGCTCTAAAACTATGATTCCAGCCTTTGGTTTGAACGTTGTGTTTGGTTTGAGCTCTGAAAACATGATTCCACACCTACTTTTGAAAATAGGTATACCCGGACGTCTCCCCGGATGTTCAACTGGTTGACTAGAACAGTGTTATTTATTTATTTTTTTTTACAATTGGCACCCGTTATTTTTTAAATTATAAATAAAAATATTTTCGGATTTTTTAAAATTTTTTTTTATGAATTTTGAATAGAATTTTGAGTTGTGTGTTTGGCTATAAGTTGTAAATTTTTGAATCAAATATCATATATCATATCAAAAATTTCAAATTCAATTCAAAACTTTTTTAAAACTCTTTTGAAAATTCATAATCAAACAAAATTTTCACACTCAAATTATAATTTCAAAACTCACAAACTCAAAATATAACAATATTATCAAATTATAATTCCAAAACTCTATCAAACGTTACTGAAAATTTTCCATCATCTTCATATAATTTCACATTTTTTGGGTGGGAAATAATTTTAAAATAATTTTTTGATATTATTTTCGTCCAACTAATTTCTATATATATATATATATATTTTATTTAAAAAATAAAACCAAACATATAAGACTAGTTAGAAATGGATATCATCGGGTGAACTGTGCCTCTGTTGTGCACTTAAAATTGGGTCCCGCCCATGGAGACAAATGCTTTAGTTTATGATCGGAGTAGAGGATACTTGAGTCTGTGAATGTTCATCACAGGTTTTATTTTGATAATTTGAATTGTTAATATGTAAAATTTGTTAAGTATTATATACTTGTAAAAAATCACGTTGATCGGATATCGATTACTACGTGATCAAATCAATTTTGTATAAAAAAATGGACAGCGAAAAAATAAATAGTTGACAAAAATCTGATTCGATGAGATAGTTATTGATATTTGATTAACGTTGATTTTTTACAAGTATATAGTACTCAACGAGTTCTATATATTGAACAATTTAAATTATCGAAACGGGACCTATAATAAACCCCTACGAGCCCAATAGCACCCTTCAAACTCAGACCAAAGGAAACCTCGGCCCTAATGTTAGAATAGTTTGGGCGTGGTATCATTTTCACTTTTAATATTTTTTGTTTTTTTTTTTGGTTTTTATGTATCCAAAAGCAATTTAATACAAAATTAGAAATACTCATCATTATTTACTCTCTCTCTCTTTTTTTTTTTTTTTTTTTCTTGACATGTAAAAACAATGTTAAAAAATTTAAAACAACTTTAAACCGTTTCCATTAAAAAGCGGTGTTTTTTTAAGTTTGAAGAACTATTTTGTCAAATAAGTTTTCATTTTAGCCTTTACTTTTTCCATTTTTTTAATAAAAAAAATTAGAGAACGTAAAAAACAAAAATAACATCAAACATGCATATAATTTTTGTTAATTCCTATTTGTTAGCTGAACTTTTCAGTAATAACAATGGTAAGTGTTAGTATGAGTAAAATAAAAATGATGCAAGAAAAAAAAATTTAGACAAATAACAAAAAATTTATTTTTTGTACTTAACCAACTACTTTTCAAAAGTAAAGCTATACAAACATATTTTTATAAAAAGATGCTTTTGAAATTTATTTTTTGGGGAAGTTTAAATTAATTAATGACAGTTATTTAATTTCATAAAGAGAATGTATGAGGTTTAAAGAGAGATATGAATCACTTTTTTTTTTTTTTTTTTTTTTTTTTTTTTTTTTTTTTTTTTTTTTGGGGGGGGGCGGGGGGTTTGGGGGTTGGGGAGTTTAAAACCCTTAAAAAATTACTCCTTAAATTTATCTTTAATGATGTAAACTATTATATGTTAGATGCTAATTTGTTTATGAATTAACCAAGGCCCAATTCTTTGTCACGTCAGTGTAGGTAATAATTTAAACGTGATATTTTAAGAATCTATATAACATTACTATTAAAAAAATTGATTTTTAATTAATTAATAGAAAAGTACTATATAAACTAACATTTTCTTAAAAATTGTTCATATAAAATAGGAAAATAGGGTAAATTATACGTACACTCTCTGATATTTGATTAAAATATGAATTATCCTATGTGGTTTGGAAAATTACAAATACCTGTCTGTCCAAACTTTTTATTTAACAGAATTAATTGAAAAAAATAAAATTTTTAACTATTCTCCTATAAAATAATAAAATTATCTGAATTATTAATTGAAATAAAATTTTAACATCATTAAAAATTATTAATTAACTTGATGATTTATTAATAAAATAGCCTATTTATTATGAAATTAGAAATCTTATGGGACATAATATAATTTTTAGAATCACAAAAATAATTTATAATTTAAATAAATCTCAAGAGGTGTGTTTATAATTTTTTCTATAAAATACAAGTGAACTGGGACCATTGAACTAACATGAGAAGTGCTACATTAGGTTTTTTTTTTTTTTTTTTTTTTTAAATGTAATATTACTTTAATTATTAGGTAGAAAAGTCCAAAAATCCATTTTTGTCTACCACCTAGATTTTTGCTAAAGCTTTTTGTTATCACCACAATTCACTAGTCATAGCTATAGCGCCGTTTGGTGTAACTATTAAAATAGTTTATAAATTATAACTTAACAGATTATAAATTATAACTTTAATTAAAAGTTATTAATCTGTTTGGTATATCTGTTGAATTATAAATTTAAGTTGCTGAGTAGTGTTTGTTAAATAAGCTCTGAAATAGTTTTTTCAATTAATTTTAATTTTTTTTGTCTACATTTCTTATAAAAAAAAATAATAATAATCTATAGTCCATTTGAGTCTTTTTTTATTTTTTAAAAAATAAAAAATAAAAAAATTTAATAGTATAACCATAAATTAACATGTCTACAGCAGAAGTTGATAATCAAAAGCAAGGGGTGAGTAGCTTCTCAGAATCAGTTTTTTTGAGTTAAAATAAGCTGTTAGAATCAGAAGCTGTTTGAAATAAGTTTAACCAAACAGTTCAAAATAACTTTTTCAAAATTAAAAGCCATAAGTTAACTCTGAAAAACTGAAACAAACACCCCATAATCAGCCTAAACAATTGCTCTTAAACCCCCATAATTGCAAAGAAATTTCACATCAATTTCAATTGCATATTAAATAGGCAGGTTGTCTTTCTTAACCTAACTTGATTAGACCTTATTTGGGTTTATCCATAAGATCATAAGGGATTCATTGTCCATACTTTTGTTTTGTTTTATTTTATTTTTTATTTGGGTAAATTACACTAATTTTTCTTGAAATTTAAAAAAAAAATTACAATAAGTTCTACAATTTTAAAATAATTATATTAAACTTTCTTAAAATTTTAATTCACATAATAGTTAGTTATATTTTCATAAATAATCCATTATATTTTTATACTATTTGTATTAATTTAAGTCTTTTTAAATTTACTAAATGAAAAATCAGTATAATTATATTAAAACTATAAAATTACTTATTTAAATCCTAATTTATTTAAACCTTAAACCCTAAATTATTTATTTATTTATTTATTTTAAACTTCAGTGGATGGTAATGTAATTTACTCTTTTTTTTTTTTTTCTTTTTCTTTTTAAAGTACAAATTGACCAATTAAAAAGTGAGTTTGTGACAAGAACCATGGTCTCTATCTCACCGTAGACTGTTTCTTTAAACATTTCTAGAACTCATAGGTGGGATGGGAATATACTTTGGAAGGTGAAGAATCATGAGAGCGTTCAAGTTAGGGGAATGGAATCTTTCAAAGAGAGAGCGCTGTACCAAGCCTGCCGACCAGGGTGGAAGTCATGTCTTGCTAGGGATGAATATTGTTTGGATTAGTTTGGATGCGATAAAATTAGGATTAATTTGTTGTTTATGATTTTATAAAAATTAGAATAAAATTAATCTATTTACATCATGGAATTAATTTGAATTAAATCATTTAAACACGGTTTAGATTGATTTGAAATTACAATTTCACATAATCTCAACATACACACAGAAAATTTGTTAAAACTACTCTAAATTACAAACTTCCCTACTAAAAAACTAGAATAGAATGTGATGCATGGAGCAAACAAATAGAAAATTGGCTAAATATAGCAAAATGAGCAAATATTTTCACTCTACTTTACCAATTAAAAATTAAAGAAATAGGATTTCATAGGAGATGCGGAAATCATAAAACTTATATCTTCAAATAATTATTTTAAGTAAAAAAGATATCGAATACAAACGGTTCAAATCGGTTCTAATCAGGAACTGTGAATTGAAAATTGAAACCAATCCATGAACTATAGTTTCTTAATTTTTCAATCCAGAATCGAATCACGAATTTAAAAAACGAAACCAAACCTACCAAATTGGACTGGATTGGTTCGGTTTTGTGGATTATACGGATTCCTTGCTAAGGATTATGTTTTGTTGAGTTTTATTATATCGTGTCATTTTAGATTCGTATCAAAATTATTTAAAATTAATTTAATTTGTTTATTTTTTTTATATTATTGTATTATGTTATTTTTAGTCCATGATCGATTCGTATTGTGTTAACGTGTTAGTATATTAACTAAAAATATCAAGTATATGAAAGAAAGTTAAAATTTTTCTTCACAAATTAAATTTAATGAAACTAATTTCCATTGAATAAAATTATTCATATGAATATTTGATTTTAACTTAATTTTATTTTCTTAAATTACAAAAAGCTATAGCCTATTATAATTATTTTACTAAATTAACTCAAATAGTAAACAAAGAATATATTACTTTCAATCAAAAACAAAAACAAAACGTTTTAATTTTTTTTTAGTTTTTTAAATGCACCTAACATAAAATGCACTTAAAAAATAAATATTTATTTAAAAAATTTTCTAAATACATAAAAATAAAAAAATTCATTATAGTTTTAAAATTTTTGTATTCATTGATTTTTTTATTATTATTATTTCTCTACAAATATTTTACCTTTAAAAAAAACTTGATTAAAATATGAAAAGTTTAATAAAGACAACAAAATACACACAAATAAAAAAAACCCAAAAATTATATTTAAAAATTCAAAATCAAACATAAATCACACGACCACCTTGACTTTACGTGATGGTGTTACATTCGGTAAATATTCCAAATTATGGAATATCTTTTAGTTAACCCACACTGTTTTGTAAGTATTGATTGCAAAATAATTGCAATATCATAGACAAATTGATATAAAAAATACTAGAGGCCCCAAAAATTCTATCAAAAATTTTACCAAATGTCTCACATGGGTGTGAGACCCACATGGGACCCACATTGTGTGAATCTCACACCTATGTGAGATATTTGGTAAAATTTTTGATAGAATATTGTATTGGTCGTAATGTAATATATTCAAACTACCAAAGCCAAAAGTGTTAGTTATTGGGTGAACATGAATTTTTTAAATTCACCAATCACCAAACAAAAAGTTTAATAGAAATCAAACTAGTATTGACTCTGAACTGACTGTATTAATTATGAATTAGGCTGTGAATCAACTATGAAATAGACACGTATTATATTATAAATTATAGTATAAAATATAAATACAAGAGTGGAGAATTCCAAGGCTCAAAAAATTAAGAATGGAGAATGACATTGGAAGTGTTCAGAATATGAAGTAAGAAATCCACACAAAAATAAATAAATAAATAAAACAGAGAGATGTTTAAACCATGGAAAGATTTTTCAATTATATATTTATGAGAAAAAAAAACATGAAATAAATAAACAAATGACTATCAATGCCACTTTTATCACAAGAAAGCAAGTCTAGATAATATTTTACATAACAGCTAAACAAACTGAAGAAATCAATATTATTACAAAGGATCACACAATTCTTTTGCAAATGGTTTACAGTTTTTAATGACTTTTTCACTCCCATCTCGGAATTTCACTTCTTCAATGACACCGTCTATTGAATTTATAAAAAAAAAAAAAAAAAAAAAAATTAAAAAAGGCCTTAGAACAACATAAAAATTCCATTTCTAAATGAAGAAAAATGAGACTTCCTCTATTCTCCGTCATATACACAATTACAAAAATAAAAAAATCTTATGAATTGTTTCAATATTTCGTCAAAATTTCAGCACCAGTTCTGGTAATCAAAATCGTATGCTCAAACTGGGCAGCAGGGCTTCCATCAGCTGTAAGAGTAGTCCAGTTATCTTCCCATGTTACACATTCTATGCTGCCCAATGTAAGAATTGGTTCTGCAGTAAACGTAAGAATTAAATGTAAGGATAGGATTTGTGTATCGGATTTCAACATCAATATATTTTTAGGAATTAATTTATTAGAAGGCAACAAAGAATGGAAAAGCACCAAGGGAAAGACAAAGGAAGAAGACAAAAAGACCATATAATTTAATTAATAATTCTTTATTTGTTAAAAACATCACAAGCAAATCAAAGACGATCCTCTATCAGGAGACATCAAGGAGGCTGTTCCTCGTATAGATGTACTAGCTCAAATACTGTTCAGGTAGGGATCAGATTCAGGAGGTGATACAGGTGCAAAGGCGGCCCAAGCTTTTACCATTATGAAAAACAATACTGCCTTCCGTTAAAAAAAAAGTTGATATTTTTAAGAAAAAAATTAGCTTCATTCTCACAAATGTTCTTTATCAGAAAAAAAAAATGTCCATTAAAAAAATGGTGACAAGCATCTTTCTTGCGGCTTCTCTAATTGGGGCCTCAATTTCTCAGGAAAAGCAAGGATATCCACTTCTCAATTTTCACTCTATCTGTTCGCAAATTTGAACCACATCGAACATTGGTCTCATGATAGCCACACAAATAACTACTTCGTTCACGTTGCCATTAGAAAGTAGCCTTCCAAATACAGCCTAATTAGCCAAGAAATTGCAAGATCCATCACGGAACGGATTCACCAACTCTACCCACAATACTCTATTCCCTTAGAAAATCCCAAATCAAAAAACACTGCAATTCGTATGGATGCTACTGGACAGGCAGTTTCACTAATAATAGGTGAGATAGGATATAGATATTGGCTATTTATGTGTGAAAAAAATTGGTTTGAATGTGTAATGGGATTGGTAGTTTAGATAGAAGACTGGTAGTGAATCAGGTTGAAGACCACCCAGTCAGCCATCAGAGGCATCAGAGATCCTTGCTCAGTTACCCTCTCAGGTGTGCATGTATTCATGTTATTTGCATCATAGGGCTCATATTGTCCTTAGAATTATCAATGGAAAATATTTTTCTGAGTGTTAGGATGTGATCAATCCCAGTCTTGGCAATCAAGAGCTGCTCTCATGCAAGAAGTGTCTTCTATCCTATGTTACATGGACTCGGGTACGGGTGTCGGGTGCGGGTATGTATCTAGAGGTCGGACTCATCAAATCATAAATTTAAGGATACACGGGCTCGGCAAAAAAATGTTATATTTTTATATTTTTAATCTAATATGTGAGATAAAATGGTATTATATTTAACTTATAGTGTCAAAATGACATTTATAGCAATTATACAACAATATGTACATATTATAATAGTGTTATATACAATTATATAAGAAGTATCCGTTGAAAAGTATCCGACAGATATCCCATACCCTTGTCCGAGTGTCGGGTGTCCGACACGGGTACTTGATTTATTTTGAAGAGTCCATGTAACATAGCTTCTATCAGGACAAGGCTGTTGTATATTTGGAAGCACCATAATTGAGCACTAACTATAAATATGCATGAATAGTTTGTCAAGCAATGGCACACTAACACAAGCCTCAAACAGCAAAATAAGTTCAACATTTCCAGACACAATACTGTTCAACCAACCAAACCATTTTGTGACATGAAAAGCAGTAGCAAATTCTCTAGATAATGTAGTACAAGTTCACTTATCAAAATAATAATAATAATAATGAAGAAAGAAACAACGGAGCATTTTCCATGCTTATAGTCCACATGAAAATTCTCCAAAAAGAGAAGAGAAGGTGTCGCCATGGGTGTGGTAAATAAATATACAGCTGTGCCTAAAATTTCAGGACCTTCCTGTCTTATTCATTTCTAGAGGTAGACATAGGTCACCCTCTTTGATGTAACCAGGAACTCATGAGACTTTCATTGAACATATGCTTGGAGCCTTGGACAAACAAATCTTGCTGACTCATTCTTTTCTTCTTTTATTTTGTTTTTATTTTATTTATGAAAGAGAGACAAAAGAGAATACAGGAAAAGAATAGGAGGAGATAAAAGTGAGGAGAAACTAAGAGAGATGGGAAAGGAATATAAAATAAAGAAGCAAGGAGGGGTAGAGAGATAGAGAGAGAGAGAAGCTCTTCTAAATATTATTCATTCTCAAAGGAATAATCTCATTTTTTTTATTTTTTTTTTATTTTTTTTTCCAAGAGGCTAATTGATAGGCTTTACAAAACCCTAATAGCAAGTAATTACAATAGGAAACTACCCCCGGCCCCCTACCTAATATAATGTAATATCCTTTGGCTTCAAGATTTCGTCCCTAAAACGCAGCATATAAAAATAAGAAAATATAACAATATAATCAGATATGACTCCTAATAGAGATTGACAATCTTCATGTGAAGCTTGCATAAACTAGGCTACATCATTCTTGGCTTAGCAGAAAAAAGAAAAACAAAAACAGAAGACATATTCAATAAATGTTAAGGCACTTACCGATGGTAAATGTTTGACCTTCAACCATGCAACCAGACTTGTCGTTTCCTGAGAAACGAATTAAGGACTATATTCAGAAGAAATCTATATTTATCAGCTTGCCGAAGTATAAAATCTTTAGCATCCTAGAAGTGTGGCTCATATTGTCAATTATATGGAAGTTCAAGTTAAATACAATCATTCAAAACTAGATTGGATTATTTTTGTAACATGAAAAAATGATTAGGGTATTGCAACTTTTTTAGACTAACATCCAGAACCGAGTACACAGGTGCAATATTTAAAAGAGACAAATCTCTCACATTCATAGACTCAGATTAACAAACAAAGATTCACATCATAAGTATTTTGATATATGTTACCTAGGAACATAGATCGTTTTGATACGAGGAGGAATGGTAACGGTAACGTGATATGCCATATGCTCTAAAATGTGGTACGATATGTGTAGACTTTTTAATTCGACATCAATATATCGTAGGTATTTTTCTTCAAATTAATCATTCAACAACACAGTTCTATAAGTATCATGACCTATTGTTTTACATTTTGTCAATCCAAAACTCCACTCCATCTAGATTTTAGTTCATTATATTTGACTTTTTCCCTATCAAGGAGAACTTTTATTGAAAAACATAGAAAAAAATATGGGATCGCTTTAGATTGTTAAATTCACGATTTGGAACAAGAGTGTACCACGTTTCGGAACGTATGTTCCAAAACGAAAATTACTAGGATGTTAGCATTTTCTGATAACACTGATTTTGATTTTAATACATATATATATATGCTGGAAATTGTGTTCATGCATATAATATGATAGTGGTGTTGGTGGTAGATAGTGGCATGTATAGAATATGATAGTGGTGTTGGTGGTAGATAGTGGTATGTATAGAATATGATAGTGGTGTTGGTGGTAAATAGTGGCATGTTGTAAGAATTTATGTATTATTGATTGATGTCTTGATTGATAGATTACAAGATACATTAATTACAATTCCTATACAATCTATATATAGAAGAAAATGTGGTAGTAGGTGTAGTGGAGGTGATAGTGGGTTAGGTGAAGTGGAGTGTGTAGTGGAGTAGAGGTAGGTGAAGTGGAGTGTGTAGTGGAGTAGGTGAAGGTAATGTGGTAGTAGGTGTAGTGGAGGTGATAGTGGGTTAGGTGAAGTGGAGTGTGTAGTGGAGTAGAGGTAGGTGAAGTGGAGTGTGTAGTGGAGTAGGTGAAGGTAAAGATGGGAAATTCTAACAGCCCCCCGCAAACTCAAGGAGGAGAGAAACTAACCAACTTGAGTTTGGAGAGAGTAACAAAACAAGAAAATACATAAAAATAAAAAAGGATAGGAGACACTGTATGGTCGTGTCAGACCGTTGGTGAAGACACTGTATGGGGTGTCATAACGTTGTAGAGGACACTGTATGGTGGTGTCAGACCGATGTAGAAGACAGTTTATGGGGTCATGTCGGACCGTTGTAGAAGACAGTTTATGGGGTCATGTCAGACCGTTGTAGAAGACAGTTTATGGGGTCATGTCGGACCGTTGTAGAAGACAGTTTACGGGGTCATGTCGGACCGTTGTAGCAGACAATGTTGTGACAGTTTACGGAGTCTTGCTGGACCCTTGTAGAAACTAACCGGAATCAATGTCGGGACAGTTTACAGAGTCTTGTCGGACCCTTGTAGAAGACAGTTTATGGGGTCATGTCGGGAGTCTTGTCGGACCCATGAAGGAGCTAACCGGAATCAATGTCGGGACAGTTTACAGAGTCTTGTCGGACCCTTGTAGAAACTAACCGGAATCTATGTCGGGACAGTTTACAGAGTCTTGTCGGACCCTTAAAAAGTCGCACCCTCAAAAGGTGTGCCCAATCTTTCAAAAAGCGTGCCATCAAAAGGCGTGCCCAATCCATAAAAAGGCGTGCCATCAAAAGGCGTGCCATCAAAAGGCGTGTCCACTTTGTCAAAAGATGTGCCATGAAAAGGCGTGCCAGTTTGTCGGGCGGCAAGAGGCGCGCGATACGCGTGGCTGCCTCGGCTATTTAACCAAGACGAAGGCTGAGGCTGAGGCATACCATTCTGAAACCTCTGAAACCAACCCTTCGCTGAAAAAACTCTGCCTCTGCGGAGAGAGAAACTGTGGAACACTTTGTTGCCATTCTGTCACCAACCCTTCCGAACATTACTAGTCTGAAATTGCTATTTCGCTGAAACACTTAGCAACCCAAAAACATGGCCTCTTCTTCCCGTCCAGCTACCCAGAACCTGCTCACGCTCTTTCCAGAACTGAACGAGCCCACAAGAGAAATAACTGGTGCGGTGGCCAGTGAACCTCAACCAAACACCTCTGGTTTTGCTCCATTGAACTTTCCGATGCGGTCGGTGGAGCAAAAAATGGCGGTGCAAACTGATATTGAGGCTAATCAGTATACTCTGAAGTCATGCGTGGAAACCATGACGGCGGTCACAAATTTGTCGAACCGGCTGCAGAGTAGGACAAATGAGGTGCAGCATTTAAATTCCCAGCTGGCTCTGCTCCAACGCATGTATAAGGATGCGCGAGCAGAGATAAGTATGCTGAAAGCAGAAAATAAGGAGCTGAAGCGGAAGGCCACTGTGATGTTCCGATTTGGAGGTCCGCCGTATGCTGCAGTGGAGGAGTATGGAGGAGTGAACGTGCTCGGCGGCGTAGGAAACACGGAGGCAGCACCGTCAAGGGCCGCCCAGGACGGAGGAAAGAAGAAGAGATCTGCAGCAGAGTAGAGAAGAAAAATCCCACTGTGGGTGTTGGGTGTGTTATTTTTTTTTTTTATTTTATTTTTTTTTATTTTTTTTTTCTCGTGTAAAATTATGATCGGGGTTGATCCTGACATGAATAAAATAAGTGTGTTTGGCAAACTCGAATGGTAGGTGTGGTAAGGCAGAAAAATCAACTGGAATGAATTTTTTTTTTTTTTTTTTTTGTGAAAATAATAATAATAATAATAATAATAATAATATTAATATGGAAATCATGGAGTGGGCGGTGGTACAAAAATATTGTGTAGAAAAAGAGGGAGATGGTGGAAAAGAGAGGCCACTCATGTTATTAAAATAAATTAAGGAATTAAAAAAAGTGATATTGGTTTTGTTTTCAAAAAGATGGATTAAAATAAATATAAAAAAAGAAAAAGAAAGTGGAGACCATGATGAAAGGTGGGAACAAGTGTGCTGGTGCTGTGTTGTAATGGTCAGAAAGAGAGATAAGAAAATAAAATAAAATAAATTTCAAGGTGCTGTGTTGTAATGGCATTGAAATATCCACCATCATAAAGAGTATCAGTGGTGCTGCATATGTTTATGAGCATTATTTGAGGCCTTTCTTTCTTAACCCACAGCAGACTGTTAACGTCTAGTATGTCCCAAGGAAGAAGGACATCTTCAGTAAGCCAGATGACATTCTAACTGCTGCTGAGAAGTACATAGAAGAACATGGCCCGGAAGCATTTGAGAAGCTTGTTAGCAAGGATAGGGAAACCAAGTTCAGGAGTAGCAATTACACGTATTTTGATGAGGACCACAGCTATTGAGCCTTGTTTGGCTGAGGGAAACACCTTTTTTCCGCTGCTGTTAGGAGTATCTTTCCGGTGGAGAAGCTGCTATGGACTATTTGGGGAGAGTGATGTCGAAAGCCGGAGCCTTGGATCTCGCCACCGGCGTCGGCGGAAAGATCGAGAAAGACGATGTTCTCTCCGCTGTCCAGAAGTATGAGCAGTATCACGGCTACTATGATGCCGAGAGAGAATGAGATGTTATGAAGATATGATGAGGAGGTAGGTATGTAGTAGACAATTCTAGCGGACTAGGTTGAGGTCCGGCGGGCGGCCAAGGCGAGGTTGCCGCCCGCCGGTGAAGCGAAAAAATATTAAATTCTTAACCTTGCTCTGATACCATGTAAGAATTTATGTATTATTGATTGATGTCTTGATTGATAGATTACAAGATACATTAATTACAATTCCTATACAATCTATATATAGAAGAAAATGTGGTAGTAGGTGTAGTGGAGGTGATAGTGGGTTAGGTGAAGTGGAGTGTGTAGTGGAGTAGAGGTAGGTGAAGTGGAGTGTGTAGTGGAGTAGGTGAAGGTAATGTGGTAGTAGGTGTAGTGGAGGTGATAGTGGGTTAGGTGAAGTGGAGTGTGTAGTGGAGTAGAGGTAGGTGAAGTGGAGTGTGTAGTGGAGTAGGTGAAGGTAAAGATGGGAAATTCTAACACATGTATATAATATGATAGTGGTAGATAGTGGTAATATATAATATGTAAGTGGCATATAATGGGTTATGATGATGTTTGTAATATCTCCTATATAAGGAGTGTCATTTGGTCTTGTAAGATAAGAAGTTTTGAATATAACACAAATATATTCCTTCTTCCTCATATTTTCGGAGTTCTTCTTCTTCATATTTTCTAAGTTGGTATCAGAGCAACAAAAAACACAGCAGCCCTAAAACCGTCATAGCCATGTCGGAAGTCACGTCCGGAACCACTTCAACCCCTGCCGCTGCCATTCCGGTGAAAACGTCCAACTCTCACTCTGTCCAAATCACCACCATCCGCCTAAATGGTGATAATTTTCTCCGCTGGTCACAATCTGTCCGGATGTATATCCGTGGGCAAGGAAAGATCGGTTACATCACTGGTGACAAGAAGGCTCCTGCTGTTAATGATCCGTTGTTCGACAATTGGGACGCTGAAAACTCCATGGTTATGACATGGTTGGTCAATTCCATGGAGGAGGATATAAGCTCTAATTACATGTGCTATACTACTGCACAAGAATTGTGGGATAATGTTAGTCAGATGTATTCTGACCTAGGAAATCAATCTCAAGTTTTCGAATTAACTTTGAAGTTGGGAGAGATTCGTCAAGGAGATGATTCCGTCACCAAATATTTCAATTCGTTGAAAAGGTTGTGGCAGGATCTTGACATCTTCAACACATACGAATGGAAATCGGTTGACGACTGCAACCACCACAAGAAAACTGTGGAAGACAGCCGTATTTACAAGTTTCTTGCCGGCCTCAACATTGAGTTCGATGAAGTGCGAGGAAGAATTATTGGCAGACCTCCTCTCCCATCCATTGGCGAAGTATTTGCCGAAGTCAGAAGGGAAGAGAGCCGAAGGAGCGTCATGCTTAAGAAAAAAGGTAATGGTGAATCAATTGAAATTTCTGCTTTAATTAGCGATGCTGCGGCCAACAAGGCTGCAAATTACCAGCGCAGGTTTGATGATAAGCCACGGGTCTGGTGTGATTTTTGCAACAAGCCTCGCCATACACGCGAAACGTGTTGGAAGATTCATGGCAAACCTGTCAACTGGAAAAGCAGCAAACAAGGAGAGAAGAATCGTGGCTTTCCTACCGCTAATGAAGCCGATTCAGGTCCCTTCAACAAAGAGCAGATTGATCAACTCTTAAAGCTGATAAAATCCAACTCCTCAACCGGTACTCCTAGTGTTTTGTTGGCACAAACAGGTAGAAATCCTAAAGCCTTCTCTTGCCTAAACTTCTCTCCGTGGATCATAGATTCCGGTGCCTCCGATCACATGACTAGTTTTTCCCATTTATTTAGTACCTATTTCCCTTGTTCTGGTCATGACAAAATCAGAATAGCCGATGGTAGTTTTTCACCTATTGCAGGAAAAGGATTTATTAAACTAACTGAGAAAATTAATCTCAATGCTGTTCTTCACGTCCCCAACTTAGCCTGTAACCTTTTGTCTGTCAGTAAACTATCTAAGGATTCTAATTGTCGTGTTACATTTTTTGAATCCCATTGTGAATTTCAGGACCAGAACTCGGGGATGATGATTGGGCGTGCTAGGATGCTTGAAGGTCTTTACTACTTTGATGAAGTACCTGTTAGTAATAAAAAAGCTCAGAGCTTTAATAGTACCAGTTCAATCTCTGTTCGAGAAAAAATAATGCTATGGCACTATAGGCTAGGACATCCTAGTTTTCTTTATCTGAAACATTTATTTCCAGAATTATTTAAAGGGATTGATTGTTCTTCTTTTCATTGTGAAAGTTGCATTTTTGCAAAATTTCATCGCTCTACTTATTTGCCAAAACCTTACCAGGCTTCAAAACCTTTTTATTTGATTCATAGTGATGTTTGGGGCCCTTCTAAAATCACTACTCTTTCTGGTAAAAGATGGTTTGTTACATTTATTGATGACCATACCCGCTTATGTTGGATTTATTTGATGAATAAAAAATCTGACGTGAAAAATTTATTCACAAATTTTTACAATATGATTGAAAACCAATTTCAAACCAAAATTGGTATTTTACATTCTGATAATGGAACAGAATATTTCAATGAGCAGTTGGGTGAGTTTTTGGAAAAAAAGGGAATTTTTCATCAATCTACATGTCGGGATACCCCTCAACAAAATGGCATTGCAGAACGAAAAAATAAACATCTACTTGAAGTAGCACGTGCTATAATGTTTTACATGCATGTTCCTAAATATTTATGGGGTGAAGCAATTTTAACAGCCTCTTATTTGATAAACAGGATGCCTACAAAGGTGTTAACATACAAAACACCTTTTGATTGTCTCAAAACTTTTTTTCCTGACACGAGGTTGTTTTCTGATTTACCCGCCAAAGTTTTTGGATGTACTGCCTATGTTCATGTTCCCAGTCAATTTCGTTCAAAACTTGACCCCCGTGCTATAAAATGTGTTTTTTTGGGTTATTCCTCAAACAAAAAGGGGTATAAGTGCTTCGATCCTCAAAACAAGAAATTTCATGTGAGTATGGATGTGTCATTTGTGGAAACAAAATCCTATTTCTCCAACACTTCTCTTCAGGGGGAGACAAGTGGAGTAGAAGACCGTTTTTGGGATATTTCTATCCCGCTCCCCAATGTCATTTATCCTACACAAAAACCACATCTGTCTGATAATGATCACTTAGGAGAACCAAGTTCTATGGTGCCTAGTCAAGAAGATTCTTGTTTAGGGGGAGAAGTACTACAAAATGATCTAAATCCTGAGCTTCAGGTTTATACTAGGAAGCGATTTCATCTGAGGAATAATGACCCGAATGTCCATCCTAATGACCCGAATGTCCACCCGAGTTCTGGCATCGAAATTTTAGGTAATCCTATTCCTTCTATTTCCGACCTTGATGTTCCTATAGCAATTAGGAAAGGTGTCCGAAATTGCATTAAACATCCTATTGCAAATTACCTCTCCTATCAAAGACTGTCTAAAAACCATAGAGCTTTCACATCTAGGATTTCACACTTGTTTGTTCCAAGGAATATACAGGAAGCATTGGATGATCCGAATTGGAAATTAGCAGTCATGGAGGAGATGAATGCTTTAAGGAGAAGTGGTACTTGGGAGATAGTTGATCTACCCAAAGACAAGAAAACAGTTGGGTGTAAATGGGTGTTTACGATAAAATGTAACGCAGATGGAAGCGTTGAGAGATACAAGGCGAGACTGGTGGCTAAAGGCTTCACTCAAACTTATGGGATCGACTATCAGGAGACGTTTGCTCCTGTTGCTAAAATAAATTCCATCAGAGTACTGTTATCTCTTGCAGTAAATTCAGATTGGCCTCTACATCAACTTGACATTAAAAATGCATTTCTCAATGGTGATCTTGAAGAGGAGGTGTTCATGAGCCTACCGCCGGGATTTGAGCAGAGACTTGGAAGTAACAGAGTATGCAGATTGAACAAGTCATTATACGGACTCAAACAATCACCAAGAGCGTGGTTTGAACGCTTTGGGAAGGCAGTTATCAGTTGTGGCTTCTCGCAGAGTCAAGCAGATCACACAATATTTTATAAACATTCAAAAAACAGTAAAATTGCAATTTTGATTGTTTATGTTGATGACATCATTTTAACTGGTAATGATGAAGCAGAGTTAGCAGCCCTCAAAGAGAAACTCGCAAAAGAATTTCACATTAAGGATCTGGGAGCCCTCAAGTATTTCCTCGGAATGGAATTTGCAAGATCCAAGGAAGGTATATTCGTTAATCAGAGAAAATATGTTCTTGATCTCCTTGGAGAAACAGGTATGCTTGGTTGTAAGATGGCGGAGACTCCGATCGAGCCTAACTTGAAGTTACAAGCTGCTAAGGCTGAAGAAGTCAAAGAGAGAGAACAATATCAGCGACTTGTAGGGAAATTGATTTACTTGTCTCATACGCGACCTGATATTGCCTTTGCAGTCAGCATGGTAAGTCAGTTCATGCACTCACCAGGGGCAGAGCACTTTGAGGCCGTTTATAAGATCTTAAGATATTTGAAAGGAACTCCAGGGAGAGGCTTACTATTCAAGAAACATGGACATCTTCAAGTTGAAGTATACACAGATGCAGACTGGGCAGGAAGTGTTACAGACAGGAGATCAACATCCGGATACTGCTCCTTTGTAGGTGGGAACCTAGTTACATGGCGGAGTAAAAAACAGAATGTGGTAGCTAGAAGTAGTGCAGAAGCAGAGTTCAGAGCTGTTGCCCATGGAATCTGTGAAGTAATGTGGATTAAAAGAATTCTTGAAGAATTAAAGCTTTCTCACCCGACACCTATGAAGGTCTATTGTGACAACAAAGCAGCTATATCTATAGCTCATAATCCAGTTCTACATGATCGCACAAAACATATAGAAGTGGATAAACATTTCATCAAGGAGAAAATCAATGCTGGCATAATCTGTATGACCTACCTTCCAACAGGTGAACAATTAGCTGATGTGCTAACGAAGGGACTACACAAGAAGCAATTTGATAAGCTGACTAGCAAGCTGGCTATGGAAGATATCTTCAAACCAGCTTGAGGGGGAGTGCTGGAAATTGTGTTCATGCATATAATATGATAGTGGTGTTGGTGGTAGATAGTGGCATGTATAGAATATGATAGTGGTGTTGGTGGTAGATAGTGGTATGTATAGAATATGATAGTGGTGTTGGTTGTAGATAGTGGCATGTATAGAATATGATAGTGGTGTTGGTGGTAAATAGTGGCATGTATATAATATGATAGTGGTAGATAGTGGTAATATATAATATGTAAGTGGCATATAATGGGTTATGATGATGTTTGTAATATCTCCTATATAAGGAGTGTCATTTGGTCTTGTAAGATAAGAAGTTTTGAATATAACACAAATATATTCCTTCTTCCTCATATTTTCGGAGTTCTTCTTCTTCATATTTTCTAAGTATATATATATATATATATATTAAAGAAACATAAAAAGCACAAATTCTACCAGTCTAGATGTTTGACAATCGCATAATAAGAATTTTTATTAAGGAAGCATAAGAAGCTCAAATTCAACCACAGTACATGTTTGACAAGCATAAAGATACCTTATTACTGAATGAACAATAGAATGTTAAATAACCATTGTTTCATATCTACAAATTAACTTTCATCCCGAAAGAAAAAAACTCAATTTTTTCGGTATTTTTCAATTTAGTTACTTGGAACAGATACTTTCAATCTTAGCTATTTGCCAGAAGTAACTTACTACAGAAAGAAATGCATTTTTTTTTTAATTGATAGGTAGAAATGAATGCATTTGTTTGCGTTCTAATGTCCAATTTGCAGCTCTCCAGCAAATTACCAACAAATAAAATAAAATTCCAGTATTTACACTGTTACAGTTAGGCAACCTACAGGTATGTAACAAGATCAATAGAAAATATGTCATTGAGATGACATGAATATAAACTTCAAGGAATAAGTTCTAATCCTTTTAATTTTTATTTAACATTTTCAGTCTACTGTAAGACTCAATAGCAAGGACCACAGAAATTTGTTACAGCTCCCACAATTAAAGTTAGTCTCAGCAAATTCAATCAACAAGTATATCAAGAACTATGCTAATAGTATTAATAATTAATGAATCTTGTCGTAGTTTAATGTACAAGAACTTCTTGCAAGAAATATTGGAGACATAATGTAAATTTTGGTTCATTAATATCAAATATAAACTGCGAAATTGTCAGGGAGATTAATTAGAAGAGTGTTCACAAATTACCAACTTTTTCAAAATAATTTTAAAAGAGTTTTTAAAATAATATTTCAGCGTGTTTTTTGCCAGTAGAGGTTACTCACGGTGATGATATATAACTGGTTCAGAATGAAATACAGTCCCAACACCATGCCCAACAAAACGATCGACCACACCATAACCAAATTTTTCAGCATGTTCACTGAAACAATAAACCAAGATAAATTGTTAAGAACAAGGGAATACATCCCATATAAAATCATTAATCAATATTACCTATAAAAAAGTCACAATCACCTTAGAAAAATAAATTTATATTTAAAATCCCATTAGATTACACAAAGATACAGACATAGTAAACTTTGGACTTTGATTACAAAAATTTGGACTTGGATTTGTAAGACCAGCCTAGAACTACGAAAGAGAACACATGAAGACTGAATAACTTAATCTAAACTAAAATAAAATTAACAGACTCCCTGTACAAGCCATCTCAAACAAACATGGAACTTACAAAACACCGTAGAACTCAAAAAACAAGAAAATCAATAATAATGACTAGTGGCATATTTATTATGAAAAAACATAATACTAGGATTTTGACTCGCTTCCATGTATATTTTCATTCAGAGAAAAATATTTCTTAATTTCCATGGGACCTTTAGCTTCATTTCGTAATTCTAAACCCTATCATATTTGTTTAGCCATTCATGGATACAGCATCAAAAATTGTCCTCAACAAAATTTTCTCAATATTAAGAAATTAAACATACCTAATCCTTTTTCCAATTTTCCTAAACAAAGCGCCATCTTTGCAAACAGCAATCCCTTTCTGCAAGCACTCTTCAGTTACCTGCCATAAAATGGAAAAATAAACATGAAATCTACATTAAATAAAAAGTTGTGATGGAAGCAATGCATGAAACAGCACTAGTCACATGATTTGTAACCATAGTTGAATAATTTAACTAAACCAAATAGCATAGAAAAATCATGCTCTAAACTTCTAATGGCTTGTGTGAGAATTTTCCAAAAATAAAACCAATACAAAAACAAATGGAATGGAATGAACAAAAGAGTAATCTACAGGTACTTACAAAAGTATACCTTGACAAGCCGTTTCATTGAGTCACTAACATTTCCACAAAGAAAAGTCTTAGATGTGTCTCCATGATAACCCTAACACACAAAAGAAAGAATATTGCACAGAAGTCAACTTCTAGCATTAAGAAGGAAAAAGTATAAAACATTTTTGACCTGCAGATCTATCTATAGCTAAAGTTGACGACAGTTTCCCAAACTAACAGTTTAGGAAACTTGAAAATGCATTACCCTTTTGGAAGACAAATGCATTAGAACATAAACTGTGAAACAAAGTTGAAAGCATTTAAACATAGTACATTAAAGAAAACCAAGTTTTAAAAAAAGATGTAATTATATTGTGTACCCTAAAAAATTCAACTCAACTGTTAGAATATAATATGTAAAATGTTGCTTTAATAATTAGGTTAGTATAATAATTAGTATGCTTTAATAATGTACCTTTAATAATGTTGTTTGGTTTGTGCTTCTACTTTCGGTTTATAATTGTTCTCCCTCTCCTCTATAAAGGAGAGAGCTCAACACACTATAACATATCATCAATCAATAATACATCAATTTCTCTATTTCTCTTTATACATTGAATTTTAACATGGTATCAGAGCTATAAGATTTAGGCCTGTATTTGTTTTCTCACCGGCGGGCAGCCGGCCGGCAACTTTGCCTTCGCTGCCTGCTGGAATTTTCTACACATAGCTTCGAGTTCTTCGCCATCAACGGCGGCAACATTTCATCAGAGATGTCCGACACCACCTATTGATGCTGCTGCTGCTGGTTGTTCTAGTTGTGACTATTGACCTCGGGTTGGCAATAAAATTGCAGAACTCTGCTGGGTTTGTTGCTGCATCGAAACCTTAGATTGTTGTAGCATACCAGATTGCGTTCCGAGTCCGAGCAATTGCTGCTGTTGCTGCTGTATTTGTTATGAGGGTGTGTGTCTTCTCCCCCCTAACCCGTGTGTCTATGTGTGTTGTGTGCATGGGTGGCCTTGCTGATTTTTGTGTCGTGCCAGCACATGGTTTGTGCATTCTACCTGACACATTGCCGTATACAGAATCTGCTATTTTGGGATGTGCAGTTTTTACCGCATATGGTGCTATGGCTCATGCAGCTGAGGTTCGTCCTGGGGATACCGTTGCTGTGATTGGCAATGGGGGTGTTGGTTCTAGTTGTTTGCAGATAGCACGGGCATTTGGTGCCTCTAAGATCATAGCTGTTGATGTACAAGACGATAAACTGCAGAAAGCAAAAATGCTTGGAGCTACACACACCCACGGCACTCTCTCTCTGATCATACACAGACCCAGCATGCATGGATACTACCTACACACAACACCGTGCACACACTTTCTGGGTTTTGACCATTGACTGCCCCAGACTGAACACTCTTTCACACGCAGTTCCCAAACACATCCACTACCTCACCTTTATTTTTCTTATTATAAAGCACTGCCCCTTGTTGAACTCAGACTCATGACTCATTATTATGCTTCCCACTCTCTCCAACTTTCTTTATTATATATATATATATATATATCTTTTTTTTTTTTTTTATTATACTATAACACCCTCTCTCTCCTCCGTTTGATTTCAAAATCACTTCTTTTTATTTATTTTCTCCACAACACTTTTAATCTCTTTCAAATACCCACTCTATAATAATATATCTTTTGCAGGGTCACTACCCCCAACTTTGTTTTGAAACATCCATCATCCACCTCACACCGATCTTTCTCAAATAACTCATCCAAAAATAAATTTTTTTTATCTATTTTTTATTTTATTTTTATTCTTCAACAAAACAACAACACAAAATAACACCAAAACAAAAACATTCCACAAACTTGTCATTTCTTCATGCCGGGGATCAATCCCGATCCGAATTTTACACCAAAAAAAAAAAAAAAAAAAACAAAACAAACACAACAACCACATCCACAGGCGGGATTTTTTCTTCTCTACTCTGCCGCCGGTCTCTTCTTCTTGCCTCCGTCCTGGGCGGCCCTTGACGGTGTTGCCTCCGTGTTTCCCACTCCACTGGGCACGATCACTACTCCCTGCTCCTCCACTGCAGCATATGACGGTCCTCCAAATCGGAACATCACGGTGGCCTTCTGCTTCAGCTCCTTATTTTCCGCCTTTAGCACACTTATCTCTGCTCGCGCATCCTTATACATGCGCTGGAGCAGAGCCAGTTGGGCGTTTAACTGCTGCACCTCATTTGTCCTACTCTGAAGCCGATGCGACAAGTTTGTGACTGCCGTCATCGTCTCCACACATGACTTCAGTGTATACTGATTGGCCTCAATATCCGTTTGCACTGCCATTTTTTGCTCCACCGACCGCATCGGAAAGTTCAACGGAGCAAAACCAGAGGTGTTTGGTTGAGGTTCACGGGCCACCGCACCAGTTATCTCTCTTGTTGACTCGTTGAGGTCGGGAAAGAGAGTGAGCAGACTACGGGAAGAAGAGGCCATTTTCTGGGCAACAGAGTGTTACAGAGTATCTCTCTCAGAAAATGAATATCTCTCTCAGAACACGAAGAGTTTTTCAGAGGTTTTTAGCAATTTTTTTTTGTTTGCATAGCCTCTGCCTCAACCTTGGTTAAATAGCCAAGGCAGACACGCGCATCATGCGCCGCTCGGCGCTCGACGACAACATGGGCGCACCTTTTGATGGCACGCCTTTTTATGAATTGGGCACGCCTTTTGATGGCACGCCTTTTGAAAAATTGGGTGCACCTTTTGAAGGTGCGACTTTTTAAGGGGTCCGACAAGACTCTGTAAACTGTCCCGACATTGATTCCGGTTAGCTCCTTCATGGGTCCGACAAGACTCTGTAAACTGTCCCGACATTGATTCCGGTTAGCTTTTACATGGGTCCGGCAAGACTCCGTAAACTGTCCCGACATTGATTCCGGTTAGCTTTTACATGGGTCCGGCAAGACTCCATAAACTGTCTCGACATTAATTCCGGTTAGCTGCTACAACGGTCCGACACGACTATACAGTGTCTTCTACAACAGTCTGACACGACCATACAGTGTCTCATATCCTATTTTATTTTATTTTATTTTTCTGTTTTGTTACTCTCTCCAAACTCAAGTTGGTTGGTTCCTATCCTCCTTGAGTTTGAAGGGGGCTATTAGAATATAATATGTAAAATGTTGCTTTAATAATTAGGTTAATATAATAATTAGTATGCTTTAATAATGTACCTTTAATAATGTTGTTTGGTTTGTGCTTCTACTTTCGGTTTGTAATTGTTCTCCCTCTCCTCTATAAAGGAGAGAGCTCAACACACTATAACATATCATCAATCAATAATACATCAATTTCTCTATTTCTCTTTATACATTGAATTTTAACATCAACTCAACTCAACAAATCCTTTTCCCAATTCTCGTGTCAACTAAATTTATCTTGTTTAACCAGTCTGTTCGATGAAGGGCTATAATCTCAGTCAACTGCAAGCTAACATGTCTTTGCTTTTTATATCAACTCAAGTTAATTTCAATCTCTCCTGTATCCTAGCATTGCCCTTAATGTGGATGGTGTGACTCGTCCTAAACTTATCAGTCTTCGTCATCCATGACCAAACCACCTTAAACGATTTTCCCCAATTTTAACATCAATAAGTGCTACCTCTAACATCTTACATATTTATTCATTTCTAACCTTATCTCTCCAAGTTCTACACATCCACCTCAATATCTTCATCTCGGCTTCAGTTATTTATCGACATCTTTCTTAATTTCCAACATTTGGTAACATAAACCTTTAGAATTTTCATTTAATCACATGGGTATGCGTCAATCACAAAAGAGACCAAAAACAATTAGTCCATCCTACCTTAATTCTATAAATAACATCAATACGAATCTCCCTCTCCGCATGTATAATCAAGCCTAGGTGCCAAAAAATTTCACTCTTTAGTCTTATATTTGGATAAATTGCCAAGAGGTCCTAATAGTTGGACTTAATTCCCATAAAATCCTATTAAAAATAAGTCACAATAAAATTGTCGCTAAAATAATTTTTTGTGATGATTTTTTGCATATGTAGCTAAAAATTGACAATTAGTGACTTTTTTTGTTACGATTTTTATATATTGTCGATAAAACTAACAATAAGTGACGTCTTCTATGACGAATTTTTTAAACTGTCACTAAAAATTAAAAATTAGTAACTTTTTTTTTAAACTGTCCCTAAAACTTATAATTAATGACGTTTTTTGTGACAAATTTTAAAATGTTGCTAAAAATAACAATTAGTGACGTTTTTTAATAGTGTTTAATAAAAAATGTCATTAATTATCATACGATCTATTGGACAATAAATCCACCTATTAGGACCTATACGTAAGTCCTCTTTAGTATTTCTTGGTCTTCAATACTAACCACAAGTTCATTTAAGTCCTGCTTATCTTAAACACTCTTGATTCTAGAGCTTCTCTCCAAACTTCTAATTTAGCTTTAAGATGCATATGGCTTCCCAACACACCTGAATCCATGTCAATACAAACTTGAAGCTGGGCCTATCCTGTTCATTGTGCAGATCCACTCTACATGGATGTTTTGCTCATATATATATATATATATATATATTTGATTGGCACCGGGGTGTTTGGATCAAAATGTTTGGCTCATATTTTAGACAATAACAAGTAACAATAATGCATTGAACCTGTGAGATCCACAGGGTTTATTTATTTGTTTTTTATTAGGTAAGTTAAGGAGACTCAAAATTGAGTCACTCTATTGGGGGAATGGCCTAAGCCCCTGGGGTGCCCCCTAAGATACAAGATCCCCAAGGCATAATATTCATAGAAACCATAAAAGTTTGGTCCTTTAGCCAATCAGAACTCTATCAATCCTGTGGATGTTTTCCGATAAATGCACATTGTGGAATATGACTCATCAGAAATCTACCATCTCAAAATACATGGCACTGTAAGATATTTAAACTTCAAGTGAGATAAGTGGGTCAGAAATTACAACACAAGAATGCAACATATGTGAAGAAACAGAAATATATGAATACGCAGGACTACAAGATAAGAGAAAGTATAAAATGTGATCTACCAATATTTGGAAATGTAGTCAGTAAAACAGGCAATACATTTTGTACATGAATGAATTGAACTGGCAGAAACAAATGACCAACTTAGCAACGTACATTTAAGTAGACCGTCACATCAATGTTAATTATGTCACCATCCTGCATGGAAGATGATCATTTGTTAGGAATAGTTTGTGTTTCAAATGAGCAGCTCTAGGCGGTGAAAGCACACAACCTGTAGTTGGCGAGAATCAGGTATTCCGTGACACATGCACTCATTAACTGATGTGCACACACTCTTTGGAAAACCCCCATAGCCAAGAGGTGAAGGATAAGCACCGGCATCAATAATCATTTGGTGCACAGCTTTATCAATTTCATTTGTTGTTACTGATGGCTGATAAGGATATAAACTCATGTAAATAACATGTCATATAATATAATTGCAAATATCAAGTGGCAAACAAAGACTTGATAGGAGATAGAAAGAGTATTCTACTTTCATTTCATGAATGAAAAGAGTGGCAGAAAAAGAAACGTAAAAACCCAAAACTTACTCATAAAGACCGAAAGAAGGGAAGTTAAATAATCAATTCCTATACATCTTACAAATGAAAACTGAAAAAAAGACACTTCAAATTGTAAGTTTTCTGAGAGAATTCGTATATTCCATTATCAATAATACAAAGAGTACAACCAAGTTATATAAACCTAATCCAAAAAAGGAAATAAGAATAAACCTATATTCTACAATCAATCTCATATTCACACAATCTAATATATTTACATAATATTCGCACGCCCCCACTCAAACTCAAGGTATTTTAGCAGAAAACACTGAGAGTTTGCCAAAAAGAAATTGAAAACGAGCAGTGGTGTGAGTTTTGGTAAAGTTGAAGTGCCGAAGAGATGAAAGGAAGCGAGATGGAGCCAGACTGCAGATGTTGATGAACAAAATGACAATCAATCTCAATATGCTTTGTCCACTCATGGAAGACAGTGTTATGGACAATCTGAATAGCACTGCAATTGTCACAATAAAGAGAGGTCGGAGAAGACTGAGGTACACCCAAATCAAATAAAAGACAATGAAGCAAGAAGTACGATACTCAACCTCGACAGTGGAACGTACAACAACGGTCTGCTTCTTACTCTTCCAAGAAATCAAAGAATCACCAACAAACATGCAGAAGTCATAAGTAGACTTGCGATCAATAACATCACTAGCCCAATCAAAATTAGCATAGGCCACCAAATCTAAAGAGGAAGTGGAGGACAACAGTAAGACCTGAAATATAGTATCCCGGAGATAGCGAAAAATGCAAACCAAAACAACCTTAATGTGTAGAACAAGAAGTAGAAACGAATTGGCTAACCACATGAACAGTATAGGCAAAATCAAGGCGAGTGACAGTCAGATAGACTAAGTAATCTATAAGCTCTCGATATAAAGTAAGTCCATCCAGATGAACACCATCAGTAGTATTAAGTTTCACATTAAGCTCAATGGGGGTATCAGAAATCTTAGTGTCAGTAAGACCGGCACGGTGAATTACCTCATTTACATACTTAGCCTGAGATAGAAAGGAGCCTTCAGGAGAAGAAACTACCTCAATACCAAAAAAATACCTCAATGGGCTCAGATCTTTCATTTTGAAGGTGCAGAAGAGATGCTGCTTGACCTTAGAGATAACAGAAGAATCTAAGCCAGTGATGATCATATCATCCACATATAGTAACAGGGCAACAAAACCAGCAGAGCTGTGAAGAAGAAACAAAACAGAATCTTGGACATAAGGATGAAACTCAAGCTGAGTAACAGCGGCTTGAGAGCGATATACCAAGCACAAAGGAATTGCTTCAAACCATACAGAGCACGCTAAAGATGACAAACCTATCCAGAGGAATGAGGAAGGTCAGGGGGAGGATGCATGTAAACCTCCTTAGTGAGATAGCCATTAAGAAAAACATTCTTAACATACATCTGATAGAGAAGCCAATGACGAACAGCAGCAATAGAGATCAAAATACAGATAGTAGTTATCTTGACAATAGGGGCAAATGTCTCCTCATAATCAATACCATACGAGCTTTGTAGCGCTCAAGAGAACCATCAGAGTGAGCTTGGTAGAAACCTTTGGCTACCAGAAACCTTTGGCAACCATATGAATAGCAGAAACCTTTGGCAATCAGGCGAACTTGGTAATGCTCAAGAGAACCATCAAAGTGAGTCTTAACTTTATTAGACCCATTTGCAACCAACTAGATTTTTGCCATTAGGCAACGGAATCAACTCCCAAGTAGTACTCTTCTACAAAGCAAACAACTCATTCTCCATAACTCAAACCCAATTAGGATCTTGACAAGCCTCCTTATAAGATTGGAATTTTGAAAAAGAGTGAATAGCAAACAAAAAGGTGTAGTATGAAGGAGAAAAACGTGTTTTAACAAAACCAAATTTGACTACCTGTTCACGGATGCGAAGGGAATACTTATGGTTAGCAAGATCAGAGTCGTTAGAGGCAGGGCGGTGGAGGGAGAGCCTTGCGACGGAAATAGACTAACAATGGAGGAGGAAACAGAAATAGAGCCGGAGGAGGAGAAGAATAAGGAGAAGGAGAAGGAGAAGAGAGAACAGAGTCATGGGGGTCAGTGGACAGGGACTCAGCATGAGGGGTGGTAAAAAGAACAAGATCATGGGAAACAGTAGAGATGCACTCATCTGGAGGGACCTTAAAAGGAATGGATCAATGTGAACCAAATCCTCTTTGGAACCGAAGCAGTGATAGGAGGAAGTTGAAAGTAAGACAGACGTTCGAGAAAGACAACATAGCGGGAGCCATAAAGGCGACGAGAAACAGGGTCATAACAGCGATAACCTTTTTGGTTAAGACTGTAGCCCCAAAAGATACACGGAACAGATCGGGCACTAAGTTTAGTCTTATCTTTACGAGGAAGAAGAACAAAACAAGCAAACCCAAACATACAAGAGGAAATAATTGGGAAGTTGGGAGAACAGAGCCTCATAAGAAGAACGACCAGAGAGTAGAGGAGCAGGCATATAGTTTAGAAGAAAAACAGCAATAAGAACTGCTTCACCCCAAAAAGGGGTTGGAATAGAGACAGAGAGAAGGAGAGACCTAGCTGTCTCAAGGAAATGAGGGTGTTTACGCTTAGCGTAACCATTTTGGGCAAGTGATTAATACAAGAAGTTTAGTGAATGGTACCTAAATTGGTTAAATACGCACAGAACTCAATTTTAAAATACTCACCACCTACGTCAGACTGTACACTTAAATAATAGACCCAAACTGCGTAGTGACCATAAACTAAAACGTACGATATATCTGGTAGAAATCAGACTTATGTGTCATAAGATAAACCTGAGTGTAACGGGTGCAATTATCAATAAATGGCACATATTATGCAGAACTCCCTTTGGTGAGAACAGGGGAAGGACCCCAGACATCAATATGAACTAAAGAAAACAGTGTATCAGATATAGAAGTACTTTTACGAAAAGATAAGGCTGTCATTTTAGCAAGTTTACATCCCCGACACTCGGTAATTTGATTAGGAGGGAATTTACCCAATATACCTGACTGAGCCAAAGGCCGTAAACAGTTAGCAAACAAATGCTCTAATCTAGAATGTCACAAATAGAAAGGACTTGACAGAGAATCTAGCTGAAAA
Source organism: Camellia sinensis (assembly GCF_055761805.1). Lineage (NCBI taxonomy): Eukaryota > Viridiplantae > Streptophyta > Magnoliopsida > Ericales > Theaceae > Camellia > Camellia sinensis. The sequence goes on from NC_138970.1 coordinate 155,060,598, forward strand.
GAAAAAAAAAAGCAGTCGGAGTGGTAGTCATAGGCAAATGCAAGCTCTCAACTATATAAAGGTCTCCCACTCTACGGCCAATCCTAATCTGTTGCTTGGACATTTGATCCTGCACAAAACAGATAAAAGAAGAAAAGATAACATCAAAGTCGGAAGCATCAAGTTGACTGATAGATAATAAACTGACAGATAACTGAGGAACATAAAGGACAGATGGAATAGAGACAGCAGACATAACAGACGGTAAGACAGATCCAACAAATATAACAGACATATCAGACTCATTAGCAGCATTAATGGTAATAGGAAAGGGAGGGGGAGTACAATTCTGAAGTAAGGAGAGATAAGAAGTCATATGATGAGGCATCAAAGTCAAAAGGCTAAACAGACGAAAAGATACTTGAAGAAGAACCAAACAAATCTGAATGAAGAGCGGAAACAATGGAAGCAGATAAGGATGGCTGGGAAGCAGACATTATATGTTAAAGCTGACTAATCTGAGCACTCAAGGAAGCCAAGTCAAGATCAGCAGCCGAAGCAGATGCAATAGAACTGGTGAGAGGCCGAAAAGTGCACGGAAGAGGAGCTGGGAATTGGGTCTGAGACTGTTGAGTAGATAAAGCAGGCAAACGTCCCTTCTTGGGATAGTGATACTTCCAATGACCTCTCTGATGGCAGAAGGCACACTTATCAAAAGCTAGAGACATCGTAATAACCAAAAAGCTAAGGCCTATGTGTAACAAACCCAAAATAAAGCAAAATAGGCAAACCAGAGATCAAAGGCTAATAACTAGAAAGCTAAGGGGTTCAAAATGTAATAAACCCAAAATAGACCACAATAACCAAGCCAGGGGTCAGAGTATACTAAACAAGAAATTTAGGGGCACGCAAACATGCTTAGAGGAGGAGCTCGGAATTGGGTCTGAGATTGTTGAGGAGATAAGGCAGGCAAATGTCCCTTCTTGGGACAGTGATACTTCCAATGGTCTCTCTGATAGTAGAAAGCACACTCATCAAAAGTTCGAGACATTGTAATAACTATAAAGCTAAGGTCTAAGTGTAACAAACCCAAAATAAAACAAAATAGCCAAACCAGAGATTAAAGGCTAATAATTAGAAAGCTGGGGGGTTCAAAATGTAATAAACCCAAAATAGACCACAATAACCAAGCCAGGGGTCAGAGTATACTAAATAGGAAACTGAGGGGCTCTAGTGTAATAAACTTGAGAGGGTTTTAAGTGTAAATACCCAAGAAGTAGAATCACAGAACCAGCCACGTAACAAATAACTAGTGATAGTAGACCTCACGATGAGGCTACGATGAGAGAGATCAGTGAACCTCGCAAGTGAGAAAGAATCGAACCAAAGTGAGAGATCAACGAACGGAGACGAGAGACTCTTCGCAATCGCAATCAAACCAAGACTAAAATGTTGCGACTTCAAACCACCAGTCAGAGGACCTTTGCTACTTCAGACCAGAGGACCAAAGAGAGAGTCAAAGAGATCACCAACCAAAGTCAGCAAGAGAGAGAGAGAGAGAGAGAGAGAGATGTCGCGAGTATGAACCGAAGCCACACAGAGACCTCACGAATCGAAAACTGAACCAAATAAAGGGAGAGATATTGATCGCGAACAAACGAATCAGATGAGAGAGAAAGCTTCTATTGAACCAGACAAACCAGTTGAGTTCAAGAGAGAGGAATTGATCGAACCAGACGGGTCGACAAATCAAACCAGATGGGTTGATGTTGAACCTAAGGTTTTGAACCAGGCTTTAATACCATGTAAGTTTTCTAAGAGAATTCGTATATTCCATTATCAATAATACAAAGAGTACAACCAAGTTATATAGACCTAATCTAAAAAAGGAAATAAGAATAAACCTATATTCTACAATCAATCTAATATTCACACAATCTAACATATTTACATAGTATTCTCACACAAATAACATGGCAAGCCCCAAAAACATTTGATAGAATAACTAGTTGAAACAAGATCAGACTGTTATACACAGGTTCACATGAAACAAATGATTGTATGCACTAAGCATTCCTTTTAGCGAAGCCAACATTGCAACCAGTAAAACCAACCGTTCTAAGATAAATTAAGATCACATGTCCATTTTTCATTGCAAGGTGCTATTCTACAGCCCACCTGATCTAGATTTGTCTTCAAAGCATTGTAATCAACCAGATATCTGGTTTGAAGGTAATGGGAAAATGAAGCTATTGCATAAAAATGTTATATATCATGGCCTTCAAAAATTTAGATTATAAGTCAATTATTTGGCCACTTGCAATAATTCCAAGCTCGTCACTTGATATGGGAATGAAAAAAGCATGACATCAAGGTTTGAAACCATGAATCCATCATAAAATCATAGGAAAAGAGGCTGTTGCAAGTTGCAACAAAATTCACCAAACTACCAATTGATTGAACCATGATATAAAGATTGATCATTGAAGGTCAAAAACCAAGCAACAAACAGTGCTCTAAACGTCTCATCCTCAAATAACCAAAGGTCCATGCTCAAAGTATGGGACACATGTGACAAAGTCCTATGTCGTATGCTTTAATAGCAAGCTTAAATCAAAGGAACTCTATTTATAGACAACAAACTACTGGCACCAATAGAGAACCTTCAAATTTAATCCCAACTTAAGAACAACAAACCAAACTACACTGATTCTCCTAAATCATTACCGTGATAAATAAAGGTCAATAATCAACTATCAGTAGCTTATTAGGCAAGGATAAAAGGTTTTTTAACTAAGACCTCTAGATATATTTCTGTTGCTTTTGAAAAGTGGAAATAATTCCCAGGGATTTAGGGAATTTCAAAATCCATGAGCAGATCTGAAGACAAAAGTATCCTTACTGACAATATGTAGGAACAATAGTTGCAGATACTAATATGAAGTGCATAAACATAAATATTTAACCTAATGGTATTAGAATGCAAGATAACATATCCAATAGTAAAATAAAAAGACATTGTAATTTCTCACCCTAATCAATGTTCCTGCATAATCCAAGACCCGAGCAGCAAGCTCACATGCAGCCCTCATACGAGCAATGCCTTCGGAATCATGAATTTGATGTTCACTGGAGAGTTCTGGTAACAAATTAGAACCTAAATAAGGAGGCTTTGGTATGTGATCGGGTACCGGAAGACGTTGGGAAACCTTTCCACGCCTCAAAGGTGGCCTTCTTTTAGCAGTTGTTGAAGTTCGAAGTTCACGTTCTCTATATATCAATTAGGGAAGAAAAAAAATCAAGAAGGTAACTTACAAATCACTCAATTGTCATAAAACAATAGAAGAAACTAACAGTGGCAAATGCCAAATGATATGCAATGAAATTTGAAGGCTTCATTTCACCATATCATGCACAAAAAAATGCCATATTCCAAAACTCTAAATCCTTCAACTTAGCATTTTCTTTTTATTTATTAATTAATTAATCATATATATGGAAGGTGATAACATCAACATGAAGGGCACAAAATCATTTGTACCACATGCCAAACCATCGAGTATTTAAGGCTTTTAAAACAAGATGAATTTAAAAAGAAAAGAAAAATGAGGTAGAGATAATTGGGATTCTCAACCACTCGGCATGAAAGGACCAATTTTAGCTCCTCAACACACAGGATATTAAATTTCAACACAACATATGATGTCATGAAAGACCAACGTCATTGGTCAAGGATGACTAATTGAAGCACTTGGGTGAGGATTTTTGGATATTGCTTGAAAAATTCCATACCACAATTTTGCACACACCAATTAAACTAATTTCATCTGCATGGTAAGTGAACCATTTTTTAATGTTTCACATATAACCTCTTTCTTTTTTGCTGTTCGTCACTGTCATTCATGGCTGTGACTCTACTTTCTACAACAAATCCATATATTTTGCAAATAATTCCACCCAAATTCTCCCCTTTGCACCTTCAAATAAGTAGTACATTAGCAATTTTCATTTCTCTAATAATTATTGTGTGCAATAAATCTTAGAGGTGGTCGGTTGTGAGGAATCATGGTAGGCACTAAGATGGTCAAGGATAGAAGGTGAAGATCAAGGCAGCCTTAAAAATAGAGAATGTGCCAATGAAGGACCCTGAACATTTAGTTATGGGGTTGTTGTGTACAAGCTATGTCAGTGTTGTTTCGTTGTTTGGCTACATGCATGATACCCTTTTATAGGCTCTAGAAGTATCGGAGCCCAAGCCACCTATGGACAGGTGCTGAGCTCTCCTAAAATCAACAAAGTGATGATATCAACGCTACTACTAAGTCCAATGATTTAGACCTCGAGAAGGTTGCATCATAGGAGCTGTAGAGGTAGGTATGACATATCAGGAGATGTTTCACAGCATGCAGCAAGATTGAGTACAAGATCAGTGCCCCTTCTCTCTAAGATTGGTCAAGGAGGAGTTGTCTTTCTTTGGGAGACTAGGCAGCCTTAACAAACCTGTGATCTAGTCTCTAATCCACAGTCCTCCAATGATCCTAAATGGTGGATGCCTAGGCCTTGCTCTCAACCTAGGCTTCCAAGTGATGATTGTGATAGTAGTGAGTAAAGTAGGGCTGCAAACGAGTTGAGTTGAGCCAAGTCGAGCTTTACTATGTTTGGACTTGTTTATTAAGATTTTAACGAACTCGAGCCCAAACTCAATAAAAATTTAACAAACTGAGCTCGAGCCGAGTTTGCTTAGGCTTCACTGCTCGAGCTTGTTTACGAGCCATAACGAGCCAAGGAAATTATAAATTCATGCTTGCAAATGAGACTAAAGTTATAATTGAAATTTTGATTATACAATTATATGTACAATATATATAAACATACTAAAAAAAAAGTCAATATCTTATCAAAATAATAATAACTACCACTAATATTATATATGTTATCTATAGTTAGCTATTATTTGCATATAAATAAATTTAACTATTATTTATATTTATGTTATTTAAATATAGAAATAACATATTTATCCTATTTTTTATATATATATTTTTACATTACTTAATAAGTTAATATATAAATAATATATTTATTCTATTATTTAAATAAATTTTCAATGAGCCCTCTAATGAGTCACACTAATGAGTCGAGCTTTAGTATCTTTGGACTTGTTTATTAAGATTTTAACGAGCTTGAATTCGAGCTCGAGCTCGATGTAATAAAAATTTAACGAACTGAATTCAAACGAGCCGAATTCAAACGAACCCTTATCGAGTCGAACTCAAACATGTTCATGAACAACTCTGTTCATTTGCAGCCCTAGAACAGAGTGATCCCAACATAGGGAGTAAGTGCATAAGGGAGACATAGGCGAGTCAAGGGCCAAACTATGTTGCAGCTAAGCAGGAGTGACTAAGTGGAGGTGGTCATTACCGAGCGTTTCTTATGAGAATGAGGTATGAAGAACCATGGTGAGCAGGGGCTGCTAGCAGAGCAGGAATGTGCTCATGGAGCGCCATATCTACTCACAGAGATAGGGATACGGTTGCGAAGCAAGGGTAATCCATGGTTACTTAGGCGAGGAAAGGCTCATGAATTAGTGTAAAGTACTTGGTTGAGCACCTGCCAAGGCGAGCCTCGTCCCTGGGGTCCACTACTTAGTGGTCATATAACAAGTCAAAGGTATTCATATACCTACAATTTCAATAACCATATTCAGTTCATAATTGAATCTTTCACTTTCCCCATCTAGCTGTAACCTAAAGTTGCCGAATTGTGTCCATACCCCCCAAATAGACTCCAAAAATAAGGTAGTACTGAATACAAAGGCATGGTCCATTTATAGACATAATTATTTTCATTGTCCAAATTCATCAGAAAGCGAATTGTAACCCATGTTTGAATGTTACCACAAAGAAGAATGCATACAAAGATTTAGAGCTAAAATATACCTCCTAATTCTCATGGCCTCCTCCAAACCCGAAACCCTCTTCGATACAAGAACAAAACGCTTTGGAAGATGGGATTTTTTTCCTTAAGTAGAACACAACACAGCAAACAAAATTAAACCCATAATTCAAATTAACAAAGAGATTGCATAGTGTAACTAACATACTTTGATTAATATACTAATTTATGAGTTTAAATTGTTACACAATGAGAAAAGAACGCGTAGCGAAAAACAGACAAAGAAATGTTAAGGAAAGAGTTAAGAGTGAGGATACCAGAGAGAGAAGAAGATGACAAATTCAATGGCGAACCCATGAGAAGAGTAGAAGATGAGGACGACAACAAGGCTTCTCCATAGAGAGAAGATGAGAGTTGCAGAGATGTTGCATTGGAGAGTGAAGCTCCAAAAGCCATTCTACAGAGAGAGAGAGAGAGAGAGTGAGTGAGTTTGGTTGGTTTGAATGAAGGTGATAAGGAAGATTTGGGGTAGCAATTGGGCTGGGCTGTACAATTTAATGGGCTATATTAATGGCCCAAAACTTATTTAAAATTGGACAATAATTAGTTTTGAGCGGTGAAATACAAATAAAAAATTAATGTTCATAACTTGTATATAATGACTTGGCAAGATTTTGAGCATGTCACTTTAAAACAAAAAGCCCGTTGAGATACTTTCAATTGCAAAAATAATACTGTCATACCATTTGATACAACATTTTGTGTAAAAATTCTATCCGATTAGTATTTTCTATTGATTATTAGTAACTAACAAACGAACCCTTAATTGATCAGAATTTTTATTGTTTAATGGCTTCATTTGAAAAGTGATTATTTATTTAATTTTTTGGCTATTTGACTATTTTAGTTTTGTGTTTGAAAAAATGGGTTGGATTTTTTGTTTAATTGTTGTATTAAAAAATGTGTTTGAAACGATGTTGGGATGTAAAATGACAAAATTGCCCCTAAGAATAAAATATCCTTTTTCCAATAAAGAAGCATTTGTTGCCGTGGCATGCACAATTCAAAGGGCCAAATGGACATTTACTCACCTGTGTTGATAGTGTTGTGAACCATGTGATCTATCATGCCACAGTAGAGGCTTTTGGGCTATTTTCTTCTATGAGGTTAAAATAGCCCCTCACCCCATTGTGCCAATAAGAGATCTACAGTTCAAGTTTTGTCATAAGCAAGACTTTCCCTTCTCTCCTAGGATGGGGCCGCACATATACTAAAAAAATTATTTTTGGTCACAATATTTGGATGGACTAGAAAAATAAAATAGATTTTTGTTAAAAAATTCGTTTGGTTACATATTAAAAATGAATATATGTATAAGTAATTTAAATTTCCTTTTCTTTTTCTTTCTCTTAATAAATCTAAGTTCCAAATATAATTCTAATTTTTTGAACCAACAATAAGACAATAAGGTGAGCAAAATGTCATTGTGTTCTTCAACTAATTGTTAATCTAGATGGCATAGATATTATCGAGTGTGAATCAATATTGAGTTATTTAAAGTTGTATGAAAAATCAACCTAGCTTGTTGGCTAGAACTCTTGTGCCTCAGTTAAAAAGTCAATAATTTAAAATTTTTCATTTGCATGACTCGTATTTACTATGTTTGTTTGGTTCTCTATCCCCTACTACTTTCAGGAGTTCTTTTGGATTAATTATATGTTATATTTAATTTTCATTAATATTGTAATTAATAAAGTTTTATAATAAATATCAAATATTAATAAACATCTTGCTAACAAGTGCCCTTAAGGCATAAGAAAAGAAAAAAAACATAAATGTATAGATCCTAACCTTAACACTAAATTTAATACAGTTTTTATGAATTTCAAAATGTTTTATAATCTTTTTACATTTTTTCAAGACATTTTTTTTCTCATATTACCAGTATTAACAAGTGCAAGTGCCATGGTTGTAACAACATTGATCCGTAATTAACCGTTAATCTGTATTTAAGAATGTTAATTAAGTGGTTAAGCGGACTTATGTATTAATTGTGCATTTTAAGTTTTATTTGTATGTTGTAGGATTATCTGTTTAGAACTCTGTTTTGATATAAAAATTGAAAGTTTTATCGGTATCCGAACATGAAATTGACTGAGTCAATGTGTTATGCGGGATTTTTAGAATATTATGGTAAGTTTAATTAGAAACTAATTCGGAATCAAATAATTAAAATAAATTGATTAAATTAAGCTAGATTGATCAGTTTTAATCACTCTCAATTAGTAAATGCTAAATAAGCCTATATAAGGGTAATATTGCATCAAGAACATTCCATATACACTCTTAATTAGTGAATTGGAAAGATTTGAGAGATTTAACCTCTACGCCTCCAAAACTCAAAATTTAAGGTAAGAATTCAACCTTTAAATTATAAACACGAGTTGTTTAGAGAAATAAATCAAGTGAAATAGAAGATTAAGCATAGGAATTGAGCTTAGAATGTAGAATTGAGTTCAATCTTTGCATGCATACATAGTTCATGGATTTGAGTTTAGTTTTCACTCAATTCTTACATGCAAGTGTTTATTTTTGTCAAATCATGAGAGCTCACTATGATTCCACACTTAAACACTACATTTGTACATGTTTTGGAAGTTTTGAATTCATATCAATACATGCATGTGAATATACATAAAGTTTCAACTTGGTTTTGAAGAATTGATATGCTTTTGGGCCTTGATTTTGTGAATTGATCTTCATTTTATAGTTTTATATAAGTTTCGAAGTGTTTTCTTGAGTTTTAGCCCAAAAGTATGAGTTTTGATGCTCTGAATTTGTGTTTTAGAGTTAAGTTAAAATTTGGAAATTCCAGAATTTGGTTGCATTGCTCGAGCGACGTTTGGTCGCTCGAGCATAAATTTCGAGCTCTCTGTACTTTTGCAGAATTTGACAGTTGGCTCTAGCAATCAAAAGACTGCTCGAGCAACCACCTTTTATTTTCAGTCTTGGCTCGAGCAACCAAGAAGTTGGCTCGAGCATAAATTTAGAGCATCTAATACTTTTGCAGACCGAAGAGGTCTGCTTGAGCGACCAAAGCTTCGTTCGAGCGAACTGTCATTTTTTTAAAAATTTTGTAAGTGTTTCAAAGTGCATAATTGCATCTTCATCTCATCCTAAGCATTCTTAAGCAATGGTTTAAGCAATAATAATGAGGATATGAATTAGAAACACACTAAGGAAAGAAACGTAATAAGTTAAGTATCTACGGAACGTGTGTTTCAATGTGTATATGTTATGTGTCTGTGTAGGTCACGGGCAACCGTCTGTCTGATCTATCTAAGTTATCTGTTCTGCTTCTGGAGCTATCCATGATTAACAACCTTGTAAAGATATGTTCAACTATAAGTATTTTCTGACTGACATGATATGATCTATTTTTTGAAATACTATTTTCTGATTAGAATGAATGATTGTCCAATCTCTTAAATGTATTCGTGGCATCCTTAGCATCTATATTTAATATCTGTTATCTGTTACCTGGTATCACGGTTTTATGTGAACTATCTAATCTGCATGTGGGTCTTAATGACCATCTTATGTGAATATGGGTCTTTATGACCAATTCAATTTGTTAGCTAATGGACATACCACATATGACTGATTGCAAAATCTGAATACGTATACAAATATGTTTCTGATCTGAATTCTGATTTCTAAATCTATTATGAACATCATTCATAAAATCTTTACTCTTATTCACTGGGATCTAACTCATTATTTATAGTATGTATGTAGGTGATCAGGCGCATGACCAGGCTTGAGACTTCCGATCTGGATTTGTTTTTGTCAAGGCAACCAATGTGCCTCACGTGGAGGTTCCCGAAAATCTTGTGTTCAAGTGTTATGTCAAGTGAACAAGTCTTTAAGTTTTTATTTTTTTATTTTAATCTCTAAGGTTTTGTTTATTTGTATTAAGGCTAAGTCTCTTTTGTTTTATCTGTTATGGATGACGTAAGATTGATGCGATTATATATGCATATAAAATTCAAAATTTTTGTTCCATAGAAGTCTGCATAGCTTTATGAACATTGTATATTTGTTATTTGCTTCCACTAGTCTCTTTTATTTTGAATCTGTCTCAAAGGCTTTTGGTAATCTTAAAATTACTGGTCGGTTACGACGCTAAACCTATAGGAGCGGATTTGGGTCGTGACAATAGAACACTTATTAATATTTGCCTCTTAATAAAAAAAAATATCAAAATTGTTCTAAGGAAAAAAATGCCAAAAAAAAAAGAAGAAAAAATACAATATTGTCTTATGCAACACGTCTACTTCATCATCAATCATTAAAGTATCAATATCTTGGTTACAATTTTATCAGATGTCCCTGAGGACTCAAGTATGAATATGTTGCAACATAATCTTTCAAAACATTTTATTTCAAATCACAGTAATCTGCGTTGAGTTTTTCAATTAAAAATGAGAAACATTATTGTAATTGTTTTATAGTGATGTAATCATATTATAGTATACATTTGGATTATATATGTCTACTTTGACTATATTATTGTCAACATAATTAGCTAAGTAAATTGACATTTTTAGGCAGATTAGTATAGTAAAAAAGCATCATGCTACCATAATGAATTCAGACAAGAACATTAAAGAATAAAGATTATATCCCCATTATATTATCATCATGTACATGAATGAATCTGGACTTATATCTCCATGAAGACCCAATTTCAGGATTATCTAAATATTATGACTTTTACTTGAGATTTGGTGGAGTGGTGGTGGTACAAGGTGGAGGTGGTAGTGGAGGTGGAGGATGTACATATTTAAATGGGTACTCATGTCTAATACATTTAAGAATAAGGCTATATGCACGTGTAGTAGTTATTGTATCAATTGATGATTTGACATAATTTAAAAGGTTTTTAGTATTTATAATTTATATAATGAGTGAAATCAATAATAATATCATAATTAGTGTTGGTATGCTAATTAATACAGTAATTGATGCATATAACATTACCGTACATTTAAACTCAATTTTAATGAGTTTTGAATATACAAATCATTTAACCCCGTTAATTAATTTGGACGAGTTTAAAATCAGATTTAAATGGATTGAATTAAAGAAGCTCATGGTTTAGGTTGAATAAGAGTCTTTATTGGTCCAAGTTAATTTCGGGTAAGTGGATCATTTATGATGATCACTTAACGTTTTGGAGAAATTACAATTCAATCTATTTGACCAAAAAAAAAAAAAAAATTTACCTATAAATCTCATTTTGAGGAATGGTGATCTATTTAGTTGCAAGAATTTTAATTAGTCTCGTTAATTTTGAAAAGTTAGATTTAATATATTATTTGAAAATTAAATTTACGATTATACCCTTATTTTTATTATATTATATATATATATTTTTTCCTTTTGTGCTAGAAAGGTAAGGGACATAATTTATGAGAATCAAATTTGGGATTAATTTTTGTATGAGAATCTTTTTTATTTGAAATGGGAACTTTTTTGATAAATCCATTTTCTAAGACCTTTATTCCATCCAACCCATATTCTTTTTTACTATTCCATTAGGTCCAATTTGAGATAAGAAGACCAAAATACCCTTTTCATCTATTTATGTTCCATTTAGTTCACATTATTTTTTTATGTTTCAATAAGTCCTATAGGTGACATAATTACCAAAATACCCTTAATGTGAATGTTCACACCGTCAATATAAATGTTTATATCGTCAATGTGCAGGGGCCCAGCTCATGTCGATCCTCATGGGTGCCCGGAAAAATTGGAGTCGGGCTGGGCCGGCCCACAAGCCAAAAAAATAGGCCCGACCCGGCCCGTTGATAATATGAATATTCACATTGACACGTTAACATTCACATTGATAGAAGTGTAAAATTGGCTTACTGCCCGTGGGCGGCCCGAAACCAGCCCGTCGCCCGGGGCGGGCCCGGGCCGGCCTGTTCACAATATGAATATTCACATTGAAATATTAGCATGAACATTAATATTAACAAGAGTGTAAAATTGGCCCATGACCCGTGGGCAGCCCGAAGCCTGGGCCCAGCCCCGGGTCGGGGTGGGTCCGGCCCGGCCCGTTAACAATGTGAATATTCACATTGACATGTTAACATTCACATTGATAGGAGTATAAAATTAGCCCGCGGCCTGTGGCCGGCCTGAAACCCGCCTGCGGCTCGTGGGCTGCCATGGGCGGGCCCGGCCCGACCCGTTGATAATGCAAATATTCACATTGACATGTTAACATTCACATTGATAAGAATATAAAATTAGCCCGCGCCCCGTGGCTGCCCGAAACTAGCCCAAGGCCCGTGGGCGACCCGGGGCGGGCCCGACCCGGCCTGTTGACAATGTGAATATTCACATTAATATATTAATATTCACATTGATAAGAGTGTAAAATAAACTCGCGTCCCATGGGCGGCCCGGGGCGAGCCCGGTCCGGCCCGTTGACAATGTGAATATTCACATTGACATATTAACATTCACATTGATAGGAGTGTAAAATTGGCCCGTGGCCCGTGGGCGGCCCGAAGCCCGCCTGCTGCTCGGCTCAGCTCGTTGACAATGTGAATATTCACATTGACATATTAACATTAACATTAACATTGATAAGAGTGTAAAATTAGCCCGTGACTTGTGGGCAGCACAAAGCCCGGCCCTAGGCCGACGTGGGCCCGGCCTGTTGACAACGTAAATATTCACATTGACATGTTAACATTCACATTGATAAGAGTGTAACATTAGCCCGTGCCCCGTGGCTGCCCGAAACACGCCCACGGCCTGTGGGCGGCCCGAGGCGGGCCCGGCCCGGCCTGTTGACAATGTGAATATTCACATTGACATATTAACATTCACATTGATAAGAGTGTAAAATTGACTCGCGTCCCATGGGCGGCCCGAGGCGAGCCCGGTCCGGCACGTTGACAATGTGAATATTCACATTGACATATTAACATTCACATTGATAGGAGTGTAAAATTGGCCCGTAGCTCGTGGGCGGCCCGAAGCCCGCCCGCTGCCTAGGGCAGGCTCGCCCGGCTCGTTGACAATGTGAATATTAACATTGACATATTAACATTAACATTGATAAGAGTGTAAAATTAGCCCGTGACCCGTGGGCAGCCCGAAGCCCGGCCCCAGACCGACGCGGGCCCAGCCCGTTGACAACGTGAATATTCACATTGACATGTTAACATTCACATTGATAAGAGTGTAACATTAGCCCGTGCCCCGTGGTTGCCCGAAACAAGCCCACGGCCCGAGGAGGGCCCGGCCTGGCTTGTTGACAATGTGAATATTCACATTGACATATTAACATTCACATTGATAAGAGTGTAAAATTGACTCGCGTCCCATAGGCGGCCCGGGGCGAGCCCGGTCCGGCCCGTTGACAATGTGAATATTCACATTGACATATTAACATTTACATTGATAGGAGTGTAAAATTGGCCCGTGGCCCGTGGGCGGCCCGAAGCCCGCCCGCTGCCCAGGGCGGGCTCGGCCCAGCCCGTTAACAATGTGAATATTCACATTGACATATTAACATTAACATTGATAAGAGTATAAAATTAGCCCGTGACCCGTGGGCAGCCCGAAGCCCGGCCCCGGGCTGACGCGGGCCCTGCCCCGTTGACAACGTGAATATTCACATTGACATGTTAACATTCACATTGATAAGAGTGTAACATTAGCCCGTGCCCCGTGGCTGCCCGAAACACGCCCACGGCCCGTGGGCGGCCCAAGGCGGGCCCGGCCCGGCCTGTTGACAATGTGAATATTCACATTGACATATTAACATTCACATTGATAAGAGTGTAAAATTGGCTCGCGTCCCATGGGCGGCCCGGGGTGGCCCGAGTTTGGATCCGGTCCTACCCCGGGCCACAAGCGAGCTTCGGGCAGCGGACAAGTTTTACACTCCTATCAATGTTAATGTTAACATATCAATGTGAATATTCACATTGTCACGGGTCGGGCCAAGCCCGCCTCGGGCTGCGATCGGGCTCGGGCCGTCCACAGACTGCGGGCCAATTTTACACTCCTATCAATGTGAATGTTAACATGTCAATGTGAATATTCACATTGCCAACGGGCCGGGCCCGCCCTGGCCCGAGGTCGGGCTTCGGGCTGCCCACGAGTCACGGGCCAATTGTACACTCTTATCAATGTGAATCTTAACATGTCAATGTGAATATTCACATTGTCAACAGGCCGGGCCGGGCCCGCCCTGGGCTGCCCACGGGCCGTGGACGGGTTTCGGGCAGCCACGGGGCGCGGGCTAATTTTACACTCCTATCAATGTGTATGTTAACACGTCAATGTGAATATTCACATTGTCACGGGTCGGGCCAAGCTCGCCTCGGGCTACGGTCAGGCTTCGAGCCGCCCACGGGCTGCGGGCCAATTTTATACTCTTATCAATATGAATGTTAACATGTCAATGTAAATATTCACATTGTCAACGGGCCGGGCCGAGCCGGGCCCGCGTCAGGCAGCGGGCGGGCTTTTGGCCGTCCATGGGCCGCGGGCCAATTTTATGCTCTTATCAATGTGAATGTTAACATGTCAATGTGAATATTCACATTGTCAATGGGTCGGACCGGGCCCGTCCCGTCCCGGCCCACCCATGGGCCGCGGGCGGGTTTCGCGTTGCCATGGGACGGGGACCAATTTTACACTCCTATTAATGTGAATGTTAACATATCAATGTGAATATTCACATTGTCAACGGGCCGGACCGGGTCGAGTCGGGCCCGCCCTGGGCTGCTGTCTAGTTTTATACTCTTATTAATGTGAATGTTAACATGTCAATGTGAACATTCACATTGTCAACAGGCCGAGCCGGGCCCGTCCACGGGCCGTGGCGCGGGTTTCGGACTGCTACGAGGCGCGGGCTAATTTTACACTCCTATCAATGTGAATGTTAACATGTCAATGTGAATATTCACATTGTCAACGGGCCGGGCCGGGCCCGCCCCGGGCTGCGGGCGGGCTTTTGGCCGCCCATGGGCCGCAGCCCAATTTTATACTCTTATCAATGTGAATGTTAACATGTCAATGTGAATATTCACATTGTCAACGGGCCGCCCATGGGCCGCGGGCGAGTTTCGCGCCACCACGGGACGGGGGCCAATTTTACACTCCTATTAATGTGAATTTTAACATGCCAATGTAAATATTCACATTGTCAACGGGCCGGGCCCGCCCTGGCTCACGGGTGCGTTTCGGGCCGTCCACGGGCCAATTTACATTCCTACAAATGTGAATTTTAAAATATGAATGTTCACATCATTAAATTGCTAATCGTTGAAAAAATATTTATAAGGGTATCAAAATTAAATATAAGGACATAAGTGTCCAAGAAAATAGTGTAAATCAAGAAAATGGACTTTATGGAATAAACCTATACACACATGGGACTAAATGGGTTAAAAAATTCCTTCATGGACTTCTTGGGTTAAAACACTTCTAAATTGGACTTATCAATAAAAATCCCATTTGAGGGCATTTCAAAAGGAGTATAAAAATGACTTGAAATATAATATTCTTCAAACATTCTAAAAGGATGTAGGATTCTTCAAACATTTCAAAAGGAGTACAAAAACTCTTTAGTAAGCTTTGAACAAATGTATAATTTCAAATTGTAATACTCCAATATAGCACTCAAACGTAACACTTCACAAAAAATCCTTAGTGTATTTTTCCCAAACATAATATTCTAATATAACACTCCAAAAATATTCATTAGTATAACACTTTAACTAGCATATCACCCGTGCTATGCACGGGATTAAATTTAAATTAAAAAAAAAAAAACCATCTATACTATATATTAAGCAAAAGGGGGTTTTAACCCCCAAGGCCTGTGGAAGCTCCAATATGACAATCCTAATTTCTTGATTTTTTATTTTTTTTAAAAAAAAAATTAACTTGGTGATTGGTTCAAAGATTATAATAATTACACTATTGACAAATGGAGGAGATAGAGGGTGGGGAAGAGAATAACGCAATAAATGAAATCTTAATTTCTTGATTTTTTATTTTTTTTTTAAAAAAATTGACTTGGTGATTGGTTCAAAAATTACAATTACACTATTGGGGAAGCACGACTGACTAGAATAAAGCAATAACTGAGAGAGAGGGGCTATATGGCTATGTGGTGTGTATATGTGTGATAATAAAAAACGCATTTGCCTTTGGGGCTACCTCCTCGGTCAAATCCCAGGTATTTACACGCCATTAGTTTTTGCATCCCCAAGAGACCCATGTAATTATTGTGTAAATGACTCTTAATTTTTTTTCCTCTTAATTTTTTTGTTTTGTTTTTTGAAAAAAAAATAAATAAACACTTATTAAATTCTTTCAAACTCCCCGGTCAAACCCCAGGTATTTACACGCCATTACTTTTTGCATCCCCAAGAGAGCCATGTAATTATTGTGTAAATGGCTCTTAACTTTTTTCCCTCTGAATTTTTTTGTTTTGTTTTTTGAAAAAAAAAAAACACTTATTAAATTCTTTCAAATCTTTATAACTTCTCCAATACACATATTTTTCTTAACTTTTCACATACCTATTGTAAACAGTGATTTTCCTTTTTGCTTTCTCCTTCTTGAGTTCTCACTTCCATATTTTCAACTTCAGTGACTACGTATACAAACAGTAAGTGTTATTTTTGTTTTCTCCTTCTTAACTTTTTCTTTTGTTTACTGTTTTAATATTAACAGTGATTTTCCTTTTTGCTTTCCCCTTCTTTAGTTCTCACTTCTACACTTTCAACTTCAGTGACTACGTATGCAAACAGTAACTATTATTTTTGTTTTCTCCTTAACTTTTAATGTTATTTAATCTTTTTATAAACCCTCACAAAAAGAAAAATGTGATTATAATTTCTCCTTCTTAACTTTTTCTTATGTTTACTGTTTTAATATTGTAGTTAATCAAAAATTAGTTCAATGGTTTTTTTGATTTTATTTTTGATTTTTTTAATATAAACACTCAGAAAAAGAAAAAATGTGATTATAATTAGTTGAATGATTCTTTTTTTTAATGTGATTGTAGTTAGTTTAATAGTAAAAAAAATGTGATTAACTAATTTTTAATGTTATTTAATCTTTTTATTTACTATTTTAATTTTATTTTTAGTTTTTTAATATGATTAAAGTTGGTTGAATGATTCTTTTTTTTAATGTGATTGTAGTTAGTTTAATAGTTAAAAAAATGTGATTAACTAATTTATTATGTTATTTAATCTTTTTATTTACTATTTTAATTTTATTTTTAATTTTTTAATATGATTAAAGTTGGATAAATATAAACTCTCACAAAAAGAAAAATGTGATTATAATTAATTGAATGATTCTTTTTTTAATGTGATTGTAGTTAGTTTAATAGTTAAAAAAAAATGTGATTAACTAATTTTTAATGTTATTTATCTTTTTATTTACTATTTTAATTTTATTTTTAATTTTTAAATATGATTAAAGTTGGTTGAATGATTCTTTTTTTTAATGTGATTGTAGTTAGTTTAATAGTTAAAAAAATATGATTAATTAATTTATTATGTTATTTAATCTTTTTATTTACTATTTTAATTTTATTTTTAATTTTTTAATATGATTAAAGTTGGATAAATATAAACTCTCACAAAAAGAAAAATGTGATTATAATTAGTTGAATGATTCGTTTTTTTAATGTGATTGTAATTAGTTTAATAGTTAAAAAAATGTGATTAACTAATTTTTAATGTTATTTAATATTTTTATTTACTATTATAATTTTATTTTTAATTTTTTAATTTTTTAATATGATTAAAGTTAGATAAATATAAACTCTTACAAAAATAAAAATGTGATTGTAATTAGTTGAATGATTCTTTTTTTATTGTGATTGTATTTGGTTTAATAGTTAAAAAAATGTGATTAACTAATTTTTAATCTTATTTAATCTTTTTATTTACTATTTTAATTTTATTTTTAATTTTTTAATTTTTTAATATGATTAAAGTTAGATAAATATAAACTCTCACAAAAAGAAAAATGTGATTATAATTAGTTGAATGATTCTTTTTTTAATGTGATTATAGTTCGTTTAATAGTTAAAAAAAATGTGATTAACTAATTTTTAATGTTATTTAATCTTTTTGTTTACTATTTTAATTTTATTTTTAATTTTTTAATCTTTTAATATGATTAAAGTTAGATAAATATAAACTCTCACAAAAAGAAAAATGTGATTGTAATTAGTTGAATGATTCTTTTTTTAATGTGATTGTAGTTAGTTTAATAGTTAAAAAAAATGTGATTAACTAATTTTTAATGTTATTTAATCTTTTTATTTACTATTTTAATTTTATTTTTAATTTTTTAATTTTTTAATATGATTAAAGTTAGAGAAAAATAAACTCTCACAAAAAGAAAAATGTGATTGTAATTAGTTGAATGATTCTTTTTTTAATGTGATTGTAGTTAGTTTAATAGTTAAAAAAATGTGATTAACTAATTTTTAATGTTATTTAATCTTTTTGTTTACTATTTTAGTTTTATTTTGAATTTTTTAATATGATTCAAGTTTGATAAATATAAACCCTCACAAAAGGAAAAATGTGATTATAATTTCTCGTTTTAACTTTTTCTTTGTTTACTGTTTTAATATTGTAATTAATCAAAAATTAGTTCAATGATTTTTTTTTAATGTAAAATCTTTTTATTTACTATTTTAATTTTATTTTTGATTTTTTAATATGATTAAAGTTAGATAAATATAAACCCTCACAAAAAGAAAAAATGTGATTATAATTAGTTGAATGATTCTTTTTTTAATGTGATTGTAGTTAGTTTAATAGTTAAAAAAAATATGATTAACTAATTTTTAATGTTATTTAATCTTTTTATTTATTATTTTAATTTTATTTTCAATTTTTTAATTTGATTAAAGTTAGATAAATATAAACTCTCACAAAAAGAAAAATGTGATTATAATTAGTTGAATGATTCTTTTTTTTAATGTGATTGTAGTTAGTTTAATAGTTAAAAAATGTGATTAACTAATTTCTAATGTTATTTAATCTTTTTATTTACTATTTTAATTTTTTAATATGATTAAAGTTAAATAAATATAAACCCTCACAAAAAGAAAAATGTGATTATAATTTCTCGTTCTTAACTTTTTCTTTTGTTTACTGTTTTAATATTGTAGTTAATCAAAAATTAGTTCAATGGTCTTTTTTTAATGTAAAATCTTTTTATTTACTATTTTAATTTTATTTTTGATTTTTTAATATGATTAAAGTTAGATAAATATAAACCCTCAGAAAAAGAAAAAATGTGATTATAATTAGTTGAATGATTCTTTTTTTTAATGTGATTGTAGTTAGTTTAAAAGTTAAAAAAATGTGATTAACTAATTTTTAATGTTATTTAATCTTTTTATTTACTATTTTAATTTAATTTTTAATTTTTTAATATGATTAAAGTTAGATAAAAAAGATGTGATTATAATTTCTCCTTCTTAACTTTTTCTTTTGTTTACTGTTTTAATATTGTAGTTAATAAAAAATTAGTTCACTGGTCTTTTTTTAATGTAAAATCTTTTTATTTACTATTTTAATTTTATTTTTGATTTTTTAATATGATTAAAGTTAGATAAATATAAAACCTCAGAAAAAGAAAAAATGTGATTATAATTAGTTGAATGATTCTTTTTTTTAATGTGATTGTAGTTAGTTTAATAGTTAAAAAAATGTGATTAACTAATTTTTAATGTTATTTAATCTTTTTATTTACTATTTTAATTTTATTTTTAATTTTTTAATATGATTAAAGTTAGATAAATATAAACCCTCACAAAAAGGAAAATGTGATTATAATTAGTTGAATGATTCTTTTTTTTAATGTGATTGTAGTTAGTTTAATAGTTAAAAAAAATGTGATGAACTAATTTTTAATGTTATTTAATCTTTTTATTTACCATTTTAATTTTATTTTTAATTTTTTAATACGATTAAAGTTAGATAAATATAAATCATCACAAAAAGAAAAATGTGATTATAATTTCTCCTTCTTAACTTTTTCTTTTGTTTATTGTTTTAATATTGTAGTTAATCAAAAATTAGTTCAATGGTTTTTTTTATTGTGATTGTAGTTATTTTAATAGCATTGAAAAAATTGTGATTTGTATGATTAAAGTTATCTCCTTTTGTTTATAATTTGATTTTTTAATATGATTGAAGTTAGATAATGGTTCTTTGGTTCAATGGTTAGATAATTTAATTTTTTAATTTGATTGTGATTCAATGGTTCTTTTTTTAATGTGATTGTATTGTAGTTAGTTTAATGGTTCTTTTTTTTATTTATTTTTTTATTATGAGAAAAATGTGATGTGATTGTACTTTTTACAATCCGTTTTGGTCACACGGTGAATTTATTTTAACCGATTGTGTTTTTTTACACTATATTTCGATCACATGATGAGGAAAGAAATTTGTTTGCGTTGTGACAATCTCTGTGTTTTTACAGGATGGAACGTGATTCAGTTACTGCTAAAATCAATCGACTATGTCGAAAAAGAAAATTACTCATTTCACGCCAGACTGATCATGATGATCCCATATTCATGGATAAATTGAAACAACTTCAAAAAGAAGCACGTCGATTAAGAGTATGTGTTCTACGTGACAAACAATTGCATTATAGAACGAATGTTCAAAATGCCACAAGTAAGCTCTAAAGTATTATCATTTTCATATATATTAATTGAAACATTAGTTTTTATACTCAATATATATATATATATATATATATATATATTTTGCTACAATTTAAAATACAGGAGTTCTTATGCCTTCCACATCAGAGGGTGTTCACTTCCACCAAAATGTTTCAAGAGTCACCACATTGACAAACAATACTAATGTTCTAAATGGTAAGAACCTCGAGTAATAATATTTTCTAATTATGATTCGTTTATATTATAACTTGCAAATACTAATATTTGTTATTTTCATAATGAATGCTAATAGTTATATTGTTTATATTTTTCATGAAAATTATATGATGCAATAGTCATGCCTCCCATATCTGAGGAAGAAGGTATGAAATGTTATTTATATTAATTTTACAATTATGATTTATTTTACAATATTCTTATAACTTCAAAAAAGTAATGATTTTATACTAATTGTTTTATTCATGTAAATCCAAATAAATGAATTGTTATGTTCCCAATATCTGAGGGTGTTCAGATACATGAGGATGTTTCAAAAGTCACAAGGGTGCTGAATAATAATATTGTCCTACAACAAGGTAAACACTAACATATATATGGCACCAACTTGAATTTCTCATCAGCCAATGTAATAAGAACTCCTTTAAAACAATATATTTTTCCCTCAATTAAATGTTCTTTGAAGTAATCATATTCTTCAGAGCATACTGTTCCTTCCATGGCATCCCCCTTTCAAAAAAGTTAATAAGTACACACTTTTAACATAATATAAAACAAAATATTTAACAATTATCTCATGATAAGAGTTGTAAATACCTGTCCATCAACAAAAATCATTCTGAATGTCATATTTCCCCCAGGACGATTAGTCACAGATAACAACCTGACTAACTTTGCTTTAACGCTCCAATTACTTGCATATGGATGTAAATCAGCAAAATAGGGATATCTGATAATTTTATCACCTATTGACAATGTAGATGCATATGAGCAATATATGAATTTATAATTTTTATACAATGTATCTATAGATCTTAAGAAATTTGAAAATGAAAATATTAAGAATTTTTAATAAAAAAAATAAAAATTGTTAACTTTACATTATGATAAAATAGAAAAAATAAGTAATGAATTATTGTACAAAAAATATTATACAAACATATTTTGTAAGGGCAAGTTTTTAAATTATTTTTATTAAATGAAAAAGAAAAAAAAAGGATTAGATCATCCAATTTTTTGTGTATTAAATGTAATATTTTGGATAAGATTTAGAATTTAGAGTAGTAAGTATTGTATAATTAAAGAATAAAAAAAAATATAGTCATTCAAATTTTGAAAAGACATTTTATTTCAATCTTCAAATGCTATCAAGAACATCACGATATACAACATTTTTTGTATAATTTGACGGTTGGTCAACCTTATTAACAATCAATATCTTCAAGCCTGATGGTGTGGTAACACGCGATAAGGCAACATATAACTGACCATGGGAGAATACTGGATTAGGAAGGTATACACCAACTTTTTTTAAAGTCTGACCTTGACTTTTGTTTATGGTCATTGCAAATGCTAATTTTATGGGAAATTGTCTTATTTTAATCGGAACAGGTGAATGTGTGGTAGATGGTGATAAAATGATACGTGGAATGAAGACTCCTTCCCCAATATTCGAACCCGTAATCACTCATGCCTCAATCACTTTATCTCCCATTTTCTCAACAATAAGACGGGTGCCATTACATAGACCTTGAGATTGATTGAGATTTCTCAGTAGCACTATAGGTGCTCCCTTTTTGAGTTCAAGGCAATGACTTGGAATTCCTGGAAAATTTAATGAGTGCAATAACTCTGGTGGATGCATGCCTTCGTCAATGTTCTCATCCTCAGCTGGACATATCGTATCTGCACTTAGGTATTTTCGAGATTCTCCAGGCAACATTGATAGCATTATGACATTTAATTCAAAAACATCAGCATAAGATGCCACGTTCTTTCCAGTAAGAACTGTCACTGTATCTAGTACTTAATTATGGATAGATTACATGGATCAAATCCTGTAGAGCATGTGATCCATTTCTAATCAAGAACTGTTCTGGAATTTCAATCCAATTAGTCTCCCCGCCTTCAGTGAAAGAAATTCCAGGTATTTTTCCATCACCAATCATCAATATCCAGTTAGCAAAATCCCTGAGTTGTTGACGCATTTGAATAGAAGTATCATGGGCCATAATACACATATTGGTCCTCAAATGCAACACACGACAATGATTCCAAATAGTCGATTCCTTCAACGATGCTGCAATTATGGCTTCCCGCCTACCTTTTGGTACTACAGGTAAAATTTGTCTGAAGTCACCACCAAGTATGAATAGTTTTCCACCAAATACACAATCAGTTAAACAAAATTCTGTACCCTTTAGTATATCTCTGAAAGTACGATCAACTGCCTCAAATCCATAACGATGGTGCATTGGAGCTTCATCCCATATGATCAATGATGCCTCTTGAATTAATTTTGCCAGTTCAGTCTGTTGATTAATACTACAACTTGAGAATTCATCCAAATTAATTGGAATTTTAAAGCGTGAATGTGCAGTTCTACCTCCTGGTAACAGTAAAGCCGCAATTGCAGATGATGCAACTGAAAGGACAATTTTTTTTCTGACCTAAACTTTGCTATCAATGTTTTCCACAGATATGTTTTTCCTGTTCCCCCACTTCCATAAAGGAAAAACAAACCCCCTTTTTTACAATTGTATGCATTCATTATGGTGTCATAAACTTCCAATTGCTCACTATTTAAACCAGAATGTAATTCATTGAACAATTGTTTTTCCGAAACACTATCGTACTCCATCTCTTCTCTGATGAGCCTATTTGTCACAAATTGAGCACCTTGCAAAGATGGCAATGGCATGGGAGGGAAATCTTTGAGAGATCTTCCATTTCTATTTAATATATGCTCAATTTCGAGAAGTCCTAAATTTTTTAAGTCTTCATCGTCAAGATATAGATCACTATCTCTCATATCTCTTCTGATTCTATATTGTATATCATCGGTGAAACTTTTCCAATGACGTTCCCATAATTCGACTGGATTGGTTATATCAGAAAACATGAGCATTGTGCAATACATATGTCGAAGTTTTGTTGCTGATGCCCAATTTGATGCTTCTGCCAATGCCTCGTGCCATTCATTATCCTCATCGAGTAGACCAAGGGCAATATATGCAGATTTAAATGTTGTATGAATGACCCCATTTACAGTTCTGATATGCTCAAAACTTTCTGCACCACGAACCTTATTCAATAACATTCTCAAATAATATCTCCCACCCGATGTTGGATGTGCATATGGCAATCTACCAATACATTTATGTGATTTTCGGACATCCCATTCTTTTTTATCTCTTTTCCATACCCATTTTGTCGGAAATTCAACATAAGTCAACTCCTTTGCAGATTGGTGGGTTCTATTTGCTTCAAACCATTTGGTCAACATTGTGTCATGAACACATTGTTGGTCAATAACTTCGTGTAGATGATCATTGTCATTAAATATAACAAATTGTTGACCTGGAAGATGATATTGTAAGCGCTCAACAGAAGGAGTTTGTTTATGAATTTCAAACTCAAATATCCTCCAACACGCTTCAATCACAGACACGTATCGAGCATCCAAATACTGTTTGATCTCATCAACTTGTTTGTAATGTTGTTGCCCATTATTGTTTGGATGAATAACATTATCCTCAATCACAGTTGTCGCACGATCAGGCCCTTTATTGACATATTTGTACAAATATTTCATCAACTTCGGGTGCGCACATCGTTCAATATTAATGTGGCAATCATATCGCACCAAAAGATCACGATTATATGGAGTGACCCATCTGTTATCAACTATAAATCCATTTATGTTTATTGTGTTGCCCTCATTACATCTGCGTCTGTATGATACAAATCCATTATCATTAATTGTTGTTTCATTACAAAATTTCTTCGGATAATGTTTTGTACACTTTCCATCTACCATGCATGGAGCATTGGGATTAGCAGCACCACAAGGTCCATGTATCATGCATCTGACGACAGTCTCATATGCCAATGGGTCTGTATTTTTGTCAAGCAATTCAGCACATATAAACTCATCAATTTGTTCAGGTGTGATTGGCTTATTCTCCGATGCCAGTGTGATTGTAATGTGAGAATGTGGCAATCCCCGTTTTTGAAACTCAATGACGTAAATAACTGTTCATAAAAATAATTATTGATACATTAGACATTTAAGAGTATTTGTTATATCATAAATGCACAGGTGTTAGAATAATAATACCTGAAAGTACTTCTCCAAATATTTTATTTTCCTTCAAGTCGGTTAGTAATTGTTTAAACTTAATCCGAAAAACTCTAGCAATGATATCAGGTCTATCTTCTGCACGTTGATTCGGTAGTCTTGGAAGATCAACTTTTATTTCTAGCCATATAGGATTGCATGTGAATGTGATAAACAAATCAGGAGCTCCAATAGTTCTGCAAATTGCCATAGCATCTTGATAACGTTGGATCATACTACGTGGCCCCCCAGAGAATGACGAAGGTAACACAAATCTTCTCCCTACTGCTGACGCATCTACATCTCCAGCAACTACAGCGTCTTCTATTCCTTGATATAGGTCTGCGCGTAACTCAGCTTGATGGGTCTTGATGTAATTCAATCTAGTTTGCTCAATAGCAGCATAACAGTCAACGATAAATTGTTGAAACAAACGCCCTCCTCTTAAAAGTGTTTTACCTTCAAATTCTCTACGTTGGAGTCTAAATGCATAAAATTCTCTAATTGACACATTGTTTCGAGATCTGCTTGAGAATGTATTAGAAAAGATGCCACACCTCCATCCATCTATATCATATGGAAACAGTAATGGGTACTGTAATGGTACATATGATGGATGTATTTCACTGATTCTTTTTAATATACCATCATTTTTCTGAACAATGACATCACGATGTGTTTCAGTTCCAGCATCATCACCAATGATTATAGCCGCAACTTCATTTGCAGTTGGCCTGATATATTGTCGTTCACCTCTGGAGTTTAAAATACGCACATGTAGATTCAATACATTACGATCCCGCAACAAATCTCCAGTACTTCGAAATATTTACACATAAGGATTAACTGCATTTAACATTTCTTGTAAACCTTCCAATATTGACAAATTAATGCCCAAAATATTTGTACTGGTTTGGCCTATCACATTAAGACGATTTTGCGATTCATGCTCTGTATCATATATATACAGTTGGGCAAACTTAGGTTTCTGACCAGGAGTTGGTAGCAGTGACCCTATTCTATGATAATTTTCCCCGCTAATCCGAAATGCATATGGACCTCTTCCATCTGAAACTGAATGATCTACTTTTCCATCTGAGAGGGTGATTTATGATCCGGTGTTGGGCCGGGGTATCGACCGGGCAAGCTGAGGGCCCAGCAATGCATTGGGCCGAGATGATCAACTGTTCACCCGGAGATGGGCTACCAGAACTTGGGCCGGGCAAGGTTCGGACTGTGTGCCGCCCCGGACCGTGCAGAAGTTGCTCGGTCGGGAAGTGACCGGTCAGACCAGGATGCTTGGTCCGAGGATGGTCGAAACCAGACAGACCGAGAGACCGGCGCTCGGAAAGGCGCGGTCAGCCGAGGTAGTTGATTGACCGGCGAGAAGGCCGATCAAAGTAAGCATCCGGGCTAGGCTCGGCCGGGATGCCGCTTAGCCCGGTCCACCGTTTGTTTATCCGGTTAGGCGCTTAAGGTATGAAGCATGGTACGACCGGGGTAGGGCAGCTCGGCTGCCGAGCACCAGCTGTGTTGGCAGGCAGTTGAGAGCAGGTGATGAATGGCATGGTTTATGCTGACAGATGGGATAGCAGAGCCACATGTCAGGAGATGACAGGGAGTGGATATGGGGCTCAGAAGGTATATAAGCATGTCTGCGCCCCCCATACGCAACACACGAACACTCTGTAAGAAAATCCTTACACTCAAACACTCTCTCCCTTCTCTCTATTCCCTCTAAGGTGTGTGCTAACTTGACCGTCGGAGGGTTTTTCCGGCCACACACCGCCGGGTAGCTCACCGTTATTTGCTCGCAGGTGATCGGATATCGACGGAGCACGGAAGAAAGGAATATGGGCACGCCGGAATATTTGCTCCCCGTACAATTGGCGCCGTCTGTGGGAATCTTGACAGACAAAACCTTGTCTTCCAGGTTCATCTGATCGCCATCCATGGCGAACAACGACGAGTTCCCGTTGTCCGCCATCGATGGAGCCACCCCGGAGTATACCCGAAGGAGAGAGGGACCACCTGCCGTCCATCCAATGGCTGACTTGGGGACGCCCACTGGAGGACAGTCAGGTGACGAGCGGGATAAGCGCGGAAGGAGTCATGGGCATTCACGGAGTCCAGACGGTCACCGGCGGAGAGACTCACACTCCAGGCGATTGGAAAGCAAGTTAAGGGACCAAGACGCTGTCATCAGGCGGATGGCGGCGGAGATGGAGGATCTAAAGCGGCATGTCAAAGGGAAAGGTGTAGCTGGAGTGGGAGACCACAGTGAGCGCACCCCATCCCGCCGGTCAGGCGATCAGAGTCAGCGACGTACTCAGTCAATTTCCATCACCAGGAGTTACCAGGTTGGTGATTCCGACATGCGTGCAGAAAAGTCTAGCGCGCAAGACAGCACTTACAAACCCTCACGTCCGGCGACGACGTCGAGGTACTCTTATTCTGCTCAGTCAGAGGATCTACGGGCAGTGTTAAGGGAGCGGGCTCGCCGGCGCGAAGCTCAGAGAATACCTGCTTTCCAGCGGCTCTCCTACGGGGTTCACGGCAGCGAGGAGGTCGGAATGCCTCCACCCCGCCCAGCAATGCCAATATTCGAAGATACAGACTTGGCAAGGCTGAGTGCCACTCCCTTTTCCCTGGAAATAGAAACAACGCCGCTTCCGGCAGGCTTCCACCAGCCTAAGTTCACACTTTACGACGGAAAAACCGATCCGTACATGCATGTGAGCCACTTCCGACAGGTTATGGCCGGACATCGGCGCAATGACGGACTTATGTGCCTAATCTTCCCGTCAAGTTTAGGCGAGCTGGGCCTAAAGTGGTTCGAGAGGTTGCCGGAAGGGAGCATACAAAGGTGGCATCAGTTGGCCGAGGCGTTTGTTACGCGCTTCAAAACCAACACAAAAACACCAAAGGAAGTCGATCACTTGCTAAGTGTCAAGATGGAACCGTGCGACACACTGAAGGCGTACAATTCAAGGTATTGGGAAACCTTCAACGAGATCTTAGACTGCCCGGTCAACCTTGCTCTCACGCAATATAAGCGCGGTCTCCCGGTCGGACATAGACTGCGGGACTCGCTTACCATGCACCAACCGACCTCCATGGGCCAGCTCATGCAGCGCATCAATGAGCACATCCGAGTAGAGGATGATGCGTCGGCTTCCACCGTGAAGGCCACTCCGGTCGGAACAGACAAGAAGACAGCAGGCAAGGTGCACGCAGTTGGGCAAGAGTCCAACCGCTCAAATGACCGAGCAGAGGAATCAGACCGAGGTTCAAATCGAAAAAACCGGGGTAGAGGACGTCGGAATGACCGGGATGATTATCCCCGAGATGACGTTGAGGACGCAAACAGAAGAATGAAGGCAAGGACTGGCATAACCACGGTCTTCAAGATTCCAATCTATCGCATACTTAGTGAAATCCGAGACGAGGAGTATGTCCGGTTTCCTGCTAAATTGGGCGATGGACAAAAGGGCTACAATCCGCGGTATCGTTGTACGTTTCACCGGGAGAGGGGCCACCGGACTGAGGATTGTTTGCCTCTGCGACAACACTTGGAAGAACTGGTTGCGGCCGGGCATCTGGACCTTTACATTGATGGCGGAGTGAAACCGAATCAGGCTCCGGTCGATCCCAGGGGACAGGACGACCGAGATGCACCACCACAGGGAGTTATTAATGTCATCCACGAAATCGTGGAACCGGAGCGTGTCTGCGAACTCCGGGGCATGATCAAGAAGGCCGAGCATATGAGGGAAGTGTTGTCAGTGCAACCTGCCATCAAGAGGGGGAAGACAGAAGAGAAAGACGTGATAAGTTTCACCTCAAGAGATTTAGAGCGTATCCAGACGCCGCACAACGATGCTCTTGTAGTAACACTACGCGTCAAAGAATTTGATGTTAGACGGATCTTGATCGATCAGGGAAGCTCGGTCGAGATCATGTATTATGATGCGTTCAAACAGCTCAAACTCCGTGAGACAGACTTGGCTCCGGCCACTTCGCCACTGGTTGGATTTAACTCGCAGCCGGAGTGGCCATTGGGAAAGATTATCCTGCCGGTCAAAGCGGGATCCGTGGTCAAGCAAGTGGAGTTTTGGGTGCTACAAGTCCCTTCAACGTACAACCTTATCCTTGGAAGAGGATGGCTTCACGCCATGCAAGCCGTAGCATCGACCTACCACCAGGTGATGAGATTCCCCTCGACTATGGGGGCAATCGAGGAGATTTGGGGTGATCAGGTCATGTCCAAGCAATGCTTCGTGGCGGTCAACGGGAGCCGGGCTGCCAAAGGATTCGTTCAAATGATCGAGGGACCGGAGGACCAGAGTGTCCTGGATGATGTTGGCACCAAAGCCGAGGACAAGGCTGTTGAAGAATTGGTTGAGGTGCGGATTGATTGCGAGCAGCCGGACAGATTCTTCTTGCTCGGTTCAAGTCTCTCGGCCATGGAGAGAACCGAGATGATTGAGTTTTTGATGGCAAATATCGAAGTCTTTGCATGGTCGCCCTACGACATGCCCGGCCTTGACCCAAGTTTTATCTGCCATCACCTCAATGTCTTCCCTGGCGCAAAGCCAGTCATCCAGCGAGCAAGGAGGTCGGCGCTGCATCACGCCGAGGTAGTAGCAGAGGAGGTAAAAAACTTGCTTGAAGCACGAGCAATACAGGAAGTGCACTACCCTCGGTGGATTTCCAACACGGTAGTGGTACCTAAGAAGAATGGAAAGTGGCGAGTTTGTGTTGACTACAAGACAGTCAACCGAGCTTGTCCAAAAGACAGCTTCCCTTTGCCGTGCATTGACCAGCTAGTGGATTTGACGGCTGAACACAATCGGCTCAGTTTTTTGGATGCGTACCGCGGCTATCACCAGATTGCCATGCATGGGCCTGACCAAGAGATCACCTCTTTCACGACTCCAAGGGGACTCTTCTGCTATCGAGTTATGCCCTTTGGTTTGAAAAACGCCGGGGCAACCTTTCAGAGGATGGTGACCAAAATGTTTGCTCCTTTGCTCGGCCGGACGATGGAGGCTTACATCGATGATATGGTGGTAAAGAGCCGACATGAGGCAAACCATTTGACCGACCTAACCGAGATGTTCGCCATTCTAAAGAAGCACAAGCTGCGCTTGAACGCCTCGAAGTGTGCCTTTGGCGTGGGGTCCGGGAAATTTTTGGGATTCTTAGTCACGAACCGAGGCATCGAAGCAGACCCTACTCAGATCAGAGCCGTGCAAGAATTGAAGCAGCCTAGCTCGGCTAAGGACGTGCAGCATCTGGCCGGGATGGCCGCCGCGCTTAATCGATTTATAAGCCGGTCATCAGATCCCTGCCGCCCTTTCTTTCAAGCCTTGAAGTCAAAGTTCTCATGGGATGACGAGTGTGACCAAGCTTTGGCCGAGCTCAAGAATTACTTGTCTTCTCCGCCGCTGTTGGTTACACCAGAGCCCGGTGAGGAACTCTACCTTTACCTCGCCGTCTCCCAGCATGCAGTAAGTGCGGTGTTAGTCCGGGCTGAAGGAATCAAGCACCTCCCAATTTTTTACGTAAGTAAGACCTTGCTGCCGGCTGAGACGAGGTACTTGCCGCTAGAAAGGCTTGCGTTGGCACTAATGATGGCTTCGAGGAAATTGGCACATTATTTTCACGCCCATCCCATCGTCGTACTGACCGAGTTTCCCCTCAAGGCCTTGTTTGAGCGCGCAGACTTTTCAGGCCGAATTTTAAAGTGGGCGGTCGAGTTGGGACAGTTCGAAGTGAAGTTCCAGCCGCGCACCGCAATCAAAGCGCAAACCTTGGCCGATTTTGTTGCCGAGTTCTCACCTGGCACTCATCCGGTATGCCCGGTTGACATTGCCGAGGCAGATGATGAGACGCACCCAATGCCAACCGAGGAACAACCAGCTGAAGAAGGTCGCGCCGCGGAGTTAGCGCGCACCATCGAAGTTCCCTCACTTTGCACGGTAATACCACCCGGCGATGCGATGACGGAGTTGTCTATCACCAACCCATCCACTCTGTCCGGTACGGCATCACCAAGGGGGGAAGGCATGGTTCCGCACAGCTCAGAACTTGATGATTCGCCTACGGACTTGGGGCATTCTGAACCAACTTGCTGAGTCCGGTGCCGAATCCTCAAGGGGAGGAGTAATGGTTCCAGGCAGCTCAGACCTTGCGGCCGACTTCACACCGCAACCTGGTGATTCGCCTACGGACTTGGGCATTACGGACCAACTTGCTGAGTCCGGTGTCGAATCACCAAGGGGCACTGAATTTGAACCGGTCAACACCAAACTTGACATCGCACAGCCGAGCAGTTGTGATCCCATCGCCCTTCGCAACTCTCAGGACCCATCTGACTGCTGGAAGCTTTTTGTGGGGGACATGTGGAAGCTTTTTGTTGATGGAGCGTCCAACCGTCATGGCGCCGGCCTAGGTATCGTTCTTATATCCCCGGACGGCCTAACCATTGAGCATTCTATCACACTCGGCTTCCCGGCGTCTAACAACGAGGCTGAGTACGAGGCGCTTCTTGCTGGGCTCAAGAGCGCAATTCAAATGAAGGTTGCCGAGCTTCTGGTATATAGTGATTCCCAGCTTGTGGTTAATCAAGTTTCAGGGATTTATGAAGCGAAGGACGACAGGATGGCGAAGTACCAAGCTCTGGTCAGAGACCATATCAAGCAGTTTGAGGCAATCAGAGTCCAACGGATTGGCCGAGAAGAAAACAGCCGGGCTGATGAACTCGCCGGCCTCGCCTCCATGGTCGATAGCACGTCTCCAAACCCATTGTTGATTGACTTTCTTCCGCGGCCGAGCATTGAAAACGCCGGGCAGACGGATGTACTCTGCGCCGAGCTAGGCCCTTCCTGGATGGACCCCTTGATCTTGTTCCTCCGAGACCGGACTCTTCCAACAGACAAGAAAGAAGCGCACAAAATCCGGGTGAAGTTAGAGCGGTTTTGGCTCTCTCCATCTGGCGCGTTGTATAAGAAGTCCTACACCGGTCCTTATCTCAAATGCGTGCACCCGAATAGTGTGGAGGCCTTCTTGTTTGAAATTCATGAAGGCATTTATGGTAGCCACATCGGGGGCAGATCCTTGGCCTACCGAGCTATTTCGCAGGGATACTGGTGGCCGTGCATGCAGGCCGACGCGCAAAAATATGTCCGCAAGTGCGAAAAATGCCAGAAATTCGCCCATCTGATCCACCAGCCCGCCAGGGAACTTCTTCCCCTCACCAGTCCTTGGCCTTTCGCCATGTGGGGACTAGATATAGTGGGACCACTGCCAACAGCACTGGGCAACCGGAAATTCTTCATCGCGGCCACTGATTACTTCACAAAGTGGATTGAAGCTGAGCCCTTGGCAACCATCAAAGAGAAAGACGTGAAGCGATTTGTCTGGCAGAACGTGGTCACGCGGTTTGGCGTCCCCAAGATTTTGATCTCCGACAATGGCACCCAGTTTGACGGTCGCCTATTTAGGGGATTTTGTGAAGATATGAAGATAGAATTCTACAACTCCACCCCGGCCTACCCGCAGTCCAATGGTCAAGCCAAAGCATCAAACAAGACTATACTGGATGGGTTGAAGAAACGGTTGGAAAAGGCTAAGGGCAAGTGGGCTGAAGAATTACCGAGTGTCCTTTGGGCATACCGAACAACCCCGCGACGTTCGACCGGGGAAACCCCATTTGCTTTGGCTTATGGCATGGAGGCGGTCATACCCTTGGAAGTTGAAATGCCCACCCTCAGAACTGAGAGTTTTGAGCCCGAGCTAAATGCCGAGGCTATTGCCTTGGAGTTGGACCTAGCGGAAGAGCGCCGGGAGAAAGCCCTCATCCATGTTGCCGCTTACCAACAAGAGCTCTCCAAGAAGTATAACAAGACAGTGCACCCCAGACCGTTCAAAGTTGGGGATTGGGTTTTGAGGAAGATTATGGGCAACACCCTGGTGCCAGGAGAAGGCAAACTAGGGGCAAATTGGGAAGGACCCTACAAGATCACTGGTCTGGCTGGCAAGGGGGCTTACCACTTGGAGGATCTAGAGGGAAGAGCCATACCCCGGCCATGGAATGCGGCCAACTTGAAATTGTATTATTTTTAAGCTTTTTACTTTCCTCTTTTTAAAGCAATTTTCTGGCTTGCAAAGCAGAATGTAATTCTTTTTGTCAAATTATAGAAGTCATTTTGCATTAGCACTTGGATTGTTCTTTTAATGTTTAAAACCGAGATGGTGTACTCCGGTTGGAAGAGTTGGTGTCTTGTCCAACTTCGGATCCCCAACCGAGATGATGTACTCCAGTTGGAAGAGTTGGTGTTCTGTCCAGCTTAGGATTCCCAACCGAGATGGTGAACTCCGGTTGGAAGAGTTGGTGTCTTGTCCAACTTCGGATCCCCAACCGAGATGATGTACTCCGGTTGGAAGAGTTGGTGTTCTGTCCAGCTTAGGATTCCCAACCGAGATGGTGAACTCCGGTTGGAAGAGTTGGTGTCTTGTCCAACTTAGGATTCCCAACCGAGATGGTGTACTCCGGTTGGAAGAGTTGGTGTCTTGTCCAACTTAGGATTTCCAACCGAGATGGTGTACTCCGGTTGGAAGAGTTGGTGCCTTGTCCAACTTAGGCTTCCCAACCGAGATGGTGTACTCCGGTTGGAAGAGTTGGTGTCTTGTCCAACTTTGGATTCCCAACCGAGATGATGTACTCCGGTTGGAAGTGTTGGTTTGTTCAACTTAGTTACAGCCGAAGTGGTTATTCGGTTCATGAATTTGTCTCGTTCTGCTAAAGTACTTAGACCGTGTTATGTATTCCGGTTCGATGGGTTATACCGAGATGTTTTGCTGAAGACAGAATTGATTACAATCGTGCGTACACTTGCAAAAATTCAAAATCTTTCATTGATAAAGAAATTCATTACAAAAGATGGGGACAGAGCCCGGTTACATCAAAAGTATTGAAAGCAAAAATACAAAGAAAAGAAAACTAAACCAAGGGGGATAGATTGGTGAATTCATCCTCGGCAGCCTCAAGGTTGACGGTTGGGCTCGCTTCTTGGGCACCGGGCTCAACTTGACCGGGCTGCACTTCCACTTCGGCGTCCTCAGCCTCCGAATCTGTCTCATCACTTCCTTCTTCAAGCCCCTCCTCGGCCTCCGCTTGAAGCGCACTGAATACATCATTTGCGTAAGGCACGAGGTAGACCGGTAGCTTGGCGGGAGGAGGATTAGTAAATACATCGGTGTCGGAGCCCTGGCCGAGGTGCTCGCAGGCGGACTTCCAGCCAGCCTTGAAAAAGATGTCTTGTGTTGCAAAGACTTGCTTCTTGTAGTTCTTCTCGGCTTCGTTAAACCCGGCATTGTTGGCAGCCCGGCAAGCTCTCCTCTTCATCTTCTTAAAAGCGTCCACCTCAATCTGGAGCTCACTTTGTTTTTTCTCGGCCGCCTCCAGCTGACCGAGCAGTCTGTTGTTGTCAGCATTGGCTATCTGGAGGGAAGCCTTAGCCCGGCCCAGCTCGGCTTGAAGGCTCTCAACCTGGCTGGCTGTGTCGTTTGCCTTTTGCCTAAGCCGGTGGATGCGCTCCAAAACCAGATGCTGTTTTTGAATGGCCTGCAAAAAACAAAGTTTATGAGAAACGGAACCGGGCAAACACTTAGGAAAATTTTCAGAGCTGCATTGGCTTACCCTGGCCATGGACTTTACTGATGACTTGACTAACCGAGTGTCAGGGACGTGGTCGCTGCCAACCACGTCGCTCGGTAGAAGGAATGCTTTGGACAGATCAAAGGCGAGCAGATGCTCTTTGTCAGCCTTGATCGAAGCCGTCGCCGGGATGTCCTGACCCCGGTGCTTCAGATGTGGGCGCCAGGCTGGCACTGGGGCGGGGGCGTCCGTGGGGTGCTCGGTGGCGAGCTCGGTGACTAGCTCGGCGGACGGATCTGCCCGAGCTCTTTTCCCGGCCCGCCGCGCAGAAGGTTCTCGGCTGGATTGCCCGGCGGATGGAGTGGCTAGGGCGACCACGGCGCCACTGGATTGACCGGCGGTTGGCGACCGGGTTACCACGCTTGGCACCTCGGCAGATGTGGCGGTGAGCAGGTTCTTGATTCGACTTCTCTTGGCCATTTCTTGCTCGTCTGTTAACCGGATTAATGGGACGTCGGGAAGGGTTGGATCTGGCGGTGGCGAAGGAGCTCTGAGGAAGTCGGTTACTTTACTCCGGCGGGGAGCGGAATATCTATATGTAGGACTGTAGCCGAGTAGTTGGTTACAGTCACGATCCCGGTAGCGAAGCGCGGTCCTGATCGCCTCTACGTTGGGGAAGTTGTAGTTGGCTTGCAAGGCTTGGATGGCTGCAAAAGAAACAAGAGAATGATTAAACTGCGAAAAACATAAGTATGTAAACCGAGATTATTTGCGCAGCTTACATGTGCTCCCAAAACTTTTGCTAATCATCCAGCCCGGTGTCTCGGCTGTTTCATAGTTACCAGACACCCAGAAGAAATCATCGTCATGAAGATCCTTGTCTGGTGTGCCGGTTACGATTTTTTCTCGGCCCGGTCGAATCTTCAAGTAATAGGCGAGACCGTCGCCGGTGTGGCCAAGTGTGTATTGGCGTAAGATCTCGGCTAAACCTAGGCTTATGCCTAACCGGTTATTTAACTCATGCACGCCATTTATTATCCTGTATGTGTTGGTGGACACTTGGGTTGGCGCTAGCCCGGTTCGGCGTAAGAACTCGGTAATCAGCGGGTTAAGAGGGAAACGAAGGCCCCCTTCGACAATGGACAGCACGGTGAAGGGGCATTCCTCTCTACCCCAAGGCGTGGTTTTTTCTTCGGCCAGCTCGAGATGGACGTCGGCCGGGACGCCGTAATCCTCTCTGAAAGCGGCTAGCGCGGCCGGAGTGTCCACTAGGAAGCGGAATTTCCCCATTCGTGGCCGACTTACTATAGCCCGGTTGATGGGTTGGGCACGGTGGTAATTGGCTGCAGCTCGGTCCTGAGAGGTTCAGGAATGACAGTGGTCCCCTTGGACTCTGCAGGAAAAGGATGGCAAGTGTAAGTGAACGCGGTTTCGCATTAGGAGCTAGACTTCAGCTCGGTCGGTAAGGGTGCCAAACCACCTCGGTTGACTAATTAAGGAGCTCGGTCGCCCAAGCAGACCTAATTTTAGCTCGGTTAAGCGATCGAGTAATTGGGTTATCTCGGTTTGTGCCGTGGTTATTACAAACATGTTGTTTGCCCGGTTTGGTTGGTTTTTTTGGATCAAAAGAAGGCCCAGAGCCCGGTTCACCCCAGTTCTTCAGCGTTCTTCAGGAAGACGAAGAACGCCAAGAACAGTGGGAGGTTTGTGACGTTTTCAATGGTCAATGCCCTAAAAGCTACGTTTTTGTGCCCTAATGTGTGTAAAATAAAAGAAAATAGCAACATAAAAGGGATTGAGTATCTTACCTGTGAAGGGCTGAGGGTGTTCTTCCTAAACACGAAGAATGGCAGAATGGCAGTCGAGCTTGAGCTTCAGAACCGTCAGAGATGGAGACAGCAGTAGGAAAAAATGGAACGATGGGGGGGGAGTTTGTATAGGCGAAAGAGACCGCCCAAATTCAAAATCAGACAAGAACGGTGGGTTGGCTTCTCGATGACCAATGGGAGCTCGCCACGTGTCCCCATTTATGGCTACGTCAGGATTGAAGCGACGGGATGAAGAGACGAAGAGCCAGCCGAGTTACTTTCGACGAAAAGGCCGTAAGCGGAGGAACATGACCGGGTAAGGATAGCAGATTAGCTCGGCAAAGGCTTGGCGTCTTGACGACCGGAGAAATGTTATCTCGGTCGAAGTCAGTAATCCCAGTCACGCTTTCGCGGACGGGATTAAAGGGCAATTGAGAGGGTGATTTATGATCCGGTGTTGGGCCGGGGTATCGACCGGGCAAGCTGAGGGCCCAGCAATGCATTGGGCCGAGATGATCAACTGTTCACCCGGAGATGGGCTACCAGAACTTGGGCCGGGCAAGGTTCGGACTGTGTGCCGCCCCGGACCGTGCAGAAGTTGCTCGGTCGGGAAGTGACCGGTCAGACCAGGATGCTTGGTCCGAGGATGGTCGAAACCAGACAGACCGAGAGACCGGCGCTCGGAAAGGCGCGGTCAGCCGAGGTAGTTGATTGACCGGCGAGAAGGCCGATCAAAGTAAGCATCCGGGCTAGGCTCGGCTGGGATGCCGCTTAGCCCGGTCCACCGTTTGTTTATCCGGTTAGGCGCTTAAGGTATGAAGCATGGTACGACCGGGGTAGGGCAGCTCGGCTGCCGAGCACCAGCTGTGTTGGCAGGCAGTTGAGAGCAGGTGATGAATGACATGGTTTATGCTGACAGATGGGATAGCAGAGCCACATGTCAGGAGATGACAGGGAGTGGATATGGGGCTCAGAAGGTATATAAGCATGTCTGCGCCCCCCATACGCAACACACGAACACTCTGTAAGAAAATCCTTACACTCAAACACTCTCTCCCTTCTCTCTATTCCCTCTAAGGTGTGTGCTAACTTGACCGTCGGAGGGTTTTTCCGGCCACACACCGCCGGGTAGCTCACCATTATTTGCTCGCAGGTGATCGGATATCGACGGAGCACGGAAGAAAGGAATACGGGCACGCCGGAATATTTGCTCCCCGTACACCATCCATTGATGTGAAAGACAACATTGAATTATACATTCTAATTTTTTCCATAAAACTTGCATTCCTCAATTGTGCATCTAAGAAGTCAGGAGCGTGTTGCAATAAAGGTAAAAGGACCTCCCCAGCTTGACAACATAATCTGAATTTGGGATTGGTTTTAGAACTATCCTTTGTTCTCTCATCTAAACACATGATGGCGTCACATCGCGAACATGTGAATGTTCTGTCACTAAATTTCCATCTTCTCAGTACGCGTCGTTTTCTGTGACGTGCAACGATTGCAACATCTGTATGATGCACATCGCAAATAATTAGTATTATATGTAGGAAAAATTTACAATGTGCATCCTTTTAAATGATGCACATTGTAGAAAAGTAATGATTTTTTACTAATGAATGTTATGATTGTTTGTAATATGTGTTATGACATTTTGTAATGAAGTTATAAATAGCGAGTTTATGATGTGCACCCTAAAATTAGGAATAATATGACATTTTGTGATTTTTGTTATGACACTTCGAGATTTTGTTATGACATTTTTTAGTGCAATAAAGTTATGATTTTTGTAGTGAAAAAGTTATGACATTTTGGGTTTAAGTCATGAAAGGCATACCTAACATAAATATATATACATACTTTTGAGACAATGTATATTTAAATTGTAGGAGTTGTCATTAATTTTTTAAACAAAATTATTACAAAATAATTCTTACCTTGTCGTGGAACAATGTTATTATTTGTATGCAATTTAATGCTCTCGGTTATGGGATTTATGACTTTTCATTGTAAAAAATAATTGAAAAATAATTAAATATCCCAAAATAAACTTATGTGAAATAATACAATGAGAATAGTAATGAGATAAGTATAAATTATGAGTCATGAATAACATAATAGTTTATTCTTACCTTATTGTGGAAGAATATTAACATTTGTTGTCAAAGTGACTTCTGAGACATCTCCATGCAACTGAATGTCCTCAGCTATGAGGGGCATGACTATTTTATCATCTAAAATTTAATTGAGAAATGATTGACTTAAGAATTAATGTTTAATTTAAAGGTTCGTGAATATCAATTATTGGCAATTATAATTTTAAAAATTATAATTAAAAATATTAATATCTATAAACATATATATATATATATATATATATATTAGGGTTTACCTTCTGGTAGAACAATATTATTATTCACCACCCTTGTAACTTCCGAAACATCTTCATGTATGCGAACTTCCTCAGATATCGGGAACACAACAATTCCTTTATTTGAATTTGCATGAATAAAATATTTAGTGTCAAATCTTTTATTATTTGAAGTTATGATAATATTGTCAAATAAATCATAATTATAAAATTAATACAAATAATAATTATTACCTTATTCTTCTGTGACAATATTGTTGTTCGCTATTATAGTTTCCTGTAATAAATCTCTATGCAACTGAATGCCCTCTAAATTTTGAGACATGACTATCCCGTCATCTAATTGGATGAAAAAATAAACAATATAAGTATCATGAATTATAATTTTAAAAATAGTAATTACAAAATCTATATATATGTTAGTGTTTACCTTGTTGTAGGACAATATTATTATTCAGCACCCTTGTGACTTCTGAAACATCCTCATGCATCTGAACACCCTCAGATATTGGGAACATAACAATTCCTTTATTTGGATTTACATGAATAAAACAATTAGTATAAAATCATTACTTTTTTGAAGTTATAAGAATATTGTAAAATAAATCATAATTGTAAAATTAATATAAATAATATTTCATACCTTCATCCTCAGATATGGGAGGCATGACTATTGCATCATATAATTTTCATGAAAAATATAAACAATATAACTATTAGCATTCATTATGAAAATAGCAAATATTAGTATTTGCAAGTTATAATATAAACGAATCATAATTAGAAAATATTATTACTCGAGGTTCTTACCATTTAGAACATTAGTATTGTTTGTCAATGTGGTGACTCTTGAAACATTTTGGTGGAAGTGAACACCCTCTGATGTGGAAGGCATAAGAACTCCTGTATTTTAAATTGCAGCAAAATATATATATATATATATATATATGTTGAGTATAAAAACTAATGTTTCAATTAATATATATGAAAATGATAATACTTTAGAGCTTACTTGTGGCATTTCGAACATTCGTTCTATAATGCAATTGTTTGTCACGTAGAACACATACTCTTAATCGACGTGCTTCTTTTTGAAGTTGTTTCAATTTATCATTGAATATGGGATCATCATGATCAGTTTGGCGTGAAATGAGTAATTTTCTTTTTCGACATAGTCGATTGATTTTAGCAGTAACTGAATTACGTTCCATCCTGTAAAAACACAGAGATTGTCACAACGCAAACAAATTTCTTTCCTCATCATGTGATCGAAATATAGTGTAAAAAAACACAATTAGTTAAAATAAATTCACCGTGTGATCAAAACGGATTGTAAAAAGTACAATCACATCACATTTTTCTCATAATAAAAAAATAAATGAAAAAAAAAAGAACCATTAAACTAACTACAATACAATCACATTAAAAAAAGAACCATTGAATCACAATCAAATTAAAAAATTAAATTATCTAACCATTGAACCAAAGAACCATTATCTAACTTCAATCATATTAAAAAATCAAATTATAAACAAAAGGAGATAACTTCAATCATACAAATCACAATTTTTTTAATGCTATTAAACTAACTACAATCACAATAAAAAAAAACCATTGAACTAATTTTTGATTAACTACAATATTAAAATAATAAACAAAAGAAAAAGTTAAGAATGAGAAATTATAATCACATTTTTCTTTTTGTGAGGGTTTATATTTATCTAACTTTAATCATATTAAAAAATTAAAAATAAAATTAAAATAGTAAATAAAAAGATTAAATAACATTAAAAATTAGTTCATCACATTTTTTTTTACTATTAAACTAACCACAATCACATTAAAAAAAAGAATCATTCAACTAATTATAATCACATTTTCCTTTTTGTGAGTGTTTATATTTATCTAACTTTAATCATATTAAAAAATTAAAAATAAAATTAAGATAGTAAATAAAAAGATTAAATAACATTAAAAATTAGTTAATCACATTTTTTAAACTATTAAACTAACTACAATCACATTAAAAAAAAGAATCATTCAACTAATTATAATCACATTTTTTCTTTTTGTGAGAGTTTATATTTATCTAACTTTAATCATATTAAAAAATCAAAAATAAATTAAAATAGTAAATAAAAAGATTTTACATTAAAAAAAGACCATTGAACTAATTTTTGATTAACTACAATATTAAAACAATAAACAAAAGAAAAAGTTAAGAAGGAGAAATTATAATCACATTTTTTTTATCTAACTTTAATCATATTAAAAAATTAAAAATAAAATTAAAATAGTAAATAAAAAGATTAAATAACATTAAAAATTAGTTAATCACATTTTTTTAACTATTAAACTAACTACAATCACATTAAAAAAAAAGAATCATTCAACTAATTATAATCACATTTTTTTTTCTGAGGGTTTATATTTATCTAACTTTAATCATATTAAAAAATCAAAAATAAAATTAAAATAGTAAATAAAAAGATTTTACATTAAAA
Organism: Camellia sinensis; assembly: GCF_055761805.1. NCBI lineage: Eukaryota > Viridiplantae > Streptophyta > Magnoliopsida > Ericales > Theaceae > Camellia > Camellia sinensis. Next base: position 155,101,937 of record NC_138970.1, read on the forward strand.
AAAGACCATTGAACTAATTTTTGATTAACTACAATATTAAAACAGTAAACAAAAGAAAAAGTTAAGAACGAGAAATTATAATCACATTTTTCTTTTTGTGATGGTTTATATTTATCTAACTTTAATCATATTAAAAAATTAAAATACTAAATAAAAAGATTAAATAACATTAGAAATTAGTTAATCACATTTTTTAACTATTAAACTAACTACAATCACATTAAAAAAAAGAATCATTCAACTAATTATAATCACATTTTTCTTTTTATGAGAGTTTATATTTATCTAACTTTAATCAAATTAAAAAATTGAAAATAAAATTAAAATAGTAAATAAAAAGTTTAAATAACATTAAAAATTAGTTAATCATATTTTTTTAACTATTAAACTAACTACAATCACATTAAAAAAAAAGAATCATTCAACAAATTATAATCACATTTTTTCTTTTTGTGAGGGCTTATATTTATCTAACTTTAATCATATTAAAAAATCAAAAATAAAATTAAAATAGTAAATAGAAAGATTTTACATTAAAAAAAAATCGTTGAACTAATTTTTGATTAATTACAATATTAAAACAGTAAACAAAAGAAAAAGTTAAGAAGGAGAAATTATAATCACATTTTTCTTTTTGTGAGGGTTTATATTTATCTAACTTTAATCATATTAAAAAATTCAAAATAAAACTAAAATAGTAAACAAAAAGATTAAATAACATTAAAAATTAGTTAATCACATTTTTTTAACTATTAAACTAACTACAATCACATTAAAAAAAGAATCATTCAACTAATTACAATCACATTTTTCTTTTTGTGAGAGTTTATATTTATCTAACTTTAATCATATTAAAAAATTAAAAATAAAATTAAAATAGTAAATAAAAATATTAAATAACATTAAAAATTAGTTAATTACATTTTTTTTAACTATTAAACTAACTACAATCACATTAAAAAAAGAATCATTCAACTAATTACAATCACATTTTTCTTTTTGTGAGAGTTTATATTTATCTAACTTTAATCATATTAAAAAATTAAAAATAAAATTAAAATAGTAAACAAAAAGATTAAATAACATTAAAAATTAGTTAATCACATTTTTTTAACTATTAAACTAACTACAATCACATTAAAAAAAGAATCATTCAACTAATTACAATCACATTTTTATTTTTGTAAGAGTTTATATTTATCTAACTTTAATCATATTAAAAAATTAAAAAATTAAAAATAAAATTAAAATAGTAAATAAAAAGATTAAATAACATTAAAAATTAGTTAATCACATTTTTTTAACTATTAAACTAACTACAATCACATTAAAAAAAGAATCATTCAACTAATTACAATCACATTTTTATTTTTGTGAGAGTTTATATTTATCTAACTCTAATAATATTAAAAAATTAAAAATAAAATTAAAATAGTAAATAAAAAGATTAAATAACATTAAAAATTAGTTAATCACATTTTTTTAACTGTTAAACTAACTACAATCACATTAAAAAAAAAGAATCATTCAACTAATTATAATCACATTTTTCTTTTTGTGAGGGTTTATATTTATCCAACTTTAATTACATTAAAAAATAAAAAATAAAATTAAAATAGTAAATAAAAAGGTTAAATAACCTTAAAAATTAGTTAATCACATTTTTTTAACTATTAAACTAAGTACAATCACATTAAAAAAAAAGAATCATTCAACCAACTTTAATCATATTAAAAAATTAAAAATAAAATTAAAATAGTAAATAAAAAGATTAAATAACATTAAAAATTAGTTAATCACATTTTTTTAACTATTAAACTAACTACAATCACATTAAAAAAAAGAATCATTCAATTAATTATAATCACATGTTTTCTTTTTCTGAGGGTTTATATTAAAAAAATCAAAAATAAAATCAAAAAAACCATTGAACTAATTTTTTATTAACTACAATATTAAAACCGTAAATAAAAGAAAAAGTTAAGAAGGAGAAATTATAATCACATTTTTCTTTTTGTGAGGGTTTATAAAAAGATTAAATAACATTAAAAGTTAAGGAGAAAACAAAAATAATACTTACTGTTTGCATACGTAGTCACTGAAGTTGAAAGTGTAGAAGTGAGAACTAAAGAAGGGGAAAGCAAAAAGGAAAATCACTGTTAATATTAAAACAGTAAACAAAAGAAAAAGTTAAGAAGGAGAAAACAAAAATAACACTTACTGTTTGTATGCGTAGTCACTGAAGTTGAAAATATGGAAGTAAGAACTCAAGAAGGAGAAAGCAAAAAAGAAAATCACTGTTTACAATAGGTATGTGAAAAGTTAAGAAAAATATGTGTATTGGAGAAGTTATAAAGATTTGAAAGAATTTAATAAGTATTTATTTTTTTTTTTTTCAAAAACCAAAACAAAAAAATTAAGAGTCATTTACACAATAATTACATGGGTCTCTTGGGGATGCCAAAAGTAATGGCGTGTAAATACCTGGGGTTTGACCGAGGAGGTAGCCCCAAAGGCAAATGCCTTTTTTATTATCACACATATACACACCACATAGCCATATAGTCCCTCTGTCTTATTGTTTTATTCTAGTCAGTCATGCTTGCCCAATAGTGTAATTGTAATTTTTGAACCAATCACCAAGTTAATTTTTTTTTAAAAAAATAAAAAATCAGGAAATTAGGATTTCATTTATTGCGTTATTCTCTTCCCCACCCTCTATCTCCTCCATTTGTCAATAGTGTAATTATTATAATCTTTGAACCAATCACCAAGTCAATTTTTTTTTAAAAAAAATAAAAAATCAGGAAATTAGGATTGGCATATTGGAGCTTCCACAGGCCTTGGGGGTTAAAACCCTATTTTGCTTAATATATAGTATAAATTATTTATATGAGGGGATTTTAAATGTTAATCAGGTATTTTGACCAAATCAATAAATGCAAGCATGCGGATTGAAAAAAAGTTAATAAATGCTGATCAGAGGATTTTGACCAAATCAATAAATGCTGAGTTTTTTTTCTTTTAAATCAAAAATTTTAAAAATTAAGATTGAGATATTGGAGCTCCCACAAGGCTTGGGGTTTAGAAATCTCACTTTTCTTAATATATTTACAATTATCTATTTATGTGAATTGCGATTTTTAAATGTCTTTTTTTTTTAAATGTCTTTTTTTTTTCCTTTTTTATATTATATTAAAGTTTAATATTTTGATAATAATCATATGTGTTGGGCTTTTTAAGAAATTAAATGTCTTCTTTTTTTTATTATATTATAGTATAATTTAATATTTTGATAATAATCCTATGTGTTTTACTTTTCAAGAATTTTTTTTTTTTTATGTTTGTTCTTAATGCATTAAAGTGTTATTATGAGGAATAATAATCATATGTGTTGGGACTTTTCAAGGAATTCATATGTGTTGGATTTGAAAGAATTTTTTTCATGCCTGTATTTAATGCATTAAAGTATTATTATGAGAGTAAAACTTGGGGGTTGGGAGAAGTTATTAAGAGCTAAGGTTTTTTTTTTTTAAATAAAAAAATCAAGAAATTTAGATTGGGAGATTGGAACTCCTACAAAACTTAGAGTTAAAAACCCCCTTTTGCTTAATAGATAGTATAGATGTAACACACAAAAAAAATTCTTAATGTATTTTTTCTCAAACGTAACCTCCAAAAAAAATTTCTTAGTGTGACACTTTAATGTAACACAAAAAAAAAATCTGAATGTATTTTTCTCAAACGTAACACTTCAAAAAAAAATCTCATTAGTGTAACACTTTAATGTAACACATAAAAAAAATTCCTTAGTATACTTTTCTTAAACGTAACAATTTAATATATTTTTTTCAAACGTAACACTAAAAAAAAGGATGTGGAATTCTTCAAATCATTCTAAAATGAGTACAAAAATTATTTAGTAAGTTTTGAGCAGATGTATAATTTCAAATTGTGAGTGTTACATTTAAAAAAGTGTGCTAAGGAGTTTTTAGTGTTTTTGTGTGTGTTACATTGGAGTATGTTATATTGGAGTGTTACGTTTGCGATTACATTCATTGGAGTGCTATGTTTGGGAAAAATACACTAAGAAATTTTTTTTTTTGTATTATGTTAGAGTGTTACGTTTGAAAAAAGTATACTAATAAGTTTTTTTTCTTAGTGTTATATTGTTATGTTTGGAAAAAATACACCAAGAAATTTTTTAGTATTTTACATTGAAGTGTTACATTTTGGTTCGTAATGGGGGATTTGTTCCACAAGGAGGGAAAATCCAAAACTTCTATAATGCGGATTGCTTAAATGTGTAATTTTACATTTAGAAAAATCCACTTTTATCCCTGAAAAATTAAACCAAAACATGTAAGTGACTACCCTTTTGTGTAATTTCTACTTTAATGGGACTTTTGGATTCATAAGAAAAAAAAGGACTAAACAGTTTACAATATCACATTTTGATATTTATTATTGCTTCATCTAAAAAAAAAAATTAACATGAGTTGCATCTCCGAAAATTCTCACCTTTTTGTAATTTTTCCCCCACCTCTCACTGAATAGTAATTTCTCCTAAATTTTTATGAATCTCTTCACTTTCAACAATTTATGAAAGATTGAACAAGGAAAATTATATGGAAAATTCTTTTTTGAGTAAATAAGTCATGAAATAAAATAAGAAAACTAACAAGAATACAAAAAAAATATATATATATCCCAGGCCGAACCAAAACTATACAAAGCAAACCAACTAAAACCTATCTGCTACCAAATATCTAACTAGCACAGTCAAAACAAGCCTATCAGTTATGATAACCGTAGCAGCCACATAACTACAATGTTCAGAAGCATAAATCTAGCTAGCAGACTGGCTTGCCTCCAACCATATTCAGAAGTGCACACAAAAATAAGCCAATCAATGTTATGTGTTCCATAGCAGCCACATACACCAATATACATGGAACTAAAAGAAAATAAAATAAGATCCCAAGCACAACCCGCAAAAGAATAGGTAGAAGTCTTAGAACATGAGCAGAGGACCAGTTAGAATTCAACTCCATACTTCCTATTGAAAATTCTTATCACTAAAACAACACTTTTAAATTATACTCAATAACACTAACGGTTATATATCAATTATTGATTTATTTAAGAATTAATCAATTAAGACCCAGCCCTCCTTATACCATGTCAATATAGATAAATGTGATATTTTTTGAATCTCTAGTATTACTCAAATCTATTGATGTACTAACTACAACAAAATACCTCATGATTATTATTATGGGTTTGCATTAGGATTGTGCAAACATCTACCAGACCCGCTCAACCAGAGCTCAAATAGACAATTTTGATGCAACAGGCGAGTGGATGCAAGTATGATAATTTTCAAAAAAATCAGATTTTGGTCAAGTACTAGATATGTAGAATTCCATCCCCGTAATCCGACCTAACTATATGAAGTTAGGTTTTCAATTAAAACATATCTACATATTATTTATATATTATATTTATTTGCTAAATTATTGCAAATGACTTTTTTTTTTTTTGTTTGACAGAATAGGCCCAAACATAAGTCCTTAAAAACAAAAAGGAGAAAAAGAATTGGGAAAAAGGCCCAAAGAAAGCCCTAAAGAAAAATAATTGAGCAATTGTTAACCTTATCTGTATCCACTCTGTCAATTTTGAAATCATGAATAATCAGCTGTAGATGAGATTTTTTTAACCTAATCCCATGTGATCAAGCGCAGCATAACATGTGCATCTCTGACCCTGACCCTGACCCTGACCCTGACCCGGGAGCAATCTAGGTTCTCACCACCCATCAATGTATGGTATTCTTCAACTCATTGTTAATCTAGAAGATGATATAAAAAAACAAATTGTAAAATTAATTTTCATTACATAACACGTTGGAATTATTTAGCTATATCTCAATTGATGCAATCCATTAGCCATTAAAGTATGAATATGTTGGTTCCAATTTTATCCAATCTCTCTGAAGAGACAAAAGTATGAATATGTTGCAATATAATCTTTCAACATTTTGTTTCTAATCATAGTCATCTGTGTTCAGTTTTTCAATTAAAAATAATAAACATTGTTAATCTTGTGTGCGTTTTACAGTGATGTGATCATATTTTAGTATATTTCGATTGTATATATGCCTACTTTGACTGTATTATTGTTGACATTACCTAAATAAATTGACATTTTTAGGCAGATTAGTAAGTCAAAGAGCATCTTTTTATTTGGCATGACACCCTCCAAGCTACCATATTGAGTTTAGATAATATTAATAAAAGAATAAAGATTCAATTGTGATTGAACGATTATGAAAATGTTTTTTCTAGAATAAAAGATTATAAAAAAATAAAAATAAAAATTGTCCAATTTGGTTGTGTGATTAGAGATAAAATTTTAAGAACCAATACATGAGTATGGGATTTATTATAAGGTAATAAATAATTTTTGATACATAAATATTAGGAAAATCAGAATTTTATATGAGATTCGTCAACATAATTTAAATTAATGAATTGTGTTAGGGTTGAACACGCATAATCCAAATATGACCCATCCAATCCATGTAAAAATTTGTATCGACATATACATCAGTAATCCAAATGTAGACATGAATCCATTAATTTAGACATGTACATGTCGATACAGAGATAAAAATCTGTATCGACATTACATGTAGACATGAATCCACTATTGACCTTTAAGTAACCCAAATGTAACTTGAGTCTAATAACCAATCTTAAATAGTTTATTTTCAACCATTGGATTAAATTTTGGTATTAGAAGGAAACATGTTTTTTTTATTTTTTATTTTTTATTTTTTAATTTTGTTGGATGTTTGGATATTAATGGATGCTAGTAATTCATATTGGATGCCTTACCTAATTTCAAGATAATTGCTTGTCTCCTAATTCAACTCCCTGTTAAGAAAAGTTAAACTCATAACTTCTCCTTTGTAACTAAACCATTAGATTAGGAGAGTTAGGATGCCTCGTTGGTTATCATGACTTTTACTTGAGATTAATAATATGAAAAAACAAAAGGACAAATTACACCAATGATTTGTTTAGTTTGTCACTTGTGTTAATTGGATTTATATGGTTTTAATTCTATCAATTTTGAATTTTAATATTTTATATTATATTAATTTAATTAAATTAATAATATTTCTTAACCTAGTCATCTCTCCAACACCAATATCCCCCTCTGCTTCCATTCCATATATGTAATTTATAATTAGTTTAAATTTTAAAAAATCATTACATTCATCATAGAATGATATAATGAAATTTCTCCATTACAAATATGCAAATGAGAGGATCACAGTCCCTATTTTAGTTTTGTAAATAATTTTTATTTAAGTTTTTGAATAGTTATTATCAATAGGATAAATATAATATAAATAATTCAAGACAAAATTGACAAAATTTGAACTAAAATGACCAAATTAAAACAAGCTATAAAAATCACTCCTAACACAATAATGGGAAAAGAAAAAAAGGCATGTTATAATACATTTTTCTCTCTGATTTTAGATCTAGACAGTGGAGCGTGTTGTCGGACTCATATGACTCATCACGAGTTCCATTTTGAATTATTTGAACTATTTATTTTGTAAAATTTTTTGTTCATATCATCTATAAAAAAAATTAAGTTATTTTGATAATTTTAACTTGTTTAAATTTGGACTGAAAAGAAGGTCAACGCTTAATGTAAATAAAACATTGATAAAAACATAATTTCAATCGTGGTACTACTAATTTTTCTTTAATTAGGAAAACATAATTTCACTTGTTTGTTATAAATTAGGAAAATGCGTTCTATTATTATTTTTCTTTAAATTACTCTAAAAATAGATGTGTGTATGATATAAATTTAAAATCAATAAATATGAATTATACTTAAAATAGTTATAGTCTATAAATATAAAATTTTAAAATATTTTTCTAAATATATTACTTAAAATAGTTATAGTCTATAAATATAAAATTTTAAAATATTTTTCTAAATATATAATACTATTATATATAAAGACGCAAATCTAGGTCGGCCAAAAGTTAATGAAAAGGTAATGCTCCACGTCATGACGAGGCAAAATGCCCTTTTGATCCTCAACAACAACCTACCCTCCTTTTTTATTTTTATAAAAGCAAATATTAGAGTAAAAAAGGAAACCCACCCTCCTTTTGTATAATACACACTCTCACCTGAGATCACATGAGGCACAGTAAAGTCAACAAGTGCTCAAAGCAAATAATTAAAGTTAAAAATAAAAAATTTAATACATGAAAAAAATTCATTTTATATATGATTAACATCATAGTATTAAATTTAGATATTAAAGTTTGGCTCAATTATCTAATAGTTACACCTTGAGATGTGGTGAGAAAGAGATCAAAAGTTGGAATTGATAAAATCGCAGTGAATTTAAATTTAAATTTCTACTATATATTTAATTTATGATATTTTTCTACTACATAGCATTTGTTAACATGATCAAAAACATTGCAACAACACATGTATGGAACAAATTGACATTTTTTTTTTCATTCTATTATTCTCTTTGTTTTTTTGTTTTTTGTTTTTTTTTTTTCACCTAAGTTAAGCTCTCTTCAGCTTCTATCTAGCATAAAATATACAATTCAACTTTCCAAACTTGCAAAAACAACACCTTCCCCCTTCCTTTCCCTACTACCCCCCCTCTCCTCTCTCAACATTCACACAACACAAAAAACAAAATGTTACAAAGCTCCAATTACCCTTACTTTCTTACTACACTCCAATGCCAACAACTCCATCTCTCTCATCCTCTTCCCTCCACAATTACTATCAAGACCACCACTAATTGGTACCTTAAATATATTAACCCCAAACAACCTAACCATCTGAACCGGCTGAACAACCGGGTTCGACCCGTTCCTGGGCTTCCAGTCGATGAAAAGCTGGTTATCCGAACCGGTGGACCGGTAAAAGCTGACAATGTCACCGGCTTTCAAGCTCTTCTCTTTCACGAACCGGCTCCACCCTTTGGTCAGCACATAGCTCTGGCTACTATTCCAATACGAGTATCGAAAGCGCCACACTTTCCCGGCGACATCCTTGAAATTCAACAACACGCCTTTCGAAGTGGTTTCGCTCTGCAGAGGAAAGTGCTTCTCGGCGTGTTGTTTCGGTATCACCAGCCTGTTTAGCTTCCCCACGTCACTAGGCGTGACGGCTTTTTCAAACAGCTGTTCAGTTGCTTTGACGTTGTTTTTATAATTAGTAGTGGACTTTTCATTACAACACGCTTTTTTGTTACCATTGTTGTTTATGAAGCCGCCGATGTAGTTTTTTCGGCTCTGCTCGAGCTCATCGTTGTACGTGTGTTTTCGGAGCATGTCAACGATCTCGGATTTCGAGTGGGAATTCAAGAACAAGGTCTCTAATTCGTCTTGCTCTTCGTTTTCCGACAGCGGTTTGAAGTTTGTTACGGCATCGCGGCCTCGAAAGCGTTGGGCCGCGATGTCGTAAGCCCTTGCGGCTTCGTCTTCTTCGTTGAAAGTTCCCAGCCAAACTCGCTGGTGCTTCTCGTAAATCTGGGCGCCCCACCGGCCGTTGGGTTGCGGGACGACGCCTTTGAACCTCGACGACGGAAGCTTCCGGGACTCTGCCTCGGCCCCGCCTTCCAAAGAGTCGAGGATCGCGCTCGTCCCGCTACCGACACGGCACAGACTCTTTGGTGACGAAGCCTTTGTCTTCGTCGCCAGTAGAATCGATGTTGATGCTGATGCCAGTGTGATTGATAGAGAGTCACTTGTTGTGCTCTCATCTATGCAACTACCATCCATTTTGTTGGTGTATGAGAGAGAGAGAGAGAGAGAGAAAAAAGTCAGTGAAGGAGAGAGAGAGGAGGACTATGAATTGGGTTTGATAGCAGGTTGAATATATATAGGAGGTACCCAATAAATCTGATTAATTTATTGAATTGTTTGTTAGTACAAATTGCATGTAGTTTTTGGGTAAGGATAATATATAAATATAAGAGGCAAGACATTAAATTATTTATTTAATAAAATATTTAAAACCTATAACATTTTCATGGTGGGTCAACCCAAGAGATGGTGAGGAACTAGGAAGATTCATGGAGAGAGAGAGAGAGCCCAAGAGATGGTGAGGAACTAGGAAGATTCATGGAGAGAGAGAGGGGGGGGGGGGGGCGCTGAATGGGGAGTGAGGGGCTGTGGGTGTGCGGTCTGGAAAAATAAGTGGAAATTTTAATTAGAGTTATCATTAATGATGTGGCAGTGAATTTCATTTATGATCACAGTTTGTATTGCGTCTGTTTTTTTGTTTTTTTACTTTACCATCTTATTAGTGGTAAATTTAGAATCACTAAATTAATGATCTCTAACATCACTGCTGGGGTGTGTCCCAAAAGTGGCTTTGTCCTATTTTTCAAAATAATTATAGTCGTTAGATTATGTTTTATTTTTGTTAAAATTTCAAAATAGAAAATAAAAAATTTTAAAAACAGAATATCTCATTCCATAAAATTTTAACTTATTAGTAAGAGGCATTTAAATTTAAATTTGTGAATTTGTACCTAGATAATCTTGTTTATTTTCTTATAAGTGAATAAATATTGTGAATGTGTACTTAGAAATTTGGGAATTGGTGGTTGTTTTATTTTCATTAAATTAATTTTTATTTTTTTTAAAAGTTAAATATGACGACAATTTCAATATCATTATTAAACCAATCCATTAAATTAAAAAATTTTAAACTAAAAATAATTTATTACATGATCATCATCCAAACACATAATAAAAATTAATTTGATAAAAAAAAATGCATAAAAGATTTATCAATTTTACAAAATTTTATTTTTAGTAGGTAGAAATAATTTTTTAAATTTTTTTAAAAAAAATTTAGCATTTATTTTTGTTAAATTAGTTTATATTTTATCAAATTGACTACTTTGCTTTTGAAATTGAGCAACGATATTTTCAATTGTCTTTATTTAGAACAAAATTCAAAATTTATGGTCAAATGTGTCACTATTGAAAGTCAGGGACTAAAGTGACAAAATCCATGTTGACTATGAAATTCTTAAAAAATAAAAAAAGTACTGTCAAAATTGACGTAAATAATAACATATTATTCTGTTTGACAATAATATTTTACTCTATTCCGTAATAATATATTACTCTAATTTATATATAACATATTACTGTTAAAAAAAAAATAATAACATAATTAGTGTAGAATTTATTATATTTTTGTTTAAATTTAAGAGTTGACTCATATGATAATAGTGTTTGTAATATTATTGATGAAAAAATAAATGAAAATCAAAATGTTAAGAGGGTAAGAAAGTATGTAGGTGTTGTGGGCAGTGTATAGGATGTGGGGCCCACAGTTATCAAGTTGGATGGGGGGTTCACATGACTGTAATGTAATAAGCCCTGTGGACCGCGTTTTAGCTCAAGTTCATCCCCCCTGAGCTTTGCTGCTACCCCTGCCCACCATCAGCATGGTCTCCTCTCTCTCTCTCTCTCTCTCTCTCTCTCTCTCTCTCTCTTTCTCTCTCTATAATGTTATATATATATATATTGGTGTATTAAAAGCAACAACAAATAATAGACAGAAAGATTTTGATGAAAGTATCAATATAAGATAAGATAACAAACAAAGGAATAAATATATATCTGTGTAAAGAGAGAGAGGGTGAAAGTGAGAGAGAGAGAGAGGGGTTATAATCTGCTTGCTTCCACTTGTATGGGTGTGATGGGCCAATGTTAATGAGGAGATGGATAAACTTGAAGGCCAAGCTCATCTCCAACAAGAAAATTCCCCATAATAAGTCTTACCTGGCATGATTTGATTCGTCCTTGTTTTAATCTCTTTATTTTTGTCTTATTGTCTAGGTTCAATTCAATCTTAGTATCTCCTCAAAATTCAATTTCATAATTTTCCCAAAAACCTACATTTGACATTTTCCTTCCCAAGTGGCCAATTTTCTTGTTTTGTTTCACAATTCTCATCCCCACTCCACTTCACACCTTGCAATTTATTCAATGTTTCTGGAGCAAAATTTAGTACTATATATTAGTGATTAATTTAAAGATAATAATATTTTTAAAACGTTGAATGATTTTTTTTACTTCTACGCGTGCCATTTTATTTTGACTGGAAGTGACATTTAATTTGTTTTAGTGTTTTTTAAATTTGTACGGAGATTTGACATTGAGCTCTCTCTCTTCATTGATATTTTGAAAAAAAGTTTATGACTTGTCTTCTTTCACAATTCATTTGTGTTTCGATTAAGAAAAAAATAAAGAAGTAATAATTGCCATTTGATTCATAAAATATCTCAAAATTGCGCCCTTAGATGATCTTAACCCACGTGGTCAATACATCATCACCATGTTTAAGTTGATTGCCCTAATGTAACTTGTTTAATAGTAAAGGTGGGCAAAGGAACATGTAAATTTCTCTGGGCTACATTGCTTGTAAATTGTAATAATAACTCCATATAATATTACCTTTATTTGACAACCTCTAAATAAATTGTTTTCAATTAAAAAAGTCAGGATTAAAACCCTGTTTGATTTGGTTAAATAAGTGATCTCTTCATAATATATATATTTTTTAGCATCACTGTATATTTGTATAAAGATAATCCTCGTTAGTTTAACATAATTCATATTGCTCATCAGTCGACATATGCGTAACTTGCTTCGAACACTCAGTCATTGAAGAAAAAAAAAATTTCATGCTATAATTTTTCATCAAAAAGCATAAGTTTGAAATAAGACACAAAATTTTGTTTCATAAGAAAGAGTAATTTTTTTTAACAAATATACCAAACAGGTTAAATTTTTTAAAAACTAAGAAAAATATTTATCAAATCTATCAAAATCAACAATAAATCAATAACACAAAATACATATAAAACAATATGAGTGAAATAATTTGATGTGTGTGACCATGATTCTATTATTTTTGTGATTCATTTTATAATTGGCAAAATGTGCATAAAATTATTGATAGAATAGATAACGATATTAATAGTGATGAAGATCAAGGAGCGATATTTATAGTGATTCTTTGTACGGACAAGTCCACGGTCTCTCAAAGGCCCCACAAGCAAGTTGATCAAAACGGAGTGCCTAAGACGGTGTTGCCAGATTGGTGGGTTAGAATGGGTTTGCTTTTGATTTTTTAATTTTTTTTTATAGATTATTTTAGTTTGGAATAGGAAGGATTACACTCACTTTCTTAAAATTTATATTAAAAATTGTAATTAACCTTATATCTTTTAAATAATTATGAAAGATTGGTAAATATTAAAATAAATAAAAATAAAAATATGTTTTAGTAGATAAGAAATGATAATATCATTTTTTATGGGTAAATTACATTATTTTTTTCCTGAAGTTTGAAAAAAAACACAATAAATCTTATAATTTTAATATAATTATACAAACTTCTCTTTTAATAAGGTTAAAGAGATCAAAATTCATATAGATAATATGCAAACATAAGAATAAATAAGAAAGAATATATATATTTCAGTACAAAAGTAATAACAATATCATTTTTTTAATTTAAATAACTAATAAATTGTTGATGAAGAGATAGTTAAGTGTTATTAAAAATTTAAGAAAATCCAGTGTAATTTTGTCAAAATTATGGAACTTATTTTATTTTTTCCAAACCACAAAGGAGATCAGGGTAATTTTTACTCTTTTTTCATACATTAATGAATTATTAATAAAAAAAGACTTAACTATTATGTAAATTAAAACTTAAGAAATGTAAATGTAATAATGTCAAAAATATGAATATAATTATATTTAATTCATCCAATAATAATATAATTACACATTTGGCTGTGATTTGTGGTTGTTAATTGGGTCCCACATTAAAGATTCTCTTTTGTCATAATTCTTTTCCAAAATGCTCATGAGGTCTAATAAAGTGGTGTTTTGAGAAGTTGGTAAAAAATTAATTTTTTGATTTTTTTGTGACTTTTTAACTTCTTCGTGTGAAAAAAATAAAGAAATGATATGAATAAAAAAAGTTGCCCAAACGTCCCAAAATGCCATTGAGATCGAAAATCCTTTTATTTTATTTAATTTTTTGGGGGTTTATTCTAATTTTATTTAATTAGTATTTATACATAGTAATATATGTGTGTATATGTAACAGTAGATGTACAGTATTGACGCGTGTGATACGAAAAAAAAAAAAGTTAACCAAACAGGTTAATCAAACAAGTTTTAAGTTTTGAAATGAATTTTTAAAAATTCTAAACTCAAACAAATTTTGAAATAAATTTTTAAAAATCTTAAATTAAACAAGTTTCAAATTTTAAATTTTAAAAAAAGTAAATAAAACGGACCCTTTGTGTTGCTTGTCATTGCCACTCCCCACAACTTGGAAGAAGTGAGGTTTTAGAGACAAATAACAGGATGGGTATGAAGTCTATCATCACCAGTAGAGCCTACCTCTAGGTCAAAACAGTTCATCTCATTGTCATCAGCTCTATTGTGAAATATCTATAATATATTATTCAAAGGTAACAAAATGGTAAAATTACCTAAATCACCTTTAAGTTTCTTCTTTTATATTTACACCACAATAAAATAAATATATTTTTTAATACAATTTCATCTGTAATTAAAATTACTAAAAAAAGTACCTAAACTCTAAAATTTTGAAACCCTAACTTTATTGCCCCTCTGTTGCCGCCCACCACTACCACCCTTTTTTGTCTTTGTTGCCTCCTCTGCTGCCACCCACAACACCTTTTCCTTTCTTGACCGCTATTCCAACTATAAAAGATGGAATTTAGAATATTTAACAGGTGAAGAAAATAGAGTCGCTTCCCTAGTTGTGATTTTCTCTATTTATAACTCCTTTTCTTGGCTTTCTCTTCAATATAGACGTGTTCACGTGAAGTAACTACTTCATGTGTCCACTACCTTAGTTATGATTATTCACATGGTGTTGAGATCTTTATTATGTTATATATGATATTCGTATAGCCCATGTGAGACGTCTAATTCTTTTACTAAAGGTTAGTTAGCTTAGGTTTTCTTCGACTTTTTAACTCTTTGCTGGACTTAGAAGACGCATCACGTGAGATACACAGTTGCTTGATAAAACCTTAGCCCAACAATACTTGCTCTTGCATAATCGGGCTTACTCATATCTTAGATGTCATTACTTGTGATACTTGCCCAATTAAGTATGATAATCGTGCTTACTCAAACCTTATATGTCTTGGGTCGAGCATATCGTTATTTAGGTACTAGGCTCATTTTGGAAAGTAGGTCAAAAGTCATTTCTCAGCTTTTAAGCCACTTCTCTCTCTCATAAAAAATCAAAAAACATTAAAAAGTAATTTTTAATCATCTTCTCAAAACACCTTTTATTAGTAGTAGGCATACTCGGTACAATTGGCCTGACGTAATCCCAGGCTCATAAACAAAACTTATAATAGCTCAGACCAACCCACTTTAATTACAAATGCACAAAACTATTCTTGGGAAGTTTCTTTGAAGAATACTGATTTGAGGGTGATTTTGCCAATTTAGAAGAACTATTGTGTACCCTAGCCTTGAAGCTATCCGGCATCAAGGCATCTAGTAAAAATTTGTACCTTAAAAAACAGGTCACCATTAAGAGAGAAAGAGATAGAGATTATTTGGAAATTTCTTTAGAGCATCAACATCAGAGTCGCTACAATGACTTTGACGCTATTGTAGAGAGCCAAACTGTAAATATGTTGATGCATCAGAGTCGCTATGGGTTTCATTCATTTTGACAAAGCTACAGTTCCTCCTTTGATGAAGCGAGGAAATGTTCACAGGGTAATCAATTTTTTATTATATTTTCTTTCTCGCGCTTCTTTCTCCTGTCAACAAGAACACTATCTCTCATATCACCATTACTGTCAACACTTACTAGAGCCATCACACAAATTTCATTCTCACCATCTTGGAAGTTCATCAGGTTCTCTCTCTCTCTCTCTAAATTGTGTATCAATTGATGAACTAGATTCACTTTTGTTATTATATACACACATATGTTCTTGCATTGTAAAATCATGTATCTGTTAATGAACTATATTCACTTTTGTTATTATACACATATATGTTCTTGCATTGTAACTGTTTGATAAAATGCCTCACTAGTTTGTCCAAGATGCTATGCCAACTAATTGATTCATTAGTAAATCAAGAATGTTGATTTTCAACATAGCTTTACAGAACACCAAAACCATTTTGGACTCATTTTTTCAATTTGGAATCTCTATTGAAAAAAGAAAAAAAGAATTAGCTCAAAAACAGAACAACATGCCATATTTTGAATACATGGAAGGGGTGCAACTCTGAGTGAGTTGCACCCATGTGTTTTCTAAGTTGCACCCTCTACCTGTTTATAATTTTTTTTCTCCACCTACACTGAATTGTAATTTTCCTTTAATTGATTCCTATTGCACATTAGGATTGGAATAGTTAAGGATGATAATTTTGGAATTTTATATTTTCGTCATCTCTATAAATAAATAAACATATGTGGTTATTTTTTTAAACAATCAGTGCACTCACAACTCTTGTAGGGATAGAGTCAAATTGAGACCCATTTTTTACAAATCAAGTGGGATCTAACATTGATAGCCAATTCATGGAGTCTCAGTATATGAGTCAAGTTGGTCAAGTGGTTGGCCAAGAGTCTCCATTCTCTACTCAATTGGAATCCACTACTAAGAAATCACGTGGAGGCAACTTTTCCATAGAAGAAGATAATATGGTTGTATCGGCTTGGCTCAACACTAGCTTGGATACAGTGTATGGAAATGAGCAAAAAAGCAAGACCTTTTGGAGGAAAGTTGGGGAGTACTTTCACGAGCATAAGACATTTATTAGTGAACGTAACGATAATTCTTTGATGAATCGGTGGTCAATTATTCAACTTGGCACTAATAAGTTTTGTGGGTACTTTGCCCAGATTGAAGCATTGCATTAAAGTGGTGTTAACGAGAAAGACAAGTGTCACGATCCAAACCCGCCCCTATGGGTTTAGCACCGTAACCGGCCAGTAATCCGAGTTTATCGAAGGTCTGCTTAACAGTAAAACAGTAATACAGAGTACAGGGGCTGGCAGAAGCCAAAACAGTAATTAAAAGATATCCAATGAGCTGTGACATTCTGTATGCAAAAAGACTTTTCATAACATATTCACATTTAGAACAAAAATAGTATATACATACATCATTTACAGACATTCAGGTTAGGGATCAAATCCCCACCATAACAGTACAGTACAAATATCATTCAGTCTATACATAACAGAGACAGATAGGGTGAATCTGAGACACCCCAAAAGCAACCTAAGCTTGAACACACTTGGAACCTCACAGTGAGGCACGTTGGTTGGCTTGACAAAACAATGGCTTAGCCTGACGTTTCTAGCAACGGTCCGGTGCTTGAACACCTACATATATATATGAGCAGTGAGCTAAAACCCAGTGAATAACATATGCGTAAAGAGGTTAAGAATGAATGTCCTTTTAGTATTGAAAACAATCATTTATCAGTATATCAGTTATTCAGTTTGTGGCTCATATTCCATGCCATAACAGTCATTCAGAAACTATAATAGTCATATGTGGTACATCCAATAGAAAAACAGTACAGTAGGTCTTAACAAACCGAAC
Source organism: Camellia sinensis (assembly GCF_055761805.1). Classification (NCBI taxonomy): domain Eukaryota; kingdom Viridiplantae; phylum Streptophyta; class Magnoliopsida; order Ericales; family Theaceae; genus Camellia; species Camellia sinensis. The sequence continues at coordinate 155,119,668 of NC_138970.1, forward strand.
AGTCAGTTGATGGCCATCATATTAGTAAACAGTAGTGGTTCCAAACATGGAAACCGACAGAGATCTCTGTGACAGTGACAGTACAGTACAGTAACAGTAAATTGCTATGGATGCTACGAATACAGTTCACAAATAGGACAAACATTCATTCAGTAAGAAATATCATTTCAGAAAGCAGTACAGTTGTTCGTTCAGAAAATATTCATGATTGAACATATTTTTACAACATTGTTACTCACAGAGCACTGGGCTATAAGCAGCTAGAGCGTCCTCGGATGCCAACCCTACACAGTTACAGAATGAACACACACTAAGCTACACAGTTAGAAAATAATAACTTAATCCCTAATTTGCCTCGGTGTGGTTCTACATCAATATCCTCATTAAGATGCCTTAAACTAGGCCTAAGAATACATATGATGGAATGAGGATGCAAAGATGCATGTAAAAACACTTTTCAAAATTTTCAAAAAACAGGGGTCTCGCCCGAGCGTGGCTTTCTACGCTCGAGTGGACATGCAGACAAAGGATCTTCGCTCAAGTGTGACTTTCCTCGCTCGAGCAGACTGCAAAAGTATTGGATCTAAGAAATTCACGCTCGACGAGCGCTTGACCCCCGCTCGAGCGTGAGACACAAGTCCTCGCTCGAGCGTGCATTCCCTCGCTCGAGCGGACTGTAAACACATGCAATGTACTGGATACACGCATTTCACGCTCGAGCGTCACTTTACTCGCTCGAGCGGACTGCATGAACTCAGATTATACGCTCGAGCGTGGAGTTCCCCGTTCGAGCGTGAGTCCAAAATCTGAAATTTCCAGATTTGAACCTCAAGCTCAAAACTCAACTTTAAAGCATCAAATTCGATCATTTTGGCTAATTTGCTGGAAAACACTTGTAAACTCATAATATGACATGTTTCAAAGATCAATTTGAGAAATCAAAGCCCAAAGGTAGTTCAATTAAACACAATTTCAAACAAGTTTTCATGAACATGAAGAACATATGACATGAATGAATTCTAGTGAATTCTAATGCCTCAAAACATGATCCAAAGCAAGATTAAACTCAAAACCATGATGAACTCATGGACTAGAACAAGAATGTAAACTTGCATGCAAGATTTCATGAAAATCAACTTCAAAATGCAAGAATATGTACATGCATGCATGATTCAAGCTTCAATTCAACAATTTAAGCCATAACTTGGCTCTAAACTCCAACAATCCTCTAAACCATGCAAGAACCAACCCAAAATATGAACAAAAAGGTAAATTCTCTACCTTAAGTCTCCAATTTCAAAGGTAGAAGCTCAATATGCAAGGAAACCTTCAATCTCCTAAGCCTCAAAGTCAATTTGGTTGAAATCAATCTATCTCCTATCTCTCTCTCTCTCTAGTCGGTTTGATATAAGGAAAGGAGCTGAGAATAAAGTGTCAAAAGCTTCTAATCAAGTCCCAAATATTGATGTAGAGAAAGGCCACTCAATGGCAACTACGTAAATAAAGCCAACTTATATAATTTAACATTATTAAATCTAATTTAATCATACCAAATCACATTTCAATTAAATATACCATAAAATCACATAAATTCTAACTAGCATAAAACATTACTCGATTTCAGTTTCGGCCGCCGATAAAACCTTCAATTTACAGTTTAAAGCGCAAAACATGAACAGATCATTCAACAGTCAACAGATATAAATGCACTTAAGTTATACACTCAATCAATCAGTTCAGAATTTCAGTCAATCAGTCATTTAACATACTTAATCATAAGTTAGCACTAATCAGTGGTGAGGGTTGTCACAACAAGGTATTAATTACATTGCTCTTTATACTTCTCCTAGCATTTTCATTTTATGTTAAGAACTTAATTATTGGCTTTAAATTTTTTATTTTAGATTGGCAAGGCAAAAATCATGTACTGAGAGGTTAATAAAACCTCATTTCAATTCCAACATTGTTGGAATGTGTTGAGGCATCAACCAAAATGGTTCAAGCAATGCCAAAAGAAAAAATTGAAAAGGACTAGAAATGACCCAACATCTTCACCTTCAACACTAGAGCCAATCAAACTAGCAGAAGATAATATCTCACCCTTAGAGAGACTTATGGGTAGGAAGGCAGAAAATGAGCGGTTAAAAAAAGTAAAGAACAATGATAGTTGTTCTCCAATTGTGGATTACTAAATGAGATGAAAGAAGAAAGAAAAAAATGAACTAAGAAGAAACTTGAACTTCTTCAAAAATCTTATCAAATTCATGCTTCAAGGGCTCGAACTGAACAATTGAAAGAGGAAGAGAGAATCATGATGATTAATACAAGTGAGATATCCCCAATGCAACAAAAATATTATCGTCTACGCCAACTGGAAATCATTGATAGTAGGAAAAAAATTAATGATGTGGAGTAATTACATGATTTCTACTTGGATGATTGTAATATTTGACATGCTTAACTTGTTTTTGTATTTGGATGTTTTTGGAGTAGGAAAAAAATTAATGATGTGGTGTGATTGTAATATTTGACATGCTTAACATGCTTTTGTATTTGGATGTTTTTGAAATGGTTTTGGAATGTTTATGTTTGGATGTTTTTAGAATGTTTATGTTTGGATGACTTCATGTTTAAATAATTGAATCGAAATGGCTTCCTCGTATGTACGTTGTGGGCAGCAAAACTGAACTGGAGCAAAGCTGGGGTCGACCCCCAGGACCCAGGATGTCCCATGAGAAGAAGAAAAATGCTGAAATTTTGCTTAACCGGTCGACTAGCCAGTTGTCACGCCCCAAAATTTGGACAATTAAATATTAAATTGGAACTAAACCCCAATCAATATTCCATCATCCAAATCCTAGGGGTGAAACAAAAAAAACTAAAACGCCAACTAAACCATCCACCATAATCTCATTACTAACAAATACCTCAACATTAAGTGCCAACAACTGGTTCAAACAACTTAAATAAAATACGGTTACAAACCAATCTAAATTATTCCAATACTAAAGTCATAAAGAGAATAATAAATACATAGACTAATATCAATCCTAAGCTCAATAAAACAAAAGAAGTCCAAACGGCAGGTCCAACACTATCGTAAATCCAAGTCACCACCGTAACCCCAACTAATCCTGCAAATGAAGCTCAGCTGCGCTCAAACAGAACGCACCCGAGTTGCCAAGAGACAAAACGGGTCAGTATACAAGTATACTAGTATGAGTACAAGAATTGACACCCACGTGTCCACCAGACACAAACAAAAAACACGTTAAATTCTTATTACAGGACAAGACAAGTAGTTCCAACCGCACTGAGACGAATGGGTAGTTTCTCGAGACACGATGGCATTTAGTTTCTTGTCCGTACACAACGAAATATAAATTTATTATAAAATAAACAAAATAGAAATAGAAATATGGTGGGTCAGCCCTGCATAAAAAGTTAGTAAGACCCACCATCCTGCAAAACAAATAAAGTTAGTATAATTTAATCATAAGTAACTTGTTGAAACAAATATAAAATTACACCGTTTCATACTTAAATAATTCGAATTGATCAAAACTCAAAGAACGAAAGTTGTACAGAATCAAATTTCCTATAAGGCAACGTGAACGAATTTAACAGAAACTGAACAGGTTAAGAGAAAAACTTGATCTAAAAATCTAGACGGAATTCAATCGAAAAATATGAAGCTGAAAACGAACAAAAACTGCCATAAGATAATTTTTTTCCGAAAAAGTTCAAAACATGAAAAGTGTGCAGAATAATGTTTTTACTTCAGTTTACGTGAAACCAATAAAAATGAACTCGTTTCGTGGTTAAAACAGCCTATGAAAATCTGCATTACCAGAGTGAATCAAACCGACAATAGCCAAGGTCATCCAATTATAAGTTCTAATCGATCTTTTTAATAAAAAGCTACAACACAAGAGTTGTCCAAAATCACGTATACATGCCTCTCCTCAAATTTCATAATTTATCAAGATCGTTTACTTTTCTTTCTTTTTTTTATCATGTACATAACAGTACCATACACACTATACTAATAAATTCATAATTAAATTCTTTGTTCCTTAACTCCACCACTTTGGCCCTCCACTTCTGGCCTACACATATATCCCTTGTGCCTCCCGTATATCTAACACCGCTTCGAAGCCAAACTTGCACGGGGATATCGTCCCGAGTTTGATTCACACTCCCCGGATGGTTAGCATATACGTACGCGCGCAAATCAAAGCACTTGTCTACTCATGAGAACGAGGCAACAATATAAATAACATCTCATCAACATCATGAGACAAATATAACAATGCCGGGCATAAGGCATTAAACAACTCTCATAATCCTCACTTTTTTATACACTCTTTCTCCCCATCACTCAAATAAAACAACAATCCATGGAGTCATGGTGGAGTATAAGGAATTTATCTATATGTTCTTAATTAATATTAATTTCATATAACCATGAGTGTAATTACAATCATAAAATAAATTCATATAAAAATCCTAAACATGGCCTACACAACTAATCAAACTAATTAAAATCAATTCATCATCTACATGCAAATACAAAATCAATCCAACATCAAATAAAAATAAATAAGTAAATAAAAACAATGAATCAATCCATCCTCTAACCAATATCTATGGATTCTAAATTTATTTTAATTTTATATAATCATGAGTATGATTACAATTATAAAATCAATCCATATAATAATCATAAATCTTACATATTCAACTAATCAAAATAATTAAAATCAATCAATCATCTAAAAACCCTAAACCTTACATAAACAACTAATCAAAATAATTAAACTTAATCAATCATCTAAAAACCCTAAACTTTACCTACACAACTAATCAAAGTAATTAAAATCAATCAATTAGCTAAGAACCCTAAACTTTACATACACCACTAGTCAAAATAATTAAAATCAATCTATCATCTTTGTGTGAATACAAAATCAAACTAATATCAAATAAATAAATAAAAACAAAGAATTAAATATAAATCCAGGGAAGCGGATTTTGTACTCACAATTATTTTTGAAGATTAAAGAATCACTCAAAGAATTAATAAAGTCACCCAAAATAAAACTCTAAACCTTGCATACCCAACTAATGCAATTAATTAAAATCAATCAATCATCCAAAAACTCTAAACCTTACATACACGTCTAATCAAAATAATTAAAAATTAGCCAATCATTTAAAAATTCTAAACCTTACATATCCAACTAATTAAAATAATTACAATCAATTAATTATCTAAAATCTTAGACCTTATATATACATCTAATCAACATAATTAAAATTAATCAATCATCTAAAAATCCTAAACCTTACATATACATCTAATCAACATAATTAAAATTAATCAATCATCTAAAAATCCTAAACCTTACGTACTCAATTAATTAAAATTATTACAATCAATTAATCATCTAAAACCTTAAACCTTACATATACATCTAATCAACATAATTAAAATTAATCAATCACCTAAAAAAAAAACCCAAACCTTACATACCCAACTAATTAAAACTATTACAATCAATTAATCATCTAAAAATCCTAAACCTTACATATGCGTCTAATCAACATAATTAAAATTAATCAATCATCTAAAACAATCCCAAACCTTACATACCCAACTGATTAAAATTACTACAATCTATTAATCATCTAAAAATTCTAAACCTTACATATACGTCTAATCAACATAATTAAAATTAATCAATCATCTAAAACAATCCCAAACCTTACATACCCAACTAATTAAAATTATTACAATCTATTAATCATCTAAAAATCCTAAACCTTACATATACGTCTAATCAACATAATTAAAATTAATCAATCGACTAAAACAATCCCAAACCTTTCATACCCAACTAATTAAAATTATTACAATCTATTAATCATCTAAAAATCCTAAATCTTACATATACGTCTAATCAACATAATTAAAATTAATCAATCGTCTAAAAAAATCCCAAACCTTACATACCCAACTAATTAAAATTATTACAATCTATTAATCATCTAAAAAATCCTAAACCTTACATATACGTCTAATCAACATAATTAAAATTAATCAATCGACTAAAACAATCCCAAACCTTTCATACCCAACTAATTAAAATTATTACAATCTATTAATCATCTAAAAATCCTAAATCTTACATATACGTCTAATCAACATAATTAAAATTAATCAATCGTCTAAAAAAATCCCAAACCTTACATACCCAACTAATTAAAATTATTACAATCTATTAATCATCTAAAAAATCCTAAACCTTACATATACGTCTAATCAACATAATTAAAATTAATCAATCGTCTAAAAAAAATCCCAAACCTTACATACCCAACTAATTAAAATTATTACAATCTATTAATCATCTAAAAAATCCTAAACCTTACATATACGTCTAATCAACATAATTAAAATTAATCAATCGACTAAAACAATCCCAAACCTTTCATACCCAACTAATTAAAATTATTACAATCAACTAATCATCTAAAAATCTTAAACCTTACATATACGTCTAATAAACATAATTAAAATTAATCAATCATCTAAAAATCCTAAACTTTACATATGCATCTAATCAAAGTAATTAAAATTAATCAATCATCTAAAAACCCTAAAGTTTACCTACACAACTAATCAAAGTAATTAAAATCAATCACTCATCTAAGAACCCTAAACTTTACATATACTACTAGTCGAAATACTTAAAATCAATCTATCATCTATAAACCCTAAATCTTATATCCACAACTAATCAAAATAATTAAAATTAATTTATCGTCTTTATGTAAAACAAAATCAAACTAACATCAAACAAATAAAAATAAATAAATAAATAAAATAACGAATTAAACATAAATCAAGAAAAGTGAGTTTTTTACTCACAATATTATTTTAAAGGTCAATAAAATATTTAGAGAACTAAAAGAGCCACCAAAACAAAACCCTAATCTTTCTTTTTCTTTCCTCTCCTCCTTTTTCCGCCGTTCCCCTCTCTCGGGTGCTTCTCTATTTTGTGAATAATCTCTCTCTCTCTCTCTCCCGTAGCCCTACTGCCTCTGCTACTCTTTTTTCCTTAATTTGTTTATAACCTAAACACTTCTTATAAATCCTAATAGTTATAATATTATATAACCTCATAGTTATTATACTATATAATATAAATACTACATAATTATAATATATATAAATATAAATATAAGATAATACATATGTATATATATAACACCTCTTTTCTTTATATAACAAATATAAATATTTAAATATTTAGATTAATTATATATAATTAAATAACACATTAAATTAATTAATCACCACATTAAATTCATTAAACTTACATTAAATTCTCATGTGACCACACAATTAATAAAACCAAAAATAAAATAAGATAATAATAATCATAATAATAATAATAATAAATAATGACTTAAGAAAATTAGGGTCGCTACACCGGTCGACCACCCTGGCTCCTGTGTTGCTGCTGTTCTGTTGTTGCTCTGGTGCTGTCTTGGGTCTTATTTTATACATGTTTTAACATCATTTTGCACTCAAAAAATATAGTTAAACACAATGAGCATTTAAGGATTAAAATGATTTACTTAAACTTTTCCAATTCAATTATAATCCATTTTTCATTACTAAAACAAATAATTAAAAACATAATACATTTATTTGCCACAAAATAATTAAATAAAACATGAAACCTTATTCCTATGAATGGCTATACAGTTGCCACAAGTGCTCAACAAGATCTGATTGGAGTTGAGAATGAATTGCTCTGTTTCTGATACGATGATTTTGTTGAATGAATTCCATAAGCTCGATTGTACGCTCATTGACACTTGTGCCAAAGAGGTTTCATCGATTTGTTCAAAATCAATGTCTTGTGCTTCATTGTCATCTCGCTCATCCTCAATAATCACATTGTGCAATATTATACAAGCCTTCATAACAATTTTAATTGACTCAAGATTCCAAGATCGTGCAGGTCCACGCACAATTGCAAAACGTGCTTAAAGCACCCCAAATGCACGCTCCACATCCTTCCTAAATGCCTCTTGGGCCATAGCGAAATGTTTTTTCTTGTTTTCTTGTGGACATGGAATTATTTTCACAAATGTTGCCCATGGTGGATATATACCATCAGCAAGATAATATCCTATTGTATACTCATTACCGTTGATGGTGTAATTGACTGGAGGAGCACGCCCTTGAGCAAGCTCAGTAAATACAATAAACCTTTCTAGTACATTGATATCATTATGAGACCCAAGTAACCCAAAAAATGCATGCTATATCCAAAGATCATATGATGCAACTGCTTCCAAAATAATTGTTGGTTCATGGGTGTGACCAGTATACATACCTATCTATGCAGTCGGGCAATCCTTCCATGTCCAGTGCATAAAATCAATGCTTCCCAGCATTCTAGGAAAGCCACAACTTTTGCTAACTGCTAGTAGTCTAGCAATGTCATTGTTGTTTGGTGACCTCAAATACTGATCGGAATAAATTTCAACCACCGCTTTGACAAAATAAAATAGACTCTTCATTGCGGTACTTTCACCAATCCTCAAGTATTCATCCATAAAATCAGCTACTACTCCATAAGTGAGCATTCTAAGTGCTGCAGTCATCTTCTGAAGGGAAGACAAACCGAGCACTTTAGCACTATTTTTTTTCTGGACAAAATATGATTCATGAGCTTCTACCGCAGATTGAATACGGAGAAAAGAGAACGTTTCATTTGAAACCTCCTCTGAAATACATTGGAAGGATATACTGGTGGATCAGCAAAATAATCTAGCAAGAGTCTTTGGTGACCTTGCAAAGAATTACGCCGAATGAATTTGCGACGTTGATTAGAATTATGCCGTGATCTTGATGAACTATTGGCTGCTAGTCGTTGCCCTTCCATAACAGCTATCCCAATTGTCTCCAACTCATCGTCAGAGTCAAAGTCATAAAGAATCATATCGTCTAGTGAATGAAGATCTATATAGAGAAAATAAATACAAAATGAAATAGCAAAATTAGGCTGATATGGATGAAATTTAGATAGCAATTGGTTTTATTTATATTGAAAGAATATGACCGTTGGAATATGACCGTTAGAATATAGCCGTTAAAATATAGCCGTTGAAATATGACCGTTAGAATATAGCCGTTGGAATATAGCTGTTTTTAAAATATAACGGTTGGAAAAAATATATATTTAAATTAAAAAAGATAAAAGAATAAAAAATAATATTTTAATGAAATAGAATTTTAAAATAGAGAGTTTGATGGAGTGTGTATATAAAAAAGAGGCACTAAAATACAAAAGTGAATTTTGGGTTATAATTTGACTTAAAATTTGCTGAGCCTGATACGGATGCTTTAGGCTTCTTGCGGGAAAAGTTCCTCTATGTAATACACCGCTTATGTAATAATTATGAATAATCCGTCGTAGCTTGAATCTTTCTTCCTTGAATCCCCCGACTGCCCAAAACGACGTCGTTTGGGGCAGTTTTTTTTTTTTTTTTTTTCCTTATGTCTGAAACAGAGAGAGCAGAGAGAAGAGAGAGAGAAAGAGAAGAGAGGGGAAGAGGGAATGGAGAGACAGAGAGGGTCGATCGTCGCTGCCTCCGCCTCCGATTTTTTTTTTCAGATCGATCGTCGCAGCCCCTTTTTTTTTTCTAGTGGATCTAGATCTGAAAATGTGTTGATGATGATGATGGTGATGTTGATGAAGATGTTGTTGTTGATGATGAAGATGTTCTGGATCTGAAGATGAATGGTTGGTTGTTGATGATGATGTTGATGAAGATCTGAAGATGAATGGCTTGTTGGGTGGTTGATGATGATGACTCTCTCTCTCTCTCTCTGATACTCTCATCTTCTCTTCTCTTCTTCTCTTCTTCTTCTACTAGTTACTGAAAAAAAAAAAAAAAAATCAAAACGACAAGTCATTTTGAATTCAGGCCAAATTCGAGCTACGTAGCATAACTGAATAATTATATACAAAATTATGTAAATTTTCATAAATTTATATATGTGGTCATACAAAAATGCTAAGTTGAACATAAATTTGTGCGAGTTCATGAAAAGTTACGTAATTGTGTGGGTGATTTTCTGACCACACTGCCCGCTTAGTAACCACCTGGAGAGCACTGGCAGAATAGATGGCACCTGACTAACCTGCAACAGAAATATAAAAATCCCGCGGTGGTTTCGACCACCCGGGGGCACTCCGACGATCAAGTCAGTATATCTCTCAAAGATAAATCAAATACTAAACTCACAAGTTTGAGTATCAAAAGCCTACCTTAGACCCATGGGGGTGCCTCTCTTTTATAGCCAATACAATCATAGTCTCAATAGGAGCCTGGCCCTAATGGACTTAGGATTACTGCTAATCTGGGACTCCCAGTGGGATTAGGATAAACTCTCTAAGAGTCTTATCTTTACCCAAACTGAAGTCTTCTCTCATTCCAAGACTCTTGTCCATATCCAAGTTGAGTTCCCTCTTCTTTCTAGGACTCTTGTCCCTTATCCGCTTATCTCGGATTCCGATATCTTCGGAGGCAACCTCGGCCTAGCTGAGATGACCTCGGCACAACGACCAAGACACGTGGCACCTCGGCTGACACGTCGGCGTCACCTTACCACGTGTTGGTACTCAGAAAATATATCCTCACAACTACCCCTTAGGTTCTATTACCTTGGCATTCTGAGGTGATGGAACCTACACTGTTCGTTCATCTGTGCCCCTCTGTCTGAGATCAAACTCGCCGACCTCAAAGTTTCCTGGACCTTACTGTCCACTTCTGTCAAGTGTATGTTTTCCAAGCTGCTCGAGATCATACCTCCTAGCCGAGGTTCTTGTTCCATTAATTCGTAAACTCCAAGAGCTTTGCAACTGCTCCACTCACACTCTCTGGTGAGTTCCCGATTTCCAGTCATCTATTTGACTCCGGCGATTTTCATATCGGCGTTCATTTCACTTGATAGGTTCATAAACTCTTTACTTACTATTAGGCTCAATCTTTCATAACTCTTCTGATTTACTTTGAATCTGTTTATTTGCCATCTGTGGCCTTCTATTCTCGTCTATCTTCAAGTTTTTGATTTCTTATTGCTAAAATGCCTGGAACTGTTCTTTGTCATATCTGCTTTCTGTTGCTAGCATCATGTCTGGTTCATTACTTTCTTGTTCTTCACATACTTACTTAGTGCCTGTGCACTTGGCTTTATTCTTGAACTTTGTCGTCTTCTTGACTATTTTTCTCTTTTTTCATTTAATCCTCTGGCTTCTTCTTTTTCTAACTCTTTTGCTTAAATCCGTCATTTGTTCCAAGCTTTCAAGTTTCTGCAACTGTCTTCATTTCTCTCCTCCGGTAAAGCTTTACGTCATTCTATTATTGTCATCAGACTTCGGCAACTCTCATTCCGGCTTCCTTCTTTCTGGTAAGCCACTGTTCCTCCTGGTTTTATTTCCTGTTGCTTTCCAAGAAGCTCTGCTTCATTGTTAATCACCATTACTGTTTTACCCGTTGTTTCCAAATCATCTTCTTGAATACACACTGTTCACACATCTGTTGATTTCTGCCACTGTTCTTGGCTTGTCACACTTGTGCAATCTTTTTGTCTTGATTTCCTAATAGCTTCATCACCATTTTTGATTTACGAATTACATTCTTGTTTTTGTTTTCTGTGTCTTTTCCCAGAGTTTTTGCTTTCAATTCTTGCTTTCAAAACGCCGAGGTGCCAATCGCCGAGAAAAGCTTTGATCAAACTCTTCAGGAGATTGATGCTGAGCTTCGTGGCTGAGAAGGCTACTGAGAAGTTCTTTCCAACTGTCTTCTGGGGATGAGACACAACCTGCCGCTGATGCCGAGTAGTTTGCTTCCTTCTTGAAATTGATGCCGAGGTGGCGGTAGAGAAGCTCCTCCAACTGATTGCCGAGGCTGAACCATCGTCGTCCGTCGAAGTAGATCAATCCGATGTTATTGCTTTCAGTCCCTAGTTCTTTAAGGTCTTCATTTTTGTACTTGTCAACCTTCTCTGCTCTTAAATAGCTAGTTGGTCATCTCGGATGATCATATCTCGGAAACGTCTTTCAGTGTTTATCTCGGCTATACCAAACTTGTAAATTGCTACAAATTTCAACAAGTGGTAGACTTCATAATCTTCGGTTAACTCATCTTGTAATTTGCTCAAAAATTTCAACAAGTGTTAACATTCCTTGCTCCTTAATTATCATTCCTTCCCCCTGTACCTTCTCCCTGCCCCCTAATGTGAACATAAGTTGTACTTAGGATCACATTAGGGAGGTTGGCTTCGTGCCGTAGTCACAGACCTGATGTGTTCTGCTTTCACCAATGTATTAAAACTTCTGGTATTTAATGCACCCCCATTAGACCCTCTTTCTCTTGGCCTTTGCAAACTATCATCGTTGTTTCTTGAAGCATTTATTCCTTTCACAATTCTGGTCACCACTTCTGGCGTGCACTTAGTGGTTCTAATCAAAACGACGTTTGACTCCGACGAATCTTTTGCCGACATTTAACTTTGTGCACTCTTTAAGTTGTAAATTCTCTCATAATTTCAACAAGTGTTAAATATCATTTCGGTTTAACTTCGGTTAAGTATCATCTCAGTTTAACTTCAGTTAAACATCACCTCAGTTTAACTTCGGTTAAACATCATCTCGGCTTAACTTCGGTTAAGCATCATCTCAGTTTTTGAAGTTTTTTCCTTTTTTTGTCGCTTGTACTCTTGTACCTTTTTATTCTTTAGATAATGTAAGCTCTGCATATGGCCGATGTGCCTCCTTGTTCTTGAATGTCTAATTCAACTTTCCTTCTCTGAATGAAGCGCTCTTCATCGCCCTCCTAGACGAGGATTTTCTTCAGTGTCTCTTCACTCTTTTTGGCTGGCTCCTTTCTGACATCATCTAGGACCTCCATGTCCTCGTCTTCAATCTCTGCCTTCCCTGGTTCCCGAATGTTGCAGGTAGTTTTCATTGCTGCCATGGAGCAATTCTTTACATGCAGTTGGTCTCCTCTGACTTCTTCAATCCCATGTTCTGTGGGGAACCGCAATAGTTGATGCAACGTTTGAGGGAACTGCCCCCATTGCATGCAACCATGGCCTTCCCAAGATGATGTTGTAAGGTAAAGGCGTGTCAATCACCATGAATTCTATCTTGATCTTCTTCTAACTCCTCTTGCATGATTCTATACTTAGAATATTTTGCATGTCTTTCATACTTTGCCTCATTTGTGCGATCTTCTCGGGGTTACATACCTCGGGTATAATAGCTACAAAACTTTTATTTCGGCAAGATACTGACCTGCAAACTTTTCATAAATTCTAACAAGTGTGAAACATATACTACTCAATGTTAACTTTGCAAACTTTTTCTCAAGTTTCAACAAGTGTTTAAACAGCGATCTCGGTCTAGCCTACTTGTAAATTGCTACAAATTTCAACACGGATTAACATATACTGTAACAGGGATCAACAAGGATTAACATAACAAGTGTTAAACAATAATCTATTTGTAAATTGCTACGAATTTCAACAAGTGTTTAAACAACATACTTAGCTTTTTCCTCAACCTGTAAATTGCTGCAAATTTCAACAGATGGTCATATGTCGGCTTAACGTTATCTTATAAATTGCTACAAATTTCAACAAGTGTTAAGCATCTTCTTTGGTTTAACCAACCTGTAGATTGCTACAAGTGTGCAAACTATAACCTCGGCTTCACTTCGACTTGTAAATTGCTACAAATTTCAACAAGTGAAGAGAAACAGTAATCTCGGCTTAACTTCAACTTGTAAATTGCTACAAATTTCAACAAGTGAAGATAAGGAATCAGCTTAACTCCAACTTGTAAATTGCTACAAATTTCAACAAGTGAATTAAGGAATCAGCTTAATTCCAACTTGTAAATTGCTACAAATTTCAACAAGTGAATTAAAGAATAATCTCGGCTTAACTTCGGTTAAGCATCGTCTCGGTTTAACTTCGGTTAAACATCGTCTCAGTTTAACGTCAGTTAAGTATCATCTCGGCTTAACTTCGGTTAAGCATCATCTCGGTTTAACTTCGGTTAAACATCATCTGGGCTTAACTTCGGTTAAGCATTATTTCGGCTTCACTTCGGTTAAACATTATCTGGGCTTAACTTCGGTTAAGCATCATCTCGGCTTAACTTCGGTTAAGCATCGTCTCGGTTTAACTTCAGTTAAACATCATCTGGGCTTAACTTCGGTTAAACATCATCTGGTTTAACCAACTTGTAAATTGCTACAAATTTCAACAAGTGGTAAACGCATTCTTCTTCTCTCTGCCCCCCCAGTGTGAACTTAAAATCCACTTAGGTTCTCATCATACATGTAGCTTCGACCTTGTCGCCGAGGTTTAATTCAAGCCGAGGTTGTCGGCCTTGGTTTCTCTATTGATCTTACTTGGCTCCAACCTGAGTTTGTTTTTCGGCCTCGCATCGGCGAGCCGTTTCTCTTTTCTTGTTCCGACGCCTTTGTTCCCGGCATGTCCTCCTCGGCCCTAGCATGCTTCTCAATTCTGGCTAACTTTAGTCTGATCTTTGTGTGTTTCCTTTTTATCTTCTGGGATCTGAGATCTGCTCATTGTGCTCTTCTTTTCTCGGATTCAGGTGCCGAGATCTTATCTTCTGGAATCTTGGATCTGCTCATCGTGCTCTTTTTTTCTCGGACTCAGGTGCCGAGATCTTATCTTCTGGAATCTTGGATCTGCTCACTTAGGTTGAGCTCTTCTTTTCTCGGACCTACTCATCTAGGCTGAGATCATGTCTTCTCGGATCCGGGATCCAAGATCTGGAATCCGGGATCTGCTCACTCAGGATGAGTTCTTCTATACTTGAATGTTATCTCCTTGGGAGCGCTCATGCCCCCTGTCTTTGCATCCCTTCTGGAAGGGTCTTCGTTCTTCCGCAGGTATCTATTCTTTCATACCTGAAGGTCATCTTCGTTGTAGTATCCGCTTCGATCTGTTATCTTTGGTGCGTCACCTTCCTGGCCGGCGTCTTTCACTCCGTGGTCACGAGTTTCTGTGTTGCGATCGTCCCCTTCAATGTTGAAATCGATAGGTCTCCCACTCCCAGTAGGAGCATTGTCTCTAATCTGATCCTTCTGTCCGTTATTGGCCATCTATTCTTCTTTCTTTCCCACAGACGGCGCCAAATTGTGTGGGTGATTTTCCGACCACACTGCCCGCTTAGTAACCAGCTGGAGAGCACTGACAGAATAGATGGCACCTGACTAACCTGCAACAAAAATATAAAAATCCCGCGGTGGTTTCGACCACCCGGGGGCACTTCGACGATCAAGTCAGTATATCTCTCAAAGATAAATCAAATACTAAACTCACAAGTTTGAGTATCAAAAGCCTACCTTAGACCCATGGGGGTGCCTCTCTTTTATAGCCAATACAATCCTAGTCTCAATAGGAGCCTGGCCCTAATGGACTTAGGATTACTGCTAATTTGGGACTCCCAGTGGGATTAGGATAAACTCTCTAAGAGTCTTATCTTTACCCAAACTGAAGTCTTCTCTCATTCCAAGACTCTTGTCCATATCCAAGTTGAGTTCCCTCTTCTTTCTAGGACTCTTGTCCCTTATCCGCTTATCTCGGATTCCGACATCTTCGGAGGCAACCTCGGCCTAGCTGAGATGACCTCGGCACAACGACCAAGACACGTGGCACCTCGGCTGACACGTCGGCGTCACCTTACCACGTGTTGGTACTCAGAAAATATATCCCCACAGTAATTATGCAAATTTGTGTTAAACTTATATATTTTTGTGAGATCACTTGTGTACGTTCGTGAAAATTTATGTAATTTTGTTTAGAGATTGCATTTGGTGTGCCATGCACTAAGAAGAATTTTCCTTTATTTTTTTTATTTTTTCATTTATATTAACTTGAACCATTTGAAAAGGCACAAGCTGATGAAGGGATATTAAAGTGATCACCAATCTCAACATAAAGTCATTGAGAAAATCATCCCTTAGTTTAAAGTGTCAAAAAAAAATTCTCATATCGTTTAGGTAATTTGAAAATGAAACTTTAAATTTTCAATTGAAAAACTACAACAAAAATAACCTATTTCGTATCGTTTTCTAAATTTTCATTTTCCTTTTTCATGGTTTTGGAAACAAAATAATAAAAAATTCAAAAGCATGCACCGTTTTCATATTGTTATCATTTTTGTGTAAAAATAATTTTCAAAAAGAAATTTAAAAGTATTTTTAATAAAGGGTGTTGTGGAGAATAATGTGTCAGTTCTAAACAAATAAAAGACGAAAGCGATACCAAACACTAGATAATGAATACATTTTGATGTGGATGAAAAATATTTTGATATAATTGTATTCTCATGTGAATTTAGGATAATTCCATTTTTCATGTGATACTACCAGCATATCCCATTGTATGTGGACTAGTTCCAAATTCTGTGTACAACCTATTGGGAAACTGTAAACAACAAGAAAAACAACATAAAATGTTTTGTGATGACCAAAAAGTAGATTCTTTCCAAGCCACAATTATTAAAATATGTCAAACATGGGATGGTTCATAACCTTCTCAAACTATTCTCTCTCTCGTACAAGAAAAAAGTGAAATAAAAGTAATATCAATCTTTATTTGGTTAAATTTTCAAAACCTATTTTCTAATTTCTACAGAGTATATGCATACAGAAACCGCTTCTTTGATTTGAATAATTACACAAATCTCTATTATTTTAACTGACATTGTTCAGATTCTCTCATTCCGACAAATTAAAACAAACGGTGTTACTTGCATATAGTAAATGACCTTATTACCTTCCTTTTGTGCACAAAACGACGATAATACCCCTGTCTGTTTTGTTTACGTTATACAGTAATTAAATCATGAATTATTTTTTAGGATTTATTACTCTTATTACCCTTACTTTTTTGAATTTATTTTTTTTAAATATTAAAAAATGTTTAAGAAAATATATATTTTTTATTTAAATATTTTTCTATTTTTTTGATTTTCAATATTTTAGTTTATTTTGTAAATGTTTTAATTTTTTTAATTTTAATATTTTAAACTCAGAACATAACTCCACACAAATCGTAACCAAAAACATAATTTAAAAATCAATTCAAAAATTATTTTCAAACCTCATAACCAAACACATAATTCGAAACTCCACACTACTTTCAAAACTCTACACTCAAATCGTAACCAAACACATAACAAAAAATTTAAAATATTTAAAAATATATTTATAAAAAAATAAAATATTTAAAATAAAAATAAAAAATAATTTTTAATTTTTTTTAATATTTAAAATATTTTTAAAAAAATACAACACATAAATGTATGAAATATAGTGCACATTAAAATAAATAAATAAATATTTAAAATATAAAATATTTACCCTAAAAAAATAAATCCAAGAAATTTTAAAATACAACTCAAAACTCTTTTCAAAATTTATAACCAAACAAATTTTCTCTTTTCAAAATTCAATTCAAAACTCATAACTCAAAATACGACTCTACACTCAAATTATGATTCTAAAAATAATTTTAACAAATAAAATAAAATAAATTTAATTTTTTTCTTTTAAAATAAAGTTTTGAAAAAAGCTTGGTTTTGAGTTTTGAAAAGAGTTTTAAATTGAATTTCAAGTTATGTGTTTGGTTATGAGTTTTGAAAAGATTTTTAAAAAATTTTAACTGGAATTGTGATTCTAAAAGAGAACCAAACATGTTTCTTTGTTATTGTTTGGTTAATTAATTGTTTATGGTTCTAGTGTTCACCTCACTGTAAACTGAAATTTTGATTGGAGTAATACTATAAAATAAATAAATAAGAATAAATTTTAAGATAAATTTTAATAATTGTGGATAACCTACCTGTTGTTATGTTTTTAAATAAAAGGCTGCAATTGCAACAAAAAAAAAAGAAAGAAGAAAAAAGCACTATTTTGGATGTCCGGCTGGATGACCGAGTAGACGGCCAACCAACATTTGGTATCGGTATATATAGATGGGTTGGGGGCACTTGAGGGCATTATGGACATTTTAGTGTTTAGCTTTGATGACATCAGCAGGTTCTGTGAAGTATGTAAACGACAATAAAAAAATGGGAGAATCTTGACATTGTTAAGTTAAGTAAGGGAGTTACTGTAATTATTAAAACTATAGGGGAGGTTTCTGTATTTATCATAAACTTCAGGGGAGGTAAGTGTGATTTACCCAAATAATTAAAAATATATATATATATATATATTTTTTAATTTTTTAAATTTTTTTTGCTTCAAATTAAAATAAAAAATAAAATCATATAAAAATTTAAAGTGTATTTTATTTTTATTTTTTTCAATTTTTAAACCCAAATAGTTTTTGATATGTTGTAATCCTCTGGGATAATCATCTTTCCACATAGGGATTAAGTGGCTCAAACCAATTAAATGGTGAGGCATCCTTTCATTTTTAAACTACCTACATCAATGATGTATTAAAATACATCAAAATCTATCTAATGTGACAATTACATGCATCATAGTTTAAGCACTTTTTGTGCCATTCTCTTTTTGCTTTTATGATATTAATTTATTAATTAAGAATAATCAAAATTAATATTCTATATTATCTTCCATGTGTCACTTGTTTGGTCCCCACTAGGAGATATGTCAATTAGTGTAAAACTCTATCAAAAACCAACTTTAACACAAGGATAATTCTCTAAGCCGTAACTACAACAATAGCCTAATACACCATTTTTTTAATTTTCTTTTAAAGCTAGATTATATAGCTTAGGCCTTGTTTGGTGCTTCTCTACTCATCCTTTCCTTCTTTAATCATCATCATTATCATCTTCTTCATTTGCACATTCTTTTATAATGGTTTTTGAAGTTGGTTGTCACTTAATGGTGCATAAATCTCTATCATGGTTTATCTCTTGAGTTGTGTTTGGCCATGCTTATCCCTTTTCACATGGATAGAACCCTTGCTTTCCTTCTTTAACATGTACTTAAGTTGCTTTTGGAATAATTTTCACACCTTGCTAAGGAATATTAATATCACTTTCTTATAAGCAAGTTTATTAAGCTAATCCAATGACGATATGGCTTGCATTAATTTTTATTAAATGTCATCCACATTTTTAGTAACAAAGAAAATTTCTAAGAAAACAAAAATAATCACAAATATGAGATAAAATATGAAATCCATAATTATTTCTATCTTTCAAATTCAACTTTCCTAACTAACACTACTCTTTAGTAAAACAACCAAACAAATCATTATAATATGTTTTGTCTACATTTAAAAGGGAATTGAGTAGCGTGAAATGAGAAGCTCTAGTTCATATGTCATCAGCAAATCCCAAATTGAGTTAGTGCCTAGTATGCTCTCAAAAGCAGAAGTGTGTGTCTATCTATATGTGTACCGTCTATATTATTAACATATATATCTATATATGGTCTTTGTGATTATCTCTTAATTGAATTGTTAATTATATGGCTTACTTGTTCCTACTTTTTCCCACCCCTAAGGATTTTCAGTTGGAGATGACTTAATAAATGACTTAAGATGGTTATGCCATGTCATACCCACCGAAGCATTTGTAACAACTGCCCTCTCATACTTCAAAAATAATAATAATAATTTAATGTTGGTGATGACACCAAAAAATATGGAATCTTTGATTTGGATGCTTGTGGAGTAAGATAAATTTAATTAAACCTATACTATTTTATTTTATTTTGAAATGAGACCTTTTGCCAATAATCTAATGTCCAGCATGACAAAGATAAGAACAAAAAATACCACAAACATAATCTTGGATCTTGCTTTATGCACATGTAGACTAAGATGATGAAGAATAATTTTTTATTTTTTATTTATTTCTTGATCAACAGAGATGACGAAGAATTCGATGATAAGACTTTTGATCTGGAAACATTAAAGTATATGGAAATTGTGGGGATATATTTTTTGAGTATTAATACGTGGCCAAAGTGACGCCGACGTGTCAGCCGGGGTGACATGTGTCCTGGTCGTGAGGCCGAGGTGATCTCGGCTAGGCCGAGGTTATCTCCGAAGATATCGGAGTCTGGGATAAGCGAATAAGGAACAAGAGTCCTAGAATGAGGAAGGACCTCAGCCTGGATAAGGATAAAGCTCTTCGGGAGTTTATATTTATCTATTGGAGAGTCCAAGATAAGCAGTGAACTGAAGCCCATTGAAGTGAGACTTCTATTGGGACTAGGATTGAGTTGGCTATAAAAGAGAGGCATCCCCAATGGGTCTAAGGTACGCAATTTGTACTGTGAATAGTAAATTGAACATTTTTTCTATCTTTAAGAGATAACTGACTTGATCATCAGAGTGCCCCGGGTGGATGAATAACCACCGAAATCTCTTCTTTCTGTTGCAGGTCATTCAGGCGCCATCTATTCTGCCAGTGCTCTCCAGCTGAATACTGAGTTAGCAGTGTGGTCAGAAATTGACAGACACAGAAATCATTAAACAACAAAGGGAGATGAATAAGGTCCAATATTTTTGTCCACTGCATTTTTTTTCTTCTTTTTTCATCTAATTTACAAGTAATTAGAAACTATCATGCAATATGAATTATTTTTTATTTGGATTAACCAAGTAATAGAAGGAGAAGAAAGGTAATTATATCATAAGCGATGAAGTTGATTAAAGACGGCATAAAGTTGATTAAAACCCAAAAATAAAATAAATAAGAAGAGAAAATTAATGAATTCTTTTGGATAATGTTTTCAAAAAAAAAAGAGGAGGGAATGTTAAGGTTTTTTTTGTTCTGCCTTAAGTGGTAGGTGGTGGTTCCAAGGTGATTGATGCCAAGTGGCGGTGGCCATATATGATTGTTAGTGGCCAAAGGTTGGCGGTGGCCATATATGATTGTTAGTGGCCAAAGGTGGTTTCCGCTGACGAGAGGCGATTGTCGTGGCTACAAGAGGTTCCTGGCTGAGGTGGTACCTAAGGAGATCGCTGGAGACAGTTGGAGGATATCCTTGTTGACAGTGGTCGATGGTGGTGGGGATGGCTAAATGTGGTGGCCAATGGTGGTCCTTGGAGTGGGGAATGAATAAATTTTATTCTCTAAATAAATAAAACCTACTCTTTTTTGTTATAAAAATTTTGTAAATTGCTTACAATTTTTTAAAAATGAAAATAAACGCTAAACAAGTTTTTGTTTACAACTTTTGTAAATATAAACAAAAGTTGTAAACATAAATGTTATTAAACTGTCATTTAGTAACATTTACAATTTTTTATATCTTATTTACAAAAATAGTAAACATATTTATGTTTATTTTATAATAAAAAATCATGTTTGATACTCACATGTTTTAAAATTGTGTTAAAAATAAGTGAGAGGAGATGGAAAACGATAAGAATAAATAAAAAATTATTTTTTAAATAAATAAAATTATTTTTTATTACAAAAGTTTAAAAAAATTGTATATTTTTTTTATAATAAAAAAGAAAACATCAAATAAATATTTATTTATAATTTTCAAAATTAAATATAAATATTGAATTTTTTGACTCGTTAACAACACGCAATGTAACGTGCCTTTTGTTTGTTGCTTATCTTCAACTTGGCTTCTTTTCAATCCGTTCACAATACAATATATAATAATAATAATAATAATAGAATATATTATTTAAAATAATATTAGAATATATTATTTTAATTTACTTAACAAGTGTGTATATTTTATACAAACATAAATATTTTAACTGGTGGGGGGATCTTTGACTGTTGCTTGATTTTCTTCAACTGATGTGGACAAAGACCCACCCTTTCGGGTGGATCGGATCGGATCACCTTAATGTATAGAACTTTAAATAGTGCATACTATAATTAATCAAGTGAACTAACTACAGTATAATCGGGTAACTTTTTGATAATTGAATGTCTGAGTCAATTTATATACATTTTGACTAATTTCGTGATCCTGAACTAAGTAAATTTTCAAAAACTCTTCGACGTGGCTTACTCGACATTTTGAATCTTATCTTTAAATTTTTATCACTCGACCAATTTCAAAAAAATTGTAAAAAAGCAGTAGAACTTCATTACTTTGCTTACTAAAATGCCTAATAATAAAATTACAATATTAATTCATAACAAAATTACAAAACCCCATAACTAGAACTTTTAATATGGCATATATCATTTCCTAGTTATATCACAATAATTTGTTATTAACATAACCATACCATAATTTTTATTTTTTTAAAAACTTTTTAATGATAGGGGACTGTGTACATAGATTTCTCCATTATAATTTGTTTAAAAAAGGGTTATATTTATGACTTCAAATTAAGCAACAGCATATGTGTGATTATCATAATTAAATTAAAAAAATATTAAAAATATATACACCAACATAATGGGGGCACAAAATGTATTGTCCCTCATTTAGGAATGGCAATTTTTACCATCCATGCACCCACCATGCACCCATACACCTCCCATCTGGTCCTACATATAAGAGTTTAGTATTTCTCTTTCCGATTTGCTTTTATTATATTTATTAAATATATTTATATATATAATAGTATATAATTTAAATTTTTTAAAACTTAATAAGATTAAAATTCTAAAATATTACATTTCACATTTATTTTTACTTTTTTTATTTCTCAACACTTGCAAAACATTATCTATAACATATCATTCCATCTCTTATTTTTATTAACATTGTCATTCTTTGAAGTTACAAAATTAATCCATTTTTGTCCCGCTCCCACCACCTCCTCGATTTGTTTGCCTTGAATATGATACAAGGTGGGTGTGGGAGTGGGGGAGGCATTACAACCCCGCCCTGCCCCATTACCATCCTTATTCTCATTTGTTGGTAGTCTCATTATCTTCGCTAGAAGTGACTTTATTATACTCATGTCACGTGTACATTCGTATTATTTTTTTATGATTGTGTTTATATAGACTATCTCTTAAGTTTTACCAAGATTAGGTTACATCCAAACGAAATAAGAATGATTTTTTGTTTATTTTTTATAATGAAACAATTAGTGGCCAAGTTAATTAGTACTTACAGCAAAAGAGAGAAAGACGGAGAAAGCCGGAGAAAATTAGAGAGAGACATTATTCTTGAGAGTTAAAAGAGAGAGGAAGATGATCATCTTTTAGATCTTTTGTTTGGTTCAAGTTTCCCAGATGGTTTACAGTGGCACTAGCTCTTTGTAGTATGGCTTGGCTCTTTTCAGCCTGTTTTGTAGATTGGTTTGTTTGTGGTTGTATAGTTTGGTTAGAAGCCTAGGGTATGGCCCCTGTATACTTGTGTTTTTTTTTTTTTTTTTGTCTTTAATTTATGACTTATTACCCTTAAAAAAAAAAGAAAAAAAAAATGGAAGAAAATCAAAAGGATTTCAATTGATCTTTACCGATTCTTCAAACACTTTTTATTTCTCAAACTCTTTCATATTCTCTTCAATTTGAATCCCTCAAAACTTAGTTTAGGTGATTTTTATTTATTTATTTATTTAAGTCCTCATTAAACTAAGATCATTAAGCTCCTCAACTTAAGGTTCTTATGAAACCAATTAAACTAGTTCTGGTAATTGATATATTTTATTTTATTTTTTCTTTTACAGATAAAATGAAACCCACTTGAAAGCTCTCCTTTCTTTAGCAGAAGCTAGTCAAAATTAAGCAAATACTATCATGGTGTACATAGAAGGCTTACCTTCAAGTTTAAGCCTCAAACTATGGCTTCTTTTGGAAAGTGAGTTAAAAGTCACTTTTTAACTTTTAATTCATTTTGAATCACATTTTTTTACACTTTTTTTAAAAATAAAAAAATAAAAAAACTAACTTTAATGCTATGGTGTACATGAGAAGGCTCCACTAATCGACTATAGTTTAGAAATCAAATTAAAATGTTTGAACAAAACACAAAATAAAACAATAATTTTGCATTGAATAAGTTCATATAGATTTTATTTTGGGAAAATTACAGTTCAGTTGATATTTGCAAAAATAATTACAAATAACTGATAAACTTTATAAATATTAATAATTAAAATCAAAAATTATGATTTTGTAATATATTTTTAGGTATTACCACTAAATGGTAATATCCCCTTTTATTTTTGTGTTACAAAAAAATAGATTTTCAGTACTATACTTAAAAATCATTTTAGATCCAGACAAGAAAAATATCTACTTAATGATGGTAATGAATAAAATCGTAATTTTACTTACCACATAATATGGGAAAATTATTAGATGCTTTTGGAACGCTACATGTTCATGTTATCATATATGATGCCCTTCTTGATCACTCAACACAAAATCATAAGTCCTATTTTTTCTACCAATAATAATACCCTGATACACTATATTACTGTGTGCCAGAAGCACCCAATAAACTTTCCCATAATATGACCCCACTTAATAAATCGGACCGAGATTACCACATAATATGACAATGAAACCAAGACAAAACAATAATTTCACATTGAATATGTGTCTAGATTTTTCTCTGGTACATAGTTTTTAGTACTGTACTCAAAAATCATTTCCAACTATTCGATATGAATAAGAAAAGTATCTAGTTAATGATTGGCAATGAATAAAATAATATTCTAAAAAGATTTTCATTTCTTTCTTAAAAAATAAAGTGGTTTTCGCAATTTCAGATACTAACCACATATGTCGACCTGCTTACTAATGAATCTGACCTTGTTTACCACATAACAAAGACCATCTCTTTATCATCTAATATGACCTTTTTTTTCTTTTTTTTTTTTGGGTGTAAAGCCATTTGCTTTGTACCATAATTGGACCAATCTATATATACATAATTAAATTATAAAAAAAAAAAATTACATGTTAATATGATGAAACCCATTTTACTGAAATATTACATATACCAATAAATCGAAAAATGAATGTGTCAACAACAGATAGATGCTACAAAACAGTGAGGTCTTGCTTAAACAGTGCTTAATGCAGTTAAAAAATTATAAAAGTTATCCTATCATTCTTTTTATTTTTTTAAAAAAATTTAAAAAATCGATTAAAATAGACAATTTCAAAATAAGTCCAGAGGCTCATATTAAAAAAATATATATAATGACCCACCTAAATGTGTAATTTTCGCTATTTTTTATCAATCACAAAATATATATTATTCACACTTTCTAAATACGTGAACAAAATCAAACTATAATAATTTATTTATTTTTTATTTATGGATCTCATCACCCTACCTGCCATGTAAATATTTTAATTTTTTTAATAATAATTATGTATAATTTTTTTTTTTTCACGCGTTTACTTTTTAGCTACTTAGGTTGGGCCCTTTTTGTCACGTAGGTGGAGTTGCTTTTGTTGACTAAAAAAACATCACCATTTCACCACCATACATTATATTAATTGGTCACACAAAATAGGACCCCACCAACTCCCTGTAAGCCACATAGCTGAAGCCATTGGTTGAGAAGCTGTGACAGATTGTCCTTTACATAATAAGGGTGAAAAAGATAAGAAAAAAATTGCATATTTTGGTTTCACACACATTGAATTTACACATATTTGCAAGAAACCCATGAATATCTTTGGCCTAGCTTCTAGACTTACTATTTTGGGACCTAAAAATCAATTCTATGGGTATGGTGGGTCTCGCTTTTTTTGACCTAATTAATATGAAATTCAAAGTCTTTTTGTTTTTTTTTATTTTCTTGACTTGCTAATTCATCACCGACGCCCATACGAGTCGGCTTGTCTTTTAATTTGTGAGAAAATTTGGACTGGTCCACTCTCATCTTGTGAGTTCACTATAATGAACTGTTTGTATAATTTATTTGAGCGGTTCATAATTTATTTTATTTAAAAAAATTATTTGGTATAATTTTTATTTAGAAAAAATTAATAAAATATCTCTCTCTAATTTTATGTAATAAACGAGGTCTAAGATATTTTTTTTATTAGCTAAGATCCCTCAATATTTTCACAGAAAAAATTTGACTTAGAGAAATTTTACTTGACTCAGAGAAATTTCTCTGTGAAAATTAAGATTTCTCTGAGTCGGGGCCAAATTTTTCTGAATTAAATTTTCTTTGTGAAAATGTTGAGGGACCTTAACAACTATGAAAATATTATATATCTTTTATCTTATAAAAATCTTAATATCAAAGGCCTTAAAAAAATTTCATTTTATTTATAAATTATTAGGTAAAACTAACTTAGATAATTTTAAAATTTTGATTATCTAAAAACTGTGAAGGTGGTATTCTTGACTTTTACTTTTTTTACTATCAATTATTAGTTTGCAATAAACAACACCCAAAAGACCCAATCTCTATTTTCTTTTTTATTTTTATTTTTATTTTTTGTCCAATTCATTTTTTTAACTTTTTACCCGTAAATCATTCATAAAAAAAAATTAGATAGATTTTAATTATATGGTAATCACATAATTGCATTTTGTTTTATAAAAAATATAGTGTATTCTTAAAATCATATACCCACCCAAAGAAAAAAAATCATATAGGTTGTTTATTTTTATTTTTATTTTTTGTAAATAAATACAATGAAATTATGGATTATAATTTTTTCATAAATAATCTACATATAAAAGTTTAGAAGATAAATGAACTGGATTATTAAAGTGGGCATTATGACAAGTCCACAAAGCCCTACTTATACCTTCTAGTCCATATTGGTGAACGAAAAATGATGTGATTTCTAGAATTTAAGAGAGTAATTGTTCCTTTGGATCTATCATAATTTAAGAGAGTAATTGTTCATTTCAATCCATCTTCCATTATGAATGAAATGACTAAATTGTTTTCGATTGATTTTACATGTAGAGTAAAACTTGTTTTTTTGATAAACAAAAGGATTTAGATTAGAACAGAGATCTAAATTACATTCCATCTATGAAATGAAAAATAAATAAATAAAATCAAGATGGAATGGTTGGATGTCTTCCAACATAAATCTACCAAGTTTCTCTCTTGAATTAATAATACTGAACTCACGTGAATATTGTTGCGCCGTGTTCCACCAGTTCAAGTAATTAATCATGATCTCAATAGAAAATTTGGGATGACTTTATGTGTGTTTTATTTTTTTATAACAAAAATACTAAGAATATAAAAATCAAACATAATTTATGCTTTGTTTGATTTTTCTAAAATTATTTTTAGATAGGTTTTTATTTGTCTTTAGTAAACTTTTTGTTTTTTATATTTTTGTTATTTTTTAATTTTTTAGATGTATCTATGCACTTAATATAGATCCATCTAAAAAATAAAACAAATTTACAAAAATATATAAATAAATAAAAAGTTTACTAAAAAACAAATAAAAATCCAAATAAAAAGTACTAAAAAATTAATAAAAAATCACTATCTAAAAATCGTTTATCAAAACAAACAAATTGGAGTACATGATTGTAGGGCTCCACTGCCCATAGCCATACAAGTGTCTATTGCTCATTTGGGTTTTAATTTTTGTGTTAATAGCAAGCACTGTTCTTTTTCCATGGCCTCATAGCACAACACACAGAAAAGGGTCCCTCAAGATGTCCCTCTAGTTCCCATCAAAAAAAAAAATTAAAAAAAAATGTCCCTCTAGTTCAATGGAAAGAACATAGACTCACTAAGCTGAGAGTTCAATTTCCCACAACTCTCTCTCTTCATTACACAGATCATCTCTCCTATTCTCTGTTCCATTCTAACTCTATCTCATGCTTATCTCATATTATTGCAACACCAAATTCAAAGGTTAAAAATATATGAAATATAAAATGATATAAGTGAAGTAGATGATCCCATGCCTCTCTCCCTCCCTTTCCTCCTTAAATAAAATCCTTTAAAATGAAGTTCTTGTAATTTTTTTTTTTTTTTTAATATTTGGTTTCCTCATAGAAAAAATTGCAAATACACCAATACATAGTGTTGTTAAAACTTTTAAAATAATTTGGAGTCCCTTAATAATTTTTAAATTTATTTTTCCTTCACACAACTAAAGGGCTGCTAATGTCACAACACACAAAACACTTGATGACAAAATCAAATATGTTAGATGGGTACTTAAGCCTTATCCAACTCAAATTCATAGGGTCCCATAAATAAACACACACATATATATATATATATATATATTTGTGTGTAATATATTTTAATTTCTCTAATAGAAAATGAGAGGGGAGAGAGAGAGAGAGAGAGCAGTAGTACTTGGGGCTATGGGCCGACATGGCAAGCACATACGCAAGCTTTATAAAGTCAAATTTTTGTAGCTGGCTGCCAATTAAATGATAGACTTATGTAAGTGTGTCAAATTTTTAATAAAAATAAAAAAATTATATAAAAAATAAAAATAATCAGCAGTTATAAATTATAAGTGAAATTATATGTTTGAATTTGTTGAAAGAGAAATCAATGATGAAAATTCCAGTAAAAAATAATGATTTTAAGATACTAAATTTATAAAATAGTATATATTTATATATATTTGTTTTGTTTTCTTCTGTTGCAGATAAACATTCATCTTTAGAGCAAAGGTTTTCATGCAGTTATGATCTGTCCAGATCTATTACTGTCTTAAATTTCTTTTTTCTAAGCATCCCATTTTAGTAGTATTTTGTTAAAATGTGGAAGTTATTTGACTAGCTAAGCTCATTGTTAAGATAACAGATGCAAAAGAAAACAATATAATGGACAATTTTTTTTACATTAAAGGTTGGGTAAATTACACTAACACCCCTGAGGTTTCTATTTAATATATATCCTCTCCTCACATTTGAAAATTTATATTCCCCTCCCTGAGGTTTGTAATCTCATTACAAATTGTCTCCTGAATTGCAGATGTCATGCCCTAAAATTTTTTAAATGACAAATTTGTCCTTTTTCCTACCATTTCTTTTTCTTGTCATTGTGACTACATTCTACAACTTTTCATCATTAAATTCTATCTGAATATATTCTTATTGGATGATGATATACAAACATAAATTTTATACAAAATTTGCAAATACAATGATATAGCTTAATGATGACCTTTCATTTTAAAACAAAACACCATAAACATGATTTATATTTACAACATCACTATCACAACATTTTTATAATATTTTTTGTATAAATTTTTATATGTGAATATAATTTTTCATTTTTATTTCCACCATTATTTTTCTTTCTCTTCTATTTACCCACATTTATCACAGTATTACTAATTTTTTGTATTTATATATATTTTTTTATATCGGGTGAATTTAAAAAAAATCACAAAATATTATTCTTCTTAAGTATATTTAGGTTATGTGTATCTAAAAAATAAAAATAAAAAAATCAGTAAAAATATTTTAAAAATTTAGTAAAAATAAAAAAAATGAAAAATAAAAAATATTTATTTTTTGTGTGAATTAAAGCAAAGAAGATGATTGTTATTTCTCTTGAAATGACATAAACAAAATATCAATATTATTTTATTATTTTATATATGTAAAGGCTAAGGGGTAAATATGTCATTTTAATCTGACAGGGAGGTAAGTGTAATTTTTCAAACATGAGAGAGATATCTGTATTAAATAAAAACTTCAAGGACGGCAGCGTAATTTACCCTTAAAGGTTGTTACCTTCTAATGAATTAGGGGGGGCTTAATTGAATTGTTTTGGTATTATAAAATATTCATAAAAATTTTAAATGAATTAAATAAATACAAAAAAAATTCTAAATTTTTGTATTTTCTATATTTTTTAATATTTTTTACGAGTTTTAAAGTTTTTAAGCCTATATTTAGATTAAGTAAATGTAAAAAGTAAAAAAAATATTTATTAACATATTAATTTCACCTCCGTAGTATGATCTAAAATTCACTTTAGTTCTTATAATTTTAAATTAAACAATTTGGTCTCTATACTTTTCAATGTAGTTTCAATTTAGTTCTTCCGTACAAATTAGAACTTAAAATTAATAATTTTGAAATACTTATCAATTTTTGAAGTACACACATAAATAAAATTAATAAAAATTTAGACGAGTGATAAAATTAGAACTGAATTTAAAATGTAGAAATCACATTATTTAATTTCAAGCAATAGGAACTAAAATGAAAATTTGAGTAAAAAAAATTGTTCTCCATCCTTAAAAAAGAAAGCGAATTAAAATTTTAAAAACCTTCACGAAAATCGAGGTCAATCAAAATCAAGAAAAATGACAATTTGCAAAATTCCAGAGTGGGGAGGAGTGGACTCCTTCTTATTACGCGTTAATTAATAATTTCTTTTGAAAAAAACAACTTCTAGTGTTGTCTTGGCTTTTGACTGCAACAACTTGCATGCAATTGATGAATTGATTGATTTTTAGAATTATATGTCACTCTTCATTTAAAGATATGGATTGAATAAGAATATTAATTTCATAATATCAAATTAGATTATGGCTTCTAGATGTATTGGAATATTCTTATGCAAGTTGAAATGCAAATATTGACCTTACTTAACCACATTTTAACTAGCAAATAGTATAGCCCAAGGAGAACATGGGAACAGGCTTTTAATATGTTGATTAAAATTTAATAATAATAAGCGGTACAACTTATTTAGCACCTTCCACCTTTGCAAGCGTGGAAACCTTTTACTGTTTCGGTTTGAAATTTTGATCGTCTCTATTTCATATATGAAAATTTCAATTTTGTTTTATAAGATTATAACATAATCAAAATTTAAAGTTAACGATTTATAATTACCACATCATTATAAAATTTAGAGTTTACCATCAAGCTAATAAGCTCTTTAAGAAAAGACTAGTGACTTGTCACAAACACAATATTACTATCTTAAGTATGCCATTCTTTTCGAATTCTCCAATTTATAATTGTCTCATAATAACTTTCCGAATTTCTATTATAATTGTCTCATTCTTTTTTTCTTTTCTTTTCTTTTCTTTTCTTTTTTGTTATTAATTATCCTTCTTTTTTCATAACTTCAAATAAGCAATTTATAATAGTGAAATTTGATCAGAGGTCCCATTCTTGGATTTAGAGATAGACTAGCAAATTGCACAAAAAATTCCTAACCCAACAAAATCTCTTGTGCCATCCAATTGTAGTAATGCCTTATTTTACTTATTGACTTGTCAAATGACTAGTTTTTTGTTTCAAAAATTTATAATTTATAACTTTCTTTCTACTATATATATGTTTTTATATAATTTATATTTTAGAACTTATTTAAAAAG
The DNA here is from genome assembly GCF_055761805.1 of Camellia sinensis. Taxonomy (NCBI): domain Eukaryota; kingdom Viridiplantae; phylum Streptophyta; class Magnoliopsida; order Ericales; family Theaceae; genus Camellia; species Camellia sinensis. The sequence goes on from NC_138970.1 coordinate 155,150,987, forward strand.
ATTTATTAAACAAGATCTATATTGATTATGAAATTTTGTTTTAAAAAAATGAGAAATTTTTTAGTTTTAAGAAATCAAAAATTTCTCAAAATTTCAAATATTTATCAATCTAGAAATTGATAAATTTGCCAAACGTGACAACTTTTCAAATTGAGCTTACAAGAAATAGATTTTTAGCAAGCATGAACCAATACTACGAAAATTTTTGTTAAGCCAATCTAATGACACTACAATAAAAAAGACTTTTCTCGTCATTGTTTTTTTTCCCTAGGGTTCTTACAAAATTTCATTACAAATTATTATTTGTTGCATTTCTTAACAAACTTTGTAATTTGTACTATTATTCCATCCATTCTGCATAAAAAACTCAGTAAATTTGGAAGCATAGCCATGTTGTTTTTGAGAAAGATATCAGAAGATTACCTATAAAACATTCCTAACGTTGCTTTCATGGAGTTTCTGGAAAACACCAAGAAGGTTTTAATGTTTAGGGTATAAGAAAAACCGCTTCCACTTTATTTTGTAGTGTGAACTTTTAAATCAAACAAATTAGTACAACTTTATTAATTGTGTCACTTTCAATTAAAAACAAAACAAAACAAAATGGACTAAAAACCTTCAAACACAACCAGAGTTCCACACTAATATGATGTGTGTCACAGCTATTTAATAAAGATATTATATATATAGTTTCCATTAGGATTGTATCGGTGGTGATTTCAAGTAGTAAAGAGTTATCTAGCTCCTCCGCTCATTATATAAGTAAAACCCTAAACTTAATAAACGATAATAATTAAGTTGCTTAACTTACAGATAACAACATGCCCACCTACTATATAATTTTTTTTAAGAACGCATGTTTTCTTGCTTTCTATTTAGGCCCTGTTTGGTAAGCGCTTTTAAGAGAGAATTGGACGAAATACTGAGATTGATCATATTATATATTAGGTTCACATGGGCCTTGCATATCTTTTGTTGTCCCCTAATAACTAATTTAATTTGAAAAAAAAAAGAAAATAAATGGAATTAATAGTACTATGGTATTAATAATCTCCAAAATAATGGGACTAACAGTATCACCTCCCTTATGATATTGCTAATACCATGGCCAAGGATTAGCTATATGACCCAATCCAATTATAAAATTTAATCCTCTTTCTGAACATATTGCAAGTATTCTTACAGTATATAATTTCATATTTTTTATGTTACTAATTTCGACTTTAATCCAATGATATTACAATTCTAATCAGTGCTAAAAAGAAATCTAATTTTTTGTATCAAACATGGTATTAGGGTTTTTGAATATTAAAACTTGGTTATAGCTAGTCGTCAAAAAGGCACAATCAAAAATCCCGGCTGGAAGTGGAAATATCACTCAACTGGATACGAAAAGAATATTATTATTTTTATTTTTATGTTTTTAAAGCCTCACAAAGTCTTTGTTTTGTTTATTAAAATTTCTCATACTTGTATTATATGGAGAGTCAAAACTCATACAATAGTTAGGTTGAGTCTTATTTGGTGAACACTGTTCTATCTGAACTGTCCCACTGACTCAGTCCTCTCTCTCTCTCTCTCCAAGTTGACAAATTGGTGGGAAGCTGCATGGAAAATGGGACAAGCAAGTGAGCTGGTTTATGGGTATTCAAGGGGATCCATAGTATTGTTTTTTCAAGGACAAATTTCACTTTATACCACTTTATTTTGGAGAATTTCATTTCAGTGTATGTATATAAAAATATTTTTAAATTAGTAGTAAACTTTATAAATATTAAAAAATAAAATTATAAAATTTTCCATGAATATGTAATTAAAACTTAAAAGTTCCACTGACAAGGAATTTCCCCCTTTATTTTACACCCAATCTTTATCTTAGTTGATTTCTAAATTTCAAGTAGAGATGCAATTGAGTCCAGTTGTGTGACATCATTTCGAAAACTAAAAGAAAGACTAAAGTAAAATTTCAATAATAATATAAAGTGCTCATTACTCTAGCAAAAAGATTAAATATTTTGTAAAAATATAGGGATATTAAATGTAATTAATAGTATCATGTAACAGTTCTCTATTAATTTTTTCTTTTAACTTTGACTCGAAATCTAGGAATCGGCGAAAATGTAGAATGAACATATAATGTAGGGAGAGAAATTTGTTTGATAGCTACTGCTAACTTTTGAAGCTATTGACATTTTGAGCTCTCATCAAATGGGAAACCAAAAGGATTCTTTTTTTAATGTTATATATGTTGTAGAATTTACTTCAAGTTAATTAGTTGTTTGCATGCAAATATATATAATTTAATTTAATTACTTGATATGCAAGCCTTTTGACCCTTCATGTTTGTCAAACTCTACCCACAATATTGTATACTTGCTTATGCAACCAAATGGGGAACTAGGGTTTCATTTCATCAATCAAGCAATGTCATCTACTCATAAAAAAATTATTTTTAAAATCTTGGTATGAGGTAGGTCTCTCACCCACCATAAATATAATATATACAATTTAAATTCTGGATTTTTTTAAAATATATTTTTTAGTATATATGTCACAGTAAATTTAAATCCAAATCAACAAATATGTACATTGTAAAGTAAAAATACCGTTAAATTAATCTAAAAATCTAATTATCATAAAATAAATAATTAATTAATTAATGTGAAGTCAGAGAAACAAAAGTAACACCTTAGAGCATCTCTAACGGTGACTCAAATTTTTCACCAAATTTGAGTAAAAAATGACCCATTTCACCAAAGTTGATACCACTCACTCCAACGGTTCACCTTTCACCAAATCTATCCCGGGACAACCGGGTGGTCGACCGGCCGGTTGACCAGCCGGTTGACCGGTTAGGCAAAATTTTTTTTTTTTTTTTCCACGAATTGTCTGAACTTTTTTTTAAACTTTCTGAACTTTTTTCGGGACGACCGGGTGGTCGACCGGCCGGTTGACCGGTTAGGCAAAATTTTTTTTTTTTTTTTTTAACGGTTTGAACTTTTTTTCCTGAACTGTTTGAATCTTTTACTGGTTCACCGGTTGGTCAATCAACCGGGCAACCGGCTGGTTGACCGGTGTACCTCTTTCAACGGTCAGTAACAGTGATTTGGTAAAATCTGTGTCTCGTTCTCAATTTGATGCTTTTTTTGCTGAAATCTCAATTTGGTATCAATCTGGTGCAACAGTTGGAGCATAAAAAAGTGCCTTTTTCATCCAAATTTGAATCTGATGAAGCGTTTGGTTCATCGTTGGAGATGGTCTTAAAGATCCCATTCCCACCAGTCTGACATTTTTAAATATATAATGTTGTAGTTGTACACAATTTCAAAACTCAAAAAATGATTAAAAATAGCTATTGCTGAACCACATGATTCATTGGCTTATTTTGAGAATATTGTTAAAACTTAATTTTTTTTGACTTTTTAAGACTTTTTTCAAAAAAAAAATATACAAAAAATATGAGAAATGATATAACTCAAAATAAATTAAGACCTTGTTTGGCATATATTAAAAAAGTTAAAAAGTCAAAAAGTCACTATCCTATTTAAGTCATATCATTTTATTTAAGTCATATCACCTCTCTACTACATCACTTCAAATCCAACCCATACACAATCCATATTTCATAAAAAGTTAAAAAGTACACTTATTTAGAATATCTCAAATCACCCCTAAAAATTAAAAAATAACTTTTAACTATTATTCCTGTGGGGATGTATTTTCTGAATACCAACACGTGACATGGTGACGCCGACGTGTCAGCCGAGGTGCCACGTGTCCTGGTAGTTAAGCCGAGATAATCTCGGAGAAACCGAGGTTATCTCCGAAGATGTCGGAATCCGAGATAAGGGACAAGAGTCCTAAAACGGAGAGGGGACTTAACCAAGATAAGGATAGAACTCTTAGGGAGTTTATCTTTATCTCTTAAAGAATCCAAATAAACATTGATATGAAGTTCATAGAAGTCATACTTCTATTGGGACTTGGATTGAGTATATTATAAAAAAGAGGCACCCCCATGGGTCTAAGGTATGCAATTTATGTTTTGAGTATTCAGTTTAGCACTTGATTATCTTTGAGAGATATACTGACTTGATCGTCGGAGTGCCCCCCCGGGTGGAAGAACCACCGCCGGAGCTTTTTCTTTCTGTTGCAGGTTGCTAAAGCCATCTATTCTGCCTGTGCTCTCCAGCTGATCACTAAACGGGCAGTGTGGTCAGATTTTCACCCACACAATTTGGCGCCGTCTGTGGGAACGAAGGAAGAGTAGATGGCCAGTAACGGACAACAGGAAAAAACTGGGGATGACGCTCCCACTGGGAGTGGCAGACCAATTGATCTTGACATTGAAGGAGACAACCACAATACAGAAGCCCGTGACCAGGGTCACAGAGAGAACGACGTCATCCCAGAAGGCGACACGTCAAAAAAGACAAACCAAGGAAAGTACTACAATGAAGATAACCTCCAGGTATGGAAGGACAGGTACCTACGGAGGGATGAGGAAGTGAAAGAACTGGCGAACAAGTTGGCGGACCTTCAGTCAGTCGTCAACTTCATGATGCAGAATAATGTTATACAGCCACCATACCCGCTGCAAGATACGCCGATGCCAGCGACCAACACCCAAAAGGGTGGAAGAAAAACAATCCCCGAGGTCCCCCAGCATACCAGGAGCGGAAGGCATTCTCACCGGCCTTCTAGGGAAGTCGGGCGGGAAAAGCCGAGGCAAGAAGAGTCCCGAAGGACGCACCACATGAAGAATCCAGACCCCAAAGAACATCGACATGTTCAGGGGCAAGTACTCCACTTTGACACAACCCATGAAGAAAGATCCAAACGGACCCACCACGAGGCCGAAAGTAGTGTACCAAAAAGACTAAAATCTAAAGACAGCCGAGCTCCAGGGAGGAGCAAAGAAGACCTAAGGGACTACCTCAAGAGGAGGCAGCAGAATGCAGAAGCCGAGGTAAACTCCCCAGTAAAATCGAAGACAGCCTTCTCGGTGGAACTGGACAAATTCGAACCACCCAAGAGGTTCAGTATGCCGAGGTTTCAAATCTATGATGGTAAGTCAGATCCAAACTTTCATGTTGGGCTATACCTAAATTCCATGGCATTATATAGCAGAAACGAGCCGTTGCTCTGCAAAGTATTCCCCTCATCCTTTGGGGAAATTGCATCCGATTGGTTCCATAAATTACCAAAAGGAAGCATAAAGACATGGGAGGGCCTGGCCGAGATGTTTGTAGCCAGGTTCGTGACCAACAAGCTGCAACCCCTGAGGGTTGATGCTTTGATGGCTCTAAGAATCACCAAGGAAGAAGGCCTCAGGGCCTATGCGAAGAGGTACTACGAGGTGTTCAACCGAATACCCGAATGCAACCAGGAGGTAGCGGTCGTGTCTTTCAAAAACGGCCTGAAAGATGACTACCCGCTACGGAAGTCTTTGGCAAAAACATTGCCAAAAAGCATGGAAGAACTCATGGCAAGGATCGAGAAGTATGCCAGAGCCGAAGAAGATACATCGGGAAACAAAGAGATAAAGCAAGAAAAGGGAAACGGCTCGCCAAAGCGAAACCGAAGCAACACTGGACCGACCAAACATGAAACAGAGTTGAGAAACAAACAGGCGGTAACAACGGTATTCCGGATCCCAATCCATAAAGTCTTAGATCGGATTCGAAATCAACCTTATTTCAGGGCTCCGGCAAGAGCACCGGGGGAATTCATGGGAAGGAACGTTGGTAGACGTTGTGCCTACCACAATGAAGAAGGGCATCCAACTCAAGGTTGCAGAGCCTTAAAAGCACACTTGGAAGACCTGGTAAGACAAGGCCTTCTGAGGGACCTGGTCGATGAGGCCAGAACAAGGGAAGAACAGGCAAGGTTGCCACAAGCACCAGCAGCACCCCCACCCCCAGCACAACTACCACAAGCAGGAGGACCGAGGGTGGTTAATGTGATCCACTCAAGGGTCAACGAAAACGAAGTCAGAGGGGAGACCCAGAGGGTAAGACATTTACAGCATGTCTACCAAGTCGGGGAAAAAAGACATCGGCCAGAAGAATGCCACGGGCCGATCATAGCCTTTACTGAAGCTAACCTGGAATTGGTCCAACATCCGCATAATGATGCCTTGGTAGTATCCCTCCAGGTTGGGGAATACCAAGTGAAACGCATCTTAATAGATCAAGACAGCTCTTGTGACATCATGTACGTCAGATGTTACAAGGAGCTGGGCCTTCACCCTGATGACTTAAAACAATCCAGCGGCCCGATGGTCGACTTTAATGGAACGCCGACGTGGCCACTGGGCGCAACAAACTTGGAAGTACAAGCTGGCACTAAGAAGGTCAAGACGGAATTTCTAGTAATTGACACACCCTCACCATACAACATCATCTTGGGAAGGCCGTGGTTGCATGCAATGGGGGCAGTTCCCTCAACGTTGCATCAACTACTTCGGTTCCCAACAGAGCATGGGATTGAAGAGATCAGAGGAGATCAACTGCAGGCAAAAAATTGCTCCATGGCGGCAATGAAGTCCACCTGCAGCATACGAGAACCAGGAAAAGTCGAAATCGAAGATGGAGCCATAGAAGTCTTGGAAGATGTCGGCAAAGAACCAGCCGAGAAGAGCGAAGAGGCGCTAAAGAAAATCCTCGTCCAGGAGGGCGACGAAGAACGATTTTTTCTTCTCGGCTCAGGCTTAGCTAGAGAAGAGGAAAAAGAACTGGAAGATTTTTTAAGGGCAAACATAGAGGTGTTCGCCTGGACACCTTATGAAATGCCTGGCATTGACCCCGAGGTCACTTGCCACAGTCTGAATGTCGACAGATCGGCAAAACCTGTGATTCAACGAGCCAGAAGGCCGACGTTGATGCACGTCGAAGCAGTAGAGGAAGAGGTAGACAGACTCCTTGAAGCCAGGGCCATCCGAGAAGTTCAGTACCCAACATGGCTGTCCAACACAGTAGTAGTAAAAAAGAAGAATGGCAAGTGGAGGGTTTGTGTAGACTTTACCAGCCTCAACAAAGCTTGCCCCAAAGACAGCTTTCCTCTGCCCAAAATCGACCAACTGGTAGACGCCACTTCGGGACATGAAAGGATGAGTTTTTTAGATGCATACAGAGGGTACCACCAGATTGCTATGTACCCTCCAGATGAGGAGAAGACCGCGTTCATCACCCCGAAAGGCCTGTACTGTTACAAGGTAATGCCTTTTGGGCTGAAAAACGCAGGAGCAACCTATCAGAGGTTAGTGACAAAGATGTTTAAACACCTGATTGGCAAAACAGTAGAAGTTTACATCGATGACATGGTCGTAAAGACCAAGGAATCAAAAGGTCATCTTGCCGACCTAAAAGAGGTCTTTGACATACTCAAAAGATATCGGCTCCGACTCAACGCCTCGAAGTGTGCCTTTGGAGTTGGGTCAAGTAAATTTCTAGGATATCTGGTAACAAGAAAGGGCATTGAGGCCAGCCCAGACCAAATCAAGGCCATCCTGGAACTACAGAGTCCGACATCGGTAAAGCAAGTTCAAGTGCTTACTGGAAGGGCCGCAGCCCTAAACAGATTCATCAGCAGAAGCTCAGACAAGTGCAGACCCTTCTTTAACCTGGTGAAAAAAGCCACAGACTTCCTATGGACAGAAGAATGTGAAGCTGCCTTAGCCGACCTAAAAAAGTACTTGACCACAACCCCGGTCCTTTCTAACCCAGTTCCAGGGGAGGAATTGTTTTTGTACTTAGCAGTCTCTGAACACGCAGTCAGTGCAGTGCTAATCCGAGAGGAAAAAGGGGAGCAGAAGGCTGTCTATTATGTAAGTAAGACTTTGGCTGACGCAGAAACAAGATACCCACCACTGGAAAAATTAATGCTGGCCTTAGTAATGGCTTCAAAAAAGTTGAGCCATTACTTTCAGGCACACAAGATTGTGATTCTAACAGAGTACCCACTAAAGTCCTTGTTACAACAAGGAGACTTAACAGGAAGGATAGCAAAATGGGCAGTAACTCGAGGCCAATTTGACCTGGAGTTTAGGCCGAGAACAGCCATAAAGGGCCAAGTGTTGGCCGACTTCGTCGCAGAACTCACACCTGAAGCCATCACACATCGGGCTCCGCCGAGCCAAGATGAGCATTGTCCCAATAAGCAAAAGGAATCCCAGCCAAAAAAGCAAGAGAAGGAGAAGCTCAGACCCTGTAGCATCTACATTGGGGATTCATTCAGACTATTCGTCGACGGCAGTTCAAACCGCCAGGGAGCAGGGGCAGGAATACTGCTGATATCTCCAGATGGAGAAATAGTAGAACAGTCCATCCGTTTGGGGTTCAAAGCCTCAAACAATGAAGCAGAATACGAAGCATTAATTGCAGGGCTAAAACTGGCAGCAGCAGCAGAAGCAGATGAGGTAATTGTTTTTTGTGATTCACAACTCATTGTTAACCAGTCAACAGGAGAATTTACAACTAGGGACAAAAGAATGTCGGCATATGCAAAGGAAGTCATCAGATTGGCAGCCCTATTCCAGAACTGCAGATTACTCCATGTTAGCCGAGATGACAACACCCACGCCGACGCGTTAGCCAACCTGGCCAGTTCAATTCAAACTGGAAAAACAAGGACAATTATGATCGACTACATGTCAGCCCCGAGCATAGATAAACAGAGCACCGAACAAGAAGCAATCTGCATGGGCTTGGGACCAAGCTGGATGGATGCAATCATTGCATTCCTAAAAGAGGGGAAGCTGCAAGAAGACCATAAAGAAGCACATAAAATTAGACTGAAATCGGCCAAATTCAGTCTAACAGCAGAAGGCCATCTCTACAGGAGGTCCTTCACTGGACCACTTTTAAGGTGCGTACACCCTTTGCAGATTGAAGATTTTCTTTACGAGATTCATGAAGGAATTTGTGGAAGCCATGCTGGGGGCAGATCGTTAGCCCACAGGGCCATTACCCAGGGATATTGGTGGCCCTACATGCAAAAGGATGTCGAAACCTATGTAAAGAAGTGTGAACAATGTCAAAGGTTTGCACCTTTGATACATCAGCCAGCTGCCGACCTGAACCCAGTATCCAGCCCTTGGCCGTTTGCCCAATGGGGCATGGATCTGGTTGGACAACTTCCCCAGGCAACTGGGCAGAGAAAATACTTGCTGGTAACAACAGACTACTTTACAAAATGGATAGAGGCAGAACCTCTTGCCAAAATCCGAGATGTGGACGTCAAGAATTTTATATGGAGAAACATTATCACCAGATTTGAGATTTCAAGAGCAATAGTTGCCGACAACGGAACACAGTTCGACAGCAAACTTATCAAAAACTTTTGTGCAAAATTCAAGATCAAGAATTATTTCTCAACACCAAGTTTTCCTCAAAGCAATGGGCAAGCAGAGGCATCCAACAAAGTAATCCTGGATGGAATAAAGAAGAGGCTGCAGGCAGCAAAAGGAAAGTGGGTGGACGAGTTGCCCAACGTACTTTGGGCATATCGGACTACGCCGAGAAGATCAACAGGAGAATCCCCCTTTGCCATGGCCTATGACACAGAAGCAGTCATCCCATTGGAGATCGGCATCCCAGGGATCAGAACCCAGGGAGTAGAGAATGGCACCAATGACATACTCTTAGCCCAAGACCTTGATTTGTTGGAAGAACGAAGAGAGAAAGCTGCAATTCAGCTCGCAGTATACCAACAACAGCTTGCCAAAGCTTACAACAAGAAGGTTAATCCAAGAGATTTTCAAGTTGGCGACCTAGTCCTAAGAAAAGTCGTCGGGAACAAGAAGGATCCCAGGGAGGGCAAGCTTGGCCCAAACTGGGAAGGACCCTACAGAATTACTTCAGTATTAGGCAATGGAGCTTATCGGCTTGAGGACAATGAGGGCAAAGCATTGCCCAGACCTTGGAATACTTGTAATTTGAAATTTTTCTATCATTAGATATACACCATTGTTTGGCCGATATCATTAATAAAGTCTTTTCAGAATCCTTTCAACATGTATGATTGATAAAGTTATACATTGATGTTTATTGAAGACATAATTAATGTGAACCCAAGTCAGACTCAGGCAAAGCTAAGCCGAGATTATTCCTTAATTCACTTGTTGAAATTTGTAGCAATTTACAAGTTGGAATTAAGCTGATTCCTTATCTTCACTTGTTGAAATTTATAACAATTTACAAGTTGAAGTTAAGCCGAGATTATTCCTTAATTCACTTGTTGAAATTTGTAGCAATTTACAAGTTGGAATTAAACTGATTCCTTATCTTCACTTGTTGAAATTTGTAGCAATTTACAAGTTGAAGTTAAGCCGAGATTATTCCTTAATTCACTTGTTGAAATTTGTAGCAATTTACAAGTTGGAATTAAGCTGATTCCTTATCTTCATTTGTTGAAATTTGTAGCAATTTACAAGTTGAAGATAAGCCGAGGTTATTGCTTAAGTTCTCATAGCAATATGTGGGTTGCTTAAACCCTAGGGCAGATGCTTAACACTTGTTGAAATTTGTAGCAATTTACAAGTTTATGTTAAGCCGACATATGATCACCCGCTGAGGTATACAGAAAATTACAGGTTAAAATAAAGGCTAAGTGTATTGTTCATTAACTTGTTGAAATTTGTAGCAATTTACAAGTAGGTTAGACTAAGATTACCATTTAATACTTGTTAAAAATTGAGAAGAAGCTTGCGAAGTTTACATTCCGGAATATATGTTCTATACTTGTTGAAATTTATGAAAAGTTTGCAGGTTAGTATCTTGCCGAAGTGAAAGTTTTGTAGTTATACCCGAGGTATGTAACCCCGAGAAGATTCCACAAAGGAAGCAACATGAAGAAGCATGCAAAAAACTTCTAAATACAAGACTATGCAGAAACTAGTCAACAGAACATCACAAGATTAAAACATCCATAGAAAAGAACAGTTGCAATTACATATTGAAAAAACCACGACGGCCATAAGAAGAAGTTTTGCATTGTCCAAAAATTAAAAGAGTACAAAAGTGCAAAGTACAGAAAAAGAAGGAAAAAGTACAAAAGACAATTTTCTCAAGATTCTTCACTGTTAGCCACTGCAGGGACTGGGACCTCGGACGATTCTGGTGGAACCTCGTCGGCCACTTTTTCCGCTTGTATCTCGGCATCAATCTCTGCTAATGATTCCTCAACACTTCTTTCTATCAAGAGAAGATTGGACGATAGCTGCCCAGTGGCAGTTTCCTTGGTTGCCTCCTTGGCCTCATCACCCTCCTCATCCAAGGTTAAGTCCATAACCTGCTCTGCAGGAGGAGGGGACTTGGCTTCGACGGCGCCCTTGGGTTTTCTCACCAAGGCTTCTTCATTGACCTCCTTATCTTCATCCTCAGCATCAGATTCTGATTCACCTTCAGGTGGAGGTGGAGGAAATGGCAAGGGGATGGCATCAGCATTCCGAAGGGGCGAGTCAACAGGGAGATCAAGCTTCTTTATCAGGGACATCCAACCTAGGGAAAATCCCCTGTTGCATGCCTGCCTGACTTGAAGCTTATAATCTTCTACGACGTCGGCCATACCTTGGGCGTAGGCCTTTTCATCGGCCTCTTTGACTTCGGCCTCTTTGGTGGCCAGAGCTTGCTGGAGTTCTTTCTCCGCTTGGGCCTTCTGAACCTCGGCCTCTCTTTTCTCGGCCTCAGCAACTTTTCTAACGGCCTCAGCAGATTCGGCCTTCTCAAGAGCTAAAGTTTGAGCTTTAGTTGCAGCCTCGGCTTGATCCTCCAATTTTTTCATTTTTGCTTCAAGGGACTTTATCTCTCTCTTCATGGAAGATGCTTCCCTTTTCATATCAACCAACCTTTGACGATTTTCAAAAGATTGCATTGAAAATGAATGGGCATGCTGAATGGCCTGCAGAAAAACAGAAGTGTTAGATAATACTCTCAGTAAAAAACGGAAGAAAAGATCACAAGTACAAACAGAAATACTTACTTGAACAGAGTGTTGAAGCATGAGAGCGTAATTCTCGTACTCACTAAGCTTAGCATTTCGCTCCAAGTCATTCGGAAGGAGAAGAGCAGTACTGAGGGCGACACCAACGTTAATATCGTCGGCACTTTCACTAGCCATAATGGGCCTATCCTCCAGGGATAGATCAGGGGCCCAGGGGACGTCGGGCTTCTTTGAAGCCGAGGTCGTCGCGGACGATGACCTCGCCTTCTTCGATTGTGTAGATCCTGAGGGTTGGCCCTCAGCAGACCTCTTGGTGGAAGTAGAGGCTGATTTTTTGCTTTCTGCCAGTTTAGAAATCGGCAAAACATCCTCAACCTCGGCATCTGTAGCCTTGGCCTTGGGCTGAGCCTTTTTAACTCTCTTTGGCTTTGGTGGGAGCATTGATTGGGAAGGAACAGCATCGACATCGGTTGGAAGATCGGCGAGAAGATCTTGAACGACGGGCCTAGAACGAACCATCTCGGCAGTTTTTACAAGTCTTCGTCGACGTTTGCGTTCTGGGATTGGTATTAAGTAGGGGGCCAAAGTCGATGGAAGATCGACAGGGTCAGATGTAGACTCTTGGTCTGTTCGTGATGTTGAGGCGGTGTGAGTTGTGGCAGTAGGCGGGGAAAGGCTTTTCTTCCTTTTCTTTGGGATGTCGGGTAAAGTGGATTTATATATAGGGATGAAGTTTAGTAACAGTGGGGCTTTTCGTTTATGGATTGGAAGGTTAACGAGTGTTTTCAGATTTGTTCCTGGGAAGAAGGATTGACGAAAATTTTTCGGTGGCTGATGAAGATCTGCAGGACAAAGAGACAGACGTCAGAAACAAAAAGTATTAACGACTTAAATAAAAACAACTAAGTGATGACTCAGGGCTCTTACTCTTGCCCTCTGAAATTGTTCGAGGAAGAGGGTAGAGGTGGACATCTTCATCTGGGCCAAATTCCCAATTTCCAGAAGCAATGACAAAATCATCTCCAGCCCCCTTGTTGGAGTCTGGGAGGTCGGCTACAATTTTGTACTGAGTAGATCTCGGCTTAAGGTAATAGACAAAACCCCTATCCTTCAGGTCGAGAGGGCACATGGTATAACAATATTGAAGGTCGGCCAGGGTGATTCTAAGATTTTCCTGCCTAACTAAAGCTATAATACCGTTAATCACCCTATACGAGTTGATAGTAAGTTGCATGGGGTTCAGCCTGTAAAAATGAAGAACTTCACGAAAGAGGGGATGACGTGGAAGCCGAAGTCCACATTCGGTAAAAGCTACTATAGGAAAGGGCATCGTATGGTCTGTGGGCATGATGGTATCACCGTCCCCAGCTAGTTTGAGATGAACATCGGCTGGGATAGAGAATTCCTACCTAAAGTATTCTAGTTTTGTTGGGGTATTTACCCTATGCCTCCACATACCCATTATGTCGGCTTAAGCTAAGAGAAATATGTTTCAGAAGATGGGCGTTTTTTAGTTTTCCCTAAAGATTAAAGGTTCTACAGACAAATTCCAAATCTATGAGCTATGAAGATAAAGATCGAAGGCACAGATCTGGGATAGATACGAAAAACAGAAAACAAAGACGAAGTTTCAGATTCAAGAACAGAGGTATAGCTCTCAGAAACAATAGAGATAAAAAAAAATAAATAAATAAATAAATAAAAAAAATAAAAATAAAATCAAGAACAGTGGCAAGAAGAGTGGTGAAAAAGTATAGAAGTTCAAGGTGCAGCCACAATTCAAGGTACAAATAAATCCAAGGCTTCGAACAAGATCAGTAATGGCAACAGGCAGACAAAAGCACATAAAGAGAAATTAACATTGAAGGGAATGAATCTTACCGGAACAGATGAAGCCGGGGCAATGTTCGCCGAGCTCGGAAACCGGTTGCAACAGCGAAGAAGGCTTCGCAAGAATGAGGGATTAAGAGCAATTCCAGAAGAGAGATCGAAGCAATGGCAGATTCAAAGAAGAAAAAGCTTTCAGAGAGAGAAAGAGCAAGAAGACAGAATGAAAAAATGAAGGAAAAATAGAGGCAAAGGAAAAGTTTTGTCAAAAACGTGAAACGGCGGCAAAAATAGGGTAATTATTACGCCTAGAGCAACGCACGCGTCAGACGGCGCAGCCGAACGAACAGACAGCTTTCAGGCGCGTCACCGACACACTCCAATGAAGACAAAACACGTAAAAGGAACGGTTAGATATGCATGACAGCTCATGCGCGTGGGAGAGTACGATCGAAGCCTTGTTCTCCGAAGAGAACACATCGGCTGAAAGTGGATAATCTTGGCTAATCAGTTTTTGAACCATTACTCAGAAAAGAAGTGGCAAAATATCGGAATAGGTTCCATCACCTCAGAATGCCGAGGTAATAGAACCTAGGGGGCAGTTGTGGGGATGTATTTTCTGAATACCAACACATGGCATGGTGACGCCGACGTGTCAACCGAGGTGCCACGTGTCTTGGTAGTTAAGCCGAGATAATCTCGGAGAAGCCGAGGTTATCTCCGAAGATGTCGGAATCCGAGATAAGGGACAAAAGTCCTAAAACGGAGAGGGGACTTAACCAAGATAAGGATAGAACTCTTAGGGAGTTTATCTTTATCTCTTAAAGAATCCAAATAAACATTGATATGAAGTTCATAGAAGTCATACTTCTATTGGGACTTGGATTGAGTATATTATAAAAGAGAGGCACCCCCATGGGTCTAAGGTATGCAATTTATGTTTTGAGTATTCAGTTTAGCACTTGATTATCTTTGAGAGATATACTGACTTGATCGTCGGAGTGGCCCCGGGTGGAAAAACCACCGCCGGAGCTTTTTCTTTCTGTTGCAGGTTGCTAAAGCCATCTATTCTGCCTGTGCTCTCCAGCTGATCACTAAACGGGCAGTGTGGTCAGATTTTCACCCACACAATTCCAAAATAACCCATTATATTATAAAGCGTGTGTTGTTTATTTTTAAATCGTGCACTTACTCTATACTCCACTTTATGTTGTCTATGTACCTTTAAATGCCTCTATTATTTTATTTTGTATGCTTCAATTTGTGGATTGCTACTCCCTAAAATGGTCTCCCACCTTTGTTTTTAAGAATCCTCGTCTTTTTTTTTTTTTTTTTGGTTATAGAAAAATTCTCCCTATTCTCCTGTAGGTCTAAGGCAACACTCCTTATAGAGATTACTAGGGTGTCCTGTTAGCCGTTCCGCGCGAGGAGACTATAACCTGGGAACTTGCCCCGAGACAAACTCCGCTTAAATCAGGACTCGCGCAGCGAGTGAATATTGAACCCACACCAAATACTAATGAGACAACTTGAAATCCAACCTCCTAACCAACCTCCATAGTCAACATCTCTCCCAACTATACTCTTCTTCTTTGCATCCTCCATAGTCAGCATCCCTATCAACTCCAGTCAAGGATGTCAATTTGCTCTGTCCCATCCCTGCTTCCTTATCCCGATTTATTGTATTTTTTTTGCTCCCATAAGAAAACGGATTAACTCTAGTCAGGGATGTCAATTTGCTCTGTCCCATCCCTGCTTCCTTACCTCGATTTATTGTATTTTTTTTACTCCCATAAGAAAACAAACAAGGAATAATTTTCACCGTACATACTCTATTTTCACTGTTTCCGCCCCTATTATATTAAATTCATAACATTTATAATTACATATAATTTAAAATTTAAATCACATTGATTTGACCAATAATAATTGTACATCTTTTATTTTTTATTTTGAATAACTTTACATTTTTTTATTTTTTTATTTTGACTTTCAAAAATCTTGATTGGTGTTATTTTATTTGAAAGTAAATTACATTTACACCCCTTGAAATTTGGATTTAATACATATTATCTTTTGATGTTTGAGAAATTACACTAACCTCCTATCGTTGTAATTATTTAGATGGAATTAACGTTGGTATCAAAAATACATTGAATTCATATACTTTTTCATTTTTTTCTTTGCTTTACTTTTTCTGGTTTTTTCTTTTTCTGGTTTTTTCTTTTTCTTTTTCTTTCATTTGCTTTACTTTTTCTTGTCAATGTAATTTCTTCTATTTTTCTATCAAAAGTTATTGCATTTTATATAAGCAAAAGGTTTGTGAAATGATATTATTAATCACAAGGATAGAAATGTAATTTTCTAAATGTCAAGGGATGATATGTATTAAATTCAAATCCCAGGGGGTGTTAGTGCAATTTACCCTTAATTGGAAGTCGAGTTTTTAAAGAAAAAAATAAAATTAAAGGCTTGTTTACATTTGATTTCTTAGTGATTTTTTTGTTCTAATTTTTTTACAAAGTGAAAAAAGTTGATATGTTTGAAAATAATTATTTAAGTTGTATGAAAAAACACTTGAACAACTAGTGTGTTTAACTTCTTTTTTTAATAACGTTTTATTTTTTAGCTTTTTTTTTTTTTTGATTTGTTTAGTAATCATTTTTGTCCATTCTTTTAGTGAATAATTAGTGTTGAACTTTTTTTTTTTTTTTTTTTGTCTTTAATGATCTTTTTTCAAAGTTATATCAAATTTTTTTAATTTTTAAATCCGTCTTGTGTAGGCTAAATAAAAAAGTAAAACTAAAAAAAAAAAAAGCCAAAAATAACTAACTTTTAAAAAGATAAAAAAATTTAAACGACCCAAAAATATGTTTTTCAAAATTTTTTTTAAAAAAATCACTAAAAATAAAAAATAATAATAATAAAATAAAGGATAAATTACATTTACATCCCTTGAGGTTTCTGACAAATACATGGATCTCTCCTGTGGTTTGAATAATTACAATAACCTCCTCTGTTTTACCTGACAATGTCAATATTTCTCCAAAATTTGACAGCTGTTTATACACCTAACAGACCTTGCTGATATTATCAAATGTAAGCACTAAAATGCCCATAATGCCCATAATACACTAAAATGACAATTCAAGAATTTTCCACAAAACCCAAGTTGCTCCTCTCAAAGCCACCAGAAATTATTAAAACCTAGCCCAATCCTCTCAATCCAAACCCTATCTTCCGTAAACGAGATTAGATCAGATGAAGAAGACATAGAGGAACAAAAGCCCCCACAAACCCGGTTCATCCCCAGTTTGCTGCCGTTCTTGCCGGTTCGCCCCGATTCGCGCCCTCATTTCCCTCTCTCTCTGCACCCTCTTTCTCTATTTCGACAGAGACGACATACCTACCTCGAAAAACCTCATCTTAGCCCTGATTTTCATCGCCATCGCTATCTTCTTCACTGGCAAAAACAAGGGTTTGACTCACCAAAGCTTTGTGATTCTCTCCAAGCGACTTGGGTTCTCGCAGAACAACCACAAACCGGTCCAATGGCTCATCGGGTAGTCGATTTTGTCGAAAAAAGACCGAAAATCGAAGCGAATGGTAAGAGAAGGGGTTGAATTTTACAGAAATGGTGATTTCTATGAAGAGGAGGTGTAATGGGAGTGAACTGTACAATTTCTTTGTGAATGAGAGGTATGAGGGAGATTGGGTTGATGAGAGGTATGATAGGTATCAGATTGAGAGCTAGGCTAGAGGTAGTCGGTTTCGAGGATAGTATCGACGAGGTCTCTAACATGGTTATGGAGTTTATAGGTTTTATACAGGGGATGCTTATGTAAAGGAGTGGTGTAATGGGCAAAGCTTATGCAGGGGAGTGGTGTAATGGGCAAAGCCATGGTGTTAGAATGCAGAGTTGCTCCGATGGAAGCAGTTATGTTGGTGAATTAAGTGTGGAGTCAAATGTTGTCGATTTATGAAAAAGTAAGGGTAATATGGTCATTTTCTATATGATACTAACATTGTTTGTGCAAAATAGACGGAATGTGAGAATCTTGACATTGTCAGGTAAAATAGGGGAGGTTACTGTAATTATTCAAACCATAGGGGAGGTCTCTGCATTTGTCAAAAACCTTAGCGGAGGTAAATGTAATTTACCCTAAAATAAACTATATATAAAAAAATAAATTAAAAAAACACTAAAAACATCAACGCAAATACCCACTCAATTTATTATAGTAAATGAGATTTTAATATAATTATCTTTTATAAAAAAAAATTTCCCATAAATTTCAATTTGATGTTACATAGTTAAATTTTATTGTCCCCTTTTGAATGAGACAAATTATCTCAATAATTCTCCAACCCCCGCCTCGGCCCCATCCCCAATATTTCCCAACTTGTCCTTGCCCCCAACAAATTAGGAGACATGAATGGGGACTACAAACCTATCTTGTGGCTCCCTTTTGTTATTCCTATCCGGTAGTGCAACATACATCAATTAATATATAACTAGTGTTATGTCATTATTACTGAACTCATATATTATACAAATTATAAATATTCAAAACCTCGAAAATTATGCCACATCATCTGTTAATATATTAGTTAGTATATTAATTGATACATATAGCATTATTCATTCCTACCTCCAGCGCTCCTTACCTCTACCCAACCCCTTCCCTTCTGGTAGACCCTCATTTGCCTTTCCCTTTCTCCAACACCACTTCCTAACTCCTCCCAATCATTCTTCCCACCTCTGATGTTGTCCTCAGCCCTTCTCACCTCCAAGGCCACCCTTGCGTAGAGACTCTGCAACCTATCCTCACTTTCGATGCAACCCCGAGCCCCTCTTTTGTGGGAATGACGGCAGAGTGGTGGCAGAGAAAGGCTTGGGATGTTGCAATTTATCCTATTTTATTACTTGTTTATTATTATACTAGCCGCTATCGCTCCTCTAATCTCCATCATCGGCTTGCCACCAAAGAAACTATCAAATCTTTATTCAAATTTGATTCTTGACTGAGATTTAGACACGCTTTTATACACTATGCGACCACTTTAGATCCAAAATATTTTATTTTGTAATATAAAGGTGGAGATTAAGGTACCACAACTACCAATTGTAATGATGAATAAATCGTGAAAGTGATTGGTAATGTTTGTTTTGTATTTTTTTTTTTTTTTGGCAATAATATCTCTCTATGTAGAAGTTTTCTCCTCCATTCATGGAGGCTTTTTCCTTGCTGCATGGAGTTTTATTTTTCTCCTTATGTGGAGACTCATTCTCCTTGCGTAGATATTTTCTTTATCCTTTTTCAAATCTATTTTAAACTCCAATGTACTTAATTCTCCTTTTTCAAATCTATTTTAAACTCCAATGTACTTTATATTAAGCCACGTATTTTCCCATAAAAAAGTATTATTATTTGCTCACATGAAGAATATTAGCCCAAGTATACTACAACAAAATTTACTTACTTCAAGCAAAAATAACAGTAACATCCCTGCAGAAATTATGAATACTGACTGTGTAATGCTCAACACAGAACAAGCCATGAAGGGTATTAATATTAAACAACTTTACAAAGAGTTTTACAGAAGAATGTGAAATACAGAGTGTATATATTTAATTAATAAATAACTATTTCCAAGCTCAACCTGTCAGAGAAAAGCATTTGAGATAAGGATCTGCCAGACCATATGCATGATCATGCAGTGAAAATGTTCCCGGGACCACCCCGGTACTACCAATGCTGGGTATTTACTGTCTATATGCACTGAAATTTGATTTCATATCTTAAATTCATCATATGCCGAAAAACCGGTATGATACATTGGAGGGTATATGCTTTTGTTGTTCAGTGTGATATATGAATGAGATGCAATGCATCCTACAAAACAATGTGGGTTTTTTCGAGACCCAATTTTGATTCAAATTGTTGGAAAAAGCCAAAAATCTCAAAGTCTCATCTTTTTGAAGCAGTGGTACCTTTTTTTTCCTCACATCATGTACCTGTGCGATTTGTATCAACTATATCGAAGTGACAAGTAGAAGTCGATCAAAATCTTGTGTTTTTTCCCATTTGGAAAGATTTGGTTTAACTTGAGTTCAAATTCGGTATGAAGCCTTTGGCGTGTTGGCTCTCCATTTCAAGGTCCATCAGTGATTTCTGCCTAACATATCTGTTCCTTTTTGCAGCAAGTGCTGAAAACAAACCCAAAAAAAAAGAAGAAAAAAAAAAAAGAAACATTAACATATTAATTAAGAAATTGACGTTGCAGACAAATATAAAGAGAAATGTGTTTTGTGAGTAGTAAATAATCGAGCAATCATTGAAATTGATGCCTGCATGTACAATGTATGGTTACGCAAAAAAAATACGACATTAAACAGAATGATGGCAAAGAGCTCCCAACACACAAAATCCATCTGATATTTATTTTAGAAATTATATCCTATTATCTTCCAAACAGAGAAATACAAGTGCAGACGAGTCCGAATTGAGTCATTCCTTCGGTTTATTGTAAGGATCACTTGATAGTCCTACCCATTAGCCTGAACAAAAGTACGCTTTTAAGAAGCAGAAGTGGAAAAAAACTAAAGTCCAGCTATGGTGGCAACTTAAACAGAAGAAAGGCATATGACACTCTAGGAACTAACATTACAAGGAATTTTGCTCACTGCTCACCATCCAAAATCTTGACTTTTAATCCCAACTTAAACAAGTAAAAAGTTGTATGATCGAGCAATGCTAGGATAGGAATACAAAATGGATTGCAGAATGGTCCACAGAAAATGCAATGGATGGCTGAGATTACACCCAGTTATGGTGGGGTCCATATTCAAAATAAATCTCTATCTGTCAATACACTTTCTGTGATCCATGCCTCCAGTGTGCTCTAAAGCCATGTTGTCAAAGTCAATGTCAAAATTTCAGCAGGACTAGCTTTTAAAGTTAAGTTGTTGCAATTAATAGTGAACTTGTGGAAAGTGTGTTTTTCTATCCTAATAAAGAACTAAATGCAGCAGATGGTAGGGCAATCAGACGATAGCAAAATATAACACCCAAACAAATACAGTACATAAAATAGGATCAGGAAATGAAAAACGGGTAGGTAACTCTTAACAAATACACACTTACCCATCAACTCTTGAGGAAAACCAAACTCATAATCATTACGCCCCCTCCGGATGAAGCATATGTATATCACTAACAAAAGAATGCAAAATGTGACCACAGATGATATTCCTACTGCAATTTTGCCACCAGTGGATAAGAGAGGACAGTCTGGCAAAGAAGGTACACCACACAAGCCTTTATTGCCATGGAGACTGTGAAAGACAAAAATGATATCACATCAGAAAAGTGGAAATGAACAACAAATGGTAAATCCAAATTTCCAAAATACTTCGGTAAGAACAGCACATGTAGCTGGCAATTATTAAAACACTAAATTTATCACATTGAAAAAATTGCTAAAACTATTTAAATTGTATTTCACAAATATTACAAACACCCAATATTGATCAAAGTTGCAAAATGTGTGCCCTTTAAAGCTCTTTCTCTACGGCATTGCGACAGTTTCGGAGGTGATACATCTCCCAATTTGATCTGTTCGTAAGCAATCTCAAGATAAAAATAGCCTCAGATAGAACTCAGCAGCCAATAAGAATAGGTGCAATCAAACTCCCAATCCCAAGTAGTTGGGAATTAATGTTTGTTCAGTTTCAGACCACTACATGTGATTTTCTAGCAACTTTTACACATCTTTCATCACTTGACTGAGTTGGTTTTTGAAAGTAATTTTTTGGTATAAGAATATAAGATATTCAAACTCTATTAATGAGATAATCCCTGACACTTCTTAACCATCCATTGAAGACAAAGATCACAGATTTGGTCAATACAATGAGCAAGCACACCCGCAAGTTCATGTATTCGACACCGTGAACTCGATTATGGTTGGTTTGTAAATTGCAACTTGTACTTTGTTCTTTATAGTTGATTGGTTGGCTAGACTGTGGTCCTGTGGTCTTTACCAGTTGGGTTTTTCACATAAAACACCGGGAGTTTCTTTGTGTGCGCTAGAATTACTATTTATGCTTGCAATTTAAAAAATGTGATTAAATTAACTAACCATACAACACCAAAGAAAATCCATATCAATGAACACATCAACGAATCTGTTTTTTAAATTAGTATAATAGTATACTGATTTTTCATTTACCACTGCGAAAATATGTACATGAAAACCATTAGTATTTAAACAAAACTTCAACAAGTAGAATAGATCCCCAAGAAGCACCAAGAATGTTTGAAGAAGAAATAAGAGCAGGAGAAGGACAATGGAAAAAAGAAGACAGCAACGGGCAAAATGAAAGTCAATAGAGCCTCTCTCTCTCTCTCTCTCTCTCACATACACACACACACGCGCGCTCTTAATTCATATAAACATTAGGTAAACGTATTGTATATGTTGTAGATTACAAGATTCCACAAATTCTTCAAAACCAACAAAAAGCAAACCAAGCAGAGCAATTAAAGTACTACTTACTCAATAGATCCACCATGGACACCAACTGAATAAAGTTCTTCTGGTACTCGTCCTTCCAGTAAGTTGTCATTCAATAGCCTGAAATGTGGGTAAGTGTGTATTACTGTTGTGGATCAAAAAGGGCTATCACATGACATTTAATTTAACGCTCAAATCAAGTTATATGATTAGCAGAATATATAAGTAACAGGTATCACTTGAGTTCAAGTTCAGTTGGACAAGTCATTTACTCATTTTCTGCTTCTTGCTTCATCTTTTCAGAAATTAGGTAGTTCAAAAGTTCATAGAAAAAGTGTTATGTTAAATTGGTAATCCATAAAAAAAACTACTAGAAAAAATTAGTAATGGTGTCTTTGAATATACTTTAAAAAATTATTACTACATAAGAGCACAGGCATTGAACTTACACAAGCTGCAAATTTGAAGAAGCAAGACTATCTGGTATGGACCCGGTAAACCGATTGTTCGACAAATCCCTACACCAAATGATGTGAAAACAATAAGTAAAGATGACAGAAATGTGAAGACATGGATCTAATAGGTGTGCCACTACTTGTTATAGTATTAGGAAAACACCTTGCTGCTGGAAGGGGCTGGACATTGAAACATATTAACAAATAAAATGAAAAAGACCAATATAATACATGAGAGTTTTAATCTAAGTGAGTATAAGAAAAATCAGATATTCATCAATTGATGAATCTAAGATAATAGTTGAAATCCATCCACTTGGCAGCGGAAATTTCAAAAGAGATGTTCAGGTGAGGGACATTGGTGCTCAACTCATTGATGTTCTTCTAAAGAAGTAATGCAATGTAAGTTATAAGAGTACACTAATAAGGGGACATAGCAATCCTAAAGCACTAAGAGTTTGTAACCTTACAGCTTTATAAGAGACTTTTGACCCAGGCCCAAGGGTAGAGTACCTCCCAAAAAGTTCGTACTTAAGTTCCTGCAGTTGAAAAAAAAATGTTTCCAAATGAGAAGTGCACAAAATTAACGTCCAGAGAAGCAAAGGAGCATGCATTTGAATAAAGTTTGACACAGCAAAGGAAGAACCATAGATGCAAGTCGAAGAAAAAAAAAATTTAAGGCTAGTTATAGAGAAAAAAGAAATCGCTAAGAACAATATTTACACTGAAGCAATCAAATAAAAAGGTTTATGGAATTCTAAAAGAAATGTAAGAAACAATCGGTAACTCTTATTATATATATCAACCAATTGTTTGACAAGTATGCAAAACCAAACAGATTCAATTGAGTGAATATCCCAATCTGAGTTGTTTTCACTCAACTTGAAGATCATTTCATATTTTCAGTCTTCAAAATTTTATCATTAATGACTCAAACAAATTGTTTATTTGTGGGATAACTAGTTGTAGACAAGGTTTTATTAGTATTACTTTCTTTCTAATAGTAAGTGACGAGAATTCACATGAAGCATATCCTTCTCCATACCACTGAGGCCAAGAAAGCATGAAAAGATGAAACACCCTGTATAGTTTCTCTTCTTTTTTTCCCTTTTTTCTCCCACTTTCATTTGTGTCATAGCCAAGCTAAGAAAAGTAGGTATTAATTTTCATGTATTTACGGCAATAACCAATTCCAAGTCGACTAGACTCAATACATTACAACTAACAAGATATTGTTGAAATTCCTAATATAACAGTCGTTCACATATAATTTTATTGAAACCAAACAAAAACAAAAACAAAAATTTTAAATGCCTCTTAGATTATACACTGTTTCTTATGACATCCCCCAAACCTCATGCGGAGTAAAACCTACATCTACTTGTAACCAATCACAGAAGCAAAGAGTAGAGTAAATCGTCTGCATGCCCTAATTGTTGATAATATATAGCCCATGTTGATGAAATAAAGTAACAAGTTGTACTTCTTTCATCAACTAAAGCTTAGACTGTCAACATAGTATTAGATTTTGAAGATCCTATGCTCAAATTTCAGCACCGCCATTATAATATGATCATCAAAATGTACGGCCCCTCATAAAGGGAATCCGATACATGTACGGGGACAAAGGACATTCCTTAATGTTGCTCCATTTAATTGAGGCTGGAGGATAAGACTAGATGTTAGCTTAACAATTGCATTATTTGGACATGAACCCAACTTTGCATTATAAGGCCAAGGTGATCTCTGTCATACCTAACTTTACATGTAGGGGGCATTTCTATGAAATGAATTAACAATTTAACAGTGTCCTCCAACAGGTAAGGCTTTTACAACAATCAGTCTTTAATAATTTAAAGCCTTATCACACCAAACTATTCTCGTGTAGATAAGCACATGGAAACTGAATGTTTAATACCAAGAGGCTAGACAAATACTTTATATTAATTTCCCTCACGTAACACACTAGTTGATGGTCAACAATAAGAGAATTTAGAAGATTTGGAACAAGAAAGACTATTGATGTTCAATATAACTTCAAGCAAACAAGGGAACATTGAACATTGATAATCATGTAATACCCAAGGGTGGAAATTAAAGATATCCTTGTCCCCATAAATAGGGTGAGCATGGAAGGGGTAGTCTGGCCATGATTTCTGAACAAAATGTCGCACCATAGAGAAAAATGTTACCAAAATGACAATATTTAATAGGGGTGAGCATGGTCCGGATTGGATCGGATTAGGATAAAACCAGGACCAATCCGTTATCTACGGTTCCTAAAAAATTGGAACCAATCCAATCCGTTTAAATTATGGAACCAATCCGAACCAATCCATTTAAATACGGATTGGATCGGTTTAGGACCACGGATTCACATAATTAAATAACAAAAAAATATATATAACACTTTAATTTTATAAAAATTTAAACATAGCACTATGTTAGTTCCACAATAACAATATATTTTTCTATAATAGCGACATACTGTTCTAAAATTTAAATAACCATAAGAAAACTGGTTTCACTATAAGTATTTAAACCATTACAAATTAAAACTAAAAAACAACAAACAAAAGTAATAAAAGAATATATTATACGGTTTTAGGTTTGAGTTTAGATTTTATATAGAATTAAGAGAAGATACTATGGGGGAGGATGTATAATAAAAATATAGACTATTTATATACGGTCCGGATCGGTTCCAATCCGGAACCGTGGGGTTCAATCCGGAACCAATCCGTAGACTACGGATTTTTAATTATTCAATCCGAAACCGAACCGCGGATTCAAAAAACCAATCCAAACCTATCGGATTGGACTGGACTGGATCGGATTACGGATTTCACGGATTACTTGCTCAGCCCTAATATTTAAAATCAGAACATGAGATCGGCAAGGATAAAAGACGGAGGTAGCATTGATTGAGGACAAATGAAAGCAAACCAAATGAGATGGTTTAGTTATGTACAACTAGAACCAATGACAGCATCTTAGGATGTGATGTACTTTCAGTTGAAGGCACTGGAAGAACAATAGAAAGCCAAAAGTAATCAGGTCACTTGTGAAGTTTCATGAAAACAGACTGCCAATGGTAGGCTTAGACATCACAATTTAAGTGGCCCTAGATAAAGCAAAATGGAAGAAATGGTTAAGTTTAGCATTCTCGAAACAGATGGAATAAGGCTGTTCTTAGTTTACTTCTATAACAAAGTCTATTAGTCATCATATTCGGCTGAAAACATCACCAAGCCAATGCACACAAGGAGTTGTCACCCACTTAGGAACAAAATTTCATTTCTTTTCCAAAGAAACAACGTTTCCTAAAAAACTGAAACAAAACATTATTGGAATATTGGAATTCCAATATTTTGCACCAAAATATACTGAAACACACCAAAACTCTACAAAACATACGGAAACAATAAGCTGTTTGGACACTTATTAAAAATATTTAATAATGCTCATTTCTATTTGCCAATTTTTATCAAAAGAAAAATTCAAAAATAAATACAAGTACTAAATTTAATAAAGAACCTAAGAAACTAGATCGGAGAAGAGGAGAAAATAAAACTAACATGTTTAAGTCATTTTTTCCATTCCTATAATTTTGCATTTTTGAATGTTTTTTTTCCTTAAAATGGCAAACCTCTTCCTTGACTAAGGCTTTAATAGGATTAATAGTGAAATGATTAATAATCTCATGAATTAGTGTAAGATTAGTTATCCAATTAAATTAATGAGATAACCATTTACTATTTTTTTATTTTTTATTTTTTTCCTCTCATACTTAAAATTATGATCCCCCCAACCCCTCTCAATATTAAAAATCCGTCAACTTCGTCGGATTGAATGTCTGCCGTACATGTAATCCAGCTAATAAGATTTGCCATCAAACATGGGATTGTGAGTCCATGGACTAACAATCTCAATCCTATACTATAATCATACTAATCAAACATGCCCTGAACTTTTTATTTTTATGACCTTCACTACTTATAGACATTAACATGTTCAATTATTTAATTATTGAGATTGTATTAACATTTATATTCCAACATTTTCAATTTTTTTTCCTCATTCCCTTTGTGTTTCCAATACAATTATGAAAAATTTTCCAATACAATTCTGTTTCCAAGCTAACCAAAACAACATACAAAAATGAAATTTCGATCCTTGATTAGGAAATCATGTCATACAACCAAAAAGTGAGTGCCATTTAACCACCCAGCACCTTAAAGCACCAAGTCACCATAAAATAGGCAGCCACCAAATATAGGCACCTTTCACAACAAACTCTCATTTTACTTATCTCTCCATATATATATTGACAAACAATCACAACATAAATGGATTTATCTCTTGATAAGTAGAAGCTGTGTGCTAACTATCTGACCAAGTTTATTTTTAAATATTATTAAAAGCATAACAAGTTGATAGATGGTACTTACAAGCTTACCAAGTTTGATAAAAGACCAATCTGGTCACTAATATACCCTTTCAAGCCTCGACTCCCAAGATCTCTGTGGAAAAACAAATAAATACATCAGATAAACAATGGGTCTGGTCTCCCATTGAAGCTCATAAAAAATAAGTCAAAGGGAAAAGGAAAAAAAAAAAAATACATTAAAATGCTGGAAATAATTTGTTCAAATCCTTCAGTGAAATCCGTTAGTAAATCGTTGTGTCCCAATGTTTTGAAATGTTCCAAAAACAGACTTAAGTTTATCATTTGGTAAATATGATACACAAAGACCATATTTGCTTTATGAAGGCCAAAAATAACCATACAAATTTATGAAAAGAGCAACTAATGCTTTTTTTATTTTTAAATTAACATGAACACACTACTAAAATGAAATTAATGGGCAGATAAATGATGCCATTACTGTATAGGTTTGTGCATGCAATTCAAGAACTATGAAGTAGGTGTACGGGAACTTGTACAGTACAGGTACATCAATCATTAGAATCAAGGGTACGAATACGGTTTTGGAGAAATGCAAAAATTAGATAATAAATGGTTTATTTGGTTAAGGATCCAACATACAAATCACATTTTAATGCCAAGACCAATGTATAAACCAAAGTCAAATGTCATTATATTAAAAAACCTACAAAAAAAAAAAAAGGCTTAATTTCAAAATCATGTTAAGCATTGAAAAAAGTCAAATGAAACTAACTTCACCTTTGTATAAGAGAAAATACTATTCTGGCTAAAGTATGGCTTGAGTATATACTAAGCACCTCTGAGGTACGGAAAAAATTAAGAATCAAAATTTTGGATACGTGTTTTGAATATCCAGTTCATATACAAAAGTACCATGCAAAGTACGAATACCCAAACTACATCATGTTTTTCAAAGTACCCATTCTTCATAGTGCAAGAATATACTTGATGTCTTGGGAGGTATATAGCTACATAAATCATTTATATATTTTCTTATGTTCATAATCATCTTTGTTCCAAACTTATATTCAAGAAAAAGAGGGAAGCAAAAAAGACAAATGAATCCTTCATGACTATTCTTGAATTCCAATTTATACACGTTTCATACATTCAAGTTAGTTATTGTCTAAAGTTTCTTGGCTAATAATAAAATTCAAAATGGTCTATGCCAAAATTCACATTATAACAAAGTAATGTATTAAAATTTAACAGGTATTAATGGCATCACGTATTGCGCATCCTAAATCAAAATCCACCTTCCAACAAAATTGAATGAAAAGAGCTGTGGAGAGACACTGGTGTGGCACTTGCCAAGGCTTCTTTAATGCTCAAGTCAGTGAAATGATTTTGAACTGTATTATATAAATATATTCAATAATAGGAATGCAAGAAGAGTAAACTACCTTTTGTCAATGGATGTCGAAGAATGTAGTTAGTTAGGGGTAACAATTGCTGGATTTTAGTGAATAGCCAATCTCATGGCTCAAATTAAGGGGTGAGGGATCATATGCGTGATTTTAGGGAGAGGAGTTACCCTTCCCTCGCTTTGGTGTTCAGTTAGTTGTTTGGCCGCAATGGCCAAGCATTCTTCTGAGCAGTGACTCAGCTCACACCTCATCCAAGCCGAGCGCTTATACTCGAGCCGTGTTGAATCTGGTCACTTCGATGCCCATCACCAACAAATCAAGTATACAGTAACAGTTAGTTTCTTTTTATACCCAAGCATAGGTATCACGATTGTAAAGCATTGAGCATACAAGTTTTACATTCTTATCAACTATGAATGGTATCAAACTATCAACTACGGGGAGGGATGAGCTTGGTGGAGTTTCCTTTCATCTAATAACCTTTTGAAAAACACAATTAGTGCTTCAGAATTTTTTCCCTTCTCTTTATGTTGTTCATACAAACCAATTTCCAAGTGAACTTGAGAAATGTACAGGCCCAAGAGCATATTCTCAACCTTCTCAAGCTTGTCAAGGTTTTCTTTGTTTGAGTTATCCATCACGGCCTCATCATATTTTAAGTTTTCATACTAGATTTGGAGATAGTTGCCGGGAAATAAGAGCCTTTGAAAAAAAAAGTTGTATACATCAAAGATAGCTTCCATTGCAGTCTAGAAAACATTAATTAAGGGGTGGTTTTCTTTGGCCCATAAACCAAAGGACCAATCCCCATGTTTGGCCATCTTTGACTTCAAATTTTTTATCCTTCCTTAATGATAGCCAAGAAGAAAACAAAAAAACTGTTAAAATCCAATATTGTTTGGGCTTGAGAAGATGTTGACCTTTATTCATCTTCTTGACACCTCTTCTATTGAAAGCATTATAGGATTGTTCGCAACAACCCCACCATCAACCAAGCTGAATTTCTCGATTCCTTTGGATTACTAGATCTCTAAGTGATATGGAGGGAGAAAGTAAGGTGAAAATATTAAAAAATTCACATGGCTTAATCACCATCCAATTGTTTAGGACAAGTAAATTTTCTTGATTAATCAAATTCAAGATGGTCAAAGTCTCCAAAGTGATGTGGGTCTCACCAAAATTATAGGGCACAACCCATTTCAAAATATGGGTCACATCAAAAGAAAAGTGTCAACCCATTTAGGCAGTAGGATTAAACAAGTGGTTCAACTCAAAGATACAAGCCCACAAGGACACTTGTTAGAATCTCCCAAGAAGTCAGAAATTGTGGGAAAACCATGGGCCATGTTGGGAATCATGGAACTAAGATGACACGAGACCACCAGAGGTAACAAGGGAGAGAGCTAAAGCAGACTTAGAGTAGAGAGAAAGAGTAGCAATGAGAAAGATAGCTTCTAATGCATGGAGTGGAGGAGCTCTATGTGAAATTGCTTCATATAGAGGGGAAGACGTCCTTTTATAATATGTTGGGTCATGGGGCCCCATTCAGTCTCATAAACTATATTGAGTAGAAGTGATACACTTACAAGGTTCCATATTGGTTAGTTGTGAAACACTTTCCAAAGTATCAAATGACTTCGTCAATCTTGGTATTTAAGCAAAGTCCTCTCTCATATGTAAGATTGCTCAAAGTGGGATCACCCCAAGAGAGTGCTGGGCAACTTTGACGATCCCTTAGTAGTAGCATCGATCCACAAGTCTACATCAAGCATCCCATGACTGAGGCACCTACCCCGATGGGATCCCAAGGACTTACAACAGTGATGTGCGTGATGCTTAAGTGAGAGGCATATGGCACCTAGCGACAGTGGTGAGCATCAAGTATGGTGTTGAGGTAATGTTGTTAAGGCAAGATTCATGCCTCAGGATGGTACAACCAAACCTCTTGGGTGCAGGGGTGTTGGCCACATGGGACACAACTAACCACAATGGGCATCAAACTGGCCAAATGCAACATGACTTGACCATGACCGCTTAGTCCAGAAGAAGAGTAAGAGAGTCTCTACTCAAAAGAGCGCTTGGCAGTTGAGGCCAAACAACTAACTTGAACACTGGAAGTAAAAATAACCACTCTCCCTTAAATCATGCCTAAGATCCCTCTTCGTTAATTTGAGCCACAGGATCAGCATAATCATTAAAAACAAGAGATTTATACCTCTAACTAACCGCAATTGTCAACCCCATAAAAGAAGAGGCACCCATTGACAAAAGGTTTTGACTCTTTATGAATTTCATATATTGAATATATACATTTCTGTGACTTGAGTATTGAAGAAATATTAACCAGCAGCAGCACCACACCGTTGTCCCTCCACAACTCTTTTCATTCAAGTTTACAAGAAGTATATTTCGATTCAGGCCATGCAGTACGTGACACCATCAGGGATCAACACTGGTTGATGTCCTTGTTTCGTCTGTTCAAAATTTATATGCCATTTCTTGATCTAGTTACACAGGCTTCTCCAAAGAAAATAGCTTAGTAATGTCACTATCAGGTCCCAAATGCTGTTATAGTATCTACCTAAACAAGTTGGCTTTTCAGTAAAAACTTATGGTATAATTTTTCAAACTCTCAGCTGCAACCTAATGAATGCAAATACATAATAAAGGAGAAGGCAGTGCTTACATTTGAGAGATCACAAGGGATAGTTTGTCCTTACTGGGATAGCAAGTAACACCTTCCCAAGCATCCCAGTTAGTAGGAGCACAAGGGTCACCATTCCAACCCATTCTATCTGGTACACGAAGTGACTCTTTCAAAGCTCTCATAGCAACCACTGCAAAAAAACAGGCCCAATTACCACACACCACAATTGGAACAAACACATTCTATGCTAAGATTGGTGTTTTCTTTCGTGCTCCTTATTAAGCTTTCGTGCTCCTTATTAAGCCTAAAGATAATTGAGATGAAAGAAAAGACAACAAAGTTGTTTAGTCCCTGTTTTCTATTGCTAAAACTTTGTTGTCTATTGCTTTTGTTTCTTGAGGCTGCATTTGGATGGAATGAAGGGGTTAAAAGAGGCTTAGCTAGTGTCATATAGAAATACTTAAATGGGATGATTAAATAGAGGTAGGTGCGATACCTTTTGGGAGAAATCATTATTTAAATTAATAATCTAGCTTTTTAACATTAAATTGGCCTTACAAATATTTAAATGATTAATGACAAATCCATAAGTTTGAAATCCATAATTCCAAATGCAACCTAAAATTTTTATCTTTGGCAAATGACAATAATTTTATTAGGCTCATATTTATTTTTAATTTTTCTGACATTAGGTATCAAATAAATAACTTAAGACTTTAAACTTTCATTGTGCTTTAAACAAAAGGAAATAATATTTGTATTCACCCAACAAGAAATGCCCAACAGCTAGTTTCCTACGTTTTCTCAACAACCAAACAAGTCAAAAACACAATTGCAAAAACATATGTAATTATAATTTGGGTTAATTTCACATTTATCCCTTAAACTATTATTAACTTCTTCTATTTAGTCCAAAAGTTTCTGATTTCTGTCCACGTGGACAATTGTACAAATCAATAATCACTTAAATCCTAATTTGATGGGCAAAAAAGATAATTTTATAATTTAAACAACTTACATCATACAAACAAACACCCATTAAATTGGTTGTGTGTGGTTTGTTTAACAAAATAAGAAAAACAAGTGTTCTATTGTATTATTTAAATTGCTCAAATTCTAAAATAACATTTTTTCATTAAATTTAGGATTCAACAGTTATTGAATTGTATAATCATTTCCAATCAAACCACATGAATAAAAATTGAAGACTTGATGGACTAAATAGACGAAATCAATTCAAAACCCCAGAGCAAAATTGTAAGTTGAAAAAACTAAAACTCATATTATACCTTGGTCAGGAACAGTGGAGGGATCAGCTGGAACAATCGCATAATTCTCGAGCCCAGAAATTATCGGTGCACCAACAACAGGGGAAAGCTTGACAATCAAACTAGTACTACTCAAATTCTTCACTGTATAATGCAAGCTATAAGCAGAAAAACTCCCAACTTCACTGAAGATATCAACTCTACTCACATTCTTGTCATTTACCAACACATCAAACACTCTCTGCCCCGATTTCGTCACACCCGAATCAATCTCTGCAAAATGAAACCACACCAAGTAATCCATCTTCGCATCCACCGGCAATTCGTACTCCAATTCACCATTTCCAATCACCGTCACCGCCGATTGGTACAATTTCATCGGAAAATAGTTCGGACTCTGATCCGTATTGTTGACATTCTTCACCACTGACACGCGCTTGACTCCAACCGAGTTCCGAGACCGAAATCCGGCATCGGACTGCCAGGATCGGCCGAACAAATCGATGTCGTTGTTGAACCCTGGCCCCCACCGGCCCGAGCCGAAACTCAACCGACCGTAGTTCACTAAAACCGAGTCGTTTCCGATCGAGGCCGCATCGTACGAGTCCGGATCGATCTGGACGAGCTCGAGCGAACCAATCACCGGCGAGTCAGTGGCAATGCTGTAAAAACAGACATCGGCTTCGCCGTCGGAGATGAAGGCGAAGAGATCGGAGTAAGCGCCGGAGCGAGAAATGTCCTCCGGCCAGGGCGATCGCCAGCTGAAAACTAGGGTTCCTTCGACGGACATGTCGAAGCTCGGAGCTCGGGCCTTGCCGTCGTAGTTGTCGTAGACGGTGAAGGTGCGGAGGTAGAACCGGCCGGTCCGGACCGGGATGACGTAGCAGTTTTTCTTGCCGGAGGCGATGGGGAAGAACCGGAGGGTCTTTTCCTGGGGGTTTTGGAAGAGGAGGGGTTCCGAGACGAGGCCGGTCGAACCGGCCGTGTAGAACCGGTCGGAGAGCCATGTGGTGTTGAATTTGTCGGTCGAGTTCGTCGGACCGCCGCAGTCTATGTAATAAGCAGTGTCTGCCAAAAAAAAAAAAAAAAAGAAACAGTTAGTGACAGTTAAAAAGTTAGTTAAGGAGAGATATGGAATAGAGATAGAGATAATGTGTGTGTAGAGAGAGAGAGTGTGTGTGTGTAGAGAGGCTTACTGAAGGGGTAGGAGGAGGGGGAGGAGAGAGAAGAGGGGAAGAGGAGGAGGAGGAGGAGGAAGAGGAGAGACATGTTTTTTTGTTGGGAGTGGAGTGTTTGGTTGGTTTGTTTGTTTTGGACATAAAAGAGAGAGGGAAAAGATATGACTGAAACACTGAATTAAAATAAAAAACCAGAGTTCCATTCAAAAATTTAAAAAAAAATTAAAAACAAAGTGGGGTTAAGAGAGAGAGAGACAGAGACAGAGAGACAGAGAGGCGTGATTGGCGGGGGTGAGGGAGGGAAATAAACGAATTGATGATGACAGCTTGAGCTGATTTGCGCTTCGTTTGGTTTTTGGTTTCTCACGGGCAGCATGTTTGTTTTACTATTATTTTTTTTTTCTTTTTTAGTGATTTTTTAAATATTTTAGTTAATTTTTTTAGGAAAATTATAAAAAAAAATCTTAGAGTTTGAATATTATAACAAAATAAATTGTGAATTTTTAATTTTGTTAATTTAAGTTCTAATTTTTTAATTTATTTTTAATTTAAATCATTTATATATTTTTATTAAGTAAAACTGTTGAAAAATATATATTTTAGTTATTACACTCAATGTAGTAATTATTCAGAAAATGTTTAAAATATTCATCTTCATTTAGTTTAATAACTAGAAAATACATTTTCGATAGTTTTACTTAAAAAAATAGATAGATGATTTAAATTAAAAATAAATCAAAATATTAAAATTTAAATTAATAAAATTAAAAACTCGAGATTTATTTTATTTCGAGGCTCAAACTTTGGATTTTTTTTTTGGTAGTTTTTTAGGATAAATTATAAATACACCCCTGAGGTTTGTTTAAAATACGAATTGCCCCTTGTGATTTGAAAAATTACAAATATCTCATTGTCAGAATTTTTTATTTAACAGAATTAACTGAAAAAGTGAAATTTCTAACTGTTCACATATACAATAATAAAATTATCTGAATTATTAATTGAAATAAAATTTTAAAATTATTAAAAATTGTTAATTAACTTGATGATATATTAATAAAATGACCTATTTGTTATAAAGTTAGAAACCTTAGGAGGCATAATGTAATTTCTAAAACCACATAGGATAATTTGTAATTTAAGTAAATCTCAAGGGATACGTTTGTAATTTATCCTTTTTTTATGTACTTAATTTGACAATCTAAAAAATAAATATTCGTGATCAAATCTAAAAAAAAAATTTACAAAAATGTACGAATTTATTTTTATTTTTTGATTTTAGTGATTTTATAAAAAAAAAAAATATACAAATAAATTAATTTTTAAGTGTATCAAGTGCATCTAAAAATGAAGGTTATGTTCAATTTGATTTTCATAAATAGTTTCTGATTTTTTTTTAAATTAGAAATTAATTTGACAAAAATAAGCACTAAACAAATATTTTTAAAAATTTAAAATTTAAAAAAAAAATTCTAAAAGATAAATTTATATGAAAATTATGAGTTTTTTATTTTTAAGATTTTTCCTCACCAAATTAACTTCTTCTTCTTAGAAAAATATATTTGAAAACTGAAACCCAAACAAGATGTTTCAATTTTATATAAATCTTTAATAAATTGTTTTCAATTTTTTATTTTATATTATCATAATAAGCTATGTTTTAAATATTAAAGATTTTATTATTATACATCACATTTATAAATAAAAAAGTTATAATTTTTGTTAATTTTTGTAACATTATTCATGAAAAAAAAATTATTCAATGCTTTTAATATGAGTGCCAATCATAAAGCCTCATATCTCCTATTATATGTTGATTTTCTTTTACTCTTTATCAGAACGTCAATAATTCAAATTTTGTCATGAAACAAGACTTTGAAAGAAAAATTAAATGTACCAAAAAAGCAGATAATTTAAAGGATTTAACATTTTATGAATGAGGATTAGAGCAAAGTCACATAAATGTGATTAATCTGAATGCTAGTGCGAGGTTACGAATTCGACTATTCATTTTAATTTTAATTTTGGGATCTGTTGCATACATTATAAAGTTTATATAAAATTATAATTTAATATGTAATTATTAATTGTATATTATGAATAATAAAAAAAAGTAGGTGATGATGGTACCAAATAATTTGTGAAATTTATGACTTAATGGTACTTGAGCAGGAATTAATAACCAGTGAGTATATATTTGGTGGAATGGGTGGCTAAACTAAAATTTGTACAAATCATTAATTAGTTGGTATTAGTTGGTATTATTACTACCATTTTAGAGGATCTTCTTCAAATTTGTACAAATCATTAATTAGTTGGTATTAGCTAGTATTATTACTACCAATTTAATGGAGATTTTTATTTTATTTTATAATATTGTCACACATTATCAAAATTTAAAATCAACAATTTATGCATGTTCTTATAAGTCTTATAACTTCTCTTAATTATTTTTAGTTTAAACTAAAAATTTGTTGATATGAATCATTAGATGGAGATATTTCATTCATGAAATGAAAATTACCTAAATTCTTTTTTCACCACATCATCAATATTGTTAGAAAAGAAAGAAGATGCAAAAAAACAAGTAGTGAATGGGTTTGATGGCTTGGCATGACCTGAACTAGCTAAGTCAGAAGAACCTCCTTTAACTCGAACTGAATCTTGCTCACAATTTTTTTTTTTTTTTTTTGTGATAAAAATAGAAATTGAAACAGATTTAGATCTCATTTGAAAATGAACTATTTTAATAATTTTTTAAATTTTTATAAAAATATATGTAAAAAAGTAAAGATAATAATTTGATAACTTATAATGATTTTTTAATTTTTTAATTAAAATGTTTAATCTCCCAACGAGACATCAGTCTCAAAAATTCAAAGTTGTGATCCCATATTACCTGCACAAATACTATACGGCCCTGTTTGATTGGGGGATATGAAGATTGTGATTGGATATTATATCCGATGGGGTCCATATATCCCATGTTTGTAATTTTTTTTTGAAGGGGATGTAATATCCGGTGGGATTGTATATCCTCCAAAAGTGGAGGATATACAATACCATCCCCCCCATTATATCATATCCCCTTGGTTGGGATATGATATAAAAAAGGAAAATGTCTCGTAACTCAAATTTTGTGGCTCAAAAGTGGCTCAAATGGCCAAAACGACGTCATTTTGGCCATTTTTATGTTGTTCTGTACTCAAAACGACGTTGTTTTGGCCATTTGAGCCACAAAATTTGAGCTACGTAGCATTGTCGTATAAAAAATTCAATTTACCCTTTTGTCTATCTAACATAATATAATTTAATATATTTTTTTGAATTTAAAATAATATAATTATTGAATTTAATTTAATATTATTGAATTTAATATAATATAATTATTGAATTTAATTTAATATTATTGAATTTAATATAATATAAATATTATTGAATATAATATAATATAATATTATTTAATATAATATAATATAATATAATTTAATACAAATTTTGAATTTAATATAATATAATATTATTGAATTTAATTTAATTTAATATAATATAATTTAATGTAAAATTTTGAATTTAATATAATATAATTTGATATAAATTTTGAATTTAATATAATATAATTATTGAATTTAATTTAATATAAATACTATTGAATTTAATTTAATATAATATAATATTATTTAATTTAATTTTATATAATAAATATTATTGAATTTAATTTAATATAAATATTATTGAATTTAATTTAATTTAATATTATTTAATTTAATACAAATTTTGAATTTAATATAATATAATATTATTTTATTTAATTTAATTTAATATAATATAATTATTGAATTTAATTTAATATAAATATTATTGAATTTAATTTAATTTAATTTAATTTAATATTATTTAATTTAATACAAATTTTGAATTTAATATAATATAATATTATTTTATTTAATTTAATTTAATATAATATTATTGAATTTAATTTAATATAATATAATTTAATATAAATTTTGAATTTAATATAATATAATATTATAATATTATTGAATTTAATATAATATAATTATTGAATTTAATTTAATATTATTGAATTTAATATAATATAAATATTATTGAATATAATATAATATAATATAATATTATTTAATTTAATTTAATATAATATAATTTAATTTAATACAAATTTTGAATTTAATATAATATAATATTATTGAATTTAATTTAATATAATATTATTGAATTTAATTTAATATAATATAATTTAATGTAAAATTTTGAATTTAATATAATATAATTTAATATAAATTTTGAATTTAATATAATATAATTATTGAATTTAATTTAATATAAATACTATTGAATTTAATTTAATATAATATAATATTATTTAATTTAATTTTATATAATATAATTATTGAATTTAATTTAATATAAATATTATTGAATTTAATTTAATTTAATATAATATAATATTATTTAATTTAATACAAATTTTGAATTTAATATAATATAATATTATTTTATTTAATTTAATTTAATATAATATTATTTAATTTAATTTAATATAATATAATATAATTTAATATAAATTTTGAATTTAATATAATATAATATTATAATATTATTGAATTTAATTTAATATAATATAATTTAATATAAATTTTGAATTTAATATAATATAATATTATTTAATTTAATTTAATATAATATAATATGATTTAATATAAATTTTGAATTTAATATAATATAATATTATTTTATTTAATTTAATATAATATAACATTATGAGGGCAATCTTGGAAATTACTTGTTATATGCATAACATATATCCAATCTTATATATCAAGTCAACAAACATGACTTAGGGGATATACTATCCAATACCTATATCCTATTCATTATATATCTTGACTAAATCTCACATCATATTATATCTTCTATTTTATATTCAGTGAAACAAACGGGACCTAAAAGTAAACATAATTTTTTAGCACAGAAAAAGAAAAATTATGTTAAATATGTTATTTATATATTTGTCTAATTTAGGCATCAAAGACGCCTTGACAGACTCCACATGGGTGTAAAGTCTCATTTTTTGCCGGCTACAAATCTTTTTCCATGTTAAAAAAAAAAAAAAAAAAAATAGCATTTTAATTTTAAGATCTAATAGCAAAACTTTTTATTTTATTCGTAAGGTCCAAAAATAAGATGAGTTTTATTTCTTTCTATATGCACTTTTTCTGATATAAAGAATAAATTAATCAAATTTGATTTGTATTTAATAAATCATTGATTTCATTTTTAAAATATTCTAACAATATTTTACTCTTTGTGCATGTTGAACTTTGGTAGGAATGTTTGGTTCATTAAAATCATTTTTTCCCCCTCTTTGGTAAGTAAAATCCTTTCCATATGGTCAACCAAAATTTTAAGGTAAAGCTTCCACAATTAGCAATGGTTAGTACAAGGTTTGTTTGGGATATGGGTTGGTTTTTTAATTTTTTGGTTATTTTAACCTGGCTAAAAAGTCTCGTTTGAGATGGACTTTTTGACTATTTTGACTTTTGTGAGAGAAAAAATAAAATGATTATGATTTAAGTGTGACATTTTGTCTTATTAAGTTAAAAAAACTTATTTTATCTTTTTATAACTAAAATAATCCTAACCTCACCCAAACTCATATGTCAAACGGGCACACAATATAGGCCGTGTTCGTAAAACTTTTTCGCACTATATAACTGTGTGAATGATTTTCTGACCACACTGCCCGTTTAGTAATCAGCTAGAGAGCACCGGCAGAATAGATGGCTTCCGCTAACCTGTAACAGAAAGAAAAAGCTCTGGCGGTGGCTCTTCCACCCGGGGGCACTCCGACGATCAAGTTAGTATATCTCTCAAAGATAATCAAATGCTAAACTCACTATTTAAAGCATAAATTGCGTACCTTAGACCCACGGGGGTGCCTCTCTTTTATAGTTAACTCAATCCTAGTCCCACTAGAAGCCTGACTTCTATGGATTCCATCTCAATACTTACTTTGGACTCTTCAAGAGATAAAGATAAACTCCCCAAGAGCTTTATCCTCATCTTGACTAAGTCTCCTCTTCATTCTAGGACTCTTGTCCCTTATCCGTTTTTCTCGGATTCCGATATCTTCGGAGATAACCTCAGCCTTGTCGAGATCACCTCGGCATTACGACCAGGACATGTGGCACCTCGGCTGACACGTCAGCGTCACCTTGCCACGTGTTGGTACTCAGAAAATATATCCCCACAACTGCCCCCTAGGTTCTATTTCCTCGGCATTCTGAGGTGATGGAACCTATATCGGTACTTTCTCTTGTATATCGGCTTAAGAACTCCTCAGCCGAGATCATTCATTTCAGGCCGACATGTTCTCTTTAGAGAACAAGAATTCCAGTGAACTATTTCACGTGTATGAGCTGTCATGCATCATTTACTCAACCATTTCATTCATGCGTCCTTACCTTATTGGACCGTGTTCATGGCGCGCTTGCAAGCCATCTCTCCCTCGCGTGCGCCGTCTGACGCATACGTTCTTCTAGGCGTATTGATTACTTTTTGCTGCCGTTTTCATTTTTGACAAAAACTTTTCCCCCTTTCTTCATTTTTCACCTTTGCATTCAATTTCTCTTTGTTTTTTCTCTCTCTAGCTCTTGGATACGCCATTGTTCCAGTATTCAAGCTCTTCAACTGTCTTCCGTTCTCCCTCCCGGTGAAGCTTTCATCGTCCTCGTTACATCTGTAACTGTCGTCTGACTTCGGCAATCTTCATACCGGCTTCATATTTTCTGGTAAGCAACTATTTTCTTCTTATTCCAGTTCTTGATCTTTTCTGGAATTTCTTGTTTACTACTGCTTTGCTCAAATAATCAATTTGTAAATCATACATCTGAATGCGTTGATTTCGCCTTTTGCTTATGCCCTGAATACATATACTGTTCATAGTTCTTCTTGCACGCCTTGCCACTGTTCTTGGCCTTCAACCCTTTGTATTCTTCATGTTCTTGATAGTCCATCTCTGTTCTTGATTCTGAAACTTCGTATTTGTTTTATGTTTTTTGTGTCTTTTCCAGATATATGCCTTTGATCTTTATCTTCATAGCTTTAGGTTTGGGATTTGTTTGTAGAACCCACATTTTAGGGCAAAACTGAAACATCTCTTTCAAATTTCTTCATCAACTAAAACCTAGGTTTTTTGCCGAGGTCCCAATAACCCTATTTGAACCATCTTCTTATTAAAACCCAATACCTTTAGTTATCCCGACATCATGGGTATGTAGGAACATCGAGTAAACACCCCCTCTAAGCTGGAATTTTTTAGGCAAGAGTTTGAAATCCCAGCCGATGTCAATCTGAGGTTAGCTAGGGATGATGACTCCATCATGCCTACAGAAAACTCCATGCCCTTCCCTGTGGTTGCCTTTATTGAGTGTGGACTCCGGTTTCCACTTAACATCCTTTTTCGCGAGATTCTTCATTACTACAAGTTGAACCCCATGCAACTGGCCATTAACTCTTATCAAGTGATCTACGGCATTATTGCCTTAGCTAAACAGGAAAACGTTAGGATCACCCCTAGTCGATATCCAGTACTGCTATACCATGTGTGCCCTTAATTTGAAAGAAAAATGCTACATTTATTACCTTAAGCCGAGGTCTACAGAATTCAAAATCGTAGCCGACCTCCCAGACTCCAACAAGGGGGCTGGAGATGACTATTTCATTACCTCGGGAAATTGGGAGTTTGCTCCAGACGAGGACATCCATCTCTACCCTCTTCCTCGTTCAGTTTTAGAAGGCAAGGGTAAGAGCCCAATATTCAGCTTTGCCTGTTTTCTTTTGAAGTCTTAAATACTTTGTCTGTTTCTAACATCTGTTCTCCTTGCAGCTGTTCGTCAGCCACCGAAAAATTTTCGTCAATCATTTGTTCCCAGCAAGGATTTGAAGAAACTTCTGAACTTGCCAATCCACAAAAGAAAGGCGCTTATGCTCCTCAATTTATCCCAACTTATAAGTCAACCTTACCCGACGTCCCTAAGAGGAAGAAGAAAAGCCTATCTCCACCTTCTGTCACTACTCCACAGACCGCATCCACATCTCGGACAGATCAGGGGTCAACATCTGATCCAGCTGATCAGCCATCCACTTCGGCTCCATACCTGGTCCCAATATCAGAGCGAAAACGTCGGCAACGACTTGTCCTTACTGCCAAGATGGGTCGCCCTAAGCCAGTTATAAAAGATCTTCTAGCCAGTATTTCATCATCTGTTGATGAGCAGCCAGCACAAACCCTTCCTCCACCTAAGCCAAAAAGAATTAAGAAGGCCC
Organism: Camellia sinensis; assembly: GCF_055761805.1. Taxonomy (NCBI): domain Eukaryota; kingdom Viridiplantae; phylum Streptophyta; class Magnoliopsida; order Ericales; family Theaceae; genus Camellia; species Camellia sinensis. The sequence continues at coordinate 155,192,991 of NC_138970.1, forward strand.
AACCAAAGACTAAAGTTACTCAGACTGAGTCTGAGGATGCTTTGCATATATCAAGGTTGGCTGAGAGTGACAAACCTTAACCCTCTGTTGGGAAGAGGCGCTCGAAAACCCAGCCATTAGAGTCCCCAAAATCCAAAAAGCCGAGGTCTTCTTCTGCTACGACTTCAGGATCCAAGAAGAGCGATGCCCCCTAGTCCCAAAAAATAACTCTGGAGGATAAGCCAGTTTTGGCTACTGACAGTGCCGACGACATCAATGTCGGCGTAACCCTAAGCACAGCTCTGCTCTTTCCCGGCGACCTTGATCGCAACGTCGAGTTGAGCGAGTACGAGAATTATGCATTGATGCTTCAACGCTTCATTCAAGTAAGTGTCTTCTTCTTGGTAATTTTCTTCTTTCTGTTTTGTATTTAGAAAATTTTGTGCTAATTTTTGCCTTGTGTTCTTTCAGGCCATCCAGCATGCCCACTCATTTTCTGTTCAATCATTTGAAAATTGGCAAAAGCTAGCCGACATGAAGAAGGAGTTCTCTTATCTCCAAAAGATCAATAAGGGCCTTGAATCAAAAATGAAGAAGCTGGATGATCAAGCCGAGGCTGCAATTAAAGCTCAGAACAATGCCGAAGAGAAGGCTGAGGCTTCTGAGGCTATCAAAAAAGTGGTTGAATCCCAAAGAAAGGAGGCCGAGGAAAAGATGGCCCAAGCCGAGAAGGAGCTTCAAGAAGCCTTGGCCATCAAAGAGGCTGAAATAAAAGATGCTGATGAAAAGGCATATGCCCAAGGCATGGCCGACATCACAGATGCTTACGAACAGCAAGTGAATGAGGCATGCAACAAGAGTTTTACCCTTGGTTGGACGTCCCTTCTGAAGAAACTTAACATCCTAGAGGACTCGCCATTAAGAAAACCTGATGTCATTCATCTGCCATTTCCTTCATTTCAACCTCTAAATCAAGATGTCGGCGAATCCGAATCCGAGGAAAATGATGAAGATGAGAATCGGGCCTTAGTGAGAAAATCCAAGGATGCTGATGGGGCCAAGTCCCCTCCCCAGAATGAGCAAGTCCTAGACTTGACTCTGGATGAGGAAGGTGATGAGGTTCCCGTAGAAGTTGTTCCCGAGAATGCACTAGCCGACATCTCATCTACGGACAAGAGTGTTGAAGAAACTCCGCAAGAAATTGATGCCGAGATAGCGGCGGATAAGGCTGTTGGGATGTCTTCTCAACCAGCATCTGATCTTCAAATTCAACCAACTGATGGAGAGGAGTCTTAGCTTCATGTTTTTCTTTTGCTTACTTGTATTTTGTTGCTTCTTTAACTTTTGGAACAATGTATGCTTTTTGTATGACCGATGTGCCATTTTCTTGGTGAATGAATATAATTTTTCTTTTATTGTCTTCTCTTTATTGCTTTGTGCATCATTCTATACTTAGAATATTTTGCATGTCTTATGTACTCTTCCTTCTTTGTGCAATCTTCTCGGGGTGACACACCTCGATTATGTCACCTGACGATTTACCTCGGCAGTCCTGCAAGTTGTCTATAAATTTCAACAAGGATAAACATATACTAGTTTAATCACAACTTTATAAACTTTTCTCAAGTTATAACAAGTGCTAAACAATGATCCATTTGTAAATTGTTACAAATTTTCACAAGCGTTAAACAATATATATTAGCTTAACTTCAACTTGTAAATTGCTACAAATTTCAACAAGTGAGGATAAACAATTATCTCGGCTTTACTTTAACTAGTAAATTGCTACAAATTTCAACAAACGTTAAGTATCACTTCGGTTTAACTTCAACTTATAAATTGTTACAAATTTCAACAAGTGAAGATAAACAATTATCTCGGCTTAATTTCAACTTGTAAATTGCTACAAATTTCAACAAACATTAAGCATTACTTCGGTTTAACTTCAACTTGTAAATTGCTACAAATTTCAACAAGTGAAGATAAACAATAATCTCGGCTTAACTTCAACTTGTAAATTGCTACAAATTTCAACAAGCGTTAAGCATTACTTTGGTTTAACTTCAACTTGCAAATTGCTACAAATTTCAACAAGTGAAGATAAACAATAATCTCAGCTTAACTTCAACTTGTAAATTGCTACAAATTTCAACAAGCGTTAAGCATTACTTTAGTTTAACTTCAACTTATAAATTGCTACAAATTTCAACAAGTGAAGGTAAACAATAATCTCGGCTTAACTTCAACTTGTAAATTGCTACAAATTTCAACAAGCATTAAGCATTACTTCAGTTTAACTTCAACTTGTAAATTGCTACAAATTTCAACAAGTGAAGATAAACAATAATCTCGGCTTAACTTCAACTTGTAAATTGCTATAAATTTCAACAAGCGTTAAGCATTACTTCAGTTTAACTTCAACTTTAAATTGCTACAAATTTCAACAAGTGAAGATAAACAATAATCTCGGCTTAACTTCAACTTGTAAATTGCTACAAATTTCAACAAGTGTTAAGCATTACTTCAATTTAACTTCAACTTGTAAATTGCTACAAATTTCAACAAGTGAAGATAAGCAATAATCTCGGCTTAACTTCAACTTGTAAATTGCTACAAATTTCAACAAGTGTTAAGCATTTGTGTCTTCTTTTTGCCCCCAATGTGAACCTAAGTTCCACTTGGGTTCTCATTATTAGAAACAACATGATGTATCTTTTATCAATTCACAAGTCTTGAAAAATTCTGTTAAGATTTTATTAATGATGTCGGCAAAATAACAATGAACATCTAATGATAGAAAAATTTCAAATTACAAGTATTCCAGGGTCTTGGCAATGCTTTGCCCTCATTGTCTTTAAGCCGATATGCTCCATTGCCCAATACCGAAATGATTTTGTAGGGTCCTTCCCAGTTTGGGCCAAGCTTGCCCTCTCTGGGGTCCTTCTTGTTGTCAACAACTTTTCTAAGGACTAGGTCGCCGACCTGAAAATTCCTTGGATTGACCTTCTTATTGTAAGCTCTAGCAAGCTGCTGCTAGTACGCTGCGAGCTGAATTGCAGTTTTCTCCCTTCTTTCTTCTAAGAGATCCAGATCTCGGGCTAGAAGTATGTCATTAGTCTCATTCTCTACTCCTTGGGTTCTGATCCCTGGGATGCCGATCTCCAGTGGGATGACTGCTTCTGTGCCGTAGGCCACGGTAAAAGGGGTTTCCTCTGTTGATTTTCTCGGCGTAGTCCGATATGCCCAGAGTACATTGGGCAACTCGTCTACCCACTTTTCCTTTTGCTGCCTGCAGTCTCTTCTTTATCCCATCCAAAATTACTTTGTTGGATGCTTCTGCTTGCCCATTGTTTTGGGAAAAACTTGGTGTTGAAAAGTAATTCTTTATTTTGAATTTCGCATAGAAGTTCTTGATGAGTTTGCTGTCAAACTGCGTTCCGTTGCCGGCAACTATTGCTCTTAGATTGCCAAATCTGGTGATAATGTTTCTCCAAATGAAGTTCTTGACGTCCACATCTCGGATTTTTGCAAGAGATTCTGCTTCTATCCACTTCGTGAAGTAATCTGTTGCTACTAGCAAGTACTTCCTTTGCCCAGTTGCTTGGGGCAACTACCTAATGAGATCCGTGCCCCATTGGGCAAATGGCCATGGACTGGATACAGGGTTCAGGTCAGCAGCTGGCTGGTGTATCCAAGGTGCGAACCTTTGGCATTGTTCACATTTCTTCACGTAGGCTTCTGCATCTTTTTGCCTGTAGGGCCACCAATACCCCTAGGTAATAGCCCTGTGAGCTAGTGATCTACCCCCAGCGTGGCTTCCACAAACCCCTTCATGAATTTCATATAGAAAATCTTCAACCTGCAAAGAGTGTACGCACCTTAAAAGGGGTCCAGTGAAGGACCTTCTGTAGAGATGTCCGTCCGCGGTCAGATTGAATATTGCCGACTTTAATCCAACCTTGTGCACTTCCTTATGGTCTTCTGGCAGCTTTCCCTCTTTTAGGAATGCAACAATCGCATCAATCCAGCTTGGTCCCAAGTCCACACACATTGCTTCTTGTTCTGTGATCGGTGGTTCTATGCTCGGGCTTGACAGATAGTCAATCATTATTGTCCTTGTTTTTCCAGTTTGCATTGAGCTTGTCAAGTTGGCCAACGCGTCAGCGTGGCTCTTATCATCTCGGCTAACTTGAAGAAGTCGACAGTTGCGAAATAAGGCTGCCAGCCTGATGACTTCCTTTGCGTATGCCGACATTCTCTCATCTCGGGTTGCGAACTCTCCTGTTGTTTGATTTACTATAAGTTTTGAATCATAAAAAATTATTACCTCATCTGCCTCTGCTGCCATTGCCAGCTTTAGTCCTGCAATCAATGCTTCGTATTCTGCCTCATTATTCGAAGCCTTGAACCCTAATCGAATAGACTGTGTCCAATATATCCGGTGAGGTCCATATATCTCATGTTTGTAATTTTTTTTTGAAGGGGATATAATATCCGGTGAGATTGTATATCCCCCAAAAAGTGGAGGATATACAATATCACCCCCCATTATATCATATCCCCTTGGTTTGGATATGATGTAAAAAATCCAATTTACCCTTTTATCTATCTAACATAATATAATTTAACATATTTTTTGAATTTAATTTAATATAATATTATTGAATTTAATTTAATTTAATTTAATATAATATTATTGAATTTAATTTAATATAATATAATTTAATATAAAATTTTGAATTTAATATAATATAATTTAATATAAATTTTGAATTTAATATAATATAATTATTGAATTTAATTTAATATAATATAATATTATTTAATTTAATATAATATAATATTATTTAATTTAATATAATATAATATAATATAATTATTGAATTTAATTTAATTTAATATAATATTATTTAATTTAATACAAATTTTGAATTTAATATAATATAATATTATTGAATTTAATTTAATTTAATATAATATTATTGAATTGAATTTAATATAAATTTTGAATTTAATATATTATAATATTATTTAATTTAATTTAATATAATATAATATAATATTATGAGGGCAAATCTTAGAAATTACTTGTTATATCCCACAATATATTTTGTAAAACAAACATACATAACATGTATCCAATCTTATATATCAAGTCAACAAACATGACTTGGGGGATATACTATACAATACCTATATTCTATTCATTATATATTCTGATTAAATCTCACATCATATTATATCCTCCATTTTATATCCAGTGAAACAAACGGGACCTAAAAGTAAACATAATTTTTTAACACACAAAAAGAAAAATTATGTTAAATATGTTATTTATATATTTGTTTAATTTAGGCATCAATGACGCCTTGACAGACTCCACATGGGTGTAAAGTCTCATTTTTTGCCGGCTACAAATCTTTTTCCATGTTAAAAAAAAAAAAAAAAATAGCATTTTAATTTTAAGATCTAATCGCAAAACTTTTTATTTTATTCGTAAGGTCCAAAAATAAGATGAGTTTTATTTCTTTCTATATGCACTTTTTCTGATATAAAGAATAAATTAATCAAATTAGATTTGTATTTAATAAATCATTGATTTCATTTTTAAAATATTCTAACAATATTTTACTCTTTGTGCATGTTGAACTTTGGTAGGAATGTTTGGTTCATTAAAATCATTTTTTCCCCCTCTTTGGTAAGTAAAATCCTTTCCATATGGTCAACCAAAATTTTAAGGTAAAGCTTCCACAACTAGCAATGGTTAATACAAGGTTTGTTTGGAATATGGGTTGATTTTTTAATTTTTTAGTTATTTTAACTTGGCTAAAAAGTCTCGTTTGGGATGGACTTTTTGACTATTTTAACTTTGGTAAAAGAAAAAATAAAATGATTATGATTTAAGTGTAATATTTTATCTTATTAAGTTAAAAAAACCTATTTTGTCTTTTTATAACTAAAATAATCCTAACCTCACCCAAAATCATATGTCAAATGGGCACACAATATAGGCCGTGCTGGTAAAACTTTTTTGCACTATATAACAAATAAAATAAATATCACATTCTTAAAAACAAATAAATAAATAAAATTTTAAACTTGGTTTTATAAAAGTGTTGCTAGACATAGGGTTTGAGTTTTCTTCAACCTGGACCATGGTATGATATTACTACAATAAATTAAAATTTTAGGGAGAAAATTATTTTTAAAGATGAAATATTTTAATTGTTAAAAATATCATTATTATATTTTTAGCGATAAAATTAAACGTTTAATGATGAGTTACTATTATTTTGAGACTATAATTTTAATCTAAAAAGTAAATATTTTTTGCGCCAAATTATTTTATCACTAAAATTACATTTATTAGTAATATTTTTAAAAATTTGTTGTTAAAACATGGCTGCGTTTCCTCAGATCTAAACGTAGATGAGGTCGACGGTGGTGGTTCGGCGACGCTGGAGGAAACTCTGTCGTGGCACGACGCCGGAGTTGTGCAGGGCTCTTTATCCTTGAATGTACCAAGGCATATAGAGCACTCACCCACTCGCCAACTGTCGCCGGAGCTCAGGCCTCTCAATTCGTAGGAGATAATCGGCGAGCAATTGATGGAGGACTTGTTGAGCCCCGGTAGCAGAGGGAGCGGCGGAGGACATGGTGGCGTTTTCTCAAATTTGGACGCAGATGAGAGAGAGAGGGGTTTGGGGAAGAATGGTTTGGTTTGGTTACAGTTTGATTAGGATAATAATGGGGTTTTTGGTTTGTATTTTGAGATAAAATTTTTTATAAAAAATGGGAAAAGAGTTTATAAATTTTTATAATTTGTTTGGTTGTATATTTTGAAAATAGTTTTAGAGTTTGAGAGTTTGGAATGATTTGATATTTTGTCGTAGTTGAGTAAAATGTGTGTGGAAAAAAAAAAGTGATTCAGAATGAGAGAAAAGAGAAAAAAAAGTGATTGATTAATGTATATGAGAGAAAAAGTGATTTTAGATTTTTTTTTCAAAATATTCGAACCAAACAAAATTTAAAATTTTTTATCTTGAGATACAAATCAGACAAATCCAATATATATATATATATACATGGGTAGTTTGGTCATTTTTTTTTTGTATAAATTGCCCTTACGGATAAAATATTTTAGAGTATGGACCTATAAATAATGAAAATTTAAAATCAAAATTATGGATCAAATATCCTAAAATAAGTTTTGCCAATAGAGGTTTAAAAGTGGCCTAAGGCCTCGTTTAGGAACATATTATTTTAATAATTTATTGAATTTTTATAAAAAAATATGTAACCCCAATCCTAGTTTATACTATATATTAAGCAAAATGAAGTTTTTAACCCCAAGCCTTGTGAGAATTCCAATCTCCCAATCTAAATTTCTTGATTTTTTGATTTAAAAAAAAAAATCTTAACATTTATTAACTTCCTCCAACTCCCAAGTCTTACCATCATAATAACACTTTAATGCATTAAGAACAAGCATAAAAAAAAATTCTTGAAAAGTCCAACACATATGATTATTATCAAAATATTAAATTTTAATATAATATAATAAAAAAAAACATTTAATTCCTTGAAAAGTCCAACATATACGATTATTATCAAAATATTAAGCTTTAATATAATATAAAAAAGGGAAAAAAAAGACATTTAAGAAAAACATTTAAAAATTACAATTCACATATATAGATAATTGTAAACACAATCCGTGCATATGAAAAAAATTATTTGACATCCAACGCATATGAATTCCTTGAAAAATCCTAACACATATGATTATTATCCCTCGTAATAACACTTTAATGTATTAAAAACAAATATAAAAAAAAATTCTTAAAAAGTCCAACATATATAATTATTATCAAAATATTAAATTTTAATATAATATAATAAAAAAAAAGACAATTAATTCCTTGAAAAGTCCAATACATCTATACTATCTATATCTATACTATATATTAAGCAAAAGGGAGTTTTTAACCCCAAGTTTTGTGAGAGCTCCAATCTCCCAATCTAAATTTTCTGGTTTTTTTATTTTTTATTTTTTTAAAAAAAACCTTAGCTCTTAATAACTTCTCCCAACCCCCAAGTTTTACTCTCATAATAATACTTTAATGCATTAAGTACAGGCATGAAAAAAATTCTTTCAAATCCAACACATATGAATTACTTGAAAAGTCCCAACATATATTATTATTATCCCTCATAATAACACTTTAATGCATTAAGAACAAACATAAAAAAAAAATTCTTGAAAAATCAAACACATGTGATTATTATCAAAATATTAAACTTTACTATAATATAATAAAAAAAAGAAGACATTTAATTTCTTGAAAAGTCCAACACATATGATTATTACCAAAATATTAAATTTTAATATAATATAAAAAAGGAAAAAAAAAGGACATTTAAAAATCACAATTCACATAAATAAATAATTGTAAATATATTACGGAAAATGGGGTTTCTAAACCCCAAGCCTTGTGGGAGCTCCAATATCTCAATCTTAATTTTTTAAATTTTTTATTTAAAAAAAAAATTCAGCATTTATTGATTTGGTCAAAATCCCCTGATCAGCATTTATTAACTTTTTTTCAATCTGCATGCTTGCATTTATTGATTTGGTCAAAATACCTGATTAACATTTAAAATCCCCTCATACAAATAATTATAGATACAGCCCGTGCATAGTTACGACAGTAGCCTTTTTAATTTCTCCTGTACACTATGGTTAGTGATAAGATTGTTAAATTATTTTTATAAAAAATCTTAAAAAATATAATTTATATATTAAAAAAATTAAAACAAATATAAATATCTATAACATTTAAAATTTCCTCATACAAATAATTATAGATACAGCCCGTGCATAGTTACTGCAGTAGCCTTTTTAATTTATCTTGTACACTATGGTTAGTGATAAAATTGTTAAATTATTTTTATAAAAAATCTTAAAAAATATAATTTATATATTTAAAAAAATTAAAACAAATATAAATATCTATAATTATCCCATGCATAACACGGGTGATAAACTAGTATCTATACTATATATTATGCAAAATGGGGTTTTTAACCCCAAGGCTTGTGGGAGCTCCAATCTCCCAATCTAAATTTCATGATTTTTTTATTTAAAAAAAAAAATCTTAGCATTTATTAACTTCTCTCAACTCCCAAGTTTTATCCTCATAATAACACTTTAATGCTTTAAGAACAAGCATAAAAAAAATTCTTTGAAATCAAACACATATGCATTCCTTGAAAAGTCCCAACACATATGATTATTATCCCTCATAATAACATTTTAATGTATTAAGAATAAATATAAAAAAAATTTCTTGAAAAGTCTAACACATATGATTATTATCAAAATATTAAGCTTTAATATAATATAATAAAAAAAGACATTTAATTCCTTAAAAAGTCCAACACATATGATTATTATCAAAATATTAAACTTTAATATAATATAAAAAGGAAAAAAAAAAGACACTTAAAATAAAATAAAATAAAAACATTTAAAAATCACAATCAATCTAAACTATATATTAAGCAAAATAAGGTTTTTAACCTCCGAGACCTGTGGGAGCTCTAATATCCCAATCTGAATTTTTTTAATTTTTTATTTTTTTTAAAAAAACCTCACTATTTATTAATTTGGTCAAACTCCCCTGATCAGCATTTATTAACTTTTTTCAATCCACATATCTTTCCACATGCCTGTATTTATTGATTTGGTCAAAATCCCCTGATCAACATTTAAAATCCTCTCAAACAAATAATTATAAATACAATCCGTACATAGCTACTGCAGTACCCTTTTCAACTTCTCCCATGCACTATGGTTAGTGATAAGATTGTTAAATTATTTTTATAAAAAAATCTTAGAAAACATAATTCACATTTTAAAAAAAATCTAAAACAAATATAAATATTTATAATTATTCCGTGCATAGCACGGGTGATAAATAATTCACATATATAAATAATTGTAAACACAATCTGAGCATGGAAGCTCCAATCTCCTAATCTGAATTTTCTAAATTTTTTATTCAAAAAACAAAAAACTCAGCATTTATTCATTTGGTCAAAATTTCCTGATCAGCATTTATTAACTTTTTCCAATCCACACGTCTTTCCACATGGCTGCATTTATTGATTTGGTTAAAATTTACTGATCAACATTTAAAATCCCCTCACACAAATAATTATAGATACAACTCGTGCATAATTACTACAGTACCATTTTCAACTTCTCTCATACACTATGGTTAGTGATAAGATTGTTAAATTATTTTTATAAAAAATCTTAAAAAACAGAATTTATATATTAAAAAAAATCCAAAACAAATATAAATATCTATAATTATCTCGTGCATAGCGCGAGGTGATAGACTAGTGCTATATATTGAGCAAAAGGGGATTTTTAACCCCAAGGCCTGTAGGAGCTTCAATATCCCAATCTAAATTTTCTAAATTTTTTATTTAAAAAAAAAACTCAGCATTTATTGATTTGGTCAAAATCAACTGATCAGCATTTATTAACTTTTTTTCAATCCACATATCTTTCAACAGGCCTGCATTATTGATTTGGTTAAAATCTCTTGATCAGCATTTAAAATCCCCTCATACAAATAATTATAAATACAACATGTGTATAGTTATTGCAATACCCTTTTCAACTTCTCTCATACACTATGGTTAGTGATAAGATTGTTAAATTATTTTTATAAAAAACTTGAAAAACATAATTTATATATTAAAAAAAATCTAAAACAAATATAAATATATATATATATATATAATTATGTCGTGCATAGCACGGGTGATAAGTTAGTATATATTAAGGAAAAAGGAGTTTCTAACCCCCAATCCTTATAGGAGCTCCAATATTCCAATCTGAATTTTCTAAATTTTTTATTTAAAAAAAAATCTCAGCATTTATTGATTTGGTCAAAATCTACTGATCAGCATTTATTAACTTTTTTCAATCTACATGTCTTTCTGCATGCCTGCATTTATTGATTTGGTCAAAATTCTCTGATCAGTATTTAAAATCCCCTTATACAAATAATTATAGATACAACCCATGTATAGTTACTACAGTACCCTTTTGAATTTCTCTCATACACTGTGATTAGTGATAAGATTGTTAAATTATTTTTATAAAAAATCTTTAAAAACGTAATTTATATATTAAAAAAAATCTAAAACAAATATAAATATATATAATTATCCCGCGTATAGCACGGATGATAGGTTAGTCTATACTTATTATATATTAAGCAAAATGGGATTTTTAACCCCCAAGGCCTATGCGTGTTTCAATATCTCAATCTGAATTTTCTAAATTTTTATTAAAAAAAAAAACTCAGTATTTATTGATTTGGTCAAAATTTCCTGATCAACATTTATTAACTTTTTTCAATCCACATGTCTTTCCACATGCCTGCATTTATTGATTTGGTCAAAATTCGCTAATCAGCATTTAAAATCCCATCATACAAATAATTATAGATACAATCTGTGTATAGTTAATGCAGTACTCTTTTCAATTTCTCTCATACACTATAGTTAGTGATAAGATTGTTAAATTATTTTTATAAAAAATATTTAAAAACATAATTTATATATTAAAAAAAATCTAAAACAAATATAAATATCTATAATTATCCCGTGCATAGCTCGGGTGATAGGGTAGTATCTATCTATACTATATATTAAGCAAAAGGGGGTTTTTAACCCCAATGCCTGTGGGAGTTTCAATATCCTAATTTGAATTTTCTAAATTTTTTATTAAAAAAAAAACTAAGCATTTATTAATTTAGTCAAAATCCCCTGATTAACATTTATTAACTTTTTTTGATCCACGTGTCTTTTCACATGCCTGCATTTATTGATTTAGTAAAAATTTCCTGATTAGCATTTAAAATCCCCTCATACAAATAATTATAGATGCAATCTGTGTATAGTTACTGTAGTACCATTTTCAACTTCTCTCATACACTATAGTTAGTAATAAGATTGTTAAATTATTTTTATAAAAAATCTTAAAAAACATAATTTATATATTAAAAAAAATCTAAAACAAATATAAATATTTATAATTATCTCGTGCATAGCACGGGTGATAGGCTAGTACTATATATTAAGCAAAATGAAAATTTTCACCTCAAGTCTTATGGGAGCTCTAATCTTCCAATATAAATTTCCTGATTTTTTGATTTAAAAAAAAAAATCTTAGTATTTATTAACTTCTCCCAACCCCCAAGTCTTACTATCATAATAACATTTTAATACATTAAGAACAAGTATAAAAAAAATTCTTTGAAATCCAACACATATGAATTCTTTGAAAAGTCCCAACACATGATTATTATCTCTCATAATAACACTTTAATGTATTAAGAACAAGCATAAAAAAATTCTTGAAAAGTCTAACGCATATGATTATTATCAAAATATTAAACTTTAATATAATCTAAAAAATGAAAAAAAGAAGACATTTAATTCCTTAAAAAGTCCAACACATATGATTATTATCAAAATATTAAACTTTAATATAATATAAAAAAGGAAAAAAAAAAGACATTTTAAAAATAAAAAAAAAAACATTTAAAAATCGCAATTCACATATATAGATAATTGTAAATATATTAAGAAAAAGTGGGTTTCTAAATCCCAAGTCTTGTGGGAGCTCCAATCTCTTAATCTTAATTTTCTAAATTTTTTATTTAAAAAAAAAACTCAGCATTCATTGATTTCGTCAAAATTTCTTGATCAACATTTATTAACTTTTTCCAATCTACATGCCTGCATTTATTGATTTGGTCAAAATCCCTGATTAGCATTTAAAATCCCCTTATACAAATAATTATAGATACAGCCCGTGTATAGTTACTACAGTAGCCTTTTTAATTTCTCCTGTACACTATGGTTAGTAATAAGATTATTAAATTATTTTTATAAAAAATCTTAAAAAACATAATTTATATATTAAAAAAAAATTAAAACAAATATAAATATCTATAATTATCTCATACCTCGGGTGATAGGCTAGTATCTATACTATATATCAAGCAAAAGGGGGTTTTTAACCCCAAGCCTTGTGGGAGCTCCAATCTCCCAATCAAAATTTCCTGATTTTTTGATTTAAAAAAAAAAAACTTAGCATTTATTAACTTCTCTCAACCCCTAAGTCTTACCCTCATAATAACATCTTAATGCATTAAGAACAAGTATAAAAAAAATTCTTTGAAATCCAACGCATATGAATTCCTTGAAAAGTCCCAACACATATGATTATTATCCCTCATAATAACACTTTAATGTATTAAGAACAAGTATAAAAAAAAAATTATTGAAAAGTACAACACATATGATTATTATCAAATATTAAACTTTAATATAATATAATTAAAAAAAAAAAGACATTTAATTCCTTGAAAACTCTAACACATATAATTATTATCAAAATATTAAACTTTAAGGGTGTTTTGAGAAGTTGGTAAAAAATTGACTTTTGACTTTTTACTAAGCTTTTTGGCTTTTTTAGAAAATGATTTGAGAAGTTGGTAAAAAGGTAGCTTTTGACTTTTTTAGTTAATATTTGTTTATGGTATCAAATCAAAGTAAAATTACCAAAATAACCTTGCCAAACTTTGGAATTCTACATAATTTGTTAACATAGAGGGTATTTACGTAATTTGACAAGGCAACGCTTTTAGCACATCCCAAATGCAACAATTGCTTTTTTAGTTGGCTCACTTTTTTTCCATAGCAACAACGGCTTAATATAATACAAAAAAGAAAAAAAAAAGAAGGCATTTAAAAAAAAAATTAAAAATCGCAATTCACATATATAGATAATTGTAAACATAATCCGTGCATAGCACGAGTGATATGCTAGTGTGTGGGTGATTTTCCGACCACACTACCCAACTCAGTATTCAGTTGGAGAACACTGGCAGAATAGATGACACTTGACTAACCTGTAACAGAAAGAGAAGATTCCGGCGGTGGTTTCGACCACCCGGGGGCACTCCGACGATCAAGTCAGTATATCTCTCAAAGATAAATCAAGTGTTAAACTCAATGCTTAAAGCATAAAATTGCATACCTTAGACCCACGGGGGTGTCTCTCTATTATAGTTACCTCAATCCTAATCCCAATAGAAGCCTGGCTTCTATGGATTCCTGTTTAGTACTTACTTTGGACTCCTTCAGAGATAAAGATAAACTCCCTAAGAGATTTATCCTTATCTTGGCTAAGTCTCCTCTTTATTCTAGGACTCTTATCCCTTATCTCTTATCTGCTTATCTCGGATTCCGATATCTTCGGAGATAACCTCGGCTTAACCGAGATCACCTCGGCGTCATGACCCTGACACGTGGCACCTCGGCTGACACGTCGGCGTCACCTTGCCACGTATCGGTACTCAAAAATATATCCCCACAACTGCCACCTAGGTTCTATTACCTCGGCATTCTGAGGTGATGGAACCTATATCATTCCGTTTTTCCAGTACGTCGGTTTTCAATATCTTAGCCAAGATCATTATTTTGGCCGACATATCATTGTTGAAGAACAAGAACTGCAAGAACCCTTTCACGCGTATGAGCTGTCATACACCATAATTCAACCATTTTTAGCCACACGTTTCTTTCTTACTGGTTCGTACCTGTGACGCGCCCGTAAGCCGTCTCTCTCTCACGTGCGCCGTCAGACGCATACGTTCTTCCAGGCGTATTTATTACTTTTTGCCGCCGTTTTCATTTTTAACAAAACATCTCTTCGTTTTTTTTTTTCCTTTCACCTTATTTTCGTTTTTGGAAAACTCCTTCTCTCTCTAACTTTCTCTTCTTGAATCCGCCATTGTTTAAGCTTCCTTGCTCTGAAACTTATTCCGTTCACCCTTTTGAGCGTGTTTTGCACCATTTCGTTGCCTCTACGACCGTCGTCTGATTTCGGCGATCTTTACACTGGCTTCATATTTTCTGGTAAGCAACTGTTTTCTTTTTATTCCAGTTCTTGATCTTTTCTGGAATTTCTTGTTATTACTGCCTTGCTCAAAATGTTTAATTTGTGAATCATACATCTGAATGCGTTGATTTTACTTTTTGCTTATGCCTTAAATATACGTACTGTTCATAGTTTTCTTGCACGTCTTGCCACTGTTCTTGGCCTTCAACCCTTTGTATTCTTCATGTTTTTGATAGTCTATCTCTGTTCTTGATTTTGAAACTTCGCCTTTGTTTTCTGTTTTTTGTGCCTTTTCCAGATCTGTGCCTTTTCCAGATCTGTGCCTTTGATCTTCATCTCCATAGTTTTAGGTTTGGGATTTGTCTGTAGAACCCACATTTTAGGAAAAACTGAAGCATCTCTTACAAATTTTTGCACCAGTTCAAACCTAAGTTTTTTGCCGTGGTCCCAATAACCCTTTCTGAAACATCTTCTTTTTGAAATCCAATACCTATAGTTATCCCGATATCATGGGTATGTGGAAATATCCGGTAGACACCCCTTCTAAGCTAGACTTTTTTAGGCAAAAGTTTGAAATCCCAACCGATGTCAATCTGAGGTTGGCTGGGGATGATGACTCCATCATGCCTACTGATCATTCCATGCCCTTCCCTGTAGTTGCCTTTATTGAGTGTGGACTTCGGTTTTCACTTGACCATTTTTTCCATCAAATTCTTCATTTCTATAAATTGAACCCAATGCAACTCGCCATCAATTCTTACCGAGTTCTTACTGGTACCATAGCCTTAGTTAAACAAGAGATTACACTTGCCGACTTCCAATACTGTTATACCATGTATCGTCTTAGAAAAGACACGGACTATGTTTATTACCTTAAGCCGAGATCCACCGAATATAAAATCGTAGCCGACCTCCTAGACTCCAACAAGGGAGCTGGAGACGATTACTTCATTGTCTCAGGCAATTGGGAGTTTTAGCCAAACGACAACCTCCATCTTTATCCCTTAAGCCGCACTGTTTTGGGGGAAGGAGCTAGTAAGGGCCACCCTTCATAAGTTTCTTTTTATCTTCTTGCATAAAGTTTTCAATATTCTTGTTCTAATATCTGTGATGTTTTTATCTTTTGCAGTTCTTCCTTAACCTCCAAAGAATTTTCGCCAATCCTTCTATCCCAGCAAGGATTTGAAAAAACTTCTGAACTTGCCAATTCACAAAGGAAAGGCGCCTCTGCTCCTCAACTTTATTCCAACATACAGGTCCGCTTTGCCCGCGTCCCTAGAAGGAAGAAAAAAAGCCTTTCTCCACCATCTGCCACAACGCCACAGACCGTATCCACATCTCGGACAGACCAGGGGTCAACCTCTGATCCAGTCGAGCAACCGTCAACTTCAGCTCCATACTTGGTTCCAATATCACAACGCCGCCGCCGCCGCCGCCGAACAGTCTCTACTGCCGAGATGGGTCGCCCAAAACTAGTTGCAAAAGACCTTCTGGCCAGCATTCCATCATCTGTTGACGATTAACCAGTATAAACCCAACCTCCACCGAAGCCGAAAAGAATAAAGAAGGCTCAACCAAAGGTTAAGGTAGCTCGGGTTGAATCTGAAGACACCTTATCTATCTCAAAGTTGGCTGAGAGTGATAAATCTTAGCCTTTCGCTGGGAATAGGCGCTCTGAGTCTCAACCACCAGAATTCCAAAAACCAAAAAAGCCGAGGTCTTCTTCTGCAACAACTTCGGGATCAAAAAAGCCTGATGCCCCTTGGGCCCCCACAATTACTCTGGAAGACAAGCCTGTTATGGCAAGTGATAATGCCGATGATATCAACGTCGGCATTGCACTCAGTACCATTCTGCTTCTTCCAGGCGATCTGGAGCGAAACGTCCAGTACAGTGAGTATGAGAACTACGCTCTAATGCTTCAGCACTCCGTTTAGGTAAATGTCTTCTATTTGGTAATTTTCTTATTTCCTTCCCTTTATTTCATACTTTGAATATTCTCTAATACCCCTGTTTTTTTTCAGGCCATCCAGCATGCCCACTCTTTCTCAATGCAGTATTTTGAGAATCGGGAGAGGCTTGTCAAGATGAAGAGGGAGTTCTCTTCTCTTCAAAAGACCAACAAAGGTCTTCAATCAAAGATGAAAAAATTGGAGGACCAAGCCGAGGCTGCAATCGAAGCTCAGACCAATGCCGAAGAGAAGGCTGAGGCTATCAAGAAAGTGGCTGAGTCTCAGAAGAGAGAAATCGAGGAAAAAATGGTCCAAGCCGAAAAGGAGCTTCAGCAGGCACTGGCCACCAAAGAAGCCGAAATAAAAGACGCCGACGAGAAGGTGTATGCCCAAGGCATGGTTGACATCACAGATGCCTACGAACAACAGGTGAAGAAGGCATGCAATAAGGGTTTCACCCTTGGTTGGATGTCCCTTCTAAAGAAACTCAATGTCCCAGAGGACTCACCACTGAGGAAAGTTGATGCCATTCCTCTTCCATTCCCTCCAGCTCAACCTCCAAGTCAAGATGTTGGTGAATCTGAGTCTGAGGATGGTGATGAGGAAGAGGATGAGGCTTTGGTAAGAAAATCCAAAGATGCTGATGGGGCCAAGTCCCCTCTTCAGAATGAGCAAGTCCTAAACTTGACTCAGGATGAAGAAGGCGATGAGGTTAACAAAGATGCTGCTTATGAGAAGGAATCAGCTGATGCCACCCTTGCTGATAAGAACCTTGATGACACTCTTACAGAATTTGATGCCGAGGTCGCGGCAGATAAGGCTGCTGAGATGTCTTCTCAACAATCATATGATCTTCAAATTCAACCAACTGGTGAAGATGAGTCTTAGCTTCATGTTTTTCTTTTGTTTACTTGTATTTTGTTGCTTCTTTATGTTTTGGAACAATGTAAGCTTTTTGTATGGCCGATGTGCCTTTTTCTTGGTGAATGCTAATACAACTTTTCTTTTCTAAGTGCTTGCGCTTTTGTCTTCTCTTTATTGCCTCTGCATGATTCTATACTTAGAATATTCTCCATGTCTTTCACATACTTTTCCTTCTTTGTACAATCTTCTCGGGGTGACACACCTCGGATAGACAAACCTCTTGGTTTTAATCTTTAACTTGTATACTTTTAACAAGTGTTGAACATCATACTAGTTTAACTCAACTTGTAAATTGTTCACAAATTTCAACAACTGTTAAACAATGACGTCGGTTTAACTTAACTTGTAAATTATCTACAAATTTCAACAAGTGTTAAGCAATAATTTCGGTTTAACTTAACTTGTAAATTGTTCACAAATTTCAACAAGTGTTAAGCAATAATTTCGGTTTAACTTAACTTGTAAATTGTTCACAAATTTCAACAAGTGTTAAGCAATAATTTCGGTTTAACTTAACTTGTAAATTGTCCACAAATTTCAACAAGTGTTAAACAATGATTTCGACTAAACTTCAACTTGTAAATTGTCCACAAATTTCAACAAGTGTTAAGCAATAATTTCGGTTTAACTTAACTTGTAAATTGTTCACAAATTTCAACAAGTGTTAAACAATGATTTCGGCTTAACTTCAACTTGTAAATTGTCCACAAATTTCAACAAGTGTTAAGCAATAATTTCGGTTTAACTTAACTTGTAAATTGTCCACAAATTTCAACAAGTGTTAAACAATGATTTTGGCTTAACTTCAATTTTGTAAATTGTCTACAAATTTCAACAAGTGTTAAGCAATAATTTCGGTTTAACTTAACTTGTAAATTGTCCACAAATTTCAACAAGTGTTAAACAATGATTTTGGCTTAACTTCAATTTTGTAAATTGTCTACAAATTTCAACAAGTGTTAAGCAATAATTTCGGTTTAACCTAACTTGTAAATTGTCCACAAATTTCAACAAGTGTTAAACAATGATTTCGGCTTAACTTCAACTTGTAAATTGTCCACAAATTTCAACAAGTGTTAAGCAATAGTTTCGGTTTAACTTAACTTGTAAATTGTCCACAAATTTCAACAAGTGTTAAACAATGATTTCGGCTTAACTTCAACTTGTAAATTGTCCACAAATTTCAACAAGTGTTAAGCAATAATTTCGATTTTTAACTTAACTTGTAAATTGTCCACAAATTTCAACAAGTGTTAAACAATGATTTCGGCTTAACTTCAACTTGTAAATTGTCCACAAATTTCAACAAGTGTTAAGCAATAATTTCGGTTTAACTTAACTTGTAAATTGTCCACAAATTTTAACAAGTGTTAAACAATGATTTCGGCTTAACTTCAACTTGTAAATTGTCCACAAATTTCAACAAATGTTAAACAATGATTTCGACTTAACTTCAACTTGTAAATTGTCCACAAATTTCAACAAGTGTTAAGCAATAATTTCAGTTTTAACTTAACTTGTAAATTGTCCACAAATTTCAACAAGTGTTAAACAATGATTTCGGCTTAACTTTAACTTGTAAATTGTCTATAAATTTCAACAAGTGTTAAACATATTATTCTTCTCTCTGCCCCCTAATGTGAATCTGAGTTCCATTTGAGTTCTCATTATGCATGTATTCTAGAGACAATGTCAAGTATCTTGAAAAAAGAATTAAATCTTTATTTATTTACTTCGGCAAATGGCAAAGGAACAAAGAAATTCTAATGATAGAAAAATTCAAATTACAAGTGTTCCAAGATCTTGGCAACTCTTTGCCCTCATTATCTTCAAGCCGATATGCCCCATTGCCCAATACCGAGATGACTTTGTAGGGTCCTTCCCAGTTTGGGCCAAGCTTGCCCTCTTTGGGATCCTTCTTATTGTTGACGGCTTTCTTTAGGACTAGGTCGCCGACTTGAAACTCTCCTGGATTGACTTTCTTGTTATAAGCTTTTGCAAGTTGCTGCTAGTATGCTGCAAGTTGGATTACAACTTTCTCTCTTCTTTCTTCTAAAAGATCCAGATCTCGGGCTAAGAGTACGTTATTAGTCCCGTTTTCTACTCCCTAGGTTCTGATTCCTGGGATGCCGATCTCCAACGGGATAACTGCTTCTGTGCCATAAGCCATGGCGAAGGGGGATTCTCCTGTTGATCTTCTCGGCGTAGTCCGATATGCCCAGAGTACTTTGGGCAATTCGTCTATCCACTTGCCTTTTGCTGCCTGCAGCCTCTTCTTTATTCCATCCAAAATTACTTTGTTGGATGCTTCTGCTTGTCCATTGCTTTGTAGAAAGCTTGGGGTTGAAAAGTATTTCTTGATCTTGAACTTTGCACAAAAGTTCTTGATAAGCTTGCTGTCAAATTGAGTTCCATTGTCTGCAACAATGGCTCTCGGAATTCCAAATTTGGTAATGATGTTTCTCCATATGAAGTTCTTGACATCCACATCTCGGATCTTGGCAAGAGGTTCTGCTTCTATCCATTTTGTGAAGTAATCTGTTGCTACCAGCAAGTACTTTCTCTGTCCAGTTGCTTGGGGTAATTGCCTAACGAGATCTATGCCCCATTGAGCAAATGGCCAAGGACTGGATACAGGGTTCAGGTCAGCAGCTGGCTGGTGTATCAAGGGTGCAAACCTTTGGCATTGTTCACACTTCTTCACGTTGGCTTCTGCGTCTTTCTGCATGTAAGGCCACAAATACCCCTGGGTAATGGCCCTGTGAGCTAGTGATCTGTCCCCAGCGTGGCTTCCACAAATTTCTTCATGGATTTCGTATAAAAAATCTTCAACCTGCGAAGGGTGTACGCACCTTAAAAGGGGTTCTGTGAAGGATCTTCTGCAGAGGTGTCCCTCTGCTGTTAGACTGAATCTTGCCGACTTCAATCTGATCTTGTGTGCCTCCTTGCGGTCGTCTGGCAACTTTCCTTCTTTTAGGAACGCAACAATTGCTTCCATCCAGCTTGGTCCCATGTCTATGCATATTGCTTCATGCTCTGCGGTTACTGGTTCAATGCTTGGGCCCGACAGGTAGTCAATCATTATTGTCCTTGCTTTTCCAGGTTGTACTGCACTAGCTAGGTTAGCTAACGCATCGGCGTGGCTGTTGTCATCTCGGCTTACCTGAAGTAGTCGGTAGTTCTGAAATAAGGTTGACAGTCTGATGACTTCCTTTGCGTAGGCCGACATTCGTTCATCTCGGGCTGCAAACTTACCTGTTGTCTGGTTAACTATTAGTTGTGAATCACAAAAAACTATTACCTCATCTGCTTGCACTGTTGCTGCCAACTTCAGTCCTGTAATTAGTGCTTCATACTCTGCTTCATTGTTTGAGGCCTTGAACCCCAAACGAATTGACTGTTCTAGTACCTTCCCATCTGGGGATATCAATACTACTCCTGTCCCCGTTCCTTGTCGGTTTGAACTCCCATCAACAAACAGTCGAAAGGAGTCGCCGATGTAAATGCTGCAGGGTCTGAGTTTGTCCTCTTTCCTTTGTTCTTTTGCCTTTGGTTGTGCTTCTCCTTGCTTGGTTGGACATCGCTCATCCTAGCTCGACGGAGCTCGATGTTCGATGGACTTTGGTGTGAACTCGGCCACGAAGTCGGCCAGAACCTGGCCTTTGATTGCTGTCCTTGGCTTGTACTCCAGGTCATATTGGCCTAGGGTGACTGCCCATCTGGCTATTCTTTCTGTCAGGTCTCCTTGTTGTAGTAAGGACTTCAAGGGATGCTTTGTTAGCACCACAATTTTATGGGCCTGGAAGTAATTGTTCAACTTTTTTGAAGCCATTACTAAAGCTAGTGCCAACTTCTCTAAGGGCAGATACCTCGTTTCTGCATCGGCTAGGGTTTTGCTTACATAGTAAACAACCCTTTGTTTCCTTTTTCCTTCTCGGATTAGTACTGCACTTATCGCATATTCTGAAACAGCTAAGTACAGGAACAGCTCCTCCCTAGGTTCTGGATTTGAAAGAACTAGAGCTGTGGTCAAGTATTTTTTTAGGTCGGTCAAAGTGGCTTCGCATTCTTCTGTCCACAGGAAGTCTGTGGCTTTCTTTATCAAGTTGAAGAAAGGTCTGCACTTATCTAAGCTTCTGCTGATGAATCTATTCAGAGTTGCGGCCCTTCCAGTTAGCATCTGCACTTGCTTTGCCGACGTTGAGTTCTTCAACTCTAGGATGGCCTTGATCTGATCTGGGCTGGCCTTGATGCCCCTTCTGGTCACCAGGTATCCTAAAAACTTACTAGATCCAACTCCAAATGCACACTTCGATGCATTGAGTCGGAGCCGATATGTTTTAAGGATTTCAAAGACTGTTTTTAGATCGGCAAGATGACCCTTGGGCTCTTTGGTCTTAACGACCATGTCGTCGATGTAAACTTCTACTGTTCGGCCAATCAGGTGCTTAAACATTTTGGTTACAGCCTTTGGTAAGTTGCTCCTGCGTTTTTCAACCCGAAAGGCATTACTCTGTAACAGTACAGGCCTTTTGGAGTGATAAACGCTGTCTTCTCTTCGTCTGGGGGGTACATGGCTATCTGGTGGTACCTCCTGTAGGCATCTAGGAAGCTCATTCTTCCATGCCCTGAAGTGGCATCTATTAGTTGGTCAATCTTGGATAGAGGAAAGCTGTCTTTGGGACAGGCTTTATTGAGGCTGGTGAAGTCTACGCAGACCCTCCATTTACCGTTATTCTTCTTTACCACCACTGTATTGGATAGCCATGTTGGGTAGTGTACTTCTCTAATGGCCCTGGCCTCTAGAAGTTTGTCTACTTCTTCTTCTACTGCTTCGACGTGCATCAACGTCGGTCTTCTGGCTCGTTGAATTACAGGTTTGGCCGTCCTGTCAACATTCAGTGTGTGGCACGTGACCTCGGGGTCAATGCCAGGCA
The DNA here is from genome assembly GCF_055761805.1 of Camellia sinensis. Taxonomy (NCBI): domain Eukaryota; kingdom Viridiplantae; phylum Streptophyta; class Magnoliopsida; order Ericales; family Theaceae; genus Camellia; species Camellia sinensis. The sequence goes on from NC_138970.1 coordinate 155,215,778, forward strand.
TTTCGTAAGGTGTCCAAGCGAACACTTCAATATTTGCTCTCAAAAAAGTTTCCAACTCTTTTTCCTCTTCTTCGGCTAAGCCCGAGCCGAGAAGAAAGAAGCGTTCTTCATTCCCAACCTGGACGAGGATTTTCTTTAGTGCCTCTTCGCTCTTCTCGGCTAGCTTTTTGCCGACGTCTTCTGGACTTCCACGTCCCCATCTTCAATTTCTGCCTTCTCTGGCTCTCGTACGCTGCAGGTATATTTCATTGCTGCCATGGAGCAATTCTTCGCTTGCAGCTTGCAGCTGATCGCCTCTGATTTCCTCTATCCCATGCTCTGTTGGGAATCGCAATAGTTGTTGCAATGTTGAGGGAACTGCCCCCATTACATGCAACGATGGCCTTCCCAAGATGATGTTGTAAGGGGAAGGTGTGTCGATGATGGTGAATTCTGTCTTGATCTTCCTGGTGCCAGCTTGCACCTCCAAGCTTACTGCTCCCAGAGGCCATGTCGGCGTTCCATTGAACCCAACCATTGGGCCATTGGATTGTTCCATATCATCTGGGTGAAGGCCGAGCTCCTTGTAACATCGGACGTACATGATGTCGCAAGAGCTGCCATGATCAATCAGGATGCGTTTCACTTGGCACTCCCCAACCTGGAGGGATACTACCAAGACATCATTTAAGCGGATGTTGGACCATCTCTAGGTCGACTTCAGTAAAGGTTATCATTGGTCCTTGGCATTCTTCTGCCCGATGTCTTTTCTCCCCGACTTGGTAGACATGTTGCAGGTGCTTCACTTTCTGGGTCTCTCCTCGGATTTCGTTTTCGTTGACCTTCGAGTGGATTACGTTGATTATCCGAGGTCCTCCTGCCTGCGGCTGTTGTGCTGGGGGAGGTGGGGCTGTTGGTGCCTGAGGCAATCTTGCCTGTTCTTCCCGTGTCCTGGTCTCATTGACAAGGTCTCTCAGATGTCCTTGTCTCACCAGATCTTCCAAATATGTTTTCAGGGCTCTACAACCCTGAGTTGTATGCCCATCTTCCTTATGGTAGGCATAATGCCTGCCAATGTTTCTCCCATGAACTCTCCTGGAGTCCTTTCTGGCGTTTTGAAATAGGGCTGGTTCCGAATTTGATCCAGGACTTTAGGAATTGGGATTCGGAACACAGTTGTTACCATTTGTGTGGCCCTCAGTTTTGTCTCTTGCCTGTTTGTTCCATTGTTAGCTCGGCCTCGCTTTGGCGAGCCGTTTCCTTTCTCTTGTTTTATCTCCCTGGTTCCTGATGTGTCTTCTTCGGCTCTGGCGTACTTCTCGATTCTTGCCATAAGCTCCTCCATACTTTTCGGCAATGTCTTTTCCAAAGACTTTCGAAGTGGACAGTTGTTTTTCAAGCCGTTCTTGAAAGATACGACTGTCACCTCGTGATTACATTCGGGTATTCGATTGAATACCTCATAGATCTTTTTGCATAGGCCCTAAGGCCTTCATCCTTGCTGATCTTCAAAGCCATCAATGCGTCCACCTTTAATGGCTGCAGCTTGTTTGTCACAAACCTGGCTACAAACATCTCGGCCAGGCCTTCCCAAGTCTTCACGCTTCCCTTCGGTAGTTTGTGGAACCAATCTGATGCAATCTCCCCGAAGGATGAGGGGAACACTTTGTAGAGCAACGGCTCGTTCCCACTATACAGTGCCATTGAGTTCAAATATAGTCCAACGTGGAAGTTGAGGTCTGACTTTCCATCGTATATTTGAAACCTCAGCATACCGAACCGCTTTGGTGCCTTAAATCTGTCTAATTCCACCGAGAATGGTGTCCTCGGCTTATCTGGGGAGGTTACCTCGGCGTATTCATTCTGTTGCTTTCTTTTGAGGTAATCTCTTAAGTCTTCTTTGCTCCGCCTAGGAGCTCGGCTATCTTTCGACTTCAGTCTTTTCGGTATACTACTCTCGGCCTCGTGGTGAGCCCTTTTCGATCCTTCTCCATGAGTTGTGTCGAAGCATAGTGCCTGTCCCTGAACATGCCGATGTCATTTGGGGTTTTCCTCCTTTGTGCGATGCATCCTCTGTGATCCTTCTCTTCTTGATTCTTTTCGTCTGTCCTCCCTAGAAGGTTGGTGAGAGTATCTTTCGTCTCCGTTGTGCTGAGGGGCTACGGGGATTGTTTTATGTCCTCCTTTCTGGGTATTGGCCGCTGGAATCGGCGTGTCGTGCAGCGGGTATGGTGGCTGCATAACGTTATTTTGCATCATGAAATTGACGACTGACTGCAGTTCTGCTAATTTGTTTGCCATCTCTTTTACCTCTTCGTCCTTCCGTAGGCACCTATCCTTCCAAACCTGGAGGTCGTATTCGTTGTAGTACCTGCTTTGATCAGGTTTCTTTGGTAGGTCACTAGTCTGGCCGACGTCTTTCGCTCCGTGATTTTGTTCATGAGTTTCTGCGTTCGACCTTTCTCCTTCGCCATCAAGGTCAATAGGTCTCCCACTCCCAGTAGGAGTGTCGTCCCCAATCTTTTCCTTCTGTCCGTTACTGGCCATCTATTTTACTTTCGTTCCCATAGACGGCGCCAAATTGTGTGGGTGATTTTCCGACCACACTGCCCAACTCAGTATTCAGCTGGAGAACATTGGCAGAATAGATAACACCTGGCTAACTTGTAACAGAAAGAGAAGATTCTGGCGGTGGTTTCGACCACCCGGGGGCACTCCGACGATCAAGTCAATATATTTCTCAAAGATAAATCAAGTGCTAAACTCAATACTCAAAGCATAAAATTGCGTACCTTAGACCCACGGGGGTGCCTCTCTTTTATAGTTACCTCAATCCTAATCCCAATAGAAGCCTGACTTCTATGGATTCCTGTTTAGTACTTACTTTGGACTCCTTCAGAGATAAAGATAAACTCCTTATGAGCTTTATCCTTATCTTGACTAAGTCTCCTCTTTATTCTAGGGCTCTTGTCCCTTATCTCTTATCCGCTTATTTCGGATTCCGATATCTTCGGAGATAACCTCGGCTTGACCGAGATCACCTCGGCGTCATGACCCTGACACGTGGCACCTCGGCTGACATGTCGGTGTCACATTGCCACATGTCGGTACTCAAAAATATATCCCCACAGCTAGTATCTATACTATATATTAAGCAAAAGGAGATTTTTAACCCCAAGCCTTGTGGGAGCTCCAATCTCCCAATCTAAATTTCTTGATTTTTTGATTTAAAAAAAAAACCTTTGCATTTGTTAACTTCTCCCAACTTCCAAGTCTTACCCTCATAATAACACTTTAATGCATTAAGAACAAGTATAAAAAAAATCTTTGAAATCCAACACATATGAATTCTTTGAAAAGTCTCAACACATGTGATTATTATCCCTCATAATAGCACTTTAATACATTAAAAACAAGTATAAAAAAAAATTCTTGAAAAGTTCAACACATATGATTATTATCAAAATATTAAACTTTAATATAATATAATAAAAAAAATACATTTAATTTTTTGAAAAATCCAACACGTATGATTATTATCAAAATATTAAACTTTAATATAATATAAAAAGGAAAAAAAAAAGACATTTAAAAAAAAATTAAAAATCGCAATTCACATATATAGATAATTGTAAACACAATCCGTGCATAGCACGGGTGATATGCTAGTATTATATAAGAAGAATGGAGTTTTTAACTCACAAACCTTATGGGAGTTCTAATACCTCAATCTTAATTTCCTAATTTTTTGATTTAAAAAAAATAAAAACTCAGCATTTATTAACTTCTCTCAAGCCTTTTTAACTTCCCATACACACTCTTTCAACTTCAACCATACCTATTTAATTATTTTGGAAATAATAATTATTTTTCCTCTTCAACTTCTCTCATATCTATTTAATTATTTTGGAAATAACAATTATCCTTTAATTTATGAGTTTCAAATGGAAAAATAATAAAAATATTTCATAATCTCTCCATTCTAATTTCTCTCATCGATTTTCAAAAAAAGATATTAAAACTTGCCTTCATTTTATCTCCCTCAAAAAATCAAATAATATTTTTCATGAGAATTGTAGATATTTATCTATATCTTATATATTATATCATAACACAACAAAAAAAATTTAAAATCAGATATACAAACAGTTAAAATTAATAAATATGATTTTTATTTATTTAGTTAAAATTTTTCTTTTGTCTCTCAAAATCCAATTTTAAATTTTAAAATTTTTTAAAGCCTTTCTAAACAAATATAATATATCTCACACCATCATACTTTAAATCAATAAAATCCACGTATCTATTACATATCTAACTCACATCATAACTTACCTAAATAATAATAATTAAAAACAAATAGAAATCATAGATAAATTAAATTAAAAAATATATAAACCCACAACTCCATCTTAAATAAATTGGAAAAAAAAAACAAACAGAAACCACACAACAATAAAGAAGATAAGAGTTTAGATATAGATTTCAAAAAGATATGACAATATCTAAATTTGAATTATGATTTAATAATATAATTATCTATTTTTTTGATATATATCTATTAAAATTTTAAATCACTTAATGGGACAAATTAATCAATTTTCAAGTTTTATTTAAAGAATAATCTGATTAGTCATCCTAACTCCTAGACTTCGCAGGCATTGCCAGAGGAGCTGACGGATTAGGCGAAACGTAATCTAAGTTGTTGGGGAGTTAATATTCTACCATTTCATAAATTTATTTGTTTTTAAATTTTATTTTTTTTTCCTGTGTGATTCTCATTCTCTGTTATTGGTTTGGTTTTGGTTTCGGTTTTAGTGAGATTTATGTGTTTATTTATAGGTTTACATGGTGAAAAAAAATTATTGGTGATGATTGTTGCAATCAAAGTATCTATGCCCATTATGTGTCAATGATTTTGATCGAACTTTGATTTTTTCAATGAAAATCGTAAAATAAAAAAAAAATAGGTATCAATTTTTATTTATTTTTTTATTGTCATTTTATTTTATAGAAAATGTGAAAATTTATTGAGAATTCAAGATTGTATTATAATATTAGATTTTTGTATAGCTAGGTAAATTTAAAACTTTTAAATATCATTGTATTTTTTATTTTTATTCTCGTTATATCTTATTATACCATTTTTTTTTAGTTTGTTAATCATAATTCAATTAATTCAAAATGAAAGCTTAGTATAACTTTTTATATATATTAATTAATTTATTACCGCTATATTTGTATATAATAACATAATATATAGGAAAAATTTTCAAATATAATTTCTATTTTTTTATGTGATTAAAATAGTCCATCTCAAAATAGATGAGTTAGATGGTTTCTTTTATTCCCAAAAAATTCAATCTATTTTTTTTTTTTTTAGGCCAAGTTTGGGAAGTTGCCAAAAAACCAAAAAGTTGTTCAAAAATTAAAAAGTTATCACTATTCACCAAAAGTAAAAAATTACGGCTGCACAACTCCTAATCCTAATTTTTCCCTATATACTAATTTATATAATTTTTTAATACACGTTTTTCCATAAAAAGTCATAAAGTTAATCCAAACAACCATAATTTTTTTCCTCAACTTTTTAGTCAAAAAAGACAAAAAGTGCACTTATTTAGGACATCTCAAATAACCCCTTATACTTTTTAATTTTTTAAATTGAAATATAAGTAGTTTATGTCCACAAAACAAAATTAATAAACACATAACCAAAAGTTGCATATTTTTTTTCCTTTTTTTTTAATAGATAGGATATTTACAAATGAAAAATATTTGACACCTCAAAAAAATTTTCATACTTCGACTTATAATGATGTGGTCATAAGTGTCAATTTTTATATAAATATAATAAAAGAATTAATCAAATTATATATTTCAACCAACCACATACTCAAACTTTCACTATTTCAAGATGTTATTTCACTATAATTCCAATTAATAAAATCTTCAACCCTTAATATATTTTTTTTATCAAATTATAATTTGATAAAAATTTAAAAAGATGAAAGTGTTGGAAATTATTGTTTTTTTCCATCAAAATTGATGAAAAGAAAACAAAAATGGGATAAAAATGAAAGTTTTTTTAAAAATTGATAAAAAATTAATGAAAAAGTTAAAATAATTCATATCAAATTAATTTTTTATTCAAATTTAAAATCAAATTAGATAAAAATAAATTAAAAAAATGATGAAAGGTTAAAAATATTTTAAAACCTTCTTATTCTTAAAGACTAGAAATCCGTGTACGTATTATATTCATATTGCATTTTTAGTTATGAAATTAAAACCAAAAGAAATATAACTTAAATTATTGGATTAATAACAGAAATATCATATCAATTATTGTTAAATATCACTTTACTTCACATTTAATAATAAAATTGTATATTTGTCTTAATTATAACTTTTAAATTTGTATATTTTCATAACAAGAAGAGGTATATCATAACTAATGCAACCTCATTTAATTAAGTTTAACTTCTTTTTTATATTACATATTATCAAAATTGTACTAAATAGATTTATATATTTTTTAAAAAAAAAATTAAAATAATAATTTAAAAAGTTATATATATAAAAATTAACTTATAAATTTCATGTATACCACAAGATAAAATATCAAATTACTTTAACATATTTATAATGATTTTTTTTTTTTAAATTTGTAAAGTCTCGTGTATAGTACAGGTTACCACTAGTAAATAGTAAAAATAATTGCTATTAAGATTGTGTTTGGTTACAAATACGACTAAACTTCAATTTCGTCCCATTCTAACTCTCTACATAGTTAGGGCTGAGTAAGGAATCCATAAAATTCGTAATCCGATCCGGTCTAGTCCAATCCGGTAGATTTTGATTGGTTTTTTGAATCTATGGATTGGTTTTGGATTGAAAAATTAAAAACTTGTAGTCCACCGATCGGTTCCGGATTGAACCCCACGGTTCCGAATTGGAACCGGTCCGAACCATATACAAATCGCCTATATTTATATTATACATTCTCCTGCATAGTATATTCTCTTATTTCATGTAAAACCTAAACCCGGATAGTATCTTCTTTTATTATTTTTGTTTGTTGGTTGTTAATTTTAATTTGTAATGGTCCAAATACTTATGGCGGAACTAATTTTCTTATAATTGTTTAAATTCTAAAACAATAAATTATTATTATGGAAAGACATGTTGTTATTGTAGAATTAATATGAAACTATGTTTTTATTTTTATGAAATTAAAATGTTCTATATTTTTATTTAATTATGTGAATTTGTGATCCTAAATCGATCCAATCCATTTTTAAATAGATTAGTTTGGATTAGTTCTAAATTTAAATAGATTGAATTAATTTTAATTTTTCAAAAATCATAAATAATAAATTGATCCTAATTTTCTCTCAATTCAAATCAACCGGGATCATACTCAACCCTATACATAGTTGGTAGCCACTTATAAACAGTACACTATTTATTTAAATAAAATATTATTAAACTATGTCAAGAAGTCAACCAAACTCTAAACTAATTTATAAACAATGGGTTGTGTCTTTTTCCCTGCTGGTGGCAGGTTGAAGTAAGTTCTCATCCCTTGACATGCACAAACACACACATCATCATTAAACTAATACTAAAGTGGTCATATTGATGCCAAAAACAATTTTACTTTAAAAGTACGAATCAACAAAATGGATAGAAATGTGGGCTGATTTTTGTTTGGTCAATTTACAACTTACCCGCTTAATTATGCATAATTATCGCTTTATCCCTGCAATTAAAAATTGCTACATTATGCTCTGTAATCTTTTATATGTTTTAATCTCAATATTCTATTAACATTCTGTTACACAAAGATGGTGGGAAAAGTATTGTATGAGAAATATGTACGGTAAGATAATGAAATCTTCTTATATAAATTGATAGGAGATCCAACAAAGAAATGAGTTTTGCCTCATTAATCTGCAAAAATAAACATAGTTGATGTCAACCAACTAGTGATTTCTGGATGGAGACACTCCGATAATAAAATTATAGTTTTTATGTCAAAGAGAGTAAATGAAGAACTTGAAGAGTGTGTATTGCAGAGATGAGCCATACATCTCTTCAAATGGGTGCTTTCTTTTTGTAGAGGTGGTGGTGCTTGTCCTAAATATTTGTTTAGCGAGCCTTCTTATTGGGCTTGGCCCATTCTTAAGAATTATTTGTCACCTCAATAGAGGTGCAATTGAGGGAATGAAATGGGGGGAATGGGACGTTTACTCCTCTTCAAAATAAAAGTGCTAAAAAAGTGAAATTAAAGTATCACATGGAGATGGCCGTTGTGTATAACGATTTTTGAAAAAATTATAAATAGGTGAGATCTTTTTAAAATAATTGCATTTTAGGTGATTTTTTTGTGTATAAATATGACACACAAAAAAACTTGTACCATACATACACGTAAGAGACGTGCACCACTATAAAAATAAGATTATTTTTTCACAATCAACTTAAATGCAATTTTCTTAAGTTTTTTTGGTTGATAATGCATATGGATGATATCTAATTCAAAATATTCAAAGAAGGCTTTAATTTCTACATCTGTATTTGGCAAACTTTGATGGATAAAAAAGGTTCGTTGAAATAGGGAATTCAAGCAGAAGGAAAAGTTTCTAACCCCCACCATTCAAGCCATAATCAAGGCTCCACCATGTGGAATTCAAAGCCCTTTTTGTTAAAGTCAGATATGAGTAAGTCCTTTTGCTTGAATTCACAAAAATATTTAGAAAAAATAAGGGATTGTTGAGATTTAATTCATACATGAGTCACATAGCGAGCACAACTTGGAATTTGAGGACATGCTCTCTTTAAATGTTAGATTCAATACTCACTAATTGTAATAAACTCCTTGGAACTAGTCAATATAGGGCGTTTGCTCTAACTTAAAATGGTCTCCCACAAGTGGGTAGTGAGATTGGTCCTTCGGATTAGTCGATGTGCACGTAAGTTGGTCCGGCACTTGATTATCCCAAATAATAATAATAATAAAACACACTTTCATTTTCTAAATTATTTTTCTAGATTAGTAGACTATATTTGTTGACGCGTATTAAGAACTATTACGCTTGATATTTGTAGAAACATGCGCTATTTCCATACATTGATAGATTTTTTTAAAAAAAAATTATTTATCGGTGAAAATAGCTGTTAATTGTTAAATTAGCTTATCTATCCTTTACAAAGTACCAAGTGACAAGCATATTTATATGGAATTATTAGATTTAAATAAAATATTTTATTTTGACACACTTCCAAATTATTTTGATACAATCACATATCAAAAAATTAAGTGTAAATTATACAAACATTACTTGAGATTTGAGAAAAATATAATAAATTATAAAAGTTGGCATAATTACATTAGACTTTTTTTAATGTTTTAATTTACTTAGGGTGTGTTTGATTGGACGGACTTGATAAAGGGGGATTAGAATCCATCGGACTTGAGTCCTGAGACTGTGAATCCTCCGGACTATTTGGTTGGATTGGATATGTATCGTGTGTTTATTTTTTCATGAGATTAGATGTCTGGAAATGACTATAATGAATCCAACGTTTGGTTTGACGGACTGGATATGATAAATGAACAAAGAACTATTTTACCATTTTTTAATTGTTTACTAAGTAATAGCAATATTAAACATATCTTCAATATTTTAATTTTTTAGCTAGATTAAATAAAATTTTATTTTATTTTATTTTTTACACAATTAAATAAATTTATTTATTTTAAATAAAATAAATAAAAATATATGTTATTTTTTAATTAAAATTTTAAATAAATTTATTTTTAAAAATAATAATAATTAAATAATGAAATTAAATAAAACATTTATTAAAATTTAAATAATGAAATTAAATAAATTATAAACAAAATTTTAAAATAAAACATCAATAAAATATCTATAAAAAATTATTTTAAAAAAATTAAATAAATAAAACATCAATAAAAAGTTAAACAAAATTATTTTATTTTTAAATTGAGACATTTAAATTTTATTGAATTTTATTAAATATAATACATAATTAAATAGTAGAGGGTCAAAATGGTCATTTCATCACCTAATCCCAACAGTGGATAGTTCCCCGAAAATTATCCCATACCCCCCTAGGATACAATAGTCCCCCATATGGGAGATAAGGAGTCCGGCCGGACTCCATGTCTGGCGGACTAAAAGAAAAACAAACGCCGAATAAAGAGTCTCCCCCGGATTACAATCCCAATAGTGAATGATCCTCCCCTTATCCCCCCAATCGAACACACGGTGTGTTTGATTGAACGGACTGCATAAGGGGGGATTAGAATCCATCAGACTTGAGTCCCGGGACTATGAATCCCCTGGACTATTTGGTTGGATTAGATATGTATCCTGTGTTTGTTTTTTCATGTGATTAGATGTCTGGAAATGACTATTTTTAATGAATCTAATATTTGGTTGGACGAGCTGGATAGGATAAATGAACAAAAGACTATTTTACCATTTTTCAATTATTTACTAAGTAATAGCAATATTAAACATATCTTTAATATTTTAATTATTTTTAGATAGATTAAATAAAAATTTATTTTATTTTATTTTTTACACAATTAAATAAATTAATTTTTTTAAAATTAAATAAATAAAATATCAATAAAAATATATGTTATTTTTTTAATTCAAATTTTAAATAAATTTGTTTTAAAAATAATAATAATTAAACAATGAAATTAAATAAAACATCCATTAACATTTAAATAATGTAATTAAATAAAATATAAACAAAATTTTAAAATAAAATATCAATAAAATATCTATAAAAATTATTTTAAAAAATTAAATAAATAAAACATCAATAAAAAGTTAAATAAAATAATTTTATTTTTAAACTGAGACATTTAAATTTTATTGAATTTTACTAAATATAATACATAATTAAATAGTAGAGGGTCAAAATTGTCATTTTACCACCTAATCCCAACAGTAAATTGTCCCTCCAAAACTGTCCCACACCCTCTCCCCCCCTCCCGGGATAGTATAATTCCCCATATGGGGGACAAGGAGTCCGGCCAGACTCCATGTCCAGCGGACTAAAAAAAAAGCAAACGATGGACTACTCACTCCTTTGGATAAGCAATCCGAATAGTGAATAATTCCCTCCTAATCCCTCAATCAAACACACATATAAAGGATTGGGGAGGGATTGTTTACTGTTCGAATTGCTTATTCAATGGAGGGGGATGTCCATCGTTTGGTGCAATTTTAGTCCTCCAGACATGGAGTTCGGCTGAATACCATATCCCTCATATAAGAGACTAAACAATCCTAAGGGGGTGAGATTATTTCCATAAACAATTGAAAAATGGTAAAATAGTCTTTTGAACATTTATAAATTATTTTTTTTAATGTTGTTAATTTAAAATAATAAATTAAAAATTATGGCCTTATAAATTAAATTTTTTTAGTGTTTTTAAATTATAAATTATAGATTACAAATGTAAAATTATATATGAAATGAAAAATATAAATTATAAATTAAAGGGTAAAATAGTCTTTTGAATATTTATCCTTATCCAGTCCGTCCAACCAAACATTGGATTAATTAAAAATAGTCCTTTCCAAACATGTAATCCCATGAGAAAACAAACATGGGGATACACATCCAATCCAACCAAATAGTCTAGGGGATTCACAGACTAGATAAGGGGGGATTAAAATCCATCACATTTGAATCCTGGAACTGTGAATCCCCTAGACTATTTTGTTAGATTAGATGTGTATCCTGTATTTGTTTTCTCATGAGATTACATGTTTGAAAATGACTATTTTTAGTAAATTTAATGTTTGGTTAGACGGACTGGATAAAGATAAATGTTCAAAAAACTATTTTACCCTTTTCAATTATTTACTAAGTAATAGTAATATTAAACATATCTTAATATTTTAATTATTTTTAGCTAGATTAAATAAAAATTTATTTTACTTTATTTTTTACACAATTAAATAAATTTATTTTTAAAAATTAAATAAATAAAATATCAATAAAAATATATGTTATTTTTTTAATTAAAATTTTAAATAAATTTATTTTAAAAAATAATAATAATGAAATAATGAAATTAAATAAAACATCTATTAAAATTTAAATAATGAAATTAAATAAAATATAAACAAAATTTTAAAATAAAATAGCAATAAAATATCTATAAAAAATTATTTTAAAAAACTAAATAAACAAAACATGAATAAAAAGTTAAATAAAATTACTTTATTTTTAAATTGAGACATTTAAATTTTATTCAATTTTACTGAATATAATACATAATTAAATAATAGAGAGTTAAAATGATCATTTCACCACCTAATTTCATGGGATTATAATCCCATGAAAATTGTCCCACACCGTCTCTCGAACAGTGTAATCCCACATCTGGGGGATAAGGAGTCTGGCCAGACTCCATGTTCGACGAACTAAAAAAAAAAAAAAAAAACGCTGGATAAAAGGCTTCCAATGGATTACAATTCAAATAGTATTTAGTCCTCCCTAACCCGGCGAATCAAACACACCCTTAGCACTTTGTCTTATTTTCATTAATAATCTGTTAGTCATATTAGGATAAAAATGATAATATTATCATTTTTACACTGAAATGTAGTTTATCTTATTTATTTTTATGTCTTCACATCATATGTATAATTTTTTATGCTATCATTTTAATGTAATTATACCAAAATTCTTAGACTTGTTGTGTTTTTCTCAAAACTCGAGGAAAATAAGCATAATTTATCCAAAAATTAATTGTTGGAGTTCATAATCCTCTCATTCACGAAAGTCCCACTTTGCTCCCCCTTTTTTTATTATAAAAAAAGAAAAGAAAAGAAAATTATACTTAAGATATCCTTATTCACTAATGCTTTCATTTTTTTTTAGGATAAATTATAAATACACTCTTTAAGATTTGTTTAAAATATAAATTGTCTCATGTGGTTTGAAAAATTATAAATACTTTATTGTCATAATTTTTTATTTAAAAAAATTAAATAAAAATATAAAATTCATAAATACTCTCTTATAAAATAATAAAATTATCTGAATTATTAATTGAAATAAATTTCTAACATTATTATAAACTATTAATTGACTTGACAATTTATTAATAAAATAAACTATTTATTATAAAATTAAAAAAAAACGAAATGTAATTTTTAAAATTATATAAAATAATTTATATTTTAAATAAATCTCATAAAATATATTTATAATTTACTTTATTATTTATTAGAGGCAAGTTTCATCGTGCTGACAAGTTACTCTTTTAAAGGCCTGGTTTGGGTATTTTAAAAAAAAATTAAAAAGTCAAAAAGTTATCAAAAAAATTAAAAAATTATCATTATTCACCAAAAAAAATATAAAAAATTAATATACATAATATTAAAATATAAATCAACTTCACGCTACTCTAGGCACTGACGTCAAAGTAAAGGCAGTCAAAGGAAAAAAAAAATATACATGTATTCACTAAGTTGGATGGTAAAATTAGGCCCGTGGGGGCCCACCATGGGTCCCGTTTTGATAATCCAAACCATTCAATATGTAGAATTCGTCTAGTACTGTATGTCTGTAAAAAATCACATCTATCGGATATCGCTAACTACATGATCAAATTATTTTATATAAAAAATAGATGGTGTTATAGTTAACAGTTGACAAAAAATTAACACGATCAGATAGCTATCGATATCCAATCAACGTGATTTTTTACAAGCATATAGTACTCAACGAGTTCTACACATTTAACGGTTCCGATTAGAAAAATGGGACCTGTGGTGGGCCCCTACGGGTCGAACAACACTGTCCAATTAGAGCCCGAAAATGAGGCAATCTTTTCCCATCTCCTACCCAGCCGACTGCACTGTCCAACCTGTACCTGTACGGCCTATTTCACTAACTTCTCCTACACATTTATTTATACAATTTTTTAATGCACATTTTTTCATAAAAAGTCAAAAAGTTAACCCAATCATCCATATTTTTTTCCTTAACTTTTTAGTCCAAAAAGACAAAAAGTGCATTTATTTAAGACACCCAAATAATTAATTTTTTCATCAAATACAATGGTGACACATTGGAATTAACGAGACAATTTAACAATTTTTTAGTATGTGCTATAAAAGACCCAAGGATCTACTGTCCCCAAATATTCTTATTCTTTGTCCGAAATCACTCATAACCATTGGATATGTCTTGAGATTCTCAAATCTTGGGATTCTTATATGATCCAATGGTTATGAGTGATTTGGGACAAGGAGACAAGAATATTTGGAGATAAGGGATCATTGTTCCTATAAAAGGTACATATTAATAAAATCCTTAGTAAAAATAGAAAATTACTAATAAATTCAATTTAAAGAGAGTATAAGATATTAGATTTAGCGAATATTTTTTGTTGGTGAGAGATCCACACTTTGTGAAATAATTTGGTAAGAAGTCTTCAATGACATTTTGTTTCTAATTTTACCCCATTGACCTTTTTTTATCTGTTTGATTTTTCATTAACTATCTGTTCAAATTTATGTCTATCTATTTAAAATTTTCTATCTGTTCAATTTTTTTTGTCTATCTATCCAAAATTTTTCCTAAATTTTATCCATCTATTCAATTTTTCCCCTAAATTCTATATATCTATTCAATTTTTCTTATCTGTCAAAATAACAATTTCTTATTTGTTACTCAAATTTGGAAGCCCATTTTTCCTATTTGTTTGAAATTCACGAACTAATTTTTCTATCTATTGGAATTATCCACCACCAACACTCAAATATCACACAAAAACTTACAAACTATTATTATTTGTTTAAATTTTGAATAGCTTTGTCCTATATCTATTCAAAATTTGAACCATATCTCACTTATCTACAACACAAACTATTAGTACTGAAACTCAAATGAAAATAAAGAAAAACAAACATTCGTACCTATATAATACATACAATGATATATATATATATATATATAACCTGAAATCTGCAAATGTAGATACATACATGTCCATTATATATAAAACAAGCACAAACCTATCAATGTGAGTGATAGAAATAAAAAACGAGAATTATTTGTTCAACACAAATCTGAGCCAAGAAAAAAAAAATCTATCTATTTAAATCTTTCTTTTCTCTCTTCCCTATCTGTAGCAATATGTTTCATCATCAACAAAAAACCACCACCATCAACCATAAACCACGGATAATAAAGAAAAAATATATATTTCAGATCTAACACATATATATTCAACAGACATAACACAGATCTGAGCTCAAATCTTTGAAAAAAAATAGAAAAAAAGAAAACAGATCTAGTTGTTCAAATCCTTCTTCTATCTCTCCTCCTTATCCTCTCAACAAAAAAAAAAAAAAAAAAATTAATCTATCTATGTGAAAATTATATGTGTCTAATCTTTTATGTGTACAAATTGATTTTACAAAGATATATATATACATATATATATTTATCTGTTTCAAGGTTCTGAAAAGCGGTTGTGGTCACTGTAACGGTGACGGTGGTGCGGTTGCGGTTACGGTTGCAGGGTGTAAAGGTCGTAGCGTAACGGTTGCGGTAACCGAAACTGTGAATTTTTTTATTTTTCGTACAATTTGAAAAAGAAACTTACCGATACACATATTTTTTTCCATGGTCATATTTATTGGGTTTAAAATAAATATTGATCAATTTTTAAATTTTTTTAAATATGATCCAATATATTTCATATTTTTAAATCACTATAAACTGAGTTTTTTATATTTCATTTTAATAATTAATGACTTTATATTATACAAAAAATCAACCATTAACTATTATATGTAAGATAAACAATGGCAAAAGTAAGAATAAATAAGAGCCTAAATTTATATATATTTATATTTTAATCAAGCCAAATAGATAATGACCACACTTATTATTATTATTATTATTATTATTATTATTATTATTGTTATTATTATTATTATTATTATTATTTTCAAACAATATATAGATAGACGCAGACAAACAAAATGGTTGAGTGATAGTAGCTGAATATAATAGCATAGGTCTTACAACTTTAACAAATCAATAACATGTTTTTCATCTTCTCTTTTCTCTCTCTCTATCTCTTGCTCCTCCATCTGTTCTCTTTATCTTCCCTCTTCTCTCTATCCCTCTTCCCCCAATTTTTAACTTTTTTTTGTGTGTTTTTTTTCGAAAGAAACAGTTTAGAACCGTTACGTAACGATGCGTAACAGGCCGTTACGGCACCGTTACGACCGCTACGGCAACCGCTATGGCTGACACACCTGTGAATCTCAATCACACTGCAAAAGCGGCCATAACGGATGGCGGTAACTACCAAAATCGTTACGTAATGGCATTACGTAACGGTTGCGGTCGCTTTTTAAAACCTTGATCTATTTAGTTTTTTACTTTTATTTGTTTTAAATTGTGATATACATACATATATGTATATAGGTAGAGCGGAGGAAGATACGATCAGTTTTGCTCAAAAAAAATAGAGACAGAGAGACTTCGTCGGTGATGCTCCCGGTGCTGAACAAAGACAGATCGGAGGAGGTGCCGCCGACACTAGTCGTTGGATAGGAGGTGGGTGGTTGAGTAAATGACGTTAACGCCGACACCTCGACTACCTCATCGCCGATGTCTTCATCAAAAGCGGCGTTTTTCATGACGATAGCGCGACTATGGATCTGATTTCGGTGGCAACAAATCTGAAAAGGTTTGGGTGGTTGATCTTTTACTACATCTAGCCACTTCGACCAGATCTCTGGCATGACCAGTTCTACGCGCTGAGAAGAAGTGGCGCCGACGAGGTTTAGATCAGAGATAGAGAGAGAGTGTGTGGTTTGTTTGGTTTGCACCGTTACAACATATATATGTAATGGGTATTTTAGTCATTTCACTTAAGTATGTCCTTATGGACATGTTAAATTATCGCCTAAACCTTTAGACACACAAAATTTAAAATAGGATTTTTCAACCGAACGCCCTAGTAAAAATAATTTACATATAAAACAATTAAATTTAGATGTTTAATCATATTCTTAATGAATTGATGGCACGCCTTAAGGTATTAAGGTATGGGGAGGATGAAATTAGGGGATCAAGAGCAACATCAGCATCCACACTGTTAATGAGTTTTTTTAAAGCCACTTATTAATTAGTTTGGAATGGTTACAAATTTTTTTACAAAAATTTGTGCCATAGAAAATATATAATTATTTTAAACTTTGATAATCTCAGCCCTCAGCCATAAAAATATTCACTTTCATGTTGTATCATTTTTATTTTGAATTTTAAATATTCTATTTTCAAAATAAAAGTAACGGAAGGTAAAAAAATTAAAATCATTTTCATTTTTTTAATTTATTTATGAATTTGATTGTTCAAAAACTCATAAAACATATTTAAATTTTCTCTAAAAATAAGGTTTTTTTTTTCATGAAGTCCACGTCAAATATGATTTTGAAAACATTATTACCAAGTATATTTTTAGTGTTTTTTTTTTTTTTAAAGATCCTTAGTCAATAGGTTTTATTAGTTTAAGAACAACTAGAAAAAAATTTGCTTGCTTAAGAACACTAAAGCCTTTTCTTTTTCTTTTTTTTTTCCAACAAAGCTATCTTTACGTTGTGTTTGGTTTAAGAATATAGAAAGATTAAAAAAAAAAAAGAAGATAAATTGTGAATAAAATATACTTACGCTTCACTTAATTTCATACATTTTTTTTTTAAATTCCTCTCTAAATTTTCCAAAACAACAAAACGTTAGTAAAATTTCAATACCTTCACTACATTAGCCAGCCGCCGTAACTTCAGATTGCCACCTTCTGCTGACAATTGACGCCCACCAACCTCAAAAAATTCTTCTCGTCAAATCTTTGGCAGATTGCCTTGCAACTCTTAGGGCTTGTTTCGAATTTGAGTTGATTTTTTGAGTTATTAATTTTTTAATTATTTTTGTCTGAGGTTAAAAAATTTTGTTTGGGAAAGACTTTTGTGGCTTTTTTGACTTTTGTAAGAGAAAAAATAAAATGATTATAAGTTAGATATGATATTTT
Organism: Camellia sinensis; assembly: GCF_055761805.1. Classification (NCBI taxonomy): domain Eukaryota; kingdom Viridiplantae; phylum Streptophyta; class Magnoliopsida; order Ericales; family Theaceae; genus Camellia; species Camellia sinensis. The sequence goes on from NC_138970.1 coordinate 155,233,878, forward strand.
ATCTTATTTTATTAAAATAATCTATTTTGTTCTATATAACTATTTTAACTCAAACACCCATCCCAAATGAGATGTTAGACAACTTTTTCAGCAAAGTAAAATTTCATAATTCGTACTATCTCATAATAAACAACGTACTTAAATGAAAATAAAAAATTCAAAACAACAAATACACAACTAAATATTTCAATTAGAACTCAATGAAATATCTTTATTATTAGGGGAATTTTCAAAAAAGTGGAGTGTAAATAAAATAATTTTAAAATGATAGAAGCACAAATGGTTCATGCATAAATTTATGCAATAAAGATCTATACTATCATCATTTTGAAATTATTTTTTGTATCCTTCACTTTTTTGGTATTCCCTCCGTGGAAGGTAGAAATTTTCTTTACAGAGAAAGTGAGATGAAGTGCGCATTCTTTTACTCTACGAAGAGAAACCAATTCATCAGTGATCACCCCTAGCCTGTAATGGTTGGAAGGACCCTACAACGGTCAAGTTAGAATATTTATCGGCCATATAATGTATGTTTTTTTTTAAGAAGGAGTCTTAGTTACCTCTGGTTTGCTTTCTTTCTTTTTTTACTCCTCCTTTATAGTGTTATTGTCTTGAGTCTCAACCGTTGGACTAACATCTAATTTGAGGCTCTGCTTGCTCCTAGACTTTGGTTGGGCAAGTGGCCAGGTTGTCTTTGTCCTTTACCATTGGATCGTATTGTTGTGAGCGACTTAAATTATGTCAGATGTTAGTGGCCAACTTGCCAAATGCTTCGTCCGTCCGATTAAGATAATTGGACGATTTTGTTGTGTGGGTAGGCTACGCCTACATCCTTATCTCCGACAATTGTTATCTTCATCATTGATTAAGGATGGATTTACGAGCTTTCCTGCATTCTGTAGATCTCTTTCCAGAAAAATATTTTACTCATACTTTGGTCACGTGACATTGTTTCCTTATCTGAAGGACCTTTTGGTTATTTGGGCTTTTCCCTTGGGCCAACTTGCTTGGCTGAGCTTGGGTTTGGGCCAATGTTTTATCTCTCTACACCCCCTTTATTATTTCAATGAAAAATTTCTCAGACATATACTATATCAAAGAGTGCATTTTAAACTAAATGAAAATTTCCTATTTTTCAGTGAATATGTGTTTGTGAATTTCATTGAGTTGTTTCAATGATTTTTTTTGTGTTTTGAATTACACACTCAATTCAATTAAATTTCCTAAAGTTTATTTATGTAATTCACAACTCAGTAAATTTCTTGTTGTCATAATGACAATGAAATTTCATTGTGCAATAGTGAAATTACACTATAAACAAAAAGAGAACAAAAAAAAAGAAAAAATATAGAGAACAAAGAGAGATAGAAAGAGGAATGAGAGAGAATAGAGACAGAGAAAAGAATGTTGGAGGCATAGGTGGTGAAGGCAATGGAACGTTGAATGGCAATCCAGGTCGGGCCGGCAAAATGATGGTGTGGCTACACTAATAGATGGCAGCCGTGGCAGTGCCGATAGATGGTGGCGACGTATGGGAGAGAGAGAGAGTAAAAAATAAAAGTGTTCCAAGGCTTTTTAGTGTTCTAAGGTTATTTTTTACTATTTATGTTAAATTTTTTTCTTATTCTTCTAAAATTTGACATCTTCAGAACCTCAACTAGCAAAAAAACTTGTTGGGCTATAAGTTAATAGAAAACTTGTATAGATATTTATCCTTAATTTTTCCATTTTTATGTCATTTTATTTATTATTTTGAGATTCAAAAATTTTGAAAATAGTATCAAAAGGGTATATTACCTTTCAAAATTATCTATGTCACACTCTCACATACACACCCGTTTGTTGAAAAGGAAAACAAAATGGTGTGTATGAGTAACTAGAACGTGAAAATTTGCCAAGTACTTTTTGAGCAATACTCCATTAAGATTATGAATCAACCCAAGACTCCATCACTAGGAGGGAGTTACAAAACGAAGACATTGAAGCGTGTTTTGTAAGGCGAACAAGTCAGGCATGATTTAAACAATTCAAATAATTATTAAATATAACTAGGCCTACAGAACCTTATATTTGGGGATTGTTTGGAGTGTCCTAAATAAGTGTACTTTTTGTCTTTTTAGACTAAAAAGTTAAGGTTGAAAATATGAATGTTTGGGTTAACTTTTTGACTTTTTATGAAAAAATGTGTAATAAAAAATTGTAAAAATTGGTTTGTAGGGGAAAATTATAATTAGGAGTTGTGCAGCCGTAATTGTTGACTTTTGATGAATAGTGATAACTTTTTAACTTTTTGAATAATTTTTTGACTTTTTGATTTTTTTGAGACTTCCCCATCATGGCCTTGGTACTACAAAAAAATTGGAGCCCATGTATTTATGAATATCTTAAACTAATCCCACATATTATGGAAATGTAGATCGCTCCACTTCTAATTGTTGGAACTATGAAGCAAGTAAAAAGTGAAGCTATGCAAAATTTTAAATATTCTTATTCTTATTAACTTGAAGAAAAATTTAAAAAATTAAAATTATTCAAGTGGTTTTTTGACACATAAACAAATCATATTTAAATTGTAGTGCATGGAAGTAATTGAAAAACATTGAAACTGATTCAATTGTAACCAATAAAATAAAACCCAAACATTATTGAAACTGAAGCATTGGGCTAGGCTGGGCAGCCCTTTAACAACCAAGTAAAAATTGGAGCATTGAGTTGGGCAACCCGCATGAGTACTAATAAATTTGTGAGTTCAATATTTTCTCTAAATTTAGAAAGAGGATAGCATGATTTCTCATTTAAAAAAAAAAAAAACCCCCATTTTTTTTTATTTCATTTCTAAACTATCAATTTCATCCGTTTAGTCTTTAATTTTTTTTTTATTTATGTTTATGTGGTCCAATTTGAGATATTGTACACATCAATAACCATTGAAATCTAATTTGACACATAAAAGATAATTTTATAATTTTGACAACTTAAATTGTACAACCATCACTACAACATTTTTTTTTAGTTTAGTGACGCTTGAAAGTGTCAGAAACTTATTTTTCTAATGACATTTTTTATTCTTGTGGCATTTTAAACAAGTGTCATTTATACCCGTGCCACGATAGATACTAATGGCACCTTAGTGACACTTGCAAGTGCCACTATACCATCATGGCTAAAAACTTTCACTAACACTTTGATGTCATAATAAATACTATTTGTGACACGATCAAGCGCCATCAAAAAAAGACTTAACGGTACTTCAGTGACACTTGTAAGTGCTATTACACTATCAGGGCTAAAGACTTTCAGTGACATTTTCGTGTCATGGTAGATACTATTCGTAACGTTATCAAGTGCCATTAAAGAAGACTTACAATCTAAAAAATGCGACCATATGGATTTTTAAAGGAGCTTGTTATGTCACAGTTGATATTTTTAACAACTTCATAAATACCACTAAATCCAATTCATTTGTGCCGTTAAATGGATATAAGTGCCATTGGAGCTTATTCTAGTGACACTTTGCAAAGATACTATCACTACTACAAAATGCCATTTATATGTTCTTTTCAGTGACACTTTTAAATGCCACAATTAAGCATACGTAAATGCCTATAAAAATTGAATCGATTTTATAAACAATTGAATATTAATTGCCACATCCTATATTAATTTGACATCCATTTATCCTGTAATATTTTCATAATAAGAAACAAATATTACCACCATAGGATCATCATATAAAAAAAAAAAAAATCAAACCACAATCATTTTTTTATTTAAAAATATAAATTTATTTATATTGCAATAAAGATCATAATCAAATTTATAAAATATTCTACCACAGTAACAAAGTTGAAGCAAAAAAATTTAAGAAAAATATTTCAGTCATAAGTTCTGAAAAGCCATAATGATATCGATCTTCTGGAGAGACAAATTATCAAAACAAATTCAATTCCCAAATTCTCAACCTCACTTGTATAAATGTTCTCAGCTAGCATCCATAACTTGCGAAATCTGCATCCAAAAGATACACATATAAAGGTAATTGAAACTATATTAAGTTAATATAAATTTGTTAATGAAATTAATATTTACGAAAGAAATATACCACAAATGGAGTAGACCAAGCAACATGAGCTCCAATACCTTGTCCAATTATTTTGACAAGTCCATATGATCGGATCAAGTTCTCATTAGGTTTGATTGGCATTTGAGCATATAGCTCACAATAGTCAAGTCCTAGTTCTTCCCCTGCTACTTCTTTAGATGGGTTTGTGCTTTTAACTACTCCAATTGCAACTGTTTCTGTTGGCCTAATGATACTTTTTAGAACAATTATATCTCCCACCTGTAAATCAAGATTTAAATACTTAAATAATTATATATTTACAATTAATAAATAATATTTAAAAAATAAACTAGTACAAAGTGTCAGAGTGAAGATGATCACAACTAAAAGTGACATGCATTTGTCTAGTAGATAAGCAAGCCACATGATTTAATCACTTAATTGGTTCACCACACTGCAACAAATTATATAAACGTAACAACCGTAAGTCTTTAGACCATATCAAACAATAGCTTAAAAAATCAATCACAACCAAAGGCACCAATCAACAACAATCAAAACTATGCCCATTATCAATATCAGGATCCCCTAAACTCAACAATATAAATCAAATGTAATCGTGAAAAATGACAATCAACTAATTACTTTTAAGCAATATTTTGAGGGAATTAGAAAGAGCCCATACGGTAATAAATGATTGGGAGATGTCTTATTGAAGGTTCACAAGAAAATAAAAAAAAATAAAAAAAAATAAAAAAAAGCGCAAGCTTCGTCATGTCATGATTCTTACTATGTAGCACATTTTGTCTATATTTAAACAATGATATTTAGGTTCAGAATATTCATTCCTTGGTTAATTGTAAGACAAGTTTTGCATGCAATTCTAAAATAAAGCTGGAAGTAATGTGATATATATGATTAGCTCTTAGTGGGTACCTGAGTAAGAGAGGCATCTTGTATCGATGACAAGGATCATACTTTATGTCGAGCTGCCATGTCAAGAGGACTAGAAGCTATTGTAACCTAACCAAATTTGAACTAATTAATTTTACAAACGCGCACACATATAGATATATGTATGTATATATATGTGTAGGAAAACATTAATAACTTATAAATTCTATTAAAAAAATTACTTAATTAGATGTGTTTGTCAAGTTATTCAGTACATTTTATATTGAAACAAAGAGAACAAAGACCTAATAAAAGGTCCATTTCTAGGAATTCTTGGGAACTCAACATTCTTCATCAACACTTTGGCAAATATTGTCTAGTAATAAAAAACAAATCATAAATATCAGTATCTTTAATTGATAAATAATATGAAGAATTTCCTTCTTGATATGTGGAAAGAAAACATTCAACTAATCAGTGTCCCAGACCGTCAGTAAGTCCCCCAAAAAACAAAATCCTAACCGTAGAATTGCTAACGACCAAACAGATTTTGTAGTGTGATGGCAGGGGGAAACCTACTTTTGTGCTTTAAAGGGGATGGAGAAAGATGCAACAGACTGGGTAATTGAGAAGATGGCAAGCCTGGAGGACAAAACATGCAGCAGGGGGGTGCACAAAGTATATTTATCATTGAGTTCAGCCAATTAGCTTTTGGACTTGTCTTAGCCCTTTCCAGTTGCACCAATAAGGGCCTAATAACTAAGATGTCTTTATCCCAAACTATTTTTTACAAAGCTAGTGACCAATCTTTGCCTACGAATAAGCTATCACGCCACATCTTCAATCTAATAATTCAAGAGAGCATTGTTTATTTTAATCGTTATGAAATGCAAAGAAGATTTGAAGCACAACTTCAACCACCACCCACACATCAAACCATCACAATGAGAAAGAATGGCACACCCTCCAAACAATTATCATATGGGCATAAAATATCCATGGCCTAATTATATAACAACTCTACTCAAGACAATTTGCAGATTCATACTGATAAGGCACTCTTCCTGCTATTTATCCACAAAAAAAAGCACCCTTCCTGCTGTAACAAACATAAAATATCAACACGATATGTACCATCCATCGATGTCATTAACAACCATTTAATAAATATTGATGAGCCCATTAATCACAACAGTTGATCATGCAAAGCTTAAACAAATACCCAAAAATTCACAAACCACAGTCAATTTACAGCAATGAGCAAATGAACATGACTAAAAAAATGTAATCACAAGATTTAAGTGTAATGTGCATATATCATGTATACACACCCACGCACACATAGAGAGGGAGAAAGAGAGAGACGGAACAAACAGAATTACACGTTGGCATCTTCCCTTCCAAGAAGCTTGATTGGAGTCCCTGATCGTAGAGACATGAGATGAGCAGCTGAGAGCTCATCAGGATCGAGAATCTTACCAGGCCACCATGAGTCATTCTGTCGTCGAACCCAGACAATTGTTTCAACACTACAATCAACCACACCTGTTCCTGTTAGGGAAAATATATGATTCTTCAGAAGTAAATCAATCAATGGAAATAAAAACTAATGCGAAAAAATTAAATCAACAACGACACAAGAATTTTACGTGGTTCTCTCAATGTGAGGTACGTCCACAGAATCGAAATCCAATTTCACTATCAACCAAAGAGTTTCCAAACGATTACAAATGAGACACTAATAGTCTCACAAAATCACCCTTAGCAAGACCTCACCAAATAGGCAAACAAAAATCTTCGAAACAAAGTTAAAGAAAACCCAAATCAACGAACCGAATCAGCTTCAAAGTAAAGCCGAAACAAAAGCACAAAGCACTGGATTTGACTAAACCAAAAACCAAACAACATCACTATCACACACCCAAATTTGATTCCACCGAATAATGTATCAATTTTCCACAGCTGCTACACACTCTCTGGAAAATACAAAACAATACCAAATATATTGTAGACTCTTGGAATTTTTTATCAAACCCTAGCTACTACCAAGCTGAATATAAAATACCAAATGGACCTCTAAAAATTAGGTATAATATATTAAAAATATATTATAACCAACACCAAACCAAACTAAATATTTTAGTAAACCAATTGGGTCCCATACTCCAATAAGGAGGTATACCCAGCAATTCTCCCCCTACCGACTTAGGTGGAGAAATCAACCATACTCACCAAAGTTCGACACTTTAAATGTTTGTCCCTCGACAAAGTCTTAATCAACATATTCGAAGTATTATCATCTGTGTGAACCTTTTCGAGTTGTAATAATTTCGAATTTAACACATCACGAATCCAATGGTATCTCACATCAATGTGTTTCAATTTAGAATGAAAAGTGAAACTTTTATTCAAATGAATAGCACTTTGACTATCACAATAAATCACATACCTTTCTTTCTTCAAACCCAACTCTTGCAAAAAAAATTTCAACCATAACTCTTCTTTGCAAGCTTATGTAATGGCGATAAATTTACCTTCGGTAGTTGAGAGAGCAACATATTTTTGTAATTTAGATTGCCATGCCACAACTCCCCTTGTAAATGTCATCAAATACCTCGAAATAGATTTTCTAGAATCAACATCACTGGCCTTGTCAGAATCTATGAACCCATCAAGCATCGGCTTACCATTCCCAAAACACAAACACACTTTCGAAGTCCCTCGAAGATACCTTGGAATCCATTTTACCACTGCCCAATGTTCTTTACCCGGATTAGAGAGAAAATGACTCACCACACCAACGGCATGAGTAATATTTGGTCTTGTACAAACTATGGCGTACATCAAAGAACCAACCGTTGAAGCATAAAGAATTTTCTACATCTCTTCCTTATCTTTTTCACTTGTAGAACATTGATTCGAACTAAGTTTGAAGTGACCCGCAAAGGGACAACCAACCAACTTTGCTTTATCTATGTTGAATCTCTCAAGAACTTTTTCAATGTAGTTTTCTTAAGACAACCAAATCAACCCCTTTTTGTGATCATGAACAATTTTCATGCCAAGTATTTGTTTTTCAACCTGTTAATCATAGTGTAATCTTAACCCACAATTAACATGTCATCAACATAAAGCAAAAAAATAATAAATTTACCATCCAAAAAATTTGTCACAAACACACAATGGTCTGAAATGGTTTTAGAAAACCATTATTCATCATGAAAGAGTCAAATTTTTTGTATCATTGCCGTGAGGCTTTCTTGAGGCCATACAAACTTTTTTTCAATTTTCAAACAAATTTTTCTTTCCCTTTCTCTACAAAACTTTCCGATTGCTCCAGGTAAATTTTTTCTTCAAGGTCACCATGAAGAAATGCAGTCTTCACATCAAATTGCTCAACTTCAAGGTTCATACTTGCGGCCATGCCAAGTACAACACGAATATAAGACATCTTCACAACTGGCAAGAGAATCTTGTCCCAGTCAATACATTTCTTTTGCCCAAAGCCTTTCACAACAAGGCGTGCCTTGTATCATAGATTCTTGCCATCATTCTTCAATTTGAAGACCCACTTATTTTTCAAAATTTTCCTCCCCTTAGGCAACTTCACCAGATCATAAGTATGATTTTTAAGTAAGGAATTCATTTCCTCTTTCATGGCCTTTTTCCAAACACCTTTATTTGCATGCTTAATTACTTCTTGGTAGCTCTCGGGCTTCCCTTGATTGGATATCAACACAAATTCATTGGAAGAATACTTTTTCAAAGGTTGTTGGTCCCTTGTAGATTTCCTGAACTCCAGTTGTAGTGGCGATTTTTGAGTTGGATGCTCTTTCTTAATTTCGGGCTCAACTTCATTAGGATTAGCATCATCCTCTACATCTTCAATAGGTGGTTGCCCATCTCCCCCAATTTCATCATCCACCAAAGATGAAGGAGATGGAGCTATGTCAATGAGATCACTACTTTTACGCTCCAGTTGATCACCTTTGCCAAAGTCTTCAATTGTTTGGTCTTCAAAAAAATACAACATCATGGCTTCAAATGACTTTCTTGTCAACCAGATCCCACAATCTATAACCAAATTCATCATGCCCATAGCCAAAAAAAATACATTGTCTTGACTTGCTATCAAGCTTAGACCTCTCATCTTTTGGAATGTGAACAAAAGCTCGGCAACCAAACACTCTCAAGTGCTCATAAGACACATCCTTACCGGTCCAAACTCTTTCTGGGACATCACCATTCAAAGGATAGGAAAGCGATAAATTGATCACGTCAACCGCTGTCCTCATTGCCTCACTCCAAAAGGATCTTGGCAATTTAACATGTGAAAGCAGACACCTTATTCTTTCCATAATGGTGCGGTTCATTCTCTCGACAATGCTATTTTGTTGAGGAGTCTTCTTAATTGTCTTTTGGTGCCAAATACCTTGGCTACGACAATACTCATCAAATGACCTAATGTATTCACCACCATTGTCTATTCGGATGCACTTCAATTTATGCCCTGTTTCTCTTTCAGCCATGGCTTGAAAATGTTTAAATACATCTAGGACTTGATCTTTAGTTTTTAGTATAAAAGTCCAAACTTTCCTTGAATAATCATCAATGAAAGTAACAAAATATAGTGCACCACTATGTGTTCTAATTTTCAAAGGACCACAAACATCCAAATGAATCAACTCCAAAACATTTTCTTTTCTAGAAGCAACATTTTTATGAAAAGAAACCCTATGTTGTTTACCTGCCAAACAATGAACACAAGTTTTAAGATGTGTACCTTTCAAATTGGATAAAAGCTCTTTCTTGAACAAAACTTGCAGTCCCTTTTTACTCATGTCCCCAAGCTGCTTGTGCCATAATTCGGTAGAAGGATCATCTTCAAGTGCATTGTCAACACCTTCACAAATTTTTCCTTGCATCGAATAAAGTGTGTGAGTCTTCTTACACTTAGCCACCACCAAAGAACCCTTTGTGAGCTTCCATATTCTATCACCAAATTTGTTGTTGTAGCCTTCATCATCTAGCTTTCTGATAGAGATCAAATTCAGACGAATGTCGGGAACATGCTTCACATCTTTAAGCAACAACTTGTAGCCCAAATTTGTTTTCAAGCAAACATCATCCATGCCTATAATCTTGGACAAACCTTCATTACCCATTTGAACACAACCATAATCTCCTTTGGTGTAGGTAGTGAAGAAATCAACTCGAGAAGTCACATGAAAAGAAGCATCGGAATCAATCACCCAATTGCTCTCTCGGCCCACAAAATTGATACAATCATCTTCACAAACGATCATGAAATCATCGATAGTAACCGCTGTTGTGTCTTCTTACTTCTTATCCACACTTTTATCATGCTTTTTCTCCTTGTTCTTGAGCTTTCGACATTCTTGCTTCATATGCCATTTCTCATGGAAATAATGGCACTCAATGTCTTTATTTGAAAATGAACCATTTTTTGATTTGTCATGGCTTTGATCACGACAATGAGGAGTCTTATTCCTTCCCCTTATTTTGCTTTGGCCTCTCATAACAAATGCTTCTAGATGAGAGGAACTCGCTCATTCTCTCTAGTTTCTTCATTAAATAAGCTACTAGTGACTTGGCTCATTGCGACAGCTCCATCAGGCGTTGAATTACTAACCGTCACAACCAAAGTGTCCCAACTTTCAGGCAAAGAATTAAGTAGCAACAAAGCCTGCAATTCATCATAAAAAATAATTTTCATAGAAGCAAGTTGGTTAACAGTACTCTTTATTTCATTCAAATGTTTCGGAATGTGGCTGCCATCTTAATATTTTATATTAACCAACTTACAAAACAGAAAAACTTTATTTGTGGCTGATTTTCCATCATAAAGGCCTTATAATTTTTTCTATAAATTATGTGCTGAAGTTTCAGTAGCAATATAATGAAACACACTGTCATCGATCCATTGATGGATAACACCAACGGCTTTTCGATTAAGCCTCTTCCATTCATAATCTTTCATACCATCAGATTTGCCACTATCACCCTCAATAGGCCCATACAAATCTTTACAAAATAATAGGTCATCTATTTTAGTTTTTCAAGTTACCCAATTGCTTCCATTGAAGCTAGACATAGGACCCATATTCCCCTCCATTAATTTACACAAATAAATAAACTCAAATAAACCGTAAGCTCTGATACCAGTTGTTAGAAAAAATATATGATTCCCTACAAGTAAATCAATCAATGGGAATAAAAATCCGAACTGCCCATCTCTCTTTCTCTCTGACTGATCTCTTTTGCCTCTTTGTCTCTAACCCTAGCTGCTCTACAAATTTTGCTCTACAGATTCTATCTCTTTGCCTTTTTGTCATGTTTCCTTATTTCTTTTGTTTCATAATATAAAAACAGGTGGAGGAGGAGTTTGCATAGTCTGGGTCAATATGGTTTAAGAGTAAAATAGAAACCATATAGCGGGTGGCAGATTGATAAAAATGTTACTAGAGATTGTCATTTTTCTTACAAAAAACTGGCGGTTCAGTTGGCAAATAATTGTGGTTTCAACTTGACAGTTCGGGCAGATTGATGATTTATAAAAAAAACATAATTCAAATTACAAAATTTGAATTAAAGAGTAAAAAGATCTAATTTATATATTAACGAAAATAGTCAAAATTAAAATAGATTTTCATTCATCTAATCTAGCATTAAACATTGACAAACTAGTAAACTAAAAGTTAATCTAATCATCAAACTTAACAATAATTTCAAGAATAAGAATTAAGTCTAGCGTCAAGAACTAGCAACAGTAGTTGATTCTGCAGTTGGGACTTGGATTGGTGTAAGAGGGTTGCGACCATCAAAACAATTATTACTTGTATTTCTCTAGTCTATTATCTAGTACAAAATAAAAAAATTTACAATGATGATAAGTAAAAATATTTAAAGCTGAGAAAGCCTGTTTCAAATTAATTTTCAGCAATATTATGGATTGTGTTTTTAAATATTATGGACTTGGAATGAATTGTGTTTTTGCTTTTTAAGCAGTTGATTTAATTATTTAATCCACATAAATGTCAAACTTCAAGAATTAGAAGCTCTTTACTCCATTTATTGACTAAAATCACTACTAATCCATGGCAAATCTTTCCTACAAAATGCACCATTTACAAGCTGCTGACAACTAAATAAAGCATGGTCAGCAGCCAAAATTATTCGTAAAACATCAAATCTAATTTAAAGAAAAAATTCTTGACTTTTTTGACTTCATGCAAAGGAAAATAAGGGTCTCAACTCAATTCTAATCTAAGATTCTGTTCAAGCCCAAGGCTTAGAAAAGCTTAAGAAAATAAATAATTTTCACCCAGAAACTGTTGAAAAAATTATGAAAAGCAGAATTAGTAGGTAATGGACCCAAAAATTATTCTTTATTTCTAAACTGAACAAAGAATAATAGGAAGAAGAGCACCGTCTTCTAAGGTTCCCTCACCCACATGAAGGTGGGTTTGAGTCCAAAAACAAACACTTTACGCAAACAGAGCCTGGTGCCCCAGGTTGATTATACCAACAAGAAGCTGTCTTTTCTGCATTTTAAATTTAATGGACATGTTACTTGCTACTCATATTCATTTAAAAAAGATGGCACTTTTGTATTTTAGGTTGCACTCCCAAAACACACATTTTGACCATGTGTGTCCACATCTCACATTAGGTTAACAGGAGGATATCCAAGCTCACCACAGAACTAGAAGAAGAAAGAGAGAGAGGAAAGAGAGAGAGAGAGAGAGAGAGAAAATAGTCATGTACCGATGAGCAGAGAGCAACGACGGTGAGTGGAGAGCAACAAGGGCGAGGGCAGTGCCGATCGACAAGGCGAGAAGGAGGAACAAGAACAAAGAGCAACGGCAATGATGAATGAGATAAGATGTTTGGGTGTCAATTAGGTTTGATTAAGAAATTATTTCGTGTGTGTGTCTGTGTGTGAGTGTATATACATTTGGTGTGAGTATATGTAAACTTGGGGGCCGGGTCGGCTTATTAGGTGGGTTAGCATTTTCAAACTGCTACCCGCCACTGCTGGAAGCCCAAACCGCCCGCTAGAAATGAAAAAATGCGCGGTTCGGTGTAGTTTGGAGCGATTTTAACGGTTTTGACGGTATTGTGCACAACCTTAGGTGGAGTAATGAAGTAAAGCATGGATAGTTGTGTACAAAAAATTTATTGATTTGTTTATAAGTAAATTTGTTCACATTTTAAATAAGAAAATAGATATCAATTTTGGTCCTTATATTTTTATTTAGATCAATTTTAACTTTTAATAAATTTTGTGTCAATTCGGTACAATTTATGATACCGTTCACTTTGCTTAGCTACACTTTTCCAATAACACTTTTCAGAAAATTATACTTTCTTGTTTACTGTGTTTTTTTGTTTTACTGAATTTTTTAAATATTTTAAACATTTTTTTTTACTTTTTAGACATACCTAACATAAATATACCTAAAAAGTAAAAAATTTGTAAAAAAATGTTTTAAAAATTCACTAAATACCAAAAATACAAAAAAAAAATACAAGAATTCAATACATTTTTTGTATTTTCATGTATTTATTAATTTTTTAAAATATTTTTTCACAATTTTTTTACTTTTTAGATACATCTAAGTAAGGTGCATCTAAAAAAGTAAAAAAAAATATTTAAAATTTTAAAAATATTCACTAAAAATAAAAAAACAAGAAAATCGAAAAACTCAGTTTTCAGAAAACTTAATCCAAAAAACTTAAACCAAACACACTGGTTAGTATTTTTGACCAAAAATGATCACTGAAAATTAACTCACCGAGTTGAGCATATTTATTATTTTGCCTCTAAAAGAATGACATATGTCACTTACATACATATTTGTCATTAACAAATGCTAAAATTAGGGCAAATTACACTATTAGTCCATCTATTTTCGCTATTGTATTCATTTTAATTTTTGTAATTTCAATTGAATCGATTTTAATATTAATTTTTGTATTTTTTCTCAAATTGGTCCAATTGATAGGATGTTATATTGAGTTCAATTTATTTTTTGACATTAGATAGCTTAGAAAATTTTTAGCTTTGTGGCATTTCTCAAAATGCCATAAAATATTTGTTTATGACACTTTTCACTTAATACCATAAAAGTAACTTACGCCTACTTAGTTTAGTGATATTTTTTATAAAATGCCATTGCTACAAAATTTTAGTGACATTTTTTGATAAATGTCACGAAAATAATTTCTTGTGTCATTGTTTTATAAAATGCCTTAAAATTAATACTATTAGATCACATTTTTGTTGTAGTGATGTAGCACTTCTTTGTTGAAATGTCATTAAAACTTTTATGTTTGTAGCTCTATGGTATTTTTCTAAAACATGCCACAAAATATTCTTTTTGTAACATTTGTTAAAAACATGCCACTAGTATAGTGCCATTAAAGTGTGTTTTTATTGTAGTGCGTACGCCTTTGAAATTAGTTGTGTCATGTAATTTGTTCAAAATAGTAAGAAAAATTAGTGTTTTGCTATAGTTTAAGTTGTTTAAATTCTGAAAAAAAAAAAACTTTTTTCCATCAAATTAGTTTTAACAACAATTGATTTGTATAATCATCTCTAATTGAATCACATAAACAAAAATTAAAAACTTTAAAAATTAAATAGATGAAATTAATAATTTAAAATTGAAATAAAAAATTAATAATAATTTCAGTAATAAAAGTGAAATTAATATTTTTAAAACAGCATTGCATTGATTGATGACATCAAGTAATAGTTAGGGTTGTAATTATGGCTCGTCCCGAGCTTGGGCCAGCCATGGCGGGTCTCACGGTTCCCGCCTCTTTGGTGGGGTAGGGGTCAAAAAGTCAGAATAGAGACTATCGTCGGGCCTGAAGGACTTTTTTTTTTTTTTTTGAAAAAATGAACGATAAATATTATATACTAGTAGTTTAGTTAAGATTAATGAGATGTTTGGTTATGTTTCATGTGTGGTGGTATTTGAACTTAACTATGTATGACTTGTGTTTTTTTTGTTATGAACTTATGACTAACAAATTATGAAATTATGTAATTTTTTTCTTTTGAAATGAATAACTTTATATATATATATATATATATATCAAAATGAAACTTTCAATATTACAATCATTAAATTAAATATATAACATTTATTGAATGAATAATTTTTATTTCAAAATGAAATAAAATATTACAAAAATTCATATCATTAAATAAAATAAATGTAGATTATTGATTATGGTAGAGCAATTGCATCACTATAAGTCAAGTATATCCCAACTATGTTAGCACCTACCAGCTTACCAATCATTTGCATTATACTCTACCTCAATAATCTAATAAAAAAATAACGAAATGAAATAGTGAAAAACAAATTGTTGATCAATCAACGGAGGAAGCAGACAATTTACTCGCGTTGCCAGAGGATGTCATTCAAATCGTTTTGAATTCTCTTATTTTCACTATAATCTTGTCTTCTCGTAAGCATATACATATGATCTCTGGATATCATCAGTGCCTCAAACATTTAGGGTGAAAGCCTCCTGCGGTAATTGCTCAACACCCGTCCACTTGTACAAAAATTATTTCCGAAGCAACTGTAGAAATAGGAATAGTTAATATATCACGGGTCATCTGTGAAACCACATGTCATATAGTCTCATTTTGTTTCTACCAATCTAAAATGTCAAAATTATCAAAATCATCCACTGATAAACTTTTCAAATAACGTTGTAATTCAGAACTACTTACGCTTGTATGTTGAGATATTCTTCTACTTTTTATTACTGAAAAAACACTTAATCTCCCACCCCGAGATAAGGCTACTGGTGTAGTGTGTGTAGGTATATTTGCAAATGCAGATGCCCTGTATTTTTCAAATAATGTTTTGCATGTTTGCATAATAGGGGCAATTTGTTTTTGATCAGCAAAATTACATTCTAAAAATTATTGTAACCAATTTCTTTACACCTAGAATCAATTATTATGGTTAAATCTAAAAGATGAGACAATGAATCAAAATATTTATCAAATTTTTCTTTCATTGATGTAATAATGATTATATAATATTCATTATTTATATATTTTACGAAAATTTTAATTATTTCTGTTAATATATGCAAAAAAAAGTGAAGTAGGAATATCTATATCTAAGAAAATAATTTTGTTACAGTATCAAAAACATTTAAATTTATTTTCTACAAGGCTGCTTGACGTCAATTAAGTTATGCGGAAGTCAGTACTTCTCTTATTGTTGTTATTGCAAAAAATAAATATATTCACCATGTTTGTTTCCAGTTTTTTCAAAATATTTTTCAGAAATTCTACTTTCTTATTTTTCGTATTTTTTTTTGTTTTTACCGATTTTTTTTAATATTTTAAGCAATTTTTTTTTTTAAATTTTTAAACACACCTAACATAAAGACACTTAAAAAGCATAATTTTTGTGAAAAAATCTTAAAAAAATTCACTGAATACCAAAATATACACAACAAAAATAAAAATAAAAATTCAATATATTTTTTGTATTTTTGTATATTTATTAATTTTTTAAAATATTTTTCCCAAATATTTTACTTTTTAGATATATTTAAGTGAGGTGCATCTAAAAAAGTTTTAAAAATGCATAAAATTTCTAAAATATTCACTAAAAAAAAACATGAAAAATAAAAAACTCAATTTTGCAGAAAATTGAATTCAAAAAACTGAAACCAAACACACTGATTGTTTTTCTTTGTTTACAAGCTCTTTTTAACATATTATACATTGAATTCCATCTACTGTTTATATCTAAAATTAATTTTTTAAATGCATACATTCTCGTTGACAAATTTTTCTGTATTCCGAAATTCAATTAGTAAAAGACATAATAGTAACAACAACATTTTTTATTAACAGTAGAGAAGTCTCATATACATACATAACTTCTTTAACAATCAAGTTTAAAATATGGACACAACAACGAACATGAAATAAATCACCAACAACACGTAATTCTAAAATTGATTTCAAATAGGTTAAAGTCTGATTGTAATATGTTGCATTGTTTAAACTAATGGTAAATATTTTATTTTGCTAAGTCCATTCATATATTACATTTCTTATTTCCATACCAAATGAATGACCAGTGTATGAAAATTCAACTAATCTAAATGAAATAATTGTTTTATTTAATTTTCAATCATTATCAATAAAATGTGCAGTGATACATTGATATTCTAAACTATTATTTAACCATATATCAGATATTAAACAAATGCTTCCATTTATTTTTTAAATATGTCAAATAATTCACTTTTAATATTCTCAAATTTCTTTAAAATCTTATTTCTAGTATTATTTTTTGAAAAACTTTGATATTTCGGTGTAAAACTTTTATGAATTATTTGGGCAAAATCGAAACATTCACTAATAATAAAAGGTTGTTTATTTTTAATATATAATCAATTACAAAATTTTGTACATATATAAGATTATATGAAAATGTTTGCAAATGACTAGTTGATGAAACCCCTAATTGCATTTGACTTCTAATATCAAGCTGTTGACTTTATAAATGTCTGTTAGCATGCCTTTTTAGATGAGTATGTAATACTTTTACAGATGTATCACTAAGTAAATGTGCACAATATTTACATTTTACTTTAAATGTAATTGTACCATCAAGATTATTTATAGACATTTTTTCAAAATATTATCAAACACTACTAGTTGTGCCCCGAGATGATAATTCAGTTGTTGGAAGAGGGATATTAGGTACATTAGAAAAAGAATCAACAGATTCATGTTGTGTAGTATATACATCAATATCGACATAAATATTAAGAATATTACGATCCATAGTAATGTAAGTAAAATAATATATAAGAACTAATAATTAATTTAAATAATGAGTAACTACAATAAGTAAACAATAACAACTAATACATATTAACAAATAATTAATGTAAAAAAATGAGTAACTAATAAATTTAATTAAACTAATTAATGTTAATGTGATAAAAGTTTCTTCTTGCGCAATTACAATTACTATTTAGGAATGAGATTTCAAAATTAATTGAGAGAGTTGAGAATTGTGAGAGATTGGGAATTTGAGAAAGAGAATTGTTTGTGAGATTTATTTTGAAAGAGTAAGAATATTTATAAATATTTGAGAGGATGGGATGAATTTGTAAATAAATAAATAAAAAATGAGCCATTGTGTTTAATGGTCATATAACCATTTCAATTTTTTTTACTGTTAGTTTGCGGTAGCAGACATTTAAATTATCAATAATGATAGAGACCATTAATTTTGGAGCTTTAAAAAGATCACTAATGATAAGACACTCAATAAATTAAAAAAAAATACAACATCAATGTCAAAATATCAAATCATTCATAATAGGACCCACTGTCACATCATTAATAATAGCACTAATTAGTGCACTCACTCATTTTCCTTAAATTATTATAAAAAAAAAAAATCCGTTGGCATGGGACAGCGCATCGCATCGCATCGCAACGAAATGAGTATTTAATTTAACTCTTTTTTTCATTTCAAGTTGCAGTAAAATTTATTTATTTATTTTTTTTATTTTGACCATTGGCAATATGACAGAAAGGCAGGTGGGCTGCTAGGCTGGGCCGTTCGCAAGGTGCACAATTTTTTTGGGCCGGGTTTATAGGACGGCCAGGTTTCAAAATGACGTCCCAACTCGGGACCCTGAGCTCACCTCAGACCACGGACGAATTTCGAACCACTTACGGGTCTCAATCCATTTTTATATCCTTAATAATAGTATCATGTGATGTGATGGCTGTATGGCACCAACCAAATAGGAACAGGAAAAGCAAGCCCAGGTATTTATTATGGCAACAAACATTGGGTTTGAATTGAAGTTGAACTTATTACTGGCACCAAACACCATTTATGAAACCAACCTGTCACTTGTTAATTACTTTGCCAGGAAGACTGAAAAACATAAATGATAAAACAAAGTAATGAAAAATTCTATTTACACATAAAATTTATATAAAATAATTTTACAAAAATAATGTGTTAAATTCATTTTTATAAATTTTTTTATTTTAAAGTAAAAGATTCATATTGAATTATATTATTTTGGGTAATTTTTTTTATTTATGTAGCATTACTCACAAATAATTTATAATTAATATAAGGAAATAGAGAAAAATGGAGTTTAAGGCATGGGGTAATGATATATAAACGAAAAATATATACTCAAAAAAAATATACATAATGATGTATTGAGTTGTCAGTTTATCACTTTAAAGGGTCCGTTTGGCAAGTTAGTTTCAAGTTATTTTAGTCACAAAAGACAAAATAGACTATTTTAACCATAACAAACAAAACATCACATCCAACTCATAATTATTACGCTATTTTCTCACAAAAAAGTAAAAAAAACCTAAAAATCATTTCCAAATCAAGCTTTTTAGCCCAGTCTAAAATAGCCAAAAAAATCAAAAAGTCAAAAAACCAACTCACTACCCAAACGGAGGCTTTATAACTTAAAATTTATTAAGATGTATTTTAAGATGCACGGCACATACATTTTTTAAAAAATTTATTAAAATGTACATGTCAAATTTTTTTAATTAATAAATGTGCAGTAAATATTTTGACATGTAAAAAATTCTTAATTCTTTAGACATCACATGTATTTTTTAGTTTTAAAAATATATAAATAAAACAGTAATTTTGTTTAATATTTTAACATAAATATTTTTAAAATTTTCAATTATACAAGACTAGAGTTATATTTGCAAATTATTTTAAAGAATTTCTAATTTTAAATTAGATATGGATTAGATATGTCTAAATTTCTTTTTTGACTGTCTGTATAAAGATTTTTAAATTCTAAAATTATAGATACAGTTCAATGAGCCAATATTTCTATGCAAGGTGTATTTCATAATATTTAAAAAATAAAAAAATTAAATTAATGCTATGAACCTTTCATATTAAAATTATTTTTTACTTAACGTATAGTATAAATAGATAGATGTGATTTTCACGTTTCAAACAAGATTAGTCACAATTTAATAAATGATTGGGTTTGGTACTCACAAGAGCTTTTTTAAAAAAATTATCAAAATCACTATAATAATTTATTTTATTAAAAATAAATATAATCTTATTATACAAATACACATGTCTAATTAACATTTAACTTTTATATAAATAATTTCAAGAAAAACTTCTACAGACATATGGCGGATCAACAACCCCAATTATCCTTTAATAAATAGTTCCATATCGGTGGGTTAATTGTCAAACAATGAAGTTTTTATTTGAACAAAAACATCAATGAAGGTTAAATACAAAATGTAGTATATTACAAAAGCACTAAATATGGAAAAATTTCGAGACATGTTTCGATGATTCAAACTGTTCACATTTTAAATTATATTGAATAAAACATAATTACAAAAAATTAAGTTGGTCGGATATCGTTAACCCTTTTATCTACTCACACTTGTATTCAATTTTACACTTCAAATTGTCATTTATTTTTATAGATACAACTGCAATTCGATAAAATTGTTAACAATATCCGATTAACTTAATTTTTTATAGGTATGGTATATTCAAATGTACTCTAAAATGTAAACGATTTGAATTATTGAAATGAGTTTTGAAATGGGCTCATATGGTTACACAACAGTGGCTAGCTAAAACCCCTTTATTGAACTCTTGTTTAGTGAAAATGATAACCCAATTTATTTTGCTTCATAAACTCTCTAAGGAGAAGGCGCATAATTGAGAAAAGACATAATAATTTTTTTTTCTTGGACAATATTGCCCATACATATATATCTCACAAAACTTTTTTGATAAGGAACACTTCTATTTTATTTTATACAAGTTTAAAAATGTTGTGTATGTTTATTTTTGATTGATTCATCTAGTATGTATTCTATTTTTTGTAACAGTAAAATGTTACTGCGAATTAGAGTGACATATTACTATTTATGTCAATTTCGACAGTATTTTTTTATTTTTCATTTTTCATATGGATTTTGTTTGATAGATCTTAATGAGAGAATTTTAAAAATATTAATTTTATAAAAAATTGACATGAAAATCAAAAGTTATATTATTTTAAAATTTAAAATATTAAATTACTCGCTAAATATATTTTGCTGATAATGGTATATGTTTGATTTTTCAATTTTTTTTTTTATATTAATTCTTAATATATTAAAATTTTATTATGAATGAGTTTTGATTAAATCTCCCATTACCTAAATATGTACAACTACTCCCACTTGTATGGGAAAATAGTAAGTTGTCAAAAATTAAATAGTTATTTTTATATAAGATCAAAACACCCTTGTTGCTTTTTTTCCCATTTTAATTTTTCATTTCCTTTTTTTAAAAAACTAAAAACATCATCTTTTTTGTATTTATTTTTATCAAATTAATTTCTAATTTTTTTAAATAAATTTTAAAAATTCAACAAAACAAAAATAATTTTCAACTAAAGTTCTTTGTAATTTGGATTAACTTGTTATAAAAATAATTAAAGGTACAGCGTACATAAAATTTTTTAAAAAATAAAAAATAAGAGAGAAGATAAACGGATGACAATTGGATAATCATTTACCGTAAAGGTTTGCTGGACTCTCACATGATAATTTTAGTATTGTTTTTAATTTTAATTTTAATTTATATATAATTTAAATTATTAAAAGAAACCCAAAAGGAATTCAAAATAAATCAAATTAGACCGTCCAATTAGGATACTCAACTAAAAACTGTCCACACCAAAACAAAGCTTTATTACTTCCCTAACATGATCCTAAATGCAATCTCTACCTATGCACTATTTTAAAAAGATGGTTAAAATTTATTTTTTAATTTTTAATTTATTTTAAATCATATTATTTTTTATATTTTTTAAAAAAAGTCAAAAAATTTAACATTTAATTATCTTTTCAAAACAATTCTAAACTAAGAATTATTTTGAAAAAATAATTAAAAAATATTTTTTTATTTTTTTATTTCTTTATATATATATATATATATGTATAAATAGATAAAAAAATATAACTCAAAATAAATTAAAAAAAAAAAAGTCAAAAATTAATTTTAGACCTCTTATCAAAAGAGGACTTATGAAAGTCCAACCAAGAGAAGTCCAATCCAAGGGTTGAATTTTATAACACTCAAAAAATAATGAAAGGACATCAGATCCAAGCACAACACACATCTCAATGAACAAACCAACGGTGTAGATCAAATGGGCCCAACAATTTTTGCAGCAGGTTCCTTTATTAGGGGGTGGTAATCAACTCCTAGCATGAACCACCGTCCGATCACGCTAGATTTTCAAAATCATTAATTATCATTTAATCACTGGGATGGAAGATGCCTGGGTCTAAAAAATTTCGCATTCCCTCGGTTCTAAAATAATAATTTTTTTTAAAAAAATTATTTTTTTATTATATAATTATTACATTTTAAAAAATTTATTTTTTAAAACTTATTCTTTGATAATATATTTTTTTGAAAATATTAATTGTTATAACTATACTTTTTGTATTGTTAATGAATTTAAAAGAAAGATAGAATAAGAAATTTTATAGCATTTGAGTCTTTGATTTTTAAAAATAAATTAATATTTTAGAATAATGAAAAATAAAATAAAAAATTAATATTTTAAGATAAAAGAAAGATAATATATAATAATGTTATTAAATATCAATTATTGATTAATTATATAGTCAGTTATATAAGATTTATCACTTTTATCACATTATGAATATTTATACTATATATTAAGTAAAATGAGATTTCTTACCCTCAAAGCCTGTGGGAGCTCTAACATGCCAATCTTAATATTCTAATTTTTTGTTTTTTTTTTTAAAAATTAACCTCAGTATTTATTAATTTCTCTCAACCCATAAGATTTTTTGACTTCTCTCATAATTACTGCAACACCTTTTCCAAAAGAAATAGTTTGTATACTAAAAAAAATTTAAAACAAATATAAATATCTATATCTATATCTATCTCTAACCCATAAGTTTTGTGGGAGTTCCAATATCTTAATATAAATTTCTTGATTAAAAAAATATATATATTAGCATTTATTAATTTCTCACAACCCCAAGCCTTATCCTTATAATAACACTTTAATGCATTAAGAATAAGGCCTCGTTTGGGAACAGGCTAATTTAGTAATTTTTTGGCTATTTGGCTAAAAAAGTAGGTAAAAAAAACTTATATGTTTGGGATGACTTTTTGGCTAATTACGAAAAGATGTGCAAAAAATAGAGAGAAAAGAGAATCTTTGACTTTTTAGTATGAGTTGTTGGCTTTTTGGCTAAAAAAGTAACTTTTTGACTTTTTGGCTAAAAAGGTAACTCCCCAAACATGGCCTAAGTATAAAAAAAATTCATTGAAAAGTCCAACACATATGAATTCCTTGAAAAATCTCAACACATATGATTATTATCCCTCATAATAACACTTTAATGCATTAAGAACAAGTATAAAAAAAAATTCTTGAAAAGTGTAATACATATGATTATTATCAAAATATTAAACTTTAATATAATATAAAAAAACAAGACATTTAATTCATTGAAAAGTCCAACACATATAATTATTATCAAAATATTAAACTTTAATATAGTATAAAAAAGAAAAAAAGAAGAAGACATTTAAAAAAAAAAAGATATTTAAAAATCACAATTCACATATATATTCCCTGATCAGCATTTATTACATTTTTTTTCAATGCACGTGTCTTTCCACATGCCTACATTTATTAATTTGATCAAAATTTTCTAATCAGCATTTAAAATCTCTTCATACAAATAAATATAGATACAACTCGTGCACAATTACTACAGTACCATTTTCAACTTCTCTCATACATTATGGTTAGTGATAAAATTGTTAAATTATTTTTATAAAAAATTTTAAAAAATATAATTTATATATTAAAAAAAATTTAAATATTTTTAATTATTCCGTACATAGCACGGGTGATAGGCTAGTATTTTTGAACGCCAAATATAAATCGGAATAGTCTTCAAAAGTTTATAAATACGCCATCGTTTTCGTGCTTTCTCAATCATTACTACATTAGAATTACTACTCTCACGTCCCATTTGAACACGTGCCTCACACGGTCCAATCATAAGAGTATATAAAGTTAAGAAATTACACTATATCATCAGGAATAATATTATGGGTCCGTTTGGCAAGCAATGTTGGGGTTAAAATACTCACAAAAGATAAAATAAGCTATTTTAGTCCCAACAAATAAAATATCACATTCAACTCATAATTATTACACTCTTCTCTCACAAAAAAAGTCAAAAAAGTCAAAAAATTAAAAAATTCTTCCCAAACTAAGTTTTTTAGCCCAGGTTAAAATAGTTAAAAAAGTCAAAAAACCAAAAAATCAACCCACTTCTCAAACGGAGGCTATATGTATTAATTTAGTGTAGTAACTAATATATTATCAATGTGAATCTCAACCGTCGTAAACCTAAAAAATTATGCACACATTACTATAACCTATTTTGATAATTGAATTAAAAGTTATATTTTTAATTTTTTTGGCTTTTTAAAATCCGTCACTTTTTTATTTTTTAAAAAATATTCTTTTTAAAAAAAGAGTTAAAAAATTAGTTTTTAACTAACTTTCTAAAACAAGTCTGTGTTATTTGATGCATCTTAATTAGTTGACATTTTTTTAAAGTATGTGTTAAACTATTTTATATAATTTTTATTTATAGCTTATTAAATAAAATAAATTCAATAAGTTATAAAAATGAATTTCTTAAGAATGGAGAAATTGTGCTTTTTATTATTTATTTATTATTTTTACACTTCTGCTTTCTGATTATTAAATACTTCATTGAGAATTAGTTTTTTTTTTTAATTTTTTTTGACCTTTTGAATTTTTGAGGTTTTGTATGAGGTGAATAAATTATGAATTATTGAAATGTTTGACATATTATTAATATTTTGACTTTTTAATTTTTTTGTATAAATTACACTGGCACCCCTAAGGTTTGGTCTAATTACATTCCACCCTGACGTTCTGAAAATTACATTCACACCCCTGTGCTTAATAATTTTATTTCACAAACCCTCATACTTATATAAAATGCAACAACTCTTAGTTAAAAAAAACAGAAAAAATTAAATTGAAAAAAAAAGTAAAGCAAAGGAAATGAAAAAAAAAAAAAACAAGGGAAGCAAAGGAAAGTAAGAAAAGAGAGAGTGCATGAGTTTAATGTCTTCATTTCGCCTAAATAATTACAATGACAGGAGGTTAGTGTAATTTCCTAAACGTCAATGAGTGATATGTATTAAATTTAAATTTTAAGGGGTGTAAGTGTAATTTATTCAAAAATTTTACATCACTTTCTAACGATTTTAACCAAAAAGTCAAATTGTCAAATGTGGCCAAAGTTTTAGCTTACAAGATGATACAAACTCTCCCACTCCTCAACTTGTTCATAAAAAATTTCAATTTATTTCAATTATTTTTATCCAAATAACTATAATAAGAACTTTTGGCACAAACTTATTAACATAATTTTTTAAAATAAATTTTAAAAAATTATAAACAATTCATATAAAGTTATAAACGAGCTGACTAAAGTCAACTACTAATTTTTTCAAACTTGACTTGAAAATTTATCGAATTCCAAAATATATTAAAAAATAATTTATTTACATAACAAATAGATTTGTGTCGAGTTTTTATGAAGTCTTACATAAATTAAGTTTTAATAACTTTTTTTTTTATTTTTTTATAATGCATATAAATTTATTAAGTTGGGCAATAAATTACTATTCCAACTCAATTTATTTATTTATTTATAAATTTAATAAGTTTTAAAATTTATTAAAACTTGACTTGTAACAAATGTCAATTCTAGATAACTTTTACTCAAATTAATTATTGTCTTTTGTGAAAACCCTAAAACCCTTCTACTTGTCTCTCTATATTTTCCTATAGAGGAGAGGAAGACCACGATAGTTTATTCACTTTTTCGTATTCTCTCTCCTCTCTCCTTTTCTTTGATCCTCTCTCAGATTTATTAACTCGGATTATTGTTTTACCTTCTCTATTTTTAAGCTCAAAACTTTAAGATTTGATTTTGCTAAACGGAGGTGGAGTTTTAGATTTCCAGTTGAAAGTTAAGGAGTAATAGAATTTTGAATTTGATAACGGCTTGGATCTAGTTTTTTTTTTATTTGTTTTTCTTAATTTTTAATTTATTGATGTAGTAATCCTTTATGTGTGAAAATTTGATTTTCTACCTTGTGGGGGCCTTTGTTTTCTTTTGCAATAGAGGCTTAGGCCATGTTTATTTAGCTTCTTAAAAAAGAGGATTGAATTAATAATCTGTGAGCCCATCAAAACTATATTTGGTCGTGTTAATATATTATAAGACTATGATTAGTCCAATTAGACTACCAATCTCCCGGGGTGGGATTAACATACTCATTGGGGGAGTTGGGATTGTTCCAATCCCCCTTAGATTGAAAATAGAAGACAATTTTTAATATTATTATGTTTTAAATAATTTATTAATGAAAGAAATATTTAAATTTTTTAATAAATACTAAAAAAATACGATTTTTTTTTTATATTTAGTGAATTTTTAAGTGATTTTTAAGAAAAATTTATATTTTTTAGAACATAAAAGAATAATAATACTGAAAATTAAAAAATAGTAATTTTATATATTAATACTGTCTATAGCATTACTAGTCTCTTCCTATTTCTTCAATCTAATATTATCACATTAATAATCTCTTCACTCAATCCTACCACACCCTTAGAGCGAAACAAACATGGCCATAGATCATTCTTTCTATAGAGATTATTTATTATTATTATTTTTTTAAAGAGTATCGTTATTCAGGCCCAAAAGTTAGACTTATTTTCTAAACCCAATGATGTGT
Source organism: Camellia sinensis (assembly GCF_055761805.1). NCBI lineage: Eukaryota > Viridiplantae > Streptophyta > Magnoliopsida > Ericales > Theaceae > Camellia > Camellia sinensis. The sequence goes on from NC_138970.1 coordinate 155,260,809, forward strand.
TAAGAAGATGATTAATTAATAATTATATATCAACTAATTATCTTTTTGACACAACACTAAATTTAAAAAATGAGTCTAAAAAATAAACTTGTGTATCAATATTTTTTTAATTTTAAATCTTATAATACTATACTAAATTATTTCTTTTTTTTATATATTATTATTATTATTTTTATTTTTGTCTCACAAGATTGTACATGTGACTTTACGGCACCACGAATGTACCCATGCAACCACCATCACAGGATTCCTACCTCTAAATTTTGAGAACACATGCACGCAGAGACAAATGATGCGGGATTCCAGCCTGGCACCAGCTCAACTCAATTTTGCCAAAAATACTCCTTGTTTGTTTCACGTTCCACACTCCAAAAATCCCCATGCCACACACATACTAAACTCAGACACAGACACACACACAGACACACACCACCTGGTCCACCTCTCTATCTTATCTCACCACCGATCATCACCACCACCATGCCACCGGACCTCCACTCTCTCACCACCACCATCCTCCTATTCCTAGCCCTCAATTTAGCCGCTACGGTGGCATTAGCGGCGACAGTTTCTACAACCGTCGTCGCAGACCTCCCGGAATTCCAAGAAGCCCCGGAATTCCGAAACGGAAAAGAATGTAACCACCACAACCCCTCCATAATCCACATAGCCATGACCCTCGACACCACCTACCTCCGCGGCTCCGTCGCCGGAGTCTTCTCCGTCCTTCAACACGCCACCTGCCCTGAAAACATCGTCTTCCACTTCCTCTCCTCCACCACCACTCACCGCCGTAACTCCGCCGATCTCCGCCGCACCATCCTGACCACCTTCCCTTACCTCTCCTTCCACCTCCACCACTTCGACACAAACCTCGTTAAAAACAAAATCTCGTCCTCCATCCGGCGCGCCCTCGACCAACCCCTGAACTACGCCCGCATCTACCTCGCCGACCTCATCCCCATTTCCGTCAATCGCATAATCTACTTCGATTCCGACCTCATCGTGGTCGACAACATAGCCAATCTGTGGTCTATCGACCTCAAATCCCACGTCCTCGGTGCCCCCGAGTACTGCCACGCCAATTTCAGTTCCTATTTCACCAACAAATTCTGGTCCATACCCATTTTCTCAACAGTCTTCTCAAATCGAAACCCATGTTATTTCAACACGGGTGTGATGGTAATCGATCTTCAAAAATGGAGACAAGGGAAGTACACTGAGAAGCTTGAGAATTGGATGAGATTACAGAAGAGGTATAGGATCTATGAGTTGGGTTCTTTGCCTCCATTTTTACTGGTTTTTGCTGGGAATGTGGAGAGCATTGAGCATCGATGGAATCAACATGGGCTCGGCGGAGACAATGTTCAAGGGTTGTGTAGAGATCTGCACCCTGGTCCGGTCAGTCTGTTGCATTGGAGTGGGAAAGGGAAGCCATGGCTAAGACTTGATTCCAAGAAACCTTGTCCGTTGGATAGCTTGTGGGCACCGTACGATCTGTTCCGTCATGCACCGTTGTTTTCTGATAGTTGATGCACTGGATCAAAACTCGTATCCCGCGGAAACAATAATTGAGTGTGAAATGACCAAAGAGGACGAAGGTGGGTGGTGTAAAGGGGTATTGTGTGGAGTGGAATTGGTGATTTTTTGGGTATTTTGTTCTGGTGCGGTCATGACCAGAGTTACTGTCGGTGTAAGGTGAATTGGACGGACTTGATTTGGGGAAAAAGTTTTGGGTGATGATGATGTAAAGGAAGTGGATTGGTGCATTTGTAATATTCTGTAATGTACTCAAGTGTCGGCAGTGTTTGGATATGTGAAAATTCTTTGCTCGTTTAAGTCGTCGGTTGAGTTTCTTTTGGCTTGATTTTTTTTTAATTTGTTTTTTGAATTTATTTTAGTATTAATTACATTAGATTCTTTTAGCTATTAATGAGTATCGTTTTGTTCTCTTTTTGTGAATCTGTATTTATTAAATTTTTAAATATAAAAAATGTACAATTATACCTTTTTTTATGGTGGTTCGAATTAATTTAATTTAATTTAATTTATTTATTTATTTATTTATTTATTTATTTTTTTACATAACAGGTGACTCACGTGAATAAGATGTCGTGGTGTACCATTTCATTTTTTTAATTAACATATTGTAAAGATAAGATTTTTGGAGTCATTTTTTGTTCCATCTGAAATCCTAGTATTCCGTCACATTAAATTTCGATCTCATATTTTACTATACGTTAATTATTGGGTGAAAGGGTACATAACGTTATTTCAACCATGATGCATACCTGTGACAAAATATTGAAGAAATTGCAAATATATGGGGCAATGACAAAAAAATTATACTGTAAATGAAGTTTTTTTTGGGTACAACTCTACGAGAAGAGTTACATCAAACACATGAATGAACGTTTGTTTTCAGAGGTAGAGTGAATAAGATTTATAGTGAAGGGATTGTTAGTGAGAGTATTGATAATGAGGGGATTAAGTAAAATTGTGTTTGTTTCGATGATAGTTGTTAGTGTAGGAATTGTTAAATTATTTTTATATAAAATAATAAAACAAATAAAAAAAATTTTAAAAAATTAAACATTAATATTTAAAAAAAATTCCCAATATATAAAAAATAAAAAAAATTTATAATCCCCTCACTATTTTTCTAAAATCATCTCCACCTCTTCCATCTCAATCCCCCTTCCAACCTCCATCTATATCACCTCCTTCATCCTAATCCCCTCCCCAACTCTACAAACAAACACAACACTAAATAATTCCACCTCCATCCTAATCTCCTTCTATCTATTTAACCATATAACAAATGGGCCCTATGTATAGAGAAGAGTTGTACCATCAAGAAAATATATATTTTTTTTTCTTCCTGTTCCACCGAAATGTAATTTTTCCTAAAATATTAGGTTTTGACATTTACATTTTTATAATTGAGTGGTCAAGGTGTACTGGTTCATAAATGAGAGAATAAAATGATATTTTTTAATAGTTGAGAAGTTTTAGTGCAACTGTGCAATTAACCCTTTATTTTAAAAAATAGATTTTATTTTGATAAAAATAAATATAAAAAATGTAATTTTTGAATTTAAAAATATTTATAATCTAGAAAAGGAAAAAAATGATTAAAAATATTGAATGTTTTTAAAAAAAATTATTTTTTAATCAAATTAATTTAAAAAATATATATATTTTTAAAAATTGAAAACTTAACCAAATATGCATTTTGAGTTATATATACCAATTAGTATACTAACTAGTGTACCAATTGATGATATGACATAATTTAAGATATTTTTGATATTTATAATTTCAGCAGTGCTAGAGGCCTCGAATTTGGTTTGAGTGCCATTTTTTTTTTCTAATGTGTTTTTTTTTTTATTTTGTTTGTTTGTTTGTTTGTTTGTTTGTTTGTTTTTTTTTTTTTTTTATGGGTGAGTTAAAATGTCTAATATAAAATATTAGACATTTTGCACCTACTCATCCTATAAAATTATATGAAATTAACAAAATTTAATTAACAGTTTAACTGATCAGTCAATTTTATCACTTAATCAGTCCAACTTAATTGATTGATCAGTTAGACTGATGGTTAAAATCGTTAATTCTATATAATTTTGTACGATGAGTTGGTGCGGGATGTCTAATTTTTTGGCACACCCCTATACATAACCACCTTTAAAATAAAAAAATAAAAAAACAAACAAACAAACAAACCAACACAGCCTAACAAATAAAATAAAATAAAATTAAAAAAAATTGATCAATCAATTTTATCACCCAATCAATCCAACCCAACTCACTTGCAGAATGTCTAATTTTTTAGCACACCCATATATATAACCACCCTTGCAAAAAGAAAAGAAAAGAAAAGAGAGAAAAAATAAAAAATAAAAAACCAAACTAACATAGCTTGAAAAAAAATAAAAAAAAATAAAATATCGAATTTGAGGCAAATTCGAGGGCTCAAGAATTAATCTTATAATTTATCTAATAAATAAAATTAATAATAATATCATAATTAATATTAATACATAATTGATGTATGTACTACTACTGTTTTGATTTTGATCCATGTGACAATAAGCGCATTTAAGAAAGAGGCACAAGAAAGAAATGGTACATAGGATCCTTTCATGATTTTTTCTTTTAAATTTTTTCTTTGTTTTTTTAGTGCAATTACTTTTTTGGCTTAGACTTTTCATGTACTTTGTGCTTTGTTATTCCATCAATGATATTCATGTTCTTTGTCCTCTAATTGTGTTTTTGTAGCTTTTTGTTTTCCTATTTTTCAGCTTCAATTTGGGGTGTTTGGTTGTAAGTATTGGGATATTATTTTCGCATGAATCCAAATATGTTTGAATATTACACCACTTGTGCCCAAAATAATATTACACTAATAATTCTTATATAACATTGAAATCACATTGTCACACTTATTATTGAAAATACTCGTAACATAAAATATTTACTCAGTTTGGAAGAGTTGAAAGTTTTACATTTTTGTAATTGAGTGGTCAAAATATACAAGTTTATAAATGAGAGAATAAAATAATATTTTCTAATAGTTAAGAAGTTTTAGTGTAATTAACCCTTTATTTAAAAAAATACATTTTATTTTGATAAAAATAAATATAAAAAAGGATAATTTTTCAATTTAAAAATATTTCTAATCAAGAAAAGAAAAAAATTATTAAAAAAATTGAATTTTTTAATTTTTTTTAGTTTTATCAAATTAATTTTTTAAAATTAAGCACATGAATGAATTTACACATGTGTAATTACACCATCATAAAAATATAATTTTTTTTTTACCACTGTTCCACTAAAATGTAATTTTCCCAGACAAATGGTACATAGGATCCTTTCATGATTTTTGATTTTTTTTTTTGAATAAAGATTGGGACCTCATTTCCCCCTATCCCCTTTGACCCCCTTTCTTTTTTGATTGGTCACTTTTTTTTTTTTCTTTCTTCTTCTCCTCCTCCAATCACCACCCGCCACGTGTGTGTGGGGGTGATGGGGGTTAAAGTTTGAGGGGGTCTAAATCACTGCTGTTTTTTTTTTGGTTTTTTTTAGTGTAATCACTTCTTTGGCTTATACTTTTCACGTTGTTTTTTTTTTTTTTTTTTTTTTGTTGTTCCATCATATTCATGTTCTTTGTCCTCTTAATGTGTTTTTGTAGCTTTTTGTTTTCCTATTTTCAGCTTCAATTTGGGGTGTTTGGTTGTAAGTATTGGGATATTATTTTCCCATGATTCCAAATATGTTTGAATAATACACTTGTGCCCACTAGCACTTCCTAAATAACATTGAAATCACATTGTCACGCTATTATTATTGAAAATACCATGACACTCCTTATCGGCTGACATTATCAATGAAATGATAAAACTACTAGAATGCCCATTTTTGATTTATCAATTTTCATCCCTTGTTTGATTTGTTAATTTTCATAGCATCCATTTTATATAGGAAATTGTAAAGGGTATTGCTATATCCAATATTATTTTGTGATAGATGTTACATAATTTTTTAGTAGGATTATGTCAATTTGTGATTCAGAAATGAAATTACGAATTCTATTAGAAAGTGCTTAATATACCACAAAATGTGTGACTTCATTTTACAACTATAAATTATATAATTTTATCCAAAAAAAAAAAAAACATAATATACATCACAAAAATATATAATAGGATGAATATGATACACACCTATTGATGGGCGTGCACCATAAAATTTCTCGATAATAAAAATTAGGAATGTTTGTTGGGTCATAGTAATTAAAAGAAGTGATAGTGAAAGATACAAATAAGAACAAAAAGAACAGAGAGAGGAGATGGAGGAGTAGCAACCACCACCACTGATCACCATCAAACCACCCATCACAAAGGCTACCACCATCCATTATGCTGCAATCTTGGCTCTGAATGAATTCATTTCTCTCCAACATCTTTTATTTTTTCTCATAAAACATATCGATGAAAAAGAATTTATATAACCGTACCTTTTTGAGTGTGATACAAGTCTTAATTTGATTTAATATGCGTGTATATATATATATATATATATAAGTTGAATAAGATAATCTTTCATGATAAACTGCAATGTTCTGCAACATTTTCAATTAGTTGAAGGTGGTTTCGCTTGGTTATTTTAGCACAAAAACGTTATTTTATATTTTTTTATCATAAGTCCAGAAATACAAGATTGAAAAACTAAAGGTAGCGTTTGGTAGAGTTTTCTAAATATGATTTGAGAATAAAATTACATTTTGAGTTTATGAGTTTTGGAATTATGATTTGAATATAAAAAATTTATTTGCTTATAAGTTTTGAAATGAGTTTTAAATTGAGTTTTGGAGGGAGTTTTGAGTTTTTGAAATTAGAACAGTTATTTGATTCAAAAATTTACAACTCATAACTAAACACACAATTCAAAATTCTATTCAAAACTCATATAAAAATTAAAAAAATTCAAAAATATTTTTTATTTACAATATAAAAAATAAAAAAATAAAAATAAAAAAACCAATACTGTTCCGGTCAACCGGCCGGACATCTGGGTTAACTAAATTTTTCCGCTTGGAAATGAGTTTTCAAAAGTGGATGTGAAATTATAATTTAAAAGTTTAAAATCAACACCACACTTAAATCAATGGGTGAAAATGTATTTGGAATACATAACCAGACACAACCAAAGTCTCTCCTGATTAGAAGTCTTTCACTTTACTCTTTGGAATGAAATGAGGCAAGATTTAGGTGATTGTAAAGAGATAGTGAGAGCTTAACTCTCGCATGCTAATTTAATAATTAATCACTGGCGCCAATAAAATAAGAAAAAAAAAAACAGAAAAACAAAATGTACATGATGCCAAATACATAATTGTGTGTCCGTGGCTCTTTTCCTTTCACTTGACTTACCTTAAATTAGTTTCAAAATGGGATAAATAAGCTTATTTGTTCTTTCAAAATTTCATATTCAACGTGGATGTTATTTTAAAGATTTGGAAAAGACAAATTTAAAAATATAAATTTTATTTTAAAAAATTGTTTTATGTAGTTAGAGTTATGGTATTTTAAAGTTTTTAATACAAAATATAGATGTAAAAATAGAAATATATCAAAAATGATTCTTCTAACCATATGTTCAAAGTTATCAAGAAAGTGTCGTGTTTGTGTCGTTATAACAAAGATTCAAGCTCAGACATCTACCACAAAACAGTCAATGCGTCGGACTGTTAGCCAACCTATACTATATATTAAGGAAAAAAAGGTTTTTAATCCCAAATTTTGTGAGAGATCCAATCTCTCAATCTAAATTTTTTGATTTAAAAAAAAAAAAAAATTTAGTACTTATTAATTTCTCTTAACCCCCAAGTCTTACCCTCATAACAACACTTTAATGTATTAAGAACAAGCATAATTTTTTTTTTTTAAAATCCAACACATGAATTCCTTAAAAAGTCTCAACACATCTATCTATCTATACTATATATTAAGTAAAAGGGGTTTTTTAACTCCAAGGCTTGTGGGAGCTTCAATCTCCCAATCTAAATTTCCTGATTTTTTGATTAAAAAAAAAAAAAATCTTAGCATTTATTAACTTCTCCCAACTCCCAAGTCTTACCCTCATAATAACACTTTAATGCATTAAGAACAAGCAGAAAAAAAAAATTCTTTGAAATTCAACACATATGAATTCCTTGAAAAGTTCCAACACATATGATTATTATCTCTCATAATAACACTTTAATGCATTAAAAAAAAGTATAAAAAAAATTTCTTGAAAAGTCCAATACATATGATTATTATCAAAATATTAAATTTTAATATAATATAATAAAAAAAAAAGACATTTAATTTTTTGAAAATTCCAACACATATTATTATTATCAAAATATTAAACTTTAATATAATATAAAAAAATGAAAAAAAGAAGACATTTAAAAAAAAAAAAAATTTAAAATCACAATTCACATATGTAGATAATTGTAAATACAATCCGTGCATAGCACGGGTGATATGCTAGTTTTTCTTTAATTTAAAGGCCTAATTAAGCTTATTTTGGGAAGTTAAAAAAAAAAAAGAAAAATGAGTAAGAGCACTAATTAATGCCACTATTAATGATGTGGCACCCACTGCCACAATGTTGTTGTGTCTGTTTTTTTTTTTTTTTAAAAAAAAAATAGATGCTACATCATCCGTGGTTACTTTAGAGCACCACTTTTAGTGTTCTCTATCATTGTCTAAAAAAAAGTTAACTTATTAATTTATTGACTTATTTAAATCACACCGCTTTTATATTCTTTTTTATATTTTTTTCAAAAATAATTAAAAAAAATCAATAAACTAACTTTTTTTTCTACTTCCCAAAAATTGTTAGTGGTGGTTGTTTGTTCACTATCATGATTGGCTTTTGCCTTAATTTTGTAATTTTTGGCTTTCAATTTTTAAAAACACAAAAAAAAAAACTCTCTATCTTCGAGGTAGAGAAATATCTTTGTTTTGAGGAAATTTTAAAAATTGAACTCAAATTATCATTTTGAATTTTTTTAGGTTTCAATTTGAAATTAGGTATTTCATTTAGGATATTGCCTCCATTTTTGCTATTTTTATGCTTGCATTTCAAATTTCTTTATTTTACAATATTAAAATTTCAATGTTTGAAGACAACAAAAGTTTACTATGCGCTATTGAACCAAACAAACATAGTAAAATGTCCCTATTTACAGACAATGGTGGTTTGGTGGACGACATTAATTTGTTCGTATAATAAAGGGTGACTTATTTATAAATTATTTTTCAGACACTTGTAATAGGATAAGTTTTGTGTAATTTCTTATAGAGTTTCAAGTCTTATTTAGATAGAAATGTATTCCACAAAATCTTACATAAACATAACGTGACGTGACACTGATATAAACGTAATATAACGTGACATCTATATAAACGTAACGTAACGTGATACCTACATAAACGTAACGTAACGTGTCACGTTACATTTCGCAAACTTAATGAGTTTTTATTTTTTTAAATTAAATGTGAAAATGTTGCTGGTTTATGTTGGTGTCACGTTACGTTTCATATAAATATGATCTATGATAACATTCAATTAGGAAATTGAATGTTGTACGTGTCACGTTGCGTTTATGTAAATATAATTTATGGCAACATTCAATTTTCTATATAAGAAATTGAATGTTACCATAGATCATAGGTGTCACGTTACGTTTATGTAGGTGTCACGTTACGTTACATTACGTTTATGTAGATATGATCTATGGTAACATGCAATTTCCTAATTTCATGTTACCATAGATCATAGGTGTCACGTTACGTTTATGTAGGTGTCACGTTACATTACGTTACGTTTATATAGATATGATATATGGTAACATTCAATTTCCTATATATGGTTTTACTATTATTTATGATATTAACAACTAATATTGAGGGTAAATATGTTAACAAACTTCCCACAGGATTTATGAAAACATAAATTTTTTAGTAAGATCATATATTACATATGTCTCCCTAATAAGACTTATAAATAATTTTTCCTATAATAAATACATCTTTGAAAAGTCGTCGCTTTGGGTGTGAACACGTTCAACTAGCATACATAGATTTTCAGAAGCTCGTAAAAAGTGAGTTCTTTTAGTTTTTTTGATTTTTTTGGGTCATTTATATCTTTATTTTTTTATACCAAAAAAATTAAAAAAATCACAAAAAATTTTTCACCAATTTTCAAAACACCACTATATATTATGACCAAAAATTATTACTATATGTTTTGGACTACAGTTAAAAATTCCATAATCTCAACATACAAAACAAAAAGGAGGTGAAAATGTTTTTGATCACGGTTGGAATCTATATCAATTTGGGATTTTTTTTTTTTTGTTGTTTTGGTGTGTGTGTTTTGAAAACAAAGAAATTTAAGATTGTGATCTTGTTAGTAAAATTTTTGTTAGGCTTAGATCGACAAAAAGCTTACCTAAAATTTCACCAAATAACAAAATGATCAAGTAATTGTGTTTAGGTTCTATGCCTTGAAAGTTTCAAAGACTTCCTTTGAATAAAAATTAAAAAATCTAGAAATTTCTTAGATGTTGATTTGTGATTATGTATCAATTTTAAGCAGTAAACAACAATCCTAATCAAACAATCAAGACAAATCGACACAACAATTTTACGTGAAAAAATCATAATTGGACACCTCCAATTGTGATAAAAAATCACGGGCAACAGCCACAAAACAATCCACTAAGAAGATATAAAGGAATTACACAGGTATACTCTCAATTACCTAGCAAATCTACGCCCGAATTGAACCAACCTCTATATGCCCTCTTCGCACCCCGTCTTCACCTCGGAATTGTCTTGACGATGAGCCACTCCGGAATCCACCAAAGCTTCAGGCTCGAATTCTTCAAAATCCACCGAAGAACAACTCTCTCTTTTGTGTAGAACAAACAAATAATCTTTTGATGTATACTCTTTAAACCATGAGTTGAATACCCAATCAAAATATCAAAGAAAACTAGCAAAATATCCCTAGATATAAACCCTAGAACCCAAGAAGAAGATCTAGAAAAAGTAATCCGAAATTTGGACTGAAACACGTATTTATAGAAAACTGTCCCGCGATCTCCATTCGAGCGTCGTATTGGCCGCTCGACCGGACCTACGCTTGAGCGCGGAAAGTTCAGCACGAGCGGGAAAAAACAACATTCAGTATTTTTGTAGGCGAATAAACTTCTGGAACTCAGCATTCTCCGCTCGAGCGGACAGGCAACTTGGAACACATTTTTGCATTTTGCTTCGGGGGCGTTGCCCCTCAACCCCGCCGTGGCACTGCCCCAGACCCGCCAAGGGGCGCTGCACCCTGGACTCCCGCGAGCTGACTGGGTAGCTCGATCCCCGTCATAATCAGCGAAGTGGCAATCTTGAAAGTATTAGCATCACAAACTTCTCTACAAGGCACAATTCGGGTTGGATTCGCATCTAAAACTCATATTCTCACTGAAATACAAGAGCGAATAAAATTACAACTGAAAGAAGTTTTGTCAAACGGGATTGCCAATAATAAAAACCTAACAAAAATAATAACAAAACAAACAAGAAAAAAGAGAGAAAAAAAGAAGAAAATGATGATGTAAAGATTGAATAAACAGTCAAATACAAGTAAAGTACATTAAGAATACTCCTATCTAAGTTTAAACTACTCTTATATAGATTATATCTACTACTAGGATAGAAAAGAAATGAAAATCAAGTCATGTATTGATTTGTTAGTGATCCTTTACAATAGAGCCATTAATGACAATTTATACAAAAAAAATGTAAGAAAAAACTTCTATTAACCACCCATATAACTTCCATCTTCCTACATTGCCACGTCCTCCATCCCTTGAATCTTCAAAACTTGACTTAACTTCTCGTAACTTTTAAGATTTTTCTGCATAATAATAATAATAATAATAATAATAATAAGTAATAGAAAGTTCAAACCTATTTACAATTAACAGAAAGTTTATTTATGGTGCAAACAATGCCCCCTCCACTCTTTAAGAATGAGTATTCGAATTCTTGAAGAGTTGTATGAACATAAATATATAATAGAAACAGTGAAAATTATAATCGATTGCCATATATATTTTTGTTATTGTGGCCACATCGAAATACTCCCCCATTATAGTTATATAAAAAATAAAAATAAAATTCAAAATTTCTTTTTGCAAACCAATTCATCAAAATTAATTTTTAATATGAACCACAAAGCCATTGTAGTTGTTGGATGACATAAATCATAATGTCAATTGACTTTAGAAAATTACATTTTTTGACAAAATTAATAATGTTGAAAAATTCAAATTCATCAAATGTGGGCTGTTCATAATTTTTAGCCATGTTTGGCTTAAAATCATATCTCCTAATTGGATTTTCACCATCATTTTGTGATGTTTTTTCATCAAATTTAGCTATATTTGGCTTAAAATCATGCCATCCAGTTGGATTTTTATCATAATTTTGTTATGGTTGTTCATCAATTTTAGCCATGTTTGACTTAAAGTCATGTTCTCTAATTGAATGTTAACTATCATTTTGTAGTGGCTGTTCAACATTCTTTGTCATATTTGATTTAAAACCATATCCAATAATTGAATTAAAATGCTCAATAGCTTTTGGCAAAAGAAGTTGATATTCTTTTTCAATTAATGGCTTGAAAAATTGCCCCTCAGGCATGCCATTTTCAAAACTTAATTCTTCCTTTGTCATGATTTTTGTGGAGAGAAAGTTTTGCTTGGAAAAGCCACTTAGAATCACATAAAATTTGTGTTTTTTAAGATTCTCTAATTTTTTACTCCAATGTTGAATTTCTCCATCAACTTGATAAAATTGACAACTAAGGCCTTGTTTGGGAACATGATTTTTTTACTAATTTTTTGGCTTTTTTGGCTAAAATATGATGTATAAAAAAATAGTATGTTTGAGATGACTTTTTGATTTTTTAAGAAAAGATATGAAAAAAGTACAGAGAAAATGAAATTTTTGACTTTTTTTGGTATAGGTTATTGGCTTTTTGATTTTTTTTAGTGACTTTTTGACTTTTAGGCTAAAAAGTGATATTGCTAAACGAAACCTAAGTTGACGAATTTTTTCATCAAAGTAATTTATATATTTTTGCATTAAATAATATGGCGGTGATGAAATTATTTGAAATTTTTGTCAATCAAAATAATTAATTTCTTCTTGTAGAGCCAAAATTTCACTCTTTCACCAATGAATTTCATCCTCGCATCATCAAATTATTTTTTCCATATCATTTGTCATACCATTATGTTGGCAATAGACGATAGAATCATTGTCATAATATTGAAAATCATTATACATAGAAGATGAGACATTCCAATAATAATTCATATTCATTAGAACATTGCCACTCTATTGGTAGTTTGCATTCATGGGTGCACAAGATGTAAATATGCCACTTGACGGCATAAGTTCTTTATATTTTATAATTTTTTTTCTCCAAGTTAGGGCGATGTCTCACCAGGTGTGCCAAAAATTGTTAATAAAATTTTTGTTAGGTTTAGATCGACAGAACCTTAACCAAAATCTCACCAAACAACACAATGATCAAGCAATTGTGTTGAGGTTCTATGCCTTGAAAGTTTCAAGAATTTTCTTGAAGTAAAAATAATGACAAAACAAACAAGAGAAAATAGAGAAAGAAGAAAAAGATGATGATGTAAATGATTGAATGAACAATCAAATACAAGAAAGTACATTAAGACTACTCCTATTTAAGTTTAAACTACGTTTATAGAGATTAGATCTACCCTTAGGATAGAAAAGAAATGAAAATCAAGTCATGTATTGATTTGTTGGTGATCTTTTACAATAGAGTCATCAATGGCAATTTATACAAAAAAATGTAAGAAAAAACTTCTATTAATTATCATCTAACCACCCATATAACTTGTATCTTATTACATTGCCACTTGTCCTCTATTCCTTGAATTTTCAAAACTTGACTTAACTTCTTTTAACTTTCAAGATTTTCTTGCATAATCATAATAATAATAAAAAAAATAATAATAAGTAATAAAAAGTTTAAACGTATTTATGATCGACATAAATTTTATTTATGGTGCAAACAGATCCTCTTCATTTTAAAATTGTAATAGAGGATCTCTATTGCATTATCTAAAAGTTTGTAATGGTTCTTTCTAAATTTAAAATATTGATAAATTCTTATGATTATTTCACAATCCTTAGATGATGTAATGAACATCTTCTCTTACAACTATGGAAAAAAGAGAATCTTTGTCCAGAAATTTAACTATCTTCAAACAGTGAAATTTTACTATTTTAGAAAAGAGAAATTTCTAATTTTATCATTTTGAGATTGTCGATTTGACCTTTCAAGTTCTAAATTTGAAGGTAGTTATCTAATTTTTGCATTTGGCCTTCCATTTTACAATCTTTAGCCATCAATTGAAAAATTTCACTCTCTTCAAAACTGCGAAGTTTCACTACCTTAAAAACAATGAACTCAACGGATTGTTTTTAATATTTTCAAAAGTTCCTATTTATCACAAGTCCAGTTTCATCGATCGTAATGAAAAAATTTCAAAAATATTAATTTTATCGAAAAATAATGATCCACATGAAAAGTTACTGAGTTTTTAAGTTTCAAAATAATTGAAAAATGAAAACATTCCGATCTGTGCAATAGTGTAGTGAAGGGTATTTTTGTTCAAAATTAGTCTCCAACACATTAGAAGGCTGGAGTTATGTAACTTTTTTAGCTTTATCCGTTTTATACTAATATAATCTTATGACGAGGGACCTTCGACCAAATATTGAGATCCTAGGGTCCATCCGACTGAGGAGCTTGGTTGACCCCAAGGGATCTAGGGCTTTTTAATTCAAGAAGTACCTAATTGGATAACAGCATGGGGATTTACAGATCGGTCCTATTCACCCATAGGGTCTTGGTCCATATAACTGGGCTGAGATCACTGACTTCAAAAGGCCCATCATTCACTATTTATATAGAGCCCAACCCAAGAGATGAGTCCACACGTCTCATCTGATATGTGGCCTATATCTCTCGCCAAATCAAAGTCAAGCCATTTGCATCCACAAGTATACCTGAAATAACTGTCACAAAAAATATAAAAAAAAAATATAAACAATATATCAAGAAAGAGAAGGAGAGTAGATATTGAAGGAAAATCCAAGTGAACCAGTCTCTATATACATGTATATACACATACAAATAGATATATAAGTGTAGAATCTGAGTCTGTAACAGACATGGCAACTATTGCAGCAGGAGGAGTAGGACTGGGAGGAGTGAAGCTCCACACTCTCAACCCAAAACCCCCAAATCCATTCCTGGGAAAGAAAATCAAGCTTAGACCCACTTCAGTTCCAAACCCACATGGAAAATTCACAATCTCAAAGTCAAAACCACTAATTGTTTATGCCTCTGGAGGAGAATTTTTCAACTTTGCTCATGACCTCTTTGTGGGTGTTGGAGTGGGACTCCCTTGCACTGTCATGGAGTGTGGTGATATAATATACAGAAGCACACTACCCAGATCTAATGCCATCAGTCCTACTGTTCCTGGGTTGGCTCTAGCTCTTGGTGCTGTTTCATATCTCTGGGCTACCCCTGGTGTGGCTCCTGGATTTTGGGACATGTTTGTTCTTGCTTTTGTTGAGAGATTGTTCAGACCCACTTACAGGAAGGTGAGTTAATCAGAAATTGTTGAAGAAACAATAAAAAAAATTGGGGGTCTGATAGTTTTTTGATTTGTTGTTGTTTTGATGAATGATTTTTTTGTTTTTGTTTTTCTGGGTTTGTTGTGTTGTGATAGGATGATTTTGTGTTGGGAAAGAAGTTGGGTGAGGGTGCTTTTGGTGTGGTGTATAGAGCTTCACTCGCTAAGAAGCCCTCTTCAAAGGTATACATGACGTGTTTGATGAAATTCCCCTTTGAAATTGTAGCATTCACTTGTTTGGTTAGTATCTATCACTTGTATGAATCAACCTTGTTGTTTGTAAAAGGAATAAGTTTCATGTGGTCTTGGATTTAACAGTCATACAAGCTTTTGTTACCAGCTAGTTGTTTCAATTTTGATTTGTATGATTAAGAAAAGGGTAAATTACAATAAATTCCCTTAAACTATGATGTATTTGCACTTTGTCTCCCTGGACTTCAGAATGCAATAGTTAACCACCTTAAACTATTATCTTGTTACACTTGACATTTCTAATAGGATTATATCTTGGGATTTAAATGGAATCAGGTCATATGTTAAGCACATGACACACTTATTGATTTTTTAGGACAATAATACTAGCTATTGATTTATTTAGGATAATAATACTCTTATCTAGTGATCCCATTTGCACTTTGTCTCCCTTATTTTAGTGGTAAAGTGCAAATGGGATCCCCATATAAGAGCATTATTAGCCTAAAAATTCAATAAATGTGTCATGTGCTTTACATATTATTTGATTTTGTGTAAATTCCTAGCATAATCCTAACATAAGGGGTTAACTGTAACAATATAATACTTTGAGGGGGTTAACTGTAACAATATAATACTTTGAGGTGGTTAATTGGTGAGTTTTGAAGTTTAGGGGAAAAAATGCAATTGGGTTATTGTTTAAAGGGGTTTATTGTAATTTACCCTTAAAAAAATAAAGTCCATTCTTAATATGAAAACTGTCAAAGAAAAAGGAGCTTATTCCCCCTACAAAACTAACAGCTCGTTTGGATTGAGTGATTTGGAAAGAAAAGAAAAAAATGGATTGCTCTTCGTTTCTATCGTTGTTTGGATAAGCATAGAGGAGAGAAATGAGAAGAAATGGAGAGATCTCCCATTTCTCTTATAACCCACATATTGAATCTCTCTAAAAGTGGAAAGACTGGGAGAGAAATTTAACCAACTAATTTCTATTTTTTTATAATACCAAAACTGCCCCCTTAGATATGGAAGAAATAAAAAAAAAAATTGGTGCCTATAAAAGGTTATTTTGGTAATATAAGATGAAACAATTTCTTTTATTTTCTTTTATGTAGTTTAACCAACTAGGATAGGAGAAAAATCAATTATTTTTTCTTCTCTATTCTCTCCTATTTATCCAAACAAGGAGAGAAAACACAATCTTTTCTCTTCTTTTCTTTTATCTTTTAACTTATGTAATCGTTTCTTTTCTTTTCTCTCATAGGTTCCCAAACGTAGTGTCAAATTTGAAATTGACAGGTATTATAATATATTCTTCTTGGTGGTTGCTAGAAAGCTGGTGATTTAGTCTTGAAAAAGGCTACTGAATACGGTGCTGTTGAGATCTGGATGAATGAGCGAGCGCGAAGGGCTTGTGCAAATAGCTGCGCTGATTTTGCGTACGGCTTTCTTGAGGTGTTGCCCTATTATGTCTAGTACTACTACAATATGAATTAGGGGTATCTTAATCTCAATAAATTTTGGATTAGCCTTGACTGGTATTGTTCTCCATTTTGAGCTTTTTGATAAAAATTAGTTCACATTTCATTTCAGACTTCTTCAAAGAAAGGAGGTGAAGAGTATTGGCTTATATGGCGGTTTGAAGGGGAAGCCACACTTTCAGATTTAATGCTGAGTAAAGATTTCCCCTACAATGTTAGTGCTTTTCTCTTATTGCCTTTTGGAATGGCAGAACTCTCAGATACTAGTCATCTCTACTTCAGAATTATTTGATGTCTTTGTTGAAAATAAACTCTGTTGTTCCTGTTTTTGTAGGTTTGGAACATTGCTCGTCTTTACAAAAATTTAATCTCATTCACATAATAGTGAAAATTGTTTCTGTCATGATAACATTGCTGTTAGGTAGCTTGGTTATTTATACTAGTGTGTAGCACTGCTGTGATAACCAATTGAACTGGATGGGACAAATGGGTGTGTGAATGTACTACAACTAAGGCAATAACTGGATGGGACACATGTTCCCAAGTGATAATTTGGGTTACAACTATGGTTGACTTCAAGCCCTAACCTAACTTCTTGCTCAACTATTTTTTGGGGGGATGATCTTCTGGCTCAATGGAAGGGTACAGAACTTGCCTACATATGCAAGATTAAGCTCCAATGTAAATGGGTGCTTAAAAAACAACCCAATTTTAGTAATAACATAGGAGAACCTATTATAAATACTTGCTTTAAGCTGAACTATCAGTGAACACTGATGACTATATGTGGTCTTAAAGGAGGAGCTTTGTTATATCAGATGAAGCATTAAAAAAATATAGAGGGGATATGGAGGATATTTGCACTAGAATTTCCGCTAGGTGACTTGTTCGATATGTTCTTTGGGAGTTCTACATAATGAGCTTATAAAAATCAAATTGATTAGGTACTCCCATGGAAAGAAAAGTGGTCTTTTTGTTTGGTGATGTTCAATAAAAGGGGACATTGGCTCCTCTTGATTGAGAAACAGAGAATTGGACAATCAAGGGAATATATATTCCTGTACCAATAGTTTGTGAAATAAAAATGTAAAGTTGGATTGATCCTAGGACAGACAATTTTCAAGATGAACACACATTAGAATGCAAAGCGTAGCCTCAATATGTGATAAATTGTGGTAAATCAGCTGATATATGCTGTACGGAAATCCACTTGGAAGGATATGCGACAACTCAAAAGTTAAAAGTGGATAAAGGAATAACTCAAAGAGTTGATCTTAGCTCCACTTGCATGGATAGTGGAATAATTATCGTGTAGTTAAATTAGAAACAAATGGAAATTTTTTTTGGTTTACAACTACAACAATAATGGCACATTAATGTATATTATAGTGCTCGATTACTTACTGACAAACTATAGCCCTCCTTATAATTATTAAACAACTTGTAATACACTAAGATTTAATTTGGGCATGGGCTGATTTAATATTTAAAATGAGCTTCAATAAAAGGAAAAGGTGGTTTCCATTTCAAGTCTGTTAACTAATATTAGTCACTTGTGTTTGAACTTTCAAACAATGCACCTCTTCATTGATCATCGTAAAGTGCTCTGTACGTCTGATGTCTTGAATAAAAATCCTTATCTGATTGTTGGACTCCAAGACTATGTCGTGTTTAGAGTGGAATAGTAATGGCGATTTTGTGTATGTGCTAAACGCCTAATGGGAATGGTACCATGTGAGTTCTATGCAAGTGTGGATTATAAATTTCTCATCAAAATTTTAGTTTTACCAGTCCCAGTTACTTTAGAAGATTGCCGTGAGATGCTTGGAATTAGTAAGGATGCTAGTTCAACTTGTGGGCTAACTCAGATGATGAAGTTTGTGTGTATTGTCAGGGATGGACGGGGAGAGAGAGAGAGAGAGAGAGGGGTGGGGACCACAACCCCAAATTTGAAAAACTCCTTAAATATAGTTGTATTAGTTATGAATATTTATAAATTATATAGGCTCGCCCCTCCAAGATTTTTTGAGAAATTTAATACCAGTTCCCCCATGATTTCTTTAACTCATCCTGCATTTTCAAGTTTCAGTCTTCACTTTTTAGCTCCAATTATGTTTCCCTCTTAGCCTCTTGCTCTTCTTTTGTCGTTGTTTTTCCTTGTCTTTTTTGTTGTTTCTATTCTCTCTTCAATACAATCTCCATTTTCAGTTTACTTTAAGGGCAAATTTCACTTTACCTCCATCTCATTTGGAAATAAACCCATAGGCCCTTGTGGTTTGTTGACTGAAGTGCACTGTTAAACATTCTGTCCAACTTAACAGCAAGTGTGAAACATGTGCCAGCCATAAAAGGGTTATATGCTCATTTTCAAATTTCAAGGGGGTAAATTGCACATGGAATAAAGCACAAGGGGTTAAATTACATTTTGCCTTCTAAACAAATTACGAAAATATCTGTAATTCACACACTTAGGTTATTTTTATACATGAGTATTTTAATCTTTTTCATGGCCTAACTTTAGTCCACAAATCACAAGAGGGCTATGTGGTTATTTCTAAATGAGAGGGGGTAATTTGGGTAAAATGAAAGTTGCCCTTATTTTTATTCTTTTCCTCTTCTCCATCTCTATTCAAAATTTCTTCTATTTTTAGTTATTCGTCTTCTTCTTATTTCTCTATTTCAGTTATCTATTATTATTATTATTATGATCTTACATTAGATGGAGGCCATGCTCTTCATCAAAGAAATCACATTACCATTGAGCATCATTTTCGGGTTGATATGTGACACTTAATTACAAGACTTAAACAAGGAGGATGTGATGGAATTGTTTGTTCTTAGTTATGATTTAGATCCTAGGGACAGTTATAGGTATTGAAAATTGCAGATAATTGCAAAGCTAGAAAATAAATTAAATTTGCATTTGAACTTTCAGTTCCAAAACTATGAGATTGACATCCTAGACATCCTGACTTTCAAAAGTTGTTAATAATTTTTAAGTTGTGCTAGGAGTTTGTGAAAACAAGAAAATTGACAATTTATTCTCTTATGATAGATTGATTTGTCTTGTTTTAACATTACCTGTTTCGATGGCAACAACAAAATGTACATTTTCAGCAATAAAAATTGTCAAAACTTAACTGCACAAGCACTAAATTTTATATTGTTCTATGTACGTTCTCCCCCTTTAAGGTTAGAATCCTCCATCCGTCCCAATGTATTGTAAAGGTGTAATGTTCTTTCTAGGTTTTCTCACCCACTATGAGAGCAATTGAGATGTGTTCCTATAGTCACCCATCCTTTAGCCTAGAGATCTATTATTTATGATTTTAATTCGTAAGCTACAGATTGGTTTAGTTTAGCTTTGAAATGCCGATCTCACTATTGTCACATACATTGTCAGGTGGAAGCAATGATTCTTGGAGAAGATGAGAACTTGCCAAAGGGGTTGGAAAGGGAAAATAGAATCATTCAGACAATTATGAGACAACTCCTCTTTGCATTGGATGGTCTTCACTCAACAGGGATTGTCCACAGAGATATAAAGCCACAAAATATTATTTTCTCTGAAGGTAAGTACAGTATATAAATTTAGCCGAGTTCAGCTGTTTTAGGAGTAAATATTTAGCTGTTTCCATGTAAACTTAAAGCAGGGTCTCGCACATTCAAGATTATTGACCTCGGTGCTGCAGCAGATTTGCGAGTAGGCATCAACTATATCCCAAAGGAATTTCTTTTAGACCCAAGGTATTTTTTTTTATTTTATATTTTTTCCATGCCATGATGGAATTAGCTAGTTGATATGATGCAAAGATTCTTATATCAATTTAATGGTTGTTCACAATCTATTTCACTGTACTTCACATTTTTTAGGTATTTCACTGTATGTCACATCTTTTAGGTCTTCAACTTCTGAACTGATAAATAATTTTATTAAAATAAAGTAAATTGAAATTGAACAAATGTTTAAGAAAATGGACCACTGTTATGGTTACTGAAAAACACTAACTCATTTCAAATCCTGCAATATATCAGAATTGGGTACTTCATATTCTGATGAACATCCAGATACCAGGCCAATGTTCACTTCTGATTTTCCCTCTTGTAGTTTCATGTGTTCTGTTCACCAAATTGCTTGGAGTAGGGTTAGAATGGTGGAAGAGTCGAGTAGTCTGGAAAGAGATTGTAAGGCGAATGAGTCCAATTCATTTTCAATCTAATTTGTAAAGCATTTACTGAA
The DNA here is from genome assembly GCF_055761805.1 of Camellia sinensis. NCBI lineage: Eukaryota > Viridiplantae > Streptophyta > Magnoliopsida > Ericales > Theaceae > Camellia > Camellia sinensis. The sequence continues at coordinate 155,282,035 of NC_138970.1, forward strand.
TTAGAACTGCTGCATGAAAGTATTGTCATTATATGGCATTTAAGGAAAAAAGAAAAAAGAAAAAAGCTTAATCTGTCATGCCATGTAGATGCTGTCCCAGTGAATGTGAAGAAGTGCAATCTTGTTACCTGTATACTCATTAAATTTGGGACTTCAATGCCTGAAATTCATGTTTCACTGCCCATCCATTAGGTGGGTTAGATGACTGCCTAAGGCCCCCAAATTTTTAAGACCCTTAATGATATATGGTCCTTAATAATGGTAAAAGCTCAAAAATTTTATTATTTCTCAGGGCCTAAAAATGAATTTCATGAGACTTGAAATGCTCAAATCATAATTTCAAAAAAAAAAAAAGAAAAAGAAAAAAGAAAAAGTGAAACCTCGTTGTAGACGTTCCCGAACGCCCCGGGAGGACGAGTCCCGTTCTGTTCGTTTTGGGCTCGCTACAGTTCAGGACTCTCAAATTGTCGCGGTTCTTAATCTAAACCAAAGAGTCCAAATCCGACAAATCGTTTTGAGAAAACAAATTTTTAGAAAAGAAGTGTCAAACATGGACTGCTTTGCCAGATACAGAGTCGCCACCTAAATATTTTTTATGGGGGAATTTAGGAAACCCTGATTCGGTGCCAAAGGCCATGTGTCTGTCATCACCAAAGTTGCCTCAGCTCGGGAGCTTGGGTACGATTAGGGAAGGTCAGCTATGAGCACCCCCTCTCGCCCGATCCGAAGATTGGCCTCTACTAACCGTAATATCCGTTTTTGAAAACGTTATGTGTTTTTATTCCGGTTATTAGCTTATGCGCACAGCAAACAAGTATAGACCAAATCGCCTAAATTGGAACAAAACATTTCATGCTTGTTTTGAAAATGGTTTGCTACTCGCAAGTAGGCTAAAGATGTAGATTTCGCCACCCTCAAGTGGGCTTTAGAAAAGATGATTTTGCCACTATCTAGTGGGCTTAAAACTCACAGTTTTAATGCGTTATCCCAATTTAGTTAATTCAACCTCCATCCACAGGCATTCAAGCAGTTATATCACATAAGCAGCTAGCCTGATGGTAATCATGCTATTATGGCAACACGCACACGCATGCGGTATGCTAAAGCATAAATGCTTACCGAGTACTTCAAGCCAGAACAGAAGCTAGTTAGTAATCATGTGCATGATCCTAGTTCATGTTGAGATGGCTAATGCAACACATGCAAGATGCAACTACAATAGGCTCGGCTATCCTAATGATGGCATGTGAAATGCTGCAACTAACAGGTATTCAACTTGGAATTGAAATACAAGTGTAGTTAGTATGATGTACCGAGCCCGGTGCATGTAGGACAAATGTATGGATGCACGCATGCATAGCATAAGGTATGCTAATTTAAATATGCCCTAATACTAACCATCAAAAGCAGATAAGTAAAAGGGAGAAAGAAGTGGGGGTTGGAAGACATGCACACACGCACACACACTTGTTACAAGTTAGCCCTCATTCGGAGGGACCGAAAGAATAATACAATTTAACTAACTAACAAGCTAATTAAATATTACAGACCACCTAATTAATTAAGCAAATTAATTAATCTAATTTAAGCAATAAACAGCCTCGGGGAGAGGGTCCAATGCGATGCGTGCTCGATTCCGCTCGAAAGTCACTGCCATGCACAAGCTGCCTCTGTTTTGACTCTTCTGCTTCTCTGAAGATTGTACAAGTCCCAGGGTTGCTTCTTTGAGTGCTGTGGAGCACCACCGGCCGTGAGGAATAGTCACCGGCCATGGGAAATGGTCATCGACCATAAATTAATCCATCGGCCACTTATGGATGGCCGGTCGGCACTGCAGATGGCCGGTCGGCCAAATCTTCCTGCAGAATCTGTTTTTGACAGCAGCAGAGGGCAAAACATAGCATGTCAACGCATTTCAAGCAAATGTGTGCATGGCCACTCTCCCAATCATGTTATGGACTCAAGGGAGCGTGGCCCTCGGGCCATCAATTGCGCATTTCGATGCATGGTGGCCCAAAAGGCCAAGTATGCAATTTCAATGTAAAATGAAATGCACACAAAACATACAAAGGGGCCCCAACCTCCATCATGTTTGATCAAGAGGGATGGGATGCAAACATGCAAGCAAGACTAATGCAACATGAGCATGTTGAGGTAACAAGTATTCCAAATGCAATGCAACCTAGTCATGCATACAAGATGCAACATGGTCATTCAAGCACGCAAGGTAAACATGTGACGACATATAAAGGATGGACTTAAACTAATATGGGCAGCTCTCAAGCATGCCAAAATTAGTGGCCAGAATGATGCAACAAAGGCATGAAAACACACACACAAAATATGCATCAACAAGGGCCTAAACATGGAGCATAAGCCATCAACTTTTCAAAGCATGAAAGGGATGGAAAATGCAAGCATATAAGCACATCATGAGGTCTGAAATAACATACCAAGTGATTCCAAACCACTGAAACAAAGCAAGGATGGCATGCTAGAGAGGCCAAAGCTTAAGGCATTTAAGAGGGATTGTATGGTAGCTATACAAAGCAAGACATGAATGACTCAAATGACCTAAAACAGTCCCTTAACGCATCAAAATATGCATGTAAGCTTCACAAAACTTAGCCAAAACACATGAGCATGGTAGTCTAAATGCTACGCATGTATTGAGGCAAATCATGGCATTACAAGGCATGTATGCTAAGCAAGCATGGTGTACCAAAACCAATTAAAAACAGAGCTATATCATGACATAATAAGCATAAATATCAGTCAAGGCATTGCCAACATGAACCTAAACATGATGCTCACTAAAGAGGCAAAAATGGCCCTTTTCAAGGACAACAAGGAGAGGGGGTGGCCCTCTCCTTCTTAGGACCTCAAGGTACCATCCTCATCACTGAAATCCCTCAAGATTTCAGTGGTGAGGAGGCCCAAACACAACGGTCCCGGAGCTCAACCGAAATGGCACAAAACAAGGGCCAAACAAGCCTTAAGAGGGGTCAAACAACCCCAAAGCTTAAACCACCCTTAAGAAACTATTTAGGGCAGATAAAAACAAGACTTTTCTATGTTATATGCAAAGTCTAAAACAGCAAGCAAGGTAGGCAAAAATCTAGTGCAAGATTGGGGAATCTAAAGTAAGAATGTTACCCTTGAAGAACCCTTGAGGAACAGCAAGATCAGCCACCTTACTATGATCAAAACCAGTCCAAAAACTCAAGAACAAACCCTCAAAGCCTCTCAAGGTCGAAGTGTGGTGTAATGGTGTGTGTCTTAGTGCAAAACTAAGGTCAAAACACACTTTTAGGCCACAAAACACACACAAAAGAGGAGAGAGAGGGACATATATAGAGAGAGAGTGATGTACATCAGAATATATGTATAAGCTCTGGTTTTTTTCATTGAACCCCCAACAATGGAGGAGGGGGGCTCTATATATAGACAAAACAAAGGTTTGAAGCTTCTCAAAGAAGCTAAACAAAAAAGGGGTCAAAGGGGGCAAAGGGGGCAAGGCTTCCTGAGGAAGCTAGGACAGTTGGCAAGCTTCTTGAGGAAGCTTTGACAAAGGGTCAAGCTTCCTCAAGAAGCTTTGACCAAAAGGGTGCAAAAAGGGCAAAACAGCCACATGTATTCCTCGGGGCAGGTTTGGTGCATTCCAGCTGGCACAGCTGGCATGCACCATGCCTGAAAAAGGTAAAAAGGGGCTACCGGCCAGAAAAGGAGGTCACCGGCCAAACAGATGGCCGGCCGGCCATACTGAGTGCCGACCGGCCAATGGTATAATTCACCAATGGCCGGTAGCCTCAAAACATGGCCGGTGGCCTCAAACCAAGGCCGGTGGGTGTCAGGGTAGCTAACAAGCTACTTTCTACCCTCATAAACAAAAACACAAGTGTTTGGTGCAAAACCAAACACAGAACAGTCGAGTTGAGAGATCCTGAGGCAAGGTGCGTAACCGAGACCTCTGGGAACTCAAAACGAAACACAAACATGAGTAATCACCGAATGTTCGAGCGGTGACGTCCAAGTCTTGAGGACGGTCAAAAATGGGGTGTCTACACTCGTGCTTTTATTTTTTATTGTGTGTGCGCGTGTACGCACACACTGGATCAAATAAATAAAAGGCACATATGCTAGAATGTTCTAGATAAAATCTCTCCTTTTTTTTTTTTTTTTTTTTTTTTTTAATGATTTGGGCCCCAAAATAGTCAGGTGTGCTAGAAGCCTAATATCTTCTAATAAGATCAACATTTCTTCTCTTTAAAGTTTATAATGAAAACTTAATTAGTAAATGGATTAAAAATATGTTAAAAAAACTTCATTGTAAAAACTTAATTAGTAATTTTGCATCTTGAAAAGTAAGAAAAATAAATTTAAATAAAAAATTACTATTAGAAAAATTAAGCAATGTTTTATACACAACCTACCCTACCCTTAATACCAGTAACAATTTTACCCACAACAGCATCAGGCTCTGAATAAATGTGATAGAAAGTTCTGGAGGTCCTTTCAATCTAAACATTATATATAGAGGCAGCAAATGATAGCTTGTAAATTGAATGAGAAAAAGATTGTCCATTCCTAGACTCTTCATCCATCTTCAAGGGGTGCCTCATAATCTGATTCTTAACCAACTTTTGCTTCCAAATTTGCTGGGAAAACATACATTTGAAAAATAGATGATAGTCGCTCCTCTCATCTGTCACATAAAACACAATAGAGATCATCAACAATACCCCATCTTCAAATATTTAAATGTCAAAAGGCCTCCTTTGAGATTTTGCCTCAGGCCCAAAAATAGTTGGGCTGCTGCCCCTAGTGTAGTTAAACAGGATATTTTAGGGGTTACTTAGGAATTTGAAAAACCCTAAAGCTAAATTACGTTTTGTGTGTGTCCAAGGGAAAGTCATGTTGGTGCTATCTTGAGACATTAATTTTTTTATTGTTTTTAATGAAAACTAGACCATTTGAAGAAACATTTGAGCCTTCATGGTTGCAAGGATGTACAAGTTTGTCTTGCATGACATAATCAAGTCTATTCAGAATTAGGCCATCATAGCTAAATTTTATTCAGTTCCACTAGAATTTAATCTCATGCTACTTTCTTTTGACATTGTCTTCATGGCTTTTTCTTCCTTCCCCGCTTCAGATATACTGCACCTGAGCAATACATTATGAGCACGCAAACTCCATCTGCACCTTCGGTTCCAGTCGCAACAGCACTTTCCCCAGTTTTGTGGCAGGTCCCTTTCCATTGTGAACATGCCCAGCTTAATTTCCGATTGGTTTATCTTTTAGTCAAATAAACTTTTTTCCTGTGGTTATGATTATATAATTCTTGAACAGCTGAATCTACCAGATAGATTTGATATCTACAGTAGCGGTCTCATTTTCCTACAAATGGTAAGTTACTTGTTTAACTATGACCGCCACTCTTGTTTGCTTGAGTTTAAGGAGTCCCTTCAGAGCACTTCAACAAGAGTCAAATCCAGCCATGTTAATCATGATTAGACCAAAATTCTACTGATTTTGACAGGTAGTGCTACAATCGTTTGAGCATTGCTGTATTCGATTTGCCTCATTTAACCTTATAACTATTATGCAAGCCCATATATTATGTGAATCTTTAGTGTTTAAATTTACTTTAAATTTGAGAATCAAATAAATTTCAAATTTGTTATTTATACGTAAACTAGTCTATGCATGCACCACACACATGCAGATGTGTGTCTGTATAGATGTATGTACTTACTACAATAAAAAGAAGGCACCTATTGTGCAACCAGAGTGCAGTTTTATTCTTAGGCCCCGTTTGTTTCAATGTAAAATATTTGTTAAAATGTACCAAAACCTACCACTACACCTACTCCTCCCACTTCACCTACTCCACCTACTACATACCTACCTCCTTTAATCTTCTATATATAGGACTCATTGTAAACACAACATACAACAATCAATAATACATCAATTTTAACATGGTATTAGAGCAAGGTTAACAACTTAGTCATTCTGCTTCAACGGCGGGCGGCAGCCTCGCCTTGGCCGCCCGCCGGACCTCTACACACACCACACAGTAGACACATGCACACTGCCACAGACACCACCGCTGCCATCACCACGCCACAGTAGCAGCAGCCACGGGAAGCACCACCTCACAGCAGCAACGCCCGTGCTTCTTCTGTTCCAGTCACCACATCGCCGCAGCAACAGCCATGGGACCACCTCTGCGCTGAGACCACTCTCGATCTCTCTCTCTTTATGACCATGAAGTAAATCTTTAAGACCATGAAGTAAACAGTAGCAGCTCCTCTCCCAGTTGCTCATTTCTATGGCAATCCCAGTGATGGATTTCTCGAAACTCAATGGCGAAGAGGGGGCCAAGCCAATGGCTCATATCACTAATGGGTGCGAAGACGATATTATATTCTCCAAGTGGTCTGCGAAGAAGATATTATATTCTCCAAGTGGTCTAACTTTTTATTTTTTTATTACTATTATTATTATATCAAATAATCAATGCACTCCTGTTCCCCACTCCACTTTCTTTTCTTTTTTTCATATTTATTTTAATCCATCTTTTGCAAAGCAACCGAAAATTTGCACACCCATCATCATTTTATTTTATTTTATTTTAACCCCCTCATCCTATTTTGATCATCATCATTATGTCTCCACTACCCAACTTTCTTTATTTTATATCTATATATATATCTCTCTTTTTTATTATACTATATTACCCAAACACAACACTCTCTTTCCCTCACATGGGCTTGTCCCCTCTCTCTCCTCTGTTTGATTTCAAAATCCATTATTTTTATTTATTTTCTCCAAATCACTTTCCTTATTTCCCCCATCTTTCATTTTGATTTCAAATATATTTTTATTATTTCTTTATTTATTTTTCTTTCACATTATTTTTAATCGTTTTCAAATTACATTCATACCATATAGCTTTGCACACCAAACCATATTTTATTCCTCTCAGGGATAAACTCCGATCACATTTTTACACACAAAAAAAAAAAAAAAAAAAAAACAACAAACAAACAACAAAACAACCACAGTGGGATTTTTCTTCTCTACTCTGCCGCCGGTCTCTTTTTCTTGCCTATGTCCTGGACGGCCCTTGACGGTGTTGCCTCCGTGTTTCCCACGCCACCGAGCACGTTCACTCCCCGCTGCTCCTCCACTGCAGCATATGGCGGATCTCCAAATCGGAACATCACGGTGGCCTTCCGTTTCAGCTCCTTGTTTTCCGCTTTTAGCACACATATCTCTGCTCACGCATCCGTATACATGCGCTGGAGCAAAGCTAGTTGGGCGTTTAACTGCTGCACCTCATTTGTCCTACTCTGAAGCCGGTGCGACAGGTTTGTGACCGCAGTCATGGTCTCCATGCATGACTTCAATGTATACTGATTGGCCTCAATATCTGTTTGTGCTGCCATTCTTTGCTCCACAGACCGCATAGGAAAGGTCAGCGGAGCAAACTCAGGGGCACTTGGTTGAGGTTCACGGGCAACCGCACCGGTTATCTCTCTTGTGGACTCGTTGAGGTCGGGAAAGAGAGTGAGCAGACCACGGGAAGAAGAGGCCATGTTCTGGGTAGCTGAACGGGAAGAAGAGGCCATGTTTTTGGGTTGCTGAGTGTTTCAGCGAAGCAGCGATTTCCGACTGGTACTTTCAGAGAAGGATTGGTTACAAAGTGTTTACAGAGTATTTCAGAATGCAAATGTTCGGCAGTTTCAGACTGGTTTGCACAGCCTCTGCCCCAACCTTGGTTAAATAGCCAAGGCAGACACGCGCATCATGCGCCGCTCGGCGCCAGACGACAAAACGGACGCGCAAGCCAATGTGGTGACGCGCCTCGCCATCATGTCCGGCACATCTTTTTATGACTTGGGCTCGCCTTTGATGGCACGCCTTTTTATGGATTGGGCACGCCTTTTGATGGCACGCCTTTTGAAAGATTGGGCACACCTTTTGAGGGTGCGACTTTTTATGGGTCCGACAAGACTCTGTAAACTGTCCCGACATTGATTCCGGTTAGCTCCTTCATAGGTCCGACAAGACTCAGTAAACTGTCCCGACATTGATTCCGGTTAGTTTCTACAAGGGTCCAGCAAGACTCCGTAAACTGTCACAACAACTGTCACAGCATTGTCTGCTACAACAGTCCGACATGACCCCATAAACTGTCGTCTACATCGGTCTGCCATAACCATACAGTCTTCTACAACGGTCTGACACGACCATACAGTGTCTCCTATCCTCTTTTATTTTATGTATTCGTCTATTTTCTTGTTTTGTTACTCTCTCCAAACTCAAGTTGGTTAGTTCCTATCCCCCTTGAGTTTGCGGGGGACTGTTAAAATGTACCAAAACCTACCACTACACCTACTCCTCCCACTTCACCTACTCCATCTACTACTCCACCTACTACATACCTACCTCCTTTAATCTTCTATATATAGGACTCATTGTAAACACAACATACAACAATCAATAATACATCAATTTTAACAATATTCTTGCCAAAAACATTTTTGGTATTTTTCTGTGTGTTTGGATGTACAAAAAGTCAAAAAAATATTTTACACAAATGCAACAACACGAATGTAAAATACTTACAAAAGGCACACAAAGTTATGAATTTCAACTTTTAAGTTTATAGTTTCACACTTTACAATTGGGATCAATTTTTGGAAGTTTAAGTTCATTCTGAACCATATACATATGGTCTAAATTCAGTCTGATTTTCAAATCTCAACTTACCAGGTCCCAAGTGAAACAAAGCCCAAAAAATTTGGAAACCTTATTCCTTGAGAACATGGGAAACTCTTAAAAAATTATGAACTACTTTACTGTAAGAGGTTTAGAAGTGGCTCCAATCAAAATGACAAGTTAAATGTTTTTCAGTCCCATTGAAATTTGGAAAGCCTAGATTCACAATATGTTGGAACTTTCTAATTGCAATTAGTTTTTTAGAATCAGAACAATCATGTCTATTAACAACAAATATTGGGTGTTAAATATTAATGCTATCTATATATTATTGGGGTTTTTATGCTGTTAGTAGAACTACTCAAACATTCTATCAATGTTCTTTATACAGGCATTCCCAGCATTACGCACCGACAGTAGTCTCATACAATTCAACCGTCAACTAAAAAGATGTGACTATGATTTGGTTGCTTGGAGGAAAACTGTAGAACCTCGTGCCAACAATGAACTCCGAAGGGGATTTGAATTGTTAGATTTAGACGAAGGGATAGGATGGGAACTTCTAACATCAATGGTTCGGTACAAAGCACGCAAAAGAACTAGCGCAAAAGCTGCTTTAGCACATCCATACTTCGATAGAGAAGGCCTTTTGGCTTTATCCTTCATGCAGAAATTACGGCTTCAACTTTTCCGAACCACACAACAGGATTATGGGGAAGCTGCCAAGTGGGTTATTGGGTTAATGGCGAAATCAGGAACAAAGCAAGACGGTGGCTTCACTGAAGCTCAGCTTCAAGAGCTCAGAGTCTGTATCAAACTATACTCTGAATTTATGTTATTTGCAAACAAGTGTTGATGGGACTTTTTTTCTTGTTTTGATTTCATTTTGTGATATGCAGGAGATAGAACCTAAGAAGAAGGCAAGTGCACAAAGGAATGCTCTTGCATCGGCTCTTCGGCTCCAGAGGAAGATTTTAAGAACACTGAATGAGAGTATGGATGAGCTTAACCAGCGAAGGAAGAGCTTATGGTGGAGCAGGTGGATTCCCAGAGAAGAATGAAGTATGTAAATATACACTTTTTTGTTTGTCTTTGTTTTTAATTTTTTGTGTAAAGTTTATGCATCCATCATTACATACTAATTTGATGGAATATAATGATGTTTAAAAGAAGAGACAATTAAATTGTTATAGAAATGACCTAGCTTGGAATCATTTGTATGCATGTTACTTCCTGTTGAAATTAGGAAATCAGTAAATTTAGCAACCTAGTACATTTGGCCCTTTGCACCACCAAAAGTTCTAGGTTTTATTATATCATGCCCTATCATGCCTTCAATCACCCTCCATATTATGGGAAAATCTCAAATCAATTGGACAGTGGTAAAATGATCTCATGAGGGTGCAAATCTATATATACCATGTGGGGTGAAACTTTTGTGTGTACCTTGAAGATTTTTATGTATGTTGTAATTATTTTGCAATTATCCCACTAAAAATACTATTTTTACTATTTTTATTTGCATTTCTCTTGTGCTTGTACTGCTTCAAATTGAATCAAATTGTTGTTTCTAACTATTGGATAGTTTGATATACATTGTTAAGCCTATTTACCAAGAATTTAAGTTTTTGCGCCAATTAGAGCCTTAAGAGAGATATTGGTTTCAAATCTTTCTATTGGCATTTGATATTTGATCTCTGTTTGATTTCTTCTTATTTATTTAGTCGTCTTGTTAATAGCTTTTGCCGTTTCTAAGTTACGGTTGGATATGGAGGCAAAAGAAATAAACAGTAAACATATATTTAACAAAATAAAAAAAGAAGCTTATTTGTCCTATCTTTTCTGTTTCATTTCATTTTTCTCTCCACAAATTCAATATTCAAAACAAAACACAACCTAAATCACATTCCCTATAATAACCTCGAGGAGTTACATCATTTGGGCTTTCAAGCTTGTTATACAGAAACGAACATCACAATTTGTGGGCACATACAAATTGGCTAGGCAAGGCCCATCAAGCAAACGAGTCATTTGATTTTTTTTTAATCTTATTCTTTGTTATCCAAAAAAGTAAAGTATGAAGGATACTACTAACTCTGTTATTAATAATTTTTATTGACACAATTACAAATATTGGTTAACCCATCACTCTTATTAAAAATTTTATTAATATTAGTAAAAAAAAAAAAATCAAATTATTACTTCACTCATAACCAGCAATGAGCTTGCGGTCAAGATAGTGAACAAAGAATAATGATATATGCAACAATTAATATACTAACTAGTATATCAATTGATGATGTGGTATAATGTAAGAAGTTTTTGGTATTTGTAATTTGTATAATGAGTGAGGTCAATAATAATGTCATAACTAGTGTTGGTACACTAATTAGTACACTAATTAATGCATGTAGCACAACCGGTGAACAAATGTTAGACTTCCATGTCATTCACAATTTCACAATATTGTTTGATACAGTTTATTTCAATTGTTTGTAGTTTATTTTTATTCAAAGAGTTTGTGTTTGACTATTTTGTCTAATTTTTGCCTGCGGAGTGTTAGTCAGAAATAATTTAAATAAATTGGGCCAAAAAAAAATGATTATCTGAACGTTAATGCATGAGTAACACATAATAAGTTGCACCCAACAGAACTGTAATCACTTGTCAATAAGACTTGTAAAGTGGTGGAATTCAGAAATAAAATCCACTTTTTAAAATGCTCTGACATGACATGTGAGATTTCAAACTAGTTCTAAAATTAGCTCATAATCTGACATAGTGTGATTCATATAAGATTACAACTGTATGTTTGATCTAACTGTACAAAGTTACAACTCATTTTTAATGTTTTTTAACATAATGCAAAATTTGTTTGTAGTCCATCCATGCTAACTCATGGCCCTTGGAGCCATTGAAGAGATTAATAAACTTGTAAGCAATGAAGAAAATGAAGATTGCATAACATGAGATTAAAAAAGATACACATAATTTATGAATGATGATGTGTATATTCATGTGGTTCCCTCTTTGACCCAAAAAAAAAAATAAAAATGGAAGTGGATTATAATAAATAATAAGATGGGGGAACTAATAAAAAATAATGAGAGTAATATAAGGTTGAAAACCATAGTAACAAGTAATGTAATATGAAATGAAAGTAGCAGAAGATGTCGAGTATAGCAGGGGCAGTGACCGTGTGAAACACGAGTGCTTCGCGTGCAACCCCCGCGACCTTTCTTGTTGATGGTGATCGAGAGAGAGTACAACCATAGCCATATTTTTTAGGTATATACTATGAAAAACAGTACAGCATACCCAGCTTGTGACAATTCAAACTAGCCTGGAACTCTTTGATTATGGTGCTTAAATTTACTATTCACTCTTTTATTTACTTACTTTTTAATTATTTAGTTGAGTTACCAAAACCTTGGTTGCTTCACACACCGTAATACCAATCTTATATATGTATGTAATTATGTAATTGCTCATATGCATCTATTCGTGCATTCATGATGTAGAATGATTTTGAGCTAACATGAGATTTTTTATTTTCAATTTTTTTGTTTCAATATATTCCTGTACGCTGTGTTTGGTTGGAGGATTTGAAGAGGGATTTGGAAAGGGAAAGGGAAAAGTTTGGTGGAATGTGAATAAAATATACCTACATTTCACCTAGTTTCACACACCTTTTCCTTTTCCCTTTCCAAATCCCTTCCCAAATCTCTCAACCAAACACAACAGTAATGTAATGAGGTTGTCACAAAATATGATTATGCAGTTGAAAAATGTACTATAGACAAAAGTACAATAATTTTTTTTGAACAGATAAATCACTTACATAATTGGTCCACTACTTAGTATGAAAAGATCAACTTTGTAACTGAAACGAGTTGATATGAGAATAAGTTTTTAGTTTTTGTTTTTGTTGTTGTTCTTTTTCTTTTTTAATGCAAAAAACAAAAAGATAACGAAATAACAAAATTATGCTTTTTTGTTTTTCATAAACTGGAAATACAAAACGAAAAACTAGCAACGGTATCAAACCACACCTAACCTTTCCCAAACATTGTATGTATGATATGATAATGATATTTAATTCTCGTTCTCAAAGGTATAATATGATTATGATCAACAGTGATGGATCCACGATTTGAGCTTTGGGAGGCAAAAATGCATGTAACTTTTATCCAAAAAAATTATTATAAAATTTTAGATTTTGATTTCTATCAGCATGAAACAGTTAATTATATTATTATTAATCGGACATTCCTTATCAACATAATTGAGAATAAAAATATAATTGGATACAAGTAAAGTTTGATTTATAAAAGAAGAAAAAAAAACATAAAGGACATATGAATAGAAAATAAGAATAGTAATAAATAAAAGAATATAAGTAACTCTAAACAATATATAAATATAACAAATAGAATAGATCAATAGTTGATAAACCTCAATTTAGAAACTATTTTTAAAATTTTGTAATGTAAATAATTTGGGGAGTGCGAATTACTGAAATTTTGGAAGTGCGAAGTACTCTAATTTGAAATTATTTTACTAATTACTAGTATAATATACATAATTTTTAAAAAATTTGGGAAGGCCATCCTTGATTATCAATAGGACAAACTTAAACCTTGCTTTGAAAACCTTTAAGTAAGCAATCTGATTAAACAAATTATACATTAATACATATCTTTACTTCAAAATGAAAGAAGCAGCAAACAGGTGTGAGTGAGCTCATAAACCAAAATTGACAGCTTTTCAAAGTCTTCAAAAAAAGAGAAAAATGAATATATGATAATTATTTATTAGGACTGAGGTTAATGACAGTTTGTTTTAGATGTTCAAAGTGACAAAAAGAGAGAGGAACACGAGACGAAGCAAGTAGTGCATAGTTTTTTATTTTTTATTTTTTAAGTATAAACTAATCAAGCATTCAAGTTGGGTTTTGAGCTCATGCTTTGAATTTAAATTGATCAATTAGCCTGTCATCATAACGTATTAGTTGAATCTCGGTTACAATTCATGACCTTTGAAATTTCTTTATTATTATTTTATTCATATCTCATATTCTAGTTAAATCCGATGAGTTATAATCAAAATATAAAGATTAAATAAATCTACAATTAATAGAAAGAAACTCGTAAAATAAGTGAGAAAAGTCACAACACACGTAAGTAATGAATATTCGAACCACTATTTTTTAATAAAATATAAAAGTTTTGACCAATTAAACTGACCAATTAGTTCAAATAGGTTATTTGGGCTCTTGATTGTTTACAAGAATTTGGCACGAGAATTGGAGATTCACGTGAGGTCTTGGTCTTCTTGACTGTTATTTTGATTGTTTACTTTTAGCAAGAATCTTAGGATTCCTACAAGTCAATTTTCCGGGAATTTCAACTCCCAATTTTCCTTGGATTCTATAGTGATTGAGAAAATGCTTATATGGGGGGCATCTTCCACCAATCTTCTTGTTTCTATGGTTGTGACCAATCAGAATTAACAATATTCATGCTGTTCAGTAATATCTGATTGATAATATTACTATGTCATAATAATTTTGTGATTTGCTAAAATTGTTTAGTGCACTACAAACAAACATATAAGGGTTTTAGAGACAACTTTTTTTTGTTTCCAAATGAAAAAATTTTATTGCAAAAAATATTAAAAGATCAATTTCAATCGTCACCAAAATGTTCAGTAAAAAAATATTTAGCGACAAAATTTTGAAATTATTGCTAATAAATGCAATCATAGGAGCAAAACAAAAAAGATAATAACTCATTACTAAATGTCCAATTTCGTCTTTAAAAATACAGCATTACATTTTTAACAACTAAAATATTTTGTCCCTAAAAAATAATTTCGCACCTAAAGTTTTTACCCTAAAACCTTAATTTATTGTAGTGTTGTTTGCTGTTTAATTTTGTTGTCATGATATTTTTTAATTTTTTTTTTATTGATTGACGAAAAAAAAATTTACATGAACCCTTCAATTATCATCAACTTTGCCCATTAATTTTTAAAATTATATATTTAAATATTCTCATAAAATTTTTTATATATATGCCTCAAAGGGTGAAAGTGATCTAATCAAATATAAGATTTTGAAACTAATAAAGAGATAAAAGTGTTACGACCCAAACCCGCCCCTATGGGTTTAGCACCGTAACCGGCTAGTAATCCGTGATTACCGAAGGCCTGCTTAACAGTAATGACAGTAATACAGAATAAAGGGACTAGCGGAAGCCAAAACAGAAAATAAAAGGTGTCCAATGAGCTGTGACAGTCTGAATGCAAAAAGACTTTTCTGAACATATTCACATTCGTAGTCAAAACATATATACAACTCAGATACACAAAACATTCAGGTTAGGGATCAAATCCTTACATCGTAGCTATACAGTCAAGTTTTACACAAAACAGAGACAAAAATGGTGGAACTGAGACACCCCAAAGTAGCCATAGCTTGACTAGACTGGGAATCTCGAAATGAGACACAATGGTTGGCTTTGACAAAACAAGAGCTAACCTGACGCTCTTACCTCCGGTCCGGTGCCTGGACACCTACATATATATATATATATATATATATATATATAAATAGTGAGGTAAAGCCCAGTGAACAACAGTTATGTAAAGAGGTTAAGAATGAATGTCATTTCAGTAATTAAACAGTCATATCAGTCACTTAGAAACCATAGCAGTCATATGTGGTGCATCCCATAGCAAAACAGTACAGTAGGTCTTAACAGACCGAATAGTCAGTCGATGACCATCATAACAGTAACAGTAATGGTTCCAAACATGGAAACCGACAGAGATCTTTGTGTCAGTAGCAGTAGTAGTACAGTAACAGTAAATTGCTATAGATGCCACGAATACAGTTTACAAATAGGACAAACATTCATTCATTAAACAATAACGTTTCAGTAAGCAGAACAGTTGATTATTCAAAAAATAATCATAATTGAACATATCTTTACAACATTGTTACTCACAAAGCACTGGCCTATAAGCAGCTAGTGGGCGTCGGTGCCAACTCTACACAGTTATAGAACGAACACACACACTAAGTTACACACTCGGGAATCAACAACTTAGTCCTTATCTTGACTCGGTGTGGTTCTACATCAATATCCTCATTAAGATGCCTTAAACATGGCCTAGGAATTCCTAGGATGGAAAGATGATGCAAGGATGCACTTTAAAATACTTTTCAAAATTTGCTGAAACAGGGGTCCACGCTCAAGCGTGGCTTCTATGCTCGAGCGGACATGCAGACAAAGGAGCCTCACTCGAGCGTGACTTCCTACGCTCGAGCGAACTGCAAACTTCATGAAAAGTACTGGATGCATGCAATTCACGCTCGACGGACGGTCGACCCCCCGTTCGAGCATGAGACTCAGGTCCTCGCTCGAGCGTGAACTTTCTCACTCGAGCAGACTGTAAAACACATGAACTTCTGGGCATATGCATTTCATGCTCAAGCGTGACTTTCCACGCTCGAGTGGAAGTGCATGTACTCAGAGTGCACGCTCGAGCGTGAAGTCCTACGCTCGAGCGTGGGTCCAAAATCTGGAATTTCCAGATTGAACCTCAAGCATGAAATTCAACTTTTAAAGCTTCAAATTTGATCCCTTGGGTTAATTTTTTGGAAAACACTTGAAAACCCATAGTACAACATGTTTCAAAGATCAATTTGTAAAATCAAAGCCCATAGGTAAGTCAATTGAACACCATTTCAAAGAAGTTTTTCATGAATTATGTAAAAACATAACATGCATGAACTCTTATGAACTCTAGTGCTCTAAAACTTGATCAAATGCAAGATTAAGCTCAAAACTATGGTGAATTCATGGACTATAACATAAACATGAACATGCATGTGAAAATTCATGAAGAGCAACCTCAAAATTCAAGAATATGTACATGCATGCATGGATTAAGCCTCAATTCAACACTTTAAGCCAATACTTGACTTTAACCTCCTTTAATCCCATGAACCATGCAAGAATAACTCAAATGTACAAATGAGAGGATGAAGTCTCTCCCTTAGGTCTTGAATTCAAAGTATATAAGCTCAATTTTGTAAATTCCCCTCAAATCTTCTAAGTCTCCAAGCTAAACTCTTGATGAACTCAATTTCTTCTACTCTCCCTCTCTCCCTCGGTTTAGTCTAAGAAAGTGGCTGAAAAAAATGATGTATAAAGGTGCCAAACAATGTTGTAGAAAATGGCCACTCAATGGCAATTTGGTAATGACACAATCTAATGTAATTTAACATTATTCAATCTAATTTAATCATTCCAAATCGGATTTTAATTAAACCTACCATAAATCACATAAATTCTAATTAGCATAAAACACTAATCAGTTTCTGATTCGGCCGCCGATAAGGCCTTCAATTTGCAGTTTGAAATTAAAACATGAACAGATTCATTCAGAAATCAAACAGATAGAAATGCATTTAAAACAATACACTCCTACAATCAATTCAGGATTTTATTCTAATCAGTTATTTATCATGCTTAATCACAGATTAGCACTAATCAGAGGTGAGGGTTGTTACAGTCTCCTCTCCTTAAAAAGAGTTTGGTCCTCCAAACTCGGATTACCTTCATTCTAGAAGAACATTGGATCCAGAGGGAACAGTTCAGGATATCTCTTCAACATATCATCTTCTCTTTCCCAAGTGGCATAAGTGCCACCGTGGTTTTGCCAATCCACTTTCACTAACGAAATTTCTTTGTTTCTCAACTTCTTGATTCGTCAGTTTACAACTTGAATAGGCTGTTCTTCATAAGTGTAGTCATCACTTAGCACTACACGGGTAGGCTCAATAACATGGAAGGGATCCCGAAGATAATCCCTCAACATTGAAATATGGAAGACATTATGCATATGCTTTATTTCGGGAGGAAGCGCTATTTGATATGCCATCGGATTGATCTTTTCAATAATTTCATACGGCTTGACATATCTCAGTGCTAGTTTACCCTTAATCCCAAAACGGGCCTGGCCTCTCATCGGTGTCACTTTAACAAAAACATGATCACCTACTTCATATTCCCTGTCTCACCTTCGGACATCCGCATAACTTTTCTGTCGGCTTTATGCGGTTTTCAGTCTCTGTTGAATCAGTTTCACTTTTTCGATAGTCTCATGTACAATTTTGGGCCCAAGAAAAGGCCCATCTCCAACTTCTGCCCAGCAAATAGGAGATCGGCATTTTCTGCCATACAAAGCCTCGAAAGGCGTCATACCAATGCTCGAGTGAAAGCTGTTGTTGTAGGCAAATTCGACTAAAAGTAAATGGCTTTCCTAATTTCCTTGGAAATCAAGGACACACATTCGCAGTAAATCTTCCAGAGTCTGGATGGTTCTTTCTGACTGGCTATCTATCTGAGGATGATATGCACTACTCAGTCTCAGTTCAGTACCCAATGCTGTCTATAGGCTTTGCCAAAATCTCGATGTAAACTTCGAGTCCCTATAAAAAACAATGGACATAGGCACTCCATACAATCTAACAATTTCATCAATATAAATTATAGCCAATTTGTTCGCATTGTAAATTGTTTTGACAGGTAAGAAGTGAGCAGATTTAGTCAATCTATCAACAATAACCCAAATTGAGTCCATACCTTTACTGGAGCGAGGTAAACCAACAATGAAATCCATAGTGATATGTTCCCATTTCCACTCCGGTATTGGTAAGGGTTGCAGTAAGTCTGCGGGTCGTTGATGTTCAGCTTTAATTTGTTGGCAATTAAGACATTTTGATACAAAGTCAGCAATCTCTTTCTTCATTCCCGGCCACCAGAAATTCAGTTTCAAGTTTTGGTACATTTTCATATTTCCTGGATGGATAGACAGTTTCGAATTGTGGCCCTCTTGTAGAATTCGTCTTTTCAGTTCATAATCATTCGGTACACACAACCTTTCCTGGAATTTCAACACATTGTTCTTAAATTTAAAGTCCGGCCTTGTTTGAACTCCCGTTCATCAATGATCTTTTTCAAAAAGTCATCCTGTTGCTGCTTCTCTTTAATCTCCTCAATCAGTGCCGGTTGAGCAAAAATAACAGCCAATGTTCCACCTAGTTTACGCAAAACAATCTCAATTTCAAATTTTTCAAGGTCACATAGCAATTCTTTTTGTCCGGTGAGTAAACAGGCTAAATTTCCAACTAATTTCCGACTCAGTGCATCGACAACGGTGTTAGCTTTCCCTGGATGGTACAAAATTTGCAAGTCATAATCTTTTATCAGTTCTAACCATCTTCGTTGCCTCATGTTCAATTCTTTCTGTGTGAAGAAGTATTTCAAACTCTTGTGGTCTGTGTACACCTCACATGTTGCCCCATAAAGGTAGTAACGCCAGATTTTCAATGCAAGTACCATTGCGGCAAGTTCTAAGTCATGGGTCGGGTAGTTCTTTTTATGCGGTCTCAGTTGTCGGGAAACATATGCAATAACTTTTCCATTCTGCATCAATACATATCCCAAACCCTTATAAGAAACATCACTAAATATGGTAAATCCATCCGTACCTGAGGGTAAGGCAAGAATCGGTACAGTCACAAGTCGAGTCTTTAACTCTTGGAAAATTGATTCTCTCTGGTTAGTCCAGTTAAATGATATCCTTTTTTGAGTCAACTGAGTCAACGGTAGGGCAATTTTGAAGAAGTCCTTCACAAATCTTCTGTAGTATCCGGCTAAGCCTAAGAAACTTCAGACATCAATAACATTAGACGGTCTGGGCCAATTCACTACTGCTTCAATCTTCTGTGGGTCAACTGAAATGCCATCCTTACTGATCACATGTCCCAAAAACATTACATTGTCTAGCCAAAATTCACACTTCGTTAGTTTTGCATACAGTTTCTGTTCTCTTAAGGTTTGTAAGGCAATGTCCAAATGACGTTCATGTTCTTCCTTACTCTTGGAATAAATCAGAATGTTATCTATGAAAACAACTACAAATTCATGGAGGAACGGTTTAAAAATTATGTTCATAAGGTCCATAAATGCAGCAGGTGCATTAGTAACTCCGAAAGGCATAACAAGGAATTCATAATATTCGTACCTCGTTCGGAAGGCAGTCTTTTCAATGTCCTCTGGTTTGACTTTCAGCTGGTGGTATCCGGATCTAAAGTCAATTTTGGAGAAAACTTGGACACCCTGTAACTGGTCAAATAAGTCATCAATACGAGGCAATGGATATTTGTTTTTCACTGTTACCTTGTTTAGTTCACGGTAGTCAATGCAGAGTCTCAGTGTAGACACCCCATTTTTGACCGACCTTGAGACTCAGACGTCACCAGTTGAGTACTTGGTGATATTGCATAATGTGCTCGTTCAGAAGTTTCAGAGTCGCGGCTGCGAGCCCCGCCTCCAGACTTCCGGACCTTCTTCGGTGCCTTGCCTCGGTTTGCGAACCAGACTCGGTTTTCTCTGTTTCTTTTCCTAAGGGGAGGGAGAGGTCCCGTAGACCATCTCTCAATGTTCGTAGGCTACATTTGGTGGCCGTAGGCCATTTTGCCCATTTCGGAGTCCGGTTCCCGGTTTTCGGAGCCGTCAGGCCGTGTGCCTCGGTTCGGGACCGCCTAACCATCTCCGTTTGCTCTGATTTTTGGCATACATCTTATTTTATCCCTTTTGAGGGACACTGGGGTCTGAGAAACCCACTTCGTGGCCAAACGCCACTTTCGGTGTTTAACGGGCAGTTTCCGAGGCCCCGAACTGCGTGTTTTGGCCCCCGAACATTCGTTTTGCATCGGTTTTCGTTCATTTTTGGCAGGTACCTCTGTTTTATCACCAGGAAGGTCACTGAAGGGTGGGAGGCTAGTAATTGTTGCAGCAACCAGTTATCTCTCCTCCGGAGCCTCCCGGCGCCCGTTTTTCCAACTTCCGGGCTAATGTTGAACACCCTGGGGTTAGTGTTGCCAACTTTCAACCACATATTTGTGATCTACACACCTAGGAGGACCCTAAAAACCCATGGCCGGCCAGTAATTGTAAAATTACTTTTTTACCCCTCTCTTCCGGGCCAATGTTGAACACCCTGGGGTTAGTGTTGCCAATTTTCAACCACATATTTGTGATCTACACACTTGGGAGGATCCTAAAAGTTTATGGCCGGCCATTAATTTTTCTTTCCATTTTTGCCCCTCCTCTTCTGGGCCAATGTTGAACACCCTGGAGTCACTGTTGCCAACCCCAAACCACATATATGTGATCTACACACATGGGAGGACACCAAAAGTTGGTGGGAGGCCAATAATTTTGCCGAAAAGCCAACTTCTTTTTGGTCAAAAGTGGTTCAGCATGAATCCGGGAAGGAGAAAAAGCTGCGCGGCTTCACCGAAACGGGCGTAACTCTTTGCACAAGAGGAATTAAGATATGAGGCCACCACCATTGGAAAGTTTACTTCCGGAGCTTCATTTTGCACTCAAGAATCTCCCAAGTCCAAGTCCGGGGGGGAGAGATGTGGTTGGTTGAAGTCCGCTTGGACTGAATCTGCGCGGCTTCACGGAAAAGGGCATAACTTTTTCTACAGGAGGAATTTTAATGCAAGGTTTGCGCCATTGGAAAGCTAACTTCTGGGGCTTCATCCTAGGAGGTGACCGGCCATTTTTTCTGGCCGGCCGGCCGTTTTTTTCTTTGACCTAGCCGGCCGGCTATGTTAAGTGGCTGGCCGGCCATCTGCAGAAAAAGTAACTGGCCGGCCTGCTTCTTTAGGTTGAGTGCATTCCAGCTGTGCCTTGGTTTTCCCCCAAAAAATATCTACATCCGGGGCCCCTTTTGAAAGAAGAAAAAGGCTCATTTTTCACTACACTTTAGAGGAGGCTCTTCTCTCTCTCTCTTAAATTTTGTTGGCCTCCCAACTCAAGAAAAGGGGTTACAAGGCTTGCTTGGAGGAGATACATACATAGCACCCCATTTCCTTCAAGTTTTGGGTTCCATTTCTTCATCATCTTCAAGCTCTACCACCACCCTTCCATTCCAGCAGCAAGGGGAATAATTCCAGCAGCTTAGAGTCACCAAATCTGGTCCAAGAAGCAACAAAAGTGTTGGTCTTCAAAGGTAAGTCCAATTTCCCTCTTTTCTAGCTCATTCTTGCACCATCTCTAAGCCATACATTCTTATTAATTTGAGCTCCGACCAAAACTGAAAAGGGGCCTATTTTGAGCTCATCTTCACTTTTCATTAAGGGCTCAACCCTGTTTGAGCCCTCCATAATACACTTGCTTCATTGATCCTCTTATATGTCATGATTTTGCATACTATTTTTGGCCCATGAGCAATTTATTTTCGAGCATGTTGTAAACTGATATTAGGCTTATTTTGAGCCCCTCTTCAACATTGAAGAAGGGCTCAACCCCATTTGGGGTTTCCATGTTATACCTACCTTTATACTCCTCTTTTCTTCCCCATTCTTGCATGCAATGGCAGCCTACCATGCTTTTGTTTTTGGCCATTTTACAGTTCTTTAAAAGTTCTTATTTTGGTCCATACTTCATGTTTCATTTAGGTCCTTTCATGGTTTGGGGTCTCCATAGGTCACTTCATGTTATATCTCTCTTTTATTCCCCATTCTTGCATGTTTAGTTAGCCTACCATGCTTTTGTTTTTGGCCATTTTACAGTTCTGGAAAAGTGCTTATTTTGGTCCATTCTACATGTTTTATTAAGGATGTTTGGCTGTTTGGTGATTATTTTGTATACCTCATGTTATAGCCACTTTTGAGCCTTATTTTGCATCACATTTCTATCATGTTTGTATACTGATTTGAGGTCTGCCATATACTGTAAATATTCATATTTTTGGTCCTTCTTCAATGTTGTAGAAGGAAATTTTTCAGTTTGGGTTTTGCTTATATCACTTGCTTCATTACCCCTCTTTTGGCCCCTATTCTTGCATGCCATTTTTGCCATACCTATGCTTGCTGTTTGGCTATGTTTATAACTGTGAAAGTGCATCTTTTGGGACTGTCTAGCTTCTGTCTTTGCATTGCATGTCCATATTGTGCATGTTTGGCATAGCTATAGGCCATTTCGGGTGCCTAAATTCGCCTTTCGGGACAATTCCATGCATTTCATGTCATTTCGCCTCATTTCGGGACTGTTTTCCCCCATATTTTACTGCTGAAATTCCATTAGAATGATTGCTATCCATTCCATGTCATTTCATCGCATTCCGTCATTGCCTCGGTTTGCGTGCCCGTGTGCACGCATTTCGAGGCACTTCATTTTCTGCCATCGGCATCTTATGTGAGTGCGGCTGAAGCTCTCTCATGTTAGTATAAGTCCATACTTCATTTTCCATGTCATTTGCATTGCGTATGCATTGCCTCGGTTTGCGTGCCCGTGTGTACGCATTTCGAAGCACTTCATTTTCTGCCATCGGCATCTTATGTGAGTGCGGCTGAGGCTCTCTCATGTTAGTATAAGTCCATACTTCATTTTCCATGTCATTTGCATTGCGTATGCATTGCCTCGGTTTGCGTGCCCGTGTGCACGCATTTCGAAGCACTTCATTTTCTGCCATCGGCATCTTATGTGAGTGCGGCTGAGGCTCTCTCATGTTAGTATAAGTCCAGACTTCATTTTCCATGTCATTTGCATTGCGTATGCATTGCCTCGGTTTGCGTGCCCGTGTGCACGCATTTCGAGGCACTTCATTTTCTGCCATCGGCATCTTATGTGAGTGCGGCTGAGGCTCTCTCATGTTAGTATAAGTCCATACTTCATTTTCCATGTCATTTGCATTGCGTATGCATTGCCTCGGTTTGCGTGCCCGTGTGCACGCATTTCGAGGCACTTCATTTTCTGTCATCGGCATCTTATGTGAGTGCGGCTGAGGCTCTCTCATGTTAGTATAAGTCCATACTTCATTTTCCATGTCATTTGCATTGCGTATGCATTGCCTCGGTTTGCGTACCCGTGTGCACGCATTTCGAGGCACTTCATTTTCACCCGCCGGCATCCTATGTGAGTGTGGCTGAGGCTCACTCATGTTGGTATAAGCCCATTTGTCATTTCCATGTCATTTCATCATATTTTACCATTGCCTCGGTTTGCGTGCCCGTGTGCACGCATTTCGAGGTACCTCATTTTCATAGCATTTACCATTGCCTCGGTTTGCGTGCCCGTGTGCACGCATTTCGAGGCACCTCATTTTCATAGCATTTACCATTGCCTCGGTTTGCGTGCCCGTGTGCACGCATTTCGAGGCACCTCATTTTCATAGCATTTACCATTGCCTCGGTTTGCGTGCCCGTGTGCACGCATTTCGAGGCACCTCATTTTCATAGCATTTACCATTGCCTCAGTTTGCGTGCCCGTGTGCACGTACTTCGAGGTATCTCATTTTCATTGCATTTACCATTGCCTCGGTTTGCGTGCCCGTGTGCACGCACTTCGAGGCATCTCATTTTCATTGCATTTACCATTGCCTCGGTTTGCGTACCCGTGTGCACGCATTTCGAGGCATCTCATTTTTATTGCACCTATCATCGCCTCGGTTTGCATGCCCGCATGCACGTATTTCGAGACACCTATCATCGCCTCGGTTTGCGTGCCCGCGTGCACGTATTTCGAGGCACCTATCATCGCCTCGGTTTGCTTGCCCGTGTACCCGTATTTCGAGATGCATATCATCGCCTCGATTTGCGTGCCCGCGTGCACATATTTCGAGGCACCTCATTTTTAGTGCATTCTGTCATTTTCTCGGTTTGCGTGCCCGTGTGCACGCATTTCGAGACATCTCATTTTCATAGCATTGTGTATGTTAGGATTGCATCTTAATTGCATTTCACGCATATCATGCATATTACATCGTGTCCGGAATAGGAGTTAGCCCGGGCACGGGAAACGAGGTACATTTCGTACTCCGAGTGACGGAATGTGTCTCAATTCCCCCAGTCACCGACACTCCGGATTGTCCATGATGGAGTTAGGTTTTAGCTGTAGTTTCATGTGCATTCATCCTATATTGAGTTGTGCATTTCGACTCCTCGGCCATCATGCCTCGGTATGCGTGATTGGTGGCACGAGGATCGAGACATGCATATATCTGTGCAAATACATTGCTATGCCCCTTTCCTGCTCTCTGTTGCAGCAAAACCAGGAATCAGCAACCTTTTGGGGCTTGGCACGCATTTCAAGAACAGGTGTAAACAGAGGCTAATTGGGGCATTCTGGTGGATTTCCGCGCAAGACAATCCGGACATGCATCATCCATCAGAAGCAAGGCAGTCCCTGGCTTGCACGCCAGTTTTATTTGCTTTCTTAGTTAATTCATTAATTAATTAGGATTCTGTAATATTCTCATATTCGGACTGTAATATTTGGACTGTAATATTCTTTTATTTGGGACTGTATATTTATTCGGACCCTCTGCGCGAGGGCCACAACTGTAATAAGTGTGCGTGTGTATGTTGTATGTCTTCCAACCCCACGTCTTTCTCCCTTTTATTTATCCGCTTTTGATGGTTAGATTAGGGCATGTTTAAATTAGCATACAGTATGACAGCATGTTTGCATCATTCATCTGTATTGCATGCACCGGGCTCGACGCATCATACTAACTGCATTGTACTTTCAATTTCAAAGTTGAATACATGATAGTTGTAGCATTTCATATACCATCTTAGAATAGCCGAGCCTGCTATAGTTGCATTCTGCATGTGTCACATTAGGCATTTCTGTATATTTAGGATCATGCATGATTTCTAATAAATTCCTATTTTGGCTTGGAGTACTCGGTAAGTTTTATGCTTTAGCATCCTTACATGTGTGTGAGTGACTGCCATGAATAACATGCTTACCATGAGGCTATGTGCTTATCTGATATATCTGCCTGAATGCCAGTGGGTGAAGGTTGGGTTACTTAAATTGGAATAAATCATCAAATGTTTCAAGCCTGCCTGCGGGTAGCAAACCATTTTAAAAAACAAACATGAAATGTTTCGTTCCAATTCAGGCGACCCGATCTACATTTGTATGCTGTGCGCATCATATAGTAACCTAGGCTAATAAACCGGAATAAGAACTCACAATGTTTTCAAAAAATTGATATCATGGTTAGTAGAGGCCGGTCTATGATCGGGCGAGCGGGGGTGCTCACGAAGTGACCTTCCCCAATCGTACCCAAGTTCCCGAGCCGAGGCAACTTTGGTGATGACGGACACGTAGCCTTTTGGCACCGAGTCAGGGTTTCCTAAATTTCCCAAAATAAAATATTTAGGTGGCGACTCTGTATCTGGCAAAGCAGTCCATGTTTGGCACTACTTTTTCAAAAATCAGTTTCTCAAAATGATTTGCCGGATTTGGACTCTTTGGTTCAGATTAGGAACCGTGACATTTCAAGAGTCCGAGCTGTAGTGACCCCAAATGAACAGAACGGGAGCCAACCCTCCCGGGGCGTTCGGGGACGTCTACACTCAGTAAGCCGTCTTTCTTTTTCACAAACAAAACTGGAGCGCCCCATGGCGAAGTACTAGGCCTGATGAACTTCTTATCCAACAGTTCTTGCAGTTGAATTTTCAATTCTTTCAGTTCAGTAGGTGCCATTCTGTACAGAGCTTTGGAAACTGGCTGTGTACTCGGAATCACATCAATGATGAACTCAATGTCCCTGTCAATCAAATCCCCTAGCAAATCATCTGGAAAAACATCTGGGAATTCTCTGACTATGGGAATACTGTCCACATTAGCTTTAGTATCAGTAGGTATAGTCAATATACAACATAGATACCCTTTACACCCTTTTTTAATTAGTTTAAATGCTTTCATGGGTGAAATCAGGTATGGGGGAAGTACTACTCCAACTCCTCTAAACACAAATTCAGGTAATCCAGGTGGATGGAAAACAACTTGTTTCGTTACACAGTCTATGGTAGCATGATATTTTGTTAACCAGTCCATTCCCAAAATTACATCAAAATGGTCAATGTTCAATGGCAGTAAGTCCATATACAAATGCACATCCCCAACAATAATTTCACATGCAGGGTACATATAAGCACAATTTATGGATCCCCCAACAGGTGAAGATACAACTAACAAATAATTCATGGGTTCGAGTGGTCTATTTAGTTTTCGCGAAAAAGCATGCGAAACATATGAATGTGTAGACCCCGAATCAATCAAAACATAAGCATTTTGAGTACAGATTGAGAGTATACCTGACGCAACGGTCTCGGTATTCTGCACATCTCCCGGTACAAGTGCGAACACTCGGCCTTGCCTTAGAGGCTCCTTTCCGGTAGCTTTGGGATTGGATTTTGGTGCAACAGTTGATGCTGCTGCGCTAGCTGTAGCTTTACTATTGCCTTGAGAAGTGGAAGGGCAATCTTTAACCATGTGACCCAGTTTGCCACACCTATAATTTTATAGCAAACCTCCTTATGCCTTTTCCCACATTCAGAGCAGGGTGGTATGAAACCACTTCCCTGACTAGAGCTGGTCGTTGACCCTGTATTTTGCTTCTTGTTTGATGAGTTATTTCGGCCTTTCTTAAACTTGAAGCCCCGTCTCTTACCGCGCCACTCAGACGCTGGTGTTTTAGTCTGTTTCAATGCCTCAATATTCGACTCTGCTATTATTGCTCGGTTGAGAACATCCACATATTTAAGCAATTTCAAGACATTAATTCGATCAAGTATCTCAACATTGAGCTCGCCTTCAAACTTCCTGGCCTTTTTGTAATCAGTATCCACTATGTGCGATGCATATCTGGCGAGTTTAGTGAGTTTAGATTCATATTCTGCTACCGACATGGTGTCCTGTTTCAACTGTTCAAACTCAGTCACTTTGCGGTCTCGGACATATTGGGGAAAGTATTTTTCGAAGAAGGACTCCTTAAACTGAGCCCAAGTCATGACAGTATTTGCATCACAGACAAACATCCACCACCGTCTAGCTTCTTCTTGTAAAGTGAAGGTAGCCAGTTGTAGACACCCCATTTTTTACCGTCCTCAAGACTCGATTGTGCTTGCAGGTACATCCAGCCACTAGCTCGATTGCTCGTCGGGTATTCGACTTTCGCGACGGAACGTCACAGGTTTGAGCTTTTCGAACCCTGTATCCTTTCTGCCCCATTCTTGGACCATGGCTTGGTCCTTTCAGAATGCTTTTCTTGGTGCACTGCCGACCATGGTCTAGCACTGCCGGCCATGCCTTTGTTGCTGCCGGCCACTGGTGAAGCCTGCCGGCCATCAGTGAGCCACTGCCGGCCACCACTGATGGCCGGCAGAACCCCTGTCTCAGCTGGTTTCACTCCAGATCTTTTAAGCCAGCTGGAATCCTTTCATCTCCCCTCCATACACGTGTATGGAGGGATGAAGCTCTCGCCAAGCTTCTTGAATAAGCTTTGCATTGTTTTCCCTCTATATAAGGAGAGGCCCTCTCCTCTTAGCAGAGGTTCAACCATTTTAGAAGAGATATAGCTTTCTCTCTCTATATTTCTTACTCTCTCTCTATATTGTTGTTAGTTTTGTGCCTTTTTCTTGCACTTTTGCACTATAACACATAGAGACACACCACCACCTTTGGGTTGAAGTTCTTAGAAGTGCTACTTGAGCTCTGAAAGTTGGTTTTTTGGCCCTTGAGGTTGCTGGTTTCGAAGTTGGACTTCAAGGGTGAGTTTTTTCCCCCCATTTTAGTACTTTTTTGTATCTCATTTTGGCCATTCTTGCATATTGTTTTAGGCCTTGCTTTCAACTGAAAAAAGTCTTGTATTTAAGTTCTTTTGGTAGTTGTTTAAGGTCTTTGTGCTTTTGAGGGTCTTCAACCCTCTTGTTTGCCTTGTTTGGCCTTGTTTTGAGCCATGCCTTAAGGCCTTTGAGCTAGCCTTGGTTTGGCCTTTTAACCACTGAAATCCAGTGGATTTTCAGTGGTAGGCATGTAGTTTTGAGGTCTCAAATCAGAAGGGGTGGTCCTCTCTCTTCTTGTTTTTGTTTGCTTGAGTTTTTGGCCTTCCAAAGGACCATGCCTCTCTGTATTTTTGAGGCTTGTTTCAGGCTTTTTTTTTTTTTGTGACTTTTAGGACCTGCCTTAAGTCTGTCCATGGTTGGTTTGGTCATATTTTGCATGCTTCTTACATGTGTAGTGTAATTCCATTTATGGCTCATCAAAATAGCATGTCTTTCTTGCATGTGTTGGCTCCATTTCAGTAGGTTTTTGGTGATATTTTACCATGCCTTAGATCTGTTTTGGATTGGTTTTGTCACTCCATGCATGTATGATACACTTGTAGTGTAAATCTCATAAACTAGCTTTATATGTTTCTTACTTTAGCATGTCATCCTAGCATATGTTGAGTCCATTCCAGCATGTTTTTGGTGATGTTTTTCCATGACATAACTCTATCCATAGTTGGTTTGGTCATCCTTTGCATGCTCCATACACTTGTAGAACAAATCTTGCTTACTAGCTTTATGTGCATGATGTTTTGACTCATCATCCTAGCATATTTTGGCTTTGCTCCAGCATAATTTTATTCTTATTTTGGGTTGTCCTAGGACTGTTTTGGGCTACCATGGCCATATCACTCATGCTTTGTATAGGTATAGTTTAAATGCTTTGACTAGCCTTGGGTTTTGAGGCCCCTACCATGCCATACATGTGATGTTTGCATGCTTTGCCATCATTTCAAATGTTATTTCAGTCTACGAAATGTGGTCATACACTTGCATTTGACATGCTTTGAATGCCTTGAAGAGTTTGTGCTTTATGCCTCAAGAATGAACTTTTGTGCATGCCACTAAGCCTAAGCCTTTGGCTCATCATATCAGTGCATTTTTGGTCTTGTTATACCATGATGTAACTCTGTTTCATGTTGTCCATGTCATGTCATGTTTGGTTTTAATAGGTGTAGTGTATTACCCCTTTTGTAGCCTTGCATGCTTCATGCCTTTTAGACTTGTGTTCTAGCTTGTGTTGGCTAGCTTTAAGCTTGTTTTTAGTCTTGTTTGGACCTACCTTGGGACTATTTTAGGTCCCCTTGGCCCTTCGGGGCTTACTTTGTATGGCCATGGCTTAAGCCATTTTGCTAGTTTTTAGCTTATGAGCTTCATGCATGCCATGCTTGTGTTTTGTGTGTGATTTGGCATCATTCTTAACATCATTTCAGAGCATGTAGTATTGTCATACTTCCATGCTTGTCACTCTTTAAGTGTGCTTGAGAGTTGTTCTCTTTATGACTTAATTCTTGGGCCAATTGGCATGCATGCTTGTCTTGCATTTTGTGTCATCAATTCATCATTTTGGCCACTGATTTGGGCATGGCTGAGGTCAGCCCACTTTGGTTTAAGTCCATCTTTTGCATGTTGTCGCATGCTTGTTACCTTGTACGTTGTTGCATGCTTGGTTTATCGCATGTTTGCATGTCTAGGTTGATTTGCATTATGTATGCTTAGTTGTTGCATATATTAGTATTGTGCATGCCATTAGCCTTGCTAGGTTGTCCATATTGCATCGCATTATGTATGCCATCCTAGCATTGCATTGTTGTTTGGATTAAGTGTTAATCCGAGCACGAGAAACGAGGGACGTATCATACTTCAAGTGATGAAACGTGTCTCAATTCTCGGTCGCCGACGCTCTTGATCACACACGATAGAGTTTTAGGCTTTACGTGTTTATTTGTGCATTCATTTCATACTGATTTGCACAAGTTGGATCTTTGGCCATCATGCATCGGGATGCGTGATTGATGGTCGTGGATCCGACTATGTCTCTCCCTTGATGTTTTGAGGTGATATGGAGTGACATAGTGTGTACATACCCTTGGGAGACTCTCCATTTTCTCTATTTTGTGCTCTGTTGCAGCTTGGTGTCACAGCACATTAGTGGCCGGCAGTGCCCTACAGATGGCCGGCACCTCCTCATCCTTGGTCGATTGTGTACCATCTTTGGTCGGCAGGTGGCCGGCAGCATCTCTCCATGGCTGGCAGGCCACTAATGCATTCCCCAAATTGGTTTTGGTAAGTTCTAGCAGCAAGGTCTCAAGGACACCCTACAGGCAGAGCCTCTAAAGAGCAACCGGAGAGCTTACTGGGATGGGAACTGAGCATGCATGTTCACCTTTTTCAACTTGCCGAGACAACATTGTTTAATTGCTTATTTGTTAGTTAGCATTTGGTTTTGTAATTTAATTAGTTAATTTGTTAATTAATTAAGTTTTGTAATAATTAGTTGTAGCTATTCATTCGGTTATGTAATAATTAATTAGCTTGTTAGTTAGTTAATTAGTTGGTTTGTATTATTCATTCGGACCCTCCGTCGAGAAGGCAAATTTTGCAATAAGTGTGCGTGCGTGTGTGCATGTCTTCCAACCCTACGTCTTTCTCCCTTTTACTTACCTGCTTTTGATGGTTAGTTTAGGGTCATTTTCAATTAGCATACTTATGTTTGCATGTTTGCATCGTTCATCTATATTGCATGCACCGGGCTCGGTGTATCATACTAACTGCATTGTATTTCAATTCCAAGTTGAATACATGTATCAAATGTAGCACCTCATATGCCATATTAGAATAGCCGAACCTATTTCTAGTTGCATTTTTCATGTGTTGCATCAGCCATTTTAACATGAACTAGGATTATGCATGATTACTAACTAGTTTCTGTTTTAGCTTAGAGTACTAGGTAAGCTTTTACGCTTTAGCATACTGCATGTGTGTTAATGTTGCCATGAAAGCATGCTTGCCATGAGGCTAACTGCTTAGTTGATATAAACTACCTGAATGCCTGTGGGTGAAGGTTGGATTACTTGAATTGGAACGATTCATTGAAATTCATGTTTTAGCCTACTTACGAGTAGCAAACTTCAAACCACCTCCAAACAAACGGATATGCAATACTTTGTTTCAAATTAGGCGATCTAGTCTATATTTGTTTGTTGTGCGCATCACATAGTAAGATTAGCTAATTAATCGGGATAAGAATACATATGTTTTCAAAAACAAAATATCGTGCTTAGTATAGGCCGATCTTTGATCGGGCGAGCGGGGGTGCTCATAGATGACCTTCCCCAATCGTACCCAAGTTCCCAAGCCGAGGCAACTTTGGTAATGACGGACACGTGGGCTTAGGCAACGAGTCAGGGTTTCCTAAATTCCCCTAAAATGAAATATTTAGGTGACGACTCTGTATCTGGCAAAGCAGTCCATGTTTGGCATTTCTTTCTTAAAAATCAATTTTCCAAAACGATTTGCCGGATTTGAACTCTTTGGTGATTTATCAATCTCACATTGCACATTGTGAGATCAGATTAAGAACTGTGACAACTTGAGTCCGAACTGTAGCATGAGGCCCTTGGGGTGCATCTGTACCAGTAACACCTTGTGCGCCTCCGAACACGGAAACACTTCAAACAATTTTTCGGTTTCAAGAACCCATGCTTTGGCCTTTAATGGTTCAAGGCCTCCTTGGAAGGATGGTGGTTTTATTTTGCTGAACTTTTGTGTCAGAACAATGATATCATCATTAACATTCTGTTCGGGTTGTACTGGAGGAGGTGGGGGCTGTTAGTTTTGTTGTTGTCTTAAAGCTTCAGTCAACAGTTCAACTGTTCTTTCTGACCTTGCCATTCTTGCCTCAGATAATTCAGATTCATCAGTAGTTCTTGCATTGTCCATTTCACTATAGGCAATATGGTAATAATAAACATAGGCAGTTACATACTTAAACATATTAGTACATATATTCATGTCATGGCCACACACACTCTCTCATGCTCATGCAATGCCCTAATTACTTTTCTAGGACATCCTATAGCTCATTTGGACACGTGTGTACGGTATGACTCGTAGTTTGATATCGCTCTGATACCACTCTGTCACGATCCAAACCCGCCCCTATGGGTTTAGCACTGTAACCGGCCAGTAATCTGTGATTACTGAAGGCCTGCTTAATAGTAATGGCAGTAATACAGAGTAAAGGGGCTGGTGGAAGCCAAAACAGTAAAGAAAAGGTGTCTAATGAGCTGTGACAATCTGAATGCAAAAAGACTTTTCTGAACATATTCACATTCGTAGTCAAAACATATATACAACTCAGATACACAAAACATTCAGGTTAGGGACCAAATCCCTACATCGTAGCTATATAGTTAAGTTTTACACAAAATAGAGACAAAAATGGTGGAACTGAGACACCCCAAAGTAGCCATAGCTTGAACAGACTGGGAATCTCGAAGTGACGCACAATGGTTGGCTTTGACAAAACAAGAGCTAACCCGACGCTCCTAGCTCCGGTCCGGTACCTGGACACCTACATATATATATATATATATATAAATAGTGAGGTAAAGCCCAGTGAACAACAGTTATGTAAAGAGGTTAAGAATGAATGTCCTTTCAGTAATTAAACAGTCATATCAGTCACTTAGAAACCATAGCAGTTATATGTGGTGTATCCCATAGCAAAACAGTACAGTAGGTCTTAACAGACCGAACAGTCAGTCGATGGCCATCATAACAGTAACAGTAATAGTTCTAAACATGGGAACCGACAGAGATCTCTGTGTCAGTAGCAGTAGTAGTACAGTAACAGTAAATTGCTATGGATGCCACGAATACAGTTTACAAATAGGACAAACATTCATTCATTAAGCTTGAATGCAAGATTAAGCTCAAAACTATGGTGAATTCATGGACTATAACATAAACATGAACATGCATGTGGAAATTCATGAAGAGTAACCTCAAAATTCAAGAATATGTATATGCATACATGGATTAAGCCTCAATTCAACACTTTAAACCAATACTTGACTTTAACCTCCCTTAATCCCATGAACCATGCAAGAATAACTCAAATGTACAAATGAGAGGATGAAGTCTCTACCTTAGGTCTTGAATTCAAAGTTTATAAACTCAATTTTGTAAATTCCCCTCAAATTTTCTAAGTCTCCAAGCTAAACTCTTGATGAACTCAATTTCTTCTACTCTCCCTCTCTCCCTCGGTTTAGTCTAAGAAAGTGGCTGAAAAAAATGATGTATAAAGGTGCCAAACAATGTTGTAGAAAATGGCCACTCAATGGCAATTTGGTAATAATACAATCTAATGTAATTTAACATTATTCAATCTAATTTAATCGTTTCAAATCGAATTTTAATTAAACCTACCATAAATTACATAAATTCTAATTAGCATAAAACACTAATCAGTTTCTGATTCGGCCGCCGATAAGCCGTTCAATTTGTAGTTTGAAATTAAAACATGAACAGATTCATTCAGAAATCAAACAGATAGAAATGCATTTAAAACAATACACTCCTACAATCAATTCAGGATTTCATTCTAATCAGTTATTTATCATGCTTAATCACAGATTAACACTAATCAGAGATGAGGGTTGTTACAAAAAGTAATATTCAATGATAGTGATAATAATGAGTGTGCCGGTGTAATTTAACCCAAAAACGAATCATCGCAAAACTAAAGATTTAATTATTCAATTATATTTACTTTTCGCCAGGTTTAATGGAATTCTTAGCTAGCAATTCTTGCAAATTTGGAAATTTGATCTTGGCTAAGAATTTAACTAAGATTTAGTCCACAGCCATCACCTAATTTGTTCGATAAAATTTTTGGTATTTTATACAAATCTTAGCATAGTCTTTTACGCTGTGCTTGATTTGGAGATTTAAGGAGAGATTTATAAAGAAAAAGGGAAAGGGAAAAAATGTGTGAAACTATGTGAAATATAGGTATATTTTATTCACATTTCACCTGATTTTTCCCTTTTCCTTTTCAAATCTCTATCCAAATCTCTCAACCAAATACAATATTAAAATTTTATTTTTCAGGGATATGTGAGATAAAACTATCTTTTAATTTATAGATAAATAAATCAAACTATGTATAGAGTTTGAGAGAGATAATCCCAAAGTTTGAATTGTCGTTGTCATTAAGGTATACAAAATAATCAAAACCATATCAATCCAAAAAAAAAAAAAATCAAATAAAACTATCATTAATTAGGTCTCCGTTTGGATATTAAATAGGGGTGGGTGCGGGTCGATTGCGGCCGCGGAACCTCCAATTCGCCATCTGTCCGCCAGATTGGCGGATTGGAGAAAATCAATCCGCATCCGTCCGCCAATCGACGGATGTGGATTGAGCGGATTGGCGGTTTGGCGGTTTAAAATTTTTTAAACTTTCAACATAATTCAACTTGTGCATTTTCTCAAAAAAAAGAAAAAGAAAAAAGAAAGTATTAAAGTTAATGACTTAAAAAAATATTACAATCACTGCATGTCTCATCTAAAGTAAGAAAGTTTGAAATTTTAGAATATCACAATCACTTCATGCTTCATCCACATAAAGTATTATAATATATGGTTCTTAAAATATAAAAACAATTTAAACCACCAAAACCATAAACAGAGCAGTAGTGGAGATTGTATGTCTTTGTATTGTTACATCTATATCTGTTTTTGAAAACAAAAACCAACCAACATATATCATATATCATATTTTCTATTTATTATTTTTAGAGATAGATTTAAAAATCAAAAAATATAGATAAATAATACGTTTATTTTTTTCAATTCAAAAAAGATATTCAAGTTGAAAACTTTTTTTTAACAGAATATTTAAACTCTTTTTAAATTGAAAACGCAAACAGAATATTTAAACAAACTGAAAACACAAAGTCTTATAAATTACTAGGCGTGTTCGCGGTTTGGCAGTTCTGTTGCAGCCAAAAGAATATCAAATTCGCCATCCGTCCGCCAGATTGACGGATTTGAGAAAATCAATCCGCAATTGTCCGCTCGTCATCACGCATCCGTCCAAAATGCGGCGGATCGGTTCGGTTTGGTCGATTTTAGCAGATCGGTATATCCGCTGCTCACCCCTAATATTAAATATGTAAAGAAAAAAAATATATGCAAAGAGAATTTTGAAAAAAAAAAAACCTTTTACTTCACACATTTTTTTGATTACCAATGGTGGTGTACACGAATTTACATTTCATCTAGTATAGTTATATTTTTTTAAATAGAAAAATTCATAATAATATAAAGGAAATAGATATTAGAAAAATAGTATTTCATAGTAAATTTATAAATTGTGTGAATTTATTAACCAAACACAAAAACAGTATTTCATAGTGTATGAGAAAAGTGAGAGAAAGACGTTTGGTATTAGAAAGTTGTAGAACCACTAATATAAAATAAACAAACGATGTATAAATATAATTTGGCTAATGAATAACTAAACAAAAATTGTAACAAAGAAGAAACTTAAATCTAGAATTTATTGAGAATCCCGATGAATGATTTAGATTTAATTCTTAAATGATTGGTCCTACTTCTAAAATAAATCTAAACCACACATGTATTTTCTAGTAAAACAATTTGAATATGTAGAAGTCCCTTCCTTGTAACAAAAGCAAATGTGTGTTATCAAAAAGTGATTGGATTCACTCTTGTACAATAAACAGAAATAAAAGTTGTATATGTGAAAAACAATGAAAAACTTACACTTTATATAAAAGGTGAAGTGTCTCTCGATGAATAGATATGTCTATTCAATTTAATTTGTAATGATTTGGAAGACTATTACGATTCGGTCTATATTAAAAATACTTAATTTTTAATTGTTAAAATTAGGTTTGAGTTTACAGTTGAGAAAACTTGACAGTCTCGTGGGGTTCACCGAAAAATTTATTTCGATGATTTGAGCCGTTTATTTTGTAAATTCCTTAGAATATATCATTCATAGAAAAAAAATTAGATTGATCTGATAAGCATAACATTTTTATTTTATCACGTCTTTGGAAAAATAGATGGCAAATACATTTTTAAAAATAAACTATTTTTTTAGACAAACACAATAAAATTATACGAAGGGTCGTACAAAATGAACAATTCAGATCATTAAAATAGAAATTGTGGTGAGGCTCATGAGGCCATCAAATTCTATCAAGTTTATATTTGAATTTAGATTTAAATTTTTTAAAAACTCAACCGTAAAGTTATGTATTATTATATGAAAATGTTGGAGATTTACAATTTTATATTTGCAAATTCAATTACAATAATGTGGCAAAACAATATATATAATTAAGTGTGTATAAATTAAAAATTAACATATATTAGTATTAATTATGTCACATCATTATAGATTAAATTATAATTTTTTTTTGAGAGTTTCAAATATTATTATTATTATATGAACTTCTCTAATGGATGAGAACCGTAAACATTCACAAAAATTCAAAAATCTTAGTGCCTATTACTACAAGGTGTCTTTGCTATATGGTGCATTTTCAGGGGCAACATATTGAAAAAGGTATTTTAAAAATATAAAAATGTAGAAAATGTTGGACAATCTTCACTGTATTTAAAAGGATTTAATTCTGTTGTGTACAAAACAACAACAAGAATAAAAGAAATAGAGTAAAGGAGAGAATATGTTTGATTACAAAAATCAAACTCGAAATAAAAATAAATAAATAAAAAACAAAACAGATTTTATTTTGTTACAAAAACAAAATTAAAAACCTGAATAAATAAACAAATAAAAACAACACTGAAAGTATTTAAATAACTTACTTGATTTAATTTCTTCGAATTATATTTCTGATCAAGTCCAGTGTTTAACACTGTGTCCTTAAGACAGATTCGTCCTCTCCTCGGTGCTTTCAGAATTCGGACGTCTATCTCCCAAGATGAAATGATCTACCACAAACAATAGCAGCACTACTAACTGTTTGCCTTACGAACACACTAAGTGTTTACACTCTTTCTTTCGGAAATAAAATGCAGCAAGATGAAGAATAGAAAATAGAAGTGAAATACGAAATTTCTGAATGCAAAACATCAAATGAGGGTGGTCCTATTTATAGATGTGAAGGTGACTCTTGGATTTGAAATAAACAGGTATGTAGCTCTTGGTTTTGAATTGAACAGGTATCATACCTGTTGGGTTTTGAATTCAAACAGATTTGAATTAATTCAAACAGATAGTAAAACGGGAAGGGCCCTGTTTGGGTGTGCATTAATTCCAAAACAGTTTATTTCTGTTTGAAACCGGGAAGGGCCCTGTTTGGATGAACAAAAAATCCAAACTCATTTAATTTGAATTCTGGATTTTATTTTAATAAAAATAAAATTAAATTCAAATGTTTTTGGCCCAAAAAGATTAGAAGCCCAACCCAACCACGCACCCGCGCCCAAGCCCAGGCCAGCCCGCCCGACCGACCGGACGGACGGCGGCGGCGCGCGCGCGCGTGTGTGGTGATTTTTGGGTCCAATGGGTCTAGCCCATTTTGCCCATAACCTCTCCCTCTAAAACACTTGGGTACCCCTTGGGGCACACCCCAAGTATCTCACCCTAAGCCTTATAAACCCTTTCAAAACCTCCCACCAAATCAATGTGGGACAAGCCAATTTACAACCTTAAGGAATTTCCACCAAAACTCCATTTCCATGGAGCACACTTTGGCTTCAATTTCCCATTCACTCGGTAATGGTTTTGAGCAACCAAATATACCACGTGAAACACAACGCGGCATAGAACGCGTTACCACTTTGACCCAAGTAAATCGACACTCGGGGCCCACCTAAAAAATAGACCGAACTTAGGAAAAAATTCTGGTTTTATCCAGAATTTTATAACCATTCCAACAATCCCCCACATGAATGGAATTTGATGACAACGGAAATGCAACAAAATGCAGACTTTAACGAAAGAGTATAAGTCGAAAATATCTTGCATCAGGATAGGTAGTTTTCGGCTTTGAACCTTCCCTAGTGATAACCTATCGGACTTACTGGCTAACCAATGGACGCGATGCCTTGAATTGTTCAGCCGTTTGTGTAAGCCAAGACAATAGATTTCACACAAAATATCTTCTAACACATCGTGGTTCTCACTGTTGTGTTCATTTTGGCCTTGAACGCGCCTGGTTTTCATAAGTGTTTCTAGAGAATTTAGCCTTTGCATTCTCATAGAACCGGCCCCAGTTCAACACTCATATAGGTGATTCTTATTGTGAGTATCTCTTTATACTCGTCTTGATTTTATGCCTTAATCAAGATATAAGTAATCATTAAAAGCAAAGCTTATCCTTATACCCCTGCAGACAACATATGTTGCAGATATCACTCTCACCATAGGAATGGGTAGGAATTTTAATCCCTTGGTGATTTTTGGCGAGCCATACATAACTTAGTTGTCCCTTTGAACTTAGTTCTTGGGATCTCCAGTCATATAAGTAGGGTTACCATTATGACGACTCTTATGTAATAGGCTTTAATCCCATCCCCTTCGATGAACTATACACTAGCTCTTTTGTCAAACATTTTGTTAACGGATCCGCAATATTCTCTTTAGATTTTATATAATCTATTGAGATTATTCCGTTTGACAACAATTGCCTTACGGTATTATGTCGACGACGAATATGTCGTGACTTACCATTATACATATGATTCTGTGCCCTGCCTATTGCAGATTGACTATCACAATGAATGCAAATAGCTGGCACAGGTGTTGGCCACATTGGAATGTCTTCTAAGAAGTGACGAAGCCATTCTGCTTCTTCACCTGCTTTGTCTAAAGCAATGAACTCGGATTCCATTGTGGATCGTGCGATGCACGTTTGTTTCGTGGACTTCCAAGAAACAGCAACGCCTCCTAGAGTAAAAACATATCCACTAGTGGATTTTGAATCTTTAGTATCCGATATCCAATTGGCATCACAATAACCTTCGAGTACTACTGGATATCGAGTAAAGTTCAAACCATGATCACGAGTAAATCTTAGATATCTAAGAACTCGAATGATCGCTTTTCAATGGTCTTCTCCAGGGTTACTAGTGTACCTACTCAATTTACTTATAGCATAAGCTATATCAGGACGAGTACAATTCATTAGGTACATTAGGCTTCCAATGATTTGGGAGTATTTTAACTGAGACACTGCATCACCTTTATTTTTCGATAAATAAAGACTGATGTCTACAGGTGTTCTAGCTAAATTCAAATCATCCTTGATAAATTTATCAAGAATTTTCTCAATATAATGAGATTGAGATAATGCATATCCGTCAGATGTTTTAGTAATTTTCATTCCTAATATAACATCTGCGACCCCCATATCTTTCATATCAAATCTTTTGTTAAGCATCTGCTTAGTTGATTTGATCATGTTTTGACTGCTTCCAATGATAAGCATGTCATCCACATAAAGACAAACTATGACATATCCTTGGTCAGTGTTCTTAACATAGACGCATTTGTCACATTCGTTTATCTTAAACCCATTAGTAAGCATTGCATGATCAAATTTTTCATGCCATTGCTTAGGTGCTTGTTTTAATCCATAAACGGATTTTACAAGTCGACAAACTTTCTTTTCTTGCCCTGATACTACAAACCCTTCGGGTTGTTCCATATAGATCTCTTCATTTAGATCACCGTTTAAGAAAGCTGTCTTAACATCCATTTGATGTATTTCTAAATTAAACAACGCTGCTATAGCAATAAGCATGCGAATGGATGTTATTCTTGTCACAGGGGAATATGTGTCAAAATAATCCAGACCTTCCTTTTGTCTGTAACCTTTAACAACAAGTCTTGCTTTATACTTGTCAATTGAACCATCTGCTTTCATTTTTCTCTTGAATATCCATTTATATCCAAGAGGTTTAGAACCTGGTGGAAGATCCACCAATTCCCAAGTATGATTTTGCATAATGGATTCAATTTCATTATTAACAGCCTCTTTCCACAAAGGTGCTTCAGGACCTGTCATTGCTGCCTTAAAGCTTTGAGGTTCATTTTCTAACAAGTATGTCAGAAAATCTGGACTAAAGGATTTTGATGTTCTCGCTCTTTTACTTCGTCTTGGTTCATCATTAGTTAAATCCTGTTGGTCGAGACTATTACTAGTCTCTTGTGTTTGATTGTCATTAGTCTCTTGACTTTGTGTACAATCATAAGTTCTTTTCTGTGAACTTAATTCCTGTCCTTTCTTGTAAGGAAAGACATGTTCAAAAAACACAGCATTCCTTGACTCTATAATAGTGTTCACATTTATATCAGGTATATCTGATTTATAAGTCAGAAACCGATATGCACTACTATTCTGAGCATAACCAATAAACACACAATCTACTGTTTTTGGTCCTATCTTAGTCTTTTTAGGAACATGTACTTCAACTTTTGCCAAACACCCCCACACTTTTAAGTATTTGTAGGAAGGTGGTCGACCTTTCCACAATTCATAAGGAATGCTTTTGGTTTTCTTGTGGGGTATTCTATTAAGAACATAATTAGCAGACAATATTGCTTCCCCCCACAAGTTCTGTAGTAAGCCTGAACTTAGTAACATGGCATTCATCATTTCTTTTAGGGTTCTATTCTTCCTTTCAGCAATTCCATTTTGCTGTGGAGAATAAGGGGCTGTAGTTTGGTGAATAATGCCATGTTGTGCACAAAATTCATTTAATGGTGCATCATATTCACCACCCCTATCACTTCTAACCATTTTAATGGTTTTACCAAGTTGATTTTCAACTTCTGTTTTGTAGAGTTTAAACATTTCTAAGGCTTCATCTTTACTTCTAAGTAAATAAACATAACAATATCTTGTGCAATCATCGATAAATGTTATGAAATACTTTTTGCCACCTCTAGTTTGAATAAACTTTAAATCACATACATCAATGTGAATTAATTCTAGAGGTTCGGTTTTTCTTTCAACCGATTTAAATGGAGCCTTAGTTAGTTTCGCTTCTACACAAATTTCACATTTATGATTAGGATTAATTTCAAACTTTGGTATATAATCTAAACCAATTAATCTACGCAAAGCATCAAAATTCACATGTCCTAATCTACCATGCCATAAATTTGACTCAAGAATATAAACAAAAGATGTGTTATTCTTATTCATAGCAACTTTCGGTACAACTGTCATTACATTTAACTTAAAGAGACCATCACTCATGTATCCCTTACCAGCATACATACCACTCTTTGTTAACACAAACTTATCAGACTCAAATACAAGCCTAAAACCATTTTTACTTAACAAAGACCCAGAAACTAAATTCTTCCGGATGTCAGGTACATGTAGTACGTTGTTGAGGGTCAGTTCTTTCCCTGATGTCATCTTCAAGATTACTTTCCCTTGTCCAGCCACAGCAGAAGTAGAAGAATTTCCCATGAAAAGTTGTTCACCATTTGCAGCCTCATTGTAGGTAGTGAACATCTTCTTGTCCGCACATATGTGACGAGTTGCTCCAGTGTCAACCCACCACTCTTTGGGATTTCCAACCAAGTTAGCCTCAGACACCACAGCAGAAAGGTTGATGTCATTCACTCCATCAGAGATGTAATCCAATTCTGTTACATTGGCCTGATTGGTGGTCTTCTTACTTGTACTACCATGATTCTTTTTAGGGCGGCGGCAGTCAGAAGCTCGATGTCCAGTTTTGCCACAGTTATAGCATTTTCCTTTGAACTTCTTGCTACTATCGCCTTGTTTAGGACCATCTCCAGTAAACTTCTTCTTTTTGTTATGTGGTTTATGAACTTGTTCAACCACATTTACCTTGGACTCAATGGGATTTTTCCCATTCCTCTTTTCAGCCTTTCGGTTATCTTCTTCAATTCTTAATCTTACAATCAATTCATCCATAGTCATCTCTTTGCGTTTATGTTTTAAATAATTTTTGAAATCTTTCCAAGCCGGTGGTAACTTTTCCACTAAAGCTGCGACTTGGAATGACTCGCTAAGAGACATACCTTCTGAATGAATATCATGCAAAATTATTTGAAAACTTTGAACTTGAGATATTACCGTTTGGGAGTCTACCATAACAAAGTCCAGAAATTTACCGACGACAAATTTCTTCGTGCCGGCATATTCTGTCTTGTATTTCTTCTCCAAAGAATCCCACAATTCTTTTGCTGTTTTCAGAGGACTGTATACATTATACAGCATATTGTCAAGGCCATTTAGGATGTAGTTTCTGCACAGGAAATCTGAATGTTTCCAAGCATCTACAGCGGCAACAACTTGCCGATCACTTTTACCCTCTTTAAGTGCTGGAGCCTCTTCATGGAGAAACCGGGCCAAATTAAGAGTTGTAAGATAGAACAGCATCTTCTGCTGCCATCTCTTAAACTCGGTACCATTAAATTTTTCCGATTTTTCTCCATGATTGATTGGTACATGAACATGGTTCTGGATAGGGACCGATGTAGGTGTAACAATAGGAGTACCACTGCCAGATGCAGTTTCAGTTGTAGTAGCCATAATCTCTGATTACAAAAATCAGAAAATATTAAAACACAAATTAATTTTCTAGTTACTAAAACCAGAAAATAATTATAACAACAAAATAATTTTATTTTCCTTGTTACTAAAACTTGAAAAATAAAATATCACAAGAATTTTCTGTAATACCAAATAATATTCTGAATTGTTAATGACACCAGTATCGTACTACTAGTAGTTGTCAAAGAAAAGAGACAGTATATTACTACTATCTGTCAAATAGCATAAATCACTATTTGTTTTTCCAACCAGAATATTAATTTGAAAACACAGAAAATTAAATACAATGAAGATACCCAAAAAGGAATCTGTCTTAAGATTGTTGGACAATCTTCACTGTATTTAAAAGGATTTAATTCTGTTGTGTACAAAACAACAACAAGAATAAAAGAAATAGAGTAAAGGAGAGAATATGTTTGATTACAAAAATCAAACTCGAAATAAAAATAAATAAATAAAAAACAAAACAGATTTTATTTTGTTACAAAAACAAAATTAAAAACCTGAATAAATAAACAAATAAAAACAACACTGAAAGTATTTAAATAACTTACTTGATTTAATTT
The DNA here is from genome assembly GCF_055761805.1 of Camellia sinensis. Classification (NCBI taxonomy): domain Eukaryota; kingdom Viridiplantae; phylum Streptophyta; class Magnoliopsida; order Ericales; family Theaceae; genus Camellia; species Camellia sinensis. The sequence continues at coordinate 155,325,663 of NC_138970.1, forward strand.
CTTCGAATTATATTTCTGATCAAGTCCAGTGTTTAACACTGTGTCCTTAAGACAGATTCGTCCTCTCCTCGGTGCTTTCAGAATTCGGACGTCTATCTCCCAAGATGAAATGATCTACCACAAACAATAGCAGCACTACTAACTGTTTGCCTTACGAACACACTAAGTGTTTACACTCTTTCTTTCGGAAATAAAATGCAGCAAGATGAAGAATAGAAAATAGAAGTGAAATACGAAATTTCTGAATGCAAAACATCAAATGAGGGTGGTCCTATTTATAGATGTGAAGGTGACTCTTGGATTTGAAATAAACAGGTATGTAGCTCTTGGTTTTGAATTGAACAGGTATCATATCCAAACTCATTTAATTTGAATTCTGGATTTTATTTTAATAAAAATAAAATAAAATTCAAATGTTTTTGGCCCAAAAAGATTAGAAGCCCAACCACACACCCGCGCCCAAGCCCAGCCCGCCCGACCGGACGGACGGACGGCGGGGCGCGCGTGTGGTGATTTTTGGGTCCAATGGGTCTAGCTCATAACCTCTCCCTCTAAAACACTTGGGTACCCCTTGGGGCACACCCCAAGTATCTCACCCTAAGCCTTATAAACCCTTTCAAAACCTCCCACCAAATCAATGTGGGACAAGCCAATTTACAACCTTAAGGAATTTCCACCAAAACTCCATTTCCATGGAGCACACTTTGGCTTCAATTTCCCATTCACTCGGTAATGGTTTTGAGCAACCAAATATACCACGTGAAACACAACGCGGCATAGAACGCGTTACCACTTTGACCCAAGTAAATCGACACTCGGGGCCCACCTAAAAAATAGACCGAACTTAAGAAAAAATTCTGATTTTATCCAAAATTTTATAACCATTCCAACAGAAAACAAGTAAAGTACTCACACATTTAAAATATATAATAATAATAATAACGATAATAGGACAAGTTACAAAAAAAACACCTAGAATTTCACGTGTTCAAGATTTCAATTACATCAATTTAAATTTTCAAATTTCAATAACATTTTAATTCCTATCCTCCGTCCAGTTAACTTTTTTAACAGAACAAAATTTAATAGGACACATGGCACTATTTTACTGGTTCTTTCAATTTTATTTTGATCTCTAACTTTGATTTTGCAGACGCCAAACCAGTACCAAAGATTTATCAACCATCAAATAAATCAAGACCCCATCATGAAAGCTACAGTACATTAAACACATGGGATCAACTACACATGGGATCAACTCTCTCTCTCTCTCTCTCTTTGAATTCTGGCAATTCATGATCGCCAAAGCCTTCCTTTCCTATCCTGAGTGAATGATTCTAATTCCATCTCTCTCTGATCTAATGGTCAGCCACTCAGTAGGGTTGGTTGGAGTGTTCTAAATAAATATATTTTTTAATTTTTTATGAAATATGAGATGGGTATGAAATTTGAAGTGATGTAATAAAGAGATAATATAATTTAAATAAAATGATGTGACTTAAATAAAATGGTAACTTTTTGACTTTTTTTTGATTATGCCAAACCAAATCTAAGACTTCTTGTTTCTCTCTCTCCAAACACCAAACTAGACTCTCTCTCTCTCTCAATTGGGTACAAAAACCAAACCAAACACCACACCAGTCTCTGGCAGTAGATTCAACGACCTACACTTTCTCTCTCTACAGGTGAGCCAGCCATGGCCTCATCTTTATCTCTCTCTCTCCCAAGCCATTCTCTCTCGCTTTACCACTCACCCCTATGGATTTTCTAACCCTTCCGACCATTGTCTCTCTCTCCCCACTTCTGAGACGATGGAGGGGGTAATGAACCTGAGAGGTGTACAAAGGGGGATGGCAGATCTGAGGAAATAGAAATGGGTGAGTGACGATTCCAAAGGAGGTGGTGAAGGCAACGACATATCCGGGGGTGGAGGCCAATGGATTTGAGTGAAGCGGTGACCTGTGAGGGTGAACCATGGTGGATATGAGAGAAGTGGAGGAAGGAGAGGTGGGGAGTGGTGGACTTGAGGGCTAGTGGTTGCAGAAGAGAACTGCCGATGGTGTGGGTAGCGGCAATTTGTTGGTGGCGATGGGCAACAGTGAGGGGGAGGAGATGGTAGGATTCACTTTTTTTATATTATTATTATTGAAAAGGTGAAAAAGATGGTGGATGATGGAAGAAAGAGACAAGAAACGATTGTATGGATAGGTAGAAGAGAAAGAGAAATGAGTGAATGATAATATGCCAAGTGTGCATTAATTTATTTATTTTTACGTTGAACAAGTTAACTGTAATTGACGGATGGTTAACTTTGATACGAAATAAGGAATTCAGATTTAAATTGACACAATTAAAATTTTGGGGTTTAATTTGAAAGACACACCAAACCCTACAAATATATATATATATATATATATATATTTTAATAATTTGTCCATAATAATAATAGATTATTTTTACCTTCATAAATTCCATCACAAATTTTAATATCTAAATACAATATAAAATTTTGGTCTAAGAATAGTAGCGTCTATGATGTACTTACATACAAAATACAACACAAATAAAATTCTTATACAAATTGATGGAGCTTATATATTATGATTATTTGATTTCAAGCCAAAACATCTATTATTTTAGTTTATAGTTTCAAAAACAACACAATCACAATATTGTCGATAAATTTTTTTTTTTTGGCATAAAAATTATATTTGAAATTAATTTTCTGAAAAATCTGCAATAACTGATGGGATTATATAATTCTCCATTAATAAGATTTGACTTACCAGCTATCCTTTCATCATCATAGTTTATCCACGTCCCCACATATGTAAGCAAAACTCATTATCATAATTTATAGTTAATAGACTTTTGTTTGTGAAGGTAGTTAAGATGAGCACTTGAGTAGGATTCAATTGAATCCACCTATTGCCTCTAGTTTACGTGGATCCAACAGAAGGCTATAAAAAAAAAATGTATTATTTATATTTAATAAGAAGTGCCATAACCATAACCCCATTATCAAATCATCATCAACAACAAATTGAAGAGGTAGCTCATAAACTATACAATATGCTACCTTATTCAGTTAATGGCCGACCCATTGTGTTGGTGGTTGATACCTACATATCTTAGCATTTGAAGATTGATATAACAATGAGATCTAGAGAGAGAGACAGAGCGATGGAGGGCTTGTTTGGGAAAAAAATACTCATGGGTTGGGACCATTACGTTAAATTTGATTCTAATCAATAAAAATGAGGTTATGGGGGCTTGTTGGTGGAAAATTATTCAGTGACCCTGGGTTATTTGGTTATGATTAATTGATGAGGTATAAATAATTTAAATATTTTTAACTTCTGCTTATGATTATAAACTTTTAACTTACTAAAAAAAGAACCAAATATGCTCATTTTTTAGATTTAGTCACAACTAATTATTATAGATCAAATCTGTACATGTGAGGTCCAAAGTCGCATCTTTTCACCTTCTCAGATGTGTAAGTCCCAACAAAAAGAAAATTCAGGCTCATTTTAATTAATTTAGATAATTATAATTGATTAAGATCAAAATTAATGTAAAATCATCAAAAACAGACATCCTCAATTGGAGAGCATGGAATCCAAGTGGGGGTGGGGGCCAATAAGGAATTGTCTGTTCAGTTAGGGGCACTGCACACCCTCTATGCCCCATAGTTGGCTATTTACTAGACCAATGCAAGCCAGGACCACACCACCCTCCACCCTATATAAACAACCTTCCACTTGCCCTTCAAGCTTCAATTCAATTCAAATATATTCACCTGGGTGAGAAAGTGAGAACTACCCTTCTTTCTCTCTCCTCTCTCTCACTAAGAAGTGAAAGATAAAGAATAGAGATGAAGATGAGCAGTGCTAGCATGGGAGGGTCCAAGAGGAGGATTTCAAGCAGAGGACTTGGAGGGGTCCTAAAAGAGCAAAGGACTAGGCTCTACATAATAAGGAGATGTGTGGTCATGCTACTGTGCTGGCATGATTGAATACTTTGATGCCATCGACATCGGCAACGACGATGACGAGAATTTTTTTTTTTTTGGAGGGGAAAGTGTATATAGTATCGACGGATTTTGTTAGAGAGTTAACAATTTTTTTGGTACCAATTGGCCCCCTTGGGGAGTTGGGCTTGATGTAAATCGGATAGTTTGAATTAAACCTATGGTTTGACAAATTTGAAGTGTGTTAATATTGTTCTTTTATTTTTTATAATTCTCTCTGTCTATGCTGTCTATCTTGCTTCTCTTCTTTTCCAATTTAGATCTCTCTCTCTCTCTCTCTCTCTCTACCATTGTTGGATCGAAAATTTCAAGAGTTGAATAGTTTTGTGTGGCCATGCTATTGGGATGCAGATTTTTTTGTACATTAGAGATCGTAGTTTGAAAAGGGAGAAGAATGACTCTGAAGATTAAACCACAATGGAGTAAATTAAATCCTCTCAATATGGTCAAAATTACTTATCCTTGACATTTTATTTTGTTTCACACTTAAATTATTTAAGTACGCTAAAAAGTATTTAAGATTTAAGCCATACAAACAAACACCTATTAAATGGGTTATGGATGTAATTTATTTAAAATAATAACAATAAAAATGAGTGTTCTGTTGTATGATTTAAATTGTTCAAATTTTGAGGAAATTTTTTCTTTTTTATTATATTAGGCTTCAATGATTATTACATGAACAAAAATTAAAAACTTCAAAAACTAAATATATAAAATTGATAATTTAGAGATGAAGTAAAAAAAATAATATAAGAGATTAAAGTAAAATGAACTCTTGAAAAAAAAAAAAAAAAAAAAATCAAATTTGGCTGATTTTCCTTTAAAGTGAATTGATCAAATGAGCAACCTATGTTTTATAACTACAATCATTGGAAGAAAGAGGAAAGCAAGGTTAAGGGTTTGTCCCAATTGGCATTTTGGACTATCATGTGTGTGGACCCATTAATCATATAAAGTGTTGGTCCTAATAATTTTTCTCATAATCACACAATTCAAACTAAATCTCTACACACACACACACACACACACACACACACACACACACACAAAATTGAACCCTTTTGGAAGGCATGTCCAAGAAGCAAAACTAGGGCTTCATTATTAATAATGTTTTAATTTCACATGCTTATGAATACTTGCATGCCAAAATTGCAATTAGAACCTTCTTTATTCGAGTCTTAATCGTGGTTCCAATTCTCCAAAAATAAAATTAAAACAAAGGGTAAATTACATTTTGCATCCCCGTATTTTGCACCAAATTTTGGCTCTTACACATGAAATTATAACAGTTAACTCTCTACACTTCTGGTCAAATCTCACTTTGATCCCTACACATAGAATCATGATAGTCAACTCCCTGCATTTTTATTCAAATCTCACTTTAGTCCCTACACAAGTGTCAATGTCTCTCTTCTGTTACTTTATTTTTAAATTTTTAACAAAATCCAATCATATGACAAAAATATGACTACAAAATGAGGGTAAGAGAGGAAAATTATCCATGTTTCCCACAAATATACTTTTTCCTATGTGATAAGTAAATGAGAGTTATTCGTAAGGTAAAAATTAGACGAAAATGTAAGAAAGTAGAACTTTTGAAATTAAAAAAAAAAAATCAAAGAGAAAGAAAGATAGACAAAAGACTATGTTATCATGAAAAACAGAGTTTTGTAATTTTAATTTATGCAAAATTGTAGTTCATTTGCCTAATTGTTCACAATCAGCGTTTTGTTTTAACCTAATACAGTCATATTTTAATGTAAATTTTGGGATAAAGTGTGTATTGGTGGAAAATTTTCTTACCCTCCTGTCGTATTCACATGATTAGATTTTGTTAAATATTTAAACAATTGAGCAACAGAAAGAGGATATTGACATTTGTATATGGACCAAAGTCAGATTTAACCAAAAGCACAGGAGGTTAGCTGTCACAATTTCATATGCAGGGGCCAAAGTGGGATTTGACCAAAAGTGCAGGGATTTGACTGTCATGATTTTATGTGTAGGGATCAAAGTGAGATTTAGTACAAAATATAAAGGTGCAAAGTATAATTTACCCTAAATTAAATTAAATTGATTGTTTATAAAACTTATGGGATTTTTTTTTTTGAGGGGGGGGGGGCCAAACTACATTTACACATTCAGATTTGTTTGGCTTGATTTTCACAATTTATTTTTAAATTTTTTTTCAAAAAAACTAGAAACAAATTTGTTAAAAAAATATTAATAAAAAACATTCATTATTTTAATATATTTTTACCTTTTGTTTGGAGGCAAAATAATTTTTAAAAATTTAATATTTATTTTTGAAAAAATTAGTGAAATATCCCTTTTTAACTTTTAGTAGTAAAAGAGATCCAGTATATTTTTTCTTATTAGTTAAGATTTCTCAATAATATTATTAGAGAAATTTCAATGTTTCGGTAACAAGTTAAAATTTTTGTGTGAAAATTTTAAAATTTCTAGTAAAAAATAACTCCTCAAATTGATTTAGAAAGTAAGTATAGGATGGAAATTAAATTTAATGTGATATGATCTATCAACAATAAGGTTCATTTTGGTAACTAAAAAAAAAAAAAAAACAAAGCCCACCTCTTTTAAATTATGTCAAATTTTTTTATTTTTTTGGTTCATTTTGTCGAGACGATTTTAAAAAATATATATTTTTTGAAAAATTTCAGAACAAAATCAATAAAGACAAAAATAAGTAAAAAAAGATTACTTATTTTAGGTTTTTTTATTTTTTTTTGGATTTTTAAGAAAATTTTGAGTAGATTTTTAATTATTTTTTTGAGCTTATAATATATATATATATATATATATATATATATATTTTTCTGAATTCAGTTTTGACGTTTTGTTTTGTGGCAAAAAAACTCTTTGGTGGGCCATATGAATTATTGAATCCAACTCATATTCACGTGCGCCACGTGTACGGTTAGACAAGGACATGCTATCAACAGTATACTCTTTTGTCTGATTTTTGCCTTGCAAGAGAATAATAACCAGAACAATTATTTAAGAAATTTGGTCAAAATTCCTCAATATAATTTTGATAAAATTATTAAAAAATCCAAGGTAGCAATTGTTTAAAATATTAGGTTCAATGGATATTTTTTTATTAGAGAGTGATCTATCCATTATAAAATAGTTTGGTAAGAAATATTTTTTATTATTTTGAAGGATATTTTGTTTTCAATTTTATTATAATTTATCTATTTATTTTTTTGACTATCTGTTTAAATTTATATCTATTTGTTCAAAATTTTTGACTATCTATTCAATTTTTTTTTCCTTAAATTATATTTTCCCCTAACTTCTATCTATCTGTTCAATTTTTTCCCCATATCTATTCAAACTTTAAACAAACACATAGATTTGTTCAACAACAATAATTTTTTATCTATTCAATTTTTTTTAAATTTATATGTTTACTATTAAAAATTTTGACATATTGCTATTTGTTGGACCAAACAAACCCTATCTGCTCAAATTTTACACATATCTCTTCAATGCTATTATAGATCTGTTCAGATCTAAGTCAACATTCTTCATCATCAACAACAACAACAACCGGCAATAACTAACTACAAAAAAAAATTAAAATAAAAAGAGATAAAAGAGAGAATCGGCTGACCTGCTCACAAAAAAAAAAAAAAAAAAAAAAAAAAAAAAAAAACAAAACAAACAAACAAACAAACAAACAAACAAACTTAGATTGGGGACAACCATGGCAACTACCATTCTACAATTGTGGTTCGCTAAGAATGAAGCAAAACAAATCAAAAAGTGATGATTACAAAAAAATAAATAATTAAATAATTAAAAAAATAAGAAATGGATTGAAATTCATAGATATGGAAATCTAAATGTCCATTTATGGTCAATTAGAACTAATGAATCAGAATGAGTAAGGAACTTATAGAACTAGATCTAAAATGGAACCTCCAAATCTGGATTTGGATCTGGATCTAGAACTTCAAAATTTAAGAGAGAGAAGAGATAATAGAGACACTGTTTGTAACAACCCCAACCTGTGATCAGCTTATAACCTATGATTAAGAATGCCTAATAAGTAATTAACAAGAATTCTGAATCAATTACATGTGTAATGCATTATTTGTGTTTATATCTGTTTGTTGTGGAAAGATTTGTCTGTGTTTCTGCTTCTTAATGTGAATTAAAGGCCTTATCGGCATCCGATCATGAAATTGACTCGGTATATGTGTTATTTAGAATTTTTAGGATTTTATGGTAAATTTAATTGAAATTCGATTCGGAACGAAACAATTAGATTATATTCAATTAGACTTAAGCTTCATTATCTATCTTTAATTATATTTTGATGAAACTAGCCTTTTAAAGGATAATTAGACTCCACTAGCTCATTTTAAACTTCTTTATTTTCTCATTTTTTAGCCTTCAATCGTTAGAGAGAGAGAGGAGAAAGAAATCAAGCTCAGCTAGGGAGATTGCTAGGGAATTTAAAGGAATTGGCTAGAACTTAGTAAGAATTTGAGAAGTTGGAAAGAATCACTTAAGAATTCAAGGAATTGAGGTTTGTAGGTAAGAAATCCAACCCTTAAGTTATGTAGCTGACTCACTCACCTTGTGGATTCAGAAGATAATGAAAGATTAATGCATGAAATGAACTAATGAAGTAGGAAAAAAGAAGATTAGAGCATGGACGTGCATTTCATGGTATTTTGAAGTTGATTTCAAGCAATTCTTCTACGTTTTTAACTTAATTAAGAGGCTTCATCATGTTTTTCATCGATTTACCTTGTTTGAGCATGATTCGAAAGGTTTAAGTTCGAAGAAATTACATGCATGTTTGTACCATGAGTTTTGAGTTTGAATTTGACATAATTGGCATGCTTTTGGCATTGATTTTGCAAAATGATTATGAATTCACAATGTGTTATAAGTTTACATATGTTTGCTCAAGTTTTGGGCTCAAAAGGATGTGTTTTGTTAATTTGAATTTAAGTTTTGAAGGTTAAACAACAATTTGGAAATTCCAGAATTTGCACCCTCTGCTCGAGCGGTGGAGTCTGCGCTTGAACAGAGAATGCGAGTTCTCAGTACTTTTGCAGAGTGTGGGGGTTGGCTCGACAGGTAGAATCTACGCTTGAGCAACCACCTTTGTTTTTGACCATCCACTCGAGCGACAGAAGTCTATGCTCAAGCATAAAATAAGAGCTCCAAGAAGTTTTACAAACTTTTACAGATTGTTAGGAAGTTGCGCTCGAGTGAGACCCTTTTCACTCAAGTCTTGTGCTCGAGCGACTGTCGAGTGTCTATCGAGCGAAAAAATCATGTAACCAGTACTTTTGTAGCCTTCATAGACTGCTCGAGTGGCAGAAGTTGAGCTCGAGCGGATTGCCTTGTTTTTTTAGAAATTTGGCTAACTATTTCAAAGCACATTTTGTCATCCTCATTGCATCTTAGACATCCCTAAGTCCTAGTTAAGACATAATAATGAGGGTACAGATTAGAAACACACTAAGATAAAATGAATTGAGTTAAGTGTTTGTCGAGCATGTGTTTCAGTGTGTGTGTCCGTTATCTGTTTATGTAGGTTATGCACTGTGAGCTATGTGATCTGTCTGTTCTGTTTGTCTATTTTCGGAACCAACTGTAAGTAATAACTTAGTAAAGCTATGTTCAACTTTATTTATCTTCTGTATGATGAAATAAGATATGTTTTCTGAAATGCTATGTTCTGTACAATGAATGATTGTCCAATTTCTGAAATGTATTCGTGGCATCCTTAGCATTATGTGATATCTGTTAGCTGTTACCCGGTATCGGAAGTTCTATTATGGAACTTAATAGGTCTGTAATTTGTTACCCGTACCGGAGGCTCCCTCATGGAGCTCAGCATATATGTTATCTGTTATCTGGATCCGGAGGTTCTTTTATGGAACTGGTTACTTATAACCACCATCTGTTATGTATATGCTCTGTATCTGTTCTGTTAACGCTAATGGATGTACTGTTAACACTAATTGATGTACCACATATGATTAAGCATGAGACTCTGATTTTTGTATATGATTTGAACAAGAATATGAATATGAATCTGAATCTGAATCTCTTTCCGAATCTGATATGGGACATCATTCAAGTAAACCCCTTACTCTGTTATTATTCACTAGGCTCTTGCTCACTCTATTATTTATGTATATATGTGATCAGGCGCGTGACCGGGCTCAATGATGATTACCTGGAATTCTGTTTTGTTGGCCAACCTTTGTGCCTCCAAGGAGGTTTCGGAAAAGTCGAGTGGTCATGTCTTGTGAATGAAGTTTAAGATCTTGTTTTCTTTTTGTTAATTTCAAACAAGTTTCTGTTTATCTATACATTGGGCTAAGTTTCCTTTTTGGCTTTATCTGTAAGTGTGTGTGATGCAAGACTAATATATATACAGTTTTAAATTTCTATCCCATGTATGTCTACACAGCTTAATGGACTACATATATTTTATATATCTGCTTCCGTAGACCTTTATTATGTGTTAATTTGTTCAGAGGCTTTTAGTAATCCTAAGATTACTGACCAGTTATGACACTAAACCTATATGAGCGGGTTTGGGTCGTTATAGAGTGGTATTAGAGCACGAGTTATACCGCACCCATGAGTCTATATGAGCTATAGGACATCCTAGAAAAAAATTAGGGACGTTTCATCTGCATATATGAGTGTCTGTTAATTTCTATAAATGTGAAAACTGAATTTGAATATGAACATATGAAATTGAAAGAAATGAACTTACTCCGAACATTGTGAACAAGATTATTCCTATGTTTATTATTTCCTTGTTTACCTATAGCAATATGGAAAATGCAAAGAGTAATGATACAACTGAATCTTCCAAAGCCCGAATAAGCCGAATAGAACAAATGCTTACAACCTTAACATAATCTTTGAGGTAACAACCTTTGCCCTCTCTGCCAGTGCAAGTTGAATCGGATACCAATGGTATTATCAACCTAACTTAGAAGTTCATGAAGATGAAACCGCCAACTTTCTTAGGTGGTATTGATCCATTAAAGGCAGAGACATGGTTACTTGAAATGAAAAACTTATTTGAAGTCTTTCCCTGCTCTGAGACTCAGAAAGTTCTTTTGGCCACCTATACCTTAAAAGATAAAGCCCGAAGATGGTGGTTGTTAATTCGAAATGGCAATGGGAGCATGACATGGGTTCAATTCAAAGAAATCTTCTATGACAAGTACTTTCCTTAGTGCTTTCGCGACTGAAAATTTTTTGAATTTCAAGAACTCAAGCAAAGCAACATGTCAATAGTAGAGTACGAGGCTAAGTTGACAAAGTTAGCCTAGTTTGTACCCCACATGGTTGACATGGATTACAAGAAAGCCCGGAAGTTTGAAGGAGGCTTAAATCTGGATATCTTTGATTGGGTGAGAGTGTTAAAGCTGCCTACATATGTGGACGTTCTTGACAAAACCTTAATGGCTGAAGGCAACCTAGCAACCCTGAAGCAAACCAAGGCCCTAATAACAACAACAATAGAATGTGGAGGTAAGAGGTCTGGGTATGGTTTCAAAAATGGCCGCCCCTTTGTAAACAAAAAGCAAAACATGGGGTCTATAAGTAGCTCAAGTCAGAGCAGTGGGTCTATTTCAGTTTGTCCTGATTGTGAAAGGAAGCATAGAGGTGTGAATTACCGTGCATCTAGTGCCTGTTTCTGATGTGGCAAGACAGGCCATATAATGAAAGGTTGTCCGCTTGGGTTTGATAATGCCAACCGTTCTGTGGCAAGTTCAGCCGGATCCACCTCTACATGTAGAACAAATATAACTGCAAACACTGGGAGAAAAACCTTAGGACAAGGCCGAGCTTTCGCACTAGTGCCTGGTGATGTACAGAACACCGAAATTGTGGTGTCAGGTATAATTTTCATCTGTGGCCTAGTGATGTACAGAACACTGAAATTGTGGTGTCAGGTATAATTTTCATCTGTGCTTAGAACATGTATGTGTTAATAGACTCTAGCTCTACACATTCTGTTGTGTCACATGCTTTTTCATGAAAATTGACTAGACCATTAGAACCTATGAATTATTTACTATCTGTATCTACACTATTTGGAGGTTCTATGTTATGTTATGTTTATCTGGCATGTGATGTTGTGATTGGTGATAGGATGTTTAAATCATATCTGAATGAATTTGTTGTTGTATTTATTGACGATATTTTAATGTGCTCTAAAAGCAGGAAAGATCATGAGAACCATATGAGAATTATGCTACAAACTTTGAGAGAAAAGAAATTGTATGCAAAACTCTCTAAATATGAATTATGGCTAGACAATGTGACATTTTTAGGGCATGTAATCAATAAGGATGCATCTCTGTTGACCCACAGAAAATCGAAACTATTGTAGATTGGCCAAGACCAACTAATGTATCTGAAGTAAGAAGCTTTTTAGGGCTTGCAAGTTATTATTGCAGATTTGTGAAAGATTTCTTAAAACTTGTTATGCCATTGACATAGTTGACACGAAAAAAATGTACCATTTGATTGGAATGATCAGCGGGAGTCAGCTTTTCAAGAACTAAAGACTAGATTGGTAATTACACCAATTTTGACTTTGCCTAATAGTATTGATGGGTTTCAAATTTATAGTGATGCTTCATACAAAGGCTTGGGGTGTGTGTTAATGCAAAATGTGAAGGTGATTGCGTATGCTTCTCGGCAACTTCGACCACATGAAAAGAATTATCTAACCCATGACCTTGAATTGGCAGTCGTGGTCTTTGCATTGAAAATTTGTCGCCATTATCTGTATGAAGTGACTTGTGAAGTGTATACCAATCATAAAAGCTTGAAATATTTCTTTACTCAGAAAGAGCTGAATATGAGACAGAGATGATGGCTTGAATTGATGAAAGATTATGACTTGCAAATTCTGTACTATCCGGGAAAGGCAAATATAGTGGCAGATGCTTTAAGCCGGATTCAATTGGGAATTCGTCACGTTTGCTCACCGATCAAAGATAGTTGTTATGTGATTTGGAGAGGAATGAGATTGAAATTGTGTAGCGCAAACATGGCGGAATTCTATCCGCCATCTCTGCCTAACTTGCAATTATCGAAGAAATTAGAGAGAAGCAGTTGCAAGATGAATTTTTGAAAAAGATTGTGAATAAAATTGAACCAAAACCGAGGCTGGGATTTGTGATTAAAAATTATGTGTTGAAATTTCAGGGTAGACTTTGTGTACCGGATTATGCAGACGTAAGAAAATGTATTATGATTGAAGCTCACAACTCTAAATTTGCTATACATCTGGGGAATACAAGGATGTACCATGACTTGAAACAAAATTTATAGTGGCATGGAATGAAGAAAAGTATTGCTGATCTTGTGGCTAGGTGTTTACATCGCCAACAGGTAAAAGCCAAACATCAACGATCCGCTGGATTACTTTAGCTACTTCTAATACCAAAATGGAAATGGGAGCACATTACGATAGACTTCATTGTTGGATTGCTTTACTCCTCTCGTGGTATGGATTTTATTTGGGTCATTATTGATCGTTTAATTAAGTCTGCCTATTTTCTGCCTGTTAAAACTTTTTATAATGCGGATAAGTTAGCTAACATTTATATGAATGAAATTATGATATTGCATGGGGTATTTGTATCCATTGTATCTGATATAGATCCTAAGTTCACTTCAAGATTCTGGCAGAGTTTGCAACAAGCTTTGGAGACTGAATTGAGACTGAGTAGTGATTATCGCCCGCAGACAGATGGCCAATCAGAAAGAACGATACAAACTTTGGACGATATTCTCAGAATGTGTGTCCTAGATTTCCAAGGGAATTAGGAGACTTATCTGCCTCTGATCGAATTTGTATATAACAATGGCTATAACTCAATCATTGAAATGGCTCCTTACGAAGCTTTGTATGGTATGAAGTGTCGTTCTCTAATTTGTTGGGCCGAAGTAGGCGATAGACTGTTATTGGGACCAGAACTGGTCCAAAAGACCAAGAAGGTAAAGTTAATACAACAACATTTGAAAACCGCACAGAGTCGACAAAAAGAGTTATGCAGATGTCCAAAGGCGAGACAGAGAATATAAGGTCGGAGACCATGTGTTTATTAAAGTGACTCCAATGATAGGTCAGACACGATTTGGGATGAAAGGCAAATTGACACCAAGATACATTGGGCCATATGAAATTCTTGAGAAAATCAACTCGGTGATGTATCGAGTAGCCTTACCGTCAGTCATGGAGCAAATGCACAATGTTTTTCATATTTCTATGCTTCGAGATTATCAACGAGATCCGTTACATGTGATTGAACCAACTTATGTGCTTTTGAAAGATGATTATACTTACGAGGAACGACCAATTCAGATTGTCAATCGAAGGATCAAAAGTCTAAGAAATAAAGAGATTCCACTGGTGAAAGTTGACTGGAAAAACCACGGAGGAACTTACGCAACATTGGAGACAGAAGAAGATATGATGAAAATATACCCTGATTTATTCCCTCTAGATCCGGCATTCTTCCACAACGAAAGTAACTCGAGTTTGGAGGACCAAACTCTTTAAGGGGGGAATACTATAACAACCCTAACCTATGATCAGCTTATAACCTATGATTAAGAATGCCTAATAAGTAATTAAGAAGAAATTTTGAATTAATTACATGTGTGATGCATTATTTGTGTTTATATCGGTTTGCTGTGGAAAGATCTGTCTATGTTTCTGCTTTTTAATGCGAATTGAAGGTCTTATCGACATCCGATCATGAAATTAACTCAGTATATGTGTTATTTAGAATTTTTAAGATTTTGTGGTAAATTTAATTGAAATTCGATTCGGAACGAAATGATTAGATTATATTTAATTAGACTTAAGTTTCATTATCTATTTTTAATTATATTTGACTAAACTAGCCTTTTAAAGGATAATTGGACTTTACTAGCTCATTTTAGACTTCTTTATTTCCCCATTTTTTAGCCTTCAATCATTGGAGAGAGAGAGGAGAAAGAAATCAAGCTCAACTAGGGAGATTGCTAGAGAATTTGAAGGAATTGGCTCTAACTTAGTTAGAATTTGAGAAGTTGAGAGGAATCACTTAAGAATTCAAGGAATTGAGGTTTGTAGGTAAGAAATCTAACCCTTAAGTTATGTAGTTGACTCACTCACCTTGTGGATTCAGAAGAAAATGAAAGATTAATGCATGAAATGAACTAATGAAGTATGAAAGAAGAAGATTAGAGCGTGCATATGCATTTCATGGTATTTTGAAGTTGATTTCAAGCAATTCTTCCATGCATGTCATGCTTTTAACTTAATTATGAGACTTCATCTTGTTTTCCATCAATTTACCTTGTTTGAGCATGATTTGAAAGGTTTAAGTTCGAAGAAATTACATGCATGTTTGTACCATGAGTTTTGAGTTTGAATTTGACATAATTGGCATGCCTTTGAACATTGATTTTGCGAAATGATTTTGAATTCACAATGTTTTCTCAAGTTTTGGGCCCAAAATGATGTATTTTGTTAGTTTGAATTTGAGTTTTGAAGGTTGAACAACAATTTGGAAATTCTAGAATTTGCACCATCCGCTCGAGTGGTGAAGTCTACGCTCGAGCAGCGAATGCAAGTTCTCAGTACTTTTGCAGAGTGTGGGGGTTAGCTCAAGCAGCGGAACCTGTGCCTGAGCGACCACCCTTGTTTTTGACCATTCGCTCGAGCGACAGAAGTTTGCGCTCGAGCATAAAATGAGTGCTCCAAGAAGTTTTACAGACTTTTACAAACCACTTGAACGTAGGAAGTTGCGCTTGAGCGAGACCCTTTTTACTCAAGTCTTGCACTTAAGCGACCGTCTTGCATCCATCAAGCGGAAAAATCATGCAACTAATACTTTTGTAGACTTCACAGACCGCTCGAGCAGTAGAAGTTGTGTTTGGGCGAACTGCCCTGTTTTAAAAGTTTGGCTAAGTGTTTCAAAGTACATTTTGGCATCCTCATTGCATCTTAGGCATTCCTAAGTCCTAGTTAAGACATAATAATTAGGATAAGGATTAAAAACACACCAAGATAAAAAGAATTAAGTTAAGTGTTTTTCGAGCATGTGTTTCTGTGTGTGTGTCCGTTATCGATTTATGTAGGTCACGCGCCGTGAGCTATTTGATTTGTCTACTCTATTTGTCTGTTTTGGGAGCCAACTGTGAGTAATAACTTAATAAAGTTATGCTCAACTTTATTTATTTTCTGTATGATGAAATAAGATCTGTTTTCTGAAATGTTATGTTCTGTACAATGAATGATTGTCCAATTTCTAACATGTATTCGTGGCATCCTTAGCATTATGTGATATCTGTTAGCTGTTATTTAGTATCGGAAGTTCTATTATGGAACTTAATATGTCTGCAATCTGTTACCCGTACTGAAGGTTCCTTCATGGAGCTCAGCATATATGTTATTTGTTACCCAGATCTGGACATTCCTTTATGGAACTAGTTACTTATAACCACTATCTGTTCTGTATCTGTTCTGTTAGCGCTAATGGATGTACCACATATGATTAAGCATGAGACTCTGATTTCTGTATATGATTTGAACAAGAATATGAATCTGAATCTCTTTTCCGAATTTGATATGGGACATCATTCAAGTAAACCTTTTACTATGTTATTATTCATTGGACTCTTACTTACTCTATTATTTATGTATGTAGGTGATCAGACACGTGACCGGGCTCAATGATGATTGCCTGGAATTCTATTTTGTCGGCCAACCTTTGTGCCTCCTGAGGAGGTTCCGAAAAAGTTAAGTGGTCATGTTTTGTGAATGAAGTTTAAGACCTTGTTTTCTTTTTGCTAATTTTGAACAAGTTTTTGTTTATCTGTATATTGGGCTAAGTTTCTTTTTTGGCTTTATCTGTAAGTGTGTATGACGTAAGACTAATGTGTGTATATATATATATATATGACGCCACATGTATGTATATACAGTTTTAAATATATGTCCCATATATGTCTGCACAGCTCAATGGACTATGTATGTTTTATGTATCTACTTCTGCAGCCCCTTATTATGTGTTAATTTGTTTAGACGCCTTTGGTAATCCTAGTATTACTGGCCGGTTATGGCGCTAAACCTATAGGTGCGGGTTTGATTCATGACACTGTTTATCTCAGACCAAATTAGCTTAGTCTTTTTTGACGAAAGATCTGCAATGCTCAGCCTCAGATTGACCCTAACAAGGCCCATCAGAAAGAGATCTAAGGAGAGCAAGGTGGTGAGCAAAAACCAGAAAGAGAGATAAGGGTTTGGGGAAATGGAGGGTTGAGGAGAGAGAAGAGATGAGTGAGAAAGAGAGACAAACCTCAATCACGGCGATGGAGTCAGCCTCTCTTCGAGATCTAATAGCAACTGAGCAATCAAGTGTAAGCCTAAAATCGATCTTACTTCAACCCACCAACGGTGAAGGAGTCAAAGTGGCGAAGGGCGATGTCGATATCGACAACGATGCCGGTACGAGCGATGACGACTGAGCGATGTAGGGTTTTGAATCTCTCTTTCTCTCTCTTTCTCTCTCTTGCTTGCTCGCTCGCTCCGTAAAATGGTTCTCTCTCTATTGCTCCGCGAAACAGTTGATAAGGATATATATGGGTAATTTGGTCATTTAGCACAAGCATGTCCTTATGTACATAATAGTTATGCGTGTGGATTTTTGGGCAGAAACAATTCAAATATGGATTTATAGCTTAAACGCCAAATAATTTTTTAATGGCAAAAGGATATCTTAATTGTTTTCAATTTTTTCTTATTAAAAAAAATTATTTTCAATTTTTTAAGAGGCACTGTTGCTATTAATACTCACATAATTTATTTTGTATTTCTTATTTTTCCTTTTACTCTATTTAACTACTTTTAAATTTTTTAATTTTCTTTAGTATACCGCTTAGGCCCCATTTGGCAACTTAATAAAATAGTCAAAAAGTCATTACACAAAGTCAACTCTTCCACTTTACTTTTCTATGTCTTTTCGTTTAAAATAAAAAAAAAAAGTTCACATTGCAATTCCTAACCTCACCTTTACTTCCAGCATATAAACACCCTATTTTGACTAGCCTTAAGACTTGAGTGCTTTCTTCTGAACACTTGATAATGAAGATTAGAATGTGCTATGTTACGAATTTCTCAGCAGAAAAATCAGGTTTGAGCTTTAATTCCAACCTTACACCCATTTTGGACAAATTATTTTAGACCTATTCAAAAATATTTTTTCTGAATTTTTTCTTTTCCTGAAAATTTAGCAATTTTAGAAAATCAACTCTCACACCACATGGCAAGCCACATGGTTTTGAGATACCACATGGCAAACCATGTGTTTTTGAAAATACCACATGGTTGGCCATGTGTTTTTAGTGTTTGAGAGTTTTATAAATATCCCATCATTTTGTTGTTTTGAAGACGATGGAAAAAAAAGGAAAAAAAAAAAAAAAATTTTGAAAGAGAAAACTTTGTTTCAAAAAAAGAGAAAATTTTGGTTAAAAGAATTTTTGTTTCAACAAATCTTGAGCCTTTCTATCTGCTAATATTTACCACCCAAAACTTTTATTAAAACTTAAACTTGCAATTTCTTGTTGAGATTTCAAAGCATACTCCATAACCGTGAGGGTGTTATGAAGAAAGTTTGGTAATCAGAAAATTCATAATTTCCTCCAAATGTGAGATTTCGCAACTTTCTCATTTATTTTCTTACGTTTTCTTTAATGTTTTAAATATGTAGTTTTTCTATTTTAATAATGATATAATAATAAATATTTGTATATTATTATTATTATTATTATTATTATTATTATTATTATTATTATTATTATTATTATTATTATTATTATTATGTTTGTTTATATTATATTATTATATTTACTATATTTGATTTGTTAGATTTAGCTTAGGTTTGAGTTAGATAGCACCTACCTTTTTCATTTGAACCCCATATTTTTATTTTTTTTTAATTTCAATTTTGTTCAAACATGAAGTTACATTTTTACCCTTATCCTAAACATTCTAACCATAATTTTCCAAACCCTACCCCATCAACCGTTTCACCACCATCTCTTCCTCCACTATCACCACCACCACCCACCACCACCTCTGTCCCGCCGACGAGCTTTTCTACACAGGCCAACTCCTTCCCCTCCATCTCTCCATAGTTTGCATCCTTTTCCTCTCCTCCTCCGACACCACCACCACTGCCTCTCTCTCGAGTCCATCGCCAATACCACTATCGACTACGATTTCTTCCGACCCAGCTCCATCGCCAAAGACGACGAACTCAAACACCTCAACACCACCTTCCACCACCACTACCAGATCAAAAAGCCCAAGTACTTCTTTCTCTCTCTAGATTCTCTTATATTTTTCGTAAATCCCGTGACTTCGACGATAACCTATCTGGGTCCTCTGTCAAACGTATAAGCGCAACAGCCAAGAACGACGATGAACTATACGGACAACACGAGGGTGAAGAATTTGTTCATTATATCAGTGAAATCTATCAAGGGAAGGCTGAATCAGTTACCTTCTTCTTGTGTCGGAGACATGGTGATAGCCACTTTAAAGAATGAGAAGCTAGATATCAGAAAGAAGAAGAAGAAGAAAAAGAAGAGGAGAGAGAGAGAGAGAGAGAGAGAGAGAGAGAGAGACCAGATATAAAAAAGATGAAAAAAAAATGGGGTCGCCAGTCAAGGAGATCATCGGAGGGTGGGACTGCTGGTGGTGGTAGCACAATTGCAAAAAAAAAGTTGGAAGTCAAAAAGATGATGGGTATAGTTGGTATTAAGGTAGGGGTTTAAACAAAAAAATATAAGGGCTTCATTTTGTTGGGTGGGCGTTCAAAGAAATAGGGAAAGTAAAGAGGTAGGTGCTAATAGTAGCCCTTTTATTTAGTGTTGTAATAATTCCTGGCCCTATTTCTTCTATCCCTTTTATTTACTTGCTTTTCATAACTATAAATAACATCATATTTTCTTTTTCGTCATTTCCATGCTTTTCATCCATATTTTATGTATTAAGATTCAACTCATTTGCATATGTGGATTAATCAATTTCTATATGATTTTGTGCGTACCTTGTGTTCTTGAGATAATTTATATGTCATATATTAGTAGTCGAATCTCTAGTTGCATTATATGTATGTATTATATTAGGATTTTGTATATAAAATCATGCATATTTTGTTAACTTTATTTTGTAACTGTTCGCAGGATGCCAGCAAATATGTGAGTGTTTATGTTTTCGCATCCTGTTTGTGTATGTTTTTCTTACTATGTCTAACATCTTATAATGTAGCTATTTGCTTACTTGATATAACTCTATGAATGTCGGTGGATAGAGGTTATGTATCTTAGTTTAAAATAATATTGATTTTCATATTTGTAAACTCAATTTCTGTTGAGTTGTATATTATTAAAAAAAAATTCAAAATACATGAAATCCAATTGTTCCAAAATAAATGACACAGCCTATAGTTGTTTGCTTCACATAGTAATTTTTAGGATTATCTAATAATCAGAATATGAGTATATAAAGTCAATAAAATTCATAATATGGTTTAGTAAAGGCTGATTTTTTGATCGGGTGAACGGGAGTGCTCAATTAATGACGTTCCCCTCTCATACTTAAAGTTCCGATTCGAGACATCTTTGGTTATGACGAACAGTAGTTTTGACACGAGTTGCAAATTTCCTAATTTTCCCAAAATATTATGTGGCGATTCTGAGATCTGGTGATGCAATTCATTTTTGGCAAATGTTTTGCAATAAAATATATTTTCTATAAAAGTTGCAAAATCTGGACTCTTATCTATGTTTAACGTTGCACTCGTGAAACTAGATTAAAGAAATCGAGGGTTTGAATTGTTTAGCGCGCTCGAGTACCCCTCGGGCATGCGACACAGGCCAACAATCACTTGTTACTATTAAGAAGGGAGTGGTGGGAGTGGCAAGGAAGTTGAGGAGGAGTTAACAAGTAACAAGGAAAGGGTGGAAGGGGTTGGAGTAGCAACATGAGTTGGGAAGGGGATGGTATTGATGCGAATAGCTGGGAAGAGGTTATTGGTGACGGTGGTAGTGGTATTGGTGGGTGAAGGGTGTGATGGAAAGAAATTAGTACATTAGAGTTTAGACGGTTGGGAATGAAAATTTTAAAATAGAGTAAAATGGTAATAATTAAGGGATTGTGACCATGGTTTTGAAAATCGGACCGGACCAGCCGGTTCGACCGATTGAACCATCGACCGGTCAGGGTTCTGGTCCGGATATAACCTCTAAATCATTTGAAGCTAAAAGCAGGCCTATTTAGAGAGAATAGGGAAAACCAGCAATTGAACCGGCAAACCGATCGACCCAGAGTCGGTTCGAAGAAATTGATTTTATTTTTATGAATTTATTATTATTATTTCTTCTAAATTTTTATTTATTCTTTCTTTCTTTCTTTTTTATATGTATATAAATAAGAATATAAAAAAAAAATTTAATTGGAAACTCTTTTCAAGGTTCTCCTTTTGTGAGGAATCCCATTAAGAGCTTGGAAATTGTTCTGAAAGTCTCTATCTATTTATAAGAAAAAATTCTTTCAAAAAAATTCAAGAAACCCATGTGGGATTCAGGCAAATGAATTAATTGGAGGGAATATTAAAATTTTGATATCCCTCCAAATTTTTTACTCTTTTTTCAATCAAATTATTTGAATTAAAATCATATGAAAAGAATATTGAATATTTGATTTCTTCTTCCAAAATTAAAATTAATAATATTTTAAAATATATTATTATATTTTTCAGTAAAAAAAATATTAGGAGAAATATTTAAGATAATTTAATATTTTTTATTTATAATTTTATTACTTATATTTTTATTACGTTACGGTTCGATTCCAGTTCAACCTGACGGTTGAACCGGTTCCTTTTCCGGTTCGCTCATCGGTCCGATTTTAAAACATTGATTGTAACTTCTCTCCGATCCATTTTTTGGACTAAAACGTATTGTTTGGATTTGTAAGACTCATCACGAGTTTTATTTTGATAATTTGAATTATTTATTTAGTATGATTCTATATGTATATCATTTATGAAAAAATTTAAGTTGATCCAATAATTATAACATTTTCATTTTATCGTGTGTCTAAAAAAAATTTTAAAAAAATCTTTTTAATTTTTTTAGCCAAACGTGATAAAATGAAGTGATTAGAATTATCAGATCAGCTTAATTTTTTTATATAAATAATGTACATGAAATGTCATACAAATAATATATTTAAATAATTGAAACATGACTCATGTGTTTTGTGAACCCGGACAATATCCTTTGATGACGAGAGAAAAGCCAATACAATATTAATGGTGAAACTACTATTCAGTAGTGAGTCAAATATTTACCAAATGATAAGGGTGTAACTTTTGAATTTTTTTTTTAAATACCAAAAAAAGGAAGTTGCAATCCACGTATTTGTAATTATTTTTGGTCAAATAAATTAAGTGGTAGTTTTGTTATAATTAAAGAAAATATTTGAGACTCCTAAAAAAAGCTATGACCCATATTATTGTGGCATAATAGGTGTGAATTTTTATTTGTCACACGCTCAATTATATAGGGTCATACTCCCTTGTCACATAATTGTGAATGAATTTACACTCCATTTGAATGGGGTGATTTAATGAAAAATGATAAGAAATGAAATTATTTTCTCATATTTAATTTGTAAGTTGAGTAAGGAATTGTGAAAAGTTGATTAAAAAAAATAATGAGAAAGATAACTCTTTTACTATAAATCTATTTTATTTCTTATCAAAAAGATAACTCTTTCACTACAAATCTATTTTATTTCTTATCAAAAGTGATAGAATTTAATAAGAAACAAGGTGATTAATTGTAAAATACAAAATTATCCCTTAAAATACAAAGAAAAAAGAAAAATTTCACTCATATCTCTCTCATATACACTTGGTTTCTCAGACATTCAAACATGAAAGATATTTTTTTTTCACCCTAAAATTCAAACAAATTGTTACAAAAGGTAAATAGTTTGTCTCTAATATTTATCCATAATTAGGCCAAGTTTGGCAAGTTGAAAAAAAATTAAAAAGTCAAAAAGTTACTTAAAAAGTTAAAAAGTTATCACTATTCACCAAAAGTCAAAAATTACGGCTGCACAACTCCCAATTCTAATTTTTCCCTACACACTAATTTATATAATTTTTTAATACATATTTTTTCATAAAAAGTCAAAAAGTTAACCCAAACATCCATATTTTTTTCCTCAATTTTTTAGCCAAAAAAATAAAAAATTCACTTATTTAGGACACTCCAAACAACTCTTTAGTTTATGATGATTTTCATATAGTGTCAGTAGTCGTAAGTCCACACAATATGGGGTCAGGGTGAGAAAAAATTGGTGTAAGGGTGTTTTTTGACACCATAGATGTTAAGGGATAATATTTTCTACTGGACATGTTGGAATAGTTTATTTACATATTTATTTTTTGAAAAAAGAAGAAGAAGACAATGCTCTTTACCACACACTAAATATTACGTCTCTTTTATGCCATAATATAGAATTATAAATTTAACACTTTTTTATTTATCACAATATTTTTAATTGTTTAGTAATATATTATTTTAATAATTTTTTAATTTTTTACAATATATATATATATATATATATAATAAAGAGATTAAAAACAAAAAAACATAAGCATAATATTTTAATAGCATTATAAACAACCCATATCTTAAGGGAAAAAAAAAAATCTTTGAATGGTTCAAGAATATTACATGATTATATTTCTAAGCAATTATATATTTTCATATTCTTTATTCTTTAATTATTTAATATAAAATTGTAAAACTTATTCTTTCCTATCAATCAACTCATGTGAGGCACTATACAACGATGTGTCAAGACCAATCAATAATTTTTCTCAGGACCATCAAATGACTTCTCCAAGAAGGGGGTGAATCATCAAAGTTATATGTTGTCGGCCACATAAAAGGTGGAGAGGGGTGGCCAACAGCCACCTCAAAACACCATAAAGGAAGAAGGAAGTGAGTGAGAGTGAGGCACCCCGACAGGACAGGGGTTGAGTTGGTTTGGGTTGGATCAGTCAACATTTGACAGCCTTATCCACCCCCACGTGCACTTCTCTATCTTCGTCCCCACCCACCACACCACTTCCCCACCTCTCTTGATTCTTTTCTTGTCAAAACCCATGGTTTACCCACCATGGCCCCCACATCGCCCAAAAAGTAATATTAGAGATTAAAAAAAAAATTACTAAAATTTTAACTAAATATTTCGGTTTTGGGAATAGATTTTTTTAATTTTTTTAATTAAAATATGATATAAAAAAATTAATATATTTAAAATGATTTTTTAATTTTTCATGAAAGTTTATACAAAAAGTAGACAAAAAAAGAAATCTTTAATTTTTAGTATAAATTGTTGGTTTTTTAAATTTTTTTAATGACTTTTTAATTTCTAAGTTAAAAAATAATGTTGCCAAACGAAACCTCAAACAAGACAAGTGTTAGACCACGGATCCACACCTTCATATGAGTATTAATCAATTTTTGAATAGCGTTAAAGATTTATAAATTGGAAATCTTGTAAAAGAGAAAGGTTCCATATAATTAATTATATGACAAATTAAAAGTGAATATTTATTACAAAAAAGATTGGTAGCTTGAACCTGTGGCTCGAAAAAGGCCCAACTTTTATATACACTCACATATCTTTTTACACCCCCATTGCTATTTATCTCAGTTTTACCTTTCATTTCAAAAAAAAATAAAAAAAATAAACAGAGTAGAGAGAGAAAGAGAGGAGACCCATATCGCGACCCATATTATTGATTTACTGTGCTGGTTCTG
Organism: Camellia sinensis; assembly: GCF_055761805.1. Taxonomy (NCBI): domain Eukaryota; kingdom Viridiplantae; phylum Streptophyta; class Magnoliopsida; order Ericales; family Theaceae; genus Camellia; species Camellia sinensis. Next base: position 155,350,636 of record NC_138970.1, read on the forward strand.
TGTGTGCCGACGAGCTCCACCATCGGCTTCAGTGGCCACCAAACGAGCTCATTCTTTTCATTCCATTTCCGATTACTGATCGAATCGGTTGGAGCAAAAATCAATTTGGAATCTATTTTGAATTTGTGTTGATTTTTGCTACTAGAATCAAACATTATCAATCCCCAGTTTTGTTGCTAAAAAATGTGATGGAAAGAGTTCAATTTCTAAAATCTCATTTTTTTCTCTTCTTTTTTTTTTTTTCTTTTTTTCCTGATCTTTTTTTGCATTTTCTTACTAACCAGACAGAGAGAGTGGTTGTAAAAAGTAGAGTCAGCAATTTAACTTGGAAATTGTGTATTTGATTGCTGTAGATTTTGTTTGATGTAAGCTTTAATCTCTATGGATGTGTTTGTTTTGGGATGAGGACATGAAATTGGATTAATCCTAAATTTCTTTTTCTACTATGAAGTTTCTCTCTCCAAAATCTCTTGATTTTCTATTTGAGATCTTTTTTTCTCTCTCTCTCTTCCTTGAAATCCAGATCATCCACCACCACCACCAAAATCATCTCAGATCATCTTTATTTTCTCTTTTTTTTTTTTTTTTTTTTTTCCTCGTGGATTTAGGGTCTCTCTATCTCTACAAGCAACTATTAATGGGATGAGAAGATGAAGGAGATGAAGAAGATAAAAGAGATGAAAAAAAGACAACAAAAAAAAAAAAAGAGGGATCGTTTTGATCCCTCGAGCCATTCGGGCCATCAATTTCTCAAGCTACCTAGTGGGATTGTATTTATTATATCTCATTATTATAGATCAAATTAGAAATTTTTTTGTGAGTCTTAAACATTTTTTTTTTAACTTTTTAGTAAAATATTTGATGTCTAAGTATTTTTGCCCCCTAAAATCCTTTTGTACAAAAAATTAGGGAGAATTAAAATAATAATAATAGAATTTGGGACAAATATTTTTTTAAAAAAAATGAAGATTTTTTTTAAGGGAAAATTTCATTTGAGAGGTAGTTTTGAAAGGTAATTACAAATAAGTGATACATTTTATAAATATTAATAATTAAAAATATAAACTTTATCATGATTCAGTAATTAGTCTTTAAAAAATTCACTGATTAGTCATTTCTCTTTTTTTAATCACACTAAGAGTGGGAACTTTTTTTAAAATAAATTTTGTTCGGTTCCATTTTTTTTCCTTCCCTCTTTTCATTTCTCTTCTTGGATGTGCAAGTTGCCACTGCCATTTTTTTTCCTGTATTTTCATGGTGATGCTACATATTTTTTTATTTAAATATTTTCTAATCATAAAATGTGTAATAATATTACAAAATATATAACAATATTACAAAAATGTGTAATTTTATTTCTCAACCACAAATTATCGTAACTCTTATTAAAATAATATGTAATATTATCACAAAAATACGTAACATACACAATAAAAATATATAACAAGGTACATAGCTTTTCCCATATTAATATTTATTTAACAAGATAGGTCATGTTAGATTCACTCATTAAATTTCAAATGCTCATAATCATTTAGAAATCAGATATATTAATTAAATTGTACATAACAATTTCTTTATTTATTTTTTATTTTTTATTTTTTTGAGAACTAGAAAACATGCAATATATTAAAATAAAAACAGAATACAAGTACTACGAAAGAAAAAAATCAAAAACAAATTATAAAAAGTCTCAAAAAGCAATCACAACTTGAGAAACCCAGATCTACTCGCAAAATGTGGCTAGGGCTCCACTCCCAAGGATGGAAGGTCTACCTCAAGCATAAAATTATACCCTCGTTGTCACTGAAGCCATCGTCTACCACCGCCACTATTCAAACTCCACCATTGCACTAGAAGATGAAGCTCAAGAACCACTCAACAACAAAGAACCATTGGGGATAAATCAAAAATCTATATAGAAAATAAGGAAAATACCACAAAATTCCAATTCCTAACATCAAAAGTCTATATCTACATTTTGAAAATCTAGATCTATATGGTATGAGTGTACATCTACATTTTAAAAGTGTAAAAGTAGTTGTCGATATGTCGCCAAACTACCATCGGAGCACAACAGAAAATCTTCTTAGAGAGAGAAACTATGGCCTCTCTCTCTCTCTCGCGCGCGCAAGAGAAGAGTATTGATTGAGTCATTCTATATACTTATATTATACTATTATATAAAATCAATCCCTAAATTAGTATGGTTGTCTCATTTTAAAAAAATAATAAATAAAAAGAATACTCAAGAAGATGTAACTACTTTAAAGTATTAGATCCAATTACTTCCGATCTAATTGTTTCAAACAACTGTCAATACATATATTTTTAATATTTATATATGTATATGCATGTAAGGGTTATTTTGGAAAGATGGTAAAAAGTGACTTTTTGACTTTTAACCAAGCTTTTGGCTTTTTTAGACAAATGATTTGGGAAGTTGGTAAAAAGTGACTTTTGACTTTTTTGATTAATATTTGTTTATGATGTCAAATCATAATAAAATGACTAAACTACCTCCGTTTATTTAAAATATTTACAACTGAACCTATGTAACATATTGTGACCCATGAGGGGTAAAATTGTAATTTCACCGTTGGCTAAAAACCAACTTGCCAAATGAAAAAAAAACCAAAAAAGCCAACTTTTAACTTTTGCTACAAATCAAAAAAAATGACTTTTAGCCAAGTCCTCAAAATAACCCTAAGTATATATTTTCTTGACCCATCCACGGCACATAAGTACATGGACCTCATCATTGTGGGAGCAAGATGTCACAAGGGTCCTAAGAGAAATTGTAATATTATCTACAGTTTGATTCTTATAAATTCTCATGCTAATTATGTTAAGGACAAATTTCATTTTATTTTCTTATAATTTGGTCTATATGTGAATAATTCTTTTGTTTGAAAATAATTACACAATTTTCATATGATTTGTAAATTAAAGTGTACCGTTCATTTTTCCATTCACATTAATTGGCTGCTAGGTTCACATGTCAATAAAAAAAGTAAATTATTTTTTAAGATCAAAACATCCTTTGCCAAAACATCCTTTGCACATATTTAAATTTATAAAAGCATGCCATTTTTCTTCTTCTTTCTCTCTATATATATATATATATATATATATATATATTTTTAGGTTATAAAAAAGGTTCAAACCAGCTCCCCTTACAGAGATCACCATGGTGACTGTAACTTGTTCGTTCGAGCAAGTGACTAGAACTTAAAAACATGCCTCCGATCCATCAAAATAAGTTTTGTTTAAGTCAAAACTCGAGCAACAGATAAATATCGAATCCACACAATTTAAAATTTAACCTCTTAATCAACTGTATTATGCCAAAAAAATTAATCCAAGTAATTTAGAACTTAAGACCTGTGATCCTAACCCTCAAAACTTTACCAAATGCGCTGCTGACTTGGATTCTTCTCTCTGTACTCTCTCCCTCTATGCCCACTCTTAACTCACTGTCCCGCACCGACTTCCTCTTCCCCTACTTTTTATCTCACCAAACCCACTTCCACACCTCAACACTGCCACGCACCAACTGTAACTAATTTTAAAATTGATGGGCACTGGGCACAATAAGCGTAAGTCAATCCCAACACATAATTCTGTCTAAGTATGATTATGGGAACTTGGTTTTTGGTTTTTGTTTTTTGTTTTTTTTCATTACAAGACAAATATTTTATAAAATCAAAAAAATTAAATCCAAACAAAATATCACATCAAATTTTATAATCATTTCATTTTTTCTCTTGCAATCATCACATCCAACCACAAAAAAATCCAACTATCTTCTCAAATACAAAAAAAAAAAAAAAAAAAAATTCAATAATATTCTATAACTAAAAGAACTTACAAAAAAACTCACTTCTCAATATATATAAACAACCTAAAATTTTTTTCTTTTGTATCAGCTATATACATATACATATATATATATATAGCATATACAGTATGAAAAGTTTATTCACAAAACTCATTAGGTGATCAAATTATTCAATTAATGAAAAGTTTAGAAAAAGCATTGACAAAAGACATGTATATATATATATATATATATAAATTGTTAAACTTCAATCAATATATCAGGTAATGGTTTATGTTTATATTGGTTTTGTTGTTGCCATTGGTCTTAATTCGTAGGCAATCATTGACTTATAAACACATTTATGTGCGTATATATTATACAGTATTTATACCGTAGTAAAATAAAACGTCTTAACACTAGTAACAATAAGCAGATGAATATATATATATATATATATATGTATATATACAGGTTTAGTTCAATATAAGTATGAAGATGACCATAGAGGTTATGCAGTTATTTTTAAATGACATGTGCCCAACTATAAAAAGAGTAAAGTAAAATTTACCTTTATATTAATAAATTAGCGGCCGTACACGCAATGTGTTGGAATTCAAAAAAATGTGATAGTATAAAGATAATGATAACAAAAAATGTACATATAGCCTCCGTTTGGGAAGTGGATTGGCTTTTTAGTTTTTTGGCTTTTTTTGGCTATTTTAGCCTGGGCTTAAAAGCTTAGTTTGGGAAGGGCTTTTTGGCTTTTTGGCTTTTTTGAGTTTTTTTGTGAGAGAAGAATATAATGATTATGAGTTGGATGTGATGTTTTATTTGTTATGGCTAAAATAGCCTATTTTGTTTTTTGTGACTAAAATAGCCAAAAAAAACCCAAACCATGGCTTCCCAAATATGTTACTCATGTGATAAGGTTCATTTTGTTAGACGCATATTCTTGATTTCAAACCTTATCTCTTATTTTTTATATAACCTTTAACTTCAAAAATATTTTTAAAAAATTCAAAAGATAAAACACAAATGAATCTTCTTTTCTTTTTTGATTCATATATATATATATATATTTTTGATTCATAACACAAATCCTTCCCTTTATATATCAGAATAAATAATCCGATCTTTTATCATTTGCTCAAGATAACTCTTGCCGATGTAGTAATACCGTGGTGAATTGTCAAGGCAGAGGATGATATGATTTGCGCAATGCTTGACAGTTGATAAAAAAGTGTTGGAAGTTTTTTTTTTTTTTTTTTTTTTTTTTTTTTTTTTTTTTTTTTTTTTTGAATAAATTCACTTTTTAAGAGTTTTATTCCATTCAACTTATATTCTTTTTGACTATTCCATTAGGTCATATTTGAGATAAGAAGACCAAAATATCCTTTTCATCTACTTATGTTCCATTTAATTCACATTATTTTCTTATGTTTCAATAAGTCCTATGAGTGACATAATTACCAAAATACCCTTAATGTGAATGTTCATACCGTCAATGTAAATGTTCATATCGTCAATGTGTAGGGGCCCGGCCCATGTCGATCCTCGTGGGTGCCAGAAAAAATTCGAGTCGGGCCGGGATGACATGTTAACATTCACATTAATAGGAGTGTAAAATTGGCCTGCGTCCTGTGGCGGCGCGAAACCCACCTGCAGCCCATGGGCGGCCCAGGGCGGGCCCGGTCCGGCCCGTTGACAATATGAATATTCACATTGACATGTTAACATTCACATTGATAAGAGTACAAAATTGGCCCGCGGCCCCTAGGCGGCCAAAAGCACGCCTGCGGCCCAAGGCGGGCCCGGTCCGGTCCGTTGACAATGTGAATATTCACATTAACATGTTAACATTCACATTGATAGGAGTGTAAAATTAGCCTGCGCCTCGTGGCTACTCGAAACCTGCCCACGGCCCGTGGGCGGCCCGGGACGGGCCCGGCCCGGCCTGTTGACAATGTGAATATTCACATTGACATGATAACATTCACATTGATAAGAGTATAAAATTGGCCAGCGGCCTAGGGCGGGCTCGACCCGGCCCGTTAACAATGTGAATATTCACATTGACATGTTAATATTCACATTGATAAGAGTGTAAAATTGACCCGCAGCCCGTGGACGGCTCGAAACCCGTCCGCAGCCCGAAGCGGGCTTGGCCGACTCGTGACAATGTGAATATTCACATTGACATGTTAACATTAACATTGATAAGAGTGTAAAATTTGCCCGCTATCCGAACCTTGCCCACGGCCTGGGGTAGGCCCGGCCCGGCCCGGCCCGTTGATAATGTGAATATTCACATTGACATGTTAATATGCACATTGATAGGAATGTAAAATTGGCCCGCGGCCCGTGGGCTGCCCGAAGCCCGCCCACGGCCTGGGGCAGACTCGTTTGGGTCCGGGCCCGAGCATGTCCGAGACCCTAGGCTAGGGCCTAGGCCATCACTTTGAAGCTTGGCCCGGCCTATCAGCCCGCTTAAGGCCCATTCAAGGCTCGGTCCGAGGCCTAGCCCGCCCGAGGTGCAATGTCTTTTTTTGTGGAAAATAATAAAATTTTGATAGAAAAAATTAAAAAAATTAAAAAAAAATGGCCAGGCCTGCCCAAGCCCAACCTAAGCTCGAGGGTCGGCCCAGGCCCACTGGCCCGACTCGAGGCTCGATCCATCGGCTCGTCCAAAGTCCGAATACCCTTGTGCCAAGGCTAAGGCCTGGGCCTAATTTTTTGGCCTGTGGGCCGGGCCGGATTTTTTTGGATACCCATGAGGCTCGATATGGGCCGGCTCGGGCCTCTACGCATTGACGATATGAACATTCACATTGACGATGTGAACATTCACATTATGGGTATTTTGGTAATTATGTCTCCCATAGGACTTATTGAAACATAAGAAAATAATGTGGACTAAATAGAATATAAGTAGATGAAAATAGTATTTTGGTCTTCTTACCTCAAATAGGACTTAATGGAATAATCAAAAAGAATGTAAGATGCCCAAAGCCCGTCCGCGGCTCGGGAAAGGCTCGTTTGGGCCCGGGCTCGAGCCTAGTCCGAGACCCTAGGCTAGGGCCTGTGCCATCACTTTGAAACCCGGCCCGGTTAAGGCCCATTCAAGGCTCGATCCGAGGCCCGGTCCGTGTCGAGGCCTAATGTCTTTTTTTGTGGAAAATAATAAAATTTTGGTAGAAAAAATTAAAAAGAATAAAAAAAAAAAGGCCAGGCCTGCCTAAGCTCGACCCAAGCCTGAGGCTAGGCCCAGGCCCATCAGCCCGACCCGAGACTCGACCCACCGGCTCGGGCCCGGACCCAAACGAGCCTGCCCCAGGCCGTGGGCAGGCTTCGGGCAGCCCACGGGCCGCAGACTAATTTTACATTCCTATCAATGTGCATGTTAACATGTCAATGTGAATATTCACATTGACAACGGGCCAGGCCGGGCCTACCCCGGGTCGCGGGCAAGCTTCGGGCAGCGGGCAAATTTTACACTCGTATCAATATTAATGTTAACATGTCAATGTGAATATTCACAATGTCACTGGTCGGGCTGCGGTCGGGCTTCGGGCCGCCCACGGGCTGCGGGCCAATTTTACACTCTTATCAATGTGAATGTTAACATGTCAATGTAAATATTCACATTATCAACGGGCCGCGTCGGGCCCGCCCTGGGCCGCTGGCCAATTTTATACTCTTATCAATGTGAATGTTAACATGTTAATGTGAATATTCACATTGTTAACAGGTTGGGCCGGGCTCGCCCCGAGCCTCCCACGGGCCGTGGGCAGGTTTCGGATAGCCACGGGGCGCGGGCTAATTTTACACTTTTATTAATGTGAATGTTAACATGTCAATGTGAATATTCACATTGTCAACGGGCCGGGTCGGGCCTGCCCCGGGCCGCGGGGGGGCTTTTGGCCGCTCATGGGCCGCGGGCCAATTTTATACTCTTATCAATGTGAATGTTAACATGTCAATGTGAATATTCACATTGTCAACGGGTCGGACCGGGCCCGCCCCGGGCCGCCCATGGACCATCGACGGGTTTCGCGCCGCCACGAGACGCGGGCAAATTTTACACTCCTATTAATGTGAATGTTAACATGTCAATGTGAATATTCACATTGTCAACGGGCCCGCCCCGCCCCGCCCCGGCTCGCGAGTGTGTTTTGGGCCGTCCACGGGCCAATTTACATTCCTACCAATGTAAATTTTAAAATATGAATGTTCACATCATAAAATTGCTAACCGTTCAAAAAATATTTATAAGGGTATCAAAATTAAATATAAGGGCATAAGTGTCCAAGAAAATAGTGTAAATCAAGAAAAATGACTTTATGGAATAAAACTATACATACATGAGACTAAATGGGTTAAAAAATTCCTTTATGGACTTCTTAGGTTAAAACACTTCTAAATGGAATTTATCAATAAAAATCCCAAAAGTGTTTGTGTTCTAAGGCCTATTTTGGAAAGATGGTAAAAAGTGATTTTTTTTTACTTTTAACTAAATTTTTGATTTTTTTTGACAAATGATTTAGAAAGTTGGTAAAAAGTTGCTTTTGACTTTTTTGATTAATATTTGTTTATGATATTAAATCACAATAAAATGACCAAACTACCTCCATTCAATTTAAAATATTTGCATCTTCACCCATGTAGTACATTTTGACCAATGATGGATAAAATTGTAATTTTACTAGTGACTGAAAACTAACTTTCCAAATGAAAAAAAAATACAAAAAAAGTCAACTTTTAACTTTCGTTACAAATCTAAAAAAGTGACTAAAATCCAAGTTATCAAAAACACATTAGTCAACCAATGTACTTGATATTTGGGCAAATTACATATACTCCTGAAGTTTGAGAAATTACAGATACCCCTGAAGGTTATATTTACATAACAAATTATGGGGCAAATTGTTATGAAAATATAAACCTTAGGAGATAATTTATTATGAAAATATAAATTTCAAAGGAGTATCTAATTTCTGAAATCTCAAAGAATATCTATAATTTAACTAAATTTTAAAAGAGGTGTGTATAATTTGCCCTTGATATTATTGCCAAATATTTCCAACTATGTGTCATAGGATAAGGTTAGGCAACCACTACCATCATTGTTGTCGTTGGTGTGTTGCACGTAAGGATTGAGTTTAAGACAAAGATATCTCAACTAATGGATAGTGTTTTGGATGTATAAAGTATATATTATATGTATTTATATAAATTTTTACATATATATATATATATAAATTATTTTATAAAATTACGTAAGTATTAATAAATATATATAAGTTGTGATTATTTAAATTTTTATAAATTAATTTACTTATATTTATAAAAATTTACACAAATATATAATATGGACTTACACACTTAAAAATTACCCTCAACTAATATTTATGTATTAGACAACAAATGTTGATTTAATTCACCCCCAAAAAAAAAAAAAAAACAAATGTTGATTTGCGGCGTGGCCCTTCCATTGTTTAGAAGGCACCAAGAGCCATGAAATGGAAGACATGATGATTACCTTTTGGATTTAGGCTAACTAAATAGATTTGGTTGTGGTTTGATAATAAACTATTTTTAGTTGGTTTTTTTAATTTTTTTTGATTATTTTAATTTAGGATTAAAAATTTGTTTAGTTTGATTTTTGATTTTTTTTATTTTTTTGACTTTTGTGGGAGAAAAATTGAAATAATTACAATTTAAATGTGACATCTTATCTTATTAACTTTCTATTTTATATTTTTGTGACTAATTTAGCCAAAAAGCTCGTTGCCCAATATATTGATTTCTCTTGAGATTTAAAAAATATAAAACAAATTTGACGTAATTGTATTGAATTCTTTTAAAATTTTAATTCACATAACACTTAATCATCTTTTCATTAGTAGTTCGTTAGGTGAATGAAAAATGATGTTATTATTTTTTTTTATCCTATGTCTTCTCACCAATTACATTAGTTTTAATTCATTTAACCTTATTATAAAAAGAAAGTCAGTATAATTATGCCAAAATAATAAAACTTATTATTTTTTTTCCCAATATCTCAATCCTTTTAATCCATTTAACCTTACAATAAAAAGAAAGTCAACGCAATTATGTCAAAATTATGAAACCTCAGCATGCTTGGTTCCATTTTTCTAAAAACACTTTTCAAAAAATTTTACTTTCTTATTTTTCGTGTTTTTTTTTTGTTTTTACTGAATTTTTTTAATATTTTAAGCAATTTTTTTACTTTTTTGACACACCTAACATAAATACACCTAAAAAGTAAAAAAATTATAAAAAAAATATTTTAAAAATTCACTAAATACCAAAAATATAAAAAAATATAAGAATTCAGTACAATTTTTATATATTTATGTATTTATTAGTTTTTTAAAATATTTTTTCACAAATTTTTTACTTTTTAGATATATTTAAGTAAGGTGCATATAAAAAATTAAAAAAATATTTAAAATTTTAAAAATATTCACTAAAAACAAAAAAATACGAAAATAAAAAAATTCAATTTTCAAAAAACTTAATTCAAAAAACTCAAACCAAACACACTGTTTTACTATTTTTTTCCCCCAAATCTCGATCCTTGTTTTTTTAAACAATCTATCGGAGAATATTTACAAATATCAACATAATTATATTAAAATGAATAATCAACCACAGAAGAAAATCTGACAAGACAAGTCAGAAATCCAACGCTAGCCCACCACTACAAGGAAAAAGGCAAAATAAAGAAGGGAAAATTACTTTAATGGTCTTTATATATTTTACTTTTTATGTTATTTTAGTTTTTATATGTTTACTTGACTTAATCTTAACGTTTAATTTTAAATTTTATTTCAATTTAATCTAATTAGTAATATTGTTAGTCTTTTTTTTTTTTAAAAAAAAGTATCACTAAATTGATTGGGTTAACTTTTTTTGGGTAGGTACATTTTTGGTTAACTAATTGAGTTAAGTAAGTTTATAATTTTATTCTTAAAAATATAATCAATGACACTTATGTGTATATTTTTATAAAAAAATACTAAAAATTATAATAAATTAAATCAAATTGAAACAAAATCATAAATTCATATTTAAAATCGAGTTAATTGAAAGTACAAAAACTAAAATGACACAAAAATAAAATACAGAAATTACCATCATAATTTTCCCAATAAACAATTAATGAAGCAACAGTTACAAAAAAAAAAAAAAAAAAAAAAGAGTACATAATAGTAAAAAAACAAACTAAACAAAAAGCAACTCCATCATAGTAAATGTTTGTTTATATTTTAGTTTTATTTTGGCTATACATTGTTTTGATCATACTCCTCAACTCTCTATACTATTTAAATATTATTTGTTTTTAAATATGTAGGGTAGCTTGAGCTACTTGTAGGCACTAGACTAAGTCTCTATAGTTTGGACAATCCTCCCGTTTAAATGTTATGTTTATTCATAAATTTAAAAATATTTTTTTATAAACTCAATGCAACAACTTCAAAATATCAAAAAAAAAAAAAAAAAAAACTTTTTTAATGTTTGACTTGATAGCTAGTTTAATAGGGTTGAAATTTGATAATTTATTAACTGTTTTAGCTAAAAAATAAAACGGTAATGCTGGGGACCCCCAGAACCCCCCTCCACGTGGGGGGCTGCCAGTGGCTGGAGAAAAAAAAACACAAATTTTGGGTCAATCAGAAGGGACCCCCAGCACCCCACTGGCATAAGGATCCTCTAGAGTTAATCCTCTAGAGTGATCTCCTAAAGTGCCTAATCCGACGGCTGAGAATAAAACTCACCAAAACGACATCGTTTTGGTGAGTATTTAAATATATATATATATATATATCAGATTCGGGGATTTCAAAATTCCCCCCATATGAAGAACTATATAGACGGCGAGAAGAAGCGAAACGAGAGAGCGAAGAAGAGTTAGAGAGGCCGATACCTGCATCCCGTCGCCCCGCTGTCGTCGCCGTCGTGCCGTCGCCACTGTCCTGCCGCCGCCGTGGCCATCGCCCCTGCTCCAACCGATTGAAACGTATATAGGTATAGTTCTTACATACAATGTTTAAATATATGTTTTAAGTTCGATTTTGTTTTTTTTTGGTCTCTTCTAAATCAATCCCAGATGAATTTCAATGAGCTGGTCATGAATCAAACAAAAGCAGGTTATTTTTTTACACAACTTATGGTTCTTAGTTATTTTTTTACAAAACCAAACAAAAGCAGTTTATTGACTTGAGTTTTAGAATTCATAAAATTAACAATTTCAAAGATCCCTAATTTCATTCTGAGTTACTTTTTTTCATATTGATCTTTAGTTCTAATTTGGGCATTAGACGGGATTTGTTTACATACACCCGCTAGATTAGTTCATCATTTTTGTCTTGCAAACATTGCGTGAAAATTGGAAGATTAAAATCAAGATTGTAGTCGCGTTCTAGTCATGTGCGAAATTTCTGTACAATATCATAACTGGACCCTAATCCGAAAATGCATCATTTTACAAGAAGGTCATAAAGCCTTTCCTATTAGGAGCAAGAATGAGAGTGTTTATTAGATAGCCCTATGGTTGAGAACATAAATTTTTTTTGTCTCATCTGTGTTGTGCTGAATATTGCTCAATCGCTGTGATAATAGTTATATATATACATTATACATTATATATATATATATATATAGACAATAGTTTAGATATGTATATAGATTTAGAACAATCCTTGGAGAATTTGATTATTTAGAACTGTAGTTTAGATATTGTACGGGAAAGAAATAAATCTTCTCGTATAATCTTGTTGACCAAGTCTGTGCTCCTCCGTACGACGTCGCTTTATCACCTGAAAACACAAACGTGAGCTAGTCGGCGGGTGTGTGCCGGAAACCTCTCCGATGCCTAAGTCAGAAAACTTGACAAATAGACAAAGCTCTGTGAATTCAGAAAGCAAAGTTGTGTGTTACCTCCTCCAAGATGATGTTTGTGAGCTTTTATAAGTTTCGCGTGGCACAATCCTAGTAGGACTCTTATTTCTCCATGCAGAGTCCTCCTAGGATTCATACTCCTGTAGGATAATGCTTATCCTTTAACACCCCCCTCACTGCTCAAACCAAGTAAGATGGTTTTTACCATGGCCGAACTCCAATACGACCGAAGTAAAAACGACTAAGCATAGCTGTAGAATGAGTCACAAAGTTGGCCAAACTAACTTTAGTTCGGTTCTTCCTTTAACTTCACCTTATCTCGGTTCTCTCTTTGTTCAATAAATGGCATAGTTGGACCTGAACTAACAAATTGCGACCGGTGTAACTCCAAGGCCGGCCTAACTCAAAGGTACTGCTTAGACCGATCTAACTTCGTTCTTACGTTGGACCGGACTAGCTCCAAAACATTCACAAGACCGGAATAACTTGTACGTAACTAGGGCCAGAGTAACTTTTATGGCCTTTCTTACACAGCCCTTTGTATTGTGGCCCAATATGACAATCTCATAGCTCGGCCTAATTTTTACCAAAATTACCCTCTCAATTGCCCCTTAATTCCATCTGCACAGCATGATAGGGATTATCTGTTTATCAGCCGAGCTATAGTCCCCAAACCTTCCAGCCGAGCTACAACCATTTAGTTTATCCTGCCGAGCTAAACTTAAACCGAGCCGCTCCCATCCGGTCACAATGTCTTTTCAATCACCGAAAACTGAATCGCTTCCTATTCCGTATACACGTGGCACGTTCCCATTCGCGGAAGGCAGCTGTCAACGCCGCCTTCGTATTTCGCAATTTTTGAACAGTTCCCGCCCTTTCTCTCTCTTTCCACAAAACAAGCTTTCTGTCTTTGAATCATTCACCCACACTTTTTACCTTATTCTCTCTTCGTGCCTCTGCTTCTCCAACCTGAGTTCGTGTTCTTCATTGGTGCTGTTGCTCCCATCACCAGCTTCATCTTCTTCTGGTAAGCTCCACAAAATCTGTTTTGTTTTTCTTATTTCTGTTTTCTATGTTTTTGCAAAACATGCTTGTACATTTTTGTTTTTGCTTCTGTACTTTCATGAAAAAATCAGTAGAACCTATGAGTATATGTTATATATCCTATAGAAAACTCGCTTTTGATCCAGAATCATGTCCCAACCGAACTAGGAAACTGTTTGTGCTACATAGGTAGATCAATTCAGACAATAACCGAACTAGATACACTTTAGCCGAGATACGCTTACCGAACGAAGTTCTGTACTCAGTAAACTAGGAACCTTGGCATTCAACCGAGCTAGGCCTTGGGGCTAAGCCAGCTTTCTTAGTTTCTAAACCAAACTCAGAAAGCTGCCCCTAGAGGCTCAACCGAAGTAACAGAACTCATAGTTCAACCGAGTTAGGCCTTTGGGGCTAAACCAGCTTTCTTAGTTTTTTAGACCGAACTCAGAAAGCTGCCCCTAGACGATGAACCGGTCTAACAAAATTGTTTCCAAAGCCAGTATGCCGAGATGCTTGCCAAGATCTGGCTAATAAGAACCCTGCTCAAACCGAGCTACCACGCATTTTGCTAAACCGAGATAGAACCTGTCCACAAAGCCGAAGTAGGGATCTTTTACCTTGCTTTTAATTTGTAGCACGGTCCAATGATCTGTGCTTAACCCCTTTGTTTTCTACTTTGCAGACTTAGGTTGCCCAGGCACTCCTTCGTGCGCTCAACCGAGCTACTGAGCACAATTTTTGCACCGATATAACTTATTCATAATTTATACAATAGATAGGGAAGTATAGGTACCTAGTAAATACTCCGGGCGGCCTAGCCGAATTCAGAAAAGACTACTATATACCCGATGACGTCCACTTGATCTTAGCCGAAAAAGATGTCATTCCATGGGGTAATGAAGGCTTTGTCCCCTTCACCCTTTTGTCAATTATTGAAACCGGACTACGATTCCCAGTCCAACCTTTAATCTGTGAGTTTCTTAGGCAAACTAGATTATGTCCCACCCAACTATCCACCAATTCATACCGCATCATCATGGGAATAGTCGAACTGAACCGCCAAGCCGGACTAAACCTTGGCCTGGCCGAAATCTTCCACCAATACTCCATTGGTTCAAAAGAAGATGGGTGGGTCTATTATCTAAGAATACGTCGCCGCCGAGAGATGATAATAAAATATACACCAGACAAAGACTTAAACGACGACGATTTTTTCTGGGTGTCTGGGAACTTTGAGGATCATCAAGCCCAGATTCCTGGCTGACCCATAAATTGGAAAAAAGGAGAGCCCGGTAATTTTATTTCGATTTTCTTGCTTGCTTTTTTATATTTCGGTTTTTTAATGTATCAACCGGACTAACAGTTATCTTCTTTCGCAGATTCTGCCCACCTCCATTCCTTATACAGCTACCCAAACCTTGCGACTTTACGCGCCGCACTACGGTATCCAGAACGTAGTTGGGCTAAGCTATTAAAATTCGAGCCGACCTACAGATACAGCGGTCGTCGTAAGGCAAGAGTAACCGACTTTCTTCTTGAGGAGGCCCCAGAACCGGACCCAACCTTACCCGAGATCAGACTAATCCCACTCATTGCTGAAGAGGAGATGGCCAAAAAGAACAGAGTAAGGGCTCTCTTGACCGAAACCAACAGGGCCGAAGTACCACCAGCAAGTCAAACCCAAGAAACAGTGGTGGCCCTTCCTATTCAACAACCGTCCTCATCCCACCGAACCAAGCGCGCCCGGACCGCCGAAACCGAACAAAGTTTGGTTGATGAAGAAGAAACTGCTCTTCCACCAAGCCTGCCACCGAGCCCCCAACCGGAGCCTTCTGACCGAACTACCACTAGCTGGGTACCAAAACTTACCTTCAACAACCGAGATATTCAAGACTCTGACTCGGTTGTTGCTGAGAAGGATCACCAGTTGGCCTTCAACTTGGCTAAAAGTGTGTGCCTCCCCAAAGATATGGAGCACCACCAAAAGCAATTAAACACCGAACTGAAGGCCATCCGGTCTTCCACAAAATCCATGATCTTGGTAAGTAGCTCTGTCCGTTTTTTTTTGTCTAATTTTTCCAATTTTTACTTTGGCTAAAGGGAAGTCTTTGTTTTGTCAGGCCATTCAGAAGAACAATATCGCACATAAAAAAGTGCTGGAGCTCAGGAAAGTGACGAGGCAGGCCATGGCTGAAGTTGAAGCGAAGGCGACCGAGTTAGAGGAGGCCAGAAAGCAAATGGCTGAGCTACGAGCTGAGAACGGCCGACTGGCCGGATTGGTTAGTTCGGCAGAGGCAGAAAAGCAAAAGGCCGCCATTATGCTAAAAGACAAGTATCTACGCGAGCTAGTGAAGCTTGAAAGGAAGAAAAATACCGAGATAACCCAGCTGAAGGAGGGCGCAAAAGGAGTCGAAAAGCAAGGTTTCAAGAAGACAGAGGATGTTTACACCCGGCAGTGTGAAGCCGCCAAGGAACTATTCTTCAAGTGCGGCTGGAGGGCAGCTGTTGAGAAGCTCGGTCACGATCCACAGACCGAGGTCTTCAACCCTCCAGCCTACTTCATACCGAACTCCCTAGTGAAGTATGCTAATGCCATACATCAGCAATTTCTTGAAGGCTCAGACTCCGATGAAGACTCTGCCTCTGAGGATACTCCGGTTGTCAATACGGACCCGTCAGTTCGGCCGGAGCCCACGGTGGAAGACCTAACTATTGAATAACCAGGTGAAACCGTGGTTCCGACCGAAACCACTCTTGTGACCGAGAACGAGCTTCCGCCTGAAACCGGTCTTCATGTTGATGCCGATGCTGCCTTTGATGCTGAAATTGAAGATCTTTTCTCTTGATTTTGTACATTTTCTTTTTTTTGCTACATTTTTTACTTTTGTAACCGGGCTACGGCCCCTCCTTTGTACTTACTTCCGGATGAATGAAAATTTAACTCTTACTTCGATTGATGTGTACGTTTTGGTACTTGTTATGATTTTTCTTAGCTTCAACTGTTATCTCGGTTTTTTGCTGCGCAAACTAACTATGCTTACCAGCCAACCACTTCATAGCCGACATAATTACTTCGGCTGAGGAGTACTTAGTGTTTGTTTAATCCAGCCAATCACTCTTCAGCCATACCCATACTTCGACTGAAGAGTACAAAGAGTTGGTTTAATCCAGCCAACCACTCTTCAGCCATACCCTTACTTCAGCTGAAGAGTACAAAGAGTTGGTTTAATCCAGCCAACCATTCTTCAGCCATGCCCTTACTTCGGCTGAAGAGTACAAAGAGTTGGTTTAGTCCAGCCAACCACTCTTCAGTCATACCCTTACTTCGGCTGAAGAGTACAAAGAGTTGGTTTATTCCAGCCAACCACTCTTCAGCCATGCCCTTACTTCGGCTGAAGAGTACAAAGAGTTAGTTTAGTCCAACCCACCACTCTTCAGCCATACCCTTACTTCGGTTGAAGAGTACAAAGAGTTGGTTTAATCCAGCCAACCACTCTTCAGTCATGCCCTTACTTCGGCTGAAGAGTACAAAGAGTTGGTTTAATCCAGCCAACCTCTAAGTTAGTTTTTCCAGCCAACTTAGAATAATGTTTGGTTATTCCGACCAAACGTCCTGCAGCCTGGATCCTTATCCTGGGCTTAGGAAGGGTGTTGGTTTAATCCAGCCAACCTCTAAGTTAGTTTTTCCAGCCAACTTAGAATAATGTTTGGTTATTCCGACCAAACGTCCTGCAGCCTGGATCCTTATCCTGGGCTTAGGAAGGGTGTTGGTTTAATCCAGCCAACCTCTAAGTTAGTTTTTTCAGCCAACTTAGAATAAAAAGTGTTTGCAATATTCCTAATTTCACAAAAGCTAACTTTTACAGAGAACAACTCATGCTAAAAAGAATCGGTTGTTTTATTGAAGAAAAAAAAATTACACATGTTTGAAAAAAAAAAAGCTAAAAATAAAATAACTTGAGATTGGCCGTGTTCCATGGCCTAGGGATTGCTTTGCCGTCCTTGTCTTCTAAGTGGTATGCCTCTTTGCCTGCTAACCCAACCACTTTGTAAGGACCTTCCCAGTTTGGACCTAACTTGCCGTCTCCTGGTATCAAGGTGTTTCTCATCACTTTGCACAGCACCCAATCTCCGATCTTGAATTGTCTTGGATGCACTGTTTTGTTGTATTTTTTGATCAACTCTTGTTGGTATGAGGCAATGTGAACCAGTGCTCTTTCTCTTCTTTCTTCCGTAAGGTCGAGTTCCAATGCTATGGCTTCTCCATTCAAGTCTGGATCAAAATTTTCGCTTCGAATTGTGGGGAGGCCAAGTTCCAGTGGGATTACTGCTTCCATTCCATAAGCTAAGGAGAATGGTGTTTCTCCTGTTGATCGTCGTGGTGTAGTGCGGTAAGCCCATAAAACATGAGGAAGTTCGTCTGCCCACTTGCCTTTTGCCTTCTCTAACCTTTTCTTCAATCCATCCAAGACGACTTTATTTGATGCTTCTGCTTGGCCGTTTGCTTGAGGATATGCCGGTGTAGAATTGTAAAACTCTATCTTGTACTCTTCACAAAAGCCTCTGACGATTCTGCCGTCGAACTGAGTGCCATTGTTTGAGATTAGGGCTTTTGGTATGCCAAACCGAGTGATGATATTCAGCCAAGCAAACTTCTTCACATCTTTTTCTTTGATTGATGCCAATGCTTCTGCTTCCACCCACTTTGTGAAGTAGTCTGTTGCTGCGAGAAAGAACTTCCTGTTGCCGGGTGCTGTTGGAAGTGGTCCTACTATGTCCAAGCCCCACATTGCGAAAGGCCATGGGCTAGTCAATGGTAGGAGTTCTCTAGCCGGTTGATGTATTTGGTGTGCGAATTTCTGGCATTTTTCGCACTTCTTCACATATTTTTCTGAGTCTGCCTGCATGTATGGCCACCAGTATCCTTGCGAAATGGCCCTGTAAGCTAGCGATCTTCCTCCTTGATGGCTTCTGCACACCCATTCGTGTATCTCGTACAAGAATGCTTCCACTTTTCTGGGGTGGACACACTTTAGATAGGGTCCTGAGAACGACTTCTTGTATGATGCCAAAGATGGGGAGAGCCAAAATCGCTGTGACTTTGCTCTTATTCCGTTGGCTTCTTTTTTCTCTTCTGGTAAGATGCCGTCTTTTAAGAATAGGATGATGGGGTCCATCCAAGAGGGGCCTAGCTCCGCGCAACATACCTCTTCTGTTTCGGGGTCTTCAATGCTTGGTTTAGGTAGGTAGTCGATCAGTAGTGGATGAGGTATGGAGGTATCTGCCATTGAAGCGAAGCCTGCTAGTTCGTCTACTCTGCTGTTTTCCTCCCTGCCGATTTGTTCTATCCTTACTACATCAAACTTCTTGATCTCTGTTCTGACCAATTCTTGGTACTTGGCCATCCTATCATCCTTTGCTTCATAGTCGCCAGAAATTTGGTTTACCACCAACTGTGAGTCGCTGTAGACCATTAGTTCGGTAGCCATCATGTAATATGCTGATTTGAGTCCTGCGAGAAGTGCCTCGTACTCCGCTTCATTGTTTGATGCTGGGAAGCCAAGGTTGATTGCTTGCTCTACAACCAGTCCGTCTGGTGAGATGAGGACTATGCCAAGTCCTGCACCATGCTGGTTGGACGCTCCATCTACAAAGAGCTTCCACATCTCTCCAACAAACAATTTCCAGCAAGTGGAGGGGTCAGATGATGTTGTGGGGTCAAGAATGGTGTTTTCTTCAAGGTCCACGCTTGCTGTCTGCCCCTCGCTATCTGATTGTACCAAGTCTTTTTTTGTTGGAGAGCCTTGGTTTGGTGTAGCTTCTATCTTGCTGTCTTTAGTCTGGTCTGCCTTGGAGTCTGACTGAGTACCTTCTACTAGGGGTTGCGCTATTCCGGTGTCAACTTCCATCCCTAATTCGGAGGTGTCAGTTAGGTCGACTGGGCAGATATGATGATTTCCAGGAGTAAACTCTGCGACGAAGTCTGCCAAAGATTGGGCTTTTATTGCGGTCCTGGGTTGGAACTTGATGTCGAATTGTCCCAACTCTACTGCCCACTTCAAAATTTGCCCAGAAAAGTTCGCCCTCTCAAACAAAGCTTTTAGTGGGAAAGCTGTGAGGACAACTACGGTATGGGCGTGAAAGTAGTATGCCAATTTTCTGGAGGCCATCATCAAGGCTAATGCCAGTTTTTCCAGTGGCAAATACCTTGTTTCGGCTCCCAGCAATGTCTTGCTGACATAATAGATGGGCAAGTGTTGGATTCCTTCTGCACGAACCAATACGGCGCTTACTGCGTGCTGAGAGACTGCCAGGTACAAGAAGAGTTCTTCACCGGGTACTGGGGTAACAAGCAGTGGTGGGGAAGACATATATTCCTTCAGGCTTTCCAGAGCTTGGTCGCATTCTTCATCCTATTCAAACCTGGTCTTTAAGGCATGAAAAAATGGTCGTAGTCTGTCTGACGACCGGCTGATAAATCGGTTGAGTGCAGCCGCCATGCCGGTGAGATGCTGTACTTCTTTTACTGAGTTTGGTCTCTCCAAATCCTGGATTGCTTTGATCTGAGAGGGGTCTGCTTCTATACCTCGGTTGGTCACAAGGAAGCCCAGGAATTTGCTAGATCCTACTCCGAATGCACATTTGGACGCATTGAGGCGTAATTTGTGCTTTTTCAGGATCTCAAACATTTCGCCTAGGTGCTTAAGATGGTCATTCTCATCCTTGCTCTTGACCACCATGTCGTCGATGTAAGCCTCCATTGTTCTGCCTAACAATGGTTCAAACATCTTAGTGACCATCCGTTGGAATGTCGCCCCTGCATTCTTTAGGCCAAAGGGCATGGCCTTGTAACAGTATAGTCCTTTTGGAGTCGTAAAGGACGTGACCTCCTAGCCTGGTTCATGCATGGCGATTTGGTGGTAGCCTCTGTATGCATCTAGGAAGCTAAGTCGGTTGTGCCTCGCCGTTAGGTCCACCAGTTGATCTATCCGTGGTAGAGGAAAGCTGTCTTTTGGGCATGCCTTGTTGACTGTTTTGTAATCGATACAGACACGTCATTTGCCATTCTTCTTTGGCACTACGACCGTGTTGGAGATCCATTTCGGGTAATGCACCTCTCTAATTGCTCTTGCCTCCAGTAGGTTACCTACTTCTTCCGCCACTATTTCGGCATGGTGGAGTGCCGATCTGCGTGTTTGTTGGATGATTGGTCTGGCGGATGGGTGGACATTAAGTTGGTGACTGATGAAGTTTGGATCAATGCCTGGCATGTCGTAGGGTGTCCAGGCGAACACTTCGATATTAGAGGTCAAGAATTCCAAGACCTCTAATCTCTCAGTGCTGGACAACGACGAACCGAGCAAGAAGAATTTATCCAGGTTCTTTTCATCTATTTTTACCTCCACCAAGTCCTCAACTGCTTTCTAATCAGCCTCTTTGCCGACATCCGCGAATAGTTCATTGCTTTCAGGTTCTTTCACCGAATGAACGTATCCTTTGGCAGCGCGGTTGCCATTCACCGTGGTGAAACATTGCTTTGACATGATCTGATCCCCATAGACTTCTTCAATTATACCGGTGTCGTTGGGGAACCGCATTACTTGGTGGTAGGATGACGCCACCGAATGCATGGCATGCAGCCATGTTCTGCCCAAGATGATGTTGTAAGTGGAGGGGACCTTCAATACCCAGAACTCCACTTGTTTCGTCACGCTTCCTGCTCTAACTGGAAGAATTATTTTGCCGACGGGCCATTCTGGCATAGAGTTGAATCCAATTAGGGGTGATACAGCAGGCGCCAAGTCTTTGTCTTGTAGCTTCAGTTGTTTAAATGTTTCGTAGTACATGATTTCACATGAACTACCCTGGTCTATCAGAATCCTCTTGACGTCAAAATCCTTGACTCGGAGAGTGACGACCAGGGCATCATTGTGTGGGCAATATATCCGTTCTAAGTCTTTATCTGAAAAAGACATGACGTTTGTTGCCTCTGTCTTCCCCTTCTTTGTGGCAGGTTGGGCACTTAGCACCTCTCTTAAATGTTCAGCTTTTTTGATTAATCCTCTGAACTCGCATACACGCTCAGGTTCAAAGACTCCATGTATCACATTGATAACGCCTTGAGGCGGGGCGTCAATTGGCATTCCATTAGGGAGGTTATTATGGTCCTGGGGGGCTGGCTGCGTCCCTCCTTCAATGTATTTGTCCAAGTGACCTGCCGCCACCAACTCCTCCAGGTGCTGTCTCAATGGTGTGCAGTTCTCCGTGCGGTGCCCCTTTTCTTTATGGAAGGTGCACCGCGATCTTTCGGCATAGTCCTTCTGAGTTTCCCCTAGTTTGGCTGGCCACTTAACGAAAGGCTCATCTCTTATTTCGCTCAGAATCCGATATATCGGTTTCTTGAACACCGTGGTTATGGCAGTGCGGATTCTCAACCATCTTTTATCCGGGTCTTCTCCGTTATCTCGTCTGCCACGTTCGTTTCTGTTCTGACGATCTACTGCATTGACCTTTGCTGAGGTTTTCTTTTCTGGTACTGCAGTCGCACTAGATTTTGCTTTGGCACGTGCGCCGTCCTCTTCCACCCTGATGTGCTGATGCACTCTTTCCATCAGGGCTTCCATGGTGAGGGGTGGCGTCATGGTGATCAAGTCCCTTAGTCTGTTCCCGACTGGAAGGCCTCTTTTATACTGCGCAATGGCGAGATTGGTGGGGCAATCCCCAATCTGATTGATTGTCTCCCAGTAGCAACTGTTGTAGGATCTTAGAGTCTCTTTATCGCCCATGTCGATGGAGAGTAGCTGGTCGATCTCCACCGGGGTTTTAGTGTTTGTTCGGAACCTTGTTACGAACGCCTCTGCCAATTGTGCCTAGGAGGCTATGCTGCCTTCTAGAAGTTTTTCAAACCAAGTCAAGCCTAGGTCGCCAAGGCTTGCTGGGAAGAGTATGCACATTAAGGCCTCGTTTCGCCTGTATACAGCCATGACTTGGCGAAAGTGGCTCAAGTGTGAGTAGGGATCCGTCTTCCCTTCATATGTAGAGAATTTTGGTTGAAGGAAGCCTGATGGTAGGGGCATGTTTTCAATCGCCGGAACAAACGGTGAAGTCTGCAGCCTTGCTAATGCTTTGTCTGTTGGTTCGTAGGCAGGGCGCGGTATTGGCATTCCAACCTCGACGCTTCCATGCGTCCGAGGAGCCAACCGCTGTAAGGCAGAAACTCTGTGCGGATCCCGCGCCCTGGCATCCTCCTTGCATCGTGCTTTTTCTTCGAGCACGGTTCGTAAGTCGGATGATCTGGGTAACTCCGTTTGTCTGGATCTGGTTTGATGCGAATGTGAGGGCCAATATGTGCTTCCTTCAGTGAATGACCTTTCAGATCTCGTCCTCTCAGACCTGGAGTGACTAGTTCTGGAAGACCAGGATTGAGTATCGCCTGTCCTAAGGCTTTTGCTCTCTCCTTGCGAGGGTGTGGTATTTCTGCTACGATTTTCTGAGTGGCGAGGGGGCGTCTTGTTTTTGCGCCCCTCTCCTGTCGCCACTTCTTTTTTCTTCATCTGGCATTTCAAGGCCTCTATGTCCGCCGCCATCTTTCTTATCAATTCGTCTTGTTCCTTCACGCGATCTTCCAGAGCTTGAGGATCAATCCTCCGTCTTTGCCTATCAGGACATTGCGAGTGAGAGTGACGGGGGCTGTTAGTCCGCCTCCCCCTAGCATCCCTCCTGGAGTTATGTCGTTGGGGCTCCAAGTCCGCCATGGAAGGGACAGATGGTAAACCTTCACGCCTTGCGCCTCCATCTGGAGTTAGCCCGTCGACGGCGGATTGCGGCAATTCTTCAATGTGTGCCATTGTTTGAAAAGAGGAGAAGCTTGATCAAGAGGTTTTGTTCTGTCTGTTCTTCCCACAAACGGCGCCAATTGTACGGGAAAGAAATAAATCTTCTCATATAATCCTGTTGACCAAGTCTGTGCTCCTCCGTACGACGTCGCTTTATCACCTGAAAACACAAACGTGAGCTAGCCGGCGAGTGTGTGCCGGAAACCTCTCCTATGCCTAAGTCAGAAAACTTGACAAATAGACAAAGCTTTGTGAATTCAGAAAGCAAAGTTGTGTGTTACCTCCTCCAAGGTGATGTTTGTGAGCTTTTATAAGTTTCGCGTGGCACAATCCTAGTAGGACTCTTATTTCTCCATGCAGAGTCCTCCTAGGATTCATACTCCTGTAGGATAATGCTTATCCTTTAACACCCCCCTCACTGCTCAAACCAAGTGAGATGGTTTTTACCATGGCCGAACTCCAATACGACCGAAGTAAATATGACTAAGCATAGCTGTAGAATGAGTCACAAAGTTGGCCGAACTAACTTTAGTTCGGTTCTTCCTTTAACTTCACCTTATCTTGGTTCTCTCTTTGTTCAATAAATGGCATAGTTGGACCTGAACTAACAAATTGCAACTGGTGTAACTCCAAGGCCGACCTAACTCAAAGGTACTGCTTAGACCGATCTAACTTCGTTCTTACGTTGGACCGGACTAGCTCCAAAACATTCACAAGACTGGAATAACTTGTACGTAACTAGGGCCGGAGTAACTTTTACGGCCTTTCTTACACAGCCCTTTGTATTGTGGCCCAATATGACAATCTCATAGCTCGGCCCAATTTTTACCAAAATTACCCTCTCAGATATATATATAGATTTAGAACAATTTTATTATGAATTTGATTATTTAGAACAAATATTCATTGTGATTATATATATATATATATATATTATATAGATTTATAGATAGTTTAGGTATTTCCTAGAAAAATAATCCCTTTTTTTTTCCTGAATTTAACAATGAATACCTGTTGTATTGAACATCTTAAAACCACACTGTGATACATAACAAAGACTATAATTTAGTTTGTTATTCGTTGATTATCTTATTCAGTTTATATTATTTTGCAAACATAATTTACAGTTTTTATGCTAATATTGAGCACTTCTTTATTTTTTAAGTGACTTGGCACATTGATATGGAACCTAACAATCATGAGAATGACGGGAGTGAGTGTGATTGGAAGCCTAGAGTTCGCATGACATTTGATACAGAACAAGAAGCATATGATTTCTATAATACTTATGGAGGAAGGTTGGGCTTTAGTATTAGAAGGGGTTATGTAAACAAGAGCAAAAAGGAGCAAATCACTTCAAGGCAATTTGTTTGTAATAAGGAGGGATTTCGGGTTGTCGACAAGCGAGATCCATTAACAAAAAATCCTAGGCAGGAAGTGAGGACTGGTTGTCAAGCCCAAGTTGTCATTAAGTGGGATAGGAATATTTAGAAATTTTTTGTTAGTGATTTTGTTGAACAACATAATCATATCTTTGTACCAGCAGAATGTACGCATATGTTACCATCCCAAAAAAAGATATCTGAATCACAAGCAACCGAAATAGATTTAGCCGAAAAATCTGGAATCCGTCTTAATGCTGCACTTGAGCTCATGGGTAATGAAGTTGGTGGAAGGGAGTCGCTTGGGTTCACAAAACTGGACCAAAAAAATTATTTGAGAACAAAGTGGCAAAACAGTTTAGCATATGCGGAGGCAGGTAACATTTTGCAATATTTTCGTGACAAATCATTGGAGAATCCATCTTTTTTTTACTCGGTCCAATTAGATAACGAGGAACAGATTACAAACATATTTTGGGCCGATGCTTAGATGATCATGGATTATGGGCAATTTAGTGATGTTGTGACTTTCGACACTACTTACAAGTTAAACAGTGCACATAGACCATTTGCGTCTTTTGTTGGATTTAACCATCATAGGAAAACTGTGATATTTGGTGCAACTTTGATGTATGATGAGACCGCCGATTCTTTTGTATGGCTTTTTAGAAGATTCTTGGAGGCAATGTAAAGTAAGGCTCCAAAAACAATTTTTACGGATCAGGATGCTGCAATGGCTAAGGCCATACCTATTGTGATGCCTAACACAACCCACCGCCTTTGCACTTGGCATTTGATGCAAAATGCATTAAGGCATGCAAATTCTATTTTCAAGGACAAGGCGGTGAAGGATAAGGGGATGAAGAGTGTTTTATCCACGTTTATGTATGACATTGAGGATGAGGAACAATTTACGTTAAAATGGGAGGAAATGCTTGACAAGTATGAAGTAAGAGATAATCATTGGTTGAAGTTAACATTTGGGGTCAAGGAAAAATGGGGTTGGCCATATGTTAGAAATGCATGGGGTGCGGGCATGAGTAGCACCCAACTTAGTGAATCCTTTAATGCTTTCTTGAAGGATTTCATTCAGTCTGATCATAACTTAATGCAATTTTTCATACATTTTGATCGAGTTCTTTCTAAGAAGAGGTACAAAGAGGTACAAGCCGAATATGCTCTATGCCAAAAGTTGCCAAGGGTAAATATTAAAGTGAAGATTATGGAGCAAGCTGTAGATGTTTACACAAATAAAATTTTTGAAGAATTTCAGGATGAGTATGTCAAGTCCCTTGAAGTAAACATTGAAGAAATTGAAAATGATGGTGACAATACCGTTTATACGGTTCTTGATAGTGATGGTATAAAGGTGAGGAAGGTGGTGAGGAAGGTGAGGCAGGAGTGTGATGATTCAGTCACTTGCAATTATAGGAAGTTTGAAATGAAGGGCATTTTGTATAGTCATTGTTTGAAGATCCTTAGAGAAAGACTCAAATTCAAAGAGATTCCTTCACAATGTATTCTGAAGAGATGGACTAAAAAAGCAAGATCTGAAAATGTGAAAGATAGGTGTGGGTATGATATTCAGGTTGATGTAAGATTGCATCAAACTTCACGCTATAGGTCATTGATGGCAATATTCAGAGCAGTAGCGTGTAGAGCTTCTGAAAGTGAGGAAACATATAATTTGACGGTAGAGAAATTGGATGAATTAATTGTAAACATTGCAACCATGTTAAGCGCAAAATTCAATATGCCTTGTTCAGATACTATTCAACAAGAAAGCCCCCCTGACACATGCCCCGAAAGCTTTGAAGTGGATGGTGTAGCGGATAAAAATGTAGTTCAAGCAAAAGGACTCAAGAGAAGGGAGTGCGCTAGCAAGGGACGAAGGTGGACAAAAGGTGGTTTGGAGCTTGCGTTGGCAAAGAAAAATAAAACAAGTTCACATAATGCTTCTCAAACTTCCATGTCCGTTACTCCTCAAACTCCTCCCTTATTTTCGGCAAGTGCTCCTGAAGCACCTCCCTTATTTCCTCAGTCGGCTCCTTTATTTTCAAGTGCTCCTCAACTTCCTCCATTCTCGCCGAGTGTTCCTCAAGTTAGAGCTTCTTCGTCTCAATTTATGTATCCCGCCTATGATGTAAGTTAGTTTAATAAGAAGTTTTAGTAGGGATTTGTAGGTGACTATTATCATTTTAAATTGATATGTTATTCTTGCAGCCAAGTTTTCTTCATCACAAATTGCATTTTTCAATGCCATCGATGTATTCCGTGCATGGAACCTATCAAGCATTGCTTAACAATGCAAGTAGTTATCACTCGCAAGCCTCAAATAGTCCCGCATGCAGTGAAGTAATTTATTTTTCACCTTTCCTCTTTTATTTTGTCATTCATTCATTTAAAGTTCCATTTTATTTTATGGTTCCTTTGATGTAATATTATTTTAATTTTTTTGTAGGTACTATATGGTCGTGGTCGTGGTCGTGATCGTGGTCGTGGACTTGGGCATGTGGATCAGACGTCAACATCTCATGATAACAAGTCTTATAGCAATCCTATAAAAAATTTCCTTCAACTGAGTAAATATCCTAAAATCACACCATACACCCTTTTGGTCATACCACTTTTCCTACTTTCACCTTCCTCATATGTACAAAAATTCTACAATAATAATTAGTACAATTTTGAATATACCCATTGTTCTTGTATATTGAATTTCATGAACTTTCTCACTCCATTCATCAATAAGTTTCTTAAAATTCAAAATCTTATGAAACAAATTTGATCAACCAAACTTCTCCTTTATCACACAAGCACTTCCAAACATTAATGAACCTCAATAGGAAATTCATTTGGTTCTATAACATTTCCTACTTTCATCTTCCTCATATGCATATCTATTAATATAAGGTACAACCCTCAATCTTGGTACGAGAAAGGTTTGGTAAGTGTGTATGTATATATAATTATATATACATGTTAAAAATTAATCCTCCACAACACCTGCATTTTCGTCACAATGAATCATAGGTGTTAATACATAAACTAAGAATAAGATCATTGACTTATGGGTAATGTGAGACAAACATAATTTATATAAAAGAACTTCATACAAAGTGATATGGCATCTTTACACTCATTCATTGGAAATCAAAGAGCCAATCACTTTGATTCATATTTGAAAATATGCCACTAACACACAACATCCTGTTTCGATTTTCAATACAAAAGTTCTGCATAATTAGCATTTTTCATTAATTTGGTTCTTCTCGTTTCTGCTTCTCTTTGTTACTTATTATAGTACAATGTACAAGATAGGACTCAATCTTCATGGAACACCTAAACGCACTGTTATTACATACCCAACCCAACTAAAGCTAATCAATTTAACAGAAACAGACCCAATTACTCAACACAAATAAGCAATTAGACAAACCATAAAAAACAAAATTACATTTTAACAGTCAGTTCGGATTGAGTGACTTGGTGAGAAGTGATAAAAAATAAAGTAAATCTCTTTTCTCATGTTTGGTTTATAAGTCAGTGAGAAATGGTCAGAAACGATGAAAAATCGTAAGAAAGAGAACTTTCTTGTCTTATAAGCTCATCAAAAGTGGTGAGAAACAAACTAATTGAGGTGGTGTTTGGCAAGTGGGTTGGGGCTAAAATAGCCACAAAAGACAAAACAGGCTATTTTAGCCACAACAAACAAAACATCACATCCAACCCATAATCATTACACTCTTCTCTCACAAAAAAAAGCCAAAAAGCCAAAAAGCCCTTCCCAAACCAAGCTTTTTAGCCCAGGCTAAAATAGCCAAAAAAGCCAAAAAGCCAAAAAGCCAACCCACTTCCCAAACGGAGGCTGAATGTATAGTTTTCATAATACCAAGATTAAAATATAAAATAAATTCCCTTCTCTTGTATTTTCCATAACATACACAGGTCGCTGAATTTAAATTACAGGTACAAAGGCACACTTAAATCAAAAAATTGAGAAATTATATATAGGTATAAAGGCAAATCCCAGGTATAAATTGAGGAGTCATTTAAATTTCAATTTTTCAACATACACAGTGTGCAGAATGTGAACACAGAGTTCATTCTTGAACTTGGCATAAAGGCAAATCCCAAACCCTAACATATCACAAATTAAAGCCAAATCCCAAACCCTAACACAAATAGCAAACAAAATCCAACCCCAAACACTCCCAATCGACTAATTTCTACAAAAATTGAAGCCAAACCTAAACCCTAACTTTGCGATTTCAGGTTTACCTCTGTCGCAGGCTCCCGTTCGTCCTCCGTCGTGGTTCAACGTCCTCCGCCCTCCGTCGTGGTTCGTCTGCCTCTGTCGTCGTTCGTCCACCGTCTCGTTGTCCTTCGTCCCCGTCTCCTCGTCCTTCGAACTCCTTTGAACTCCTTCGAGCTCTCGTCGTCTGTATAGTTCTTTATATGGAGGGAATTTTGAAATCCCCGAATTTGATTTTTTTTTTTTTTTTTTTTTTGATAATACTCACCAAAACGACGTCATTTTGGTGAGTTTTATTCTCAGCCGTCGGATTAGGCACTTTAGGAGATCACTCTAGAGGATTAACTCTAGAGGATCCTTACGCCCCCCACTGGGGGTCTCATGCATTTTTCAAAATAAAAATAACTAGTTTGCTGGTAATGCTCTGATTGGAAATAAATAATTCAATTTGTCTTTAGCAAAGATTAATCCCCTAATATCTCAATTGAGTGTGTATAGGAGTGAAAAACTGAGGTGACCCAATTTGTTGTTCCTCCCTCAACTTAAATACAACAAGAAAAGATTAAAGTCTCCTTTGGTAAAAGTTATAGGGTGCTTATGGCTATTTTTAATTTGGAGGTATATGCCAATTTATTAGAATATTTAATGTAATTTTTATTTCCAACGTATGAGATAAAAATGACTAAGTTAAAAAATGTTGATTATTGTCAAACTAGGAAAAAATGCTTTTATTTTTTGTATTTAAGTGTTAGTTTGGGAAGTGCTAAATAAATATACTCTTTTACTTTTTACAAAAATAAGTATAGAAAAGTAAAGATGTGATGTGATTAAAAAAAAAAAATTAAATATACTTTTTACTTTTTGCTAAAAGATATGTAGAAAAATAGAGATGTAATGTAATCTAAAAAAAATAAAAAGATAAAAAAATGAACTAATATGACACTTCCCAAACAACCCTAAAATTATTAACTTTTAACTTATAACAAATTGTATCAAGTGGCATCGTATAATAATTGTTTTAACGACCAAAGTAGAATTACACTTTTGTGATGAAGTGACAAAGCATAAGCTAGTAGCTCGAATTTAAGTTTGAGAAAAACTACATTATGCATATTATGTGGAAGGTTACATCTATATACAATCTACCCTCCCGGACACTCCATCATCGGGGACCAGCAATAATGAATGGACCCAATGAAGCAACTATCGTATTGGGACCTTTGAACAACATTTCAAATTGAATTGCCCCAAGTTTGAACAGAGTGTCAAGGCCCTTCATGTTTCTTCTTCCTAGTACACACATCTAATTCAGTAGACTGTAAATTCATAGTCAAAACTCTTCAAGAACACACCATGGCCCATTTTCTCATGACTTGTTATGGCATCCAAAAACCCTTCTAAATAAGCAGGCCTAGCTTTATACACAATGGGTACCCTATCCTTATCCAAAAAGTTGCTGTCCTTTGAACATGTTGCTCATGGACAAGCAATTGGGACCCTATCATGCCAAGACCAAGTAATGTGGTCTCTCAAGCCACTTTCAAGACAACCTCAATGCAGTGTAAAGTCCCTTCAGGTTCATGGATGTGTTCAAATCCTAGCTGTGCTGCACTCTCATATGCCTATTATGCAACCAATCAACTACGTTTTCAATGACATTGACAAAACACAACTATGTCCCGCCTCATTTTCAAGTTATCTGTACTCGAGTTGTGTCCAGAGTATACAATCTACTGATAGAAAATAGAGCAACCAGTGAATCATCATTGAGAATAAAGCACAGAACAAAAGGATATTAGATGACTGTCTCAAAGATTTACAACATAATTGGTGTTTGAAATTTGCTTACACTTCAAGCCTTGATGCTACATTTAAGATCAACAAAACCACATAGACAGGCTGTTTTTTTTCAAATCTCTTCCAAGAAGGCAAATGGACTGACATGACAATCAATCCATATCAAAAAGCATATCAGCATCTGTTAAACAAACAGTAATTACGATATGAGGAAGAGTATTTTAGCTTTACTAGGACAATTTACCGAACCTAGTCTTCACAAAAAACAGTTAACGATGATGTTTCACCGTGCCTAATCAATTACCCCAAGCAAGAAAACTGTCCTGTGATCCAAATTCCTATAAAAGTACATAAGAAGTTCATCAGTCAACGAAATTCAAAAGCAATAAACCAATAATTTCAAAGTAAAGGAAGCAACATAGCAGAGAAGACGACAGAACATACAAGTTGGCTAAGCCGGAAATCAGGAGGTGTATCGAGATCTATGTTTGCTGGATCAAGGACCAAATCTTGGCACACCTCTAAATCCTTCTTTAAATCCTCGGGTCCTAAGTGAGCATAATCGGAAAGGCGGGACTTGCCCTTCGATTCTCCATTTTCAGACCCATCTCTATTTGGGGATTGGCTCCGGAGAAACTCATCACACAAAGATAGCCCTTCCACAAGTTGTTGTGAATCTAACAGATACTGTGACTCACCGTCCCACCATTTTGGGTCTTCCCCAGTTTGATTATCAATATTAACTGGCATTTGATCAGTATGAATTTCTGTCACTAGTGAGCCTTGATGATTGGGTTCTCCACATGGAGTTTGCACAAAATGGTCTTCCCCAGTTTGATTATCGTTATTATCAGGCATTTGATCAGTATGAATTTCTGTCACTAGTGAGCCTTGATGATTGGGTTCTCCACATGGAGTTTGCACATCATCTTCAACAAGCCCTATCTCATGATGCTGAAGATTACAAGGATGACGGGGGCAAAACACATGTATTAGTTTCCTTTTGTGCATGGGGGCTAAAGTAAAATGCATAAGAAACTTTCTTATTTTGATCACTAGAAAAGAAAACATATTCTCTGCAACATGTGCTACATTCTATTTCTCCCAATGTACCGGTGTCCACTACAAGGGTAAGAATGTGGGGTATGTATTCGATATCCGTTTTTAATTTAGACACTTAGATCCTCCAATGTTTTACAATGTTTGAAGAAGAAGAAATTCACTTTTGCTAATAAAGAAACATTTTTAGCGGCTCACATAGATGAGAAGAGAAATTTCATATTTTTGCTAAATCCTATTTAATTTCAATTCCATTTACAGAATTTGGTGGTCTTATTTTAAATAGTATACAATATGCAATATATATACAAGTGTCCAGGACGTATCATTACACCCATATCCAACTTTTGGATATATATCCAAATATCATAAAACTCAGGTTTATGAAGATCTACTGCTTGGATATGTACCCACATCTAATACTCATATCTAAGTCCATGTAACATAGTCAGCAACTACCTTATTCATTTGAAATTCTAGAAGGTAATCGGTGACTGTCACATCAAAATTCTCAAGTAAACACCCTTGCATTACCTAGTGACCTTAAACAATTCCAAATTATGGTGTAATGGTAACCTTCGATAATTTGATTGGCAACAGAAAAATTTACCAAAGGGAAGGAAAAAAAAAATTAACTGCACAGTGCAGCTCTGTTGGGAACTGATTTTATAATCTGATATTACATATTTTCAATACAAAATGAAAAGAAAAATGAATAGTCAGGATGCCAGACAAAAGTTTGTTTACCTGAGGAGAAGGATCTGGGTCAAAATTAGAAAATCGCCATTCAATACGAGGTGGTTCAGGAGTCACGGACTTTGGAGTGACTGGATCAACTTTTACAATCATGAAATCAATGCCCTCAGGCAAATCTTGTTCAAATTTGTCTGTCTGCTTGACTTGTTGCTGATAAAACACCTTGGAGATAACATACTCTCCCTCCTTTTCATCTTCTCCGGTGCCCAAGTGATACTGATGCATCACCCAATTGGTTTTCTCTGGTTTCCCACCCCTTGGTGGGCCCATATAAAGAACCATAATTTTCTTACATCCTTTTTGAACGCCATCCAAGTTAACAGGTTTGGTCCGGCCAGTCTTATGCCAACGAACATCACCAAAATCATCACCATGTATCTTCCGACGCTTCCGAGTTCCGGTACTATAAGCCTTGATTGCTCTATGAAAGAAGTGAGAAACACTTCCATCTTGCTTAACACCTAAAACTTGTATATTTAGAACTCATTTTTGTCTGGAGATAACTAAGGATCAAAGCAAAAAAGACTAAGGCTCCGTTTGGATGGATGTGGATTTCAAATCAAGGGATTTGAGATTAAAAATATTGAAGAGTTAGCTATTATAGGTGGAGAGAAAAACTATAGAAGAAGATAGGTGGAGATAAAATAGATGTATTTTAGTAGGAGGCTTATAGCTAGAAGAGAATTCTTAACATGATTTCAAATACCTACTTTTATATAGTTGAGTCAAATTCATCATGATAAAACTATTTAATTCAATCTTGAAACTCATAGGGTAAACTATCAAATCTAAATTTGAGTTATAATTAATGTTAAATCCATGCACTTCACATCCACATCCATCCAAATAGACCCTAAGCTATGTTCTTGTACTCACCTGGCAAATTCTGAGGATGTGTATAACAAATTCCATCATCTTCATTAACAGTTGGAATGAACTCCTCAATGAAAGGATGTGGTTTCATATTGCCAACACTGACTTTTGCAAGTAAATGCCATATAATCTCTGGATCAGATGGATCAAATTTCACACCTCTAGGTAAGCCTGGCCACTCTTGAGTCACCTGAAAATAAACAGAGAGGTTCCAAATGCAAGTTTTTATTGGTACTACAGCTTTTGTTTTAATAACAAAAATCAAGCCCCATGCACAGTTTTTAACATAAAGATAACAGATGTATATAACCAGAATATAACTTCTTGAAACTCAGTGAAATGGTTGAGATGTCCACAAGAAATAAGTCGCAAGTCACAACATCAAACAAACATAAACCGTAAACCCGTCGAAATTAAATCAGATGCACAGAAAAAAAAAAATATATATATATATAGCTGAGAAAATAATGAGCATGAACTCAAATATACTTTTCATCAGCTTGCACTGTTTTAGGTTGACAGATTATTTGCATGACACTCCCTCCATCCTAATTTGTTGGTCCATTATAGAAAAACCAACTTATTAAGAAGACATGCAACCATTATATTTTAATTCAAATTTTAAAATGTTTTTCCCACCGTTGCCCTTCTACTTGAATTTTAAAATGTGTTTATAATAATTTATAGAGGGCAATTTTGGAAATTTAACAAAATTTAGTATCCTAAATTAAAAAATCGACAAGCATTTTGAGACAGACTATAATGGAAAGGTGTACAAACAAAATGGTACAGAGGGAGTAAAAATCCAACTCAAGAGAAACGCATTTTACTTGTTCACATTAGATCGAATGTCTGAACATAAACCACAAACAGGGCAAGTTTTCATATCAGGTCAATTTAACAAAGCATCAAACCATGGCATCAGCCACAAAACAATCCGATCCAAGGTCCTTTTTGTACTCATCAGCACATGGAAGGACAAAGAAAACCCAGACCCCTGTGAATCAAAAATTGTTTCTATTCAAATAGTATTTACTAAATTTATTAATTTAATTTGAATCAGAGCAAGGGTGATAATCTTTCCATAAGATTCAAATACTTCACTTGTCATAAAATATTTAAAAGATGTCAAATTAAACCCATAGAAATAGCTGGTTATCCAGGCCTTATAATCATGCCAATCTATGAAGTGTTGACACTTCAAAACAAGTGCCGTAGGGGTCGGATATAGGGACACGCATGGGACACGCCACATGTTTAATTAATTAATTTTTAGGGAACATGGCGGGCACACACTGGGAACACTCTGGGGACACGCCAACTAGTTTTTTCCCCATTTTCTTTAGTGCTTTTGATGGATGTTAAATGTTGAATGTTTATTATTTTTTGTTTAGATATAAATATTTAATAGATCATTCATAAAAATATAGAAGTGATGTCTTAATTTGAAAGTGGTCTTTTTTTTAAATAGCGAACCAATGTTAGTTTTTATTAATTTCCATATATATTTTATTGTCATGTCTCCCCCATGTCCAAGTTCTCATTTTTTTAAAATCACTGAGTTCGCGTTCATGCTTCTTAGATGCCAATTCTGAACATCCAGTAACCTGTAACTTTAAGAAATTGAGTAACTATTACCAATTACTAAATATATTTTCAATTTCATTCATTCCTAATTCATCCTGCTTCAGATTTGTGTAAGGCATTTCTCTCGTGCGAGGTCTCACCAATTGTTTGTACATTTTACAATTCACAATTTGTGTGTTATCTTATTTAATGCGTTTGAAATTTCCATAGTCAAAAGCTTAGGTGTATAGGTTAGTGTGCCCAAGTGTTAAAGATTGAAGGCTACCAGATAATGCGAAGCATCCTCCTATCCTACCTCAGGTGTACAACTGTACAAGCATATTGCGTTAATCAAGAACATCTATTTTACATGTCACATAATTGACTTAGGATGACCTATACATAGTCCTCTCAGGTTATTGGCTCAAAACAGAACTAATTAGGCAAGGCCAGAGTGGCCAGATCAAAGGCCTCTCGTAGAATGCTTGCATAGGTAGCTTATGGACTTGACTGCTGAAGTCGAGAGGCTAGCATTCAAGCCAAGTGCTGCAGTTTCAGTAAAATGCAGTCCAGAAAAGTATATATGCAGATTTGGTTTTGGGAAAACTATATATGGAGCAGCTCTCTTTTGGTTCTAAATACGCATAGATATCATTTAAGCTGCGCTATCTTCTTTGGATCCTTTTTTTTTTATTTTGTTATTTTTTGATTTTTGTACAAAGATAACATTAGTATGTTAGTATAGTTAGATTACAACTGAAGGGGTCCACTGCCGCTCCATTAGCTCAAACCTCTGACCTCTCCCTCACTATACCCTAAGGTGTGGCTACTAGACTATTGGGCCAAACCCCAATGTCTCTTCTCTGGATCCCTTGAACACCTACAACATTGACTTATATGCATCCAGAGAAAAGGTATATTTGTATGAACATTGAATTGTAAAAACCTTCTTTAATTTTTACAAAACCATGTACTTCATAAAACACCTAGATCACTCTTAGTGAATTGATAGCCAATAAAGATGCAATGTAAGGCTGATACAGATAATCAAAATCTAACCAAAATTGACTCAATAGAAGCAAAATGTAAGACTGGTCATGATAATCAAAAGCTAACCAAAATTGATTGGACAATCCAGAGAAGCAATCCTGTGGCCCTCTCTTCATTCAATAATTTAGATTTATAAATTTATGGCAGTTATAATCACTACATAGAAAGTTAGAATTATAAAAATGATAGAGAATAAAAAAGTACCAAAGCATATAAGAAAGCAATCATTTCATCAAATATCTTAACCTAATAACAAAAAGTTAATCAGATCAAAGGAGACGATTTGTACATCACTATTGTCAATGATATGTTCGCAATTAGGGCAAGCTCTAGTTGGGTTGCTTTTCCAGTTGACTCTTCCAGGATCACACAAACCAGATGCACTTCTGATTTTTGTTGCAATTCTACTGCTGTCAACCAACCATGATGGTCTGCATAATTTAACAAAAGAAAACAATTACGCTCATAATTTGATCTTAACTTAACTATAATATAAATGATGAGGGTAAACATTTATTGTCTACAAAACAATTTCAAGATTGGATTCTTTAATCTGACCTACATATGCCAGGAGCATATAGATAACTGGGGGAAAACATCAATTGCATTACTAAGACTGTAACAATGAAAGAGTTGAGGCCTTAAACATGTTAGAAAATTCAAACCCCTAATATTATCACTTTTTTTGTTGTTCTCTTAGAAGTACAAGATGGTGAGGATGCAAGACCATTGATGATTCCTATTTGATTAAGCAGTAACAATAGTTATGTCCAATTTTATTTATTTATTTATTTTTTTTTAAAAAAATTATCATTTAACAAAAATGGTTGTCAAAGAGTTTTAAAGGTTTTAAATTGTAATATGATTATGTTTTTCTCTTGAAACAAAAACTTGATCATAATAGCAAGGATATGGAAAGGGAAAAAAAAAATCATGGACAATGTTTTCATCAAATTCTATGTATAATTATATAATATAATTATCAATGCCAACATTTGCTGTTGATTTGACATTGTAGATGTTGAAAAAATTACATGACATTAACTAACATTATTTGCTAACCATCGATTGCAAGCTTGCCTAGCGAAAAACAAATTCAAATTAAACCTTGACTCGTTGTTACATGAATGTAAGTTCATGTAACAACACTTGACACTTGGGTGAGGTGAGGATATGATAAATGCATCTGAAATCAAAAAGGCCTTCATGATATCAAACAGAATTGTTTAAACTGTGAAAAAAGTTATTAACAATTATATTTTTTCTTTTATTTACATCTTTTTCTCACAAAAATATTATCAGCCCCCACCCTGCGGCACATGAGTGCACACTCCTAGCTTCCACCTCATGCAGATATAAGCTGTGATTTTCAGTATACATTCTCATTAGGCAATTTGCAGTTTGCAATTGAACCAAATGTAGTTTCAGCTATTAATACCCATTCAACAATGAAATGCACTATTATATGCCAAGCACTTGGCAGAGCACTTAATTCAAATGCTTGCATATATCAAATTTGAAAGAGAAATTGGAGGGACATGTTTGAGGTTAATCCTTCTGAATAGGAAAGTACCATTACAAACGTAAGACAAATTATTTACTTCAAAGCAACAGACACGCTATCGAGGCACATTATTAAACAGCCTCCTGCAGGTCAAGGAAAACATACCTAAAATTGTCCGAAATTTTAACATATTAACAATTTAACAATAAAGCCAAAGCATCCCTAACCCATTATGCCCAAAATGAATGAACCTAGCCATCGAATTCAACACCATAAGAACATGGCCACTGGATATAGTGATGATCATGTGTCCAATATACTGACCTAAATATATATATACACATATTTATGATTGAATGTATATAGTGTATCAATCAAATATCAATGTGGGAAAAGTGGATACTTGAATATACCATTCCATATGCAAAAACCTCAACAACCAAAACTGTTGGAGTGTGATTCAAACCCACAATCAATCTAATCTACCATTTCAAACAAGAAAATCAACAGCTCATTTGGGGTCACAAAACCTAACAACAACCCACATACAGAGAGACTCCTACTTCCTTATACACTACCACAAGACCAAACCAGGTAAGAAGTGAGTTCAGAGGTTCAACTCAGTACTGAGTGAGAATGCAATCTGTCAGTATCTTTATATACAGATTACACTAAAGAGAAGAACAAACTGAGTGTTTTAAAAAAACACCCAAGTACAGAAGGGAAATGCATACCCAGCCATGATAGAGTGATGCGATCAAAGGATCAAAACCATGTATTGTCTGTTCTCCCTCAGTTCTTTACTTTCTGTTGGTTTGGTTCCGATGAGACGAACTTTCCTTTCGATTTCCCAATTTTATATATTACTCTCATGACTGATTTTGAATTTTGAAACCGTGTACACGATAATGACTAAAAAAAGGTGAAATTAAAAATAAAAAATAAAGGGTATGTTTGGTTTGTGTTTGAGAGATGTGTTTTAGAGATAAAAAATACGAAAACATGTTTGGTTTGATTTTTTTTAAAAGATGTTTTGAAAAATTATTTTGAGATAGAGTTTTGGAAAAAGTGATTGATTTGATGTGTGTGAGAGAGAGATTTGTTTGGAAAACTTGTTTGGTTTACAAGTTTTGGGAAATTTTTTTGGGAAAATTTGTTTGGTTTGGTTATTTTTGAAAACTTATTTGTAGAGAAAATTTCCCAAATTTTTTTCAGAAAATCAAACCAAACGAGCCCAAAAATTTTGATCCTGTTAATATAAATCTTAAATTTTTAATTTTATTAATTTGAATTATAATTTTATTTATTTATTTTTAATTTAAATTATGCGCTTATCTATATATTATACTATCATATTGCAGGTACTATGTTTGTGATTGAATTTAAAAAAATTATTTATGATTATGTCAAACATATTTTAAAATTGTTAGTATAAAATCTATGAAATTTTAAAAGAAAATGTTGACTTTTCATAATTAAAGTAATAAAAATAAAAATTTATTATATTTGTTCGAAATTCACGAAATAAAAAAATATATATTATAACTAAAATTTAAATTGTTATAGATTTTCTATTGGCAACATAATATTATATAATAATTAGTATTCATGTATTACCAACATAATAGTTAGTATTATAATTAATGAATAACACATATATTATATATTTTTTTACCTTTTAAATGGTATAAAAAAATTTCAGACCAATTTATATTTAAAATAAAGGTCACACACGGTGCACAATCTAGTTGACATATCATTGTTGGTACAGGTATAATAAATGCATAGGCACGGTCTTGACTTAACCCAATATAATCTTTAATCATTCTAAAGTTTTTGGAATTATAACATTGTGTTTGAAAAGGTAGAAATAAATTATTTATAATAAATTCTATAATTCCTTACTATTGATCTCATATTATTCAAATACAATAGTTGACATCGCAAGATAAATTCTACACATTTATCTTGAATTGTGAGACACAATCATTTTTTTTTCTTCCAAAAAACACGGTGAGTTAAAAACCTAATTACAAATTAAGTCAATTGATAGTTAAAAAATACAATCATTCCCAATTACAAATTAAGTCAGTTGATAGTTAAAAAACATAAAAAAAATTCAAAAAATACAGTGAATTAAAAAATTCAATTACAGAATTTTTTTACTAGATAAAATACAATCTAATTATCATAAATAGTGGGTACTTTATGTGAACCTAATAAATACAATCCCCCCTTTTTTTTTTCCAAAAAACACAAATATTGTCACAGCCAAACAATTTTTTTTTCTCATCATGTGATTGAAAATGGAGTGTAAAAAAACACAATTAATTAAAAATAAATCATCGTGTGATCAAAACAGAGTGTAAAAAAACATAATCACATTTTTGCTCATAATAAAAAGAAGGGTAAATTACACTTACATCTCTCTAGATTTGTGTTTAATACATATCACCCCCCTAACGTTTAGGAAATTACACTGACTCCCCTGTCATAGTAATTATTTAGACGGAATTAACGTTGGTATTAAAAAGATATTGAATTCATACACACTCTTTTCTTGCTTTGCTTTTCTTTTCTTTTTCTGTTATTTTTTTTTCCTTTTCTTTCCTTTGCTTTACTTTCTTTTTTTTCTCAATGTAATTTCCTCTATTTTTCTATGAGGAGTTGTTGTCTTTTATATAAGTAGGGGGTTTGTAAAATAAGACTATTAACCACAGTAGTGAGATTCTAATTTCTATAACGTCAGGGATGAAATGTAATCGGACCAAACCTTAGGAGAGGTATCAGTATAATTTACTCTTAAAAAAAAAAAACAGTGAAGTCAGTTGATAATTAAAACACACAATCATTTAAAAAAAAAAACACACGATGAGTTAAAAATCGAATCACAAATTAATTACAAAATTTTTTAATTGATATTTAAAAAACACGATAGTTTTTTTTTTTTTTAAAATACAGTGAGTTAAAAAATTCAATTATAATATTTTTTTCTCACCATATAATTAAAATGGAGTGTAAAAAAAACACAATCAATTTAAAAATACAATCACCGCATCATCAAAACGAAATATAAAAAAACACAATCATATTTTTTTCATAATAAAATAAATAAATGATAAAAAAAAAGAATCATTAAAAAAGAAAAATGCTTCGGACCCTACTGGGAGTCGACCCCCAATAAGGTGGCGCACCGTAATTGGACAAAAAAAAACTATTTTATTTATTTATTTTGAATTTCAGTCAGTGGGAGCTCGCCACCTCACTGGAAATGCGACCCCCACTAGAGATAGCAGCTCACATTAAAAAATGACTGAAAAGATTACTTATAGGTTTTGAATTGAAGATTGAATTGAAGGGAAAATTATGACTTTAGAGGTGTCAGCCTTTTTTTCCCTAGATTCCCTCCAATTCACTCTCTAGAACTTTATCTCTATCTTGGTTTGTCCTTACCATAGTTTGTCTTTCGAGTAGAAAAAATAATTGAATTTTAGCTCATAATAAAAAGAAGAGTAATGAAGTTAATTGATAGTTAAAAAACACAATGAATACAATTATAATATTTTTTTTCCCCAAAAGATACAGAAATTGTTACATTCCTAACAAATTTTTTTTTCTCATCATGTGATCAAAATGGAGTGTAAAAAGCATAATCAGTTAAAAAATAAATTGCCGTGTAATAAAAAAACAGAGTGTAAAAAACAATCACATTTTTGCTCATAATAAATAAAAAAAGCAATGAAATCAATTGATAGTTAAAAAACAAAATCATTCAATCATTTTTTTCCCCCAAAATCACAGTGAATTAAAAACCCAATTATAAATTAAGTCAATTGATAGTTAAAAAACACAATCATTTTTTTTTTCAAAAAACACAATGAGTTAAAAAACCAAATTATATATATATATATATATATATATATATATTTTCTAGACAAAATATAATCTAATTATCATCAATAGTGGGTACTTTATGTGAACCTAATGAATACAATCAAATTATTTTTTCAAAAAACACAGAAATTGTCACAACCGAAATAATAAAATCATTGTGTGATCAAAACGTGTAAAAAAACACAATCGCATTTTTTCTTTTAATAAGAAGAAAAACAATGAAGTCAGTTGATAGTTAAAAAATACAATCACAAATACAGTGAGTTCAAAACCCAAGTTAGTTGATAGCTAAAAAACACAATCTCAAATACAGTGAGTTAAAAATACAATGAATTAAAAATCTAATCACAAATTAATCACAAATTTTCTAATTGATATTTAAAAAACACAATTAGTTTAAAAATACAATTACTGTGTCATCAAAATGGAGTGTAAAAAACTATAATCACATTTTTGTTTATAATAAAAAATAAAATAAAAAAGAACAATTGAAAAATGAATGAGAAGATTACTTATAGGATTTGAGGATTGCGTTGAAGTGAAAATTGTGACCGTGGAGATTTCAGCCTTTTTCCCCAGATGCTCTCCAACTCTCTCTCTCTAAAACTCTCTCTATTTTGGTTTGTCCTTAGTAAAAAAAATAAGTGAAGCTTGTAAAAAAAATATGATGTGTGGCGAATTGAATAATGTGGCGGTAGGATTTATAGTTTTCAAATTTTAAAAAGGCTGGAATTTTTCTAATTGTTCATCTAGACTTTTTTAACCTTTGCGAAACATGATGGATCCTATTAATTTTTTTTTTTTAATCTCATTTGTCAATTAAACAAACTAAAATAAAAAATGAAATTTTTTTGACTCAAATTGCTAAAAAGTGAGTTTTGCTAAAACAAATAGAAATAAATGTTATTTTTTAAATAAAAGTGATGGTTTGTGAAATATCTTTTTTTATTTAAAAAAAGGAGGGTTATAGGTGATAATTTATTGGTCATCTATAATTATTTTCAAAACACATGAGAATATTATTCTAAATTTTCTTTTTACCTTTTTTTTGCACAGATACTTTTATTTTGTAGAAATTTTATTTCATTATATTTAAATATTTTATTGTAATTTTTTAATTAAAAATAATTTTAAAAAATCATATTTAAATAAAATATAATTTTTTTAATATTAATTTATTTGATGATCCCCTTCTAAGAGTATCCTAATAGAACTCTTATATTCCCTCTTTAAACATTTTAAGGGGTTAGATGGCCCCTATACACTTCCAGCAGCTCTGTTAAACACTCTCCTAAAATAGGAATTGCTACAGTGCCTCCCTATTTGTAAGGAGTCACTGCAGCACCCTTATATATATATTGCTTTGCTTTGTTTAGGAACTGTAGTACACATTTTTGATTTTTTTTAAAATTTATAATGAAAAATTATATTTTAATAGAATAGAAAAAAAATATAGAGTTTGTTAATAGAATAGAGAAAAAATAGGGAGTCTATTGGGAGAAATAGATGAAAAAGTGATTCCTAAAATAGGAAATAAATTTTTTAATAATATTTTAGGGTAAAATGTAAGCAATCTAATAGGGATGCTCTAAAAGGTGTATTTACTTTGTTCATTAATATTAAAATTTTAATTAATCTTATTTATTATTAAAAAAATAAATTAGAAAATAATTTTATATATTTATATACATAATTTTGTTTCGATTGTTCAGGTTATTTGGTGCCTTTGTCCAAGTCCATTCAAATTTATTCGAATTTTTGAATTTTATATAGGTTT
Organism: Camellia sinensis; assembly: GCF_055761805.1. Taxonomy (NCBI): domain Eukaryota; kingdom Viridiplantae; phylum Streptophyta; class Magnoliopsida; order Ericales; family Theaceae; genus Camellia; species Camellia sinensis. The sequence goes on from NC_138970.1 coordinate 155,394,177, forward strand.
TCACCGAATTAAAAATTATGTTGCACAATCTTTAAAAATTTATAGGCTTGACTCGAGTTGCTTGGGTTCAACTTGCCCAAATTTACAAGTTTAGCAGAAGGGTTGAAAGTTACATTATTGAAATTGTGACGAATTTAAAATTGATATATAAATTGTGATAAAATTGTAAAACTTAAATTGTAAGTTTCAATATTTTTTTTTTAAATTTTCATAATCTACATATAAAAATCTAACTATTTATATTATTTCATATAAATATATTTTATTAATTTTTTCACATTCCGTGCATAGCATGAATTTTTACTAGTTTTTGTTAACTAAAATCGATGATAAAATTATATATGACATTGACAATACTATTTTTATAAGGGTAAATTACAAATACCCGCTAAGGTTTATTTAAAATATAAATTGTTCTTGTGATTTTGAAAATTGCATTCCACCCCTTGAAATTAATAATTTCATAACAAATGACACATTTTATTAATAAATTATTAAGTCAATTAAATATTTTTAATGATGTCATAAGTATATTTCAATTAATTTTATTATTTTATAAGAGAACTATTAGGAATTTTATTTTTTTAATTAATTTTGCCAAATAATTTTTTTTTAACAAAGAAATATTTGTAATTTTTCAAACTACAGATGGTAATTTGCATTTTTAGTAAATCTCAAGGGTACATCTGTACTTTACCTTTTTTATAATTGTAAATCAAAGCTATAATTAATTTGACAATTAATGAATTAATATAAATAAGACGTTTTATTCCATATAAAGGTTTTGTATACAAATTTTGTTTGTATAATATTATCATAAATTTTTTTATTTTTTATTTTTTATTTTTTAATACAATGATAATAAAAATTGAATAGAGGTTTATAAGGAAAAGTTAATACCAAAATGAAAAAAAAGAAAATTTGGGGAAAAATTCAATCTATGGAGTGGTTTGGAATGTAGAGTTTGGCCTTCGTTGGTTATGAGGATACACGCATGATATTTTTTCATTGGTAAATCTATACATGTGTCGACAAGAATAATTCTTGACATTTTTATCCCTTATATGTATTTTGTGCTAAAAAAAATTTAAAATTTCATAAATTGAGTTCACTTTCATTTTTAACAAAATTGATATATGTGGCTTTCCTTTACAAGATCTTTCAAACAAGATCAATCTTGAATATGAAATTTTTACAAAAAAGAATATTAATGGATTAATTTTTCAATTAATCAAAACAGCAAAATATCATTTTTTGTGAACGTAAGCGCTTGAAATCGTCCTTGGCTATTTTAGATGAATAGATCTCAAAAAGATACATAGAATCAAAAAAAAAAAAAAGTCCAAAACTATAGCGATTCTAGTTTAGACCCAAACCATTTGATGTTTTAGATCCGGGTTTCGTTACCTTATATAGTCATTTATGTCTTATTTTCCTTATACCTCTTTGAGTTTGGCTAGTGGGTTGTATTGGTTGCGTTTGAAACAAATTGGTAGCTTGGTTTCCAAATTTTTGTTACCTAGAATTTTGTTTTTACCCTCGAGTGTCACTTCTTGCGCTTGAGCGCTGCAAAAGTAATGGGAAGTGATATTCTATGTTTGAAGGAAACTTCTTGCGCTTGAGCAGTCTTGGCTTGAGCGGCCCTTATTACGCTCGAGCGTTGGTCTACTGTCTGTAAAAGTACTAGGAGTTTGTATTTCACTCTTGAGCATCAACTTCTTACGCTCGAGCGGTCACATCTTTTGTGTCTTATGCTTGAGCATCCTTTCTTGCGCTTGGGCAGACTGCACGTATATTAGTCCGTAAAAAGTCACTTTTTACTTCACTTTTTCATTTCTCTTTCTCTCTCTCTAAACTTTCTAAAAAAACCTAGATCTACACATTTTCTCTCTCTAAAACTCATCTTCTCTCTTCTAAAACACCTCTATCATTTGAATAGAGTTGGAACTTCGTTTTAATCTGAATAGAGTTGGGTTTTGGCGATGTTGAAGTTTCTTCGCTCTCTCTCTCGTCTTCTAAGCTTGAGGTGGGGATTCTTTATTCTTGTATAAGTTTTACCTTAGTTATTTGCTATTTCAACGGATTATAGTGGTTTGGGTTGTTTTGGTAAAACCTAGAGTTCGAAATAAAAAAATGTAAAAGAGGGGTTTTCAAATGGTTTCTTGGAAAGACTTGTAATTATGAAATTGGGGTTGATATATGTTGAAATAAGGTATTTCCTACATTGAAATTGATTTTCAAGGAGAAAAGAGATTTTGTCCTAAATTGTGAATGTTTGAGATTGTATAGAGAAAATGAAATTGATGTTGAGAATTATGAAATTGAAGTAATGTTGATGTCGATGGCGAAGTTGGATATGTATTGTTACTCATATCTTGAGAATTTGGAAAAGTGAAGCTTTAATGAAATTTATTTATCTGTTTAAAAATATCTGTTTTGGGTTATCGGTAGAGGATAGTTATGAGTGTTATAGAAATTGCATGAGAATTAGGTGAACTAAAACTAATTTCTCTTCCATGTGTATTGAACATTGTTGCTCATTTAATACATTGAAAATGTATATGATTTTGGAAAAAAGGGGCAAATGTTGGAAAGAGATGTGCATCACCAAATCAAGTTGGCCTGTGTGCTCAGGGTGAAAGTCCTGAAAAACGTGTGTATACATGGGTGCCAGTTCCTGCGGACGAAATATTCGTAAAATGGCAATAGTAGTGCTTGTATAGATTACGTTTACATAGCTTGACAGTTTCCCGCAGGCGAAATATCTGTGAAAGGTTGTACTGGTCTGAGATTTCCCCATTGTTTTCTATTGTAAAGAGCATGACTTTGAGAATTGTGATATAGACTGGACATGGTATTGTTTTTGGAAAGAAATGAAAAACATTTTGATATGGGCATTGCATATTGCAGACACCCCATTTTTGACAGCCTTTACAACTTGGGTGCCACCGATTGCGTACCCAATGATGAATTTGTATATGTTTGTCAAATGCTCGAAGTCCTTAGCAGAATGCCTCAGCTTTGAGCCTCAAAACCTTATGAACCTCTTGCCTTGTTTTTGGACCAGAACAGCAGTTTTTCAAGCCTAAACATCCTGGGACCTGCAGACCCACTAGTGTGGACTGCTGGCCATTAATGTGGCCTGCCGCCACTTGTGTGTTTTTTCAGATCTTTTTGCCAGCTGTGCCAGCTGTTTCTATAGATGTATACACCAGTCCATACGTGTCTGTATAGATATTTCTGAGGCAATCTCATGTTTTTCTATATATAGAGGACCTTCTCTCACATTTTAAAAGGTTAGAAAATTTTTGGAGGGAAAATATTTTCTCTCTCTCTATAATTCTCTCTCTCTATAATTCTCTCTCTCTCTCTTGCAAGTTCTTCACTCTTTGCCTATACACTCTAAACCAAACCTTGTGGTATTTGTGCTGAGGTGTTTTTGAGCTTGCATTTAGCTTTTGAGGGTGTGTAATTGTTGGTAAAAGGGTATCCCTCTTCAAGAGGTATAATTCTTAACTTGTTTCCCTTCTTTATTTGCCATCTTTTCTACTGTTTTGGGCTATTTTTACACTGAATTTTTGGGCTAAAATTTGTGGTTTAAGGCCATTAAGGGTGGAGGGGAGGATCACCCTTCTTTGCACCTAACTTCTTAAGCCTTTGCCCTTGTGTTTCCCACATTTCTATTATCTTTTTTTGAGCTTTTTACTGCTGAATCTCAGAGGTTTTTCAGAGACTAAAATCGTGTTTTGAAGTCCCAAAAATGAAGGGGGTAGCCTCCCCTCCCTGTGCTTGCTTACTAGCTTAACTTGCTCCAGGTTGTAGCTTACTCTTGCAGCTCTTTTGACTTTAATTCCAACACTATTTTTGCCTATTTTAGGACCATTTTTTATGTGTTTGTCCCAATCATGCTTTGTATTGTAGGCTTTTAGTGTAATGGTCCTCATAGGTTTGGTGGTTTAGGCCTTAGCCACCAAGCTATTTGAGTTGATAGTGTTTATTTCTTGCTTTCCATAATTGTATTCATCTCTAATCACTTCTGTAACCTTCCTCATTTCTTAGCTTTTTCTGTTTTTTGAAAGTTGTTTCAAACTAATTGCTTGTTTAAGCTTGAGATGGAGGTATCGTGCTTAATAGTTTAATCCCTTTGGGGGTTCATTACCAACGGTATGGTGTCTCTCTCATGCTCAAAACAACTCTTTATTTGATGCTCATTTCCATTAGAGGACTTAAAGCTCATTATTGGACTTAAACGAACTAATGAATGGATGGTAATTAAAAGAGGTAATTAAAATTGGGATAAAATGGACCAAGATAATAAAATAATTTGGTGTTCAATCGGACGTTAATTGAACACATAGAGACTTGAGTCATTTCGTACTTATTAGTAATGAAATGGTTCAAGTTTCCAAGGTCAACCACTTCCCTTGATCAATCAATGATAGGGAGGAGGTTTTGTTGGTCTTTTGTTATGCATTTATTGAAATTGTGTCCCTTGATTTATAAGTCATTATGCAATGAGATTGCGTCGATTGATGGCTTGCGAATCAAGCCTACCCCTCATTTGACCTGTTTGCTGATAAGGAGAGGCAGAGTAGATAAACATCTCCTGAAAATACTTGGTTTGTGCTCTGTTTGTCCTCTATTGTTGCAGGAAAGAACCAATATCAGTGGCCAGCAAGCCACTTTTACTGGACGACAATCCACTATTAGTGGCCTATCGGCCACTACTTTTGGGTTGCCAGCCACTTTTTCTAGCCTGGCAACGTCCTTTTTCCAGTAGAGCAGAGCAGAGGTTGAGGTGGAAAAACAGTGCAATTTTCCAACTGTGCAACAGAGGCATTCCAATAGCAAAATTGAAGGCATTATCGGATGGAAATTCACATCCATGCATGAGTCATCCCTCGATTCTCGGGATCCGTCAAGATGATGTTGTAATACTATATGTTCTACTTAAAATAACGGACTTGTAATTAATTAGTTAGAATGGCTAGTTAGCTTTATGTTTTACTTATTTAATTAGTTAGAATAGTTAGTTAAATTATGTGTTGTAATAATTAGTTAATTAGCTAGTATAGTTAATTTATTTCATTTGGTTTGTAATAGTTAGTTAATTTGTAGTAATTAGTTAGGGCATTTATTCGGACCCTTCTGCGTGAGGGCAATAATGTAACAATGTGTATATCTTCCAACCTCACGTCTTTCTTCCTTTTATTTATCTGCTTATGATGGATAGAATAGAACATCATGTTTCTTTTAGCATATTCCATGATTTGCATCCAGTTGTCTTGCATGAATCGAGGCTCCGTTCATCATTCTAACAAAGCATTGTCATTTATTACTTTATTGAATACGTGTTTAAAACGCATGCTATCAAATTGATTCGCATGTCATAATTAGTAGCCAAGCCTATTAGTTGCATCATTGCATGTGTTGCATTAGTTAGGGGGCATGCATATTTTCTTACTATTTTTGTTTCTTTTGGCTTGCCTTGAAGTACTAGGTGAGCATTTTGTGTTTTAGCATATTACATGAGTGTGATTGTTGCCATGTTTAGCATGCTTGCCATGAGGTTAAGTGCTTAATTAATATAATTTCTTGAATGCATGTGGATGAAGGCTAGCTGCTCAAATTGAAATAATTTAATGAATGTATATATGCGATCACTTTTTCAAGTGGTACATATTCAAACATTTTTCAAAAACAAACATGAAATCAAAGTGTTCCAATTTTTACAAATTAGTCTATACTTGTGTGCGCATCACATAGTAATGCTAGCCTAATAATTAGAACAAGAGCATATAATGTAAATAAGATTCACATCATGATTAGTAGAGGCCGATGTTTGATCAGGCGAGTGGGGTGCTCAATTCATGACTTTTCCCTCTCGTACCTAAGTTCCCGAGCCGAGACAATATTGGTGATGACGGACACATGGCTTTTGGCACGAGTCATGGGTTTCCTAAATTTTCCAAAAATATTTAGGTGGTGACTTTGTATCTGGCAAAGTAGTCCATTTTTGGCATTTTGATTCAAAATCGATTTTCTAAAAGATTTGCTGGATTTGGACTCTTTGGTGTTTATCTATTTCACATTGCATTTATGAGATCAGATTCAGAATCATGGGAGTTCGAGCTATAAGACTACTTGTATCCGAAAAGAGCACAAAAAGTCGAGCTACAATTTCTGGCGACTCTGTTGGAGACTTAAAGAACTTGACTCGAACTTCATGATGTGAAATTTTATCTACACTTATATGTTCTTTGCATTTGTATTTGCATTGGTGCGCTTAAGTCACTGTGTTTGCTATCTGCTATTCTTGAATGGTTTGCCAGAGGCTTGCCCAAAAGCTTGCCAAAAGGCTGACCGGTCGTGGGCTCTACCATGTTGGGAACACAACCCTTGGATTTGGACTACCGCTGTACCGTTTGCTCCTCCTTCACTTCTCAGTGTTAGGTGTGAGAGGTATATTAGGTAGTCTTGCTGAGGCAGCCTTTTTGACCATTTGGCCTAGTTGCATATAGAAAAGCCATAAAGACTGTTCCAAACTAGGACAAGATGCTCACTCGAATATAGAATTGTGTGAAATCGCTTGTTTGAAGTAGTGAAACCTAGTTCATGACAAAACTAGAACAGGGTAACTCTACCCCCTCATAGGGGTGTTTTGGTTCTCTCTTAACTGATATGTGCTTTACAGTGAAACTGTACAGGAATATGCATAGCAGTTGCAAATTTGGTATTTGTTTCGAGGGCAGAATTCAGAGTGGAGTATAGTTCTACAGCTTTGATCATGTCTATGTTGATAATATCTTAGATGAGGTGTTGTGCGGTTTCTGATTATTGCTCTTTGGCTTTATTTCTTTTGCTAGGTAGTTTAAAACCATATCTTCAAAAAGTTCGGATATCCCCCAAGTACTCTAGACCCGAGTCAAAAGACTTTGTAAAGCCAGGGATCTTGTTAGGGGACAACCCGTGTTTACCTCACTTCCACCGGTTATAAGACGGGGGAAAATCAGGCAGAATTCACTAGTTTAGTTCTTACAGCAGTCACCCCTCAACTTACCTGTGTCCAATCTGGTTCGGGAACGGTCATTTACTTCTAGCCCAGTACGAGATCAATCACCTATTCCAATGGCACAATATCCCCCAGTCGGTGTGGAAGAACTGATACACCATCTATAACAGACAGTTGAGACCCTACAGTAGGATGCGGCCCGTCAGGCCAAGGTTATAACCAGGCTACAACAACAGCAACTACATCCGGCTGTGACCTCTGTATCCCATGCATTTACCACAACTATCCTAGCACCCAGAGCCACTGTTAATACTGCTAATGTCCAAGAAAACCAGGGCAATCCAGTAGAGCCAATCCCAGCACAAGCCTCCAAAACCCCTGCTTATCAGACTGAGGTTCCATTCGAGTTCGAGGTTGACCCAACTGTACTCAAGGTTAATAAAATGGAAAAGTTATTCAAGAGAGCATAAGGGGTTAACTCCATCTCGGATATAGAGGACGGGTATACTAATTCTGCAGTTACATTGCCAGATTGGTTTAAAGTGTCGCACATTGACCGTTTTGATGGTTTCAGGGATCCAAAGGTCCATTTGAGTTTGTTTTCGGCTATCTTACGGCCGATGGGGTTAACTCCATCCTGGATATAGAAGTTGTCTCTCTTCGGTCGCACCATGTCGGGTATAGCGACCATTTGGTATGCTAAGTTGGAAGATTCTGTCAAAAAGAATTGGGAAGAGATGGCCAAGGCCTTCATTGCTCAATATTCTTACAATACACAGATTGAAGTCATAACTTGTGATCTCGTGGCAACACGCCAAGAGCCAAAAGAGGGTTTCTCTGAATTTGTGACAAGATGGAGAGCTAAAGCCTCGATGATGACCACAAGGCCTTTTGAGAAGGATCAGATCAGGATGGTTGTCTGGAATCTGCATTGCAAACTGCTGCAAAAAATGATTGTCCTACCTCTGTTTACATTTACAGAACTTCATGAAATAGGAGTGCAAATCGAAGATGCCATGACACAGGGGCTCATTATAGATAAGAAGGAGCCGACAAAAAGGCCGTTTGTTCACAGTTCCAATACTCCCAGTGGTAGCACAGCTACGAGGCCATCAAATGTAAGTGCTGTCACCACAACCAAGACTGCTAACCCCTTTGCTAACACAAGCTCACAAACATCATCCAACCCTACCTGACCCAGAGGACTTTTAACCAACTATACATGACTCTTTCTCAAGCCATAAAGGTTCTAGTCAAAAAAGGGTACCTCAAACCCTTAGAACCTTGTCCATTTCCTAATCCTCTCCCACCCAAACACAACCTTGCAAAATACTGTGCATTTTACCAATAGCATGGTTATGACATTGACCAGTGCTTTTGATTGAGTCATGAGATTCAGGATCTCATTGACAATAAGGTGATCGCTCCACCTTAGAAACCAAACGTAACCACAAATCTACTCCCTACCCATAATCAAGTCCCCTTACCTCGAAATCTCAACCTGATCCATACATTGGCCACCTTTTACGACCCCAGCGTATATATTACTCCCTTTCACCTACCAAAATCGACGTTGTTCATTCCGGAAAGTGTAAATCTGTGTATGATGGACATGTCCAACCCTCAACCCAAGGCTGTAGTGATGAGACTTATAGTGGGAAGAGAGTCGACCTTGGAGGAAGGTACTAGCCTAATGCTAGAGTGTCTTGATGACTCATTTGATAGGGTGCATGATCTAAGTTGCTACATTGTGTCAACTGGTCAAATCAAGCCTAAATTGGTGCTGCTGGTAGACATCAATGTGGTCAGGAAAGATGGTCCGAGCCAGGGGTTGGATGATCTAGCAGAACTCGAAGAGGATTTAGATAATCTGTAGTTCTTTAATGAGTAAGATCAGGGAGATATACAGATCAGGTGGTTCGACCTAAACGGATCAACTGACAACACTGGATGGCTGAGTGATGAGCCAAACAAAGAAGAAGAAACTAGAATGAAACCAGAAGGAAAAGAAGCAGAGATAACTGTAATAGTCGGAAGGACTGATGAGAAAGGAAAGCTGCCGAAGAGCGCTGGTGTGGAAAACCCAGCCCAGGAAGTGGGTGCTATGAACACTGTAGATACTGAGCAAGAAGCTGCACTGAGGCAGTTTGAACGAGAAAGGATTGAAGACAGCTGGGAAGGCGTAATGTCACAGCGCCCTGTGCAGGACACCTATGATGTGAAGGTGATACAAGCAGAGCCAGACAACTGTTTGTTAGCTGGTAAGGGCGAATGGTGGGACGATAATGATCTGCATCTGGCCCATACTGACGAAGACTGGGGCAATTGCATTCTGGACAATACATGGTATGCTGAGGAGATAGACCATCTGACAAGAAGTGGGTGGTATTTTAAGCCACCGCACCTGGATCAAGCAGAGGCGTCTGGGAAAGACAAAGAGGCCGAGAAATAGAAGGAGAAGCAACTAGAAAAAGAGGTAGTATTGAAACAGCTCAAGAAAATTTAAGCTGATATCTCCATCTAGGGTCTTCTCATGGCCTCACGAGTACACAATAGGCAGTGTTGTTGGCAATGGACAAGGCTAAATTGTATGTTGACACCACGCCCGAACAGCTTATGGGTTTGGTCTTTCTAAGTGGTGCCAGGCCAACACTTACTTTTTCTAATAATGAGCTACCTCCAGAGGGCTTGGCTCATAATAAACTGTTGTATATATCTGTGGAGTGTAGGGAGAAATGGGTACCGGTGGTGTTGGTAGATACCGATTCGGCCATTAAAGTCTGTCCTTCCCGTACGGCCTACACAATTGGCCTCAAACCAACAGACTTTGTTTCCATAGCCTAAGTAATACGGGCGTATGTGTTGTTGGACTTTTCGCGCTCTTTTCGGAAGACGATAAGCCCTACAGTATCGGACTCTCGTGGTTTTGAATCTGATTCCACAAGTGCAATGTGAAATAGTTAAACACCAAAGAGTCCAAATTCGACAAATCTTTTGAAAAATCGACTTTGAATCAAAATGCCAAAAATGGACTGCTTTTCCAGATACAGAGTCGCCACCTAAATATTTTTGGAAAATTTAGGAAACCCATGACTTGTGCCAAAGGCCACGTGTCCGTCATCACCAAGATTGTCTGGGCTAGAGAACTTAGGTACGAGAGGGGAAGGTCATGAATTGAGCACCCCCGCTTGCCTGATCAAGATCGGCCTCTACTAATTATCATGTGAATCTTATGTACATTATATGCTCTTATCCCGATTATTAGGCTAACTTTACTATGTGATGCGCACACAAGGTATAGACTAACTTGCAAGATTTGAAACATTTGATTTCATGTTTGTTTTTGAAAAAAGTTTATGAATGTACCACTTGAAAAAGTGGCTTCAAATGTATATTAATCAAATTATCCCAATTCAAGCAACTAGCCTTTATCCATAGGCATTTAAACAGTTTATCACTCAAGCACTTAGCCTCATGGTAAGCATGCTAAACATGGAAATAATCACACTTATGCAATATGCTAAAGTAAATAAAAGCTCACCTAGTACTTCAAGGCAAGCCAAACAAAGCAAAATAATTAGAAAAATGCATGTTCCTAACTTATGTAATATGACTAATGCAACACACGCGATATGCAATTACTAGGCTCGGTTACTAATATGGCATATGAATTAATTTGATAGCATGTGGTCTAAGCACGTATTCAAAGAAGTATTAACTAACAATACAAGTTAGAATGATGAGCCGAGCTCAATGCATGCAAGACAAATGGATGCAAGCATGAGTAATGCTAAACGAAACATGATGCCCTAAACTAACCATCATAAGCAGGTAAATAAAGGGAGAAAGATGTAGGGTTGGAAGACATACACATTATTACAACTGTGCCCTCACGTAGGAAGGTCTGAATAAACTAACTAGCTAAGCTGCTTAACTAGCTATTAAAAAACGAATTAACTAACTATTCTAGCTAATTGAAGAACTTACGACACAAATTAATTAATCTAACTAATTCATTAATTACAAAAAATTAACTAGTTATTCTAACTAATTAATAATTACAACACAAAGTGAATTAATTTACAATGACAAAAGTACTAACTAGCTAGTTATTACAAGCCCACAAGCGAATGAGCCTGATTAGTAAGGGAAATGCATATGCATAGACTTCCACCTGAAAAACCCACTGTTCTATTGCCAGAATGCCTCTGTTGTACAGTAGAACATCTTGTCACCTCAGATTCTGCTCTGTTCTACTCCAGAAAGTCACTGCTTTGTTTGACAAAAGTGGCCGGCAGGCCAGAAGTAATGGCTTGCCAGCCACAAATGGTAGTCTGCCATCCAGAATTAGTAACCTGCTAGCCGCAAAAGTCTAGTTCTCCTTACTGCAATAGAAAGCATACAGAGCAAGAACAGGGTATTCTTAAGGCATGTTTGTACACCTTATCCCTCATTATCATCAAACAGCTCAAAGGAGTGGCAAGCTTGATTCATAAACTATCAATCGATGCAATTTCATTGCATGATGGCCTATGAACCAAAGTGTACAATTTTAATAAATGCACAAGAAAAGACGCTCAAACCTCCTTATCATGGTTTGATCAAGGGAAGTGGTTGACCTTGGAAGCTTGAACCATTTCATCACTAGCAAGTATGAAATGCCTCAAGTTTCCATGTGTTCAATTAACATTCGATTGAGCACCAAATTGCTTATTATCTTGCATCATTTTAGCCACAATTTTATTACTTCATTTAATCACCAACCATTCCTTAATCAATTAAGTCCAAAAGTGAGCTTCAAGTCCTCTAACGAAAAGGAGTACCAAACCAAGAGTTGTTTTGGGCATGAGAGAAGTGTCATGCCGTTCGTAATGAACCCCCAAAGGGTTTAAACCATTAAGCACAAGACCTCAATCTCATACTTTAAACAAGCAACTAGTTTGAACCAATTTTCAAAGAAAATAAACGCCAAGAAATGAGGGAGATTGCAGAAGTGATTAGGGGTGAAAACAAGTATGGAAAGCCATAAACAAATGCTATCAACTCAAATAGGTTGGTGGCTAAGGCCTAAACCACCAAACCTATGAGGACTATAACACTACAAGCATGCAATACAAGGCTCAAATGTAATAAGCAATTAAAAATAGTCCTAAAATAGCGTTAAAACAATCCTAAAACATGCTGAAATTAAGCTAACAATGGCTAAAACAATAAGCTAAAACATGGGGCAAGTTAAGCTATTAAACAAGTATAAGGAGGGGAGGCTACCCCCTCTATTTTTGGGACTTCAAAACATTGTTTTAGCCACTAAAAAAGCTCTGAGATTCAGTATTAAAAAGCTTAAAAAAAGAAGTGGACAAAAGGGTGGGAAACATAAGGGCAAAGGCTTGAGAAATGAGGTACAAAGAAGGGTGATCCACCCCTCCACCCCTAATGGCCTTGAACCACAAATTTCAGCCCAAAAATACAGAGTTTAAACAGTCCAAGAAAAGTCCAAAAACAGTAGGCAAGTTGTCCCTTAAATTGTATATTAGTATTATTTAATTATGAATGAGAAAAATATAATTTTATGTATAATTAATTAAGCTGAAAAAAAGAAAAGAAAAAAGAGATATATACATGGCCTATCACCACCCTAGCACATAGGGTGGTGAAGATGCATATATAGGTAGGATGAGTCACCTAGGTAAGGAGCAAATGGAAAATAAATTGAGTGACACGCGGTGGCAAATCTTGCCACATGACTTTCATATACCCCATATCAATAGTATAGTCCCTAAGCTTCGGAAAAAAGAACGAAATATACGTAGAGAAAGAACGGGTGCATCATACATGTAATAGGGAATCAAGAGTAAGAAAATAAAAGTTAAGGGTCAATAATAAGGTGAGTTATATTATATCTTGAGTCACCATAATATATTTTACGTATATTTTGAGTTATCATAATTTATTTTACGCCATTTGTGTTTTATCAAATTATTATTTATGAACCTTATTTTGTATAACAAAGGAAAACCCATGGATATAATTATTTATTAAATATATTTTGAGCAGCTATTTTATAAGCATCACCACAGAGGTTCTACGCCTTGGGGGACTTAAATAACCATTGTTCCTCTGATTAGTCACTTTGTGACCCTCTGTCTGTCATGGATCCACGGACTCTCTGATTTCTTGTGTGGAGCAAAATATTGTGTGGAGCAAAATATTGTATAGAGCTAAGTGCTACAATATTGTGGGAGCCACTTCTAGAGTTCGTACGAGCCACCTCTTGAGTCCATACATTTGTTCTATTCTATATCGTAGTTATGATTTCTGGTGTAGAGCAAAGTGATGTACGAAGCAAAGTGCTACACTATGGTGGGAGCTACCTCTTAAGTCCATACATCTGTTTTGTTCCGTTCTGTACCGTGGTTATGATTATTTTGTTTATATAATTTTTGTATTATATGTCAAATGATTTCCGTATTATGTATATTATGTATTTTAATATCAAACTCTATTTAGCACAATAATTATCTATGGTGAATTTTATGCCCTTATGCTCTTAGTATAATATTTCTCACTCTGCCATGTGCTTATAGCTGTTTACCAATTTTTAGGAAACAATGCAATTCAGAAATAGTTTTTGGAGAGTTTTAGACGTAGGACTGTGGAATAGGCACACAACACTTTTATAGTATTTATAATTCCATTCTTCACATGTAAATATCGGCCTTTTTTATCAAAAAATTTTCTTATAAAAGTAAAAGCTTCAACGATTATTTTGGTACCCTCACTTAAATATTTTTTCTGCCTGCGTTTATTTATTTGTTTAAGAATTGGCCATAGGTAACTTTAGTTACTGGCCATCACGATGCTTAACCGTTGGGTATTGGGAGCGGGTCGTGACATACTCAGGGCAAAGGTCCACCACCTTCAGCTTGTTCATGAGCCATACCTGGGAAGGGATGAAAAATACGAGAGATTAAAGAATAGAGAGATGTGCGTAGAGAGAAAAGTAAAGAAAGGGCTTTGAGAGAAAAGAAAACATGAGTGTAGAGTGATGTGTGAGGCATATATCAGAAAGGGTGGGAAACAATACCTGAAGAAGTAGTGGACTCCCCACAAATTTGGTGGTCTCTTGCCGATGGAAAGCATCTAAGCCCATTAGGGTCTCGGCCAGCACCAAATTGATATAACTCTTACATTCTTTCAAACATTGGACCACTTCGATCAACCGAATGCTGGTTCCTCCGTAACTAAGGGCAAGAAGGAAATGCGCAAGCATACATAAACAGAGGGCATGTTGTCGAAAACCTCGCTAGAGAGAGTCTTCTCTGTCATCGATATCAGAAAATCGATGAATCAAGTTGGGTATATCTAACTTTCCGTCATGGGCCAAAGATCGAGCTTCGTGCAAAGTGAGCCCACATATCTGTCCTAAAGCCTGGATGTGGCCAAAACGGGGTTGAGGTATGATTTTCTTATCGCGCCGGGTTTTCATCAATGCTCAACATTTTTCAAGAGTCGGGCACATTTCCTGTGTTCCGAAGCGAAATACATGCGTAATTGGGTCCCAGTATCGGGCCGCGACATGGAGGAACGTAAAGCAAAGTGGAGTATGGCTTAATGGAAAAAGTGCGTTTATGTTGAAACCTTAGAAATTTACATTTTCCGTGCCGTCTAATGTGGCTATCCAATTCGTGAGCTTCTCGGCAAGAAATATCTCCATTTGTGGAAGAAATAGCAGCAAAAATGAGGTTCTGGTGAAGAAATCACGAAAAAAAACCTTTTGTAGAAGATAAGGCTGTGAATGGAGGCCAACTGTCAGCTATCTGGTGGATCCATCACAAGTGGCCGGCAACCCACTTTTAGTGGCCAGCCACCCACTTTTTCCAGCCTGCCGTCCACTTGTGGGTTTGGTAGTTTTGGCAGTCTGGTTTTGTCTTGGTCTTTGTGTTTTGAGGTCTTGTTTGGAGTATTTTTGGTTTTAGCAAGTGTGTATATCTGTGCTTGAATTGTTTTTACTTTGTTTATCGAGTTGTATTTTGTATTTTTGTCATTGGTTTACTCATTATCCCGTTAAGAACATCGTGCCAATACAAGTCTTTATTGGTGGTTTCAAATTCAACTCCATTTTCATTATGTGCAAATGTGGTGCTCATGATGCAAAAACAATAACTCTTTTCATAAAACTACAGGGTTCTCTCCTAATCATAGTTTTTACAAAAAGAGAGTACAAGTTTTCGAAATCAAAAGTAAAAGCCTATATGAAGCTATATATGTGTTGAACTACCAAAATAAAAGAAACTAAGCAAAAAGTACAAAAATCGACGCTAATCATCTCAATCTCGAGAAGCCCTCTTTGTCCTTTTCCTCAAAGGAGACTCAGGGCATTGTCTCCATTAGCACTGCTATCAAAATTAGACTCTGAGCTAGAGCTGGTCTCATCATCTTTGCTCCCTACCTCAGAGCTAGTCTCGGCGTCATCTTCGCCCTTTGACCCCGAGCCAGCATCATCGCCTCTGCTCTCAGACTCAAAATGTCGGCTCACCGCCTCCTCATAGTCGCAGGTCTCGGTATCATCCCCACTCAATACGAGCTCGGACTCACTGCTCTGGCTCCGAGCACCCCTGCCTCTGCCTCAACCTCAATGCTTATCTCAGTCGTGTGTTGGGGCCTGTCTACCTCTCATCTCTGCCATTGGAGGAGGTATCGCTAATGTTGCTGCTGGTGGTGTCCTCGGTACAGATGGGATCTGGAAAAACAATTGTTGACACATCAGATACAGTGTATGTATGAGGAATGAGTGCAAAAGGTTTAGTATGAGTATAGTGTGTCAGTGTAGTAAATCAGTGCAGTGTGGGATGGTGTGAATGTTACGGTATGCGTATTAATGTACTAGTGGGAATATGATAGTGTGGTGCACAACAGTGTGAGGAAGCATTGAAATGTATGTGGAAAATAGAAAAAATACCTATATACCGTGGAGATCAAGTAATGTCTCTCTCGTCTGCACCATGCCAATTAGAGAAGCAACCAGCTGGAGCAGGCCTTCGATGTACTCAGTCGGTGCCTGCAAGTGCATTTGAATGATCAAATTCTGGAAAGAGAGAGTTCAGTTACAAGATGTAAGGTCTGGTTCATACCTGAGGCGCGCCACAGGCTCTGACATACCCGTGCCCTGTCTCGGGCGGCTCTATCAAAATCTGATAAGCTGACCCAGTCGGCCGCCAACATGTAAGTGTAGTGGGAATCACTGGCCAACCAGCAACCTGCATACTATAGGCCTCAATCTCCTGGGCAGTTTCGCCCGCCAAGGAAGCATCTGATGTATCGTCCGCGCGAACACCTGTCAGAGGGGGCATGAGATGAGTTTGGATGAACATCGTATAATCGCCTTTCGCTCTGAAATAATTGGCATCCAGCCCCATCATAAACTGAATAATAGCCCCAGCCGGGAGGCTATCGGCTGTCGTCATGGATGCTTAAGGTGGCATAGTAATGACTGGGACGGGTGAGCCTAGAGTCTAGCGTATGAAACCCTTACCCAAGAACCAGGCCCGGCAAACTGGGCCCTCTAGCAAAATTCAGAATCGAGACGTGGCCCAAGCCCCGGCATGCTAGTCCCTCACTCCAGCTGGCATTGTCGCCCAGGGTTGCCACATGATCTGCGAACAAAGAATGTACAAATTGTTAGTTGCCATCAGTTATCGAAGTATGAATAAGAACAGTAGTAAAGCAAAAATGACTGTGAGTTTTGGATTACCTCAAGGGTGACCACCATATTGAAATATCACCAGTAGAAGGTGAATGTCATGTCGTCGCGGCTCCGGCAACCGGCACTGGCCGTCGTATCACCGCGAGTAAGGCACGATGGGAGGGATCTCATCTACTGGCTCTGGAGCTAGAGCAGGGAAATTGACGTAAACCCATAACTGCAAGCAACGGTTAGCAGTGTTATCAACAATGTATGAACAGATATAAAACAGAAAGTGCGAAGCAGAAAGCACAATGCATGAACAGATATAAAACAGAAAGTGCAAAGCAAAAAGCACAAGGTGTCAACAGATATAAAACAGAAAGTGCAAAGTAAAAAACACAATACATGAACAGATATTGAACAAAAAATACAAAAGCAGAAATGTGTGGTGTATACTTCCCAAGCTCTCCAGTAGCCTCTGACCCGCTCTCTCCTCATGCGAAAAGTGGAACTCATATAGCCGTAGAGTGTGGCAAGGCCAGCTTCACCCAGTCGTAGAATTGGACTCGGGGCAAGGTCACAAGGGCACTCAGTAAGTACAAACCCATGGTGTTCCACATGTTTGCAAACAAGGTGGTACCGAGTAGAAACATCAAGAAGCCTTGGATATACTGTTCTACCTCCTCCTATGTCTCAGACTCACTCCCGCGGAAGTGCTTGGGGAACCAGCTGTACCTCACCATCGCTGGCATGTATAAAGGTGGGCGCGCTCCGAGTAGATGGATCCAAGCCACCTCTCATTCGCTCATATCCATGTCAAAGGGGATCAAATCACCCCCTACTCCTAAGCCCGTGATCATAGAGAAGTCATGGGGAGTCATCGTTATCTCCCCAGTGGAAGAGAGGTGGAAAGAGTTGGTGGTGTCCCACCACTTCTCCACCAATGCTTCGAGTAGAGTTCGACTCGCCATGTGTCGTGATAGTTCAGTGCAGAATAAGTCGAAGCCAGCTCGTCCGGGAGCTCATAATACCAGTCTCTCGCTGTCACTTCCCCATACCCCTTGTAAGAACGGGAGTCCCCCTATAGTGATAAAAGGGCATTCAAATGAAAGACAGTGTAAGAAAGAGCATTAAGATGAAAGGAAGTGTAAGAAATACAGTCTAATGAAAGTCAAGAAAGCATGAAAATAAAGTTTGTACCTTGAAGCGTCGTAGGAAAGGTGAGAGTGAGGCTCTCTCAGCAAAACGTCCTTTGGCATGCCACCAACGTAATCGTCAAAATGCATCAGGCCTCCAGTCGCCAGCATGTGCGTGTGAGGATGATAAGTGGTCGGATCAAAGGGCCGTACTCTCAGTGGTAGTGGCTCAAGCTCAAGTCCAGGAGCAAACTCTACTTTGAACTTGGCTGCAAGGTCCTCCGTCGTCTCACTGGCCTCGGCAACCGCCGGCTCCTTCATTTCGGCAAGGGGTGAAAGTGGAGGTGGAACCTTAGGAGAAGCACCATCATGTGGAACATCATCTGCCATCTGGAAAGTGGGTGAAAAGTGGGTGAAAAATAAAGAAAAATGGAGAAAATAGGAAAACTTGGAAAAAGTCAGCCCTAGGAGAGAGAAAATGGGAGAAAGAGTCAAAACATGGGAAAGTTCACAAAACTCGAGAGAAACTTGAGGGAAATAAGCCCGAAGTAGTGAAAATGCAAAAAAATCAACGAAAAGAAAATCTGATCGGTTCAAAGTGTAGAGGACCAAAGAGGGTTTACGAATAAAGTTTGTGTGGGGCATTGGAAAACGCGTATAAAGCAAAAATCTAGATAGAGGAAGCACCTAGAGCGAGAGAGGAAAGGATTTTGGACTTGGGTGAGTAAGGAAATGAGGTGTGGTGATGTGTATATAGAGACCTGTGCCGAAAAGACAATTCTAGGTTGCTGGCCACTTTTTCTAGTCAGGCAGTGTCCTTTTTCCAACAGAGCAGAGCAAAGCAAAGGTTGAGGTGGAAAAACAGTGCAATTTTTCAACTATGCAACAGAGGCATTCCAGTAGCAAAACGGAGGGCATTATCGTGTGGAAATTCACATCCATGCATGAGCCATCCCTCGATTCTCGGGATCCGTCAAGATGATGTTGTAATAGTAATACGTTCTACTTAAAATAGCGGAGTTGTTATTAATTAGTTAGAATGGCTAGTTAGCTTTATGTTGTACTTATTTAATTAGTTAGAATAGTTAGTTAAATTATTCGTTGTAATAATTAGTTAATTAGCTAGTGTAGTTAATTTATTTCATTTGGTTTGTAATAGTTAGTTAATTCGTAGTAATTAGTTAGGGCATTCATTCGGACCCTCCTGCGTAAGGGCAACAATGTAATAATGTATATGTCTTCTAACCACACATCTTTCTTCCTTTTACTTATCTGCTTATGATGGATATAATAGAACATCATGTTTCTCTTAGCATATTCCATGATTTGCATCCACTTGTCTTGCATGAATCGAGGCACGGTTCATCATTCTAACAAAGCATTGTCATTTATTACTTCATTGAATACGTGTTTAAAACGCATGCTATCAAATTGATTCACATGTCATAACTAGTAGCCGAGCCTATTAGTTGCATCATTGCATGTGTTGCATTAGTCATGTTGCATTAATTAGGGGCATGCATGTTTTCTAACTCTTTTTGTTTCTTTTGGCTTGCCTTGGAGTACTAGGTGAGCATTTTGTGCTTTAGCATATTGCATGAGTGTGATTGTTGCCATGTTTAGCATGTTTTCCATGAGGCTAAGTGCTTAATTGATATAATTGCTTGAATGCCTGTGGATGAAGGTTAGTTGCTTAAATTGGAATAATTTGATGAATGTATATATGTGATCACTTTTTCAAGTGGTACATATTCAAACATTTTTAAAAAACAAACATGAAATCAAAGTGTTTCAATTTTTGCAAATTAGTCTATACTTGTGTACGCATCACATAGTAATGCTAGCCTAATAATTAGAACAAGAGCATATAGTGTAAATAAGATTCACATCATGATTAGTAGAGGCTGATCTTTGATTGGGCGAGTGGGATGCTCAATTCATGACCTTCCCTTCTTGTACCTAAGTTCCCGAGCCGAGACAATCTTGGTGATGACAAACATGTGGCCTTTGGCACGAGTCATGGGTTTTTTAAATTTTCCAAAAATATTTAGGTGGCAACTCTGTATCTGGCAAAGCAATCCATTTTTGGCATTTTGATTTAAAGTCAATTTTCCAAAAGATTTGCCCGATTTGGACTCTTGGGTGTTTATCTATTTCACATTGCACTTGTGAGATCAAATTCAGAATCACAGGAGTCCGAATTGTAGGACTAGTAGTATCCGAAAGGAGCACGAAAAGTCGAGCTACACATATGCATAAAACCTTATGACTTTGTTAAGATTTATACATTGTATTGTAGTGTTTCTATTGGGCTTTGGCTCACCCTATGTGAGAAAAACATTTTAGGTGCTGGAGATATGCCTCCACCAAGGGCTTGACTTGAGAGGACTGTAGAGCTGAAGAATCAGTGTTATTATTTTGTATTTAATTTTGTATAAGCCTAGGGCTTTATCTGTATTAAGTTTAAGACTCACTTTTGATGTACCTAAGCATTGATTTGGAAAGATGTAAGCCTTTAGGGCATATGATTATCTGTTTAGTTTTCACTTCTTTTCACAATCTTGTAATACATACTGTAGATTCAGAATGTACTGTTTATGAATGTATATCGCATGTATCACCTTTTGTATATCAAACTCTGATTTATGAAAACTTATCATTTCACTTATGTTGCCATTTATTGATTATTATAAGATGGTTTATTATATTTATTTCGGGGCGTTACAAAGACAAACTATCAAATGCAAAGTTATGACTTATTAAAGTTTTAATACTATAAATGGATTTTTTTTTCATGTCTTCATGTACGTACGTGTCTATTTAAATTATTTTAACCTATTTATCTAAATTTATTTTAACTTATGTATGCCAATATTTAAACCTATTTGTGCAAAAAAATTTCAACATATATGTCCAAATTATTTTAACATATTTATCCCATAATTTTAATCTATATGTCCAAATTATTTTAACTCATATAAGCCAATATTTTTCCCAGATTTTTTTAACCTATTTGTTCGTATAACTTTATTTGAACCTATGTATGCCAATATTTGTATGGATTTGTGTAAATTTTTTGAATTTATTTTTCCTTATATTTGAAGTTATCTATCCAAATGATTTTAACTCATCTGCCCATATTTGTAATATATCTATCCAAATTATTTTAATTTATCCATCCTACTATTTTTACGTATGTGTTCAAATGATTTTAACTTATTTTTCCTTATAATTTAGAGATATATGTTCCTAATTTGAACACATAGGTACTTGAAGCTTTAAAAAAATTCATTAATGGTTTTTAACTTTAACATGTCATAACTTTAAGCCGGCTAATCCATTTTGAAGGATCTTTTTTCTTTTCTTAATTTCATGTATTTTTTCAAAATCAATCCATCTAAAATTGTTGAAGGTGGTTCTGAACACTTATTGTTGTTTTGTAATTTTGATTAACCAAAAAATCATTTTTTCCACTTTTGTTTTGAATTTCATATTCAATATTGATCTTATTTGAAAGAAATCAATAATAATAATAATAATAATAATAATAATAATAATAATAATAAAAATGAACCTATTAAAGATGGATTTGTAAGAACTTAAGTTATGAAATTTTAAAATTTTAAATATAAGGGTAAATCTATCTAAGAGAAAATGCATGTCCTTATGGCACTAACAGTTTAGTGCCTAGAAATATTGTCAAATAAGTTTGAAAATTGAATTTATGTTCTAAGTTCTCAAAATTGTATATATATACCTGTAAATACCCCATTTTTGACTGCCCTTAAGACTTGGGTGTCACTGATTGATCACTCGATGATGAAAGTTGTGTTATGCAAACGTTCGATTTCTTCAACAAGAAGAGCTTCTAAATCCCAACCTTACACCCCATTTTGGACCAAAACTATTTTGACCAAAATTATTTTAGACCTTAAAACCCTCTCTTTCAAAATATTTTTAAAAATGTTCCTACGATGTTCTGAGGCTCATATTTCGTTTAAAATTTACACTTTTCGGTAAACTGAGTGAGGACAAAGTGGAGATAAATGGAAGAGAGTAGAACACTTTGAAAAATCCATTTGAACATCTTATTTAGAGGTTTGGAGTTGAAGAAAACAAGAGTGGAGGGAAGAAAACTAGTTGGGGAGAAGTTGGGCTTGAAACCGTTACGAGAGAACTGGGCAGTCTCACTAAATCAGGCCTATCCTTTTGTACACTTGGACTTTAGTTATGACCCCACCACCATTGGAAAGTGGACTTTCGAGGCTTCATTTTAGACCCAAGAATCTCCTAAAGCCGAGTCCAGATGAGGGAGATATGACAGTTTGAAGTTAGGCATCAATTCGGTTAAGCCAAAACCGAGCAACCTTCACTAAAATAGGCATATCTCTTTGCACACTTAGAAATTATATTTGTGGCTTCCACCATTGGAAAGTAGACTTCCGGGGCTTCAATTTAGACTCAAGAATGACTTCAAACCGAGTCCAGATGAGGGAGATATACCCATTTAAAGTTAGGCCTGGAGGCATGGCCGACAGCCACCATTTGAGGTAGGCAAACCACCATTTTTTGCCTGCCCACCATTAGTGATGGTCGGCTGGCCACCACTGCAAGCTTGCTCACCATCAGTGTAAAACCTAGATATTTTCCCTCTAGTTGTTCCACACTGCTCCAATTGTTATTTTTTAGATATTTTCGACCAAGGCTCATATATTTCTATATATAGAAGACCTCCCTCTCATCTTTTAAGGTTAGAAAACATTTAGGAGTGAAAATATTTTTGGAAAAATCCTCTCTCTACAACTCTCTCTCTCTCTTTTGCAACTTGCATAGCCTATGCCCAAACACACCAAACCAAACCTAGAGGACTTCTTGCTGAGATGATTTGAGTTTGACCTTGAGCTCTTAAAGCACTTGAGAAGGTGAAATTGCTGGTTTGTGCCTTAAAGGTTCATTCGTCTTTAAGAGGTATACTTTATCTTGCTTTTGTACCATCTTTACACCACTTGTTTTCCATATTTTCTTGCTGCTTTTAAGCTCTTTAAAACCTGTTTTTATGGGCTGAAACTTGTGGTTTAAGGCTATTGAAGGTAGAGGGGTTAATCACCCTTCTTTGAACCTTGTTCTCTAAGCCTTTCCACTTGTGTTTCCCATTTTTTCGTCAATTTTTTTTGAGCTTTTTACCACTGTTTTTTAGAGGTTTTCAAAGGCCAAAAAAGTGGTTTTGAAGTCCTAAAAATGGAGGGGTTAGCCACCCCTCCTTTGGCTTCTTTACTAGCTTAAATTGTTCCATGTTTTAGCTTTCAATCTAGCACATTTTTGTACTGTTTTTGGGCTGTATAAACTTTGTATTTTTGGGGTTGAAACTTGTGATTTAAGGCCAATAAAGGTTGAGGGGTGGTTCACCCTTCTTTGTATCTTGTTTTGGAGGCCTTTGCCCTTGTGTTTCCCACATTTTTACTATCTTTTTCTAAGCTTTTAAACACTGTTTTTCAGAGTTATGTCAGTGGCTAAAAACATGTTTTGAAGTCCAAGAATAGAGGGGGTAGCCTCCCCTCCTTGTGTCTTGCTTACTAGCCTAGGTTGTGCTATGTTTTAGCATTTTAATCTAGCTTGTTTTAGCTCAATTCCAACATATTTTAGGACATATTTTAGCCTGCTTTAGCACTATTTTGGGTTGTAGTTTGCATTTGAGCTTTGTTTTGCATGCTTCTAGTGTAAGTGTCCTCACAAGTTTGGTGTTTTAGGCCTTTAGACACCATTTGTTTGAGTTGATTGCCATGTTTTAGTGTTTTTCTTACTTAATTTTAGCACTCATAACCTCTGCAACCTCCTTCATTTCTTGACTCTTTTGTTTGCTTTGAGGGTTGTTTCAACTTTAGGATAGTTTAAGCTTAAGATTGAGGGTCATGCCTGATGGTTTAATTCTCTTTTGAGGGTTCATTATCAACGGCATGACACCTCTCTTTTGCCTTAAACTACCCTTTGTTTGACACTTTCTTCTCATTAGAGGACTTTAATTCATCTTTGGACTTAATTGGATTAAAGAATGGTTGGTAAGTTGAAATGAGTAACTAAAACTTGGAACTAAAAGTGAGAAAGATAATAATTTGGTTGTGTTCAATTGGACGTTAATTGAACACATGGAGCTTGGACCATTTCATACTTACTCGTGATGAAATGATCCAAGTGTCCAAGGTCAACTTCTTTCTTTGATTTTTCATGAAAGGGAGGAGGCTTGTGTCTTGTTTTCCATTTATTGAGCTTGCACTTCTTGAGTCACAAGCCATCATGCAATGAAATTGGTTGAGTTGGTAGTTTGTGGCTTAAGTTCACCTTTCCTTGGATTTGTTCATGAAGAGGAGGGGTGAGTTGTGCAAATAATTTGTGGGAATACCCTCTTTTTGCTCTGTTTGTCCTCTGTTGTAGCAAGATGAATCAGTGCATCAGTGGCCAGCAGGCCACCATCCATGGCCGACAGTGCACCATTGATGGCTGGCAGATGGCTGGCAGTCTCTACTAGTGGCTAGTTGGCCACTAATGCAATCCTCAGCAGAATGATGGTAAGGTGGAGCAAAATGGTTCTAGAAGTATCCAACTCTGCAAACAGAGGCTTTTGAGAGCAAAATAGAGGTCTTTTCGGGTGGCATCCGAGCATGTGCATCTTCCATTTCCCGAGGCGGAGTAGTGGGCAGCGTAGTTAGATATCTTAATTACCTAGGTTGCTTAAATTCGTGTTGTGCTTAATTAGTTAACTTACTAATTAGTTCATTTAATTGTTGTAATAATTAGTTAATTAGTTTAGTTATTTATTTCATTTGGTTTGTAATAATTAGCTTAATTAGCTTAGCCCTAATTAGTTGCTAGTTAGCTTAGTTATTCATTCGGACTCGCCTTTGTGAGAGCAAGATGTAATAACGTGTATGTCTTCCAACCCCACATCTTTCTCCCTTTTAATTAATCTCTTACGATGGTTAGATTAGGGATATATTTCAATTAGCATATCTTATGCTTGCATACATTCATCTTGTCTTGCATGCACCGAGGCTCGGCGCATCATTCAAACTGCATTGCCATTTCAATACATTCTTTGAATACGTGTTTAACCGCATGTTATTTAATTGCTTCATATGCCATATTAGTAGCCGAGCCTATTTAATTGCATTATTGCATGTGTTGCATTAGGCATCTTGTATAGTTTGGAATCATACATATTTTTCTAACTCATATCTTCTTAGTTTGGAGTACTAGGTGAGTTTTTAGTGCTTTAGCATACTTGCATGAGTGTGAGTGATTGCCATGACTAGCATGCATACCATGAGAGTAAATGCTTACTTGCTAAACTACTTGAATGCCTGTGGATGAAGGCTTGTTGCTTGAATTGGAATGATTCAACGAACTGTAACAGGCGCCCGCGTGGGCCTCGTGCTACAGTTCGGACTCGATTTGTGTCACGGTTCTTAATCTGAACCAAAGAGTCCAAATCTGGCAAATCGTTTTGAGAAACAGATTTTTGAAAAAGTAGTGCCAAACATGGACTGCTTTGCCAGATACAGAGTCGCCACCTAAATATTTTTAAAATGGGGAAATTTAGGAAACCCTGACTCGGTG
Source organism: Camellia sinensis (assembly GCF_055761805.1). Lineage (NCBI taxonomy): Eukaryota > Viridiplantae > Streptophyta > Magnoliopsida > Ericales > Theaceae > Camellia > Camellia sinensis. The sequence goes on from NC_138970.1 coordinate 155,419,621, forward strand.
CCGAAGGCCACATGTCCGTCATCACCGGAGTTGTCTCGGCTCGGGAGCTTGGGTACGATCGGGGAAGGTCAGCTATGAGCACCCCCTTTCGCCCGGTCCGAAGACCGGCCTCTACTAACCGTGATCCGTTTTTGAAAACTTTACGTGTTCTTAAACCAATTATTAGCTTAGAATTACTATGTTATGCGCACAGCAAACAAGTATAGACTAGATTGCCTAATTTGGAAATAAACATTGCATATCCGTTCGGTTTGAAAATGCTTTGGAATTTGCTACTCGCAAGTAGGCTAAAATACGGATTTCAACGAGTTTTTCCAACTCAAACAACCCAACCTTCACCCACAGGCATTCAAAACAGTTTAACACATAAGCATCTAGCCACATGTTAAGCATGCTGTCATGGCAACATTCACACTCATGCGATATGCTAAAGCATTAAAATACTTACATAGTACTCCATGCCAAAACAAAGAACTTGTTAGCAAACATGCATGATCCAAGTCCATGTTAAGTGCCTAATGCATCGCATTCAAAATGTTGCTAGAATAGGCTCGGCTATCCTAAACATGTCATGTGAAAATGCACAATTATCACGTATTCAGTTTGGGAATTAAAGTATTGATGCAGTTAGCGTGATGTACCGAGCCTAATGCATGCAATACAAATGCATGAATGCACGCATGCATAGCATGAGGTATGCTAATTTAAACGTGTCCTAATACTAACCATTAAAGCGGGTAAGTAAAAGGGAAGAAAGAAGTGAGGTTAGAAGACATACACACCACCCACGCACACTTATTACAGATTTGCCCTCACTCGGAGGGACCGAATAAATATTACAAATTAATTAACTACGCAAGCTAATTAATATTACAAATTAACTAATTTAATTAACAAATTAAATAGACTAATTAAAACAGGAAAACGCCTCGGGAAGCGCGCCGCCATGCGCAAGCTGCCTCTGTTTTCCTCCCTTTCCTCCTCTGGAGGCTGTCAAAACCTCTGGACTGCATCCTTGGACAGAGGGGATCACCACCGGCTGAATTAAACTTCCACCGGCACTGGTATGTGTCCATCGGCACAAAATTGAGTCTGTCGGCAGAGAAAAGGTTGCCGGCCGGCACCTTACACTGCTGGTCGGCAAAGAAAGTCTGCTGGACTTGCAACTCACAGCAACAGAGGGCAAAACAAGGCATGGCAGCATATTTCAAGGCATGTATGCATCAACCATGTCTCTTATCATTGTGATGACTCAAAGGGACATGTGCCTCGATTCTCGGACCACCAATCACGCATTTCTATGCATGATGGCCCAAAGAACCAAGTATGCAACTTTGATTTCAAATGCATGCAAACCAATCAAACAAATTAGGCCTAATTCCTATCACCATTTCAAGGAACAAGGCATGCATGCAAGATGCAATGCAACCTAGGCATACAAGCTAGGAATGCAACATGGCATGGCAATTAACTTATGCAAGCATACAAGCATGCATATGGCAATACAAATGAGTGCAAAGATGGACTTAAACATGAATTAGGCGACTCTAAAATAGGCCTAAAACAGTAGCCATTGTGCTAAAAGGTGAGGGCTAAATGGCATGCACACACACATGCACATAAGGACCAACACTTAAACACAAAACGAGCAACATTCAAGCACACTTGAAAGGAGGAATCATGTACTAATTAGCATGCAACATGAGCCCTAAAATCATGTTATAAAATGATGCCAAATCAAGTTATAAATCAAGCCAAAACATGCAACGAGTAGTCCAAGTGTTCAAAGCAAATCAATAAGGCATTGAACTATACTTAACATGACCAAACATGGCATGCATTAAACAACTAAAAACAGATTTTTAGCATGTTAAAACAAGGCCAAAGGAATCCTTAGATGTCATCTAAGTGGCCCAAATTCAAAGGCATGCAAAGGCATCAAAACATGGAGCACGCAACACATGCTTTCAAAGCATTAAAGAGGCATGCAAGGCATTCAAACAAGCATGGAAATGGGACTGAAATAGCATGTAGGATGATTCCAAATCACCAAAACAATGCAAAGATGGCATGCTACACATGCACATACTCAAGGCCAACAAGCCCAAATACAAAGGAGCTATATAATGCATGCAAAGATCAACCCAAACGATTATGGACAGAGCTAAAACATGGCAAAATAAGCACATAATCTTCACAAGACTAAGCCAAAAACATGCTCCAACAAAGGCTAACAACCTAAGGCACATTAAGGCATAAACAAGGCTTTACATGGCAACTATGCTAAACATGCATGGAGTTCCAAAACCAACTTTAAATCATGTTATGTCATGGATATATAAGCATGAAAAACAAACCAAACATGCTCAACACACACTCAAGCATAGGCTTCCTTAAGAGGCCAAAGTATGCCCTTTTCAAGGACAACAAGGAGAGGGGGTGGCCCTCTCCTTCTTAGGACTTCAAAGCATCATCTTCACCACTGAAATCCCTCAAGATTTCAGTGGTGAAGAGACCTCAACACCAAAATCCCGGAGCTAGCACAAAATGGCTCAAAATGAGGCCTTTTGAGGCCTAAGGGTGGCCAACACCCCTCAAACAACAAAACACTCTTAATAAGCAATAAAGAGGGCTTAAAAATAGAACTTTTTTATGTTATACAATAATCACAAAAACAGCTCTAAGACTAGTAGAAAATTGATGCAAAAATGGGGAAAAAAAGGACTAGAATCTCACCCTTGATGCCTTCTTCAACAATGGTGCTCCAATGGCCTCTTTGAGCTTGAATCCAACACCAAAGCTTCAAAACACACTCTTTAGAACCTCAGCTCCAAGAGGAAGGTGAAACACTAGGTGTTTGTGTGCAATAGTAAGGCACAAAACACCTAGTGAACAAAATAGGAGGAAAAGAGAGATAGGTGAGTGTATCTAACCCTAACCCTAGGAAAAACCAGAGCTCTCCTCTGTCTTCTCTCCTCCAAAAATGTCTAAAACTCTCCTCTTTGCCTTAGAGAGAGCTTCTCCCTATATGCCTCTTGTAAAGCTTACAAGACAAGCTTTGCAAGAGGGAGATCCCTCCATACACGTGTATGGAGGAGAGCAAAAGCCATACAGCTGTCCAAAAATATCTGCAAAAGCAGATGAACAGCAATCGGCCAGCAAAAAATGCCATCTTGGCCAAAAAGAGTGCCGACCGGCACAAAAGAGTGCTGACCGGCAATAAAGAGTGCCGGCCGGCAAACTATATTGCCGGTGGCAGCAAAAACCAGCCGGTGGCATCTAGCCAATGCCGGTGGTGGGTGGGGATGGTCTACAAGCCTCACCCTGCCTTTCCAAGGCAAAACACAAGTGTTTGGTGCAAAACCAGACACTAAACGGTCGAGTTCGGAGATCCTGAGGCAAGGCATGCGAGCCGAGGCTTCCGGGAACTCCAAACGAACACAAACATGGATAATCACCGAGTGTTCAAACGGTGACGTCCAAGTCTTGAGGACGGTCAAAAATGGGGTGTCTACAGTTGCCCCTCTTTGACAGAACTCGAAAGTCATAACAATGACGGGAGTGAATGTCAAAGCCCAGAGACGACCCATTTTTGACAAGGCCGAAGACTCAGACAAACATACTAGACAAATAAGGTATGCGCCCGGAGGCAGGGGCAAAATGTAAGACAATGCACAGAGTCGAGCATAACTTATGATCATGCAAAGAAAGCTGTAATGAAGCAAACATGCGACAATTTTAAGCTAGCATACCAAACTACACTACAATGCAGAAAGGATGTAAGAGAATTATGAAATTCTCAATGCGTCTCACTCGGGAGATACAATACCTGTGCGGCTCGTCTGGTTGCACCAGCTGCAAATGAACCGTACATACAATATCGTGCCTGAAAAGAAAACAAACTTAACAGGTACAATATTGTTAGCAACATGCACAATAGCATACTCGAAATGCGTGACAGCGCAAAGCAAGTGGGGGGGGCATAACAGTGCTGTGAAAATACAAACATGTAAGTGGAGCATGAGGTCTACGCAGGCAACGAAATTGATCATAAGTATGCGATCTACGCAGATAATGAAGTTTAACAAACATGCGGTCTACGCAATCAAAGCATGCGGTCTACGCCGGTAATGAAATTGATAATGCGGTCTACGCAATCAAGACATGCGGTCTACGCAGGTAATGAGATTTGAATAAGCATGCGGTCTACGCAGTCAAAACATGCGGTTTACGCAAGTAATGAAATCGATAAATCATGCAGTCTATGCAATCAAAACATGCGGTCTACGCAGGTAATGAAATTAAACATGCGGTCTACGCCATCAAAACATGCGGTCTACGCAGGTATTGAAATCAAACATGCGGTCTACGCCATCAAAACATGCGGTCTACGCAGGTATTGGAATTAAACACGCGGTCTACGCCATCAAAACATGCGATCTACGCAGGTAATGAAATTTAAACATGCGGTCTACGCAAGTAAAACATGCGGTCTACGCAGGTAATGAAAATATCAATGCGGTCTACGCCATCAAAACATGCGGTCTACGCAAGTAATGAAGTTAAGCATGCGGTCTACGCAAGCAAAAAAAATTAACGTGCGGTCTACGCAAGTAAAGAATGAACATGCGGTCTACGCAAATAAAGAATTAACATGCGGTCTACGCAAGTAAAGAAATTGAACAATTATGCGGTCTACGCGAGCAATACATGCGGTCTACGCAAGTAAAGAAATTGAACAATAAATAAGGCGGTCTACGCAAGTGATACATGCGGTCTACGCAAGTAAAGAATTGACATGCGGTCTACGCAAGTAAAGAATTAACATGCGGTCTACGCAAGTAAAGAATTGATATGCGGTCTACGCAAGTAAAGTAATTAACATGCGGTCTACGCAAGTAAAGAATAGATTACAAACATGCGGTCTACGCAGGTAAAGTAATTAGATACGCAAAACCGCGCAACGGAATGCAATGCACAAAACAGTGCGACGATTTGAAATGCACAAAACAGTGCGACGCACAGAACAGCGCGAGGTTTGAAATGCACAAAACAGTGCGACGATTTGAAATGCACAAAACAGTGCGACGCGCAGAACAGCGCGAGGTTTGAAATGCACAAAACAGTGCGATGCGCAGAACATCGCGAGGTTTGAAATGCACAAAACAGTGCAATGCGCAGTACAGCGCGAGGTTTGAAATGCACAAAACAGTGCGATGCCAAGTGTGACATGCATGCCACACGGAATGTAAATGGACTTAAATGCGCGACAACGCACGTATTCCGGAATGCATGACAATGCATGGAATGGAAATGCAATGATGATGCATGAGAAATGTGCACAACAATGCAAAGGGGTGCGTGTTGCAACGCATGTAACACGTGCATAACAATGCAAATGTGTGGTGCACGACAGTGCGATGTAATGCGTCGAAGTGGTGTGATGAACTTGTGCAACACACATGGGGTAACTTTTGAATTCAAAAGGATACAAAAAGGATACACCTTGTACGAATTCGAGTGCCACGCACTGGAGACACGGCCCGCGATCAGAACGGACGCCGGTTGAGCGTCGGAGATGCACTTTCTTGCACTTTCTTGAGCTATGAAGACCATGAACTTCTCATATGGCCTAAACAAGGCTGTGGGAACCCCACCGGCCGAAAGATGAGGCCACCGGCTGGCCATCGGCACAAAAACAATTCCATCGACACAAAAAAGTGCCGGCCGGCACAAAACATTGCCGACCGGCAAACAGTTGCTAGTGCGGGGCAGTTTTGTCTTTTCACCTCGGGTGTTATAAAATAGGGCTTCATGCCCTATTTTCTCATTCTCCTCACGCCGAAAACCCTTGCTCTCTCTCTCTAGAGTGCTTCTCTCTCATTTTTCGCCCGTTTCTTCGCGTTCTACGCTCGTTTCGTCGTCGGATTCGCGATCCTCTTCGCGTTTCGGACATTTTCCACCGATCACATTCTCGTTTCGGTGCCTCGTTCGGCGTTCTCGCCTTTTCGGGGTTTGTTCCCCTCACTTTCCTCTTCATTTCCGTGCCTCTTCACATTCCGGCCTTCCCGGCCATTTCCGACCCTCTCGGGAGTTGACTTTTCAGTTGACTCTTCGCATTCCGGCTTGGTTTTCCCTTTTCCGGCCATTTTCACACTATTCTCTTCATGGCGGACGACATTCCACGTGGCGGGACTCCCCCGGACCACGAGATGGATCCCGGGGTCGAGCTCTTACCACTGAGCGAGCGCCCGTTCGACCCGGCGACCTACCGGCCGGCGATCCACGTTCTGCCCCCAGACGGCCTGCGTCAGTTCCGGAGCTTTGAGAGGTACGCGGCGCCTGAGCTACTACTACGCGAGCCTACCTGCCACCTTTCATTCGGCACTTCCGAGGTAATTCTCTTCTTTCTGCTTTACTTTCTGCAATGTAGGATACAAAACTGCCATAGTTAGTTGTATTCTCTAATTACTGAAATCTGATATGTCGTAGACCGTAGTTGACTGTAAACATACATACAACTGATATCTGCTTGAGACTGACACATGCACACACACTGCACTAGCCCTGAATCACCCAAACACACGGCACACACTGTATTCTACTGCACACACACTGGTACCCAGTATTTGTCTGAATCTGACAAACTTGCATACATGCCATATCTGTCTTTTCAAAACTGCATTTTGAATGTTGTCTTGCAATTGTTGTTTTCTGTTTGCAGGAGGGTTCCCATACCATTCGCGGGTATGGGAATACTGGTGCACGGGAGTGGTATGATGAGCTCCCTGATGCGGTCCAGCGCATCGTGGACCGAGCGGGCTTCGGTACCTTCTGCCGAGGGCTCTCCAGGTTGTCCACATGCAGGCCTCTTCTCGCCGCTTTGGCGGAGAGGTGGTGGGACACCACCGATTCTTTCCACTTTTCTGCTGCAGGGGACATGACGATGACCCCTTATGACTTCTCGATGCTCACAGGCATCGGGGTAGGGGGGATCCGATCCCCTTCGACACCGACATGGATGAGTGGACCGCCGCTCAGGTCCATTTACTGGGGGAGGCCCCACCACTAGCTCGTCCAGGCTTCGTGCGGTACTCCTGGTTCGAGACACAGTTTCGGGTCCAGCCTGCTTTGGAGGAGGTGCAGATGACCCCAGAGGACGAGGAGAGGTATGCTCGCGGCTTCCTCATGTTCCTGTTCGAGACTACCATCTTCGCCGACCGGGCGAACACCGTGCCTCTCTGCCTTCTTAGCGCACTGGTGGACGTTCGGGATATCTTGCACTACGATTGGGGCGGCGCTGCTCTGGCCACCCTGTACGGATATATGAGCTTGGCTTCTCGTGGCAGCGGCCAGCTGCTTGGAGGTTACTGGCGGGCTTGGGAGGTACATTCCTTCTCCGCTTTTCATTTCTGTCCGATATTCTCTGTACTCTGTACACTGCACACACTGCGGTCTGCTTTACACTCACTGTATACTGTACACACGGCACACATATACATTCTGCTTTACACATACTGTACACTGCTCACACTGTGCACTGCACACAATACACGGCTCAACACACGGCTCTGCCATTTCTGCTTTATTCTGTATATCCTGCTTTCTCTGATGGTCATACTGACATCTGTTTTGCAGCTGTGGGTTTACGCCTACTTCCCTAGGCTTGCACCTGTGCCAGTTGCGGAGCCTCCTCCGGCTATCCCGTTCTCGAGTCGCTTCGACGGGAGATGCACCCGGCGACCACGGGAGACGTTCGGCTTCTTCCGCCGATATTTTGACACCATCACCCCGGCCGAGGTATGTTTTATTTTCAGTTCATTTAGCTTCGCTTTCCCACTGCATGTTTCAATAACAGTAGATAACAAACTGTCTGTTACTTTCAGATCACATGGCGGCCATGGGCTTCGCTGCCGTCGGCGATGCGGGGTCGGTTCCCTGGTGCCGAGGAGACCTCGCGTTTCCGGATTTTGCTTGAGGGCCCGGTCTGTCGGGCTTGGTACCTGGGGGAGCGTTTTCTACGCCAGACCCGTGGGTTACCTGAGCAGATAGTCCCGGATCACCCTCCTGCAAAGATGAGGGAGACCGAGGGGCTGACCCCTGAGCAGCTGGATGATTACTCCATCGGCTGGGAGGAGGCCGGCTTCCGAGGCACCGGCGACTATCAGGAGTACATGCGGACGTACCTGATGCGCCCCCTGAGTGGTCGTCGAGCAGAGGGAGCCAGGCCTGTAGCATCGGCGGCTGGGGCCGGAGCGGGAGCAGGGGCTGGATCTTCGAGGAGGGCCCAGGTCCGTGGCAGGGGCGGAGTGCAGGGAGGACGAGGAGCTGGCTGGCCTGCCCTGCCTGCTGTGCTGACTTTCCAGGGGCAGGGTGGGTCGACCTATCAGATCCCCTTCGCCCCTCCACCGGCTGGTCATGAGTTCATTGACATCCCCGACCTTCCGCCGGTATGTATCACTGCACTTCGTACAGTTATTTCAGTTTACTTGATATTCCACAGAATACTAATGCATCTGATACCTTTGCAGGCTTCTTCTGAGTACACCCGTCAGTCGTTGGCGATGAATGCCTCGATGATGGGGATGCTCCAGCGGACATTTGACCTTCTAGCCGTCTACAGCATACCGGTATGTCCTTCTGACACTGGCCTCAAACCATTCATACACTGCTTTACATAATCTGACGCACGGCACAACACCTGATACACTGATCTCACAGTATCTGACACATTGCATACACTGCATTCTGCACCGTACTCTGTACTGATAAACTGCTCACGGCATTCTTACCCTGTACTCACATTCTGCATTCTGCACCGTTAAACTGCTCACGACATTCATACTGTACTCTGCATTGCATTCTGCACTGTTAAACTGTTCACGGCATTCATACTGTACTCGCACACTGCATTCTGCATTGTTAAACTGTTCACGGTGTACTGATGCATTTCCCTTTTTGTGTACTATTTCAGCCTCCTTTCCAGATTCCCATGGCAGGAGGTGCTCCAGCTAGACCTTCTGTCCCTGCTCGGGGGAGAGATGAGGAGGGCCGAATATTTCCCCGTACCAGGGGAGGGCGTACTCACGTCAGGAGTAGCTCGCGAGCTCCAGTCCCGGACGACGACGAGGAGGAGGAGTCAGAGGCGGAGGCAGGGTCATCGGAGGAGGAGACCGGAGACGGTTCTAGCTCGGGCTCTGACGACGACACTGACGATGCTCCTGGACCTTCGTCCAGGAAGAGGACCAGGACGGACTGACGGCCCTCGGAGTGATCGACACAGATGCAGATTTTTGTTATCTTTTCTTTTTTCTTGTACTTTTCTTTTTATTGGTAGATAGATTACCTTGTACTGCCGCAGGTAGATTTTTGTTTCCAAAACTTGTACGCTTGAAAAGCTAAGTAAATGAAACAGACTTTTTATCTGAAAAAGTGTTTACATTTACACATTTCATGCATTGCATCGCATCTCATCATGTTACACCTCAATGTAAATGGAATTGATTGGTTGTCTGGAAATTGAACACTTGCACTGTAATAATCAGATAACTAAACAGCCAACCGCAAAATAACCCAAGCAACCCACTGCCTGATTCTGGACACACAGCCCTTACTCTGTTGGGGATTAATCTGCACACAGCCCATAACACAGCATTCGATTCATTCTGCACACAGCAATTCTCAAACAAACAGCCCAATCTGACAGGACGGACCTCAAAGATGGAACCGGTTGGAGTCGAGACACGTTCAAATGTAGAGAATGGCACAGCATTCTGAGCATAAGCGATTTTTGAAATCGAATGAGGGTTTTTCAAACCGGGATGTCGAGTCTACAACTGAACACAGCGGGGAGGACTCAAACAAAGAGGTACACGACCTAAACACAACGAGGCACGCTCGGGAGAGACTCAAAACAAAAGACGAGACCGTCAAATGAAAGAGACACAACACACAGACGCGTAAACGAAGATGGGAGACCTCGGACCACGAGGAGCCAGTTCAATCTGGGTATTGTTTCCCACCCTTTCTGATTTGTGATCCTCACATCACTCGACTCTCAAGCTCGGATTTTCTCTCAAAACCCTTTTCCTCACTTTTCTCTCAACTTACACCTCTCTATTCTTCAATCTCTCATTTTTCATCCCTCCCCGGGGTGATTGATGGATGAATAGGAAGTTGTGGGTTCATGCTCGATGCCGTTAGCTTACAGCTATTTCTTCTGGTGGGCAGCGCGCTCTTCTGGCAAGTACGTCGGTGACGGGGGAAAGACAGAACGCCTGGCTCAACTGTGCCCCTAGTTCATCATTTTAACCATTCTTTCGTTTTTTCTTTCTACTAAAAACGGTTTTGATCAAAACGAGAGTCGGATTAACGTACTTGTTCAATTCCTGATTTGAAAAGCATGCAAGTCAGGCCGCAAGCACTGAAAATTTTCCTTTTTGGGTCCAAGACAATGGTCCGGTTTTGGAAAATGAAATAGTTTTCGAGAAAATAGTCAACCTCAGTAAAAATTTTCAAAAACTATTTTTCAAACAGCTGATGCTTGACAAGCATGGAGCTTACCCTTTGAGATGCGCAACCTCGAATCGAAGGCAATGGAAAATTGCCCCTGGTTCGAAGGGGGGTGGGAGGCAACGGAAAGTTGCCCCTAGTTTGAATGGCGTCTCACGACGGCTTGTGGCAACGGAAAGTTGCCCCTTGTTTGGATGGTGCCGCAGCAGTCCGCAGACAGTCTTCATTGGCGGTGGTCGAACTCTCAGACACAGAGATGACGAAGACGGTCACAACACATATATGGACACAATCACCTTGAAGGGTGTTGGCCACTGGACTTTGGGATGAAATCGAAACCATTGCATAGACTGAGACGCTTATGAAAGCGTTGGGGGCTGGACTTCATGATGAAGTTGCCTACGTATCCCAAACATGGGAATCAAGCCTTACGTAGTTCCGGCTAAGGTCCACTCGGGTATTTTAACCTTCACTTTGTTTGGCTCTTACTTTTGCCAAGGCGCCCAATGCGGGTTTTCGACCTTGCGAGCTTCTTTCCATTTTCTTTTGTTCGTTTCTTTTTCTTTTTTCTCTTTTTTTCTCTTTTTTCTTCTTCTTTTTTTTTTCTTTTCTTTCTGTATTTTTCTTTTGCTCTAACTTTTGCCTGGGCCGCCCTTCCGGGTTTTCGACCCAGCGAGCCTCTCAAAGGGTAAAAAGTGTAGCAAGTCCATGCCAAATGGTTATTTAAATTGAAGCCTCTCTGTGTCTAGGAGAACGGCTGTTGCACTGATTTGCAGAAGAATCCATCAAGGTTGCTCTACGAGCTTCTTCCGACGAGATCTACTCCTTCTGATTCGGCTTTGGTGCCTCTTGCTCGAGGGCTGTTTCGAAACTGGCCACACGGGCCTCCATGGCGTTTGTCCGTTGAACCTTCTGAACGTTCTGAACGGGTTCAAACTCGGAAAACAAATAGGTTGAATCTTGAGGCTGAGAGCGATCCTAGGCTGCGCAATCTCAAGAGCGATTCCACACAGGTCTTCGCAGGGCCGCGTAAAACATTTGCTTTTGAAAGTTTTTAAGGAAGCGACGAATCGCTCGCGCCGAAGATAGTGTGGAACCAATCTGGATTAGGCCAGGGTCCTTCTCAGTACTCACGCCGACAAGCATGGCTTCATTCATAAAAAGGCTTAGCACGCCTTTCTTTCTCTCAAAATGATCAAAATTTTACAAAACCCGAGGAATTCCTTCCTCTTCGTTTTTATCACCGCAGTGTTCAAAAGTTTGTTTTTTTTTTGAAAAACTTAGGTTAATGCAATGAGTTTGGCACACAGGAGAGCAGGCGAGATGTACTGTCAGCCCATTCAAATTCTCTGGTCCTTATGCTGAAAGCAAGCATGAAGTTGAGATAGCATCAGCTGTTTCAATCGGTTCTGTTGGTGTAACTGGCCCCTCGGCAGGAACAGACTCAAAACAAAAACAGATAATAATTACAAAATAAAATGGTGTTCGAGGCAACAACCCTAGAATCACCAGGTACTATATACAACGGGGACTGACTCGATACAACCAGACAGACCCTTAAGCAAAAAAGACTGACTCAAGACAAAGAGACAGACTCAAAAACAAAAGACTGACTCGATATCCAAGCCAGGATTTACAAAACTCGGTTTCACCGATGCTCAAAAATGCGTGCCAGACGCTTCATCAAAAATGTACCAAATGTTGCCCGCAGGCGGTTCACTTTACATACTCGCAGTATCTGAGCCCTCGAAATCCAACAACTGAGTGGTGACGGGCTTGCCTGAGGTAGGTGGTAGGATAACCTTGTTATCAATCAAATCCTGCACTTCATGACGAAGACGGGAACACCCATCAGTACTGTGACCGGACTGTTGATGGTACGCGCAGTACAAGATAGCATCATGAGTGGCGGGGAGATTCTTCGGGAGTGGCCGGGACTCCAAAGGCTTAAGATGCCCATTCTTCACCAATATCAGCAATGCCCTAGACAAAGGCATGTAGAGGTCGTGAAAGACCCTGCGCCCTCGGGGCAGGTACTTTGCAGTTTGAGGATTCTTGCCAGATGCGCTGGCGAAAGGATCAGCTGGCGCTGCCTTGGCTTTCTGAACCTTTCCCGGTGTAGGGGTGGGAGCTACTGGAATTGTCTGGGCATGACGGGGCCCATCCCGGTTTTCTGCCTGGCTTGAACTGCCCTTGATCGGAGTGGGGAAAGCATCATCCACAGCTTTGGTCACCATTGCAGACGTTTGTTGCTTGTTCATCCCTCTGGCCTTCAGAGCCTCGACTGCCCACAGCAGTTGCTCAATGGGGTCGGCATCTATCTTTGCCTTGTCCTTTCCCCTGGCCTCAGCCTGATCGAGGGTCTGGGTTGGTGCTGGCATGTCGTGGCTATAGCCGGAAGCCACCTCTGGCTGGCTGAGCTCTATCACAATCCGCCCCAGTAGCGGGGGCTCCTGTGGTACAAAATTCCCGGCATACGGTGCCGCTGGCGGTGAAGCCGATATTCCATAGGCGAGGTCTGCCACAGACCTCTGGAGATCGCCTATCATCCCCATCGATTCAAATGTGGTGGGCTCACGAGCCTGGTATAACTGGGGAGCCCAGACTGGGTGCACAACGGGCATCCTGGGCGGGTGTGACATACTGATGCTGGCCTCACTCTGCGGAACAGTCCCCTGCTCCAATGCAGCCGTCATAACCACAATTTCTTCTGAACTTTGTGTTGCCATAAATCTTGCCTCAGCAAAGGGGAGACACTGGCTGTTCTGTATCAACTCTGCCACTCTCTGAACTGAAAGGAAAAACAGACAGCATTTCAGCCCAAACTGATCAAACACGGGTGTAGCCAGACAACTGTACCCTACTGCTGATCACTGTTCCCAAATTTCTGTTCCCAAAATACTGAATCTGATACCCGCGGATAACTGATTCCTGATAACTGATTCTCAACAATACTGATTCTGGCGCCTTCGGGCCCGATACTCAAACTCGCAAACTGGTATATGCGTTCCTGTAGAGATACACTCTAAAAGCACATAGCAAGTAAAAGAGAGCTCAATCACCCCTATGTTGGGGTAGGGTTTCCCTGTCCTATTTTGTCAGGAGCTAGGGTTTCACTACGCACACAGCGGTTTTGAATAACCTATCGGGTAAGCAACCTGTCCTAGCTTGGAATGGTCACTATGGATCCGAATATGCACTAGGTCGAATGGTCAAAAGGGGTGCCCCGGTAAAATCGGGGTTTGTGTTCCCATACTGTCAGAGCCCATAGCCGGTCAGCCTTATGGACATGCCTTGACAAGACAAGCCTCCGGCAAACCGTTCAGGAATGGCAGATGGCAAACACTGTGTTCCTAGGCGCACCAATGCACATGCAATGCAAAGAAACACATAAATGAGATCAAAACAGGATATCACGAGTTTGAGTCAAGCTCTCTAAGATCCCCAGCGGAGTCGCCAGAAACTGTAACAGGCGCCCGCGTGGGCCTCGTGCTACAGTTCGGACTCGATTTGTGTCACGGTTCTTAATCTGAACCAAAGAGTCCAAATCTGGCAAATCGTTTTGAGAAACAGATTTTTGAAAAAGTAGTGCCAAACATGGACTGCTTTGCCAGATACAGAGTCGCCACCTAAATATTTTTAAAATGGGGAAATTTAGGAAACCCTGACTCGGTGCCGAAGGCCACATGTCCGTCATCACCGGAGTTGTCTCGGCTCGGGAGCTTGGGTACGATCGGGGAAGGTCAGCTATGAGCACCCCCTTTCGCCCGGTCCGAAGACCGGCCTCTACTAACCGTGATATCCGTTTTTGAAAACTTTACGTGTTCTTAAACCAATTATTAGCTTAGAATTACTATGTTATGCGCACAGCAAACAAGTATAGACTAGATTGCCTAATTTGGAAATAAACATTGCATATCCGTTCGGTTTGAAAATGCTTTGGAATTTGCTACTCGCAAGTAGGCTAAAATACGGATTTCAACGAGTTTTTCCAACTCAAACAACCCAACCTTCACCCACAGGCATTCAAAACAGTTTAACACATAAGCATCTAGCCACATGTTAAGCATGCTGTCATGGCAACATTCACACTCATGCGATATGCTAAAACATTAAAATACTTACATAGTACTCCATGCCAAAACAAAGAACTTGTTAGCAAACATGCATGATCCAAGTCCATGTTAAGTGCCTAATGCATCGCATACAAAATGTTGCTAGAATAGGCTCGGCTATCCTAAACATGTCATGTGAAAATGCACAATTATCACGTATTCAGTTTGGGAATTAAAGTATTGATGCAGTTAGCGTGATGTACCGAGCCTAATGCATGCAATACAAATGCATGAATGCACGCATGCATAGCATGAGGTATGCTAATTTAAACGTGTCCTAATACTAACCATTAAAGCGGGTAAGTAAAAGGGAAGAAAGAAGTGAGGTTGGAAGACATACACACCACCCACGCACACTTATTACAGATTTGCCCTCACTCGCAGGGACCGAATAAATATTACAAATTAATTAACTACGCAAGCTAATTAATATTACAAATTAACTAATTTAATTAACAAATTAAATAGACTAATTAAAACAGGAAAACGCCTCGGGAAGCGCGCCGCCATGCGTAAGCTGCCTCTGTTTTCCTCCCTTTCCTCCTCTGGAGGCTGTCAAAACCTCTGGACTGCATCCTTGGACAGAGGGGATCACCACCGGCTGAATGAAACTTCCACCGGCACTGGTATGTGTCCATCGGCACAAAATTGAGTCTGTCGGCAGAGAAAAGGTTGCCGGCCGGCACCTTACACTGCCGGTCGGCAAAGAAAGTCTGCTGGACCTGCAACTCACAGCAACAGAGGGCAAAACAAGGCATGGCAGCATATTTCAAGGCATGTATGCATCAACCATGTCTCTTATCATTGTGATGACTCAAAGGGACATGTGCCTCGATTCTCGGACCACCAATCACGCATTTCTATGCATGATGGCCCAAAGAACCAAGTATGCAACTTTGATTTCAAATGCATGCAAACCAATCAAACAAATTAGGCCTAATTCCTATTACCATTTCAAGGAACAAGGCATGCATGCAAGATGCAATGCAACCTAGGCATACAAGCTAGGAATGCAACATGGCATGGCAATTAACTTATGCAAGCATACAAGCATGCATATGGCAATACAAATGAGTGCAAAGATGGACTTAAACATGAATTAGGCGACTCTAAAATAGGCCTAAAACAGTAGCCATTGTGCTAAAAGGTGAGGGCTAAATGGCATGCACACACACATGCACATAAGGACCAACACTTAAACACAAAACGAGCAACATTCAAGCACACTTGAAAGGAGGAATCATGTACTAATTAGCATGCAACATGAGCCCTAAAATCATGTTATAAAATGATGCCAAATCAAGTTATAAATCAAGCCAAAACATGCAACGAGTAGTCCAAGTGTTCAAAGCAAATCAATAAGGCATTGAACTACACTTAACATGACCAAACATGGCATGCATTAAACAACTAAAAACAGATTTTTAGCATGTTAAAACAAGGCCAAAGGACTCCTTAGATGGCATCTAAGTGGCCCAAATTCAAAGGCATGCAAAGGCATCAAAACATGGAGCACGCAACACATGCTTTCAAAGCATTAAAGAGGCATGCAAGGCATTCAAACAAGCATGGAAATGGGACTGAAATAGCATGTAGGATGATTCCAAATCACCAAAACAATGCAAAGATGGCATGCTACACATGCACATACTCAAGGCCAACAAGCCCAAATACAAAGGAGCTATATAATGCATGCAAAGATCAACCCAAACGATTATGGACAGAGCTAAAACATGGCAAAATAAGCACATAATCTTCACAAGACTAAGCCAAAAACATGCTCCAACAAAGGCTAACAACCTAAGGCACATTAAGGCATAAACAAGGCTTTACATGGCAACTATGCTAAACATGCATGGAGTTCCAAAACCAACTTTAAATCATGTTATATCATGGATATATAAGCATGAAAAACAAACCAAACATGCTCAACACACACTCAAGCATAGGCTTCCTTAAGAGGCCAAAGTATGCCCTTTTCAAGGACAACAAGGAGAGGGGGTGGCCCTCTCCTTCTTAGGACTTCAAAGCATCATCTTCACCACTGAAATCCCTCAAGATTTCAGTGGTGAAGAGACCTCAACACCAAAATCCCGGAGCTAGCACAAAATGGCTCAAAATGAGGCCTTTTGAGGCCTAAGGGTGGCCAACACCCCTCAAACAACAAAACACTCTTAATAAGCAATAAAGAGGGCTTAAAAATAGAACTTTTTTATGTTATACAATAATCACAAAAACAGCTCTAAGACTAGTAGAAAATTGATGCAAAAATGGGGAAAAAAAGGACTAGAATCTCACCCTTGATGCCTTCTTCAACAATGGTGCTCCAATGGCCTCTTTGAGCTTGAATCCAACACCAAAGCTTCAAAACACACTCTTTAGAACCTCAGCTCCAAGAGGAAGGTGAAACACTAGGTGTTTGTGTGCAATAGTAAGGCACAAAACACCTAGTGAACAAAATGGGAGGAAAAGAGAGATAGGTGAGTGTATCTAACCCTAACCCTAGGAAAAACCAGAGCTCTCCTCTGTCTTCTCTCCTCCAAAAATGTCTAAAACTCTCCTCTTTGCCTTAGAGAGAGCTTCTCCCTATATGCCTCTTGTAAAGCTTACAAGACAAGCTTTGCAAGAGGGAGATCTCTCCATACACGTGTATGGAGGGGAGCAAAAGCCATACAGCTGTCCAAAAATATCTGCAAAAGCAGATGAACAGCAATCGGCCGGCAAAAAATGCCATCTTGGCCAAAAAGAGTGCCGACCGGCACAAAAGAGTGCTGACCGGCAATAAAGAGTGCCGGCCGGCAAACTATATTGCCGGTGGCAGCAAAAACCAGCCGGTGGCATCTAGCCAATGCCGGTGGTGGGTGGGGATGGTCTACAAGCCTCACCCTGCCTTTCCAAGGCAAAACACAAGTGTTTGGTGCAAAACCAGACACTAAACGGTCGAGTTCGGAGATCCTGAGGCAAGGCATGCGAGCCGAGGCTTCCGGGAACTCCAAACGAACACAAACATGGATAATCACCGAGTTTTCAAACGGTGACGTCCAAGTCTTGAGGACAGTCAAAAATGGGGTGTCTACAGTTGCCCCTCTTTGACAGAACTCGAAAGTCATAACAATGACGGGAGTGAATGTCAAAGCCCAGAGACGACCCATTTTTGACAAGGCCGAAGACTCAGACAAACATACTAGACAAATAAGGTATGCGCCCGGAGGCAGGGGCAAAATGTAAGACAATGCACATAGTCGAGCATAACTTATGATCATGCAAAGAAAGCTGTAATGAAGCAAACATGCGACAATTTTAAGCTAGCGTACCAAACTACACTACAATGCAGAAAGGATGTAAGAGAATTATGAAATTCTCAATGCGTCTCACTCGGGAGATACAATACCTGTGCGGCTCGTCTGGTTGCACCAGCTGCAAATGAACCGTACATACAATATCGTGCCTGAAAAGAAAACAAACTTAACAGGTACAATATTGTTAGCAACATGCACAATAGCATACTCGAAATGCGTGACAGCGCAAAGCAAGTGGGGGGGCATAACAGTGCTGTGAAAATACAAACATGTAAGTGGAGCATGAGGTCTACGCAGGCAACGAAATTGATCATAAGTATGCGATCTACGCAGATAATGAAGTTTAACAAACATGCGGTCTACGCAATCAAAGCATGCGGTCTACGCCGGTAATGAAATTGATAATGCGGTCTACGCAATCAAGACATGCGGTCTACGCAGGTAATGAGATTTGAATAAGCATGCGGTCTACGCAGTCAAAACATGCGGTTTACGCAAGTAATGAAATCGATAAATCATGCAGTCTATGCAATCAAAACATGCGGTCTACGCAGGTAATGAAATTAAACATGCGGTCTACGCCATCAAAACATGCGGTCTACGCAGGTATTGAAATCAAACATGCGGTCTACGCCATCAAAACATGCGGTCTACGCAGGTATTGGAATTAAACACGCGGTCTACGCCATCAAAACATGCGATCTACGCAGGTAATGAAATTTAAACATGCGGTCTACGCAAGTAAAACATGCGGTCTACGCAGGTAATGAAAATATCAATGCGGTCTACGCCATCAAAACATGCGGTCTACGCAAGTAATGAAGTTAAGCATGCGGTCTACGCAAGCAAAAAAAATTAACGTGCGGTCTACGCAAGTAAAGAATGAACATGCGGTCTACGCAAATAAAGAATTAACATGCGGTCTACGCAAGTAAAGAAATTGAACAATTATGCGGTCTACGCGAGCAATACATGCGGTCTACGCAAGTAAAGAAATTGAACAATAAATAAGGCGGTCTACGCAAGTGATACATGCGGTCTACGCAAGTAAAGAATTGACATGCGGTCTACGCAAGTAAAGAATTAACATGCGGTCTACGCAAGTAAAGAATTGATATGCGGTCTACGCAAGTAAAGTAATTAACATGCGGTCTACGCAAGTAAAGAATAGATTACAAACATGCGGTCTACGCAGGTAAAGTAATTAGATACGCAAAACCGCGCAACGGAATGCAATGCACAAAACAGTGCGACGATTTGAAATGCACAAAATAGTGCGACGCGCAGAACAGCGCGAGGTTTGAAATGCACAAAACAGTGCGACGATTTGAAATGCACAAAACAGTGCGACGCGCAGAACAGCGCGAGGTTTGAAATGCACAAAACAGTGCGATGCGCAGAACAGCGCGAGGTTTGAAATGCACAAAACAGTGCAATGCGCAGTACAGCGCGAGGTTTGAAATGCACAAAACAGTGCGATGCCAAGTGTGACATGCATGCCACACGGAATGTAAATGGACTTAAATGCGCGACAACGCACGTATTCCGGAATGCATGACAATGCATGGAATGGAAATGCAATGATGATGCATGAGAAATGTGCACGACAATGCAAAGGGGTGCGTGTTGCAACGCATGTAACACGTGCATAACAATGCAAATGTGTGGCGCACGACAGTGCGATGTAATGCGTCGAAGTGGTGTGATGAACTTGTGCAACACACATGGGGTAACTTTTGAATTCAAAAGGATACAAAAAGGAACACCTTGTACGAATTCGAGTGCCACGCACTGGAGACACGGCCCGCGGTCAGAACGGACGCCGGTTGAGCGTCGGAGATGCACTTTCTTGCACTTTCTTGAGCTATGAAGACCATGAACTTCTCATATGGCCTAAACAAGGCTGTGGGAACCCCACCGGCCGAAAGATGAGGCCACCGGCTGGCCATCGGCACAAAAACAATTCCATCGGCACAAAAAAGTGCCGGCCGGCACAAAACATTGCCGACCGGCAAACAGTTGCTAGTGCGGGGCAGTTTTGTCTTTTCACCTCGGGTGTTATAAAATAGGGCTTCATGCCCTATTTTCTCATTCTCCTCACGCCGAAAACCCTTGCTCTCTCTCTCTAGAGTGCTTCTCTCTCATTTTTCGCCCGTTTCTTCGCGTTCTACGCTCGTTTCGTCGTCGGATTCGCGATCCTCTTCGCGTTTCGGACATTTTCCACCGATCACATTCTCGTTTTGGTGCCTCGTTCGGCGTTCTCGCCTTTTCGGGGTTTGTTCCCCTCACTTTCCTCTTCATTTCCGTGCCTCTTCACATTCCGGCCTTCCCGGCCATTTCCGACCCTCTCGGGAGTTGACTTTTCAGTTGACTCTTCGCATTCCGGCTAGGTTTTCCCTTTTCCGGCCATTTTCACACTATTCTCTTCATGGCGGACGACATTCCACGTGGCGGGACTCCCCCGGACCACGAGATGGATCCCGGGGTCGAGCTCTTACCACTGAGCGAGCGCCCGTTCGACCCGGCGACCTACCGGCCGGCGATCCACGTTCTGCCCCCAGACGGCCTGCGTCAGTTCCGGAGCTTTGAGAGGTACGCGGCGCCTGAGCTACTACTACGCGAGCCTACCTGCCACCTTTCATTCGGCACTTCCGAGGTAATTCTCTTCTTTCTGCTTTACTTTCTGCAATGTAGGATACAAAACTGCCATAGTTAGTTGTATTCTCTAATTACTGAAATCTGATATGCCGTAGACCGTAGTTGACTGTAAACATACATACAACTGATATCTGCTTGAGACTGACACATGCACACACACTGCACTAGCCCTGAATCACCCAAACACACGGCACACACTGTATTCTACTACACACACACTGGTACCCAGTATTTGTCTGAATCTGACAAACTTGCATACATGCCATATCTGTCTTTTCAAAACTGCATTTTGAATGTTGTCTTGCAATTGTTGTTTTCTGTTTGCAGGAGGGTTCCCATACCATTCGCGGGTATGGAAATACTGGTGCACGGGAGTGGTATGATGAGCTCCCTGATGCGGTCCAGCGCATCGTGGACCGAGCGGGCTTCGGTACCTTCTGCCGAGGGCTCTCCAGGTTGTCGACATGCAGGCCTCTTCTCGCCGCTTTGGCGGAGAGGTGGTGGGACACCACCGATTCTTTCCACTTTTCTGCTGCAGGGGACATGACGATGACCCCTTATGACTTCTCGATGCTCACAGGCATCGGGGTAGGGGGGGATCCGATCCCCTTCGACACCGACATGGATGAGTGGACCGCCGCTCAGGTCCATTTTCTGGGGGAGGCCCCACCACTAGCTCGTCCAGGCTTCGTGCGGTACTCCTGGTTCGAGACACAGTTTCGGGTCCAGCCTGCTTTGGAGGAGGTGCAGATGACCCCAGAGGACGAGGAGAGGTATGCTCGCGGCTTCCTCATGTTCCTGTTCGAGACTACCATCTTCGCCTACCGGGCGAACACCGTGCCTCTCTGCCTTCTCAGCGCACTGGTGGACGTCCGGGATATCTTGCACTACGATTGGGGCGGCGCTGCTCTGGCCACCCTGTACGGATATATGAGCTCGGCTTCTCGTGGCAGCGGCCAGCTACTTGGAGGTTACTGGCGGGCTTGGGAGGTACATTCCTTCTCCGCTTTTCATTTCTGTCCGATATTCTCTGTACTCTGTACACTGCACACACTGCGGTCTGCTTTACACTCACTGTATACTGTACAGACGGCACACATATACATTCTGCTTTACACATACTGTACACTGCTCACACTGTGCACTGCACACAATACACGGCTCAACACACGGCTCTGCCATTTCTGCTTTATTCTGTATATCCTGCTTTCTCTGATGGTCATACTGACATCTGTTTTGCAGCTGTGGGTTTACGCCTACTTCCCTAGGCTTGCACCTGTGCCAGTTGCGGAGCCTCCTCCGGCTGTCCCGTTCTCGAGTCGCTTCGACGGGAGATGCACCCGGCGACCACGGGAGACGGTCGGCTTCTTCCGCCGATATTTTGACACCATCACCCCGGCCGAGGTATGTTTTATTTTCAGTTCATTTAGCTTCGCTTTCCCACTGCATGTTTCAATAACAGTAGATAACAAACTGTCTATTACTTTCAGATCACATGGCGGCCATGGGCTTCGCTGCCGTCGGCGATGCGGGGTCGGTTCCCTGGTGCCGAGGAGACCTCGCGTTTCCGGATTTTGCTTGAGGGCCCGGTCTGTCGGGCTTGGTACCTGGGGGAGCGTTTTCTACGCCAGACCCGTGGGTTACCTGAGCAGATAGTCCCGGCTCACCCTCCTGCAGAGATGAGGGAGACCGAGGGGCTGACCCCTGAGCAGCTGGATGATTACTCCATCGGCTGGGAGGAGGCCGGCTTCCGAGGCACCGGCGACTATCAGGAGTACGTGCAGACGTACCTGATGCGCCCCCTGAGTGGTCGTCGAGCAGAGGGAGCCAGGCCTGTAGCATCGGCGGCTGGGGCCGGAGCGGGAGCAGGGGCTGGATCTTCGAGGAGGGCCCGGGTCCGTGGCAGGGGCGGAGTGCAGGGAGGACGAGGAGCTGGCTGGCCTGCCCTGCCTGCTGTGCTGACTTTCCAGGGGCAGGGTGGGTCGACCTATCAGATCCCCTTCGCCCCTCCACCGGCTGGTCATGAGTTCATTGACATCCCCGACCTTCCGCCGGTATGTATCACTGCACTTCGTACAGTTATTTCAGTTTACTTGATATTCCACAGAATACTAATGCATCTGATACCTTTGCAGGCTTCTTCTGAGTACACCCGTCAGTCGTTGGCGATGAATGCCTCGATGATGGGGATGCTCCAGCGGACATTTGACCTTCTAGCCGTCTACAGCATACCGGTATGTCCTTCTGACACTGGCCTCAAACCATTCATACACTGCTTTACATAATCTGACGCACGGCACAACACCTGATACACTGATCTCACAGTATCTGACACATTGCATACACTGCATTCTGCACCGTACTCTGTACTGATAAACTGCTCACGGCATTCTTACCCTGTACTCACATTCTGCATTCTGCACCGTTAAACTGCTCACGACATTCATACTGTACTCTGCATTGCATTCTGCACTGTTAAACTGTTCACGGCATTCATACTGTACTCGCACACTGCATTCTGCATTGTTAAACTGTTCACGGTGTACTGATGCATTTCCCTTTTTGTGTACTATTTCAGCCTCCTTTCCAGATTCCCATGGCAGGAGGTGCTCCAGCTAGACCTTCTGTCCCTGCTCGGGGGAGAGATGAGGAGGGCCGAATATTTCCCCGTACCAGGGGAGGGCGTACTCACGTCAGGAGTAGCTCGCGAGCTCCAGTCCCGGACGACGACGACGAGGAGGAGTCAGAGGCGGAGGCAGGGTCATCGGAGGAGGAGACCGGAGACGGTTCTAGCTCGGGCTCTGACGACGACACTGACGATGCTCCTGGACCTTCGTCCAGGAAGAGGACCAGGACGGACTGACGGCCCTCGGAGTGATCGACACAGATGCAGATTTTTGTTATCTTTTCTTTTTTCTTGTACTTTTCTTTTTATTGGTAGATAGATTACCTTGTACTGCCGCAGGCAGATTTTTGTTTCCAAAACTTGTACGCTTGAAAAGCTAAGTAAATGAAACAGACTTTTTATCTGAAAAAGTGTTTACATTTACACATTTCATGCATTGCATCGCATCTCATCATGTTACACCTCAATGTAAATGGAATTGATTGGTTGTCTGGAAATTGAACACTTGCACTGTAATAATCAGATAACTAAACTGCCAACCGCAAAATAACCCAAGCAACCCACTGCCTGATTCTGGACACACAGCCCTTACTCTGTTGGGGATTAATCTGCACACAGCCCATAACACAGCATTCGATTCATTCTGCACACAGCAATTCTCAAACAAACAGCCCAATCTGACAGGACGGACCTCAAAGATGGAACCGGTTGGAGTCGAGACACGTTCAAATGTAGAGAATGGCACAGCATTCTGAGCATAAGCGATTTTTGAAATCGAATGAGGGTTTTTCAAACCGGGATGTCGAGTCTACAACTGAACACAGCGGGGAGGACTCAAACAAAGAGGTACACGACCTAAACACAACGAGGCACACTCGGGAGAGACTCAAAACAAAAGACGAGACCGTCAAATGAAAGAGACACAACACACAGACGCGTAAATGAAGATGGGAGACCTCGGACCACGAGGAGCCAGTTCAATCTGGGTATTGTTTCCCACCCTTTCTGATTTGTGATCCTCACATCACTCGACTCTCAAGCTCGGATTTTCTCTCAAAACCCTTTTCCTCACTTTTCTCTCAACTTACACCTCTCTATTCTTCAATCTCTCATTTTTCATCCCTCCCCGGGGTGATTGATGGATGAATAGGAAGTTGTGGGTTCATGCTCGATGCCGTTAGCTTACAGCTATTTCTTCTGGTGGGCAGCGCGCTCTTCTGGCAAGTACGTCGGTGACGGGGGAAAGACAGAACGCCTGGCTCAACTGTGCCCCTAGTTCATCATTTTAACCATTCTTTCGTTTTTTCTTTCTACTAAAAACGGTTTTGATCAAAACGAGAGTCGGATTAACGTACTTGTTCAATTCCTGATTTGAAAAGCATGCAAGTCAGGCCGCAAGCACTGAAAATTTTCCTTTTTGGGTCCAAGACAATGGTCCGGTTTTGGAAAATGAAATAGTTTTCGAGAAAATAGTCAACCTCAGTAAAAATTTTCAAAAACTATTTTTCAAACAGCTGATGCTTGACAAGCATGGAGCTTACCCTTTGAGATGCGCAACCTCGGATCGAAGGCAATGGAAAATTGCCCCTGGTTCGAAGGGGGGTGGGAGGAAACGGAAAGTTGCCCCTAGTTTGAATGGCGTCTCACGACGGCTTGTGGCAACGGAAAGTTGCCCCTTGTTTGGATGGTGCCGCAGCAGTCCGCAGACAGTCTTCATTGGCGGTGGTCGAACTCTCAGACACAGAGATGACGAAGACGGTCACAACACATATATGGACACAATCACCTTGAAGGGTGTTGGCCACTGGACTTTGGGATGAAATCGAAACCATTGCATAGACTGAGACGCTTATGAAAGCGTTGGGGGCTGGACTTCATGATGAAGTTGCCTACGTATCCCAAACATGGGAATCAAGCCTTACGTAGTTCCGGCTAAGGTCCACTCGGGTATTTTAACCTTCACTTTGTTTGGCTCTTACTTTTGCCAAGGCGCCCAATGCGGGTTTTCGACCTTGCGAGCTTCTTTCCATTTTCTTTTGTTCGTTTCTTTTTCTTTTTTCTCTTTTTTTCTCTTTTTTCTTCTTCTTTTTTTTTTTCTTTTCTTTCTGTATTTTTCTTTTGCTCTAACTTTTGCCTGGGCCGCCCTTCCGGGTTTTCGACCCAGCGAGCCTCTCAAAGGGTAAAAAGTGTAGCAAGTCCATGCCAAATGGTTATTTAAATTGAAGCCTCTCTGTGTCTAGGAGAACGGCTGTTGCACTGATTTGCAGAAGAATCCATCAAGGTTGCTCTACGAGCTTCTTCCGACGAGATCTACTCCTTCTGATTCGGCTTTGGTGCCTCTTGCTCGAGGGCTGTTTCGAAACTGGCCACACGGGCCTCCATGGCGTTTGTCCGTTGAACCTTCTGAACGTTCTGAACGGGTTCAAACTCGGAAAACAAATAGGTTGAATCTTGAGGCTGAGAGCGATCCTAGGCTGCGCAATCTCAAGAGCGATTCCACACAGGTCTTCGCAGGGCCGCGTAAAACATTTGCTTTTGAAAGTTTTTAAGGAAGCGACGAATCGCTCGCGCCGAAGATAGTGTGGAACCAATCTGGATTAGGCCAGGGTCCTTCTCAGTACTCACGCCGACAAGCATGGCTTCATTCATAAAAAGGCTTAGCACGCCTTTCTTTCTCTCAAAATGATCAAAATTTTACAAAACCCGAGGAATTCCTTCCTCTTCGTTTTTATCACCGCAGTGTTCAAAAGTTTGTTTTTTTTTTGAAAAACTTAGGTTAATGCAATGAGTTTGGCACACAGGAGAGCAGGCGAGATGTACTGTCAGCCCATTCAAATTCTCTGGTCCTTATGCTGAAAGCAAGCATGAAGTTGAGATAGCAACAGCTGTTTCAATCGGTTCTGTTGGTGCAACTGGCCCCTCGGCAGGAACAGACTCAAAACAAAAACAGATAATAATTACAAAATAAAATGGTGTTCGAGGCAACAACCCTAGAATCACCAGGTACTATATACAACGGGGACTGACTCGATACAACCAGACAGACCCTTAAGCAAAAAAGACTGACTCAAGACAAAGAGACAGACTCAAAAACAAAAGACTGACTCGATA
Organism: Camellia sinensis; assembly: GCF_055761805.1. NCBI lineage: Eukaryota > Viridiplantae > Streptophyta > Magnoliopsida > Ericales > Theaceae > Camellia > Camellia sinensis. The sequence continues at coordinate 155,445,942 of NC_138970.1, forward strand.
TCCAAGCCAGGATTTACAAAACTCGGTTTCACCGATGCTCAAAAATGCGTGCCAGACGCTTCATCAAAAATGTACCAAATGTTGCCCGCAGGCGGTTCACTTTACATACTCGCAGTATCTGAGCCCTCGAAATCCAACAACTGAGTGGTGACGGGCTTGCCTGAGGTAGGTGGTAGGATAACCTTGTTATCAATCAAATCCTGCACTTCATGACGAAGACGGGAACACCCATCAGTACTGTGACCGGACTGTTGATGGTACGCGCAGTACAAGATAGCATCATGAGTGGCGGGGAGATTCTTCGGGAGTGGCCGGGACTCCAAAGGCTTAAGATGCCCATTCTTCGCCAATATCAGCAATGCCCTAGACAAAGGCATGTGGAGGTCGTGAAAGACCCTGCGCCCTCGGGGCAGGTACTTTGCAGTTTGAGGATTCTTGCCAGATGCGCTGGCGAAAGGATCAGCTGGCGCTGCCTTGGCTTTCTGAACCTTTCCCGGTGTAGGGGTGGGAGCTACTGGAATTGTCTGGGCATGACGGGGCCCATCCCGATTTTCTGCCTGGCTTGAACTGCCTTTGATCGGAGTGGGGAAAGCATCATCCACAGCTTTGGTCACCATTGCAGACGTTTGTTGCTTGTTCATCCCTCTGGCCTTCAGAGCCTCGACTGCCCACAGCAGTTGCTCAATGGGGTCGGCATCTATCTTTGCCTTGTCCTTTCCCCTGGCCTCAGCCTGATCGAGGGTCTGGGTTAGTGCTGGCATGTCGTGGCTATAGCCGGAAGCCACCTCTGGCTGGCTGAGCTCTATCACAATCCGCCCCAGTAGCGGGGGCTCCTGTGGTACAAAATTCCCGACATACGGTGCCGCTGGCGGTGAAGCCGATATTCCATAGGCGAGGTCTGCCACAGACCTCTGGAGATCGCCTATCATCCCCATCAATTCAAATGTGGTGGGCTCACGAGCCTGGTATAACTGGGGAGCCCAGACTGGGTGCACAACGGGCATCCTGGGCGGGTGTGACATACTGATGCTGGCCTCACTCTGCGGAACAGTCCCCTGCTCCAATGCAGCCGTCATAACCACAATTTCTTCTGAACTTTGTGTCGCCATAAATCTTGCCTCAGCAAAGGGGAGACACTGGCTGTTCTGTATCAACTCTGCCACTCTCTGAACTGAAAGGAAAAACAGACAGCATTTCAGCCCAAACTGATCAAACACGGGTGTAGCCAGACAACTGTACCCTACTGCTGATCACTGTTCCCAAATTTCTGTTCCCAAAATACTGAATCTGATACCCGCGGATAACTGATTCCTGATAACTGATTCTCAACAATACTGATTCTGGCGCCTTCGGGCCCGATACTCAAACTCGCAAACTGGTATATGCGTTCCTGTAGAGATACACTCTAAAAGCACATAGCAAGTAAAAGAGAGCTCAATCACCCCTATGTTGGTGTAGGGTTTCCCTGTCCTATTTTGTCAGGAGCTAGGGTTTCACTACGCACACAGCGGTTTCGAATAACCTATCGGGTAAGCAACCTGTCCTAGCTTGGAATGGTCACTATGGATCCGAATATGCACTAGGTCGAATGGTCAAAAGGGGTGCCCCGGTAAAACCGGGGTTTGTGTTCCCATACTGTCAGAGCCCATAGCCGGTCAGCCTTATGGACATGCCTTGACAAGACAAGCCTCCGGCAAACCGTTCAGGAATGGCAGATGGCAAACACTGTGTTCCTAGGCGCACCAATGCACATGCAATGCAAAGAAACACATAAATGAGATCAAAACAGGATATCACGAGTTTGAGTCAAGCTCTCTAAGATCCCCAGCGGAGTTGCCAGAAACTGTAACAGGCGCCCGCGTGGGCCTCGTGCTACAGTTCGGACTCGATTTGTGTCACGGTTCTTAATCTGAACCAAAGAGTCCAAATCTGGCAAATCGTTTTGAGAAACAGATTTTTGAAAAAGTAGTGCCAAACATGGACTGCTTTGCCAGATACAGAGTCGCCACCTAAATATTTTTAAAATGGGGAAATTTAGGAAACCCTGACTCGGTGCCGAAGGCCACATGTCCGTCATCACCGGAGTTGTCTCGGCTCGGGAGCTTGGGTACGATCGGGGAAGGTCAGCTATGAGCACCCCCTTTCGCCCGGTCCGAAGACCAGCCTCTACTAACCGTGATATCCGTTTTTGAAAACTTTACGTGTTCTTAAACCAATTATTAGCTTAGAATTACTATGTTATGCGCACAGCAAACAAGTATAGACTAGATTGCCTAATTTGGAAATAAACATTGCATATCCGTTCGGTTTGAAAATGCTTTGGAATTTGCTACTCGCAAGTAGGCTAAAATACGGATTTCAACGAGTTTTTCCAACTCAAACAACCCAACCTTCACCCACAGGCATTCAAAACAGTTTAACACATAAGCATCTAGCCACATGTTAAGCATGCTGTCATGGCAACATTCACACTCATGCGATATGCTAAAACATTAAAATACTTACATAGTACTCCATGCCAAAACAAAGAACTTGTTAGCAAACATGCATGATCCAAGTCCATGTTAAGTGCCTAATGCATCGCATACAAAATGTTGCTAGAATAGGCTCGGCTATCCTAAACATGTCATGTGAAAATGCACAATTATCACGTATTCAGTTTGGGAATTAAAGTATTGATGCAGTTAGCGTGATGTACCGAGCCTAATGCATGCAATACAAATGCATGAATGCACGCATGCATAGCATGAGGTATGCTAATTTAAACGTGTCCTAATACTAACCATTAAAGCGGGTAAGTAAAAGGGAAGAAAGAAGTGAGGTTGGAAGACATACACACCACCCACGCACACTTATTACAGATTTGCCCTCACTCGCAGGGACCGAATAAATATTACAAATTAATTAACTACGCAAGCTAATTAATATTACAAATTAACTAATTTAATTAACAAATTAAATAGACTAATTAAAACAGGAAAACGCCTCGGGAAGCGCGTCGCCATGCGTAAGCTGCCTCTGTTTTCCTCCCTTTCCTCCTCTGGAGGCTGTCAAAACCTCTGGACTGCATCCTTGGACAGAGGGGATCACCACCGGCTGAATGAAACTTCCACCGGCACTGGTATGTGTCCATCGGCACAAAATTGAGTCTGTCGGCAGAGAAAAGGTTGCCGGCCGGCACCTTACACTGCCGGTCGGCAAAGAAAGTCTGCTGGACCTGCAACTCACAGCAACAGAGGGCAAAACAAGGCATGGCAGCATATTTCAAGGCATGTATGCATCAACCATGTCTCTTATCATTGTGATGACTCAAAGGGACATGTGCCTCGATTCTCGGACCACCAATCACGCATTTCTATGCATGATGGCCCAAAGAACCAAGTATGCAACTTTGATTTCAAATGCATGCAAACCAATCAAACAAATTAGGCCTAATTCCTATTACCATTTCAAGGAACAAGGCATGCATGCAAGATGCAATGCAACCTAGGCATACAAGCTAGGAATGCAACATGGCATGGCAATTAACTTATGCAAGCATACAAGCATGCATATGGCAATACAAATGAGTGCAAAGATGGACTTAAACATGAATTAGGCGACTCTAAAATAGGCCTAAAACAGTAGCCATTGTGCTAAAAGGTGAGGGCTAAATGGCATGCACACACACATGCACATAAGGACCAACACTTAAACACAAAACGAGCAACATTCAAGCACACTTGAAAGGAGGAATCATGTACTAATTAGCATGCAACATGAGCCCTAAAATCATGTTATAAAATGATGCCAAATCAAGTTATAAATCAAGCCAAAACATGCAACGAGTAGTCCAAGTGTTCAAAGCAAATCAATAAGGCATTGAACTACACTTAACATGACCAAACATGGCATGCATTAAACAACTAAAAACAGATTTTTAGCATGTTAAAACAAGGCCAAAGGACTCCTTAGATGGCATCTAAGTGGCCCAAATTCAAAGGCATGCAAAGGCATCAAAACATGGAGCACGCAACACATGCTTTCAAAGCATTAAAGAGGCATGCAAGGCATTCAAACAAGCATGGAAATGGGACTGAAATAGCATGTAGGATGATTCCAAATCACCAAAACAATGCAAAGATGGCATGCTACACATGCACATACTCAAGGCCAACAAGCCCAAATACAAAGGAGCTATATAATGCATGCAAAGATCAACCCAAACGATTATGGACAGAGCTAAAACATGGCAAAATAAGCACATAATCTTCACAAGACTAAGCCAAAAACATGCTCCAACAAAGGCTAACAACCTAAGGCGCATTAAGGCATAAACAACGCTTTACATGGCAACTATGCTAAACATGCATGGAGTTCCAAAACCAACTTTAAATCATGTTATATCATGGATATATAAGCATGAAAAACAAACCAAACATGCTCAACACACACTCAAGCATAGGCTTCCTTAAGAGGCCAAAGTATGCCCTTTTCAAGGACAACAAGGAGAGGGGGTGGCCCTCTCCTTCTTAGGACTTCAAAGCATCATCTTCACCACTGAAATCCCTCAAGATTTCAGTGGTGAAGAGACCTCAACACCAAAATCCCGGAGCTAGCACAAAATGGCTCAAAATGAGGCCTTTTGAGGCCTAAGGGTGGCCAACACCCCTCAAACAACAAAACACTCTTAATAAGCAATAAAGAGGGCTTAAAAATAGAACTTTTTTATGTTATACAATAATCACAAAAATAGCTCTAAGACTAGTAGAAAATTGATGCAAAAATGGGGAAAAAAAGGACTAGAATCTCACCCTTGATGCCTTCTTCAACAATGGTGCACCAATGGCCTCTTTGAGCTTGAATCCAACACCAAAGCTTCAAAACACACTCTTTAGAACCTCAGCTCCAAGAGGAAGGTGAAACACTAGGTGTTTGTGTGCAATAATAAGGCACAAAACACCTAGTGAACAAAATGGGAGGAAAAGAGAGATATGTGAGTGTATCTAACCCTAACCCTAACCCTAGGAAAAACCAGAGCTCTCCTCTGTCTTCTCTCATCCAAAAATGTCTAAAACTCTCCTCTTTGCCTTAGAGAGAGCTTCTCCCTATATGCCTCTTGTAAAGCTTACAAGACAAGCTTTGCAAGAGGGAGATCCCTCCATACACATGTATGGAGGGGAGCAAAAGCCATACAACTGTCCAAAAATATCTGCAAAAGCAGATGAACAGCAATCGGCCGGCAAAAAATGCCATCTTGGCCAAAAAGAGTGCCAACCGGCACAAAAGAGTGCTGACCGGCAATAAAGAGTGCCGGCCGGCAAACTATATTGCCGGTGGCAGCAAAAACCAGCCGGTGGCATCTAGCCAATGCCGGTGGTGGGTGGGGATGGTCTACAAGCCTCACCCTGCCTTTCCAAGGCAAAACACAAGTGTTTGGTGCAAAACCAGACACTAAACGGTCGAGTTCGGAGATCCTGAGGCAAGGCATGCGAGCCGAGGCTTCCGGGAACTCCAAACGAACACAAACATGGATAATCACTGAGTGTTCAAACGGCGACGTCCAAGTCTTGAGGACGGTCAAAAATGGGGTGTCTACACGAATGTAAGTTTTAAGCCCACTTTGTTGAGTGGCAAATTCACAAACTTTAAGCCCACTTTGTTAAGTGGCAAATTCAAACCCTTTTCGCAAAACAAACATGAATTGAATTGTTCTAACTTGAGCAAACTAGTCTATATTTGCTTGTGCGCATCACATAGTAAGCTAGCCTAGTAACCGGAACAAGAGCACATAATATAAATAAAAATCATATCATGATTAGTAGAGGCCGATCTTTGATTAGGTGAGTGGGGGTGCTCAATTCATGACCCTCCCCCCTGGTACCTAAGTTCCCGAGCCGAGGCAACTTTGGTGATGACGAACATGTGGCCTTTGGCATGATTTATGGGTTTCCTAAATTTTTTCAAAAATAAAATATTTAGGTGGTGACTCTATATCTGGAAAAACAGTTCAATTTTGGCATTTTTGATTCAAAATCAATTTTCCAAAATGATTTGCTGGATTTGGACCCTTTGGTGTTTATCAATTTCATATTGCACTTGTGAGATTAGATTTAGAACTGTAGGGCTTCGTTTCGAGTTTCTGAGAGGGGGCGCAGAAAAGCCGAGCTACAGTTTCTAGCGTCTCTGTTGGGGATTTAGAGAACTTGACTCGAACTCATGATATGACATTTTATGTACACTTATGTGTTTCTTTGCATTTGCATTTGCATTGGTGCGTTTAAGTCACTGTGTTTGTTATCTGTTATTCTTAGACGGTTTGATGGAGGCTTGCCTAAAAACTTGCCAAAAGGCTGACTGGTCGCGGGCTCTGCCACGATTGGAACACAACCCTTGGATTTGGACTACCGTTGTACCGTTTGATCCTTCTTTCACTTCTCGGTGTTAGGTGTGAGAGGTATATTAGGTAGTCTTACTGAGGTACCTTTTTGACCATTCAACCTAATTGCATATCAAAAAGCCATAGAGACTGTTCCAAACTAGGACAAGATGCTTACCCGAAATGTAGGATTGTGGTGAAACCACTTTGTTTGAATAGTGAAACCTAGTTCCTGACGAAACTAGGACAGGGTAACCCTACCCCCCCTCATAGGGGTGTTTTGGTTCTCACTTAACTAGTATGTGCTGTGCAGTGAAACTATACAGGGATGTACATATTAGTTGCAAAATGTGGTATTTAGTTTGTGGGGTAGATTTCAGTAGAGAGTACATTCATTCAGCTGTGATCATATTCGTTCTAGTGAAATTTTGCTGAGGTGCTGTCTGTTTTCTCTTTTGCGAGGTAGTCCTGGAACCATAGCTTCAAAAGGCTCTAATATCCCTCGGGTATTCTAGACTCGTGTTGATAGACTTTGTCAGGTCAAGTCGGAGATTTAGTTCAGAGGCAGCCAGTGTTTGCTTCACTTTTGCCAATGGCGAAACGAAGGAGAGCCAGACAAGGTTCACCAGTTCCATTGGTCCAACATTCACCAGTTAGATTACCTTCGTTCAGCTCATCCCAAGCATCTACCCCTATCACAGCTCAGCCTCTGACAAATTCGGAGGAATTATTACTTTATCTGCAACAAACAGTTGACTCCCTCCAGCATGATGTGACTCGTCAGGCCGAGGTTATACTAGCCTACAGCAACAGTAACTGCAACCGCAGCCAGCAACGACCATTGCATCATATGTATCCACCGACTATCCCTGTGCTCGGTACCACAGCTAATGCTGCCATTGCTCAAGATCCACAAACTGAGGATATTCTGATTTTTCCAGTCCAAGCAGAACCCATCCTAGTATAAACTTCCAGAGCCTCGACGTATCAAACCAAGGCACCATTCGAATTCGAGGTTGATCCGACCACGCTCAAAGTCAACAAGCTGAAAAAGCTGTTCAAAAAGGCACAGAGGGTCAACTCTATTCCAGGCATGGAGGATGGGCACACTGAATCGACAGTTTCCTTACCAGAGCGGTTCAAGATGTCGCATATTGACCGCTTCGATGGCTCTGGAGATCTGATAGTGCATTTGTATTTGTTTTCTGATATCCTACAAGCAATGGGTTTGACCCGAGTACAGAAGTTGTCACTATTCAGCCGAACCATGTTCGGAATAGTTGCCATTTGGTATGCTAAATTGGAGGACTCTGTGAAATAGAGCTGGCAGGAGATGGCTGAATCCTTCGTTGCCCAATATTCCTACAACATGCAGATTGAGGTCACAACTCGTGATCTTGAGGCAACGTGTCAAGAACTAAAGGAAGGCTTTTTAGAGTTTGTTATTCGATGGAGGACAAAGGCGGCCATGATGGCAAGTAGCCCTCCAGAGAAAGAGCAAGTTCGTATCATTGTTAGAAATCTGCATGAAAGGCTATTACAGAAAATGATAGTCCTCCCGCTATTCAACTTTAAGGACCTCTATCAAATTGGGGTTTAAATTGAGGATGCCATCAGGCAAGGGATCATTGTGGAGGGTAATGAACCTATGAAGATGAATGCTTTTCGCAGTTCCAATGGTAGCACAACTGCGAAATGCTCATAATTAAATACCGCTACCACTAATCCCAAAATTGCCAACCCTTTTGCAATACCAACCCATAAATAGCCGGCCCAACTCGAGCTCAAGGAAGAACTTTCACCCCCCTCTATATGAGCCTAACCAACGCACTAAAAGTCCTGATGGAAAATGGGTATCTCAAAGCCCTTGATCCCCAACCTCTTCCTGACCCACTCCCTACCAGACATAACCCCACCAATTACTACGTGTATCATTAGCAGCGCAGTCATGGCACCGATCGTTGCTACTGCCTTCGTCAGGAGGTTCAGAATTTCATCAACAATCAGATGATAGCTCCACCTCAAGACCTCAATGTTACCACCAACCCACTTCCCATCCATGACCAAGTATCTCCTCACTACCTTAACCTCATCCATAAACTGTCGTCCACTTAACCCCATCATATACATTACCCCAGCTCATTTACCCAAGCCTGAGGTGTTCATTCCAAAAAGCACGGACTTGTGTATGATGGATGCACTTGAACCCCAATCATCTCAAACCCATGAACCCACTACTTCTGAACTAGTGAGCATGATTAAAAATCTTTAGAGAACTGTGGCAGATTTAGCCTTTGGGATTTTGGCTCCATCATCGACCACATCACATGCCAGAAATTTCACGCCAAAAGGCTCCTTAATCTTGGGGCGAGCTGCAATAGAAAATGGCCAACCTGAAGCTATCTCAAGTCTGGGTGAGGACATGTCAATAACTGGGCTTTGTTCTGATATAGCGACCCAATCCCTTGACAAAGTGGAGGCAATGGGGCAAGAACAAGGCTGGGGCAAGTATCGATCCTTCTGAACAACTTCAAGCTATTAAGACATTGAAGGTTAAAGGGCTGAACAAGCTGCAAGTGTTGGTGGTTGTTGCAAAAACTGTGGATGACACTTTTGTCACTAAGGTTGGGAGCATTTCAAATCAAGGGGCAAACCATGAAAAGGGTTGCCGAACCAGAAACGCCCCTTGTAGCTCCAATCCTACACCTGTAAGAGATCATCAAACCCAGTCAACACCTGCCAACCCCTCTATCAAGCCTGGCAGGACTGGAAGCCGCACCTTCAATCCCCTTTACATGACCTTGTCCAAAGCTCTCCAAATCCTCATAGGACAAGGCCATCTCAAACTCCTTGACCCTCTGCCTCTTCTTGATCCCCTTCCATCCAGGTAAAATGCTACTAAGTACTGTGCCTTCTATTAACAAATCGGACATGCCACTGACGGTTGTTTTCGTCTTCGCCATGAAGTTCAAGATTTGATTGACAACGAGGTCATCACTGCACCAGGTCCTACAAAGTCTATTAGCACTGGATCGATAAACTTGGAAGATAATGTGACTATGTGATCGGGGGATGAACCACCTGCTGATGGCGCTCATTTTACTCCAGATGTGGTGGATGGCATGCACTATTTTGAGCAATTTGAAAAATGTTGTTTATTGTATTTTTTGACTTGGGTATTGAGTCAATTCTGTTGTGTTGTATTAAGTCTGTCTTGTTGTATTGTGTCAGTCCTGTTGTGTTAGAGTCAGGTGATTTCGGGGGTGTTACCTCGGACATCACTTTCTTGTTTTGTGTTTGTCTTTTCCACTCTTTCTTTTGAGTCTGTTTCTACCATTGAGCCAGTTGAGCTAGAAGTTCTGAATGGGATGGCAGTAATTGACCAAAACTGTGCCTTTTCTGTGCCTTGAAATCATTGCATTGACCTAACTTTTTCAAAACTTTTCTAAACACTGTGGTGAAAACAAAGAGGAAGGAATTCCTCTGGATTTGCAAAACTTTAATCAATTAAGAGAAAGAGAGACATGCTAAGCCCTTAACGAATGAGATCATGTTTGTTAATGTGAGTACTAAGAAGGATCCTGGCTTGATCCAGATTGGTTCTACATTGTCTTCAGAGGAGCCTGAGCGACTAGTTGCTTTATTAAAAGATTTCAAAAAATATTTTGCATGGTCCTACGAAGACATGCATGGAATTTCTCTCGAGATTGTACAACATAGGATCACTCTCGGCCTCGAGACTCGACCTCTTTTGCTTTCAAACCTTAAACCTTGACTCAGATTGTTCAAACGATCAATCACAATATAAGGCTTGTATGGCCGGATCTAAAGCAACCCTTGAACTAGGGGCAAAAATGTCAGATGTGCTCAAAGATTCAAAAGATGGGTCGCTTTGCAAACCAATGGAGATCGGCAAGAAAGCCAAAATCCCATGAATGGAGAAAAGAAAAGTTTTGTTGAAGAACAATCGAGTTCCTATCCACAATCCTAGGGGCAAATTCAGACCCCAATTGGACGGGCTCTTACATCATCAAGGCTATTTAGTCAGCAACAACAACCATTCTCATGGATTCAGATGGATTAGAAATCCTACGACCAATCAACATGGACAAGTTTAACTTTTCTATCCTTAAGAGGCTTGTTGGATCAAAAACCTGGAAGGACAACCCAAGCAAAAGTTAGAGCAGAGAAAAGAAAAAGAACAAAAATGAAAAAATGAAAAGAAGCAAAAAAAAAAAAAAAAAAAGAGAAAAGAAAAAAAAATGAAAAGAAAAGAAAAACAGAGCTCGCAAGGTTGAAAATCTGAAAGAGCGGCTTTGGCAAAAGTTAGAGCGTAAAAGGAGAGTGTCAACACCCGAGTAGGGGTGCAACTTGGGCGGGCTCAACCCGAGCAACCTGAACCCAGCCCGAATTTTTTCAGGGCTTGGACAGGATATTTTCAAATTCAGTACGGGCTTGGGCAAAAATTCAGAAGCCTGAATTAAATTTGGACGGGCTTGGGCAAAGACATCAAACAACCCGAGCAACCTGAAATTCGAATTATACATATATAGATATATAAAAATATTATATATATATATATATATATATATATATATATATATTATTAGCCATTACATGATATTAAAGTAATTTAGATTATTAAATCATATTGAATATATATTATATATACAAATAACATAAAATCTTACTCTTTTTTTTAATATATTTTCACTCATAAATTGTAAAAACTACTATAGTGGAATCTCTCTTACATTAAATAAATTATTTGTTTTGATGGTATTAATAATTTTCTATATATATAAAAAAAATATAAATAGAGTCAAATTTTAAAAATTTAATAATGTAGCTGCAAAAAAAATAAAAAATAAAAAATACAATTCGGCCAACTCAGTCAATTCGGGTATAACTCGGGTCGGGCTTGGGCAGGCAACCTCGGGTTGTAATTCGAGCTTGGGCAGGCCTAGGTAGATCTCAGCACAACTTGGGCTGGGATTGGACAACCTCCCAACCCGACTGAACCCGCCCGAGTTACACCCCTACACCCGAGTGAACCTCACCCCGGAACTACGTACGGCCTGATTCCCATCTTTGGGATACGTAGGCAACTTCATCCGGAAGTTCGGCCCTAACTATTTTCAGCTTGCTGGTCTCATCCATGTTGATTGGCTGATCCTTGTTCAACTCAGCTATCTTATCCATGTGCAAATTGGCTCGTCTTTGTTCAAATTCGGTTGTCCTATTTTGTTATAAGATTCAGCTGCAAGACAAATCAAGTTCTGATATGAGATTGTGCATCTCGAGAGTAGATTTCGTGTTAGTTGAGCAATGGCCATTTGCAAAAATAATTTTGAAGATTTTTAGTGAGGTTGACTCGAAAATTATTCAATTTTTCCAAAACTGGACCATTTCTTGGACCCAAAAAGAAAAATTTTCAGATCTCACAACTTGACTTACATGATTTCAAATCAGAAAGTCGAACAAGTATGTTAATCTAACTCTCATGGTGATCAAAATTGTTTTAACAGAAAGCCAAAAATAAAAAATGGTCAAAATAATGAACTAGAGGCATAGTTGAGTCAGGTTTCCTATCTTTTCCCCATTATCAATGCACTCGCCAGAAAGGGCGCAACTGAAGCTAACAGCAAAGGCTAAAAGACTCTCTCATCCTCCAAGCAGCGAGGTACCAAGTCAAGTGCAAAGCACGAACTGGAAATGGAGCAGGGTATTCCACTCCTTCATCTGGACAGGTCTGTTCACGTCTAAACTGGCCAAGGGCATCGCCAAGTGATGTCTATTGCAAGTCTGCTGCACGTCTAATCACACCACAACCCCTCTATGGAAAAACTCACTAATTGTGAGTGAAAGAAGGAGAATCTAGCAAAATGCTAGGGGTAAGAGCCCACAACTTTCAGCTTATCCACCAATCACACCTGGGAAGGGATAAAAAAATAAGAGAGATTAAAGAATAGAGAGATGTACGTTGAGAGAAAAAGTGAGGAAATGGCTTTTTAGAGAAAAAGAGATTGAGTGCCAAAGTGATGTGAGAATCACAAATGAGAAAGGGTGGGAAACAATACTTGGAGAAGCAGTGGGCTCCCCGTGAACCGAGAGGCCTCCCACCAACAGAAAACATCCAAGTGTTGTGTTTGTTGTTTTTGCTTGTCTCGATTCTTGTTTTGAGTCATTTTGAGTGTAGTAGATGTGTTTTGGTTGTTCTACCTTTGTTTTTTTTCCTTTGTTGTGTCGTTTTGACTGTGGTCAGTCGTAGGCTCAATACACGGTTAACAAATTTCCAAGATAAATTGTTTTGTGCTTAGTGTGTCGTGCCATTCTCAACATGATCTGCAAAACAGAATTCTTTATTTTATAAACTGTAGGGTTCAACCCAGGTTAAGAGTGAGAGTAATAGAACCAGGACTTATCTGAAGCTACATAAGTTCCAGACTGCAAAGCAAAAGAAAAGAGGGAAAATTTAGAGCATCTTAGTGTGTTTCAACTTTAGCAAATTTTGAGACTGCATTCCAGGTGCACCTTCTCAGGCCTCGCCATTTCTTTGGAGTATGAGTGTACCTCGACCCTGAGTTCAAGCCTGCTTCAAGTCAGAATGACGATCAAAACGGCTTGCAGATGTTACCCCTTGCCAATATGAACAAGATATATCCTTTTGAGCATGTTACAAAGTTTTCGAGGGGTAAATCGGAGGTTGTCGCCGAACAACATCTTTTGTTCGATCTGTCGTTCTGTTAAATTACATATTTTGTTCTCTTCTATTGCACAAAATGTGCATTTTCACATATACTCATGTTGCACGTGTGCCTTGCATTGTTTATGAATCATGCATAGAACATGCTTTCAATTTTGCACAGAATATGCTCTTGTTTCATGCATAGAACATGCTTTCAATTTTGTATAGAATATGCTCTTGTGTTTTGCATAGAACATGCTTTGGTATCTTGCGCACCCTTGTATCACGCTATCTTGCGCACCCTTTGTATCACGCCATCTTGTGCATCCCGTATCGCACTATCTTGTGCATTTTACCCTGTATCGCACTATTTTGTGCCCCTTGCATCGCACTATCTTATGCATTTCACCTTGCACCGCACTGTCTTGTGCAAACTTGCATCGCACTGTTTTGTGCATTTAACCCATATTGCATCTTACATTGCACTATCTTGTGCATTTCACCTCACATTGCACTATCTTGTGCATTTCATCACATTGTGTTGTGCATTGCCTAGCACTGTTTTGTGCATTCATCTTATATTTCACATTACATCGCACTATCTTGTGCATTGCATAGCATTATCTTGTGCATTTCATCTTACATCACACTATCTTGTGCATTTTATCGTGTGCATTTCGTATTACATCGCACTATTTTGTGCATTGCATCGCACTGTCTTGCGCATTTCACTCTACGTCGCACTATTTTGTGCATTATATCGCACCATTTTGTGCATTACATCGCACTGTCTCGTGCATTTCGTCTTTCATCACACTATCTTGTGCATTTTATTGCACTATCTTGTGCATTTCATCTTACGTCGCACTATTTTGTGCATTGCATTTTGTATAGCACTATTTTGTGCATTCATTCACCCTCACTCACACTGTCTTGTGCACCTTGTTTTTTTGTATCACTCGCACTGACATGTGCACTCACTGGTCTAGAAGACCTTAAATGCTCTAAAGGTGCAATTGCTTTGGTGTTTATCATGCCCGAACGACTTCCGGTGGTCTGGTATAGCCACCTGCCTGTGTTTGTGGAGAGTTCCTAGGAAATTAACTAAGACAGTGGAAACTAAAGTTCAAATGGCCGAGGCCTAGAACTTAAAGGTTCGGGATTTCCGAGACTAAAGTTTGATTTAAATTCCCAGAGTTGTATTCTCGGCTTGAAATTTGTGTGGCAACCCCATTAGGGATGGCAATTTGAACCCGGCTCGACAGAGACCCGCTCTCCCGACCCGGATTAGAGTGGTTTTTTCCTGAAAAATACCCCCGAAAGGCCGGGAGTGGTATTAAAAAATAAATCCCCGATGATTTTCGGGCCAGGGAAGGTGATATATTTTCCAACCCCGGCTCTTACCCCGTCCCTGTTTCCCCCCTGACTATATATACCCCTATAATAATTTTGACCCCTCTCTCTCTCTCTCTCTCTCTCTCTCTCTCTCTCTTTCTGGCTCTCTCTCTCTCTCTTCCCTTTACTCTCTTTCACTCTCGTACCTCTTCTCTAGGAGGTGACGCTGCCACTGTCCGCTCCACCTCCGTCGCTACCCTCTCTCTTTTCCAGTCGCCACCACCTCCTCCGTCCCCTCCTCTCATCTTCGTCGTCCTCATCCGTCGTCCATGGCTGCCGATCTTCTCCATCGTTTGTCACAGTCACCATCGTCGCAGTCACCATCACCATCACCTCTGTCGCCCATCGCCACCAATCTCCTCCGTCATCCTCTTAGATCTGTGTTGATGATGTACATAGCACACTCAGATGATCTCCTACATCGTCCTCTCAGTTATGAGTCAGATCTCACGTATACATGTGTGTCTCTTTCTATCAATTTTTTTTTTTGGGTAGTTAATTTGTTGTTAATGATTTTGTTGATGATGCTGATGTTGAAAATGCATGTGTCTCTCTATGTTGTTGTTTATTTGTTTGATGATGTTGATGATTTTGTGTGTGTGTCTCAGATCTGTGTTGTTGTGGAAAATGTATGTGTGATGTTGTTATTGATGATGTTGAAACAAATTTAGGCTGGGGAATTTTCGAGGTCAAGGAAACCAGATCCCCGTTTGGGGATGGGGACGGGGAGGTTGATAGGTTTCCCGTTGGGGATTGGGGATGGAGAGTGTGATCCCCAGCCCTACCCCGCTCTGTTGCCATTCCTAGCATTTATTCACCATCACTCGCATTGTCTTGTGCACCTTGTTTTTTGTATCATTCGCACTGTCATGTGCACTCACTGGTCTAGGAGACCTTAAATCCTCTAAAGGTGCAATTCCTTTAGTGTTTGTTGTGCCCAAACGACTTCCGGTGGTCTGGTATAGCCACCTACTTGTGTTTGCGGTGAGTTTCTAGGAGATCAACTGAGACAGTGGAAACTAGAGTTCGAATGGCCGAGGCCTAGAACACAAAGGTTCGGGATTTTCGAGACTAAAGTCTGATTTAAATTCCTAGGGGTGTATTCTCATCTTGAAATCTGTATGGCAGCCCCATAGGTTGAGGTAGCTTGTGTGCGCCTCAATTTTGGATACCGAACGAACCTAGTCTGTCACCCTGTTGGAGAATAGGGAAAGTTGTGAACATAACTAGGGAGAAAAGTAGTACCTATGGTTTGGAAGTACAAGATGCAGAAGAGGAACATCCCCAACAGTATAAGGTGAGTCATTACCGATTGCCCCTGTAAGGTACTTTCTAAAGCATCACTTCCTAGTTGCATCATCATATCTATTATAATCTATTACTTCTATCGTATTGCATATAGCATCTATCGCATGCATCTAATGCATTATTCATTGCATTCATTACATCATCATCTATTACATCATGCATCTTTTCTATGTTAAGCTTAGTTTGACACGTGCCCGTACTTTTCATATTGAAACATAGCTCTGTATGTGTACACGCCTATTCTGCAAAAATTGTGGTCTAAGGGTTTCGGCACCTTTTCTATATTAGACGCGGTTTGTTTTGTGTCCATGCCTTTTCTAGGTCCAACGTAGTTCGACCAATGTCTTATTTATTGCATCCATTGCATCCATTGCATTGTACTTTATTTTGTTGCATTCAGCATTTAGGATCATTGTCTTTCCCTAGCAGATCATTCCTCACTTATATCATACCACTCAATTATTTGTACTTTTTCTCTTTCTACGAAACACAGAGTTTTGCATGTGCTCGCACCCTTTTACGTTAAAACATGGTTCTGTTATGTGTAAGCATCCATGCTGCGCTGAGACCAGTATTGAGGATGTAGGCACTTAGTCTGTGTTAGGCGTCGTTTGGCTGTGTCCATTTCTTTTCTGTGTTAAACGTAGTTTGTTTTGCATCCCTATCCCTTTATGGTATTTGTGTGGTAAGCACTGCTTGTGGTTTGATTATTTCATTACATTGTATATCATTACACTGTTTGTTTTACATTGCATATCATTGGCATCCTACCCCTGAACTACGTTGGTTTGATTTATTGCAAAGGGATACGTAGGTAACCCCCGGGTTTATCCAATTGCATTTGCATTTTGTTTGTTTGCCCAAGTCTTATGGCCTTGTCAAAATGGGTCGTCTTCTGGCTTTGACATTCACTCACCTCATTTTATGACGTCGAGCTCTATCAAAGAGAGGCAACTGTAGACACCCTATTTTTGACCGCCCTTAAGACTTAGGTGCCACTGATTAATTACTTGATGATGAAAGTTGTGCTATGCAAATGTTCGATTTCTTTAGCAAGAAGAGCTTCTAAATAGTAACCTTACACCCTATTTTGGACCAAAACTATTTTGATCAAAGTTATTTTAGACCTTAAAACCCTCTTTTTAAAAATATTTTTGAAAATGTTTCTACGATGTTCTGAGGCTTGTATTTCGTTTAAAAATTGCAGTTTCCGGTAAACCGAGTAAGGACAAAGTGGAGATAAATGGAAGAGAGTTAAACTCTTTGAAAAATCCATTTAAACATCTTATTTAGAGGTTTGAAGTTAAAGAAAATAAGAGTGTAGGAAAGAAAACTAGTTGGAGAGAAGTTGGGCTTGAAACTGGTAAGAGAGAACTGGGCAGTCTCACTAAATCAGGCCTATTTTTTTGTACACTTGGACTTTAGTTATGAGGCCACCACCATTGGAAAGTGGACTTTCGGGGCTTCATTTTAGACCCAAGAATCTCCTAAAGCCCCGGATGAGGGAGATATGATTGTTTAGTGTTAAGCATCAATCCGGTTAAGCCAAAATCGAGCAACCTTCACGAAAATAGGCATATCTCTTTGCACACTTAGAAATTAGATTTGAGGCTTCCACCATTGGAAAGTAGACTTCTGGGCTTCAATTTAGACACAAGAATGACTTCAAACCGAGTCCGGATGAGAGAGATATGCTGATTTGAAGTTAGGCCTGGAGGCATGGCTGGCAGGTGGCCGACAACCACCATTTGTGGCCGGCAAACCACCATTTTTTGTCTGCCCACCATCAGTGATAGCCGGCTGGCCACCACTACAAGCTTGCTCTCCATCAGTGTAAAAATTAAATATTTTACCTCCAGCTATTCCACACTGCTCCAGCTGTTATTTTTAGATATTTTCGACCAAAGCTCATATATTTCTATATATAGAGGACCTCCCTCTCATCTTTCAAGGTTAGAAAACATTTCGGAGTGAAAATATTTTTGGAAAAATCTCTCTCTACAACTCTCTCTCTCTTTTGCAACTTGCATAGCCTATGCCCAAACACACCAAACCAAACCTAGAGGACTTTTTGCAGAGATGATTTGAGCTTGACTTTGAGCTCTTGAAGCACTTGAGAGTGTGAAATTGGTGGTTTGTCCCTTAAAGGTTCATTTCTCTTCAAGAGGTATACTTTCTCTTGCTTTTGTACCATCTTTACACCACTTGTTTTCCATATTTTCTTGCTACTTTTAAGCTCCTTAAAATCTGTTTTTATGGGCTGAAGCTTGTAGTTTAAGGCTATTAAAGGTAAAGAAGTTAATCAATTTTCTTTGAACCTTATTCTCTAAGCCTTTCCACGTGTGTTTCCCATTCTTTTGTCAACTTTTTTTGAGCTTTTTACCACTGTTTTTCAAAGATTTTCAGAGGCTAAAAAAGTGATTTTGAAGTCCTAAAAATGGAGGGGTTAGCCACCCCTCCTTTGGCTTGTTTACTAGCTTAAATTGTTCCATGTTTTGGCTTTCATTCCAGTACATTTTTGTACTGTTTTTGGGCTGTTTTTAGGCTATATAAACTCTGTATTTTTGGGCTAAAACTTGTGGTTTAAGGCCAATAAAGGTTGAGGGGTGGTTCACCCTTCCTTGTACCTTGTTTTGGAGGCCTTTGCCCTTATGTTTCCCACCCTTTTACTATCTTTTTCTAAGCTTTTAAACACTATTTTTCAGAGTTATTTCAGTGGCTAAAAACATGTTTTGAAGTCCAAGAATGAAGGGGGTAGCCTCCCCTTCTTGTGTCTTGCTTACTAGCCTAGGTTGTGCCATGTTTTAGCATTTTAATCTAGCTTGTTTTAACTCAATTCCAGCATATTTTAGGAGATATTTTAGCCTGCTTTAGTACTGTTTTGGGCTGTAGTTTGCATTTGGACTTTGTTTTGCATGCTTCTAGTGTAAGTGTCCTCACAAGTTTGGTGTTTTAGGCATTTAGGCACCACTTGTTTGAGTTGATTGCCATGTTTTAGTGTTTTTCTTAATTAATTTCAACACTCATAATCTCTGTAACCTCCCTCATTTCTTGACTCTTTTGTTTGCTTTGAGGGTTATTTCAACCTTAGGATAGTTTAAGCTTAAGATTGAGGGTCATGCCTAATGGTTTAATTCTCTTTTGAGGGTTCATTATCAACGGCATGACACCTCTCTCTTGCCTTAAACTACCCATTGCTTGACACTTCCTTCTCATTAGAGGACTTTAATTCACCTTTAGACTTAATTGGATTAAAGAATGGTTGGTAAGTTGAAATGAGAAACTAAAACCTGGAACTAAAAGTGAGAAAGATAATAATTTGGTTGTGTTCAATCGAACGTTAATTGAACACATGGAGATTGGACCATTTCATACTTACTAGTGATAAAACGATTCAAGTCTCCAAGGTCAACTTCTTTCCTTGATTTTTCATGAAAGAGAGGAGGCTTGTGTCTTGTTTTGCATTTATTGAGCTTGCACCTCTTGAGTCACAAGCCATCATGCAATGAAATTGCTTGAGTTGGTAGTTTGTGGCTTAAGTTCACCTTTCCTTGGATTTGTTCATGAAAATGAGGGGTGAGTTGTGCAAACAATCTATGGAAATACCCTATTTTTGCTCTGTTTGTCCTCTGTTGCAGCAAGAAAAATTAGTGCATTAGTGGCCGGCAAGCCACCATCCATGGCCGGCAGGTGACCGACAGTGCACCATTGATGGCCGGCAGTCTTTACCAGTGGCCGGCTGGCCACTGATGCAAACCTCAGCAGAATGATGGTAAGGTGGAGCAAAATGGTTCTGAAAGTATCCAACTCTGCAAACAGAGGCTTTTGAGAGCAAAACGGAGGTCTTTTCAGGTGGCTTCCGAGCATGTGCATCTTTCATTTCCTGAGACAGAGTAGTGGCAGCGTAGTTAGATATCTTAATTACTTAGGTTGCTTACATTTGTGTTGTACTTAATTAGTTAGCTTACTAATTAGTTCATTCAATTGTTATAATAATTAGCTTAGCCCTAATTAGTTGCTAGTTAGCTTAATTATTCATTTGGACTGTCCTTCGCGAGAGCAAGATGTAATAACGTGTATGTCTTCCAACCCCACGTCTTTCTCCCTTTTAATTAATCGCTTACGATGGTTAGATTAGGGACATATTTCAATTAGCATACCTTATGCTTTCATACATTCATCTTGCCTTGCATGCACCGAGGCTCGGCACATCATTCAAACTGCATTGCCATTTCAATACATTATTTGAATACGTGTTTAACGGCATGTTATTTAATTACTTCATATGCCATATTAGTAGCCGAGCCTATTTAATTGCATGTATTGCATCAGGTATCTTGTATAGTTAGGAATCATACATATTTTTCTAACTCATATCTTCTTAGCTTGGAGTATTATGTGAGTTTTTAGTGCTTTAGCATACTTGCATGAGTGTGAGTGATTGCCATGACTAGCATGCTTACCATGAGAGTAAATGCTTACTTGTTAAACTGCTTGAATGCTTGTGGATGAAGGCTTGTTGCTTGAATTGGAATGATTCAACGAATGTACGTTTTAAGCCCACTTTGTTGAGTAGCAAATTCACAAACTTTAATCCCACTTTGTTAAGTGGCAAATTCAAACCCTTTTCGCAAAACAAACATGAATTGAATTGTTCTAACTTGAGCAAACTAGTCTATATTTGCTTGTGCGCATCACATAGTAAAGCTAGCCTAATAACCAGAACAAAAGCATATAATGTTCATAAAAATCATATCATGATTAGTAGAGGCTGATCTTTGGTCGAGTGAGCAGGGGTGCTCAATTCATGACCTTCCCCTCTCGTACCTAAGTTCTCGAGTCGAGGCAACTTTGGTGATGATGGACACATAGCCTTTGGCATGAGTCATGGGTTTCCTAAATTTCTCCAAAAATAAAATATTTAGGTGGCGACTCCATATTTGGCAAAGCAGCCGAATTTTGGCATTTTTGATTCAAAATCGATTTTCCAAAATGATTTGCTAGATTTGAACTCTTTGGTGTTTATCAATTTCACATTGCACTTGTGAGATTAGATTCAGAACCACGGGAGTCCAAA
This sequence comes from Camellia sinensis, assembly GCF_055761805.1. Taxonomy (NCBI): domain Eukaryota; kingdom Viridiplantae; phylum Streptophyta; class Magnoliopsida; order Ericales; family Theaceae; genus Camellia; species Camellia sinensis. The sequence goes on from NC_138970.1 coordinate 155,466,768, forward strand.
TTGTAGGGCTTCTTTTCGAGTTTTTGAGAGGGGGCGCGGAAAAGCCCAGCTACAATATGCATTTTTTTTTTTTACATATTTAAAAGAATTTTCATTTCATATATTTCAAAACATTTTTTACATGTATGGATACAAAAAAATCGATACTTGATGATAAAGCAACCCAACGAATAAGAAGATCAAAACTACCACGTGATCGCCCATTTACAAGACAAAATATCCTCTAACTATTGAACAGCCAGGGGTCCTCCAACACCCAAATTAGTCCTCAATATTATAAAAACATTTAATGAACAAATTTCATAGAAAAAACACCGTACCTCAACCCATCTCGGTATGGTATATTTATAATGATCTAGTGTCTTGCCTAGCAAATAGTCTGTGTGCTTTAGAAGTCATTTCCCAAATAATCTCCAATTGTTTGGGACTTCTATATCGATAAGATCTTATATTTTAATAAGTTTTTCACAATATAAAATATTGTTGTAGTGTTTAATTAGGATTTGACAACCGCCTTATACGTGATAATACATAACTATTCCACGTGGCAGTGTTAGGACTCATATAGTTCTTATAATGATTTTTATTTCCTCTCAATTGCCCCTAAACTTTCATTCTCTTTGAGCCCAATGAAAGAGTGAAAGTTTTCTGTTAGTGTTCTGATAAAAATTGCCATGTAATGTACCTAGCTAGAACGATATATGGGTGCTAGGCCAAATGCCCTCCAGTCTTCTTGGCTACTATAATTGTGAAGGGTTATTTCCATGTGATGAAAGGTTGTCCATTATACTGCTTGATAGTTTTACAAGGTTTGAACACTTTTCCAAGCCCATATACGAGCATCTAATAATCATAGTGTGCCTAATGAATGCTAGGTCTTAAAGAATGCTAAGCTTATTTGAAGAATGTTTAAGCTTGCTAGGTCTTATTCCAATAATGCCTAATTTTATTATGAGGAGTGCCTAGCTGAGTTATTTCTTTTTAGCAAGTAAAAAATTTGGACATAGATTTTTTCAAGAACAACACTTTAGAAAATCTCTAAGTGTTTCCTCCTTAATTCATCTTGCTCCTAAGATCCACCGATTACAAAAGGGCAACCCAATTTGTCTTGGTCCCCATATTCCACAAATTACCAAGGGGAAGTGCAATTCATCTTACCTCTATGTTCCACAAATTATTAAGGGGAATCGTAATTCATCTTGTTTCCAAGATCCACCAGTTACCAAAGAGAAGTGCAATTTGTCTTATCTCCGTGTTTTACAAATTACTAAGAGGAAGCATTCATCTTGCCCCTGTGATCTTCAAAACACAGACTCCATCTCAATCTGGTGACATGTTTGACAAAAATAATGATATCTAACTAGGTCCAGTGGCATATTTGACCAAAGTAATAATCTTTAGCAAGGTCTGGTGCATATCCAACCAAAAAACAATCTCCAACCAAGTCTAGTAGTATATCTGACCAAAGTAATGGTCTCCAACCAAGTTCGGTGGCATATCTAACTAAAAAAAGGTCTCTAACCAAGTTTGGTGGCAAATCTAACCAAAGTAATGCTCTCCAGCTAAATTCGATAACTTGTCAATTTGTTAAAAAAATTCATGCTTTCAGCCATGACACCATAAAAATTACAAATTCATACTCTCGACTTTATCTAACCGAATAATGGTATCCATCTAGGTTTGATAGTTTGCAAATTTGTTATAAAATTCATGCTCTCAACCATGATGTCATAAAAATTACAAAATCATGGTTTCGGCTTTATCCAACCAAATGATTGTTTATAGCCAAGTCTTGTGGCATAACTTTAGCATAAGATGGAAATGCAAATGTTTCCTCAATTTATAAAGATTTGGCATAATAAATGATAAAAATATCTCCATCCTTGGAATAATAAGGCATAAAAATCTATACTATGTATATAATAAAAATTTGACATAATAACTGATAAAAATATTTTCATACTCAAAATAATAATGAATATAAAAAATTCATACATTTTTATTGTTACAATATCTAAGAGAGATAGAGAAAGAAAAAGAGAAATAGATAAATCTGTATTATATTGAATATTGTGTGTCTTACAATACAATGAGAAGGTCGATATATAGGCAAGATAAGAGTGGGTAACAAGAAAACTATGGAAATATCCTACTATGGAAAAACCTAATTACAACATCTGATATATATATATATATATATATATATATATATATATATATATATATAATTAATATAATATTTATAGATATACAATATTCACTAGCAGCCCCCTTTAAACTTAAGGTTGTTACAAAGAAACCAACTAGAGTTTGGAAAGAGAAACTAAATAAAATAAAATAAAATAACAATAATGCTGGAAGACAATTTATGGTCATGTCGGATCGTTGTAGGAGCAGTTGGGACTAATGCCGGAAGATAGTTTATGATTATGCTGGACCGACGTAGGAATAGTCGGAGCTAACAGAACTAATGTCTGGAGGTAGTTTATGGTCAAGTCGGACCGTTGCAGGAATAGGACCAAAGTTAACAGAGCTAATGCCGGGAGACAATTTATGGTCGTATTGGACCGTTGTAGAAGAAGAATGGGTGTTGAACCAGAAAATGTGGTACACATATAACTTATGACGTGGTGCTGAACGGTGATGGCAACAGATGAAAGGGTGCACCAATGGATAGCTTATGACAAACTGTGCCTAGGGGCGACTTAGGTGGTGGTTTGCCAAGGCGGCTTAGATGTTGTGCTGGGGGCGGCTTGGGTGGTTCGCCTGGTGTATCACTATGCTCACTGTGATATAGGTATATCACCCATCCTTAAACTCAAATAGGTTTGAAGATAGAAACCAATTTGAGGTTGAAGCAGAGGGAAATATAGAGTGGAACAAAATGGAGAGACCATGTTTGCAAAAAAAAAAAATGTAGAAATGAATTTTTATTTTAATGAAGAGTGGCTGAAGATTGAGAACAACATATGTGAGTAGATTATAAAAAAAATAAATAAAATTGTGTTTTTTTTAGAAAAAAATATAAAAACAAATAAAATAAAGATGGAAGTGGTGTGAAATGCGGAGGACATGCCCAGGTGGGCTTTCGAAAAATAAAATATTAAAAGGTATGGTGTTTATGAGTGATGGTGGGATGGAATGAGAATAGGATAAAATAAAATAAAATAAAATAATATAAAACGGGTGAAGAGAGAGAAATTTACTAGTAGCTTTAGAAAAAGAGTGGGATTTGAATATTTGGGTTAGAAAAATCATAAAGGCCAGGGACCTCATTGAAGAAATGGAGAAGTTAGAGAGGAAACAAGGCATCTTCAGCGAGGCGTGAGGAGTTGGCAAGTTGGTCGATGATGGCGGGTGAGGGTGGAGTTTGGCGGCATTGAAAAGATAAGAGCCGCAAAGAAACTTTGGCTGGTGATGGAAGAAGATAGGGAAACCATTGGAGAGAGAAGAAGATCATCATGAAGTGATATTGAAAGGAAAATATGGCAACAGAATGGGCTGAGGTCCGACGGACGGCCAAGACAAAACTGCTGCCCGTCAATGAAATGAAATTATTAGGTATTTTAACCTAACTCTGATACTATGTTATAATATCTACGAGGAAAAAAAAAAAGATCTGTATTATATTGAATATTATGTGTCTTACAATATAATGAACACTACTAGAAAAAGGAAGTATTGGATACGGAACCTCCGTCGCAAAAATCATTTTTTTGCCATGGCAAATGAAGCCGTCGTCAAATTAATTTTTTTTGCGATGAAAATCTAAGACGGTGGCAAAAAATAGTATTATATGCGACAGTTTGTTACTCGTCATTTTTGTTTTTTCTTTTTGTGATTGTTTTGATTCTTTTGCGACGCCTTTTATTCCTCCGTCGCAAAATGTTATATTTTTGCTTTCCTTCTTTTCCCGCTCTTCCCTACCCTTTCAGTTCTCAGATCTACCCTTTTCAGTTCTCAGCAATGTTTTCAAATACGGACCGGACTGGCCGGTCGAACCGGTTGAACCGGGAACCGGGCCTTGTTCGTGTCCGATCAACCCCCTAAACCTGGAGTGGGAGCAAAACCGAGAAAAACCGGTGACCCAGTGGTCGAACCGGGAAAACCGGTGACCCGGATCGGGTCAAGATGGTCGGACTGGCTTGGTTTTTTCCATTTTTTTTTATTTTCTTTCTTTCTTTCTTATATATATATATATATATATAAATAAATATATTTCAAAATTTTGACTAAAAATTCTTATTACAAGAGTCTCCCCTCATAAGGAAGAATCTCATTGAAAGCTTGAAAAGATTATGAAAGTCTATTCCTATTTATAGGAAAAGATTTTTCAAAGTGAACCTACAAAATTCTATGTGGGATTCAATAAAATTATTTGAAACATATTGATTGGAGAGAGGGTTGAAAATTTCATTTCCCTTCAAAATTAAATCTAGAATTCAATCAATTTGTTTGGAGGAAATGTTTAAAAAAATTAATTTCTTTAAAATAAGTGATTTTTTTAATCAATTGTGACTTTTAAATATTACTAATAAATACTATGTAACAATTTTTATTTTTATTTGATTATTTATAAATATTTTTATTTATTTATAATTTATAGTTATATTTTTTTAATTATATAATATTAATTATGACATCACGGTTTGACCGCTTTGACTCACCGGTTGAACCGGTGACCCGTCCACCAGGTCCCTTTTCCGATTCGCTCACCGGTCTGGTTTTGAAAACATTGGTTCTCAGATCAAAAAAAAAAAAAAAAAAACCATCCATCTTCTCCCAGCCATCACTGTCTCTCTCTCTTGCTCCCAGTCGCCTTTCTCTCTCTCGCAGCCCCAACACCTCCAACGTGGGGAGAAATCCAGGTAACCCTTAACTCCTCTCCTTTTTTTTCCTCTCACACTCACTCACACAGACCCTAACAATCTCTCTCTCTCTCTCTCTTTCTCTCTTTCTCTCGCGCATTACTGTAGACGTCCCCGAACGTCCCGGGAGGGAATCCCATTTTGTTCATTTTGGCTTACTACAGTTCGGACTCAATGTGTCACGGTTCTGAATCTAGTCCCGCAAAAGTGCAATGCGAGACTGATAAATCACCAAAGAGTCCAAATCCGGCAAATCGTTTTGGAAAACAGATTTTTAGAAAGAAGTGCCAAACATGGACTGCTTTGCCAGATATAGAGTCGCCACCTAAATATTTTATTTTTAGGGAAATGTAGGAAACCCTGACTTGTTGCCTAAGGCCACATGTCTGTCATCACCAAAGTTGCCTCGGCTCGGGAACTTGGGTACGATTGGGGAAGGTCACTTCGTGAGCACCCCCGCTCGCCCGATCAAAGATCGGCCTCTACTAACCATGATATCGAGTTTTGAAAACATTATGTGCTCTTATTCCGGTTATTAGCTTAGAATTACTATGTGATGCACACAGTATACAAGTATGGACTGGGTCGCCTGAATTGGAACAAAACATCTCATGTTCATTTTGAAAAACGGTTTGAAGGTGCTACTTGCAAGTAGGCTAAGACGTAGATTTGCCACCCTCGGGTGGGCTTAGAAAACATGATTTTGCCACTCTCAAGTGGGCTTAAAACTTGCAATCGGTGAATTGTTCCAATTCAAATAACCCAACCTTCACCCATAGGCATTCAGGCAGTTATATCACATAAGCAATTAGCCTCATGGTAAGCATGCTATCATGGTAACACTCACACGCATGTAAGATGTTAAAGCATAAACACTTACCGAGTACTCCGAGCCAAAACAGAAACTAGTTAGTAATCAATGCATGATCCTAGTTCATGTTAAGATGGCTAATGCAACACATGCAAAAATGCAACTAAGATAGGCTCGACTAACCTAAGAATGACACGTGAAATGCAACAAATAACATGTATTCAACTTAGAATTGAAATACAATGCAGTTAGTATGATGCACCGAGCCCGGTGCATGCAAGATAGATGAATGGATGCAAACATGCGAGCATAAGGATGCTAATTAGAACATGTCTTAAAACTAACCATCATAAGCTGGTAAATAAAAGGGAGAAAGACGTGGGGTGGGAAGACATACATCACACGCACGCACACTTATTACAACATTGCCCTCCTCGGAGGGTCCGAATAAATAATACACAACCGAATGAATAACGAATTACAGCTAATTATTACACAACATTAACTAATTAACAAGCTAGCTAAGTAAACATGTAAACTAAATGAATGTGACTGCCTCAGCTCTATTTTGGATGACAATGGATGCATGCATGCTCGAGTCGCCTTGTCGGGAAATCCGTCGCGATGCCTCGTCTCGCCTTTGTGTGCAATTGATTTAAGAAACTTGCAAGAATCTCCAAGAGGCTGAAACTCCACTCTGGGAAATTGTGGGAGGGCTGCCGACCAACCAATGGCATTGGAGACCACCTGCCGACCACCCTTTGTGGTGGAGACCAAAAAAGGTGGTCGGCCTGCTAGAAAACCTGGTTGACCAACCACTTTCTGCCCCTGGATTCTAGTTTTCTACAACACAAAGCAATAGGGAGGCATGTCAAGGTATTTTCAACAAATGTGTGCTCGACTACTCTCCCCGTCATAGCATAGGCTCTAGGGAGTGTAACCTTCGATCCTCGGACCACCAATCACACATCTCGATGCATGATTACCGAGGAGTTGGATTGCACGACTTGATGTAAAATGAATGCACAAATGAACACAATAAGGCCTAAACTCCATCATGGGTAATCCGGAGTGTCAGTGACCGAGAATCGAGGCACGTTTCGTCACTTGGAGTATGAAACGTCCCTCGTTTCCCGTGTTTGGACTAAACCCTATTCCAAACACAATGCAATATACATGGAATGGCATGGCATGCAAACACAATGCAACAACTAGCATGCAATCCTAAACGAAATGCAACTAAGACATGCAAACATGCAAGGAATGGCATGCAAAGGTGCAGCTAGCATACGCAATGCTATGAACTACGAATGGCATACTCAATGCACATGACGCTATATGGCATATACAGTGCACAATCAAGGCATACACAATGCAACGATCAAGCATGCGACAACATGGATATGGCATACATAATGCAAGATGGACTTAAACTAAAATGAATGGGCCTTAGCCACACTCGAATCAGTGGCCAATGATGGTGAAATTAAAGGCAAGAACACTCATGCAAACATGCCCAATGCAAGGGACCGATCCTAAGGCACCAAATGCAACTTTATCAAAGCATGGCAAAGGGTGAAATATGGCATACAAACACACATTTTTCAGCTCTAAAACATGATGCACCATGGTCCCGAATCATGCAAATATGTCACATAATGCATGCTAGATGGCTCGAATACCGAAACTAGTGAGGCGGATTACACTAGAGGTACACAAAGCAATGCACAAATGACAAAACTGAGCCCAAACAGACCCTAGGAAGGTCCAAGACAGTGGGAAAATGGCCTAAAATGATGGCTCAACATGCATAGAAATGAAGCTCATGCAATGGTCCGAAAACGAGGCATTTATGCACAACTCTCAAACGCATTTAAAAAGTGGAAAACATGGGAATATGGCATGCATATAAGCTCTGAAATATGATATACAATGGCCCCAAAACATGGAAACACCTCAACATAAGCATACAATAGGCCCCAAAACTCAAAGCTAGGTAAGGGTATTGAACTACAACCATGCAAAACAAGCATCATTCGACCATGAGACCCAAAAACAGAGCTAAGGCAGTCCAAAACATGCACAAAATCAGTTTAAGGCATGGCCAAAAAGTGCTAAAATCAAGGGCCAACATAGCATGCAATGTAAACTAGTAAAGAGGATTTGCACTACAAGTATGTGAGGCAATCAAGAGGTTTCCAAATCAACAAAAGTCAGAAGTATGCCATGCCAAATAATGCCCAAAAACTCATGGAAACATGGTCAATGCATGCAAGGATGATATGTTCCTTTGAAAGTCCCAAAAGAGGGTTATTCTACACGTGCGAGATGGACATCCAAAATGGAAAAACCACCTCTGGAAAGAGGTTATGAAGGCCCAAAACTCATTGAAAAGGGCCTGAAATGAGGCTAGGAAGCATGCAAGTAAAGGCTCCTTTGAAAGGCCATGAAGAGGGTTACTCTACACATGCAAGAGGGACACCTAATATGAAAAAACCACCTCTTTAAAGAGGTCATACAGGTCCTAAAACCCACCAAAAATGGCCTAAAACCCACAAAAAATGGCCTGAAACATGCTCAAGAAGTGTGTAAATATAGGCCCCTTTGTTAGGCCAACAATGCTAGTAAACAAGACAAGGGGTGAGAGGGTCACCCTTCTCTGATTTTGGGGCTCAAAACAGTATGCTAATTTTCAGTGGCTAGAAATCCAAACAAAGCTCACTTCAAAGGCCTTAATGCACGGCTCAAAACAAGATGAAAACAAGCATGCAAGGGGGTAGATGACCCCCAAAAGAAAAATGACCTTAAACAAACTTGTTAAGAAGCTCAAAATAAGACTTTTTTCAGTTTACACCAAAGCTCAAATATGCTTGCAAGTATGGATAAAATAAGGATCAAAATGATGCTCAAAAAGGGAGAAAATGGTTACCCTTGTGGCACAGCAAGAACCAGCAACCTCTGGACCCAAAAACTAGTTCCTTAGCCTCTGAAAATGGCCTCCAAGATGCTTAGAGTGATGGTGGATGGGTTAGGTTAGGAGATGGTATGCAAAGGGGTCAAGAGCTCACTCTTTTAGGGCTCAAAGGAAGAGATACAAAGAGGGATGTATCTATGAGCCTTCACCAAAATTTGAACCCTTGCAATGAAGAGGGAGGGCTTCCTTTATAGACCAAGGAGACCAAAGCTTCTCCAAGAAGCCAAGAAGCAAGGCCAAAGATCCTCCATACACGTGTGTGGAGGATCCAGTCTGTGCCCTCCAGCTGGCACAACTGGAACCAACTCACAGAGACAAAGCTGCAGAGAGCTGGCCGACCAGTTCAAAAGGTCCAAGGTGTTTGGCCATCTTTATGATGAAGCCCCAGAAGTTATCTTTCCAATGGCGTCAGCCTTGCATTAAAATTCCAACTGTGCAAAAAGTTATGCATGTTTTGGTGAAGCCGCATAGATTCGGTCCAACCGGATGGATGCCCTACTTCAACTAACTATATCTCCCCTATCCGGATTTGACTTTAGGAGATTCTTGAGCATAAAATGAAGCCCTGGAAGTCTTCTTTTCAACGGTGGTGGCCTCATAGCTTAAATCCAAATGCATAGACAGATAAGCCTGATTTAGCGAGGACCGCTCGACTTTCTCTCTTAGCGGTTCATGCCCATTTTCTTCTTCAACTTGGTTTCTTCCCTCTTCTCCAATTTTCCTCTACTCCAAACCCCTAAAAAAGGTGTTTTGAAAGATTTTTCAAAGATTTCAACTCTCTTTCATTCATTTCCACTTCATCATTTCTCGGTTTACCGAAAAGCGCAACATTTAATGAAATGCGAGCGTCGAAACATCGTAGGAACTTTATTTTCAAAACATTTTGAAAGAGAGGGTTTCAAGGTCTAAAATCTTTCAATCAAGATTGTTTTGGTCCAAAAGGGGTATGAAGTTGTGATTTGACTCTCTCTCCTTGCCGAAGAAACTGAACCTTTGCCCTGCACACCTTCATCACCGAGTAAACCATCAGTAGCGCCCAAGTCTTAAGGGCGGTCAAAAATGGGGTGTCTACAGTTGCCCCTCTTTGACAGAACTCAAAAGTCAAGAAGTGACGGGAGTGAATGTCAAAGCCCAGAGATGACCCATTTTCGACAAGGCCGAAGACTTAGACAAACAAACAAAATACAAATAGATAAATGGTTGCGCCCGCAGGCTACCTATGTATCCCTTTGCAAGGAATCAAACCAGCGTAGTTCAGGGGCAGGATGCAAAATGATATGCAGGAAGATTTTGATAATTGGACTTATAAGCTACATAAAGCCGGTTTGAAAATTGGACTTATACGCTACGCGAAGCCGGTTTGATAATTGGACTTATACGCTACGCGAAGCTGGTTTGATAATTGGACTTATACGCTACGCGAAGCTGGTTTTATAATTCAGGATTTATGCAATGCAATGCAATGTAATAACTAGGAAGTGAAGGTACCTTACAGGGGTAATCGGCCATGACCTACCGCATGCTATTGGGGACTTTCCCCTTCTTCTCGGTTGAACTGCAGGTACTACTTTTCTCCCTGACTATGGTCACAACTTTCCCTATTCTCTAACAGGGTGACAGACTAGGTTGGTTCAGTATCCAGAATTGAGGCGCATACACATGCTATCTCAATCTATGGGGCTGCCATATAGATTTCAAGCCGAGGATATACCCCTGGGTATTTAAACCAGACTTTAGTCTCGGAAATCCCGAACCTTTGCGTTCTAGGCATAAGCCATTCGAACTCTAGTTTCCACCGTCTTAGTTGGTCTCCTAGGAACTCACCGCAAACACAGACAGGTGGCTATACCAGACCACCAGAAGTCGTTCGGGCACGACAAACACCAAAGGAATTTCACCTTTAGAGGATTTAAGGTCTCCTAGACCAGAATAAAACAGATATGATGCAATGGATGTAACAGATAGAGCAATAGATGCAAATGGGGTAACGCACTCCAACCACGCTGGAATCATGAGAGAAGGAAGAACAAAGAAAACCAATCAGGAGCGCATTCCACGCAACCGGAGATAAATTCCAAACACACTGAAATCATGTGAGGAAGGGGACATTCTAACCACGCTAAAATCGTGAGAAGAGGCCTGAAAACAACCGCCTAGGTGCATACACAACGCAACCTAAGATGAATTCCACACACGCTGAAATCGTGTGAGGAAAGGGACACTCAAACCACGCTGAAATCATGAGAGGAGTTCCAATAACCCGCCCAGCGCGTCTACAATGCAACCTGAGATAAATTCCAAACACGCTGAAATCGTGTGAGGAACGGGACACTCTAACCACGCTGAAATCGTGAGAGGAGGTCCAACACAACCGCCTAGGTGCGTTTACAACACAACCTGGGATGAATTCCAAACAAGCTGAAATCGTGTGAGGAATAGGACACTCAAACCACGCTGAAATCGTGAGAGGAGGTCCAACATAACCGCCCAGGTGCGTACACAACACAACCTGAGATGAATTCCAAACACGCTGAAATTGTGTGAGGAACGGGACACTCAAACCACGCTGAAATCGTGAGAGGAAGTCCAACACAACCGCCCAGGTGCGTACACAACACAACCTGAGATGAATTCCAAACACGGTGAAATCGTGTGAGGAAAGGGACACTCAAACCACGCTGAAATCGTGAGAGGAGGTCCAACACAACCACCTAGGTGCGTACACAACACAACCTGAGATGAATTCCAAACACGCTGAAATCGTGTGAGGAAACGGACACTCAAACCACTCTAAAATCGTGAGAGGAGGTCTAAAACAAACCGCCCAGCTGCGCACACAACACAACCTGAGATAAATTCCAAACACACTAAAATCGTGTGAGGAACGGGACACTCAAACCACGCTGAAATCGTGAGAGGAGGTCCAACACAACCACCCAGGTGCGTACACAACACAACCTGAGATGAATTCCAAACACGTTGAAATCGTGTGAGGAAACGGACACTCAAACCACGCTAAAATCGTGAGAGGAGGTCTAAAACAAACCGCCCAGCTGCGCACACAACACAACCTGAGATAAATTCCAAACACACTAAAATCGTGTGAGGAACGGGACACTCAAACCACGCTGAAATCGTGAAAGGAGGTCCGAAAAACTATCAGGTGCGTGCTCGGCGCAACCTGAGAAAGTCCCGGAGGACAACGATCCTAAACGCAACTCGACGCAAAAGGATAAATGATACAAGATGACACAAGATGTAAATAAACGCAATAAGTGCGATGATGCAGTACATGTTACAAGCAATGTAGAGCATGATGTTTAGGGAATGCAATAAACAGACAAAGCGGCACTTTAGAAAGCACCTCATAGAGTGAGTGGCGGTAAACCGCTTTACTCTGACGGGGATCTCTTCTTCATTGTGTTCTTCGAACACTTACCTTCAACTCGCAGTACAAAGGTCCTGAAATGCTGACAAGGGGTAGCTTTTGCATGCAGAAACCACAAATGCCATTTTTCGTCCCGATCATGTTCATAACTTTCCCTAGGAACTCATCGCAAACACGGCCAAGATGCCTCTAGCAAGGAATTGTACTCAGGAAGAGCACATCTGATTGCCATTCTGGCTTTGAAACAATCAACACAGTATTCTGTTCACTCTAAACACACAGCTCATACAGCACACTGCTCAATCTGAACACACAGCCCGTAACACAGTATTTGGTTTATTCGGCATACAGCTCATACAAGACACTGCTCATTCTGAACATACGGGATGCAATGACGGAACTTGCAGAAGTTGAAACAAACTCAGATGCTCCAAATTTTCCCTCTTTTCTTTTGCTTTGCAGCCCGAAAATTTCATAGCTTCAGATGTGTCCTGGTTTTTACTGTTCTCATATGACCTGGGTTGAACCCTGCAGTTTTATGAAAGAACAAATTCTATTTTGCACAAATGTGGAGAATGGCACAACACTCTGAGCACAAAACGATTTTTTGAAAGTGAGATGAGAAAAGGGTTCTCAACCGGGTATTGAGCCTACAACTGACCACAGCCAAAACGACTCAACAACGGAAAACAAAAGGTAGAACAACCTAAACATAACTCAACAAAGGAAAAACAAGGTAAAACAACCTAAACACAACTCAACAAAGGAAAAACAAGTTAAAACAACCTAAACACATCTATTGACACTCAAATGACTCAAAACAAGAATCGAAACAAACAAAAACACACAAACACAACACTCAGCTGTGTTATAAAGGCAAGAGACCTCTTGGTGCACGAGGAGCCAGTTTCTCCAGGTATTGTTTCCCACCCTTTCTCACTTGTGATTCTCACATCACTCGGCCCTCAAGCTCTGTTTTTCTGAAAAAGTCCTTTTCCTCACTTTTTCTCTCAGCGCACATCTCTCTATTCTTCAATCTCTCATTTTTTATCCCTCCCCTGGGTAGTTGATGGATAAGCAGGAAGTTGTGGGCTCTTGCCCCTGGTATTCTACCATATTCTTGTTCTTGTTCACAACAGTGAATTTCTCCTACAGAGGGGTTGCGCTACAACTGGGTGTGTAGCAAATCTGCAGCTGACATCGGTTGACGATGCTCTGCTGGGGAGTTTGGACTTGATCAGATCTATCCAAATGAGGGAGTGGAATATCTTGATCCATTCTAGTTCGTGCTTCATACTAGGCTCGATACCTCGCTGCTTAGAGGATGTGGAGAGCTTTCAGCCCTTTGTTGTTAGCTTTAGTTGTGCCCTTTTTTAGCAGGTAGAGTGCCTTTTCTGGCAAGTAGAGTGCCCTTTTCTGGCAAGTGCGTTGATAAAGGGGAAAAGACAGAACACCTGACTTAACTGTGCCCCTAGTTCATTATTTTGACTATTTTTTGTTTATGGCTTTCTACTAAAACAATTTTGACCAGCATAAGAGTAAGATTAACACGCTTGTTTGATTTTCTGATTTAAAATCATGCAAGTCAGGTTGTGAGCACTGAAAATTTTCCTTTTTTGGGTCCAAGAAATGGTCCAGTTTTGGAAAAATAAAAAAAAATTCGAGAAAATTAGTGAACCTCAGTAAAAATTCTCAAAAATTGTTTTTGCAAATGGCCACCGCTCAACGAGCACAAAATTTACTCTTAAGATGCACAACCTCAGATCCATAACAATGAAAAATTGTCCCTTGTTTGAACGGCACTGCATGGCAACTGAAAGTTGCCCCTAGTTTGAATAGCACCGTAGCACTGCACGACAACGGAAAGTTGCCCCTTGTCTGAATAGCGCCGCAGCACATGGCAACCAGTCCTCACAGTGACAATTACGACCAAATTTTCGGATACAGAGTAGACAAAGATGACCAGAACCATCACATGGACACAGTCGAATTTGAAGTATTTTACGGCTGGACTTCAGAATGAAGTTGCCTACGTATCCCAAACATGGGAATCAAGCCTTACGTAGTTCGGGGTTAAGGTACACTCGGGTATTAACCTCTCCTTTTGCACTCTAACTTTTGCCAAGGCCGCCCTTTCTGGGTTTTCAACCTTGCGAGCTTTGTTCTTCTTTTCTTTTTAATTTCTTTTCTTTTTCATCTTTTCTTTTCATTTTCTTCATTTTTTTCTTTTTTTTTTTTTTTTTTTGCATTTTTCTCTTATTTTTTCTTTTTCTTCTTTTTCTTGCTCTAACTTTTGCCTGGGTCGCCTTTCCGAGTTTTCAGCCCAGCGAGCCTCTCAAGGGTAAAAGTGTAGCTTTGTCCATGTCAAATGGTTTTAAGATCCTGAAGTCATCTGAATCCAGGAGAGTGGCTACTGTTTGCTGACGATGCAGGAGTCCATCCAATGGGGGGCTGAATTTGCCCTTAGTGTTGTGGATAGGAACTCGGTTATCCTTTAGCAATACTTTCTTCTTTCCTCCATTCTGGGATTTGGCATTCTTGCCGATCTTCACTAGCTTGAGCAATGACCCCATTTTTTACTCTTCGAGCACATCTGACATTTTTGCCCCTAGTTCAAGGGCTGCTTCTGATCTAGCTTTGCAAGCTTCTTTTGACGACATCTGATCTTCTTGATCTGACTTCCCTGTCTCTAGTTCGAGGGCTGTTTCTGAACCGGCCACACAGGCCTTACATGGTGGTTGACCGTTGAACATTCTGAATCTAAGTTCAAGGTTCGAAAGCAAGGGGTCGAGTCTCGAGGCTGAGAGCGATCCTAAGCTACACAATCTCAAGAGCGATTTCACACAGGTCTTCGCAGGACCGCGCAAAACATTTTTTTGAAATATTTAAGAAAGCGACTAGTCGCTCGCGCTGAAGACAGTGTCGAACCAATCTGAATCAAGCCAAGATGCTTCTCAGTACTCACATTAACAAACATGATCTCAATCATTAAGGGCTTAGCATGCCTCTCTTTCTCTCAATTGATCAAATTTTTTTTTGCAAATCCCGAGGAATTCCTTCCTCTTTGTTTTTATCACAATGTTCAAAAATTTTTGAAAAACTCAGGTCAATGTAATGATTTCAAAGCACAGAAAAGACACAGTTTTTAGTCAAATATTGTCATCTCATTTAAAACTTCTAGCACAACTAGCACAAGGCAGAAGCAAACACAAGAGTGTAAAAATCACTGTTGTTCATTCAAATCTGTTGGGTATTACTGGCTCTAAGGTAGAAACAGACTCAAAAGAAAATGAAAAGACAAACACAAAACAAGCAAGTGATGTCCGAGGTAACACCCCCGAAATCACCCGACTCCAACGTAACAGGACTGACTCGATACAACAAGACAGACCCGACTGACTCAGTATGAAAAGACTGACTTAATGCAAAATAACAAGACTGACCCAATACCCAAGTCAGAAAGTACAAAAACTAGCATTCGCAAATGCTCAAAATAGTGCGTGCCATTCCCACGTCTAGAGTAAATCGAGCGCCACTCGCAGCTGGTTCATCCCCCGATCACATGGTCACATTATCCCCCAAGTTCACCGATCCGGTGCCGATAGACTTTGCAGGACTTGGCGCGACAATGACCCCATTGTCAATCAGATCTTGTATTTCGTGGCGAAGACGAAAACACATGTCGGTGTCATGGCCGGCTTGTTGATGAAAGGTACAGTATTTGGTAGCATCATGCGTGGCCGGAAGATGACCAGGGAGAGGCCGAGGCTCAAGAGGTTTGAGATGGCCTTGTCTAACGAGGATTTGAAAAGCTTTGGACAAAGTCATGTAGAGGGCATGGAAGACCCTTTGACCTCGGGGTTGGTACTTCAAGGTTTGTAGATTTTTACTGGATGCACCGGCAAAGGGATTGGTAGGTGCTGACTGGGTCTACTGGTCTCTTCCGAGTGCAGGATTAGAGTTGAAAGGAACGTTCCTGGTATGACGGCCCTTCTCCTGGCTTGCCCCTTGATTCAGACTGCTCTCATTCTGAGTGGCAAAAGTGTTGTCCACAGTTTTTGTAACAACTGCGAGCACTTGTTGTTTGTTCAGTCCCTCGGCTTTCAAAGCCTCAACAGCCCACTGAAGGTGTTCATGGGGACAAATTCCTGTCCCTACCTTGTTCTTACCTCTTGCCCCCACTTTGCCAAGGGATTGGCCTTCTTCTAATACAACCCGTTCCAAGATTGGGGAGCCTTTTGTCGTGAAACTCCTAGCATGTGATGTGGTCGATGAGGGAGCCAATGTCCCGGAGGCCAGATTTGTCATAGTTCTTTGAAGATCTTCAATCATTCTCATCAACTCAGAAGTAGTGGGTTCACGGGTTTGAGATGATTGGGGTTCAGGTGCACTCATCGTGCATAAGTCCATGTTTTCTGGAATGAACACCTCAGGCTTGGGTAGATGGGCCGGGGTGATGTATATACTGGGGTCGAAGGTGGATGGTAGTGTATGGATGAGGTTGAGGTGGGGAGGTGACGAGTCAGTACTAACCTGAGGTCCTTTCGGTGGAGCTAGGGTCTCTTCGTCAATAAGATTCTGAATCTTATGACGAAGGCGGATGTAACAGTTCATATCATGACCGTGTTGTTGATGATAGGCACAGTATTTAGCTGGGTCATATCTTGGTGGAAGAGGATTTGGAAGGGGTTGGGGTTCTAGGAGTTCTAGGTGCCCTTCTTCTCGCAGCTTTTTCAAAGCTTGAGAGAGACTCATGTAAAGAGGATTGAACTTTCGGGCTTGGGGCCGATTTGAAGTGGCGGGTTTTTGGCCATTGAGGGAAGTGGTGATAGAGTCTACTTCTGAGCATTTTACAGCTATGCTACCATCAGTAGTAGCATTGGAACTGCGAACAACGTTCTTCCGCAAAGGCTCATCATCTTCTACAAAGATCCCTTGTCAGATGGCATCCTCGATTTGAACCCTCATTTCATGAAGGGCTGGAAAGGTAAACAGAGGTAGGACGACCATCTTTTTCAACAGCTTGCCATGTAGATTTCGAACAATCATCCTGATTTGATCTTTATCGAAAGGCCTTGTAGTCATCATTGAGGCCTTTGCTCTCCATCTCGCCACGAACTCTGAGAAACTCTCATTTGGCTCTTGGCGGGTGACTTCGAGATCACGAGTTGTGACCTCAATCTGTGTATTGTAGGAGTATTGAGCAATAAAGGCCTCAGCCAGCTCTTCCCAGTTCTGTTTCACAGAGTCCTCCAATTTCGCATACCAGATTGTGGCTATCCCAGACATGGTTCGACCGAATAGTGATAGCTTTTGGGCTGTGGTCAAACCCATTGGCCTCAAGATATCAGAAAATAGGTGGAGGTGCACCATTGGGTCTCCAGAACCATCGAAACGATCGATATGTGGCATCTTGAACCGGTCCGGTAATGTCACCGCCGAATCGGTGTATCCATCCTCTATGTTTGGAATGGACTTCACACCCTAAGATTTCCTGAATAACTTTTCAAGCTTGCTTACTTTTAGTGCCGTGGGGTCCACCTCGAACTCAAAGGGAGAATCTGGCAGGTTGGTCTGTGCTTTGGATAGCTGGGGTAGGATTGGAGGCGGAGCCGGCCCTGTTGGAATGTCCGTATCTTCCTGGACATTAGCTGTCTCCCCGAGTATTGGCACTCTTGGTGGGGGAGGAGCTTGGTGTGAAGCGGATGCTCCGGTCTGCTGTTGTAGCCTGGCAATTAACTCTACCTGTTGAGCCATGACCTCGGCCTGTTGTTTGGCAAATTCTGCTTGACGAACAGCGTCCTACTGTATGGTTTTCATACTTTCCTGGAGCTGACGCATCATCTCTTCTATGCTAACTGAAAACTGCTGATCTAACTGAATAAGTGTGTATCCCCTTTCTGAGGTGGAAATAGATATCCCAGCCCAGCTACGCACAGGTGAGGTGGATAATGATCACTGATCCGAAGACTGTTGAATTGATGATCTGTGCTTGACTGGCTTTTTTACCTGCCTCTGGCAAAGGAACACTGATTGCCCTTGAACTGAATCTCTGACCTGACAAAGTCTATCAGCACAAGTCCAATGTACCCGGGGCATATCGAAGCCTTCTGAAGCTATGGTTCCCAAGACTACCCTAGCAAAAGAGAAAACAAGAAGCATCTCAGCCCAATTTCACCAAAACAGATATGAGCAAAGCTGAATGACTGTGCTCTCCACTGAATTCTGCCTATAAACTGATACCCTCAAGTAAAACTGATTCTCTCAGGAAAAACTGATTCCCCCCAAAATACTGATGCCCTCAGGCCTGATACCCAGACTTGCAAACTGATACATGCATTCTTGTAGAGGCACACTCTAAAAGCACATAGCAAACAGGTGAGAGCCAAAACACCCCTATGTTGGGATAGGGTTTCCCTGTCCTATTTTGTCAGGAGCTAGGGTTTCACTACGCACACAGCAGTTTCAAACAACCTATAATCGGGTAAGCAACCTGGCTTAGCTTGGAATGGTCACTATGGACTCCGAATATGCACTAGGTCGAATGGTTAAAAAGGGGTGTCCCGGTAAAAATCGGGGTTTGTGTTCCCATCGTGGCAGAGCCCGTAATCGGTCAGCCTTATGGCACGCTTCTCAAAACCAGCCTCCGGCAAACCGTTCAGGAATAGCAGATGGTAAACACGGTGTCCTAGGCGCACCAATGCAAATGCAATGTAAAAAAAACACATAAGTGTAGTCAAAACAAGATATAATGAGTTCGAGTCAAGTTCTCTAAATCCCCAGGAGAGTCACTAGAAACTGTAGACGTCCCCGAACGTCCTGGGAGGAAATCCCGTTTTGTTCGTTTGGGCTCACTACAGTTCGGACTCAATGTATCACGATTCTGCATCTAGTCCCGCAAAAGTGCAATGCGAGACCGATAAATCACCAAAGAGTCCAAATCCGGCAAATCGTTTTAGAAAACAGATTTTTAGAAAGAAGTGCCAAACATGGACTGCTTTGCTAGATACAGAGTCGCCACCTAAATATTTTATTTTTGGGGAAATTTAGGAAACCCTAACTCGTTGCCTAAGGCCACATGTCCGTCATCACCAAAGTTACCTCGGCTCGGGAACTTGGGAACGATTGGGGAAGGTCACTTCGTGAGCACCCCCGCTCGCCCAACCAAAAATCGGCCTCTACTAACCATGATATCAAGTTTTGCAAACATTATGTGCTCTTATTCCGGTTATTAGCCTAGAGTTACTATGTGATGCACACAGCATACAAGTATAGACTGGGTCGCCTGAATTGGAACAAAACATCTCATGTTCGTTTTGAAAAACGGTTTGAAGGTGCTACTCGCAAGTAGGCTAAGACGTGGATTTGCCACCCTCGGGTGGGCTTAGAAAATATGATTTTGCCACTCTCAAGTGGGCTTAAAACTAGCAATCGGTGAATTGTTCCAATTCAAATAACCCAACCTTCACCCACAGGCATTCAGGCAGTTATATCACATAAGCAATTAGCCTCATGGTAAGCATGCAATCATGGTAACACTCACACGCATGCAAGATGCTAAAGCATAAACACTTACCGAGTACTCCGAGCTAAAACAGAAACTAGTTAGTAATCAATGCATGATCCTAGTTCATGTTAAGATGGCTAATGCAACACATGCAAAAATGCAACTAAGATAGGCTAGACTAACCTAAGAATGGCACATGAAATGCAACAGATAACATGTATTCAACTTGGAATTGAAATACAATGCAGTTAGTATGATGCGCCGAGCCCGGTGCATGCAAGATAGATGAATGGATGCAAACATATAAGGATGCTAATTGGAACATGTCCTAAAACTAACCATCATAAACTGGTAAATAAAAGGGAGAAAGACGTGGGGTTGGAAGACATACATCACACGCACGCACACTTATTACAACATTGCCCTCCTCGGAGGGTCCGAATAAATAATACACAACCGAATGAATAACGAACTACAGCTAATTATTACACAACATTAACTAATTAACAAGCTAGCTAAGTAAACATGTAAACTAAATGAATGTGACTGCCTCGGCTCTGTTTTGGATGACAATGGATGCATGCATGCTCGAGTCGCCTCGTCGGGAAATCTGTCGCGATGCCTCGTCTTGCCTTTGTGTGCAATTGATTTCAGAAACTTGCAAGAAGCTCCAATAGGCTGAAACTCCACTCTGGGAAATTGTGTGAGGACTGCCGACCAGCAAATGGCATTGGAGACCACATGCCGACCACCCTTTGTGGTGGAGACCAAAAAAGGTGGTCGGCCTGCCAGAAAACCTGGTCGGCCGACCACTTTCTGCCCCTGGATTCTAGTTTTCTGTAACACAAAGCAATAGGGAGGCATGGCAAGGTATTTTTAACAAATGTGTGCTCGACTACCCTCCCCGTCATAGCATAGGCTCTAGGGAGTGTAACCTTTGATCCTCGGACCACCAATCACGCATCTCGATGCATGATGGCCGAGGAGTCGCATTGCACGACTTGATGTAAAATGAATGCACAAATGAACACAATAAGGCCTAAACTCCATCATGGGTAATCCGGAGTGTCGGCGACCGAGAATCGAGGCACGTTTCGTCACTTGGAGTACGAAACGTCCCTCGTTTCCCGTGTTTGGACTAAACCCTATTCCAAACACAATGCAATATACATGGAATGGCATGGCATGCAAACACAATGCAACAACTAGCATGCAATCCTAAACGAAATGCAACTAAGACATGCAAACATGCAAGGAATGGCATGCAAAGGTGCAGCTAGCATACGCAATGCTATGAACTACGAATGGCATACTCAATGCACATGACGCTATATGGCATATACAGTGCACAATCAAGGCATACACAATACAACGTTTAAGCATGCGACAACATGGATATGGCATACATAATGCAAGATGGACTTAAACTAAAATGAATGGGCCTTAGCCACACTCAAATCAGTGGCCAATGATGGTGAAATTAAAGGCAAGAACACTCATGCAAACATGCCCAATGCAAGGGACCGATCCTAAGGCACCAAATGCAACTTTATCAAAGCATGGCAAAGGATGAAATATGGCATACAAACACACATTTTCCAGCTCTGAAACATGATGCACCATGGTCCCGAATCATGCAAATATGTCACACAATGCATGCTAGATGGCCCGTATACCGAAACTAGTGAAGCGGATTACACTAGAGGTACACAAAGCAATGCACAAATGACAAAACTGTCCTCAAATAGACCCTAGGAAGGTCCAAGACAGTGGGAAAATGGCCTAAATTGATGGCTCAACATGCATAGAAATGAAGTTCATGCAATGGTCCGAAAACGAGGCATTTATGCACAACTCTCAAACGGATTTAAAGAGTGGAAAACATGGGAATATGACATGTATATAAGCTCTGAAATATGATATACAATGGCCCCAAAACATGGAAACACCTCAACACAAGCATGCAATAGGCCCCAAAACTCAAAGCTAGGCAAGGGTATTGAACTACAACCATGCAAAACAAGCATCATTCGACCATGAGACCCAAAAATAGAGCTAAGGCAATCCAAAACATGCACAAAATCAGTTTAAGGCATGGCCAAAAAGTACTAAAATCAAGGGCCAACATAGCATGCAATGTAAACTAATAGAGAGGATTTGCCCTACAAGTATATGAGGCAATCAAGAGGTTTCCAAATCAACAAAAGTCAAAAGTATGCCATGCCAAATAATGCCCAAAAACTCATGGAAACATGGTCAATGCATGTAAGGATGATATGTTTCTTTGAAAGACCCGAAAGAGGGTTATTCTACACATGCAAGATGGACATCCAAAATGGAAAAACCACCTCTGGAAAGAGGTTATGAAGGCCCTAAAACTCACTGAAAATGGCCTAAAATGAGGCTAGGAAGCATGCAAGTAAAGGCTCCTTTGAAAGGCCATGAAGAGGGTTACTCTACACATGCAAGAGGGACACCTAATATGGAAAAACCACCTCTTTAAAGAGGTCATACAGGTCCTAAAACCCACCAAAAATGGCCTGAAACATGCTCAAGAAGTATGTAAATATAGGCCCCTTTGTTAGGCCAACAATGCTAGTAAACAAGACAAGGGGTGAGAGGGTCACCCTTCTCTGATTTTGGGGCTCAAAACAGTATGCTAGCCACTGAGAATCCACTGGATTTCAGTGGCTAGAAATCCAAACAAAGCTCACTTCAAAGGCCTTAATGCATGGCTCAAAACAAGATGAAAACAAGCATGCAAGGGGGTAGATGACCCCCAAAAGAAAAATGACCTTAAACAAACTTGTTAAGAAGCTCAAAATAAGACTTTTTTCAGTTTACACCAAAGCTCAAATATGCTTGCAAGTATGGATAAAATAAGGATCAAAATGATGCTAAAAAATGGAGAAAATGGTTACCCTTGTGGCACAGCAAGAACCAGCAACCTCTGGACCCAAAAACTAGTTCCTTAGCCTCTGAAAATGGCCTCCAAGATGCTTAGAGTGATGGTGGAGGGATTAGATTAGGAGATGGTATGCAAAGGGGTCAAGAGCTCACTCTTTTAAGGCTCAAAGGGAGAGATACAAAGAGGGATGTATCTATGAGCCTTCACCAAAATCTGAACCCTTGCAATGAAGAGGGAGGGCTTCCTTTATAGACCAAGGAGACCAAAGCTTCTCCAAGAAGCCAAGAAGCAAGGCCAAAGATCCTCCATACACGTGTGTGGAGGATCCAGTCTGTGCCCTCCAGCTGGCACAGCTGGAACCAACTCACAGAGACAAAGCTGCAGAGAGCTGGCCGACCAGTTCAAGTGGTCGGCCGACCACTTAACCTGGTTGGTCGACCAGTTCAAAAGGTCCAAGGTGGTCAGCCATCCCCATGATGAAACCCCAGAAGTTAGCTTTCCAATGGCGCCAGCCTTGCATTAAAATTTCAATTGTGCAAAAAGTTATGCATGTTTTGGTGAAGCCGCACAGATTCGGTCCAACCGGATTGATGCCCTACTTCAACTAACTATATCTCCCCTGTCCGGACTTGGCTTTAGGAGATTCTTGAGTGTAAAATGAATCCTCAAAATTCTTGTTTCCAATGGTGGTGGCCTCATAGCTTAAATCCAAATGTATAGACAGATAAGCCTGATTTAGCGAGGACCGCTCGACTTTCTCTCTTAGCGGTTCATGCCCATTTTCTTCTTCAACTTGGTTTCTTCCCTCTTCTCCAATTTCTCTCAACTCCAAACCCCTAAACAAGGTGTTTTGAAAGATTTTTCAAAAATTTCAACTCTCTTTCATTCATTTCCACTTCGTCCTTGCTCGGTTTACCGAAAAGTGCAACATTTAATGAAATGCGAGCGTCGGAACATCGTAGGAACTTTATTTTCAAAACATTTTGAAAGAGAGGGTTTCAAGGTCTAAAATCTTTCAATCAAGATTGTTTTGGTCCAAAAGGGGTATGAAGTTGAGATTTGACTCTCTCTCCTTGTCGAAGAAACTGAACCTTTGCCTTGCACACCTTCATCACTGAGTAAACCATCAGTAGCGCCCAAGTCTTAAGGGCAGTCAAAAATGGGGTGTCTACAATTACCCTCACGGATGCTTATAGCAGCAGTGACGGTGACTTCCCACTCCGGACACGGCCTGCATATATTTTATAGTTCTCTATTATCCGTAACAAAAACTCATCCCTACAATCATGTCTCTCTCTCTCTCTCTCCCTCTATGTCTTTCTCTGTCTCTGTTCGTCTTTCTCTCTCTAAGGTTTCTCTTCCCTTTGTTACTACCTAAATTATTCATCTCTCTCTCTAGGGTTTCGCAACTTCAAGGTAAACCATGGCGACTACTTCAGGTATGTTTTCCCCAATTTTTTTGTTTTTTCCTTTTGAGATATACATATAAGTCGATTCTTACCTTTCAAATTGATTGATTTCTTTGGTATTTATGATTACATGAACTTTCGATTTCATTATTTAATCTATTAGAATTGTTCAATTCTGCGATTTTTTTGGTTCCTTCTCTTGATTATCTCTGTATATTTTTGGGTATTTGTTTTGACTAACCCATGATCTGATTAGTTTCTCAAAGTCAGCTTCTTCTGCTAATTCAAATTAGTTTCTCCTCTGCTCTCCTCTGCTAGTGTTGGTGGTTGAAACATTTCTTTTCTTTTCTTTTTGGGTAAAAATTAAGGATCTCTTGAATTGAATAATTGAATGTGGTGTGTGGAAATATTGTGTAATGCATGCTTAACTGTTGGAAAGTAGACTGCTACTGCTTGGAAGCTTAGAATCACCATGGGATTTGCTCCTTCTTGTAATTCCCCTTTTTGGAATTGGAATTTGGAGCTATATTATAAAAATTGAGGCTTATAATTCTGGGGATTTCAAAGATGCCTTAAAAAGGGCCTGTATACTACAAACTTCAAAAGGCTCAAAAGAAAGAGCATTGACCCACAACTTTAAGCCATCACTCTCTCCACAAAGCAAAGTTAGCAACCATGTCAAAATTATAGGTAGTAACTTAACCATGCCCATCACTTCCATCCTTGGTCATTTGCTTAAGGACAATCTAGGTTCTGTTATACAAATTTTTTATTTTTTTAAAATTACAAGCATTATTTTTCTCACTTGATTAGATAATTTAGATTTACCAATAGTATTTCAAGAGGTTGGGTTGGATTTTTTAGAATCTAAAAAAGAAAGAGTATATATTGAGCAACTGTAAATTGGCCAAATTAGTAATGAAACGCCATAAAACAGACAAAGGACGGAAGACTCATTCCTCTAAATACATCTTAAGTCAAATAGTATAGCTTGTAGAATTATAGTTTTTATTAAAGTACAAATGATCGCACTAAACATTATGGAACTACTGGAAATAAATTTATCTTTCAGGGCTATTTGTTGATAATTTATTAAATGATTGCTTGCATTGTGTTTAGGTCATTTCTAGTTCATGGAATCAGTAATTTTTATTATTTCTTTTGCAGCTAAAACTATTTTTCAAGGATGTGACTTTCGCAAAACCAAAAAGCAGCCGTAATTCAAGCTTAGGTGAGTAGCTAGTGTTCTTTGTTTCCAACTTTCTGCTATTTTCATATTCTTGATAATCTAGTTCAGAAATTCTCTCAATTTGGAAATTGTCAGTTGTATTTCCATCTTAAACATAGCTCAGAGGGGAGGGGGGGGGGGGGGTGGAAACTTAGTGTGTAATTTGGCTGATAAGAAACTAAATACTCTCTCTCTCTCTTTGTGTTTGTAATTTGTTATGTCAATTCCTTGAATATGATATTAAAGCTCATTATGAATGTACATGATGAGGCGTGTGGTTGTCTAACATGGTGAGGCAATTTTTGACCTGGTTCTCATTAAGAATGTACATGCCATCATTTTGGGTTATATTGGTGGTTGTATATATTAAAAGATTAAAATTATAGTTTCTTTTATAATACATACTCAAATTATAGTTTCTTTTATAATACATACTCTTTGCTTGGTACTTTATAAACCCTATTTGCTTAGTACTTATTCTGTTGGATCTTATTATATACTTGTTTGGCCATGTGAGATGCAGGGTCTTGGAAGTTCATAGATTTCACAAATAGCTCCTCTGGGTTTCCAAATTTCAGGAAATCCAATGGAAATTCCATCTTTGAGTTAGTTACTACACCAACAAAAATAAATGGTGTACATTATGTTCAGGTGAGTCATTCCACTGGTTGTTTATGGCCATGTAAGCCTTTTTTTTAATTATTATTTTTGTAATAATATTTTTCACATGAATAATACTTTGAGCGAATAAAATATCTTAATCTTACTACATCTTATTGGGATGTGCTCTCTCTATTGCTCTTTACTTTTTTTTTTCCCCTCATGTATTAAATGATTATTAATATTTTTTGGGGGATCAAAAATGGGTTTTTATGATTTTGGAAAATTTAATTGGTTAAACTGGGCCTGTTTTGTTTTCAGTTTTGTCTCGTTATGAGGTTTCTAGGTAGTGAATCAACGGTGGAAAGATAGTGCATCATCCTCGGTTACTGTCATTATATGCACTTTATCCTACCAATTTGAGTTTTCTGATACCATATATGTTAATTTTTCATTATTCAATAGATGCAACGATTGAATTCTTGAAACTTTGCCTTTTTTGAATCAACTTAAATGAATGTTTCTAGCATTTTAAAAAAAAAATGAAGTTGTAAAGATTTAACATATAATTTGGCAAACTACATTGAATAACAGACTGAAATTCACTTCAAAGGGCCGTCTTCCATTGTGCAACTTTTGTCTATGTGACGAACTGCATTGAAAAATTGATGAACGACATAATGAATTATACCATACTATTAGATTAAATCATTGAAGTGCCATGCCATCCTTAATATACATACAGATCTAAACAATGTGTGTGTTTTTTATTTGGGAGGATGCATTGTGCAACCAATTATCTTAGATTTCTGTGAGTTGCCCATTGCCTACCAAAAACCCTTTTAACCTGGTTGAGGGCATATTGAATCTTAGATCTTTGGTATGGTTGCAAAGAGATTTCACAAGTCAGGCTAGCCTTGCTGGCACTTTCTAGTCATAATACTTGATGGAATGGGGCTAGTTCCACTGTTCAACATGAGTCAATTTGTTACTATTCCAAGCATCTATCCAAGGAGGTATTTTAAGAGAAGTCAATGGCCTGTTTTTGCACATTCCTTTGTCCTTCCTTCCTACTGAGACATGATCTTCCATGGCTTGGTCATTGTTGTTATGGTACATTATTGTTTCATTTCCTTATTGTGCACGACTGGGGGTGATATTTTTCATGATGTGCTTGACAACGAACATGAAGTTGGTGGTGCTCAAATCAGGGTAGAAGGTGCATATATTTGGCCTATCCACAAGAATCTAGCTAAATCTAAGAAGCATGTGACTTTGCCTATTTTTAATATTTTTGATATACCATGATGTTTCTTTTTGCATATGCAACCCTTTTGAGTATGTGATGATATCTTCGTATATTGATATTGGAACTTACAATCTTATTTATTTATTTATTTGTGGAAATAAATATCAAATGTTTTACATTTTCTATAAGCTTAAAATTAATTATATTGGAAATGATTTTTTTTTTTTTGGTTTCTTTTTGTAGATGTAACCCTTTTGAGTACGTGATGATATTTTCGCATATCAATATTGGAGTTTACTATCTCATTTATTTGTAGAAATAAATATTAATTTTTTTTACATTTTTTGTTAGCTTGAAATTAATTATGTTGTAAATGATGTTTTTTTTTTCTTTTTGCAGATGCAATCCTTTTGAGTACGTGATGATATCTTCGCATATCGACATTGGAACTTACTATTGATATCAAAACAAGCTACAATATATATGTTTTTTTTATTTGTATTGTCGATACTAAAAATTTGAGTTCTTGAATATAAAAAATAGTATTGTTGGAGGTTGTTTTATATATTTTTGTAAAGAATATTTAGTTGACAATTGTTACAGGGTACGTATATATATTATTCTTGGTATATGATTTTGTGAATGTGAATGTGAATGTGGATGCGGATGTATTTTAGAAAATATTAATAATTTGTACAGGGAATGAATTAATAAAATATGATTTTATGAAAATAATTTTATTACGACAATAATAAACCGTTGCTAATATAATCATCATTTCCTTACATTTTATTAGCGACGCATATACATATTAGTTCCAATCTTTTGCGACGGTTTAAACTGTCGCAAAAGATTTATTTGCGATAGTTTAAACTGTCGCAAATACAGTATTAATTTAATTTTACTTTTTTGGTGACATTTTAGACCGTCGCTAATAATACTTTTTGCGACGTCAAAGACTGTCGCAAAAAAGGTTTTTTGCGATGGCAATCAATTTCGTCACTAAAAATGAAGTTTTTTCTCCCTTTTTGTGTCAGGTTAAACCGTCGCAAAAACTATTGATTAGCCGTCGCTACAAGAAAGCAACGGTTTGTAACCGTCGCAAATACTTTTTGTCACGCCCCCTTCTGCCACCTTCCATTTCCCGTCGCTACTCTGTCGCAAAAAGTCTTTGCGACGACATGTGAACCTTTTGTGATGTTTATGACCGTCGCAAAAGCTCCGATTTTTAGTAGTGGAAAAGGCTTATATATAGACAAGGTAAAAATAAATAAGAAGAAAACTATGAAAATATCATAATATAATAACAGTTAATTACAATATCTAATATATATAATAAATATTATATATATACAATATTCACTGACATTTATTTAAGCTAGCTCACCGTTTTAGGAAGAGTTTGGTTGAACCGAGCTAAATGCAAACCGTGATACCCAAGTTGTGGCCACATCATGCAATCATTGTCAATGGGATAATTCCAACCATCAAGCTAGATTTTTGTGGAATTTATACATACAGTACTCATACGAAATCATTAATCTTGTTTTGTCTTTGGACCTAGCATCAATTTAAAGAGAAAGACTATGATACATATTTTTGTGTGTATTATATATATATATATATTTGTAATTAAAAAAAATAATATAATTTTATATTTTTTGAGTCATAATTAAATATTATATGAGATATTATTATACATCTCAAAATAATATCATAACCTAAAAATAAAATAAATTATAATTTTAAAAAAACATAACTAAAAATATATATAACAAATAGTATGCATTATAGATTTCTCCCAATTTCAATAATTGATTAATACAAACAGTAGCATAAAACAAAAAATTTCTCCAAAAAGCATACCGTGATAATCATTTGTGATTAAAAGCAAAAAGTCAAACCAACGGCAGTTATCATCCCCATTGAATTCAATCGGATTTTATAATCTCCGTCAATTGTAAAAAAAAAGTTGATATTTAATAATGAAGAAACTCAATAAAAAAGATGATAAAAGTCACTATGCCATCGTCATCTATAAGAAAAAAAATATTCCCGTCTTTGAATGGTTAGGGGTTCCTCAATATTGTAAAAATATGTAACAGACAAATTACATAAAGAAAATAACGGACCTTCACCGATAGAAGTGTAATTTATTTATAATAGTTGATTACTTGCTGTGTGAGTGATTTTCTGATCACACTACACGACTCAGTATTCAGCTGGAGAACACTGGAAGAATAGATGACACCTGGCTAACCTGTAACAGAAAGAGACAATTCCGGCGGTGGTTCGTCCACCCGGGGGCACTCCGACGATCAAGTCAGTATATCTCTCAAAGATAATCAATAGTGCTTAGCTCACTAGACAGAATATAAATTGCGTACCTTAGACCCATGGGGGTGCCTCCCTTTTATAGCCAGCACAATCATAGTCCCAATAGAAGCCTAGCTCTAATGGACTTAGGATTACTGCTAATCTTGGACTCTCAGTAGGATTAGGATAAACTCTCTAAGAGTCTCATCTTTATCCAAACTGAAGTCTTTTTCTATTCTAGGACTCTTGTCCCTTATCCGCTTATCTCGGATTCTGGTTTCTTCGCAGATAACCTTGGCTTAGCCGAGATCATCTCGACATATCGACCAGGACACGTGGCATCTCGGCTGACACGTCAGCGTCACCTTGCCACGTGTTGGTACTCAAAAATATATTCCCACAACTGCCCCTAGGTTTTATTACCTCGGTATTCTGAGGTGATGGAACCTATATCATTCCGTCCTTCCAGTACGTCGGTTTTCAATATCTCAGCCGAGATCATTATGTTGGCCGACATGTCTTCGTTAAAGAACAAGAATTCCAAATGAGCGCCTTCACGCGTATGAGCTGTCAAACATCACTTTTCAACCGTTTCATTCATGCGTTTCATTTTTATTGGATCGTGCTTATGACGCGCCAGAAAATCGTCTTGTCTGCGTGCGCCGTCTGACGCACTCGCTGCTCTAGATGCATTTAATTTCCTTTTGCCGCTGTTTCAATTTTTTTGACAAAAAATTGCTTTCCCTTTTTCATTTTCTTCACTTTTACATCAATTCCTTTGTTTTTTCTCTCTCTTTCTTGCTTTACCCTTCGAAATCCTCCATTGCTCAAGCTTCCAAAGTTTTGCAGCCACCGGTGTTTGCTTTCTTCGACTAGGTTCGTGCTGATTCTCCGGTCCGCCACCGTCGTCTGACCTCGGCAATGTTTAACGCCGGCTTCGTTCTTCCTCTGGTAATACACTATTCCTTCTTATTTCAGTTTCTTAATTTTTTTCTCGAACTTGTTGCCATTACTGCTTTGCTTTAAACATTCGATCTTGTGAATCATACATCTAAATGTGTTTTTTCCACGATTTTGCCCTTGCCCATATCTTGAACACACGCACTGTTTCACCATTTCCCTGTATTTTTGCCACTGTTCTTGGCCCTATACTTCTTGTATTCTTTATGTTCTGGATAAACCATTTCTGTTATTGCTTCTGAAACTCGTTCTTGTTTCTGTTTTTTGTGTCTTTTCCAGATTCATTCCTTCAATCTTCATCTTCATAGCTTTAGGTTTGGGATTTGTCTGTAGAACCCACAATTTAGGGCAAAACTGAAACATCCCTTACAAATTTCTGCACCAGCTCAAACCTAGTTTTTTTGCCGAGGTCCCAATTACCCCTTTTTTAAACATCTTCTTTCTAAAATCCAATATCTTTATTTAGGCCGACATCATGGGCATGTCGAAACATAGAGTAAACACCCCATCCAAACTAGAATTCTTTAGACAAGAGTTTGAAATCCCAGCCGACGTCCATCTGAGGTTGGCTGGGGATGATGACTCCATCATGCCTACTGATCACTCCATGCCCTTCCTTGTGGTTGCCTTTATTGAGTGTGGACTTCGGTTTCCATTTGACCATTTTTTTCCGTCAAATCCTTCACTTCTATAAGTTGAGCCCAATGCAACTCACCATCAATTCTTACCGAGTTATTACTGGTACCATAGCTTTAGTCAAACAAGAGAATGCCAGGATTACACTTGCCGATTTCCAGTACTGTTATACCATGTGTCGTCTTAGAAAAGACACGGATTATGTCTACTACCTCAAGCCAAGATCCACTGAATATAAAATCATAGCCGACCTTCCAGACTCCAACAAGGGAGCTGGAGACGATTACTTCATCGTCTTGGGCAATTGGGAGTTTCAGCCAAACGATGACCTTCATCTTTATCCCTTAAGCCAAATAGTTCTTGGGGAAGGAGCTGGTAAGGGCCACCCATCATAAGTTTTCTTATCTTCTTACATAAAGTTTTTAATATTCTGTTCTAATGTCTATGCTGTTCTATCTTTGTAGTTCTTCCTCAGCCTCCAAAGAACTTTCGCCAATCCTTCTTCCCTAGCAAGGATTTGAAGAAGCTACTGAACCTTCCAGTCCACAAACGGAAGGCACCTTTGCTTCTCAACTTTAGCCCAACCTATAAGTCAGCTCTGCCCGATGTCCCTAAGAGAAAGAAGAAAAGCCTCTCTCCACCTTCTGCCACAACTCCACAGACTGCGTCCACATCTCGGACAGATCAAGGGTCAACTTCCGATCCAGCTGATCAGCCATCAACCTCGGCTCCATACTTGATTCCAATATCACAACGCCGCCGCCGACGCCGAACAGTTTCTACTGCCAGGATGGGTCGCCCAAAACCAATTGCAAAAGACCTCTTGGCCAGCATCACTTCTGATGTTGATGCACAACCAACACAAACCCTGCCTCCACCGAAGCCGAAAAGAATAAAAAAGGCTCAGCCAAAGGCTAAAGTTACTCAAATTGAGTCTGAGGATGCTTTGCCAATCTTCAAGTTGGCTGAGAGTGACAAATCTCAACCCTCTGTTGGGAAGAGGCGCTCTGAAGCCCAGCCATCAGAATCTCCAAAATCCAAAAAGCCGAGGTCATCTTCTGCGACCACCTCGGGGTCCAAAAAGAATGATGCCCCCTAGGCTCCAAAAATTACTCTAGAAGATAAGCCAGTCATGGCTAACAACAGTGCTGATGACATCAACATCGGCGTAGCCCTCAGTACTGCTCTGCTCCTCCCCAGCGATCTTAATCGAAACACCGAGTTGAGCGAGTACGAAAACTACGCTTTGATGCTTCAACGTTCTGTTCAAGTAAGTGTCTTTCATCTGGCACCTTTTTCCTTCTTTCTCAGACTTAGAAATTTTCTAATAACTTTTGTTTTGTTCAATTTCAGGCCATCCAGCATGCCCACTCTTTCTCTGTTCAATCTTTCAAAAATCAAGAGAAGTTGGCTGAGATGAAGAAGGAGTTCTCCAGCCTTCAAAAGACCAATAAAGGCTTACAGTAAAAAATGAAGAAGTTGGAAGACCAAGCTGAGGCTGACATCAAAGCCCAAACTGAAGCCAAAGAGAAGGCTGAATCTTCCGAAGCCATCAGAAAGGTTGCTGAGTCCCAAAGAAAAGAGGCCGAGGAGAAGATGGCCCAAGCCGAAAAAGAGCTTTAAGAAGCCTTGGCCACCAAAGAGGCTGAAATCAAAGACGCCAATGAAAAGGCGTACGCCCAGGGCATGGCCGATGTTACTGAGGCTTATGAAAAACAGGTGAAGGAGGCATGCAACAAGGGTTTCACCCTTGGTTGGATGTCCCTTCTGAAAAAGCTCAACGTTCCTGAGGACTCGCCCTTGAGAAAAGCCGACGCCATTCCTCTTCCATTCCCTCCATCTCCACCTCCAAGTCAAGACATCAGCGAATCTGAGTCTGAGGATGGTGATGAGGATGAGGATAAGGCCTTGGTGAGAAAATCCAAGGATGCTGATGGGGCCAAGTCCCCTCTTCAGAAGGAGCAAGTCCTAGACTTGACTCAAGATGAGGAAGGTGATGAGGTTCCCAAAGACGCTGCTCATGATAAGGTATCAGCCGACGTCCCCTTAGCCGACAAGAGTATTGAAGAAACTTTGCAAGAAATTGATGCTGAGCTAACGACGGAGAAGGCGGCCGAGGTTGCTTCTCAACAATCGTCCGAGGTCCCAACCCAACTCACTGTCAACGCTGAGGAACCTTAGTTTTCATGTCTTTTCTTTTGTACTTTGTTTTTCTTTGTTTTTTGAAACAATGTAAGCCCTCCATACGGCCGATGTGCCTTCCTTTTGTTGAATGCTAATACAACTTTCCTTTACTGATTGCTTGTACTTTTGTGTTCTCTTTGACTGCTTTTGCGTGATTCTATACTTAGAATATTCTGCATACTCTTCCTTCTTTGTGCAATCTTCTCGGGGTGACACACCTCAGATAGACAACCTTTGTAACGCCCTCAAAATAATAACAATAATCCCATCAAATAAGACATGCGTTGATATGTAAAAGTTCCACATTCTTCCATTTATCAGAATTCCATTACATAAGTATTACATGTTAACAACAAAAGCAAATGCCCTATGGGCTTACAGCTTTCCAAGTTAACACTTGGTTACAACAAAAGAGTACTAACTCATTACACATTAAGCCCTTGGCTTGAATTACATGTAATACATCAAAAAGTAAAAACGACAAAAGTATGTCCGCCTCTAGCCTCCCAAGCTATGTCCTTGGAGGTGGCATGCTACCTGTACCTGAAAATGATATTCCCATATAGGGTGAGCCACAGCCCAGTAGAAATACACTAAACCAACCATGAACAATGACTAAAAGATTAGCAATTGATAGATGGCCAACACAGATACATTCACATAAATCACATATTTATTTCATACGACTTATGAGTCCAAGTTACTTTTCATTTTCCCTTTTTCAACAGATAGACATATAAGCTCTATCTACATTCTCAACAGATATGTATAAAAACTATATCCCATATTCACAGATAAGCATATGAGCTATATCCACACTTCACAAAGATAAGCATATAAGCTCTATCTTCACTTCTCTAGACAAGCATATGAGCTGTATCTACGGAGTTCATCCCCTATCTTCTCCCAACACTATCCGGTTTAGAGGTACATCCCCCATCTCCTCCTCTACACATAACGTATACAAACACATTGGTTCTATATACAATCACTCAATACATGTAGTTAATGTATTCTATCAATCGTCAAATTCCATGACACATTCCATTGATTAGTTTTCGTTTGCCTAATCATCATGCATTGTCTACAACAATCACGACTATCCTCCACCGATAGCCCAAAGCAGTTATCTCTAAACAGAAAATAAATGCACAATGGATATTCAATCAACATTTCATTTCCTCATTTTTCACAATTAATTATCCCAATTAATCTAACAATGTAATTAGGTCGTTATCCATAATTAACATTTCAACCCTTAGGTCCCATTTTCATCAATGATTTAGCATTTATTCCATTTCTCTATGCCAAACATGCATCTAGGTTTATTATGAATAAAACCCCAACTTTTGTAAAATTGCACAAAAGCCCCAAACTTTCACCAAATTACCAAACCAACCCCAACATCTCAAAATACTAAAATTTAAAGACAAAATCCATAGAGAGGAGTAGGATATCCCTACCTCGAAGTTTGAGCCAAAAAGGAGATGAAGACTCGAAGATCAACGTGTTCCAAATCCAAACTTTTTCAGATTAAGTCGAAGCTCTCAACGCCCTCTATCTTTTTAACAAAGGCCCTAGGTTAGATTCACACTCTAGGGAGATCAATTCTTAGAGAGAGTGTAAGTTTAGAGAGAGAGAGTCTCGGATCTAGGTTTTGATCAAAAAAAGAAAGTGAAAAAGTGATGTTCAAAAACGCTACTGTCTGCTGATATAAAACACGCTCGCTCGAGCGAAGACTTTGTCGCTTGAGCGACCAGACACAGAAAACTCTCGCTCGAGCCAAGAAGTTCTCGCTCGAGCCAAAAACTCAGAAGTGCGCTCGAGTGAAAGAACGCTCGCTCGAGCCAATAACTCAAACCCTCAGGTCTGCAACCAGAAGCTCGCTCGAGCGACAAACCTCTCGCTCGAGCGAAGAACAAACCAGACCGCTCGAACCAAGAAAAACTCGCTCGAGCCAAGAAATGCAACTCTCAGGTCCAGAACCAGACGCAATCGCTCGCTCGAGCGAAGCCACTCTGGCTCGATCCACCAGACACAAACTCGACTCTCGCTCGAGCGACCAACTCCTCGCTCGAGCGAAGGTCCAAAAATCTGGGCAGCAACACTAGGCTCCCAAACACAACCAACCTGTAACAAACCTGCCCAACACATCCTATAACTCAATATACAAAGTAAAGAGGATGCAAACAAGATAATAAACAACTACCAACATCCACGGACACATGTCCGGATCACTGTACAACAAGGGTAAACCCGGGATCGCTATAACCTTCTTGGTTTAACTTAGCTTGTAAACTTTTAACAAGTGTTGAACATCATACTGGTTTAACTCAACTTGTAAATTGCTACAAATTTCAACAAGTGTTCAATAATGATTTCGGTTTAACTTAACTTGTAAATTGTCCACAAATTTCAACAAGTGTTAAACAATGACTTTGGCTTAACTTCAATTTGTAAATTGTCCACAAATTTCAACAAGTGTTAAGCAATGATTTCGGTTTAACTTACCTTGTAAATTGTCCACAAATTTCAACAAGTGTTAAACAATGACTTCCGCTTAACTTCAACTTGTAAATTGTCCACAAATTTCAACAAGTGTTAAACAATGATTTCGGTTTAACTTAACTTGTAAATTGTCCACAAATTTCAACAAGTGTTAAACAATGATTTTGGCTTAACTTCAACTTGTAAATTGTCCACAAATTTCAACAAGTGTTAAGCAATGATTTCGGTTTAACTTAAATTGTAAATTGTCCACAAATTTCAACAAGTGTTAAACAATGATTTCGGCTTAACTTCAACTTGTAAATTGTCCACAAATTTCAACAAGTGTTAAGCAATGATTTCGGTTTAACTTAACTTGTAAATTGTCTACAAATTTCAACAAGTGTTAAACAATGATTTCGGCTTAATTTCAACTTGTAAATTGTCCACAAATTTTAACAAGTGTTAAGCAATGATTTCGGTTTAACTTAACTTGTAAATTGTCCACAAATTTCAACAAGAGTTAAACATATTCTACTTCTCTCTACCCCTTAATGTGAACCTGAGTTCCACTTGGGTTCTCATTATGCATGTATTCGAAAGACAATGTCAAGTATCTTGAAAAGAGAACTGAATCTTTATTTATTTACTTTGGCAAATGGCAAAGGAACAAAGAAATTCTAATGATAGAAAAATTTCAAATTACAAGTGTTCCAAGGTCTTGGCAACTCTTTGCCCTCATTATCTTCAAGTCGATATGCCCCATTACCCAGTACCGAGATGATTCTGTAGGGTCCTTCCCAATTTGAGCCAAGCTTGCCCTCTTTAGGATCCTTCTTGTTGCCGACGACTTTTCTTAGGACGAGGTCACCAATCTGAAATTCTCTTGGATTGACCTTTTTGTTATAAGCTTTTGTAAGTTGCTGCTGGTATGCTGCGAGCTGGATTGCAGCTTTCTCTCTTCTTTCTTCTAAAAGATCCAGATCTCGAGTTAAGAGTACATCATTAGTCCCGTTCTCTACTCCCTGGGTTCTGATTCCTGGGATGTCGATTTCCAGCGGAATGACTGTTTCTGTGCCATAAGCCATGGCGAAGAGGGATTCCCCTGTTGATCTTCTCGGCGTAGTCCAATATGCCCAGAGTACATTGGGCAATTCGTCTACCCACTTGCCTTTTGCTGCCTGCAGCCTCTTCTTTATCCCATCCAAAATTACTTTGTTGGATGCTTCTGTTTGTCCATTGCTTTGTGGAAAGCTTGGAGTTGAAAAGTAGTTCTTGATCTTGAACTTTGCACAGAAGTTCTTGATTAGTTTACTGTCAAATTGAGTTCCATTGTCTGCAACAATTGCTCTTGGAATCCCAAATCTGGTGATAATGTTTTTTCAAATGAAGTTCTTCACGTCCACATCTCGGATCTTGGTAAGAGGTTTAGCTTCTATCCATTTTGTGAAGTAGTCCGTTACTACCAGCAAGTATTTTCTTTGTCCAGCTGCTTGGGGTAATTGTCCAACGAGATCCATGCCCCATTGGGCAAATGGCCAAGGACTGGATACAGGGTTCAGGTCAGCAGCTGGCTGGTGTATCAAAGGTGCAAACCTTTGGCATTGTTCACATTTCTTTACGTAGGCTTCTGCATCTTTTTGCATGTAAGGACACCAATACCCCTGGGTAATGGCCCTGTGAGCTAGTGATTTGCCCCCAGCGTGGCTTCCACAAATTCCTTTATGGATTTCATATAGAAAATCTTCAACCTGCAAAGGGTGTACGCACCTTAAAAGGGGTCCAGTGAAGGACCTTCTGTAGAGATGTCCTTCTGCTGTCAGACTGAATCTTGCCGACTTCAATCTGATCTTGTGTGCCTCCTTGCGGTCATCTAGTAGCTTTCCTTCTTTTAGAAACGCAACAATTGTGTCCATCCAGCTTGGTCCCATGTCTGCGCACATTGCTTCATGCTCTGTGGTTTCTGGTTCAATGCTTGGGCCCGACAGGTAGTCAATCATTATTGTCCTTGCGTTTCCAGGTTGTACTGCACTAGCTAAGTTGGCCAACGCATCGGCGTGGCTGTTATCATCTCGGCTTACCTGAAGTAGTCGACAGTTCTGAAACAAGGCTGACAGTCTGATGACTTCCTTTGTGTAGGCCGACATTCGTTCATCTTGGGCTGCAAACTTGCCTGTTGTCTGGTTAACTATTAGTTGTGAATCACAAAAAACTATTACCTCATCTGCTTGCACTGCTGCTGCCAACTTTAGTCCTGCAATGAGTGCTTCATACTCTGCTTCATTGTTTGAGGCCTTGAACCCCAAACGAATTGACTGTTCTAGTACCTGTCCATCTGGGGATATCAATACTACTCCTGCCCCTGCTCCCTGTCGGTTTGAACTCCCATCAACGAACAGTCGAAAGGAGTCGCCGATGTAAATGCTGCAGGGTCTGAGTTTTTCTTCTTTCTTTTGTTCTTTTGCCTTTGTCTGGGCTTTTCCTTGCTTGTCTGGACATCGTTCATCTTGGCTCAACGGAGCCCAATGTTTGATGGATTCTGGTGTGAACTCAGCCACGAAGTCGGCCAGAACCTGGCCTTTAATTGCTGTCCTTGGCCTGTACTCCAGGTCATACTAGCCTAGGGTGACTGCTCACCTGGCTATTCTTCCTGTCAGGTCTCCTTGCTGCAGTAAGGACTTCAAGGTGTGCTCTGTTAGCACCACAATTTTATGGGCCTAGAAGTAATGGTTCAACTTCTTTAAAGCTATTACTAAAGCTAGTGCCAATTTCTCTAAGGGTAGATACCTTGTTTCTGCATCAGCTAGGGTTTTGCTTACATAGTAAACAGCCCTTTGCTCCCCTTTTTCTTCTCGGATTAGTACTGCACTTATCGCATGTTCTGAAACGGCTAAGTATAGGAACAGCTCCTCCCCAGGTTCTGGATTTGAAAGAACTGGAGCTGTGGTCAAGTACTTCTTTAGGTCGGCCAAAGCGGCTTTGCATTCTTCTATCCACAGGAAGTCTGTGGCTTTCTTTACCAAATTAAAGAAAGGTCTGCACTTATTTGAGCTTCTACTGATGAATCTGTTCAGGGCTGTGGCCCTTCCAGTTAGCATCTGCACCTGTTTTGCCGACGTTGGGCTCTTCAACTCTAGGATGGCCTTGATTTGATCTGGGCTGGCCTCGATGCCCCTTCTAGTCACCAGGTATCCTCAAAACTTACCAAATCCAACTCCAAATGCACACTTCGATGCATTGAGTCGGAGCCGATATGTTTTAAGGATTTCAAAGACTACTTTTAGATCAGCGAGATGACCTTCGGGCTCCTTGGTCTTAATGACCATGTTGTCGATGTAGACTTCTACTGTTCGGCCGATCAGGTGTTTGAACATTTTGGTTACCAGCCTTTGGTAAGTTGCTCCTGCATTTTTCAACCCGAAAGGCATTACTCTGTAACAGTACAGGCCTTTTGGGGTGATGAACGCTGTCTTCTCTTCGTCTGGAGGGTACATGGCTATCTGGTGGTACCCCCTGTAGGCATCTAGGAAGCTCATTCTTCCATGCCCTGAAGTGACATCTACTAGCTGGTCAATCTTGGGTAGAGGAAAGTTGTCTTTGGGACAGGCTTTGTTGAGGCTGGTGAAGTCTACGCAGACCCTCCATTTACCGTTCTTCTTTTTTACCACCACTGTATTGGATAGCCATGTCAGGTAGTGTACTTCTCTAATGGCCCTGGCCTCCAGAAGTCTGTCTACTTCTTCCTCTACTGCTTCGACGTGTATCAACGTTGGTCTTCTAGCTCGTTGAATTATAGGTTTGGCCGACCTGTCAACATTTAGTTTGTGGCAAGTGACCTCGGGGTCAATGCCAGGCATTTCGTAAGGTGTCCAAGTAAACACCTCAATATTTGCTCTCAAAAAAGTTTCCAACTCTTTTTCCTCTTCTTCGGCTAAGCCCGAGCCGAGAAGAAAGAAGCGTTCTTCATCCTCATCCTGGACGAGGATTTTCTTCAATGCCTTTTCGCTCTTCTCGGCTGGCTCCTTACCGACGTCTTCTAAGACTTCTACGTCTTTATCTTCAATTTCTGCCTTCTCTGGCTCTCGTATGCTACAAGTAGATTTCATTGTTGCCATGGAGCAATTCTTTGCCTGCAGCTGATCGCCTTTGACTTCCTCTATCCCATGCTCTGGCCTTCCCAAGATGATGTTATAAGGGGAGGGTGTGTCGATGATAGTGAATTTTGTCTTGATCTTCCTGGTGCCAGCCTGTGCCTCCAAGCTTACTGCTCCCAGTGGCCATGTCGGCGTTCCATTGAACCCAACCATTGGGCCATTGGATTGTTCCATATCATCTGGGTGAAGGCCGAGCTCCTTGTAACATCGGACGTACATGATGTCACAAGAGCTGCCTTGGTCAATCAGGATGCGTTTCACTTGGCACTCCCCAACCTGGAGGGATACTACCAAGGCATCATTGTTCGGATGCTGGACCATCTCTAGGTCGGCTTCAATAAAGGTTATCATTGGTCCTCGGCACTCTTCTGCCCGATGTCTTTTCTCTCCGACTTGGTAGACATGTTGTAGGTGTTTTACCTTCTGGGTCTCTCCTCGAATTTCGTTTTCGTTGACCTTTGAGTGGATTACGTTGATTATCCGAGGTCCTCCTGCCTGTGGCTGTTGTGCCGAGGGAGGTGGGGCTGCTGGTGCCTAAGGCAATCTTGCTCGTTCTTCCCTTGTCCTGGTCTCATCGACAAGGTCTCTCAGATGTCCTTGTCTCACCAGGTCTTCCAAATGTGCTTTCAAGGCTCTACAACCCTGAGTTATATGCCCATCTGTATTGTGGTAGGCACAATGCCTGTTAACGTTTCTTCCCATGAACTCTCCTGGAGTCCTCTCCGGTGTTCTGAAATAGGGTTGGTTCCGAATTTGATCCAGGACTTTGGGAATTGGGATTCGAAACACAGTTGTTACTGCTTGTGTAGCCCTCAGTTCTGCCTCTTGCCTGTTCGTTCCATTGTTACCTCGGCCTCGCTTCGGCGAGCCATTTCCTTTCTCTTGTTTTATCTCTCTGGTTCCCGACGTGTCTTCTTCTGCTCTGGCGTACTTCTCGATTCTCGCCATGAGCTCTTCCATACTTTTTGGCAATGTCTTTGCCAAAGACTTTCGTAGTGGACAGTTGTCTTTCAGGCCGTTCTTGAAAGAAACGACTGCTACCTCTTGATTATATTCGGGTATTCGATTGAACACCTCATAGTATCGTTTTGCATAGGCCCTAAGGCCTTCATCTTTGCTGATCTTTAGAGCCATCAATGCATCCACCTTTAATGCCTGCAGCTTGTTTGTCACGAACCTGGCCACAAACATCTCGGCCAGGCCTTTCCAAGTCTTCACGCTTCCCTTCGGTAGTTTGTGGAACCAATCTGATGCAATCTCCCTGAAGGATGAGGGGAACACTTTGTAGAGCAACGGCTCGTTCGCACTATGCAATGTCATTGAGTTCAAATACAGTCCAACGTGGAAGTTGGGGTCTGACTTACCATCGTATATTTGAAACCTCGGCATACTGAATCGCTTCGGTGCCTCAAATCTGTCTAATTCCACCGAGAATGGTGTCCTCGGCTTTTCTGGGGAGGTTACCTCAGCTTCAGTATTCTGTTGCTTCCTTTTAAGGTAATCTCTTAAGTCTTCTTTGCTCTGCCCAGGAGCTCGGCTATCTTTCGACTTCAGTCTTTTCAGTATACTACTCTCGGCCTTGTGGTGAGCCCTTTTCGACCCTTCTCCATGAGTTGTGTCGAAGCACAGTGCCTGCCCCTGAACATGCCGATGTCCTTTGGGGTCTGCCTCTTTTGTGCGATGCGTCCTCCGTGATTCTTCTCTTCTTGATTCTCTTCGTCCGACTTCCCTAGAAGGTCGGTGAGAGTATCTTTCGCTCCCGTTGTGCTGAGAGGCTACGGGGATTGTTTTCTGCCTTCCCTTCTGGGCATTGGCCTCTGTAATCGGCGTGTCCTATGCACCGGGTACGGTGGCTGCATGACGTTATTTTGCATCATGAAATTGATGACTGACTGCAGGTCTGTCAATTTGTTTGCCATCTTTTTTACCTCTTCGTCCCTCCGTAGGCACCTATCCTTCCAAACTTGGAGGTCGTCCTCATTGTAGTACCTGTTTTGATCAGGTTTCTTTGGTGCGTCGCCAATCTGGCCAACGTCTTTCGCTCCGTTATTCTGGTCACGAGTTTCTGCATTGCATTCGTCTCCTGTGATATCAAGGTCAATAGGTCTCCCACTCCCAGCAGGAGTGTCATCCCCAATCTTTTCCTTCTGTCCGTTACCGGCCATCTATTCTACTTTCTTTCTCACAGACGGCGCTAAATTATGTGAGTGATTTTCTGATCACACTTCCCGACTCAGTATTCAGTTGGAGAACACTGGCAGAATAGATGACACCTGGCTAATCTGTAATAGAAAGAGAAGATTCCGGTGGTGGTTCGTCCACCCGGGGGCACTCCGACGATCAAGTCTGTATATCTCTCAAAGATAATCAATAGTGCTTAGCTCACTAGACAGAATATAAATTGTGTACCTTAGACCCATGGGGGTGCCTCCCTTTTGTAGCCAATACAATTATGGTCTCAATAGAAGCCTAACTCTAATGGACTTAGGATTACTGCTAATCTTGGACTCCCAGTAGGATTATGATAAACTCTCTAAGAGTCTCATCTTTATCCAAACTGAAGTCTTTTCCCATTCTAGGACTCTTGTCCCTTATCCGCTTATCTCGGATTCCGGTTTCGTCGCAGATAAGCTCGGCTTAGCCGAGATCATCTCGGCATATCGACCAGGACACGTGGCATCTCGGCTGACAAGTCGGCGTCACCTTGCCACGTGTAGGTACTCAAAAATATATCCCAACACTAGCTCAACAAGTAGTATAGGTGCTCTAGAAGTCCTTTCTCAAACAATCTCCAATTGTTTAGGACTTTTATATCAATACGATTTTATCTCACGATAAATTTTGCTCTATGTATATGGAAAGGAACTTTTACTATTTTTATTATGGAATTATGGTGGAGTTATGGAATTATGATAGAGAAATTAGAGACAAAAGAGGAAGCACAAAGATGGAGAGAATATGGAGAGAATTTACATGCTTCATTATGTTGGCATAAAGGCCAATATATAGACTACAAGAGGGTGAATACAAACAAAAATATAACTTAATCCATATCTAACATATCTAACTTGGCAAGACTTTACAGCCAAAAATTGTAAAATTTCTAACACCTTAGGCAAGCCTAGTCACAGGCTTTATGAAAAGTCTTCAAAAAAGTAAATACAAAGAGACAAAATAGTTAAAGGAAAAACTACAATTATTTGCTCTGTGCTACAGTTTTTACAATTATATACACACTGTCTACCCTCCCCGATTTTCAAAGAGATAGACTGTTGTAGATAAGCTTTGGCTGAGCTGATTTGTCGTGTAGTATCGGCTGAAAATATTTGGCTGATCACTTTCCGCCTAATAATGCAGGTTGCTCCACGTGTCCTGGATAAGGTTGGAGTCGATCAGGAGACAACTGCATTTGATAGTGGGGTGCACTATGCTTCCATCCTGTTGATGAGATTGTGATATTCTTCATCAATCTCTGATGGAGGGGAATCCGGATCTTGACTGTGTTGCTCATTCCGGAAATGTTCTACATCATCCGCGGTCATGGCTAGTTCCAACGGAAGATTCAAATTATTTCTCTTTTTGAGATTTATTAACATGTCAAGAGCCTCATTAATTTGTGTGGGAGACCTTTGATATGTTATGGGAAAATGGGTTACAAATAATATTCTACCATCTGTAACCATGAATGGCAATTTTGCTGAGCCATGGATGTTGGACGCTGCTTGTGAAACAAATATTAGACTGTCTATCCAATATTCTGTCAAGAAAGTTTTTGGATATTTTCCAATCGCTCTCTCCGGTGATCTTCATCTAAATAATCATCTTCAAATTCAAAATCTTCAGTTTCTTTAATATACCAAATCTGGTATGGTTGGAAAAAATGTTCTCGTTCTCGCCAACCAACAGTACTGGAGATCCAGAAAGTAAAATATTTGCTCCATCGAAAACCTTTTACTATCCATGAGAGCATTGCTTTGATAATCATTGGATAATCTATCCATTGGATTGGATCTAAAATTTGAAAAATAACTTGATTAGTTATTCCCCAATCTATATCCTCAAAAAACCACATGTCATGGTTTGTCATAATGGTTATTTTGGGAATTCCATCTTTCAAATTTAATTTATCATAAGATCGTTCTAAGATTTGTCTAATCTTATCAAGATGATCTTCAACCTGATTTTTGATTAACATAAAAATTTCTTTGGGAAACAAAGTTCTTGCTTTTTCAAAAAGACAAATTCTTTTTATTTGTTCAAAAACTGGATCAGAAAACTCATCTGATATGAGGTCTGATAGTTGAAGAAAATTGTTTATTTTTTCAAAATTAAAATCTTCATTCCAATTCATTTGTTTAAGAATATTGAGACAAAGATTTTGCAAATCTTTTAATTTAGCTGTTTGCTCAGCTAATTTGTTAGCCAGAACTCTCATGTGTTTTCGAAATTTCACTTTGTGGTCTACAATGTGAGTTTTCCAAACTCTATTGAGTTCTGTATAAATTTCTCTGGATATACCAGGGTTGAAAAAATCTTTTATCTCAGATTCATCTGGTTTAGATGTCTGAATATTAGTTGGAACTGGGTTAGTTCTCATTTGATTCCTTTGATAAATAGGCATAGCTGGTGCACTGTAAAAAGCTTTTTTAGCTTTGGTCATG
This sequence comes from Camellia sinensis, assembly GCF_055761805.1. Classification (NCBI taxonomy): domain Eukaryota; kingdom Viridiplantae; phylum Streptophyta; class Magnoliopsida; order Ericales; family Theaceae; genus Camellia; species Camellia sinensis. Next base: position 155,511,108 of record NC_138970.1, read on the forward strand.
CTATCATATGCTTCAAAGCTTGCTCCTGAGTATCCACAAACTTGTGTTTTGCAATCATTCCATTCTGTGTAAATTCCAGGTTGTCTTCCTGCAAACACAACATAAACTTTTTCTTCTCTGGGGATTGTTTTTTTAGCAATTGTCACTCAATCTCCTTGAGCGGGTTGTTTACCCTTATCTATTGTTTCCTCTTGGTCTAGAGGTCTTCTGCAAAAATTAAATTTACTTGTTTAGCAATTTAATTTTCTGAAACAATTTCTGCTAAGAAAATCTGTAAGAAAATTGTTAGTACCTTTAAAATGTTCTACTTCAAAAGTATATTTAGAGATTTTATTATACCAGGCTAATCCTCTTCCTTACTCAATAGGTTTTCTATTGATTAAAAAATCTCTTACTGCCTTATTATCAGTGCGCACAATAAAATTTTCTGGGGCTAAATAAATATGAAAACTCTTTATTGCTAATTTTATTGCAAGTAATTCTTTTTCGAAAATAATATATTTCTGTTCATTTGGTTTAAATGTTCCAGAATTATATCTGCAAATTAACTCTTCTTTTTGAAATTTTATGGGTATTGGATTTTTTCTTGGTCTAATCCCATTTTCTGATAAAGGTATCTCTTTATCATACCATAAATTACTTGGTATTGCTTTAAGAACACATCCCCAACATGCTTTTTGAGGCATCTATTTCTAAAATTAATATATCACCTGTTTTAGGGAGATAAACTTCTGGTGAAGTTTTAACATATTCTTTAATTTGTTTAATTAAAGCAACATCTTCTGTTGTCCATTCAAAAATAACATTTTTCCTTAATTTGGTTAACCAAGGAATTTCTATTTTTGAAAGATTTTTGAAAAAATTTCATCCATAATTTAAAATGCCTAATAAACTCTGTAATTGTGTTATATTTTCGAGAGTATCTGGAAAATCTCGTACTTTGGACAAAATATGTTCTTGTAATTTTAAACCTTTCTGATCTAAAATTATTCCCAAAAATTCAATTGATTCTTTTTCTAGTTCAATCTTTTTTGGAGACAAAATAATTCCATGTTTTTGGAATTTTTCACAAAGTAATTTTAAATATTTCTTATGTTCCTCCTCGGTTTTAGAGAAGATAAGTATATCATCAATATAAACTACACAACAATCTTTAAGATCTTTAAAAATTGTATCCATCCACCGTTGAAATACCTGTGGTGCAATATTTAACCCGAAAGGCATAACATTCCAGTGGTAATGTCCTCTAGGTGTACTGAAAGCTGTCAATTTTTTTGACTCTTCAGTCAATTAAATTTGCCGAAATCCACTTTTACAATCAAATTTGCTAAAGATTTTTGATCCTTTGGTTAAGTTAATCAAAACATTTTTTGTGGAATAAAATATCCATCAAATTCTAAATTTTCATTTAGCCGTTTATAGTTGACTACCATTCGGGCTTTTCCTCTTTTAATTTTAGCATGGTTTCTTACCATAAAAGCTGGACTAGAGTGAGGGCTTTAGTTTATTCAATTAACTTTCTGTCTAAAAGTTTCTGGAGTTGAATATCAAATTCATCTATATCTTGTCTAGTATAGATCATTGGTCTTACTCTAATGATAACATTAGGGTCTTTCAATTTTAAACTACAATAACGTGGACTACATTGCCATAGTTTTAATGGATGTTCACTAAAATTTTCTTCTAAAATTTTATAAATCCAATGTGATTCATCAATAGTTTTGATGATGAGAGTTAAATCACCACGCGGCACGGGCGCAAACTCTTTATCACAAATATATTTATGTTGTTCTAACAAGGGAATATGAATTAAGACATTATTTATGCTTAATGAAATATCTTTTCCTGTATTTGCATTGGAAGGTAATTTATATATAAAATTATTGCCAAGAAGGAAATCTCCATGCATATACGGAAAACATAAAATTTTTGGTATAATGAACTTGCTATCATTTAATCAAATAGCTATATTTTTAGCCTTGAATTGTATGGAAGTATGGTTACCATCAATTCCAGTAACCAAAATGGGATGCTTCATTAGTGTTCATTTTTCTTTTGGTATAGCATTCCATTTACATGAGCTGACTGTAGCTCCTGTATCTATGAGAACACTGAGGCTATAGGGTTTATAACCGGCAAAATTAAATGTTCCCAATACATACGTGTACCTTCTTTTTCCTTGGCTAGGAGAAAAAATAATATCATCATTTTTTGTTTGAAAATGATACATATATGCAGACTTAATATGTTCAAGTTTTCTTGTTCCTGAAAAAATAGGAATCTGAACATTGTTTGAAGTGATAGATTCTTGATTAGAATTATTACTTGATTCTCCAATGCTTAGCTTTGAAAATGATTTGTTAGGAAAATCTTTTTCGAATACAGAAGTTGATCTTTTAATTTTTGGAACTGTATTTTCAATATATAAATTTTTTTCTGATGCCTGCATTTGTAATTGTGCAGGTTTTTTTGTTTTAGAAGATTCTCCTTGTCCCACTAGGTCTTGGATTAACCATTATCGAGGGACTTCTAAATCGCTCCAATTCATTAGACGAGGTTGTATTACCGTGTCAAATGGTCTTGGTTCAAAGATTTCAACGATTTTATTATCGTTTGATCTTGTTTTTGTTTCAGGAAATTTGGTTAATTCATGAATTGTTTTCCAACGAATAGCCAAATCATGAGAATTTGATTTCATTCCTAATCCTTGTGTTTTAATTCTTATTCTGACTGTATCTTCAAGATTAGGATCATTATGGAAATAAAGAAATTTGGTCTGACATTAAACCAAACTACTCCATTAGCCAAATTAGACTGAATTCCTCCAATGATTGCTTTCATTGGGTCGGAAAATCTTTTATCAAAAATTACTGCCAAAATAGGAGTATCTATCCTTTGGCGAAATAAGGCTGTTATGGTTACTTGGATTAATCCAATATGAATATATTGAAGTTCAGGATATTTCTTTTTCCATCTTGCAACCTTTTTCTTATCAAAAAAGGAATATCAATATTTCATTCTTCTGACCATTTTGCTTGAGTGTTACCACTGTATTGTTCAAACACTCTTGCTGAAAAGAAGTTGAATTTTGAAAGTTTGTAAATTTCTAGAACAGTAACTTCTTGCATATTTTCGAATTTTGCTAATTCTTCGTCAGTATAAGTTTTTTCTTCTCCGATTACATCTCCGAGTCGAATTGCCTGTAATTCTTCTTGAGATATATTATCTACTTCTTGAGATATTTCTTGACTATTATTAGTCATCATGAAGATTAGTTCTTCATCTAAACTTTCTTCATCACTAGAAATTTCATATAAGATTTCTTCTTCATCAAGAATTTCTTCTCCATATATTATTTCAAAATCTTATTCTTCAAGGACTTTGATCATTTTCTTTGCACTTTTTCCCCTTTTTGGGCATTCGGGTGCATAGTGACCTTCTTCGTTACAAATGTAACATTTACAAGTGTTCTTTTTTGAAACACTTGTTGGTTTCTTTTTTCGAATATACTTTTTCTTTTTTGAAAAAGTTTTGTTCTTTTTCCAAGGTTTCCATTTATATTTTCTACGTTTTTTGGAAAATCCTTTTCTTTTAGGAAATGTATTACAACCAATTTTTCAATTTTCTTTTAAAATTTTATCACAACATTTTTTACCGTATTTTGAGTTGGAAATTTGATTTTTTATTTGTTTTTTTGCCTTTGCTTCTAGACACCGATCTACTATCATTCTTAGAACATAATTAATGTGAAAACCAAGATTAATAAAATTAATCATCAATTAATAAAGAGTTTGTCAACCCTGTTGGTTGGCGAGAACGAGAACATTTTTTTCCAACCATACCAAATTTGGTATCTTAAAGAAACTGAAGATTTTGAATTTGAAGATGATTATTTAGATGAAGATCACTGGAGAGAGCGATTGGAAAATATCCAAAAACTTTCTTTGACAGAATATTGGATAGACAGTCTAATATCTGTTTCACAAGCAGCGTCCAACATCCATGGCTCAGCAAAATTGCCATTCATGGTTACATATGGTAGAATATTATTTGTAACCCATTTTTCCATAACATATCAAAAGTCTCCTACACAAATTAATGAGACTCTTGACATGTTAATAAATCTCAAAAAGAGAAATAATTTGGATCTTCCGTTGGAACTAGCCATGACCGTGGATGATGTAGAACATTTCCGGAATGAGCAATACAGCCAAGATTCGGATTCCCTTCCATCAGAGACTGATGAAGAATATCACAATCTCATCAATAGGATGGAAACATAGTGGACCCCACTATCAAATGCAGTTGTCTCCTGATCGACTCCAACCTTATCCAGGACACGTGGAGCAACCTGCATTATTAGGCAGAAAGTGATCAGCCAAATCTTTTCAGCCGACACTACACGACAAATCAGCTCAACCAAAGCTTATCTACAATAGTCTATCTCCACTACAACAAAAACATACTTTAGTGGCACTACACTAGTGGCATATTTTTAGAAAATGCCACAAAAAATAATATTTAGTGGCACGTTTTTTAAAAATGCCACAAAATGACAAATATAAAAGGCTCTAGTGACATTTCAATGAACAAGTGTCACAAAACTACAACAAAAACATACTTTAGTGACACTACACTAGTAGCATATTTTTAGAAAATGCCACAAAAATGATATTTAGTGGCACATTTTTTAAAAATGCCACAAAACGACAAACATAAAAGGCTCTAGTGACATTTTAATGAACAAGTGTCACAACACTACAACAAAAACATATTTTAGTGACACCATACTAATGGCATGTTCTTAAAAAATGTTACAAAAATAATATTTGGTGGCACTTTTTAGAAAAATGTCATAGAGCCACAAACATACAAGGCTCTAGTGGCATTTCAATTAAAAAAAGTGTCACTTCACTACAACAAAAATCTCACTACAACAAATTTACGCTTTAGTGACACTACACTAGTAGCATGTTTTTAGAAAATGCCACAAAAATAAAAATTGGCATTAAATGTTTTAGAAAAATACCATAGAACCACAAAACATATAAGGCTCTAGTGACATTTCAATAAAGAAATGTCACATCAATTTTATGACATTTTATAAAATAATGACACAAAATTATGTTCGTGACATTTATCAACAGATGCCACTAAACTTTAGTTGCAATGGCATTTTTAAAAAAATGTTAGGACACTAGGTAGGTGCAAATTACTTTTTATGGCACTTAGGTGAAAAGTGTCATAAACAAATATTTTATAGCATTTTGAGAAATGCCACTAAGCCAAAGACTTTCCAAGCTTATAATGACATTTTTGAAAAAACAAAAAATGCCAATAAATTTTCTAAATTTTTAAAATGCAGTAAATGATTTAAAATAAATGAATTAAACTTAATATACACTACAGGAAAAAGCATATTCGGCGACTAAATTTCCTGACCAAAAAAATTTGGTCGCTGAAAGTATAGCTTTCAGCGACCAAAACAGCATTAGTTGCCAAAAATAAAGCTTTTTGGCGACTAAACAATTTTAGTAGCCAAAAGTCTACAATTGGTGACTAAAACTAAGTTTGGTCGCTGATTATATGGGTTTTAGTGACTAAAAAATTTTTAGTAGCCCAAAGTAAAGCTTTTTGGCGACTAAAAAAATTTAGTAGCCAAAAGTCTACAATTGGCGACTAAAAATAAGTTTGGTCGTTGATTATATGGGTTTTACCGACTAAAAAAATTTTAGTAGCCAAAAGTAAAGCTTTTTGGTGCCAAAAAAAATTTTAGTAGCCAAAAATCTACAATTGGCGACTAAAAAATAAGTTTAGTCGCCAAAAGTGGTCATTTTTAGCGCGGGAGAACTAAAATCCTAAGGCGGGAATAAAATTTTTGGTGACCAAAATTTGGGTAGCTGAAAGTGCATCTTCGGCGACCAAATCCGATTTTGGTTGACAAAAGTTAAGTTTTTTAGCAACTAAAAAATAATTAGTAGCCAAAAGTATAGAATTGGCGGCTAAAAAATATTTTTAGTTGCCAAAAGTGGTCTTTTTTTTATTTTGGTAGTAAATAGTTTATTTTACATAAATTATGTTCAATAAAATAATTTGTTAGGTTTTATTTCTTGGCAATCCCGTTTGACAAAACTCCTTTCAGTTGTATTTCTTTTCGCACTTTTATTTCAGTGAGGCTATGAGTGTTTAGATGCGAATCCAACCCGTATTGTGCTTTTCAGAGAAGTTTGTGATGCTAATGCTTTCAAGATTGCCACTTCGCTGATTATGACGGGGATCGAGCTGCCCGGTCAGCTCGCGGGGGTCCAGGGGGCAGCGCCCCTTGGCGGGTCCGGGGTAGCGCCACGGCGGGGTTGAGGGGCAGCGCCCCCGAAGCAAAATGCAAAAATGCATTCAAAATTGCCTGTCCGATCATGTTATATTTTTCCAGTTTTTCCATTTTTTGGCCTTCCCGCTCGAGCGGGGAAACGGGCGCTCGAGCGGAGATTGGAAGCTCTCAGCATCTCTGCAGTCGCCTGTAAAAATACTGGAAGGTGTGATTTTACGCTCGAGCGGATGCTCCTACGCTCGAGCGCATCTCAGTTTGTTCGCACGCAGTTTTTGGTCAGTCCGCTCGAGCGGGCTGTGTTGAGCTCGAGCGGAGATCGCGGGACAGATTCTATAAATTCGCGTATTGGGTCAGATTTTGATTGAAACTTCTCCAGATCTTCTTTTTGGTTTCTAGGGTTTATATCTGGGGATACTTTGGGAGTTTTCTTTGATGTTTTTATTGAGTATTCAACTCATGATCTAAAGAGAGTACATCAAAGGTTTGTTTGTTATACACAAAAGAGAGAGTTATTCTTCAGTTGTGGATTCTGAAGAATTCGAGCCTGAAGCTTTGGTGGAATCCGGAGTGGCTCATCAGAAAGACAATTCCGTGGTGAAGATGGGGTTGGAAGAGGCACATAAAGGTTGGTTCAATTAGGCGTTGTGGATTCGCTAGGTAATTGAGAGTATACCTGTGTAATTCCTTTAATTCTTCTTAGTGGATTGTCTTGTGGCTGTTGCCCGTGGTTTTTTTATCACAGTTGGAGGTGTCCAATTGTGGTTTTTTCCACGTTAAATCGCTGTGTCTCTTTGTCTTGATTGTTTGATTGTTTGATTGGGATTGTTATATTCTGCTTAAAAATTGATACATAATCACAAATCAACATCTAGGGGATTTCTAGATTTTTCAATTATGTTTATACATATACTTTTATATTAATATGGATATATGTACTATATAAATAATATATGTTGAATATATAATCATGTGGTGGTATAGAGGTGTAGTGGGAAGAGTGTGGTGTATAAGGTTTATGGTGCGGAAGGTTGGCGGTTCGAGTCTCCGCAAGAGCGGATCAAATTGTTCTACAACGAATTATCGTCATGAATGGCACTTGATAGCGTCACGAATAGTGCCTACCATGACATTAAAGTATCACTGAAAGGTTTTAGTCTTGATGGTGTAATGACACTTACAAGTGTCACTAACTCTTTTTTTAATGGTGCTTGATAGTGCCACAAAGAATATCTACCATGACATTAAAATGTCATTGAAAGTTTTCAGCCATGATGGTGCAGTGGCACTTGCAAGTATCTACCGTGGCACTTGTATCTACCGTGGCACCGATAGAAGTGGCACTTGTTCAAAATGCCACAAGACCAAAAAATGTCATTAGAAGAATAGTTTTGTGGCACTTTCAAATGTCACTAAACAAAGAAAATGTTGTAGTGCTCTTTGAAAACTGGGGAGGGTAGACAGTGTGTATCAGTGTGTATATAATTGTAAAAACTATAGCACAGAGTAAATAATTGTATCAGTGTGTATATAATTGTAAAAACTGTAGCACAGAGCAAATAATTGTAGTTTTTCCTTTAACTATTTTGTCTCTTTGTATTTACTTTTTTGAAGACTTTTCATAAAGCCTATGACTAGGCTTGCCTAAGGTGTTAGAAATTTTACAACTTTTGGCCGTAAAGTCTTGCCAAGTTAGATATGTTAGATATGCATTAAGTTATATTTTTGTTTGTATTCACCCTCTTGTAGTCTATATATTGGCCTTTATGCCAACATAATGAAGCATGTAAATTCTCTCCATATTCTCTCCATCTTTGTGCTTCCTCTTTTGTCTCTAATTTCTCTATCATAATTCAATAACTCCACCATAATTCCATAATAAAAATAGTAAAAGCTCCTTTCCATTTTTGTTTTGTAATTGTTATCAGAGCTTGGTGAAGAGCTTTTGAAAGCAAGATCAAGCTATGTAAGTATTTCTATCTATGTATAAATTTTTGATATATATATATATATATATATATATATATATATATAAGTTTGTATGGTGTGTTTTATGTTATAAAAAAAAAATTCCGTCTAAGTTTTTTGTTTATCTTTTGTATTTTATATCTTCATAATTATTTGTTTCATTTATAGTTGTTGTAAAGCCTATATGCTTAGTGTATGTCAAAGCCCATATACTCGTTAAGATCTTTTGACTATTGGCCATAATTAAGTCTTTAAGATCATAAAGAGAGGTTTTAGGCACCAGATAATACACTAGGAGGGTCTTAGGTACCAACAACAATCTAAAATGGCAATTAATTCTAACGATATAATATGCTTTGGAAATACAAAAAATAATGTTAATAATAAATATGATCATAGTTTGCATATTACTAAAGAGTCTGCAAATATAAATAGTGTGTGTTCTAGTTTAAATAATATTACTGATATTATGTGTTCTTGGTTTTCCAAATTAGATAAAAATCAAAAAATAAATCAAAATTATCTAGAGACTAAAGTTGAGTCTATAGAATCTAAAATAGACAATTTGGGTTCTATAATAAATATTGACTTAAATAAAGAAGCAAAAAATCAAATAAACAATTTGGTGACAAAATTAGAAACTATATCCTTCATAAACAATGATGGAATGAATAGTCCAGGAGATAGTGACATCCCTAGGCTATTTTATGGTACAGAAGATATTATGGTACTTCAAACCAATACCTATAATAGAACTGAATATGAAAATGTTGTTGAAATATTGGATTATTGGAGAAAATTATATAAAGACCCAGATTTAAGTATTGATAAAAGAAATAGGCTACTAGATCAGATAAGAGAAACTTATCTAAAAATTGAAACGCTTTTACAATACTTTAATTATGATATTAATATGTCAACTAATGATGATGACAGCCAATCATCCTCATCTGAAGAAACAATATATCAAGATATTTCATCAGAAATAAATAAAGGGAAAAGAAAGGCAGAAGAGCCAATTGATCCCGAATTATTTGACACATGGGGAGATGAAGAAAATTTTGACTTTATTCAAACAAATGAAGTTAAAAATGATACTAACATTGAAAGTACCTCCAATCCTACACCTGAGCCAGTAATATCCAGAAAAGATAATAATCATAAGTATCCAATAGCTCAAAATGGTACTTATTTAGACTTGTCTCATGTTCCATTTAAGGATTAACCACAACCAATAGATGATTGGGCACAATCCTTGTCCATCATTATTACCAATTATAAAAATAGTTGGTCAAAGGGAAAATTCCTTGATTATATTGCAACAACTCTCTAGGGAGATGTGTTGCAATGATTAAGACAGTGGGAAAAGTCTGAAATTGGAAAAAGTCAAAAAACGGCTTTCTTAACAAATTTTCTCACACTTGACACAATTTTAGCTGAATTTGCAAAAATCATAAAAGAAAATTTATGTGGTTTTGCAAGAGATACTAATTTGCAAACAGATGCAAATTATATTTTGACTAAATTAGAATTATGTAATATTTGTCTTTTTGAAGACTATGTTCAAACTTCTAAAAAATATTATTATCTTATTGATCCACCAGCAAATCAACCCTGGTTAGATCAATTTTTTCATAAACTTCTTAATCCATGGGATGAGTTATGTATTAAAACATATCCTGATTTTCTCAAAAAAATGGGTAAGGAAGAATATGATAATCTTGGTTTTCGCATTAATTATGTTCTAAGACTGATAACAGATCGGTGTCTAGAAGCAAAGGCAAAAAAATAAATAAAAAATGAAATTTTCAACTCAAAATACAATAAAAAATGTTGTGATAAAATTTTAAAAGAAAATTGAAAAATTGGTTGTAATACATTTCCTAAAAGAAAAGGATTTTCCAAAAAACGTAGAAAATATAAATGGAAACCTTGGAAAAAGAACAAAACTTTTTCAAAAAAAAAAAAAGTATATTCGAAAAAAGAAACCAACAAGTGTTTCAAAAAAGAAAACTTGTAAATGTTACATTTGTAACGAAGAAGGTCACTATGCACCCGAATGTCCAAAAAGGGGAAAAAGTGCAAAGAAAATGATTAAAGTCCTTGAAGAATAAGATTTTGAAATAATATATGGAGAAGAAATTTCTGATGAAGAAGAAATCTTATATGAAATTTCTAGTGATGAAGAAAGTTCAGATGAAGAACTAATCTTCATGATGACTAATAATAGTCAAGAAATATCTCAAGAAGTAGATAATATATCTCAAGAAGAATTACAGGCAATTCGACTCGGAGATGTAATCGGAGAAGAAAAAACTTTTACCAGCGAAGAATTAGCAAAATTCGAAAAAATGCAAGAAGTTGCTGTTTCAGAAATTTACAAACTTTCAAAATTCAACTTCTTTTCAGCAAGAGTGTTTGAACAATACAGTGGTAACACTCAAGCAAAATGGTCAGAAGAATGAAATATTGATATTCCTTTTTTTGATAAGAAAAAGGTTGCAAGATGGAAAAAGAAAATATCCTGAAATTCAATATATTCATATTGGATTAATCCAAGTAACCATAACAGCCTTATTTCGCCAAAGGGATAGATACTCCTATTTTGGCAGTAATTTTTGATAAAAGATTTTTCGACCCAATGAACGCAATCATTGGAGGAATTCAGTCTAATTTAACTAATGGAGTAGTTTGGTTTAATGTCAGACCAAATTTCTTTATTTCCATAAATGATCCTAATCTTGAAGATACAATCAGAATAAGAATTAAAACACAAGGATTAGGAATGAAATCAAATTCTCATGATTTGGCTATTCGTTGGAAAACAATTCATGAATTAACCAAATTTTCTGAAACAAAAACAAGATCAAACGATAATAAAATCGTTGAAATCTTTGAACCAAGACCATTTGACACGGTAATACAATCTCGTCTAATGAATTGGAGCAATTTAGAAGTCCCTCGACAATGGTTAATCCAAGACCTAGTGGGACAAGGAGAATCTTCTAAAACAAAAAACCTTGCACAATTACAAATGCAGGCATCGGGAAAAAAATTATATATTGAAAATACAGTTCCAAAAATTAAAAGATCAACTTCTGTATTCGAAAAAGATTTTCCTAGCAAATCATTTTCAAAGTTAAGCATTGGAGAATCAAGTAATAATTCTAATCAAGAATCTATTACTTCAAACAATGTTCAGATTCCTATTTTTCCAGGAACAAGAAAACTTGAACATATTAAGTCTACATATATGTATCATTTTCAAACAAAAAATGATGATATTATTTTTTCTCCTAGCCAAGGAAAAAGAAGGTACACGTATGTATTGGGAACATTTAATTTTGCAGGTTATAAACCCTATAGCCTCAGTGTTCTCATAGATACAGGAGCTACAGTCAGCTCATGTAAATGGAATGCTATATCAAAAGAAAAATGGACACTAATGAAGCATCCAATTTTGGTTACTGGAATTGATGGCAACTATACTTCCATACAATTCAAAGCTAAAAATATAGCTATTTGGTTAAATGATAGCAAGTTCATTATACCAAAAAATTTATGTTTTCCGTATATGCATGGAGATTTCCTTCTTGGCAATAATTTTATATATAAATAACTTCCAATGCAAATACAGGAAAAAGCTATTTCATTAAGCATAAATAATGTCTTAATTCATTTTCCCTTGTTAGAACAACATAAATATATTTGTGATAAAAAGTTTGCGCCCGTGCCGCGTGGTGATTTAACTCCCATCATCAAAACTATTGATGAATCACATTCGATTTATAAAATTTTAGAAGAAAATTTTATTGAACATCCATTAAAACTATGGCAACGTAGTCCACATTATTGTAGTTTAAAATTGAAAGACCCTAATGTTATCATCAGAGTAAGACCAATGATCTATACTAGACAAGATATAGATGAATTTGATATTCAACTCCAGGAACTTTTAAACAAAAAGTTAATTAAAGAAACTAAAAGCCCTCACTCTAGTCCAGCTTTTATGGTAAGAAACCATGCTGAAATTAAAAGAGGAAAAGCCCGAATGGTAGTCAACTATAAACGGCTAAATGAAAATTTAGAATTTGATGGATATTTTATTCCACGAAAACATGTTTTGATTAACTTAACCAAATGATCAAAAATCTTTAGCAAATTTGATTGTAAAAGTGGATTTTGGCAAATTCAATTCGCTGAAGAGTCAAAAAAAATTGACAGCTTTCAGTACACCTAGAGGACATTACCACTGGAATGTTATGCCTTTTGGGTTAAATATTGCACCACAGGTATTTCAACGGTGGATGGACACAATTTTTAATGATCTTAAAGATTGTTGTGTAGTTTATATTGATGATATACTTATCTTCTCTAAAACTAAGGAGAAACATAAGAAACATTTAAAATTACTTTGTGAAAAATTTCAAAAACATGGAATTATTTTGTCTCCAAAAAAGATTAAACTAGAAAAAGAATCAATTGAATTTTTGGGAATAATTTTAGATCAGAAATGTTTAAAATTACAAGAACATATTTTGTCCAAAGTACGAGATTTTCTAGATACTCTCGAAAATATAACACAATTACAGAGTTTATTAGGCATTTTAAATTATGGACGAAATTTTATCAAAATTTTTTCAAAAATAGAAATTCCTTGGTTAACCAAATTAAGGAAAAATGTTATTTTTGAATGGACAACAGAATATGTTGCTTTAATTAAACAAATTAAAAAAAATGTTAAAACTTTACCAGATGTTTATCTTCCTAAAACAGGTGATAAATTAATTTTAGAAACAGATGCCTCAGAAGCATGCTGGGGATGTGTTCTTAAAGCAATACCAAGTAATTTATGGTATGATAAAGAGATACCTTTATCAGAAAATGGGATTAGACCAAGAAAAAATCCAATACCCATAAAATTACAAAAAGAAGAGTTAATTTGCGGATATAATTCTGGAACATTTAAACCAAATGAACAGAAATATATTATTTTCGAAAAAGAATTACTTGCAATAAAATTAGCAATAAAGAGTTTTCATATTTATTTAGCCCCAGAAAATTTTATTGTGCGCACTGATAATAAGGCAGTAAGAGATTTTTTAATCAATAAAAAACCTATTGAGCAAAGAAGAAGATTAGCCTGGTATAATAAAATTTCTAAATATACTTTTGAAGTAGAACATCTTAAAGGTACTAACAATTTTCTTGCAGATTTTTTTAGCAGAAATTGTTTCAGAAAATTAAATTGCTAAACAAGTAAATTTAATTTTTGCAGAAGACCTCTAGACCAAGAGAAAACAATGGATAAGGGTAAACAACCCGCTCAAGGAGATTGGGTGACAATTGCTAAAAAAGCAATCCCCAGAGAAGAAAAAGTTTATGTTGTGTTTGCAGGAAGACAATCTGGAATTTATACAGAATGGAATGATTGCAAAACACAAGTTTGTGGATACTCAGGAGCAAGCTTTAAAGCATATGATAGCATGACCAAAGCTAAAAAAGCTTTTTACAGTGCACCAGCTATGCCTATTTATCAAAGGAATCAAATGAGAACTAATCCAGTTCCAACTAATATTCAGACATCTAAACCAGATGAATCTGAGATAAAAGATTTTTTCAACCCTAGTATATCCAAAGAAATTTATACAGAACTCAATGGAGTTTGGAAAACTGACATTGTAGACCACAAAGTGAAATTTCAAAAACACATGGGAGTTCTGGCTAACAAATTAGCTGAGCAAACAGTTAAATTAAAAGATTTGAAAAATCTTTGTTTCAATATTCTTAAACAAATGAATTGGAAAGAAGATTTTAATTTTGAAAAAATAAACAATTTTCTTCAACTATCAGACCTCATATCAGATGAGTTTTTCTGATCCAGTTTTTGAACAAATAAAAAGAATTTGTCTTTTTGAAAAAGCAAGAACTTTGCTTCCCAAAGAAATTTTTATGTTAATCAAAAATCAGGTTGAAGATCATCATGATAAGATTAGACAAATCTTAGAATGATCTTATGATCAATTAAACTTGAAAGATGGAATTCCCAAAATAACCATTATGACAAACCATGACATGTGGTTTTTTGAGGATATAGATTGGGGAATAACTAATCAAGTTATTTTCCAAATTTTAGATCTAATCCAATGGATAGATTATCCAATGATTATCAAAGCAATGCTCTCATGGATAGTAAAAGGCTTTCGATGGAGCAAATATTTTACTTTCTGGATCTCCAGCACTGTTGGTTGGCGAGAACAAGAACATTTTTTCCAACCATACCAGATTTGGTATCTTAAAGAAACTGAAGATTTTGAATTTGAAGATGATTATTTAGATGAAGATCACCGGAGAGAGCGATTGGAAAATATCCAAAAACTTTCTTTGACAGAATATTGGATAGACAGTCTAATATCTGTTTCACAAGCAACGTCCAACATCCATGGCTCAGCAAAATTGCCATTTATGGTTACAGATGGTAGAATATTATTTGTAACCCATTTTCCCATAACATATCAAAGGTCTCCTACACAAATTAATGAGGCTCTTGACATGTTAATAAATCTCAAAAAGAGAAATAATTTGGATCTTCCGTTGGAACTAGCCATGACCGCGGATGATGTAGAACATTTCCGGAATGAGCAATACAGCCAAGATCCGGATTCCCCTCCATCAGAGACTGATGAAGAATATCACAATCTCATCAACAGGATAGAAGTATAGTGGACCCCACTATCAAATGCAGTTGTCTCCTGATCGACTCCAACCTTATCCAGGACACGTGGAGCAACCTGCATTATTAGGCGGAAAGTGATCAGCCAAATCTTTTCAGCCGACACTACACGACAAATCAGCTCAACCAAAGTTTTTCTACAACAGTCTATCTCTTTGAAAATCGGGGAGGGTAGACAGTGTGTATCAGTGTGTATATAATTGTAAAATTGTATAAGTGCTCTAGAATTCATTCATCAAACAATCTCTAATTGTTTAGAACTTCTACATTAATACAATCTCATCTCACGATGAATTCTACTCAATGTATAATATTGTTGTAGTGTTTAACTAGGTCTGGACCATCGTCTTACGTATTACAATCCACAATTGTGTCACGTGGCAATGTATGAACTCACATAATTATTGTGGTAATTTTTATTTCCTCTCATATCATATTGAAGTTCAATGAATTATAATTATAATAATAAAAATAATATACAATGCATAATTAGTGTAAAAAAATTTCAATGTAGGAGAGAAAAACATCAATAAATACATGAATATTGTATATATAAATTTTTGAAATAAAAATCTTATATGTGAATAACATAAATGATAACCTTAGGGTGTTTGGCAACTTGGTAAAGGTCTGGGGGTTAAGATCCCAAGTCTCAAGTTTGAAACCCTTTAGGCCAATCTCCTGAGTGTAGCGTAATTGGTTAGGAGGTTAGTCTCAAGTTGTTGCTACCACAACACTTGGTGTAAGTCCAATGTTCCCTCGCTACGTGAGTCCTGATTTTAATGGAGGTTGTCTTGGGAGATTAGGGCAAATTCTCAAGTTATAGTCTCCTAACTCAGAACGGACTACAGCACACCTTGGTGATCTCTGTAAGGGGCGCTGCTCTAGACCTGTGGGAAAGTGGGAGGATTTTCCTGTAACAAAAAAACAAAAAACAAAAAAAAAATAACATAAATGATATGTATTGAAATTTCTTGTAACGTGCAAATAAAATTACCTAAATTTCATTGGCGGATGATTGCCTTCAGTTCAAAATTTGGACTAGAAGGGGCTATTTGAGCCCATAGGACCTACCATAAGCCCCTCTTCGATGATCCGAATCATTTATTTTATTGACCACTTCATATATTTCATTTATAAAAAAAAAAAAATTGGATTGATCCAATTAATGTAACTTTTTCAATTATTTGCATTAAAAAAATAAATGATAATTGTGTTTTTAAAAAATGAACCATACAATTTTTTAATAACAAAGATAATAAATTGAATAAGTTACAATTATCGGATAGACGTAATTTTTTTTATGAATGAAATATACAAAATATCTAACAAAATAAACGATTTGAATCATCAAAACAAAACTCGTAGTAATCCACACGGGCCCAAACAACCCCCAGTCCAAAGACTGGAGGGAATCGCACTACAACAAAACTAACTATTTACGGCATTATGTTTACAGCATGCGTTAAATGCATGTTGTAGTTAGTACATTCTACGACATTTTTTTTTTTGCAAGCCATTAATGTTTTGTCAATAACAACATATATACCATGTAAGTTGTTAATTCATATATTTATGACATGCAAAAGTATGTCATAAAAAATGCATATTTTTACGACTTACAAAAATATGTCGTACAATATTCGCACTTAAGACGACATACATTTCATGTTATAAAATATTATAACTTTACATGACATGCTAATGAATGTCGTGAAAACCTCTACAAAAAAAAAAAAAAAAAAAAAAAAAAAAAATTCAATCCGATTTTTTTATGACATGCAAAAGTATGCCATAAAAATTATATATTTTCACGACATACAAAAATATGTTATAAAATAGTTGCACTTAAGACAACATAAATGTCGTAAAATATTAAATTTTATATTTTTTTGAATTTAGTGATTTTTTAAAAAATTAAAAAAATATTTTCCATTTAAGTATATGTAAATTATTTGAATTTAAAAAGTTCAAAAAAAAATTATTTAAAAACTTACACTCACTCTCAATCTAGATCCATACATGTGTTGGTCCCAAACCCTCTCATTCTCTAGATAAATTATATTTTAATTATAAATAATAATAAAAAATTCTAGATGATCTTAAATATTTATAAATTTCTAGTAGATATGAGAA
Source organism: Camellia sinensis (assembly GCF_055761805.1). Taxonomy (NCBI): domain Eukaryota; kingdom Viridiplantae; phylum Streptophyta; class Magnoliopsida; order Ericales; family Theaceae; genus Camellia; species Camellia sinensis. The sequence goes on from NC_138970.1 coordinate 155,528,270, forward strand.
ATTTTTAATTTTTTTCCCAATAAACTAGATATTCTATTTATAATCTAGATTTTTTTAATACAAAATAATTTATAACCTTATACTTGAATCTTTTTGTCTAAAATTTTCTACTACTATTTTTTTAATTATTAATATTATTAAAATTATACATTCTTTGCATTCCAAAATTTTTATTTATTAATATTGTCATTTGTTTGCATCCCACAGGACATATGCTAATTCTCATTTGAGGTATACGAAATAAAGTTAATCACTGTTTAACATTAAATAAAAAAATAAAAAATACTTATTATATGATAAAAATATATTATTACATTAAAATTTATGTTCATATTAGAGAGGTTAGTTAAACAATATTAATAATTTTAATTATTAAATATACTGCATAATTTAAGATCTATGTATGAGTTTCACTCCCATACTATTTGGTATAATATTTAATAATTTATTTAGAGTTTTTGACATTTTTTATATAAGTTATATATAATAAAATATTTTTATATTATGTGATTAATGTATCATTTTTGTCTAATTTTAAATATAAATTAATTTTAAAAATAAATTATGAAAAACTTAAAATTTGATACACCCTTCCATGTTTTTACCTATTGTTTCCTGATTTAATTTCAATTATACCCAAAAACACAAATTAATTATTTATTATTATCTTTATAGTCATCTCTATCTCTCTCCTAAATTCTCCAAAATTCAGCGAAAGCTCCAAAGCTTCTGCTTACTAAAACCAGACTCACACTTTCACAACCAAATTCGCAAACATTTTCAGAGGGACAAAGCTCATCGACGATCGTCTTTTCATCTCAGACTCTCTCTGTCACTGCTATTTCACCTCTCTATTCGGTAATTTCACTCTTGATTCTGTGTTTTTTTCGTTGTTTTGATCTCAATCTCTACTTATTCTCACAAGTATAAATTGATTAGGTCGTTTTTTTCAATATCAGCATTGTCTTCAATTCTTGATTCCTTCAATTCCATCTCCAATTTTTATTTCAATGTTCTTAATTCTCTCTCTCTCTCTCTCTCTCTCTAGAGGCACACAGAAACACGCACTCTCTCTCGCTCCCTCATAATCGAGAATTGATTCCAAGCCACAGTGATGTTGGTTACACGAGCACCAATCGATTGATTCCGAGCTTGGCGTTTGATTCTGATTCTGAGCCCCTTCCATGCATTTGATTTCTTTGTGAGTTTCTAACTTATTCAGTTTCCTTTCATTCTAGAAGCGTTCGTATTTGATGCAATTGGTGTGTTAGGTTAAATGATGGTGAAATGATTGTCAATGATGGATTGGAATTAATTATGTGATTTTTTTGTGATGTTTCTCTGTCATTTGATTAGATTAATTTTGAAAGCAAGTGTCTTCATTCAATGTTTGTTAACCATTTCTGATCTGAGGTTTGTCTTCATTTTGGTTCTCCAGAGAAATTTAGAGTATGAATTGTGACTTATTGATTTCCTCATGAAAATCAAACTTGCATTCATCTTTGTAATTTCAGATGGTACTCTTTCCTTATCATTTGACAATCATTTGTCGACATTGTGAAAAACTTCCATTCATTTTGAAAGTAAATGTTGCTCTATTTCGGCTTCAAATGGCAAGCATATTACTTAAAAAAGGCTAAGCAAAATGTGGCTTATTGTTTCCTGCATCGCATAACTAGTTCAGTCTAGGTTCACCCAAGGTTGGAGCACAAAATGTTGGTACATATCATTGAGTTAGCTTGAAAACCTTGTCTTTTGTTTAGTGATATGGATAGTCTGCAGGGGATAAAACAATTTCTGGATATAAGAGAAGCTGGGATTTTGGTTCTCAATTGGACTTTTTGTATGTGGATTTTGGTTCTCAATTGTATGTGGATTCTCTGGAAATGCTAGTTAGGCTTTTTTTTTTTTTTTTTTTTTTTTTTTTTGGAATTATTCAATCTGTTTCTCAGAGAATATATATATGCTTTGTAATTCCTAACCATGAAATAGCTTAGATTTAGAAAACATGTTCATTCTCTTCTAGGGTTATATTTTGTATGCTGCTATGGAACACTGTTCCATATGTGATGGATTTAACTGATTTTGAAGTTAGTTTTCATTGAGATAAACATTCTTTATTACGTCAATTATTTCCTTTGAAGTTAGGTTTTCTGTGATATTCTACATTTCTTTCTTTGTTTTTTGTTTTGTTGTTGCTTTTACATTCTTATTATTGTGTCAATTATTTCGTATTCAGCATATAATGTTTGTTTTTGCTATATATGGTATAGAAACAATGGCAGTTCCTTTGATTACCAAGAAGATTGTGAAGAAGCATGTGATGCAGTTCAAGAGGACCCTAAATGACTGGAAGATCTTTGTGAAGGTATACGTTTTGTTTGCACTGTTTTATTATTGGCAGATAAAGAACTGCTACTCTGTTTGCATTGAATGTAACTGCTGGTTGAGTTTCATTAGAATGCAGAATATTCCTGTATATGCATGCACACATTTGATTGCTTCATTCTTCATATCTATTGTGCAGCTAATATTATATTCTGAAGTTTTGTTGGATGTCTTGAGAATGAGAATTGCTTATAGCATGCTTATTTTTGTGTAGGACTATGTGTTTCGCGTTGTATTGATTGTACCAAATGTAGTCCTTTCAGAGATAATTTGGCAAGTTCAAGGGTTGAACTATTTCTGCTATAATTATTATTGATGTTTATTGGTTGGTTTAAGTTTTCAGAATATTGTTCATTCCTTGTTGAGTGCCTGATCAACCAAGAGTATGCTATACATATACATTTACAATGTCTATCTGAATGCATGAGAAAAGGTAGAATTGATTTTATTTTTGAGTGGGGGGAGAATCTTTGCGGTTAGTGATTGTTGTTTGAGTGTTGGAGCATTTGGGGTCAAGTGGATGAAGTATATTTTTCGTTCTGGTGTAAATAAATTTCATCTTCACACAAATTGGAATTTGGAAGCATATTTTATTTCCTTCCTGGAAAGACATTTGCAATTAAGAATGTGGCGAGTTTCAATTTACTCAGGGTTTCTTGTTTAAGGATGTTGCATATATATTTTTATTTATGCCAATATTTTATTTGGTTTCATGGATGTTTGCATATGCTCATGTGCATTTCAACCTTGGACCGTTTTGTTGGCTCTGCTATTCGAGTTCTGTTAACTGGTTGAAGAAAATGCTTGCGTTTCTTTGGTTTGTCTTTTTTAATGGTTAATGTTTTGTTCGCTAACGCATGATTTTTTGGTTTTGTTTGATGCGTGTAATTATGTATGACAGCCAAGCTGGCGCAGGCCTAAGGGTATTGATTTCCCGGGTGAGGAGGAAGTTCAAAGTATGCGTTCTCATGCCTAACATCAGTTATGGTTCAGACAAGAAGACTCGCCATTATCTTCCTAATGGGTACAAGAAATTCCTTGTCCACAATGTCAAGGAGCTGGAAATTTTGATGATGCACAACAGGTGACGTGTTTTTTCTTGAAAAAATTGCATCATAATAAATAATATTCGTCTTTCTACCATGCCCGCCCAATCCTGTAGAGCCCTGACTCCTAAAATATATTTTATTTCAATATAATAATGACCTGAATTTGTCACTCATCATCACACCTTATGATAGTTGTAATTTCAGGACTTACTGTGCTGAAAATAGCACACAATGTGTCAACTCAGAAAAGGAAGGAGATTGTTGAGCGTACAGCACAGCTGGATATTGTTGTTACCAGCAAATTGGCCAGGTTGCGCAGCTAGGATGATGAATGATCATTGGCGGGATATTAGATATGTATTTGCCTTGGATTACTCACTTTGCATTAGGTGTATCACAACTTTGGATCATTCAGCTTTTGTGGGAATTTTTGTTTTAAATTTTATGGTTTTGTTGCTAAATCTGTTGCTACACTTAGCTGGTTACAACGTTCGTTGCTTATGTCTTGTTTAATGATTAAGCCGTGACATTTCATGTTTTTGAAATATATCTGGTATTTGTGGTGATAATTTTATGCTTGTTATATAGCAGATGCTTTGCAAGGCTTCACTGATTTGCTCAAGAAAATTCTCATTCAAGTTTTATGCTTTCTAGCTGGTGCATTAGGACAACTGAGCCTGCCTGTCTGCCTTTTTTTTTTTTTTAATTTTTATGTTGGTAGTTACATTGTGATTATTGTTTTTAGTGTTAAAAGTCATTGTGGTGTTGGTCAAATTACACTTGCCTTTGTTTTTAGTATTAAAAGTCATTACGATTGTTGTTTCTACGGCATACAAAATTATGTTATAAAAAGTATAATGATTTATGACATGTAAGAAAATGTCGTAAAAGATTATATACGGCATACAAAGTATGTCATAAATATATTAAAAATGGCCTTATGAAGCATACAAAATTATATCGTGAAAAGTGTGATGATTTTTGACATGCAAAAAAATGTCGTAAAATATTATTTCCATAAATATATTCAAAATAATCTTCTATGGCATGCAAAATTATGCCATGAAAGGTATGATGATTTATGGCATGACAAAAATGTCATAAAAAATTATATACGACATACAAAGTATGTCATTAATGTTTAATTTATTACGGGAGACTTATTTATAAGTCCTTTTTCAGACACTTATGGCAGGCTAAGTCCTGTGTATTTTCTTATAGAGTCTCAAGTCTTATTTAGATAGGAATGTATTCCACAAAATCCTACATAAATGTAACGTGACATGACACTTACATAAACGTAACGTAACGTGACACTTACATAAACGTAACATAATGTAACACCTACATAAACGTAACGTAACGTGTCACGTTTCGTTTCGCAAACTTAATGAGTTTTTATTTTTTAAATTGAATGTGAAAATGTTGCTGGTTTATGTTGGTGTCACGTTACGTTTCATATAAATATGATCTATGGTAACATTCAATTTCCTATATAGAAAATTGAATGTTGTCATAAATCATAGGTGTCACGTTACGTTTTTATAGGTGTCATGTTATTGCATGTTACCATAGATCATAGGTGTCACGTTACGTTTATATAGATATGATTTATGATAACATTCAATTTCCTATATATGATTTTACTATTATTTATGATATTAACAAATAATATTTAGGGTAAATGTGTCAACAAACTTCCCACAAGACTTATGGGAACATAAGAGTCTCCCTAATAAGACTTATAGATAATTTTCCTTACTTTTTACAACTTTACTTGCATGTCGTAAATGATGCTCAACTTTTCACGGCATGTCATATAACGGCATTTGTGTGCATGCCGTGAAAAAAATTTTATGGCATGCATTGCAAGCCGTAAAAATTCAATTTATGTGGTAAAGAATTTTTCATTTTCGATAATCGATGAAATCTTTCAAATATCTTATATATATATATATACTAGCGTATGCCCGTGCCTAAAGGCACGGTGTAAATAATATTAAGATTAAAATGCAGTTATAAAAATATTTTTAACAGACTGTACTCTACAATTCCAAACAAATCAAATATAAAAAAAATTAATATATCAAATAATGCACACCAGTCATTGCTCTGCAATTTAAAAGAAATTAAAACTTAAATGCACACCAGTTAGTGCTACTGCTGGTAATAAAATTATAACTACATAAGAACCAAGTTTGACTGACAAAAAATAAAAATAAAATAAAATAAAATAAAATCCCAATCAACAAATCCAATTGTATAATTGCATTGTGTCATGATTTAGAACCAAGTTTGACTCAAAGGCAACACCGCACCTCATTACCAAACTCTGAATACTAATCTTAAAATGCAAGCTCCCATAGAGAGAGAGAGAGAGAGAATATTTTACAAACATCAGGGGCATATTTATAATTGACCATTTTTTAAGATTTTGTGAAAATTTGATAATGGAGACTTAGAGGGCTGCAATCCATCACATTCTTGCAGTATATTGGCATAGTTTTTAAATTTCTTTTGTCTGAAAATCGACCAATAACAATAGACGAAAAGATAATCAAGTGGTTTACTATTAAATCTAGGATTACATTTCTTTTTAAGACAGGTCCCCAGGTAATCAATGAATTTCAATCAAAGAATATTGAGAAACAATTGTTGGATATGAGTATCCTAACAATTGTTAAATGCAAAGCAAAGCACTAACCAACAAACTCAACTTCAGAGAAAGTTTCGGATGTGTAATGACTTCACATCAACCATCTCCTCATCCTTAAATTCCTCCCTGAAATATATTGAAAGCATTCCATCAATTAACCATAAAATAATAATAATAATAATAAATAAATAAATAAAAACTGTATACAATAAATGTTAATGGTGTAGACAAATGCATAGTAATTGAAGGGGAACACTAACACACTGGGTATAATAACAGTTGGTAGAGACCCAGCCTTTCAAAGCAAGGGTCATGGGCTTGAAGCTCTATTCATGGGGCTATGGCAGTGTAAAAATGAGCTGGTGCACGGAGCAATATGCTATACTATTCAATTCACTTAATTCAATTCAAAGAAACACATAAATATCCCATAAATACATAAGTAACTTGACTTTCAATATATTAAGAAGTTTTAACGTTCAATATATTAAGAATTTTTAACGTTATCCCTCTGTTAAATGCATTCACACAAACCTAACTATCTTGGCTTTGTTAAGCGTTTTAGGACATCAAAATAACAATGGAAAGAGTCTAAATAACATCAATATCAACTGCACAAAGAGGAAACACTGGATTACTCAACTGTAAGGAAGATGGCTTACCAGGAACAACAGTACCAAAAATGCTCGATTGAAACTTTGCAGAATTCAGATTGCGATTGAAAGACGACACCTGAAACGAAATAAAACAATAATAACAACAACAATGAGAGCAATTTCCATGTCGCACATTGCAATTCATGAGTAGTGAAAACTAAATGACGGAAACAAAATTAGAACAAAAATAAAAAAATAAATAAAAATAAAAAATACACATACAACAGAATTAGGTCAAATTTTTATTTTTGACAGTTGTTTTGATGTTAAAAAACAAATTCACTCTAGATTGAATGCAAGGCAACAAACCAGAGATCGGTGGGGAAGTCAATTTTCAAATATAAATGAGTGGTCTTCTAGAAATGATAAGATGGAATTTTTAAATGATGCCAACTTCTTTCAGATCCGTCAGCATATGCAGAAGCAAAAGCCCCATCGACGAAAAAACAGTTCCCATCATCTACCACCACCACAGAATTATGGTATATGCCAGCATATCAATACAGAGCACTATCAAACCACAAATGGGCGGTTCAATTTTCAAATTCAAATGAGACAGTTTTCTGAAAATGATATTTGGGTTCAATTTTGAAAGGATGCCAACTCTGGTCAAGCCGCTAGTAATGAAAACACAGTGATAACAAAATATCTGGAAGAAACAACTACACACAGTCACAACACAAACAAAAATATAGGGTAGGAATTACTGGACAGATCGTAGGCCAACAAACTTCTTCATGTGGCAATTCATCTCAACACACGTCACGGTATTTGAGCAATATAAATGTAGAGAGAAGTGACCTTTGATTTTTTATAAAGATAGAAATTTTTTTCCATGCAGAAGTTAGTTCAGTTGTAGTCTAATTCAGTGCATTTTTCAATATTATTGTCTGTCTACCATCTTAAATATCAACACATCATGAGATGATACTCACCTAATGGTCTTAAATGCAAATCTATAAGAAACATGCACACAACAGTGCCAATGAAAATCATGTCAACATTATTACTACATCATAATTAAGACGAATGGTAAGCCTAGCATATGTTCTTCTTTGGGATATGTTTAACTTCAAACCTAACTTCTCTCAAAGTTAAATGCATATAAAGAAAGGGGGGGAAGGGCCTTTCCAGAAACATAATTATGGTTAGCGCAGAGACTATAACAGAGCAACAAAAATATTTCATCACATTATTTGAACCTCCAGAAAGCAACAAAAAGTTGGAGCTTTTCAGTAAACAGAACCAAATAACCACCAAACATGAACTTTGTCAAATAAAACTACACGACAGACAATTCATGTTACAATTAGCTGAAAAACACCCGAGAGCTATAAGATCAAATAAATCTTCAAGACTTACTCTTTCAGATTATAAACCATTTGAATCTAGATGAAGGAAAAAAAGCACACCCAGAGGCATGAAGTAAACCAAAGATTGAACGCATAATTATATCTCCAAGAGGCATGAAGTAAATTATTTCAATTTCCTATAAAAACATATAAAATGCAAAAAATTGTAATGAGCAGATATATAGATTCCAACAATCCATGACAGAAATTAATTAGAAACCCAACATCCAAAACTAAGCCACTATTTAGCACCTTCTACAGAAAGAACCAGACAGGAGTTTCTTTTTAAGTGGGAAGAAGTACTAATTAAGGCAATCAAAAAAAGGGGGGCAATCCTGCCACATTGTTGCTCTACTCGATGAAGGAATAAACTAGCAAAGGGCACCAAAAGAGTCAAGTTTACAAAGGAGTCACTAAGGCAAGTGCAATTTCAATTTTGTCGAATATAGTAGTTACAATGTACTCTTTGCCTAATTTTTTTTCCTAGCACAAATAATGCAACTTTTAACTCAAAAATTACAAGGTCTTTTATATTGCAGGAAATAGATTGAAGAAGCATCAAAACATATGTCTATAAGTGTTTCACTATGTGGTTAGAACTTAGAAGTCAGAACATAGCAAGTGTTTCACTATGTGGAAAGATGGATATGCTACATGTTTTGGGTGTCTTGAATTCAAATTGATTTATGTTTAAAAACCCATTGGTGGCCTGTGCAGTGGTTATTTTTGGGTTCTAGTTCTTGTTTTTTGGGTCATGAAAGTTTCTGCAAAGAGCAACTCATTGTATTTTACACTTTCATAGTGAAATTTCTCTGTCATTCTTCACCTGTGGACATGGACTTTAAGATGTTTGAGGTAATTGTTTTTCTTCATTGTTTCTTGATTTCTAATTTTGCCATATTACATGGGTGTAAGTAACATAGGGGTACACAGATAAATTGCTGATCATAGGATTTATTATCAGTTGTTATACATCATAATAAATTTTAACTATCATTTCATCTAGAAGCTTAAATCATAGATAGAGAGATGAGTAACTTTATTATTTGTATTATCAACACATACCTGGAGAAGAGTGTCCTCCTCGATAGGGAGAAAAGTAGCAAAATTGCAAGATTGAGCTTGATCAGTGTTGCTAATGAAGTGGGCTGCAAATTGTGTTAGCTGTTGTGGCTCACTCTTGTTTATGAACTCTATTTGTCCCTCATTCAACAGTTTGAGCACACACTCAGAAGCCACTAAATCTAATGTTATGCCCTTTAAGTTTCCTAGTAAACCTAGAAGCTATCAACAACAAAATAATATATATACATATATATAATGATTATTAGTAATACCCAACAAACTCAAAGTTACAACACTAAAATAAAATTCATAACATTGTATCATGTTGTGAAGTTAGGATATTCAATTCTTTCTGTTGGCAGGGACAAAAAAGGGGTTGTAAATTTGAAGTTTCTTGGAAATTTGGCCAACAATGACTAAAGTATGAACCTTTATATATATCATAAGGATATGCAGAGCCAAGTTTAGATCTCCTGTCTCCATCTCTCCTATTTGATTAATGATAGAATCACAAAAATTTTATACCAAATTGTCATATAATCCCACTTCTTTTGTGTCATTATGCATTGTACCAATACTGTATGACACATTAGAGCATCTTCAATGTTGTGCCATTGGTTATGGCAAAGCCAAACAATGGCTTGGCTTTACAAAATTAGTGGGGGACTTATTTATCAAAATACCCACAAATCTGAAATCCATCTATAAATACCATATTTATAACTTGAGAAATACGAAATCCATCTATAAATACCAAATCCATCTGAAATCCATCGATTAGTAGTAAACTTGAGAAATCTAACCATATTTATAACATCTAATAAACAAATCTGAAACCTAACCAAATATGAAATCCATGTATTGACTAATTCATGAAAACATAACAAACGCAAAAAGCAATTTTGGCAAAACATAACCAGGAAACCGTAAATCAATCTGTAAAATTCAATACAAAACATGTAATTAATAACTATTCAATACAAAACATGAAAATCTAACCCACTGCTGCCACCTCCTCCCCTCCCCAAGGCATTGGATAGTTATTATTGCTTTTGTAATAACTCACAGCTCTCACAATAACAGTAGCCTCAGAAATATAAGGCCTAATGTTAGTTTAATTTGTTTTCATAAACCCAAAAATAATGATTCACCAATCAGTTGTAGGAACTTATGACCTAGAACTTTATTTATTAATCGTGCAGATTTCAAAGGGTATTGATTGCCACCCTGACACATACAGACAAAAAAGAAATTAAAAAATACAATAAAAGGCAACATGTGGAGAATAAATTAAATGATGTGTGGTGACACAGTTTTTGCAGCTCAAACTCAGAGCAGATTCCCATTTTCAAACCAAAAAAAGAAAAGAAAAAGGGGCAGTTGCCAACAAAATGTTCTTGTGCATATTTGTGTGTCTATGTGAGGGAGAGAGAGAGCTCTGAAATGGATCAAACAATAATGTTAATCCATTTAGGTTGGGGAAATTTTCAAGTCCCAAACAGCTCGAGAATAGCAACCAGAAAGTGGCCCTTGCAATAGAACTCTTCTAATTTTAAGTTGGGATGACAAATTCCCCCAACCAACCAACCAAAAAAAAAACAAAAAAAAAAAAGAAGGAAAAAGACCACACACAAATGGCGGATCTGATTCAAACCGGCCGAGTGGATCGTCAAACCGGCAACTCAGCTTCTCAAACTAAGACTGTATCCTGGGCATGCACTGTATGCGGTAAGTTCAAAATTTGGGAGCTATATATACAATACACCAATTTATTAGTAACCCAAATAAACTCCAAATTCAGAAAAATCGAAATCAAAACAGACAAAAATAACAACCGAAATCAAAACATACAAAAATTGTACCTGCAAAGAGGGTTTCGACGAGATCTGTTGTGAGGAGGAGAGGACTGAAGTGATAAAGGGGGATGAGGGAGAGGCTATCGTGATGGCGGTGGTCGAGGGATCTGTTGAAGAAGGAGAAACAGAGAGGGTCCTGCGAGGGAGAAGAGAGGTGGTCGCGATGGCGGTGGCCGAGAGGGTTTTGTTGAAGAATAAACAGAGAGGGAGAGAGAGATAAAGACGGAAGGAAGAGACGTGGGTGAGAGTAGAGAGGGAGAGAGAGATAAAAGGGAATAAGGAGGAGCGTGGGTAGGTGAGAAGGTTAAAGGAAGAGAAGTGTTTGGACGGGAGATCACTATTGATCTGAACCATTAATATAAGCTTGGGATTAATCTCAGTCATTAAATTAAAATGTATCTCACATACATTTTATACATTTTCAAAAACTTTCCTCCCTTATTATATAGATTTTATATGATAAATGTAATCCAATTATATGAATTTCATTGTTCAATAAACTTAATAAACTATTTCATTAGATACTCTTTTCAGTAGATTTTACAGAATAAAATATTTGTATCATTCAATCTGGATGGTAGAATGAGGAGCTCAACCCAATTTCATTTTTTGTCTTTTGTTTATCAGAAATGATAAAAATTGAGGGAGATCACATCAAGTGCTTTGTGACAAACAAAGAGAAGAACGATCAAAACGGCGAGACCGGCCAAGACGCCTACTGTTATGGCTACTGTTTTTTCAACCTCGTCCTTGTTGCAGAATCTACACACAAACACACAATCACCAAAAGCTTTTAAAAAAAAGGAATTGGAATAAGTACTCACCACTTAATCATATAGAAATTGGACAGAACTTTTGAGTATAGAAAATAAAAAGCACATCCATCTATCTATTCTATTATTAAAACCAATAATCATATAGAAACAAATGCAAAATACATGCAAAATAGTGAAGATGTTCAAAACTAACCAAATAAAAAAGGGAAGATGACACACACACTACAACTGCAAAAACCGTTCCTATGTATAGCATCCAAAACAAAACTACATGATGCAAAGGAGGATAAGGCCATGATTGGGCTGCTGGAAAGTCATCCCAGTGAGCGATCTCCTTCCATATATGTTACTGTTTGATATACAACACTTAGTTTTGATCCTTTGTCAAGTTTTTTCTTTTTAAATGGCCATATTAATATGGTACCACTCTAATACTATTTTTAAATTCAACACTTTAGTTTTGATGCTTTGTCTAGAATACCTACACATAACATAACATGTGAAATTGAAATCGGATAGAACCAAATACAAAAGAGAACTTGCCAAATACGGATAACTTTCAAAAGAGAACTTACCAAATAGAGTGAAGATGGACAGAACTTTTGAATGAAATCGAAACAAATGGAAAATGCAACGAAGATGTTCGGCACTTTTTGGAAGATGTTGAACCTGATTTGGAACACGTGGGGTAGTGGAAGGGTGGAGGGAGAGGGGGAGAGGCAGAGATCGGGTGAAGGGGGAGAGGCAGCGAGTGAGAGGGTGGGGGGAGAGGGGGAAAGGCAGAGATCGGGTGAGAGGTTAGTGGACAACTAACTAAAATTGTGTTTCAAGTCTTGTACAGTGGTTAGTGGACAAAATGTTAAGATTCAAAATTTAATCTCTTTCCTTCCTACATTCCCTCCAAAAATAGCTTTGGAGTCCAATATGCTCCGTAAAAACAAAGCAAACAAATAATTAAACCAGTTAAGCATTGAATTTGAAACCTAGAAAGTTTGGCAAAGCATACCATCACACAATTTACAAATGCACATATATATTTATATCTATATATATTACCAAATCTTATTGAGCTAATCCAGATGTTCATGTTAGTCTCTCTCTTCTAATTGATAAATATTTCAATATTTATGGTAACTAATATCCAAAATCAACACATGAACAATTTTACACAGGACACAAACCAGAATACTAACAATTACGGCATTGTGAGAGAGAGAGAGAGAGAGAGAGAGAGTGGCTCTCAATGGAAACCTTGGATTTATCATCCAGCTCCAGCTTTACCCGATGATGATGATGATGATGATGATGAGGAGGAGGAGGCACTTCGTGTAGCCCTGCCAATTTCGATTCCGAAGCCAATTAATCAAATTTATATGATATTAAATTATAACCTGATATTAGAAATAATTATTATAAAATTAAAAGTGATTCTAATTATTTAAGAAATTTAATATAATTAATATTATAAATAAGAATTTTGATAAAAGGTTATATTGAAATGGCATTTTAATAATAAAATTTAAAAAAAAAAAAAAGAAGAGATGGGCCACATAAGAGAAAGAAAAATTGACAATAAACACTACTTTTAATAATCATATATATATATGATGATAACGTTTTTATTTAAACAATGCCACGTAATATTTTGCAACTGTGCCCATCATTTAGACTGTTGAAAATAGAGGCGATAACGATTCATATAGAAAGCATATGAATTCAGGTGTGTATCAATGTACATTCATATATACGGGATGCATACATCTATCTATACTATTATAAAGTGAACACCTTTGGTAGCATCATGAAGCCTTCTCTCCTTATGCTCCCAAGTGTCAATTTTTCTATTTAAAACAAAAACATTAGATAGATGGGAGGAGTGGGACTCGAACCTTGGGCCTTGGGTCTAATGAAGAACACTCTTTACCACTTGAGTGGTACACAATATATAGTAAATATTTTCTTTTATTTTTACATGAATTTCACATGCATCGCGTGTGCCAACCACAAGTTTTTATTTAACAAAGGCCATTCATTTATTTCATCACCCTGGATTTGTACAACAGATCAACTAATTTATTTCCTTGGATATGTCACCTTACACGTTAAGTAAAGCAAACCAACAAAGGCAGTAATAAAAATAATATCCAGAGAAAAAAAATTGTCCAAAATTGTAATCAGATCTTGAAATTATCCAAATCCAAAAAAAAATCTTCAAACTATAAGTTTGGCTTTGGCTTTGTGTCCTTCATTCAAATTTGCAATCTCCAAATACAGCAATCCAGATTGTAGCATCTATCTATCTATCTGTTATAATATGCAAAGACCTGAGTTGATGTTTAACACTTTTAATTTAAGAATTATTAAGGTCATTGCAACAAAAAAAAACTAATTAAATTTATCAATGAGTCAATTACTTTCATGGTTTTACAAAACAATTCACAACTGTCATTGAAACATGCATAGTTAAATTCATTAATTAGTTCTAAATAATACACTCAACATCAATTTTTTACATTCATTGTTCATCGCTAGAAATCCAGATCTAGGGTTTCGAAATGCAGAAACAGAAAGAGACAGAGAAGTAAAGGGAGAAAGTGATCGAATTAGAGAGAGATTACCTTTGCCAGTTGGGTCGCCTGATTTCTTTTCAGCAGCAAGATCTGAATTTTCTGTTACAAACCCAAAAAACTTAATCGGTTATAGAGAGAGTTATATAATATGATAATCCAATCCACAAAACAGAGAGGGAGAGAGGTTTTACTTTCGGGTATGGCGAGGGTTTTGGAGAGAGAGAGCTTCTCGTCTAGGGTTGGGACCAAACTTTTCTCACCGTTGAATTAGCTTCCGATTCAACTTTCTTGCTTGCTGGGACTCTGTTGCTGCTGCTCTCTCTCTCTCTTTCACCTATCGTTGAGGAGGAAGAAGGTCTGTTAAAGCAGAAGAACAAAGAGTGAGAGAGAGATAAGAGGGACAGTTGCGAGAGACAGAGACAGAGGGAGTTATAGAGACGTGTTTGGCAGACGTGGGAGAGAGAGCAGAGAGTGTTTGAGCGGGAAAAAAACTGATCTCAACCATTGATATAAACTTGGGATTAATCTCAGCCATTGGATCAAAATGTATCTCACATACATTTTATACATTTTTAAAAACTTTCTTCCCTTATTATATAGATATATATACATATATGAAAAATGTTAGAAATCTCAAATATTTTACTAAATGTTTTATATAATTGTGAGATCCACAGTCTCATGTGGATTCCATACCCATGTGAGATTTTTGATAGAATATTTGTAAAATATTTGAGGTCCTCAGCATTACTATATATATATAATCTTGCACCAAAAAAGTCACGTGATGATTGGTTTCTTTTACATCTACAAGAATATAATAAAGGTGATTCTATTTACATACTATTAATATTTTCAGTACACACAATTATTTAGTACACACGTAAAATAATTTTTTGGGTTTAAAAATATCTTATTTCACACCTTAACTTTCTATTATTAACCCTATATTAACACACCACTAACTATTTGAATACACATCATTACACACATCAAAAACTCTTCATCTTTACCATTACACACAACAAAAACCCTGCAATCTTCAGAACAAATACCATCTTCGTCAGTCTTGATGTTCATCGCCGATGGAGGTTTCATTCGGCCTCCATTTTCGCTGGTGTTGATCTCTATAGTTGACGTTGAACTTTTGTCGTGTCTCATCTCATTGTTTCGTCGTTTCAAATAGCTGGCAAAACATTTCATTCGGCTCCATTTTCACCTGTGTTGATCTTCAATGTATTGAACTCTCGTCTCTCGTCGTCATTTCAAATTGTCATTCTCACTCTTGATTCATGAATGTATGTTAATGGTGAAGATGATGAAACATGAACATACCTCTTTAGTAACAAATTCACTTTTTTAGTCAATAACACAATCAGTTTTAACATTACTACATTTGGGTGGGTATACAATTATATAAAAAATTTAACGAATTCATCAAATTAGTAATATTCAAGAATACAGAGTTGGAATAAACTTTTAATGTGTTCAAAAATTTATATTTGAATAACGAATAAAAATTTAATTTATTTTAACCAAACTAATTTAAAATGTTCAATTTTTTATGTATGAATTTAATATGTGATCAATCTTAATAATTTAAACAAAATTGTTTTGTTCAAAATTGTGTAAAAGTTCAATTCTGATTATCTGAACACGATGAATAAATTCATCATCCCAACATTCGAACGAGACAAATAAAAAACTAAAAAGCTATGTCATAAACTAAGTTTTTCAATATTCAAATTAACATTTTCAATGATTATATCGAAACCAAACATCTCAATGTCATCTATGGTGTGCAAATCTTCAAAAGTAATTGATTTCAATGTTCTTAAACCCTAAGTCTTCAAAGGTAATAATGTTTTGAGTTTGAAAAATAAGTATGATGGAGAAGAGAATGAGGTGAGCTAATTGATAATAAATGACATTATGAGTGTCTGTTAATGGTGAAGATGACGAAGAAATACAATGTTTATATGTTAAAACCCTAAACCTTATAGGGATGATGGTGTGTGAAAAGTATTTTTTGTTTTTAAATATGAAATTTTTGAATGAGTAGAATACACATTTTATTGAAATATAAATTTAATTTACTAATGGTTAGTGGTGTTTAAATAGAATCACCCATATAATAATGATGTTTGGGGTGAACTGAGACTTTGTTTATTTCGATGTAAAATATTTTACATAAAAAATATTTTTTTATAAATTGATTTTACATAAAAAAAAAATTTTGACTTTTAATTGACACTTAAAATAAAAATATTTTATTATTTAAAAGAGAAATTTTGATTCAATAAAGTATCATTTTTAATTTTTTAGTGAGTTACGATACTTATTTGAAAAATAAATGTGTGTAAAAAGGTAGTGAGAAAGAGTTAACTTTATAAAAATTGAATTATGAAATTTTTTAAAATAAGTCATTTTTAAAAAAATGATGTAAAATATTTGCCTTAAAAAATGTTTCACTTACCTTTTGTTGAAAATGAGTAATACACCAAAACAAGCGAAACCTAAATAACATATTTTTTTAATTTTTAATTTTTTTTAGTGATTTATTTTTTTAAAATTATGTTATTTATTTATTTTTTACTTTTTTAGTCCCTCTTGTATAAAAGATTCTAAAAGTTAAAAAAAATTAAAAATTCAAAAAATAATTAAAAAATAAAATAATTCATTATTTTTTTTATTTTTTTTTGAATTTTCCAATTCATCTAATAAGGCACATGGGCGGAAGATGATAGGGTGAAGAAAGTGTAGATAAAAACATAAAATAGAGGAAAATGATAAGAACGGTATTTTGGCCTTGCTAGAAGTTTTCAATGCGGAAAATTATTCAATGCCTCATGTCGCATCATCCCAAGACAATTATAACTACAACAAAAACATACTTTAGTGGCACTACACTAGTGGCATATTTTTAGAAAATGCCATAAAAAATGATATTTAGTGGCACGTTTTTGAAAAATGCCATAAAACGACAAACATAAAAGGCTCTAGTGACATTTCATTGAACAAGTGTCACAAAACTATAACAAAAACATATATTAGTGGCCCTACACTAGTGGCATATTTTTAGAAAATGACACAAAAATGATATTTAGTGGCACGTTTTTGAAAAATGCCACAAAACGACAAACATAAAAGGCTCTAGTGACATTTCAATGAACAAGTGTCACAACACTACAACAAAAACATATTTTAGTGACACCATACTAGTGGCATGTTCCTAAAAAATGTCACAAAAAGAATATTTGGTGGCATTTTTTAGAAAAATGTCATAGAGCCACAAACATACAAAGCTCTAGTGGCATTTCAATTAAAAAAAGTGTCACTTCACTACAACAAAAATGTCACTACCAAATTTTTTTATGAATATTTGTAATGGCATTTTTTAAAAAATGTTAGGACACTAGTTAGGTGTAAATTACTTTTTATGGCACTTAGGTGAAAAGTGTCATAAACAAATATTTTATAGCATTTTGAGAAATGCCACTAAGCCAAAAACTTTCCAAGCTTATAATGACATTTTTGAAAAAACAAAAAATGCCAATATATTTTCTAAATTTTTAAAATGCAGTAAATGATTAAAAATAAATGAATTAAACTCAATATACACTACAGGAAAAAGTATATTTGGCGACAAAATTTCCTGATCAAAAAAATTTGGTCGCTGAAAGTGTAGCTTTCAGCGACCAAAACAGCATTGGTTGCCAAAAGTAAAACTTTTTGGCGACTAAACAATTTTAGTAAAAGTCTACAATTGGCGACTAAAACTAAGTTTGGTCGCTGATTATATGGGTTTTAATGACTAAAAAAATTTTAGTAGTCCACAGTAAAGATTTTTGGCGACTAAAAAAATTTAGTAGCCAAAAGTCTACAATTGACGACTAAAAATAAGTTTGGTCGCTGATTATATGGGTTTTACCGACTAAAAAATTTTAGTAGCCAAAAGTAAAGATTTTTGGTGCCAAAAAAAATTTTAGTAGCCCAAAGTCTACAATTGGCGACTAAAAAATAAGTTTAGTCGCCAAAAGTGGTCATTTTTAGCGCGGGAGAACTAAAATCCTAAGGCGGGAATAAAATTTTTTGGTGACCAAAATTTTGATAGCTGAAAGTGCATCTTCGGCGACCAAATCTGATTTTGGTCGACAAAAGTTAAGTTTTTTAGCAACTAAAAAACAATTAGTAGCCAAAAGTATAGAATTGGCGACTAAAAAATATATTTAGTTGCCAAAAGTGATTTTTTTTATTTTGGTAGTAAATAATTTATTTTACATAAATTATGTTCAATAAAATAATTATGTTTATACATATACTTTTATATTAATATGGATGTATGTACTATATAAATAATATATGTTGCATATATAATCATGTGGTGCTATAGAGGTGTAGTGGGAAGAGTGTGGTGTATAAGGTTTATGGTGCGGAAGGTTGGCGGTTCGAGTCTCCGCAAGAGCGGATCAAATTATTCTACAACGAATTATCGTCATGAATGGCACTTGATAGCGTCACGAATAGTGCCTACCATGACATTAAAGTGTCACTGAAAGGTTTTAGTCTTGATGGTGCAATGACACTTACAAGTGTCACTAACTCTTTTTTTAATGGCGCTTGATAGTGCCACAAATAATATCTACCATGACATTAAAATGTCATTGAAAGTTTTCAGCCACGATGGTGCAATGGCACTTGCAAGTATCTATCGTGGCACTCGTATCTACCGTGGCACCGATAGAAGTGGCACTTGTTCAAAATGCCACAATACCAAAAAATATCATTAGAAGAATAGTTTTATGACACTTTCAAATGTCACTAAACTAAGAAAATGTTATAGTGTATTTTGCGTGGAATTCACGTGGTTTCGTACAAAATAGTTAGGTCCCATACAAAAGAAGTATTTGAATTGATTTGGTGCATTACCACACAAAAGAAAGATTTGAATTGATTTGGTGCATTACCACGTCACTGCCCAATGCCAATGAATAATTGCTCCTTTAATGTAACATTAATGACGTTTTCAACCTTTTATATTGAGTACAGATTTTTGTAAAATATTTGATATCTTTAGCATTTTTATTTTATATTAACAGAGTTTGTTAATCTCATATACCGCCGTTTTAACAAATTCTTATAATCTTATTAATATTTTTTGATCATATTAGGTGTGTACCATATGTAAGTGTGGGAAACTATTTTGTGAAAGACATCAAGTAGCTAACGTGGCGCTGAGATGCTAGCCAAGGTGCCATGTGAAATGGTCATATTTGTCGAAGTGATCATGGCATTACCGAGATGATCTGCGATAATGCCCGAATACTGAGATATTCAGATACAGGACAAGAGTCATAGGTAAAAGCGGACACTTAGTCTGGATAAGGATAAGACTCTTAAAGAGTTGACCCATATCCTGCTGAGTTCGAGATGAAGCATTGTGCTTAAGTTCTATGAAGTGAGACTTCTAGGAGATTTTGGCACTGTTGACTATAAATGTGAGGCACCCCTATGGGTCTCAGGTATGCTTTTTTTGGGCGTTGAGTACTTATTTGATATCTTTGAGAGATAAGTTGAATGACTTGATCGTTAAAGTGCCCCCCTGGTGGACGAACCGTCGCGATATTCACATTACCTTGTTGGCAGGTTATTAGTTCAATCTATTCTACCGGTGCTCTCCAACTAAGTTCCATGTTTGGTTATATGGTCGAAAATCAACACCCACAATTTAACGCCGTCTATGGAAACTTAGTAAGGATAAATGGCCAATAACAAACATAAAGTGAGAATTGGGAATGACATCCACAGTGAGAAGGAACATATGGGTCCTAATATTGAAGAAGAGAACAATAACGAAGAAGGACAAGGGGTCGATCCCGGGCCCAACAATGCCAGCAAGGGCCAAGGCGTAAACAAGAAGGGTAGCCGAGATGAATACTACAATGAAAGCGATGTCCAGGTATAGAAGGATAGATGTCTGAGAATGGATGAGAAAATGAAGAACATGGCGAACAAGTTGACAGGCCTGCAGACAATGGTCAACTTCATGATGCAAAACAACGTGATGCAACCATTTTTCCCATTGCAGGACGCGTCGGCACCAGCAACCAAAACTGATGCCCTGAAAAGAGGACAGAAGACAATCCCACAATATGGCAAGGGACAGGGAAACTCACATCGACCATCACGGGATGTTGGGTGAACAGAGTCAGTACAAGGCAAGTCATAAAAGACACCCCGGACCAAGGAAACCTATGTCAGGGGATCTCGGCAGATCCAAGGGCAAGGCCTCTGTTTTGACAATGCAGTGGACGAATGGAAGTCCAAGAGAATGCATAATTACACCGGAAGCAGCGTACTGAAAAGCCTTAAGTCTATTGATAGTTGAGCCCCCAGACGAATGAAGGAGGACCTGAGAGATTACCTCCAGAGAAAGAGGCATAATGCCGAGATCACATCCAACGCCTAGCTGAAGATGCCATTCTCAGTGGAGTTGGATGCGTTTAAGGTGGCGAAGCGGTTTAACATGCTGAGGTTTCTAGTTTATGATAGTAAGTCCGGCCCGAACTTTTGTGCCGGCTTATATTTAAATTCAATGGCTTTGTAGAGTGAGAACGAGCAACTATTGTGCAAAGTATTTCCTTCGTTATTCGAGGAAATAATAACAGATTGGTTCCATAAATTGCCAAAGAGAGTATAAAGAGTTGGAAAGGCCTGACTGAGATGTTTGTAGCCAATTGTTACTAACAAGTCGTAGCCACTAAAGGTGGACTCCTTATTGGCTTTAAATATTAACGATGGCGAAGGCCACAGGGCTTACGCCAAGAGATACTATAAGGTTTACAACTGGATCTCGGCTTGTAACTAGGAGCTGGCGGTCGTTTCTTTCAAGGATGGCCTTGATGATGATTGCCCACTTCGGAAATCACTTGCAAAAACCCTACCGAAGAGCATAGAAGAGCTCATGACGCAGATTGAGAAGTATGCCAGAGCAGAGGAATACACGAAATGGAAGAATACCCCAAAACAAGAAAGGAGAAATGGCTCACCGAAGCAAGACCGAGGGAATACTGGCGTTGACAGGCTAGAAATAGAAATGAGGGCTATATAGGTTGTCAGCACGGTATTCAGGATTCCAATCTATAAGATTTTGGAGAGGATCAGGAACTAGTCATACTACAGAGCATCGAAGAAGGTCCCTGGCGAGTACATGGGCAGGAGCATTGGGAAACATTATGCTTACCATGACAAGAATGGGCACATGACTCAAGGATGTAGGGCTCTGAAGTTACACTTGGAGGATCTGGTTAGATAGGGGCACTTGAGAAACCTAGTAGACGAGGTGAAGTCAAGGGAAGAACACGCGAGATTGCCCTAGGCACCAGCAACACTACCTCCACCACCCTTACCGCAGCAGGCAGATGGACCTCGGGTAATCAATGTGATTCACTCGAAGGTCAACGAGAACGAAGTACAAGGGAAGACTCAGAGGGTAAGGTATCTACAACATGTCTATCAGGCCCAACAGAAGAAACCCAAGATACATGGATATCAGGGGCCAATGATATCCTTCACTAACGAGGACTTAGACATGGTACAACATCCGCACAATGATGCTTTGGTGGTAACTTTGAGGATTGGAGACTGCCAAGTGAGGCGCATCCTAATTGATCAGGGCAGCTCTTGTGACATCATGTATGTCAGATGTTACAATGAGCTTGGCCTCCATCAGGATCATCTAGGGTAATCCGACAGCTTAATGGTTAGATCCAATGGGACCTCCACATGGCCACTAGGAACCACGAGTTTGGAGGTGTAGGCAGAAACCAAGAAGGTGAGTACCGAGTTTATTGTAATAGACACCCCCTTCCCATACAATGTCATTCTACGAAGACCTTGGTTGTATGCGATGAATGTTGTTCCCTCAATGTTGCACCAACTATTGCGATTTCCAACCAAACAAGGGATTGAAGAGATACGAAGGGACCAAGTGCAGGCGAAAAGTTGCTTCATGGTAGCAATGAAGTATACTTGCAATATAAGGGAAATATAGATAACAGAGATTGAAGACGAAGGCCGAGAGGTCTTGGATGATGTTGGCAAAAAACCTGCTAAGAAGAGCGAAGAACCTTTGAAAAAAGTTCTGGTGCAAGAAGACAATGATGAACGATTCTTTCTTCTCGGATCTGGCTTAGCCGAGGAAGAAGAAAGAGAACTGAAGGCTTTTTTAAGAGAGAACATAGAGGTGTTTGCCTAGACACTTTATGAGATGTTAGGGATCGACCCCGAGGTCACCTATCACAGACTTAACGTGGACAGGTTAGCCAAACCTGTCATTCGGAGAGCAAGAAAGCCGACATTAATACATGTGTAGGCAGTTGAGGAGGAAGTGGACAAATTACTTGAAGCACAGGCAATCCGAGAAGTAAACTACCTTACGTGGTTGTCCAATATGGTGGTGGTAAAGAAGAAGAATGGCAAGTGAAGAATCTGCGTGGGCTTCATAAGCCTGAACAAGGCTTGCCCCAAGGACATCTTTCCTCTACCGAAGATTCACCAGCAGGTGGATGCCACATCAGGGCATGAGAGGATGAGTTTTCTAGATACATACAAAGGATATCCCCATATAGCAATGTATGCCCCAGACGAACAAAAGACAATATTCATCACCTCCAAAGGACTCTATTGCTACAAAGTAATGCCCTATGGGCTGAAGAATGCATGAGCGACATACCAAAGATTGGTTACCAAGATGTTTAAGCATCTAATTAGGAGGACAATGGAAGTCTACATTGACGATATGGTTGTTAAAATGAAAGAACCTGGGAATCATCTGGCTGACCTGAAAGAGGTCTTTGACATATTGAAAACATATTGGCTTCGACTCAATGCTTCAAAGTGTGCATTTGGAGTTGGATTCGGTAAGTTCCTCGAGTACTTGGTAACCAATAGGAGAATTGAAGCAAGCCCAGATTAGATTAAGACCATTCTTGACCTGAAAAGCCCGACAACAGTAAAACAAGTCTAGATTTTGACCGATAAGGCAATAACCCTGAACAGGTTTATTAGCCGAAGTTCGGATAAATGCAAACCATTTTTCCAATTGTTGAAGAAAGCCATAGACTTTCTGTGGAAAGAATAATGCGAATTTGCCCTAACCGACTTGAAGAAGTACCTGACAAACGCCACTAGTGTTGTCAAACCCGGTACCAGGAGAAGAATTGTTTTTGTACCTGACAGTTTCAGACCAAGCCATGAGTGTCGTGGTCATCCGAGAAGAAGAAGGTGAGCAAAAGACAATGTACTATGTGAGCAAGACCTTGGCAAATGTAGAAACCAGGTACCTGCCTCTGGAGAAGTTAACACTAGCTCTAGTAATGGCTTCGAAAAAGCTAAACCATTATTTTCAAACTCACAGAATTGTGATACTAACAGAACATCCCCTAAAGTCTCTACTGCAACATGGAGACTTGACACACAGAGTAGCTCGATGGGCTGTAGTTCTAGGTCAGTATGATATTGAATTCAAGTCGCGAATAACAATCAAGGGTTAGGTTCTGGTCGACTTTGTAGCAAAGTTTACTCTATGCGCGATCTCAATATGGGAACCGGTGAGCCGCGGCTTGGGATGTCCAGGAAAGCAAGAGGAAAATCAACTGGGGCCATAGAACCCCATGCCAACAGAATAGAAGAAAGGGGGAAAAAAAATCTAAAATCGTGCAATATTTACATTGACGACTCATTCGTCTCTTTGTCGATGGCAGTTCAAACCGACAAGAAGCGGGGGCAGGAGTGGTTTTGGTGTCGCTAGATGGGTGAATGACAGAACAATCCACCCGTTTGAGGTTCAAGGCCTCAAACAACGAAGTAGATTACGAAGCATTGGTTGCTGGACTGAAACTAGTAGCAACTATGGAAGTCGATGAAGTGGTAGTCTTCTATGACTTGCAACTCATTGTAAATCAAGTGATGGGTGAGTACACAACCCGAGATGAAAGGATGATAGCCTATGTTAGGGAGGTTGTCAAGTTCCTAACACAGTTTCAAAGCTGTCGGCTACAGCAACTTAGCTGAGATGATAATAGCCACGCCGACGTCCTAGCAAACCTTGCTAGTGCTATAAAGTCAGTCGAGCCGAGAACAATAATGGTGGATTACCTATTAGGCCCTAGTATAGAGCCTCTAATAACAGAGTATGAAGTAATAAGCGTGGAGATGGGTTAAAGTTGAATGAACAGCATAGTTGTGTTCCTCAGAGATAGCAGGCTACCAGCAGATAGAAAGGAAGCACACAAGATGTGACGACCCCACCACATATAATAATTAGCACTTAATTAATTAAGGATATTTGAATTTTAATTGCCCATTATTCTAATTTAACCTGGGATTTATGAAAATTATGAAGACTGACTCGTATATGATTTTATTGAGTATTTATTTGGAATTCGAAATTGAAAGCCTAAATGGCTTAAGAGAGTATGATTGGTGGATTGAATTATTTTAATTTTGAGTATCAGACCATATGAGAGTTTAATTAAATATTCGATTCGGTTTGGTAAAATTGAGATTTTATTCATTGAGCCCGAATTGGAGTTAATTAAATTGTAAGGATTGGGAACTATAATTATTATGGATTAAATTGACTCATGATGTGTCCAATTTAAATATATAATTTATTAACGAAAATTTTGAGATTGATTTGAACTTGAAGACTTTAGTGATGTGAGAAACCAAAATTGAGGATGAAAATAAATTTAATTCAATTTTTGGAGCCTTTTGGAAATTTGATTAAAAATCTGATTCCAATTGATAAATTTAAATATAATTAATTAGGCTCTAATGAAAATCAAATTAGACAAATTAAATTATGTCGGATTTGTAAGTAGTTATAATTAATTTAATTATATGTCAATCAAGATTCATTAAGATTAAGTGTTGCTTAATTAAATTACTCTTAATCATAAATTGTTGAGAGTGTATGTGGGTGTGGGTGTACTAAAAAATGTGTGTGTGTGTAGAGAAATCTATATATGTGTGGGTGCATGTGAGTGTTGTGTTGGGAGACAATGTGCACGTGTGCATGTAGTGTCAACAAGTATAGGGGTGTGTGTGTATTTGTTTCCTTTATGCTGGAGCATTATTGGTGTGAGATTGAAGTCAAAACCGAGAGAGAGAGAGAGAGAGAGAGAGAGAGAGTTGCTAGAACAAAGAAAACAAAAGAGGAGAAGAAAAATTGAAAAGAAAGCTTATGTTTTTGAAGAAACTCAAGAATAATTAGAAGGGATTTAACTAAATATTCTGAAATTAAAACTCAAGGTGTGAAATTTATGTTTAATTTGTGTAGAATCTTTACATTACACTTGAAATTAGAGATGAAATTGGAATCAATGTCATGTAATCAAAAGGAATTAGCAACAAGATGAAGAAAATTGATAAACATATAAAATTAGTTAATTTTAATGTCAAAATTCATACATGCAAATGATTTTCTAAGGATTTTACGACTTGATTTCATGTTTGAAAGAAAATGGAAAAGGGTTTGAAATCAATTTTATGTGATTAAAAAAGAAATTGACAAGAAAATGAAGAATTTAAGCTAAGATCAAGTTTATGAAGTTTAATTAGAAATTAATTATTTTGGGTTTAATTTGAAAAGTTATTGTTAAATTAAGCTTCATAAATTACATGCAACAAAGATTTATTGAAAATTGATTATGGCTCATAATTATTTTCATATTTTGATGAAATTTTGCATGAGTTTTGAACATGAAATTGGGTTTTAAAAGCTTAATTTATGTTTTAGAATTTATGAGTTTGAAATTGGGTTTGATATGAAGAAAATGAACTAAATCTAAAATTGGACAAATTAAGAAATAAGTTATAATTTGAATTTGACAATCAAGAATTAGTTTGATCTTAATTTGAATTTCACATATGTAGATATTTTTCTAAGAGCCTTATAGCCTTAATTTCATATTTTGTAAGAAAAAGGAAGAAAAGTTTTGAATTATTATATTCATGAAGTTATAGCTTTGATCTTGACAAATTAAGGAGGTTTTTGCATTAAGAATTGGAAATTAAAAAACAAATAGAAATAACTGAATGAACAAGTACCGAATGAACTGAATAGGTTTAAGAACCGACCAAATGAATTGAACATGTTTTGAGATATTGTGCTTGAATGTGTTTGTGTAGGTTAGACACCACAGTGTGATCACGTGTTTCAAAGAGCCAACAGTGAGTAACACTGTTGTAAAGCTATGTTCCATTATAATTATTTTCTGATTGATAAAAACGTATTGTTTTACTGAAATGATAATGTTTATTGATGAATGATTGTCTTATTTTCTAAACTGTACTCGTGGTATCCATAGCATATTATTATTGCTATTGTTATTATTATTGTTACAGAGATCTCTGTCAGTTCCAATTCTTGGAACTATTGACTATTGTTTGATGGCCATCAATTGATTGTTCGGTCTTTAAGACCAATTGTATTGTTGGTATTAGATGTACCACGAATGACTTTGTAGACACCCCATTTTTGACCGCCCTTAAGACTTGGGCATTACTGATGGTTTACTTGGTGGTAAAAGATGTGCAGGGCAAAGGTTCAATCTCTTCGGCAAGGAGAGAGCCAAATCCCAACTTCACACCCCTTTTGGATCAAAACTATTTTGAATGGTTTTTAGACCTTAAAACCCTCTCTTTCAAAACATTTTCGAAATAAAGTTTCTGCGATGTTCCGAGGCTCGCATTTTGTCAAACGTTGCGCTTTTCGGTAAACCGAGCGGGGACGAAGTGGAAATGAATGAAAGAGAGATGAAATCTTTAAAAAATCTTTCAAAACAATTTGTTTAGGGGTTTGGAGTTGAAGAAGAGAGGAAAGGAGAGGAGAAAACTAGTTTGGGAAAAGTTCGGCATGAATCCGGGTAAAAACGAGTCGAACAGCCCTCGCTGAATCGGGCTTATCTATCTGTACACTTGGAGTTTAGCTATGGGACCACCACCGTCGGAAATCTTACTTCCGGGGCATCATTTTGCACTCAAGAATCTCTTAAAGCCAAGTCCGGGTGGGGGAGATATGATTGGTTGAAGTTGGGTATCATCCCGGTTGGATCGAATCTGCGCGGCTTCACCAAAATGGGCATAACTTTTTCCACAGGAGGAATTTTAATGCAAGGTTTGCGCCATTGGAAATCTAACTTCCGGGGCTTCAATTTGGACACCCACAGGCCATTTTTTGACCTTGGCAGCACCTATTGGAAATCTATTTATCCGGCCGGCAATTTATTGTGCCGACCGGCACTTTATTGTGCTGACCGGCCATTTTTGCTAGCCGACGACCTTCCGGAGCATTCTGCAGATTGAGTGTATGCCAGCTGTGCCAGCTGGAGGGCACAGACTGGATCCTCCATACACGTGTATGGAGGATATGCACCCTTGTTTATCTTCCTCAAGAAGCTTTACACTTTGTTTTGCCTATAAAAGAAGCTCTCCTCTTCCTTATACTAGGTTAGAAGAAAAAAACCAGCTGGAACAATAGATACAATCCTCCATATATCTATCCAAGCCTCCCAAACCCAAGAATCCTTGCTCCATTTGCACTACAACCCATAGCACAAGGCTTCCATCCTTCATTCCAGCAGCTATAGGCTGTTCTTCAGAGCTTAGGAGCACCTAAACTTGGTCCAAGAGGTGCTGGTTTGCTGGTCTTCAAGGGTGAGTCCTCCTCTTCCCTTTTCTAGTCTTTTCTTGCTTCATATCTAAGCCATAGTTGCTTGCATTTTTGGGCTCCGACCCAAACTGTAAATCATCATATTTTGAGGTCCTCTTCATGTTTGATTGAGGACCTCTTGCTGTTTGAGGACAGTAGCTAGCACTTCCTTCTTTATCTCTCCTTTAGGCCCTAATCTTGCATGTTATTTTTGGCCTATGTGTAATCTGTTTTGGGGCATGTCATAAACTGTAGATAGGCTTATTTTGAGCCCTTATTCAACATTGAAGAATGGCTCATCACTGTTTGGGACCTCCATGTTATACTTGCCTTTATATTCTCTTTTTGGTCCCATTTTTGCATGCCTTGGCAGCCCCTGATGTTGCTGTTTTTGGGCTGAGGTCTGAACTCAAAACAGCCTCATTTTGACCCATTCTTCATGTTTCATTAGGGGTCTTTGGCTGTTTGTTGAATATTTTGTATACTTTGTGTTATAGCCTCTTTTGAGCCTCATCTTGCATGACATTTTGAGTGTATTTATATACTGTTTTTGGGGCTGCCATAAACTGTAAATAGTCATATTCTTGGCCCCTATTCAGTGTTTTAGAAGAGTCTTTTTCTTTTTGGGCTTTGCATCTACCACTTGCTTCTTTGTCCATTTTTCGGTCCAATTCTTGCATAAGAGCTTAGCCATACCTATGTTTGTCTTTGGGGTTTTTACAGATCTGTAAAATGTCATATTTTGGGCCCCTCTTCAATGTTGTTGAAGGGCCCTAACCTGTTTGGGGTCAGCAGCTGTGAGTTGCTTCTTTATCTCACATTTAGGGTCATTTTTGCATGCTAGTTTTGCCCTATTTTTGTTTGCTGTTTGGCCTTGTTTAAAACTGAAAAAATGCTTTTTTTGGGGCTTCCTTGAATCTGTCTTCACATGTCATGATCAAATAATGTATGCTTTGTATAGCTGTAGGCCATTGCGTGGGCCTAGTTTTGCATTTCGGTTTCATTTCATGCATCGAGTGCTATTCTGCCGTGATTCGGGGCTGTTTTATACCACATTTCAGTGCTGAAATTACATGCTTGTATGCCATATTTCATGCCTCGCCATGCCTTGTTAGAGTTTCATATTATGCCTTAGGTTTGGTCCTCGGTTTGCGTGCATGCATGCACGCGTTTCGAGAGTCTCATTTTCGTTTAATGGCCACTGATTTTGACATGCTTGCGAGCTATCCATGTTAGTTTAAGTCCATCATCGCATGTTGTTGCATGCCATGTTTGCTTACATGTTTAGGTTGCGCGCCTAGTATACATCGCTCATTTGCATGTTCATGTTGCATACTTAGCCTCCATGCCTAGGTTGCATTTCATTGAGCATGCATCCCTTGCCTCTTGATCAATCATGACAGGGGTTGGGGCCCTTTGATGTGTTTTGTGCTTGCATTTCATTTGATATCAAAGTTGCAAAACTTGGCCTCTTAGGCCATCATGCATAATTGATGGCCCGAGGGTCGAGGGTCATGCTCCCTTGAGTCCCTTGCATGATAGGGAGTGTGCACGTGCATACATGTGCTTGAAATTCTATCCCATGCACTGTTTGTCCTTGTTGCTGTCAAAAACTAGCTTCTGCAGGAAGTTTCTGCCGACCGGCACTGAAGAATGCCGATCGGCAAAGGATATGAGGCTGATGGACTTAAAAGCAGCCGATGGAAATTTCCCATGGCCGGTGGTCATTTCACTTAGCCGGTGGTGTTATGCAGCTCTCATTGAAGATACCCTGAGACTTTGGCAATTTTCAGAGGAACAGGGCAGCATTAACAGAGGCAGCAGTGGCATGGTATGGGTTTCCGGGCAAAATGGACCGAGCATGCATCATTCGCGCATTCCGAGGCATGGCTGCGGCCACCTTCTGTCTACATTTATTTTGTTAATTAATTAAGGATCTGTAATAATTAATTAGCTAGGATAGTTGATTTGTTATTCGGACTGTATTATTCTTTCGGTCCCTCCGAGTGAGGGCAATTGTGTAAATAAGTGTGCGTGAGTGTGTGTGTGTATGTCTTCCAACCCCACGTCTTTCTTCCCTTTTATTTACCCGCTTATAATGGTAAATTAGGGCATATTTAAATTAGCATACCTTATGCTATGCATGCGTGTATTCATACATTTGTCTTGCATGCACCGGGCTCGGTACATCATGCTAACTGCATTTGTACTTCAATTCTAAATTGAATACATGTATCAATTGACTGCATTTCACATGCCATGCTTAGGTTAGCCGAGCCTATTTTAAGTGCATCTTGAATGTGTTGCATTAGGCAATTTGACATGAACTAGGACCATGCATGTTAGCTAACTAGTTTGTTGTTTTGGCACAGAGTACGATGTAAGTATTTATGCTTTAGCATCTTGCATGTGTGTGAATGCTATCATGGCAGCATATTTACCATGTGGCTAGATGCTTATGTGATAAACTGTTTGAATGCCTGTGGGTGAAGGTTGGATTGTTTGAGTTGGAAAAACTCATTGAAATCCGTGTTTTAGCCTACTTGCGAGTAGCAAATTCCAAAGTATTTTCAAAACAAACGGATATGCAATGTTTGTTTCCAATTTAGGCAATCTAGTCTATACTTGTTTGTTGTGCGCATAACATAGTAATTCTAGGCTAATAAATGGAATAAGAACACATAACGTTTTCAAAACTGGATATCACGGTTAGTAGAGGCCGGTCTTCGGACCGGGCGAGAGGGGGTGCTCATAGCTGACCTTCCCCAATCGTACCCAAGTTCCCGAGCCGAGGCAACTTTGGTGATGACGGACATGTGGCCTTTTGGCACTGAGTCAGGGTTTCCTAAATTCCCCCATTTTAAAATATTTAGGTGGCGACTCTGTATCTGGCAAAGTAGTCCATGTTTGGCACTTCTTTTCAAAAAATCTGTTTTCTCAAACGATTTGCCAGATTTGGACTCTTTGGTTCAGATTTAGAACCGTGACACAAAATCGATTCCGAACTGTAGTAGCGAGGGCCCCCACGCGGGCGCGTCTACAGACTTATATGAATCTGAATGATTGTTAAATTGAACGATTGAATGATTGATTGACACAAGATATTAATTGAGAAAATGTTCTATTGATAATCGATTGTTTCAAATATTGTGAGGACATCATTCACAACCTCTTTACGCAGATGTTATTCACTAGGGTCTAACTCATTGTTTATTATATATGTAGGTGATTGGGCACCGGATCAGAGTTAGCGGCATCAACCCGAATCCTATTTTTGTCAAGCTAACTATTGTGTCTCACTGCGAGGTTTCGAACCATTGCATGTCAAGGCTTATTGGGTGATTCAAATTCACCCTTTTGACATTGTATTTATGAGATAAGAATGTTTATTGAGTTTTGTTAACTGTTGTTGGCAATGGGATTTAATTCCCTAGCTTATGTTTTGTTTTGTACACATGTATGTTATGGACTTAAGTGCTTGTGTATATAACTATGTATATGAAAGTTTATTTCCATTCAGGTCCTCACAACTCATTGGATGATTATGTTATTATTGATTGGCTTCCGCCAGCCCCTTTATATTAGATTATTGTCATTATTGTAAATAAGACTTCTGTAATCACGGATTACTGGCTGGTTACGACCCTAAATCTATAGGGGCGGGTTTGGGTCGTGACATAAGACCAGATTGAAATCGGCCAGAATTTTCCTATCGGTAGAAGGCCATCTATACATGAGATTTTTCATTGGACCTCTACTATGATGTGTGCACCCATCTCAGGTAAAGGACTTTTTATATGAGATTCACGAGGGAGTGTGTGGAAGCCACGCGGGGGGGCAGATCACTTTCCCATAGGGCCATATCTTAGGGTAACTGGTGGCCCTATATGCAGAAGGATGCTAAAGCCTAAATAAGGAAATGCGAGAAGTATTAAAGGTTTGCACCTTTGATACACCAGCCAGTTGCAGATCTGAATCTAGTGTCCAATCCCTAGCTATTTGCCTAGTGGGGTATGGATCTTGTTAGGCAACTGCCTCAGTCGACTGGGCAGAGGAAGTTCTTACTGATAACAACTGACTATTTCACGAAATGGTTAGAGGATGAACCCTTAGCCAAAATTCGAGATGTGAACGTGAAGAACTTTATTTGGAAGAACATCATCACCAGGTTTGGAATCCCAAGAGCTATTGTGGCAGACAATGGCACCCAGTTTGACAGTAAGCTGATCAAAAACTTCTGTGCAAAGTACAAGATTAAGAATTACTATTATACTCCTAGCGTCCCCCAGAGTAATGGTTAAGTCGAGGCATCCAATAAGACCATCTTGGATGGAATCAAAAAAATGCTGGAAGCTGCCAAGGGCAAGTGGATGAAGGAATTGTCCAATGTCCTATTGGCATATCGGACAACGTCGAGAAGATCTACTGGGGAATCACCTTTTGCCATATCATATAGCACTGAATCATTCATCCCACTAGAGATCGTCATCCTTGGAATCAGAACCTAGGAAGTGGAGAATGAAACAAATGAGGCATTCCTTGCCTGAGATCTTGACCTAATTGAAGATAGAAGAGAGAGCATCAATTTAGCTGGGGGCATACTAGCAGCTTGCTAGGGCATACGATAAAAAAGTCAATCCAAAGGAGTTTCAGATTGCCGACCTCATCCTAAGAAAGGTTGTTGGTAATAAGAAAGATCCAAGGGAGGGCAAACTTGGCCCAAACTGAGAAAGATCATATCGCATCATCTCGGTCGTAGGCAATGGCGCTTATCAGCTTGAGGACATTGATGGCAAGGGGTTGCCAAGAACCTAGAACACCAACAATTTGAAGTTTTTCTACCATTAATCTCTGTTTTTCAAGTTTTTCTTTATGCAAAAGATTATTAGCCGAAGTATTAATAAAATACTAGCTCAATTTTGTTTTACAAAATGTTATTAAAAATTATGCGATAAGACTGCAAAGTCTTAAGGCGATGTTCCGATGATGAACATGATGATTAACTTAGACTTACCCTGATGGTAGAGTTGAACTAAGTCAGCGATATTTCAGAATGAAACAAGGAGAAACTGGCCATGACTTGGTCAGTTTTTAAGAAAAGCCGAGGAGGATAGTATTCTCGGTGCACTAAGGTTAAGCCTTAAATGCTTCGTTTGGGTGAGCCAAACATGATGAACTCCGTCAAGAATGTCTAGGTAAAACTAAGGTGAGAACCAGACGATGCATCCTTAATGTGAACATAAGTGGTACTTAGGTTCACATTGGGGACAGGAAGTAGGAATGAGCATAATACTTGTGAAAATTTGGAAAAAAAAATTACAGGTTAAAGTTATCCGAGATAATTGAATTAAGAAATAAAAGAGGTATTTTTACCAGAGATAACCAACCAGGTTGTTAGACTTAGAAGGGTGAAGTCTTGCCAGAAGACAGTAAGTACAAGTGAAGAAACAACACTTGTAAAAATGTTTTGAGAAATTTTTATAAGTGAAATTCAACCAAGATAATTAACAAAAACTATTATCCGAGATATATCAACCCAAGATAATTAATACCCAAGGTAACTATCCGAAGTGTGCTAATCCGAAGTGATTATACAAGTAAGTTGTACTTAGAAGTATTTCAAAAGAGAATCGAAAGTGTGGAAACATACAGGACAGAGAGAGATACACAAGGCATAAAGTTAAGAAACATGCAACACTTAGAAGAAAGAAGAAAAGCTTGCATTAAGGAGAGAAACTTGTTTAATTACAAAAGAAGATACTTTGGCCCGATAAAAGCAAAAGCGTTACAACTGTTCAATGAAAGAAGAAACAAAGTACAATCAAAGGAAAAAGAAAAACTCCTAAGCATCAACATGATCCTCAAATTGTGCAACCTCGGCAGTTGGGGTTGTTTCGGCCTCAGCAGACAGCTGGGCAAAATTCTTGACCGCAATTTCGACGTTGATTTCCAGAAGAGTATGGTCCAAGCTCCTTGCAGCAGCAGTGATCTCAATCTCAAAAGTGTTGGCCTTCTTTGGTGAGGTGCTCTTGGAGACCTCACCCCCATCATCCTCAATCAAGTCCAGGACTTGATCATTTAGAGTAGGGAACTTGGCCCCAACTGCAACCTCGGCCTCCTCATTAGCCTCCTTGGTATCGGCCTCTTCTTTTTCATTGGCTTCATCCTCGGACTAATTAGGAAAGGGAGAGAAAGGCACGTCGAGCTGGCCGATGTCACAGAAGGACGAGTCCTCGGGGACATACAGTCAAGATAGTAGCCTTTGTTGTAGACCAAGTTGACTTATTTTTTGTACGCATCCTGCACATCGGTCTGCCTCTCCGCATAGGCCTTTTCATCAGTCTCCTTAATCTCGGCCTCTTTGGTCTCCAAGGCCTCATTTAGCTCTGCCTCGACTTTAACCGTCTTAGCCTCAGCTTCCTTGGGCTCAGCCTTGGTTACCTCGGCCACGGCTTCCGCATCCCTGGCTCTCTCATCAGCCTGGTTTTGGGTGGTCTGAGCAGTTTTAGCCTTGTCTATCAAACTGTCGATACGAGTCTCGACCTTGTTAAATGAAGAGAGGAAACAAACAGTTTCTTGAGTTTTTTTTGTCAAGTCCTTCTTCATTGACTTGGTCTTGACCGTATGAGAGTGCGCATGCTGGATGGCCTAGAAGACAAGAAACAAACAAGTTAGAAAATTTTATTAAGTGTAAGCGACTGAAATAATAGTTGAAAGAGAATATACAAGTATTGGAGACTTACCAAGACTGAATGCTGCAGCATTAAGGCGAAGTTCTCATACTCATTGAGCTCGACCACACGGTTCATGTCATTTGGCAAAAGCACAACCATAGAGAAAGCGGCGCCGACTTCCACGCTTTCGATCCCGCTATTAGCGACCTTTAGAGGTCGGTCTCCAACAGTGACCTCGGGGGCCCAGGTCTTATCGCAGGGGAAACTGCCCGCACCCTCTGGACATTCCGACGTTGGCTTCTTGGATGGTGGGGCATCCAACGATGCGGCCTCGGCTAACCTCTTCTTGGCATCGGCTAATTTGGATATGGAAATGGAGTCCTCAGGGTCTTTCTCATAATCAGAAGGAATTTGAGTCACTGCGGCCTTGGCCTTTTTCACTCGTTTTGGTTTTGGCTTGGGTTGGGATTGAGAAGGGGAAGACTGGACCGTCACGACACCAGGAATGTTGAAAAGGAGATCCTTGGCAACAGTTGGTTTCCGATCCATCTCCTCGGCGGTTACAACAACGGTAACTCTAGTACCGAAGTTTATGGCAGGTAGAGCAATGAGAGAATTCGTTGGCTTGTAAACAGATGCTTTCAAACCGCAGCGCTTGAGACTTCAGGTCTTGCTTCTTAGAGTGTTCGGAGGACAACGACGGCGTTGGCGTTGAGATAGAAGAATCAGTTGGGGGGCAGATGTGGATGGTTGGTCCACAGGATCGGAGGTGGATGCCTGATCTGGCCTTGGCAAAGAAGTGGTTAGTGGAGTTGACGCAGATGACGGAGTTTTGCTTCTTTTGGGTACATCGGGAAACGGTGATTTGTATGTCGGTATGTAGTTTAAGAGGACTGAGGCCTTGTGCATCTTAACCAGTAAGCCGAAAAGACGAGTCAAATCTTGGCCTGGTATATATGATTGGCGAAAACTCTCTGAAGGCTGAGGAAGAGCTGTAAGAATAACAAGAAGCAAACATCAAAACAGATAATAGAAATAAATTACTACGTGTTAACAGAGATAGAACAATGGGATGACTAAGTTCTTACCTTCGTCTTCCCTAAAGACTCCTTGGCACAAAGAGTAAAGATGAAGATCGTCATTTGTTGTGAACTCCTAATTTCCCGAGACAATCAAGTAATCATCTCCAGCGCCTTTGTTGGAGTTAGGGAGGTCGGCTACTAGTTTGTACTTTGTGGACCTGGACTTGAGGTAGTAAGTGTAGCCGCTCTTGGATTTGAGGCCACACATGGTGTAGCAATACTAAAGGTCGGACTTTTTTTATCCTAGCGTTTTGTTGGCGTGCTAACTCGGCAACACCGTTGATGACACTAAAGGCGTTGACTACTTGCTACATGGGGTTAAGTTTGTAAAAATAGATAACTTCCCTAAAAAAGATATCGAAAGGGAATTTGACTCCATCCTCAATGATAGACACTACGGAAAAAGGCATAAAGGTCTCTCCAGGTATCATAGGGTCCTTTTTGCCAGCCAACCGAAGTTGGACGTCGATTGGAATAGAGAACTCCTGACGAAAATATTTTAGTTTGGTCGGTGAATCTACCCTCCATCTGAACATTCCCATGATCTCGGTTAAGGTGATTTGGGTACTATTTTCTGTGGAAAAGGGTTTAATATGGGTTTAGGACCTCGACAGAACCCTAGAGAGCTCTAGGGTGAGGGTTTTGGAGATCTAAAGGAGGTTTTGTTTCAATTTCCCTAAGTGTATGGTTTCTAACAAATCCCAATCCTAATTCCATGCACAAATTACCAAAATCAACAAGATGTAAGGGCAAGAATCCGAAAACAAGAAAGAAAAGTAGAATAGAAACATGATTCAGAAAGAGACAAAAAAAAACAACAATGTGACAAGTGCAGTGGTGTGAAACGATGATTCAAGAACACAGGGGCAAACTCAGAGCATTGATAGATTCAGAATGCAAGGAAAGAGAGTGAGCTAGTGTGCAAAGGTGTGAATAAGACACGAAGAAAATTCAAACAAAAACAGAACAAAAAATCAAGAACATGAGGAACATTGAATGAATCGATGCATAAACATATAAAACAACAAAAATTTGAATGCAGATACAGTGTGCAATGTGTAACAATACAGTAGAAAAGTGCATTCAAGAACAGTAAGAAACCAAAAATGAAAAGGAGGAAATAGAGGACTTTCAGTGTAGAATCGAAGAAATGAACGCCGGGATGAAGTTCACTAGAGTCAAATGATGTAGATGACCGGAATCAAATGATGGAAAGCTCATCGGAGCTGATGAACGGACGACTGTAGAAAGCTTGAAAGAACGACAATGATGGTTTGAAAGTTCAAGAGAGAGAAAATCTGAGACGAGAGAGAATTTGGAATTGTGAAAGTGAAAAGACGAAGTAAGAGAGGGAAAGCTTTGTCAAAAACTGAAAATGTGGCAAAACGTAATAAAGTTGCCTTGGATGACGTGCCTGTCAGGCGGTGTGGGCAGTCTCAATGTGACTTGATGACACATGACAAGTACGAGCCAATAAAAAAAGGGACATGCAAACAAAATGGTTAAGATAATGGTGCGTGACAGCTTATGCGTAGTTGAAACTCTTGAAATTCTTGAAATAATGAGGCAATAACCTCGGCTAGAGGAGCGATCTCGGTTGCGATGCTTAAAGAACTTGGTTCTTGGTTCTTGGTTCTTGATTCTTGATGAAGTGGGCAACTGAGTCCTAGCTACTTGAAGCCAACAAAGCATGATCTCGGACGGAGTGGTGCCTGCGTTTTAGCCGACATGTTAGGTGGTCAAATGATGTAAGTTCCATCACCTCAGATTGCCGAGGTAATAGAACCTAGGAGTAGTTGTGGGGAAGTATTTTGTGAAAGACACCATGTGGCTAAGATGGCACCAAGATGCCAGCCGAGGTACCACGTGGACTGGTCATGTTTGCTGAGGTGATCACGACATTACTGAGATGTTTTGCGATAATGTCGGAATCCCAAGATAATCTGATAGAGGACAAGAGTCCTAGGTAAAAGAGGGCACTTAGATAAAGATAAGACTCTTAAAGAGTTTACTCTGATCCTGTTGAGAGTCCGAGATAAAGCATTGTGCTTAAGTCCTATGAAATGAGACTTCTAAGGGATTATGGCACTGTTGTCTATAAAGGTGAGGCATCCCCATGAATCTCAAGTATGTTTTTCTTGGGCGTTGAGTACTTATTTGATATCTTTAAGAGATAAGTTAACTAACTTGATCGTCGGAGTGCCCCCAGGTAGACGAACCACCGCGATATTCATATTGTCTTGTTGGCAGGTTGTTGGTTCAATCTATTATGTCGGTGCTCTTCAGCAAAGTTCCCTGTTTGGTTGTATGGTCGGAAATCAATACCCACAGTAAGTTATAACATTTGTGGTACTATAAATATTATAATTAAATCATTTTTAGTCTTAACTTTAAAAAAAATATAACTAAACACCACATATAATATAATTAAAGAAATTTTAGATGATAACAAAAATAATAATCATAATAAGTCATACCTAATATCACAATGAATCATAATTAGCACCGCGTCATAACTAAATCATATTGTAATTACTTGTTTGAAAATTGATTATTTTAATTGATTTTTCAAATTTTTTATAAAAAAAATATAAAAACAAAAATAATAATATGATAACTTATAATAATTTTTTGATTTTTATAAAAAGATTAAGGGGTTGTTTGAAATGTCTTAAATAAGTGTACTTTTTGATTTTTTATGAAACATGGGTTAGGTTTGAGTTGAATTTGAAGTGATGTGTTAGAGAGGTGATGTGATTTAAATAA
Organism: Camellia sinensis; assembly: GCF_055761805.1. NCBI lineage: Eukaryota > Viridiplantae > Streptophyta > Magnoliopsida > Ericales > Theaceae > Camellia > Camellia sinensis. The sequence goes on from NC_138970.1 coordinate 155,566,877, forward strand.
GATGATATGAGTTAAATAAGATAGCCACTTTATAATTTTATAACTTTTTTTTTAAAGATGTCAAATCAGGACTTAATGTGATCTCAGCTAGACCCTACCTGAGATCTCAAGCCCCGTTTGTTTTAGGTTATAGAGAGGGTATTGGGACTAGCAATACCAAGGTATTACTAAGAGGTTACTTTAGCCATTATAGCCCCTCCCCAAACCAATTTTAGCAGCTTTTGATTTGGTAATAGCCTCTGAAAGTTAAAAAGTCACAACAAAAAAAAAGTCGAAAGGGATAATTATTTGCCTTCGTTAAGAAAGTGAGCTGGCTTTATATTATTATTTTTTTACTTTTTGACTATATTAATCTGAATTAAAAAACTTAGTTTTGGTTGAATTTTTTGATTTTTTTGATTTTTATGAGAAAAAAATAAAATGATCATGGTTTGAATGTAATATTTTATCTTTGTAACTTGTTAACTTATTTTATTTTTTGTGACTGTTTTAACCACAACCTCACATACTAAACATAGCCCTTATTTAGAAAGTTAGATTTAAGCTAAAATAGTCAATAAAAATAAAATAAGTTAAAATAATTAATAAGATAAAATATGATATGTAAATTATAATCATTTAATTTTTTTTTCATAACTATTAAATCAATTTTAAAAAAAAAATCAACTATCAAATATAATTTTTTTAATCAAATTAAAATAATTAAAAAAAATCAACAAAAATAATCTATTTCTAAAAGGGTCCTTATCTCGGTGCAAGCGTCTCTGGGAAGTTGTGATGGTTAAAATGGAAAAATTATGGTTCCGATTGGTAGCTCGAATAACACGGCTCGAAATCTGACTCGACACCAAAACGACGTCGTTTTGGTGTCGAGTTTTTTTTTTTTTTTTTCTTCCTTGGTTTTGTTGCAGAACGAAGAAGAAGAAGAAGAAGAAGAAGAAGGGAGAAGAAGAGAAGGGAGATGGAGGAGGAGGAGAAGGAGGAGGAGGGAGGGGGCCATAAAAATCGGTTGGAAGAGGAGGGGAGGCTGGGCAGACGATCGGGGCTGGCAGACGACGGTGGTGCTGCGACGTCGGCGGGGCTGGGCAGACGACCGGGGCTGGGCGAGGCGACGGTCTGTTGCGACGATCGGCGGCGGCGGTGGCGATGGCGAGGCTCTGCTTTTCCTCTGCTTCTTCCCTTCCTCCTTTCTTCTCTCCCTCTTTCTCCTCTGTTTCCTCTCTTCTCTCCCTCTTTCTCCATTTCGAGCCGTTCAAGCCTCTAAAAGTCAAGCTACGAGGCATTTTCTGAAAAATTATTAGTTTAGGAACATGTCACATTGACTAATTACAAACTTTTATATCTATATATTTTAATTACTTAGCCTCCGTTTAGAAAGTGGGTTTACTTTTTAATTTTTTTAATTATTTAATTTGGACTAGAAAATTTGATTTGAGAAGAGTTTTTTTGATTTTTTTAATTTTTTTTATAAAAAAATGTAATAATTATTAATTGAATGTGATATTTTATTTATTGTGACTAAAATAATATATATATATATTTTTTTTAACTAAAATAATCAAAAAAAAATCCTTGTCAAACGGAACCTTAATGTAAAATTATAATCTTATTTGTTTTACCGATCAAAAACACATGTAAGATCCCACAAGTCCAAGACCGATCAATTACTTCTCGGTAAAATGACCAACCACTGATTATTTTGAAATAAAAAAAATATATATATAATTTGAAATCCATGAGAACGTTGCTGGCACATGGCAGCTTTGAGGTGAGAACTTGACAAGTCTCCATCTTCTCTGCCTCAATGTCTCCGGTTATCAGCAGCAACCGACGCATCGTTCGGCTGGTTTTTTTTTCGCTATTTTAATTTAAAATTAAAATTTTTTGTTTGGAATAAAAAAAATTTTTTATTTGATTTTTATGAAATAAAAATAAAATAAAATAATTATGATTTAAATGTGACGTTTTATCTTATTAATTTTTTAATATATTTTATTTTTTTATGACTTAAATAACTAAAAATCAAAAAATTTGACATGCAACCAAAGGCTTTGTATGCTACCTTGTAAGATCTGCATGCTAGAATCCCCAAGGGCAAACAGGTAATTTAACAATTCTATATTACAGTATATAATTTCACATTTTTTTGTAAAATATTTTAAAAAAATAACAAATATTAGAGGTTGTTTGGCAATGACTTTTTTAGTTAACTTTTTAACTTTTTTGACTTTTTTAACCTGAGACTTTTTTATTTGTTTAGTTTTCTTAGTTGGCTTTTTGGACTTTTTGGTTTTGGAATGACAAATTTTTTTTTTTTTTGCCTTTTTATGATTTTTTGTCATTTTGTGATTTTTTGACTTTTTTTTGTCATTTTGTGATTTTTTAACCCCAAGAGAGAAACCAAACGAGCACTTAGGCCTCGTTTGGGAACAGGATTTTTTAGTAACTTTTTGAATTTTTTGCTAAAATGTGATGTAAAAAAAATTAGTATGTTTGGGATGACTTTTTGACTTTTTACAAAAAGATGTGAAAAAAATAGAGAAAAAAATGAATCTTTGTTTTTTTTGTATGGATTGTTGACTTTTTGATTTTTTTAATAACTTTTTGACTTTGTAACTAAAAAGGGCACTTGGCAAACGAGGCCAATAGCTCATGGTTGTTTGAATTAAAATAATCTAAATAGATATATTTTTAAAATTTTTATAAAAAAAGTATAAAAAAATAATGTAACTCAAATAAATATACTTATTTAAATAAATACATTTTATTCAAAAGATGTCAAACAAACTCTTTGGTCTTGTTTATTAATTATATATTTTAGTCAAAAAATTTAAAAGTTACTATAAATTATCACATCACTATCTCTACTTTTCTTCACATCTTTTTATAAAAACCTAAGGCTTGTTTGATTTATATCTCAAGATACAATTTTTGAGAAAAAAATTTAAAATTTTGTTTGGTTCAAAGTTTTGAAAAAAAAAAAAAAAAAATTAAAAATCACTTTCTCTCTCCTATACATCAATCAATCACTTTTTCTCTCTCATATCTCATTCTCAATCATTTTTCTCTTACACACATCTATTCAACTACAACAAAATATCAAATTATCTCAAACTCCCAAACTTCAAAATTATTTTCAAAATATACAATTAAATAAACCAAAAACAATTCTAACACATGTCTATCACGTTTCTGTTATATTGTGCTAGGGATAATAGCTGGAATAATAATATTTGGGAGCTCTAATTTGAGGAGAAATTATTCAATAATTCTGCAACACTACGTGGTCATACTCCAAACCAATCACCAATTACTTAGTCCCATGTTGTTCCCCTATGCCTAACATAAATCGTGGGCCCTACATCTCTCTACTAATCAAAACGTTATAGAACACCACATGTCCATACTGTCACGACCCGCTCCCCATATCCGAGGGTTAACCATCGTAATGGCCAGCAACTAAAGTTACTTCCAGCCAATTCTTAAACAAATTACTAAACGCGAGCGGAAGGTATCAAAATAATCATTGGAGTTTCTATTTAATTAAATTGTCAAATCTGAACTATGTCTACAAAATGCTTTGTGCCTACCTCACGCGCTGGCGCTAACATGTCACTTGAAAGTGGTAACCAACTATAAGTACATGGCAGAGTGAGAAATATTATACTAAGAGCATAAGGGCATAAAATTTACCATGGATAATTATTGGCTAAACAAAACTTGATATTAAAATACAGAGATCATTTGACATATAATATAAAAATCATATAAACAAAATAATCATAACCACGATACAGAATGGAACAGAATAGATGTATGGACTCAAGATGTGGCTCGTACGAACTCAAGAGGTGGCTCCTACCATAGTGTAGCACTTAATTCCGTATAACATTTTGCTTTACACTAGAAATCATAACCACGGTACATAACAGAACAGATGTATGGACTAAAGAGATGGCTTGTACGAACTCTAGAGGTGGCTCCCACAATAGTGTAGCACTTAACTCCGTACAACACTTTGTTCCACACCAGAAATCATGTCAGTGGATCCATGACAGACAGAGGGTCACAAAATGACCAATCAGAAGACCAATGGTTATTTAAGTCCTCTAAGGCATGAGACTTCCGTGGTGGTATTTATAAAATAGTTGCTCAAAAATATATTTAATAAATAATTATATCCATGGTTTTCCTTATTATATAAAATAAGGTTTATAAATTAAAAATGTTAATATAATTTATAAAATGTAAATTACGTAAAATAAATTATGGTAACTCAAACCATACGTAAACATATGATGGTGACTCAAATTATAATATAATTCACCTTAATATTAATTTTAACTTTTACCTTTTGCTACTCAATAAATTCAAAGTTTTATTTATATAAAAATATTAGAGAGAGAGAGAGAGATGGTGAGGATGAAATGGCGGCTAGACATAGGCGAGGCGACAAAACGGGGAGCAAGAAGGGCACGCTTTCTTTTTTTGGTACATAAAATGTTATGTTTTAGTGTATTTTAGTCTAAAAAAATATTAAAAAAAATATAATAAAAATATTATAATATTTAGAAAATAATTTTGAATAATAATATAAAATTTAAAGAATAATTTAAATTTTTAAGTTGTTACACATATTTCAGGTATATTGAATAATCACCCATAATTTGAAAGCTCTAATAGAGTTCTAAGGTTTCGTTTGAGAAGTGGGTTGACTTTTTGATTTTTTAACTTTTTTTTTTGCTATTTTAGCTTAGGGTTAAAAAGTTTAGTTTGAGAAGGACTTTTGGTTTTTTTATTTTTATTTTTTTGTTTTTTTATGAGAGAAAGAATGTAATAATTATGGGTTAAATGTGATATTTTATCTTATTAAACTAAAAAGCCTATTTTATTTTTTAAGACTATTTTAATCAAAAAAAAATCTTCAAACCCAACTTTCCAAACAGAAATTAATGGTGTAGAGGGTATCTACGTAATATGAAAGGCCACACTTCTCTCTCCGGTTATAATTGAGACCCCCAGTGAGGTTACCCCACGACCTCACTGGCACCCCATTGATCAACCCTTCCTTCTTTTATTTATTTTATTTTTATTTTTATTTTTTTTTTCAATCACCAACCCCGTGGGGGTGGGAGATTGTGGAGGTGGGGGAGAAAGGGATGTTTGGAGCATTTTCCCTTCTCTTCCTACCGCTCTATGTTATCGGGTAATACTAAAGATTACTAAAAGTGATACTCTAAGTAATTATTAATGATGTGACATTCATTTTTTTAATAAAAAAAAATAGACACAACAACATTGTGGCAGTAGATAGGATCCACTGCCACATCATTAGTGGTGACACTAATTAGTGCTCCCACTCATTTTTCCTATGTTATCTCATTAAAGATATTATTTAGTGTGTTTGGTTTGAGTTTTCTGGATTAAGGCCTCGTTTGGGAACAGACTAATTTGGTAACTTTTTGGCTATTTGGCTAAAAAAGTAAGTAAAAAAAACTTATATGTTTGGGATGACTTTTTGGCTAATTACGAAAAGATGTGCAAAAAGTAGAGAGAAAAGAGAATCTTTGACCTTTTGGTATGAGTTATTGGCTTTTTGGCTAAAAGGGTAACTTTTTGACTTTTTGGCAAAAAAAGTAAGTCCCCAAACGGGGCCTAAGTTTTTTAAAACTGTTTTTTGGTTTTCGTATTCTTTTATTTTTAGTGAATATTTTTTAAATTTTAAACATTTTTTTATATTTTTTTAGATGCACCTTAGTTAGATGTATATGAAAAATAAAAAATTTGTGAAAAAATATTTTAAAAAATTAATAAATACATAGAAATACAAAAAAAATGTACTGAATTCTTGTATTTTTTTTCTATTTAGTGAATTTTTAAAAGTTTTTTTACAATTTTTTTTTACTTTTTAGGTGTATTTATGTTAGGTGTGTCTAAAAATTAAAAAAAATTGCTTAAAATATTAAAAAAATTCAGTAAAAATACAAAAATACAAAAAATTAAAAAATAAAATTTTTTAAAAAGTATTTTCTGAAAATAAAAACAATAAAGCTGATTAAAATTATTATTTTAGAGTTGTGTATGACTAGTCTAACTGGAATCGTGTTTGCATTGCGCTTGTGGATGACAGCTGGAAATTGTCTAAGACATGTCTATCACGTATCTGTCATCTTGCTCACCAAGGATCCTCTAGAGTTTTTTTTTCCTAAAGTTTCCTAAAGTGGTGTGTTGTATGGTTGAGATTTAATGACAAGTCACATCAATTTTTTAGCATTAAATCTCACCCATACAACACACCACTCTAGGAAACTTTAGGAAAAAAAAACTCTAGAGGATCCTTGCTCAGATTTAATGCTAAAAAATTGATGTGACTTGTCATTAAATCTCAACCATACAACACACCACTCTAGGAAACTTTAGGAAAAAAAAACTCTAGAGGATCCTTGCTCCATGTTGCTAGCTTTTTCTATTTAACACTCACAAAAGGCTTCAATAAGTTGAGGATTGATAAAACATACAAGCGACAAAAAAAAATAGAAACGAATTGTAGAGAGAGAAACATGGCGGAAATTCGATTCATCTCCGATGATCTAGTCCTAGCGAGTAGTCCCCACCATGGTGAATCAACCCACCATAGGATTGAGTTGAATCCATGGGATCTCCAACTTCTCTTACTAGGCCCTATCCAAAAGGGTCTTCTCTTCCTCAAACCCACACCAACACCATCACAATCACAACAACAACAACTACCACTGCTAGCAAACACCATAGTTGATCATCTCAAGATCTCATTTTCTCGCACACTTGACTTCTTTCCTCTCCTCGCTGGCCGTCTCGGTACCATAAAAAATGACGACGACACCTCCTCGTTCTTCATAGACTGCAACAATGCCGGAGCGCAATTTGTTCATGCCATCGCCGACGATGTCACTGTCAGCGATATCCTCGGTCCCGTGCACGTACCTCGACTTGTCCACTCCTTTTTCCCATTAAATGGTTACCTTAACCATGAAGGCATTTCCAAATCATTGCTTGCGGTTCAAGTAACCGAGCTTGTCGACGGCTTTTTCATCGGCTGCACCATGAATCATGGTGTTGTTGACGGGTCGTGTTTCTGGCAATTCTTTAATTCTTGGTCAGAAATATCTCGAGGTTCTGACAAAATATCGCGACCTCCGGTTTTTAACCGTTGGTTTCCTAGTGATGTCGACTGCCCCATTCGAATCCCTTTTTCCTCCGAGCAAATTAGCGATACCTTCGTTTTACCAAAAGTAGAAGAAATGGTTTTTCATTTCACGAAAGAGAAAATTGCAAAACTTAAAGCCAAAGCCAATGCCGAGATGAACACCACCACTATCTCCTCTCTCCAAGCATTACTAGCTCATCTATGGCGATCTGTCGTACGTTGCCAAAACATCAATGACACTAACCAAGAGGTGAAGTACGTTTTACTAGTGAGTGCGAGGACAAGGCTTCGACCCCCGTTGCCAGAAGGGTATTTTGGGAATACAATTAATGATGAGATTTTACGTGCCGCGGCGGAGGAGGTGGTGGGGAAGGGACTTGGTTGGGTGGCTTGGCAAATGAATAAAGCGATTGCTTTGCAGACGAATGATGGGATTAGGAAGTTGTACGAGGATTGGGTAAAGAATCCGAAACTATTGACAATAAGGCCATGTTTGTTTGGGTGGATATGAACTTGGGATTGGACTAATAGTCCTATAAAATTATTAATTCGATATTTGGTTAAACAATTGAAGTACAGATTAATTATTTTAAACTTGACTATTAGTTAAGATAGGATACATAATCCAACGGATTGGTTGTCCTAGGACTATTAGTCATGGGAATGCTAATCCAGTCCGCCTAAACAAACATGACCTGAGTGTTATGACAAACAATACCTTGACGACTAGTAGTTCGCCTCGGTTTAATGTGTATGGAAATGACTTTGGTTGGGGAAAACCGGTGGCGGTGAGAAGTGGCAGCGCGAACAAGAGTGATGGGAAGATAACGGTTTTTCCCGGGGTGGAAGAAGGGAGTATTGACATCGAGGTATGCTTGTTGCCTGAGAAGTTGGTTGCTATGAGGGATGATGAAGAGTTCATGGAGGCTGTCACTATGTGATCCATCTATAATGTTTTTACTTGGTCCGTCAAGTTTGACCTCGTTTGAGGTTTGCTTTTTCAGTCATTTTTGTTGGATTTTTTTATTATTTATTTAATAATAAAAAAAAAGTTGATGCATTTAAGAATGATTGATTTTTTTTTTTTTAATTATGAATTGTGTTTTTGGAATTTTTAAAATTTTTAAATAATTTTTTAACTTGTCAAATGAGACCTTTATGAAAAACGACAATGGGAGCGATCACGAAAAATAAAATGAAAAAAATAAAATACAAATTTTGAATTTTCATGTTAGCATTTCTATACCAATAAATAATTATAGTTATCATAATATATGCTTGTCGAAAACCAATAAGCTTGTTTAGTTTTAGTTTTTAAAAAAACACTTTTTAAAAACATTTATTTTTTTATTTTTCATATTTTTTTTAAAATAATTTTTTAAAGTTTTAGAAACACTTAACATAAATATATTCAAAAAGTATATGATGTAGAACAAGTAGCCGAAAACTTCTTGAAACAATTGGACCGACAATAGGCAAGAAAAAAGATGTAGAACAAAATTCTATAATTTTTATATTTCTTAATTTTATTATTTAGAATTAGGTTTTTTACTAGGATTTTAAATAGCTTAGAATTTTTAATCTCTTAGGTTTCTTAGTTCTCTTAGGTTTCTTAATTTGTGTTGATTTAAGTTTCTTAATTTATTTTGGAATCACTTTTCCTACAAGTATTAGGTATAGTCTATTATAAATAAGCCTACAAGCATATGTAATTTTCATTCATTGAATAATATTTTTAAGAGCTTTTCTTCTATCTTCGTTGTGGATTCAAGGGTATTCTTGTAGATTCAAGAATTCTCGTCTATTAGAACGATATCTAGTCCCGTGTGATTTATTCCGCTGCGTTAGTATAATATTTGTGAATTTTTCTAAAAAAATTCACAAAATACGAAAAATATTAGAAAAAAAAAATTCAGTACAATTTTTATATTTTTGTATATTTATTAATTTTTTAAAATATTTTTTCACAAATATTTTACTATTTATCTAAAAAAGTAAAAAAAAATTACTTAAAATATTCACTAAAAATAAAAAATACGAAAAACAAAAAATTTAATTTTTAAAAACTGAAACCAAATATACTATCTCGTTTGGGAATAGGCTAATTTAGTAACTTTTTGACTATTTGGCTAAAATATGAGCTAAAAAAAAGTAGTATGTTTGAGATGACTTTTTGACTTTTTACGAAAAGATGCGCAAAAAGTAGAAAGAAAAGAGAATCTTTGACTTTTTGGTATGAGTTGTTGATTTTTTTGCTAATTTAATAACTTTTTGACTTTTTAACTAAAATGGAGAGTTTCCAAACGAGGCCTATCATTTTTGTCTTTCCGATGTACTTAAAGAAAAGAAAAAAAGAAAACCAATCTCATTTTTGTGTACACATAATCAAGCAAGATAAATAGTTACGATCGAAACCAGCACTCATGCCCAACAACACCTTCAAACTCACACTTTTTTATTTTTATTTTTTGATCAGCATAGAAGGTTCTTACTAAAAATAAAATCTCATACTTAATTATTGTGGTATGAAGTTGAATTTGATACTCTTTGTGGTAGTAGTTTATTTGCGCTTAGGCTTGGACTTGGGCTTGGGCTTGGTGAGCTTAGTATATTAGTTGTATTAGATTTTATTGACTTTCTAACTATTCTGAGCTAATAGTTTGTTTGAAAATGTTTATATTTATAATTACTCTCTTATTGATTGATAAAATAAAAAAAATAAAAAAAAATCATCTTTACTAAGGCTCCGTTTAGGAATTGACTATTTTATTTTAAATTTCACTTTGAGTTTTTTTAGTTTTATACATAGCTTTTTTTTTTTTTTTTTTTTTGTAGAAGCGGACACACAAGGGGGGCACTGCCTGTAAACATTTCAGAATTGTTAACTATTCTATAATTTATAGAGAATTGGCCCCCTCAAAGGTTTTTTATTTTTATTTCTTTAAAGTCCCAATTTGTTTGAAGGTTTAGCTAAGGTGATGCTGCTGCAATACACATGTATATTATATACAAGTTATGATTTAAATTGATATTACATACCACTATATTGGTGGCGTTAGAAAATTATCAAATCAAAATTTGTTACATTCCATTATGATATTTAATTATTTTTTTAAGTGATGTTGGTTATGAGTTATTCTATTAACTTTGGCATTATCTATGAAGTACAGATACTTCGAAATGGTCCCCGTCTGCGTATCAGATACGCATCGGATACGGATATACGCCCTATACGATGGGATACATATTAGATGCGGCAAAAGGATTATCCTATTTTTTTTTTAATTTCGGATACGTTTGAGATACGCGACGATACTTCAAAGATACGGTCGGGATACTTTTGGGATACAGCGGGGCAACAAAATAATTTTAAAAACTTATAATGGGGTCAAACTATAAAATAACAAAATAAGGTAAAATAAAAACAAAAAAATAAATCAACCAAACCCTACATAAGTCGCAACAGCAACAGCAAAGGAGGAGAGGAGTCGTCGTCGTCTCAATCAATCAACCAACAAGGAGTCATCGATCAAGTTCGTCCCTCTCTCTCTCTCTCTCTCTCTCTCTCTCTCTCTTTCTCCCTCTCCCTCTCCCTCTCGCTCTCGCTCGATCTCTCTAGTCTGGATGGACAGATCTCGCTCGATCTCACTCTCACTCTCTCTCTCTCTCGGTCAATCTCTCCATCTCCCTTTATCGTCTCTTGCTCTTCCTTTCGATCTCTCTTCCGGACACATTTTTTTTAGTTTTTTTTTTTTTATTATAGGTATACTTTGTTGTAGACTGTAACCTGTTTTGGCTCATTTGATATACAATTTTTTTTGTTTTTTTTCTTTGTAAGTATACTCTTTGTAACCTGTTTTGGCCCCATTTGATATCAATGTATCATATATATATATATATATATATATATATATTAGCTTTTATATTTATAAAAAAATTATTATTAGTTTAAAAGAATTAAAATAAGTTGTAAATGTGTTTGGTTATGAAAAAAGTTGAACCTATTTGGCTAAATAAATTGTCACATTTTTTTTTTTGTGTAAAAAATATCAAAAATGTCCTAAAAATTATAACTAAAATAAATATATGTCACTTTATTTGTTCATACATATTTATTTTTATGTATGCTACATTACTGAAAATTGTAAAAATAATATTTTTTTATGAACGTATCCCTGCCGTACCGGTATCTTAATTTTTTAAATTTTGTCGTATCGCCGTATCCGTATCGTATCGTATCGTATCGTACCCGTATTCCGCATCCGTATCCATCCTTCCTTGGGTATTATAGAAGACAATGAAGAAGATAATGAAGCATTATTTGATCGGTGATAGTGAAGGTATGTGGTTGATGTTTGTTCAAATGGTATTGTTTGCCTGGTGGAGTTTTGTTGTGTCTTCGAATATAGAAGACAACCAAGGGAAATTATTGACATTTAAAGTCTTAAATCATGTAATGTGAGATCAACATATTTTAGCAAAAGTGCAAACATATGGCTAACGTTTAACCGAAATGTATAATAATTTAGAAAATAAGAAAACTATAGTGAGATTTCTACAATTATTTTTTAAAAAAATCAGTGTAATTTATCAAATAATAAATTGTTTAGGACAATAATATTGTCTCTGTCTTGGATAGATTTTTAAATTCTTTATTTATGTATATTTCAAGATCTTCTATTAAGACATAAAAGTTAACTAAAAATGAAAAAAAAGAACAAAAAGAAAAAAGAGAAATCAACAATAAAAAAAAAATTCTTTTTTTGACTTTTTTAAGAAGAAAAAAACATGATTATAGTTTGAATGTGATATTTTGTCTTATTGACTTCTTAACCTATTTTATTTTTCTGTGACTATTTTAACACCAACCTCACATACCAAAGTTAGATTTAGTCAAAAAAAAATAAAATAAATTAAAATAGTTGATAAGATAAAATGTGTGTGTGTTGTTTTCTGACCACACTGCCAAACAGGTACTTAGTTGGAGAACACCGGCAGAATAGATTGCGCCCAAACGACCTGCCACAGAAAAATGAAACTCCGGCGATAGTTCTTCCACCCGGGGGGACTCCGACGATCAAGTCAGTACTCAATTATCAATCAAAGATAGCAAACAGTACTTTAACTCACTAGCCAAGAAACAAAAAGCGTACCTTAGACCCACGAGGGTGCCTTACTTTTATAGCCTGCACTAACCTGATCCCTGTAGAAGCCTAACTCCAATAGACTCTAGCTCAATACTTATCATGGACTCTCAAATACATAGAGATAAACTCCTTAAGAGCTTTACCCTTATCCGGGCTGAGGTCCTCCCCCATCTAGGATTCTTATAGCTTTTCCGCTCGCCTCGGATTCCGGTATCTCCGCAGATAACATCGGCCTAGCCGAGATTACCTCGGCGCTATGACCAGGACACGTGGCACGTCGGTTGGCACTTCGGTGCAACCTTGGCCACGTGTTGTCATTCACAAAAATATGCCCCCACAATTGCCCCTAGGTTCTATTACCTCGGCATCTTGAGGTGATGGAACCTATATCTTTTGTCCACATATCACGTCGGTTAAAACTTACTCTACCATTTATTACCGGGTCGTCACACATCGGCTCCCATGTGACCAAGACTGCGATCTGTTTTACCAATGCCCAAAAACAAAAAACAAAAAATTTTGTTAAGTTCTTCAACCAAGATCGTCCCCCTAGCCGAGGTCTTTGCTTCATTAGATCAAGAACTCCAAGAGTTCTACATGCGTATACGCTGTCATGCATGACTTCTCAATCGTTTTTGCCACACGTCTTTTTCTTATTGATCCGTACCTGACACGCGCCATCAGGTCGTGTCGTTTCTGCGTGCGTCGCCTGACAGACACGTCGTCCTAGGCACACTAATTATGATTTTGCCGCCTTTTTGTGTTTTAATCAAAAACACCTCTCTCTCTCTCTCTCTCTCTTCGTCTCTTCACTTTTGCATCTGTGATTTCGCTCAAGTTTTCTCTCTCTAACACTTCTCTTCTAAATCCTCCATTTTCGTTCTCTCAAAGCTTTCTGCAACTGCTTCCATTCATCTCTTTCAGTGAAGCATTCATCGCTCCGCTTCATTCACCATCGTCGTCTGACTCCAGTGAACCTCACACCGACGCCATTTTCTTCAGTAAGTCGTTGTTCCCCTTCTTTTATTTTTTTGATTTACTTTAAACTTTGCTATGCTTGTATACTGCCATTTGCGAATCCATTCATGTTCTTGAATCTTCATCTGTGTTGTAAATTTCATCATTTTGAGTACCAAACACACTTTGTTTGGAATTTCTAGTTGTTCAATCTGCTTTTAGTTCATGGCCCTTATGCACACATATGCATTGTTTCACGTGTCTCGATGTTTTTGATAATTTATCACTGTTCTTGATTTTTAATCTGTGTTCTTGAATTTCTACTACCTTCTTGAGTCTGAATCATGCTCTTTGCACTGTTTTCTTGTTTGCATTTTCCAGATTCCTACCTTCAATTCTTGTTTCCATAGTCTTAGACTTGGGATTTGTTCTAAAACCTTGCTCTTTAGAAAAACCGAACCAAAAACCCTTTAGATTTTCAGAAAAATTTACCTCAGTACTTCCCTGAAACCCACACAAACCTCTTTCTTCCGAATTCTCTCACCTTGTCCCTCTGGCTAACGTCATGGGTATGTTTAGGTGGAGGGTAGATACACCAGAGAAGCTTGAATACTTTAGGCAAGAGTTCTCCATTCATCTTAGGTTGGCTAGAGAGGAAGAGTCCATCATGCCCAAAGACAATTCCATGCCCTTCCCAGTGGTAGCTTTCATCGAGTGTGGACTTAGGTTCCCTCTTGACATCCTCTTCCGCCAAGTCCTTCACTATTACAAACTAAACCCAATGTAGCTAGCCATTAACTCATACAGAGTCATCAACGGCATAATTGCCCTAGCTAGCCAAGAGAACGCTAGGATCACTCTAGCCGACATCCAATACTGCCATACCATGTGTGGCCTTAAGTTAAAAAAAGGCTACATCTATTACCTTAAGCTGAGGTCAACCGAATACAAACTAGTTGTCGACGTCCCAGACTCCAACAAAGATACTGGAGATGATTATTTCATCGTCAATGATGACCTCCATCTCTATCCTTTGAGCCGATCAATCTTTAAAGAGGGTAATGGTAAGAATAAAGTGTCACTTTACTTGCTTTCAAGTCTTTATTACTTTGATACTTTTGTATGTTTTAACATCTATTTATTACTTACAGTTCTTCCTCAGCCACCGAAAGACTTCCGCAAAACCTTCTACCCCAGTAAAGATTTCAAGAAACTGCTGGACTTGCCTGTTAATTAACGCAAGGCTTCTCTGCTACTGAACTACATCCCAACCTACAAATCCATCCTGCCCGACGTCCCAAAGAAGAGCAAGTCTCCACCTTCTGCGACAACTCCCCCAACTACTTCATCACCAAGGCATGATCAGGCCTCAACCTCTGACCCGGCAGAGCAGCCATCGACATCTGCTCCGCAACTAATCCCTCCAGCCCAATGTCAACACCGACATTGAGCTCCACTGCTTGCCCCCGTAGGCAAAACACGTAGCCGAAAACGCTAAAATACTGAGGCGTCGGCTTACGATCTAACAAACCCGCCTACTGCACTGCCAACAATTCGTACAGTCGCCGCCATTGCCGATGAAATGAGGCGCAACAAGGCCGTCGCCGAAGACCTTCTAGCCAACATCCTCGATGTTGTCACAGTCCAATCTTCACCATCGCAACCCCAACCAAAGGTCAAGCCAAAAATGGTGAAGAAGGCCAAAACCAAGGCAACAGTGATTCAGATCGACTCCGAGGACACCTTGTCTATATCCAAGCTGGCCGAGGTTGAGAAAAGCACTTCCGCCGCAGAGAAGAGGCCCGCCGAGGCTGACCCCTCTGAATCAACTAAGTCAAAGAAGCCGAGGTCGGACTCTGCAGTCACCTCGGGTTCTCTTAAATCTGATGACCCCTGGGCCCCCTCCATCATGATTGAGGACAAACCAATCAGAGCCGGTGACAGCGCCTCTGATATTGAGGTCGGCGTCGCCCTCTCCACTGCGCTGTTTCTTCCCAATGACCTCAACTGTATGGCCGAGGTCAGTGAATACGAAAATTTTGGTCTGACGGTTTAGCACTCAGTAATGGTAAACTTCTACACTCGGTACCCTCCATTCTCTGTTTTCATACTTAAAGAATTTACTAACTTTGTTCTTTGCATTTCTTTTAGGCGATCCAGCACGCCCACTCCTTTGCAATGCAACCAGAAGAAATGAAGAAGGAGCTGGTCCACAAGACCAAGGAGGCTATTGGTTTACTCAAATCTTTAAATAATGCCGAGGCCAAGATGAAAGCCTTGATAGATCAGGCCAAAGTAGCTAAGCAAGCTCAAGATGATGCCGAGGAAAAGGCAGGTGCTGCAAAGGCTGTTGCTGAGGTTCTCAAAGCTTAGAAAAAAGAGGCCGAAGCAAAAACTATCGAAGCCCAAGCCGAGCTTCAAGCGGCCTTGGCCACAAAAGACGCCGAGATCAAAGCAGCGGGCGAGAAAGCCTATCCCGAGGGGACAGCTGACGTCCGTGATGAGTACAACAAACAAGTCAAACGGGCATGCAACAAGGGTTACGCCCTTGGTTGGATGGCTGCTCTGAAGGAGTTGGCTATCCTCGAGGACTCTCCTCTCAAAGACGAAGGCCGACTTGTGTTGCCATTCCCTCCTGCTTAAAGCCAATCTGAGGCTAAGGATGAGGGGGAAGAAAAAGAAGAAGAAGATGGAGAGGAAAACGAAGACGAAGAGGCCGAGGTGGCAGCTGATGCTGAAGTTTCTACTAGGGTCAAGTCCCTAACTCTGAATGAGCAAGTCCTAGACTTGACTCAGGATGAGGAGAACGAGGTCTCAAAAGGTGCCTCCCCCAAGAAGACTGCATCCGAGGTGCCTATTGCCGAGAAGAGCCTCGATCAGACTCTACAAGAGATCGACGCTGAGCACGAGGTTGAGAATGCTGCCGAGAAGATTTCCCATTTGTCTTCTAGGGCCGAGACACAGCCTGCCACCGACGTCGAGTAGTCTGACTATAAGTTTTTTCTTTGTACTTAGTACTTTTTTACATTTTGAACAAGGTTGTAGTTTTCATATTTGGCCGACGAGCCACTTCTGTAATCTGAACAAGTAATCCCTCTGTAGGTCGAAGTGCCCTTTTTCTTCTTTTGAATGCAAGTGTAACTTCTTCTTTCAAGTGTTTGTATGTTTGTATGCTTCACTATTTCCATACTTAGAATATTTTGCATGTCTTCAGTTTTATTCTTTTAGCTGTATAGTCTCCTTGGAGTAAAATACCTTGGACATAACTTCCATCTTGTTTATCTCGGCCTTGTGTTAACACTTGAAAACATTGTAAAAAATATTTTCACAAGTGTTATCTAGAACTTGCCACTTTACTTGTTGTCTTTTATCAAGACTTCAGTCTTCCATGCTTTCCAAGTTTTGCAACCTGGTAATCTCGGCAAGTACGTATGTACTTCTTTCAAATTTACCTCGGCTTGACTTTAACTTGTAAATTTTTCTAAAAAATTACAGTAAGTACTAAGCCAACTCTAGCTTGTAAATTTTTCTACAAAAATTTCAACAAGTCCCAAAGCATTTTGAACTTTTACTCATCATTCTCCATTTCTCTGCCCCCTAATGTGAACTTAAGTTTTAGTTAGGTTCTCATTAAGCATGTGGTTGTGACCTTATTGCCGAAGTTAGATTCAAACAGAGATTAGCAGAGGTTCTCAACCTTGGTTCCTCTGCCAATCTTACTCAAATGCACTTAGTTCCAATCTGAATTTGACTCTGCTAATATGGCAAGCCCAGGTTAATTTCAACTTAGTTCAACTCCATTATATGCAAGTATAATTCAATTCTGCCATATAATGAGTGAGTTACTCGTCATGTTTCACTTAGAAACATCGCTAACTTAGTTTAACTCTATTATATGCAAGTATAATTCAACTTTGCCATATAATGAGTGCGTTACTCGTCATGTTTCACTTAGAAACATTGCCAACTTAGTTAAACTCTATTATATGCAAGTATAATTCAACTCTGCCATATAATAAGTCTAAGTTATTCGTCATGTTTCACTTAGAAACTCAGGTTCTTTGGTAGTCACGACCATGTCATCAATGTATGCCTCCACTGTTTTGCCTATTAGATGTCTGAACATCTTAGTCACCAATCTATGGTAAGTTACTCCTGCATTTTTCAACCCGAAAGGCATTACTCTGTAGCAATATAGCCATTTTGGGGTGGGAAATGCAGTTTTCTTCTCATCGGGGGGTACATGGCTATCTAATGGTACCCCTTGTAAGCGTCCAGGAAGCTCATCCTTCCATGCCCTAAAATAGCATCCACTAATTGGTCAATCTTGGGGAGTGGGAAATTGTCTTTGGGACAAGCCTTATTCAGGCTGGTGAAGTCCACACAGACCCTCCACTTCCCATTCTTCTTCTTCTTCACAACAACTATATTTGATAACCATGTTGGGTAGTTTACGTCTCGATTAGCTCTGGCTTCTAGCAGTTTATCCACCTCCTCTTCTACTGTCTCAACATGCATCAAGATAGGCCTCCTTGCTCACTGGATGACAGGTTTGGCCAACCTGTCCACATTCAGTCTATGGCAAGTGACCTCGGGATCAATGCCAAGCATCTCGTATGGTGTCTAGGCAAATACCTCAATATTTGCTCTCAAGAACGCCTCTAACTCCTTTTCTTCTTCCTCGGCCAAGCCTAAGTCGAGAAGGAAAAAACGCTCTTCATCCATTTACTAGACTAGGATCTTCTTCAGGGTTTCCTCACTTTTCTCGGCTGGTTCTTTGCCGACGTCATCAAGGATTTCCATGTCCTCGTCCTCAATCTCTAATGTTTCTGCTTCTCGTATGTTGCAGGTGGATTTCATTACTACCATGGAGCAATTCTTTGCCTGCACCTGATCCTTTCTGACCTCCTCAATTCTATGTTCTGTTGGGAATCGCAACAACTGGTGCAGCGTTGAGGAAACATCCCCCATTGCATGCAGCCATGGCCTTCCAGGATAACGTTATAAGGTGAGGGGGTGTCAATGATTGTGAATTCTATGCTCACTTTCCTGGTGCCTGCTTGCACCTCCAATTTTATTGGCCCCAAGGGCCATGTCGGTGTTCCATTGAACCCCAACCATTGGACTGTTCCAGATCGTCTTGGTGAAAGCCAAGCTCCATGTAGCATCTGACATACATGATGTCACAAGAATTGCCTTGGTCAACTAGAATGCGCCTTACTTGGTACTCTCCAATCTTCAAGGATATCACGAGAGCATCATTGTGTGGAAACTGTACCATGTCTAGGTCGGCTTCAGTAAAAGATACCATTGGTCCCTAGCACTCGCCTGCCCTAGGCCTTTTTTGCTGGACCTGACACATATGTTATAAGTGTCTTACCTTCTGAGTCTCCCCACATATCTCATTGTCGTTGACCCTCGAGTGAATCACATTGATCACTCAAGGTCCTTCTACTTGTGGTTGCGGTGCTGGTGGGGGTGGGGGTAGGGGTGCCTAGGAATGGCAACGGGGCAGGGTGGGGCCGGGGATCACACTCCCCGTCCCCGATCCCCGATGGTAGGAATTTTCCCGTCCCCGGCCCCGATCCTCGACGGGGAGCCTATTACCACCCCCGCCCCCGTCCCCCAACGGAGATCGGGTTTCCCTGACCCCAATAATTCCCCGGCTAAAATTTAAAAAAAAAAAAAAACAACAACAACTTCATAAGCACACACACTCATCAACATGTTGACAACAACAAGAACTTCATCAACATATCTGCATAAAAAATAAAAATAAAAAATCTGCCTTTTTTTTATTTATTTTTGGATGAAAGGCAGATCTGATCTGAGCTATGTAAAAAATAAAAAATAAAAAATAAAATACATAACAAATCATTTTCTTCATCTTGATCTTCATCAGATCCGAGCTCTGATGGATGAGGCGGTAGAAGGGAAGCCACGGAATGGAGGGCGATCTGATGGAGGCAGAGAGTTGGTGTGAGGCAGATCGGAGGGAAGGAGAGAGATCGGCGTAAGATCGGAGGAAGGGAGAGAGATCGGGGCGTGGAGCAGTGAGGTTGGAAGGAGGGAGGTCGGCGTGGGAGGGAGGGAGGGAGATCGACGTCGGACGGAGGTCGTCGTGGGAGGGAGGGAGATCAGCGCGGGACGGGGATGCTGTTGCCAACACCATCGGTGAGATCGGAGGGAACACCATTGATCTTCAATCTACACAGGAGAGAGAGAGATGGAGAGAGTCTGAGAGTGTGATTTGAGTGAGAGAGCACCTAAACAAGTAATATAATACATATATATATTATAATATATAATATGTGTTTGGCAAGGGCTTTTTCAGGCTTTTTTGGCTATTTTAGCCACAAAAAACAAAATAGGCTATTTTAGCCATAACAAACAAAACATCATATCCAACCTATAATCATTACATTCTTCTCTCACAAAAAAAGTCAAAAAAGCCAAAAAGTCAAAAAGCCTTTCCCAAACCAAGCTTTTTAGCCCAGGCTAAAATAGCCAAAAAAGCCAAAAAGCCAAAAAGCCAACCCACTTCCCAAACAGAGGCATATAGTAACCCTAAACAAATAATATAATATATATATATATATATTATAATTACTCAGCGGGACAGACGGGGATTAGTCGGGCCGGGGCCGGGGTTGGAGAATTGATCCCTGTCCCCGGCCCGAATCTGTTTGGGGATTAAGTTTTAAATACCATCCCCGTCCCCGCGGGGATATTTTTTTGGGAAAACCCGCTTAAATCGGGGTCGGGATCGGGGAACCCCGTCGGGCCGGTTTCAAATTGCCATCCCTAGGGGTGCCGGTGCCTAGGGCAACCTTGCTTGTTCTTCTCTTGTTCTGGCCTCATCCACTAGGTCCCTCAAGTGGCTTTATCTGACCAGGTCTTCTAAGTGTGTTTTTAGGGTTCTGCACCCCTGAGTTAGGTGCCCATCCTCATTGTGGTAGGCGCAATGCTTCCCCAAGCTCCTTCCCATAAATTCGCCAAAGATCTTCTCTGGTGCTCTATAGTAAGGCTGGTTCCTAATTCTCTCCAAGACTTTTGTAGACTAGTATCCGGAACACTGTGGTGACTGCCTGTGCAGCCCTTAGTATTGTCTCTTGCTTGTTATATCCAGTATTTCCTCAGCCTCACTTCGGCGAGCCGTTTCTCTTCTCTTGTTTCAGCGCTTTTGTCCCTGACTTGTCTTCTTCGGCTCTTGCATACTTCTCGATCCTGGCCATGAGTTCCTCCATACTTTTGGGCAGTATTTTTGCCAGTGAATTTTGAAGCAGGCAATCATCGTTTAGGCCATTCTTAAAAGAAATGACTGCCAATTCTTGATTGCACCCTGGTATTCGGTTAAACACTTCATAATACATTTTAGCATAAGTCTTGAGGCTTTCATCCTCGCCAATTCTCAGAGCCATCAGGGAATCGACCCTCAACGGCTGTAGTTTGTTTGCCACGAACTTGGCCACCAACATCTCGGCCAGGCCTTCCCAGCTTTTCACAGTTCCTTTTGGCAACTTGTGAAACCAGTCTGATGCGATTTTCCCAAAGGATGAGGGGAACACTTTGCAAAGTAACGGCTCGTTCCCGGTGTATAGTGTCATGGAGTTTAGGTACAAGCCGACATGAAAGTTAGGATCAGACTTACCATCGTATATCTGGAATGTCAGCATGTGGAACCTCTTTGGGGCCTCAAATTTGTCTAATTCTACCGAAAACGGTGTCCTCGGCTTGACAAGAGAGGTTACCTCGACATCTTGCCGCTTCCTCTGGAGGTAATCCTTCAAATCCTCCTTAGTCTGTCCAGGAGCTTGGCTGTCGACGGACTTTAGCCTTTTGGGTGCACTGCTCCCGCATTGTGAGTCCTCTTGGACCTTCCTCCATTTGTCGTGTCAAATCAAAGCTCCTTCCCTTGATCATGCCAATGTTCTTTGGCATAGGCTTCTTTGGTACGATGTGTCTTCTAAGACTCTCTTCTCATCGATTCTCCTCGCCCGACCTCCCCGGAAGGCCGATGATAATGCCCCATAGCCCTGTCATGCTGGGGGACTGCGAGGATTGCTTTCTGCCCCCTTTTCTAGGCATCGTTCTTGGCCGCTGGAATCGGCTTGTTCTCCAATGGGAACGGTAGTTGCATGACGTTGTCCTGTATCATGAAATTGACAACCGATTGCAGGTCTGCCAATTTATTTGTCATCCCTTTCATCTCGCCGTCCCTACTCAGGCATCTATTTTTCCATACCTGAAGGTCGCTTTTGTTGTAATACTCGCCTCGGTCTGTCTTCTTTGGCATGTCTCCCTCTTTGTCGACGTCTTTTTTCGGGGGATTCTGCTCCCGGGTTTCTTCATTGCAGTTCTCCTCCTCTACATTAGGATCAAAGTGTTTACCGCTTCTAGTGGGGATGTCGTCCCCAATATTCTCTTTCTGTCTGTCGTTGGCCATCTATTATCTTTTCTTTCCCACAGAATACACCAAATTGTGTGTGTTGTTTTCTGACCACACTGCCAAACAGGTACTCAGCTGGAGAACACCGACAGAATAGATTGCGCTCGAACGACCTATCAAAAAAAGATGAGACTCAGGTGGTGGTTCTTCCACCTAGGGGCACTCCGACGATCAAGTCAGTACTCAATTATCTCTCAAAGATAGCAAACAGTGCTTTAACTCACTAGCCAGGAAACAAAAAACGTATCTTAGACCCACGAAGGTGCCTTACTTTTATAGCCTGCACTAACATGATCCCTGTAGAAGCCTAACTTCAATGAACTCTAGCTCAATGCTTATCCTGGACTTTCAAATAGATAGAGATAAACTCCCTAAAAGCCTTATCCTTATCCGGGCTGAGGTCCTCCCCCATCTAAGATTCTTATAGCTTATCCGCTCACATCGGATTCCGGTATCTCCGCAAATAACCTCGATCTAGCCAAGATTACCTCAGCGCATGATCAAGACACGTGGCACCTCGGTTGGCACTTCGGTGTCATCTTGACCACGTGTTGTCATTCACAAAAATATGCCCTCACAAAATGTGATAAGTAAACTATAATCATTTAATTTTTTTTCATAATTATTAAGGGGTTGTTTGGGATATTCTAAATAAATGTACTTTTTGAATTTTTATGAAATATGAGTTGAGTTTGAAGTGATGTGGTAGAGAAGTGACGTGACTTAAATAAGAAAATATGACTTAAATAGGATAGTGATTTTTTGACTTTTTAACTTTTTTTTTAAATGTCAAACTTAACCTAAATTAATTATCAGAAGTCAACTATCAAACGTATTTTTTTTAATCACATCAAAACAATCAAAAAGTCAAGAAAAGCAGTTTATTTCTAAAAATATCTTTATCTCGGTGCAAGCGTCTCTGGGAAGCTGTGATGGCTAAAATGAAAAAATTATTAGTCTAGGAATATGTCATAGTCATGTTCTATCAATCAAAATTTTTTATATTTTTATATTTTTATATATTTTTAATTACTTAGTATAAAATTAGAAAAATATTAAAAAATTTAAAAAAATTTATCAATGGGTTATTTTGGATGATCTAAATAAGTATACTTTTTGAATTTTTATGAAATATAAGTTAAGTTTGAAGTGATGTGTTAGAGAAGTGATGCGACTTAAATAAGATATGTGACTTAAATATAATAATAATTTTTTTGACTTTTTTACTTTTTTCAAGCATGCTAAACCAGCCCCAAATATGTTATGTGAGTGTAGGAATCACATTAGGTAAAATCTATACTTATATAAGACATTCGATAAAAATTTAATAGAATTTTAAACTCTCTAATATTGTTCATAAAATTATAAATCTTGTGATGTTTTGAGAAATTAATAAAAAATTAATTTTTTTGACTTTTTTAATTTATTTTATCTTTTTATAAATAAAAAATATGAGAGGTAATATGACCTAAAATAGGTAAAAAAAAAAAACTAAAAATTGGCTTGTTTTGGGCATTCTAAAAGACCCCTTATTATCATTTCAGTAATGCTACAGAGCCCGAATATAGGGGCTCGAATTTGGCTCGAAATTAGGGGGAAGAAGAAGGAGGAGGAGGAGAAGAAGAAGGAGCAGAAGAACTCAACTAGAGGGGCCAACAAAATCGGGCGGAGGTGGAGGTGGAGGTGGAGGTGGATGCGGAGGCGGCGGCGGCGGGCGGAGGCAAAGGTGGAGGCGGGGCTGCGATGCCGACGAACGATAAGGGACGAGTTGCGAGATCGACCGACGAGCTGGGACGCCGACGGGCTGCAATACCGACGACGACCTGCGTTCTCGCTCTCGCCTCTGTGTTTCTCTCTCTCGCCTCTGTTTAACTCAACGAAGAAGAAGAAAGAAAAGGAAGAAAAGGAAGAAAAAAAAAGGAAGAAAAAAAAAAAATCAAAACCCAAAACTCAAACATTATTCTTATCATTTTCACCCCTCTAAACACAAGACACACCACATGTTCGTTTTGGGTTTTGAGCCAAATTCGAACCCTTTATTTCGGGCCTTCAAACATTATTCTTATCATTTTCACCCCTCAAAACACAAGACACACCACATGTCCAAGACCGATCAATAACTTCCCGCTAAAATGACCAACCATTGATTATTTTGAAATTAATAAAAAAAAGAAATTATTTTGAAATCCAAGTGAACGTTGCTGGCACATGGTAGCTTTGACAGTCTCCATCTTCTCTGTCTCCGTAGTATTTTACGAAATTGGTAAAAAATTAATTTTTTTATTTTTTTTTTTGGAAACTTTTCAATTTTTTTTTGGTAATTTTTTTGTGACTTTTTTATCTAAAAAAAATTAAAAATTTAAAAAGTTGGGTTGCGTTTAGTAGAGTTTTGTAAATATGATTTGAGAGTATGAGGTTCTGTTTGGTAAACAATTTAAATTATAGTTCTATCCATTGATTTGAGTGTTGTTTGTTTTTAACTTTCAAATTATAATTCTACACCCATTTCTCAAAACTCAATTCAAAACATAATCATTACTTTTCAAAACTCATAACCAAACACATAATTCAAAACTCTTTTTAAAACTCAATTCAAATCAATATTTTAATTTTTTAAATATTTTAAATATTTTAATATTTTAATTTTGTTAAGATTTTAAATATTTTAATATTTAAATATGTTACGATTTTTTAAATTTTTTGAATATTTTTAAATATTTTAATTTGAAAATATTACGATTTTAATTTTTTAAATTTTAAAATATTTTATAAAAATAAATTCAAACTCTATTTTATAAAAATATTTTTAAATATTTTAATTTTTTTTGTTATGTATTTGGTTACGATTTGAATGTAGAGTTGTGAAAATAGTATGGAGTTTCGAATTATGTGTTTAGTTATGAGTTTCAAAAATAATCTCTTAATTGAGTTTTGTTTTATGTGTTTAGTTACGATTTGCGTGTAGAGTTGTTTTTAAATTTAAAATATTAACATTTTAAATTATTTAAATTTTTTGAATATTTAAATTATTTAAATTTTTATGATTTAAATTTTTTGAATATTTATTTAAATTTTTTACTTATTAAATTTTTAGATTATTCAAATTATTTAAATATTTATGATTTAAATTTTTTGAATATTTATTTTGAAAAAAATTTATTTCCTTTGTAGTATTTTCAATTAAAAAATTGATTAATGTTATTTTCTGTTAATAATAAATTTTTTAATTGAATTTTAAAAAGAGTTTGGTTATGAGAGTTGATAACAATTTTCAATAGTGTGAAATTAATGTGTTTTGTTATGAGTTATAACAATTTGAATTAACCAAACAAATTTTTTTACTTCACATATTAAATCAAACTTTCAAAACTCAATTCAAAATTCAATTCAACATTCTATTCAAAAACCATAACCAAACAAATTTTCTACACTCAAATCACAATTTCACAACTCACAAACTCAAAATACAACTCATACTCTCAAATCATATTTACAAAACTCTACCAAACGCAACCAGAGTTGTATTTTGAATTTGTGAGTTGTGGAATTATGATTTGAGTGTAGAAAATTTGTTTGGTTATGGTTTTTGAATAAAGTGTTGAATTGAGTTTTGAATTGCATGTGGAATTGAGTTTTGAAAGTTTGATATGACATGTGAAATAAGAAGGCTCTGTTTGTTTGTGCTCTAAAAATAGTTTTCAACACTTGAGTTTGAGCATGATGTTTGGTAAGAGTTTTGGAATTAATTTTCCAAAACTCTGCCAGAAGCTCTATCTATATGTCAAAGCATTCTGTTTGTTGTAGAGGGGGCGTTTGAGGGAACGGGACGGCCGGCCGGTCGTCCGACCAGTTGACCGGCTGGCTGTCCGAAACAGTGATTTTTTTTTTTTTTTTTTGCAATTGATTTATATAATCGGGAAAAATATTTTCTGAAAATTTTTAAATTTTTTATATGCTTTAAAATAATTTTGAGTTGTATGTTTAGTTATGAGTTGTAAATTTTTGTATCACATATCAAATGTCACATCAACAATTCCCCACTCAAATCAAACCTCTTTTCCAAAACTATTTTCAAAACTCTTTACCAAACAAATTTTCTACACTCAAATCATAATTCTACAACACACAAACTCAAAATATAACTCATACTCTCAAATCACATTTACAAAATACAACCAAACGCAGGCGAAAATTTGTTTGGTGATGAGTTTTCAAAACTTAATTCAACCTATAATTGATAATCAAACACACAACTCATAAATTGATATCCGTATTTTTAATCAACAGTCATAACCAAACTATTTTTAAAATACTCAAATAAAAAAATGATTTTTTTTCAATTAATTGTTTTTAAGTAATTTTTTTGAATAATTTTTTTTTCAAATAACTTCTATGTCAATTATTTTTTCTTTCAATTCATTTTTTAGGCCTGTATAAATATTAAAAATATTAAAATATTAAAAATATTTAGAAAATTAAAATATTAAAAATATTCCAAAAAACAAAATATTAAAAGTAATTTTTTTCAAAATAAATATTCAAAAAATTTAAATCATAAATATTTAAATAATCTAAAAAATTTAATAAGTAAAAAATTAAAATAAATATTCAAAATGTTTAATTCGTAAAAATTTAAATAATTTAAATATTCAAAAAATTTAAATAATTTAAAATTTTAATATTGTAAATTTAAAAACAACTCTACACTCAAATCGTAACCAAACACATAAAACAAAACTCAATTAAGAGATTATTTTTAGGGTAAATTACAAACACCCCCCTCGAGGTTTGGTAAAAATATTGATTCTCCCTTGAGGTTTGAGAAATTACAAATTGCCCCCTGAGGGTCAAATTTTCATAAGAAATTAAGGGAAATTAGAGGGGAATCTGTATGAAAATAAAAACCTCAAGGGGCAATTTGTTATGAAAATATAAATCTCAGGGGGCGGGATATAATTTCTCAAATCTCAGGGAGAAATCTGTATTTTCACCAAACCTCGAGGGGGTGTTTGTAATTTGCCCTTATTTTTAAAACTCATAATCAAACACATAACTCGAAACTCCATACTACTTTCGTAACTCGACATTCAAATCGTAACCAAATACATAACAAAAAAAATTAAAATATTTAAAAATGTTTTTATAAAATAGAGTTTGAATTTATTATTTTAAAATTTTTAAAATTTTAAAAATTAAAATCGTAATATTTAAAAATTAAAATTTTAAAAAATATTCAAAAAATTAAAAAAATCATAACATATTTAAATATTAAAATATTTAAAATCTGAACAAAATTAAAATATTGATTTGAATTGTGTTTTGAAAAAAGTTTTGAATTATGTGTTTGGTTATGTGTTTTGAAAAGTAATGATTATGTTTTGAATTGAGTTTTGAGAAATGAGTGTAGAATTATGATTTGAAAGTTTAAAACAAACAGCAATCAATGGGTGAAACTATAATTTGAGAGGTTTACCAAACGGAGCCATATAATTTTTTTTTTTTTTTTTTTTTGTATATTTTGCAAAATATTGTTAGTTTAATTAAAAAGTTAATTTGAGTTATACAAGAAATTTTAATTTCCATTACTTTCTAGGATTTTTTATTTAAATTAATACATAATTTTTTTGTACTTTATTATATTATTTAACTAATTAAATTAAGGTTTCGTTTGTCAATTATATATTTTAATAAAAAAATTTAAAAATTATTATATCATTTTTTATACATTTTTTTATAAAAAATTATAAAAATAATTCACCTTGCTTGTTTTCACTTTTCAAAAAATACTTTTCAGAAAATTTTACTTTCTTATTTTTTGTGTTTTTTTGTTTTTACTGAATTTTTTTAATATTTTAAGCAATTTTTTTACTTTTTAAACACACCAAACATAAATACACTTAAAAAGTAAAAAAATTGTAAAAAAAATCTTTTAAAAATTTACTAAATACCAAAAATATAAAAAATACAAGAATTCAGTAAATTTTTTATATTTTTATGTATTTATTAATTTTTTAAAATATTTTTTCACAAATTTTTTACTTGTTAGATACATCTAAGTAAGGTGCATCTAAAAAAGTAAAAAAAAAATATTTACAATTTAAAAAATATTCACTGAAAACAAAAAAATACAAAAACTAAAAAAAATCAATTTTTAAAAAATTTAATTCAGAAATCTCAAACCAAACACACTGATTTATTTTTAAAATAGTCACGACAAAAAAAAATAGTGCGGACTGTCTAATCATAGCAAGTCAAATAAATCTGAAATAACAACACGAAAGTTCAAACAAATAAAAAAAAAGCTAGATAGGCTTTTGTGTTTTTTTTTTTGAGCTGGCTGAGGCCACTTCATAGGTTTTTCTTAAAGGAAAACTCAAACTAAAAACATTGATTTATTTTAGAAAGTCAGTAAAAAATTAAATTTTTTTATTTTTTAAGCTATTTTATCTTTTTATGAGTAAAAAATGTGAGAGGTAATATGATTCAAAATGGGTAAAATGCCAAAAGTTGGCATTTTTAGCTCTTCCCAAAAGAGTCCTTAAGTTTGATTTAGTTTTAAAATTATGATTTAAATGTAGAGTTGTGATGTAAGTATAAAATTATAAGTTGAGTTTTGAAAAGAAAATTTATTTAGTTTTGAGTTTTGAATTTTGAAATGAGTTTTGAATTGTATTTTAAGTTTTGAGTTTTTGAATTTTGAGTTATATTTTGAAATTTTTGATTTTTTTTAAATATTAAAAAATGTTTAAGAAAATTTCAGGCTCCGTTTGGTAAGCCTCTCAAATTGTAGTTTCACTCATTGATTTGAGTGTGATGTTTGTTTTGAGTTTTCAAATCATAATTCTATCCCCATTTCTCAAAACTCAATTCAAAATATAATCATTATTTTTCAAAACTTATAACCAAACACATAATTCAAAACTATTTTCAAAACTCAATTCAAATAAATATTTTAATTTTGTTAAGATTTTAAATATTTTAATATTTAAATATGTTATGATTTTTTTAATTTTTAAATTTTTTGAATATGTTTAAATATTTTAATTTTTAAATGTTACGATTTTAAATTTTTAAATATTTTATAAAAATAAATTCAAACTCTATTTTATAAAAATATTTTTTAAATATTTTAAATTTTTTTGTTTTGTATTTGGTTACGATTTGAGTGTAGAGTTGTGAAAGTAGTATGGAGTTTCGAGTTATTTGTTTGATTATGAGTTTTAGAAATAATTTCTTAATTGAGTTTTGTTTTAAGTGTTTGGTTAGGATTTGAGTGTACAGTTATTTTTAAATTTAAAATATTAAAATATTAAATTATTTAAATAGGTATACTAGAAGTTTGCCAACATGAATTTGGCTATTTTTTCCAAACAAATGCGTATTAAATATTTCATCTTCAGTTTCAGTATCAGTAGGTATACTAGAAGTACTATGGCGAGAGGATTGACTGGATCTATTAAATTTAATACGGACAGAGCCATCAGTAAATTGTTGAATATCTTGGATATCTTAACTAGTAGATTGTTTTTTATAATATTTGTAGTTTTCATTGACAGTAACCCATTGATCAGGGAGATCAATATCTTTCCATTCAATCATTTTAGGAATATTTATATTAGTATCATTATTACTACTTTGAATCAGTAAAGTTTTATCTTTTGGACTTTTGTGTAAAGCTTGTACATTTAAATTGATTTTAATACATTTGTAATAAACACGATAAATTAAAGCAATATTATGAACTTTATCTTTCATATTTGTAAATGAACCATTTAACTCAATATTCACGTTAAAGCATCTAATATATGTGGATCCCTAAGACTGAGAGTAAAATCAGGAAAGCAATTAAAATGGACAGGTTCTCTATGAAGACCAGTTTCCATTATACCCATTAAACTATCATTATAATCAAGAAAACGAGCATCACGTAAACATAATAATACATAAGTATTTTTACCTTGTTGAATTAATGGTTTGATTCCAACTTGAATTAATCCTAAATGAATAAAATTATGACCAGTTCATAAATGACGTTAATTGTATTAACATCAAGTAATTGACATGTTTCTCTAGGTCTTTCTAAAGTATAAACTTGTTCTAAAGTTTTAACATGAAGATTAACATTAAAGGTAGACTGTATAAAAGTAGTTTTATAAATTTCTTTAACTGGTAATTATGGGATATTCCAACTTACATCAATTTTATCATTTTGTAATTCAATATCTTCTTCATTAATTACCAAGCCTTGATTAGGTATAGAAGGTAAGGTTGTTAATCTAGAACTGATTGAAGAGTTACTTCGAAATAATTGACTCATGATTGCTTGTGTTAAAATGGATTACAGTGAGCTTAATACATTGTCTAAATTTATCATGTTTTCACATACGATGTGTTCACACATACCCAATTCGGAAAACCCCTAAAATCCAACACTGCCTAACCAAAGGACTTACCTAGGACTGGGACGAAGGATGGGTGGCTAATAACAAAGTGGAAAGACACAGATAGAATTTTGACAAATTAAGAGAACTGCAACCAATTTGGCAACAAGAAATAGAGTGGACTAAGAAATAACAATTCAGTAAGCAACAGATAGCAACAAAACTTGGCTCTGATACCAAAAGGAGACGGAAGCAGGAAGAAGCATACACAAAATAATAAAAGGAAGCAGGAAGCAGGAACAAGCATACACAGAATAATAAAAGGAAGCAGGAAGTAGGAAGAAGCATACACAAAATAATATGCACACAAAATATTAATAAATTCCAATAATAATTTTAAACAAAATAACTTACACTTGTTTACTGGAAGTAACTGCAAGGAGTTGCTTCAAAATACATAACTTGAAAGCTTGAAAACAAATTTAAATTACAGAGATAGGTTTGTTTTTTGAAGGCAAGGAACTCTCAATTTTTTGAACTCTTGATTACAAATAACAACAACATTACAATTTATAGCCAGAGGATGACTATGCAGCATGTGACTTGAGTAGCTGGCAGCACATGGAAATGAGCAGGCTAGCAAATACTTTCAGCTGATTAACAGAAAGTTGAGGCTGCTATTGACTGTTGTTGATTGATGAACAGTGAACAGTACATTTGACTGTTACTATTCATTACTTTCGGTGGAGGCATGTAACTGAGAAAATCAATATATATATATATATCAACAGTTTTTCTAAAAAAGAGAGTATTGAGTGAAGCTGATAATTATAGCTATATTAATTTTGTTGGCTATATCAGGCATATGGGTCCTGAGCATCTTGAAACTCGGGTCCATATGGATTTTGAGTAGTTGATCCTTCAGAAAAATTTGAACCGTTTGAACTATCTTCTGAACTGTCTGAATCGGAGTTTGACTCTGACTTGACTTTGGCCATAAGGAGACGAGCTATTTGGCGAAGCTGTAACCATCTCTATTCGTAATTAGCCACTAATCCGTATTTAATGATGTTAATGAGAGGATCAAAATAAATGATGTGTTTATTCTGCACTTTGTATGACATTTGGCCTTCTATCTATTACTTATAGAAATATCTGTTTGGAATTCCACTTTAATATGTAAATTGAAAGCCTTATCGGCACCCGAAACCGAAATTGACTACACCGATATGTTATTTGGAATTTTTAAAACCATATGGCAAATTTTATTAAAAATTGATTCAGTCTGATTAATTAAGTCATGTTTGGTTAGCCTAATATTCTAATTAATGTGTTTAGCACCATAATCATATATATGAGATATAAGCTCATTTGAGCTCATTTCGTTCATCTCCCTTGAGTGGAAAAATCTGGTGAAACATTTTAGAGAGAGAGGGAGCACAATTCTAGAGAGAGAAAGGAAGAGATTGAAGAAGAATTGAAGGTTTTGTGTTGAATTCACCAAGATTGTGCTAGAACAAGAGTAATTCAAGACTCTAGGTAAGGATTTAAGACTTAATTATGAGTTTTAACCATCAAGTAGATCATTTCAAGAAGAATTTGTGATTGTGTACAAGAATTGGGCCAAAGATGTTGAATTTAGAGTTAATTCATGCATACATGTACATTTTCTCACAAATTGAGCATGAATTCCAAGAATTCTCTCTTGCATGTTTGAAATTCATCTTCATTTAGGAAAATCATCAAGTTTCTAGTTGTTTTGTGGTAGTTGATCATGTTTTGAGAAGTTTGATACAAGAAAAATTCATGCATGTTGTGTTCATGAACATTCATCATGTTTTAAGTTGAAATTGGGAACTTTTGGCAAACCCTTGGGCCATGATTTTATGAAATGATCCTAAATTCTTCATGTTTTACAAGTTTACTATGTTATCTCAAGTTTTGGGGCTCAAGAGATGTGTTTTGAAGGTTGAAATTTGAGTTTTGAGCTTGAAGGTGAAATCTGAAAATTCCAGAATTTGCATCTACGCTCGAGCGTAGGAGTTCACGCTTGAGCGACCAATCTGAGTGCGTGCACTCCGCTCGAGCGACCAAAAGTCTTCTTGAGCGTGAATTGCAAGCTCCCAGAAGTTTCATGTCTTTTACAGATCTCTCGAGCGAAGGAATGTGCGCTCGAGCGACAATTCACATTTTGCATGTTCGCTCGAGTGAGGAAAGCTACGCTCGAGCGTGGACCTTATTTTCAGAAATTTTGACTAAGTGTTCCAAGGCATGTTTTGGCATCCTCATTGCATCTTAGGCATTCCTAAGCCTTAATTAAGCCATAGTAATAAGGCTATGGATTAGAAACACACTAAGAAAAGAATGTACTAAGTTCCGAGACTGCAAGTGTGTGTGTGTTAGGCAATGTGATAAGAAAGAATAAGAACCAATGTAATGAAAGCTAAATCTTAATGGCCACTTGAATGTGTAATGAGAAGACATGCTTGTGTTATGTATTTTGTGATTGTAGGTCAAGACTCGAGGGTTGATTGATCGCTTACTGGAACCACTGTGAGTAACGTTATTGTAAAGATACATTCATATGAATTACGTTCCAAATGAAATATGATAAGTTTTGATTTCTGAAATGATATCTGTTTTCGTGAACGAATATTCCATGTTTGAAATCTATTATGGCATCCATAGATAGTCCCAAGTCATGGGGAACGGCATGAAAATGTGGGTCCATGACATACAAGTAATTACGAGATCTCGTTAGCCACTTTATTGTAGTGATATGTGTTTAATCGGTATCCGGAACTGATTACTCTAGTCGAAAGACATTCTGTGATGTGTTCTATGGGATGTACCATTATTATGTTCTGATATGAGAATGATTATGCTCTGGTCTGTTTTCTGCTTATGATATATTCGGATTTCGTTCACTAACTCCTTTACCTTAATGTTATTCATTGGGCTTTAGCCCATTGTGTGTATATATATATGTATAGGTGAGCATTTTGGAGCCCGAGCCTGAAGGCTTTTGTCTAGATCTGTGTTCTGTTGTCAGCCAACCATTGTGCCTCACGTGGAGGTTCCCGAAGCGTCCTGTGTTTAAGTTCTGTGGTTTCTGTTTATTTAAGACTTGATTTGATGTCGTTGGCTGTACTTAAGATACTATATTGTGTGTGGATATAATGTATGTATGACTACCGGTTATGTATATAAAGTTTTAAATATTCTGTTTCATATAAGTCAGCACAGCTCATTGGACAACTATATTTATGTATTTGCTTCCGCTAGCCCCTTAATTTTGTTAATCTGTTCAGAGGCCTTCGGTAGTCCAAGGATTACTGGCCAGTTACGATACTAAACCTATAGGGGCGGGTTTGGGTCGTGACAGAGCTCATCTTTAGATGACTTGGACTAGGATGACTTGGACTTGGACTTGACTTTGGGCTGAGCCTGAGATGAAGTGGGCTTAGCCTTTGCCGTGGGCTTTGATTTATCAGTTTTGGGCTTGGAAGAACTTGAAGATGGGCTTCCAAGGTTGACTGGAGGTAGTGGACTTCCTTGAGTTAATGAAGCAGTTAAGTTCTGCTAAGCTTTGACCATGGCAGGTGTTGGAGCATGAATGTTGACTAGGCATTATCCACCCTATAAAAATTCTTGGGTAAGGAAATCAGGAATATAATTTTGACAACCAGGAATATATTCACTATCAAAATCACAAATACTTAAAATAGATTGCCATCGAGCAAAAATTTGCTTACTAGCTAGATTTTGAACTCTTTTTCTAAAACATATTTAGTAGATTTGCAATCAACACGAAGTAAAAACTTTTGATTTAAAATATCATCTTGAAATTTACCTATACATAAAACAATAGATAAAAGCTCTTGTTTAATAGTACTATAATTTTTTTATGCTTTATTCCAGACACTAGAATGAAATCGAACAATTTGTTCAGATGACTGAGGAGTGACTTTCTGCAGAAGGATGCCACCATAACCAATATCAGAGGCATCCGTTTGAATAATCTTGAATGAATTTTCAGTAGGAATACCAAGACAAGGGAGAGACTTGACATATTGTTTGACTTGTTTAACAATAGCAGTATGAGTAGACGACCAATGAGGAGGATTGTCTTTCAATCGATCAAATAAAGGTTGACAGGTCTTCTTAAAAACAATTTGAAGAAGCATAAATTATTTAAAATTTTTGAATATTTATTTTAATTTTTTACTTATTAAATTTTTTACATTATTTAAATTATTTAAATATTTATGATTTAAATTTTTTGAATATTTATTTTGAAAAAAAATTATTTCCTTTGTAGTATTTTCAATTAAAAAATTGATTAATGTTATTTTCTGTTAATAATAATTTTTTTTAATTGAATTTTAAAAAGAGTTTGGTTATGAGTGTTGATCAGAATTTTCAATAATGTGAAAGTATTGTGTTTTGTTATGAGTTATAACAATTTGAATTAAGTTTTGAAAATTCTTTCCAAAATTTATAACCAAACAAATTTTCTTACTTCACATGTCAAATCAAACTTTCAAAACTCAATTCCATACTCAATTCAAAACTCAATTCAACACTCTATTCAAAAATCATAACCAAACAAATTTTCTACACTCAAATCATAATTTCAAAACACACAAACTCAAAATACAACTTATATTCTCAAATCATAGTTAGGAATGGCAACGGGGCGAGGCGGGGTGGGGCCGGGGATCACCCTCCCAGTCCCCGATCCCCGATTGTGAAAATCTCCCCGGCCCTGACCCCGATCCCCGACGAGGAACCCATCACCTCCCCCGCCCCCATCCCCTAACGGGGATCGGGTTTCCCGACGCCGAAATATCCCCGACAGTTCTCAACACACACACACACACACACAAGAACTGTTCAGATCAACAACCATCACCAACAGCAACAGATACATATATATATATATATATATAACAACTTAAAAAAAAAATTGTTCATCAACAAGAGAGAGAGAGAGGGCTTCTACAACTTCAGATCGAGAGAGGGCTTCTGTAGCGTCAGCTTCAAAAAAATTTGTTCATCAACGAGAGAAAGAGATCGCTAGCTTCAGATCGAACCACGATCCAGATCGGTAGCTTCAGATCAAACCACGATCTGTCCAGATCGAACCCCGGGGCTGTGACATGGTGAGATGAGAGAAATGAGAGACGGGGCTGGGACAGAGTGTTGTCCAGATCGAACCATGGTCTGTCCTGTGTACGGGGCTGTGACACGGTGAGATGAGAGAGATGAGAGACGTGAGTGAGGGAGAGAGAGACGAAAGAGGAGGAGGGGGGAGGATGAGAGTGGTGGGAGTACTGGTGGAGGAGGATGTGGCAGTGAGAGATGGTGAAGAAGAGAGAGAGACCAGAGACGATGGAGAGGAAGAGAGATGTGAGGAATGGAGAGAGAGAGAGTAGATCTAAATGAATAAAAGATAGAGATGAGAATAAAAAAGTATATATATAATATATATATATCATTCGGGGGACAAACGGGGCGGGGCTCGGGGCCGGGGCCGGGCCGGGACTGAAACATGTATCCCCGTCCCCGGCCCGAATATCATCGGGGATTTTTTTTTTATCACCATCCCCGGCCCGTCGGGGGTATTTTTCGAGGAATAACCGTTATATTCGGGATCGGGGGGTCGGTTCCCCATTGGGCCGGTTTCATATTGCCATCCATAATCATAGTTAGAAAGTTTTATCAAACGGAGCCTTATTTTTTATTTTAAATAAAAAAAATGATTTAAATATTTTAAAAGTTTTTTATTTTAAATATTTTATTTTATTTTGTAAATATTTTATTTTTTTTAATTTTAATATTTTAAACTCAAAACACAATTTAATTTTTTTTTTCAAAACTTATAACCAAATACATAATTCGAAATTCTACAATACTTTCAAAACTCCATACTCAAATTATAATCAAAACATAACAAAAAAACTAAGGTTGTTGGAA
This sequence comes from Camellia sinensis, assembly GCF_055761805.1. Lineage (NCBI taxonomy): Eukaryota > Viridiplantae > Streptophyta > Magnoliopsida > Ericales > Theaceae > Camellia > Camellia sinensis. The sequence goes on from NC_138970.1 coordinate 155,602,976, forward strand.
AATTTGGTTTTTATAGGCCTATTTTGGGCCAACTTTGAGCCCAAAATGGAGTGGGCCCCAATCATCTTTTAGGGTGGGTCCGAGGAGGTGACGTGTTTCTTACTGCATGGCAAGTCACACGGTGAAGATGGTTCATCAAAACCATTTATGAGTGAATGAGAATTTGACGTCGTTTTCGAATTTATGGAATGGACATTTAAAGAAGTAAAATATGGGTTTCCTTGAAATGGTTATCCCACATTGGAAACTTAAGAGAACTTATGTGTGTATATAAGTTTTAGGTGGTAATATTTGGGTTGGACCCCAAGAAGCACCCCAAGTTTGTAGAAGGGAAGAGTTATGACAAAGTGAACCTTAACCCAAACCACCATGTGCACGCGCGCCCCCGTGCCAGGCTGGGTTGTGGGTCGGTTCTAATATTAATTTTTTAGACAAAATTTTTTTGAATTTTTCTAGAAAATTCTTAATGAAATTAAATTCCAATTTTGTGTCAAAATTGAATTTAATTTTTTGTCCAAATTTTACCACCTTTAGTCCAAAATTCCTAAACAGATTCAAGCTGTTTTACAATTTTAAAACTGCCAGAAACTACTGCGGTTACAGAATTTTGAATCTGTATAGTTCAAATAGATCAAACTATCCAGCAGATCTGTTGAAATTCAAACAGTACTTGTTCATTCAAAAAAACACATCTGTTCAGTTTGTTTTTCACACCTGTTTGGGTCTATATATACTAGATTGTTCCAACAATCATAAGACAAATTCGAATTATTCTGTTTACAGAATTTTTTATTTGTTTCCTTTCTTCTTTTCTTCTTCTTACAGAAATTATTTTCTATGGTTTTACAAAATAATATTCTGGTTGGAAAAACAAATAGTAGTAATATACTGTTTGACAGATAGTAGTCATATACTGTCTATTTTCTTTGACAACTAGTAGTAATATATTGGTGTCATTAACAATTCAGAATATTTATTTGTGAAGTTTGTCAAAAATTAATTTTGGTTTCAGAAATAATTTATGAGTGTTCATTAATTAAGATTCTGTTTTAGTATTTTTATTTTTGAAGTGTTACAGAAATTTATTTTTTTGTGTGGAATTAATTTGGTTAAATAAAATTTTATTTTATTTCCAAATTAATTGAAAATAAAAGTTACAATTCTTGTTTTTTTCATTTTACAGAATTTAAAATTCTGTGTTTGTGGTTTAATTTTCTGTGTAGTATAAAATTTTGATTATAATTTTGTTTTATAATTTAGAATTGATAGCTACAGAAACTAATGCTCAAACAAGTATTGGTGTGGTGACTGATAACTCCGTAATGAAATATTATATGAAGTTAAAATATTTCATGGGTGAAAGACGCTTTGGTCATTGTTGACGTAGTCACCAATACTGGATATGAGAAATAAGATGTAAATGTCGTTATACAGTGATATTTTTATTCTATGTTGAGATTGGTATTAAGGGTTGCAGTTAACCAAAAAGAATTAATGCATGGCTAAAGAAATGTTTTTTGATAGTGTTGTGGTCACAACCAATATTAGCCATTTTTCCATTGTACTACAAAAGAAAGTTATGAAGTCTAATTGTATTTTAGACAAATTAGTATTGTGATTTTATTCACAAAGCAATTTACATCTTATTATTTAGTTCAAGCAATTAATATATTCTGGTTTACCTCAGAATTGTGGGGGTTTATTAATATTTTTGTGAAATTATACACCAGCAAGAGAAATTAAATTTCTTAGAATGCTTAAAATGTGAGGGTGCTTGGAAGATTTTGTCAAAGTAACGGTTCCGATAATAGGTCCACAAAGAATCTCAATTCTTTCCATAGAACAATTTTGGAGTAGAAGCAAAAGTGGTTTCATTAACTCCTAAGGAACTACTCTATATTTATTATTTACATTTGAAAATGAGAGTGACATAGAGTAACGATAAGTCTCGATGTAATCAAAGACTTAACACCGTAGGACATTTGCTTTTAGTTATGAATATTGTCGAAGGATAATAGAATGGATCCGCTAAACAAAAAGTTTTGACCAAAAAGCAAATAAGGAAAAGTTCATCGAGGGGAATGTGATTAAAGCCTATTACATCAGAGTCATCATAATGGTAACTCTACTTAGATAACTGGAGATCCCAAGAACTAAGTTCAAAGGGACAACTAAATTATGTGTGGTTCTCCAGAAATCACTAAAGGAGTCAATCTCCTATCCATTCCTATGATAAGAGTGATATCTGCAAACATGTGTTGTACGCAGGGGACTTAGGGTAAGTTATGATTTTAATGATCACTTATATCTTGAAAAAACCTAGAGGGGTATCTTTCAAGAGGAGTTTTTAAAAAACTCAAAATAAGGGTCACCTATATGAGTGTGAACTGGGTCGGTTCTATGAGATGTGTAAAGGGCTACAATTTTCTAGAGCACTCATGAAAGACCAGGTTGTTCAGGGCCAAAATGAACACAATAGTGAGAACTAAACTGTGTCTAGTAATATGCTGTGTGAGTTTTATTATCTTGGTTTACTCAAACGGCTAAACAATTCAAGAAATCGTGGTCACTGGTTAACTAGTAAATCCGATAGTGTCTTACAATGGAAGGTTCAAAGCCAAAAACTACCTATCCTTTAGAGAATATTTCCAATTTCTGTACTCTCTGTAATTAGATCATGTTGTTACTTTTTCTCTCCGTCAAATTCCATTAATGTGGGGGATTGTTGGAAAATTTGGTTTTTATAAGCTTATTTTAGGGCAACTTCTAGCCCAAAATGGAGTTGGCCCCAAACATCTTTTGGTGTGGGTCCGAAGAGGTGACTTGTTCCTTGCCGCATGGCAAGTCACACAGTGAAGACGGTTCGCCAAAATCATTTATGAGTGAATGGGAACTTGACGTCATTTTTGGGTTCGTGTAATGGACATTTAAAGAAGTAAAGTGTGTGTTTCCTTAAAATGGTTATCCCATATTAGAAACTTAAGAGAACTTACGTGTGTACATAAGTTCTAGGTGGCAACACTTGGGTTAGGCCCCAAGGGGGACCCCAAGCTTGTAGAAGGGAGGAGTTATGATAAAGTGAACCTTAGCCCAAACCACCAAGCGTACGCCACCGCCATCCAACCGGCTGAGTCGTACCAGCACGAGTGTGGATTGGGTCGGTTCTAATATTAATTTTTTGGACAAAATTTATTTTAATTTTTTTAGAAAATTCTTAATGAAATTAAATTCCAATTTTGTGCCAAAATTGAATTTAATTTTATGTCCAAATTTTACTACCTTCAGTCCGAAATTCCTAAACAGATTCAAACTGTTTTACAGTTTTAAAATTGCCAGAAATTGCTGCAGTTACACAAATTTGAATCTGTACAGTTCAAACAGATCAAACTGTCTAGCAGATCTATTGAAATTCAAACAGTACCTGTTCATTAAAATAAACCCACCTGTTTAGTTTGTTTTTCACACCTGTTCGGGTCTATATATACCAGATTGTTCCAACAAAGGTAGCGTTTGGTTTAGTTTTAGAATCATGATTTAAGAATGAAGTTATATTTTGAGTTTGTGATTTGTTGAATCATGAGTTGAAAAGAGAAAATTTGTTTGGTTATGAGTTTTGAATTGAGTTTTGCATTTTTGAAATGAGAAAAATTGTTTAATTATGAGTTTTGAAAAGAATTTTCAAAATTTAATTCAAAAGCTTATAACTTATAACCAAACACATAACTTAAAACACTATTGAAAATTCTATTCAAAACTCATAACCAAACTCTTTTTAAAATTTAATTCAAAAAAATAATTATTGAAAAAAATAAATTTTTTATTTAAAAAATTCAAAAAATTTCAAAAAAATATTTTTATTTAAAATATTAAAAAATATATATATATATTATTTTTGTTAAAAAAAATTCAGCTAGCGCTTTAGAATTACTTTTATTGTAAAGTTGATTGGAATTTTTTTAATTGTTTTGTTTAAAAATGTTTTTTTATTTTTTAAATATTATTGTTACAAATTAATTTTCATTTAATTTTTTTGTTAATTTCAAATAAATGGCCAAATAATTTGTCATTTTAGTTTAAAAAAATAATTTCTATATTTAAAAAGTATCAAAAAACAAATATATATTTTTTTTTCAAATAATAGGTGGCAAAAAAAAAATACTGTGCCGGTCAACCCGCCGAACGTTTGGGAGGATGCCCGGGCTGATGATAGGGTAGACGCAAAAATTCAAAAACTCTTTGATTACCAAACATGTTTTCAAATATGTTTTAAAATGTGATTTGGAATCATATTTTAAAAAATATAATCAAACAGAGAGTTGGAATATAAGGGTGGAATCATGATTCAAGAATGGAACCACACAAAAATATTTAAAAAGTAAAGCAAAATAAAATATTTAAAATAAAAATAAACAATATTTAAAATAAAAATTATATATTTAAAAAAAATACAACACATAAATGTATGAAATATAGTGCACATTAAAATAAATAAATAAATATTTAAAATATAAAATATTTACCCTACAAAAATAAAATTAAGAAAATTTGAAAAATAAATCCCAGAAATTTTAAAATGCAACTCAAAACTCTTTTCAAAATTCATAACCAAATAATTTTTTTTTTCAAAATTCAATTCAAAACTCATAACTCAAAATATGACTCCGCACTTTTGAATTTTTTTTTAAATATTTTAAATAGAGTTTTGGAAAGAGTTTGATTTTGAGTTTTGAATTGTGTGTTTGGTTATGTGTTTTAAAAATAATTTTTGAATTAAGTTTTGAAAAAAAAAAATTTGAATTTTTTTTTATTGAAATCACAATTTCAAAACATAATTGGAGTCACAATTCTAAAACGCAACCAAACGTTACAAAGGGTTTTTTTTTAAGAAAGGTTAAGGAAAACAAATTTGAGAGCTATCACATTTTATCAATTTTATGTAATTCTCCTAGTTTTTTAATTTTTGAATCAAATTAAAATTTTGGAAAGGGACTAGGTGGTTGATGATTGAATTGGTGGTTGAAGTTTATCAATTTCAATAAACAAATATAGACTTGGTGGTTGATGTTTATCAATTTCAATAAATATAGCCTTGGTACTTGATGTTTATCAATTTCAATAAATACAGGCTTGATGATTGAATTGGTGTGAAGAAGGGCCTCCGTCCACTAGTCATTCTCATCCATCCATGGGGTCCATATTGAAAAAAAGATAGAGGATAAATTTTAAGGGAGAATTACATCTCACTGTGATATAATTTTTTGTTTTTTTGTTTTTGTTTTTACACAAATATGGAATAGGTACACCCTATAATATTTTATTTGTATCTTATCATAGATTCATTTGCATTTCATATATTTTTGTAATTTACATTCTGTTCCTTTGTGTTGTAATTCTCTCAAATTTTAATTCAGTATAAATTCTAAAAAATAGTTATATAAGTGGTAAATTTTATAAATATAAAGAATTAAAATTTTAAATTTTTTTATAATAATTTTTTCAAAACACTACTAAATGCTAAATTTCCCAAAAATATATGGTATGGAATAGAGGCACCCACGTCAGTTCCACGGCATCTAACTTACAAGGAATAACTGAGAGATCACAAGTGGATCTCTGATGTGAGTGAGTTGTTTCTGTTTTTGTTTATATCTGGTTGGTCAGCAATTTAAATAATTTGTCGTTGATCAAATCATTGATTTATATTTTTTTCAAATGAAGTAATATTATGTATATATATATATATATATATATATATATTACAAAGACACTCAAATGATGAGTCCAGAGTATTTTATTTTGGAAAAATTTTACTATACACACCCTTAAATTATGTCATTTTCTTCATTAATTACTAGAATATAAACTCGTTCAACGCGCATACTAAATAAATAATTAAAAATAATTTTAAAATTAAATAATAACTTAAAATTTATTCAAAAAGTATAGAAAAATAGTTTAGAATGGATTAAATTTTAACCATTTTATTAGAATATATATATATATATATATATATTGCAATTGTTATATTATTAATTGTATATTCTAAGGCCATCTCCAACGGTTCATCAAACCTTGCATCAAATTTGAAATTTGATGAAAAAGTCACTTTTTGGAGCTCCAATGGTTTCAGCAAATTAGTATCAAATTGAGAAAACATCAAAGATTTCACCAAACTGAGGACAGCTTGCTCCTTTCACCAATTCACTGTGCATAGCCGTTAAAGCAGAAATTTGTGAAAATTTTACACTATGTGGTTGACCCCCTGGTCGACCACTAGGTTGACCAACCGGTCGACCGGCTCATGCAAAAATTAACTGGTTCAAATGGTTCAAATTACTAGTTCAAACGGTTCAAAAAAAATTTATAAAAAAAAAATTGGCCTTACCGGTCGACCACTTTCCTTTTGATGCACGGTTGGAGCAAGCCATATCAGATTGAGAAAATTGGCTTTTTTTTATTCAAATTTGGTGAAAATTTTGGTTCACCGTTGGAGATGCTCTAAGTTCACAATAAGAAATATATGTCATAATTTAATTGATAAAAATGAAAAAAATAGAATAAATTAAAAATATATATATTTATTAAAATAAAAATAAATTTCATTCATAAATTTTTTAGTTTTAATTTATTATATGTTAAAATTTGTCATAAAACTTAACATACCTTTTAGAAATAAAACAATATATATATTTTTAAAAAAATCGTTCAAATCGGTCAAAAGACCAACTAATGTACACAAAAATTTATAAATTTATTTTATTTTAAAATTTAAGCTCTTTTCAACCGAAACAAGCACAATATTATACTATTAAATCGAAGCATAAGTTTACTTTATATAAGTGAAATAATTTACTTTTTTTCTTCTTTTCCCGATATGAGATTGTGTAAAATAAAAATTAACAATTGTTTAGGTGGAAAGTTTATTTCGAATCAAACAATATCAGTCATTTAATTTTTAATTAGGTCAATATTTAGTTTTGTTGAATCAAACAAATCTAACCAATATATCCTGATAAAACCGCTAATATCGCGATTAAAACAGTGAATCAGTTAAATCGAAAATGGTTCAGCTTAATCGGTTAGGTCAAAAGATCGACTAACTTATACAAAAATTAATTAATTAAAAATTTTAAATGTTATTTTAATTTTAAAATTTAAACAGTCTTGAATTGAACTATGCGCACCACTATATATAATATTAAATGGGAGTATAAAGTTCCTTTTATATAAGTGAAACAACGCAATTTTTCCTTCATTTCCCAATGTGAGATTATAAAATAAAAGTTAACAATTGTTTGAACGATTAGTTTACTTCTAATCAAGCAATCTTAGTCATTCAATCTTTAATCAGATCAATTTTTAGTTTATTTCAAATCAAAGAAATCTAATCAATATATTTTGATAAAACTATTCAATTTGCTTGTTTTTGGTTTTTCAAAAACACTTTTTAAAATATTCTACTTTCTTGTTTTCCGTGTTTTTTTTTACTAATTTTTTTTTAAAATATTTTAAGCAATTTTTAAAATTTTTAGACACACCTAACATAAATACACATAAAATGTATAATTCTTGTGAAAAAAAATCTTTTAAAAATACATTAAATACCAAAAAAATAATAATTGAGAATTCAGTATATTTTTCGTATTTTTATGTCTTTATTAATTTTTTAAAATATTTTTCACAAATTTTTTAATTTTTAGATATATCTAAGTAAGATGCATCTTTTCTAAAAAAGTTAAAAAAAAATGCTTAAAATTTTAAAAATATTCACTAAAAATAAAAAAAAATACAAAAAATAAAAAACTCTGTTTTCAAAAATCTTAATTAAAAAAAGTCAAACCAAACACACATTAAAATTGCGGTTAAACCAACAAATCAGTCAAATAAAAAATGATTCAGCTTAATTGGTTAGGTCAAAAAACCAACCAACTTACAAAAAAATTAATTAATTAAAACTTTTAAATTTTATTTTAAAATTTAAATTATATTGAATTGAAACATGCACAACACTACAATATTAAATGGATGTATAAGATCTCCTTCATGTTTAGCCATTTTCTCATTTTAACTCTTAAAGTTTATTTTTCTCATTTTGGGCCTTCATTTTTTAACTTTTTCTCAATTTACTCCTGAAGTTAATTTTTATTCAAAATTACACAAAAAATGCCACGATACTGTCACATAATATAAAAATATATTATTATATTAGGATTTGAGTTTGTGTAAGAGGTATGAGTTATATATAAAAAAATATTTTTATATCATGTGACTGTTAATGTGTCATTTTTTTATCTAATTTTAAATAAAAAATAGTTTCGGGCTAAATTGGAAAAAAACTTAAAATATAAATAATGAAAGTGAGAAAAAAAATACTTTGTCACGACTCAAACCCGGTACTTGGAAGTTCGGCGTCGCGACAAGATAATAAGTGAAATCATATCAAATTAATAGTGCAGCGGAGTAAAATAAAAGGGTATCCAAATTTTCATTTAAGTAAAACAAAAAAGTGTACATTAGAGCTTCTATTCGATTGTAATACCTGAGCTGTATTATGACTACAAAGTAGCTTGTGCCTACTCCATGCATTGGTTTTGACACGTCACCTGAAAGTGGTTAACAGTTATAAACACATGGCATAGTGAAAAATATTATGCCAAGAGTATATGAGACACAAAACAACCATAGATGGTTATTTAAGTTAAAACATTAACACAACTTAATTTGAATAAACAAATTATTTCAGTCGCAGAAACTGAAATATAGAAATTATGTAAATAAATAACCATAACCGCCGTACAAAATAGAACAAAGGTCACTGGAGTGACAGTCAGAACAGAGGTTAATGGATCCATAACAAACAGAGGACCACAAAGTGACCAAACAGAGGCCAATAGTTATTTAAGTCTCCCAAGGCATGGAACTCCCGTGGTGGTGCTTACATAAAATAATTGTTTACAAAATCATTATCAAATAATTTTTAAAATTTAAACAAATATATCCATGGGTTTCATTTTAAGCAAATAGAATTCAGAAAATAATTAACATAATTGAAATATTAATATAATTTATAAAACAAAATTTACGTAAAACAAATTATAATAACTCAAAACATACATAAAATATATTATAATAACTCAAGTTATAATATAACTCACCTTAATATTGACCATTAACCTTTATTTTCTTACTATTAATTTTTTGCTACCAATCCACCGCACCGTAGTTTTTGTTTTCATTCTTTATCCCCAACAGTTGGCAACTTATTTATAGTTGGTGAGGCTACATTAGCATTTGCCAAGTGATAATTTCAAGTTCGGCCACCTGTTCCACAGGTGGCATTGTTGCCCACTTCCCCGTATCCCACTTGATGACCTTACTAAGCTATAAGTGCATCGACTCTGATTCGTAACTCGAATTCGGAGGCTCGAATTCAGAGAAGAAGAAGAAGAGAAGAAGAAGAAGGAGGAAGGAGGAGGAGGAAGAAGGAGAACTGGAGGGGAGGAGGCCATCAAAATCGGGCTGGAGGAGGCGGGGCTACGCGGGGCTGCGACGATCGGAGATGCTGCGACGATCGGCGGTGGCGGAGGCATAGGAGGGGCCCTTCTCTCCTCTCCTCTCTCTTTCTCCCTCTCTCCTCCTCTTCCCTTCTGTTCTTCTCCTGTGTTCAACAAAGAAGAAGAAGAAAAGAAAGAAAGAAAAGGAAGAGAAAGAAAATGAAGAAAAAGAAATAAAAATAAAAATAAAAAAAATCGCAAAACGACGTCGTTTTGCGATTCGAGCGAAAATCGGGCCACTTTTTTCGAGCAACCAGTCATTTTCCATAAGTGCATATTCAGCGCCCCATATGCTAGGGTGGTGACAAGGCATTATATATAAATACATATTGCACCCTCAAATTTCTTTTATTTACCTTTGGCCCACTGATTAATTTCTCTACTAATAATTAAGTTCACTTTGAGTTTAATTTTAATTTATGTCCGATACTTGAAATTAAAATAATTCAATCGTCAATTTCACCTTATTTAGAGTTCCACAATTAAATTAGAATAAGAATTAATTAAATGTAAAATAGCATACGTGGCGGGGCTGTCACAAACTTTAATAGATAAAAGTGAGAAAGTAACCAAATATAAAGGAGGTAAAGTTTAATTGATCTAATTTTTAAAAAAAATCAATTTAAAAGTTACTTAATCATGTGATGTATTCGTTACAAGAGGTTAATCAATAATTACTTTGTGAAAATTGAATTTTTCATCCCATTCGTTCATGCACAATCAAAAGAAAATATGTATTATTTACCAAAATTTTGTATCATCGAGGGTCTCTAGCAATACTTTTTTTTTGGGTAAATTACACTGACACCCCCTGAGGTTTAGGTTTATTACAGATCCTCCCTTCACCTTTTGGAAATTACACCTCCCCTCCTGAGGTTTAAAGTTTCATTACAGATTCCCCCTTCAGCAATTTAATTTTTTTAAATACCAATTTTGCCCTCATTGGGTAAATTACATTGACACCCCTTACATTTTAGAAATTACAATTCCTTCCCTAAGGTTTAAAGTAACATGATCAATTGCCCCCTCGGTTAATATTAGTTGGAAAAAAAATTCATTGAAAAAAAATTTAATTGAAAAAAAAAATTGTTAGTAAAATTTTTAAATTTTTGTTTAAAAACCAACATAAACTCATTTTTTGAATTTACGTTTTTTTCTCAAATTTACAAACTGAGACAACCATTTATAAACCAAAAAAAGTATCAAACAAATTTTTATGACAGTTTTTTAAATTTTTGTAAATATAAATTAAAAATTAAAAATAAAATGGTTACCAAGCAGGCCTTAGATGGTAAAAATGTTGTAAAATTAACAAATAATTAAATAAGTTACTAACGTAAGAAATGACTTATCAAAAGATTCTTAGGCTATGTATGGTTTGATTTTTAGATTTTTTTTTTAAAATTAAAAATTAATTTGGTTAAGAAATAAAAAATAAAAAAATAATTATCATTTAAGAGTAAAAAATAATATCATTTTAACTTTTGAGCAGGTTATATATATACGTATGACAGTTTCAATTTAATTTGTAAAAAATTATTTCTAACCACTCGAAAGATAAAAATTATATAAAAATAATAATTATTTTTTATTTTTTATTTCTTAACCAAATTAATTTTTAATTTTTAATTTTTTTTTTCTAAAAATCAAGGCATACATAGCCCAAGAATCTTTTGATAAGTCATTTCTTACGTTGATAACGTTGATAACTTATTTAATTCTTTGTTAATTTTACAACATTTTTACAATCTGAAACCTGTTTGGTAGCCATTTCGTTTTCAGTTTTCAATTTATATTTACAACAATTTAAAAAATTGTCATAAAAACTTGTTTGATAATTTTTTTAGTTTATAAATGGCTGTCTCAGTTTGTAAATTTGAGAAAAAAACGTAACTTCAAAATATGAGTTTACGTTGGTTTTTAAACAAAAATTTTAAAATTTTACTAACAAATTTTTTTTTCAATAAATTTTTTTTTCAACTAATATTAACCGATGGGGCAATTGGTCATGCTATTTTAAACCTTAGGGAGGGAATTGTAATTTCTAAAATGTGAGGGGTGTCAATGTAATTTACCCAATGAAGGCAAAATTGGTATTTAAAAAAATTAAATCGCTGAATGGGGTATCTATAATGAAACTTTAAATCTCAGGGGAGGTGTAATTTCCAAAAGGTGAAGGGAGAAACTGTAATAAACCTAAACCTCAGGGGGTGTCAGTGTAATTTATCCAAAAAAAAAAAAGTATTACTAGAGACCCTTGATGATACGAAATTTTGGTAAATAATACATATTTTCTTTTGATTGTGCATGAACGAATGGGATGAAAATTTCAATTTTCACAAAGTAATTATTGATTAACCTCTTATAACGAATACATCACATGATTGAGTAACTTTTAAATTGATTTTTTTAAAAATTAGATCAATTAAACTTTACCTTTTTGATATTTGGTTACTTTCTCACTGTAACTATTAAAGTTTGTGACAGTCCCGTTACGTATAATATTTTACATTTAATTAATTCTTATTCTAATTTAATTGTGAAATTCTCAATAAAGTGAAATTGACGATTGAATTATTTTAATTTCAAATATCGGACATAAATTAAAATTAAACTCAAAGTGAACATAATTATTAGTAGAGAAGAGAAATTAATCAATGGGCCAAAGGTAAATAAAAGAAATTTGAGGGTGAAATCTATACTATATATTAAGCAAAAGGGGATTTTTAACCCCAAGGCCTGTGGGAGCTCCAATCTCTTAATCCTAATTTTCTAATTTTTTGATTTAAAAAGAAAAAAAAACCTCAGCATTTATTGACTTCTCCCAACCCAACCTCAGCATTTATTGACTTCTCCTAACCCACAATCCCTTTTGACTTCTCTCATAATTACTGCAACACCCTTTTCAATTTCTCTCATATACTATGGTTACACACAAAAATAAAAAATAAAAAGATAAGAATATAGCTATAGATCTCAAAAAGATATAATACCTAAATTTGAATTATGATTTAATAATATGATTATGTATTTTTTTTATGTATATCTATCAAAATTTTAAATCACTTAATGGGACAAATTAATCAATTTTCCAAAATTATTGATTTTTAATTTACAAAATAGATTAAAAAAAACTATTGACTGATTTATTTATTTAAGAACAAAAATATTTCATAATCTCTCCCTCCTAATCTCTCTCACAAATTTTCAAAAAAAAATATTAAAACTTGTATTCATTTTCTCTTCTCCAAAAAATCAGATAATATTTTCTATTAAAGTTGTAGATATCTACCTATATTTTATATATTATATTATAACATAACAAAAAAAAACTAAAAAACTAAAAAAAAAATCTTTAAAGTTTATCTAAATAAACTTTAAATCAATAAAACTCATATGTCTATCACATATCTAACTCACATTATAACTTACCTAAATAATAATAATAAAAAACAAATAGAAATCATAGATAAATTAAATTTTAAAAAAAAGATACCCACAACTCCATCTTAAATAAATTGAAAAAAAAAATACCCGAATAGAAACCACACAAAAATAAAAATAAAAATAAAAAGATATATCTATCTATCTATCTATATCTATACTATATATTAAGCAAAATAGAGTTTTTAACCTCCAAGACCTATGGGAGCTTCAATATCCCAATCTGAATTTTTAAAATTTTTTATTTAAAAAAAAATACTCAGTATTTATTGATTCGGTCAAAATCCCCTGATCAGTATTTATTAACTTTTTTCAATCCACATATCTTTCTACATGGCTGCAATTATTGATTTGGTCAAAATCTCCTGATCAGCATTTAAAATCCCCCTATACAAATAATTATAGATACAATTCGTGTATAGTTACTGCAATACCCTTTTCAACTTCTTCCATACATTATGGTTAGTGAGAAGAAAAAAATCTTAAAAAACATAATTTATATATTAAAAAAAATCTAAAACAAATATAAATATCTATAATTATCCTGTGCATAGCATGAGTGATAGACTAGTATATATTTATATATAATGCCTTGTCACCACCTTAGCATATGGGGTGGTGAATATGCACTTATAGCTTAGGGGTTGTTTGAAATGATCTAAATAAGTACAATTTTTATCTTTTTATAAAAAAATGTGCAAAAAAATAGAGAAATGATATGATAAAAAAAATAAAAAGATAAATTATTTTTAACTTTCCAAACTTAGCCTTAGTAAGGTCATCAAGTGGGATACGGGGAAGTGGACAACAATGCCACCTGTGGGACGGGTGGCCGAACTTGAAATTATCACTTGGCAAATGCTAATGAAGCCACACCAACTATAAATAAGTTGCCAATTGTTGGGCATAAAGAATGAAAACAAAAACTACGGTGCGGTGGACTGGTAGCAAAAAATTAATAGAAGGAAAATAAAAGTTAGTGGTCAATATTAAGGTAAGTCATATTATAACTTGAGTTATTATAATATATTTTGAGTTATTATAATTTGTTTTATGTAAATTGTGCTTTATAAATTATATTAATATTTTAATTATATTAATTATTTTCTGAACTCTATTTGCTTTAAATGAAACCTATGAATATGTTTGTTTAAATTTTAAAAATTATTTGATAATGATTTTGTAAATAATTATTTTCTGTAAGTACCATTACGGGAGTCTCATATCTTGGGAGACTTAAATAACCATTAGCCTCTGTTTGGTCACTTTGTGGTCCTCTGTTTGTCATGTATCCATTGACCTCTGTTCTGACTGTCATTTCAGTGACTTTTGTTCTGTTCTGTTCTGTACCGTAGTTATGGTTATTTATTTACATAATTTCTATATTTCAGTTTCTGTCACCAAAATAATTTTTTTATTCAAAATAAGTTGTGTTAATGTTTTAACTTAAATAACTATCCATAGTTATTTTGTGTCCCCTATAGTCTTGGCATAATATTTTTTACTCTGCTATATGTTTATAACTGTTAACCACTTTCAGGTGACGTGTCAAAACTAGTGCAAGGGGGAGACACAAGATACTTTGTAGTCATAATACAGCTCATGTATTACATTCGAATAGAAGCTCTAATGTACACTTTTTTGTTATACTTAAATGAAAATTTGGGTACCCTTTTATTTTACTCCGCTGCACTATTAATTTGATATGATTTTAGTTATTATCTTGTCGCGACACCGAACCTCCAGGTACTGGGTTTGGGTCGTGATAAAGTTTTTTTTTTCTCACTTTCATTATTTATATTTTAAGTTTTTTTTTTTTCTAATTTAGCCCGAAACTAATTTTTATTTAAAATTAGACAAAAAATGACACGTTAACAGTCACGTGATATAAAAATATTTTATTATATATAACTCATACCTCTTACACAAACTCAAATCCCAATATAATAATATATTTTTATACTATGTGACAGTATCGTGGCATTTTCTGTCTAATTTTGAATAAAAATTAACTTTAGGAGTAAATTGAGAAAAAGTTAAAAAATGAAGGTCCAAAATGAGAAAAATAAACTTTAAGAGTTAAAATGAGAAAATGGCTAAACATAAAGGAGATCTTATACATCTATTTAATATTGTAGTGTTATGCATGTTTCAATTCAATATAGTTTAAATTTTAAAAGTTTTAATTAATTAATTTTTTTGTAAGTTGGTCGGTTTTTTGACCTAGCCAATTAAGCTGAATCATTTTTTATTTGACTGATTTGTTGGTTTAACTGCAATTTTAATGTGTGTTTGGTTTGACTTTTTTTTAATTAAGTTTTTTGAAAACAGAGTTTTTTTATTTTTCGTATATTTTTTTTTTTGTTTTTAGTGAATATTTTTAAAATTTTAAGCATTTTTTTTAAAACTTTTTTAGAAAAGATGCATCTTACTTAGATATATCTAAAAAGAAAAAAATTTGTGAAAAATATTTTACAAAATTAATAAAGACATAAAAATACAAAAAATATATTGAATTCTCAATTATTATTTTTTTGGTATTTAATGTATGTTTAAAAGATTTTTTTTCACAAGAATTATACATTTTATGTGTATTTATGTTAGGTGTGTCTAAAAATTTAAAAAATTGCTTAAAATATTTTTTAAAAAAATCAGTAAAAAAAAAAAAACACGGAAACACAAGAAAGTAGAATATTTTAAAAAGTGTTTTTGAAAAACCAAAAACAAGCAAATTGAATAGTTTTATCAAAGGTTATGGCTTCTGTCCAGTCCGGGATCAGACTGGACCGTGCTATTGGGCCTGTGGGGGCTCACCACGGGTCCCGTTTTGATAATCTGAACCGTTCAATGTGTAGAACTCGTCGAGTACTATATGCCTGTAAAAAATCACGTTGATCAGACATCGATAGCTATATGATCAAATCAGTTTCGTATTAAAAAAATTGGACGGTGAACAAATTAACGGTTGACAAAAAACTGTTTTGATCACATAGCTATCGATATCCGATCAACGTGATTTTTTACAGGTATATAGTACTCGACGAGTTCTACACATTGAATGGTTTAGATTATCAAAATGGGACCCGTGGTGGGGCCCCATGGGCCCAACAGCACGGTCCAGTCCGATCCCAGACTGGACAGAAGCCATACCCTTTATCAAAATATATTGATTAGATTTCTTTGATTTGAAATAAACTAAAAATTGATCTGATTAAAGATTGAATGACTAAGATTGCTTGATTAGAAATAAACTAATCGTCCAAACAATTGTTAACTTTTATTTTATAATCTCACATTGGGAAATGAAGGGAAAATTGAATTGTTTCACTTATATAAAAGGAACTTTATACTCCCATTTAATATTATAGTGGTGCGCATAGTTCAATTCAAGACTGTTTAAATTTTTAAATTAAAATAACATTTAAATTTTTTAATTAATTAATTTTTGTATAAGTTGGTCGGTCTTTTGACCTAACCGATTAGGTTGAACCATTTCGATTTGATTGATTCACTGTTTTAATCGCGATATTAGCGGTTTTATCAGGATATATTGATTAGATTTGTTTGATTCAACAAAACTAAATATTGACTTAATTAAAGATTAAATGACTGATATTGTTTGATTCGAAATAAACTTTCTACCTAAACAATTGTTAATTTTTATTTTACACAATCTCACATCGGAAAAAGAAGAAAAAAATAAATTGTTTCACTTATAAAAAGTAAACTTATGCTCTGATTTAATATTATAATATTGTGCTTGGTTCGATTGAAAAGAGTTTAAATTTTAAAATAAAATAAATTTATAAATTTTCGCGTACATTAGTTGGCCTTTTGACCGATTTGAACGATTTTATTAAAAAATATATATTGTTTTATTTCTAAAAGGTATGTTAAGTTTTATGATAAATTTTAACATATAATAAATTAAAACTAAAAAATTTATAAATGAAATTTATTTTTATTTTATCATAAATATATATATATTTTTAATTTATTCTATTTTTTTTCATTTTTATCAATTAAATTATGACATATATTTCTTATTGTGAACTTAGAATATACAATTAATGATATAACAATTGCAATATATATATATATATATATATATATATATATATATATTCTAATAAAATGTTTAAAATTTAGTCCATTCTAAACTATTTTTCTATACTCTTTGAATAAATTTTAAGTTATTATTTAATTTTAAAATTATTTTTAATTATTTATTTAGTATGCGCGTTGAACGAGTTTATATACTAGTAATTAAAGAAAAAAATGACATAATTTAAGGATGTGTATAGTAAAATTTTTCCAAAATAAAATACTCTGGACTAATCGTTTGAGTGTCTTTGTAATATATATCTATACTATTATTAAAAGCCAACAGGAATTTTGGTGTCCTGAAGCCTTGCCTAGAATTTTTTTCCCATTCTTCCTAAAATGACCATAACTTTTTAAATAATTATATTATTTTTGCACTAATATCAATTTATACTTATGGGTAACATGATAAATGCAAACCCATCAACTCCACTACCCACGTTTTGAAACTGCACAACAGTTATAAATTGAATACTAGAGAGAGAACAAGACCATTTGATTTGCTTCAGAAATGAATGGTTGAATGGAGTGTCAATAACAGATTCAGAAAATGGGTGAAAGTAGAAGAAAACGTGGGCAAGGGGATCCTGGGTGGTTATTTGTTCCTCATGCTACTGATTCTCATGGGAAGAATGAAGAGACTTCCTCTGATATGTTGAAGAACACTCCGTCAAACATACGGAGATGGTGGATGAGATCGAGCAATGTGAGGGTCGCCCCAAGTATCTCGCAGAAACTACAAGTCCGTTTGATGGCGGTGATGTTCGTTGGTATTTTTGCAAGCTTCCCTTGGCAAACAATGGTGCGAATAATTTACTCTACTTTTAGACCTCAATTTAATCATCAAACATTATGAATGTTAATCATCAATTAGCATAAAATATAATATTAAAAATATTTGTATTCATGTATAAAATGTTTCATAACCGCTGATCAAGCCAAAGGCTCAAGTAATAGAATTGTAACTATTCCTATGTTTGAATTGGAGAATTTGAGAAGAGATTTGAAAAAAAAAATTAAAAAAATAAGGTAAAATGAAAATAAAATATATCTATATATACGTGTTATAAGAGTCGAGTTTGTATTTTCCTATTTTATGTATTTTTATGTTTTTATATTCATTTTTTTATAAAAAAAATTATATTCAATTTTTTTTGGTTCCTATTTCACCTTTTTAAGCTTCTGTTTGTTTTTTATATATAAATTCTATTTTTTTATTCTCGGTTTGTTTGTTGATGTAGCCTTTTTTTTGGTGTCCAGTCCTAAAAAAAAAATAGTTTTTTTTTGGGGGGGGTTTTGCTATGGTTATTTTTATTTTATTTTTTGGTATAAATTTCTTTGATCATAAGTGTTTTGGCAGTCTTAAGTTTGTATTTTTCTATTTTGTGTGTACTAATTTAATTATACTTTTTATTTTCTTCATTAAAAAATAAAATAAGATGAAAACTTTCATTATATTATCAAGTTCCTTAGGAAAAAAAATGACTATTATTTTACTTCGTTTATATTAAGAAGAAATTCAATGTAATTGTTTATATTTCTGTGTGTATACCAAATCTATTTGATTATAAATATTCTAAGAACCTTGGATTTATAATTTTTAAAAAGAATACTTTTTTTAAGAATTATTATTTTATTTTGTTTATATCAAAATTGTAAGTATTCTCTATTTATTTTTTTAATAAATTTATGATGTATAATAATTTTTTTTTATAAATAATATTGTTTCAATTTGCACACACATCGTGTGTGCCCGACCGCTAGTACATATATATTTATTTATATAATATTACTTCATTTGAAAAAAATATAAATCAATGATTTAATCAACGACAAATTATTTAAATTGCAGACCAACCAGAGATACAAAAAAAAAAAAAAAAACAGAAACAACTCACTCACATCAGAGATCCACTTGCGATCACGCAGTTATTCCTTGTAAGTTAGATGCCGTGGAACTGACGTGGATGCCTCTATTCCATACCATATATTTTGGGAACAACAATGATTCATCCCATTAAAAACATCACCACTAATAGCACTAATGCATTAAAAAAGTAAAAAAAAAAAAAAATACAACTCCAAGACCAAAACATCACATCATTAATGGCGGGACCCACTACCACCTAATTAGTGGGAGCACTAATTAGTGCTCCCAAGCATTATTCATTTTGGGAAATAGCATTTAGTAGTGTTTTGAAAAAATTATTATAAAAAAATTTAAAATTTTAATTCTTAATATTTATAAAATTTACCACTTATATAACTATTTTTTAGAATTTATACTGAATTAAAATTTGACAGAATTACAATACAATGGAACAGAATGTAAATTACAAAAATATATGAAATGCAAATGAATCTATGATAAGATACAAATAAAATATTTTAGGGTGTACCTATTCCATATTTGTGTAAAAAAAAAAAAAATACAAAAAATTATATCACAGTGAGATGTAATTCTCCCTTAAAATTTAGAGTCCGGATCCTCGGCCGCCATTCTCAGCAGCCCTTCCCTACAGCCCTCAAAACGACGTCGTTTTGGGGGCAATTTTCGAAAAAAAAAAAAAAAACATACACACAAAACCAGAACAGAACCGAAATCTGAAACACCCAAATCCATTTTTCCCCCCTCTTTCATACCCTTCAGATCTTCGTTTTCATGTGAATCTGCCATCACCAATCAGTGAATCTGCCATCACCAATCTTTTTTTTTTTTTTTTGATCTGGAGATGATGAAGATCTGTGTTGTTGTTGATGAAGATGTTGATATTGATGAAGATGGGGAATTAGGACAGATCCAGAGAGGAAGAGAAGAGGAAGAGAGAAGAGGAAGCTCTGTGTTGTTGTTGATGAAGATGTTGATATTGATGAAGATGGGGAAGATGATGATGATGTTGAAGATGATGAAGATGATGATGATGTTTTCTCTGCAGATCCACGCTAAATTTGTTGATGAAGATGATATATATATATATATATATCTTTATATCTATAAAAATTTACAATACATATATATATAAGGTTGAAAAATTTTATAGAAAAATTTCTCAACATACATAATTCTACCTAACTTTTTCTAGATTAGAGGCTGGGTTCAAAGGTTGAAAAAAAAAAAAAAAAACTACTTTACATACTCATAAAGCTCCTCTCTGTGTCATCAATGGGGAACCACAACGGTTGTTTCTTGAGGAGAAAAAAGATGATGAAGAGAAAAAAGAAAAAAATTGTTGATGAAAAATCTGTAGAAAAAAGAAAAAAAAAATTGTTGATGTTGATCTGGATTGAAGATGAAGGAAAAAAAATTCTGTTGATGAACCCAGTCAGATTAATTGCTTAAAATATGAAGGAAATGTAATGAAATAAATATTGTTAATTTAAGAATAAATGAAGGAAGGTGGACCAGATCTTCTTCTGCGGCATTGCATTACATTATGTCTTCTCTCTCTGTGTATTCTGCATTTTTCTTCTTCTTCTTCTTCTCTTCTTTTTTCTTCTTCTTCTTCAGCTTCAGAAATGGCGAAAAAAAAAAGACACCAAAACGATGAGAAGAATGCAATTTAATTTGCAAGATAAGGGTTTGTTGGAAGTTACAGGTTTCGATTCTTCGGAAACAAAGTGGAAGAAGGGAATCAGTTGCGCAAGCAATGAACCCATTTTTGCTTTTTTTTTTTTTTTTTTTTTTTTTTTTTTTTTTTTCTAAAATTTGCCCCCAAAACGACGTCGTTTTGGGGGCTGCAGGGAAGGGCTGCTGAGAATGGCGGCCGAGGATCCGGACTCTAAAATTTATCCTATATCTGTTTTTCAATATGGACCCCATGGATGGATAAGAATGACTAGTGGACAAAGGCCCTTCTTCACACCAATTCAATCATCAAGCCTGTATTTATATTTATTGAAATTGATAAACATCAACTACCAAGGCTATATTTATTGAAATTGATAAACATCAACCACCAATTCAATCATCACCGTTCAATTCAATCATCAACCACCAAGTCTATATATGAAAGTCAAAAAGGCCATTGTACAGAAAGTAAAAACGAGAGCATCTCTCTCTAGTCTCTTCCCTTAGGGTTTCCAGCCAGCAGCGCCGTTTGGGAGGGGGAGGGGGCTTCGGCCTCCGACCATCCCTCTCCTCTCTTCCCTCTTTCTCTTTTCCTTTTTGTTCTATGCTCAATAATCCTTGGGAGATCTCTCTTCCTAACCTTTTCCTCTTTGTGGGGATTTTTTCCCCTTTGGTGGAAGTTTGCTGGGTTGCTCCTCCTCCCACCGGTGCCGGATCTGCCATGCGCTTCTTCTCCGCTGCTCACCGTCTCTGCATCAACTTCCCACAGCCAAATCTGCTCTGGATCTGATTGCCTCTCTCGATCTAGCAGTTCCTCCGGGTTTGAGGTTGTACGCTCCAGTTTTTTTTGTTTTTTTTGGTTTGTGAGTGCTATATGGAATCTATCGATGCTATTCTACGGCTTATCCACTCTGTGGTGTAATCTATGACCTATCTTAGACATGCTCTATAGCCGATCTTTTGGCCTCTGATTGCAGTACGAGCACGAGCACTTGATGTGCGTTTGAGATTTTCATAGTTGTATACCTGTGTGTTTATTTGATCTGATTTTTCTTTACTTGGTGTAAGCTAATCTTTGGATGGTTTCCTTTTGTAAGTGTCGTTTAGCTTGAGTAATGGACATTTCTTTCTGATAAAAAAAAAAAAAAAACCACCAAGTCTATATTTATTGAAATTGATAAACATCAACCACCAATTCAATCATCACCCTTCAATTCAATCATCAACCACCTAGTCTCTTTCCAAAATTTTAATTTGATTCAAAATTAAAAAACTAGGAGAATTACATAAAATTGATAATATTTGAGACAAACAAATGTGATAGCTCTCAAATTTGTTTTCCTTAACCTTTCTAAAAAAAAACCTTTGTAACGTTTGGCTGCGTTTTAGAATTGTGATTCCAATTATGTTTTGAAATTGTGATTTTAATAAAAAAAAAATTAATTTTTTTTTTCAAAACTTAATTCAAAAATTATTTTTAAAACACATAACCAAACACACAATTCAAAACTCAAAATCAAACTCTTTCTAAAACTCTATTTAAAATATATAAAAAAAAATAAATTCAAAAGTGTGGAGTCATATTATGAGTTATGAGCTTTGGAGTTGAATTTTGAAATAAAAAATTATTTGGTTCTGAATTTTGAAAAGAGTTTTGAGTTGCATTTTAAAATTTTTTGGATTTTTTTTATAAATATTTTCAAATTTTCTTAATTTTATTTTTGTAGGGTAAATATTTTATATTTTAAATATTTATTTATTTATTTTAATGTGCACTATATTTCATATATTTATGTGTTGTATTTTTTTTAAATATATAATTTTTATTTTAAATATTGTTTATTTTTATTTTAAATATTTTATTTTGCTTTATTTTATAAATATATTTTTAAATATTTTTGTTTGGTTCCATTCTTGAATCATGATTCCACTCTTATATTCCAACTCTCTGTTTGATTATAATTTTCAAAATATGATTCCAAATCACATTTTAAAACATATTTGAAACAAAAATGCTAGAGGCCCCAAAAATTCTACCAAAAGTTTTACCAAATGTCTCACATGAGTGTGGGACCCACATGGGACCCACATTGTGTGGGTCCCACACCCATGTGAGACATTTGGTAAAACTTTTGGTAGAATATTTGGGTCTCTAGCTATTTGAAAACATGTTTGGTAATCAAAGAGTTTTTGAATTTTTGTGTCTACCCTATCATCAGCCCGGTCATCCTCTCGAACCTCTGGCAGGTTGACTGGCACAGTAATTTTTTTTTTGCCACCTACTATTTGGAAAAAAAAATTATATTTGTTTTTTGATATTTTTTAAATATAGAAATTATTTTTTTAAACTAAAATGATAAATTATTTGGCCATTTATTGAAATTAACAAAAAAATTAAATGAAAATTAATTTGTAACAATAATATTTAAAAAATAAAAAAACATTTTTAAACAAAACAATTAAAAAAAATTCCAATGAAATTTACAATAAAAGTAATTCTAAAGCACTAGCTGAATATATTTTTTTAACAAAAATAATATATATACTTTTTAATATTTCAAATAAAAATATTTTTTTGAAATTTTTTGAATTTTTTAAGTAATTTTTTTTTCAATAAATTTTTTTTTAAATTGAATTTTAAAAAGAGTTTAGTTATGAGTTTTGAATAGAATTTTTAATAGAGTTTTAAGTTATGTGTTTGGTTATAAGTTATAAGTTTTTGAATTAAATTTTGAAAATTCTTTTCAAAACTCATAACTAAACAATTTTTCTCATTTCAAAAATGCAAAACTCAATTTAAAACTCATAACCAAACAAATTTTCTCTTTTCAACTCATGATTCAACAACTCACAAACTCAAAATGTAACTTCATTCTTAAATCATGATTCTAAACCTAAACCAAACGCTACCTTTGTTGGAACAATCTGGTCTATATAGACCCGAACAGGTGTGAAAAACAAACTAAACAAGTGGGTTTATTTTAATGAACAGGTACTGTTTGAATTTCAATAGATCTGCCGGACAGTTTGATCTGTTTGAACTGTATAGATTCAAATTTGTGCAACTGCAGCAATTTCTGGCAGTTTTAAAACTGTAAAACAGTTTGAATCTGTTTAGGAATTTCAGACTGAAGGTGGCAAATTTTGGACATAAAATTAAATTCAATTTTGGCACAAAATTGGAATTTAATTTCATTAAGAATTTTTTGGAAAAATTCAAATAAATTTTGTCCAAAAAATTAATATTAGAACTGACCCAACCCACACCTGTGCCCGGCACGGCTCAGCCGGTTGGATAATGGTGGCGTGCGTTTGGTGGTTTGGACTAAGGTTCACTTTATCATAACTCCTCCCTTCTACAAACTTGGGGTGCCCCTTGGGGCCTAACCCAGGTGTTGCTTACACACATAAGTTCTCTTAAGTTTCCAATGTGGGATAACCATTTTAAGGAAACCCACATTTTACTTCTTTAAATGTCCATTACACGAACCTGAAAATGACGTCAAGTTCCCATTCACTCATAAATGATTTTGACGAACCGTCTTCACTGTGTGACTTGCCATGCGGCAAGGAACAAGTCACCTCTTCGCACCAACCCCAAAAGACGTTTGGGGCCCACTCCATTTTAGGCTAGAAGTTGCCCTAAAATAAGCTTATAAAAACCAAATTTTCCAACAATCCCCCACATGAATGGAAGTTGACGGAGAGAAAATGTAACAACATGATCTAATTATAGAGAGTACAGAAATTGAAAATATTCTGCAAAGAATAGGTAGTTTTTGGCTTTGAACCTTCCCTTGTAAGACACTATCGGATTTTCTAGCTAACCAATGAACATGATGTCGTGAACTATTTAGCCGTTTGAGTAAACCAAGACAATAGAACTCATAAAGCATATTACCAGACACAGTTTAGTTCTCACTATTGTGTTCATTTTGGCACTGAACAACCTGGTCTTTCATGAGTGTTCTAGAGAATTGTAGCCCTTTACAAATCACATAGAACCGACCCAGTTCACACTCATATAGGTGACCCTTATTTTGAGTTTTTAAAAAACTCCTCTTGAAAGATACCCCTCTAGTTTTTTTCAAGATATAAGTGATCATTAAAAGCATAACTTACCCTAAGTCCCCTGTATACAATACATGTTTGCAGATATCACTCTTATCATAGGAATGGATAGGAGATTGACTCCTTTAGTGATTTCTGGCGAACTACACATAACTTAGTTGTCCCTTTAAACTTACTTCTTGGGATCTCCAGTCATCTAAGTAGGGTTACCATTATGATGACTCTGATATAATAGGCTTTAATCACATTCCCCTCGATGAACTTTCCCTCATTTGCTTTTTGGTTAAAATTTTTTGTTTAGTGGATCCATTATATTATCCTTCGACAATATTCACAACTAAAAGCAAATGTCCTACGGTGTTAAGTCTTTGATTGTATCGAGACTTATCGTTACTCTATGTCACTCCCATTTTCAAATGTAAATAATAAACATAGAGTAGTTCCTTAGGAGTTAATGAAACCACTTTTGCTTCTACTCCAACTTTGTTCTATAGAAAGAATTGAGATTTTTTGTGAACCTATTATCGTAACCGTTACTTTGATAAAAGCTTCCAAGCACCCCCACATTTTAAGCATTCTAAGAAACTTAATTTCTCTTGCTGGTGTATAATTTCACAAAAATATTAATACACCCCCACAATTCCGAGGTAAACCAGAATATATTAATTGGTGTGCTTGAACTAAATAACAAGATGTAAATTGCTTTGTGAATATAATCAAAATACTAATTTGTCTAAAATACAATTAGACTTCATAAATTTCTTTTGCAGTACAAAGGAAAAATGGCTAATATTGGTTGTGACCACAACACTATCAAAAAACGTTTCTTTAGCCATGCATTAATTCTTTTTGGTTAACTGCAACCCTTAATACCAATCTCAACATGGAATAAAAATATCACTGTATAACGACATTTACATCTTATTTGTCATATCTAGTATTGGTATCTACGTCGACAATTACCAAAGCGTCTTGCACCCATGAAATATTTTAACTTCATATAATATTTCATTACGGAGTTATCAGTCACCACACCAATACTTGTTTGAGCATTAGCTTCTGTAACTATCAATTCTAAATTATAAAACAAAATTAGAATTAGAATTTTATACTACACATAAAATCACACCACAAACACAGAATTTTAAATTCTGTAAAATAAAAGAAACAAGAATTGTAACTTTTATTTTCAATTAATTTGGAAATAAAATAAAATTTTATTTAACCAAATTAATTCCACCCAGAAAAATAAATTTCCGTAACACTTCAAAAATTAAAATACTAAAAAAATTTTTTAATTAATGAACACTCATAAATTATTTATGAAACCAAAATTAATTTCTGACAAACTTCACAAATAAGTATTCTGAATTATTAATGACACCAGTATATTACTACTAGTTGTCAAAGAAAATAGACAGTATATTACTACTATCTATCAAACTGTATATTACTACTATTTATTTTTCCAACCAGAATATTATTTTGTAAAACCACAGAAAATAATTTCTGTAAGAAGAAGAAAAGAAGAAAGGAAACAAACAAAAAATTATGTAAACAGAATAATTCGAATCTGTCTTAAGATTGTTGGAGCAATTTGGTATATATAGACCCAAACAGGTGTGAAAAACAAACTGAACATGTGGGTTTTTTTGAATGAACAGGTACTGTTTGAATTTCAACAGATCTGCTGGATAGTTTGATCTATTTGAACTGTACAAATTCAAATCTATGTAACTGCAGCAGTTTCTGCAGTTTTAAAACTGTAAAACAGTTTGAATCTGTTTAGGAATTTTGGACTGAAGGTGGTAAAATTTGGACAGAAAATTAAATTCAATTTTGGCACAAAATTGGAATTTAATTTCATTAAGAATTTTCTGAAAAAATTCAAATAAATTTTGACTAAAAAATTAATATTAGAACCGACCCACAACCCAACCTGGCATGGCGGCGGCGGCGGCGGCGGCGCGCGGATGTGTGTGGTGGTTTGGGCTAAGGTTCACTTTGTCATAACTATTCCCTTCTACAAACTTGGGATGCCCTGTCACAACCTAAACCCGCCCCTAAGGGTTTAGCATCGTAACCGGCCAGTAATCCGTGATTACCAAAGGCCTGCTTAACAGTAATAACAGTAGTAAAGTATAAAAGGGGCTGGCAGAAGCCAAACAGTAAATAAAAGATGTCCAATGAGCTGTGAAAATCTGAATGGAAAAAGACTTTTATGGACAAAACCACATTTAACCATATACATATACACATGTCAGATACACATAGCATATCGGTTAGGGACCTAATCCCTTTACCATAACTATACAATCAAGTCTTAAACATTCGATACACAACAAAGACAAAAGGGTGGATCTGAGACACCCCAAAAATAGCCTTGGCTCGAGTAGACTCGGAACATCGAAGTGAGGCACAACGGTTGGCTGGACAAAACATAAGCTTCACTTGACACTTCTAACTTCGGTCCGGTGCCTGGCCACCTACATATATATATAAACTGTGAGCTAAAGCCCAGTGAATAACAACTGTGTGAAGGGGTTGAGAATGAATGTTCTTTCAGTAATTAAAACAGTCATTTGTATCAGTAAATCAGTTATTCAATCAGTGACTCATATTTCATGCCATGTCAGTCAATTAGAAATCATAGCAGTCATACGTGGTACATCTAATGGCAGAACAGTATAGTAGGTCTTAATAGACCGAACAGTCAGTTGATGGCCATTGAAATAGTAAACGGTATTGGTTCCAATATTGGAACTAATAGAGATTTTTGTAACAATAGCAATAACAGTAAGTTGCTATGGATGCCACGAGTACAGTTCATAAAATAGGACAAACATTCATTCAGTAAACAATGTCACTTCAGAAAGTAGTACAGTCGATCGTTCAGAAAATAATTATGATTGAACATATCTTTACAACATTGTTACTCACAGATTACTAGGCTGTAAGCAGGCTAATCAGCGTCCTCGGGTGCCAACCCTACAGAGTTGCAGAACGAACACACACTAAATTACACACTCGTGATTAATAACTTAGCCCCTATATTGACTTGGTGTGGTTCTATAACATTATTCTCATTAAGATGCCTTAAACATGGCCTAGGAATGCCTAGGATGGAATGAGGATGCAAAAATGTACTTAACAACATTTTCCAAAACTTGCTGAAAACAGGGGTCTCGCTCGAGCGTGGCTTTCTTCGCTCGAGCGAGCTTATCGAAACAGAGAGGTCGCTCGAGCGTAGACTCCCTCGCTTGTGCGGTCTGCAAAAATGTGAAAAGTACTGGTTGCTGAAATTCTCCGCTCGATGCTCGCTCGAGCGTGAGACACAGTTCCTCGCTCGAGCGTAGGTCTCGTCGCTCGAGCGTGCGTCTGCACACGCAAAAACCTGAGAGCTTGCAATTTATGCTCGAGCCAGCATTCCGTCGCTTGAGCGGAACTCTGAAAACAAAGGTGGTCGCTCGAGCGTGGAATCCTTCACTTGAGTGTGGAAGCCAAAATCTGGGTTTTCCAGATTTGTTCCCAAAGCTTAAACCAAGAATCAAACATGCCAAAGCTCATCCTTTTGGGCCAATTTTCTGGAAAACACTTAGAAACTCATAAGACAACATGTTTTGAAGATCATTTCATAAAATCAAAGCCCAAAAGTGTGCCAATTGAACACAATTTCAATGAAACATTCATGAACAATACAAGAACATAATATGCATGAGTTCTTATGAACTCTAATGCTCTAAAGCATGACCAAATGCAAGATTGAACTAAAAAACATGGTGAATTCTTTGATCACAACTAAAATGTGAACATGCATATGTGAATCCCAGGAAGACAACCTCAAAATTTCCTTGATATGATCATGCATGTATGAATGGACTCTCAAATCAACACTTGAAGCTAATTCTTGATTCTAATCACCAATTTTTCCATGAACCATGCATGAAACAACTTAAATTTATAATTGAGGGAATGAATTTCCTACCTTAAGTCTTGAATTCCAAGTGTAGAAGCCTAATCTCTCAAGTCTTCTTCAATTTCTTCTAAGTTTCAAGCCAATCTCTTGTTGAATCAATTTTTCTTCCAATTCTCTTTCTCTCACGTTTTTGTCAAGAAGATGGATGAAGAGTGGTGTGCCAAACATATATGAATCAAGACTAAAATAAATGGTCTTGTAAGGCCCACTAATGGCAAACATGTAATTAACCTAGATTCAATTAATTTAGCATTGTTTATTCTAATTTAATCATTCCAAATCAAATTTTAATTAAACCTACCATAAAATTCTATAAATCCTAATTAACATATAACACTAATCAATTTCTGAATCGGTCGCCGGTAAGGCTTTCAATTCGCAATTCGAAATTAAAACACGAACAGATCATTCAGTAACAAACAGATAGAAATGCATTTAAAATAACATACTCACGTAATCAATTTAGGATTTCATCTTAATCAATTACTTATCATTCTTAATCACAATTTAACACTAATTAGAGGTGAGGGTTGTCACAGTCTTTCTCCCTTAAAAGAGTTTGGTCCTCCAAACTCGGATTACCTTCATTTCAGAATAACACTAGGTCTAGGCGGAACAATTCAGGATATCTTTTCATCATATCGTCTTTCCTCTCCCAAGTGGCATAAAAGCCACCATGGTTTTGCCAATCCATCTTCACTAACAGGATTTCCTTATTTCTCAACTTCTTGATTCGTCGGTTTATAATCTGAATAGGCCGTTCTTTATAAGTCTAATCATCACTCAATACCACACGGGTAGGCTCAATAACATGGAAAGGATCCCGAAGATAATCCCTCAACATTGAAATATGGAAGACATTATGCATATGCTCCATTTTAGGAGGAAGCGCTACTTGGTACGCCACCTAATTGATCTTTTCAATGATTTCATACGACCCAACATATCTCGGTGCTAGCTTACCCAACATATCTCGGCGGACATCCGTATAACTTTTCTATCGGCTTTGTGCGGTTTTCAACCTTTGTTGAATCAGTTTCACCTTTTTCTGTGGTCTCATGTACAATCTCGGGCCCAAGTAAAGGCCCATCTCTAACCTCTGCCCAACAAATTGGAGAACGACATTTTCTGCCATATAAAGCCTCGAAAGGCGCTATACCAATGCTCAAGTGAAAACTGTTGTTGTAGGCGAATTCGGCTAAAGGTAAATGACTTTCCCAATTTCCTTGGAAATCAAGAACACACATACGCAGTAAGTCTTCCAGAGTCTAGATTGTTCTCTCTGACTGTCCATCTGTCTGAGGATGATATGCACTACTCAATCTCAATTCGGTACCCAATGTCGTTTGTAGACTTTGCCAAAATCTCGATGTAAACTTCGTGTCCCTATCAGAAACAATGGACACAGTCACTTCATGCAATCTAACAATCTCATCAATATAAATTGTAGCCAATTTGTCCGCATTATAAATTGTCTTGACAGGTAAGAAGTGAGCAGATTTAGTCAATCAATCAACAATAACCCAAATTGAGTCCATACCTCTACTGGGGCGAGGCAATCCAACAATGAAATCCATAGTAATATGTTCTCATTTCCACTCCGGTATTGGGAAGGGCTAAAGTAAACTTGCGGGTCGTTGATGCTCAGCTTTGACTTGTTGGCAATGTAGGCATTTCGACACAAACTCGGCAATTTCTTTCTTCATTCCTGGCCACCAGAAATTAAGCTTCAGATCTTGGTACATTTTTGTATTTCCTGGATGGATAAAAAGTTTTGAATTACGGCCTTTCTGCAAAACTCGCCTTTTCAATTCAGGATCACTTGGTACACACATCCTCCCTTGAAATTTCAACACATTGTTTTCAAATTTAAAGTCCGGCCTTGGTTTGGATTCCCGTTCATCAATGATCTTTTTCAGAAATTCATCTTGTTGTTGCTTCTCTTTAATCTCCTCAATAAGTGCCAGTTGAGCAGAAATAGCAGCTAATGTCCTACCTTGTTCATGCAAAACAATTTCAACCTCAAATTTTTCAAGATCACATAGCAGTTCTTTCTGTCCAGTGAGTAAATAGACCAAATTCCCAATTGATTTGTGACTAAGTGCATCAGCAACGGTGTTAGCTTTCCCCGGACGATACAAAATTTGTAAGTCATAGTCTTTTATCAGTTTTAACCATCTCCGATGTCTCATGTTTAACTCTTTCTGTGTAAAGAAATATTTCAAACTCTTGTGGTCGGTGTACACCTCACATGTTGCCCCATATAAGTAGTGGCGCCAAATTTTCAATGCGAATACCACTGCGGCAAGTTCCAAGTCATGAGTTGGGTAATTCTTTTCATGTGGCCTCAATTGTCGGGAAGCATACGTAATAACTTTACCATTCTGCATTAACACACATCCCAAACCCTTATAAGAAGCATCACTAAAAATAGTAAATCCATTCATACCTGAGGGTAGAGTGAGAATCGGTGCAGTCACAAGTCGAGTCTTCAATTCTTGGAAAGCTAATTCTCTCTGATCGGTCCAGTCAAATGATGTTTCCTTTCGAGTCAACTGAGTCATTGGTAGAGCAATTTTGGAAAAAAATTTCACAAACCTTTTGTAGTACCCGGCTAAACCCAAGAAACTCCGAACTTCAGTAACATTAGTCGGTCGAGGCCAATTCACCACTACTTCAATCTTCTGTGGGTCAACTGAAATTCCATTCTTACTAATCACATGCCCCAAAAACATGACGTTATCAAGCCACAATTCACACTTTGTTAGTTTTGCATACAGTTTTTGTTCTCTTAAGATCCGTAAAGCAACTCTCAAATGATGTTCACGTTCTTCCTTACTCTTGGAATAAATCAAAATGTCATCTATAGAAACAACCAAAAATTCATCGAGGAATGGTTTGAAAATTCTGTTCATAAGATCCATAAATGCAGCAGGCGCTAGTAACTCCGAAAGGCATAACAAGAAATTCATAATGTCCGTACCTCGTTCGGAAGGCAGTCTTTTCAATGTCTTCTGCTTTGACTTTCAATTGATGATATTCGGATCTAAGGTCAATTTTGGAAAAGACCTGAGCGCCTTGTAATTGGTCAAATAAATCATCAATGCGACGCAATGGGCACTTGTTTTTCACTATCACCTTGTTCAATTCACGGTAGTGTAGACACCCCATTTTTGACCGACCTTAAGACTCATACGTCATCGATTGAGCGCTTGGTGATGACACATGTTGTGCTCGTTTTGAGGTTACAGAGTCTCGGCTGAGAGCCTTGCCTCCGGACCTCGGGACTCTTTTGTGCTTTGCCTCGGTTTGCAAACCAGGTTCTGTATTCTCTTCCCGAAGGGAGGGAGAGGTCTCGTAGACCATCTCTTAGTGGCCGTAGGCTACTTTTCATGGTCGTAGACCACTGTTCCCGTTTGGAGACCAGTTTCCGATTTTCGGAGCCATCGGCCGTGCGTCTTGGTTCGGGACCACTTAACTTTCTCCGTTTGGCACGATTTTTGGAGAGCTTAAACATTTTGAACCTTCGTTTTAGCTTCTTGAGGAAGCTTGAACCTTTTGAACCCTTATTTTAGCTTCTTGAGGAAGCTTGAACATTTTGAACCTTCGTTTTAACTTCTTGAGGAAGCTTGAACCTTTTGAACCCTTGTTTTAGCTTCTTGAGGAAGCTTGAACATTTTGAACCTTCGTTTTAGCTTCTTGAGGAAGCTTGAACCTTTTGAATCCTTGTTTTAGCTTCTTGAGAAAGCTTGAACCTTTTGAACCTTCGTTTTAGCTTCTTAAGGAAGCTTGAATCTTTTGAACTCTTGTTTTAGCTTCTTGAGGAAGCTTGAACCTTTTGAACCTTCATTTTAGCTTCTTGAGGAAGTTTGAGCCTCTTGAACCTTTGCTCTAGCTTCTTCAAGAAGCTTGAACCTTTTGCTCTAACTTCTCCAAGAAGCTTGAACCCTCTTGTTTCTCTATAAGAGAGGGCCTCCCTCTCCTTTAGAGAGGTTGAAAAAAATTTATCCAAGGAAAAGTACATATATCTCTCTATATCTCTACACTCTAGGCTTAGAAAAGGTGTTTGTTCTTGGCCTTTAACACCACACCTCATAGCCACACACCTCTACCATTGATCTAAGGTTCTTGGAGGGTCTTGAGAGGTCTCAAAGAGCTAGTTTTTGGTCCAAGAAGCTGCTGGTTTTGCTGAAGTTACAAGGGTAACACACTATTCCCCATTTTAAGCTTTATTTTGCTCCATCTTTTAGCCATACTTGCAAGCATATTTGAGCTTTGGTGTAAACTGGAAAAAGTCTTGTTTTGAGGCCCTTAACATGTTTGTTTAAGATCATTTTTCTGTTGGGGGTCATCTACCCCCTTGCATGCTTCATTTTACCTTGTTTTGAGCCATGCCTTAGAGCATTTGTGTTGGCCTTTTAGCCACTGAAATCCAATGGATTTTCAGTGGCTAGCATGCTGTTTTGAGTACCAAAATCAGAGAGGGGTGACCTTCTCTCTCCTTATTTTGTTTTCTAGCATTTTTGGCCTTACAAAGGAGCCCTTATTTGCATGCTTCCAAGCCATGTTTCAGGCCATTTTTGATGAGTTTTAGGACCTGCATAGGCTCTGTCCAGAGCTTGTTTTGCCATATTGGATGTCCATCTTGCATGTGTAGAATAACCCTCTTCATAGCATATCAAATGAGCATCTTATTCTTGTATGCATTAACCATGTTTCAGTGGGTTTTTGGGCTTTATTTGGCATGGCATACCTCTAACTTTTGCTGGTTTAGTGGCCTCTTGATTGCCTCACATGCTTGTAGTGCAAATCCTCTTTACTAGCTTACATTGCATGCTATTTTGGCCCTTGATTCTAGCATATTTTGGCCATGTTCTAAACTGATTTTATTCATGATTTGGGCTGCCTTAGCTCTGTTTTGAGGTCTCATGGTCGAATGATGCTTGCCATGCATGCTTGTAGTATAATACCCTTGCCTAGCTTTGAGTTTTGAAGCCTCTTGCATGCTTAACTTGAGTTGTTTTCATGTTTTGGCATCATTAAACATGTCATTTCACAGCTTATACTTGTGCCATATTCCCATGTTTTTCACTCTTTAAATGTGTTTGAGAGTTATGCATGAATATCTCATTTTTGGACCATTGCATGAGCTTCATTTCCATGCTTTGCGAGCCATCATTTTAGTCCATATTTGCTACTATTCTGGCCTGTATAGGGACTGTTTGGGGCTGGTTTGGCCATTTGAGTATTGCTTCGCATGCTTATAGTGTAATCCACTTCACTAGTTTCAGTATTTGGGCTATCTAGCATGCATTGTGTGAGGTGTTTGCATGATTCGGGACCATCTTGCATGTCATTTCAGAGCTAGAAAATATGTGATTGTATGCCATATTTCATGCTTACCATGCTTTGGTGGAGTTGCACTTTGTGCCTTAGGTTTGGTCCCTTGCATTTGTGCATGTTTGCATGTGTGTTGTTGCTTCATTTTCATCATGTATGGCCACTGATTTGAGTGTGGCTGAGGCCCATTCATTTTCGTTTAAGTCCATCTTGCATTATGTATGCCATATCCATGATTGTCGCATGCTTGATCATCGCATTGTGT
Source organism: Camellia sinensis (assembly GCF_055761805.1). Taxonomy (NCBI): domain Eukaryota; kingdom Viridiplantae; phylum Streptophyta; class Magnoliopsida; order Ericales; family Theaceae; genus Camellia; species Camellia sinensis. The sequence goes on from NC_138970.1 coordinate 155,637,298, forward strand.
ATGCTTTGTTCATGTCTTCATGCATATCCATCTTCGTATGTGCATTGCGTATGCCATATAGTTCATGTGCATTGAGTATGCCATTCTTAGTTCATAGCATTGTGTATGCTAGTTGCATGTTTGCATATCATCCCTTGCATGCTAGCATAATTAAGTTGCATTACGTTTAGGGTTGCATGCTAGTCGTATTGTGTATGCCATGTATATTGCATTGTGTTTAGAATAGGGTTTAGTCCAAACACGGGAAACGAGGGACGTTTCGTACTCCAAGTGACGAAACGTGCCTCGATTCTCGGTCGTCGACGCTCCAGATTACCCATGATGGAGTTTAGGCCTTGTTGTGTTTATATGTGCATTCATTTTACATCGAGTCATGCAATCCGACTCCTCGGCCATCATGCATCGAGATGTGTGATTGGTGGCATGAGGATCGAGGACTACACTCTCTGGAGCTTGTGCAATGATGAGGAGAGTGGTCATGCACACATATGTTGAAAATACTTTGCCATGCCCCTTTCTCGCTCTCTGTTGCAGCAAACTGGAAACCAGCAGCCAAAACTGGTCAGCAGCCTTCTGGAGCTTTGTACAGTGTTCTAGGACCAGTTGCAAACAGAGGCAAATCGGGGCATCGCGATGGATTTCCCGACAAGACGACTTGAGCATGCATGCATCCCTATCATTCGGAACAGAGCTGAGGCAGTCCATTTTGTTTAATTTGCATGCTAGTTTCCTTACTTACTTAGTTAATTTGTTAATTAATTAATGTTGTGTAATAATTAGTTTAATTAGCTTAGATTAGCTAGTTTATTCTGTACTATTCATTCGGACCCTCCGAGGAGGGCAATGTTGTAATAAGTGTGTGTGTGTGTGTAATGCATGTCTTCCAATCCCACGTCTTTCTCCCTTTTATTTACCAGCTTATGATGGTTAGTTTAGGCCACATTTCAATTAGCATACTTATGCTCGCATGTTTGCATCCATTTATTTGTCTCGCATGCACCGGGCTCGGCGCATCATACTAACTGCATTGTAATTCAATTCCGAGTTGAATACGTGTATCAGTTGTTACATTTCATATGCCATTTTAGAATAGCCGAGCCTATCTTAGTTGCATTTTTGCATATGTTACGTTAGGCATTTCAGCATAGTTAGGATTCATGCATGATTTCTAATTAGCTTCTTTCTTTGGTTTGGAGTGCTCGGTAAGTATTTATGCTTTAGCATCCTTGCATGTGTGTGAGTGACTGCCATGATAGCATGCTTACCATGAGGCTATTTGCTTATGTGATTTAATTGCCTGAATGCCTGTGGGTGAAGGTTGGGTTATTTGAATTGGAACAATTCACCAATTGAGAGTTTTAAGCCCATTTGAGAGTGGCAAAATCATGTTTTCTTAAGCCCACTTGACAGTGGCAAATCCATGTCTTAGCCTACTTGCGAGTAGCACCATCAAACCATCTTTCAAATAAACAAACATGAAATGTTTTGTTCCAACTCAAACGATCCAGTCTATACTTGTATGTTGTGTGCATCACATAGTAATTCTAAGCTAGTAACCGGAATAAGAGCACATAATGTTTTCAAAACTCGATATCATGGTTAGTAGAAGCCGATCTTTGATCGGGCGAGTGGGGGTGCTCACGAAGTGACCTTCCCCAATCGTACGCAAGTTCCCGAGCCAAGGCAACTTTGGTGATGACGGACACGTGGCCTTAGGCACGAGTCAGGGTTTCCTAAATTCCCCCCAAAATAAAATATTTAGGTGGCGACTTTGTATCTGGAAAAACAGTCCATGTTTGACATTTCTTTCTAAAAATCAATTTTTCAAAACGATTTGTCGGATTTGGACTCTTTGGTGATTTATCAATCTCGTATTGCACTTTCCGAGATCAGATTAAGAACCGTGACATTTGAGTCCGAACTGTAGTGAGCCCAATGGACAAAATGGGATTTTTCCCGGGACGTTCGGTGACGTCTACAGGTAGTCAACGCAAAGTCTTAATGAGCCGTCTTTCTTTTTTACAAATAAAACTGGCGCGCCCTACGGTGAAGTATTGGGCCTGATAAACTTCTTATCCAACAATTCCTGCAGCTGAATTTTCAATTCTTTCAATTCGGTAGGTGTCATTCTATACGCAGCTTTGGAAATTGGCTGTGTACCCGGTAACACTTCAATGGTGAACTCAATCTCCCTATCAATCAAATCCACTGGCAAATCATCTGGAAAAACATCTGGGAATTCTCTGACTATAGGAATACTGTCCACATTAGTTTTAGCATCAGCAGGTACAATCAATATGCAACATAAATACCCTTTACACCCCTTTTAAATTAATTTGAATGCTTTCATGGACGAAATCAGATATAGGGGATGTACTACACCAACTTCGTTAAATACAAATTCAAGTAAACCAGGTGGACGAAAAATAACTTGTTTCGTTAAACAGTCTATGGAAGCATGATATTTTGTCAACCAATCCATCTTCAAAATTACATCAAAATGATCAAGGTTCAAAGGCAGTAAATCAACATACAAAAGTACATCTCTAATAACAATCTCACATGCAGGATACACATAAGTACAAGTCATGGATCCCCCAGTAGGTGAAGAAACAACTAACAAATAGTTCATGGGTTCTAGTGGTCTATTTAATTTTCGTGAAAAAGGATGTGAGACAAACGAATGTGTAGACCCCGAATCAATCAGAATATAAGCATTTTAGGCACAAATTGAGAGTATACCTGACACAACTGTCTCGGTGTTCTGCATGTCTCCCGGTACAAGTGCAAACACTCGGCCTTGCCTTAAAGGTTCCTTTCCAGTAGCTTTGGGATTGGGTTTTGGTGTAGCAGTTGATGCTGCGACACTAGCTGTAGCCTTACTAGTGCCTTGAGACGTGGAAGGGCAATCTTTGACCATGTGACCCACCTTGCCACACCTGTAACATGCCCCAGAAATTTTGTAGCAAACCCCCTTATGTCTTTTGCTGCATTCGGAGCAGGGTGGTATGGAACTGTTTCCCTAACTAGAGCTGCTTGTTGACCCTGTGTTTTGCTTTTTATTCAATGAGTTATTTCGGCCCTTTTTGAAATTGAAGCCTTGTCTCTTACCCCGTCATTCGGTTACCGGTGTCTTAGTCTGTTTCAATGCAGTGACATTTGCCTCGGCCATAATCGCTTGGTCAAGAACATCCACATACTTGAGCAGTTTCAAGACATTGATTCGATCAAGTATCTCCACATTAAGCCCGCCTTCAAACTTTCTAGCCTTTTTATAATTAGTATCAACCATGTGTGGTGCATATCGGGCGAGTTCAGTGAACTTAGATTCATATTCTGCTACTGACATGGTACCCTGTTTCAACTGTTCAAATTCAGTTACTTTACGATCCCTGACACACTGGGAAAAATACTTCTCATAAAAAGCTTCCTTAAACTGAGCCCAAGTCATAGCATTGTTGGTATCACTTATAAGCATCCATCACCGTCTAGCTTCTTCCTGTAAAGTAAACGTAGCCAGTAATACTTTGTGTGCCTCCGAACAAGGAAATACTTTAAACAACTTTTCAGTTTCTAATACCCATACTTCGGCTTTTAGTGGCTCAAGACCTCCTTGGAACGTTGGTGGCTTCATTTTGTTAAACTTTTGTGTCAAAGCAGTTACATCATCATTGAGATTTAGTTCTGGCTGTACTGGAGGAGGTGTGGGCTGTTGGTTCTGTTGTTGCCTTAGAGCCTCAGTCAACAATTCAACCATTCTTTCCAACATTGTCATTCTTGCTTCAGATGATTCAGATTCATCGGCATTTCTTGCATTCTCCATTTCACTATATGCAATACGGTAATAATAAACATAGGAAAATTGTTTACTTAAGCACATTAGCACATATATTTGTATTATGACCACACACACTTTCTTATGCTCATGTAATACCCTAATTACTTTTCTAGGATATCCTATAGCTCATTTGGACACGTGTGTGTGGTATAACTCGTGCTCTGATACCACTCTGTCACAATCCAAACCTGTCCCTAAGGGTTTAGCATCGTAACCGGCCAGTAATCCGTGATTACCAAAGGTTTTCTTAACAGTAATAACAGTAGTAAAGTATAAAAGGTGCTGGCGGAAGCCAAACAGTAAATAAAAGATGTCCAATGAGCTGTGAAAACCTGAATGGAAAAAGACTTTTATGGACAAAACCACATTCAACCATATAAATATACACATGTCAGATACACATAGCATACCGGTTAGGGACCTAATCCCTTTACCATAACTGTACAATCAAGTCTTAAACATTCAATACACAACAAAGACAAAAGGGTGGATCTGAGACACCCCAAAAAGAGCCTTGGCTCGAGCAGATTTGGAATCTCAAAGTGAGGCACAACGGTTGGCTGGAAAAAACATGAGCTTAACTTGACGCTTCTAACTTCGGTCCGATGCCTGGCCACCTACATATATATATATATATATATATATATATATATATATATATATAAACTATGAGCTAAAGCCAGTGAATAACAACTATGTGAAGGGGTTGAGAATGAATATCCTTTCAGTAATTAAAACAGTCATTTGCATCAGTAGATCAATTATTCAATCAGTGACTCATATTTCATGCCATGTCAGTCAATTAGAAATCATAGCAATCATACGTGGTACATCCAATGGCAGAACAGTACAGTAGGTCTTAATAGACCGAACAGTCAGTTGATGGCCATCGAAACAGTAAACGGTAATGGTTCCAACATTGGAACTAATAGAGATTTCTGTAACAATAGCAGTAACAGTAAATTGCTATGGATGCCATGAGTACAGTTCATAAAATAGGACAAACATTCATTCAGTAAACAATGTCACTTCAGAAAGCAGTACAGTCGATCGTTCAGAAAATAATTATGATTGAACATATCTTTACAACATTGTTACTCACAGATTACTGTGCTGTAGGCAGGCTAATCAGCATCCTCGGGTGCCAACCCTACAGAGTTGCAGAGCGAACACACACTAAATTACACACTCGTGATTAATAACTAAGCCCCTATCTTGACTTGGTGTGGTTCTATAACATTATCCTCATTAAGATTCCTTAAACATGGCCTAGGAATGCCTAGGATAGAATGAGGATGCAAAAATGTACTTAATAACACTTTCCAAAACTTGCTGAAAACTGGGGTCTTGCTCGAGCATGTCTTTCTTTGCTCGAGCGAGCTTACTAAAACAGAGAGGTCGCTCGAGCGTAGACTCCCTCGCTCGAGCAGTCTGCAAAAATGTGAAAAGTACTGGTTGCTGAAATTCTCCGCTTGATGCTCGCTCGAGCGTGAGACACAGTTCCTCGCTCGAGCGTAGGTCTCGTTGCTCGAGCGTGCGTTTGCACACGTAAAAACCTGAGAGCTTGCAATTTACGTTTGAGCTAGCATTCCGTCGCTCGAGCGGAACTCTGAAAACAAAGGTGGTCGCTCGAGCGTGGAATCCTTCACTCGAGCGTGGAAGCCAAAATCTGGGTTTTCCAGATTTACTCCCAAAGCTTAAACCAAGAATCAAACATGCCAAAACTCATCCTTTGGGGCCAATTTTCTAGAAAACACTTAGAAACTCAAAATACAACATGTTTTGAAGATCATTTCATAAAATCAAAGCCTAAAAGTGTGCCAATTGAACACAATTTCAATGGAACTTTCATGAACAATGCAAGAACATAGCATGCATGAGTTCTTATGAACTCTAATGCTCTAAAGCATGACCAAATGCAAGATTAAACTCAAAAACATGGTGAATTCTTGGATTATTACTAAAATATGAACATGCATGTGTGAATCCCATGAAGACAACCTCAAAATTTCCTTGATATGATCATGAATGTATGAATGGACTCTCAAATCAACACTTTAAGCTAATTCTTGATTCTAATCACCAATTTTTCCATAACCATGCATGAAACAACTTAAATTCATAATTCAGGGAATGAATTTCCTACCTTAAGTCTTGAATTTCAAGTGTAGAAGCCTAATCTCTCAAGTCTTCTTCAACTTCTTCTAAGTTTCAAGCCAATCTCTTGTTGAATCAATTTTTCTTCGAATTCTCTCTCTCTGATGTTTTTGTCAAGAAGATGGACGAAGAGTGGTGTGCCAAACATATATGAATCAAGACTAAGTTAAATGGTCTTGTAAGGCCCACTAATGGCAAACATGTAATTAACTTAGATTCAATTAATTTAGCATTGTTTATTCTAATTTAATCATTCCAAATCAAATTTTAATTAAACCTACCGTAAAATTCTATAAATCCTTATTAGCATATAACACTAATCAATTTTTGAATCGGTCACCGGTAAGGCTTTCAATTCGAAATTAAAACACGAACAGATCATTCAGTAACAAACAGATAGAAATGCATTTAAAACAACACACACATGTAATCAATTTAGGATTTCATCTTAATCAATTACTTATCATGCTTAATCATAATTAAACGCTAATCAAAGGTGAGGGTTGTCACATGCCCCTTGGGGTCTAACCCAAATGTTGCCACTTAAAACTTATATACACACATAAGTTTTCTTAAGTTTCCAATGTGGGATAACCAATTCAAGGAAACCCATATTTTACTTCTTTAAATGTCCATTCCACAAATCCGAAAACGACGTCAAGTTCCCATTCACTCATAAATGGTTTTGACGAACCGTCTTCACCGTGTGACTTGCTATGCAGTAAGGAATACGTCACCTTTTCGGACCCACCCCAAAAGATGATTTGGGCCCATTCCATTTTGGACTCAAAGTTGGCCAAAAATAAGCCTATAAAAACCAAAATTTCCAACAACCTTAGTTTTTTTGTTATGTGTTTGATTATAATTTGAGTATGGAGTTTTGAAAGTATTGTAGAATTTCGAATTATGTGTTTGGTTATAAGTTTTGAATTTTTTTTTAAAATTGTGTTTTGAGTTTAAAATATTAAAATTAAAAAAAAATATATTTAAAATAAAAAACTTTTAAAATATTTATATAAATGTGTTTTACTTTTTTTTATTAAGTTTCCAAAACACCCCTCTATGTCTGTAGCTATCCGCTGTAATTGACGACGCATCATTGTTGGCGGTTTTTGGGAATTTGATTTTTGAGTGTTTTTTTATTTATTTATTTTATTTATTTTTCACTACAAGACAAATGTTTTATAAAATCAAAAAAAATAAATTCAAACAAAATATCACATCAAACTCTATAATCATTTCACTTTTTTTCTCACAAACATCATATCTAACTATAAAAAAAATTCAACTATCTTTCCAAACACAATTTTTTTACTACAATGATATCCTACAACTAAAAAAACTTACAAAAAAAATCCACTTCCCAAACACCTAGTTTGTATGCTGGGGGTGTTTGTTTAGATTTTTTTGGGTCAGTTTATAACTTTTTGTTTTGAAAAAGTTATTTTAGATTGTTTGGTCAAATTTATTTCAAACAGTTTCTAATTTTAACAAGTTATTTTAATTTAAAAAAATTGATTCTGAGAAACTGCACACCCTTATTTTTTATTTTCAGTTTCTGCCATGGATATATTAATTTACAGTTATACTCTTAGATTTCTTTATTTTTTATTTTTTTAAAAATAGAAAAAGGCTAAAATGGACAATAGATTATTATTATTATTATTATTATTATTATTATTATTATTATTATTATTATTATTATTTATGAGAAATGTAGACAAAAAGTGAATAATATAAAATAAAAGTTAATTGAAAAAGGTACTTCACTGCTTATTTAACAAGCACTACTCAACAACTTAAAGGGTTGTTTGAGATGTTCTAAATAAGTGTATTTTTTGACTTTTTATGAAATATAAATTAGGTGTGAGTTGAATTTGAAGTGATGCAATAAAAAAGTGATATGACTTAAACAAGATGATGTGACTAATCCAACAACCAACATCAAACAAATTAATAACTCCCGATTAAAATTAAAATTTATAATCTTTTTGAAAGCTACACCAAATGAGTCCGCAATCTTGTAAGATCTGCATACGTGGTCTCAGCTCTTTTTCCTATCAGAAGCATCAAATCAGATACCAGAATCCCCAAGGGCAAATAGGTAATTTAACATTTCTATATTGCAGTATATAATTTCACTTTTTTTAAAAAAAAAATCAAAAAAATCAGTAAAATAGCTCAGGGTTGTTTAAATTAGAATAATCTAAATAATTATATTTTTAAAAAAAAATTATAAAAAATTATAAAAAATATGAGAAAATAATGTGACTCAAATAAATATATAAATAAATATATTTATTTAAAAGATGCCAAACAAACGCTTAGGTTTTGTTTGTTAATTATATATTTAAGTTAAACGATTAAAAAGTTATTATAAATTATCACATCACTTCTTTACTTTTCTGCACATCTTTTCGTAAAAATCTAGGACTTTTTTGGTTTGTAACTGAAGATACAATTTTTGAAAAAAAATTTCAAAATTTTGTTTGGTTCAAATTTTTTGAAAAAAAATTTCAAAATCACTTTCTCACTCTTATACATCAATCGATCATTTTTTTCTCTTGCCTCTCTTCTTGTCAATCATTTTTTCTCTCACACAGATCTACTCAACTATAACAAAATAGAGATATTTACCAATAAATCTCATCTCACAAACAAGTACTTCAATTAGTCCAAAGTTTTTTCTATTGATCTATCAAGTCCTATTAGTGGAGAGTTACTTTCCATGTGGTCTTATTTTTTTATTTTGGTAGTGTTTTGGTAGACAACTATACCCTTTTATTAATGTGACATGTATAGTGTGATACTCCAATGTGGTAGATATTAATGTGACACCCTAAGGATGTGACACTCCAAAAAAATTAAAAACTTCTTAATGTACTTTTTTCAAATGTGATAACGTGGCATGTATGATGTAACACTTCAAAAAAATAAAAACTCCTTAGTGTATTTTTTTCAAACGTGACAACATGACTGGCATAATATGACACTCTAAAAAAAAAATTAAAAAGTCCTTAGTATACTTTTCCCAGACATGACAAGTGACACTCCAATGTAGCGGGTATAATGTAATACCAAAAAACTCTTTAATATACTTTTTTAAAATGTGACACTCCAATATGGCGGGAGAATATTTATTAATCAATCTCCCAACAAAATATCAAATTATCAAAAACTTTCAAACTCTAAAATTATTTTCAAAATATATCACTAAACAAATCAAAAAAATTTCTTACACGTGTATCACGTGTATGTTATATTGCGCCGGTGGATGATAGGTGGAAATATGTTTGCATGGCGCTGGTGAATGACAGCTGGAAATTGTCCAACACCTGTCTATCACGTGTCTGTTATATTGCTAACATTTTCTATTTAACACTCACAAAACGCTTCAAAACGTTGAGCATTGATCAAACATACAAGTAACAAAAAATAGAAAAAAATTGTAGAGACAGAAACATGGCGGAAATTCGATTCATCTCCGTTGATCTAGTCCAAGCGACTAGTCACCACCATGGTGAATCAACCCATCATAGGATTGAGTTGACTCCATGGGATCTCCAACTTATCTTAGTTTGCCCTATCCAAAAGGGTCTTATCTGCCTCAAACCCACACCGACACCATCACAATCACAACAACATCAACTACCACTATCACTGCTAGCAAACACCATAATTGATCATCTCAAGATCTCATTTTCTCGCACACTTGACTTCTTTCCTCTCCTTACTGGCCGTCTCGGTACCATAAAAAATGACGATGACACCTCCTCGTTCTTCATAGACTGCAACAATGCCGGGGCGCAATTCGTTCATGCCATCGCTGACAATGTCACTGTCAGCGATATCCTCGGTCCCGTGCACGTACCTCGACCTGTCCATTCTTTTTTCCCTCTAAATGGTTACCTTAACCATGAAGGCATTTCCAAACCATTGCTTGCGGTTCAAGTAACTGAGCTCGTAGACGGCTTCTTCGTGGGCTGCACCTGTTGGATTTATTTTTCTAGTGTGGCCCAATAGCCTACATATTTTCTACATGTTTTAATTTATTTGGACTCCACAAATAGATAAAGCCAATATTTGAGATCAAGTTCAGTAAATAGAATTTTAATATAATCACTCCTCTAAGATAAGAAGGAAACCTTGATGGATTAGGAATTCTTCTGATAGAGTTTATCTGGCCCTCTTTTCTCCTCTATATAAGGATGGGTGACTCCCCTTTCATATCATGAGTATTTTTTCCATCACTTTAAGTTTTATAGTCATCCTAATTAAGAGAGACAGAGAGAAGAAGGTGAGCCAAAATTAAAGGTTCAACTCTAAGGGGTATTTTCTCAACTTCTCTAATTCAATGGCTAACAAAGGTATGTTTTATTCTTGAGTTGTATTGAATTCAAGATCTTGTAAAGTTTAATTCCGCATTATTATTGGTTACATGTATTATTAAAACTTATATGTGGTATCAGAGCTTTAGTTTGTGAATCAATACACCTTGGAATAATAATATATTTATGAATATTGTTATTATATTATAATTATAATTATTCATAACAACATATTTTTTGTTCATAAGGTTTGAACTCTCGGCATGTGTTGGTTATCTTGAATATACGCTGTATGTTCAACCTTGTAAGCTGCATGCCATATTTATTAGGCAGTGTCTGAATGGTACATCTAATCTCTTTCATATTCATTATACATCAAAGAAACTCTTTTTGTGTTATTAAAAGTCAAAGGTTGTGTGAAAGAAGATTTCATTCCTGATTTCTAAATCATAACTAAGTATGCACATCATGGACTCCCTCACTCACTTTGTTTTGTGATATGTTAGGTGCAAACTTTTATGTAATTCTATATGCTGTTTATATGCATGTTTTGATTTATTATCAATTTTAGTGATAATAATTTTTATAAACTTCATAATATGTTATTGAATTGAGTGTATTGCTTGCCGTTATGATAAAGTGCATAGATTAAAAGCAATTTTAGAATTTTGTTGAATCAATTTTGCTGAATCGTTCGGACTATTAAATAAATATATTTATTTGATTGTATCACATTAGAGGATTATGTTTTTGCTTTGTTTAATTATGCACACTTATTGTCTATTATTGTTAAATATTTATATATTTTCATGATTTAAAATTGATATCATGATATAATTTTATGACATTGAATATTAAATATTAAAGTGGTTAATTCATATTAGGTGTAATTCTTATTAACCATTATTTTAGATATTCATGATTGTTATAATACATATATAAATATTCCTGTTCATCCAGAGTTATTATTATTATATTGGTAATAGCAATCACATAAAAGAAATTTTAGAAATCATAAAAATAGTGATTTCATTAAAATTGTGATTGAATTAATGATAATTAAATAACTCAAAATTAATGAATAGAGAATATTGTTGGTTAGTTCCGTATTCATAGGGTTTACTAATTTAGTAGCTGCCAAAGTGGCCTAGATTTGTAAAACTTATGAATATAGAACTACATAAAAGAATTGTTAAAAGGGTAACATTAAGGTCGATAATATTCTCAATTGCAGTTATAATTAGGAGATTGAGACTAGCCCAAAGGAGAGTCACTTTCAAATAATTATAAACTGGGTAGGATAATGTAACTTATGTAATTTGATAGATTAGAATTGAATAACCAAAGGTAACATGACTAGCTGAAAAATTGCATAAATTACTTTAGACCTACATAAGTGATTCTTGACGAGTGGACAATAGATATACCTAAGTTTTGCCCAAAGGAAAAACTTATGTGATATCAATAGTTCATCATAATTCTCAAAGCTTTAATATGTATATTGTTTATGCCTTTTTCCGTGTTACTTATGAGATCTTGTGTTAATACCTCTTAAGATCTGTCAAAAAGATAGCTTGCTATCTAAGGTGGTTGGACTTAGAAGGGAGGCTATATTGACTCCTCCGACCTTCCTGGGATCTTACTTGGTTATTGACCAAAGGACTCTTTAGTGACATTACCCTAACGCTTAAAGTAAAATTTGGTTAAAGGCTGTTGAAGATCGACAAGCCACTTGCTGGCACTCTTATGGTTGAATTAACAACAATGAAATATAATGGCCACCGAGGAGTTTAGAATCACATCCTCAATATGGCGACAAAGTTGCAAAACTTAAAACTTTAGGGATGCAGGTTGATGAAACTTTCCTCGTGCAGTTTATTCTCAACTCACTTCCATCACAGTTCGGTGCATTCAAAATTCACTATAACACCAATAAAGATAAATGGAGTTTGAATGAGATGACTAATATGTGTGTTCAGGAGGAAGTGAGGTTGAGGGAGGAAGGACGTCAAACTGCATTGGCTGTAACTCATGGAGCTATAAAGAAAAAGAAGGGTAAGATTGTAAAATCAAAGAAAAATCCACCAAAGAGAAGGAATGAACTTGGGGAAGAAAATCAGGCTCAGAATGGTTTCACTGTCAAGTGCTACTTTTGTGGTAAGAAGGGACATGTGAAGAAAGATTGCAGCAAGCGAAAGGCTTGGTTCGAAAAGAAATATAAGAAATTTTGTTTTGTTTGTTATGAATCAAACCTTGCTGAAGTACCTTCTAATATGTGGTGGATTGACTCTGGGCCACGACCCACATTACAAATGACATGCAGGGATACCTCTCAACCAGGAAACTGAAGAAAAGTGAAAGATTTGTCTATATGGGGAACCGTCTCAAAGCTGAAGTCGTAGCTGTAGGAACTTATCGACTGATCTTAGAGACGGGTCATCAGATGGATCTAGAAGACACTTTTTATGTTCCTTCAATTTCTAGGAATTTAGTTTCGTTATCCAAATTAGATCGTGTTGGATATTCAGTTTTATTTAATTGTGAAAAACTCAATTTAATGTTTTTGGTTCTGGTAATTTATGTGATGGTTTATATAAAATTACCTTAAATCATGAGTTTGCACAATCATTAGTAACTCTGCATTTGAATATTGGTTTAAAACGTGGTCTAATTAATGAAAAAATCATCAATCTTGTGGCATAGACGGTTGGGGCATATCTCTAGAAATAGAATTGAAAAATTGGTGAAGAATGAGATTTTGGAAAACCTAGACTTCACTAATTTTCAGATATGTGTGGATTGCATTAAAAGAAAGCAAACCAAACACACCAAGAAATGTGCCACAAGAAGTAATGAGCTTCTTGAGATAATTCATACTGATATTTGTGGGCCACTCAACATCCCATGTCTTAGTGGTGAAAAATATTTTATCACATTTATAGATGACTTCTCACGTTATGGATATGTGTATCTAATTCATGAAAAGTCTCAGGCTGTTGACATCCTTGAGGTGTACATAATTGAAGTCGAGAGACAATTAGATAGAAAGGTTAAAATAGTGAGATCAGACAGGGGTGGTGAATATTATGGTAAATATGATGAGTCAGGCCAAAATCCTGGCCCATTTGCCAAATTCTTAGAAAAGAAAGGCATTTGTGCTCAATATACAATGCCTGGTACGCCACAGCAGAATGGAGTTGCTGAAAGGCGTAATCGTACACTTAAAGATATGGTTAGGAGTATGTTAAGTTACTCAATTATACCTATTTCAATGTGGGGTGAAGCTTTAAAGACTGCAATGTATATCTTAAATAGGGTTCCTAGTAAGGTGGTCCCAACAACTCCTTTTGAGTTGTGGACTGGTAGGAAACCTAGTTTGAGACACTTACATATTTGGGTTTGTCCAGCAGAGGCAAGAATCTTCAACCCACAAGAGAAAAAGTTGGACTCAAGAACAATATCTGGATATTTCATTGGTTATCCAGACAAGTCTAAAGGGTACAAATTTTATTGTCCTAATCACAGTACGAGGATAGTGGAGACTGGTAATGCTAGATTCCTAGAGAATGGTGAAATCAGTGGGAGTAAGAAAACACGAGTGGTGAATTTCGAGGAAATTAGGATAGATGTGCCAACATTTGACCCTTATCGAAAAGTTGTTGTTCCTCAGACTATTCCACAGGCTGAGGAAAATGAACAACATGATGAAAATCCTTCACCACCTCATGTTTCACCACTTCATGAAGATACCACCATTGAAAATATTGTAGAACCACCACAACCGGCAGTTCTGAGAAGATCTCAGAGGGAAAGAAAGCCTGCCATTCCAGATGATTACATGGTGTATCTACAGGAATCTGATTTTGATATTGGGATTAACAAAGATCCAGTCTCATTTTCACAAGCCATGAATAGTGATGATTCTTCTAAATGGGTCAATGCTATAAATGAAGAGTTAAAATCCATGGAACAGAATAGTGTTTGGGATCTCGTCGAATTGCCTAATAACTGTAAAAAGGTCGGGTGTAAATGGGTCTTCAAGACCAAGCGTGACGCAAAAGGCAATATCGAACGATTTAAAGCCAGACTTGTTGCCAAAGGTTTTACTCAAAAAGAAGGCATAGACTATACAGAGACCTTCTCTCCAGTATCTAAGAAGGACTCGCTTAGAATCATCCTAGCATTGGTAGCTCATTATGACTTAGAGTTGCATCAAATGGATATGAAAACTGCTTTTTTTAAATGGGAATTTGGATGAAGAAATTTATATGGAGCAGCCCGAAGGATTTGCAAAGAAAGGTAAAGAACATTTAGCTTGCAAATTAAAAAAATCCATATATGGCCTTAAACAAGCTTCTAGGCAATGGTATTTAAGGTTTAATGATACCATTACCTCTTTCAGATTTAAGAAAAATGCAGTTGATTAGTGCATATATCTGAAGGTTAGTGGGAGCAAGTTCATTATGTTGGTGCTATATATGGATGACATTTTGTTAGCTAGTAATGACCTTGGCTTATTGCATGAAACCAAGGAATATCTCTCCAAGAACTTTAAAATGGTCGATATGGGTGAGGCAAACTATGTTATTGGCATAGAGATCTTTAGGAATCGATCTTGAGGATTGCTAGGACTATCTCAAAAAGGATATATTGATCGTGTTTTGGAGAGATTCAATATGCAGTTTTGTTCAGTCGGTGATGCACCCATCACGAAGGGTGATAAATTAAGTGAAAAACAGTGTCCAAGGAATGACTTGAAAAGAAAACAAATGAAGGACATTCCATATGCTTTGAGGCTACAAATCATGCTTTATGGTTGCGAAATTTCATCTCAGGACTTGGTGTTGTTGACTCAATTACCAGGCCGCTGAAGATATATTGTGACAATACCGTAGCAGTTTTCTTCTCTAAAAATGGAAAGTACTCCAGTGATTCCAAACACATGGAAGTAAAGTACTTGGTTGTTAGAGAAAGAGTCCAGAAACAACAAGTGTTAATTGAAAACTTAAACACCTCTCTTATGATTGCTGATCCATTCACAAAGGGATTGCCACCAAAGACATACAAAGAGCATGTTATCAGGATGGGTCTTTTAAGCAACCCTTGATGTGTATGGTTAATCATGAGTGCTTATTTTTTGACACTATTTGCGCAATAATAATTTTGTTTCTGTTTTTCCTGTTTCTAAAAATGTGTGTACACATTATTTTGAATATTGATAAACAGGAAATGTCTTAACAAGACAAATTACAGGGGCCTTTCAGGCAAATAATTATATATCCCAATAAAGGACTGGGTTGGTGAAGGTTATCAATGGTGTGGTGCATAGAAGGAAATATGACATAAATGTTATATAACCGCTATGACTCACATTGGTGATCTGAAGTAATCACAGTATAATAGTTTCTAATATATCTGAACTTATTGGCTATTTTTTTAAATTCATGATCACGTGTCAAAGTTTTTAGTGTGGAATCCAATGAGTCAAAATTTTTTAAGTTGCATATTTTTGAAAAAAAAACTCATAATTGCATCATAATCGGCTTAATGGGCCAAGTGGGAGAATGTTGGATTTATTTTTCTAGTGTGGCCCAATAGCCTACATATTTTCTACATGTTTTAATTTATTTGGACTCCACAAATAGATAAAGCCAATATTTGAGATCAAGTTCAGTAAATAAAATTTTAATATAATCACTCCTCTAAGATAAGAAGAAAACCTTGATGGATTAGGAATTCTTCTGATAGAGTTTATTTGGCCCTCTTCTCTCCTCTATATAAGGATGGGTGACTCCCCTTTCATATCATGAGTATTTTTTCCATCACTTTAAGTTTTATAGTCATCCTAATTAAGAGAGACAGAGAGAAGAAGGTGAGCCAAAATTAAAGGTTCAACTCTAAGGGGTATTTTCTCAACTTCTCTAATTCAATGGCTAACAAAGGTATGTTTTATTCTTGAGTTGTATTGAATTCAAGATCTTGTAAAGTTTAATTCCGCATTATTATTGGTTACATGTATTATTAAAACTTACAGCACCATGAATCATGCGGTTGTTGACGGGTCGTGTTTCTGGCAATTCTTTAATTCTTGGTCCGAAATAGCTCGAGGTTCTGACAAAATACCGTGACCTCCGGTTCTTAACCGTTGGTTTCCTAGTGATGTCAACTGCCCCATTCGAATCCCTTTTTCCTCCGAGCAAATTAGCGATACCTTCGTTTTACCAAAAGTAGAAGAAATGGTTTTTCATTTCACGAAAGAGAAAATTGCAAAACTTAATGCCAAAGCCAATGCCGAGATGAACACCACAACTATCTCCTCTCTCCAAGCATTACTAGCTCATCTATGGCGATCTGTCGTACGTTGCCAAAACATCAATGACACTAACCAAGAGGTGAAGTATGTTTTTCTAGTGAGTGCGAGGCCAAGACTTCAACCCCCGTTGCCAGAAGGGTATTTTGGGAATACAATTAATGGTGAGACTTTACGTGCCACGGCAGAGGAGGTGGTGGGGAAAGGACTTGGTTGGGTGGCTTGGCAAATGAATAAAGCGATTGCTTTGCCGACGAATGATGGGATTAGGAAATTGTACGAGGATTGGGTAAAGAATCCGAAACTATTGAAAATGAGTGTTCTGACAAACAATGCCTTGATGACTAGTAGTTCGCCTCGGTTTAATGTGTATGGGAATGACTTTGGTTGGGGAAAACCGGTGGCGGTGAGAACTGGCATCGCGAACAAGAGTGATGGGAAGATAACGGTTTTTCCCCGGGTGGAAGAAGGGAGTATTGACGTTGAGGTTTGCTTGTTGCTTCAGAAGTTGGTTGCTATGAGGGATGATGAAGAGTTCATGGAGGCTGTCACTCTGTGATCCATCTACAATGTTGTCACTTGGTCCATCAAGTTTGTCCTCGTTTGAGGTTTGTTTTATCAGTCATTTTTCTTGGATTTTATTATTATTATTTATTTAACCAAAAAAAATAAAAATAAATAAATTTTGATGCGTTTAAGAATGAATATTTTTTTTAATAAAATTATAAATTGTGTTTTAGTAATTTTTTACATAATTTTTTTAACTTGTCAAATAAGACCTTTATCAAAAACGAAAATGGGAGCAACCACATAAATTAAAAAAAACTAACATATATAATACAAATTTTGAATTTTCATGTTAGCATTTCTATACCAATAAATAATTCAATAAAGACTTAGAACCCCACCACCTCCACTGTTTTTGGATTGGTGCAAAAAAAAAAAAATATATATTATTATTTTTATTTGTTTTTAGGCTTGCTATCATAGCCCCCCCCCCACATGGAGGTGGGGGTGCTGGGAGTCACCTCCCACTGGGGGTCCCCAACAGTGTTGCAAATAATTATAGTTACCATAATATGCTTATCGAAAACCAATAACCTTATTTGGTTTTGGTTTTTAGAAAATACTTTTCAGAAAATTTTACTTTTTTATTTTCTGTATTTTTATATTTTTAAGCATTTTTTTTTAATTTTTAGACACACCTAACATAAATACACTTAAAAAGTATAATATTTGTGAAATTGTTTTTAAAAAAAAATTGTTAAATACCAAAAATACAAAAAAAAAAAAGAAAATTCAGTACATTTTTCATGTTTTTGTATATTTATTAATTTTTTAAAATATTTTTTCGCAAATATTTTACTATTTAGATATATTTAAGTAAGGTGCATCTAAAAAAGGTAAAAAAAATTACTTAAAATTTAAAAAATATTCACTAAAACTTAAACAAAAACAAAAACAAAATACGAAAAACAAAAATTCAATTTTTAGGAAACTGAATTCAGAAAATTTAAACCAAATATATTGAATGCCATTTTGTCTTTCCGATGTACTTAAAGAAAAGAAAAAAAAAGAAAACCAATCTCAATTTTTTTGTATACACATAACCATGCAAGATAAATAGTTTAGATCGAAACCGGCACTCATGCCCAACAACACCTCCAACTCACACCTTTTTTTTTTTTTTTTTTTATCAGGAAAGATGGTTTTACTAAAAATAGAATCTTACACTTAATTATTGGGGTATGAGATCTCGAGTTCAACTCTTATAAAGAGAAATTTGATGTCCTTTCTGGTAGTAGTTTATTTGGGCTTGGGCTTGGTGAACTTAGTATATTAGTTGTTTTAGATTTTGTTAACTTTTCAACTATTTTGGGCTAATAGTTTGTTTGATGATGTAAATATTTCTTATATTTATAATTATTCTCTTATTGATTGATAAAAAAAAATAAAATAAAATCATTCGTACTAAGGCTTAGGGGTGTAATTTTGGCCCGAGCCCGGGCCCATGTCGGGTCTTGTGGGCTCTCGCCAAAAAAATTGGGCCGGGCTTGGCCGGCCTACGGGCTAGAAAACTAGGCCCAGGTCCTAACCCAGGCCCAGGGGTATTCGAGTTTTGGGCAGGCTAGTGGGCTGGGCCTCGGGCCGGGCCTTTGGGCTTGGGCCTGGGCTCGGGCTTTGGGTGGGCCTAAACAATTTTTTTTATTTTTTCCACCAAATTTTTATTATTTTCCATTAAAAATAACACTAGGCATTTGGTGGGCCGGGCGGGCCGGGCCTCGGACTAGGCTTTTGGGCGGGCCTTGAGCGGGCCAATGGGCTAGGCTGAGCTTCAAAATGATGGCCCTGGCCCTGGCCCAAGGCATCAGCTAGGCTTGGGCTCGGGCCGCCCGCGGGCCACGGGCCAAAATTACACCCCTACTAAGGCTTCATTTAAGAATTGACTATTTTATCTTAAATTTCACTTTGATTTTTTTTTTAATTTCACACATAGCGTTTTTTTCGTAGAATCGGACACAAGGAGTGGCAAGGGGGACATTGCCTGCAAACATTTCAGTATTGTTAACTATTCTATATTTAAAGATGGTTTGGGATGATCTAAATAAGTGCATTTTTTTACTTTTTATGAAATATGGGTTGGGTTTGAAGTGATGTGGTAGAGAGGTAATGTGACTTAAATAAGATGATGTGACTTAAATAAGATAGCGACTTTTCGACTTTTTGACTTTTTTAAATTATGACAAACAAGGCCTTACGAATTGGCCCCCTCAAAGTTTTTTTTATTTTTATTTTTTTAAAGTCCCAATTTGTTTGAAGGTTTAGCTAAGGTGATGCTGGTACAGTACACATGTATATCATATATAAGTTATGATTTAAATTGATATTACATACCACTATATTGGTGGCATTAGAAAATTATCAAATCAAATTTAGTTACATTCCATTATGATATTTAATTATTTTTTAAAGTGATGTTGATTATGAGTTATTGTACTGACTTTGGCATTATAGAAGACAATGAAGAAGATAATGAAGCATTATTTGATCGGTGAGTATGTGGTTGATGTTTGTTCAAATGGTATTGTTTGCCTGGTGGTGTTTTGTTGTGTTTTCGAATGTAGAAGACAACCAAGGGAACTTATTGACATTTAAAGTCTTAAATCATGTAATGTGACATCAACATATTTTAGCAAACATATGGCTAACGTTTAACCGAAATGTATAATAATTTAGAAAATAAGATAGCTATAGCAAGATTTCTACAATTATTTTTAAAACAAATAGTGTAATTTACCAAATAATAAATTGTTTAGGACAATAATATTCTCTTTGTCTTGGATAGATTTTTAAATTCTTTATTTATATATATTTCAAGATCTTCTATTAAGACATAAAAGTAAACTAAAAATGAGAAGAAAAAAAAAAGACAAAAAGAAAAAAGAGCAGTCAACAATAAAATTTCCAAAAATTTAGGATAAACTACCAATAGGTCATAATAGTTGAACTTAATTTCTGTCAAGTCCTATTGAAAATACGTCATAATAAAATTATCGATAAAAATAATTTTTGTGATAATTTTTTGCATATTTTGCTAAAAATAGACAATCAGTATTTTTTTTTCAAAATTTTTATAAATTGTCGCTAAAAATTACATTTACTAATGTTTTTCTGTGACGAATTTTTTAAGCTATCGCTGAAAATTAAAAATTAATAACATTTTTTGTAGTCACTCTAATTTTCTTAAGTCATTATTTATTATTATTATGATTATTATTATCTTATTTTATTTTTGGCTTTATTAATTATGTGGATCGATGAGAATTTAATGTATTGTTTAGTTAATTTAATGTGATATTTAATTAGTTTAATGTGGTATTTAATTATATATAATTAATCAGAATCTTTATATTTATATATTTATTTATACATAAAAAAGAGAGGCGTATTTATATTTGTTATTTATATATATATATATATTATCGTATATTATATTTATATATATTATAACTTGTTGTATAATATTATATAATAGTTTATTAGGTTGTTATGTATGAGATTTAGGTTTATATATATATAATATATAGTCAATTAGGTTATAAGTGAATTAGAAGAAAACAAAGAAAAAAAAAGAGAAGGGTTGTGCTGTGTGCGGCGCCGAGAGAGAGAGAGATCAAAACATTATGTGTGTGACGTGAAGAGGGGAGAAAGGAAGAAAAAGATTAGGTTTAGGGTTTTGTTTTGGTGGCTCCATTAATTTTTCAAATATTTCTTTGATTTTCAAAGGCAGTGGCTTTGGTCCAGTCCAAGAACGGACTGGACCGTGGAGGCCCACCACGGGTCTCGTTTTGATAATCCAAACCGTTCAATATGTAGAACTCGTCGAGTACTATATGCCTGTAAAAAATCACGTTGATGAGATATCGATAGTTATGTGAATAAAACAGTTTTTTAACAACCGTTAATTGTTTCACCGCCCATTTTTTTTATACAAAACTGATTTGCTCACATAGCTATTGATATCCGATCAGCATGATTTTTTACAGGCATTGTAGTACTTGACGATTTCTACACATTGAACAGTTCGGATTATCAAAACGGGCCCAAAAAATAGGCCCTATGGGCCGAACTAGACGGGTCCAGTCTTGATATCAACTTGAGACAAGCTGGACCCATCTTCAAAATAATATTGTGAGTGCAAAACTCACTTCTCTTGATTTATGTTTAATTTATTATTTTTATTTTTTTATTTTTATTTATTTGATATTAGTTTGATTTTGTACTCACATAAAGATGATAGATTGATTTTAATTATTTCGACTAGTGGTGTATGTAAAGTTTAGGGTTCTTAGATAATTGGTTGATTTTAATTATTTTGATTAGTTGTGTAGGTAAAGTTTAGGGTTTTTAGATGATTGATTAATTTTAATTATTTTGTTTAGTTGTGTATGTAAGGTTTAGAGTTTTTAGATGATTGATTGATTTTAATTATTTTGATTAGTTGTATATGCAAGGTTTAGGGTTTTTATAAGGATTGATTTTATGGTTGTAATCACACTCATGATTATATAAAATTAAAATAAACTTAGAATCCATAGATATTGGTTAGAGGATGGATTGATTCGTTGTTTTTATTTATTTATTTTTATTTGATGTTGGATTGATTTTGTATTTGCATGTAGATGATGGATTGATTTTAATTATTTTAATTAGTTGTGTATGCTATGTCTATGATTTTTATATGGATTTATTTTATGGTTGTAATTACACTCATGGATATATGCAATTAAAATTAATTAGGAACTCATAGATAAATTCCTTATACTCCACCATGACTCCATGGATTGTTGTTTTATTTGAGTGATGGTGAGAAAGAGTGTATAAAAAAAAAAGTGAGAATTATGAGATTTATTTGAATGGCTTAGGCTTGGCATTGTTATGTTTATTCTCATGTGTGAGATGTTGTGTATATATTTATTGTTGCCTCATTCTCATGAGTAGACGAGTGCTTTGATTTGCGCGCGTACGTATATGCTAACCATCCAGGGAGTGTGAGTCAAACTCGGGACGATATCCCCGTACAAGTTTGGCTTCGGAGTGGTGTTAGGTATACGAGGGGAGGGCCGAAGTAGTGGAGTTAAGGTACAAAAATTTAATTATGAGTTTATTGATTTGTACATCTTGAAAAATAGTAATCGACCTCAATAAATTATGAAATTTGAGCAGAGGCATATATATGTGATTTTGGACAACTTTTGTGTTGTACCTTTTTATTAAAAAGATCGATTAGAACTTATAATCGGATGACCTTGGTTATTGTCGGTTTGATTTATTTTGGTAATGCAGATTTTATAGGCTGTTTTAACCTACGAAACGAGCTCATTTTTATTGGTTTCGCGTTAACTGAAGTAAAGTATTATTCTGTACACTTTTCATGTTTTGAACTTATTCGAAAAAAAATCATCTTATGGAAGTTTTTGTTCGTTTTCAGCTTCAAATTTTTCGATTGAATTCCGTCAAGATTTTTAGATCAAGTTTTTCTCTTAACATGTTCAGTTTCTGTTAAATTCGTTCACCTTGTCTTTTAGAAAATTTGATTCTATACAACGTTCGTTCTTTGAGTTTTGGTCAATTCAAATTATTTAAGCAGGAAACAGTGCATTTTTATACTTATTCAGCAAGTTACTTATGATTAAATTATACTAACTTTATTTTTTTTGCTGGATGGTGGGTCTTACTAATTTTTTATGCAGGGCTGACCCACCATATTTTTATTTCTATTTTGTCTATTTTATAATCAATTTATATTTCGTTGTGTACGGATAAGAAACTAAATGCCACCGTATCTCGAGAAACTATTCATTCGTCTCGGTACGGTTGAAACTACTTGTCTTATCCCGTAATAAGAATTTAATGTATTTTTGTTTGTGTCTAGTGGACACGTGGGTGTTGAATCTTGTACTCATATCAGTATACTCGTATACTGACCCGTTTTGTTTCTTGGCAACTCGGGTGCGTTTTATTTGAGCGCAGCCGAACTTCCTTTGCAGGATTAGTTGAGGCTATGGTGGTGACAAGAAATAACTATGATCGTAGGACATGTCGTTCGGACTTCTTTTGTTTTTCTTGAGCTTAGGGTTGTTAGTAGTTTATGTATTTTTTTTATGACTTTAATATTGGGATAATTTGGCATGGTTTGTTACCGTACTTTATTTAAATTGTTTTGACTAGTTGTTGCTACCTTAATGTTGAAGTATTGGTTAGCTATGTGATTATGGTGGATGGTTTGGTTGGCGTTTAGTTTTTTTTAATGTACTGTTTAGTTAATTTAATGTGATATTTAATTAGTTTAATGTGGTATTTAATTATATATAATTAATCAGAATTTTTATATTTATATATTCATTTATACATAAAAAAGAGAGGTGTATTTATATTTGTTATTTATATATATATATATATATATTATCGTATATTTATATTTATATATATTATAATTTGTTGTATAATATTATATAATAGTTTATTAGGTTGTTATGTATGAGATTTAGGTTTATATATATATAATATGTAGTCAATTAGGCTATAAGTGAATTAAAAGGTAACAAAGAAAAAAAAAGAGAAGGGTTGTGCTGAGTGCGGCGCCGTGAGAGAGAGAGAGATCAAAACATTATGTGTGTCGTGAAGAGGGGAGAAAGGAAGAAAAAGATTAGGTTTAGGATTTTGTTTTAGTGGCTCCATTAATTTTTTAAATATTTCTTTGATCTTCAAAATAATATTGTGAGTACAAAATCCACTTCCTTTAATTTATGTTTAATTCTTTGTTTTTATTTATTTATTTTTATTTATTTGATATTAGTTTGATTTTATATTCACATAAAGATGATAGATTTATTTTAATTATTTTGGCTAGTGGTGTATGTAAAGTTTAGGGTTCTTAGATAATTGATTGATTTTAATTATTTTGATTAGTTGTCTAGGTAAAGTTTAGGGTTTTTAGATGATTGATTAATTTTAATTATTTTGTTTAGTTGTGTATGTAAGGTTTAGGGTTTTTAGATGATTGATTGATTTTAATTATTTTGATTAGTTGTTTGTGTAAGGTTTAGGGTTTTTAGATGATTGATTGATTTTAATTATTTTGATTAGTTGTATATGCAAGGTTTAGGATTTTTATATGGATTGATTTTATAGTTGTAATCACACTCATGATTATATAAAATTAAAATAAACTTAGAATCTATAGATATTGGTTAGAGGATGGATTGATTCGTTGTTTTTATTTATTTATTTTTATTTGATGTTGGATTGATTTTGTATTTGCATGTAGATGATGGATTGATTTTAATTATTTTGATTAGTTGTGTATGCTATGTTTAGGATTTTTATATGGATTTATTTTATGGTTGTAATTACACTCATGGATATATGAAATTAAAATTAATTAGGAACCCATAGATAAATTCCTTATACTCCACCATGACTCTATGGATTGTTATTTTATTTGAGTGATGGTGAGAAAGAGTGTATAAAAAAAAAAGTGAGAATTATGAGATTTATTTGAATGCCTTAGGCTTGGCATTGTTATGTTTATTCTCATGTATTAGATGTTGTGTATATATTTATTGTTGCCTCATTCTCATGAGTAGACGAGTGCTTTGATTTGCGCGCGTACGTATATGCTAACCATCCGGGGAGTGTGAGTCAAACTCGGGACGATATCCCTGTGCAAATTTGGCTTCGGAATGGTGTTAGGTATACGGGAGGCACATGGGATATATGTGTAGGCCGGAAGGGGAGGGCCGAAGTGGTGGAGTTAAGGTACAAAAATT
This sequence comes from Camellia sinensis, assembly GCF_055761805.1. Taxonomy (NCBI): domain Eukaryota; kingdom Viridiplantae; phylum Streptophyta; class Magnoliopsida; order Ericales; family Theaceae; genus Camellia; species Camellia sinensis. The sequence goes on from NC_138970.1 coordinate 155,662,264, forward strand.
TAATTATGAGTTTATTGATTTGTACATATTGAAAAATAGTAATCGACCTCAATAAATTATGAAATTGGAGCAGAGGCATGTATACGTGATTTTGGACAACTTTTGTGTTGTACCTTTTTATTAAAAAGATCGATTAGAACTTATAATCGGATGACCTTGGTTATTGTCGGTTTGATTTATTTTAGTAATGCAGATTTTATAGGCTGTTTAAACCCACGAAACGAGCTCATTTTTATTGGTTTCGAGTTAACTGAAGTAAAGCATTATTCTGCACACTTTTTATGTTTTGAACCTTTCCGAAAAAAATCATCTTAGGGAAGTTTTTGTTCGTTTTCAGCTTCAGATTTTTCGATTGAATTCTGTCTAGATTTTTAGATCAAGTTTTTCTCTTAACCTGTTCAGTTTCTGTTAAATTCGTTCGCTATATCTTTTAGAAAATTTGATTTTGTACAACTTTCGTTCTTTGAGTTTTGGTCAATTCAAATTATTTAAGCAAGAAACGGTGCATTTTTATACTTATGAATGAATTTTTGTGTGTTTAACTTGAAGGTGATAACTAGAAGGTATCTTTAATCTTTTTCGAGAAACCATTTGAGTACTTTTTGATACTGGTGCCTCTCATTCTTTTACATCTAGACAGTTTGTAGAAAGAGAACGTATTATAACTACCTCATTGTCTAGACCTATTCGTGTTGAGACCCCTTTAGGAGGGGCAGTTACTTTTTATGAGATGTGTAAAGATTTTAAGATTGACTTTGTGGGTAGAGTCTTGTATGCAGACCTAATTGTTTTAGGGTTTGAGGGGTTTACAATTATTTTCGGTGTGGATTGGCTACGAAAATATTTTGTGACTCTAGATTGTGCTGGAAGGATTGTAAATATAGATATTCCCGGTATGTCACGGCTTACCCACACTTCTAGCGATGGAGAAGCGTCGGTGATGATGAGTTTTCTGTGCTCGGTAGAAATCCCTAAGCAGGATATTAGTGAGGTAGATGTTGTGTGTGAGTTTGAAGATGTCTTTCAAGAGATACCTGGATCGCATTGACCTAGTGCCAGCAACTGCACCAATTTCTAAGGCGGCATAAAGAATGGCGCCTAAAGAGCTTGTGGAGATGAAGAAGCAGCTGGAAGAGATGCTTCAGAAAGGATTCATTCGTTCAAGTAACTCCTCGTGGGGAGCACCTGCGATCTTTGTCTCCAAGAAAGATGGCACTCTCCGTATGTGCATAGATTACAGAGAGCTAAACAAGGTGACTATCAAGAACAAGTATCCGCTACCTAGAATTGATGACTTGTTTGATCAGTTGAAGGGGGCAGCCATGTTCTCTCAGTTTGATCTCAGAATAGGTTACCATCAGATGGGCGTGTTAGAGGAAAGTATACCGCTTACTGCTTTTCGGACCCGATATGGGTTGTACGAATTTCCTGTAATGCCTTTTGGTTTGACCAATGCTTCTGCCTATTTCATGGACTTGATGAACAGAAATTTTCAACCGTATCTAGATAAGTTTGTGATTATCTTCATAGATGATATTCTGGTGTATTCTAAGAATGAAGAAGAACACGGAGAACACTTGAAAGTTGTGTTGCAGACTTTGAGGGAGTAGCAGTTATACGCTAAGTTCAGTAAGTGTCACTTTTGGGAGAAAGAAGTTCAGTTTTTGGGACATGTTGTGTCCAATCAAGGGATATCGTTAGATCCTGAAAAAGTTGTTACGGTCAAAGAATAGAAGCAGCCTACGAACCCTACAGAGGTGAGAAGTTTTTTAGGACTAGCCAGTTATTACAGGAGATTTATAGAGAAGTTTTCCACTATTGCAGTACCCATGACCAAGTTGACCCGCAAGAATGTGAAGTTTGTATGGACAGATGATGTTGAGAAAGCTTTCCAGGAGTTAAAGCAGCAGTTGACTATAGCACCAGTGTTAACTATACCAGTACAAGGGGAAAAGTTAGTAGTGTTTACTGATGCGAGTGGAACTGGGTTGGGATGTGTGTTGATGCAGCATCAGAAGGTTGTATCTTATGCTTCTTGACAATTAAAACCTCATGAGAGGCGATACCCTACTCATGATTTAGAGTTGGCAGTAGTTGTTTTTGCGTCGAAAGTGTGGCGACACTACTTGTTTGGAGAGCACTTTGAGTTGTACATAGATCACAAGAGCCTCAAATATCTCTTTTCTCAAAAAGAGTTGAACATGAGACAACAGAGATGGGTTGAATTTATCAGTAGTTATGATTTTGAGATCCTTTACCACCCGGAGAAAGGAAATGAAGTCGCTGATGCACTTAGTCGACAACATGGGATTATAGCTTCTTTGATGATTCAAGAATGGAAGTCCTTGGAGTTAATTTCGATGCATGATATTCAACCAATAGAGAGTGCTGAGAGAGCATACATTGGTAGCTTGACTGTGCATCCGACGTTACTGGGTAAAGCTCGTCAGTTACAGAATTTAGATGGGTTTCTCGTTAGCAAGCTCGATGACCTTGTAGTGGATTTGATCGATGATTGTCCTACTGATTGATCTGTGGACTCAGATGGGGGATTGCGATTCAAGGACAGGTTGTGTGTACCTAATATTGTTGAATTGAGGAAAGAGATTATGGATGATGCCCATAGGTCCCGATATACCATTCACCTTGGTGGGACTAAAATGTATCATGACCTAAAGAAGACGTTTTGGTGGAAAGGTATGAAGAAAGACGTAGGAGAGTATGTTTCTCGATGTTATGTGTGCCAACAGGTTAAGGCAGAATACCAACGACCGTTTGGACTTTTGCAGCCTCTTGAGATTCCTACTTGGAAATGGGAGTGCATCTCTATGGATTTCGTGGATGGATTGTCGCGGTCTAAGTGAGGCAATGAATCTATTTGGGTGATAGTGGATCGACTCACCAAGTCTGCTCATTTTTTTCCTATCAGTGTTCACCGAATTGCGGATAAACTAGTTAGGCTGTATATTCGGGAGGTGGTGCGACGTCATGGCGCACCAGTTTCTATAGTTTCGGATCGTGATTTGTTGTTTGTGGCAGAGTTTTGGGAGAGTTTTCAGCATGCTTTGGGTGCTAGGTTAGGCTTGAGCACGACTTATCTTCTGTTCAAAATTGTGAAATTAAATAAATAGATTTATGAAGAAAACAAATTCTATACCAAGAACATATGCTGATAATTACAACTAAATTTCAACAAAAATACACAAAAAACAATAAAGGGTAAAGAGACAAAACCGAAGCCTACACGGAAGCAGTTTCCTTAAAACAGATTTCGCCGCCTCACGGGTCGAGTGCTTGAGGAAACCCGGCGTCTGTCTCCCAGGATACGACGGTCAAAACCAGCTACGGCAGAAGCACTATCTGTCTAGCTTAGCGAACAAAACAATGGCAGCACTCTCTCACAATAGGAACTATCAAGCAAACTGACTTGTAAAATGGAAGCAAAAATTTCTATATTGAAACTTGACAGGAGGGTCTCAATTTATACATGTATAGGGGAGAGAGGAAAAGCCTCTAGCCTTTAAGGCTAGTCATTAAAACACCAAGCATCCATAGCCCCTTTCCACAAAATGAAAAGTATGGATGCTCAAAGGATTCACACCCTTTAGCCAAGAAAAAAGATTTAAATACTCTTTAAAATCCTATTCATGAATCTAACATCATGAAGCAATTTCTTGGCAATTTCTTATTCAAAACCCAATGGTTTTTGGCTCACTTGGACCCAACACAAAAAATGGTTAGGACCCGCTTTAATATTTAATTAAAGTCACCATACTTTAATATTAAATTAAAGTCCCCAAAAATCATTTTTTCCAACAATCCCCCACATGAATAAAAATTGACCGAATGACTCAACAAACGGACATCGTTCAACAATAAAGATTCTGAGAGAGAGTACAACGGACTAACCCCGACATCAGAGAAGGTAGCTTTTGGCTTTGAACCTCTCCCAGTGAAAACCTATCGAGTTTACTGGCAGATCAGTGAATAAGACATCTTGAACTGCTCTACCGTTTATGTAAACTGAGACAATAGATCTCACACGGGAATTACTCCTACCACCATTATGTTCTCACTGGTGTGCCCTGTGTGGCCCTGGACACTAGCCTGGTTCAGCGAGTGGTTTCAAAGAATCTTGGCCTGCCCAATTCTTCTAGAAGCGGCCCCACTTCAAACTCACATAGGTGACTCTACTAAAGTATCCTGCAATACTGAGCTCAACAGCTTAACACATAAGAGTCATTAAAAGCTCAGCTTATCTTCTACACTTGCAGGTATCACTAATAGAAGGAATGGCTGGAGGTTTAACCTCCTCAGTGACATACCACCGTTACACGCAATTAGGTTGTCCCATTGAACCTAGATCTTGGGATCTCCAGTCAACTAGATTGGGTTTCCATTCCGGTAACTTCCAAAGGCCTTAACCCCATTCCTTTTGACGACGTTTCGACTAACACTCGACTTAACCCTTTGGTTAGCGGATCCACAATGTTGTCCTTAGACTTTACATAGTCTAAAGAGACAACTCCATTCGAGAGTAGTTGTCGTATGGAATTATGTCTACGACGGATATGTCTAGACTTTCCATTATACATATTACTCTATGCCCTACTAATTGCAGATTGACAATCACAATGAATACAAATAGCTGGCACAGGTTTAGACCAACGTGGAATATCTTCAATGAAATGGCGAAGCCATTCTGCCTCTTCCATTGCTTTATCCAAAGCAATAAACTCTGATTCCATCGTTGATCTAGATATACACGTTTGCTTGGAAGATTTCCAAGACACGGCTGCCCCACCAAGAGTGAACACATATCCACTAGTGGACTTTGAGTCCTTTATATCTGATATCCAATTCGCGTCACTATATCCTTCAAGCACTGCTGGATATCGAGTATAATGCAGCCCATAATCCCGAGTGTAGCGTAAATACCTTAACACCCGCACAATGCCCTTCAAATGAGAAGCATCAGGATTACTTGTGTATCTACTAAGCCTGCTAACTGAGTAAGCTATATCTGGCCTAGTACAACTCATCAGATACATTAAACTTTCAATTACCCGAGAATATTCTAACTGAGAGACACTCTCTTTATGATTCTTGGTAAAGTGTAGACTTAAGTCTACAGGTGTCGATGACACACTCGTATCTGATCCACTAAACTTCTCAAGTATCTTATCAACATAATGAGACTGAGAAAGTACAATTCCGCCAAAGATTCTGGTAATCTTAATTCCCAGAATAACATCTGCAATGCCCATATCCTTCATGTCAAATTTAGAGTTTAACAGCTTCTTGGTAGTTTTGATCATTTCATCGTTACTACCTATAATGAGCATATCATCAACATATAGACACAAAATGACATAACCTCTGTCAGTGTCTTTGACATAAATACACTTGTCACATTCGTTGATTCGAAACCCATTTGACAACATTACATTGTCAAACTTCTCATGCCATTATTTAGGCGCTTGCTTCAAACCATACAAAGATTTGACAAGTTTACAGAGTTTCTTGCTTTGTCCTGGAGCTGAAAACCCTTCAGGTTGCTCCATGTAGATTTCTTCATTCAAATCCTCATTTAAGAAAGCTGTCTTTACATCCATCTGGTGTATCTCAAGATTGCGAAAAGCTGCTATCGCAATCACTATGCGAATGGATGTTATCCTAGTTACAGGTGAGTACGTATCAAAGTAATCCAGGCCTTCTCGTTGCCTGTACCCTTTGATAACGAGTCTCGCCTTAGACTTGTCAATAGACCCATCGGCCTTCATCTTTCGTTTAAAAATCCATTTGCAGCCTAAAGGCTTACAACCTAGAGGTAAATCTACCAACTCCTAGGTGTGGTTCTGTAAGATGGAGTCAATCTCACTTTTGATCGCTTCTTTCCATAAAGGACTCTCAGGAGAAGTCACAGCTTCGTGGAAAGTTTGAGGTTCGTTCTCAACCATACAAGTCAAGAAGTCTGGACCAAAAGATTTGGATGTCCTAGCCCTTTTACTCCGTCTGGGCTCATCTAAAACCTCAATTTGATCATCACCTGGATCATCAACATAATCATCCTCACTAGCAAGCTCATCAAATTGCTCCAAAGACCTTGGAACCCCTGCATGGGTTCGGCAAGGAAAAATGTCTTCAAAAAAACATGCATTCCTTGACTCCATGATGGTATTCCTGTGTATGTCTGGAATTTCAGACTTATGAACAAGAAACCGATATGCACTACTATTATGTGCATAACCAATGAGTATACAATCCATAGATTTCGGGCCTATCCTAACCCGTTTAGGTGTAGAAATCGCCACTTTTGCAAGACACCCCCACATTCGTAAGAATTTATACGAAGGCTTAACGCCTTTCCATAACTCATACGGCGTCTTGTCCACCTCGCTTCAACACAAGTTTCACACATGTGTTTCGTCAGAACAACCTTGTCGGACTCAAAAACCATGCGAAAACATGTTTATTGAGAAAAGACCTTGAGACAAGATTCTTACGAAAGTCCGGAATATACAAGACATCGTTCAAGGTCAGCTCCTTTCCTGACGTCAACTTCAGGACCACTTTTCCTTTCCCCTCAACAATCGAGGTAGCAGAGTTTCCCATAAACAACTTCTCACCGTTAGTAACTGGTTCGAAAGTTGTAAACAGCTTCTGCTTGGAGCAGATGTGGCGTGTAGCCTTAGTATCAATCCACCATTCTCTTGGGTTTGAACCCACCAGATTCACCTCAGAGACAACGACAGACAAGTGCATATCATCCTCCTCATGGGAGTGCTCTTGTAAGTCTGCCATATGAGCACGAGGTTTGGTCTTGTATGGCTTCTTCTGCTTGCGGCAGTCACTAGCCCGATGCCCCTCGTTACCACAGTTATAACACTTCCCAAAGAACCGATAACCAGGTTCATGCGGCTTGTAAGCCGACTTCTTTGCAACACCACCCCTTGGCCCTAGCTTAGAGCTCTTGTTCACAGGGGGCTTCTTCCTTATCCCAGAAGATTTGCCATGCTCAACGACATTGGCCTTTACTGAGGAGGTACTCCCTCCTTTCTTTCTATTATCCTCTTCAATCCGGAGTCGGACAACCAGCTCTTCAACAGACATTTCCTTGCGCTTGTGCTTCAAGTAATTCTTGAAATTCTTCCAACCATTTGGAAGTTTCTCAATGATCACAGCAACTTGGAATGACTCGTTCAAAGGCATCCCCTCAGCATGAATTTCATGCAAGATCACTTGGAACTACTAGACTTGGCTTGTCACAGTTTTAGAATCTACCATTTTAAAATCAAGGAAACGGCCAACCACAAATTTCTTTGCCCCGGCATCCTCAGTCCTGTACTTTTTGTACAGAGATTCCCATAATTCTTTTGCTGAGCTCTTAGAACAAAACACACTATAGAGTGAGTCTGCCAAGCTGTTGAACACATAGTTCCGGCAAAGATAGTCTGTCTGCTTCCATGTGTCAAGCGCCATGACTTTCTGCCTGTCAGGCTCATTCTCTGCCACGGTTGGAGGATCCTCAGTCAGAACCTTGGCAAGGTTTAGCGTGGTCAAGTAAAACAGCATCTTTTGCTGCTATCTCTTAAAGTTTTCCCCAGCAAATTTTTCTGGGCGCTCATGGTGACTAAGCGGTCCTCCCGGAACAGCCGGAGTAACACCAGGGTTGACCACAGAGGTCAAAGCAGTAGGGGTTGGCAATCCAGTTGCCCCGGGGTTCAAATCCCCACTAACATTAGCAGTAGCAGCAGCAACAGTGATAGTTTCCATTTATCTCAAGCAAACATGCTTCAAACATTTTGATAAAATAGCCAATCCATAAGGATTCTATGTAGTCCAAAAGCTTTTCCACGCTTAGGTATTCCTATTCAACACAAACGTTAGTAGTCCAAACATTTTTGTTTTTACATCCCAAATTCTATTCATTTGGTTTTATATTTGTTTTTCGCATTGGTATCCCTACAAAGAAAGTTAGTAGCAAACCACAACAAAATACAAACAAATAATCTAAAAAATTTAATTATAATAAATAATTGAAACCATCTAGCCAACTATTAATTATATAAGTAACCAACTAATATAAGGTACCAAAACAAAATGCAATTTGTTACTTCAAAATTAAATTACAACTTTAAAATAAAGTTCAATACTCATGAGTCATGAATGAAATTAATTCATAATAAGCATTTAAACTAATAACTCCAAATAGATAAGTCAAATTCAAAGTTAATGCACCCAATTAAATAATTCAGATTAATGCACCTAATTAAATAATTTAGATTAATGCACCTAATTAAATAATTCAGATTAATGCACCCAAATAAATAATTTAGATTAATGCACCTAATTAAATAACTCAGATTAATGCACCCAATTAGATAATTTAGATTAATGCACCCAATTAAATAATTCATATTAATGCACACAATTAGATAATTTAGATTAATTATGTACACAATTCGTAAAACTCTATAACTCAAAATACATTAAATTATGTAATCTAGCCTAGAAAATAATAAGCATGTAACAAATTGAGACTAGAATAGAATTAGCATGTCAAAATTGCAACATCCATAAATTATATTTTATAACCTTAAAATTCATGCAAATCATGGTAGGGAAATGATGAACCATACGCATAAAACAAGATCATACTAATACAATTAAGTATGCAAATTATAATAGAGCATTCTAATTAAACTAAGCAATTAGAGAGTACCATTGCATAATTTACAATTATTGAAATAGTGAGCAATTCCGCAACAATTCCTAGTAACATTATACAAAGCTAACCTAATAGTCTATATAAATCTATTCGATCAATTTCATAGAAAAGATATATAAAATATGTTTTAAGCTTGTTATTCAAAATTGTTAAATTAAATAAATAGATTTATGATGAAAACAAATTATATACCAAGAACATATGCTGATAATTAGAACTAAATTTCAACAGAAATACACAAAAAACAATAAAGGGTAAAGAGACAAAACCGAAGCCTGCACGGAAGCAGTTTCCTTAAAACAGATTTTGCCGCCTCAGGGGTCGAGTGCTTGAGGAAACCCGGTGTCTGTCTCCCAGGATACGATGGTCAAAACCAGCTACGGCAGAAGCACTATCTGTCTAGCTTAGCGAACAAAACAATGGCAGCACTCTCTCACAATAAGAACTATCAAGCAAACTGACTTGTAAAATGGAAGCAAAAATTTCTATATTGAAACTTGACAGGAGGGTCTCAATTTATACATGTATAGGGGAGAGAGGAAAAGCCTCCAGCCTTTAAGGCTAGTCATTAAAACACCAAGCATCCATAGCCCCTTTCCACAAAATGAAAAGTATGGATGCCCAAAGGATTCACACCCTTTAGCCAAGAAAAAAGATTTAAATACTCTTTAAAATCCTATTCATGAATCTAACATTATGAAACAATTTCTTGGCAATTTTTTATTCAAAACCCAATGGTTTTTGGCTCACTTGGACCCAATACAAAAAATGGTTAGGACCCGCTTTAATATTTAATTAAAGTCACCACACTTTAATATTAAATTAAAGTCCCCAAAAATCATTTTTTCCAACATTATCATCTCCAGACAGATGGGCAAACTGAGCGGGTAAATCAGATCTTGGAGGACATGTTGAGAGCTTGTGTTCTCGATCTTAGCGGTAGTTGGGAAGAACACTTACCATTGGTGGAGTTTGCTTATAATAATAGCTATCACTCTAGTATCGGGATGGCACCTTTTGAGGCTTTGTATGGGAGGCCATGTCGATCACCTGCATGTTGGATAGAGGTAGGAGATACGCCGTTGTTAGGGCCAGAGTTGATGAGAGAGACCACGGAGAAGGTGAACACTATTCAGGAACGTATTAAGACTGCACAAAGCCGTCAGAAAAGTTACCCCGATAAAAAACGTAGAGGGGGTTGAGTTGAATGTTGGAGATTTTGTGTTTTTGAAGGTCTCGCCGATGAAAGGTATCATGCGGTTCGGAAATAAGGGAAAGTTAGCACCCAGATTTGTGGGACCATATGAGATCGTAGAGAAGATTGGTAATGTGGCTTACAAATTAGCTCTACCACCTTCTTTAGCTTTGATTCACAATGTGTTCCATGTATCTTTATTGCGGAAGTGTGTACAAGACCCTTCCCAAGTAGTATCACTAGAAGTGTTGGAGATTAGTGATGATCTAACGTATGTGGTGCGACCGGTTACTATTCTAGATCGGGATGTAAAGCAGTTGCGGCGCAAGAAAGTGAACTTGGTGAAAGTGCAATGGAGCGAGGATGAGAATGATATCACTTGGGAATTGGAAGAGGAAGTTCGGCATATGCATCCGGAACTTTTTGTTTAGTATTCTTTCTTATTGAATCTCGGGACGAGATTCTTTTAAGGTGTGTATATTGTAGCGACCCTAATTTTCTTAAGTCATTATTTATTATTATTATGATTATTATTATCTTATTTTCTTTTTTGGCTTTATTAATTATGTGGATCGATGAGAATTTAATGTATTGTTTAGTTAATTTACTGTGATATTTAATTAGTTTAATGTGGTATTTAATTATATATAATTAATAAGAATCTTTATATTTATATATTCATTTATACATAAAAAAGAGAGGTGTATTTATATTTGTTATTTATATATATATATATATATATTATCGTATATTTATATTTATATATATTATAATTTGTTGTATAATATTATATAATAGTTTATTAGGTTGTTATGTATGAGATTTAGGTTTATATATATATAATATGTAGTCAATTAGGCTATAAGTGAATTAGAAGAAAACAAAGGAAAAAAAAAAGAGAAGGGTTGTGCTGTGTGCAGCGCCGCGAGAGAGAGAGAGAGATCAAAACATTATGTGTGTGTCGTGAAGAGGGGAGAAAGGAAGAAAAAGATTAGGTTTAGGGTTTTGTTTTGGTGGCTCCATTAATCTTTTAAATATTTCTTTGATCTTCAAAATAATATTGTGAATACAAAATCCACTTTACTTAATTTATGTTTAATTCTTTGTTTTTATTTATTTATTTTTATTTATTTGATATTAGTTTGATTTTATATTCACACAAAGATGATAGATTTATTTTAATTATTTTGGCTAGTGGTGTATGTAAAGTTTAGGGTTCTTAGATAATTGATTGATTTTAATTATTTTGATTAGTTGTGTAGGTAAAGTTTAAGGTTTTTAGATGATTGATTAATTTTAATTATTTTGTTTAGTTGTGTATGCAAGATTTAGGGTTTTTAGATGATTGATTAATTTTAATTATTTTGATTAGTTGTTTATGTAAGGTTTAGGGTTTTTAGATGATTGATTGATTTTAATTATTTTGATTAGTTGTATATGCAAGGTTTAGGGTTTTTATATGGATTGATTTTATGGTTGTAATCACACTCATGATTATATAAAATTAAAATAAACTTAGAATCCATAGATATTGGTTAGAGGATGGATTGATTCGTTGTTTTTATTTATTTATTTTTATTTGATGTTGGATTGATTTTGTATTTGCATGTAGATGATGGATTGATTTTAATTATTTTGATTAGTTGTGTATGCTATGTTTATAATTTTTATATGGATTTATTTTATGGTTGTAATTAGACTCATGGATATATGAAATTAAAATTAATTAGGAACCCATAGATAAATTCCTTATACTCTACCATGACTCCATGGATTGTTGTTTTATTTGAGTGATGGTGAGAAAAAGTGTATAAAAAAAGAAGAAGTGAGGATTATGAGATTTATTTGAATGCCTTAGGTTTGGCATTGTTATGTTTATTCTCATGTGTGAGATGTTGTGTATATATTTATTGTTTCCTCGTTCTCATGAGTAGACGAGTGCTTTGATTTGCGCGCATACGTATATGCTAACCATTCGGGGAGTGAGTCAAACTCGGGACGATATCCCCGTGTAAGTTTGGCTTCAGAGTGGTGTTAGGTATACGGGAGGCACATATGATATATGTGTAGGCCGGAAGGGGAGGGCCAAAGTGGTGGTGTTAAGGTACACAAATTTAATTATGAGTTTATTGATTTGTACATCTTGAAAAATAGTAATCGACCTCAATAAATTATGAAATTTGAGCAAAGACATGTATACGTGATTTTGCACAACTTTTGTGTTGTAACTTTTTATTGAAAAGATCGATTAGAACTTATAATCGGATGACCTTGGTTATTGTCGGTTTGATTTATTTTGGTAATGCAGATTTTATAGGCTGTTTAAACCCACGAAACGAGCTCATTTTTATTGGTTTCGCGTAAACTGAAGTAAAACATTATTCTGCACACTTTTCATGTTTTGAGCTTTTTCGAAAAAAATCATCTTAGGAAAGTTTTTGTTCGTTTTCAGTTTCAGATTTTTCGATTGAATTCCGTCTAGATTTTTAGATCAAGTTTTTCTCTTTACCTATTCAGTTTCTGTTAAATTCGTTCGCCTTGTCTTTTAGAAAATTTGATTTTGTACAACTTTCGTTCTTTGAGTTTTGGTCAATTCAAATTATTTAATCAGGAAACGGTGCATTTTTATACTTATTCAGCAAGTTACTTATGATTAAATTATACTAAATTTATTTTTTTTTTGCAGGATGGTGGGTCTTACTAATTTTTTATGCCGGGCTGACCCGTCATATTTTTATTTCTATTTTGTCTATTTTATAATCAATTTATATTTTGTTGTGTACGGACAAAAAACTAAATGCCACCGTATCTCGAGAAACTACCCATTCGTCTCGGTGCGGTTGGAACTACTTGTCTTGTCCCGTAATAAAAATTTAATGTATTTTTGTTTGTGTCTAGTGGACACGTGGGTGTTGAATCTTATACTCATACCAGTATACCTGTATACTGATCCGTTTTGTCTCTTGGCAACTTAGGTGCGTTTTGTTTGAGCGCAGCCGAGCTTCCTTTGCAGGATTAGTTGAGGCTATGGTGGTGACAAGAAATAACTATGATCGTAGGACATGTCGTTTGGACTTCTTTTGTTTTTCTTGAGCTTAGGGTTGTTAGTAGTTTATGTATTTTTTTTATGACTTTAATATTGGGATAATTTGGCATGGTTTGTTACCGTACTTTATTTAAGTTGTTTTGACTAGTTGTTGCTACCTTAATGTTGAGGTATTTGTTAGTTATGTGATTATGGTGGATGGTTTGGTTGGCGTTTAGTTTTTTTTTTTGTTTCACCCCTAAGATTTGGATGATGAAATATTATTGGGATTAGTCTTAATTTAATATTTAATTGTCTAAATTTTGGGGCGTGACATTTTTTGTGACGATTTGTTTTAAACTATTGCTAAAACTTATAATTAATGACATTTTTTGTGACAATTTTTAAACTGTTATTAAAAATTAACAATTAGTGATTTTCTTAAAATAATGTTTAATAAAAAATGTTATTAATTCTCATAAGACCTATTGAACAATAAATTCACCTATTAAGAACAACACGGACCAAAAATTTAATACCAATAAAAATGACTCCACGAATGGTGCCTTTATCGAATCATAAACCTTACAAATTGTGTGATTAAATAAAATTTGTATTGTGAAGTCTACTCCATCATGGATGTGTCTTCTATTGGTTATAGTGTAATTTATTATTATAAATTAAAATTTGATAATTAAAAAGTAAAAGTTAAATGTAAATCTTTTTCAATTTTATAAGCTAAAAGTTGACCGTAAGTCTACTCTCCTATAATCAAAAGTAAATGTCCGATTAAGATTTAAGAAAAATTTGATGAAAAGTCCCTTAAAAATAATTTGACATTAGAGGAGACAACAACATTTTTTGCTTACTAGGGCATCTTCAATGTTTATTTTTTATTTTTTTATTAAATTTGAGTAAAAATTTAGATTAAAAGTTTTATTTGATATCAAACATTTTAACGCTAAATTTTAAATTTTCATCAAACAACCGATAGACTAAGAGAACGATTGGGAGGATGTCTGGGCAGTCGTCCAGCCTAGTGTAAATTTTCTTCAATTTTTTTTCAATTCGATTCTCCACCTTGTTGACCCGCTGGTCATCCATCCGATCGTCTACCAACAGTCACTTGCGAGATTTGATGAAAAGTTAAACGCTCCATTGATTTGATGAAAAAAGTAAGATTCCCTTCATTTCATACTAATTTGATGAAATAGTTAGAATATTCTTTTTATTAAATTTTCATTAAATTTAAATTTAATGAAAATTGTGAATTGAAAATGGTCTAAGGTCTCTTGGTCAACTATTTTGAGAATCCAAGGACACGTCTTGTGCTTCCAATCAAGAAGTTTTTTCTTTGTTTTTTTTTTTAATAAAAAAAGAAAAAAAAAATTGCACCAATGCTAGTGAACTATTAATAGAATTGGAATCATTTATGTTTGAAAATTTCCTCGCCAAACAAATCCTTAGAAGAAGCTATGATGAGTGCTTTTGGTTGAGAAATTTTTTTCTCTGTGTTTGATTGGAAAATTTGATAAGGGATTTAAAAAAAAGAAAGAGAAAAAAAATATATAAAACTATGTAAAATGTAAATATATTTTATTTATATTTCACCTTCGTTTTTCCTTTATCTTTTTAATTCTTTCCTAAATCTCTTAACCAAATACGAAGTAATTAAAAAGTTCTGCTATGCTATGGATGCCATTGTTATTCATTGCTACCAATTTCTAAGTCTGAAACTAGAGTAAAGTCAAAAAATAATAAATTTATTGTTTTTCCAAATATCAAATAGTGAAAAGTTGATAATTATTTTTGTTAATATTTCCACAAGTGATGTTGACATTGAAGGTGAATGTGATAATAGTGATTATAACGAAATTTTATTGTTTAACTTTTATAACAAGATAGTAAAATTTCGATGTGGATATATTTGTTCATAATTTTGAGATATCTTTTAATTTCGTGTATTTTTTTTTCAAGATAGAATATGTTTTTCGAGATAATTTTGGATATTCTGGAAATGTGCATGTATATTGATTCAGAAATGTGTTTATAGTTTTAGTGGTTAATGTTTCATGTGATCATGTATTTAATTGTTTCAATGACATTTTAAATGTGTAATTATGTGCATTGTTTGTTGATATTAAAGCATCTCTAATGCTTACTTAGATTTGGAATTAAATTTAAATTTGATGAAATACGTTTACTTTTACTTCTCCAATACTGGCATCACTACTAGAAAACAGGGCTTTTGAGTCGGTAGCGTGCCGTCGCAAATAGCGTATTTGTCGACGCAAAAACTTTTTGCGACGGCGACTCAAGGGACGAAAATGGTGAGGTCGCAAAAAGTTTTTGAGTCGGCAATCTGCCGACGTAAAAAGTTTTAATTTTTTGAGATGGTAGATTGCCGACTCAAAAAGTGGTTAAATGTTTTAAAAAATTTAACTCATAATTTTCTCATTGAGGCTCCCAAGTTTCGAACACACACCCCATTTGGACAATTTGACCCGAGGTCACCGCACCAAGTCCACTTCACCACCATACCTCTTTCAGATATTAAATGAGATATATATTATTTATAGTATACACACTCAATATTAATATAAAAGTATATGTATAAATAGATATATTTATTAAATATAATCAAGTAAATATATATATATCTTGGCTATAAATTTTTTTTTTTTTGCTACGGCATCAGTTGCCGACACAAAAAGGTCTAATTTTTTGCGTCGGCACAAATTTGCCGACACAAAAGGTCTATGCCGACTCAAAAGGTCTATCTTTTGCGTCGATAAATTCAACCGACTCAAATAATGCTATCAAATATTAATTTTTTGTGTCGGCCAACAGTGCCGATGCTAAAGGTTTGGTATTTGAGTCGGTAACTCTGTGCCGTCTCAAAAAGGCTACCTTTTGTGACGGTAAAATTTGCCGACTCAAAAAACCGACTCAAAAGGCCCTTTCTTTAGTAGTGCATCAAATCTCTATCAAATGAGAAGAAAAACAAAGGTTTCATCAATTTAAGAGAGGTTTCAGCGTTCATCAAATTTTTGGAGAGAGCCGTTGTGCTTCACCGTACACCAGATGACCGGCCGATTGTCCGCAATTACTTGCAAAGTTGCCCATTGCTTTGACTATTGTTAGTTGTCCTCCCGATCAATCGGTTGTTTGATGAAACTTGAAAAATTAGTATTGGAACGCATGATATCAAATAAAACTTTTCATCATATCTTTATTCAAATTTGATGAAAAATTAGAGTAAGCATTGGAGATGCTCTTACTGTAACATTTCGTGAGTGTTAGGTGTCATAAATGTTGGTGTGTTGAATTTGTTAGTGAACCTTTTTTTTTTTTTTTTTAAGGAAAATGAAAACAGTTATATTTAAAATAAAACAAACAACATACAAGATTAAAATAAAAATAACAAGATCTTAAAAGGCCAAACAAATAACCAAACATTAAACGGCAAACAACAGAAATATAGCCGTCAAGGTTGGTGTGTTGTTTATTGGATACGTGGAATTGACTTTTTAATTATTGGCCAATCTTTCTGAGTTTTTGAATGGGTTGAGAATGGGTACCTATGCAATATGAAAGTTACTATAATCTTTCTGAGTTTTTGAATGTCACATTATATATGTGGGATGGTTTTTGAATATAAACCTATTTCAAAATTTTTAAAATTATAAATTCAATTTTCAAAATTAAGGACTAACGGATCTAAGTTCTTTACAAACTCAATTTCAATTATACTAATCAATTTTATATGGACTCTATAAATACTTATTATATATATATATATATATATATAATTATAATTTAATTATTAAGACATTTGAAAAAAATTATCGTAACATAAAAATAAATAAATAAGACAGAATGTGTGCATCGCACGAATTAAATTAAATTTTTTATATTTTATATTTTTTGTTTGTCTTGTTGATGGCTTAATATTAATTTATATTTAATTATACATATAAAAGTAGTGTTTACGTTCAAAATTTTTCTCTCTCCTATGTAGTGTGGCATATCTTTTTTATTTTTTTTAAGGCGCCACGTAGCATACCCTCATACTTAATTATTTCTAAAATCTACTATTTAAAAGACTTATACTTAAACTACCCATAAATAAAATTTAAAATAATTATATGTACTAAAAATACTTTACAAACTAATTTTCTTCTATTTTTTTTCACTTTTGTTCAAGTATTCAATTTTTATATTAAAATTAAATATATTTCTTACTTTTTTGTCTATCTTATTTATATTTTATTATTAATTTATATTGAGTTTTCTATTTAAGATGAAGTTGTTTATTAGGAAACATTTATATATATAATTATATATAATATGTACAAATAGTTTTAAAATAGATATTAAAGAAAAATAATACACAACATAATTAATCTATCTTTTTTTTTTTCTTAATCTAACCACAGCATAAATTATTTCTAAAATCTACTATTTAAAAGACTTATACTTAAGCTATCCATAAATAAAATTTAAAATAATTATATGTACTAAAAATACTTTACAAATTAATTTTCTTCTATTTTTTTTTTTCACTTTTGTTCAAATATTCAATTTTTATATTAAAATTAAATATATTTCTTATTTTTTTGTCTATCTTATTTATATTTTATTATTAATTTATATTGAGTTTTCTATTTAACATGAAGTTGTTTATTAGGAAACATTTATATATATAATTATATATAATATGTACAAATAGTTTTAAAATAGATATTAAAGAAAAATAATACACAACATAATTAATCTATCTTTTTTTTTTCTTAATCTAACCACAACATACTTATGTTTAATTTTTTAAAATAAATTTTTTTATAACCACAGCGTACTTATATATATAAATTTTTATATATATATATATATATATATATATTTCCAATTGAATAAAAATAAATAAATAATTAGAATCACTTTTAATTGAATGTTATTATTTTTCATTCCAATTTAACTATTATTATTAATTTTAAGTTAAATGTTTATTTTAGGGGCACTTACATTCAAGTCCTAATTAGAATAAATTTTTTAGACCTTCAAGTCTCATTAAATTTTTAATAGTTAGAATTGCTCTTCAAACAATGATTTTTCATCATTTATGATTATCTATAAAGGAACATGATAATTTGACATCTATTTTGATTTTCAAAACTTTAAAACATCAACTTTCAAATTGAAAAAAAAAAAAAAATACTTGTAAAAAATGTGTATATATATATATATTTAAAAATTACAAAAACTGAATTATTTTGGTGTGTGCAAAACTAAAAATTTTGTGTCTATAAAGGAGTATGATTATGGAACATTGATATGCAAAACTATAAAATAAAAAAAAAAATTAACTGAAAAAACTCATAATGTTTCCACTTTTAAAACTAGAAAAAACTGATAATGTTATCGGTTTTATTAGATAATTGAATCAAACCAATAAGTAGAAAGGCAACAACATTTAATCTCTCATGCTCTGTTTTTTTCATCAGCTAGTGAAACAATTATCTAAAACATTACTACGCAAAATTGATAATGTTCTTAGTTTTAAAAATTGAAAAAAAAAATGATAATATTCTCAGTTTACTAAATATGACTTATTGGTTCAAAAAATCTTAAATTGGACCTAAGCTACCATAACATTTGTAAATAGGACTTTTAAGTAATTAACTCTTTATTTTACTATGTTATAATTTAATATCATATAATCTCATTATATATTTATTTCAGTTACACTTTAATATCATATAATCTCATTATATATTTATTTCAGTTGCACTTTTATAGCACAATAGCACTAAGATTATTAAAATACACATAAATAATTGAAATAAAATTATTGTATACAAATAACACTTTTTTTTATGAACAAAATGAAAATTTTATTGATGATAACGTACAAAATCTTACATCAACAAAGAGGGAAGTGCAAAGAGAATCAACACTAACAAACCAATCAAAAGGAACCAAAGGAGAAAGAGAAAAACAAAGAACAGAACAACGAAACCAGCAGCAACAAAGTAGAAAAGCAGCAGCATCAGCATTTCAACTCCCCTACCTCATAGCTGCACAAACCAAACTTGCCTCATAGTAGCTTCACAGACCAGACCAATCAACCAGACCAGCATCGGTAGAATGCCAACCAGCAACATACATCAGCAAGCCTCTAAATAGCAGCATACAATATTCCAAAAACAGCATCATACATCAGCAACATACCATATCTGGCCTTACACTAGCAACAGACCTTATTCCTTTACATAAAGCAAGGAGAATACCCCTAATACCAACACTGCATTCTTCACAGCAGCTTCCCTGTTTCACACATGGATACACACAGTAGCATCCCTTTACCAGCACATCCAAATCCAACCTTACTAATGGCCCTAATAAAATGGTCAAACAATAAAAAGTTGTCCAGCTCTCCACCTTAACCGAGATCAACACAAACAGTCCCATACCAACAATATCAACCACATCTCCCAACCACTACCTAGCATAACCTCCTACTATCAATCTGGAGGCAGCCTTCTTCTACACACACAGGCCTTGATCTGATGAAGATTCGTGACTATCTCCTGCATTGAATACTGTAGCCCTTTAATATTCGATTTACTCCAAAGTGCTACCCTTACTTTCACCAATTCTGAAAGATCATTCCAATCCATTGGTTTTCCACTAAAGAAACATTCATTCCTTGCTTTCCATAATGATCACATAACTGCTAAACGAACCACTTTCCACATTCTAAGAACCACCTTACTAAATTTGACTCCTAACCACCAAAGCAACAAAGTCTCAACTAAACCAGGCAGAACCCACACCAGATCCCACCACTGCATTATATCAATCTATAATTTCCAAGCTAATGGGCAAAACAACATAAGATGCTGAACTGACTCCTTCTCTGTTTTACAGAACAAGCACAATGCATTTGATTCCTCATTTAACACTCCAAAACTCTTTAAGATAGCTGCAGTTTTAAGCCTGCCTCTCCATGCTAACCACCCACAAAACTTTACCTTGGGTGGAGCAACATTGTTCCATAATTCCTTAGTAACACTGACAGCAGGACTTTTTGAAGACATCCACCACTTCCATGATGCTGCTACTGTAAATGATCTTGCTAGATTATCCATCCATTTACACGAATCCTCAATCTCCATGGAAAGACTAGGTGCTTCCCTTAGCAAATCATACAACCGTAGGACCTCCTCTTCCTCCCATGCTAACAATGATTTTCTAAACAATAAATTCCAATCATTTGATTGACCCCTCCTCTGATAGATCTGCTGCACAGTGCTACATTTCTTCTCTGATAAGCTATATAGTCTAGGAAATTCCTCCTTTAGGCATATATTATTCAACCACTTGTCATCCCAAAATTGAATTCTATCCACATTCCCTACTATTAATTTCAGATTAGATAAAGTCAACTAGGGTAGGGCTATATGTAACAATTTGAAGAATATCACCCCAAATCCTGGACACTACAACATTATCTGGATTACTTGGAACCCGCATGCCCCCAACTACACCATACTTACTACACACAATATTTTTCCACAGAGTTGTATCCTCTTTCCCAAACCTCCACCACCATTTGAGCAGAAGGTAGTCATTAACTTCTCTTAGATTTCTAACACATAATCCCCCTTGATCAATGTTTGCTGATATCTCCTTCCAATTGACCACGCGAAGTTTCTTCTTTGTTTCAGAATCACTCCATAGAAAGGCTGCCTGAATCCTATCTAACTGTTTAGCCACACCCACAGGTAGTTTAAAAATTGATAGGAAATATAAAGGTAAACTTGAAAAAACTGCCTTCACTAATGTTAATCTACCTGCAAAAAAGAGCATCTTCCTTTTCCATGAAGCCAATTTGTGCTATACTTTCTCGATCACTGGATTCCAAGTGCTCTTTCGTCTAGGATTTGCGCCAAGAGGTATGCCTAGATAAGTAATAGGAAGTTTTTGGCTATGACAGTGCAAAATTGAGACAAAATCATTAATTTCCTCCTCATTAACACCAACCCCACACACCACACTCTTGTGGAAATTAATTTTTAAGCCAGACATTAACTCAAAACACCTTAAAATTCTCTTTATATTGACCAATTCCACCCTATCAGCTTCATAAAAAATAATAGTATCATTTACGAATTGCAAATGAGAAACCTTCAACTCATTGGGCCCAACAGTGGCACCTTTTACAAAACCCAACTCCTTTTTCCTATCAATCAATATATTCAATCCTTCAGCAACAATGTTGAACAAAAGTGGTGATAACGGGTCGCCCTGCCTAAGCCTTTTTTGAGGTGTAAATTCATCAGATGGAGATCCATTAACCAGAACAGATATCTTGGCTGAAGATGTGCATGTTTTGATCCACTTCACCCACTTTTCTCCAAAACCAAAATTCTTCATTATTGAAAAAAGAAACTCCCAATTTACTGAATCATAAAGCCTTTTGAAAATCCAATTTTAGAATGATTCCTTTTCTTTTAGATAATTTTCACCAATCCATCACTTCATTTGCAATCAATACTCCATCTAGAATGAATCTACCCTCCAAAAATGCAGTCTGGACTTCACTAATAGCTGCTGGCATTACCTTCTTTAATCTTCTAGACAACACTTTAGCTAGAACTTTATAAACTTAATGAACTAAGCTTATTGGTCTGTAATCCCCTAAACCACTTAAGTTCTTTTTCTTTGGGATCAAAGCGATAAATGAACAATTCAAACCTGAAACCAGCTTTCTATTTTCATGGAACTCATTCATGAATTGTAGAAACTCCCTCTTTATTATCTTCCAACACTTTTGAATGCAAGCAATAATAAATCCATCGGGCCCCGGAGCCTTATTACCATCACAGTCTTGTATAGCTACCCAAGCCTTTTGCTTTGTAAATGCTGCTTCCAAACTTTCCTTTTGTACGGAAGTAAGGGATAAAAATGGACCAGAGAATTTAGGCCTAGAGCACCCCTCATCAGTAAATACTCTTTCAAAGTAATTACAGACTGACTGCTACTCTATCTGGATCTACCAACCTCTCTCTTTCCTTCACAACTGAATCCAACATATTTTTCCTTTGCCTAGAGCTTGCCATCAAATGGAAAAATCTTGTATTCTTATCACCACATTTAGCCCACACCATTCTAGATTTTTGATGCCATAAGCTCTCTTTTCTCCTACTCAAATTCCACACTTGACTTCTTACTTCCCTCTTTCTGATTAGTTCAGCTTCTGATAAATTCCTTGCTTCAGCTACCAAATCAAGCTCATGTTGTTCCTCATCTGCCTTCTTTAACTGAATATCCACATTACCAAAAACCTCCGTATTCCATATTCTAAGATTGGCCCTAAGATTAGCCAACTTCCTCTTAAGCCTAAAGCCAGCCCATCCTGGTTCAACTACACCATCCCATGACTTCTTCACTTCTATTTTGAATTGTGGATGAAGTAACCACGCATTAAGAAACCTAAAGGGTTTTAGACCCCAATTTCTATCATCTTCCTTTAATAATACTGGGCAATGATCCGAAATACTTCTTGGGAGTCCCCATTACTTAAATGAGTACTCCTCTAACTACCTACTTTCCAATAGAAACCTATCTATCCTGCTCCATCTCTCTCCATCTTGAGCACTACACCATGTAAATCTTTTCCCCATCATAGGCAAATCTGCTAAATTTAACTGATTTATTAACCCATTAAAATCATTCATACCTCTCTTTCTTCTTGAACGTCCCTTTCTTTCACTAATGTACCTGATTTCATTAAAGTCTCCTCCCATACACCAAGGTTTAGTTTAAAGTGTTTTCAATCTACCCCGTAAATTCCATAATTGCCTCCTCTTAACTACATCATTCGGAGCATAAATATTAATTATAGTACATTCAAAGGCCACTCCAGCAGTACCTGAAAGTAGAATAAAATGCCTTGAACTACAACACTCCTTAAGTTTAAAGCTATCTGGATTCCACATGCATAGCAAACCTCCTGCATTGCCTACTGCATCAATCCCCATGAACTCCATCTTGTCAAATGGCTACATCAATTTTATAAACTCTTCCTCCATTCTACTCCTCTTGGTTTCTTGCAATAACACTACATCCGCTCTTCCCTCTTTAAGTATACTTTTTATCTTCCTCCTCTTTTCTGGTCTTCTTAGACCTCTAACATTCCATGTCATTATCTTCATAGGAAACCATATAATGCACCTAAACCCCTGCATATATTCCTTAGGCTTCAACAGCCCTTCCACTGCATTCAATCCTTTCCAAATCCTTCCTTTCCATATGAATGATTTTCTCTATAGCTTCATCTTCCTTTCCTTCAAAATTTATGCCCAATGATTTCCCCATTTGGACTGTTGCCCTAGCTTCCATAATCAACCTTCTACTGCCTCTACTCAACTCACTATTAATGGATAGTGAATTTGATATAGTCGCCGCTGCAGCTCTGAAAATAGCACCTCTATTAAAACTTTTTGGAAGCATTCTTCCCCTCTGTAATAATAAAGTCTTGCCTTTCATCATAGCTTCTCTATCTGTCCCCTTATTTCCCTTCGTTCTACTGGTAACCTTTATTTTAATCTGTGTACAGCTAATTTTTTCATTCTTTTGGGCTGTTTGCAGACCTACCTGTTGGATCTGAGTCTAAGCTACACAGTCACTCAGATTTGTTAATGAATACCCAGTGGGCCTGTTGTGGTTAACTTCATCATGAACTCCTTACAACACTACTAAATTAATATTGGGCCTACCCATCTCAGGCCCACTCAAACTCTGCATAAACCCTAGTGTGTATATATTGTTATCAATCATTTGCATACTCTCAACCACTTTTTTCCTTGGGTTTTCCACAATCTTCATCATACCAACGCTGCTAGAGCCCCCACCTGTTGAGTTCCCCAAGCCTCCATCGGATTTTTGCAATGATGAGACTTCCACAATTCTTCCCCATCTGTCCAGCTCAACTGTTCCACCATCCACTATGTCCTTAACCCTGCTTGCCACTTTATCAGTAAGTAACATATCATCACCACCTTCATCTTCCTTTGCTGCTTCCTTTCTACCTTCAATTGTGCCTGATATCATATTCTGCTCACTGCCAAAGCTTGAATTCTTATCATCATTAAGTTGATAACTACAAAGTCCTGTGGTTGTCCCCAGTGGGCAGCTTATCTCTTCACACACTCTAACTGTATATTGTGCCCCATTGCACTCAAGGACTATCATTGCATTAATAAACTCTCTACTTGTGGTTATTATCCTTACTTTACTCCATTGAAATGAAACTGGGTTGTTGGTACCTTCATCATATTGAGCTACTTCGCTCCAAACTCTCCCAATGTCATTGAGAGTTTTTGTGTTCCACAAATTAAAAGGAATTCCAAAGAAATATAAAAGGAATTCCAAAGCAACATAACCAAACACACCTTTCACTTTCAATCATTTTCCCTTTTTCCCATTCCTCCATTGATATGCACCATTCATAGATCCATCCCTTCAATTTTACTTTCCATTCCTTCATATGTTCAACTGACTGGAATGTTAGTACTGCAACTCTACACCCCTCCTCCAATTTCTGACGTTCACATCCTTAACCCCTCTGTTACTACACTCTTTTTTAAAAGCATCAAGGGTGAAAAATGCTTTTAGCTTGACTACTAAACTCTTGTAAAGCCAACCATTGCCAATCTCTTTAGCTTTGATAGGTATCCTCTTGATATCGTACTACATCCACATAAGAACACTAGCCTTTAACCCCCTCTGTTGGCTGCCAGTGCTTCCTCTATTTAATCAGATTAGTGCTCTCTTTTCTTGACTCCTGCATCTTCAGATTCTAATCTTTATTTCCATACGCCACTATTCGTACCTTCAATTCTTTATCATCACACCACAACCCTTTAGCTTTTTGAACTACCATACTTGCTACAACCAGGCAATCTTACTGAACAAACCCAAATCTTGTTCCCACAACTTTCCTTTTTTTCTTCGGAATAAAAACATCATTCACCACTCCGTAGTTACTAAATAACTTAAACAAGCCTCTTGGATCCATCAATTCTGGTAAGTTATCCACAAAAACGGTGAACATTCCTAATCCTATGAATCTATCTTGTCGATATCCCACTCGCCTTCTCCTAATCACCGGTTGTCACCCTCCTCTCTCCATTTCTTTGTTAACCATTTTAGACTCACCGTACACTTTACACTTTTATAGAACAATAATGTTAAGATTATCAAAATAAATAATTAGAATCATTCCTTAATTTTAAATGACTTTTTTTCTCCAATTTAATCACTATTTTTAATATTAAAATGAATAAATATATTATTATATTGAAATAACAAAAGTATCATATAGATATATATAATATTTAAACTACACTTTCATAATTTAAAAGAACGAAAATTGCACTGCATATTTTCGTAATATATTTTTAAATAGTTATGTGTGTATATATATATATATATATATGTATACATAGATATATACATAAATAATTCAATTAAAGTTATTATATATTTATTTATGCTGATTTTATATCATGATGAAATTAATATTATTCTTTTGTAATGCATACATTGCAACATATTTTTAAAAATAATTTATATGTAGACATATATAAATAATTTAATTTAAATTTATAAAATATTATTTAAAAGGAAAAAAATTAACCAGTGTATCGCATTGGTTAACTACTAGTATATATACATATATATATATATATACAAGTAATGTTTTTCCCTTTCTTATGTGACACATTCTAAAGGTTTACTTTTTTTTTTTCTAAAAAAACATATCAGCATGCCTTTTCAATTTACATATAAAGTTCTATACAAATTCAATTTTAATTATAATAACCAATTTTATATAGACTCTATTTGAGAAATATATATTTTTGATATATTTTTTATTGTCTATTTAATTTTATAGTTGTCAGATTTCTTTTGTATAGTTGATATTTTAATATAATTATTATGATATTTTAAAAAAAAATTATCTCAATATGCAAATAAATAAATAAGATTGGATGTGCTTAATTATATGCAACGCACGGATTAAATTAATTTTTATTTTTTATTTTTTTGTCTATTTCATTGATATCTTAATATTAATTTGTATTTAATTTTTTTATTTAACATGAAATTATTTATTAAAAAATATTTATATTTAATTAAAATTTTATATACCTATATACAATATGTATGAATAATTCAAAAAGAATATTAAAAAAATAATACTTGACATAATTAATTTATGTATTTTTTTTTCTTAATGCAATCACAACATATTTATATTTAATTTTTTAAATAAATTTTTTGTAGTTCTATTTCTGCATATTTTATTTTCTAAATAAATATAAAAATAAAACTAAAATTGAATAAATAGAATCACTTTCAATTTTATATTACTAATTCTCTTTCTAATTTAACTCTTATTTTTAATATCAAAATCAGTATTTATTTTACTATCTTATAATTTATTATATATCATATAAAATCATTATATGATCATTACACTTTTATAGAGTAATATAACTAAAGTTATCAAAATAAAAAATAATAATTTAACTAAATTTATTATATATAAGTATTCAAGTAACATTTTTCTATAACAGTAAGGCTAAAATTATTAAAATAAATAATTTAAATTTAAATTTTATTTTAAATTAAAATTATTATTATTCTTTTGTAACCCATATCATAATATAAAATGTCATTATATTAATTAAAGTTAATTTCGTTGTGATTTTATGTCAGACATCATATTTCTAGAAAGAATTTGCATGCACGTGTAGCGTTCAATTTGATGTTGATTGATTAAAATAATAAAAGTCGATAATTTTTTTTTATTAAGTTGTTAGAATATAAATTGACAAATGTCAAATAATAAATAGTGTGGAGTATTATTTTAAAGAATAATGATTCATTGAAAATAATTGTGTATCTTTAAGGCACCTATTGATGTTTCTTGTAAAATTTTTAAATAAAAATTTTGAATTTTGTAGTATTACTGATAATGCACATTTTTTAAACTATGTCAGAAAAGATATACAAAAATAATTTGGCTAGAATAAAAAATTTACAGTTATTATAATGTGTCACATAATTAATCAGTTTTCCTTTGGGAACTAAAATTATTAAAGTTATAGAGATTTTGTGTCTGATTCTCTTTGAGGATACTGTTTATGATTTGAATTTGTAATTTTTTATATATCAATGTGAATAACTCTTATGATATTACTGATATAAGTATAAATTCTACTTTTGAGTCAACCAACTTTAAGCATTTTTTTGTTTTGTGTGTAATAAAATACTTAAATATTGTCTTATAATATCATAATCAAACACCACTTGAACTATAATTAAAGACCCAATACACTACTATAGACAACCAAAAAAAAAAAACAAGAAATTAGCAAAGATCTTTTCAATTAATAACTAAAATAATACACAATGAGTTACAATTAAGTCATAATTTGAATATTATAGAATTTTTCGTTGTATTTTATTTTTTCTCAGGAAAATAAAAATTTTGATACATGCAGAATTCATGATTTTTGGTAGGGGTGAGCAACGGATATTCTGATCCGTCCAAACCGATCGAACCGATCCAATCAGCTGTATTTTGGACGGTTGCAGGTTGATTTTTTCCAATCCGCCTAGTTTTGGACGGATGACAGATTTGAAGTTCTTTTGACCGCAACCAAACCGCCAAACTACAAGCACCTCTAGTAATTTGTAAGACTTTGTATTTTTAATTTGTTTAGATATTTTGTTTGTGTTTTCAATTGAAAAAGAGTTTAGATATTCTATTATGTTTTCAATTTATTTTCAATTTGAAAATCCTTTTATCAAATGACAAGTGTTGATATTTAGTATTTTTGTGTCAAAAATATAAGGCTTAATTTTGTCATTTTTTTAAAAATCAAATTAAATAGTTTTTAAATAATAATAAAAAAGTAATGAAATAGTTTTGATAATACGTGGCTTTCTTATATGTATTTATTATTGGTATTTGACAATTTACTTGATAATCTTTTGGTTATGTTGAGTTGGATTATGATAAATAAATAAAAAAATGTTGACAAGTTGTTGTATTATGTTCAAAATTTATAAAAGTTTAAACCGCCAAACCGATTCACATCCATCCACCAATCCGTTCAATCCGCATACATCAATCCGGCGGATGGATATGAATTGATTTTTTCCAATCAGCCAATCCGGCGAACGGATGGCGGATGGAAGGTTCCTCGGTCGCAACCAAACCGTGAACACCTCTAATTTTTGGTAAAGTTGATTGACACAAATTAGGATTTGATTTCATGTTGAGAATACAACTTTTTATTTTATTTTATTTATTTTTTATATAATTTTGAAAGAAATTATTATTATGAGCCTTTTACATATGATCATACACACAGTGACAAAAATTTTCATCAACCACTAGCAAATTTATTTATATTTGACTTTCAATTGTTAAAATTTTCTACACGTGAAGTATTAACACTCAAAATCAATTTTCCATTTTAAAAATAAATTCTCATGCATCGCACAGATTACCTACTAGTATATAAATAAATCTCATTTAGGTAGATTATTAAAGAACCGATAAATTATAGGGTTAATTACTCAAAAGTCCTATTTGTAAAGTTTCTGTTCCATTAAATCCTACGTCATCATTTTTAATTAATAAGATCACATGTTCAAAATATTTATGCGTATATGACTTTTTTACCCTTATTAAAAGACGAAAGGTGTTGAAAAACGTTAATTCAATAAGTGCTAATAAAAACATATTAGGTGTTCCAAGTGCACTACATAATAATATTATCCACCAATCACCAAGTATTATGTTTCATGTCCCAAAATAAAATTGTAGGCCCGTCCTTTCCACCATTCATAAATCTCTTAGTAACAACCTGATCATGCCCAAAAGCACTAGATAGTTCTTATAATTCAAGTGGGTACTATAGATCTGACATTTACTTTTATTTTATAGTTTCAAAACTAAAAAATTCTTAAATTTTGTTATAAACATTTATTTTCAATAAAACTATGTGGGGGGTTTGGGAAGTGGATTTTTTTGTAATTTTTTTAGTTGTAGGATATTATTGATTTTTTTTTTTTTTTTTTTTTGTTTGGAAAGATAGTTGGGTTTTTTTGTGGTTGGATGTGATGTTTGTGAGAGAAAAAGTAAAATGATTATGGGGTTTGATGTGATATTTTGTTTGGATTTGTTTTTTTAGTTTTGTAACCAATTTGTCTTTTAGTGAAAAAAAAAAAAAAAATCCAAAACCCAACTTCCCAAACAGCGCCATATTTTTTGAGTTTACACAATAAAATCTATCAAATAAGATCAATATTAAATATAAAATTTTATAAAAATAAAACATTATATTTTAGTTATACGAAACTAACAATTTCTTAATTTGCGAAACTATCTAATAAAACGGAGAAAATTTTCAATTTTTTCCAATGTTGAAACTGATAATATTATATCATTTTAAAATCAATAATATTCTCAATTTTATAACTGAAAAAAAAAACTGAGAAATTTTTCAATTTTCCATAGAAATGTTCCATATAATTGCTTCATCAACTAAGAAATTTTTCATTTTCTTAGTTCCGTAATTGAGATATTTCTCAATTTGTTTATGTATGTTTATGTGTGAAAAAAATACTTTATTTGCTTAAAATTTTAATTTATGGTTAGAAATTATGAAAATTGTAAATTGACTTATTTTCTAATTTTTTAAACTAGGAAATTTCTTCAGACTGAAACATTTTTCAATTAGAAATGATATATTTTAGATGAATTTCATAGTTACAGTCAAATTTTTTAAATTTTGGATGAAATTTATAATTTTTTAGTGTAACTTCCTCATTTTCAGTTTTTTTTTTTTTTTTTTTTTTTTTTCTCTGAAAAATTTATCCATAGATCTCATATTGAGAAATGGTGATTCATTTAGTCCCAAAGATTTATTAGACCAATTAGTCCTATAGATTTTGGAAAGGTAAATTTAATATATTCTTTAAAAATTGGGTTAATAGTTATACTCTTAGGTCATGTTTGATTCACAAGACTAATAGTGAAGTATTAATAATCCTATCAAATTAGTGTGGTATTCACTATCCAATTGGATTAATATCCATTGGATTAATAATCCTACCCCTACCCCATTACTAATAATCCTATAAATTTGTTGGATTAATTATCCATTGGATTAATAATCCTAAACCAAAATATTAAAACAAACATAGGATAATTGGGCCCACGGATTAATAATCCCAATCTCATTCTCTAACTCTCCCAATCAAACATGCCCTATATGTATATGGAAAAAATATTATAACGATTCCGGTTTTGACTCGACCCTTGTTGTATTTTGGATACGGGTTTCATAGTTTTGTACTATTGATTATACCTTGCTTCCATTGTTTTTCCCTTAATTTTGGCTATTGGGTCGTTGTAGTTATATTTGGGACATGTTGATTGCTCAGTTTCCCAACTCTTGCTGCTCAAAATTTTGCTCTTCTGCTCAAGTGGCACTTCTTGCGCTTGAGCGGGCTTTGCAAACTCTCAGTACTTTTGCAGGTCTGTAAAATTTTTGAGAGTGTAGTCTACGCTCAAGCGGTTCTTTCTACGCTCGAGCGGGCTCAGCTCGAGCAGCTATTCTTGCGTTCGAGCGATGGTCTGTTCTCTGCAAAACTACTGAATGTGTGTATTCTGCACTCGAATGGAACAATTTATTATGCCTGACGCTCGAGCGTCACTTCTTGCACTCGAGCGGACTGTGCGTATATTAGTTCGCAGCAGCCTCCTTTTATATCACTTTTTCATCTCTTTTTCTCTCAAAACTCGGGACCCTCTCTCTCTAAAACCTACATTCTTTCTACTTTTTCATCTAGATCTAGTGATTTCTCCACCATTGTGCTTTTGTCAAAAAGGTAGAGCACTTCAAGAGCTACGTTTGATCTGAATCAATCTTGGTTTTAGCATCTTTAGAGTTTCTTCACTTCTCTCTCGGTCTTCTAAGCTTGAGGTAGGGACATTCTACACTCTTCTGTGGGTTTTAACTTAGTTATTTGTTGATGTGTAAGGAGTATTGAAACTTGGAGTGATTTTGAACAAGCCTAGTATAGACGTGCCCGAACGTCCCAGGAAAATCCCGTTTTGTTCATTTGGGCTCACTATAGTTCGGACTCAATGTCACGGTTCTTAATCTGATCTTGTAAAGTGCAATGTGAGATTGATAAATCACCAAAGAGTCCAAATCCAGCAAATCGTTTTGAAAAACTGATTTTTAGAAAGAAGTGCCAAACATGGACTGCTTCGCCAGATACAGAGTCGCCACCTAAATGTTTTTATTTTGGGAAATTTAGGAAACCCTGACTCGCGCCTAGGCCACGTGTCCGTCATCACCAAAGTTGCCTCGGCTCGGGAACTTGGGTACGAGAGGGGAAGGTCATGCAATGAGCACCCCCGCTCGCCCGATCAAAGATCGGCCACTACTAAACATGATATCTTATTTTTGAAAACATATGTGCTCTTATTCCGGTTTATTAGCCTAGAATTGCTACGTGATGCGCACAACATACAAGTATAGACTAGATCGTCTAAGTTGGAATAAAACATCTCATGTTTGTTTTTTTGAAAACGGTTTGCTACTCATAAGTAGGCTAAAATGCGGATTTTGCCACCCTCAAGTGGGCTTAGAAAACATGGTGATTTGCCACTCTCAAGTGGGCTCAAAACTCACAATCGATGAATTCTTCCAATTTAAATAATCTAACCTTCACCCATAGGCATTCAGGCAGGTATATCACATAAGCAGTTAGCCTCATGGCAAGCATACTATCATGGCAGTCACTCACACACATGCAAGGATGCTAAAGCATAAACACTCACCGAGTACTCCAAGCCAAAACAAAAACTAGTTAGTAATCAATGCATGATCCTAGTTATGTTAAGATGGCTAATGCAACGAATGCAAAATGCAACTAGAAATAGGCTCGGCTATCCTAAGATGTCATGTGAAATGCAACACTTGATACATGTATTCAAATTGGAATTGAAATACAATGCAGTTAGTATGATGTGCCAAGCCTGGTACATGCAATACAGATGAATGAATGCACGCATGCAAGCATAAGGTATGCTAATTGAAACATGCCCTAAAACTAACCATCATAAGCAGTTAAGTACAAGGGAGAAATACGTAGGGTTGGAAGACATGCATCACACACACGCACACTTATTATAACAATTCGCTCTCTCGACGGAGGGTCCGAATAAATAATACAAAACCAACTAGCTAACCTAAGCTAATCTAATTAAACTAGTTATTACACAACGAAATGAATAATAAGCTACAGCTAATTATTATACAACATTAACTAAGTAAGCAACCTAAATGAGCATACAAACTAAATGAATGTGGGTTGCCTTAGCTCTACTTTGAATGACAAAAGACGCATGCATGCTGGAATTACCTTGTTCAGAAATCCTTCGCGACGCCCCAACTCGCCTTTGTTTGCAATTGATCTCAGAAACTTGCACAAAGCTCCAGAGAGATGAAACTCCACCCTAGGAATCTGTGGAAAGGCTGCCGACCAGCTTATAGGCATGGGAGACCAACTACCGACAACCTTTTGTGGTGGAAACCAAAACAAGTGGTCGGCCTGCCAATAAATCTGGTCGGCCGACCAGTTTCCTCTCCTGGTTTCTAGTTTTCGGCAACAAAGGGAAAGAGAGAGGCACGACAAAGTATTTACAACACATGTGTGCACGACCACTCTCTCCATCATTGCACAAGCTCAAGGGAGTGTAGTCCTCGACCCTCGGGCCACCAATCACGCATTTCGATGCATGATGGCCGATGAGCTGAATTGCACGACTCAATGTGAATTGAATGCACACACAAGCACCTAAAGCCAACAACTCCATCATGGGTAGTCAAGAATGTCGGCGACCGAGAATCGGGGCACGTTTCATCACTTTGAGTATGACACGTCCCTCGTTTCTCGTGTTCGGGCTAACTCCTATCCCAAACATAATGCAACAAACATGGCATGCACAAATGCAACTATAGCATGCAATCCTAATGCAATGCAACTAAGTGATGCAAACATGCAAGGGATAACATGCAAACATGCAACTGGCATACACAATGCTATAAGCTACATGGCATGCACAATGCTCATAACACTAGCATACACAATGCACATGGGACTAATATACACAATGAGATGAACATGGCATGCACAATGCAATGATCAATCATGCGACAACGTGGCATACTCAATGCTATGAACTACAATGGCATACTCGATGCAAAATGGACTTAAACCAAAATGGATGGGCCTCAGCCACACCCAAATAAGTGGCCAAAGATGATGAAAACAAGGCTCCAAAACTCATGCAAACATGCCCAATGCAATGGCCCCAAGCCTAAGGCATAAAACACAACTTTCTAAACTCATTGAAAAGGATTAAATATGGAGTGCAAGGACACGTGTTCCAACTCTGAAATGGCATACAAAATGACTCCAAATGATGTAAACACCTCACACAATGCATGTTGAATGGCTCAAGCACCGAAACTAGTGAAGTGTATTACACTATAGGCATGCAAGGCAATGCTCAAATGGCCAAACCAACTCCAAAAAAACCCTATGCAGGCCAGAATAGGGACAAAAGTGAACTAAGATGATGGCTTGAAAGGCACAAAAATGAAGCTCATACAATGGCTCACAAATGGGGTATAATGATGCAACTCTTAAGCATATTGAAAGAGTGACAAACACGAGAATATGGCCAAGAATTAGGCTCTGAAATAACATTCCTCATGATGCCAAAACATGCAAATACCTCAAGTTAAGCATGCAAGGGACCTCAAAAACTCAAAGCTAGGCAAGGCTATTACACTACAAGTATGCAAGGCAAGCATCATTCGACCAAGAGGCCTCAAAAAAGAGCTAAGGCAGCCCAAAATATGAACAAAATCAGTTTGGATCAAGGCCAAAATATGCTAGAATAGAGGGCCAAAACATCATGCATTTCAGGCTAGTAAACATGATTTACACTACGAGCATATGAAGCATATGAGAGGATACCAAACCAACCAAAAATAGAATCATGGCATGCCAAATGATGGCCAAAACCCCACTGAAACATGACCAATACATGCAAGAATGAGGTGCTACTTTGATAAGCCATGAAAGAGATTATTCTACACATGCAAGAGGCAAACACAAGGTGACCAAACCAGCCATAGACAGAGTCTAGGCAGGTCCCAAAAGTCACCAAAAAGGGCCTGAACCAAGCCTTGGAAGTATGAAAGTATGTGCTCCTTTGAAGGGCCAAAAATGCAAACAAACAAGGCCAAAAGAGAGAAGGTCTCCCCTCTCTGATTTAGGCCCTCAAAGCCACATGCCAACCACTGAAAATCCGCTAGATTTCAGTGGCTAAAAGGTCAAGCAAAGATCAACACAAAGGTCTCATGGCATGGCACAAAACAAGGCTAAATAGAGCATGCAAGAGGGTAGATGACCCTCAACACCAAAAGAGCCTTAAACAAACATGAAAAACACTTAAATATGAAGCTTTTTTCAGTTGACAACAAAGCCTAAATATGCATGAAAGTATGGTTAAGAGAATGATCAAAATAGAGCTTAAAAAGAGAGAAAAGGAGTTACCCTTGAAGCTCAGCAAAACCAGCAAGTTTTGGGACCAAAAACCAACTCTTCAACCTCTGAAAATACCCTCCAAGAACCTCATATCAATGGTCGAGGTGTATGGCTATGAGGTGTGGTGCAATAGGTCAAGAACAACACACTTTTGAACCCAAAATGTAGAGATATAGAGAGATATATATTTTTGCCTTAGCAAATTTCAGAACCTGTGCAAAGGAGAGGGAGGGCCTCTCTTATAGAGGTTTGAAGCTAAAGCTTCCTCAAGAAGCTAAAAACTTGGATGCAAATCCTCCATACATGTGTATGGAGGATATAGTCTGTGCCTTCCAGCTGGCACAGCTGGCATCTACACAATCTGACAAAACAAGAGGAAACCAACCGACCAGAAAAGGTGGTCAGCCGACCACTTTCCCTGGTCGGCCGACCAGGGCAAGTGGTCTCCCTGATAAAAAGTGGTCGGCCAAGGGTACTGGTGGTCTCCACATTGAAAGCAAGCCAATGGTGGGGTGGGAAACCAGTAAATGTGGCCCAAAGATCAAGAAAACCAGTTTCCCGACAAGAAAATCGGCTGGCGAGGAAAAGTCGTCTCCAAGGAGAAAAGGTGGTCTCCCACCCTTGTACCACCTCCCAAACAAGGAAAACAAGGTTCATGCCAAAAATGAACCAACACGGATGCAAAACGAGAGTACGGGAGGCAAAGCGCGCGGCTGGGGGCCTCGAAAACAGGCTGTTGAGCACAGAAAGTGGCATACGACCACAAAAGTGGTCTCCCGGACCACAGTGTCGCTCTAGACAGAGGAAACAAGGTGTGTGCCAAAAAATCGTGCCAAACGGAGAATGTTAAGCGGTCCTGAGCCGAGGCGCGCGGCCGACGGCTCCCAAAATCGAAAACTAGTCTCCAAATGGAAACAATAGCCTACGACCACGAAAAGTAGTCTACGACCACTGAGAGATGGTCTACAAGACCTCTCCCTCCCTCCAGGATGAGAAAACAAGACTTAGTCCGCAGACCGAGTCAAAGTACAAAGAGTCCCGAGGTCCGGAGGTGAGGCTCTCGGCCAAGAACCCCGAAACCTCGAAACGAGCACAACATGCGCAATCACCGAGCGCTCAATCGATGACATCTGAGTCTTAAGGTCGGTCAAAAATGGGGCGTCTACAGTTGCCTCTCTTTGACAGAACTCGAAAGTCATAAGTGACGGGAGTGAATGTCAAAGCCCAGAGACGACTCATTTTTGACAAGGCCGAAGACTTAGACAAACAGGCAAGATAACAAAGAAATGTGCCCACAGGCAGGGGCAAAATGCAAGTGACAATGCACAAAGCCAAACATAACTTATGATCATGTAAAAAAACCTGTAATGAAGCAATTATGCAAAATAAATGCAACAGTTTTAAGCAGGTGAATACAAAACAAACTAAACTACATTACATGCAGAAAGGATGTAAGAGAATTATGCAATTCTCACTACGTCTCACAAGTACATACAATACCGTCCGGTTTGTCTGGTCGCGCCAGCTTTAAATGAACCATATATACAATATCGTGCCTGTAAAAGAAAGAAACTCAACAGGTACAATATCATTAGAAACATGCATAGCAATGCAAGTAAAAAGTGCGTGACCACGCAAGCGGAGGAATGCATGACAATGCAACCTAAGTGTAACGCATAACAATGTGGAAGGGATGCAAAACAATGCAACCTAAGTGTAACTCATAACAATGCGGAAGGGATGCAAGACAATGCAACCTAAAAGTGACGCATAACAATGCGGAAGGGATGCAAAACAATGCAACCTAAGTGTAACGCATAACAATGCGGTAGGGATGCAAAACAATGCAATGCACTAACAAGTGCAGATGAGGTGCGCAAGATATGCAGTACACAAAATAGTGCGATGCGCAAAATAGCGCGAATGATATGCAATATTAGAAAACAATGTAATAATATACAATGTAACGAAACAATGCAAATGATATGCAATGTATGTGAGATGATCAAACCACAAGCAGTACAAAACCACACAAATATCATAAAGGGATGGAGATGCAAAATCAAACTACTTTTAACACAGAAAAGGCAGTGGGCACGACCCGAACGACGCCTAACACAAGCTAAGTGCCTACATCCTAGTACTAGCCACAACTCAGCATGGATGCTTACACATAACAGAACCGTGTTTCAACGTGAAAGGGGTGCGAGCACATGCGAAACTATGTGTTTCGCAGAGAGACCACAAAGTACAAATAATTGGGTGGTATGATATAAGTGGGGAATGATCTGCTGAGGAAAGATCGTGATCCTAAATGCTGAATGTAACAAACTAAAATACGATAAAATGGATGCAATGGATGAATTGAATAAAGCGCGCGGCCAAACCACATTTTGCCTAGAAAAGGCATGGACGCAAACGAACCACGTCTAACACAGAAATGGTGCCGTCACCCTCAAACCACAATTCCCTTAGTGGAATAGGCACATACACATAATCACATAACCATGCTTTAACGCGAAAAGTATGGGCACATGCCAGACTAGGCTTAACATGGAAAGGCGCAAGTGATATAATGGATATGCAGTAAATGCATGCAATATATTCTATGTACAATGCAATGGACGTACTAGATGATGTAGTAGTTAGGAAGTGAAGGTACCTTACAAGGGCAATTGGCAACGACCTACCTCATACTGCTGGGGACCTTCCCTTTTCTTCTCGGTTGAATCGCAGGTACTACTTTTCTCCCTGACTATGGTCGTAGCTTTCCCTATTCTCCAACAGGGTGACAGACTAGGTTGGTTCAGTATCCAGAATTGAGGCGCATACACATGCTATCTCAATCTATGGGGCTGCCATACAGATTTCAAGCTGAGGATATACCCCTGGGTATTTAAACCAGACTTTAGTCTCGAAAATTCCGAACCTTTGCATTCTAGGCATGAGCCATTCGAATTCTAGTTTCCACCGTCTCAGTTGGTCTCCTAGGAACTCACCGCAAACACGGGCAGGTGGCTATACCAGACCACTGGAAGTCGTTCGAGCACGACAAACACCAAAGGAATTGCACCTTTAGAGGATGTAAGGTCTCCTAGACCGGAGAGTGCACAAGACAGTGCGATGCAGAGGGAATGCACAAAACAATGCTATACAGGTGCACAAGACAGTGCGAGTGAAATGCATGCACAATGCAGGTAAGGTGCACAAAATAGTGCGATGTGCAAAATAGCGCGATAAAATGCATCTTCTATGCAAGTAAAGGTGCACAAAATAGTGCGATGCACAAAATAGCGCGATAAAATGCATGCACAATGCAAGACTTGGCACACAGCTTACGATATAGCATTCCATTCATTTGGCACATAGCTCACAACACAACACTTTGTTTGTTTGGCACGCGGCTTACAACACAATATTCTGTTCATTTGGCATGCAGCTTGAAACACAGCACTCTATTTATCAGGGCACACAGCTCTGTTGGGCACACAGCTCATTCGGGCGCGTAGCTCATTTTGGACACGTAGCTTATTTTGGGCACACAGTTCATTTCAGGCATGCAGCACATTTCGGGCACGCAGCACATTTCGGGGCACACAACACATTTCAGGCACATAGTAGATCTCAGGTGCACAGCTTATCTTGGGGGCACACAGCTCATTTTTTAGGCACATAGCTCATTTTTTGGGCACACGGCTCATTTCGAGCACACAGCTCATTTCTGGCACACGTCTCATTTTTCGAGCACACAGCTCATTTTGGGCACACGGCTCGTTTGGGGCACACAGCTTATTCTGAACACACAATTCATTTCGGGCACACAACACATTTTGGGGCACACAGCACATTTGGGGCACGCAGCTTATTCTCGGGCACACAACTCATTTTTCGGGCACACAACTCATTTTTAGGGCACACGGCTCATTTCGGGCACACAGCTCATTTCGGGCACACAGCTCATTCTTCAAGCACACAGCTTATTTCGGGCACACAGCTCATTCTTGGGCGCATATCTCATTTTTTGGGCACACAGCTCATTTTTCGGGCACACGGCTCGGGCACACGACTCATTCTTTGAGCACACAGCTCATTTCGGGCACATAGCTCATTTTTCAATTTTAAACACCCAGCTCAGGGTTTTTTCATTCTGAACACATAGCTCATTCACTTCATTTTAAACACGCAGCTCATACATTTTCATTTGCACGCAGCTCATTCTTAATTCTAAACATGCAGCTCATAAATTTTCATTTCTGAACACACAGCTCATTCACTTCATTTTGAACACGTAGCTCACACATGTCAATTCTGAACACGCAGCTCATACATTTTCATTTGCACGCAGCTCATTCTTAATTCTGAACACACAGCTCATAAATTTTCATTTTTGAACACACAGCTCACACATCTCAATTTTTGAACACGCAGCTCATGACACAACACTTGTTCGATTTGAACACGCAGCTCATAACACAGTATTCTTTTAATTTTGAACACACAGCTCATTCTGAACATGCAAGATGCGATGACGGAACTTGCAGAAGTTGAAACAAACTCAAATGCCCAACATTTTCCCTTTTTTCTTTTGCTTCGAAGTCTAGAACCTATATAGCTTCAGATAGGTCCTGGTTTTACTGTTCCCACATGACCCGGGTTGAACCCTGCGGTTTTTGAAAGAACAAAATCTTGTTTTGCACAAATGTGGAGAACGACACGGCACTCTGAGCACAAAACGATTTTTTGAAATTGAGAGTAAGAATAAGTTCTCAACTGGGTATTGAGCTTACGACTGAACACAGCACACCACGACTCAACAACAAAGAGAAAGACAAGGTAGGACAACCTAAACACATCTATAGACACCCGAAACGACTCAAAATAAAATCGAGACAAACAAAACGACTGACACGACACACAGACGTGTTCCAATGGCAAGAGACCTCTCAGTGCACGAGGAGCTAGTTTCTCCGGGTATTGTTTCCCACCCTTTCTCATTTGTGATTCTCACATCACTCAGCCCTCAGGCTCTGTTTTTCTGAGAAAGCCCTTTTTTCTCACTTTTTCTCTCAGCGCACATCTCTCTATTCTTCAATCCCTCATTTTTTTATCCCTTCCCTGGGTGGTTGATGGATAAGCAGGAAGTTGTGGGTTCTTGCCCCTAGTATTCTACCAAATTCTCATTCTTGTTCACAATAGTGAGTTTCTCCCAACGAGGGATTGCAATGCGACCAGACGCGCAGTAGATCTGCAACTGACATCGGTTGACGATGCTCTGCTGGAGAGTTTGGACGTGATCAGATCTGTCCGGATGAGGGAGTGGAATACCTTGCTCCATTCCAGTTCGTGCTTCGCACTTGGCTTGATACCTCGCTGCTCGGAGGATATGAGAGCTTTCAACCCTTTTCTGTTAGCTTCCGCTGTGCCCTTCTTGGCGAATAGGGTGCCCTTTCCGGCAAGTATGGTGCCCTTTCTAGAAAATGCATTGACAACGGGGGAAAGACAGGAAGCCTGACTCAACTGTGCCCCTAGTTCATCATTTTGACCAATTTTTTGTTTTGGTTTTCTACTAAAACAACTTTTACCAACATGAGAGTTAGATTAACATGCTTGTTCACTTTTGATTCGAAATCATGCAAGTTAGGCTATAAGCACTGAAAATTTTCCTTTTTCGGGTCCAAGAAATAGTCCAGTTTTGGAAAAATGGAATAATTTTCAACAGACCTCATTAAAAATACTCAAAACTTGTTTTTACAAACGGTCACTACTCAGCTAACACGGAACTTACTCTTGAGATGCACAACCTCACATCCAAAACAATAGAAAATCGCCCCTTGTCTAAATGGCACTGCATGGCAACAGAAAGTTGCCCCTTGTCTGAATAACACCGCAGCACTGCACGGCAACGGAAAGTTGCCCCTAGGCTGAATAGCGCTGCAGCACATGGCAACCAGTCCTCACAGTGACAATTACAACCGAATTCTCGAATACAGAGAAGACAAAGATGACTAGAACCATCACATGGACACAGTCAAATTTGAAGTGTTTTACGGCTGGACTTCATAATGAAGTTGCCTACGTATCCCAAAGATGGGAATCAAGTCTTACGTAGTTCGGGGTTAAGGAACACTCAGGTATTAACCTCTCCTTTTGGGCTCTAACTTTTGCCAAGGCCGCCCTTCCGGGTTTTCAACCTTGCGAGCTATGTTCTTCTTTTCATTTCAATTCTTTTCATTTTTTTTCTAATTTTTTTCTTTTTCATCTTTTCCTTTCATTTTCTTCATTTTTCTTCTTTTTCTTTTTTCATTCTTTGCATTTTTTTTTATTCTTTTTCTTGCTCTAACTTTTGCCTGGGTCGCCCTTTCGGGTTTTCGGCCCAGCGAGCCTCTCAAGGGTTAAAGTGTAGCTTTGTCCATGTCAAATGGTTTTGAGATCCTGAAGTCATCTGAACCTAGGAGAATGGCTGCTGTTCGTTGACGATGCAGGAGTCCATCCAATGGGTTGCTGAATTTGCCCCTAGTGTTGTGGATAGGAACTCGGTTATCCTTCAGCAATACTTTCTTCTTTCCCCCTTCTGGGATTTGGCATTCTTGCCAGTCTTCCCTGGTTTGCAGAAAAGACTCATCTTTGACTCTTCGAGCGCATCTGACATTTTTGCCCCTAGTTCAAGGGCTGCTTTTGATCTAGCTTCGCAAGCTTCCTTTGATCACATTTGATATTCTCGCCCCTAGTTCATGGGCTTCTTCTGATCCAGCCACACGAGCCTTACATTGTGGTTGACCGTTGAACATTCTGAATTAAGGTTCAAGGTTTGGAAGCAATGGGGTTGAGTCTCGAGGCTGAGAGCAATCCTAAGCTGCACAATCTCAAGAGCGATTCCACACAGGTCTTCGCAGGACCACACAAAAAACATTTTTTTGAAATCTTTTAAGAAAGCGACTAGTCGCTCGCGCTGAAGACAGTGCGGAACCAATCTGGATCAAGCCAGGATCCTTCTCAGTACTCACATTAATAAACATGATCTCATTCATTAATGGCTTAGCATGCCTCTCTTTCTCTCAGATGATCAAATTTTGCAAATCCCGAGGAATTCCTTCCTCTTCGTTTTTTCATTACAGTGTTCAAAAGTTTTGAAAAACATAGGTCAATGTAATGATTTCAAAGCACAGAAAAGACATAGTTCTAGTCAAATACTGCCATCTCATTTAGAATTTCTGGCACAACTGGCAAAGGAATAAGCAAACACAAGAGTGTGGAAGTCACTGCTGTTTCATTCAAAACTTTTGGCGTAACTAGCTCCACGACAGAAACAAACTCAAAAGAGCGTAAAAGACAAACACCAAAACAAGCAGGTGATGTCCGAGGTAACACCCTCGAAATCACCTGACTCTAACAAAACAAGACTGACTCGATACAACAAGACAGACCCAACTGACTCAGTTCAAAAAGACTGACTCAATAATAAAAAAAACAAGACTGACCCAATACCC
Source organism: Camellia sinensis (assembly GCF_055761805.1). Lineage (NCBI taxonomy): Eukaryota > Viridiplantae > Streptophyta > Magnoliopsida > Ericales > Theaceae > Camellia > Camellia sinensis. The sequence continues at coordinate 155,704,425 of NC_138970.1, forward strand.
AAGTCATAAAGTACAAAAACCAGCATTTACAAATGCTCAAAATAGTGCGTGCCATACGCCACATCTGAGGTAAACTGAACGTCGCCCGCAGGTGGTTCATCCCCTGATCACATACTCGTACTATCTCGCAAGTTCACTGATCCAAAGACGATAGACTTTGCTGAGCTTGGTGGGATGATGACCTTGTTGTCAAACAAATCTTGTACTTCGTGGCGAAGACGAAAGCAATTATCGGTGTTGTAACCGGTTTGTTGATGGTACGCACAGTACTGGGTAGTATCATGACCGGGTGGAAGACGACCAGGGAGAGGTCGAGGCTTAAGGGGTTTGAGATGGCCTTTTTCAACAAGGATTTGAAAAGCTTTGGACAAGGGCATATAGAGGGCATGGAAGATCCTGCGACCTCGGGGTTGGTACTTCGAGGTTTGCGGATTTTTGCTAGGCGCACTAGCGAAAGGGTCAGCAGGTGCTGGCTTAGTTTGCCGATCTCTTCCGAGTGCAGAATTAGAGCTCAAAGGATCGTTTCTGGAATGATGGCCCTTCTCTCGGTTTGCCCCTTGACTCAGACTGCTCTCATTCTGAGCGGCAAAAGTGCCATCCACAATCTGTGCAATAACTGCGATCGCTTGCTGTTTGTTCAGCCCCTTGGCTTTCAAAGCCTCAATAGCCCACCGAAGGTGTTCATGGGGACCAATGTCTGCCCCAACCTTGTTCTTACCACTGGCTTCTACTTTGCCAGGAGACTGGCCTTCTTCCAATGCAGCTAGTCCCAAGATTGGGGAGCCCTTTGGTGTGAAATCCCTGGTAGGCGATGTGGTTGATGATGGAGCCAAAATTCCATAGGCTAAATCCGCCACTATTTTCTAAAGATCTTCAATCATCCTCATCAGCTCAGAAGTGGTGGGTTCACGGGTTTGATATGATTGGGATTTCGAAACTGGATGTGTGGTAGGTGCCTGAGATGGGTGTTGCATTTCGACATCGGTCTCATCCTGCATGGCGATTCCCTAGTTTAACGCTGCTACCATGGCCACAACTTCTTCCGAACTCTGTGCCATCACGGTCTGCTAAGTTTGGACGAAGGTCATGCGACCGGTGACTGACGGATCAAATGAACCAGTAAGCCTTGACTGGCCTTCTTTAACTTGCCTCAGCGAAGGAAAACACTGGTTGCTCAGAACCGAATCTCTGAACCTTGAAAGAGAAAATAGGCAGCATCTCAGCCCAATTTCACCAGAATAGACATAAGCGTAGCTGAATAACTATATTCAACCACTGATCACTATTCCCCAAATTACCATCCCAAAACTGAATCTATACCCGCAGATATAACTGATTCTCAAAATACTGATGCCCGCAGGCCTGATACCCAGACTTGCAAACTGATACGTGCATTCCTGTAGAGGCACACTCTAAAAGCACGTAGTAAGAAAATGAGAGCCAAAACACCCCTATGTTAGGGTAGGGTTTCCCTGTCCTATTTTGTCAGGAGCTAGGGTTTCACTACGCACGCAGCGGTTTCAAACAACCCATAATCGGGTGAGCAACCTGTCCTAGTTTGGGATAGTCACTATGGATTCCGATATGCACTAGGTCGAATGGTCAAAAAGGGTGCCCCGGTAAAAATCAGAGTTTGTGTTCCCATCGTGGCAGAGCCCGTAACCGGTCAGCCTTATGGCACGCTTCTCAAAGTGAGCCTTCGGCAAACCGTTCAGCAATAGCAGATGGCAAACACGGTGTCCTAGGCGCACCAATGCAAATGCAATGCAAAGAAACACATAAGTGTAGTCAAAACGAGATATCATGAGTTTGAGTCAAGTTCTCTAACTCCCCAGCAGAGTCGCCAAAAACTGTAGACGTGTCCGAACGTCCCGGGAAAATCCCGTTTTGTTCATTTGGGCTCACTACAGTTCGGACTCAATGCCACGGTTCGTAATCTAATCTTGCAAAGTGCAATGCGAGATTGATAAATCACCAAAGAGTCTAAATCCGGCAAATCGTTTTGAAAAATTGATTTTTAGAAAGAAGTGCCAAACATGGACTGCTTCGCCGGATACAAAGTCGCCACCTAAATGTTTTTGTTTTGGGAAATTTAGGAAACCCTGACTCGCGCTTAAGGCCACGTGTCCATCATCACCAAAGTTGCCTCGGCTCGGGAACTTGGGTACTAGAGGGAAAGGTCATGCAATGAGCACCCCCGCTCGCCTGATCAAAGATTTGCCACTACTAAACATGATATCTTATTTTTGAAAACATATGTGCTCTTATTCCGGTTTATTAGCCTAGAATTGCTACGTGATGTGCACAACATACAAGTATAGACTGGATCGTCTAAGTTGGAACAAAACATCTCATGTTTGTTTTTTTGAAAGCGGTTTGCTACTCACAAGTAGGCTAAAATGCGGATTTTGCCACCCTCAAGTGGGCTTAGAAAACAAGGTGATTTACCACTCTCAAGTGGGCTCAAAACTCGCAATCGATGAATTGTTCCAATTTAAATAATCCAACCTTCACCCACAGGTATTTAGGCAGGTATATCACATAAGCAGTTAGCCTCATGGCAAGCATGCTATCATGGCAGTCACTCACACACATGCAAGGATGCTAAAGCATAAACACTTATTGAGTACTCCAAGCCAAAACAAAAACTAGTTAGTAATCAATGCATGATCCTAGTTATGTTAAGATGGCTAATGCAACACATGCAAAATGCAACTAGAAATAGGCTCAGCTATCCTAAGATGTCATGTGAAATGCAACACTTGATACATGTATTCAAATTGGAATTGAAATACAATGCAGTTAGTATGATGTGCCGAGCCCGGTGCATGCAATACAAATGAATGAATGCATGCATGCAAGCATAAGGTATGCTAATTGAAACATGCCCTAAAACTAACCATCATAAGTAGTTAAGTAAAAGGAAGAAAGACGTGGGGTTGGAAGACATGCATCACACACACGCACACTTATTACAATAATTCGCCCTCTCGACGGAGGGTTCGAATAAATAATACAAAACCAACTAGATAACCTAAGCTAATCTCATTAAATTAGTTATTACACAACATTAACTAAGTAAGCAACCTAAATGAGCATACAAACTAAATGAATGTGGGCTGCCTTAGCTCTGCTTTGAATGACAAAGGACGCATGCATGCTTGAATTTCCTTGGTCAGAAATCCTTCGCAACGCCCCAACTCGCCTTTGTTTGCAATTGATCTCAGAAACTTGCACAAAGCTCCAGAGAGATGAAACTCCACCCTAGGAATCTGTGGGAAGGCTGCCGACCAGCTTATAGGCATGGGAGACCAACTACCGATCACCTTTTGTGGTGGAAACCAAAAAAAGTGGTCGGCCTGCCAATAAATCTGGTCGGCCGACCAGTTTCCTCTCCTGGTTTCTGGTTTTCTGCAACAAGGGAAAGAGAGAGGCACGACAAAGTATTTGCAACACTTGTGTGCACGACCACTCTCCCCATCATTGCACAAGCTCAAGGGAGTGTAGTCCTCGACCCTCGGCCCACCAATCACGCATTTCGATGCATGATGGTCAAGGAGCCGAATTACACGACTCAATGTGAAATGAATGCACACACAAGCACCTAAAGCCAACAACTCCATAATGGGTAGTCAAGAATGTCAGCGACCGGGAATTAGGGCATGTTTCGTCACTTTGAGTACGAGACGTCCCTCGTTTACCGTGTTTGGGCTAACTCCTATCCCAAACACAATGCAACAAACATGGCATGCACAAATGCAACTCCAGCATACAATTCTAATACAATGCAACTAAGTGATGCAAACATACAAGGGATAACATGCAAACATGCAACTGGCATACACAATGCTATAAGCTACATGGCATGCACAATGCTCATAACACTAGCATACACAATGCACATGGAACTAATATACATAATGAGATGAACAAGGCATGCCCAATGCAATGATCAATCATGCAACAACGTGGCATACTCAATGCTATGAACTACAATGGCATACTCGATGCAAAATGGAATTAAACCAAAATGGATGGGCCTCAGCCACACCCAAATCAGTGGCCAAAGATGATGAAAACAAGGCTCTAAAACTCATGCAAACATGCCCAATGCAATGGCCCCAAGCCTAAGGCATAAAACACAAATTCCAAACGCATTGAAAAGGATGAAATATGGAGTGCAAGGACACATGTTCCAACTCTGAAATGGCATACAAAATGACTCCAAATGATGTAAACACCTCACACAATGCATGTTGAATGGCTTAAGCACCGAAACTAGTGAAGTGTATTACATTATAGGCATGCAAGGCAATGCTCAAATGGCCAAACCAACTCCAAACAAACCCTATGCAGGCCAGAATAGGGGCAAAAGTGAACTAAGATGATGGCTTGAAAGGCGCAAAAATAAAGCTCATGCAATGGCTCACAAATGGGGTATAATGATGCAACTCTCAAGCACATTGAAAGAGTGACAAACACGAGAATATGGCCAAGAATTAGGCTTTGAAATAACATTTCTCACCATGCCAAAACATGCAAATACCTCAAGTTAAGCATGCAAGGGACCTCAAAAACTCAAAGCTAGGCAAGGCTATTACACTACAAGCATGCAAGGCAAGCAACATTCGACCAAGAGGCCTCAAAACAGAGCTAAGGCAGCCCAAAATATGAACAAAATTAGTTTGGATCAAGGCCAAAATATACTAGAATAGAGGGCCAAAACATCATGCATTTCAGGCTAGTAAACATGATTTACACTACGAGCATATGAAGCATATGAGAGGATACCAAACCAGCCAAAAGCAGAATCATGGCATACCAAATGATGGCTAAAAACCCACTGAAACATGACCAATACATGCAAGAATGAGGTGCTACTTTGATAAGCCATGCAAGGGGTTATTCTACACAAGCAAGAGGCAAATACAAGGTGACCAAACCAGCCATAGACAGAGTCTAGGGAGGTCCCAAAAGTCACCAAAAAGGGCCTGAACCAAGCCTTGAAAGTATGAAAGTATGTGCTCCTTTGAAGGGCCAAAAATGCAAACAAACAAGGCCAAAAGAGATAGGGTCTCCCCTCTCTGATTTAGGCCCTCAAAACCACATGCCAACCACTAAAAATCCGCTGGATTTCAGTGGCTAAAAGGCCAAGCAAAGATCAACACAAAGGTCTCATGGTATGGCACAAAACAAGGCTAAATAGAGCATGCAAGAGGGTAGATGACCCTCAACACCAAAAGAGCCTCAAACAAACATGAAAAACACTTAAATATGAAGCTTTTTTCAGTTGAAAGCAAATCCTAAATATGCTTGTAAGTATGGCTAGGAGAATGATCAAAGTAGAGCTTAAAAAGAGAGAAAATGAGTTACCCTTGAAGCTTAGCAAAACCAGCAAGTTTTGGGACCAAAAACCAACTCTTCAACCTCTGAAAATAACCTCCAAGAACCTCAGATCAATGGTGGAGGTGTATGGCTATGAGGTGTGGTGCAATAGGTCAAGAACAACACACTTTTGAACCCAAAATATAGAGATATAGAGAGAGATATATATTTTTGCCTTAGCAAATTTCAGAACCTGTGCAAAGGAGAGGGAGGGCCTCTCTTATAGAGGTTTGAAGCTAAAGCTTCCTCAAGAAGCTAAAAACTTGGATGCAAATCCTTCATACACGTGTATGGAGGGTACAGTTTGTGCCTTCCAGCTGGCACAGCTGGCATCTACACAATCTGACAAAATAGGAGGAAACCAGCCGACCAAAAAAGGTGGTCAGCCCACCACTTTCCCTGGTCGGCCGACTAGGGCAAGTGGTCTCCTAGATAAAAAGTGGTCGGCCAAGGGTATTGGTGGTCTCCACACTGAAAGCAAGCCAATGGTGGGGTGGGAAACCAATAAATGTGGCCCAAAGATCAAGAAAACCAGTTTCCCGACAAGAAAATCGGCTGGCGGGGAAAAGTGGTCTCCAAGGAGAAAAGGTGGTCTCCCACCCTTGTACCACCTTCCAAACAAGGAAAACAAGGTTCATGCCAAAAATGAACCAACACGGATGCAAAACGAGAATTCGGGAGACAAAACGCGCGGTCGGGGGCCTCGAAAACTGGCTGTTGAGCGCAGAAAGTGGCGTACGACCACAAAAGTGGTCTCCCGGACCACAGTGTCCCTCTAGACAGAGGAAACAAGGTGTGTGCCAAAAAACCGTGCCAAACAGAGAATGTTAAGCGGTACCGAGCCGAGGCGCGCGGCCGATGGCTTCGAAAATCGGAAACTAGTCTCCAAACGGGAACAGTGGCCTATGACCACGAAAAGTAGTCTACGACCACTGAGAGATGGTCTACAAGACCTCTTCCTCCCTCCGGGAAGAGAAAACAAGACTTAGTCCGCAGACTGAGTCAAAGTACAAAGAGTCCCGAGGTCCGGAGGTGAGGCTCTCAGCCAAGAACCCCGAAACCTCGAAACGAGCACAACATGCGTAATCACCGAGTGATCAATCGATGACGTCCGAGTCTTAAGGTCGGTCAAAAATGGGGTGTCTATACCTAAGGTTTGGATTTAAATTAAAAGAGGAGTTTTGAAGTAAATGGGTTATAAGTGGTTATTGGTGTAGATATGAGAATGTATTAGGTTAAAATTGTCCAGCTTGACACTTGGAATGGATTTTGAGAAAATGAGAGTTTTGCCCTAAAGATGTCTCAAAGAGTTGTTTTGTATAAATGAATGAAATTGTGTTGAAAATGTGAAATCAGATGAGCATTTATATAAATGGTGGAGTTGGGTGTGCATTACCTCTCACTTATGAAAATTTGGATAATTTATCTGTCTTGAAGATTATATATCTGTTTAGAAATATCTGTTTTGGGCTATCGGTGGAGGATAACTATGATTGTTGTAGAAATTGCATATGGATTAGGTGAATTGAAACTAATTTCTTATCGTTTGTCATTGAATATGACTGTGTTTTAATACATTATATATGTATGATGTTGGGGAGAAGAAATGGGATGTACTCCGTGTTTGGAAGGAGAAAGGGGATGAACTCCATTAAATTAAGTTGGCCTGTGCGTCCAGGGTGAAAGTCTCGAAAACCATATATATCCATGGGTGCCGATTCCTGCGGACGAAATATCCGTAAAATGGCAAATGGAAGTGTTTGCATGATGGCCAAATTGATTTGAGAACCATTGAGTTGTATCCTCAGTTTGGTGTTTGAAATGAGATATAAAGCTTGGCATATTATAGTTTGTAAAAGAGTTATAATTGTTTCAGCATGGCATTGTTTATACATATCATACTTATATCTTTGTTAAAATTCATATATTGTGTTAGATTGTTTCTACTGGGTTTTGACTCACCTTACTTGGGAAAAATATTTTCAGGTGCTGATGATATGCCTTCGCTAAGGACTTAGCTTGGGAGGACTGTGGGGCTAAAGGCTTATTTTGTTTATTTTGTCTTTAACTTTTGTACAAGCCTAAGACTTTAATTGTATTGAACTTCTGACTCATTTTGTTGTAACCAAGCACGATTTTAGAAAGATGTAAGTCTTTAGGGCATTTAAATATCTGTTTAGCTTTCATTTCTTATTACTATTCTTAATACATGTTGTAGATTCAAGATGAATCATTTATGAATGTATAATGCATGTGTTACCTTTTGTATACCAACTCTGATTAATGAAAGATCATTATTTTGTTTATATCATTGTGTATATTGTTGGGAGTCGGTTTATGGCATTTATTTCGGGGTGTGACAGACATGCTGATGTGAATTTTTTTTTTTATTTTAAAAGTAAGCTTTTAGAATGTGACACATAAGCATGACAAAAATACTACTTTTAATAATATATATATTCTAAGAAATTTATGTATAATTCATATTCATTTTATATATAAATTCTACAATATATAAGTTAAATTTAGATCACACAACCAAATTTTTTTTTCTAAAATTATAAAAAAAAATTAAGATTTGACTCTTATAACAAAATAAATCTTGAGTTTTTAATTCTGTTAATTTAAATTCAACTCTTTTGATTTATTTTCAATCTAAATCATCCATTTTTTGGACCAAAAATGATATTTCAGTTATTAAATTCAATTCATCAACAAAAAAAACATTTTAGATATTTTTTTAAATACTTACATTCAATTTAATGACTAAAATATTATTATTTTTTATAATAAATTTTACATTACAAAAATAACCTGTTGATTTAAATTGAATTTAAATAAAAAAAATTAAAAAATTAAATTGATGGCATTTTAATATTTATTTTGTTATAAAGATTAAATTCTAATTTTTTTTTTAAATTTTTATTTTTTTGGGCGGGGGGATTGGGTTTACCAAGCTTCGAGCCTTTGACGTTGATGTTGTGTTAGTAAACACTATCCGCCAAGTAACAAAGAAACACTAACCACACAACAATTGCAAATTTGCTACATCCCAATCACAATCTTATAATAAGGACCTGTCCCGTGGATTGGTCGGGCACGGATTGTTCTGATAAAACAATTGTCAGTTTGCGCATGTATATATAGCCAATCAGCTTGCGACACATTCTTTTGTTTTATTTGTTTCTGGTGCATGTGTGCATAGGGTAATGCTATTTTGTGTTTTTATGGTGGCTTATTTTGAATATGTTTGGAAAGTAATTTTGAGTTAAAATAGTTATATAGAACAAAATAGATTATTTTAGTTAAATAAGATAAAATGTTATATCTAATGTATAATTATTTCATTTTTTCTCTTGCAAAAGTAAAAAAAGTCACAAAACCTATCATAAACGAGACTTTTTAACTCCAGTCTAAAATAACTAAAAAGTCAACCTACATCTCAAACGAAAGCTTTGACAATATGGTTAACCGTTAGTTTTTTAATTTTTTCAATTTTTTTTGAGTCATATATATATATATATATATATTTTTTGTATCTTTTTTTAGAAAGTGTCGAAGAAGGTCAAAATTTTAATTTTTAATTTACTTCTCAAAATAAGGAGCATATGTTAAATGAAACTCTCCCGGTTTAGTTTCAGTTTTCAAAAATATTTTTTTTGAGCTTTTAATTTATATTTTTAATAATTTTTAAATTCACTCAATTTTAATATACTTAAAAAATTCATTGAATACGACAGCATACAAAAATGTATTGAATTTTCGTATTTTTTTTTATATTTGGTATTTTTTTGTTTAAAAAAAATCCACAAATATTATATTTTTTAAGCGTATTTAGATTAGGTGTATCTACAAAATAAAAAAATTTGTTTAAAATATTTAAAAATCCATTAAAAATAAAAAAATTTGAAAATTAAAAAATTCAATTTTTTGAAATGTGAATTCAATTTTCTGAAATCAAACATGGTTGTTTTATGGAAAATTACAAATCAAAAGAGGCAGGAAAAGTGCTTGTACTATAGATAGAATCTTTTACGTTGTAATTTTGACATACAAAAAGAACTTTCGCTATGCACATGAAAGATTTGTATCATGCATGCACAAAGTTTACACTATCATAAAAATGTAAATATTATTTCAATCTTTCATTGATTTGCAATTTCTTCTTTGTTTTACTCCGATGGTTGTAAGATTAGACTAGTAATTTGGTAAGTCTCACATAAATTATATTTGTTTTAGAATAACATGTTGAAACTTTTGCAATAAAATTTAAAAATCAATTAGAAACTACATTCACTAAATTAGATAAATAAAATAGTAAGCAAAGAATTTAAGCACATAAAATATTACAGTAAATATAGAAGTAGAGAATTAGTTTGTGAGCTTTTGAGAATTGCATTATTACTGTCATAAAATTGTTTTTCTTCTTCTCGTGAAGGTATTAATAGAGTCCACCAATTTCAAAATAAAACTTAAGTTACTCACAACATCTCTCGTCCAATATTCACAATTACTAAAACCTTAAATCAAGTCACAGACAGTTGTCCAGAAAATCAATAAAACTAGTTGAATACTCTCAAAATAATATGGAATTGGAAATTATTACTCTTCTACACACTCATACACATCACCCCAACACATCACATTACTTTGCAGCAAATACTCTCCCCATCTTTTTCTACACCAAAGCACTCGTGGGAAGATAAGTTTATATAGTAGAATAGAAGTTAATAGGAATTTCAGAAAATATCAAATAAATTCTACTTTTAAATGAAATTTTCGTTAAGTCCTATTAACACTATGTTAGAAGAATTGATTCATGTGTTAATAGGGCTTCATGAAAATTTCATTAGAAAGTAGGATTTATTTGATATTTTTCCAAAAAGTTAATAATGTATTAGTATTCATACTACAATGATATGGATAATCTCATATCACTACAACATTTTCTTAGTTTAGTGACATTTGAAAGTGTCACAAAACTATTCCTCTAATGACATTTTTGTTGGAAATGGTAGAAAAATTCTGGGTAAAACCAGAATTTTTTCTCATGTTTGATCTATTTTTTAGGTGGGCCCCATGCATCGATTTACACGGGTCAAAGTGGTAACCCGTTCTATGTCGCGTTGTGATTCATGTGGTATATTTGGTTGCTCAAAACTATTACCGAGTGAATGGGAAATTGAAGCCAAAGTGTGCTCCATGGAAATGGAGTTTTGGTGGAAATTCCTTAAGGTTGTAAATTGGCTTGTCCCACATTGATTTGGTGGGAAGTTTTGAAAGGGTTTATAAGGCATGTGTTTGGTACTTGAGGTGTGCCCCAAGGGGTACCCAAGTGTTTTAGAGGGAGAGGTTATAGGCAAAATGGGTTAGACCCATTGGACTCAAAAATAACCACACACGCGCGGGTGCGTGGTGTGTGGTGTGTGGTTGGGCTTGTTCGGCCCAATACTAATCTTTTTAGGCAAAAAACATTTGAATTTAATTTTATTTTTTGGTAAAAAAAAATCTAGAATTCAAATTAAACAGGCAAAAAACATATGAATTTAATTTTATTTTTTGGTAAAAAAAAATCCAGAATTCAAATTAAACTGATTTGGATTTTCTGTACATCCAAACAGGGCCCTTCCCGTTTTCAAACAGAAATAAACTAATTTGGAATTAGTGCACACCCAAACAGGGCCCTTCCCGTTTTTTGCTATCTGTTTGAATTATTAACAGATTCAAATCTGTTTGAATTCAAAACCAACAGGTATCATACCTGTTCAATTTAAAACCAAGAGCCACCTTTACATCTATAAATAGGACCACCCTCATTTGATGTTATTCATTCAGAAATTTCGTATTTCACCTCTGCTTATTCTATTCTTCATTTTGTTGCATTTTATTTTTGAAAGAAAGAGTGTAAACACTTAGTGTGTTCATAAGGCAAACAATTTGCAGTGCTGCTATTGTTTGTGGTAGATCATTTCATCTTGGGAGATAGACGTCCAAATTCTGAAAGCACCGTGGAGAGGACGAATCTGTCTTAAGGACACAGTGTCAAACACTGGACTTGATCAGAAAATAATTCGAACAAATTAAATCAAGTAAGTTATTTAATTTATTTTCAGTGTTATTTTTATTTATTAAAATCAGATTTAAATTTTGTTTTTGTAACAAAATAAAATCTGTTTTTATTTATTTATTTTTATTTCGAGTTTGATTTTTGTAATCAAACAAATTCTCTCCTTTTCTTTATTTCTTTATATTCTTGTTGTTGTTTTGTACACAACAGAATTTAATCTTTATAAATACAGTGAAGATTGTCCAACAATTTTTAGTCTCATGGCATTTTAAACAAGTGTCATTTATGCTCATACCACGGTAGATACTAGTAACACCTCAGTGCCACTTGCAAGTGCCACTACACCATCATGACTAAAGACTTTCAATGGCACTTTAATGTCACGATAGACACTATTTGTGACACTATCAAGCGCCATTAAAAAAGATTTAGTGGCACTTCAGTGACACTTGTAAGTGCCATTACACCATCAAGGCTAAAGACTTTCAGTGACACTTTAATGTCATGATAGACACTACTTGTGACGCTATCAAGTGCCATTAAAGAAGATTTACAATCTAAAAAATGACACTACATGGATTTTTAATGGTGCTTGTTATGCCACAACTGATATTTTTAACAACTTCATAAACACCACTAAATCCAATTCATTTGTGCCATTAAATGGATATAAGTGTCATTGAAGCTTATTCTAGTGACACTTTGCAAAGCTACTACCACTACTACGAAATGCCACTTATATGTTTTCTTCATTGACATTTTTAAAAGCCACAACTAAGCATGCGTAAATGCCTGTAAAAATTGAATCGATTTTACATAAAATTGAATATTAATTGCCACATCATATATTAATTTGATATCCATTCATCCTGTAATATTTTCATTATAATAAACAAATATTACCACCATAGGATTATCACATCAAAAACAAAAACAAAAAAAAATTCAGACCACAATCATTTTTTTTTAATCTAAAAATATAGATTTATTAATATTGCAATACAAATCATAATCAAAATTATAAAATATTCTACCACATTAACAAAGTTAAAGCAAAAAAAATTTAAAAGAAAATTATTCCAACCGTAAGTTCTGAAAAGCCATAGTGATATCTATCTTCTGGAGAGACAAATTATCAAAACAAATTCAGTTCCCAAATTCTCAATATAACTTGTACAAATATTCTCGTTTAGCATCCATAACTTGCGAAATTTGCATCCAAAAGATAAACTTATAAAGGTAATTGAAACTATATTAAGTTAATATAAATTTGTTAATGAAATTAGTATTTACAAAAAAAATATACCACAAATGGTGCGGACCTAGCAACATGAGCTCCAATAGCTTGTCCAATTGTTTTGACAAGTCCATATAATCGGATCAATTTCTCATTAGGTTTGACTGGCACTTGAACATGTACCTCTCAATAGTCAAGTCCTAGTTCTTCCCCTTCTACTTCTTTAGATGGGTTTGTGCTTTTAAGTATTTCGATTGCAACTGTTTCTGTTGGCCCAATGATACTTTTTAGAACAATTATATCTCTCATCTGTAAATCAAGATCTAACTACTTAAGTAATTATATATTTACAATTAATAAATAATATTTAAAAAATAAACTAGTACAAAGTGCTAGAGTGAAGATGATCACAACTGAAAGTGATATGTATTTCTCTAGTAGATAAGCAAGCCACATGGTTTAATCACTTAATTAGGATTTTTAGAAATGCCATGCAAAAAAAAAAAAAAAATGTATGGGGCTTTAGAATCTTTCTTGAAGTGATGGTGTGAAAAGAAATTAGTATTATTTTGTCATCTTATTTATTCTTATAAACAGAAAAAAGGTAAAAAAAAAAATTAAAATGAAAACATAGCAAAATAATGTAAAATCCCACTGAAGCATTTAAACAAACACTTGTAAGACATTGGCCCCATTTGGTAGAGCTATGGGAAAGTGATTATACCTTATAGTTTAACAGCTTATAGCTTATAACTGTAAACATAAGTTGATTTTTTATTTATAAATTAAGCTTCTCCTCCCCCACTCAAAGAATAAGTTAATTTTTGACTTACAAAAAGCTATAAGCTGTATTGTTAAGCTGAACTAAACACATCAAAATAGCTTAAATTAAGCTAAAAGCTAAAATAAGCTGGAAATAAGCTCTACCAAACAGGGCCATTATACAAAATCATAACATAAATACAATAATAGTAACTCACAACTAACTTTTTATATTAAACTATGAAAATTAATAAATTCATGAGTTAAAAGATTAGATTTATCAGATTGTATCAAGTTTTATGCCTAAAACAAGAAGATCATAAATAAGTGACAAAGATAGAGGTATTGTGTGCGTTTGATGAGAGTGAAAAAGGAAAAAAGAATACCTAATGAACTCTGATCGTAGAAGATGAAAACACAGCAAATTTGTGATGTAGATGGTAGATAAGGATGGCATGAAAGATAAAGAATGATAAACCCTTACTTCATTATTTGGCTCCCTCTTTTTTGTCCTGCCAAAATCAAATTTGCTTTTACAATTTAGAATTGTTGGACTTCCGCCTTTGTCTCTATCTTGATCTGCTCTGCGGATTTTACCTCATCAAATTTGGTTTGTGTCACACCCCATTAAATATTAAATTAGAATTAAATCACAATCAATATTCCATCATCCAATCGTAGGGGGGAAACAATGATCTAAATGTTTTCATCCCAATCGGGTTTAAGTAAATTTCAATACTAAAGAAAAAATACAAGGCATAAAAAAAAATAACAAACGTCAACCAAACCATCCATCATAAATTCATGACTATCCAATACCTCAAACATTAAAGTAGTAACAAATAGTCAAAACAATTTAAATAATGTAAAGTTAGAAAATAACCCACAATGCTAAACTATCAAAATACTAAAGTCATAAAAATAAATAAATTAATTAATTAATTAATATCGACCTCAAACTCCAGAAAAAAAGAAGTCCGAAAGACATGTCGTACAACCGTAGTTATTTTTTGTTACCACCGTAATTCCAACTAATCCTGCAAAGGAAGCTCGGCTGCGCTCAAACATAATGCACCTGAGATGCCAAGAGACAAAACGGGTTAGCATACAAGTATACTGGTATGAGTACAAGATTTGATACCCACGTGTCCACTAGATACAAACAAAAGTATATTTAATTTTTGTTACGGGACAAGAAAGTAGTTCAACTTGCACCAAGACGAAGGGATAGTTTCCTGAGATATAGTGGCATTTAGTTTCTTGTTCGTACACAACTAAATATAAATTGAGTATACAAAAAAAAAAAAGTAATATGGTGGATCAGTCCTGCATAAAAAGTTAGTAAGACTCACCATTCTGCAAAAAATAAAGTTAGTATAATTTAATCATAAGTAAATTACTAAAAAAGTATAAAAAAAATATATTTTTTTATGCTTAAATCATTCGAATTGACCAAAGCTCAAAAAACAAAAGTTGCACAGAATCAAATTCCCTAAAAGACTACTTGAACGAATTTAGTAGAAACTGAACAGGTTGAGAGAAAAACTTGATAGAAGAACCTAGACGGAATTCAATTGAAAAATCTGAAGCTGAAAACGAAAAAAAATTGTCCTAAGATGATTTTTTGAGATTATTCATTTTTACCCCTATACTTTTACACGATTTTCAATGACCCCCTAGACTACTCTTATTTTCACGTGTACCCCCATATTATTTAAATTACTATCAATTTTGCCCCTGTCGTCAGATTTGAAACGGAAAACGTTAAAAAAATTACATTTTAGCCCCAAATTTCAAAATAAAGATGCAAGCTCACCCTTTCCTACCAGTAAACCACCACCACCAACCACCACTTCAAGCCCTTCTATCTCCTTCCTCATAACTCTGTTTCGCCTCATTTTTACGTCGTTGGATTCAACTCACGGTCTAGTTTTCGTATCACATCTCACACATCTCGTTCTTCCTATTTTTACATGCTATTGGAGCTCCGAAAGTTGATAAAAAAATAAGACTTTTCTTCTCATTTTCGACTTTTCTTCGAGCCATCTTTCGATCTTCATATCTTTCTCGATTCTTAATGGTTCTACTTCATTCTTTCATCATTCTCCTCATCTCACTTCCTACTTCGCCCTACATTACCTCGCTTTCTCACTTCTTTGTGTAATGGGCGGTTTTGGTATGCCGAAAGTTGTCCGAAAACTAATTTCAAAAATTTTAAAACATTCATCTTTTGTTTCTTTCTTCTCCATCTTCCTCATTCTTCTTCTTCTTCACTTATAAAATGATGTGAAACATGGTTCTAGGTGGTAATGGAGATGGCGATGGTGATGGTGGCGGTCTAGCGATGGCGATGGCGATGGCGATGGCGATGGCATTCGTGATAATGGTGGTCGTGGAGTTTGAAGGTAGTAGTAATGGAATTTGCTTGTAAAAGAGGTGGGTTTGGTGTTTGAAAGGCGGTGGTGATGGTGATGCTCATGGTGGTAGTGAAGTTGGTGGTTCGGGTGGTGATGAGAAGATAATACAAAACTAAAATAGGCATTGGCATTCCATTCCAATTTTCAACAAACCAAATGTGCTCCAAATATTATACAACCAGTGATTAAGTCCGAATGTGTTGCATCTCATGAAACTGGACCAAGCGACCTCAAGAAATTATCTGTCATTAGAAAACCACATTCAACGCTCTAAATCACTGAGCTACCCGTGTAGGTTAAATCTATGGAACATGTCATATTTTTTCTAATTTCAACTGAAAATTTATCACTATCTCTATTGTCAATAAATATATGAACAAGCCAATCACCATTTAAAATTAGAAAAAAAATTACAGTAAAAAAAAACATATATAACTATATATAGATGAGAGAGAAAATAGTTTTCTCGAAGCTTGAATACAAATACATGACTTTCAATTACAACATCACTTTCAAATCAATAATACCAATTTCATACAATACAATCACAACAAAAACTAGGTCCTCATTTGCGACAAATCTTTGTGATGACAAGCCTTCGGTGGGTTGTACGTTGAAAGTCACGTTTGGTGTGTTTTGTTCAGGGTGGTGATGTTGGTGAAGTTAGTGGTTCGAGTGCTGATGTTAGAGAAATTGATGAAGTTGGTGGTTCAGGTGGTCGGTTACCCCCTAGAACCATGCTCTACATCATGTTATAAGTGAAGAAGAAAAAAAAGAATGAGGAAGATAAAGGAGAAATGAACAAAGGATGAATGTTTCGGAATTTTTGAAATTAGTTTTCAGACAACTTTCAGAATACCAAAACCACTCATTACATAAAGAAATGAGAAAGTGAGGTAGTGTAGGGCGAAGTAAGAAGTGAGGTGAAGAGAATGGCAAAAGAATAAAGTAGAATCGTCAAGAATCGAGAAAGATATGAAGTTCGAAAGATGGCTCAAAGAAAAGTCGAACACGAGAAGAAAAGTCTTATTTTTTTTTTATCAACTTTCGGAGCTCCGATAGCATGCAAAAAGAGGAAGAACGAAACGTGTGAGATGTGATACAAAAACTAGACCGTGAGTTGAATCCAATGACGTAAAAATGAGATGAAATAGAGTTATGACAAAGGAGATAGAAGGGCTTGAAGTGGTGGTTGGTGGTGGTGGTTTGCTGGGAGGAAAGGGTGGGTTTGCATCTTTATTTTGAAATTTGGGCCTAAAATGTAATTTTTTTAACGTTTGCTATTTCAAATCTGATGACAAGGGCAAAATTGATAGTAATTTAAATAGTTGGGGGTACACGTGAAAATAAGAGTAGTCTGGGGGGTCATTGAAAATCGTGACAAAGTATAGGGGTAAAATGAAATAATTTCTATTTTTTTCGAAAAATTTCAAAACAAGAAAGTGTTCAGCATGACGTTTTCCTTCAATTTATGCGAAATCAATGAAAATGGGCTTGTTTCGTGGGTTAAAATAGCATCTAAAGTCTACGTTGCTAAAATGAATAAAAACTATTGTAACCAAGATCATCCAATTACAAGTTCAAATTGATCTTTTTAGTAAAAAGTTGAAATACAAAAGTTGTCTAGAATTATATATACATACCTCTGCCCAAATTTCGTAATTTATCAAGGTCGTTTACTATTTTTCGAGATGTATAAATCAACACAATTAAACTATACCAATAAACTGATATTTAATTCTTTGTACCTTAGCTCCACCACTTCGGCCTTTCACTTTCGGCTTACACATATATCCCATGTGCCTCCCGTATACCTAACACCACTCCAACGCCAAACTTGCTCGGGAATATCGTCCTGAGTTTGACCCACACTCCCCGAACAATTAGCATATATATACGTGCGTAAATTAAAGCACCAATCTACTCTTGAGAACGAGGCAACAATATATATACACAACCTCTCATCTACTCATGAGAACAAATATAATAATGCCAAGCCTAAGGCATTCAAATCAATTTCATAATCCTCACTTTTTTTTATACACTTTTTCTCATCAGCACTCAAATAAAACAACAATTCTTGGAGTCATGGTGGACTATTTGGAATTTATATATGGGTTCCTAGTTTATTTTAATTTCATATATCCATGAGTGTGATTACAACCATAAAATAAATATATATTAAAATCTTAAACCTTTCATACACAACTAACCAAAATAATTGAACTCAATCCATAATCTTTATGCCAATACAATATCAAACCAACATCAAATAAATAAATAAAAACAACGAAATAAACATAAATGAAAGAAAGTGGGTTTTGCACTCACAATTATTTTTCAAAAATCAAAGAAATACTTGGAAAATTAATGAAACCACCAAAATAAAATCTTAACCCCCCTTTTTTTACCTCTCCACTTGCTCCCGCCGTGTCTCTCTCTCTCTCTCTCTCTCTCTCTACTGCTACTATCTAGTTTTGATTTTGTTTATTTTCCTTTTCCTTTTCCTTTTCCTAATGGCAGCCCTATTGCAACCTAATCACAATTATATAACCCAATAACTATTATATCATATTATACAATGACAACATAAATACAACCAACATAAATATGATATATATTTTATCAATATATAAAACACTTTTTTTTATAAAAAATATATAAATATATAAATATTCAGATGAATTATATATAATTAAATATCACATTAAATTCTCATGTATCCACGCAATTAATAAAGTAAAAAAAAATTAAAAAAATAAAGTAATAATAATAATAACAAATAGTTTGTTTCCTTTGACTTCCTCATTTCCTTTGTTATATAATAAAAAAAAATTAAAAACATGGTGGAGAATGAGACCAGATGCATCATATTGATTAAGTTTGTTCATATTTTAAATAAAAAAAAAATATTAATTTTGGTCCTTATATTTTTAATTAAATCAATTGTAACCTGCAATTTTTAATTTTGTGTCAATTTAATCCAATTAATAATACCGTTAGTGTTTTTGATGACAAATGATCACTGAAATTTTTCCTGTTAAGTCATATAAAGCCGTTGATCAATTTTGTACTTATGGCAAGTACAGTTAAAAAAACATGTTATATTGAGTTTAATTTATTTGTTTTTATTTATTTTGTGCATTTTAAAAATTTTGAAAATATATTGGCATTTTTTGTTTTTTCAAAAAATGCCATTAGATAGCTTGGAAAGTTTTTAGCTTAGTAGCATTTCTTAAAATGCTATAAAATATTTGTTTATGACACTTTTCACCTAATGTCATAAAAAGTAATTTGCGCCTACCTAGTTTAGTGGCATCTGTTGATAAATGTCACTAAAATAATTTTTTGTGTCGTTCTTTTATGAAATGCCATAAAATTGATGTGACATTTCTTTATTGAAATGCAACTAGAGCCTTATATGTTTGTGATTTTATGGCATTTTTCTAAAATGTGTCACTAAATATATTTTTATGACATTTTCTAAAAACATGCCTCTAGTGTAGTGTCACTAAAGTGTGTTTTTGTTGTAATGCATCAAAATCTTTCCAATCTCACATCAAAATCTCTCAATGAATCTTCCTAATTGGACAATCTCACATGAGAATTAAATGGCACATTTTGAAAAAGTTTAATAAGGTATTAATATATATTGACGTGTATAAGCCTATAAGGACTATAGCCCACAATTTAGGGCCCAATATATAACTCAAATACTAAAGCCCAGCATTGCTGAAGCCCCACATAGCCATAAGAACCAATGACATCAGGACACATGGCAAGAGAAGGGCAAGCCACATAAGCAGACAAAGATCTGCAAAGTTATTGCCACTGCACATCGCCATTAATGAAACCCCTTACAGCATTTATTGCGATAACCCCTCTCCGTCGGGACAGAACGCCTTCACCATGAACAAGGTAAGCTAGACCATAGACTTTCGGCCAAGATGACAGGTCGGAAGGGACAACGAAATGATTACCAAAGGATATAAGCAAACGTCGAAGACAAGGAAAAGGCTAAGCTTTCTATCTCTAATTCATCTCTACATTCTACTTCTCTCTCTATCTTGCTCGTCGGAGGGTTTTCTGGGGGACTTCCTGTTTCCGGTTGAACTATTGTACAGGTCCTCTGGTGGGCTTGGTCATTCGGACACAGGCTTGAGGAGTGCGGATCAGTTCAACCCATTCCACCAGGAACAAACTGCATCATTAGTTGGCGTCGTGTGTGGGAAGGTTTTTATTCCGCGCGCCAGTTGTGCTCATTGTCGCCGGAGACCTTCTCCCCATAACCTCTTGTAGACACCCCATTTTTGACCGTCCTCAAGACTTGGACGTCACCATTTGAACACTCGGTGATTATCTATGTTAGTGTTCGTCTTGAGTTCTTGGAGGTCTCGGCCACGCGCCTTGCCTCAAGACCTCTCGACTTGCTTGTTTTGTGTTTGGTTTTGCACCAAACACTTGTGTTTTGCTTTTGAGGAGCAGGGAATGGCTTGTTGGCCATCCCTACATCTCACCGGCCATGGCTTGAGGCCACCGGCCATTGTTTTGTTGCCATCGGCCAAATGTTTGGTCGGTCAGCACTCTGTTTGGTCGGTCGACCATTTGTTTGGTCAATTTGGCATTTTTGGCTGGCCGACCACTGTGCATCTACTTTTGGCAGATATTTTGTGCCAACTGTGCTAGTTGGCACCCACTTTGCACCCCCTCTATACACGTGTATGGAGGGATTTCACTCTTGCTTAGCTTGTTTTGTAAGCTTTGCAAGAGTGATCCTCTATAAAGGGAGGTCTCCTCCTCCCTCTTTAGGTTTACAGAAAAGAGTTCCAGAGGTCTGAATTAGGGTTAGGTCTTGTGTATCTATCTATCTCTATATCTCCCTCTCTTTTACTCTTTGTGTGTGTATTAAGGTGTTTTGTTCATAGTTTTGCACACAAACACCTAGAGTTACACTTTCCTTTAGCTACTGAGGTACTAAAGAGTGATTTTCAGAGTTCTTGAGTTAATCTAAGCTTGGAGAAGGGGCTGGAGTGGTCCTTGTGAAGAAGGTCTTCAAGGGTAAGAACTTTATCCCTTTATTCCCCATTTTTTCATAGACTTTTAGCCATCATTGCATCTATTTTTAAGCTTAACTTATAACATATAAAAGTTCTGATTTTAAGTGCTTAAAATAGTTGTTTAAGGTTGTTTTAGTGTTTGAGGTTGTTTGACCCCTCTTTGGCCTTGTTTGGCCCCCATTTTGTTGTATTTTGGTGAGCTCCGAGACCACCTTGTTTGGGCCTCCTCACCACTAAAATCCAGAGGGATTTCAGTGGTGGGGATGGTGCTTTGAGGTCCTAAGAAGGAGAGTGCCATCCCCTCTCCTTGTTGTCTTCAAAAGTTGTCATTTTAGCCTTATGTATGAGCACCATTGTTGAGTTCATGTTGACTATGTCTTAGCTAGTATTTATGCTTATTTTTCCATGATATAGCACTATTTTAAGTTGGTTTAGACACACCATGCTTGCTTTGCATACTTGTCTTGTAATGCCATGAATTGCCTTAACATGCTTTGTGCTTTGAGCCTTGTTTCTAGCATGTTTTTGGCCTAGGTTTGTGAAGCTTTTATGCATGTCTTAGTATGCTTAAGGTCTGTTTGGAGTTGTTTTGGCCATCCATGACATGCTTTGCATAGCCACCTTGCATTTTGGCTTGTTAGCCTTGGGTGTGTGAGTGTTGAGCATGCATTACTTGGCTTGTTTCAGTGGTTTGGCACCACTTACAACATCATTTCAGTCCTTGTGGTATGCTTGTATGCTTGCATTTGATGCTCCTTTAATGCTTCAAGAGGTTGGTGCCTTATGCTCCATGTTTGGACCCTTTTGCATGCCTTTAGACTTAGGCCATTTAGATGCCATCTAGGTGTGCCATTGACCTTGTTTTGATCTGCCTCGGGGTGGTTTTGAGCCCTATGGCCCTTTGGGACTTGTTTCATATAGCTATGGTTTAAGCCCCTTGGCTTACCTTGAGTTTTGGACATAGTTGCATGCCTTGCTTGCATTGATAGTTTGATTTGGCATCATTCGTCATGTATTTTCAGAGCTTGCTATGCTTGCCATTAGTCCATGTTTATCCTCTTTCAAGTGTGCTTAAAAGTTGCTTCTTCATGCTTAAGAGTTGGGCCATGTGTGCATACATGTTTGTATGTGTTTTGGCCTTCATTTCCTCAGCATTTGGCCACTGTTTTGGACCTAGTAGAGAGTTGTCCATCTTGGTGTAAGCCCCTCCTTTGCATGTTGTTGCATGCTCGCCTTGTGTGTTGTTGCATATTTAGCCTATTGCATGTGTTGCATGCTTGAATCACATTGCATTTAGCATGTTTTCTTCCTTTTGTCTTGGTTGCTTAACATGTTACGTGTCTTACATGTTTGCATGTTCGCATTGCATATTGCATGCTTGTTGGCTTGCACATGTTGTTACATGCCTTGCATGTTTGTTTGTTTAGGTTGTGTGCTTAGTACACATTACTTGCTTTCATGCTCATGATTGCATACTTAGCTCACATATCTAGGTTTCATTGCATTGAGCATGCATGCCTTGTCACTGGATCAAGTGATAGAGGTTGGGCCTTATGTGTTTATTTGATTTGCATTTCATTTGACATCAAAATGCATAACTTAGCCTCTTTGGCCATCACACATTGAAATGCGCGATTGGTGGCCCGAGGGTCGAGGGCCATCCTCCTTTGAGTCATGAAAATGATAAGGAGGGTGTTGGTGCACACATTTGCTTGAAATGTATTGCCATGCCATGTTTGTCCTCTGCTGCTGTCAAAACAGGATTCTGCAGGCATACATGGTCGGCCGACCATCTCTATTTCCGACCGACCAAACATTTGAGGCCGAGAGCTGAATATTTGGTCGATGACACTTCTACCATGGTCGGTGATGTTTCCCCTTGGTCGGTGATGCTCCACAGTGTTCAAAGAGTGTTCCTTGGGACTTGTGCAATTTTTAGAAGAGCAGAGCAGGGTAAACAGAGACAGCTTGTGCATGGTGATGGATTTCTGAGCAAACCCGAACACGCATGCATTGGACCCTCTTCCCGAGGCTGTTTTATTGCTTTCTTAGCTTATTTAATTTGCTTAACTAGTTAAGTGGTCTGTAATAATTAATTAGCTTGTAGGTTAATTAATTTGTATTATTCTTTTGGTCCCTCCGAGCGAGGGCGAATGTGTAATAAGTGTGGGTGTGTGTGTGCATGTCTTTCAACCCCCATTTCTTTCTCCCTTTTACTTACTTGCTTGTGATGGTTAGTACTAGGGAATATTTAATTTAGCATGCCTTATGCTATGCATGCGTGCATTCATTCATCAGTATTGCATGCACCGGGCTCGGCGCATCATGCTAACTGCATAGTATTTCATATCTAACTTGAATACATGTTACTTGTTTCATTTCACATGCCATCCTAGGATTATCCGAGCCTATTCTAGATTGCATTTTGCCTGTGATGCATTAGCCATTTAACATGGACTTGGATCATATGTTTGATTGCTAACATGTTCTTTGTTTTGGCTCGGAGTACGCTGTAAGTATTTATGCTTTAGCATCTCGCATGAGTGTGAATGTTAACATGACAACATGCTTACCATGTGGCTATGTGCTTATGTGATATTACTGCCTGAATGCCTGTGGGTGAAGGTTGGATTGCTTGAGTTGGAACAACTCGTTGAAATCCGTATTTTAGCCTACTTGCGAGTACCAAATTTCAAACCATTTTCTGAACAAACGGATATGCAATGCTTTGTTCCAAATTAGGCGATCTAGTCTATACTTTTGTGTTGTGCGCATCACATAGTAAGATTAGCTAATTAACCGGAATAAGAACACATAACATTTTCACAACTAGATATCATGGTTAGTAGAGGCCGATCTTTGGATCGGGCGAGCGGGGGTGCTCATAGCTGACCTTCCCCAATCGTACCCAAGTTCCCGAACCGAGGCAACTTTGGTGATGACGGACACGTGGCCTTAGGCAAACGAGTCAGGGTTTCCTAAATTCCCCCATAAAAAATATTTAGGTGGCGACTCTGTATCTAGCAAAGCAGTCCATGTTTGGCACTTCTTTTTAAAAATTTGTTTTCTCAAAATGATTTGTCGGATTTGGACTCTTTGGTGATTTATCAATCTCACATTGCATATTGTGAGATCAGATTAAGAACCGTGACAATTTGAGTCTAAACTGTAGTGAACCACAAACGAACAGAACCGGGGGGGGGGGGATTCATTCCTCCTGGGACATTCGGGGACGTCTACAGTTTCTGGCGACTTTGCTGGGGAGTTTAGAGAGCTTGACTCGAACTTATGATATTTTGTTTTGTTCACACTTATGTGTTTCTTTGCATTGCATTTGCATTGGTGAGCCTAAGTCACAGTGTTTGCCGTCTGCTATTCCTGAACGGTTTGCCGGAGGCTCACTTCGAGAAGCGTGCCATAAGGCTGACCGGTTACGGGCTCTGCCACGATGGGAACACAAACCCCGGTTGTCACCGGGGCACCCTTTTGATCATTCGACCTAGTGCATATTTGGAATCCATAGTGACCATTCCAATCTAGGACAGGTTGCTTACCTGATTATAGGTTGTTTGAAACCGCTGCATGCGTAGTGAAACCGTAGCTCCTGACAAAATAAGACAGGAAAACCCTACCCCAACATATGGTGTTTTGGTTCTTATTTACTTTCTATGTGCTTTTAGAGTGTATTTCTACAGGAACGCACATATCAGTTTGCAAGTTTAGTACCAGGCCTGACGGCATCAGTATCAGAGTTTTGGGGAATCGGTTATATCTACGGGTATCAGATTCATTTTTTTTTTTTTGGGCAGTGATTTTAGGGAACAGTGATCAGTAGTAGAGTACAGTTATTCAGCTACACCTGTGTCTGTTCCGTTTGGACTGAAATGCTGCTTGTTTTCCCTTTCAGTTCAGAGATTTGGGGTCAGAGATTTGGTGTTCTCCTTAGCTGAGGCAAGGCAGATATCGGATCCGTCAATCGCCGGTTGCATCATCTCCGTTCAGTTCAGCGAACTTATGATGACCCAAGGTTCAGAGGAAATTGTGGTTATGGCAGCCGCATTAGACCAAGGAATCATCTTGCAGGATGAAGCCAACGTTGATGTACCACATCCACCCAGGTCGCCTGTTGTGCACCCGATCTGGACACCCCAATTGTATCAAGCTCATGAGCCCACCACGTTTGAGTTGATGGGAATGATTGGCGACCTTCTATAGCTGATCTCGTTTATGGAATGTCAGCTTCGCCACCAGCCACATCGTATGCCGGGAATTTTGTACCACAGGAGCCCCCGTTACTGGGACAGATTGTGATCGAGCTCAGCCAACTAGAGGTTGTCTCAAGCTATAGCAATGACGTGTCAACAACAACCGGGTTTCGCTCTGATATAGCAACCCAAACCCTCGATCAAGCTGAGGCCAGAGGTAAGAATAAGGTGGGAACAGATGCCGATCCCGTTGAACAACTGCTATGGGCAGTCGAGGCTTTGAAAGCCGGGGTGTTCAATAAACAGCAAGTATTCGCAGTTATGACTAAGACTGTGGATGATGCTTTCCCCACTCCAACCGAAGGCAGTTCAAGCCAGGCAAAAAATCGGGATAGGCCCCGTCATGCCAGAACAATTCCTTCCACTCCTAACTTTACATCCGAAAAAGATCAGAAAGCCAAGGCAGTGCCTGTCGACCCTTTCGCTAGTGCGTCTAGCAAGACTCCTCAGACTTCAAAGTACCTGCCCCGAGGGCGCAGAGTCTTCCATGCCCTTTACATGCCTTTGTCTAAGGCGCTCCAGATCCTTGCTGAAAGGGGGCACCTTAAACCCCTTGAACCTCGGCCTCTCCTGAAGAATCTCCCTCTCTCACATGATGCTACCCTGTACTGCGCATACCACCAGCAAACCGGCCATAGCACCGGCGGTTGTTTTTGCCTTCGCCACGAAGTGCAAGATTTGATCGACAACGAGGTCATCCTCCCACCTACCTCAGCAAAGTCCGTCACCACTGAGTTGTTGGACTTCGAGGATACTGCAAGTATGTGATCAGGGGTTGGACCACCTACGGGCGGCGCTCGGTGTATTTCAGATGTGGCGTTTGGCACGCACTATGTTGAGCATTTGCGAATGCAGTTTTTACAATTTCTGGCTTGGGTGTTAAGTCAGTTCTCTGTTTTTGTTTTGAGTCTGTCTCTTTTTCTTAAGTCAGTCTTTTTGCTTAAGGGTCTGTCTTGTTATATCAAGTCAGTCCCATTGTATAGAAATCAGGTGATTCCAGGGTTGTTGCCTCGGATATCATTATTTTGTTTTGTAATTATCCTTTTGCTTTTTTTTGAGTCTGTCTCTGCCGTAGAGCCAGTTGCAACCAGGAAATTTGAATGAAATAGCTGCGGCTATCATGTTTCTGTGCTTATTACTACTTTGAGCTAGTTGTGCCAGAGCATTTGAATGAAACGGCGGAGCATCTCACTTACTCTTTTGCACCTCGAATTCATTACATTGACCTAAGTTTTTCAAAACTTTTTTAACACTGTGGTGATGAAAACGAAGAGGAAGGAATTCCTCGGAATTTGCAAAACTTTGATCATTTGAGAGAAAGAGAGGCATGCTAAGCCCTTAATGAATGAGATCATGTTTGTTAACGTGAGTATTGAGAAGGATCCTGGCTTGATCCAGATTGGTTCCACACTGTCTTCAGTGCGAGCGATTAGTCGCTTTCTTAAAAGTTTTCAAAAACAAAATGTTTTGCGCAGTCTTGCGAAGACCTGTGTGGAATCGCTCTTGAGATTGTGCAGCTTAGGATCGCTCTCGGCCTCAAGACTTGAGCCCTTGCTTTCAAACCTTGGACCTTAGTTTAGAATGTTCAACGATCAACTACAACATGAGGCTTGCATGGCCAAAATTGAAGCAGTCCTCGAACAAGAAGCCAAGAAAGTCAGATCAAGAAGATCAGACCTCATCAGAAGAAGCTTGCGTAGCTAGAACGGAAGCACCCCTTGAACTAGGGACAAAAATGTCCGATGTGCTCGAAGAGCCGAAGATGGATCCTTCTGTAAATCAATACAACAGCCACTCTCCTGGATATGGATGGCTTCAAAATCTTAAAACCATTTGGCATGGACTTGTTACACTTTTACCCTTTGAGAGGCTCGCTGGGCCGAAAACCCGGAAGGGCGACTCAGGCAAAAGTTAGAGCAAGAAAAAAAAGAAAAAGAACAAAAAAAGAAAAAAAAAAAAAGAAACAATGCAAAAGAAAATGAATAAATAAAAAAGAATTGAAAAGAAAAAAAGAACAAAGCTTGCAAGGTTGAAAACCCGGAGGGGCGGCCTTGGCAAAAGTTAGAGCGTAGAATGTGAGGCTTAATACACGAGTGTACCTTAACCGGAACTACGTAAGGCTTGATTCCCATGTTTGGGATACGTAGGCAACTTCATCTTGAAGTCTAGCCACCAACACTTTCAAAGTGACTGTGTCCATATATTGGTTTTGACCATCTTCGTCTTTTCTGTATCCGAGAGTTCGGTTGCGATCATCACTAATGAGGACTGACTACAGTATGCTGCGGCGTTATCCAGACAAGGGGCAACTTTCCGTTGCCATGAGTCGCCATCCAAACCAGGGGCAACTTTCCGTTGCCGTGCTGTGCCCTTTGGAACAATGGGCAATTTTCCATTGCCTCCGATCTGAGGTTGTGCATCTCGAGAGTAAGTTCTGCGCTCGTTGAGCAGTGGCCGGTTGCGAAAATAGTTTTTGAGATTTTTTTTACTGAGGTTGACTAATTTTCTCGAAAATTATTCCACCTTTTCCAAAACTAGACCATTTCTTGGATCCAAAAGGGAAAATTTTCAGTGCTCATAGCCTGACTTATATGATTTTCAAATAAAAAATCGAACAAGTATGTTAATCTAACTCTCATTTTGGTCAAAATTGTTTTAGTAGAAAACCAAAACAAAAAATGGTCAAAATGATGAACTAGTGGCGCAGTTGAGTCAGGCTTCTTGTCTTTTCCCCATTGCCAACATATTTGCCAGAAAGGGCACAATTGGAGCTGTTTGTAAAGGGTTAAAAGCTCTCTCAACCTCCGAGCAACGAGGTATCGACCCAAGTGCGAAGCACGAGTCGGAATGGATTAAGATACTCCATTCCCTCATCCGGAGCATCGACTAAACGTCGCCGGAGGAAATAGCTGCGAACTAACAGTGTTGGGCATGAACCCACAACCTCTTGTTTATTCACCAACCATACCTGGGGGGGGATGAAAAATGAGAGAGTGAAGAATAGAGAGGTGTAAGTCGAGAGAAAAGTGAGCAAAAAGGGGTTTTGAGAGAAAAATAGAGCCTGAGGGCCGAGTGATGTGAGAATCACAAATAAGAAAGGGTAGGAAACAATACCCGGAGAAACTGGCTCCTCGCAAACTAAGAGGTCTCTTGTCTTTTATAACACGTCTGTGTGTCATGTCTTTTGTTTTGACTGTCTCGATTCTTGTCTTGAGTCGTCTCGAGTGTTACTTGATTTGTTTAGGTTGAGTGCCTTTTTGTTTTCTCTGTTGAGTCCTTTTCGTTGTGTTCAGTCATAGGCTCAATACCCGGTGAAAAACCCTTTCCTCAAATCGTTTTGTGCTCAGAGTGCTGTGCCATTCCCCACATTTGTGCAAAACATGATTTGGTTCTTTCATAAAACTGTAGGGTCCACCCCCGATAAGTGTAAACAGAAAAACCTGGACCTATCTGAAGCTTTTGGGTTCCGGATTGCGAAGCAAGAAATTTTGGAGCATCTAAGTGTGTTTCAACTTCTGCAGAGTTCAGAATGAACCATGTATTCAGAATGAGCAATATGCTGTTGTGGGCTACGAGTTCAGAATGAGCAGTGTTCAAAATGGGCTGTGTGTTCAGAATAAGCAGTGCGTTGTATGAACTCTGTGTATAGGCTGTATGCAGAGTAAACCAAGCACTATGTTATGGGCTGTGTGTTCAGAATGAGTAGTGGGTTGTATGCGTTGTTTTGTCATTAGCTGGTTCACTACCTAGTTATTACAATACAAGTGTTTGATTTTCAGACAAAAGATCAATCTCATTTACATTGTTGTGTAATATGATGCGATGCGATGTATGAAATACACAAATGTAACACTTTTTCAGGCAAAAAGTTTGTTTCATTTCATCGTCTTTTCAAGTACAAAGTTTCAAAGAAAATAAAACCTGCCTGCGGCAGTACAAGGTACTCAAGTTACTAGCAAAAAGAAAAGTAAAACAAAAAAAAGAAAAGCAGCAAAAATCTGGATCAGCATCGATCATCTCAAGCCTGAGAGTCTGTCCTCGTCCACTTTCTGGACAAAGGTCCAGGAGCGTTATCGCCACCTCCATAGTCTGAGCTCGAGTCCGAGTCATCTCCGGTCTCCTCCTCAGATGCCTTCACCTCCGTCTCTGCATCGGACTCGTCATCATCTGGGATCGGTGCTCAAGAGCTACTCCGAACATGAGTGCGCCCCACTTTGGTGCGGGGGAATACTGTGCCACCTCGAGCAGGAACAGAAGGCCCAGCTGGAGCACCTCCTGCAGTAGGAATTTGGAATGGAGGCTGAAAAGCACAAATGGCGAACGCATCAGTATGCTACGCAAAAGTAGAGTATGAATGCTGTGAGCAGTGTATCAGTACAGAATACAGTGTATGAGTACAGTGTATGAATACAGAATGCAGTGACTGAGTGCAGTGTATGAATGCCGCGAGGGCCGTGTATCAAGTGCTGTGTTGATAAGTGCGATACATTAGATTGTGTAAAGTTTGAGTCGGTGGTCAGAAAGACTTACCGGGATACTGTAAAGGGCTAGCAGGTCTAAGCTCCGCTGGAGCATCCCCATCATGGAGGCATTTAACTCCAGGGACTGGCGAGTGTACTTGGAGGAAGCCTGCAAAAGTGTTAGAAGTATCAGTATTCTGCAGAATATCAAGAGAAATGAAATGAAATAACTGTACAAAATGCAGTAGTACATACCAGGGGCAAGTCGTAGAAACCGACTAGCTCATGATCAGCCGGGGGAGGAGCAATGGGGATCTGATAAGTCTCCCCACTCTGCCCTCTATATGTCATCATCGTGGGCAACGCCGGCCATCCAGCTCCCTGCCCTCTCCGAGGCCCACTCCTGTCACGGGCCTGAGCCATCCTAGGTGCTCCTGCCCCTGCTCCCGCTCTCTCTCCCGCTCCAGCCGCTGGCGCCGCAGGCCTCTCTCTCTCAGCTCGACGGCCACTGCTCAGAGGTCGCATGATGTAGGTCTGGACGTACTCTGAATAGTCGCCCTCGCCTCTAAAGCCCTCCGCCTCCCATCCGATCGTGTAATCGGCCATCTCATGTGGGTGGTATCTCTCTGTCTGCCTCATGTCGATAGGAGGCAGACCTGGAACTATCTGCTCTGGTAAACCTAAGGTCTGGCACAGGAAGCGCTCACCTAGGTACCAAGCCCGACAGACCGGGCCCTCCAATAGAAGCCTGAATTGGGCAGACTCCTCAGCGCCTGCATACCGCTCCCGAACTGCGGCTGGCAATGGAGCCCAAGGTTGCCAGGTAATCTGCAAATGATACATAGTTGGTTATCTACTGTTACCGAAAGAATAATGTAGAGCAAAGCTTAAATGAACTGTAAATTCTAAAATACCTCTGCGGCAATAATGGTATCAAAGTAGCGACGGAAGAATATAAATGACTCCCATGGTCTCCACACTCATCTCACATCGAAGCGTCGAGAGAATGGAATGCCGAGGGGTGACTTCTCATCTGGCACTGGGGCAAGCCTCGGGAAGTAGGCATAGACCTACAACTGTAGAGCAAATATCAGTATGCTTATCAGATAAAGCAGAATGCAAACGAAGCAGAATGCATGATAAAGTAGAAATTGCATAACCTTTGTATTATGCAGTGTGTACAGTGTGTGCAGTATACAGTCAGTGAAAAGCAAATTGTATGTTTGCAGTATGTGCGGTGTATAGTCAGTTGGCATCAGATTGTGCAGTATGTGAAGTATTGTGCAGTATACAGTCAGTGTAAAACAGATTATATGTGTGCCGTGTGTGCAGTATACAATCAGCATGAGGCAGACCGCAGTGTGTGCAGTGTACAGAATACAGATAATGTAGAGCAGAAATGTAAAACAGAGAAAGAGGATGTACCTCCCAAGCCTGCCAGTAGCCTCCGAGCAACTGTCCGCTGAGGCGAGAGGATGAACTCATGTAGCCGTACAGTGTGGCTAAGCATGCACCACCCCAGTCATAGCGGCGGATCTGCGTGACGTCCGCTAAAGCGCTCAGCAGACAGAGGGGCACAGTGTTCGCCCGGTCGGCGAAGAGGGTTGTCCCCAGCAAAAACATAAGGAAGCCGTGTGCATACTGCTCTGCCTCCTCTTGAGCCATCGGTGCCTCCTCAGCCAAGGCTGGCTGAATCCTGAAGTGGTCCTCGAACCACGAATATCTGACAAATCTTGGACGAGCAAGAGGCGGTAGGTCGCCTAGCAGGTACATCTGAGCGGGCTCCCACTCATCCATATCTGTGTCAAAGGGGATCGGATCACCCTCTACACCGATGCCGGTGAGCATCGAGAAGTCGAAGGGAGTCATCATCATGTCTCCCGTGGCGGAAAAGTGGAAGGAATCGGTAGTGTCCCACCACCTCTCCACCAGAGCGGCAAGAAGAGGCATGCTCGCAATAAGGCGCGACAGTCCCCTGCAGAAAGTGCCGAAGCTGGCCTGATCAACAATATGGCGGACCGCGTCCGGTAGCTCCATATATCATCCTCTGGCGGCAACATTCCCATACCCCTGGAAGGCATGGGAATCCCCATATATTCAAAAGCAAACAGTTGCGAAACAATATTAAATGTACAGTTTTGAAGAACAATCAAAATTGATGCAAATACAGCGTGTGTGCACGTTTTCAGATTCAAACAGATATCTAGTGTCGGTGTGCTCAAAGTGAACTACAGCATATGATGTATTAGTGTGTTTGAGTGGTTCAGCGTAAATACAGCGGGTGTGCACGTTTTCAGATTTAAACAGACATCGAGTGCCGGTGTGCTCGAAGTGAACTACAACATATGATGTATCAGTGTGTCTGATTGGTTCAGTGAAAACACAGCGTGCGTGCACGTTTTCAGGTTCAAATAGATATCAGCTATCAGTGTGCTCACAGATGAATTACAGTGTGTATCCGTGCTAAGCAGTTAAAGAACAGAATCAACTATTGCAGTTATGTTCTACATTGCGGAAAATAAAACAGAGGGAAGACTGTACCTCAGAAGTGCCATAAGACAGATGTGACTCTGGCTCGCGCAGAAGAAACTCTCGCGGCACGCCCCTATCAAAACTCCTGAACTGGCGAAGTCCGTCAGGAGGCAACACATGTATCATCGGCCTGTAAGTCGCCGGATCGAACGGCCGGATGTGAAAAGGCAAGAGCTCGGCCTCGGGGTCCACATCCATCTCCAGAGGAGTCCCACCGCCTGGAATATCGTTTGCCATCTCAAGGGTAGCGCGAAAATGGCCAGAAGTGCGAAAATCGGGCAAAAATATGAAAAGTCAACTGAAAAGTCAACCGAAAAGTCAACCTCGGGAGGGTGAAAAATGCCCAAAAAGGTCGGGGTGCGGAAAAGGCACAGAGATCGAGGTAAACTCGAGGAAAACAAATCCTGAGTGACAGAAATCGAGAAAAAGACACCGAAACAAAGATTTGTTCGGTTCAAAATGTTCGAAACGTGAAGGAGTTCGCAAATCGAACGAGGAAATGGGCTCGAAAACCAAGGAAAGACAGGGATAGAAGATTGGGAAATAACCTAGAGAGGGAGGGGGCTGTTTTTCGACCAAGAGGAAAGTGCAAATATAGGGCTAGAAGTCCTATATTTAAAGACCCGTGCCGAATTGACCAAACTGCCCCGACACAGGCACTTTTGGCCGGTCGGCCACATTGTCGGCCGGTCGGCCAAATAGATGGCCGATGGACTTTTTTTGTGGCCGATGGATGGCCGGTGACCTCCCCCGTTGGGCGGTGAGTCTCCTACACCCTTTTTTTGGGTCTTTGATGTGGTTTGGGGCCTCAATTGCTCAACACAGTGCAAGAAAATGCGTTTCCGAAGCTTAACCGGTCTCTGTGCCGTGTCTTCTGTGCGTAGCACTCGAATACGTGCAAGGTGTATCCTTTTTGTATCCTTTTGTCTCTTGAGAGACTCAGAAATTGTTTTACATACGTTACGTTACAACGTTTTGTGGCGAACGCGCGTTGAGTTATACGTCATTTCACTCGCATTGTCATGCTTATCATACTTGCATTGTTATGCATTTTAATATCGGTCTAGGAGACCTTAAATCCTTTGAAGGTGCAAGACCTTTGGTGTTTGTTGTGCCCGAACGGTTTTTGGTAGGTTGCATTATCATGCTTATCTTACTTGCATTGTTATGCATTTTAATATCGGTCTAGGTGACCTTAGATCCTCTGAAGGTGCAAGACCTTTGGTGTTTGTCATGCCCGAACGACTTTTGGTAGGTTGCATTGTCATGCTTATCTTACTTGCATTATTATGCATTTTAATATCGGTCTCGGAGACCTTAAATCCTCTGAAGGTGCAAGACCTTTGGTGTTTGTCGCGCCCGAACGGCTTTTGGTAGGTTGATTGTCATGCTTATCTTACTTGCATTGTTATGCATTTTAATATCGGTCTAGGAGACCTTAAATCCTCTGAAGGTGCAAGTCCTTCGGTGTTTGTCGTGCCCAAACGGCTTTTGGTAGGCTTTATCTCAGGTTGCATTGTCATGCATCCCTCGACTCGCATTGTCATGCATATCACGCGTTGTCATACGCACCTTACATGCATTGTCATGCATTTTTCTTATATCGCATTATCATGCGCAGTTCATTTGCATTGTCATGCATTTCAATAGACGCGCATTGTCGCGCATTTGTGTCTCATTTGCATTGTCATGCATTTCAAAAAAAAAAAACAACAAAAAAAAAAAACAAACATGCATTGTCATGCATATCTCATTCCATTGTAAATATTGCATTTACATCCATTGTAAATAGTGCATTGTCATGCATCATTGTAAATACTCCATTGCATATTGTATGTATTGCATTGTAGCTTGCATGCATTTACTGCATCACCTCCATTTACGGTTTGCGCCTTCCCATGTCGAGCTTGGTCTGGTATGTGCCCGTACCTTTCGCGCTGAAGCACGGTTATGATATTATGTGTACGCACCTAGTGTTGTGGGTGACGGCACCATTTCCATGTTAAACGCGATTTGTATGTGTCCATGTCTTTCCTAGGCAAGATACGTTTTGGCCCCATGCCTTATTCATTCAATCCATTGCATATTGTATATATTGCATTGTAGCTTGCATGCATTCATTGCATCATCTCCATCTATGGTTCGCGCCTTTCCATGTTGAGCTTGGTCTGGTATATGCCCATACTTTTCACGTTGAAGCACAGTTATGATATTATGCGTACGCACCTAGTGTTGTGGGTGATGGCACCGTTTCTGTGTTAAACGTGGCTTGTTTGTGTCCATGCCTTTCCTAGGCAAGATGTGTTTTGGCAGCGAGCCTTATCCATTTCATTTATTGCATTGTAGTGTAGTGTTTTGCATCCAGCATTTAGGATCATAGTCTTTCCTCAGCGGGTCATTCCCCACTTATATCATCCCATCCAATTACTTGTATCTTGTGTTCCGTCTACACACTCATAGTTCTGCATGTGTACGCGCCTATTCCACTGTTGGTATTGTGGTTTGAGGGTGTCGGCACCTTTTCTATGGTAGACGGATTTTGCATCTCCATCATCTTTATGATATTTGTGTGGTTTTGAACTACTTATGGTTTGATCACGTTTCAATTGCATTGCATATCATTTGCACTGTTTATACATAATTTTGTATATATTGCATTATCACTTTGCATCCATTCCGCATTGTTATGCGTTGTCACACGAGTTGCATTGTCATGCACTCCTTCGCTTGCGTTGTCACGCAGTTTTAGATTGCATTGTTATGCATGTTGCTAACGATATCATACCTGTTAAGTTTTCTTTTTCTTTCAGGCACGATATTGTATGTACGGTTCATTTGAAGCTGGTGCAACCAGACGAGCCGCACAGGTATTGTATTCTCCATGTGAGACGTATCGAGAATTGAATAATTCTCTTACATCCTTTCTACATTGTCATGTAGCTTGGTTCTTGCTTAAAACTATTGCATGTTATGCTTCGTTACAGCTTTCTTTGCATGATCATGAGTTATGTTCGGCTTCTTGCATTGTCAGTTGCATTTTGCCCCGCCTTCGGGCGCATATCTTTATTGTCTTGCATGTTTGTCTAAGTCTTTGGCCTTGTCAAAAATGGGTCGTCTCTGGGCTTTGACACTCACTCCTGTCATTGTTATGACTTTCGAGTTCTGTCAAAGAGGAGCAACTGTAGACACCCCATTTTTGACCGTCCTCAAGACTTGGACGTCACCGTTTGAACACTCGGTGATTATCCATGTTCGTGTTTGTCTTGAGTTCTCGGAGCTCTCGGCCACGCGCCTTGCCTCAAGACCTCTCGACTTGCCTGTTTTGTGTTTGGTTTTGCACCAAACACTTGTGTTTTGCTTTTAAGGAGCAGGGAATGGCTTGTTGGCCATCCCCACATCTCACCGGCCATGGCTTGAGGCCACCGGCCAAATGTTTGGTCGGTCGGCACTCTGTTTGGTCGGTCGACCATTTGTTTGGTCAATTTGGCATTTTTGGCTGGCCAACCACTGTGCATCTGCTTTTGGTAGATATTTTGTGCCAGCTGTGCTAGCTGGCACCCACTTTGCACCCCCTCCATACACGTATATGGAGGGATTTCACTCTTGCTTAGCTTGTTTTGTAAGCTTTGCAAGAGTGATCCTCTATAAAGGGAGGTCTCCTCCTCCCTCCTTAGGTTTACAAAAAAGAGTTCCAGAGGTCTGAATTAGAGTTAGGTCTTGTGTATCTATCTATCTCTATATCTCCCTCTATTTTGCTCTTTGTGTGTGTATTAAGGTGTTTTGTGCATAGTTTTGCAC
The DNA here is from genome assembly GCF_055761805.1 of Camellia sinensis. NCBI lineage: Eukaryota > Viridiplantae > Streptophyta > Magnoliopsida > Ericales > Theaceae > Camellia > Camellia sinensis. The sequence goes on from NC_138970.1 coordinate 155,740,405, forward strand.
ACAAACACCTAGAGTTACACTTTCCTTTAGCTACTGAGGTATTAAGGAGTGATTTTCAGAGTTCTTGAGTTGATCTAAGCTTGGAGAAGGGGCTAGAGTGGTCCTTGTGAAGAAGGTCTTCAAGGGTAAGAACTTTACCCCTTTATTTCCCATTTTTGCATAGGCTTTTACCCATCCTTGCATCTGTTTTTAAGCTTAACTTATAACATATAAAAGTTCTAATTTTAAGTGCTTAAAATAGTTGTTTAAGGTTGTTTTGGTGTTTGGGGTTGTTTGACCCCTCTTAGGCCTTGTTTGGCCCCCATTTTGTTGTATTTTGGTGAGCTCCGAGACCACCTTATTTGGGCCTCCTCACCACTGAAATCCAGAGGGATTTCAGTGGTGGGGATGGTGCTTTGAGGTCCTAAGAAGGAGAGGGACATCCCCTCCCCTTGTTGTCTTCAAAAGTTATCATTTTAGCCTCATGTGTGAGCACCATTGTTGAGTTCATGTTGGCCATGTCTTAGCTAGTATTTGTGCTTATTTTGCCATGATATAGCACTGTTTTAAGTTGTTTTAGACATACCATGCTTGCTTTGCATACTTGTCTTGTAATGCCATGAATTGCCTTAATATGCTTTGTGCTTTGAGCCTTGTTTCTAGCATGTTTTTGGCCTAGGTTTGTGAAGCTTTTATGCATGTCTTAGTATGCTGAAGGTCTGTTTGGAGTTGTTTTGGCCATCCATGACATGCTTTGCATAGCCACCTTGCATTTTGGCTTGTTAGCCTTGGGTGTGTGAGTGTTGAGCATGCATTACTTGGCTTGTTTCAGTGGTTTGGCACCACTTATAACATCATTTCAGTCCTTGTGGTATGCTTGTATGCTTGCATTTGATGCTCCTTTAATGCTTCAAGAGGTTGGTGTCTTATGCTCCATGTTTGGACCCTTTTGCATGCCTTTAGACTTAGGCCATTTAGATGCCATCTAGGTGTGCCTTTGACCTTGTTTTGATCTGCCTTGGGGTGGTTTTGAGTCCCCATGGCCCTTTGGGACTTGCTTCATATAGCTATGGTTTAAGCCCCTCGGCTTACCTTGAGTTCTGGACATAGTTGCATGCCTTGCTTGCATTGATAGGTTGATTTGGCATCATTCCTCATGTATTTTCAGAGCTTGCTATGCTTTCCATTAGTCCATGTTTATCCACTTTCAAGTGTGCTTAAAAGTTGCTTCTTTATGCTTAAGAGTTGGGCCATGTGTGCATGCATATTTGTATGTGTTTTGGCCTTCATTTCCTTAGCATTTGGCCACTGTTTTGGACCTAGTAGAGAGCTGTCCATCTTGGTGTAAGTCCCTCCTTTGCATGTTGTTGCATGCTCGCCTTGTGTGTTGTTGCATATTTAGCCTATCGTATGTGTTGCATGCTTGAATCACATTGCATTTAGCATGTTTTCTTCCTTTTGTCTTGGTTGCTTAACATGTTACGTGTCTTGCATGTTTGCATGTTCGCATTGCATATTGCATGCTTGTTGGCTTGCACATGTTGTTACATGCCTTACATGTTTGTTTGTTTAGATTGTGTGCTTAGTAGACATTACTTGCTTTCATGCTCATGATTGCATACTTTGCTCACATGTCTAGGTTGCATTGCATTGAACATGCATGCCTTGTCTCTAGATCAAGTGATATAGGTTGGGCCTTATGTGTTTATTTGGTTTGTATTTCATTTGACATCAAGATGCATAACTTAGCCTCTTTGGCCATCACGCATTGAAATGAGCGATTGGTGGCCCGAGGGTCGAGGACCATCCTCCTTTGAGTCATGAAAATGATAAAGAGGGTGTTGGTGCACACATTTGCTTGAAATGTATTGCCATGCCATGTTTGTCCTCTGCTGGTGTCAAAACAGGATTCTGCAGGCATACATGGTCTGCCGACCATCTCTATTTCCGACCAACCAAACATTTGAGGCCGAGAGCTGAATATTTGGTCGATGACACTTCTACCATGGTCAGTGATGTTTCCCCTTGGTCGGTGATGCTCCACAGTGTTCAGAGAGTGTTCCTTGGGACTTGTGCAATTTTTAGAAGAGCAAAGCAGGGTAAACAGAGGCAGCTTGTGCATGGTGATGGATTTCTGAGCAAACCCGAACACGCATGCATTGGACCCTCTTCCCGAGGCTATTTTATTGCTTTCTTAGCTTAGTTAATTTGCTTAACTAGTTAAGTGGTCTGTAATAATTAATTAGCTTGTAGGTTAATTAATTTGTATTATTCTTTTGGTCCCTCCGAGCAAGGGCGAATGTGTAATAAGTGTGGGTGTGTATGTGCATATCTTCCAACCTCCATTTCTTTCTCCCTTTTACTTACCTGCTTGTGATGGTTAGTACTAGGGCATATTTAATTTAGCATACCTTATGCTATGCATGCGTGCATTCATTCATCAGTATTGCATGCACCGGGCTCGGCGCATCATTCTAACTGCATAGTATTTCAAATCTAACTTGAATACATGTTACTTGTTTCATGTCACATGCCATCCTAGGATTAGCCGAGCCTATTCTAGATTGCATTTTGCCTGTGATGCATTAACATGGACTTGGATCATACGTTTGATTGCTAACATGTTCTTTGTTTTGGCTCGGAGTACGCTGTAAGTATTTATGATTTAGCATCTTGCATAAGTGTGAATGTTAACATGACAGCATGCTTACCATGTGGCTATGTGCTTATGTGATATTACTGCCTGAATGCCTGTGGGTGAAGGTTGGATTGCTTGAGTTGGAACAACTCGTTGAAATCCGTATTTTAGCCTACTTGCGAGTAGCAAATTTCAAACCATTTTCCGAACAAACGGATATGCAATGCTTTGTTCCAAATTAGGCGATCTAGTTTATACTTTTGTGTTGTGCGCATCACATAGTAAGATTAGCTAATTAACCGGAATAAGAACACATAACGTTTTCACAACTAGATATCATGGTTAGTAGAGGCCGATCTTCAGATCGGGTGAGCGGGGGTGCTCATAGCTGACCTTCCCCAATCATACCCAAGTTTCCGAGCCGAGGCAACTTTGGTGATGACGGACACGTGGCCTTAGACAAACGAGTCAGGGTTTCCTAAATTCTCCCATAAAAATATTTAGGTGGCGACTCTGTATCTAGCAAAGCAGTCCATGTTTGGCACTTCTTTCTAAAAATTTGTTTTCTCAAAACGATTTGTCGGATTTGGACTCTTTGGTGATTTATCAATCTCACATTGCACATTGTGAGATCAGATTAAGAACCGTGACAATTTGAGTCCGAACTGTAGGGAACCCACAAACGAACAGAATGGGGGGGGATTCATTCCTCCCGGGACGTTCGGGGATGTATACACCCCCTACCACCTGTGAAGGTGGATGGTCGCAACTAGATCCATGGCTTCTCACCCCAATGTCACCGATCATCAAGCCGACCCTCCCAATCCAAATAACCCACCACAATATTTCATCGAGCTCACCAACAGCATTAATCGCCTGGCCGAGCAAAAACCAAGCCCTGATTAACGCTCTACTCCAAAGAAACCTTCCTATGTCTCCTCCACCACCTCCAGTTATCCAACCCAACCAAGAACAAGCCCTGAGCAATACCATCCAGCAACCTAATCCACCCAACTTGAAAGGCTTGCAACCCCCTCCCCCAGGTATAAACTTGCCACCCCGGGGCCCACATCTATCGATCCCGACACCAACCCCTAAAGGAGAGGCCAGCAGCGTCCAGCCCCTGCTGCCCTCCGGTGGTGACAACATTTCTCTCTAGGACGTAGAACTCCGAGCCATGAAGCTCCAACTCCAAGGGGTTATCCAGAACATACAGCATAAACCATCTACCACAGCCAACTCCCCATTTGTTGCCTCCATCAGGGACAAACCTCTCCCTCCTAAGTTCAAAATGCCCACGATCGACTCTTTTGACGATACAACAGACCCAGTCGATCACTTGGAGACCTACCGGACCCTCATGATCTTCTATGCATTCCCTAATGAAATCATGTGTCAAGCTTTCCCCGTCACACTCAAGGGGTCGGCTCGACTTTGGTTTAGTCAACTGCCCACAGACTCTGTCTCCACTTTCCAGCACCTCAGTGACTCCTTCCTGAGCCATTTCATTGGAGCCCAGTGCCAGTGACGTTCGGTAACCTAACTCCTCAATATCCGCCAGACCGAAGGGGAGTCGCTGCGCAGTTTCGTTACTCGCTTCAACACCAAAGCCTTGTAGGTAGCGGAAAACGATGACAAGGTCATCCTTACGGCTTTTATGGCCGGTCTACGGTCATCTGACTTCCTTTTCTCCCTCTCTAAAAACCCCCCGACCTCCATGGCAACCTTACTCTCCAAAGACCAAAAATACATGAATGCCGAAGATTCCCTAGCCGCTCGCCAAGACCCTACAGCCAAAAACTCGACCCCCCAGAGAGAAGAGAAAGGACTCAGAAACCAGAAACACCCAATACAACAGCCAAACACCTCAGTATACCGACCGACCCCCCCGAGCCAACCGGTCAGCACCAACCCGACCGCCCGGCCGGTTCGAGCGGTACACACCCCTCAATTTCCTCATGGAACAAGTTCTCAATCAGATCCAACGAGACTACCCCCTCTAATGGCCCCAACCATCACGATATCCATCCAATCGGCGAGACCAGTCCAAATACTGCCGTTTTCACCAAAACCATAACCATAATACCGAGGAGTATGTTAACCTCAAAGATCAGGTCGAGGGCGTGATACGTCAGGGCCGTCTCAGCCGATTCAAGGAAACCTGCCCTCAGCAGAAGTAAAGGACTGAACTCGCCAGAAACAACCGTCGGCGCACCCCTCCCCGGCAACCAGCCCAACCTAACCAAGGTCATGATCGCCCTTTACAGCAAGCTCGGGCACAAGGTAACCCCGCCCCAGCTGTTGGAGAAATCAAAGTTATTTCCGGTGGGCTTGCTTGTGGAGGACCATCCCGCTCAGCTCAGCGGGCAAAACTCAGAAAAATCAGGCAGGGCTCAGACAAAGAAGTTGCCACATTGGACCAACCCTCTAAACAGCCCAAGCAGTGGACGGAGCCTATCACCTTTATGGACGCCGACTACACAGGCATTCGTTACCCCCATGACGACCCTCTCGCCATTTCTACCCTCCTTTCCAATTACTAGGTCCGATGGGTTCTCGTCGACAACGGCAGTTCTTTAGACATCATTTTCCTAAATTGCTTCCGCCAGCTCAAGATCGGGGAAGAAAGTCTGTCTCCTCTCCAAACCCCATTAGTCGGCTTTACTGGAGACTGGGTGACCTCCATCGATCTTCCCATCACAATCGGCGAATACCCGCGACAGACCACAAAGTTGCTCACCTTCCTTTGTGTCGACTGCCCCTCTGCTTACAACTTCATCCTTGGGCACACCGCCCTAAATGCCTTTCAAGCTATCACATATACTTTTCACCTTGCCATCAAGTTTTCGACTGATCTTGGGGTCGGCACGGTAAGGGGAGAGCAGATCGTGGCCAGAGAATGTTATGTTGCCTCACTTAAAGAGGTCAAGCTCAAGGAGGCTATGATCATTGAAGGACTTGATGTCAGAGACGAGGACGAGCTGGTTTGGGGGGAACCAGTCGAAGAGCTTATCGAGGTCCTCATCAATCCCACCAACCCGGTAAAAACTGCCAAGATCGGCAGCCAACTATCCTCCCAGGCCAAGGCCAACCTTACTGCCCTCCTGATTGAGCACAGTGATGTATTTACCTGGACCCACTCCGATATGTCGGGTATTGATCCCTCTTTCATCACCCATCGTCTCAGCATCGAACCCCATTTCCGACCTATCCACCAGAAGCAGCGCATTTTTCACCCGGAACGCAATAACCTTATTGCTTCTAAAGTAGATAAGCTTCTTGAGGCACAATTTATCACAAATGTGGACTACCCCAGATGGCTGTCGAATGTGGTTCAGGTTCGCAAAAACAATAGTAAATGGCGACTCTGTGTCGACTATTTCGACCTTAACCGAGCTTGCCCCCAAAGACAGCTATCCTCTTCCTCGCACAGATCTGCTGGTTGATGCCACGACCGGTCATTAAATGCTCAGTTTCATGGATGCCTTCTATGGGTACAACCAAATTCTGATGCACCCGTTTGAACAGGAACACACCTCCTTTATCACCGACCGGGGAACCTACCATTACCGTGTGATGCCATTTGGGTTGAAAAATGCTGGAGCCACTTACCAACGGTTGGTCAATGCCATCTTTCATCACCAGATAGGCCGGAACATGGAAGTGTATGTCGACGACATGCTAGTCAAGAGCAAACTCTCCACTGATCATCTGGCCAACCTGCGAGAGACCTTTACCACCCTACGAAAGCATCAAATGAAGCTCAATTCGGAGAAATGCGCCTTCGGTGTAGGATCTGGAAAGTTCTTAGGTTTCATGGTCAGTCAACGGGGCATCGAAGCTAACCCCGAAAAGAAGGCTTTAATTGAAATGCAGCCACCCAGAACGGTTAAGGAGGTTCAGCAACTTACTGGCCAAGTTGCCGCCCTCAACCGCTTCATTTCCCACGCAACGGACAAGTGCCTCCCATTTTTCAAATTTCTTTGGCAAACTTTTGAGTGGACGGAAAAATCTGAAGAGGCCTTTTAGCAGTTAAAGCAGTGCATGGCTAACCCCCCATACTTTCTCAGGCAATCATGGGTGAACCCCTATTCCTCTACTTAGTCGTTTCACACACCGCAACCAGTGCAGCACTCATCAAGGAAGACAACTCTGTCCAACGACCGGTCTACTACATCAGTCGGGCTCTCAGGGGAGCAGAACAGAACTACGCCTTACTTGAAAAAATGGCCTTTGCCTTGGTCATAGCCTCAAGGCGACTCCGACCTTACTTTTAAGTCCACCCCATTGTCGTCCTCACTGACCAACCGTTGAAGAAAATAATGCAACAGCCAGAGTTGTCCGGCCAACTTATGTAATGGTCAGTCGAGCTCAGCCAGTTTGACATCTCCTACAGACCTAGAACGGCGATCAAAGGGCAGGCTGTCGCCGACTTTATCCTGGAATTCACTAATCCCACTCCGATCATGGCCAACCCACCTCCGCAACCCCAAACTGAAGCAGAAGACCCCTACTCCTGGACCCTCAACGTCGACGAATCATCCCACAAAGAAGACAGTAGGGCCGGTCTTATCCTCACTGCCCCCGAAGAGTGGTTACTTCAAATGTGCTCTCCGTTTCTTGTTCGACGCAAGCAACAATAAGGCTGAATATGAGGCATTGATAGCAGGTCTCCGCCCAGCCAGAGACATTGGTGTTAGCCATATCCAAGTGTTCAGTGATTCACAGCTCATTGTCGGACAAATCACGGGGGAATTCGATGCCAAGAAAGACACAATACGGCCTTATAGGGATATTGCACTCCCCTTTGCTCGCCTCTTTAACAATTTCCACATCAAGCACATCCTGCGGGCCGAAAACTCCAAGGCAGATGAGATGGCTCAATTAGCTTTTGCCAACCAGTCAGACCTCAGCCACGGTATCCGCTTGGAGTACCTGGCTCACCCCGCCATTTCCCCAAACCAGCAGCAAGTTCACTTCCTCCAAAACGAGCCTATTCTGTAGGCGGCCGACATCTTTCTATTTTTGACAACGGGGGAACTACCAGACGACAAACAGCAGGCAGCTAAAGTCAGGGCCCGGTCGTCCAACTACATTCTTACCAGTGGTCTCTTGTACAAACGTGGTTTTTCACGCTCATACCTGAGATGCCTCAACCCGACTCAGGCGACCTACGTGATGAGAGAAATCCATGGGGGTGTTTGCGGCAATCATTTGGGTGCCAGATCACTAGCCCACAAAATACTCTGCACTGGTTACTTCTGGCCTACTCTCAACCAAGATGCCGCTGAATTCGTGCTTAAATGTGATAAGTGCCAACGCTTCGTCAACATCAATCATGCCCCTCCTACAGAGTTGATCACACTTTGCAGCCCTTACCCATTCACCAAATAGGGGATCGACCTAGTTGGCCCATTACCCACCGGCCGAGGCCAAACAAAATTCGCAGTTGTTGCCATTGATTACTTCACTAAATGGGTGGAGACGGAACCCCTTGCCACAATTACCGAGCGGAACACAACCAGATTCATCTGGCAGTCGATCGTATGTAGATTTGGCATCATTCAAGCTATCGTCTCCGACAACGGCAAACAATTCGACAATGCCAAGTTCAGGAAATTCTGTGCAGAACTTCAAATCCAGCCATGTTTCTCTTCCCCAGGTCATCTCCAAGCCAATGGCCAAGTTGAGGTTACCAACCGTTCTCTTCTCAAGATCATCAAAACTAAGCTAGAAACTGCTAAGGGACTCTGGGTTGAGGAATTATCGAATGTACTCTGGGCCTACCACACTACCGCTCGAACCCCCGCTGGGAAGACCCCCTTTCGCCTAATATACGGCGTTGAGGCGGTCATCCTAGTGGAAATCGGTCTGCCTACCCCAAGAATTCTACATCCGAATCCAGAACTAATTAAGGAGCTGCGTCGGGCAGACCTGGACTTAATCGAAGAGCTCCGAGAAACCACTGTTGTCAGACGGGCCTCATACCAACAAAAAATGAGAACACATTACAACCGTAAGGTCCGACCGAGGGAGTTCGCCGTGGGAGACCTTGTTTTGCCCGAAGTAACCCTTGCCACCAAAAATCCGACTGAGGGCAAACTGGCAGCCAAGTGGGAAGGACCTTACGTTGTTAAAGCCAGGCCTCATCCGGGCACTTACCAACTTTAGGACATGGAAGGCCGAGACCTCCCCCATCCATGGAACGCCGAACACTTGAAGCGTTATTTTCAATAAATCCCTATATTTGTATTGATCAGTTATTGTATTTTCTTTTTGGCAATCTACACACTTGATTGTTCTTGTTCTTCTCTCACATGATGTAAATTTCTGAACAAATGGGCTGCACTTTACATGACCACAATTTTATATCTCAATCCTCTGTGCGGTATCTCAATAACATCCTGATTACAGCACTCAGCTACAAGCCTTAGCCAGACTGAGCATGAAAAGCTCAGCCAAACTGAGTTACTTAAAGCCTTAGCCAGACAAAGCATGACAAGCCTCAGCCAGACTGAGCATGTTGAGCTTAGCCAGACTGAGCATGACAAGCCTCAGCTAGAGTGAGCATGAAGAGCTCAGCTAGCCTGAGTCTCTTAAAGCCTCACCTAAACTGAGCATGAAGAGCTCAGCCAGACTAAGTTACTTAAAGCCTTAGCCAGACTGAGCATGACAAGCCTCAGCCAAACTGAGCATGAAGAGCTCAGCCAGCCTGAGTCTCTTAAAGCCTCAGCCAAACTGAGCGTGAACAGCCTTAGCCAGATTAAGCATGACAAGCCTCAGCCAGACTGAGCATGAAGAGCTCAGCCAGCCTGAGTCTCTTAAAGCCTCAGCCAGACTAAGCGTGAACAACCTCAGCCAGACTGAGCATGACAAGCCTCAGCCAGACTGAGCATGAAGAGCTCAGCCAGCCTGAGTCACTTAAAGCCTCAGTCAGACTGAGCATGAAGAGCCCAGTCAGACTAAGTTACTTGAAGAGACAGCCCGACCGAGCTAATCATGGCTCAACCTGAACGAAGCGCTCGGCCAAGGCCATTCTTGCAACTTCATGATTGTGGCCTAGTTGCCATACTTAGTAAAATTCCAGTTTAACGTTTCCCAAGTCAGACTGACCTCTTACATTTTAAGCTTCACTCTGCATTGAGGTTTTCTTACATTTTAAACTTCACTCTGCATTGAGGTTTTCTTATATTTTTAACTTCACTCTGCATTGAGGTTTTCTTACATTTTAAACTTCACTCTACATTGAGGTTTTCCTACACTTTAAACTTCACTTTGCGTTGAGGCTTTCTTACATTTTAAACTTCACAATAATTTATACACAAGCCCTGTGTAAGTCACCATTTTCATTCTTCGCAGATCCTCAAACAATACAGACAACAGCCTAAAAACACAAACACAATTCATAATTTTATTCACTCACAAACTTATACATAAGTTTATTACAGAAATTCCAAACAAAAAAAAAAAAACACAAAACAACCAAAACTCTGAGTACAAATTTTGTTTGCACCAATCATTCCTCTTCACTTAAGACGAGTTCTTCTTCTTCAACACCCTCATCTAAGGGGGCCTGGGCCACGTCGTCATCATTAATCTTCACACTGCTGAAGTCCAAGCCTAGGAACAACTCTTCTGTTTTGCGTTTAAACGTCTTCCAGCTGCTGTCCCAGAATTCAGCCATCTCATGTTTGTAGAAGTCCGACTACTGGAAGCTCTGGATCACTTTTTCTTCACTCCTGCTCCCAGCGGTCGCCCCCGACGGGCCAGACCCCCCAGACCCCTCTCTCACCAAGTTGTTGGCGATCGTGGCATCGACAGCCATCTAAAAGTCAGCAGACCCCTTGAACTGCTCTACTGCCGCGACATATAAGTCGAGTTATGCTGCCCTTTCAGAAGCTGCCTTGGCCTTTTCTTCTTCCAACTCCTTCTCCAACCCCGCTGCCTTGGCACACTCGTCTGCCAAATCCCGCTCTAACTCAGCGATCTTCAGGTCTGCTTCTTCCTTTTCTTTCACCCACTGAGCGCGCAGATCTTCATTTCTAGTCATGGCCTCTTCAAACCGATCGTTGGCGACAGTGCAGGCTTTTTAGGCGTCTTCCAGTTTCTTCTGCTCGCCAACCAGTTGGAACTCGAGCGACACCACCTTACGGCGTTCTGCCTCCAGCTCTAACTTGATCGCGAGCAGCTTAGCATTGGCTCGATTGGCTGAATAGCCCTGCACCATCACCAATACCTCCATCTTCTTGGCCTTCTGGGCCTTTTCTAACCCCCTGGCACACGCACTCCGCGCAGCCTTCCTCCAGCCTGCACTCTCCTTCTTGAAATTTTCAAGCTAGGCCTCCACCTGCCCCAACTTTTCCCTCTCCTTCCTCACTTCGCCCTTCGCCGCCGCCGCCTTGTTCAACAGGGCTCTTGCTAAGGCAGTACCTCTATCTAGGCAAAACATAACCCTTTTAGCAGCTTAGCTTCAATAAAACCAGCCACTGAGTGCACGGTTGCGTCTTTCACTACCCTCAAGAGGCGATCTATAGCCATTCTGGTTTCTCTCCCTTCTTCTTTCACTCGCCTGGACACCGCTGGGACGTGGTTTAAGGCGGTCTTCAACCCAGCCATCTCTCCTTCTCCTTAGGGCGCAAGACCCTCATTAGGTTGTGGCTCTGCCCTCTGCTCAGCACCGATCGCCCCACTTGCCATTTGTTCTTGAGCGCCAGTCGCCCCACCCCCCACCCCCTTTGCTGCTTCCCCCAACCCCACCTCGGCGGTCTCCACCACTGTCACCTCCTTCCTCCTCTTCAGGGCTGGCCCCTCCTCCCTCTCCTTTACCCTTCTCTTCTTCTTCGCTACAGCCTCCACCTCCTTGTTGGCCCTTTCCTTCAAAGGATCAATTGGGGGCGGTCGTGGCTCAAATTCACCCAAGTCTTTTTCCCCCAGCAGTTTGGGGCGCAGTCGGATCCTCTCCCTCATGATCAGCTTCGGCGGCCGGTCTGCCTGTGACTCTTTGAATTTACTGGCCTTGGCGAGAATGGTCCTATCCTCCGCCTCTTGCGACTTCCTTCTCGCCTCTAATTCCACCGGTTCCAGGTCTCCACCGGTCGGCTGAGGGCCCAACCTTATGGCAAACAAGGCTGACGGCTGAACGAGCTCGTCCCGTTTGGCGCCCTCCTTCTCCCTCCATGCCTTCACCTTCTTCACCCTCTCCTCAGCTGCCTCCCAGTTTTGGCTCCACAGACTTGGTGAGCACTCTCCACACCGTGCGCACTCCAACTCCTCCGTTTGTGGACACGTAGAACCACTGTGGCCTCCACCCCTTTATTGATGACGGCAACCCCACCACCAAGCCCCTCCCTGCCGCCGCCTGCAAAGTGACCCAAGTTTCTTGTTGCCCCGAGGCCTTGTAGCATGCAAAAAACTCGTCCACCGTCATAGCTGCCCCCTCATTCGTTCTCAGCCACGCGCTTACACAGGCCAGTACAATCTTCCACGCGTTGGGCATTAGTTGACCTGACGCCACTTCCAACCAGTTTAACATCCACTACCACCCGCGGAAGCGGCAACCTCAACCCTCCCTTCAACGCCTTCTCGTAGAGGGCAAACTCCCCCGGTCGGGCGTCGAATGGCCTCTCCTTCGTTGTCGACAGCTTTAACTCTATTTCTACGAGAATCTGGTATTTCTCGCGTATACCCACCAAATCATCCGTGGTAACAGTCGACTTATCGGCCTTCGTATGCCAGTGATCTGGCACAACCTCGCTAATTAGCCTCGCTGCTGCAATCATTGTGGACAAACGAGGTCGCCCCACCGGCTCCCCCTCGCTTCCCACTCGCCTCTCCGTCCTGTACTGCTTCGCCAAATCTATCGCATCGTCGTCGCCCAATGGATCAACCCTTGCGTTTGTTGCTTCCTCTTGGGCCATCTCTCTCATGTGTCTGCGAATAGCTTCAGATGCTGGTGTGAGATAGTTCACGAAATGTTACAATGGTGCATCACTCGACACGAAGGAGTTTACACTTGGAATATTTTGGTTGTTGGCAAATAGGTACGTCAAACGGATAATACCAAAAGCCCAAGGTTTGCCTATATTCTAAGGGTCACAATTAAATTTTGCCAGTTTGAAAATTTTCAAAAATCCGCTAAAACTGTCTTTTCAACACCCTATATTGACCTATCGTTTCATTTCTTACTCAACCCCTAACCTTCCCTATCATGGGACTCCGCCACGTGTACGCCCACGATCCACTGCCCCCTTCCCCTACCTTGTGCCTTCCACTTCAAATCACCACGTGCCCTGACACCCCTCGAGCCCCGCGCACCGCCACTCAATCACCTGAGCGGTCGGCCTTCGTCACGGTCGGCCCTCCTCACGGTCGGTCCCTCCACTCGGCCACCCTTCACGGTCGGTCCTCTTCACGGTTGGACCCTCCACTCGGTCACCCTTCGCGGTCGGCCCTCCTCACGGTCGGTTCCTCTACTCGGCCACCCTTCGCGGTCGGCCCTCCTTACGGTCGATCCCTCCACTCGACCACCCTTCGCGGTCGGCCCTCCTCCTGGTCGGTCACCTCTCTCGGTCGGCCTTCATCCTGCCGGTCCCTCATAACCCTCATTCTCTTCATTATTCCCTTCGTTGGACTAAAGCTGCACTTGGGAATGGGGGACTACTGACGTGTATAAGCCCATAAGGACTATAGCCCACCATTTAGGGCCCAATAACTCAAATACTAAAGCCCAACATTGCTGAAGCCCCACGTAGCAATAAGAACCAATAACATCAAGACACATGGCAAGAGAAGGGCAAGCCACATAAGCAGACGAAGATCTGCAAAGTTATTGCCACTGCACATCACCATTAATGAAGTCCCTTACAGCATTTATTGCGATAACCCCTCTCCGTCGGGACAGAACGCCTTCACCATGAACAAGGTAAGCTAGACCATAGACTTTCGGCTAAGGTGACAGGTCGGAAGGGACAACGAAATGATTACCAAAGGATATAAGCAGACGTCGAAGACAAGGAAAAGGTTAAGCTTTCTATCTCTAATTCATCTCTACTTTCTACTTCTCTCTCTAACTTGCTCGTCGGAGGGATCGCTGGGGGACTCCCCGTTCCCTGTTGAACTCTTGTGCAGGTCCTCTGGTAAGCTTGATCATTCAGACACAGGCTTGAGAAGCGCGGATCAGTCAGACCCATTCCACTTGGAACAAACTGCATCATCATATATACTACCATGATATGAGTAATCTCACATCAAAATCAAATGTAACACTATGGATAATCATATAATAATAACAGTAATTCTAAATGTATAAGCTAATCCAAAAAAAAAAATCCAAAAAAAAGGAATAAGATTATAACGATCCAAAAAGTAATAAAAAAACATTCTAAAAATATCTCATGAAATAACTTCCTAAGTGAATGGGACTTTGTGACTAAAAAATTTCATAGGATTTTTAGATACAGATGTTTATGAAAGGGATTGGCTTCCCTCCAGTCCGTGATCGGATTAGAGGGTGTTGTTGGGTCTGTGAGGGCTTACCATAAGTTCCGTTTCGATAATCCGGACCATTCAATGTGTAAAACTCCTCGAGTATTATATATTTATAAAAAATTACGTTAATTGGATTTTGATAGCTATTTCATCAGATCAGATTTCTGTCAACTGTTTATTTTTTCACTGTTTATTTTTTTATATATACAAAACGGATTTGATCACATAACTATTGATATCCGATCAACGTGATTTTTTACAGGCATATAGTATTCAACAAGTTTTACACATTGAACAGCTTAGATTATCAAAACGGGACCTGCAATAGACTTTCACAGGCCTAACAACACCCACTAGTCCGGTTATGTACGGACTGGAAGAAAGTTAACCCCTTTATGAAATACAACTTTCGAGTAAAAATAGTAGAATTGACTATTTGAACTGTTTAACTTTATACTTGTCTAAACTAATTTACAACCAATAGTTGATTAGTTTAATATTTAAGATTATGATATAAACGAATTTATAAGTATGTATCTTGTATGATAAATTAATTTGGGTTGTTTTCCACTTCAATAATTTTGTTTTAATATAATAATTTGATAATATTAATGTGACTCTTTTTGGAGATCTCAATAATAATTGTATTATAATACAACATATATACATATAATATTGATAGTTGCTACCCCTAATCCATGTGGTCAAGATAAGCAACCCTTGCACTAGGTTGTAACATGTGTGTGTTCAGTTGTACATATATTATAATTTATAAATAAAGTTGTACCTATCAATTTATATATTAATTACAATAATAAAGAATACTGTGGTATAATTTTAGAGATTTTGAGTTTTTATAGTTTATATAACGAGTGGGGTTCATAGTTTTGAAACGATAATATCATAACATATGTTGGTATACTAATTGATGCGTGTAACACCACTGATAATTTATTGGTTCTTTGATAATTTACCCAAATCATATATATATATATATATATATATATGTGATTTAGGAAAATAATATATAAGTTTATTTTTTAGATGAACCCTCTAGATCTAATGATGCATAAGTGAGATGATTGATTGATAATTAGAAAAAATATAAAAGTGAAAAAAATACATAATAGTAATTGGTTGACTGATTATTGAGTTTGAAAAGTGAGTCTAATTTTAAATTTGAATAACACTACTCATATTAATTGGGGATCCAATTTATATTTTAATAGAAGATTTAGACTGTGATTAAAGTCAGAAGAAGACTATTTTTAAGTGGAAAAAAAAAATTATAACCACAGGGGAACCATGGCATTGGAGGGAGAAGAAAAAAAAAATGATGTCCTCACAGCTTGATTTCAAATTGGCATTAAAATATTAGGGTAAATTACAAATACACTCCCTAATATTTACTTAAATTATAAATTACTCCATATAGTTCTAGAAATTGCATTATGCCCCCTAATATTTTTAATTTCATAACAAATAGGTCCTTTTATTAATAAATCATCAAGTTAATTAACAATTTTTAATAATGTTAAAATTTTGTTTCAATTAATAATTCAGATAATTTTATTATTGTACAGGTGAACAATTAGAAATTTAACTTTTTTAATTAATTCTGTTAAATAAAAAATTCTGATAGGGAGATATTTGTAATTTTCCAAACCACAGAGAACAATTCGTATTTTAAGCAAATCTCATTGAGTATATTTGTAATTTACCCAAAGATTAAATTAAAGATAGGACAATTAAAAAAAAAATCTCATGCTTCTTCTTACTATAATTATTGGACTAATTGAAGCTGAGCTTGTACATCAAATATAGAAGTAATTGCATAGAGAGAATCATACATGGAGGGAATTAGGCTCATCTCTACTAGTGTAGTCCAATCTTCAAGTCTCCATGGTGAAAGAATTGAGTTAACTCCATGGGATCTCCAGTTTCTCCTACTTGGCTCTGTTCAAAAGGGTCTTCTCTTTCACAAACCAACACCATCACAAGAAAACCTTCTAGCCAACACCATAGTTGATCATCTCAAGATCTCATTCTCCCACACGCTCGAGTTCTTCCCTCTCCTCACTGGCCGCCTTAGCAAGGATGGATCTAGGGGGGCGGCCACACCCCCAAAAATTTGAAAAATATCATATATTATACTAGAAATTTTAAAATAATTTAAAATTATAGGGGTTCTCACCCTCAAATTTTTTTTAGATAATTTCAAAATTATATAGAGTAGCTCCCCAATTTTTAAACTATTTGAAAATTTTTGGCTCAATAGGATGGAAGATGGTTTTCAGGCTAGTTACTTGATTATGTACATTGAAAAAGACATTGCTCGAGGGGTTTGATGTAGACTCTATCATTCATACTTTTGATATTATGAAAAAGCATAGAGTTCAATTGAAGATGCTTAATTTTAGTAAATAAATGCATGTAGAAATAGTTACTACTTTTTGTAAGTGAATATGGGTAAAAAAATATTCTCAATTGTATGATCATCTTTTTGTACTCAACTATGTTGACAAGGAATATATAGTTCAATATTTTATCGTAACATTATAGATTTTTTTCATGTTAGTAGAAATTGGTATTAAATTTCAAATTTTATTGGTTAGAGGTTAAATGTACTTTGGTCCCCTCAAAGTCATAATCTTAGATCCGCCCCTGCACCTTGGTGTCATTGAAAATGATGACAACACTTCCTCGTTCTTCGTAGACTGCAACAATGCCGAAGCTCATTTCATTCATTCAGTTGTTGACAATGTCACTGTCAACGATATCCTTGATCCCGTATATGTGCCTCACATTGTCAACTTTTTATTCCCACTTAATGGTGTTCTTAACCACGAAGGTGTTTCCAAACCCTTACTTGCAGTTCAAGTAATGAGCTCATCGATGGCTCCGTCGTTGGTTGCACCATGAATCATATAATCGGTGATGGTTCGTCTTTCTGGCAATTCTTTAATTTTTGGTCAGAAACATCACGTGGTTTTGACAATATATCACGACCTTCAGTTCTCAACCGTTGGTTTCCTAGCAATACCAATTGCCCTATTCGAAACCCTTTTTGCTCCAATGAAGACGATGAATTCGTTATACCAACGACATTAGAACAAAGGGTTTTCCATTTCACAAAAGAGAAAATTGCAAAACTTAAAGCCAAAGCCAATGCCGAGATAAGCACCACTACTATCTCCTCTCTCCAAGCACTGTTGGCTCATCTTTTGCGATCTGTCGTATGCTGCCAAAGCATCAATTACACTAACCAAGAGGTGAGGTATAAGTTATTCATAGGTGCAGGGCCAAGATTGAAACCCTCACTACCGGAAGGGTATTTTGGGAATGCAATTCATGGTGAGGTTGTATGCACAAAAGTGGGCGAGCTGCTCGAGCAGGGATTAGGTTGGGCTGCTTTGAAAATAAATGATGTAATTGCTTTGCAAACAAATGATGTAGTTAGGGACTTCTTCAATTGCTGGGTGAAAAATCCAAAACTACTGACAATGAGTAGTTTGGCGAATGCTACTTTGTACACGAGTAGTTCACCTCAGTTCAATGTATATGGTAATGACTTAGGTTGGGGAAAACCGTTGGCAGTGTGAAGTGGCTTAGCAAATAAGAGGGATGGGAAGATAACGATTTTTCCTGGGATGAAAGAAGGGAGCGTTGACATTGAAGTTTGCTTGTTACCCGAGAAGTTTCTTGCTATGGAGAACGATAAAGAGTTCATGCAGTCCATCGGCATCTAAATTTGGAGTAAAAATTCAATAAAACAGTGATACTACATTATCATTGTTACGAAACAAAATTTCTTTATGCATATGTTGAAGCCAATCTTTTTTTTTTTTTTCTCCTTTCCATTGCGTGTTTCTGGAATTGTGAAATTTAATTTGGCAAGTATGTGTGTTTTTCTTGGTCTAGCTTGCTTCAGAAGGTTCAATATTGCTTCACAATGCTTGTGTCACATGCCTAGTAATGGTATGTCAAGATAAAGTTTCAGTATTTAAGAAGAAAAAAAAAACTTATATAAGTATGGAAAAGAGTTGTAGTTGCACGGATTATATAGGTTTTTATATTTTTATTTTTATTAACATTGTATACTTCTAGACAAGTAGATGAATAAATAGTTATAGGTCAGTTTGTTTGTTGGATTAGGATAGATGAAATTATTAGTATGGTAGAATTAAGAAAGTAAATTACTAAGAATATTAGGCTAGAGATGCAAGATAAATTGCGTTTATTTATGCAGTAGAGTGGTAGTATTCAATGGCGGACGCAGGGGTGGCTATGGGGACCATTGCCCCTGCATCCATTTCCATAACTTCAATTATTATACTATATATTTGTGGTTGAATTTATATTGTTAAGGAATTGGCCCCTCCAATTTTGAATATTCCCCCTCTGAAATGCTAATTGGTTTGAAGTATTTTTTTGGGATCAACAAAGAAAAGTAAACTTTATTGATAAATTCAAACATGATATACATGAGAATTTATATCAATAAAAAAGGGAAGGAGCAAAAAACATTATAGTGGATCATCCTAATCCCAACTAAGTTGGTATTAAGATTGCTACACAATCATATGATAGCTCAAACCGATGTTGGTGAGGCAACAAAAAGGGGGAAAGAAACACCCAAACAGAGCAATTCCAAAACTAATCAGAACAATAAACACAGCAGCCAAAAGAACCCTCTCAACCCCTACCCAAACATACTCTAATCTGTTTGATGCATTTAACTAGGATCATATTATTTCCATATGTATAATTTAAATTAATGTTAGTTACGAATTATTGTAGTGTCTAGTTATGGGCCATTATGGTAGTAGAGTAGGACTACAAAATTATTAAATGAAATTAGTTCTGTCCCATTATAATTTTTATTTTGTTTAAAAGTGTTATTCGTTATAACTCATTATGGTGACATTGGTTATGATCAAATTGAGTCTCGGTTATAACTCTAGTTGGTGTTAATTACAATCCAATGTAACTATGATTAACATGAAAAAAAGTTGAGGGCGGCTAGTTGCTTGTGCTTGTAAGCTTGTGTTTGTTTCTCCTTGGTTTGTTGGTTGCATTATCTTCTCTGTTTTGGTTGAGCTCTCCTCAACATTGGTAGAGTAGGTGCTACAGGTGATAGGGTGAGTCTTTTTGTGCCAATCTAGTTTAGATAAAGGGATTTCACTTTGATACTTACAGCACTTGCTAGGTTTTTGTCTTTATTGATGTATGATGTAAGAATTTTCTTTAATTTGTATTCAATAAAGTTTATTTTTTGCCTATAAAAAAAGAAAAGAAAAAATATTTATATGTTACTATTTTTTAATCTTAAATTTTGTACAATATGTAAAAAAGTTTTTAATATTGTTTTAAATCTTTTTGTTTAGAAAATGTCTATCGACTAAAGATTTTATTTTTAAATTTATGATAATATTTAATTTTTATGCCTTTTAAATTTATTACTTTAGTACAATATACATACGAAATATTTTTAAAATATGATAAAATAAAATTTGTAATAAATTTGTGATTATATAGAGTTTTGGCCCCCCTCACTACAGGAATTTACACATTCGGCGACTAAAAATGCCGACTAAAACAAATTTAGTCGCCAAAGATATACACTTTAGCTACCAAAATAAATTTAGTCGCCAAAGATAGGCACTTTAGCTACTAAAAGAAATTTGGTCGGGAAAGGTTCTATTTTTAGCTACTAAGAATAATTTAGTCGGTATTGATGTTACTTTTGGCGACTATTTTAAGTTTAGTCGCTGAAAGTAGGATTTTGGGCTAAAAAAAAAATCTTGGTCCCTAAATGTACATTCTGTAGCTACAAAGAATAGTTTAGTAGCTAAAGATGTTACTTTTGGCGACTAATTTAAGTTTAGTCGTTGAGAGCACCACCGTAAGGGTTACACGAGCACCACAGTCACTTCCAGGTATCTCCTCTATTTCACCCTCTCTCTATTTGACTCTGTGTCTTCCTCTCTCTGTTTTCCTCCATTCGGAACTGTGAGGGGCCATATGTTGAAGAAATGGAACAAGTATTGTTCCTTCCATCTCCATCGACCTCTTCATCACAGAGATCTTGTGTATTATCCATCTAATGCATTGCAAAACCACACTACACCCAACAATTAAACCACTAGTTTTCGAAGCATTGTCGTTTAGTGATGATGGACAGACCTTGCTGAATTGATTGGAGTTTAATAATCAACCTAGCCCCAAATCGACCCAGCCTCAAGCTTCTTTTCCATACTCCATCTATGAGGATGTTGGTCATGACACATTAACAAACATAGCATCGATTCCCATTGAGTTCTGTTCATTGAATCATCCACAAAAACTACTCTATTCCCTCTTATCAAAACCAGCCTTTTTGTTGCATTGAACCTAAGAAAAATAACAACCTTCTCTCTTTCTCTCTCTCTCATTCCTTCTTCTCGCTTTGATTTCAATGGCATCAGATTGAACACCTCTATTCAGGTACCCCTCTCTCTCATCCCAATCTAGTTTGGTAGAACTATTGTGTGTGATCTAAGATTGGTGACTGACAGTGATACATAATTTTGACTATCAAGAGCACAATGAGTTTGATATATGTGATGTGTGCATTTATTCAAACTTAATGAAGTTAATGCCTCTCATCAGTTTCATTAGCAAACAAATTAGTTGGTTTATTTAGGCATCATTTGTTGGCGTGTTTTGGAAGAAAAATTTTTGGCTTCCGAAAACAAGATCTGGCTTATTTTTGTTATAGAAGTTGAGAATCACACACACTACACATGTCATACTCAATATTTCAAGCAATTTATGTATTTCTTAATTTATTAATATCCATATCTCATGCAGTATAGAAGAAAGGTATGGCAACCAAAAGGAGCGTTACACGTTTCAGCATCAAATGCCAAGAAAATCTTGATAATGGAAGGGACTCTGTGGTGGCTAGTGGCTTATGGTTTCATTTTTCTGTGCAGAAATGGGTTGAAATTATAGGACAAGCATGCCATAGTGTGGATTTCTTGAAAAATTAAGATGTAATCAGGACTGTCCTTAAAGATAAAAAAAAGTGTCTCATGACATGTAGACTAGTTTATTGTATGAGATAAGAAGATTTGTTGCCTACTCTGCATTTCTCTGGCTTAAGGTTTAGTTTTTTTGGCTTCTTAGACATGGGATTCTGCTTTTCAGATATATATATATATATATATATATATATACATATATCTTTAAACATGTTCTTTATTGCACATCCTCTTCTCTTGTGCAGATCACTCCATTGCATAAACAAGAGAAGTCTGCTCTGTATTTCTCTGGTTGAAGTTATTTCATTTCATATCTTTAAACATGTTCTTTGTTTTTGTTTTGTGATTGTTTATTTATTTATATTAAAGAAAAGAATATGGAGGTTTTAAATTAGATTTTTTTTGGGCTTCCCCAGTAAACTGGTCCCATCTGCTAAAACTTTAGATGCATAACCACACACCACTGTCATTAGTTAACTACATAGAGCCATTTAGAATTGCAAAGAATTTCTCCTAATTGTAAGCTCTCTTTAATTTTAAATTCATAATTTTTTTTTTTAATTATCAGATGAGATATTAGTAGACTTGGGACGGAATACTTAACCAAACAGACTATTGAATAGCTGTAGTTTACTGAATTCTGAACAATCTGTGGCACTAAAATTCATCAGAGAGTGATCAGCAAGTTTCTGCGAGAAAGGTATGTGAGACAAGCTCCGATCAACAGGCGATTCTGGTTCGCGACATCGGCCTCTGCAAACGGGCTAAATTCTACGGATGAGGTAATCACCTTCGATCTTTTACTATTTGAAATTGACTGTTGAGATTTGATTATTCTCATTTTTAACGTGCAGGCTGGTCCAATTTTTACAATAGATGATGAAGCTCTTCCAGAGTCATTTGAAACTCAAGCCAAACATAATTCAGAGCAGGCCATCAAAAAAATGATCTCTTAAGCGTCAATCAACTTCTAGAATCTGTATGTCATTGTTGCATCTTCTATTACCTAGTTGCTTTTGATTCAGTAAGTAGGAAGGGAATAATAAAAAAATGCTCTCACGAGGTCATGTATGTCATTGTTGCATCTTATATACTAGTTAAAGTAATTTTTACTTTTATGAAAGATGTAAATTGTTTCATAGAACACTGTTGTGCCTGTTAGTATTGATATTTTATTAGGTTGGTGTTAGATGCTTAAAAGGTTCTAAAGCCCTATATTATAAAAACTTTAACCATATAAATAAATTTTATTAGAAATTTTAATTTGAATAGTTATTTAGGGAAAGTTTGAGAGAATTTGGTAGAATAGACAATTGTAGGTTTTTTGCTCCTTCCATCATTCAATCTGCTTTCTACTATTGGAGTTGTTTCAACTTTTGAAGTCCACATTTTTTTAGGTGCCTTTGGCAACAAAGAGATGCCTTTCATTTATATAGAAGCTAGTGGAGTAGTAAAATTTCATGGCAGTTGAAGAACTACAATTTGTTTAGTTGAAGTGTTTTTTGCATTATCTACTTTAGTTTCGTTCTTTTTAATTTTATACTGTTGACAAAAACAAAATTAAAAATTAAAATGCTTATATAACTATAAAACTTAAAATTAAAATCTTGTTTCGTTAAAATAAAAGGTTATATTTTTCTAGAAAACTTTTACTTTCTTTTATCTGTTTTACTTTCTCTCCCCATGATTATGCTTTTCTCTTCCCATGATTCATCTTTGTTTTTTGACAAGTAAATTTATTAGAGAAAGGCATCAAAAAGCATGGAGATATTTGAACATAATAATGGTATTTTTTTTGGTCATCGGACATAATAATGGTGTCATTACAAAGAATTGTAGACATGCTCCAGATTGACAAGAAGAAATGTAAGTGTCCTTGTTATTTACTTTTTTCTTTCTTTCCCTCTGCGTTGGCTATGATGGGGAGTTGGCTAATATTACATATCATAAGAGATTTATTGTAATTTGCTATTAATGGGTTCCGTTCTTTGTATCATTTGGATCAAATGGTTGTTTTTGTTAATAACTTAATAATGTGAATAAAGGTTCACTTTGTGGATTGAACTTTGTCATAAATTAAAGAACTTATCCATTGAAGGAGTAAAACTCATCAACTGTGATTCATGGTTTATCATTGGTAATATATTCAGTGAAACACATTGGATACTTTTTGCTGCTTAATCTTTTAGCTTTCTTTTTTGGGTCACCTTCTTCAAGAGTATTTCTTTTTGTACCTTTCTTAAAAAGTATTTTGTTCTATGTTTCCCTAGCTTTTTAGATAGCAGATTGTGGATCTGTATACAAGATTCTTAACATTGATAGGCTTTCTTATACATATCACTGTGACTTCATACTGAAGCATGATTCATGCAAGTCATTTCGTTTTGCTTAGCAGACAAATACAAGTGTTGCCAGTTCACTTGGAACATATTTCTTATCTCAAATTTCACTGATCTTTTTGGACATGCTTAATGTATACAAGTATTATTTCGGATTACCATTTAGTCAATACTAATGATTAATTTTATTTTTGCAGATGGTTTTTGACGTAAAAATGTGGATATGACTTTTTTTGACAAGTACGGAAGGACATTGTTTTTACACCTTCGTCCTTATATATAATGGTTCGTACAAATTACTTTTTTGGCGTGATAAATATCTAAAATTTAGTTTTGTACAAATTAGCATTGGACGTGGTACAAATTAGTTTTAGGGTCAGTACAAATTAAATTTTTGGTGTGGTACAAATTTCCTTTTGGATATTAAATTTGATTAACCCTCTACTATGTATGGAATTAAATTATTGAGGTTGGATTGTACTTGGTTCGTATGGAATTTGTATTGCATTTAGAATTGGGCGTTAAATATTAATTTTTTGGATGGTTGAAAGTGAAATGTGTGCACGTTGTCGAATGGCTGATAATATATTCAGTATTGATGGATTATATTATTTAAACAGGGTACAGTTTGCACTAATAATGGATACAGGTGGTTCAGAAATTAAAAAAAAAAATTAATATAGTGTATGGTGACAAAATATGTTGGTAGCTAAAAATGTAAGCAAACTATTGCCGACTAAATATTTTAGTCATGAAAAAGTCGGCATCCTTTGGCGACTAAAATGTTTGGTGGTAAAAACTAATGAAATAAAAATTAAAAGGCTTTTGGCGACTAAAGTTTGTAGTCGGTAAAAGTAACAACGACTAAAAAATTTGGTCGCTAAATGTATGTATTATATTACCTGACTAAAATGTTTAGTCACAAAATGTATTATTGTAGGCTTTTGATAACTTTTGGCGACTAATATTGTCGTCGCCAAAAGATAACCTTTGCCGACAACTAAAGTTCAGTAGCCAAACGTTCTTTCGTTTTAGTCGCCAAAAATATAACCTTTGCCGACCAATCAAAGTTTAGTGGCTAACGTTTACTTTTGGCGACCAAAAATAATTTAGTCGCCAATACTATCGCCGACAGGGTATAAGCGACGACCTTGGCGACAAAAAAATTTAGTCGATGATGCGTTTAGGTGACCAAAAATTGAGCTTTTGGCGACCAATATTTTAGTCGCCAAAAGTGGCATTTCTTGTAGTGCCTCTAGCTAAGATTTTTGTGTCCGCCATTGGTAGTATTAGTTGATTGAGATTAAATTTAAGAAATTATATAAAAATTCTAGGTATATAAAAGATAACTTTATTATTTTTGTAAAATGGGAAGACAATAAAGTCTTTTCACCTCTAATTTCATGGGATTGGATTCACAATCCCAAATCTCTCATGAAATTGCTAGTCCTCTCTTTGAAGAAATTTCATAGCAATTTCCCATAATAAATATAATGTTTGTGAGTCCAACAACACTATTAATTCAATCACACTCTTCATCTATGAAAACAAACAAACCATACTCTTTCAGAATTCTTGTCATTTAGTTTTAGACTTCTAATCTTATAATATATAGACATTTCTAGAGCATACACATATATATAATAAACAAACAAACAAAAATAAATAAATAAATTATTAATTTTACTTACAAATGTATTGATTTTGAATGTTTTTTTCATTGGATCAGATAAAATTTGCTCCATTCACTTTAGTTACGGTAGGTCCATGTAGAAAGGGTCAAAATGAACATCCTTACCAGCAAACGACAATGATGGAAGTACGAACATTGGTCTTGGAATGATGAATGATGAGAGACAATCTAGATCTGGATTGGTAAGGTTCAAATGATTAAAATAGATGTATGAATGACTGTAGGGGTGGTGCCAGTGGACGTTAGTTGAGGTAATAACAAAGGTGGCAATGCTGAGAAGAAGAGAAAGTGAGAGTTGTAGGATAATAAAGAATTTTAGGATTTTTTAGCGTTTTAATGCTTTTGACTATTTACATGATTTTTTTTTTTCTTGTTAAGCAAATTTTTAATAGATTAGAACTGGACAAAAAAATTTGAAGAGGGATTTATCCCTGATTTTTCTGTTGGGCCTGGTTTCAAATTAGTGGCTTCACAGGCTGGATTAAGAAAGGATAAGGGTAAACAAGGTAGAGTGGAGAGTAGTAAGGTTAGGCAAAGATCAGTAGCAAGGAAGGGTGTTCAGAGGAGGAGAATGTTTGGCTCGGGTACTTCTTGTAGCTTTTCGAGAGGAGCTGTTTTCCAAGCTACGGCTACTGCATTGTCAGTCTCCTCTTCTCAGAAGGTTGAGGCTGTCTGGACGAATTCGCTATTTAAGGAAGCTCGAGCTACGGTGCAGGTGGGCAAGATGTTGGGGATGAACTATATGGGTAAAAAGGAGGAGATCATAAATCTCATTGTGGGGATGGAAGTCCAGGATCTAGGCTAGGTGGGAGATGGTAGAAGGGATGTCCCAGTTTGAGTGGGTATCCGAAAGGGGTTTTTGGGGTTATTTGTTATGCTTATGAAGTTGATGTCCTGGAATATTAGGGGTTTGGGGAGAAAAAACAAAAGGGTGAAGATTAAGAAGTTGGTCCAAGAGAGGAAGATTGATATTCTTTTATTGCAGGAGTCCAAGAGGAGTAGCGTGGATGGTAGTTTTGTGAAGTCTATGTGGCCTTGGGAGTCCTTGTAGTTTATGGCTGTGGATTCGGAGGGGAGTGCCAAGGTTTATTATGTGTTTGGAACCCAGATGTATTTAACCTCGTTGAGTGTTGCAGTGCAAGGTCTTTCAGTCTATTGTCAGGTACATATAATCAGTCATTTGGGTGCGTGGTAGTCAACATATATGCACCGAATGATAGTAGGCAGAGGGGTCAGCTATGGGAAGTTTTACTTAGGTTGAAACCATCTTTTCAACAACCTTAGTGTATTGGAGGGGATTTTAATGAAATTAAAAGTTTGGGCGAGAGAAAGGGTTGTTTGCGGCGTTACAGAGTGTAGACGTCCCCGAATGTCCCGGGAGGGAAATCCCCCGTTTTGTTCATTAGGTTCACTACAGCTCAGGACTCAAATGTCACGGTCCTGTATCTAATCTCGCAGAGTGCAATGCAAGACCGATGAATCATCAAAGAGTCCAAATCTGGCAAATCGTTTATCTTTTAAAACAGATTTTTTGAAAGAAGTGCCAAACATGGACTGCTTTGCCAGATACAGAGTCGCCACCTAAATATTTTATTTTGGGGAATTTAGGAAACCCTGACTCATTTTCCTAAGGCCACGTGTTCGTCATCACCAAAGTTGCCTCGGCTCGGGAACTTGGGTACGATTGGGGAAGGTCACCTCGTGAGCACCCCCACTCGCCCGATCAAAGATCAGCCTCTACTAACCATGATATCGAATTTTGAAAACATTATGTGCTCTTATTCCGGTTATTAGCCTAGATTTACTACGTGATGCGCACAGCATACAAGTATAGACTGGATTGCCTGAATTGGAACAAAACATCTCATGTTTGTTTCGAAAATGGTTTGCTACTCGCAAGTAGGCTTAAAATGCAGATTTTGCCACCCTCAGGTGGGCTTAAAAAAACATGGTTTTGCCACTATCTAGTGGGCTTAAAACTCACAGTCAATGCATTATTCCAATTCAAATAATGCAACCTTCACCCACAGGCATTCAGCCTGTTATATCACATAAGCAGTTAGCCTCATGGTAAGCATGCTATCATGGCAACACTCACACTCATGCAAGGATGCTAAAGCATAAACACTTACCGAGTACTCCGAGCAAAAACAGAAACTAGTTAGAAATCTATGCATGATCCTAACTACACTGAAATGCCTAATGCAACACATGCAGGAATGCGACTACAATAGGCTCGGCTATTCTAAAGATGGCATGTGAAATGCTACAACTAACAAGTACTCAACTCGGAATTGAAATACAATGCAGTTAGTATGATGCGCCGAGCCCGGTGCATGTAATACAGATGAATGATGCAAACATGCAAGCATAAGTATGCTAATTGAAACATGTCCTAATCTAACCATCATAAACTGGTAAATAAAAGGGAGAAAGACGTGGGGTTGGAAGACATACATCACACACACGCACACTTATTACAACATTGCCCTCGCTCGGAGGGTCCGAATAAATAATACAGTCCGAATAAATAATTACAGCCCGAATGAATGATTAAATATTACAAAATCCTAATTAATTAACAAATTAACTAGGAAAGCAAATAAACTAGCATGCAAATTTATGGACCGCCTCAGCCCTATTCCGAATGATGAAAGATGTATGCTCGAGTTGCCTTGCACAGAAATCCATTGCGATGCCCCGATTCGCCTCTGTTTGCAATTAATCCCGGAATGCTGTGCAAGGCTTTAGAAAGTTGCTGATTTCTGATTTGCTGGAACAGAGAGCAAGAAAGGGACATGGCAAAGTATTTTCGCATATGTATGCACACCTCGATACTCGTGCCACCAATTACGCATCTCGATGCACGATGGCCGAGGAGTCGAATTGCACGACTCGATGTGAAATGAATGCACATATAAACACAACAAGGCCTAGACTCCATCATGGTTAATCCGAGGTATCGGCGACTGGGAATTGAGACACGTTCCGTCACTTGGAGTACAAAACGTCCCTCGTTTCCTGTGCTCGGGCTAACTCCTACCCAAACACAATGCAAATGAGATGGCATACACAATGCGACTAACATGTAACCTAGCATACGCAATGCTATGGACTAAAATGGCATACACGATGTACGTGATGTAACATGGCATACACAATGCTCTAACATGCAACCTAGAATACGCAATGCTATGGACTAAAATGGCATACACGATGCACGTGATGTAACATGGCATACACAATGCTCTAACATGCAACCTAACATACGCAATGCTATGGACTAAAATGGCATACACGATGCATGTGATGTAACATGGCATACACAATGCTCCAACATACAACCTAGCATACGCAATGCTATGGACTAAAATGGCATACACGATGCACGATGGACTTACACCAACATGAGTGGACCTCAGCCACACTCACATCAGTGGCCATATGATGGAAATGAGACAACCGAAACACATGCAAACATGCACGATGCAAGGGATCGATCCTAAGGCATCAAATGCCATTCTACCAAAGCATGGAAAAGGATGGAATATGGCATACAAACACTCAAATTCTAGCTCTGAAACATGATATAAAATGGTCCCGAAACATGCAAACATGGCACACAATGCAAGCTAGGGGGCCCGAGTACCGAAACTAGTGAAGTGCGTTACTCTAAAGGCACCCAAAACAATGCACTAATGGAAAAAAAAAAAAAAAAAACCCAAACAGACCCTAGGCAGGTCTAAAACAGTGGGGAAATGGCGTAAAATGATGGCTCAGAATGCAAAGAAATGGAGCTCATTCAATGGTCGGGAAATGAGGCATACAAGCCCGACTCTCAAACGCATTTAAAGAGTATAAAACATGACAATATGGCATTCAAATAAGCTCTAAAATATGATGTATAATGGGTCCAAAACATGAACACACCTCAGTATATGCATATAATGGACCCCGTAACTCAAAGCTAAGCAAGTGTATTGAATCACAAGCATGCAAAACAAACACCATTCAACCATGAGACCCAAAAACAGAGCTAGGGCAGTCCAAAATATGCACAAAATCAGTAAGGCATGGCCAGAATGTGCTAGAATCAAGGGTCAACAAAGCATGTAAAGAAAGCTAGTGAACCATGATTTACACTATAGCTATATGAATCACATGAGGGCTCACCAAACCAGCCAAAAAAAGAAGTATGCCATGCCAAAATATGTCCAAATAACCACCAAAACTTAGTCAATGCATGTTAGAATGAGGTGCTCCTTTGAGAGGCCAATAAGAGGGTTGTTCAACACATGTATGATGGACACACAAAATGGAAAAATGGCCTCTGGACAGAGGTTATGAGAGTCCTAAAACCCACCAAAAAGACCCTGAAATTAGTCTAGGAAGCATGCAAATGAAAGCCCCTTTGAAAGGCCTTGGATAAGATTGCTCTACACATGCAAAATAGACACTTCATATGGAAAAATGGGCTCTGGATAGAGCCAAGGCAGACCTTAAAACCCACCAAATAGGGCCTAAAATTTGACTTTACAACATGCAAGTAGGAGCCCCTTTAGAAGGCCAAAAGGGCCAACAAACAAGACAAAGAGAGAGGGGGTCACCCCCCTTTGATTTTGGCTTTCAAAACAGTGTGCTAGCCACTAAAAATCCATTGGATTTTAGTGGCTAGAAGGCCAAACAAAGCATGAAACAAAGGCCTAGATGCAAGGCTCAAAACAAGATGCAAACAAGGGGGTAGATGACCCCCAACAGAAAAATTCCCTTAATCAAACATCAAGAGGGGCTCAAAATAAGACTCTTTTCAGTTTATGAAAAATCTCGAAAATGCTTGCAAGTAAGGCTAAGATAGGAAGCAAAATAAGCCTACAAAGAGAGATGGAGCATACAAGGAGGTAGATGACCTCAAACAGAAAAGTGTCCTTAATCAAACTTCAAGAGGAGCTCAAAGTAAGACACTTTTCAGTTTAAGTAGAAACCCAGAAATGCTTGCAAATAAGGCTGAAGAATGAAGCAAAACAATGTCAAAATGGGGGAAATAGAGACTTACCCTTGTAGAGAAGACCTCCAGCAACTTCTGGACCAAGATGGTGAGCCTTCCACCTCTGCAAATCAGTTCCAAGATGCTTGGATGGATGGTGGAGGTGTTGTGCTAAGGGTTGGTGTGCAAATGGCCAAGAATAATGGAGTTTAGAGTTTGGGATGGAGAGATATGGAGAGTTGTATGCAAAGTGTCTTAACCAAATTCTTCAACCCTTGAAAATGAAGAGGAAAGCCTCTCTTATAGAAGACAAAGGGCCTAGGCTTCTTGGAGAAGCCTCAAGTAAAGGGTGCAAACTTCTAAAAGAAGCTAACCAAAAATGGTCAAGCTTCTTGAGGAAGCTAGACTAAAGGGGTCAAGCTTCCTCAAGAAGCTTGACAAAGCTTCTCCTAGAAGCTAACCAAAAAGGGCCAAAGCTTCCTTAAGAAGACAAACAAGAGGGTCAAATCTCGGAGGAAGGGTCAAATGCTTCACAGCTGGCACAATTGTGTTGCACTCAGGAAGGCCAAAAAGGGGATGGTTGGCCGACCAGTTCAAGTGGTCGGCCGACCACTTGCCCTGGTCGGCCGACCAGGGTTCAAAAGGTTCAATGTGAAATGCTAGTCGGCCATACCAGAAAGGTGGCCTCCCAAATGAGTACAACACAGCTGTATGGTGGGAAATCAGAAATTGTGGCCCAAGAGAGAGGAACACCAGCTTTCTCGCAAGGTTCAAAAGGGTCAGGAAGAAAAAATGGTCGGCCTACCCATATTGGTGGCCTCCCAGATGAGTACAACACAATGGTGGTATGGGAGACCAGAAATTATGGCCCAAAAGTGAGGAAAACCAGCTTTCTGTCAAGAAAATCGGCTGGAGGAGAGAGAAAAGTGGTCTCCATGGAGAAAGCTGGTCTCCAAGAAGAAAAGGTGGTCTCCCACCCCCTTACCACCTTCCTGACAATGAAACTAGGGTCCATGCCAAAAATAAACCCTAACCGATGCAAAACGAGGGTTCGGGGGCCAAAACGCGCAGCCGGGGGCCCCGAAAACTGACTGTTAAGCACCGAAAGTGACGTGCGACCACGAAGGTGGTCTCCCGGGCCATAGTGTCCCTCTAGGGAGAGGAAACAAGGTGTGCGCCAAAAATCGGAGCAAACGGAGATAGTTAAGCGGTCCCGAACCGAGGCACACGGCCGACGGCTCCGAAAAATCGGAGACTGGTCTCCAAATGGGAAAAATGGCCTACGACCTCAAAACGTAGCCTACGGCCACTGAGAGATGGTCTACGAGACCTCTCGCTCCCTTCGGGAAGAGAAAACAAAGAAAACGGGACCTGGTTCGCAAACCGAGGCAAAGCACAAAAGAGCCCCGAAGTCTGGAGGCAAGGTTCTCAGCCGAGACTCCGAAACTCCAGAACGAGCACAACATGAGTCATCACCAAACGCTCAATCGATGACGTCTGAGTCTTAAGGTCGGTCAAAAATGGGGTGTCTACAGTTACCCCTTTTTGACAAAACTCGAAAGTCATAAGTGACGGGAGTGAATGTCAAAGCCCAGAGACGGCCCATTTTTGGCAAGGCCGAAGACTTAAACAAACAGGCGAGATAAACAAAGATGCGCCCGCAAGCAGGGACAAAATGCAAAATGATATGTGATATTACAAAACAATGTAGTAAACAATGCAAATGATATGCAATGCATTTGAGATGATCAAACCACAAGCAATATAAAACCACACAAATATCATAAAGATGATGGAGATGCAAAATCCGTCTACCATAGAAAAGGTGCCGACACCCTCAAACCACAATCCCATCATTGGAATAGGCGCGTACATATGCAGAACTATGTGTGTGTAGACGGAACACAAGATACAAGTAATTGGGTGGCATGATATAAGTGACGAATGATCTGCTGCGAAAAGATCACGATCTTAAATGCTGGATGCAACACACTACATTACAATGCAATGAATGCAATGGATAAGGCGCGCGGCCAAACCGTATCTTGCCTAGGAAAGGCATGGACACAAACAAACCACGTCTAACACGAAAATGGTGCCGTCACCCTCAAACCACAATCCCTTTAGTGGAATAGGTGCGTACACAAAATCTCATAACTATGCTTTGACGTGAAAAGTATGGGTACATGCCAGACCAGGCATAACATGGAAAGGATGCATGCGATGGATGCTATATGCAATGCAATAAACATAATGTGATGCAATAGATTGGAAGTGAAGGTACCTTACAGAGGCAATTGGCAATGACCTACCTCAGCAATGTCTTACCTCATGTTGATGTGGGAATCTTCCCCTTCTTCTTGGTTGAACCGCAGGTACTACTTTTCTCCCTGGCCATGGTCGCAGCTTTTCCTATTCTCTAACAGGGTGACAGACTAGGTTGATTCGATATCCAGAATTGAGCCGCATACACATGCTATCTCAATCTATGGAGCTGCCATATAGATTTCAAGCCGAGGATATACCCTTGGGTATTTAAACCAGACTTTAGTCTCGGAAATCCCGAACCTTTGCGTTCTAGGCACGAGCCATTCGAACTCTAGTTTCCACCGTCTCAGTTGGTCCCCTAGGAACTCACCGCTAACACAGGCAGGTGGCTATACCAGACCACTGGAAGTCGTTCGGGCACGACAAACACCAAAGGATTTGCACCTTTAAAGGATTTAAGGTCTCCTATACCAGAAGACTTAAGGTCTCCCGGACTAGGGAGTGCACAAGACAGTGCGGATGATACAAAAATACAATGTGCATAAGGCAGTGCGATGCAGAGTGAATGCACAAAACAGTGCTAAACAGATGCACAAAATAGTACGATGCTAAAGGTGTAGAAAACAGTACGAGCAGGGTGAATGCACAAAATTAGTGCGATACAGATAAGGTGCGCAAGATAGCGCGATACAATGCACTAACAAGTGCAGGTAAGGTGCGTAAGATAGCGTGATGCAATGCACTAACAAGTGTGGAAAGGTGCGCAAAATAGCGCGATGTGATATGCAAAGCACAAGACAGTGCAATTGAGGTGTGCAAAATAGCGCGAATGAATGTAATGCACAGGACAGTGCGATGCGCAAAATAGCGCGAATGTAAATTGCACAAAATAGTGTGATTGAGGTGCGCAAAATAGCGCGAATGATAAACTGCACAAAACAGTGCGATACGCAAAATAGCGCGAATGTAAACTGCACAAAACAGTGCAATTGAGGTGTGCAAAATAGCGCGAATGATAAACTACACAAAACAGTGCGATGCACAAAATAGCGTGAATGTAAACTGCACAAAACAGTGCAATGCGCAAAATAGCACGAATGTAAACTGCACAAAACGGTGCAATGCGCAAAACAACGCGATGCGTTAGACAACGCGAGTGCACAAGACAGATTGAGTGAAATTCAATGTACAAAAAGTGTGAGAAAGGTGCACAAAAGAAGTGCGATAAAATGCATGAACAATGCAAGTAAAGTGCACAAAACAGTGCGATGCGCAAAATAGCGCGATAAAATGTATACACAATGCAAGTAATGGCACACGGCTTACGACATAGCACTCCATTCATTCGGCACACAGCTCACTACACAACACTTTGTTTGTTTGGCACGCGGCTCACAACACAATATTTTGTTCATTTGGCACGCAGCTTGAAACACAGCACTCTGTTTATCTGGGCACACGGCTCTTTTGGGCACACTGCTCATTCGGGCACACAGCTCATTTCGGGCACGCAGCTCATTTTGGGCACACAGCTTATTTCGGGTACACAGCTCATTTTGGGGGCACACAGCTCATTTCGGGCACACACCTCATTTTTCAGGCACATAGCAGATCTCAGGCACACAGCTCGTTTGGGGGCGCACAGCTCATTTTTGGGCACACGGCTCATTTTTTGGGCACACAGCTCGTTTGGGGGCACGTGACTCATTTTTGGGCACGCGACTCATTTTTCAGGCACACAGCTCGTTTTTTCGGGCACACGACAGATCTCGGGCACACAGCTCGTTTGGGGGGGCACACAGCTCATTTTTGGGCACACGGCTCATTTTTCAAGCACACGGCTCGTTTCGGGCGCACAACTCATTTTTCGGGCACACAGCTTATTTTCGGGCACACAGCTCGTTTCCAGGCACACAACTCATTTTTCGGGCACATAGCTCACTTTTTAGGCACACAGTTCGCTCTTTGGGCACGCAGCTCATTCTTTGGGCACGTAGCTCGTTTTTTCGGGCAGACGGTAGATCTCGGGCACACAACTCGTTTGGGGGCACACAGCTCATTTTTGGGCACACGGCTCATTTTTCGGGCACACAGCTCGTTTTTCAGGCACACGGTTCATTTTTTGGGCACACGGCTCGTTTCGGGCGCACAACTCGTTTTTCGGGCACACGGCTCATATTTCGGGCACACAGCTCGTTTCGGGCGCACAGCTCATTTTTCAGGCACACAGCTCGTTTTGGGGCACACAGCTCATTTTTGGGCACACGGCTCATTTTTCGAGCACACGACTTATTTCGGGCATACAGCTCATTTGGGGGCACGCAGCTCATTTTTGGGCACACGGCTCATTTCGGGCACACAGCTCATAACACTGCTCAATATGAACTTCCAGTCCATAACACAGCATTCGGTTTGCATTTTGAACACACAGCTCAAGCACTCGAACTTCTGAACACGCAGCTCAAACTTTTGTCGTGAACATGCAGCCCACCTTTTTGAAATCTGAACACACAGCTCAAACTTTTGTCGTGAACACGCAGCCCACATTTTCTTGAAATCTGAACACACAGCTCAAACTCTTGCGGTGAACACGCGGCCCACACTTTCTTGAAATCTTAACACACAGCTCAAGCTTGTTGTCATGTGTGCCCACAGTTTTTGAAAGTTGAACACGTAGCTCATAGTTTTTGAATGTTGAATAGGAAGCCCAAACTCTTGATGATGAACACACAGCCCACACTCTTGTAGTGAACACGCAGTCTACGGTTTTTGAAAGTTGAACACACAGCCCAAACTCTTGATGGTGAACACACAGCCCACACTCTTATAGTGAACACGCAGCCCACAGTTTTTGAAAGTTGAACACGCAGCCCAAACTCTTGAATTTTTGAACACGCAGCCCATTTTTGATTGTGAACACACAGCACACACTTGTTGAAAGTTGAACACGCAGCCCAAACTTTTGAATTTTTCCTGAACATGCAGCCCATTCATTTCATTTCATTTCCACGCAGCTCATTCTTCATTTTGAACACGCAGCTCATAAATTTTCATATCTGAACACACAGCTCATTCATTTCACTTTGAACATGCAGCTCACACATTTCAATTCTGAACACGCAGCTCATATATTTTCATTTGCACACAGCTCATTCTTAATTCTGAACACGCAGCTCATAAATTTTCATGTCTGAACACATAACTCATACACTTCGTGTTGAACACGCAGCTCATACACTTCATGTTGAACACGCAGCTCACACTTAATTCTGAACACGCAGCTCATAAATTTTAATTTTTGAACACACAGCTCATTCATTTCATTTTGAACACGCAGCTCACACATTTCAATTCTGAACACGCAGCTCATAACACAACACTGCTTGATCTGAACACACGGCTCATAATACAATATTCTTTTAATTTTGAACACACAGCTCATTCTGAACATACAGGATGCGATGACGGAACTTGCAGGAGTTGAAACAAACTCAGATGCCCGACATTTTTCCTTTTTTCTTTTGCTTCAAAGTCTGGAACCTATATAACTTTAGATAGGTCCTGGTTTTACTGTTCCCGCATGACCTGGGTTGAACCCTACGGTTTATGAAAGAACAAATTTTGTTTTGCACAAATGTGGAGAATGGCACGGCACTCTGAGCACAAAACGATTTTTTTTGAAAGTGAAATAGGAAAAGGGTTCTCAACCGGGTATTGAGCCTATAACTGACCACAGCCAAAACGACTCAATAACGGGAAACAAAGGTAGAACAATCTAAACACAACACAACAAAGGAAAAACAAGGTAAAACAACCTAAACACATCTATAGGCACCCGAAACGACTCAAAACGAGAATCGAGACAAATAAAACGACTGACACGACACACAGACATGTTCCAATGGCAACAGACCTCTCAGTGCACGAGGAGCCAGTTTCTTCGGGTATTATTCCCACCCTTTCTTACTTGTGATTCTCACATCACTCGGCCCTCAAGCTCAGTTTTTCTCTCGAAACCCTTTCCTCGCTTTTCCTCTCAGCGCACATCTCTCTATTCTTTAATCTCTCATTTTTAATCCCTCCCCCTGGGTGATTAATGGATAAACAAGATAGTTGTGGGTTTATGCCCAACATATCAGCTCACGGCTATTTCTTCCGGTGACGTCTAGTCAATGCCCTGGATGAGGGAGTGGAATGCATTGATCCATTCCAGTTCGTGCTTCGCACTTGGCTCGATACCTCACTGCTTAGAGGATGTGAGAGCTTTCAACCCTTTTCCGTTAGCTTCCATTGTGCCCTTCTTGGCGAATAGGGTGCTCTTTCCAACAAATGCATTGACAACAGGGGAAAGACAGGAAGCCTGACTCAATTGTGCCCTTAGTTCATTATTTTGACCATTTTTTATTTTTGACATTCTGCTAAAACAATTTTGACCAACATGAGAGTTAGGTTAACATGCTTGTTTGATTTTCTGATTTAAAATCATGCAAGTTAGGTTATGAGCACTGAACATTTTCCTTTTTTGGGTCCAAGAAATGGTCCAGTTTTAGAAAAATGGAACAATTTTCGAGAGAATTAGTCAACCTCATTAAAAATTCTCAAAAACTATTTTTGCAAATGGCCACTGCTCGACCAATGCAGGATTTACTCTTGAGATGCGCAACCTCATATCCAAAAATAATGAAAAATTGCCCCTTGTCTGAAGGACACTGCACGGCAACAGAAAGTTGCCCTTTGTTTGAATGGCACTGTAGCGCGCTGTATGGCAACAGAAAGTTGCCCTTTGTCTGAATAGGGCCGCATCACTTAGCAACCAATCCTCACAGTGACAATTACAACCAAATTCTCGGAAATAGAGAAGACAAAGATAACCAGAACCATCACATGGACACAGTCGAATTTGAAGTATTTCACGGCTGGACTTCAGAATGAAGTTGCCTACATATCCCAAACATGGGAATCAAGCCTTGCGTAGTTCGGGGTTAAGGTACGCTCGTGTATTTAACCTCTCCTTTTGCGCTCTAACTTTTGCCAAGGCCGCCCCTCCGGGTTTTCAACCTTGCGAGCTCTGTTTTTCTTTTTTTTTTCATTTCTTTTCTTCTTTTTTCATCTTTTCTTTTTATTTTCTTCATTTTTCTTCTTTTCTTTTCTTCATTCTTTGCATTTTTCTTTTTTCTTTTTCTTTTGTTCTTTTTCTTCTTTTTCTTGCTCTAACTTTTGCCTGGGTCGCCCTTCCGGGTTTTCG
The DNA here is from genome assembly GCF_055761805.1 of Camellia sinensis. NCBI lineage: Eukaryota > Viridiplantae > Streptophyta > Magnoliopsida > Ericales > Theaceae > Camellia > Camellia sinensis. The sequence goes on from NC_138970.1 coordinate 155,778,063, forward strand.
GCCCAACGAGCCTCTCAAGGGTAAAAGTGTAGCTTTGTCCATGTCAAATGGTTTTGAGATCCTGAAGTCATCTGAATCCAGGAGAATGGCAGCTGCTTGCTAACGATGCAGGAGTCCATCCAAAGGGGAGCTGAATCTGCCCCTAGTGTTGTGGGTAGGAACTCAGTTATCCTTCAGCAATACTTTCTTCTTTCTTCCCTTCTGGGATTTAGCATTCTTGCTGATCTTTGACTCTTCGAGTGCATCTGACATTTTTGCCCCTAGTTCAAGGGCTACTTCTGATCTAGCTTTGCAAGCTTTCTTTTGACAACGTCCGACCTTCTTGATCTGACTTTCTTGCCCCTAGTCCGAGGGCTGCTTCAAATCTGGCCACACAGGCCTTACATGGTGGTTGCCCGTTGAACATTCTGAATCTAAGTTCAAGGTTCGAAAGCAAAGGGTCGAGTCTCGAGGCTGAGAGCGATCCTAGGCTGCACAATCTCAAGAGCGATTCCATGCAGGTCTTCGTAGGACCGCGCAAAACATTTTTTGAATTTTTTTTTTTAAGAAAGCGACAAATCGCTCGCGCTGAAGACAGTGTAGAACCAATCTGGATCAAGCCAGGGTCCTTCTCAGTACTCACATTAACAAACATGATTTCATTCATTAAGGGCTTAGCATGCCTCTCTTTCTCTCAATTGATCAAACTTTGCAAAACCCAAGGAATTCCTCCCTCTTCGTTTTCATCACAGTGTTTGAAAAGTTTTGGAAAACTTAGGTCAATGCAATGAGTTCGAGGCACAGAAAAGTAGGCAAAAAGTACTGCCGTTTCATTCAAACTTTCTGGCGCAACTGGCGCAAGGCAGAAGCAAACACAAGGGTGTGAAAATCACTGCTGGTTATTCAAATCTGTTGGCATTACTGGCTCCAAGGCAAAAACAGACTCAAAAGAAAATGAAAAGACAAACACAAAACAAGCAAGTGATGTCCGAGGTAACACCCCCGAAATCACCCGACTCCAACAAAACAGGACTGACTCGATACAACAAGACAGACCCGACTGACTCAGCATAAAAAGACTGACTCTATACAAAACAACAAGACTGACCCAATACCCAAGTCAGGAAGCACAAAAGCTAGCATTCGCAAATGTTCAAAATAGTGCGTGCCATACGTCACATCTGGAGTAAACTGAGCGCCGCCCGCAGGTGGTTCATTCCCTGATCACATACTTGTGTTATCCTCGAAGTTCACTGACCCAGTGATGATGGACTATGCTGAGCTAGGTGGGAGGACAACCCCGTTATCAAACAAATCCTGTACTTCGTGGCGAAGTCGGAAGCAGTTGTCGGTGGTGTGACCGGTCTGTTGATGGTACGCACAGTACTAGGTAGTATCATGCTTAGTTGGAAGGGGATTCGGGAGGGGGCGAGGCTTAAAAGGTTTGATGTGGCCTTTTTCAGCAAGGATTTGAAGAGCCTTGGACAAAGGCATGTAGAGGGCATGGAAGACCCTGTGACCTCGGGGTTGATACTTCGAGGTTTGTGGATTTTTGCTGGGCGTACTAGCAAAAGGATCGGCAGGTGTAGGTTTGGCTTGCTGATTTTTCTTGGGTGCAGAATTAGGGTTGGAGGGAACGGTTCTGGTATGATGACCCTTCTCTCGATTTTCCCCTTGGCTTGAACTGCCCTCGGTCTGAGTGGGGAAGATGTCATCCACAATCTTAGCCACAACTGCGAGTACTTGTTGCTTATTCAAACCCCCGGCTTTCAGAGCCTCAACAGCTTGCTGGAGTTGTTCATAGGGATTAGTGTCCACATTCTCCTTGTTCTTTCCACTAGTCTCAGCTTGGTGGACGGTTTGGGTTGCTACTTCAGTGCGAAGCCCCGTCGTCGTCGACGTATCATTGCCGGAGTTTGAGACAGCTTCAGGTTGGCTGAGCTCAATTACAATTCACCCCAGTAGCGGGGGCTCCTCTGGCATGAAGTTCCCAACATACGATGCAGTTGGTGGTGGGGCTGACATTCTATAGGCTAGATCAGCCACGGATCTCTGGAGGTCGCCAATCATTCCCATCAACTCGAAAGTGGTGGGCTCATGGGTTTGAAATAACTGGGGTTCCCAGATCGGATGTGCGGCAGGTGGCCTGGGTGGGTGTGGCACTTCAACGTCGGTATCACCCTGCATGGTGATTCCCTGGTTCAATGCGGCTGCCATAACCACTATTTCCTTTGAATTCTGTGTCATCACGAGTTTGCTGAGCTGAACAGAGGTGATGTGACTGGTGACTGACGGATCAGATGAACCGGTGAGCCCTAACTGGCCTTTCTCTGCTTTGCCTCAGCGAAGGAAGATACTGACTACTCTGAACTGAATCTCCGAACTGAAAGAGAAAACAGGCAGCCGCTCAGTCTAATTTCACTAGGAAAGATATAGGCATGGCCGGATAACTATATTCAACCACTGATCACTGTTCCCCAAATTACTGCCCCAAAAACTGAATCTGATACCCGCAGATAACTGACTGCCAAAATACTGAACTGGTGCCCGCAGGCCTGATACCCAAACTTGTAAACTGATACATGCATTCCTGTAGAGACGCACTCAAAAAGCACATAGCAAACAAGTGAGAGCCAAAACACTCCTATGTTGGGGTAGGGTTTTCCTGTCCTATTTTGTCAGGATCTAGGGTTTCACTACGCACACAGCGGTTTCAAACAACCTATAATTGGGTAAGCAACCTGTCCTAGCTTTGGAATGGTCACTATAGATTCCGAATATGCACTAGGTCGAATGGTCAAAAAGGGTGCCCTGGTAAAACCGGGATTTGTGTTCCCGTCGTGGCGGAGCCCGCAACGGGTTAGCCTTATGGCACGCTTCTCGAAGCGAGCCTCCGGCAAACCGTTCAGGAATAGCATACGACAAACACGGTGTCCTAGGCCCACCAATGCAAACTCAATGCAAAGAAACACACAAGTGTAGTCAAAACCAGATATCATGAGTTCGAGTCAAGTTCTGTAATTCCCCAGCAGAGTCGCCAGAAACTGTAGACGTCCCCGAACGTCCCGGGAGGGAAATCCCCCATTTTGTGCATTAGGCTCACTACAGCTCAGGACTCAAATGTCACGGTCCTGTATCTAATCTCGCAGAGTGCAATACAAGACCAATGATTCATCAAAGAGTCCAAATCCGGCAAATCGTTTTCTTTTAAAACAGAGTTTTTGAAAGAAGTGCCAAACATGGACTGCTTTGCCAGATATAGAGTCGCCACCTAAATATTTTATTTTGGGAAATTTAGGAAACCCTGACTTATTTGCCTAGGGCCACGTGTCCGTCATCACCAAAGTTGCCTCGGCTCGGGAACTTGGGTACGATTGGAGAAGGTCACTTCGTGAGCACCCCCGCTCGCCCGATCAAAGATCGGCCTCTACTAACCATGATATCGAATTTTGAAAACATTATGTGCTCTTATTCCGGTTATTAGCCTAGATTTACTACGTGATGCGCACAGCATACAAGTATAGACTGGATTGCCTGAATTGGAACAAAACGTCTCATGTTTGTTTCGAAAATGGTTTGCTACTCACAAGTAGGCTTAAAATGCAGATTTTGCCACCCTCAAGTGGGCTTAGAAAAACATAGTTTTGCCACTATCTAGTGGGCTTAAAACTCACAGTCAATGCATTATTCCAATTCAGATAATCTAACCTTCACCCACAGGCATTCAGCCTGTTATATCACATAAGCAGTTAGCCTCAAAGTAAGCATGCTATCATGGCAACACTCATACTCATGCAAGGATGCTAAAGCATAAACACTTACCGAGTACTCCGAGCCAAAACAGAAACCAGTTAGAAATCTATGCATGATCCTAACTACGCTGAAATGCCTAATGCAACACATGCAAGAATGCGACTACAATAGGCCCGGCTATTCTAAAGATGGCATGTGAAATGCTACAACTAATAAGTATTCAACTCGGAATTGAAATACAATGCAGTTAGTATAATGCGCCAAGCCCGGTGCATGCAATACAGATGAATGATGCAAACATTCAAGCATAAGTATGCTAATTGAAACATGCCCTAATCTAATCATCATAAGCTGGTAAATAAAAGGGAGAAAGACGTGGGGTTGGAAGACATACATCACACACACACACACTTATTACACCATTGCCCTCGCTCGGAGGGTCCGAATAAATAATACAGTCCGAATAAATAATTACAGTCCGAATGAATGATTAAATATTACAAAACCCTAATTAATTAACAAATTAACTAGGAAAACAAATAAACTAGCATGCAAATTTATGGACCGCCTCAGCTCTGTTCCGAATGATGAAAGATGCATGCTCGAGTTGCCTTGCACAGAAATCCATTGCGATGCCCCGATTCGCCTCTGTTTTCAATTAATCCCGGAATGCTGTGCAAGGCTTTAGAAAGTTGCTGATTTCTGATTTGCTGCAACAGAGAGCAAGAAATGGGCATGGCAAAGTATTTTAGCATACGTATGCACACCTCGATACTCATGCCACCAATTATGCATCTCGATGCACGATGGCCGAGGAGTCGAATTGCACGACTCGATGTGAAATGAATGCACATATAAACACAACAAGGCCTAGACTCCATCATGGTTAATCCGGGGTGTCGGCGACCGAGAATTGAGACACGTTCCGTTACTTGGAGTACGAAACGTCCCTCGTTTCCTGTGCTCGGGCTAACTCCTACCCCCAAACACAATGCAAATGAGATGGCATACACAATGCGGCTAACATGTAACCTAGCATACGCAATGCTATGGACTAAAATGGCATACACGATGTACGTGATGTAACATGGCATACACAATGCTCTAACATGCAACCTAGCATACGCAATGCTATGGACTAAAATGGCATACACGATGCACGATGGACTTACACCAACATGAGTGGACCTCAGCCACACTCACATCAGTGGCCATATGATGGAAATGAGACAACCGAAACACATGCAAATATGCACGATGCAAGGGATCGATCCTAAGGCATCAAATTCCATTCTACCAAAGCATGGAAAAGGATGCAATATGGCATACAAACACACAAATTCCAGCTCTAAAACATGATATAAAATGGTCCCGAAACATGCAAACATGGCACACAATGCAAGCTAGGGGCCCGGGTACCGAAACTAGTGAAGTGCGTTACTCTAGAGGTACCCAAAACAATGCACTAATGGAAAAAACAACCCCAAACAGACCCTAGGTAGGTCTGAAATAGTGGGAAAATGGCGTAAAATGATGGCTCAGAATGCAAAGAAATGGAGCTCATTCAATGGTCGGTAAATGAGGCATACAAGCCCGACTCTCAAACGCATTTAAAGAGTATAAAACATGGCAATATGGCATTTAAACAAGCTCTAAAATATGATGTATAATGGGTCCAAAACATGAACACACCTCAGTATATGCATATAATGGACCCCAAAACTCAAAGCTAAGCAAGTGTATTGAATCACAAGCATGCAAAACAAACACCATTCAACCATGAGACCCAAAAATAGAGCTAGGGTAGTCCAAAATATGCACAAAATCAGTTTAAGGCATGGCCAGAATATGCTAGAATCAAGGGTCAACAAAACATGCAAAGAAAGCTAGTGAACCATGACTTACACTATAGCTATATGAATCACATGAGGGCTCACCAAACCAGCCAAAAAAAGAAGTATGCCATGCCAAAATATGTCCAAATAACCATTGAAACTCAGTCAATGCATGTTAGAATGAGGTGCTCCTTTGAGAGGCCAATAAGAGGGTTGTTCAACACATATATGATGGACACACAAAATGGCAAAATGGCCTCTGGACAGAGGTTATGAGGGTCCTAAAACCCACCAAAAAGACCCTGAAATTAGTCTAGGAAGCATGCAAATGAAAGCCCCTTTGAAAGGCCTTGGATGGGATTGCTCTACACATGCAAATAGACACTTCATATGGAAAAATGGGCTCTGGAAAGAGCCAAGGCAGACCTTAAAACCCACCAAATAGGGCCTGAAATTTGAGTTCACAACATGCAAGTAGGAGCCCCTTTGGAAGGCCAAAAGGGCCAACAAACATGACAAGGAGAGAGGGGGTCACCCCCCTCTGATTTTGGCTCTCAAAATAGTGTTCTAGCCACTAAAAATCCACTGGATTTCAGTGGCTAGAAGGCCAAACAAAGCATGAAACAAAGGCCTAGATGCAAGGCTCAAAACAAGATGCAAACAAGCATACAAGGGGGTAGATGACCCCCAACAGAAAAATGCCCTTAATCAAAGTTCAAGAGGGGCTCAAAATAAGACTCTTTTCAGTTTATGAAAAATCTCAAAAATGCTTGCAAGTAAGGCTAAGATAGGAAGCAAAATAAGCCTACAAAGAGGGATGGAGCATACAAGGAGGTAGATGACCTCAAACAGAAAAGTGTCCTTAATCAAACTTCAAGAGGAGCTCAAAGTAAGACACTTTTCAGTTTAAGAAGAAACCCAGAAATGCTTCCAAATAAGGCTAAAGAATGAAGCAAAACAATGTCAAAATGGGGGAAATAGAGACTTACCCTTGTAGAGAAGACCTCCAGCAACTTCTAGACCAAGATGGTGAGCCTTCAACCTCTGCAAATCAGTTCCAAGATGCTTGGATGGATGGTGGAGGTGTTGTGCTAAGGGTTGGTGTGCAAATGGCCAAGAATAATGGAGTTTAGAGCTTGGGATGGAGAGATATGGAGAGTTATGCAAAGTGTCTTAACCAAATTCTTCAACCCTTGAAAATGAAGAGGAAAGCCTCTCTTATAGAAGGCAAAGGGCCAAGGCTTCTTGGAGAAGCCTCAAGTAAAGGGTGCAAGCTTCTAAAAGAAGCTTACCAAAAAGGGTCAAGCTTTTTTAGGAAGCTAGACCAAAGGGGTCAAGCTTCCTCAAGAAGCTTGACAAAAGGTCAAGCTTCTCCTAGAAGCTAAGCAAAAAGGGCCAAAGCTTCCTTAAGAAGACAAACAAGAGGGTCAAATCTCAGAGGAAGGGTCAAATGCTTCACAGTTGGCACAGCTGTGTTCCACTCAGGAAGGCCGAAAAGGGGATGGTTGGCCGACCAGTTCAAGTGGTCGGCCGACCACTTGCCCTGGTCGGCCGACCAGGGTTCAAAAGGTTCAATGTGAAATGCTGGTCGGCCATACCAGAAAGGTGGCCTCCTAGATGAGTACAACACAGCTGTATGGTGGAAAACTAAAAATTGTGGCCCAAGAGAGAGGAACACCAGCTTTCTAGCAAGGTTCAAAAGGGTCAGGAAGAAAAACTGGTCGGCCTACCCATATTGGTGGCCTCCCAGATGAGTACAACACAATGGTGGTATGGGAGACCAGAAATTATGGCCCAAAAGTGAGGAAAACCAGCTTTCTGTCAAAAAAACCGACTGGAGGAGAGAGAAAAGTGATCTCCAAGGAGAAAGCTGGTCTCCAAGAAGAAAAGGTGGTCTCCCACCCATGTACCACCTTCCTGACAATGAAACTAGGGTCCATGCCAAAAATGAACCCTAACCGATGCAAAACGAGGGTTCGGGGGCCAAAACGCACAGTCGGGAGCCCTGAAAACTGACTGTTAAGCACCGGTTGTGGCGTACGACCACGAAGGTGGTCTCCCGGGCCATAGTGTCCCTTTAGGGAGAGGAAACAAGGTGTGTGCCAAAAACCAGAGCAAACGGAGGTAGTTAAGCGGTCCCGAACCAAGGCACACGGCCGACGGCTCTGAAAAATCGGAGACTGGTCTCCAAATAAGAAAAATAGCCTACGACCACGAAACGTAGCCTACAGCCACTGAGAGATGGTCTATGAGACCTCTCCCTCCCTTCGGGAAGAGAAAACAAAGAAAACGGGACATGGTTCGCAAACTGAGACAAAGCACAAAAGAGCCCCGAAGTGCGGAGGCAAGGTTCTCAGCCGAGACTCCGAAACGCCAGAACGAGCACAACATGCGTCATCACCGAGCGCTCAATCGATGACGTCTGAGTCTTAAGGTTGGTCAAAAATGAGGTGTCTACACAGAGGTATGCTTGAATTTAATGAGTTTTTAGAAAAAATGGAGATGTGTGATCTGCCTCTGTTAGGAAGGAGGTTCACCTGGTGCAACTCTGTTGAAGGTGAGAGAAGGAGTAGGATTGATCGGTTTGTGTTGGATCCGGAGTGGTTGGAGGTTTTTCGACTCAAGCAATGGGGATTGCCAAGAAGTGTGTCTGATCATTGTCCTTTATTGCTCATGGAAGATGTTAGGAATTCGTGACCTAGGCCATTAAGGTTTATCAATGCCTGGTTTCTTCATCCTGATTTTAAGTCAATGGTTAAGAAGTCTTGGGAAGAGGCCAATGCTCTTGGGTGGGCAAGGTATAGATTGAAAGGTAAATTAGCAAGCTTAAGTCAGATCTCAAGAAATGGAATGTGGATGTGTTCGTCAATGTGGAGCACCAGTTAAAAGTAGCTGAAGAGGAGTTACATGAGATTGATTTGCTAGTTGAAGATGGGCCATTGCTGGAGATTGTTATTGATAGAAGACGCAAGTTGAGATCTCTAGTTTGGAATTACAGTAGAAGGTTAGAATGGTTGTGGCGTCAGAAATCTAGGCTGAAGTTGGCTCAAGAGGGGGACAAAAGTACACGATTCTTTCATGTGGTGGCTAGTAGAAGGCAGAGTAAGAACGTACTTGATTCTGTTGTTATGGATGGGGTTAGAGTTAGTGATCCATATCAGGTCAAACAAGCTGTATTTAGGCATTTCAAAGATTTGTATTCTGAGGTGTGGAGAGGTAGACCAAAGTTAGAAGGGCCATTCACTACTATTGGCAGGAGTGGGATTTCAGTGGAGTTATTAGCTAAGTTTTCCGAGAAAGAGGTGTGGGCTGCAGTGAAGGAATGTGATAGAAACAAAGCTCCAGGGCCCGACAGTTTTAATTTAGCATGTATTCTGAAAAATTGGAAAGTTATGAAGAATGAGGTTATGCAGTTCATGCAAGAGTTCCATTTAAATAGGAAATTGGTCAAAGGGTTAAACAGTTCTTTCATTGCCCTAGTGCCTAAAAAGGAGAATGTTGTGGAGTTGGGGGATTTTAGGCCGATTAGCTTAGTGAATTCAATTTACAAAATTTTGGCTAAGGTCCTATCTAGGAGGTTGATTCCTACAACAATTAATGAGGTTCAAAAAGCATTTATCGGGGGTCATTGTATTTTATATGGGGTCATGATTGCAAATGAAGTTATTGAATGGTGGAAATGCTTAAAGAATAAATGGGTGATTTTCAAGATCAATTTTGAGAAGGCGTACGACTCTATGAATTGGGATTTTTTATTTTCAATGGTATGCAATTTTGGTTTTGATGAGAAGTGGCTATGTTGGATTAAGGAGTGTCTATCCTCTTCCAGGATCTCTGTTCTGGTAAATAGATCACCCATGAATGAGTTTACACCATAAAGGGATCTTAGACAAGGTGATCCCCTATCCCCTTTCTTATTTAATATTGTGGTTGAAGGCCTTAATTTGCTTTTGAGTAGAGCTAAGCAGCTGGGTTTGTTTGAGGGAGCTATAGTGGGATCTACTAACATGAACATCTCGTATCTGCCGTTTGCAGATGATACAATTATTTTTTATGAAGCTGAGGTTTCGGAGTTACTCTCAATTAAAAAGGTGTTAAGGTGTTTTGAAGTTATATCGGGTCTCAAAATAAATTTCCACAAAAGCATTGTTTGTGGGGTGGGTATATCAAATAGTGAGGTCTCAAATTTAAGTGTTGTGCTAAATTGCAAAATTCAGAAGCTGCCTTTGATGTATTTGGGCCTCCCTGTAGGAGCTAATCCGAAAAGGAAGTCTACTTGGCAGCCAATGGTCGATAAAGTGAGGAAGAAGTTGTCTCTTTGGAAGAGAGAGGTGTTGTCTTTCGCTGGACGTTTAATGTTGATCAAGCCAGTTGTGTCTTGTTTACCATTATATTATATTTCGGTCTTCAAAATTCCTAAGGGAGTGGTTAGGGTGATTGAAAAATTACAGGCTACATTTCTTTGGGAGGGGGCAGTGAGTTGAGGAGAAAAGTCCATTTAGTAAAATGGCAGGAGCTAACTAAGTCTAAAAGCTAAGGTGACTTAGGGGTCAGTAGTATAGAAGTTATGAATGTTTATTTGATGCTAAAGTGATGGTAGAGGTTTGGGGCAGAGGATAGGGCCTTGTGGAAGTCAATTATTTGTAGAATTTATGGGAGGGTTAGTGGGGGTTGGTGGCCAGAACTGGGGTCTGTAAGGAGAGTGTCTCCAATTTGGCAGGGTATTCTTGATATTGCTAAGGTTCATCCTCGGTTAGTAGAGTTTTATTTGGATAATGTAAAGTTAAAGGTTGGGAATGGGGAGAGAGTCAAATTTTGGACTGATATTTGGTGTAATAACAGTAAGCTCAGTGAGGAATTTCCAAGGTTGTTTTGTCTATCTAAAGATAGGGATGGTTCTGTTATGCAGTTCAAACAGAGAATGGGGAATTCAGGGGATTGGAATTTAAGGTTTAAAAGACCACTTAGAGTGTGGGAGGAGGAGGAGGTAAGTCGTCTCCATGTCTGGTTGGTTGATGCCTCTGTTAATAATGGGCAAATGGATGACTATCTGTCGTGGGAGTTGAATGCTTCGGGTCAATTCACTGTGTCCTCAGTTTGGTTGTGGTTACAAGCAGCTAGGGGTCCGAACTTGAATGCTGCCAAATGGTTGTGGAAGATTGTTTTCCCTTCAAAACTGTAATTTTTTGGGTGGCTAGCATGGTGGGGCAGAGTAAAAACAACAGCTTTCCTTCATCGAATTAGGGTGTTGCATGCTAATGCTAGTATTTTGTGTGTTTTCTGCAGAAATGAAGTGGAGTCAGTTAGTCATGTTCTCCTCCATTGCCCATTGGTTTGGAAAGTGTGGACTGGAATGTTAAGCTGGTGAGATGTGTGTTGGGCAACTCTAGATTCTATTGAAGCTCTGCTACAATGGTGGTCTGGAGCTAGATTCAAGAAAAAAAGTTTTGTGCATCTAGAAGATTGTGCCATTGGTTGTATTGTGGTCAATTTGGAAATTTCGGAATGAGATTGTTTTTAATAATGGGTAGGCAAATTTTACAGATTTGGTGGAAGTTGTAAAACTTAGAGTAGCTTTTTGGGCCAAGAGTTGTGTGTCAGGTCTGCAATACTCTGTGCATGACTTCTTGTGCAATTTTTAGCAGATTAGGATGTGTTTGTAAGGAGTAGTTCAGTTGTTGCTGGTAGCTGGTATTTGCTATTGCTAGTAGATGCTATTTTCCTTGTGTTGTTGCTAGTTTCTTTTTTGTATCTTTTTTGGTTGTTTGATTGGTTGCTCGCCAATCCTGAGCTGTGTGCTGGCATATGATAGGGTTTGCTCATGGGTACCAACCTAGTGGAGATCTTTTGAGTCTAGCTTTAATGCCCTAGGAACCTCCTTTCTTCTTGATGGTTGATCTTTGTAACCTTTAGCTTATCATCAATAAAGTTTCCTTTTGTTGATCAAAAAAATAATTAGGATTACTGTACATACGAATTTATACATAAGTATCTTATATGATTGATTAATTTGGGTTGCTTTTAGTCTGTTTTCTACTTTAATAATCCTGTTTAAATATAATAATTTGGAGATCTTAATAATGGTTGTATTATAATATATATATATATATATATAAATAAATCTATAATATTAATAATTGTTACAACTAATCCTTGTGGTCAAAATAAGCGACTCTTGTACTAGTTTAATTTCATGTGTCACATGTGTGTATATATCTATATATATATATTTTTTTTTTTTTTTTTTTTTGATTTGCGATCCAATTTATATTTTAACAAAAGATTCAGATTGAGATTAAATTAGAAGAAATCTTTTTTTACATATTTATTTTAAAAGAAAAAAACAAAATATAAACACATGAGAGGCACGACATTGGAGGGGGGAAAAAAAAGTGGGGATTCTCAAATGAAGTAAGATGCTTTTGATTGATATCCTCACGTCTGGATTTCAAATTGGCATTAAAATATTAAATTAAAGATATGACAATAAAAAGTGAAAAAAAAATTAAAAAATTCTCATGTTTCATCTTACTACAGCCATTGACTAGTAAAAGCTGAGCTTGTGCATCAAATATAGAAGTAATTGCATAAAGAGAAAGAAACATGGAGGAAATTAAGCTCATCTCTACTAGTGTAGTCTAATCTTCAAGTCACCATTGTGAAAGGATTGAGTTAACTCCATGGGATCTCTAACTTCTCTTAGTTGGCCCTATCCAAAAGGGACTTCTCTTCCTCAAACCCACACCATCACAACAACAACAACTACTAGCAAACACCATAGTTGATCATCTCAAGATCTCATTTTCTCGCACACTCGACTTCTTCCCTCTCCTATCTGGCCGGCTTGGCATCATCAAAAACAACGACAACACCTCATCATTTTTTGTAGATTGCAATAATGTCGGAGCCCATTTCATTCATAAAGTTACTGACAATGTCACTGTCAATGATATTCTTGATCCTTTGTACGTGCCTCACATTGTCAACTCTTTCTTTCCACTAAATGGTGTCCTTAACCATGAAGGCGTTTCCAAACCCTTGATTGTGGTTCAAGTAACTGAGCTCATCGATGGCTTCTTCATTCGTTGTACCATGAATCACATAATCGGTGATGGTACGTCTTTCTGGCAATTTTTTAATTCTTGGTCAGAAATATTGCATGGTTCTGACAACATATCGCGACCTCCATTTCTCAACCGTTGGTTTCCAAGTGATGGTGACAGCAATTGCCCTATTCGAATACCCTTTTGCTCCGATGAACTAGACAATGAATTCATTGTACCAACCACAGTAGAACAAAGGGTTTTTCATTTCACGAAAGAGAAAATTGCAAAACTTAAAGCCAAAGCCAATGCGGGGATGAACACTACCACTATCTCCTCTCTCCAGGCACTGTTGGCTCATTTTTGGCGATTTGTCGTACGTTGCCAAATCATCAATGACATGAACCAAGAGGTGAGATACGAGATAGTTATAGATGCAAGGAAAAGATTGAAACCCTCACTACTAGAAGGGTATTTTGGGAATGCAATTCACGTTAAGATTGTAAACACTACCGTGGGCGAGCTGCTCGAGAATGGATTAGGTTGGGCGGCTTTGCAAATAAACAAGGCAGTTGCTTTGCAAACAAATGAGGTAGTCAAGAACTTCTTAAACTGCTAGGTGACAAACCTGAAACTAGTGACAATGAGAGATTCGGAGAGTGCTACTTTGTACACAAGTAGTTTGCCTCAGTTCAATGTATGTGGTAATGATTTAGGTTGGCGAAAACCGGTGGCAGTGAGAATCGGATTAGCAAACAAGAGCGATGGGAAGGTAACGCTTTTTCCTGGGGTGAAAGAAGGGAGCATCGACATTGAAGTTTGCCTGTTACCCGAGAAGTTTCTTGCTAGACAAGACTACCGACGAGGTGGCGATAAAGAGTAGTATCTGAGAGGAGATCCCCATCGAGAGGAGTGAGATGAAGCTGAGGATCAACTGGAGTAGAGGTAGTTTTGCAATCGGTAAGACCAACACGGGCCAGAAGATCGGATGCATATTTGGCCTAAGACAAATAGGAACCAGTAGAATCATGAGAGATGTCAAGGCCTAAGAAGTAGTTAAGAGTGCCAAGATCCTTCATCTCAAACTGACGGTGGAGAAAACGTTTGAGGTGGAGAATACCAGCTGCATCATTACCAGTGATAATCATATCATCTACATAAAGAAGGAGAAGAGTGGTACCATGAGGAGTAGTCTGTATAAATAAAGCAGACTCATAAGAGCTAGAGGTGAACCCGAAGTCATGAATAGTAGAATTGAACTTAGCAAACCAAGTGCGGGGCGCTTGCTTGAGGCCATAGAGGGCACGCTGGAGTTTGCAAACCTTATGAGGTGGAAAAATGGACCCAGGTGGAGGTTGCATGTAGACCTCCTCAAGAAGATTACCATTGAGGAAAGCATTTCTGACATCCATCTGAAAGAGCTCCCAATGGCGAGCAGCGGCAACAGCAAGCAAACTGCAAATATAGGTAAGCCGAGCAATAGGGGAGAAGGTCTTCTCATAATCAATACTATATTCCTGGTTGAAACCCTTGGCAACAAGGCGAGCTTTGTAGCGTTCAATAGAGCCGTCAGAATGAGTCTTGATTTTGTAAACCCATTTGCAGCCAATTGCAGTCTTGCCAGGAGGAAGATCAACAAGATCCCAAGTATGAGTTTTGTCCAAAGCCTAGAGTTCATCAGTCATAGCTTGCTGCCAATGAGGATTAGTACAAGCCTCACGATAGAAGGTAGGTTCATAAGTAGAAAAGGCAGCAGACCCAACAATATAATCACGAAGATGGATAGGTGATTGAGTTACTCGGTGTGGTCGACCCGTAGGAGGATCGGTGGGAGGAAGAGCCGATGGAGAAGGAGGTGGTGCAATGAGAGGTGGATCGTTAGGGAGAGCAGTTTGGACGGGATCAGGGGTGAACAAGGGCGTCTCGATGAAGGAGGAACTTGTATCAAAGTCATCAGAGAAGAGATCTATGGAAGGATTAGTAAACAGTACATTAGTGGAAAGGGCGGGCAAGTGAAAGGAGGAAAACATTTTGTGCTCCCACAAAACTACATGTCAGGAGATACGAAGACGCTTAGAGAGAGGATCCCAACAGCGAAAGCCTTTATGTTCAATTTCATACCCAAGAAAGTAGCAAAGATGAGAACGAGGTTCAAGCTTGGTGTGTTCATGGGATTGAAGCAAAACAAAGCAGGCAGAGCCAAAAACCCGAAGATTGGTGTATGGAGGGGGAGTTCCATGCAGACGTTCAAAGGGAGTTTGATTATTGATGACAAGGGTAAGAGCACAATTGATAGTGTATACAACAGTAAGGGCAGCTTCCTCCCAAAAGTTTTCAGGATAGGAAGAAGAGAGAAGGAGAGCGCGAGTAGTGTCAAGAATATGCCTATGTTTCCTTTCAGCACGGCCATTTTGTTGGGACGTGCCAGCACAGGAACGATGAGGCAGTGTACCATGACTCTGAAGAAAGGAAAGGAAATCTGAATCCCGATATTCCATAGCATTGTCAGAGCGAAAAAGTTTGATGGTTTTTGAAAATTGGGTGTGGACCATTTTGGCAAATCGATAATAAAGGTGTTTAAGTTCAGACCGAGTTTTCATGAGAAAAACCCAAGTAAACCGGGAAAAATCATCAATAAAAACAACAAAATAACGAGATCCCCCTATAGTAGTAGTGGGGGAGGGGGCCCAAATATCCGAATGTATAAGATCAAAAGGTGCATGGGAAACTGAAGTACTTTTATTGAATGATAAAGCAGGTTGTTTGGCAAGTTGACAGGGTATACAATTGAAAGTATCTGGACCCAATTAACCACTAGAAACCAAAAACTTTAAGCGACTAACAGAAATATGCCCTAAGCAACAATGCCAAAGATGAAAAGGAGATAATGAGGAAGCAGATGTAGGAGCAGTGATCTGAGGGGAGTCAGGAACATGAAGGTGAATGAGCTCATAGAGACGTTCGTGCTTACAGCCGATCCCAATAGTCTACCCCGTCTAAGGGTCCTGCACCAAACAATCAGTAGCATAAAATATGACAATTAGACCAAGCTCACATAATTGACCAATAGAAATAAGGTTTAAAGTGAGAACAGGGATATGATAAATTTAAGGTAAAGATAAAGAAGATGTGGAAACAGTACCAACATGACGGACAGACATGAGAGAACCATCTGCAATATGAATTGAGGGAATATGAGTAGATGAAAAGATGGAAGAAAATATAGCAGAACTGGAGGTCATATGATTACAACAGGCAGAGTCAAAATACCAAGAAGAGTTACCTGGGATCACAGACAAAGCAGTAGGAGGAGGTGTACTAGAGGGGGAGAGAAAGTGTTTAAACATGGCCTCTACATCAGTTTGAGAAAATAGAGGGGTAGACGAAGCAGGTGACTCAGAGAAACCCTCAGAGGCAGCAACATCAGTGCGATGAGACTGATTCCCAGAATGATGAGAGCTCCCCCGGGAAGAACCACTGCGAGAGGAGTGGCTAGTGGAGGATGATCGGGATGGATTGCGAAAACAATCCTGCTGCAGATGACCAGGACCAAGTTTGTTGCAGTATCGGCAGGATCTGACGGGGCAATGGACCAGAAGATGAGTTGAAGGAAGGCCCTGATTCTGATAATAGAGGCAGGCAGTGGTCCCCTGGGTCGATGATGGCCATGACTGAGGAGTGGCAAGAACAGAGTCCACATAATGAGTTTGGAGAGTACTAAGACGAGTCTCCTCTGATAGCAGCTCAGAAATAGCTTGTTCAAGAGTGGGCAATGGATGGCGATGAAGAAAAGAGGCACGCACGGGTTCATAAGAGAGAGTGAGAGCCATGAGAAAGTGAACCAACATCTGCTGATTACAATAGATAGAAAATAAAGTAGCATCTTCTCGGTGAGGCCAAGCCAATTCTGAAAGAGCAAGTTGGTCCTAAACAGAATACATTTGAGAAAGAAAGTCATTAATGGACTGACTGGATTCTTGGTGCATGTGGTGAAGTTGGCTCTGAAGTTAATATTGATGGGCAAGACCAGTCTGGTATCGTTCTTTCAAAAAATCCCAGATGTCTTTTGCAGGAGTGGTTACAGAGTCAAGCTGAAAACGACCAAACTGAAGACTGATAAAGGGAACAGAGGTATTTCGAAACCAGGTAATGATCTGGTAGTTCTTTTTGTCCTATTCCTCAAGTCGGTCTTCATATGTAGCAGTAGTAGTAACAGTAGCAGTAGTTTCATTAGTGTCTTTCATCGGTTGGGTCACATCCCCGGTGATAATGCCCCAGAGCTTCTTTCCTTTGAGAAAGGAAGTCATGGCTTGGGCCCACAGAACATAGTTGAAACCATTAAGAATAACATAAATTGGATGGGAGGCATCATGACGGTCTATAGTAATAGTTGAGTAGGGCTAAATAAATAGGAACAGACCTGTAGAAGCAAAATTAGGTAAAACAGAGTGTACCAGTGAATCCGGAAGGTTAAAAATTGCTAGGAAAGGTGTGTTGTGCAGAGATGACATCAGCAGAGGCTAAAATGATGTCAGCGGCGCATGTTAGTAGGGTGCAGTGAGGAGCACGATAACAGGAAGGGCGTGCGGCGCACTGTAGCGGACTGGCGCACGCGCAGCGCACTGGAGCAGATTGGCGCACGTGAGGCGCACAGTAGCAGGTGCGGCGCACGAAAGAGCAGGGCTGACGTCAAACGCTGACGTGAGCAGGCAACGGAGGGCGCGTGAAGGCGTGTGTAAGAGTGGCGGCAGAAGCTGAGACGCGCCGAGCACAAAGGCGGTGTGTGGGGGCGCGTGGCGGCGTTTCTGGTGACGGGCGTGGTGCCGTTGGAATCGTAAGGGGATTCCGATCTGTTTGGTGTAGTGCCACTGTGTACGGAACTAAGCACCAAAACCAAAAAATGCCATAAATGTATAATTGGGCTCTGATACCATGAAAGAGGAATTGTTAGAGAGAGAGAGAATAAATTGAGTGTAATGATATATTGAATGTGTATATTCTGTATCTTCCACAAAGGGAAGCTCACTCTCTTTTACAGAGAGGAGAGTACATAAGATGCCAACCAAAGGCACCGAAAGCGGAAAGCATTTACATTAATATATTATAAGCTATGCTATGACAGCTATGCACTAACAGGGAGGATGATAAAGAGTTCATGTAGTCTATTAGCATCTGATCTGATGTTCGAGTAAAAATTCAATAAAACAATGAATTTTCTTTATCCATATGTTGAAGTCAAGCTTCTTTTTTTAATTTTATTTTATTTTTTCCTTTCCATTGTGTGTTTCTGGAATTTTGAAATTTAATTTGCCAAGTATGTGTGTTTTTTTGGGTCTGGTTGATCCAGAAGGTTCAATATTGCTTTGCAATCTAGCTTGTGTCACTTGCCTAGCAATAGTATGTCAATATAAAGTTCAGTATATATATATATATATATATTTTTGGAAGAAAAAAAAAGAAGGCGATTAACTGTCATATTGTGTTCACTACTTGGGTAAATAATGCCCTGTATTATTCACTATTTTATTTTATTTCATTTTTAAACTATTGATTTTGTTTATTTAATTCTTAAAATTTTTAATTTATGTTCATGTTGTCCAACTGAAAACGATTATACAAATCAGTAACGTTAAAGCCTACTTCGATGGGTAAAAATATAGTTTTATAATTTGGATAACTTAAATCATACAATCAGCAGACCATTAAATTGGTTATTTTGTATTGTTTGCTCAAAGGAAAATATTTGAAACCCTCATAAATCTTTCACAATTCAACCCATATCAATTTTTGATTGGTTAAACACTCAATGATATGAGAACCATCACTCTTGCCACATCTATGCATTTGAGGGTACAAAATGTGGGTCTCTAATATTGTTGTTGCTCAAAAATAGTAAGAAAATGAGTGTTTTGTTATATGGTTTAAGTTGTTGGAATTTTCAAATAATATTTTATCTATCAAATTAGACTTCAAAGATTATTGATCTGCACAATTAGACTACATGAATAAAAATTAAATAGAACTAAATATACGAGAATGATAGTAGGAAAGAAATAAGAAAAATGGTTATATTTTAAGAAATAAAATGAAATGAACCCTTATTCAATAAATTATAAGGTTTAGAAGCAGAGAGTGGACTGGACAATTTTTTATTCTCTTTTAGTCTGTTTGCACCTATTCATTGTTCCCATAGAATCCAATCTTCTAAAACAACAAAATCCCAGCTCAGCCTACAATGTTAGAGTAAATTATATTGTTAGTTTATGTATTTCAATTTTTGTGTTATTTTGGTCTCTATAATTAAAATTGGCTCGATATTGACCTTAAATTTTTGACCTTATCTCAAATTGGTCTAATTAATTCTAATTATTAGCTTTTTTATGATAAAAGGACACAAGTGTAGCCTGTGTCGTGCTCTTAAAAACAAAATTATAAGTTTGATTAATTCAATGACTTAATTTTAACCAATACAATGATAATTTTTTGTTAAAAATCCTAACTCCATTATCAGTTGAACTAAATTGACACAAAATATAAAATTAAATGTTAAAATTAAGTCAAATGAAATTGTAAAAATTAAAATGATACAAACAATAAAATGCAAGTGCTACTATTATAATTTATCCAAAAAGTTATAGTATATTTATGTCTTATTACAATAAGAACTCTAAACTTTTAATAAATATTAAATTACTCATTTATTGAACTTATATATTTTAATTCTTTTAACTATGAATATACGTCACTTCCACTCCACAAGAGAGGATATTGGGGCTCACATGTCAGCCTCATTTCTTATATTTTTATGTGATCATAGAGCCTCCACCTTAGTTACTTTAAATATTGTTAAATTGGGATGGTTTTGCTTAGCAGTGATGCTCTTACACTTGTCTTTTTTTTATTGATGTATATTTTAATGTTAGGTACCCTGTTTATTTATTAAATTTTTTCTGATAAAAAAGAAAAAACTATAGCTAAATTGGGAATTTTGTAGATAATTTCCTTCTATTTTATTTGGATTCCACTGTTATTATATCCAATAATTTCACACCAAAAAAAAAAGTAAAAAAAATTAATAATTAGATGAATTAATAGTCAACAAATTAACAAAATAATTAGGTACGAACACTTACGCATGCCTTACATACACAGGCCCAATAGAGACAATGTCCCCATTTTTTTAAGAAAAATTGGGGTCGCCAAATAAGTAAAACCATATTAGCATTAGAAATTTAAAACAGGCCCAATTTGATTTCAGGCCCAATATAATTTCTTGGAGATTTTTTTTTAAGGTCCCTGGTATTAAGAGTTTATAGCATAAAGGACATCAAATATTTTCATCACACATTGATCCAGAGACATTTCAATCTCCAGAGAAATTCTCTCCAAATTTCTCTGGACTTAAATTTCTCTGGACTTCTTTTCAAATTTCTCTGGACTTCCCACTATCCAGAGAAATTCTCTCCAAATTTTTCTGGACTTCTTTCCAAATTTCTATGGACTTCTTTTCAAATTTATCTAGACTTCCCACTGTCCAGAGAAATTCTCGCCAAATTTCTCTGGACTTCTCTTCAAATTTCTCTGGACTTCCCACTGTCCAGAGAAATTCTCGCCAAATTTCTCTGGATTTCCCACTCTAATTTCTTTGGACAAAGTAAGTTCAAGTCTCATCTTAGCCTAAACTCTCTCTCACTCTCTAATATTTTTTCTTTGGATATATGGTTGCAGAAGAAGCTTCTAATTCTCCAAATTTCTCAAAGCCATTATTGGTCATTCAAAATCAAAGAATTTCTCTAGTTACTTACCATGAAATATTTCTTGGTTATCTAAACTTCTTTATTATTGGTCATTCAAAATCAAACCAAACCAGAGAAATTTGGGCTACCTAGAAACAAAAAAATAATCATAATTTTCTCTGTGTTTTGAACAAACTAGAGAAAATTGTAATTGTTTTTCTCTATGATTATTTTTCTAAGAAACATTTTATCAAACAAGTTAGCTTCAAAGCTCATAGCTATATGTTTTACAGTTCTAAAAAGAGTTTTGTCAAACCAAATCTCACAGTTATGTGTTTTGGAGTTCTAAGAAGCATTTTGTCAAACAGTTTAACTTCATACTATATACATATATGTTTATATGTGTATGAGTTGTGAGAGAGAGACAGAGAGATAGAGAGACAGAGAGAGAGAGAAAGAGCAATCTCCTCTTGACCAGTCAAGAAGAGGAGGATATCACGCTCAGGTTCTGTCAAGTGGATCTCTATAACAGTGATTAGAGATATATCTAGGTAGTCACTTTCTAGCTATTTGGTGTAGAGTATCTCTATTGGATAAGTTCTTCCAAGAATTGTAAAGATATTGCAGTTAAAGGAATAACTTGAAAATTTCTCTGCATCTAATGTGACAGATGTGACAATCAATCGAAGGTCAAGTCTCCTCTTTACAAGCTGCTTCAGCAATCCAAAAAAGGACGTCAATGTGGATTGTCCTCTCATGAGCTTCATCAAGCATTATAACTGAATACTGAGATAAATTCTCATCAATCAAAATCTCTCTCAGAAGCATACCATCTGTCATATACTTGATTACTGTATCCGGTCCGGTCCAGTACAAATGACGACGATAAACTCCGATGATGGAGGTAGAGTTCGTTGGAGAGAGAAGAGCAAAGAGAAAAGAGAAAAGAAGAGAGGGAGAGGCAGCTTGATTTAAGGGAATCAAATTTCTCTGTGATATATGGGTGTTGGGGATTGAGGGACTTTAGACATCATAAAATAATATTGTGGATCTCTTCCATTATTAAAAATGAGAGAGGGACCTTGGACTAATTTTTCCTAATTTCTTTTGTCTCTATTTCTTGGAGCATTTTAATGGGAGAAATCTTTTGCAAATTACATATAAGGACAAAACCAATGGAGTGGTTGGGACAAACCCTAAATTTTTTGAAAATTCCTTAATTTCTAAAATATAGTTCTAGAAATGAAAAAAGAAACAAAAGGTAGAAAAATTAATTCAATCTCAATTGAGAGCTTTGTTAATTTTGAAAGAATTTAAGCTAATGTATCTTTGTTTCCATATGTCTATAAATATATGTATATATATATATATTATAGATTTATGTTTGTAAAATTTCTGTAGATTATGGATTTATGTTGATTAATAATCAGGCTTTATAGTTCTAGAAATAAAATAAAAAAGAAACAAAAGGTCGAAAATATAATTCAACCTCAATTGAGAGCTTTTTTAATTTTTTGGGTGGCAAAATTCCTTTTTAGAAATTTGCTTGGCGCCTCGTAAAACTCAAAGACAAAATCTTAAAAAATAATTAATTAGTTAATAAAGAATAATGTTATATGTATCAATTAATGTACTAATTAACATACTAACAGATGATGTGACATAATTTTAGAGATTTTAGGTATTTGTAATTTGTATAATAGATGGGGTCAGTAATAATGACATAATATTAGTTGGTACACTAGTGTGTACATTAATTGATACATATAACACCACAAATTAATAAAAACAGTATTCATACTCCGTTTTTAATCTCACCATCCCCTTGTTGAAACAATTGAATTTTTTTTACAAACGGTATACATAAAGAATATTATAAAATGAATGATACAGATAATTAAAACGAAACTCGTGGTTAAAGGCAAATCTAAGAATGTGGCGATGGGAGGGGAGAAGGGGGCAAAAGGACAGGAATAGAACAGATCTCACTAAATAAAAAATTTAGTCGAGTCAAATTGCATTATTTTTGAATTACTTAAAGATTAATAACATACTACTTAAAACTCATTAATTTATTCTATGTTTTTGTGCCTATTTAAATTGATAATGTGTAAATTTATTAAGATATATTAAATAAATAATACTATAATGAACATATGTATGTGCTATATTTTGAGAGTTGGGGGGTCTTCTTGTGTCTTGGGGCCCAATAAGGGGTGCTATCCCTTTTGTTAGGGTTTAAACCAGACTCACTTTTATACTTTGAACCATTTATTTTACAATACTCTATTAAATAAATAATTCAATTCAATCAAGTAGTTAAATATCGATAATACATAATCGGATTACATTTATCTTCTAAAAAGGTTAACATCCAATGTAATTTTAAAAAACAAAACATCCACTTGTTTAAGATAAATATGAATAAATCATGCCACTAATGTTTACAATGGCTCAAATAGGAAAATAAAAGCCAAATTTAAAGTCAAAAAAAATCATGAGAAATTCTAATATACAAATCCTTGAAAAGAGTGTGCCATACGTACTTTTAATTATGTCATTTGTTTTTAGTTATAATGTTATTTTAATTATGACTTATAAATTCTTTAGCTATATCTTATGTTATGTTTAATTATAATATATATATATATATATATATATATATATTTAATTATAACTCAAAAAATGCAAAATTATATCATTTTTTTTTTGTTAATTATAAAATATATATAGAGAGTGTATACATAATGTTGTCCAAAATTCATACTTAACATTGCTTTACCAGCACACTATTATGTAAGCCACCAATCTTGGTCCTGTTTGGTGTAACTGTTAAAACAGATTATAGATTATGACTTTAATCAGAAGCTGTTAATCTGTTTAGCGTAGCTGTTGGATTATAGATTTAAATTGCTGAGTAGTGTTTGTTAAATAAGCTGTGAAGTAACTTTTTTAATTAACTTTTATTTTTTATTATTCACTATTTGTCTACATTTCTCACAAAAAAATAATAATAATATTTTATAGTCTATTTGGGTCTCTTTTTATTTTTAAAAAAATAAAAAATAAAAAAAAAAATCTAAGAGTATAACTGTGAATTAACATGTCCACAGCAGAAGTTGATAATCAGAAGCAATGGGTGAGCAGCTTCTCAGAATCAACTTTTTTGATTTAAAATAAGTTGTTAGAATCAGAAACTGTTTAAAAT
Source organism: Camellia sinensis (assembly GCF_055761805.1). Taxonomy (NCBI): domain Eukaryota; kingdom Viridiplantae; phylum Streptophyta; class Magnoliopsida; order Ericales; family Theaceae; genus Camellia; species Camellia sinensis. The sequence goes on from NC_138970.1 coordinate 155,801,617, forward strand.
AAGTTTAACCGAACAGTTTAAAATAACTTTTTAAAATCCAGAAGCCATAAGTTGACTCAAAAAAATCCTACCAAACACCCCCTTGTTTTCGACTTTTCTATCTATGTGGGATTGATATGTTCAGTAGGAGCACCAAATTACATACATGCATAAGTTACTACATTTTGCAGGGCGCAACACTCGTGTGGTAAGTTTCATGGGTTCTTTACTTTCATCTAGATCATGGGCTAGAGGCATGTCCAACTCCTAAAATAATATATAAATTACACTCTATGAACTTATCTTTTTTTTCTTTTTTTTTTTTTCCTGCTTTTCGAAGAACTAGAAAATAATAAGAGAATGCAACATGTTGAAGAATAAAATAAAGGACAAAATATCAATAGGTCATAATAGTTAGATTTAATTTTTATTAAGTCCTATTGAAAATTAGTCCTAGTAAAATTGCCATTAAAAATAATTTTTTGTGATAATATTTTGCATGCCACTAAAAATTGACAATTAGCGATTTTTTTGTCACAATTTTTATAAATTGTCACTAAAAAATTAGTGAATTTTTCCATGACTAATTTTTCAAATTGTTGTTAAAATTTGAAAATTAGTAATTTTTTTATGACGATTTTTTAAAATTGTCGCTAACACATACAACTAGTGATTTTTTTTGTAACAATTTTCAGACTGTCGTTGACATTAATGATTGGTGACATTTTTTTTAATAATGTTTGATGAAAAATGTTGTTAATTATTACAAGACTTGTTGAATAATAAATCTACCTATTAAGACTTACATGTAAGTCTCCCTAAAATAGAGGGCAACACATGCAGATGGATTTAGTCATATGTAAATGTGGGAGGGCAAATTGAGCTATAAGGCAGGACCAGAAATCTAGATCCAGAATATTAGAAGCTCAGGGCCAGAGATCCCTGGGTCTAGATGATCAAGACCAGGGCATAAAAGATGCACGCCCACAAAGGTCAAACTTAGTTAAATATGTATTCCTAAAATACCAGCTCAACTAACTTCTAGATAAACCAGTTTGGTGCGCAATTGTGAGCATCGTGCCTTTTTCGAATCTAAGGCATGCACCCCACACCGATTTCATTTGATCAACAATGAGTCGCCACTTAATTTTTAAAAGAGAATTAAGAAACTTTTAACGATGAAAACTAAGCTAAGGTCCAATCCATCATAACTAGAAACCACTACTACAAAAACAGTTAAAGACTACACTTTGACAAATGAAATATCTCACTTTTATTGGAAGTGTGATAAAAAAAATTAGATTGATATTTTAATCACACTAAATTTTATTAAGTGTGATAATATTTATTTTTTGTCACTTTTTAATGAAATGTGATTATATATATATATATATATATTTTAATCTAACCTTCTAAATAAGTGATTATATATAATTTTTTTAATCACAACTTTTAAATAAGTGTGGTCAATATATGTTCTTTCAAACTGTCCCAAAGCTTAAATTCCTAAATTCATTTTGGCGCTGTTTGGGAAGTTGGGTTTTTGGTTTTTTTTTTTTTTTTGTTTTTTTTCACTAAAAGACAAATTGATTACAAAACCAAAAAAAAAAAAAAAAAAAACAAATCCAAACAAAATATCACATCAAACCCCATAATCATTTCACTTTTTCTCTCACAAACATCACATCCAACCACAAAAAAACCTAACTATCTTCCCAAACACAAAAAAAGAATTTCTCTAATAATATCCTACAACTAAAAAGTGGGTGTTTGGGAAGTGGGCTTTTTTGTAGGTTTTTTTAATTGTAAGATATTATTGGAGAAAAAAAATTTTGTGTTTGGGAAAATAGTTAGGTTTTTTTGCAGTTGGATGTGATGTTTGTGAGAGAAAAATTGAAATGATTATGGAGTTTGATGTGATATTTTGTTTGGATTTTTTTTTTTTTTTTGTAACTAATTTGTCTTTTAGTGAAAAAAAAAAAAAAAAAAAAAAAAAAAAAAAAAAAAAAAAAACCTAAAACCTAACTCCGCAAACACCCCCAAAACCTACAAAAAAAAAAAAAAAAAAAAAAAAAAAATCACTTCCCAAACACCCACTTTGACGTCCAGTCCATGCCCAGCCCTAGTTCCTCTCTCTCTCTCTCTCTCTCTCTCTCTCTCTCTCACATCTAAGATCCAAATCGTGAGGTAGATCAAAATCCAAATCCCATGGCCAGTCGCCACTCCTTCGTCGGAGCTGTGTGTGAAGTTTTTGGAGACTTCGTCGGAGCGTCAGTGGTGGGAACCATGGAAACTACGTTACATGTTCATCGTCAAATTTGATTTCATCAAGCTTTGTAAAACCATTGCCACTCACTAGTGAGTAATTCATTCACAAACTATTCTTACAATCCTTTACTCTTTTTTTATTTGTTTTTCCTGATTCCATTATAATAGTTGCTCTGTTTCTCTTTTGATTTTGATCCTTTTGTATTAACATGGAAAAATTAGAGATTTTTTCCCCCTTAATTAATGTGATTATTGTGATTTTAAATTACACAATAAGAGGGAAGATGATTTTTTGGCAAGTTACTTGATTTCCTTTTGTTCTAAACCTGCAACAATACTAAAATCTTTGAGGTGTGCTTTAGGTTTGGATTTCCTTTCATTGATCCATTTTTGTACTTGTTGCTTTTTCTGTAATTTAATTAATTTTGACCTCGTTCTGATTAAGGCAGCCACTACGTGGTACACCTATTGGTTATGTTACTCCTTGATCTAGCTTTACAATTTCAAGTCACCAAATAGTCTTTGAACTGTTTGTTAAAATGTCTGGCCCAGAAATGTTTATTTTGAAATGATAAAGGATTAAATATGTTATATGTGATCAAGTCACCTATTGGTTATGTTACTCTTGGTTTATTTTCCAACTCTAATGTTTAGGACAAATGATTTGGTGATTACACTTGGCTTTGTGACAAATCTTTGTTTTGTCACTTGGGTTTTGTTAGAAATGTATTTTTTACAACGTATTCTATTGGATTAGTTTGGTCATGAATTATTGTTGCTGCCACTTTTTTCTTCCCATGACTTTCTCAAAACAACTAATTTATCATTGGTTTGTTGAGTTTCTATCCTCGTTTTTATAATTGCTTTTGTGGGTATATCAGAGGCACTATAGGTTGAAGTCAATGGAAACTACTGCTGAATGCACTCTGCCACCATTGGTTCGCTTCGTCAAGGGTAAGCTTGTGCACAATGGACCCAGGAGTTCTTTAGAGAGAACACACTGCGTCTATTAATTTTGTCTTCCAAAATTGAGTTGATTTTCTTATTGAGTGCTATAAATGGACTTCGTCTACTCAATTTAACTGTCAGACTTAGTGATTCATGTCTTTCTCTTTTCTATACCGCAACAATATTTATCACAGCAATATTTCTCTTTATTTTGATCCAATATTCATCTTATTTATCATATCAATGTTCAACTTTTGCAAGCCCATAAAGATGGCACTCAAGTTGTTGCAAATTTACAAAGACAAGTAGTTCAGTCACGGCTGATTCCTTGATTACTTGGAGGCAAACATATATCTAATGGATGTTTTGGTATCAGGGTAAACTATTACAAAGAGGAGATTGTGATAAGTTGTGATTATCATTATATATTAATTAATTTGCTGCTTAACTCACTACAACAAAAAATAGTTTTGGCAACACGACAAAGTTCGTCGCCAAAAGGCAGAAATCGTTGGCGAAGAGCTTTCACGACCCATAGAGTTTCATCAGTAACCCGTTGCCAAAAGTGTGTCGGGAAAAGTTTTTATTGACGAAAAATTCATTGCGTCGCCAAAAGTATGTCTTTAGCGACAAACATCTTTGTGGGCAAAAGCCTTCAACTATCGTCACCAATTTACCATTGCGTCGATAAACGTGGTTCAAATAAGATGATTATGTGTCATTTTTGCCGACTCAAATTTGCATCGGTAAAAATGATACTTTTGGCGACAACTTGATTGCGTCGGCAAAACATTTAATCGTTTTATATAAAAAAATTAATTTGGTATTTGGGATAGCAAAAATTACTATCACTAATAAAAAATTACTTTCCAATAAAAAATTATTAAATAATATCCACACTTTAATTCATTGACATCCAAATATATATATATATAAATTCTATTTATCCTGTTCTTACAATCCAAACTTTAAGTTTATGTACAACAATACCTAAAGTTAAACCAAGTACAAAATAAATAAAATCAAGTCAATTCCAATTGGAACGATGTGTTTAATACAACTATAGCATCACTAATGACAATATGCAAATGCATGTGAACAAACCTCTTCTCATTTCCAATTAGCACTCAAGCAAGGTCATAATCCATCTTCAACAACCTACATTCAAGAAAGAAAAAGAATCTTTTTTTTATTGTTAATATTGTCATAAATGAAAATTTAAACTTGCAAATTTAGAGAATTGAGATTTAAGGGAAATGCATGAAGAAATCTCAATAGAATTGAGTTAAAGCATTGACAAAAAAGAAAAAAATCCCAAGCGGCAACAGTAACATGGGGGGAAAAAGAATTTCAAATAATTTAGAATAACAAGAGAAAAATAAACAATAAATTAGCTATACCTGGCACAATAGTTCACCACCAAATATTGCTAAATCAATCTACAAAATAAAGTTCAATTATTTTGATAAGTAAAAATAAGATAATTCAAATTAAATAACATAAAAAGAAACCAGTTTGTAACATCTGAGATGAATACACAGTCATGTATATGTGTGTATGACTATTAGAGGTTTGAGAAATTCTATATAAACGCAAAAAAATAAAAAAATAAATGAAAATAAAAACAAGGTGAAAAGGAAAATGTAAGAGCTCGCAGATTTATTTATTTATTAATGCTTTGGGCTATATGAACTCTAACAAGCATTCATGGTAAAACATGACTCTGCTGAAGTCCACTCTGTTAAAATGAATCAAGACAATGATATATGTGTGTGCGTGTGTGTGCGTGTCACTGCAATATTTTCAACCAGAACATGCAAGAATTAGCAGCAGCTAGAACCTCCGTGTTGTATCCAAAGTGGCAACAGAACAAAAAAGCCAATGGCATGAAAAATTAAGATAATTACAAAGTCAACCTTTAATAACCCACAAGAGCATAAAACTTAGTGCAGATTCCATTAAAGAGGAACAAAAAAGGGAGGACTGACATTAAATGGGAAAACAATGAGACTTTACTCACTCCAAGTAATATAACAATTTGATCTCCAACAGAGAGACTATTACAAGGAACTTCAACAGTTGAGCTCAACTCTTCCGCATCACCCCCCTTAGGCCTAGGTGACCATTGATCAAGCAAGTGTTACTAAGTTCACCATTCATTGACTTCCCACACAAACCCCAGAAACACACCGAATTCTGTGAATATCTATGAATCTTATTTCAAATTCATTTTAAAATCCACCACATTATTTGGATAAATCAGTGATGCACCAGTGTATTTTTTAAGATTCAATTGAGAGAATAAAAAAAGGAAACATAAGATAGAACCAAAAAAACTACTTTCAAGAGAACAAGAAAGGTACCAATGCGACCGATTTTCATTTCTAAACGGGCAAGGACTCTAAGTGCAGACTGAGCACCTAGACCAGGTGTTTTTGTCTTGTTTCCACCAGTGGCACGGAGCTTAATATGAAGGGCATTGATGCCAAGTTCCTGTTCCATAAGAAAAGTCAATGTCACTAAAGAAAAGTAGCAGCATAAATTAAAATAAATCCAAAATACAACAAAGAATTGTCCAAACAACCAAACAAAAGCATTGAAGTTTAAAAACTTCATTTATAAATTTCATTAACAAAAGAATCATAAAAGTGAGTGATATAATTAAAAACAGTCAGGCCACAAAATAGGTTAAACATATCCAAGAATCTATTGAAGAAGATGAAGAATTGTGGGGTTGTTAAGCGAAGATTGGTTGGAGATAGAGGGGATTGAGGCCATTGTTGGGTTTCAAATCAGAGCAACCAACTTTATCATCAAACTTTATATCTATCTGCCCACTGTTTCGATTATTTGTTTGTATAAAGAGAGTTTTTAAGGTATGATACAGCAATAATCAAAGTGGCGCAGCGGAAGCGTTTAACCAATAATGTTAAACTCTTTTGTTCTAAACTTCAGAACAGAGTTCATTCCAACTATAATAAAAAATAAATAAAAATAAATAAAAAAAAAAGGACCTTTTTTTAAAAATTCAACAAAGTCAAGCCTCTGCACAATCATGAAAACAGAGCAGCAGTTTGTATCACATCCTTAAACTGTAACAAATACCATGAAAAATAGGACTATCAACTTCCACCACATGACATGCCTCTAGGAATTAAAAAGATTTATATTAGAATTCCGGAACATTATTCATCATTCTTAAAAACAAAAAAATTGATACTTTGAAACAACAGAATTCAAGTTAATTGAAAAGGACTTGGTAGTCTTGAAATCAATCAAGTGTTGATTAATTTGGGAGGAAAGGTGAGTGCTGACAATGGGTTTTTTTTTTTTCATAAAAAAAATGATGACCCATCTATTCTATTTTATTATATAAAGCATACAGTCTAATTTGTTTGTAATTGTTTTGTATATGTTAGCAGAGAGATTTTCGGGTAATCCATAGAGGCAGATCAGAAGGCATAGAGGCAAAGTCCCCAAATTTGTATCATGTAAAACACAAATAGGAATCATATATCAAATTTATTTTCTAAAAGCATTACAAGAACCAATCAAACAACCTAATAAGCAGTTCCAATATCGAAAAAAATATAAAAATAAAATCAAATTGTTCATCTGTTGGAAGTCAAATGAATATATCCTTATTTCTAATATTAAACACATACAAGGAAACTGAATCTCTTCAGTTTTCTTATTTTCATCTTCTTGGGTCCCAAACCCTAAAATCCTCATTCTTGTAGGAAAAATGAAGGCGATTATATAAACATATATATCTATATATAAGAACACAGAATACACAGAGAAAGAGAGGCAGAGAGTGCTTACCAGGAAGAGAGAGATGAAAGAGGTGATAATGATGTAGAGAGAGAAAAGAGAGATTAAGAGAGGTCGAATCGTTCGATACAGAGGAGTGTTGTAGAGATCGGTTGGGGTTTGCGATTAATTGTTTGAGATTGCATTTTTCTTCATAGTCTGCATTTCCATGGCTCTCACTGAACCCTAACTTCAAATAAACGGTTACGATACACACACACACACACAGGCAATTCTAGAGACTAGAGAGTTGGTGGTTTCAGAGATAGTAAACTAAGAAAACTGAATTAGGACTAATGAATCAGAAAGATAGGCAATGAGATTTTGGAAAGGAAGAGTCATGTTGTGATTAAAAAAAATATATATATATATATATATATAATGATACTTAATTGAAAGATAACATAAAAAATAAATATAATTATATATTAATTAGAAGGTGTGATTAAAAAATATATATAATTACATTTAATTGAAAAGTAACATAAAAAAATAAATATTATCACACTTAACAAATTAAGTGTGATTAAAAATATCAATTTAATTTTTTTTATCACATTTTTAATAAAAGTGAGATATTTTTATTTATCAAAGTGTAATTTTTAACTGTTTTTGTAATAGTGTAGAACTTTCCACCGCCTCAATTTTTAGAGGCAAATCACCATATATATTTTTTTTTTGGAAAAAATTAAAACTAATTTAAGAAGTATAAAAATCAAAAATATACTTTTAAAATTATAAAAATTATTTGTGACCTCCTAAAAGATAAAATTATACAAAAATAATAAGTATTTTTTTTTTTCACCAATTTTTTTTTTTTTTGTCTTTTAGAAAAAAATTCTGAAACAAGTGTTCTAAAAATAAAACCAAATATATTAAAATTGATATTCTAACCACATTCTTCGGAAAAGTTTAAATTATCTCAAATTAGTCATCTTAACTTAAGAGTGTGTTTGGGCTTGATGGGTTCATTTTGTAATCTAATTCGATAATCACTTTAATTTTACAATTCAATAACTATAATATTTAAAACTCTTTGAAAAGTTATAATAAAAATATAAATCACTAAATCACTTCATTTCAGCAAAACCTTTACCGACAAATAGTGTCATTGTCGCTAGATGTTTAACTCTTTGCCCACGCCAACTTGTTGTCACCAAAAGTAAGCACACTAATAATGACACTTATTGTGTTGCCAAAAAATAAGCCTCATAGCTAAAATTTTTGAAATTTTGATGCCAACTAATAATTTTGATGCCTAGTGAATATTATGTTTTTTTAGTGACAGTAGTAAATTGTATTGGTAAATGTTTACTTTTACAAACAAAATTGATTACTGTATCACCAAAAATATAATTTTTGCTATAAAAAATTAACATCGTCGTCAAAAATATAATTTCTTGTAGGTACTTGTTATACTATGGTGGTATTTGGAATCTTTTGTTTGTCAGCTTTGGTTTTTCTCTTACTCAGTGCAAGTTGTTGGGCGTTCTATATGGGAAGACAGGATTAGATTATTTGAAATGAGAGTGACTTATTTTATTGCTGACTAGACTTCTGAACGTCAAGTTTGACAATTTAAAAAGAATTTTTTTTTTTTTTTTTCATCACATGACTTCTCTATTTTTTTACATATTTTTTTATAAAAAGATAAAAATATACTTATTTAACTCATCCCAAACTAGTCTTTTTGCGGATTACTTTTTTGTAGAATGTGTAATTTACGTACTTACTTTTTGGAGAGCCAAGAACATTAGTGCACTATGTTTTCTTTTTAACATTTGAATAATCAGATTCAAATAGGAAGGGAATTTTGGAATACTGAACTATCTTGCCTTTTTTTATTTTTTTATTTTTTATTTTTTATGATATATAAGTTTGGGCCAAGAGGTAGATAGAGGTCAGTGGAAAATATTTTTCTAGACATTTCTTCAATATTTTTTTGAAGTTCTAATTTAGTAATTCATTCATAGTCCACATTATTTTGTGGTATTTATGCAGTATCTTATAATATTTATGTTGTTGGTGCATTGTTTGGAAATATCTTTGAGCAACCGTGATAAAGGCGTCGAAAGAGAGGCGCCAATTTGCCTCGAAAAGTTGTTTTGTTTTGTTTTTTTTTTTTTTTTTTTGTTTTCGTTTGGTTTTGTTTTTTTGTTTTTGTTTTTGTTTTTTTTAAAGGGTTTTTATGTGTATCCTAAAACCTAAACCCTAATAAATAAATAAAAATCAAACCAACACAGCCCAACAAATAAAATAAAATAAAACCAACATAGCCCAACAAATAGAAAAAAAAGAAAAAAAAAACAGTTGGGTTATTGGGTGATAAAATTGACTGATCAGTTAGACTGCTGGCTAAAATTTGTTAATTCCATACAATTTTGTACGAGTCCTTACTATATTTTTATTTCAAATCAGAAAACTTAGAAGAAATAAAAACCTAAACCTTAAATCCTAAATTCTAAAACCACTCCTATACATTAAAAAAAAAAAAATTACAATAGCCCAACAAATAAATAAATAAATAAAAACAACTAAACTAACACAACCCAACCCATATAGTTTTGAACGAGTCTTTCTTTACTATATTTTTATTTCAAATCAGAAAGACTTGGATGAAATAAAAATCTAAACCTTAAATCCTAAACTTTAAACCCACCCCACACATAGCCATCCTTAAAAAATAAAAAAATAAAAATAAAAATAAAAAAAAATTACAACAGCCCACCAAATAAATAAATAAATAAAAACAATCAAACTAACACAACCCAACAAATAAATAAAAATAATAATTAAAACAACCAAGCCAACAGTTTCAAAAAAAAAAAAAAAATCTTTTTCGAGCCACATTCGAGGCCTCAATCTTTTTCCATCTTTGAGTGGACGGGCTTGTTTTGGGCCTTTATTTTTTTAAGAACCTTTTGTGTTTGGGGCAGTAGTAGATAACAACAATGCTAGGTAACTCAAAATTTTGTGGTTCAAATAACTCAAATCACTCAAAACGACGTCGTTTTGAGTGTAAAACGACGTCGTTTTGATAGATTTGAACCATTTGAATCACAAAATTTTGAGTTACCAAATATTTTCCAATAGATAAATAGGATAGTTTAAGATTTTGAATATAATTGTGTATTTTTTGTCCTGTTGATCAACTTTTTTAATGGTTTATTGCTAGTTCATTTAGTTGGCTTTACATTATGGTGCAATGCTAAGGAAATACATACACCATCAGAGTGTTGCAAGGTGAGCCAAATGAACAATGTTGCTCCTTTTTATGTTGTTTACAAAGAGCCAAATATTCAAAATAAATAAAAAGCAAACATTAGTGAGTCATGAATATACTTCATTGTTGTGATTGGTTACTGGTTGGAATTGAAAAAAAAATTCTTGTATGAGGGATGAAATTATATGTTTTTCTCATGAGGAGATAATCATGCATAATGTTCTTACAACTTTGTTCTTCCCATTTCAGTAGAAATGATGCATCTTAATATCAAAACTTTATGTTTCCTATATCCAATTTTCTTAATATCTAAGCTGATATACTTTAGATGTGTTCATATTTTTAACTCTTTGTGTGAACTATATACACATGCATATGTAGATTTAGTACTTTATTGTCTTTATTGGTGGTATATATTTCAATTACTGGCAGTCATGCTTATGCTTGTCTGCTATATTTAGTACAGTCTACTAATTAACTTAATTAAAAATAACAATGTCTATGTAAAAAGTTAATAACTTATTGTTTATATGCTTCTAGCGGTCTTTGAATTAATTTGTATTTTCATTTTGTAGGTCAGAAATTGCTTGGAGAGATGCAAAATATGGTCAAAGAATTCAAGAACTTTGTACTTCAAATTTTTTCATTTTTTAACATATGTAATCACAGTTAAAATTTTTTATTAATTCCTTTGTATATACTTTTGAACATTCAATTTTTATTTATGAAATATATGACGTTATTCCATGAAATATGTGATTGTGATTCAAAGGATAGTATATAGTGTGTATTACATTATTCAAATGCGCATACAAAAATAATATTGATTATGCTTCAAATATGTACCATTTTTTTATTACACACATTAACAGTGATGAGAAATGCATATAACGTGTGTCATTAGTGTTGGCTTTTTTGGCTTTCGAATGTTATTATTGTAATTGCGAGCGTGCCAGTAAGGATCAATCAGTCCTTACAAAAAATTAATTGTCAACCAATTATCAGACGATTGTATTTTAGTTCTTTCAGCCTCAATGAAGAGGACTTTTATTGGTGGTTTGATTTAGGAGAATTAAGCAAAATAACAATTAATGAAGAACAGTTGAAGTATTTCATTAAAATGAAAAACTTACAATGATCCAAACTTAGCCTCGTAGAGGTTTACAGTAACAATCTACTTGAAACTATTCCTATGAACGAAGTGCAGTGCAGGAATTTAAAGTACAGGAAATGTAAAACTGGAAAGGAAAATAAGTATTATAAGACTGGTTTTTTGGATCTAAGTCCGGGGGTCATTTTGTGAGCCTTCTCCGTTATTTATACTTCTCGAGGATGACCATCGAACTGCATTTCTAACCGTCGAACTGCTCAACCATGATCGTTGATCATGTTGCCTTGTAATCAGCTCCACTATGCTATCACTTGCAGTTAGGCTTCCCTCTTAAATTTGAATTTAAATATGAGTAACCGTTGAAGCCACGTCACCTTGCATCTCTTTGTTGATCCACTACTACTCAGATCTCGTAATAACCAATACTAACTGTCACGTGTACGATCAGGATCGAAGACTTGAATGGTCTTCCTGCATTACCCTTATTCTGCCACTCGTCGAATTGTAATTGGCTTGTACAAAATATGTAGCCAACGTTACCCCCCGCACTAATATACCCAATACTTGGTGATATTAGTGGATCTAGGTCTTTTATCCACATCTTAGAACGTGCATGGGCTTTGCATTCTTCCAGAAATGCAACTGTCGTTCATCATCTGCATTAAACTCTCCTTCAATCTTTTGAATACCCCCACCACCTTAGTATTTGAACAGACTGATATATATTTTTTTATGGCCGAATCGATTTTCGCCTCCATTGATCGAGCACATGAAGAGTCATCTGATGATGTTATTTCTCCTCGAAAGAACCTCCATGTATTAATTAGCCACCTTTACCCACCTTTCTATATTCAGGTCATGGATGCCTTTGCAAATTATCAACCCTTGGACTACGAACACATTGCCCTTAATCCTTTGATTCAGAAACTTACAAATATGGACATGGGAAGTTCTTCTTCTGACTCACCCTTGGACTACAAATGAACTGCTCTCAATCCTTTGATTCAGAAAGTCGCAAATATGGACATGGGAAGTTCTTCTTCACAACCCTCTGCATGGGATGTGGCTTCTTCTTCCTCCAGGGCTTCTGACTGGGCAAGCTGGTCGAAACCTGAGGCCTATGATTTGAGGGAGCGAATTAACCATCATTTCGTCGAATTCACTAATCCTTTAGAGTTTTCTTCCTATGCGCGAAGCTCGGTGGTTTATCCTTACATGCCCATCGACCGACGACGCAGTTTGGAGGAGAATCTGCTTGTAGCATGGCACACATCCTCCATACCTACAAAGATAGTGCACGCCGTCCGACGCCCAAAAGAGGCACAAGGGTACGATCCATCGTTCTTAGCTCAGAAGGCAAAGCTTTGCTCTTCTGACTGGCTCGATTATATTAATGCCCTTGTTCCTTCTGCATCCTTACTAGACAGAGAGATTGAGGCTTGCCCTCTCTAAGGATAAGGTCTTTTCTCCTTACAAGCCTCCACCTTCCCCTACTCCAGCTGAGCGGAAGCAAGCCCAATTTCTGCTTGCGGCCTTCTCTCATTTACCTTTCAATGTTCTTGAGGACGATGTTCCTCTCAAGAACCTTCGATGGGCTTGTGATATTCTGACTCGGGGTCACGTCCTCAACCTCCTCGCCCAAGCAGAACTTCATATGTTTTTGGACCAACTTCCGCTGCTTCTTCACTGGCATCGAACTTCTATGGCCACCACTCAATCTTTGGACCAACTTTCCGCCCTTCGAATTCATACCCAGTATGAAGCAGAGAACTTCATTGAAGAATTCAATAACTTCAAAAATAAAGACTCTGTGTACTGGGATGACTTGGATATAGACGAGTTGGAACAAGAATTGAGAGAAACAGCATTCAAAATAAAGGCTGAAGAGCTCTTTTATGAAGTGAGAGCACATCAACTTATGCAGCCAATTCTAGAAGAAATAGAGGATAGAATAAAGAAAGAACAAAAATTCATTGATCATAGTTGGACCAAATTTCATGATCTTGTTATTTATTCTATTCCTTACTTTTATGAACTTGAATTTGTACCCAAAAAGGGCCATTTGATGTAATTTTTTTTGCTTTAATACAACTAAGACTTTTTTACTTGTTTGGCATTGTTTGGTCTTCTCTCCGTTTGTCTTTAAAAGCAAATTTAGGGCTTCGAACTGCACAATCTTATCCTTCAAATATGGATTTAATTGTTTTAAATGAAACACTAACAAAACGAACGTGAACTTTTCCAATTTATGGAATGCAATTGATAGTTTTTGCTGATTTTTCATTCATAATCCGTGCTTCGAATCTAACAATCTTACCCCTTAAAATTTGTTTCAATTATAACCAATATGTGGTCATGATTTAGTATGATCAATCAGTTTTAAATTGACCATTTTGCTTTGAACAACAGTTCATACTTTCAAAAATATGAAAGCTCCTTTTGAGAGGTGCACTGCTTTAGTCTAAAAAGACAATCTTTTCTATATATATATATATATAAACCAGCTATTGGTCTTGATGTTTCGAACACCAATTCCCATCCTTAAGAGATCTCAAGTTTTGCTTCAAAGGATATTACTTTCATTGAGAAACCTAAAACAGGTCTTTAATCCCTTTGAAATAAACAAATACTTGAGTATTCTTACATCCATAAGCATGAAATGTACTTCGAAGCCAGCGTCTCAGTTTCAAAGCCGTTTATTATTTGACTTTTGGCGCCAAAATCTGGTTTCGAAGCCAAATACTATACTTCGAAGCTGGCCTCAACATCGGGGTGTGTTTTTTCCCTCCAAAAGTATCAATATTGAAGGAAGCTCTTCGTATCTGTACTTTTAATACTTAACGAATTACACAATACACTTTTTAGACACAAAGGTTTTGTTAAAACCCTTTTATTTCTTGTTTTGAAATCACTCGTTCGTCTAACACACAAACCCTTTATCTCTACTGACTCTCTACTCCCTTTCCCAACTTCATCCTCTAAGAAAGCTTTTAATCAATGGCTTCTTCTTCATTGAAAGTACCAGTTGTAAAGTGCGCGAGCCCGTCTGTAACCCTAAAAAGGATCATTGAGGTAGAATGTGAAAAGTACAAAGCCGGTGAGAAAAGCGCCATCGATGGATGCATCTTCATCCCTCGACGTCATGAGCAACATGACTATGTGCTTGGGCCCATCTTCAAAGAGATTCTTACTGAGCTTCCAACGTTATACCCACGTCTAGAAGACCACAGTCTTCTTTACGAAGGTGGTCTTGACTAGGGTACCTGGAGGATGAACCGTCCCCACCGATGCTGGCCCACGGTGAGACCGGAGTGGCAAGAATGGTACGATCGGGTTGTCCCTATTAGGACTTTGGACCTTCAAGAGCTCTGCCTTCTCGATGCCCTTCGACTATCCAGGTTTACCATCTCAGAGGACCCTTTCCTAATTCCTGCTGCCATTTGCTTCTAGAATTCTGTTTTTAATTTTTCTCAATTCATATATGGGATGATGGCCCCTACTGTTCTTGATATTTTCCATCTACTAGGATTGTCTCCCATTGGTACCCCCATTGGACCAGATTATCTTGACTCACCAATCCCCTTTTCCCTCCCCTCCCTTAACTCATCCTACAGTGACTTTGTCAAGGCCGAGAATAGAAGGGAGGGCCCTATAACTAATAGGAAATTATTTTCTTTCATATTATATTGGCTTTGCAAATTTCTTTTTTGCACTTCTTCTCAAAGAATTATGCCTGAATTTGCCCCTCTTGCCAAAGCTCTTGTCCTACAGAAAAAGGTGGCCTTAGCCCCATATGTTCTAGGTCATGTATATAGAGATTGTTCTCTTTTCTGTGAGAAACCCTTAGATACCAATCAAGGAGGTCCATTTTGGATACTTTAGCTTTGCTTTTTGCTTATTTTGCTGAGCTACAGTCTAAATGCCTTAAATTTTTTGGGCCAAACCCTCCTACTCATGGCATGAGGCTAGCCAATGCTTCACTTTATCCTTCTACCTTTGCTTTTTACTTCTCTTTCTTTCACCAACTTCCAGCTTCCCTTCCTTCTTACAGCTTTCGTCCCTTCGAGCCCATTACTATTGGCCCATCTTGGTTGAAGAATTTTCTAAGTGATAGGCTCTGTGCTTCACCTCCTCATAAAGATATATGGGCTTCTATTCTGATCCCCAGAGAGCTATTTGTTGGGACTATAAACCCCAGAGCCTACAAATGCATTGCTGAGCCTTATTGTCCTACTCAATTTGCTAGACAATTTGGCTTCTCACAAGGGGTCCCAATACCTCTCTGCAGTAACACCAATCTGAGTCTTACTAGCAGGGATTTAAAGATTCGAAGGTCCAGACTAGAAGAGGCAACTTCTAAGTTTATACCGGACTTGATCGATTTTGAATACATCCCTTTCATCCCTCAAGGTAACCCATTGAAGAGGTACCAAAACTGGTGGGTGACCAACATGGAAGTATACTTGGCCATTGCTCCTCAAGACTTATTAATGGTGCTAGATGTGCCCCAATCCAAACCCAAAGGAGCTAGAGTTGCTACTTCTTCCACTACTCTTACCACTTCAGTTCCTATGCCTGCCACCACACAGTCTACTCTTGCTGCTTCCACTCCTCCTAGAGTTACTCAGGCTGCTTCTAAGAAAGGTAGATACCCTTGTTTCTTCTCCTTTTGTCTTTTTTTATAATGCTTCTTAGCCTTATCCTTTGTTCTTCTTTTGTGAAGGTGGTGCGGGTGTTTCACAAGGAGATTCTCCTCAGAAGACCCAAGCTTTACATCTCCTCAGGAGCAAACAGCAAAAGAAGAATAGGAAACCCTTGCCTGATCCTGTCAAGGAAGCACCTGAAATTCAATTGGCAGAAGAAGAAGAAGAAGAAGAAGAAGCTCAAGAGCAAGAGACACTCTTACAAAGAAGAAAGAGAGTAACTGTCTCTTCTTCTAATTTGGCTCAAGATCCTACTCATGAGACAACTGCCAGAGTAGTAGTAGAGGAACTCACTTTTGAGGAATCTGAATCCCATATTGAAGAAAGAGAAATTGAGAAGGAACAGGCAGCACCAATATAGAGAAAAAAGAGAAGGAAGATGACTGTCTCCTCTTTTGATTTGGTCGAAGACCTTATTCATGAGGCAGCTGCCAAGGCAGTGGAGCAGGAACATTCTAAGGCCATAATTGTTTTTGAAAGAGTTGAGAAGACACGGCAGCAACAATTCTTAAGAGATGAAGCTGCTGCTGATGCAATCCAAAAGGAAACTACAAAAAGGCAATATATTGTTGAGCACTATTCCCTTCGTAGCTCTCCTATTGTTGTCATCACTTCTGAAACAAGTAATTTCTTTCAAACCTCTACTGTTTTTCCCTTGTCAGATTTTAGATACTGAGGCTTGACATTACTTTGTACTTATTCTTTTGCAGCAACAACTACTGAGCCTATTCTTCCAATAAGGACTACCTCAGTTTCAGTTGAAGTGGAACAAACTCAAGGTGTGGTGAACATTCAAATAATTCTTCCACTTCCAGGCCTTATATTTTCTATACTCTTCCTAAGGCCAAGTATTCCTGCATCACTTTCTTTTGGCTTAACATCATATCTTCCTTACTTATCTTTTGACCTATCTCAATTTAATTCTCTTTCGAGCCTTGCTTTTCCTTCTCCTCCTAAGGAAGCTCCAGCTATTACCTTCTCTTAGATGGTAGTTGATTCTCCTAAAGAGGGTGCTAGCAGCTCTCCAACTTGTAGTTTATTACTTTTGCCTGGTTCCAACCCTTCTTCCCTTGATTTATTGGTGGCTAGAACCATAGAGACTGCTGAAGATGCTCCACTCATTTCTCCTATCTCTATGCAGTCCTTTGTGCCTTCCATCAAAGCCCTTTCTGCCCCCTTCATGTCCACAGATGAGGTAGACATTTTTGAAGCAAGACTAGCTAGTCTCTTCGACCAGCCTTCTACCTCTCCAATGGCTAGTGATGAGACTGAGCCATTAGTTTTGGCTGATTCTTTACTAGAAATTTTTTAGAGCTCTTCCTCCAGTAGTAAGCCTTCTTTACCTCTGATAGACTTGGACAACTGCTTGGAGCTATTAACATTCTTTTCGAGGATTCCCTTCGAGGCCTTAGAAAGACCTATAATAAGAAATGGCTTTCTTCAGTGCTGCAAGATTGTTGAGCAATCTGGCATGATTGTCCCAAGTCATTTATCTCAAGCAGCAGCCACTATTGACTTCTATATCAACATTTGCCATGCTGCCAAGGCTGCAGAGGAGAAATTGGTTGAAGATCAGAGCTTCGTTTCCACAGTGTATACTGAGGTATCAGAATTAAAGGAACAACATTCTTCTGTCTCCCACTTTCGAACTCAACTACTAGAGAGGAAAGCTCAACTTGAGGAGAAGCTATCTGCAGTGAACCTGGCCTTAATCCGAACTGACACCAAACTGCAGATCACCAACCAAGGATTGGCTGACCGAAGCAGGAAATGACCACAGCCATCCAGTTGTTCTCATCATTTAAGAATAGAACATCCATTGTAAAAGAACAACTGAGACACTGTAATGATTTCTAGGCCAATTTATGGCAGAATGTATTCAACTCTTTATGAAGAACAAATTCTTATTTATTATTTGAGTATTCTCGTGTTCATGTACTTAATGTTTATTTTATTCCTTGTGTTTCCCAAATGGTTGGAAAATATGGCTTCAAATATCTGTCATTAATCTTTTTGGGATGTATGCATCCATTCAAATTTCTCAAATGGTATGCTCCAAAAGGCAGGACTCCATGAATTTGATATGGTCCTTCCCAATTAGGTGACCATTTGCCAAACTTATGGGTTTTAATCCCTATTTGGAGTATTGTCTTCCATACCAAATCACCTTCATCAAAGCCAATGTACTTGACTTTTTTATTATAGTTTTTGTCTGCTTTCTTCTTTTGCAAAAGAATGCTATTTAATGCTAGAATTCTAGCTTCATCTATGCTTTCTAATTCCAAGCACATACTCTGATGGTATTGCTCAGGATCTAACTGGTCTTGGCATCTTACCCTTAATGACTTAACATTAATTTCCACAGGTAACACTGCATCATGCCTATATACTAAGGCATAAGGAGTGACTCTTGTGCTTGACCTTGAGGAAGTTCTATAAGCCCACAATACATCCAACAATAAGTTATGCCAATTCCTAGGATTGTCTTCCACAACCTTTTGTATTCCTTTTTCAAGGATTTATTGGATGATTCAGCTTGACCATTGGGTTGTGCATAATAGGGGGTGAAATTAACAAGGCTAATTTCAAATTCTGCCACAAAGGACTTCACCATTTTTCCATCGAATACCGTCCCATTATCAACAGTTATAGTCTGTGGGCTACCAAATCTATGGATTAAATCCTTAATGAATCCAATAACCTCAGTTTGGTCTACAGTTTTGTATGGCTTAGCATCGACCCACTTAGTGAAGTAATCAGTGGCCACCAAAATGAAACAATGATGCTTCGAAGAAGGTGGGTATATTTTCTCCATCATGTCCATGGCCCATCCTCTAAATGGCCAAGGCTTCACTACTGCATGCAAGTCAGTTATGGGCACATGCCTTATTGTATCATGCTTTTGACATGCCTGACAACCTCTTGCATATTCTATGCAGTCTTTAAGGATAGTTGGCCAATAGTAGGAATGCCTTCGAAGCAACCATCTCATCTTCACACCAGGCTGATGAGCACCACAGATGCCTTCATGAACCTCAGCCATAGCTGTTAATGCTTTTTTTGGGCCTAAACATTCCAACAATAGACCATCTCCCCCCCTTTGTAGAGAGCATTACCATATGTAATGTATTGCACGGATTGCAATTTAATTTTTCTACTGGCCTTCGAAGATGGGCCAGCCAGATACTGCATTATTGGATGCCTCCAATCTTATTCTTGTAAGTCATTATGATTGACTTCCAGGACCATATTCCTTTTATTTAAGGGTGGTATTAATTTCTGATATATTGTTTGGCTTATGTCCCTTTGAGCATTATCCTTTCTCTTGAAATTCGAAACTTTCTGAGCCACATCATTAGCTCTATTATTCAAGAATCTTGGAACATGAGTTACATTTGCTATTTGAAATTGAGAAAGCAGATGTAATGCAACAACATAGTATGGCAACATGCTTATACTTTGACATTTGAAAATTCCTTTTACTTGGTTAACCACCAATTGAGAATCTCCAAATATGTCAACTGCATGAACTTGTAATCCAATAAAAATTTTCAGTCCCACTATTAAGGCTTCATACTCAGCTTGATTATTAGAACAAGTAATTTCATCCACTCTAAAACCATGTGTGGTTTCTACTCCTTGTGGTGACTTAATCACTATACCAATTCTAGTTAGGCCATTGGCTTTTGATCCATCGAACCACATTTGCCATGGCTCAACACTAGCCATACCAAGTTCCATTATCTCTTGGCTTTCTGTTTGAGATGGATGGTCTGCCAAAAAATTAGCTAAGACTTGTCCTTTTACAGCCTTTTGGGAAACATATTCTAAATGAAATTCTGATAAGGCTAGTATCCATTTGCCAAGTTTTCCCCTCAACATAGGTCTAGATAACATATACTTAACTAAATCTGTGGTTGGAATTACCAAGACAGTTGTAGGTAAAAGACAGTATCTTAATTTCATTGCAGCAAAATACAATGCAAGGCACAACTTTTCTACAGCTGAGTATTTACATTCACAAGAATTTAAAAACCTACTAAGGTAATAAACAGCTTGCTCCTTGCCTTCTTCATGGTCTTGGGCTAAGAAAGCTCCCAATGAATCCTCTGCTGCAGCTATGTATAACTTCAAGGGCTTCTCATCCTTTGGTGGCATTAGCACTAGAGAGTTGGCCAAGTAGGCTTTGATTCCTTCAAAAGCAATTTGATGCTCTGCTGTCCACACAAATTCCTCTTCATCTCTTAACCTTAACAAGGAAGAAAATACTTTAGTTTTCCCTGCAGTGTTAGAAATGAATCTTCGAAGAAAATTAACTTGTCCAAGGAACTTTTGTAATTCCTTCTTACTTGATGGAGGTTTGGCTTCAATGATGGCTTTGGCTTTATTCTGGTTAATCTATATTCCTTTCTTGTGTACTACATAGTCCAAGAAATTTCCAGATGATACGCCAAAAGCACACTTAAGAGGATTGAGTTTCAACTTGAACTTTCTCATTCTTTCGAAAGCTGCTTCTAAGTGAAATAGATGCTCCTCCATGGATTGGGATTTAACTACAATATCATCAATATAACACTCTAAATGCCCTCCAATGAGGTCATGAAAGATAGTGTTCATAGCCCTCTGATATGTAGCCCCAGCATTCTTCAGACCAAATGGCATTTTAACCCATTTGAAGGTGCCAATATTCCCAGGACATTTGAATGCTGTTTTGTGAACATCCTCCTCTGCAATGCAGATTTGGTTATAACCAGAGTGCCCATCCATCATTGATAAAATTTGATGCCCTGCTGAACTGTCTACCAACAAATCTACTATAAGCATAGGATACTCATCTTTTGGAGTTGCTAGATTTAAGTTTCTGAAATCAATGCATACCCTCATTTTACCATTCTTCTTAACTACAGGCACAATACTAGATAGCCATTCAACATACCTGGCTGTCCTAATAAAGCCTGCCTTGAGTAGTCTAAGAATTTCCTCCTTAACTTTCTGAATCACTTCTGGACTCATTCTTCTTGGTATTTTCTTGTATGGCTTGAAATTAGGCTTCATAGGGAGCCTATATTCTACTAATGACCTATTCAACCTTGGTAGTTCATTATAAGACCATGCAAAACAATCTTTATATCTCCTCAGAATAACCAATAATTGGTTCCTGTCAAGAGCATTCAACCAAGCACTTATATAAATGGGTTGTTGTACAGAACTTTCCCCTAAATTTATTTCTTCTAAGGGGTCTTGTATCTGAGAACTTACTGAAGCTCCTTCTTTGATTCCTTCCAGCTTCGAAGTAATCTCCTTGTTGTGTTCGGCTCCCAGATTCTTTGATTCAACATCTTTACCTTCCTCCTCATAGACAAAGTCTGTCTACAAGGCTTCTTCTTTCTGTATTTCCTGGACTTTTGTTTCAATGTCCAATGCACAGTATTTATCAAGGGCCAAAACTCTGGCCTATTGCTACACCTGCTTGTAGCCAATTATCATGGCTTCTTTTTCTTACTCTTGCACTTTCTGGACTATTGATTTTACATCCAATATTGAGAACTTAATTAAAGCCAAAGACTTGGCTTCTTGTGCTTCTTATCTTTGCCTACAACCAGGCATCATTGTCATCCTTAACGACAACTTCTTCATCAACACTCTCCTGGACTAAGTGCTTCAGGTGTGTTACCTCCTCATCAGACGTCACTTCGGCTGAGCCATCAGGTTTCCTCAGTATACTGAGTGGTGTCACTCCCTCAATATACAACTTGGCCTCTGCGAAGTCTGCGCAGGCTATGAAAGGTTGAGGATCTACATCAATTTTCTCTATCTCTCCATTACCCGAGGCCATCATTATTTTCTGATGCAAAGAGGAAGGCAGACATTTGTTAGTGTGGATTTAATCTCTGCCAAGTAAAACATTGTACTTAGTATTACTGTCGATCACGAGGAATGCCGTCATGTAGTCCCTGGTTCCCACACTGAGGTTGATGGGCAGAATTCCCTGAGCCATATGTCTGTCTCCAGCGAAACCAGCAATGGTTGTGCTGGTTGGGATTAGCCTGGGATTCTTTTTCCCTAGTTTCTTCAAAGAAGATTTCGGTAGTAAGTTCACCGCTGCCCCATTATCCACCAAGACTCAGTTCAATTGTATCCCATCAAAAAAGGCCTTGATATACAAAGGCTTGACATGCTGTGTCATAGAATTCGAGGGATACTCAAAAGGATATGAGAGGTTAATGCTCACATCTTCTTCACTCTCATATGCAGTTTCCATTGGGGTAGCCATTCCGGATTCATCTTATACCATACTCACTTGTGAGTCTTCACTAGAGACTGGAATTGGGTCAATTTCTTGCCCCTCTTGGTTCTCATCTCCAGCTTGGAATTCATGCAGTAGTATGTGTACCATATTCACTGACACTGAGCCAAATTGGATGGCTGGTTGTGTATGTTTCTCCTCTTCGCCACCTTGTTCAATTACTCCAGAAGCATCCTCGATGCTGTTTTCTGGCACTTCAACCTTTGAATGGTCTATCACGACCGGCTTTCAACCAAAAATGTTTGTTCAGCCATGAAGGCTTCGAACATTTCTTCCTCAACCATTTCTTTCTTTTGGCCTAAGCTAACTTCTTTTTCTGTCTTGCTATCACTCTACATCAATGCCTTTTTCAATCCTGTTAAACTAGACCTCTCTGTGGCTTTTAGTTCAGAATGAACTTTGGCTAACTATTCTCTGCCACAAACCGTTTTGCCTTGTAGAGTTGGTTTTGGAGTATGGTCTGACTTTGGATTCTTCTTTGCTTCTGTCTGGACCAATGAAGAACTCTCTCCAGTTTCTTTCAAGTCCTTCTGGTACTGAGTGTACCTGTGCTGAATCTTTCTCCTTTGTGATCTAGAAATCAAGGGGACCATATCCGGTTCCTTTGTTTTTGGGTGTTTAAGCAATACCCAATTGTTTAGAGCCACCAAATGAGGTTTGACCATCCTACCTTGGTTTCCAATAGCATCTCTCTGGGTAGACACTTCCCTAGGTTTGTTCTGCATCACAAACCAGTCTAGAACTCCAGGTACCCACGAACCTACTGATCCAGCTGTTGAACTGCTTCTTTTCTCCTTCGACGCCATGTTCGAAGCTGGCTGTGAAGGCCACTGCTTGGCCCTGGCTTCATGTTTTGGGCCTAACTCAGACCTTTGATGAAGGTAGCCACTTTCTGTCCTGCGCGATACTGGTCTAGGAGGCCAATCTCTAGCTCTGGTCCCACAAACTGAGCCCCTCTCTAACCTCCTTTCAGAATAACTGTTCTTCACTCTGTAATAGTTAATATAAAGGCCTCTTGCCTTTAGAATGCATTCTATCAGCTGTTGGCTCAACCATCAATGGTTGCTGCCTAACACTAGTTGGGTATGGCCTTTTGTTGTGAGCACTGGTTGGTTTAGGACATCTCTTCACATCCCTGTAGTACTGTTTCCCATCAATTGGGAGCCTTTTCAACCATTTGTAGCTCAGTTTGCACCTGGGACACATCCTTTGCATTACAGCTGCCTCTAAAGAATTGTCATACAGTGCTTCTTCATCAGAGTCTTCCCTCTGGTGTAAGAAACCTTGTCCAATAGCTGGTAGATTTCCAATGTCCTTCTTGATAGTTGTCTGGTTGGCAACATGCATCTGCACATTGACTTCTCCCAATTCTTTCAAGGAAAAACTTCGAAAGTTTGGCATTATGACATTGGCTACCACCTCTCCAATTTCTAGAAATGGATTACTGTCGATCCCTATGGCCTTTTCTGCTTTGGCTGGGAATTTCAAACTTCCTTTCCGAATTTGTTCTTGGATCCTGTCTCGAAAAACAATACAGTTTTTAGTTGAATGAGACCAAGAATTATGCCACTTACAATATACTTTTCCTTTAAGTTCATCTGGAGATGGAATTTTAACTCCTTTTGGTAACTTAAGGAAGTTGGCCGCAAGCAAATGATCAAAAATGTCATCTGCCTTAGTTAAATCGAAAGAGTATTTCCTGTGAAAGTCTTTCTTTTTAAACTGCTGGTTAATTGTTGTATCCTTATGAATTAATGTTTCACAGATCACAGGTTCTTTCCCCACAATCTCTGTTGCATCAATCTCATAATTGGGATCTCTATAATATGTCTTGTACGACGCATTATTTCGATCTTGTTCCTCCTCTAGTAATGCTTCGTACCTAGACACCTTATAAGTTAGTTCCACTAAGTCTCTGAACTCAGTTGAGTTAAACTTATTTCGAAGCCTAAACTCTAAACCATTTTGAGCCAATCTCACGAATTATGGCTCTAGTAGGATGACTCTACATTTGTTTCGAGGCCTTTTAAATCTGGCAATAAACTGGGTAGCCTTCTCATCAGGCCTTTGACTCAATCTTGCCAAGTCTACCATGGAAACCCCTGGCTCCGATTAGAAGAATTGGGCATGAAATGCCTCTTCCATTTGTTGCCAAGTTTGGATAGAGCCAGGTGTAAGGTTAATATACCATACAAATGCTCCCTCAGTCAAGGAATTTGGGAATAACCTTAACTTCATATAGTCATTATTAGTAAATTCACCGCATTGAGTAGCAAACCTAGCAATATGCTCCACTGTTGATTGGTTTCCATTCCCATAAAAAAGGGCAAACTCTGGTATCCTGAAACCTCTTGGGTATTCATGTACCCTATCTACCTATTCTGGGTATGGTTTCCTGTATACAAGAGTCTAGACCTCGTTAGCCATCAGTCCACACATTCTCTAACAATATCAGCAATTTGGTCCCTAGGGACCATATTTTGTGCCTGCTGAACCACTATTGGAGGGACAAACACAGAATTTGGTGGACAACCTTGTGCCTGTGGTCCTCTTAGTCCATAAGGTGGTATATTCGGGACTGGTTGTCCCTGTGGTACAGGTTGCTGTTAGCGGTGTTGTGTCCTTTCCATTCGTAGGAAAACCTTCCAACCCCCCAGGTATAAATTCGAATAAGGGATTAGTGAACCCCCTCGTGCCAGGTATGGCTTCGAACATAGGATTTTGAATCATTCTTATACCATTTTCTTGTACTGGGCCAAATCCACCAATTTGCATGGCTTCACTATTAAGTACTGAGGCATTTTGACCTGCCATAGGCCTCGAAATAGGTTCGTACCAAGACTGAGGTGATGGTCTTTCATAGGTCTGATTACTAGTTTGACCATTAGAATGTCCATTAACTTGCATAGGCTGTTTATCTCTAGCCAATCTTTGTTAAGGGGCAGTTAAAACTTCCTCCATGTGTCTTGCGTTTGTTGGTTGGTAGTTATTCATTCGATCCAAAAAGGATGTTGCCCACCTTTCCATTGTGTTCATTAACTACTGTCCCATGGCATCTACTAGGCCACTCCATGGATTTATTGGCTGAGTAGATGGAACAGTGGATGGTCCGATTCCTTGGTCTCGTCCAATATTATGAACATGTGGTACTTGTTCTGAAGTGCTGGTCTGTTCGACCATAGGTTCTGATAAAATAGGAGTTCCCACAGGATGCTTTATCACATTATCCTCTGGATTAGGTATCTCTTCCTCTCCTTCCACGCCTTCTTCCAAGCGTTCAATTTCTCCTTATCTCCTACATCTAGCCATTTCAATTAGTCCCACCGGGCGTGCCAAAAATATATATTGGCTTTTTTGGCTTTTGAAGGTTATTATTGTAATTGCGAGCGTACCAGCAAGGATCAATCAGTCCGTACAGAAAATTAATTGCCAACCAATTATCAGACGATTGTGTTTTAGTTCTTTCAGCCTCAATGAAGAGGACTTTTACTGGTGGCTTGATTTAGGAGAATTAAGCAAAATAACAATTAAATGAAGAACAGTTGAAGTATTTCATTAAAATGAAAAACTTACAATGATCCAAACTTAGCCTCGTAGAGATTTACAGTAACAATCTACTTGAAACTACTCCTATGAACGAAGTGCAGTGCAGGAATTTAAAGTACTGGAAATGTAAAACTGGAAAGGAAAATAATTATAATAAGACTGGTCTTTTAGATCTGAGTCCGGGGGTCATTTTGTGAGCCTTTTCTGCTATTTATACTTCTCAAGGATGACCATCGAACTGCATTTCTAACCGTCGAACTGCTCCTCCATGATCGTTGATCATGTTGCCTTGTAATCAACTCCATTATGCTATCACTTGCAGTTAGGCTTCCCTCTTAAATTTGAATTTAAATGTGAGTAACTGTTGAAGCCACATCACCTTGCATCTCTTTGTTGATCCACTACTACTCAGATCTCGTAATAACCAATACTAACTGTCACGTGTACGATCAGGATCGAAGACTTGAGTAGTCTTCCTGTATTACCCTTATTCTGCCACGCGTCGAATTGTAATTGTCTTGTACAAAATATGTAGCCAATAATTAGTCACAGATTTTATTAGATATTAATCACACTTAAAATCTGTTATTTAAATGTTTATTATCACAAGTTTTATTAGTTATTAATCACACTTAAAAGATGTGATCTAAATGTTATTAATCACACTTAAAAGATGTAATCTAAATATCTATTATCACACGCAAAACGTGTGTTGGAATGATTTTATAATAACACTTAAAACGAGTGATTAAAAATAATCATTTTTAATCACACTCTCCAATATTACACTTTGACAAAACTTAAAACATGTGATTAAATAATATACATCACACACAGAAAGTGTGATCTATTTAGGATTTTGTAGTAGTGAAATTTCTCGGTTCGAGAACTTAGGTACAAAAGGAGAAGGTCATTTACATAAAAGCACCCCCATTTTGCCCAATTCGAAAATTGGTCTCTACTCACTCTCTATTTTATGATTTTAGTGGTTAATTATTTTATAAAATCCATTTTTAAGCCTAAAACTTTTACTAAACCTAAAAACTATGTGATTTGAAGAAAATAAATATTATTTATTTTAGTTTAAAAGAATGAAGTCATATTTTTCATAAAATAAGAAATTTTCAATAAAAAGTGGATTTTTGATAATCTATGGTCTTAAACATAAATTAAAATAAATAATATTTATAAAATCATTCAAAACAAATAATTTTGCATATAGAGAGCACATAAATTTGTATAATTGAAGAACAATGCAAATAGTACACATATGCTACGGAGGAAGAGAGGAACTTATCCGGACACACACTTACACGTCTTACATGCATGCATAAAATAAACATGTCCTAATCATACAACTAAAACATACAAAATGCAATCTAAGCCCGGTTTGAAGCTATTACATGACGAATATGTACAAAACACAACTAACGAATAAAAAGAGAAAATATAAATTAACTAAATGATGTTTCAAACTGGGCCATGCATGCTCATTATATGATTAAAATAAACTTGAAAGCATGTTGTTTTGATGAAATAAAGAAAACATACAAGAGAAAGGCGGAAAAAAAGTTAATAAAACTTAGAGACTACTTGATGTTATGATGGATTAATGTCCTAGCATACTTGAATACTGAAAACAAGCAGAAAATAGGTACTGAGATACAGAAAGTAAAGAAATTAACCTGCTGGTTTACTTACACTGAAGAATATCTTGTTTGCAAGCCTCCCTCAAGCAAGGGTTCCGACTTTGGTTCAAGTTCTTCGAGTTCTCAAACGATTTTTGGTGTTTAGAGTTGCTTTAGGTGTGGAAATTTCAGAGTTAAAGAAACAAAGAGGAGAAGGGTGATGGTTTTGTTCTTAAATCCTCACAAAAGTTCTAAAAAACTTAACCCCTTCAAAGGAAAAGAGAGGGGGAGAGGGAGGGACTCCTTGTATAGGCAGAGGAGAAAGTTCTCGAGCCCCTCCTAAGGTTCCATCGCTTACTCCCTCCGCATTCTTCGAAAATGCACCAAGATTGAGTTGCCAAAAATAATTGTCACGCATGGATGTGCGCATGCACAATTAATGTGCGTACTCACAACTAATGTGCACACTCACATCTTTGCCTCGGTACATGTTTCATGTATGCATGCACAAGTACGGAGTCTTATGCCCTTAGCCTGCCTGCTGCTCAAGTGAACCCGAATTGCCTTTTGATTAATGTTTTTGATAAAATCAGTCATTGATTTTGAAAAATATGTTCGATCAAAGGACAACCAAACCTCTCTCTCTCTCTCTCTCTCTCTCTCTCTTTTTCAAGGTTAAAATTTTGATTTTTGGCTAAAAATAGGTCCAAGGGCAAAATGGTCATTTTAACAAAAAGTTTATTTTTGGCCAAAACAGGTTTATACAGCAATTCCAAACAACCTTAAATATTCCAAGGATGAAGCAATTACCATTTCATCATCAGGAGGCTTGCAAGCGCTCAAAATCTT
This sequence comes from Camellia sinensis, assembly GCF_055761805.1. Lineage (NCBI taxonomy): Eukaryota > Viridiplantae > Streptophyta > Magnoliopsida > Ericales > Theaceae > Camellia > Camellia sinensis. The sequence goes on from NC_138970.1 coordinate 155,829,992, forward strand.
AAGGTCAGTCAAAATGGGATGTCTACAGCAATCTCTAGGGAAAAGGGGTTGAAGTGAGGAGTGAAAGAGGACCTAACCACCACCAACGGTTAGTGGGAGCAGCGTATAAATAAAGAAGGTAACAGAGGTTAAGGTATACGTACAATTCAATATACTTCATAAACCTGTACTCTTATATTTTGCTCATTTGTCTATTGTTTTGCTAACTTGGGTATCGGAGAGTCCCAAACTACTTCTCAACCACTCCTTTGTCTTTTTGTGAATATAATTTTAGGTCTCAAGCAGTTTTGTTCTCATTGAGACACAGTCGCAACTAAGTGATTTAATTTTACCCACCACAATAAATACGTACTTTTGTGGGCATCTAGGACCATGCGAAGAACCTTGCAAAAAAAAAAAATATATATATATATATATCAATTAGTCATCACACACTATAACAACAAAATTTGATATCAGCATATGGGGAAAGCAATCTTCTTTCAGAGTTATTGATCAACAAAATATATCAATTAGCAATCTTCTTCAAGACAAAATGAACAACTGGTTTGTTTGTTTTTTTTTTTAAAAAAAATTTATTTTAAAGGAAACTAGTTCAATAAAGAGTGGTATGACAAACGTTCTTGTTTTTGTTTTTGTTTTTGTTTTTGTTTTTGTTAACAACTAGATTGAGTAAAGAGAGGTATATGCATGACAAAAGTTTTTCCCAGTACAACTTTGCCAAACAACGTTAAAACATTATAAATGAACGAATACGATCACATAGGCCAGGTGCGACTCATATGGAAAATACACTTACTAATTCATAAGGACATTTTTAAAAATATTAAATAGAGAAATTTCATTTCGCTACTAAATTATTACTTAAAAATCAATTCAATTCCTGTACTTTTTCTATCAATTGTACACTTAACTTGTTTAATTTAGGATCAGTTTCACACCCGCTATTAGTTATCGTCCAAAATTAAATGAAATTTGATGATGTTATACTAAATTTCATTTGGAATTTCATTTTATCTCTTCAAATTATACCTTAAAAATTAGACGCTTGAATATATAAAAAATAAAAATAAAAAAAATAATAATAAATAGGGATAATTGTTAAAAAGTCCAACCTAAGGATGGGTATATGGCTTTAAGTTCAATAGATATTTTTTGTTGGTGAGAGATCCACCATTTATAAAATAATTTGGTGAGAAATCTTTTTGTTTGTTTTGAAGGACATTTTGTTTATAATTTTACACCTTAATTTATCTGTTGACTTTTGTTGATTATCTATTCAAATTTTTTTCCTATATGTTCAAAACTTTTCCTATCTGTTCAATTTTTTACCTTATCTACTCAATTTATTTCCTTATCTATTCAATTTGTGTGGGGTTCTCTCTCAATTTTTTCAAATTTTGTGGACGTCTTTTTTTCTTATATATTTGAAACAATACCTATTTAAATGTGTTTCATTTTTTTATTATATGTCCAAAAAAATTCTCCCTATCTATTCAATTTTTCCTCTATCTATTCAATTTTTTCCTTTATCCATCCGAAATCCCAAAAATTCTCCATATCTGCATATCAAGCCCTTATCTGTTCTAAACAGATCTATCATATCTGTCAATATTTTTTATTTTGCTGCAGTATGTTTCTTTATTTTCTTCATTATCAACAATAACAATAATAATAACAATAACAATCAATAACAGATAATCAAAAGAGAAAAAAATTGAACATTTCCATATGCATCTAAACCCAAACTCTCATCGTAAGAGAACACTACATTCCTACAAACCCTCGCGCGCGCGCACACACACACACACACACACTTTTCATCTGATCATCTGCACATACTTCATTAGATTTGAGGCCCTTGACAGCCTCCCTTGTTTGCTCTCTAAGCTTATCAAGCACTTTCGAAACACCTCCACAAGCATTGAACCTTACTGCTAGGCATAATAGAACTCTCATGTTCTTAATTTTACCATTTATACAGATAAATTGAAGCAAATGCACACCACTATCAACACATTGCTTTCTCACACTCTCTCATACACATACACACGTAGACATAGCAAAGACAGAGAGCTAGAGAGAGAGAATGCATTACAAGCTGCGACTTTACATCTAAAATCCTTACAAAGCCATTGACGAGATGGGGGAACTGATGTTCGATCTATAGACTGCGGCAGACAAGATGAAAGAGCTAGAGAAAGAGAGTGACAAAGAGATTGGCGGTAGAAATGGGTGATAATGGTGGCGTTTTCGGTCTATGCTCGACTGATCTCTACCGTGTTCGACAGCATTGGTTAGAGCTCTGTCATGCTGGACCGTCGCAACTAGACCTCTATCGTTCTCTCTCTTCCTATTGATTTAGGGTTTCCATATTTTAATATTTGCCTTCGCCAAACACCATCATCTTCGTCGTTAAGGAGGTTATGATCTTGTCATCAGGGTTTGTGATTAGATTAAATGTTTGTTGGGGATCCAGGATCCCGCTCAAGACTTTCCAGAAATCATACCAAGTAGAAAAATACACACACACACCCAAGAAGACACAGTATTTAACATGGTTCAGCCTCAATGCCTACGTCCACGGGAGAGTAACCAGTTATCACTATAACAATAGAGATTACAAAGAGATTTACACAATATAGGAGAAGAACACTCTCACTCAACTTCTACTAGGTTCTCCCTCTCACACAGAGGGACTCTATGTCTCACTCTCTCTACATTTCCTTAGTTGCTCATGCACTCTCACTCCCTCACCCTCTCCATTTATATACATAATAGTAGAAGAGAGAGTCTTCTATGTAAGCTGGCTGTCGGCCCTTGTCTTCTCCTTTCGGTGGTCATCCACCTTTGTGGCTTGTCAATTGACAATCGTCTTTCTTGACTTGCTGCTCTACTTCACGTGGAGAAGATAATCACCCCGTACATAGGGTGATATCTAACAAATCACCCCCATCAACCCCTGTGAGGTGATCTAGTGCACACACTGTTGCTAATCTTGTCACACCCAAAACCAGTTGTTCTGCATCTCCTCACTAAGACGTCTACATCTCCTGAAGTTAGAGATAATACACCAGAGATACAAGAGGATGAAGGAATCCTACATACTCAACTCAGCTCACACCACTCTCTAATTTGGAGAGAGCCTCTACTCCTGTCTCCAACATATCTCTTCCATGTTTCTTATCTCGGATGTCTTCACTTGCTATGCTTGAACTTGCGTAACCAAGATATCTGACACCCCCTGATTGGATGCCCTGCACCCCTTGTTTAAGATATCCTAGACTGACATACATCACCTCGCACGACCAGTCATTAGAGTAACAAAAAAGTTATCGTTTGTCCCATCAACGTCCTCGATTTTCTTTGCTTGGAGCTTTTCTTCTGAACTATCAGTCTTTGTCCTCTGCACTCCTAAACAACATTCTAGCATTTCCATATACACTCGTTGTTTGTGCCTTTGCAATCCATGATTTACTGTTCAATAGATTGATGGTTGACAATAACTCCATCTGTCAAAGCATCGTCAACTATGTAATTTCTTGTATAGTGCTCGCATCCATAGCTTCTGGTTTCCCTACGCTGAAGCTCGCCCGAGAGATCTGCATCAACTCTATCCTCCGTTACCATGGTACTAAAGAAACCACCATAGAGAAAAGAAACTTGCTACTCCTTGCCCCGCACTCTTACGTTTTACCCGTCTCAATTTCTCTATCTGGAAGTTCCTGTGAACTTCTAACAACCTGTTGCTACACATCCTAACTGCGTCTTTACTGCACTGTACATCTGCACTTAGCACGACACTCTTGTGTAGTGTGCTTTACCTCGTCTCAATTTCTCTATCTGGAAGTTCCCGTGAACTTTCAACAACCTGTTGCTGCACATCCTACCCACGCCTTCATTGCATTGTACATCTACACTTAGCACGACACTCTTGCGTACCCATCTGTGCTCTTGTACCTCTATGCTTGTGCTCAGTATGCTCCTCTATAACTTTTTTCATACTCGTCCACATCCTACCACTACCTACTCATATACAGTAGCTCCAACTACCATAGCATTTCCCTGAGCCTATACTGGTTACCAAACATCTATCATGTCGATGAGTGGATTTTTGATTGAATTAGATCTTCCAATTAACTCTGGAGATAATCATCTCTACAATCCACTGATCGCGCCTTGACCAATCCTGATCTCTCTCAATCCACTACTTGATTTCCTCTAGTCTCCAATGATCTACCTCGATCTGTATTGGTTGTCCAATATGGTAAGAATCTTCTTATTTTAACCTCTTTAGTGAATCCGTAGCATTCCACAATATCCAGCAACCTACTTCGACTATTAAAGATGACAAACTTGACAATCTTCAAAAAATTGTTCAAAATCTCACTATTCCGACCTCGCAGTTACATCTGGAACGGTCCGTTTAGTTAAGACCAAACTTTGCTGCACTTCCAGGGCCTCACTGAAAAACATCCCTGAAGACTGGGCCACACCACAATTTTCTAAAAATTCTGGGCCAAATTACAATTTTCAGAATTCCAAGAGAATATTCCATTATCAACAGAATATTCTATCCTCACAGAATATTCCGTCTACTACGTGTCATGCTTGACGTCACTACCGCGTCACGCTGATGTTACCTCTTGGGCCCCTCTTGGGTCGGATCTGCCCTGCCCACTTGGGATCCTAACGTCACCCAGGTCGGTCCCTCTTGGGTCGGGTCAGATCTGGTGACCCACCCGCCTATTGATGTCACTCTTGCATCAGCGATACATCATCCTCCATTTAAAAAGATTAATCCTCAAGACACAGCTAGGGGGTTTCAAACCTTTGACCACATATACACAACATAGCATCTTATCCATTATGCTAATACCACACTTTGTGTCATATTTTCCTCAACTAATATTTAAACATTGCGTCTTTGGTGAACAATGGCCATCTTCAACCTCTTGCTACACGTATGGCACGCATCCAAGAGTGGTCCTCACTCGCCATTTTCAGAGGGCGTGTGTGGTCCACCGCAGTCTCCGTCGAGACCTTCCTCTTGGTATACTCCAAACTCAATTTCGAGCAACTTGATTTCTACACCATTTCAGAAAAACACACCACCACCTCGCTCAGATACCACTTGTTCAGAATCCAAGATCCCATTCAAGGCCTTTCAAAAATCATATCAAGCAGAAAAATATAAACACACCCAAGAAGACACAATATTTAACGTGGTTCGGCCTCAATGCCTACGTCCATGGGAAAGTAACCAGCTATCGCTATATGTCACGACCCAAACCCGGCCCTATGGGTTTAGCACCGTAACCGGCCAGTAATCCGAGATTACCAAAGGCCTGCAGAACAGTAATACAGTAAGACAGAGTACAGGGCCTGGCGGAAGCCAATACAGTAAATAAATAGTGTCCATTGAGCTGTGACATTCTGTATGCAAAAGGACTTTTCACACATTTATACATAAACAGTGCAGAACAGTATACACAATATTTACAATCATTCAACTAGGGACTCAACCATACAGAACAGTACAGAAAACATCCCGTCTGTACAAAACAGCACGGTCTATACAAAACAGTAAAACAGTACAGAAGGGGGAAAAACAGACAAAACACCCCCAAGCCATAGCATGGCAATTCGGAACCTCGCAGTGAGGCACAAAGGCTGGCTTGACAAAACTGGAGTAACCCTGACGCCTCTAGCTGCGGTCTGGTGCCTGTACACCTACATATATATATGAGCAGTGAGCTAAAGCCCAGTGAATAACATAAAGCGTAAAGGGGTTAAGAATGAATGTCCTTACAGTATGAAAACAGTTCATTTCAATCAGTCATTCAGTTGTTTAGTACAGTAAACAGTCATATGTGGTACATCCATTAGCATAACAGTAACAGTAGGTCTTGAAAGACCGAACAGTAATGATGGCCATCAGTCAGTAAACAGTAGTGGTTCCACAAGGAAACCGACAGAGATCTCTGTAACAGTAACAGTAACAGTAAACCGTAGGTACTAAGGATGCCACAGTACAGTTCAGAAATAAAGGACATACATTCATTCAGTAAATAATACCAGTTCAGTAAACAGTTCAGTTCAGTATTCAAAAGATAATCAGTTGAACATATCTTTACACAATTGTTACTCACAGAGTTCTGGGCTACAGTATGCTAGAGCGTGTCTCCCCAGTTGCCAACCCTACACAGTTAACGGATTGAACACACTAAGCTACACAGTTGGGAAATCTCATAACTTAATCCCTAATTTGCCTTGGTGTGTTCTACATCGATATCCTCATTAAAATGTCTTAAACTAGGCCTAACAATGCCTAGAATGGGATGAGGATGCAAAGATGCGATCAGAAAACAGTTTCAGAATTTTCAGAAAAACAGAGTCCCGCTCGAGCGCAGGTTTCCCCGCTCGAGCGGTCATGCAACAAAGGTACACGCTCGAGCGTAAACTTACCCGCTCGAGCGTACTGTAAAAGTACTGGATGGGTGAAATCTCCGCTCGACGCACGCTCGAGCTTGAGACATGACTCCGCTCGAGCGCCCAATCCTCCGCTCGAGCGGACAGTAAAACAGTGCAGAGAGATGCTGGACGCTCGGATTCTACGCTCGAGCGGCATTTACCCCGCTCGAGCGGAAGTGCGAAATCTGGAAAACCCAGATTGCACCTCCAAGCTCAAAACCAAGTTCAAAAGCATCAAAACTCGACCTCTTGGGCTAAATTTCCAGAAAACACATGTAAACTCATAGTTAAACATGGTTCAAAACTCAATTTGAAAAATCAAAGCCCAAGGGTGTTTTATTCAAACCCAATTTCAAACCATTTTCCAAGAACAATCCTCAAACATGACATGCATGATCTTAAATCATTTTCAAAGCTTCAATGCTGTTTCAAAAGAGCTCAAACCTTCGAAAACAAGATGAACTCATGGAGTATGACCAAAAGATGGACATGCATGTGAGGCATTATGAACTACAACCTCAAAACTTCAATATATGTACATGCATGCAAAGATTGAGCTTCAATTCAACAACAATGAACCAAAACATGACTTAGTTCTACAAGGAAGCATGAATCATGCAAGAATCCACTCAAAACATGAATAAGAAGACAATGGAGCTACCTTTAGTCTTGTATTTCAAGAAGGGAGCTCAAATATGCAATCACTTCAACAATTCTTCAATTACCAAGCAATTTACCAGCAAAATCAACAAGAACAATTCTCTCTCTCTCTAACTCTCCTCTCTTGGTCGGCAAAAGCAAGAAATGAGCTGGGAAAAATGTTTGATTCAAGCATACCAAGGCCCTAACATGTTATAATAAGGGCCCACTAACAATGGCAAAACGGTAATTAAGTCCAACTCTTCAATTAGCTTATTTTAATCTAATTTAATCATACCTAAACAGTTTTCAGGTAAATATACCGTAAAATCACATTAATTATGAGGGTCACGGAACACCAGTCGATTTCTAATTCGGCCGCCGATAAGGCCTTCAATTAGCAATTTAAACATACAAACAGGAACAGATAGTCAAACAGTCAAACAGATAGAACACAATTTAACACACACATACTCAGTCAATTCGATTCCAGTTTTCAGTCAGTCAGTTCAGTACCTTAGGTAGTTCAATTATCAGTCAAAATCAGTCTCGGTTAACAGTAATTAGCGGTTAATCAGTCATTAATCGGTAAACAGTATGAGGGTTGTTACACTATAGCAGTGGAGATTACAAAGAGATTTACACAATGGAGGAGAAGAACACTCTCACTCAACTCCCACTGAGTTCCCCCTCTCACACAGAGGAAGGTCCCATCTCTTACACAGAGGGACTCTCTGTCACACTCTCTCTACATTGTCCTTGGTTGCTCGCACACTCTCACTCCATCACTCTCTCCATTTATACACATAATGGTATGAGAGAGAGTCTTCCATATGAGCTTGTTGTCAACCCTCTTCTTTTCCTTTCGGTGGCCGTCCACCTTTGCAGCTTATCGGTTGACAGCTATCTTCCTTGGCTTGCTGCTCTCTGCTTCACATGGAAAAGAGAATCACCCCTCACATGGGGTGATATCCAACATTGTTTTCATCAAAGAAATACGGTAAACCGAGAAGAGATGGAAGAGGTAGTGGTGATCTCTCTAAAAAGGTAAAACGGCGGCACGGAGGAAGACGATGACTCTGGCGTCGCAACAGTGATAGTGGCGCGAAGGAGGATGAGAGAGAATAGATGGAAGAGAGAGAGATATGAAGGATATGTTAGCCATTTTGTTTGAGCTTGTTTTTTTGAACAAAGTGTTGTAGCGTTTGTATTTTTGGACAAACAAAATTAAAATTTGAATTTTTGGATCAAGTACCCTAAAAATATATATTTAAATATCTAATTAATAATTTTTTTATCTCAAAAATAAAAATAATAAATTTTACAAAAACAATAATTGAAAAAATGTAAAACGCTCATTTAAAATTATCTCTTTAGGTTTCAAATTGCCGCGAGTTAATCTTAAAGAAATTAATTGAGTCCAAAATTTCTTAGTTACTCTATGTGTGTGTGCGTGCATGTGCAATTGTAGCTAACTTATTCCCTAGGATTGATCAACTAATAGAACATGGAAGTTGAGATGGTCGTCTAATGTGAAATAAACGCATTATTCAGTGTCGGTCATCGGACTGTGAGAAGATTTGAAACTAGATCTTAAAGTTTTAAGATGAAGGGTGGAAAAGGTAAGGCGATGATGACTAAATTGGTAAGGCAAACATCAGATCTTGGCTAAGAATCAAACCTAGAGAAGGATCACAAAGAGGAAGAAGAGAGAGATCAGAGAAGTGAGCAAACTATCACTGTCTCCCTCTCTTTTAAAGAAAATTTAGGTCGAAAAGTAAAAAAGTTTTAAGGTTGAGAAAGAGGCAAGCCTCCAAGATATGACTTTTTTAATCCATGCACACTCTGCATTTAGCAAATGTTAAAAAAGTTACTTTTGTTATTGAGAAAATTTAGGTTGGTTTTGAATTTAATTAATTTATTTATTTATTTTGTGTCTTTAGTGATTTTTTTTAATTTTTTGAATTTTTTTAAAAAACTTTTTTAGCTCCCTCCAAAATAGAAAGACCTACAAAGTAAATAAATATCAACATTTTTTTTTTTAGGGAAAAATTAGGGTGACATCCCTCTATAAGTTTGTGTAATAGTTTACAAACACCAACAATTTGGTTACAAGTTAAAGTCTTTGAAATTTGAAATTTTAAACCTTACCGGGCATGTTTGTTTTAGGTGATAAAGGGGATTGAATTAGGATAGACGTGAGACCCATTATAATAGGGGAAAATCGGTCTAAGGTCCCTATCCAACTTTTAGTAATAGATTAGGTCCACAATCTGTTCTTTTGTAGTCTAAGGTCCCTCACCCCATTCCCACTCCTAAACTCACCCATCTCACACCACTCTCACCACCACCACCACCGCCGGAATCTCGCTACTCTCTTCTACCCCTCCAGATCCCCAAACTCAACCTTCTTTCTTTCTCCCCCATTATTATAAACACTCTACTTCTAAAATTTTCCAAAACCTGCTTCATCTCTCTCTCTCTGTGGTGGCTATCGAGTCTCCCCTGCTTTTTCATAATCTCAAGTTCATTTTGAGGTTGTTGTTGGACAATGTGATGGCTACACTGAGGACCCAACAATTTCAGACAACTCAAATACTGCCACTTTTGCAACTATGATTCTGCGAATTCACAATGAAATATGGGAATGTGTGATATAAGATATCTACACAAAGTGAAGCATTCTATCACAGATCTGGCGCACCCTCAAGTTCATTTCTGGGTTCTATTGCTGGGGTTAGGAGTTCCTCACTGCTCTCTTGTTCTTTAGTGGTTCCTTCTAAACAATAAATACTTGAACATCCCCAAAAACAAAACTAGGGAAATTCGAGTTTTTCCCGGATTTCTTCTTGTTTCACTAGATTATTATGTTGTTTTTTCAGATTTGTTCTGATTTCATAGATTATTTTTTGTGGGTTTGGTGAGAGATTGATCGATTGATTGATTTGATAAAATGTTTCTTAGAAAAATAATCATAGAGAAAAACAATTAAAATTTTCTCTAGTTTGTTCAAAACACAGAGAAAATTATGATTGTTTTTTTGTTTCTAGGTAGCCCAAATTTCTCTGGTTTGGTTTGATTTTGAATGACCAATAATAAAGAAGTTTAGATAACCAAGAAATATTTCTTAGTAGGTAACTAGAGAAATTCTTTGATTTTGAATGACCAATAATGGCTATGAGAAATTTGGAGAATCAGAAGCTTCTTCTGCAACCATATATCCAAAGAAAAAATATTAGAGAGTGAGAGAGAGTTTAGGCTAAGATGAGACTTGAACTTACTTTGTCCAAAGAAATTAGAGTGGGAAATCCAGAGAAATTTGGCGAGAATTTCTCTGGACAGTGGGAAGTCCAGAGAAATTTGGAGAGAAGTCCAGAGAAATTTGGCGAGAATTTCTCTGGACAGTGGGAAGTCCAGATAAATTTGAAAAGAAGTCCAGAGAAATTTGGAATTAGGCAAGGATAGATATACCTTGGAAAATTTGTAGATAAGTACAACAAAAATTTATTGAATTCATTCAAAGAAAATGATAGGAATTTCCCAAACAATTGTAGAAATTCTGAATCAATATCAACAATATAGCATATTCAAACAAGATGAAGCACATTACAATTTCTCTGGAGAGAAGAGAAATTTCTCTGGAGAGAATGGAAGGCCAGAGAAATTTACAGTGGGAATTCTAGGGAATGTTAGAGAAATTAGAAAGTCCAGAGAAATTCTTCCCAGAATTTCTTTGGACTAATTTTATCTTTGAGGTTGAATTTTCTCTGGAAGTCTAGGGAATGACTTCTTCTCTTTCTTGTCTATGCTAAGGTATGGCAAGATCTTACTGACAACCACATCATCTTGTTGGACTTGATATACAAAGAGCACTAGGATTAGCAAACAGAATTTTGATAGCAACCCTTCAAAATTCTAATGTTGCTTACATATTCCATAATGTCTAGGGTAGAGAAATGGACAATGGAATATGGGATTCAAAATTCTAATGTTGCTTACATATTACAATATGGAATTTTTCCAGTTGAATTCAGTTGAACAATATTGCTTACCCAATGAATCACAATGATTTGGATGTGAATGAGAAGAAAAGTAGAGAAACTCATCCAGAGAAATTTGGTCCAGAGAAATTTCTCTGGGCCAGAATTTCTCTGACCAATTTTCTCTGCACTGAAATTTCTCTGGACCAATTTTCTCTGGACTGAAATTTCTCTGGACTGAAATTTCTCTGGATCAAGGTTGAGGGACCTTAGACATTATGAAAATATTGTTGAGGGACCTTAGACATTATAAAAATATTTGATGTCCTTTATGCTATAAAATCATAATACCAGGGACCTTAAAAAAAAAACCCCTTATAATAGTATTTGTTTGCAAAAGAAGAAAGGGAATTCATAATTCTGAGGAACTACAAAAGGCTTCCATGGGTAGGATTAGAAGTCCCGCAAAGGAGATGATATTGGGAAAACAATCCCTTGGGATTAGAGAGAATTTACTATTTGCCGTCTTATTGTCCTACCTAATTTACTTACTCTATTTGGTTAGTATGGTCTTTTCTCTACCATTTTTTTAACTCCCACCATTCTTTATTCAAAATTATTTATTATAAAAGTAATTCTTAATATTAAAATATAGATAAAATATATAATAGTTTAATAATATTTATACCAAAACAAATTATATTAAAATAATAATATAGTACCAAAAAAATAATATAATTTTAATATTTATAAAATATATTTTTAATATTAAAATATATCAAAAACATTAAGGATATTGATAGAATTTCATATAGTTAATCAATCCCATCATAAAATGACAAAACAAACTTGAATTCTTCCTAGTCTAGTAATTATCAAACACATACAATTTTTCTTATTCCCCTCACTAACAATCCTTATAATAACAATCTCACGTAGTGTAACTCTAAAAACAAACGGCCCAAAGTAATAAGGACAAACTTCAACATATATGGTCCAAAATGCTTTCATAGTCTTAAAAATCCTAATCTTTCTCATTGTTTCTCTCATAATATTGTTTCTCTTACTTGCAACTTTTTAAATTACTTAAGTGATTTTAAAATTTTAAAATTTAATCTCAATTGTCGTGGAGGTAGGCGTAGTAGGCCTAGGAAGCACGAGGTGCCTGTACTGGATGAAATTCCAGCGTAGGAAGAAGGGGTTAGTCAAGCCAATGTGGCCAAGCCTGTAGGTCAACAGGCCATGAGCGCCTTAGCTCCCGAAATGGCCGGAGCATTGTGGGAATTTATGGACAACCCAAGTAGATGAGGCAGGGCCTTCTTTTCTGAAGAATGAGTTTTTTCGGTTGAATCTAGATGAATTTTTGGGTGATCCCAAGGAGCCACGAAGGTTGATGAGCGGCTAGAGCTGATGTTGAATACGTTTGAGATGCTCAGCATCGACGACGGAGGTTTAAGAGTGACCTTGGCGTCCTTCCACCTGAATGGAGACACAAGTCAATGGTGGAAGTATGCGCGGGGACGCATTGGAGGGACTTTGGAGGCTTTCATTGATGCTTTCCAGGAAAAGTTTTTGGCTCTCACAGTTAGGGAGAAGTTGAGAGACCAGTTCTCTAAGTTGGTGCAGTTGAATACACCAGTGGCTGTGTTTGAGGCCACATTTACTAGCTTGTCTAGGTTTGCACCTGAGTTAGTAGCGACTAAGGAGCACCGTTGTTTGAAGTTTGAGATGAGGTTGAGCACTGGGCTCATGTTCCGAGTGATCGGATCCATGATTAGAGACTATAGGCGTCTTGTGGAGGGGGCGACCCATCTTGAGACCATCATGCAGGTTGAGGAGGAAAGGATGAGGGGCTCCAAGAGGAGTCAGGATAGTAACGGGGACGGTAAGAGGCAGAGGGGTTCAAGCCTCCAGTCGTCCCAGGGAGCTTAGTCGAGGTCCACATTTCCAGTGCCGAGTTTGGGCCCAGGGAAGGGTGGCCAGGGGAATGTGACTTGTTTCAAATGTGGTCAGTTGGGCCACAAGTCCCAAGCTTGTCCACAGAAAGGAGGAGGGCAGTGAGCAACGTCGTCTTCGGCTCGTTCTTAGGGCTAGAGTCAAGGTAAAAGACAGTTGCCCACTTGTTAGCAGTGTGGTCAGGCGCGGCACCTGAAGAGGTTTTGACCACAGTTGGGTGGCACATCTGGTGCATCTGGTTCGAGACAGACACAGAGTCACCAGCCAGCATAGTCAGCACAGGCCTCGAGGGCCAATCAAGGAGCTTCTTCGGCTCAATCCATGCAGCAAGCTTATGCTTCGAGAGGTGAGCAAGTAGATTAGAGGCCAACAATGCATGTGTATGCTGTTGCCGCACCAGATCTTGTACCGGTTCCAACTATAGTGAGAGATATCTTTTTTATTTGTAATTCAGTTGCTAATGTATTGATTGATACAGATGCGTCTCATTCTTTTATCTCGTCTGCATTTGCATCAGTTTTGGGGTTGGAGTTGGCACAGTTAGCATCTCCTATTTGTGTAGAGTCACCTATTGGTGGTGAGATCATCTTGAAATAGGGGTGTCGAGACTGTGACATAGAGGTTGCTGGTCGTCGACTTCTATTTGCATTTGTATTGCTTGATATGTCTATTTTTGATGTTATCTTGGGTTTGGACTGGTTATCGTCATACTGAGCGGTTATAGATTGCCACTGTCAGAGGGTTACTGTATGTATCTTAAGCGGTGACCATTTTTATTTCTTGGGAGACCGAGTGAATAAAGTCTTATCACCGGGGCATGATCCGCGTGGGCGCAGTGAATATAGTTGTCTTCGCGCTACCTTCTTGAATAGTGAATGTGATGAAGTCCGAGTTGAGTTGCCAAGGGTGGTTTATAAATACCCCGATGTCTTTCCCGAGGACCTTACTAGTCTACCACCTCACCAAGAGATCGAGTTCTCTATTGATTTAGTGCCTGGCACGACACCGATTTCTATGGCACCATATCGGTTTGTACCTACTAAGTTGAGTGAGTTCAAGGTTCAACTCGAGGAATTATTAGATAAGGGTTTTATTCGCCCTAGTACTTCACCTTGGAGAGCTTCGGCCCTCTTTGCTAAAAAGAAAGAGAGCCTTGCGGCTTTGTATCGATTACCAAAAGCTGAATCGAGTAACTGTTAAGGACAAGTACCCAATGCCTCGTATAGATGATTTGTTTGATCAGTTGAAAGGGTCTTGTTGTTTCTCTAAGATAGACCTGAGATCGGGTTACCATCAGTTAAGGGTAAAAGAGGAAGATATCCCGAAGACGGCATTCTGTACGCGGTATGGCCATTGCGAGTTTCTTGTGATGCCTTTTGGGCTAACTAATGCTACAGCGGTGTTTATGGATCTGATGAACCGGATCTTTCGTGAGTTCCTAGATCGTTTTGTGTTCGTCTTTGTGAACGACATTTTGATTTATTCACCTTCCGAGAAGGAACACGATGAACATTTGCGAGTAGTGCTTGAATTGCTTAGAGCCCATAAGTTGTATGCCAAGTTTGGGAGGTGTGAATTCTGACTGAGAGAAGTTAAGTTCTTAGGCCATGTGGTATCTGGGGAAGGGGTGACTATAGATTTATCCAAGATAGAGGTAGTGCAAGATTGGGCACAACCTAAGAATGCTTTTGAGATTCGCAGTTTTCTAGGGTTGGCCGGGTATTATCGGAGGTTTGTAAAGGATTTCTCTAGACTAGCTTCATCTTTAACTAGGCTGACGAGGAAGGGAGTCAAATTTGTGTAGGATGAGACTTGTGAGAAGTTGTTCCAGGAACTTAAAGTTAGACTGACTACAGCTCCAGTATTGATTATCCGGAGAGGGGTTTAGGCTATTTTGTATATTGTGATGCCTTACGGGAAGGTTTGAGTTGCGTCTTGATGCAAAAGGAAAAGGTAGTAGCCTATGGCTCATGGCAATTGAAAACCCACGAAAGAAACTATCCTACCCATGACCTAGAGCTAGTAGTGGTGATTTTTGCTTTGAAGATTTGGAGACATTATCTGTATGGTGAGAGATTTGAAATGTTCTCCGATCACAAGAGTTTGGGGTATCTGTTTACTCAGAAAGACTTGAATTTGAGGTAAAGAAGGTGGATGGAGTTCATAGAGGACTATGACTTCGAGTTGCATTATCATCCTAGGAAGGCCAATGTAGTGACTGATGTTTTGAGTAGGAAGTCTATTAACAGTGTGGCTTATATCGCCATCCGGGAATGGGAGATGTTGGGTACTCTTGGTGAGTTTGACTTGCTTCTTGGTGAATCCATTGAGTCTGCAACTTTATTTTCAGTAGTTGCACAACCTACACTTGTGAACCGAGTGTTAGGCATAGAAGGGTGACCTTGAGGTAGAATCCCTCCGAGAGAAGATTTCCAGTTGGAAGGTAGAAAAAGGCTTGATTGTGTATCCCGACCAGAGTGTGAGATACCGTGACCGTTTGTTCTTGCTGGAGTCTTACTAAGAGGAAGTACTCCGAGAGTTTCACCATTCACGCGTTGCGGTGCATCCAGAAGGCACAATGATGTATCCAACCTTAGTCGCTAGTTTTGGTGGAGGGGTATGAAGAAAGATGTGGTTGTGTTTGTATAGAAATGCCTTCCTTGTCAACAAGTGAAGACCGAACATCAGAGGCCAGCGGGTTTATTACAGCCCTTGCCTATAGCCGAGTAGAAGTGGGAGCACGTCACGATGGATTTTGTTGTGGGCCTTCCGAGGACTCAACAGGATAGTGATGCCATTTGGGTGGTAGTTGACCAATTGACCAAGTCGGCACACTTTATAGCTATGCGTGTAAGCGATTCGGTAGATCACCTTGCCAACCTTTACATTAGGGACATAGTGAGGTTGCACGGAGTCCCTGTAATGATAGTTTCGGATAAAGATCCACGTTTTACAGCTCGATTGTGGCAGAGCTTGCAAAGTGCCTTGGGCACTAGATTGACCTTTAGTACTGTGTATCATCCTCAGACTAACGGACAGTCCAAGTGTACTATTCAGATCCTTGAAGATATGCTTCGAAGTTGTGTCCTTGACTTCAAGGGTTCGTGGGAGAGGCACCTGCCCTTAGTGGAGCTTGCCTATAATAACAGCTTCCAATCGAGTATTGGCATGGCACCATCTGAGGCCTTGTATGGTCGACTGTGCAGATCTTTGGTGTGTTGGGCCGAGGTAGGTGATGCACCTTTGTTGGGTCGAGAGTTGGTTCGGGAGACGACGGAGAAGGTGACACTTATTCGTAAGAGATTAGTCACGGCTCAGAGTCGCCAGAAGAGTTATGCCAACCGTAGGAGGAAACCGTTGTCTTTTGAGGTGGGAGATCATCTTTTTCCGAAAATATCACCTAGACGGGGTTTGATGAGATTTGGGAAGAGTGTGAAGTTATCCCCTCAGTTTATTGGCCTTTTTGAGATCCTTGAGCGGATTGGGGAGGTTGCTTACCGTTTGGTGTTACCGCCATAACTTTCTGGGATTCATGACGTGTTTCATATTAGTATGCTTTGGAAGTATGAACCGGGTTCATCACACGTGTTAAATTGGACCGACTTAGAGGTAGATGAGGATGCCTCATATAAGGAGAGACCAATGAGGGTCTTGGATAGACGGGACCAAGTGTTGCAAGGCAAGACAATTCCCTTAGTAAAGGTATTGTGGAAATACCACGGGGTTAAAGAAGTAACTTAGGAGCGTGAACTGGAAGTCCGTGTTGATGTTTGAACATATATTTTTTTGTGGTTATGATTGGTAGAATATAAGAACATTATATATGTTTTGGAAAGGTAGAAGCATTGTATATGTTGTTTACATTTTGGAAACATGAGTTTATTTTAAACATTGCATATGTTTGAGGATATGGAATATCATATGTATTGTATCACTTTTGGAAGCATTGTATATGCTATGTAAAATTTTGAAAACTTGAATCTTGATTTAAACATTGCAAATGTCTGGAAATTTGTAAAATGTACTTTCAATGTGGGACTTGTGTATCGAGTCGATGGGAATGGATGATCGGAGAATGGGTCATGGTGATGAACTTATAAGAATAAGATTGTCATGAATGGTTTAATTATGTTTTTGAGTTTGATTTGTAATTTCGGGGACGAAATTCTTTAAGGGGAGAGGTTATAACGATTCCGGTTTTGACCCATCACTAGTCATATTCCAGACTCGGGTCCATATGGTTTTGAATCTTTATTCATATCTTGTTTCCCTTGTCTCCTCTCTATTTTGGTTTTCGGGTTGTAATTGTGCGTTTGGGACAAGTTGGTTGCTTGTTTTTTTCAAACCTATGATGCCCAAATTTTGCCTCTTCCACTTGAGCGGGCATTCTTGCGCTCGAGCGGGCTTCACAAATTTTGCTCCTCCGCTCAAGCGGCCATTCTTGTGCTCGAGCAGGATTTGTCAACTCTCAGTATTTTTGCAGATCTGTAAATATTGGCAGAGTGCATTGGACGCTCGAACGTCTAGTCTCACGCTCGAACGGGGTCCTTCTGCAAAATTTCTAGAATTGTGTATTCCATGCTCGAGCGTAACTTTCCACTCTCGAGCAGATCTTTGTGTTTGACGCTCGAGCATCACTTTCCACGCTCAAGCGGACTGCGTGTATAACAATCCGTGAAGATGATATTTTTGTTCACTTTTTCACTTCTCTCTCTCTCTCTCTCTCTCCTCTCTCTCTCTCAAACTTTCTAAAAACCCAGATCTACACATTCTCTCTCTAAAATACCCTCTCTCTCTACTATTTCACCTAGATCCGTTGAGATCTTCACCCTAGTGCCTTTAAAAAAAAGGTAGAGCACCTTCAGAGCTCTGTTTTGATCCGATTGGAATTTGATTTCGGCCAATCTACCAAACAGGGCCAAGGACCTTTTTAGAAATTGATTATTTTTGTACCGCCAATCTATTGCTTTGCTCTGTTTTGAGAATAACATTTTTAAATGTTGGTAACATGCCTCCACCAAAGCAATAGATTGGCGGGACTTTTGGGAGCAAAAGTTTCTCTACTTCTGATTATTTCTTTTTATAAAGCCAAAGGCTTAAAATGTATTAAGCGAAGTTTATTGTTATGTAACCAAGCCATGACTTGAAAAGGTGTAAGCCAAAAAGGGGCATTTAATTATGTTAGACTCTTTTGTACTATTAATGTTATAAAATGAAAGGACTTTACACTCTGATTTCTGCAGTTATTATTTATATTCTGGGTTGTATTTATTGTAAGTTTTGGAGACGTTACAATTGGTCTATAAATTAATTTTATATTCTTAAAATAAAATTTCAAATTTGGATTCTTACTTAAATTATGTTACAATAATTGGAACGAGATCAATATTCATTTCTTAGATTTTGCATCCTTTATTAAATTATAAAATAAAATTTCAAATTTAAATTCTTCTTCAAATTATATTACTACAATTAGAATTAGATCAATATTCACATATGTCATAATGATGTGTCATAATATTATTGGTCTAAATATAATTTGTTTTAAATACACGTGTTCAAATTATTAATTGGTATTAATTTTTTTCTTTTTTTGTTTTAAATTTTATAAAAAAAATTATATCCTTCTAAACTATAAGAACTTGAACAATAATATTTTTTAATATAATTTTTTTTTTAACAAAAGAACAAAACATAACTTTTTTAGTACTTGCCAAACATGGTGGATTTTGTTAGAATTTTTTTTTTAATCTCAATTGTCAATTAAAAAAATTAAAATAAAGAATAAAGATATTTTTTGCTCAAGTTGTTAAAAAGTTACTTTTGTTAAAATAAATTAAAAAGAAACAGTAATTTTTTTATTTATTAAAAGTGATAGTTCGTTAAACTTTTTTTATTTAAAAAAAAAAGAAAGAGAGGATTATAGGTGATAATTTATTATTCATCTAAAATTATTTTCAGATTAAATGAAAATAACATATTAAATTTCTTCTTACTGTTTTTTATTCAAATACTTTTATTTTGTAAGAAATTTATTTTTATTCTATTTAATATTTTATTATAATTTTTAAATTAAAAATAATTTATAAAAAATAATATTTAAATTATTTATGCCATTATAGAAAGTAAATTTTTTTTTAATATCAACTTAGTGGTAATTTGGGAAGTGCTAAATAAGTATACTTTTTTATTTTTTATAAAAATATATACAGAAAAAAAAAGGATGTGATGTGATCCAAAAAAGATAATTAAGTGTACTTTTTTATTTTTTACAAAAAGATGTGTAAAAAAGTAGAGATGTGATCCAAAAAATATAAAAAGATTAAAAAAAAAAAAAGTGAGCTAATATGACACTTTCCAAATAACCCTATCCATTTCTAAAATGTGTATTTTAAAAATATTTTCAAAAAAAAAATTCTATTGGAAATCTTAAGTATATTGCCTTTTCTTTTGTTCATTAATATTAAACTTTTAATTAATTTTATTTATTATTTTAAATAATAAATTAGCAAATAATTTATGTATTTTATATATATAATTTTGTTTTAGTTGCTCGGGTTATTTGGTATTTCTATCCAGATTCACTCAAATTTAATTTAAATTTTTAAATTTCTGAATAGGTCCTCACTTAATTAAAAACTATACTGTTCAATCTTTAAAAAATTTTAAGCTCGACTCAAGTTGCTTGAATTGAGCTTACCTAAATTTGTAATTCTAATAAGAGGTTTGAAAGTTCATGATTAAATTTGTGATAAATTAAAAAATAATAAATAAATTGTGATAAAATTGTAGGACTTAGATTGTAAATTTTAATCTTATTTGTTTTTATAATTTACATACAAAAATTTAACTATTTTATATTATTTTGTATAAAAATATAACATGAATTTTTTTACATGATGGACATAATAATTTTTTTAATCAAATTAAAATAATAAAAAAGTCAACAAAAAAAAAAATCAATTTACCACTAGTAATTTTTTTAATCAAATTAAAATAATTAAAAAGTGTACAAAAATAATCAATTTCTAAAAAGGTCCTTGGCCCTGTTTGGTAGAGCTGTGAGAAAGTGCTTATAGTTTATGCTTAAACAGCTTATAGCTTATAACTATGAACATAAGCTGATTTCTGACTTATAAATTAAGCATCTCCTGCCCCACTCAAAGAATAAGCTGATTTCTGACTTTCAAAAAGCTATAAGCTATAAGCTATATGCTAAACCAAACACATCAAAATAGCTTAAATTAAGCTGAAAGCTGAAATAAGCAGCTTTTAAGCTGCACCAAACAGGGCCCTTATCTCGGTGAGCGTCTCTGGGAAGCTGTGATGGCTGAAATGAAAAAATTATTAATTAGTCTGGGATATGTCATGGTCTTGACCAATCCCAAATTTTTATATCTTTATATAGGGCAAATTACATATACACTTCTCGAGGTTTGGCTAAATTACAGATACCCCTGAAGTTTGAGAAATTACGAATTTTTCCCTGAATGCTATATTTGCATAAGAAATTAGGAGGTAATTTGTTATGAAATATAAACCTCAGGGGGTCAATTGTTATGAAAATACAAACCTCAGGGGGTGGGATATAATTTCTGAAACCTCAGGGGGTATCTGTAATTTAACCAAACCTCGAGGGGTGTATATGTAATTTGCCCCTTTATATATTTTCAATTATTTAGTATAAAACTAAAAAAAGTTAGAAATTTCAAAAAATTATAAAAAATTTTATTAAATATCTTATATGAATGTGAAACTCACATGCGAGTCAACTTATATGAAGCTCACACCTATATAAAATATTTAATTTTTAAACTTTCTAATATTAATCATAGAATTATAAAAAATAAAAAAAAAATTTCAATCAAAACACATGTAAGATCACATGTCCAAGACCGATCAATACCTGCTCGATAAAATGACCAACCACTGATTATTTTGAAATAAAAAACAAAAGAAATTATTTTGAAATCCAAGTGAACGTTGCGGGCACATGGCAGCTTTCAGTGACAACTCGACAAAGTCTCCGTCTTTATGTCTCTATGTCTCCAGTTATCAGCCGGAACTGACGACGATTCTTTCCTTTTGTATGCTATCTTGTAAGATCTGCACGGAGGGTTTCTGCAGAAGCATCAGATCAGATGCTAGAATCCCCAAGGGCAAACAGGTAATTTAACATTTCTATATTACAGCATATAATTGCACATTTTTTTTTTGTAAAATATTAAAAAAATTAAAAAAAATTAGTAAAATAGCTTATGGTTGTTTGAATTAGAATAATCTAAATAAATATATTTTTTAAATTTCTATAAATTTTTTTGAGAGAGTTTAGAATTTTTTTTAGTTTGTTTTGTTGTATATTTTGAAAATAGTTTTGAAATTTCAGGGTTTGGGATGATTTGATACTTTATTGTAATTGAGTAGATGTATGTGAGAGCAAAATGCCTTGTTTGGTTTAACTCTCAAAACATAAATTTTGAAAAAAATTTCTAAAATTTTGTTTGGCTGAAAAAAATTTTAAATTTTTTTTCCAAAATCACTTTCTCTCTCCTATATATCAATTAATCACTTTTTCTTTCTCCTCTCTTCTTCTCAATCACTTTTTCTCTCACACACATCTACTCAACTATAACAAAATATCAAATCATTCCAAATTTCTATATTCCAAACTATTTCCAAAATATATAACCAACCAAACCAAAAAAAAATTAAACTCTTTTCTCAAGATTTTTTTAAAAAATTTATCTCTTACAACCAAACCAAACAAATGATTGAGAAGGAGAGAAGAGAGAAAAAAAGTGATTGATTGATGTGTAGGAGAGAGAAATTGATTTTGAAAATTTTTTCAAAAAATTTGAGCCAAACAAAATTTTAAAAAAATTTCTCAAAAATTATATTTTGAGATATAAACCAAACAAGCCCACTGTGACTTAAATAAATATATTTATTTAAATAAATATATTTATTTAAAATATGCCAAACAAACTCTTAGGTCTTGTTTGTTAACTATATATTTTAGTCAAAAAATTAAAAGTTATTATAAATTATTACATCATTTTCTTTACTTTTCTGCACATCTTTTAATAAAAACGTAAGGTTTGTTTGGTTTGTATTTGAAGATACAATTTTTGAGAAAAATTTTCAAAATTTTGTTTGATTCAAATTTTTTGACAAAATATTTCAAAATCACTTTATCTGTCCTACACATCAACCAATCACTTTTTCTCTATCATCCCTCTTTCTCAATTACTTTTTCTCTCACACATCTCACACACATCTACTTAACTATAACAACATACCAAATCATTTCAAACTTCAAAATTATTTTTAAAATATACAACCAAACAAACTCCAAAAAATTCTATGATATGTGTATCACGTGTCTGTTATGTTGCGCTGGCGGATGATCGCTGGAAATGCGTTTGCATCGCGCTGGTGGATGACTGCTGGAAATTGTCCAACACATGTCTATCACGTGTCTGTTATATTGCTAGCTTTTTCTATTTAACACTCACAAAAGGCTTCAAAACGTTGAGGATTGATCAAACATACAAGTAACTGAAAATAGAAAAAAATTGTAGAGAGAAACATGGCGGAAATTCGATTCATCTCCGTTGATCTAGTCCAAGCGACTAGTCACCACCATGGTGAATCAACCCATCATAGGATTGAGTTGACTCCATGGGATCTCCAACTTCTCTTAGTTGGCCCTATCCAAAAGGGTCTTCTCTTCCTCAAACCCACACCAACACCAACACAATCACAATCACAACAACAACAACTACCAGTGCTGGCAAACACCATAGTTGATCATCTCAAGATCTCATTTTCTCGCACACTTGACTTCTTTCCTCTCCTCGCTGGCCGTCTCGGTGCCATAAAAAATGACGACGACACCTCCTCGTTCTTCATAGACTGCAACAATGCCGGAGCGCATTTCGTTCATGCCATCGCTGACAATGTCACTGTTAGTGATATCCTTGGTCCCGTGCACGTACCTCGACTTGTCCACTCTTTTTTCCCACTAAATGGTTACCTTAACTATGAAGGCACTTCCAAACCATTGCTTGCGGTTCAAGTAACTGAGCTCGTAGACGGCTTCTTCGTGGGCTGCACCATGAATCATGCGGTTGTTGACGGGTCGTGTTTCTGGCAATTCTTTAATTCTTGGTCCGAAATAGCTCGAGGTTCTGACAAAATATCGCGACCTCCGGTTCTTAACCGTTGGTTTCCTAGTGATGTCGACTGCTCCATTCGAATCCCTTTTTCCTCCGAGCAAATTAGCGATACCTTCGTTTTACCAAAAGTAGAAGAAATGGTTTTTCATTTCACGAAAGAGAAAATTGCAAAACTTAAAGCCAAAGCCAATGCCGAGATGAACACCACAACTATCTCCTCTCTCCAAGCATTACTAGCTCATCTATGGCGATCTGTCGTACGTTGCCAAAACATCAATGACACTAACCAAGAGGTGAAGTACGTTTTCCTAGTGAGTGCGAGGCCAAGGCTTCGACCCCCGTTGCCAGAAGGGTATTTTGGGAATGCAATTAATGGTGAGATTTTACGTGCCGCGGTGGAGGAGGTGGTGGGGAAGGGACTTGGTTGGGTGGCTTGGCAAATGAATAAAGCGATTGCTTTGCAGACGAATGATGGGATTAGGAAATTGTACGAGGATTGGGTAAAGAATCCAAAACTATTGAAAATGAGTGTGATGACAAACAATGCCTTGACGACTAGTAGTTCGCCTCGGTTTAATGTGTATGGGAATGACTTTGGTTGGGGAAAACCAGTGGCGGTGAGAAGTGGCAGCGCGAACAAGAGTGATGGGAAGATAACGGTTTTTCCCGGGGTGGAAGAAGGGAGTATTGACATTGAGGTTTGCTTGTTGCCTCAGAAGTTGGTTGCTATGAGGGATGATGAAGAGTTCATGGAGGCTGTGACTATGTGATCCATGTCAAGTTTGGCTTCGTTTGAGGTTTGTTTTTTCAGTCATTTTTCTTGGATTTTTTTTTATTATTTATTTAACCAAAAAATTAAAATTAAAATTAATGCGTTGATTTTTTTTTTTTTTAATTATGAATTGTGTTCTAGTAAGTTTTAAATTTTGTAAATAACTTTTTAACTTGTCAAATGAGACCTTTATGAAAAACGACAATGGGAGCGACCACATATATAAAATTAAAAAGAGAAAAGATAGGGATCATGAAAAAATTTTCATGAAACTGGTCATGAAAAATTTATGACCATTGGCTTACCTTGATTAGTGTGTGGTGTTTTATTTTAAGTGTAATCCAAAGGTCATAGATCTTTCATGATCATTTTCATGAAAGTTTTTTCATGATACCTAGCATTGCTCAATTAAAAAAAAGAAAGAAAAAGCACTAACATATATAATACAAATTTTGAATTTTCATGTTAGCATTTCTATACCAATAAATAATTATAGTTATCATAATATTCAAGCTTAGTTTTGGTTTCCAAAAAATACTTTTTAGAAAATTTTATTATTTTATTTTATTTTATTTTAAGCAATTTTTAAAATTTTTAGACACACCTAACATAAATATACTTAAAAAATATAATATTTGTGATTTTTTTTTAAAAAAAAATCACTAAATACCAAAAAAAAAAAAGTACATTTTTCATATTTTTGCGTATTTATTAATTTTTTAAAATATTTTTTCTCAAATATTTTACTATTTATCCAAAAAAGTAAAAAAAATTACTTAAAATTTTAAAAATATTCACTAAAAATAAAAAATACGAAAAATAAAAAAATTAATTTCCAAAAAACTAAAACCGAATGTACTGAATGTCATTTTGTCTTTCTGATGTACTTAAAGAAAAGAAAAAAAGAAATCCAATCTCATTTTTGTAGAATTTGGATCCTCGGCCGCCCTTTTGGGCAGCCGTTCCCAGCAGCCCCCAAAACGACGTCGTTTTGGGGGCTTTTTCGTTTTTTTTTTTTTTTTGTCGCAGAACCAGAGCACAGAGGGGAGGGGAGGGGAGGGGAGAGCACAGAGCAGAGGGGAGGGGAGGGGAGGGGAGCTCGCCGTCGCAGGTCCGGATTCGCCGTCGCAGGTCGTGGAGCTCGCCGTCGCAGGTCGTGGAGCTCGCCAGCCGTCCGATCGTCGCCCGATCTGCCGTCGCCTCCGCCTCCGCCTCCTCCTCCTCCTCCTCCTCCCCCGGTGATTATGGCCCCCTCCAGTCCGGTGCTCCCTCTTCTTCTCCCTTCCTCTCTCTCTCCTTCCCCTCCCCTCCCCCTCTCTCTCTCCCTCCCCTCCCTCTGGTTCGGCTTTGCAACGAGGAAGAAGAAGAGAAAAAAAAAAAAAAAATCAAAATAACCCCCAAAACGACGTCGTTTTGGGGGGCTGCTGGCTCGGCCGCCGGAAAGGGCGGCCGAGGATCCGGACTCATTTTTGTATACACATAATCAAGCAAGATAAATAGTTAAGATGGAAACCAGCACTCATGCCTAACACCTCCAACTCAAATTTTTTTATTTTTTATTTTTTTATCAGCAGAGAAGGTTCTTACTAAAAATAGAATCTCACACTTAGAGCATCTCCAACGGTAGTAGGCATTTTACCTATCTAAATATTACTATAAAGTATATATTTTATTTTCCTATCGACTGCTTTATGTTTTTACTCCAACCATACTCTTTATTTTAGTTATTTATCCAAATACTATTAATTTTATAGAATGCCACGTCAACAACAAAGATGGAGGGAAATGATTGAATACATTTTGCCTAGCATTGAAGGCTAGCTACATGTAGCTAGTGAATATGAGTTGAGGCAAAATGCCTAATCATATGCCTAGTGCATTGGAATTGAAAAAAGTGAATCACACTAGGCATTTTAACTAACAAGTATTATATCCCTAGTGCATTGGAGATGCTCTTACTTAATTATTGTGATATGCTGATGAATTTGATACTCTTTGTGGTAGTAGTTTATTTGGGCTTGGGTATGGGCTTGGGCATGGGCTTGGTGAGCTTAGTATATTAGTTGTGTTGAATTTTGTTGATTTTCTCACTATTCTGAGCTGATAGTTTGTTTGATGATGTTTATATTTATAATTACTCTCTTATTGATTGATAAAAAAAAAAAAAAAAAAAAAATCATCCTTACTAAGGCTCCTTTTGCGAATTGACAATTTTATTTTAAATTTTACTTTGATTTTTTTAGTTTTATACGTAGCCTTTTTTCATAGAAGCGGACACACAAGGGGGGCACTGCCTGTAAAAACATTTCAGAATTGTTAACTATTCTATAATTTATAGAGAATTGGCCCCCTCAAAGGTTTTTTATTTTTATTTTTTTAAAGTCCCAATTTGTTTGAAGGTTTAGCTAAGGTGATGCTGCTGCAGTACATATGTATATCATATACAAGTTATGATTTAAATTAATATTACATACCACTATATTGGTGGCGTTAGAAAATTATCAAATTAAAACTGGTTACATCCCATTATGATATTTAATTATTTTTTAAAGTGATGTTGATTATGAGTTATTGTATATTAACTTTGGCATTATAGAACACAATGAAGAAGGTAATGAAGCATTATTTGATCGGTGATAGGAAAGGTGTGCGGTTGATGTTTGTTCAAATGGTATTGTTTGCCTGGTGGTGTTTTGTTGTGTCTTCGAATATAGAAGACGACCAAGGGAAATTACTGACATTTATGATATGTTTGATTGGATGTACTGAATAAGGGGGATTAGAATCTATTGGACTTGAGTCTTAGGACTGTGAATCTTCGGACTATTTGGTTAGATTGGATATGTATCCTGTGTTTGTTTTTTCATGGGATTAGATGTTTGAAAAGAACTATTTTTAGTGAATCCAATGTTTGGTTGGACGAACTGGATAGGATAAACGAACAAAAGATTATTTTATCATTTTTTAATTATTTACTAAGTAATAGCAATATTAAACATATCTTTAATATTTTAATTATTTTTAGCTAGATTAAATAAAAATTTATTTTATTTTATTTTTTACACAATTAAATAAATTTATTTTTTAAAATTAAATAAATAAAATATCAATAAAAATATATGTTATTTTTTTAATTAAAATTTTAAATAAATTTGTTTTTAAAAATAATAATAATTAAACAATGAAATTAAATAAAACATCTATTAACCTTTAAATAATGATATTAAATAAAATATAAACAAAATTTTAAAATAAAATATCAATAAAATATTTATAAAAAATTATTTTAAAAATTAAATAAATAAAATATCAATAAAAAGTTAAATAAAATTATTTTATTTTTAAATTGAGACATTTAAATTTTATTGAATTTTACTAAATATAATACATAATTAAATAGTAGAGGGTCAAAATAATCATTTTACCACCTAATCCCAACAGTAAATTGTCCTCCAAAATTGTCCCACACCCCCCTCCCGGGATTGTATAATCCCCCATATGGCGAATAAGGAGTCCGGTCGGACTCCATGTCCGGCGGACTAAAAAAAAACAAACGGTGGACTACTCACTCCTTTGAATAAGCAATCCGAATAGTGAATAGTCCCCCCTAATGTAACAACTCAGATTTTTAATTATTCTGTAAAATTTATACTAATATTATTTAATCTCAGTTAAGAAAATATATAATTTATTATATATTATTATGTGTAATTTTGTAAATTAATATAATTATTAAAAGTTTAGGGGTCAAAATATAAATAATAATAATATAGATAATATAAATAATAATAATAATGGGTGTGGTACTAAAATAAATAATTAATTTTTCATTGATATATGATAAAGTGTAATTTAATTAAAGATTAATTTATTTATATAATTATAATAGAATTAGGGTCCAAATGTAATTATAAGAAATTAATTAGATAATGATAAATCTTGAGGGATTTAAACCCAAATCTTGGCGTGGACACGTGGTGGCTAATGAGAGGGTTTGCCTTCCTATATGTGGGAGAAGATTAGGATCAGTGTAAGAGAGAGAATGAAAAGGAAAGGGAAGAAAGAAAAGGAAAGGAAAGAAAGGAAAAAAAATAGTGGAGGCTGAAAGGGTACGTGATAGTGGAAAAAAAGAGTAAGGTATTAAAGTTAATGTGAGTTATATTATACCTTGAGTCACCAAAATATATTTTACATATGTTTTGACTTATCAAAATCTGTTTTATACAAGTTATATTTTTAATAAAAGTTATGTTTTATAAAGATTTTAGTTACGTGGTTTTATTTCTAAGCCCTATTTGTTTAAAAGGAAACCCATGAATATGTTTGTTTTTCTTTTAAAGAATATTTGGTTATGACCTTATATAAAATTATGTTATGTAAGTACCACCACAGGAGTCTCATGCCTTGGAGGACTTAAATAACCTGGCTTCTGTTTGGTTACATTGTGCCCCTCTGATCCATTGACTTCTGTTCTGTGCGGACCAAAGTGCTGTGCGGAGCTAAGTGCTACACTATTGTGGGAGCCACCTCTAGAATCCGTACAAGTCGCCTCTTGCATCCGTACCTCTGTTCTGTGCAGAACAAAGTGCTGTGCGGAGCTAAGCGCTACACTCTTGTAGGAGCCACCTCTAGAATCCGTACGAGCCACCTCTTGAATTCGTACCTCTGTTCTAACTGTCACTTCTGTGACCTCTGTTCTGTTCTGTTCTGTACCGTGGTTATGGTTATATATTTACATAAATCTGTATTCCAGTTTCTGCTACTTAAAAGATTTGGTTACTAATGATTTATTTACTAAACTGAGTTATGTAAATATTTTGGCCTAATTAACTATCCATGGTTATTTCGTGTCCCTTATACTCTTGGTATAATATTTCTCACTCTGCCACGTGTTTATAGTTGTTTACCAATTTTCAAGAACCAATGCAATTCAGAAATAGCCTTTGAAAAATCTTAGATGCGGGGCTGCGGAATAGACATATACAGTATTTTTATTGATATTTTTCTATGTAAATATCGGCCTTTTTGGTCAATATATTTTGTAATAAAAATAGAAACTCCAATGATTATTTTGGTACCCTTACTTAAATATTACTTCCACTCGCATTTATTGATTTGTTTAAGAATTGGCCGGAGGTAACCTCAGTTACTGGCCATCACGATACTTAACCCTTGGGTACGGGGAGCGGGTCGTGACAAATGGTATCAGAGCAATATTTTTTTTAACAAAAAAAAAAATAACATCATTGGAGTATAGGACACACGCACATTTAAGAAGTAGAATAACGGGTAATTAGTACCGAATTATTATATTTTGTTCGTTGATTTAATTATATTATAATTTTATATGATTATATATATATAATAAAAAAAATTTAGGTGCATAATTTGTGAAGAATATTCGATATAATTTATATTTGTTGTAGTAAAAGAAGGACAAGAACAGAGGATGTCGGGTTCAATCACCTATCAAAATTATAATATAATTATATATATATATATATATTACTTTCAGTTCAGTATTGAAAAAAAAAATTATTTTGATGTTTTTAAAAGTGGGTTCAAATTATGAAGATACTAATTTTGAAATTATTTCCCATCAATGAAAAGTTTATCTCAAAATTTTCAATTCTTGCATATAATTCTGTCATTGTGTTCTCATTTTATTTTATTTCTATTTATTTTCATCGGAAGCAAAACGAGTAAAAAGTTTTTAAATTTACCAATTGTTTCTCATTTCGGCCCAAATTAATTTTTGACAACTGGACAGTGAGTTATTTTTGGTAAAAAAAAAAAATTGGTAGGTAATATTTTCTATCAGATCAATCATCTAATATATATATTTATCAGAGTGCGCAGCGGATAGCTTACACCTATGACAAATTTCAAGGACGAAATTTTAAAAGGAGTGACGATTGTAACAACCTAGATTTTTAATTATTCTGTAGAATTTATACTAATATTATTTAATCTCAGTTAAGAAAATATATAATTTATTATATATTATTATGTGTAATTTTGTAAAATAATATAATTATTAAAAGTTTAGGGGTCAAAATATAAATAATAATAATATAGATAATATAAATAATAATAATAATAATGAGTGTGATACTAAAATAAATAATTAATTTTTTATTAATATATAATAAAGTGTAATTTAATTAAATATTAATTTATTTATATAGTTATAATGGAATTAGAGTCGAAATGTAATTATAAGAAATTAATTAGATAAGGATAAATCTTGAGGGATTTAAACCACACGTGGTGGCTAATGAGAGGGTTTGCCTTCCTATATATATATGGGAGAAGATAGATTATGGGAGAAGATTAGGGTCAGTGTAAGAGAAAGAATGAAGAGGAAAGAAGAAAGGAAAAGAAAGGAAAGGAAACAAAGGAATAAAATAGTGGAAGTTGAAAGGGTTTGTGATAATGGAAAGAAAGAACAAGGTATTAATGTTTATGTGATTTATATTATATTTTGAGTTATTAAAATGTATTTTATATATGTTTTGACTTACCAAAATCTGTTTTACACAAGTTATGTTTTATTAGTATATTAATAAAAGTTATGTTTTATAAAGATTTTAATTACGTGGTTTTATTTCTGAACCCTATTTACTTAAAATGAAACCCATAGATATATTTGTTTTATTTTTAAAGAATATTTGGCTATGACTTTATATAAAATTATGTTTTGTAAGTACCACCACGAGAGTCCCATGGGGACTTAAATAACTATTGGCCTCTGCTTAGTTACTTTGTGGCCCTCTGATCCATTAACCTCTGTTCTATGCGGACCAAAGTGCTGTGCGGAGCTAAGTGCTACACTATTGTGAGAGCCACCTCTTGAATCCGTACCTCTGTTTTGTGCGGAGCTAAGTGCTACACTCTTGTGGGAGCCACCTCTTGAATCCGTACGAGCCACCTCTTGAATCCATATCTCTGTTCTGACTGTCACTTCTATGACCTCTGTTCTGTTCTGTTCTGTTCTGTTTTGTACCGTAGTTATAGTTATATATTTACATAGGTGCCGTTTGGTAACACTTACGTTTTCAGTTTTCTGTTTATATTTACAAAAATTTTAAAAACTCAAATAAAAACTTGTTTGGTAAAATTTTTTATTTATAAATCAGTGGTCTCAGTTTATAAATTTGGCCAAAAACTGAAAACACAAAAAATGTGTTTCCATTTTGAGTTTTGAGTTTTTTTTTTTTACCACCCAACACTAGCCACCACGTGCCACCATTTTCCATCACCGTCTTCCGTCACCACCCCCCACCACCACCTGCCACCACCACCCACCAGCCACTACCTACCTGCCACCCACCACCACCACCACCACCACCACCACCACCCACCACCCACTACCATCCACCACCCGCCACCACCACCACCACCACTACTACCACCCGCCACCTGCTTGCCACCACCACTCACCACCCACATGCTACCACCACCAACTACCCACCACCACCACTACCACCACCATCACCCACCACCCACCTCCCACCACCACCACCATACATTCGCTACCACCTACCACCCGCCACCGTCACCTATCCACCCACCACCACCACCACCCCCCGCCACTAACCCGCCATCCGCCACCTACCTACCACCACCACCACCACCACTACCACCCACTCGCTACCACCCACCACTGTCACCCACCCACCATTACCACCCACCACCCACCTGCCACCGCCAACACCACCACCACCACCACCCACTCATTACCACCCACCACCGTCACCCACCCACCTACCATTACCGTCCACCACCCACCCACCACCACCCGTCATCCGCCACCCACCACCCACTACCCGCCACCACCACCACCACCACCACCACCACCCACTCGCTACCACCCAACACCCGCCACCGTCACCCACCCACCACCACCTGCCACTACTGTCACGACCCAAACCCGGCCCTATGGGTTTAGCACCGTAACCGGCCAGTAATCCGAGATTACCGAAGGCCTGCTTAACAGTAATACAGTAAAACAGAGTACAGGGCCTGGCGGAAGCCAATACAGTAATTAAACAATGTCCAATGAGCTGTGACAGTTTGTATGCCAAAAGGATTTTTCATGCATTCATATATATACAAACAGTACAGTCTATACAAAATTTACAGTCACACAGTACAGGGACCTAATCCCTTGATAACAGTACAGTTAGCAACTGACAGTCTATACAGTAATCCAAACAGTATGGAGACAGACGGGGGAAAACAAACAAAACACCCTAAAGCCATAGCATGGCAACTCGGAACCTCGCAGTGAGGCGCAAAGGCTGGCTTGACAAAACTGGAGTCTAACCCACGCTTCTAGCTCCGGTCTGGTGGCTGAGCACCTACATATATATATAAACAGTGAGCTAAAGCCCAGTGAATAACATAATGCGTAAAGAGGTTTAGAATGAATGTCCTTACGGTAATGAAAACAGTTCAATTCAATCAGTATTTCAGTTGTTCAGTACAGTAAACAGTCATATGTGGTACATCCATTAGCATAACAGTAACAGTAGGTCTTAAAAGACCGAACAGTAATGATGGCCATCAATCAGTAAACAGTAGTGGCTCCATGAGGGAACCGACAGAGATCTCTGTAACAGTAACAGTACAGTAAACCGTAGGTACTAAGGATGCCACAGTATAGTTCAGAAATAAAGGACATACATTCATTCAGTAATACCAGTTCAGTAAACAGTTCAGTTCAGTATTCAAAAGATAATCAGTTGAACATATCTTTACACAATTGTTACTCACAGAGTTCGGGCTACAGTATGCTAGAGCGTGTCTCCCCAGTCGCCAACCCTACACAGTTCACAGGTTGAACACACTAAGCTACACAGTTGGGAAATATAATAACTTAATCCCTAATTTGCCTTGGTGTGTTCTACATCTATATCCTCAACAAGATGTCTTAAACTAGGCCTAAGAATGCCTAGAATGGGATGAGGATGCAAAGATGTACATTTAAAAGCATTTTCAGAAAAACAGAGTCCCGCTCGAGCGCAGGTTTCCCCGCTCGAGCGGACATGCAACAAAGGTACACGCTCGAGCGTAAACTTTCCCGCTCGAGCGTACTGTGAAAGTACTGGATGGGTGAAATCTCCGCTCGACGCCCGCTCGAGCTTGAGACATGACTCCGCTCGAGCGCCCGATCCTCCGCTCGAGCGGACTGTAAAACAGTGCAGAGAGATGCTGGATGCTCGAATTCCACGCTCGAGCGGAACTTCCCCCGCTCGAGCGGAAGTGCGAAATCTGGAAAACCCAGATTGCACCTCCAAGCTCAAACTCAAGTTGTTAACAACTCAAAACCGATCCTCTTGGGCTTATTTTCTGGAAAACTCTTGCAAACATATAGAATGACATGATTCAAAACTCAATTTAAGAAATCAAAGCCCAAGGGTGTTTTATTCAAACCCGATTTCAAACCATTTTTCAAGAACAATATGAACATGCAAACATGCATGAATTCAAATCATTTCAAAGCTTCAATTTGATGCTCTAAGGAGCCAATTGATCCAAAAACAAGTTGAAAACATGAACCATTACAAAATTATGAACATGCATGCATCATTTTACCATGAATTCAACTCAAACTTCTACATTACAACATGCATGCATGAATTATGCTCTATATCATCATGTATGAGCTAAAACATGGCTTAACTCTACAAATGAAGCATGAATCATGCAAAAACTAGCTCAAACACATCAATAAAGGTTGAGTTCTCTTACCTAGAGCCTCAATTACAAGTGTAGGACCACAAAGCAACAATCAACCTTCAATTCTCTTCAAATTCTAAGCAATATTGAAACGAACTCAAGACTCTCACTTCCTCTCTCTCTAAATTCAGCTAGAACAAGAAGAAATGGCTGAGCAAATGTGTTTTGATTCAAGTATAAGGCTCAAGTGTGTGTATGAGATAGTGGCCCACTCAAGGGCAAAACGGTAATTAAGTCCAACTCTTTAATTAGCTTATTTTAATCTAATTTAATCATACCTAATCAGTTTTCAGATAATTATACCATAAAATCACATAAATTATGTTAATCATTAAACATCAATCAATTTTGGATTCGGCCGCCGATAAGGCCTTCAATTTGCAGTTTAAACATATAAGCACGAACAGATATTCATACAATCAAACAGATAGAATGCAATTTAACTAACATATACGCAATCAATTCAGTTCCAGTTTTCAGTCAGTCGTTTCAGTACTTTAATCAGTTCATTTATCAGTCAGTTATCAGTCATTATCAGTTCCGTTTAACAGTAATTGGTGATTAACGGTAATCAATCAGTCATTAATCAGTAAACAGTATGAGGGTTGTTACAGTCTCCCCTCCTTATAAAGAGTTTAGTCCTCTAAACTCGAGTTACCTTCATTCTGGAAGAAAAACAGGGTTTAGTGGAAACAGTTCAGGATATCTTTTAGCCATGTCATCTTCCTTTTCCCAAGTGGCGTACACGCCACCATGGTTCTGCCAGTCGACTTTCACCAGCGGGATCTCTTTGTTCCTCAGTTTCTTGGTCCGTCTGTTTACAATCTGTATAGGCCGTTCCTCATAAGTGTAGTCATCACTCAACACTACGTGGGTAGGCTCTATTACATAGAAGGGATCCCGGAGATAATCTCTTAACATCGAAATGTGAAAGACGTTATGCATGTGCTCCATTTCAGGAGGGAGCGCAACTTGATACGCCACCGGATTAATTTTCTCAATAATCTCATACGGTCCGACGTATCTCGGCGCTAACTTGCCTTTGACTCCAAAACGAGTCTGGCCCTTCATTGGTGTCACTTTCACAAAAACGTGATCACCCACTTCATACTCTCTGTCTCGTCTTTTGACATCTGTATAACTTTTCTGTCTACTTTGTGCAGTTTTCAGTCTTTGCTGTATCAGTTTCACTTTCTCAGTGGTTTCATAAACAATCTCGGGCCCAAGCAAAGGCCCATCTCCAACTTCTGCCCAGCAAATCGGAGATCTACATTTTCTGCCATACAATGCCTCGAAAGGCGCCACACCAATACTCGAATGGTAACTGTTGTTGTAGGCGAATTCAACTAATGGCAGATGACTTTCCCAATCTCCCTGAAAATCAAGGACACACATTCTCAGTAAATCCTCCAGAGTTTGGATGGTCCTTTCTGACTGTCCATCTGTCTGAGGATGATAGGCACTACTCAGTCTTAGTTCAGTACCCAATGCAGTCTGTAGACTTTGCCAAAATCTCGATGTAAACTTCGAATCCCTGTCAGAAACAATAGACACAGGTACTCCATGCAGTCTTACAATCTCATCAATATAGATAACGGCCAATTTGTCCGCATTATAGATTGTCTTGACAGGTAAGAAGTGAGCAGATTTGGTTAGTCTATCAACAATAACCCAAATAGAATCCATACCTTTTCTGGAGCGAGGCAATCCAACGATAAAATCCATCGTGATATGCTCCCATTTCCACTCTGGTATGGGTAAGGGTTGCAATAATCCGGCAGGTCGTTGGTGTTCAGCTTTGACCTGTTGGCAATGAAGACATTTGGACACAAAGTCGGCAATTTCTTTCTTCATTCCCGGCCACCAGAAATTATGTTTCAGATCTTGGTACATTTTCGTATTCCCCGGATGGATAGACAATTTCGAATTGTGGCCTTCTTGCAGAACTCTTCTTTTCAATTCAGTATCATTTGGTACACACAGTCTTTCTTGAAATTTCAGCACATTATTCTCAAATTTGAATCCCGGTCTTGGTTTAGATTCTCTTTCTTCGATGATCTTTTTCAAGAAGTCATCCAGTTGCTGTTTCTCTTTAATTTCTTCAATCAGTGCCGGTTGAGCAGAAATAGCAGCTAAGGTTCCACCTTGTTCTCTCAAAACAATTTCAATTTCAGATTTTTCAAGGTCACAAAGCAACTCTTTCTGTCCTGTGAGCAAACATGCTAAGTTTCCAATCGATTTCCGGCTCAATGCATTGGCAACGGTATTGGCTTTTCCCGGATGGTACAAAATTTGTAGGTCATAATCTTTGATCAGTTCTAGTCATCTCCGCTGTCTCATGTTCAGTTCTTTCTGTGTGAAGAAATATTTCAAACTCTTGTGGTCGGTGTATACTTCACATGTCACCCCATACAGGTAGTGACGCCAGATTTTCAGTGCAAATACTACTGCAGCAAGTTCCAGATCATGGGTCAGGTAGTTCCTTTCATGTGGTCTCAACTGTCGGGAAGCATAAGCAATAACTTTCCCATTCTGCATCAAAACACATCCCAAACCCTTATGAGAAGCATCACTAAATACAGTATAACCATCCGTACCTGAAGGTAAGGTCAAAACCGGTACAGTCACAAGTCGAGTTTTCAACTCTTGGAATGCTGATTCCCTTTGGTCAGTCCAGTCAAATGATGTCCCCTTTTGTGTTAACTGAGTCAATGGTAGGGCAATTTTGGAGAAATCTTTAACAAATCTTCTGTAATATCCAGCCAATCCCAAAAAGCTTTGAACTTCAGTCACATTTGTTGGTCTAGGCCAGTTCACTACAGCTTCAATTTTCTGCGGATCAACAGAAATTCCATTTTTGCTAACAACATGCCCCAAAAACATAACATGGTCAAGCCAAAATTCACATTTAGACAGTTTAGCATACAGTTTCTGTTCTCTTAAGGTTTGTAGGGCAAGTCTCAGATGATGTTCATGCTGTTCTATACTTTTGGAGTAAATCAATATGTCATCAATAAATACAACAATAAAGTCATCAAGGTATGGTTTGAAAATTCTGTTCATGAGGTCCATAAAAGCAGCTGGTGCATTCGTGACTCCAAAAGGCATAACTAAAAATTCGTAATGTCCATACCTCGTTCTAAAAGCAGTTTTATCAATGTCTTCCGGTTTAACCTTCAGTTGATGATATCCCGATCTAAGATCAATCTTGGAAAACACTTGTGCACCCTGTAACTGGTCAAAAAGGTCATCAATGCGCGGTAATGGGTATTTATTTTTCACGGTTACCTTGTTCAATTCACGGTAATCAATGCACAGTCTCAGCGAGCCATCTTTCTTCTTTACAAACAAAACCGGTGCACCCCAAGGTGAAGTACTGGGCCTGATAAACTTCTTATCCAGCAGTTCCTGCAGTTGCACTTTCAACTCCTTCAATTCAGTTGGAGTCATTCTGTAAGGAGCTTTAGATATCGGCTGTGTACCCGGAATTACATCAATGGTAAATTCAATCTCTCTGTCAGTCAAATCCCCTGGAAGATCATCTGGAAATACATCTGGGAATTCTCTCACTATAGGAATACAATTCACATCAGTCTTAACACTATCATCAGTAGACACAGTCAATACAGAACACAGATACCCTTTACACCCCTTTCTAATCAGTTTAACAGCTTTCACAGATGAAATCAGATACGGGGGAGGTACTACTCTAACCCCATTAAACACAAATTCAGGTAGACCAGGTGGACGGAAAACTACTTGTTTCGTTACACAGTCTATAGTGGCATGATATTTTTGTAACCAATCCATCTCCAATATTACATCAAAATGATCAATGTTCAATGGCAGTAAATCAATAAACAGATGCACATCCCCAACAATAATTTCACATGCGGGGTACATATAAGCACATGTCATGGATCCCCCTACGGGTGATGATACGGCTAGCAGATAGTTCATAGGTTCTAAGGGTCTATTCAATTTCCGTGAGAAAGCATGCGATACATAAGAATGTGTAGACCCCGAATCAATCAATACGTATGCATTTTGTGTACAAATAGAGAGAATACCTGACACAACGGTCTCGGTATTCTGCACATCTCCCGGTACTAGTGCGAACACTCGGCCTTGCCTCACAGGCTCTTTCCCGGTAGCTCTGGGGTTAGGCTTTGGTGCTACAGTTGATGCTGCTGCGCTTGGTGCAGCTTTACTACTGGCTTGTGGAGCAGAGGGGCAGTCTTTAACCATGTGGCCCACCTTGCCACACCGGTAGCAGGCTCCAGATATTTTGTAGCAGACCCCCTTGTGCTTCTTGCCACACTCAGGACAGGGTGGTATGAAACCACTCCCTTGGCTGGGGCTAGTTGTCGACCCCGTATTCTGTTTCTTGTTGGCTGGGTTGTGCTTGCCTTTCTTGAATTTGAAACCCTGCCTTTTACCATGCCATTCAGTTGTTGGTATTTCAGATTGTTTCACTGCTGCAATGTTCGACTCGGCCATCAATGCCCGGTCGAGAACACCCACAAAAGTCGGTAGTTTCAACACATTTATTCGATCAAGGATTGCAACATTAAGGCCACCATCGAATTTCCTGGCCTTCTTATACTCAGTATCCACCATATGCGGTGCATAACGGGCAAGTTCAGTAAATTTTGTTTCGTATTCGGCAACCGACGTGGTGCCCTGTTTCAGTTGTTCAAACTCAGTTACTTTCCTATCCCTGACACATTGTGGGAAGTACTTTTCAAAGAAGGACTCCTTGAACTGAGCCCAAGTCATAATAGTATTTGTATCACGGATCAACATCCACCACCTTCTAGCCTCTTCTTGTAGGGTGAAGGTAGCTAACAATACTTTGTTCGCTTCTGAGCACGAAAACACTTCGAATAATTTTTCTGTTTCCAGAACCCAAGCTTCAGCTTTTAACGGTTCAAGGCCTCCCTGAAAGGATGGCGGTTTCATTTTGTTGAACTTCTGGGTCAAAGCAATTATATCCCCATAATTCACATTCACATTAGGTTCCGGCTGTACCGGAGGAGGAGGAGGAGGCTGTTGGTTCTGTTGTTCAAGTCTAGCAGTTATCAGTTCCATCATTCTTTCCATTCTTTCCATTCTTGCCTCGGTAGACGAGGATTCAGGTTCATTTGCAGTGTTTGCGTTATCCATTTTCACTATAAGCAGTTATAACAGTTTTAAACATAAGCAGTCATTTGTTTACCAGTTTAACACATTAGCAGATATTCAGTCATAACATAACCACACACTTTTCAAGTTCATGAAATGCCCTAATCACTTTTCTAGGACACCCTATAGCTCATTTGGACACGTGTGTGCGGTATAACTCGTGGTTAAGTATCGCTCTGATACCACTTTGTCACGACCCAAACCCGGCCCTATGGGTTTAGCACCGTAACCGGCCAGTAATCCGAGATTACCGAAGGCCTGCTTAACAGTAATACAGTAAAACAGAGTACAGGGCCTGGCGGAAGCCAATACAGTAATTAAACAATGTCCAATGAGCTGTGACAGTTTGTATGCCAAAAGGATTTTTCATGCATTCATATATATACAAACAGTACAGTCTATACAAAATTTACAGTCACACAGTACAGGGACCTAATCCCTTGATAACAGTACAGTTAGCAACTGACAGTCTATACAGTAATCCAAACAGTATGGAGACAGACGGGGGAAAACAAACAAAACACCCCAAAGCCATAGCATGGCAACTCGGAACCTCGCAGTGAGGCGCAAAGGCTGGCTTGACAAAACTGGAGTCTAACCCACGCTCCTAGCTCCGGTCTGGTGGCTGAGCACCTACATATATATATAAACAGTGAGCTAAAGCCCAGTGAATAACATAATGCGTAAAGAGGTTTAGAATGAATGTCCTTACGGTAATGAAAACAGTTCAATTCAATCAGTATTTCAGTTGTTCAGTACAGTAAACAGTCATATGTGGTACATCCATTAGCATAACAGTAACAGTAGGTCTTAAAAGACCGAACAGTAATGATGGCTAGAGCGTGTCTCCCCAGTCGCCAACCCTACACAGTTCACAGGTTGAACACACTAAGCTACACAGTTGGGAAATATAATAACTTAATCCCTAATTTGCCTTGGTGTGTTCTACATCTATATCCTCAACAAGATGTCTTAAACTAGGCCTAAGAATGCCTAGAATGGGATGAGGATGCAAAGATGTACATTTAAAAGCATTTTCAGAAAAACAGAGTCCCGCTCAAGCGCAGGTTTCCCCGCTCGAGCGGACATGCAACAAAGGTACACGCTCGAGCGTAAACTTTCCCGCTCGAGCGTACTGTGAAAGTACTGGATGGGTGAAATCTCCGCTCGACGCCCGCTCGAGCTTGAGACATGACTCCGCTCGAGCGCCCGATCCTCCGCTCGAGCGGACTGTAAAACAGTGCAGAGAGATGCTGGATGCTCGAATTCCACGCTCGAGCGGAACTTCCCCCGCTCGAGCGGAAGTGCGAAATCTGGAAAACCCAGATTGCACCTCCAAGCTCAAACTCAAGTTGTTAACAACTCAAAACCGATCCTCTTGGGCTTATTTTCTGGAAAACTCTTGCAAACATATAGAATGACATGATTCAAAACTCAATTTAAGAAATCAAAGCCCAAGGGTGTTTTATTCAAACCCGATTTCAAACCATTTTTCAAGAACAATATGAACATGCAAACATGCATGAATTCAAATCATTTCAAAGCTTCAATTTGATGCTCTAAGGAGCCAATTGATCCAAAAACAAGTTGAAAACATGAACCATTACAAAATTATGAACATGCATGCATCATTTTACCATGAATTCAACTCAAACTTCTACATTACAACATGCATGCATGAATTATGCTCTATATCATCATGTATAAGCTAAAACATGGCTTAACTCTACAAATGAAGCATGAATCATGCAAGAACTAGCTCAAACACATCAATAAAGGTTGAGTTCTCTTACCTAGAGCCTCAATTACAAGTGTAGGACCACAAAGCAACAATCAACCTTCAATTCTCTTCAAATTCTAAGCAATATTGAAACGAACTCAAGACTCTCACTTCCTCTCTCTCTAAATTCGGCTAGAACAAGAAGAAATGGCTGAGCAAATGTGTTTTGATTCAAGTATAAGGCTCAAGTGTGTGTATGAGATAGTGGCCCACTCAAGGGCAAAACGGTAATTAAGTCCAACTCTTTAATTAGCTTATTTTAATCTAATTTAATCATACCTAATCAGTTTTCAGATAATTATACCATAAAATCACATAAATTATGTTAATCATTAAACATCAATCAATTTTGGATTCGGCCGCCGATAAGGCCTTCAATTTGCAGTTTAAACATATAAGCACGAACAGATATTCATACAATCAAACAGATAGAATGCAATTTAACTAACATATACGCAATCAATTCAGTTCCAGTTTTCAGTCAGTCGTTTTAGTACTTTAATCAGTTCATTTATCAGTCAGTTATCAGTCATTATCAGTTCCGTTTAACAGTAATTGGTGATTAACGGTAATCAATCAGTCATTAATCAGTAAACAGTATGAGGGTTGTTACAACTACCCACCACCACCCGACATCCGCCACCCACCCGCTACCACCACCCCGCCACCACCCCGCCACCACCACCACCACCCACCACCCACCGTCACCACTTTCTACCACCGTCTTCCGCCGCCACTTGCCACCACTTGTCATTTCTCACTCTTTTTTATATTTTAAATTTTTTTAAAAATATTTTGTCAATTACCAAACGCGTTTGCAGTTTATATTTTTCTAAAAATAAACAAAAAATAAACAAAAATCAGTTTATAAAATTTTTGTAAATATAAACTGAAAACGTAAACGTTACCAAACACACCCATAATATCTGTATTCTAGTTTCTGCTACTTAAATGATTTGGTTACTAATGATTTATTTACTAAACTGAGTTATGTAAATGTTTTGGTCTAATTAACTATCCATGGTTATTTCGTGTCCCTTATACTCTTGGTTTAATATTTCTCACTCTGCCATGTGCTTATAGTTGTTTACCAATTTTTAGGAACCAATGCAATTCAGAAATAGCCTTTGGAAAGTCTTAGATGCGAGACTGCAGAATAAACACACACAGTAGTTTTATTGATATTTTTCTATGTAAATATCAGTCTTTTTTGTCAATATATTTTGTAATAAAAATAGAAGCTCCAATGATTATTTTGGTACCCTTACTTAAATATTATTTCCGCTCGCGTTTATTGATTTGTTTAAGAATTGGCTGGAGGTAACCTCAATTACTGGCCATCACGATGCTTAACCCTTGGGTACGGGGAGCGGGTCGTGATACCTAGCCTACCCAATCAAACACACCCTTAAGGTGCGTTTATTTGGACGGACTGGATAATAGGGGATTGTAAATACACACACCCAACTTTGAAGCTAGATTTTCTCAATAGACATTTTCTAAGCGGACTTTGAACTTGAAAATTCTTAGTACACTTCTTTTCAAAAAAAATTAAAAAGAACTGAAAATACATAATCGAGGATATGTAAATAGTTCGGAACTATAAAACCGAAAATATGAAAAATATGTAAATACATACTAAAGAGGATGAAAAAAAATAAAATCTTATTTGGAAATACATAATAAAAAATATATAAATAGTTCAAGACTAAAGAATCGAAAATATATATATAGTTCAGAAATACAGATTAAAAAATATAAATTTAATTTAAAATTATTGAATCGAATGTTTTTCTTTTGTTTAGTAGTATGTTGTAAATTTATATTTTATTTGAAAATATAGAATATAAAATTAATGTTTCATTTGGTTGTTGATTGCTGAATTTTTTAAAAAATATTCAGATAATCAATAATGATTTTTATTCTCTGTCCCAACTAATATGAAAACGAATAACAAAAATAGTAAAACAGTAACTTAGTTTTTGTTGAATAATAATAAATCAATAATTTAATGTTCGAAATTTGTATATCTCAGACAGTATTGTGTTTCAGATGCTTCTTTTGTTGCGCTTCATTGTTTCTTTTGTTGTGCTTCAAAGCCGGAGTATTATTGGAGAGTGCTAGAAAATGTCGTATGTGTTGGGCACAGTTTAGGTTTACAGTTAGGGGTCGTGTGTATTTATGTTTTGTGTGGTGGGTACATAATATATTATATTATTATGCTTTAGGGATATAGTTGAAACATTTAATGTAGAAAAAATTAATCTAAGGTCTCTCTCATTTTTAAATAATAAAAAAGGTCTATAATATTATTTTGTAATATCTAAAATTTCTCAATCTCACACTCATATATCATAAAAAAAAAAAAAAAAAAATTAACTCTCTTAAATCGAACCTCATCTCTCTCTCTCTTTCAAACCCAACAATAATCTCATGATTTTACAACCCCACAACCCAGAAAAGCATACAAAAGTCTATAAAAAACAGAACATTATTTGAATTATTGTGTACTCTCTCTGTCCTCTCCAAAACTCCAATAAAGCTATACGATCCTCATAATTGTATAGCCAACATGCTCGCTTTTATCCACAATGACAGTCAGTGTCCCTAAAAAAGAACGCGTTAGGATCCTTTAGAGTGATCCCTTTAGAGTGATCTCCTAAAG
The DNA here is from genome assembly GCF_055761805.1 of Camellia sinensis. Classification (NCBI taxonomy): domain Eukaryota; kingdom Viridiplantae; phylum Streptophyta; class Magnoliopsida; order Ericales; family Theaceae; genus Camellia; species Camellia sinensis. The sequence goes on from NC_138970.1 coordinate 155,873,364, forward strand.
TAAAAGAGATGGGCGCGACACCTGTCCCACTAAAAAAACTAAGGGTTGAGATCAATCCCTCACCAAAACGACGTCGTTTTGGTGAGAGAAATTAAAAAAAAAAAAAATTTCAGACCGTCGTCTTCGATCTCTTCCTGGGTTCACACTTTGGAAGACAACCTTCGTCTTCGATCTCTTGTGCCACCGCCACCGCCACCATTCACACCGTCGTCTTTGATCTCCTTTCCCCCACCCCGATCGCCATCCTTTCCCCCACCCCGATCGCCTACCGCTCACTTTTCTTTTCCAGATTTTTTCTTCTTTTTGTACCAATTCGCGATCCCTTACGTCCCTGTTTGGGTCTCTCTCCTCTCTCTCTCTCTCTCTCTACAAGTTCCCTCTCCTCCACTACCCTGCAAATCATTTCTAAACTCAACAACAAGAACAGAGGTTACTCTGAAACCGGGTGTATTCAGGCAAATGGGTGTTGTTTCCACCTTGTGGAGGCAGAAAAGAAGCAATCTTGGGTCTGTGACACTTGGAAGATCAGTTTCAGGTGGGGAAAATGATGGGTTTCGAAGCTCACAAGATGGGTCTTCAACTATGGAAGATAAGGAGGAGGAGGGGGGCCTTCTGTTGGGTGCAGAGAGGGATGATTCTGGCTCTATTGTTGGGGTTCACTTGATTCTGGTCTGAATTTTTTCTTTTTTTAATTTCTCTCACCAAAACGACGTCGTTTTGGTGAGGGATTGATCTCAACCCTTGATTTCATTAGTGGGACAGGTGTCGTGCCCATCTCTTTTACATTAGGAGATCACTCTAGAGAGATCAACTCTAGAGGATTCTAACGCAAAAAAGAACAAAGTCTAAATCAACACTTGAAACCAATTTTATAGAAAAAAAATCAATAGGCAAAGGCTTTTTTGTTGATTTGCACAATCACTGTAGTCCCTCTGCAATAAAAAGACAACCCTTAAAAGCAATTAATTTGATTTGAACTTTTCTTTTACCAATTGACCCCAAAGTTTAGAGAAAAATTGCACTGAATATTGCAAACAGTGTAGCTCGAATTTACTGTGACTTGAATAGTTCGAAGTGCCAAAATGACCCTTTTTTTTTTTTTTTTCTTTCTTTCTTTCTTTTCTTCTTCCTCCCCCTCTCTTCTTCCTTCCTCTTTTGCTCTGCTCTGTTCTTTGAAAAAATGAAAATGAAAATCAAAATCTAAATAAATCAAAATCAAAACAATAAAAAAAAAAAAATCTGTGTATACACTGATCAAAATCAAAATCAAAATCATCAAAAAAAAAAAATCAAAAAAATCTGTGTGTATACACAAATCAAAATCAAAATAAAAAAAAAAATCCAAATCCAAATCTACACAAATCAAAATCAAATGCATCAAAAAAATCTGTGTGTATACACAAATCAAAATCCAAATCTACACAAATCAAAATAAAAAAATAAAAAAACAAACCCACAGCAACAGAGGAGTAAGGGAAGAAAGAAGAAGAGAGGAAGAAGGACAAGAGGAAGAAGCCTTCGTCCATCGCCATCACTGTTACTCTGTGTGTATACACAGATCTGTGTATACATATATACATAGATCTATATGTATACACAACTCTTCCTTTCTCGAGCCCATCGTCTCTCTTCCTTCATCTTCTCTCTTTATTCCTTTTCTCTCTTCTCTCTTCTTTCTTCTCTCTGTTTCAGAGAGATAAGAGAGAGAAAAAAAAATTCAAAACGATGTCGTTTTAAAATTCTGGCCAATTGAGCCTCAAAAATTTCGAGTTACCAAACTTTATTCTATTCCAAATACGATTAATGAAAACTTTGGATGGTCTTTGAATTTTATGATTAGTTGATAATTGTCTGAATTGTTAAATTGTTTTGATATGTATAAATTTTGGAGTAGAATGTTGGATAAGCTAAGGAAAAGACTTTCTTCACAATTCTTCATAGAGTAATTTGTGAACAAAGTCAGAGAAGTTTCAATTTTCTTTGAACAAAGTTAGAGAAATTTGTGAACAAAGTCAGAGAAATTTCAGTTTTCTCTTAATTTCTCTAGTTTGAATTCAGAGAAATTTTAATTTTCTCTAGTTTGAACCCAGAGTAATTCTCTGCACATAATGAGACAAATTTATCTATTTTGGAAAGAATTTCTCTGGTTTGGAAAAAATTTCTCTGAAAAATCTAGAGAAGTTTTGAGAATTTCTTTGTAAGGTCGAATTTTTTCTAGATCGATTTGAGAAACTTTAGACATTATAAAAATATTGAATGTCTTTTATACTATAAAATCTTAATACCAGAGATCCTAAAAAAAAATTCCTTTTAATATATGAAATGAATAATAAAAAAAGATAAATATATACATTAAAAAAAGATTCGCACAAAAATATAAATGAAATGTAAAAATAAAATTATCCTAAGAAAGTGATAAGGACTGAATCAATTTGGCAAACAACATCGCCATCTTCCAAATTGGCACTGAGGTCCTTTTGTTGTATGCTAGTCCTCTCCTCCCCTCTCAACCACACGTCATTGATGTCCGTATTGGGCTTATCACTTACAAAGGTGCTTGAAGTAGGTTTTTGATAATGACCTACACCAAAAGGAAAGGCCAAGATGGTTGAATTAAAAGCTAATAATGACCCACCAAAGAAAAGGGGTGAAGAAAAAAAAAAAAATGAAAAGAAAAGTTGATTTTTCAAACGATCCAACAAAAGACAAAGGGGACAAACATAAATGGGCAGTTTATAGTGGAAATGCTATACATGTGGCAAAACGTACAGACTACCTATACCAATCACCTCAGGCCGACTTGGATTTTAGATTTAGATTAATAATCAAACAAAAACAGTTATAACAATGTGGGTAAAACTGAGGGAAAATTGGATGTGAAAATCTGAAGAGAGATGAAAAATTATATACTCCCTCTGTTTTAAAATAGTAGTCTTATTTGAAAATTTTAACTTTTTTTGATAGTATAATTATACTTTTTATGTTGTTAATGAATTTAAAAGAAGGGTAAAATAGAAAATTCATATTATTTTTATCCTTTATATTTGAAGAGACTAATATATTGGGACAATGAAAAATAAAATAATGAATTAATATTTTAGAACGGAAGGAGTAATACTTTTATGGTGTGCTTGGTTGGAGGATTTGGAGAGGGATTTGCAAAGGGAAAGGGAAAAGGTGTGTGAAACTATGTGAAATTTAGGCATGTTTTATTTATATTTCACCTACCTTTTCTATTTTCCTTTCCAAATTCCTCCTCAAATCCCTCAACCAAACACAACATTAGAGTTTGAACTTGGCATATATTAAAATGGTGTTCTTAATTAATAAAAATAATAATCATAAAATGAGTAGAATTGATTTGACTTACTTGGATTGGAGGCAAAATCAATTCCGTTTATCTCCATTTGGGTGGCCTCATTACCACACACATATGTCATAGTGCTGCTACAGTAATACTGAATTGTTTTTTTTTTCTTAGATAGAAAGGTTTGAAATCAGTATAGCAAATAGGCAACCAACAATATTAGATATATAAAAAAAAATAATTATAAATACACCGGTTGAAATTTGTTTAAAATAAAATTATTCTCTATAGTTCTGGAAATTACACCCCCCACTCACCACTTGAAGTTTTTAATTTTATAACAAATAGTCACTTTTATTAATAAATTATCAAGTCATTTAACAAATTTCAATGATGCCAGAGATTTATTTCAATTAATAATTTAGTTAATTTTATTATTATATAATAGAGCAGTTAGAGATTTTATTTTTTAATTAATTTTGTTAAATAATTTTTTTTGACAAAGAAATATTTGTAATTTTTTAAATTACAAAAAATAATTTATAAACAAATTTCAAAAGGTATATTTATAATTTACCAGATCAAAAAATAGTCAAATAACTACTCAATAAATGAAATTTGTGGAACACGTTCATTTAGGGTTAACCCACCCAATGCTAAATTGAAACTATATATTTTTAGGGTACATAGCTTTTTCTAGTAGGCCACATATTTGAGTGAGGTCAATAAGAGCATCTCCAATGCACTAGGCATATCATACTTGTTAGTTAAAATGCCTAGTGTGATTCACTTTTTTCAATTCCAACGCACTAGGCATATGATTAGGTATTTTGGCTCAACTCATATTCACTAGCTACATGTAACTAGCCTTCAACGCTAAGCAAAATGTATTCAATCATTAGGATCATTTCCCTCCATCTTTGTTGTTGACGTGACATTCTATAAAATTAATAGTATTTGGATTAATAGCTAAAATAAAGAGCATGGTTGGAGTAAAAACATAAAACAGTTAATATGCAAAATAAAATATATACTTTATAGTAATATTTAGATAGGTAAAATGCCTACTACCGTTGGAGATGCTCTAATGCAAGCACAAAGATGCAAATCATATTTACCAAAATAGTGATGCCCCTGAACATTATAAAGAAAATAATGCATTTTGAGCAAATAATTGACTATATTTAAACCAAAAACCTTTACTCTTTTCAAGAAAATGCATTTTCATGATTCAAAGGCCTAATCTCCAACTGACTAAAAACATTTTTAGACAAGTTCGAAATAATTATCATACATAATCCAAAATCAACTATACGCAACACGTGGACTCCAATTTTGTTGATAAATTGTTTCCATATAATAATAAATCAAATCAAACTAAGCCCTAAGTCCCATCAAACGAGGTCGGCTATATGAATCTTTCTTCTCCATGTGACTTTATTAAATGTCATTTCGTTAGTCAAATTAAATAGATTCATATCTCTAAATAATAATAATAATAATAAATAGTTGGATATTGTCATCCACATTCAAGCACACATTGGTGTGATGGACATCAAGCACTTTCAACCAAATGATTTTGGGCTTTAATTCCATCGATCCATCTTCATAACAAAATCGTCAAAACATTCATCCATAGTTCAAAAAGTTTCATCTGGATAGAGATTGCTCACTTCAACTTCATTTGGACCATCAATTGAAAAATTAACTTGACAACCCTTGATGAAAATGTCGTGTGTGAATGATGAAACGATACGATGATATTCTCTGCAATATAATTATGAAAAGATAATAAAAATAAGGCAAAATAAATTCACAATTATATATCACACCAAAGGAAAAATAGAATTTATAAAAAATTGGTTTTCGATGCTTGAAATGTTATTTATTTATTAATTTGCATGAGTTATTTTTATCTTGTACAAAAAAGGATAGGAGGAGTGGCCAACGTGTAGCAATATTACTTTGGCGTGATGATAGAAGTCTCTATTGCTAGGAAGTTGGAAATGAGGAATCACGATTCTCTCATTGATTTCTTTATTTAACTCCTTACTTACTAGGGCATTGGATTCACTTTTGGGCCTTATTGAACCGTTTATATTTTAAGATTTGTTGAGTATATCATACTTGTAAAAAATCAAGTTGATCAGATATCACAAACTGCGTGTTCGGATCATCGAACTACAAACCCATTTTTTAAAAAAAAATTAATAAACAGTTTTCTGAACACAAGCTTTCTGATATCCGATCAACTTGATTTTTTTACAGATATGATATACTCAACAAATCGTAAAATATGAACGGTTCTGACTATTAAAATTGAGCCTAAAAGTAGGCCCAATGACTCAGTAAACAAGAAATTAAGGAGAGAGATCAAAGAGAGGATCCTGATTCGGAAATGAGGGGTTTAGAGAGACTTGACAACAGATTTTGCAGATGTGGGTAATGTTAGGGATTATGAAAAAAACATATAATAAAGATGATTATGAAAGATACTCCACATTTAGATTACACATAATAAAATACTACACTTTAATCAAAGAATGAGAATTTTTCATGATACATTTCATAATATTTTTTTCATGATTCTTGATTTTATTCTATAGTTTTCGTAAAAGTTAATTATAGGTCTGGCTTCTCTCAAATTAAACAAGACATGTAGTGTGGTTTTTGTGAGTGAGTGAGCCCAAATCTCACAATGGACCCCAATGTAGGACTCAACTCATCCTATCACAAAAATTGAATTGGATACCCAGTTCAACGGGAGAGAATCCTATTCCATTGTAATTAGAAACATGCGGTTATATTTTTGTTGTAATTAATAGTAAGAAATGGAACCTGCAGCTGCAGCAAGGAGGTCATCTTCAGTGACAGTGAGCCTGGGGAGCATATATCCAATCTTCTTCTCCCACAAAGAGGAAAGCTCATTTATGTTCAGAAAATTGCAAGATGGTCGGAAATGAACCGACTTGTTTAGGGTACGAATGTCGTCCACAACCTTCATTGTGAATTTTCCAATATCAGACCCATCAACAAAGTAAGCTACATATACATATAATACAAATATCACGAAACTTGAATTAAAACAGACTCAAAACATTGCTAGTAAAATAAGTGGGCATATATATGGGTAACAATATTGTTGATATTTCCTTAAAACGTGGTAGGTTCAATTTTGGTCTCACTAATTTGGCGTTGTAATTTTATCAAAAATACTTTGTAACTCGAATTTGTGTGTTCCAAATTATTCGAATGTATTAAAACGTCGTCGCTTTATTCCAAAACGATATTATTTTGAGACATTCAGATAATGAAATAGACTACCAACCATGATTGTAATTTTATTATGGGGTTTTGATACAGAGCCCGAATATAGGGGCTCTAATTTGGCTCGAAATTAGGGGGAAGAAGAATGAGGAGGAGGAGAAGAAGGAGGAGGAAAACTGGACCGGAGGGGCCAACAAAATCGGGCGGAGGTGGAGGCGGAGGCGGCGGGCAGAGGCAGAAGTGGAGGCGGGGCTGTGATGCCGACGAGCGACGAGCGACGAGCTGCGAGATCGGCCGACGAGTTGGGACGCCGACGAGCTGGGACGCCGACGAGCTGCGACGACGTCTCTGTGTTCTCTCTCTCGCCTCTGTTCAACTCAACGAAGAAGAAGAAAGAAAAGGAAGTAAAGGAAAGGAAGAAAGAAAAAAAAAAATCAAAACCCAAAACGACGTCGTTTGACGTCGTTTTGGGTTTTGAGCCAATTCGAGCCCCTAATTTCGGGTCCTCAAACATTATTCTTTTATTATGTGGGTACTTTTTGTAAAAAAATTATGACCATCTGTATCAAGGACAGAGTGCACAAAGGGGAAAAAAAGGGGTAATTCTATTTCCACACATCATTTACTCTCTATGCACACACTTAATGAATTAGCTTTTTCTTTAATTTTTCCACTAAATAAAATGACCAATATGGATATCAATACACACATCAATCCTTAAAACTAAATTTTTTTACTACACATCTTTTACATGAAAATTCTCAATGCACACTTTCTTTTCAAAAAATACACACATCAGACTTTCTTTTTTATTTTTTTTTCTTTCTCACTTTCTCCATTGATCATTGTTCACTTTACTATTCCTTCATTGTTTCTCATAGATTTGACCGATATGACTCAAAATTTCACTCCTTATCCAATGCTTATAACATTGTTCCATTACACCACATCGTTATTATTGATTTGTATGATGGAGGATTTACAAAATAATGAATGTTTAGATGTAGGAAAAAAATTATGGCTATTAAAAAATTAGACAACGAATAGGTGAGTTTTTTGGTTCGGAAGTATTTTTTTTTTCATTGTTGCAATTGTCATTCTAAAAACCAGTTTTGAAAATGTTGCACCTATACGGAAATTAACTTTTGAAAATATTTCATATATTCGAAAACCAACTTAAAAAATAGTTATATGTCAAAAATTTATATTTGGTTCGAAAGTACAAAATCAAAAACTATAGTTTGATTCAGTTATTGATTGTCAAATTTGTTTAATGTATTTGGATAATCAGTACCAAATTATTTCCATCTCGTTGCCAGTCAATATGGAATGAATAATGAAAATAGTATAACAATAACTTACACTCAGTTTGGTATTTGAGTTTTGAAAAATAATTTTTGAAAATTTCAATCCGTATTCTTTTGTGTTAGTGAACATTTTTAATATTCTAATTATTATTTTTTGTATTCACTCAATTTAGATACACTTAAAAAGCATATAAAAATATAAAAATTCAGTACATATTTTTTTTTGTATTTATTATTTTTTTAAAGATTTTTGGCAAATAATTTACTTTTTACATGTATCTAAATTAAGTGATTCTAAAAGTAAAAGGTTGATTAAATATGCAAAACGTTTACTAAAAAAAAAAAAAAAAAAGATTTTAAAATTAACAAAAATATTTTTGAAAACTTAAAACTAAACAGAATATTAGTTTTTAAAGAATAATAGTAAAATAATATAAAAAATTATTGATTTAAATTTTTTTCTTTGCATACCTTAGTAAATATGGTCAAAAAATTGCTGGAGTGTACCAAAAAAATGTCATGTGTTGGGCACGATTTAGGTTTTGACTTAGGCTTACGGGTGTGGTGGGAGTTTATGTTTTATGTGGTGTGTGTACATAATGTGTTGGAATTTTTATACACATTATATGTTATGGACATATTTGGAACATTTTGTGTGTAGAATGAGTAAAACAAAAGATAAACAAATTCATTAAGTGTATGTACTAAGAAAGATGTTCACAGAGTATAAATAACGTGTGGAAATAGAATTACTCGAAAAAAAGAGGAAAAAAGAAAAGAGAAAAGGACGTGTTTTCTTTCTACCCAAAAGAGTGCTATAAATTACATCTTTCTTCTTGCATATTCTTGTGCTAGGATAAAAATTTAAAGATAAAATCACTTTATAGGAATAAAATATTTTTATTGTAAAAGTGTTATTATTGTATTTTTAGTAATGAAATTAGGCATTTAGTGATGAATAACTATTCTTTTGGATACAATTTTTTTGACTCAAAACAACAAACCTTTTTGGACAAAATTATTTTATATTTATTGGTGACATTTTTAAATTGTCGCTAAAAGTTATTTTTTGGACAAATTACAAAATAGTCCAGAGTTTGAGCTGTGTAACAAAATAAATCATGAATTTTCAATTTTGTTAATTTAAACCTTATACTTTGGGTTTGTTTTCAATTTAAACCATTTACCTATTTTTGTTAAGTAAAATCAATAGAATGATAGATATTTTAGTCATTAAATTCATAAAAGGTTACTTTAGACATTTTATTTATACTTACATTGAGTTTAATGAGAAAAATAAGCAAGTGGTTTAGATTGAAAACAAACAAAAATATTAATGTTTAAATTGATAAAACTAAAAACTCAGGGTTTATTTTATTATGAGCTCGAACTCTAGAATATTTTTTTTTTGTTGTAATTATCTCTTTTTTTAAAAAAAACTTTTTGAGATAATCTTTTAGTGACCATTCTTGCGACTACAATAATTGGTCCTCAAATATTTTTTACAACAAAAATTTTACTTTTGGACACAAAAATAGTTTTCCCTAAATTTCTTATTTGTTGTAATGACTTTATCTTGATTGTATTTAGATTTTAAATTTGTAGAGAGAGAAAAAACGATGAAAAAGTGAACACAAAATTAAAAAAAAAAAAAGCCAGAGAAAAAAGGTTAAAGGAATAATAAATCAAAGGAAAGTAATTTTGAGAGTCCTAATCAATTTTACCATATTATATTATTTATGAAACTTTATATGATACAGTCGTGAAAAGGACCCTATGTCTTATTTATTGGATTAGGTACGATATGAAAATTGTAGCAAAAATAAATAAATATTTATTGTGAATAACAAATGAGGAATATTAAACGATAACATATCACTTTAGCGTAGGAAATTTGGTCGGTAATGCTTATGAACATATATTATTATGATGGTTTTTTTTGGGAAGAGTAAAAAAAAAAAATTGAAAATCAGTTTTTTTTTAAAATATTATTTCTTATATTTTTTATATGTTTTTAAAAAAAAATTAAAAAATTAACTTTTTACCATTCCTAAAATAGACCGATGTTGTGGCTCTCAGCTTTGGATTCTTTGAGTTTGAATACTCAAAATATGTCAAATTTGCAGTTTGACACGTCAATTAATGTGGATTCAATGTATGTTATTAGTGACATTCGCTTCAAAAGTCTAGACCACCACATAAATGGGAAAATTATGTTTAGTTAAAATATAATAAATTTTAAAATTTTGACATAATTATATTAAGTTAAATTATCTTATTTAGGTCCCGTTTGTTTTGAGAGATAGAGGTTTTGAGAGATAGAGGTGAGACCCACTATACGTTGTATTTGTTATGAGAGATGGAGAGGGGATTCATAATTTGATAGGATTAAGATAAGCCTTGGTGTTGGGATTGAGATGGAGAAAGAAAATGTGGTATTAGAAGATTAGTCATCTAGCTTAGTTGTTGTTGTTGTTGTTTTTATTATTTATTTATTTATTTATTTTTACATATTGGGCATTTTTTTAATAACATTAATGTTTAATATTTTTGTATTTTTTGTTAAGTAAAAATCATAATTTTATTTGTTTTAATATTTTATATTTTTTTATAAGGTAATAATCTAACAATCCCTACACTAATAACTATCATCAAAACAAACACAATTTTATTTAATCCCCTCATTATCAATCCCCTAAATTTTATCTCTGAAAACAAACGGGTCTTAGTTCAGTGGGTTTAGAAAGTGAATTAGTATATCTTTTTGTGATTTTTTGACTTTTTTTTGTCCTTTTGTAATTTTTTAGCCCAACTCAAAAACTAAACAATCCATTAGTTCAATTTTATCAATAATTCATTAGTTATATAGATGAAAAAATGATAGCATCATTTTTTTTACATTACATTTAAATATATATTTTATCTTATCTATCATTGTGATTTCATAATATTTATATTAATTTCAATCACTTTAGCCTTAGGAAAAGAAAAGTCTATGTAATTATAGGAAAAGAAAGCGGTGTGTGTACTATATACTTCTTATAATTAAAGAAAAAATTGACATAATTTTATATTTTTTGAGTCATAAATATATATAACAAAAAAGAAGAAGAAGTCATAACTAAATATCACATGAGGTATAATTAAAAATTTCATGAGTCATAACTAAAATAGTATTATAATTAAAAAAGAAAATAGCATAACTAAAGGTGCATAAGGTAGAATTCTTTTCAAGAGATGTGTGTAGTAGAATTTCCCCTAATTACATCAACACTGTTGGGCTAGAGGGGAGGTTAGTGTAATTTATCCAATATATAATAACAATAATGTTCCATTAATTTCATATTTTTGATAAAATTTTTATTTTCTTGATAAAAAATATATATAATAACAACAATGCTACAATTCCATACAAAAATTTACCCAAAAACTTTATTATATCCATGAATTTCACAATTGATTCCAAGATAAAGACATAGGATTGGATTGTTAATCCTATCAAATTTATATTCTTACGTTTGGATCACATAAATGACATCGGCTTAATAATACGTAGGACTCTTAATCTTACAAAATTATAACATATTTAATAGCAAATGAGAGTAGATATTAATAATCTTATACATAATTATCCTATGAAATTATTTATTCCATCACTAATAGTATAAGGAATCAAACAGGGCCTAACTGAATGTCACCGACGCATATTCTTGGCAAAACTACGAACAAAATTATGAGCATACTTTCAGGGCCCTTTAACTATTCTGACATAATAAAGTGAATCAATATTTTCTATCCTAGAAAAGTGAAAAACCTTTCGGCTAAAGAAAATTGTCCATAATGAGCCTAATGTGAAGGGGTGGTTGTTTATGTGATGAAATATTAGAGTATGAGTTTGAATAATACATGAATTTTTATTAGTCTAGTGTGAGGGAGTGGTTATTAATGTGATTGAAATATTAGAGTTTGGCTTGTCATTGCATCATTAGTTTACCACATTTTAAAATATGACTACAAGATTATTGGGCCAAATCCAAGTCACTATTTGCTATTTGCTATGTATTATCTTGTGATACTTGCACTTTATTATGTTTATTCTCCCAAAATTTGGAAACTTTTTACATACATACAAAGGGTGCGTTTGTTTGGACGGATTGGATAAGGGGGGATTGTAATCCATCAGACTATTAGTCATGGAATACATTGTCCTGTGACTATTTGATTGGATTAAATTTGTATCCTATTTTTGTTTAGTCATGGGATTAGACGTCTGGATTGAACTATTTTTAGTTATCCAATGTTTGCTTGAGATATTATGGAGAATGATAAATGCTCAAATGACTATTTTATCATTTTCAATTATTTACTAAGTAATAGAAATATTAAACATAGTTTTAATATTTTAATTATTTTTAGCTAGATTAAATAAAAATTTGTTTTATTTTATTTTTTGCACAATATTTTAATTATTTTAATTTATTATTTTTCAATTAAATTAAATTTATAATTTATAATTTATATTTTGTATTTTTTATTTAATATATAATTTTAAATTAACGACAATAAAAAATAATTTTATTTAATATATAAATTAAATTTTCAACACCAATAAACAAATTTAATTTATAAGGCCATAATTTATAATTTATTATTTTTAAATAAATTTAATTTATAATTTATATTTTTTATTTAATATATAATTTTAAATTAAAAACACTAAAAAAATAATTTAATTTAATATGTAAATTTAATTTTTTAACAACACTAAAAAAATTTAATTTATAAGGCCATAATTTATAATTTATTATTTACAATTAAAAATTTTGATTTAATATATAATTTAAATTAACAATACTAAAAAAATAATTTATAAATGTTCAAAAAATTATTTTATCCTTTTCTAATTATTTGCTAAGTAATAACATCGACAGTAAAACGGACAGTAAAATGGACATTTCACAAAATAATCGCATGGGATACCAATCCCATGGTTTCTATCCCACCCCCTCCCATGGGATAGGATAGTCTCATATTTGTGGGACTAATAGTCCGGGGAAACTATTAGTCCGAAGCAAAAAAAATAAAATAAAACAAACAATGGACTATTGGTCTGGTGGGACTAATAGTCCAATCCCACCCCCTAATCCTTCAAAACAAACACACCTTAAAGTCTTAAATCATGTAATGTGAGATCAACATATTTTAAATGAAAAAAAAAAAGACAAAAAGAAAAAAGAGAAGTCAACAATAAAAAAAAAAATCTTTTTTGATTTTTTTGAGAAAAAAAAAAAATTATAGTTTGAATGTGATATTTTATCTTATTGACTTCGTAACCTATTTTATTTTTCTGTGACTATTTTAATACCAATCTCACATACCAAAGTTATATTTAGTCAATTAAAAAAAAATTAAAATAGTTAATAAGATAAAATATGATAAGTGAACTATAATCATTTAATTTTTTTCATAATTATTAAATTAATTATAAGAAGTCAACTATCAAACATATATTTTTTTTAATCAAATCAAAATAATCAAAAATTCCAGAAAAATAATCTATTTCTAAAAGGATCTTTATCTCGGTGCAAGCATCTCTGGGAAGCTGTGATGGCTAAAATGAAAAAAATTGTTAATTAATCTAAGAAAATGTCATAGTCATGTTCTTAATCAATCAAAATTTTTTATATTTCTATATATTTTCAATTACCTAGTATAAAATTACAAAAATATTAGAAATTTCAAAAAAATTTATCAAATGTGTTACGTGAGTGTATGAATCACATTATGTAAATCTATATAAGACATTTCATAAAAATTTAATAGAATTTTTAAACTCTCTAATATTACTCATAAAATTATAAATCTTGTGGTGTTTTGAAAAATTAGTAAAAAGTTAAATTTTTAACTTTTTTAATCTATTTTATTTTTTTGTAAATAAAAAAAAAAAGAGAAATGATGTGATCCAAAATATATAAAAATTTAAAAATTGACTTGTTTTGGTCTTTCTAAAAGACCCCTTATTATCTTTTTCACCCATCAAAACACAAGACACCACATGTCCGAGAACGATCAATAACTTCTTGCTAAAATGACCAACCACTGATTATTTTGAAATTAAAAAAAAAAAATTATTTTGAAATCCAAGTGAACGTTTTAAAAAGTTGATAAAAGATTGATTTTTTAATTTTTTTTTTGGATTTTTTAATTTTTTTTTGTAATTTTTTGGTGACTTTTTTATGTAAAAAAAATTAAAAAGTTAAAAAGTTAGGTTGAGTTTGGTAGAGTTTTGTAAATATGATTTGAGAGTATCAGTTGTATTTTGAGTTTGTGAGTTATGAAATTATAATTTTAGTGTAGAAATTTGTTTGGTTATGGTTATTGAACAGAGTGTTGAATTGAGTGTGTAATTGAGTTTTGAAAGTTTGATTTGACATGTGAAGTAAAAAAATTTGTTTAGTTATAAGTTTTGGAAAGAGTTTTCAAAACTTAATTCAAATTGTTATAACTCATAACAAAACACACTACTTTCACACTATTGAAAATTCTGATCAACACTCATAACCAAACTCTTTTTAAAATTCAATTAAAAAAATTTATTATTAACAGAAAATAACATTAATCAATTTTTTAATTGAAAATACTACAAAGGAAATAATTTTTTTTTCAAAATAAATATTCAAAAAAATTAAATCATCTAAAAAATTTAATAAGTAAAAAATTAAAATAAATATTCAAAAAATTTAAATCGTAAAAATTTAAATAATTTAAATATTCAAAAAATTTAAATAATTTAAAATGTTAATATTTTAAATTTAAAAACAACTCTACACTCAAATCGTAACCAAACACAAAAAACAAAACTCAATTAAGAAATTATTTTTAAAACTCATAACTAAACACATCACTCGAAACTTTATACTACTTCACAACTCTATACTCAAATTGTAACCAAATACATAACAAAAAAATTAAAATATTTAAAAATATTTTTATAAAATAGAGTTTGAATTTATTTTTATAAAATATTTTAAATTTTAAAAAATTAAAATCGTAATATTTTGAAATTAAAATATTTAAAAATATTCAAAAAATTAAAAAATTAAAAAAATTGTAACATATTTAAATATTAAAATATTTAAAATCTTAACAACATTAAAATATTTAAATATTTAAAATATTTAAAAAATTAAAATATTGATTTGAATTGAGTTTTGAAAATAGTTTTGAATTAAGTGTTTGGTTATGAGTTTTGAAAAGTAATGAATATGTTTTGAATTGAGTTTTGAAAAATTGATGTAGAATTATAATTTGAAATTTTAAAACAAATAACACACTCAAATCAATGAATGAAACTATAATTTGAGTGGCTTACCAACCAAAGCCTTAATTTTTTATTAAGTTTTCAAAACACCTCTCTCTGTAACTGATGACGCATCATAAGTTTTCAAAACACCTCTCTCTGTAACTGATGACGCATCATTGCTTCTGTACGGTGGGGGTGTTTGTTTAGATTTTTTAAAAGAAAAATGCTTCCTAGCCCCACTGGGGGTCGATCCCCAGTGAGGTGTCGCTCCAGAATTGGTCCGAAAAAAAAATTTTTTGTTTTTTTTTTTTTGAGTTTTCAGCCAGTGGGGCGCGCCACGTCACTGGGGGTGGGACCCCCACTGGGGTATGCAGCGCTGTTGTTTTTAAAATCAACTTATGACTTTTTATTTTGAAAAAGTTATTTTAGGATATTTGATTAAACTTATTTCAAATAATTTTTAATTTTAACAATTTATTTTAATTCAAAAAAATTGATTCTAAAAAGTTGTTCATTATTTGGTTCTGATTATTAACTTTTGCTATGGATACGTTAATTTACGGTTATACTCTTAGATTTCTTTATTTTTTAATTTTTTTAAAATAGAAAAAGACTCAAATGGACAATAAATTATTATTATTATTTTTTATGAGAAATGTAGATAAGTAGTGAATAATATAAAATAAAAGTTAATTAAAAAAGATACTTCACAGCTTATTTAACGAACACTACTCAACAACTTAAATCTATAATTCAACAACTACATCAAACAGATTAATAACTTCTGATTAAAATCATAATTTATAATTTATTAAATTATAATTTATAATCTGTTTTAAAAGTTACATCAAACGAGGCCACTATCTTGTAAGATTTGCATACATGGTCTCAGCTCTTTTTCCTATCAGAAGCATCAGATCAGATACTAGAATCCCCAAGGGCAAATAGGTAATTTAACATTTCTATGGGTTGGTTTGGAAAGTGGGTTGGCTTTTTGATTTTTTGACTTTTTTGGCTATTTTAACCTGGGCTAAAAAGCTTAGTTTGGAAAGAATTTTTTGGCTTTTTGGCTTTTTTAACTTTTTTTGTGAGAAAAAAGTGTAATGATTATAGGTTGGATGTAATGTTTTGTTTATTGTGGCTAAAATAGCCTATTTTATTTTTTATGGTTAAAATAGTCAAAAAAGTCCACAACCTATCTTCCCTTACAGTATATAATTTCACATTTTTTTTTTTGTAAAATATTTAAAAAATCAAAATAATCAGTAAAATAGCTTAGGGTTGTTTGAATTAGAACAATCTAAATAAATATATATATATATTTTAAATTTTTATTAAAAAAATATAAAAAATATAAGAAAATAATGTGACTTAAATAAATACATTTATTTAAATAAATACATTTATTTAAAAGATGCCAAACAAACTCTTAGGTCTTGTCTGTTAATTATATATTTTAGTCAAAAAAATTAAAAAATTATTATAAATTATCACATCACTTCTTTACTTTTCTATACATCTTTTCTTAAAAATCTAGGACTTGTTTGGTTTGTATTTGAAGATACTATTTTTGAAAAAAAAATTTCAAAACCACTTTCTCACTCTTATATATCAATCAATCATTTTTTCTCTTGCC
The DNA here is from genome assembly GCF_055761805.1 of Camellia sinensis. Classification (NCBI taxonomy): domain Eukaryota; kingdom Viridiplantae; phylum Streptophyta; class Magnoliopsida; order Ericales; family Theaceae; genus Camellia; species Camellia sinensis. The sequence goes on from NC_138970.1 coordinate 155,890,184, forward strand.
TCTCTCATTCTCAATCATTTTTTTTCTCACGCACATCTACTCAATTATAACAAAATAGGGATATTTATCAATAAATCTCATCTTACAAACAAGTACTCCAATTGGTCCAAATTTTTTCTATTGATCTATCAAGCCCTATTAGTGACGAGTTGCTTTCTGTGTGGTCCTATTTTTTTTTATTATGGTAGTGTTTTAGTGGACAACTATACCCTTTTATTAATGTGACAGGTATAGTGTGATACGCCAATGTGGTAGATATTAATGTGACATTCCAATGATGTGTCACTCCAAAAAAATTTAAAACTCCTTAATGTACTTTTTCCAAATGTGACAACGTGGCAGGTAGGGGTGAGCATGGTCCGGATTAGGAGAAAATCAGGACCAATCCGTTATCTACGGTTTCTGAAAAATTAGAACTAATTCAATCTGTTTAAATCGTAGAACCAATTCGAACCAATCAGTTTAAACACGGATTGGATAGGTTTAGGACCACAGATTCACATAATTATATAACAAAAAAAATATAGAACATTTAAAGCAAAAAAATCCTTTGTGTGGGTCTATTTGTGTGTTACTATTAAGTAATAACTGAACCACCATTCTGATGTTAGGAATTGATAAGATCATGCATAATTCTTGGGTGATATATTTGTTTTCTACCAAATTAGCTAATATTGCTGATAAATCAATTTGCTTCCGAATAAGCTAGATGGCTCATCAATGGATAATTTTAGTTTGATGAATGCTTTTGTCAATATAAAATACATATATACATAACATATGGTTAACTTATTGCAATATATTTATATTTATTTTTCTCAAGTTACTTTAGGAATGGGCCCAGCTTTCAATCTTTATGGATGCACCTTAATTGGTAACATGTAGACTAAGTCTTCTACCTTTTGTCTTACTTCCGTAACACAATGAATAACACTATACCAGAAATCAAAGAAAAAACATACATTGTACATGGTATAAATATAGATTATTTCTAGACAGTCCGAATCGATTCCAATCTAGAACTGTGGGGTTCAATCCGGAATTGATCCGTGGCCTACGAATTTTAAAATTTCAAATCCGGAACCGAACCACGGATTCAAAAAACCAATCCAAACCTATCGGATAAGACTGGACTGGATCGGATTCCAGATTTTACGGATTCTTTGCTTAGCCCTAGTGGCAGGTATGATGTAACACTTCAAAAAAATAAAAACTCCTTAATGTATTTTTCTTAAATGTGACAACGTGGTTGGCATGATATGACACTCTAAAAAAAAAATTAAAAAGTCCTTAGTGTACTTTTCTCAAACATGACATGTGACACTCCAATGTGGCGGGTATAATGTAATACCAAAAAACTCTTTAGTATACTTTTTTCAAATGTGACACTCCAATGTGACGGGAGAATGAGTCATTACATATCCAAAAGGATTAAATGGATCACAAGAAAAAATGTAAGAACTATATAGATTACAAATCCAAAATATGGGACTTATTGGTCAATCTCCCAACAAAATATAAAATTATTAAAAACTCTCCAACTCTAAAATTATTTTCAAAATATATAACTAAACAAATCAAAAAAATTCTAACACATGTCTATCACGTGTATGTTGTATTGCGCTGGTGGATGATATGTGGAAATATGTTTGCATTGCGTTGGTGGATGACAGCTGGAAATTATCCAACACATGTCTATCACGTGTCTGTTATATTGCTAACTTTTTCTATTTAACACTCACAAAAGGCTTCAAAACGTTGAGCATTGATCAAACATACAAGTAACAAAAAATAGAAAAAAATTGTAGTGACAGAAACATGGCGAAAATTCGATTCATGTCCATTGATCTAGTCCAAGCGACTAGTCATCGCCATGGTGAATCAACTCATCATAGGATTGAGTTGACTCCATGGGATCTCCAACTTCTCTTACTAGGCCCTATCCAAAAGGGTTTTCTATTCCTCAAACCCACTGCTAGCAAACACCATAGTTGATCATCCCAAGATCTCATTTTCTCGCACACTTGACTTCTTTCCTCTCCTCGCTGGCCGTCTCGGTACCATAAAAAATGATGACAACTCCTCCTCGTTCTTCGTAGACTGCAACAATGCTGGAGCGCATTTCGTTCATGCCATTGCTGACAATGTCACTGTTAGCGATATCCTCAGTCCCGTGCACGTACCTCGATTTGTCCACTCTTTTTTCCCATTAAATGGTCACCTTAACCATGAAGGCATTTCCAAACCATTGCTTGCGATTCAAGTAACCGAGCTTGTCGACGACTTCTTCATGGGCTGCACCATGAATCATGCGGTTGTTGACAAGTCGTGTTTCTCGCAATTCTTTAATTCTTGGTTCGAAATGGCTGGAGGTTCTAACAAAATATCACGATCTCCGGTTGTTAACCGTTGGTTTCCTAGTAATGTCGACTGACCCATTCGAATCCCTTTTTCCTTCGAGCAAATTAGCAATACCTTCGTTTTACCAAAAGTAGAAGAGATGGTTTTTCATTTCACGAAAGAGGAAATTACAAAACTTAAAGCCAAAGCCAATGCCGAGATGAACACCACCACTATCTCCTCTCTCCAAGCATTATTAGCTCATCTATGGCGATCTGTCATACGTTGCCAAAACGTCAATGACACTACCCAAGAGGTGAAGTACATTTTACTAGTGATTGCGAGGCCAAGGCTTCGACCCCCCGTTGGCAAAAGGGTATTTTGGGAATATAATTAATGGTGAGACTTTACGTGCCGTGGCAGAGAAGGTGGTTTGGAAAGGACTTGGTTGGGTGACTTGGCAAATGAATAAAGCGATTGCTTTGCAGATGAATGATGGGATTAGAAAGTTGTACGAGGATTGGGTAAAGAATCCAAAACTATTGGAAAATGAGTGTGATGACAAACAATGCCTTGACGACTAGTAGTTTGCCTCAATTTAATGTGTTTGGGAATGACTTTGGTTGGGGAAAATCGGTGGCGGTGAGAAGTGGTAGCGCAAACAAGACTGTGTATGAGAGGGTTCAAGAATGTCGTTGGAAAATTTGAAGATCTTCGAAGATCTTTAAAGAAAATTCGAATTCTCTAGAAATGATGAGAGGCTTAGATTCTTCAATAGTCACAACCAAGAACACAAAAGCAAAGAGATGATAGAGATAAGAGATTGGGTGAAGAAAAAGGTAAATGTCACGACCCAAACCTGCCCCTATAGGTTTAGCATCGTAACCGGCCAGTAATCCTTGGATTACCAAAGGCCTCTTGGCATGATGGTATATAATAGGGGCCGCGGAAGCAATTAATCAAGACATACATAGTCCATAGAGCTGTGCTGACATACATGGAGCAGGTAAGTTAAAACTTTTTATAACAGTAAAACAAACTTTACACATCATTTCCAGGTATACATTACCAGACACTTTGCCCAAACAAAACATAGTATAACATAGCCTAACATAATAACCAAAAACAGCCATGAAACTTGACTTCAACGAAACCTCCTCGGGAGGCGCAATGGTTAGCTGACAAAACCGAAGTGTAGGCCATCAACTTTGGGCCTGATCTCATGCTTGCTCACCTACATACATAATATAAAGAGTGAGCTAAAGCCCAGTGAATAATAACAGAGTAAAAACGTTAATGAATGATGCCTATAACATGTTTCAAATCTCGAAACAGAACAGAGTCATAATTATATCCATATTCAAGTTATGTGTGGTACAACCCTTGGCACAAACATGTCTCTTGGGTCACGTTTATCAAGTTTCATGAAAGAACCTCTGGTACCGGGCAACATATCTCATACATAGGCTACAGTATTGTTTCCCCTGGGCGAGGGCCTGTGCCACAGTATTATTTCCCCCGGGCGAGGGCCTGTGCCACAGTATTATTTCTCCCGGGCGAGGGCCTGTGCCACGAGTACCATAATTACGTTCAAAGAAAATTTGGACAACCATTCATTTATACAAAACATAGCATTTCAGGGAACTTGTCATTTCTTATCATCAGGAAATAATTAAAGTTAAACATAACTTTACAGAGTTATTACTCACAATAATTGGTCGCCCCAACTAGATGACAAAATGGCACTTCACTTATCCCGAGGCGCGTGACCTACACGCATGCACATACAATTACCTACTTGAAACACACGCTCGAGTTATACATAACTTCCTCTGTTTGTTCTTAGTGTGTGTTTAGCCATTAACCTCATTATGGAGTTTTAATCATGGCCTAGGAATGCCTAGGATGGCATGAGGATGTAAAATGTGCTGGAAAACATTTTTCAAAACTTGCTGAAAATAGGGTCCACGCTCGAGCATGGCTTTTCCCGCTCGAGTGGACATACAGACAATGAAGCTTCGCTCGAGTGTGACTTCCTTCGCTCGAGCGGACTGCAAACTCATGAAAAGTACTGGTTGCATGTTTTTCACGCTCGATGGACGCTAGACCCATGCTCAAGCGTGAGACTCAGACCCTCACTCAAGTGCGGATTCCCTCGCTCGAGCAGACTGCAAAACACATGAACTTCTGGGCATATGCATTTCACGCTCGAGCGTGACTCTCGATGCTCGAGCGGAAGTGCATGTACTCAGAGTGTACGCTCGAGCGTGAAGTCCTTCGCTCAAGCGTGGATCAAAAATTTGGAATTTCCAGATTGATCCTCAAGCACAAAACTCAACCTTTAAAGCTTCAAACTCAATTTTTCTAGGCCAAAACTTGAGAAAAAAAATACATGAAGACCCTAAAGCAACATGAATTAAAGATATTTCAAGAAACCATGGCCCAAAGGCATGCCAATTGAACACAATTCCAACTAACACTTCATGAATAAAACATAAATACAACATGCATGATCTCCCTTGAGTTCAAACACCTCAAACCAAGATTAAATCTGGCAATTTGATTAAAAAAAACATGATGAATTCTCAAAACATAGATGAAATAAATACATGCATGAAAGAATCCTTTGAAGTTATGCTCAAATTGTGAAGAATAACACATGCATGTATGATATGGCCCAATTCTCCCAACTCTAATGCAATTCTACCACGAATTTACTTAATTCATCAATAATCTTGTAGATTCTAACTCAATTACTCAATTTAGAGTTTAGTCCCTTACCTAGAGGCTTGAATCTACAATGGTTGAAGTCAAAACCCTTAAGTCTTCATCAATGACAACAATTCCTAGCATCCTATAATTTGAGCCCCAAATTCTTTAAGTTTTGAGCCAATTCTTCCTTCTTCACTCTCTCTCACGTTTTGGGTCTTGAGGATGGAAAATGACAAGTCCAAATTATGTATAAGGTGTGCAACAATTTGTATAAGCCCACTCAATGGCACACTTGTAATTAATTTGGATTCAAAATAATTTAACCTTATTTATTCTAATTTAATCGTCCCAAATTGAATTTAAATTAAACCTACCATAAAATCCTATAAATCCTGATGGACATATAAATCAAATTAATTTCTGAGTCGGATGTCGATAAGGCCTTCAATTTGCAGATCGAAACTAAAACATATACAGATCTTTCTACGCTAAATAGATAGAGACACATTAATAATGCAACACACATGACATTAACACATGATTTCTTCTTAATCACTTGTTAGGTACACTTAAGCATGAATTAACGTTAATTAAGGGTTGGGGTTGTTACAGTAAAGCAGTTAGAGAGAGAATAATGGCAAAGCTCTCCCATGGATCTCCCACTTTCATTCTCAAAGTAGATAATGGAGAAGGAAAATTAGTTCTTTCCCAAGAGTTGTCTCTCTAAAATCCATCCCTTGTAAAGCTATGAGTGGGTGATATTTATAGGCATTTTATGATGTAAGATGGAGTCCATGTGCAAGGCATATGGAAAAATTCTCTCTAACTACCTTGTCCGAAGAGGCGATCTCTCCGAGGATGAAAAAAACCCTGAAGAGGAGATTAAACTCTTGGCGAACCCTTTTTTTTAGCTACACCTAACAAATGATCCTTAATCATCCCAAAGGGCCGAGGTAATCCTAGAAGACCCCTCGTTGCTAAATATTGTCGAGTCTCATGGACCCTCCGGCGTCGTGCCACATCGACCTGGATATAGGCTAAATTAACCGATAAATGAATTTATCTCCACCCACCGTCCTCGGGATTCGAGCCATTTGTTCAGGCTCTAACCTCACTCATGATTCTGGTGGGTCAATCCCGAAATGCTCCAAGTCCGCAAATGTTACCAATGGAGCGGCTTCTAGATTGCGATCGAATTTGTTTGAAGCCCGAGTGCCTTGGATCTCTAGGCTTGCTTAATACCCTTTCGAGTCCGGGCCCGAGTAAGTTTCTAAGTTTGTGGATTCGAACTCTTTCAAAGTTTAGAGCGATTTGGCTTGTTTGATGGCGATAAATTTGGGCCCACCGATCTTGGACTTTCTGATTGGGCCTAATTAATTTAGTGGGCTCAAGTTAATTTCTCTTATAGACTGATGGGAAGATAACGGTTTTTCCCGGGGTGGATGAAGGGAGTATTATCATAATATGCTTATCAGAAACCAGTCACTGTTTTTTTATTTTAATTTCCTAAATTTAATTTTTTTTTTTTTAAATTGAGTATTTTATTTTTCGTATTTTTTATTTAGTAAATATTTTTAAAATTCTAAGCAATTTTTTTTTTAATTTTTTAGATGAATCTTACTTAGTTGTATCTAAAAAGTAAAATATTTATAAAAAATATTTTAAAAAATTAATAAATAATAATACAAAAAATGTATTGAATTTTCATATTTATTTTATATTTTTGGTATTTAGTGAATTTTTTAAAGATTTTTTTCACAAATATTATACTTTTTAAGTATATTTATGTTAGGTGTATCTAAAAATTAAAAAAATTACTTAAAATATTAAAAAAATTAGTAAAAAAAAAACACAGGAAATAAAAAAAATTTAATTTTTTAAAAAGTGAATCCTGAGTTATGAAACCAAATAAGCTGAATGTCATTTTGTCTTTCCGATATACTTAAAAAAAGAAAAAAAGAAAACCAATCTCATTTTTGTATACGCATAATCAGGCAATATAAATAGTTTAGATCGAAACTACACTCGTGCCCAACAACACCTCCAACTCACACTTAATTATTGTGGTATAAGATCTTGAGTTCAATTCTCATGAAGAGAAATTTGATACTCTATGTAGTAGTAGTTAATTATTTGGGCTTTGGGCTTGGACTTGGGCTTGGTGAGCTTAGTATATTAGTTGTGTTATTTAAAATAAAACAAACAACATATAAGATTAAAATAAAAATAACAAGGCCGTAAGGGGCCAAACAAATAACCAAATAATAAACTACAGACAACAAAAATAAATCCGTCAAAAAATGCCTCGGCTAGGTTGGTGTGTTGTTTATTGGATATGTGGACTTGACTTTTTAATTATTGGGTTGAGACTGAGTAGCTATGCAATATGAAAGTTACAATAATCTTTCTGAGTTTGTGATGTCACACTATCTCTGTGGGATGGTTTTCGAATATAAACCCAATTTTTAATTTTTAAAACCTTAAATTTAATTTTTAAATAATATACTAAATGCATATTTTTAAAATTAATAGGATTAATTGATCTATAAAAGTATAACTGTAAACTCAATTTTCAAAGAATATATTAAATTCACCTTTCCAAAATCTATGAGACTAATTGGTCTTATAAATCTTTGGGACTAAATAGATCACCATTTCTCAATATGGGATTTATGGATAAATTTAAAAAAAAAAAAAAAAAAACCTTAAAATGAGGAAGTTACACTAAAAAAATATAAATTTCATCCAAAATTTAAAAAATTTGATTGCAACTATGAAATTTATTTAAAATATATAATTTCTAATTGAAAAATGTTTCAGTTTAAAAAAATTTCCCAGTTTAGAAAATAATTCAATTTACAATTTTCTTAATTTCTAACCATAAATTAAAATTTTAAACAAATAAAGTAATTTTTTCACACATAAACAAACATAAACAAATTGAGAAATATCTCAATTACAGGACGAAACAATTATATGGAACATTTCTGTGGAAAATTGAGAAATTTCTCAGTTTTTTTTTAATTATAAAATTGAGAAATTTTTCCGTTTTATTGGATAGTTTTGCAAATTAAGAAATTGTTAGTTTCATATTTTATTTTTATAAAATTTTATATTTAATATTGGTCTTATTTGATAGATTTTATTGTGTAAACTCAAAAAATATAATTTATTAAAAATAAATGTTTATAATAAAATCTATGAAATTTTTAAATTTTGAAACAATAAAATAAAAGTAAATGTCACATCCATAGTACCCACTTGAATTATGAGTAATATCTATTGCTTTTGGGGCACGATCAAGTAGGACTTACAATTTTATTATGGGACATAAAACATAATACTTGGTGATTGGTAAGTAATATTATTATGTAGTGTACTTGGAACGCCTAATATTTTTTTATTAACATTTATTGAATTGACTTTTCTCAACTACTTCTGTCTTTTATTAAGGGGTAAAACAGTCATATATGCATAAATATTTTGAACATGTGATCTTATTGATTAAAAATGATGAAATAGGATTTAATGGAATAGAAACTTTACAAATAGGATTTTTGAGTAATTAACCCTACAATTTATTGGTTCTTTGATAATCTACCTAAATGAGATTTATTTATATACTAGTAGGTAACCTGTGCGAAGCATGAAAATTTGTTTTTTAAATGGAAAATTGATTTTGAGTGTTAATACTTCACATGTAGAAAATTTTAATAATTGAAAGTCAAATACAAATAAATTTGCTAGTGGTTGATGAAAATTTTCGTTACTGTGTATGTGATCCTATATAAAAGGCTCATAAAAATAATTTCTTTCAAAATTATTAAAAAAAGAAAAGAAAATAAAATAAAAAAAAGGTGTATTCTCAACCTGAAATCAAATCATGATTTGTGTTAATCAACTTTACCAAAAATTAGGGGTGTTCATGGTTCGGTTGAGGCCGGAGAACCTCCAATCTGCCATCCGTCCTCCGGATTGGAGGATTGAAAGAAACAATTTGCATCTGTCCTTCAGTTTGACGGATGTCGATTGATAGATTGACGAATGGATGCGAATCGGTTTGGCAGTTTAAGCTTTTATAAATTTTGAACTTAATACAACAGCTTGTTAACATTTTTTTTTGGATATCCAACTCAACTAAAAGATTATCAAGTAAATTGTTAAATATCAATTGTAATGACCCAAAATATTTTTTTTAAATATTCAGTGCATAGATTAATTGAGTAATATTTGGATTGGAGTGTTGTATAAAGTTATATGCGAAAATGGTTCAATTTTGTAATTATTTTTTTTTAAAAAAATAATAATAATTTTTTATCTTAGAAATTATGAAATTTTTTATTATGTTGTTCTTATAAGAGTCTAGCATGTTGGATAAAAATTTTGAAATTTAATGGTGAGTATTTATTTTATGAGAATATGCAGACTAATTGGTGTTTAGTTTTATTTATAGTAGAATTTGAAATTTGAATTTTGGGTGTTTGGACCATGATTTGAGATAAATTGTTGGGTCTATTATGGTATATAATTGGACCATGTTTGACTTATGGGTGAGACCCATGACTTAGATTTAATTTAAATTGAGTTTGTTTAATGACATATGTTTAATTGTTTGGTCATTTTTAATTAGATGATTGGTAGTAACTACCTTGAAAATTGTTATTATTTATTATATAGGATTATAATAAATTGTTGATAGTTGATTTTACGATGTGCACCATACGATGAAATTTTTTATATTTTTATAGTGAATAAAATGGATATATTTTGTAGTGAGCAAAATATTATATTTTTGTGGTATATAAAAATATTATATTTTGTAATGAGAAAAATTATATCATTTTATAATTTATATTATAAAATTTTGAAATATTATTATAAAAATTATTTTTTTTGGAAAACCAATTTTTGGGAAGACAACCCACGTGGGTTGCCCGGAAGCGGGGATATTACTGTGCCTATGGCACAACAGTAACTGGTGTGCTCTTTGTGGGATGCCGTCCCTAGTGTTTTTCGATGATCTGAAATATTCATATTGTAGGGTTCACATCGAGTAGATCATCCTTACAAAAAATCAAGTTGATTGGATATCTGTAGCCCTGTAACTAAAGCACACTTGGTTTTATAAAAATTAACAATTAACATAACTTTCATAAATTTTTAAAAACAATTAGGACCTAATCATGAGGTTATGAATATTCGATTAATTTGATTTTTTACATGAATAATATTCTCGACGAATTTTACAATATAAGCGATTCAGATCATCGAAAAATACTCAGGATGATCTTCTACAAAGAGCACAGCAGTTACTACTGTGCCATAGGCACAGCAGTATCCCTGCTTCCGAGTGGCCTTCCTTTTTTGCCCTTGCCATCTTTTCCTCTTCCATTTCATTTCATTTCTTTTGTTGGCTTGGCAGAGAGCTTGGCTCTCTTTCTCTCACTCTCTTTCTCAATGTGTGTTTGTGTTTCTCTCTCTTTTCTCCATTGTTGCTCAATCTTTGGGTTTCAAATGGGAATCCTTAGAGTGAGATTTTGCAAAAGTATTGTAAATAAAAGTCGGAGAGCTCGTCGTGGTGTTTGCAATGGTAGTCTCAGATTCTTGATCAGGCGTAGTTTGCTTTTCAGATTGCTTTTCTTCATATTATGAGGTAGAAACTTTCTTCATATTACTACTTTAAAGTTATGTTAGGGTTATTTTGAAAAAATATATCATTATAGGAGGTGTTTCATGTATATATTTCTCAGATTTTTGTTTGGAAATTTTTGGAAGAAAAATGATGTTGAAATGTTAAGAATATTGATATTTTGAGATTGATTTGAGAAAATCACCTTTTGTTGATAAATTTTTGCTAAAAATCTAAAAAATAAATTTTTATAGTTGTATGGGTTGTATCTACATCATCTTATGATTAGAAAATTTATTTTGAGAAATATAAAGTTGAAATATTTTCTTCTTTGATTTTTTGGAATTTATTTTGAGAAGAATAAATTGATATTGATGAATATTGTATAAATTGTGAAGTTGGAATAATAGGGTGATTTTGGAATTAAAGACTCTAAAAGTGTTATATTCATAATGTTTTGTGAATGTTGATTTATTGATTTTAGAAAATTTGAGAAATTGTTGTTTGTAAAGATTTGGGAAAATTGGCTAGGCATGAAATGTGGGTGTATTTGAGTGATGAGGCATGTGAAGTTATTTTGGTGTTATTAATTTGGGAGATGGTGAACATGATGGACTTACTAAATTGATGAATTAAATTAGTTTGGTTAATATTTAAATTCCTTCGTAATTAAAAGGGTGTTATTGATTTAAATTCCTGATGAGAGGGAGATTTCATAAATTAGCATTGGGCCGAGGTAATGACCGAGCTAAATTGGGCCAAGCAAGTTTGGGTCGAGCTGGGTTGGGCCGAGCAAGTGGCAGTGCGCTCGGTCAAGGCCCTAGTCCGATTTAGCCGGGGTAATATCGGATTGCAAGCCCGGTTTACTTTATTTGCTTGTTGAATTAGACATTTTAAATCTTCCACAGATCAGTCCAATTGAGTAGGAGCTAGGTCATAACCGAGGACGGCTAAGCCGTAGTGGGATTCTTTAATGAAACCGGACAATTAGCACAGTCGTGGTGAGACAATGTGGCGCCGTGCTAGGCGTAGCTCGGTTTAGAGCATTGCATATCTCAAAAGTAACACGGTCGTGGAATGATAGAGCCACGCCGTGCTGTCTGTTCGCGCCAACACCGTTTGGCGGTTTTGTTAGGTGGTGTTTAGCTGTAGTTGCGCTGACATGTGGAAAAATGGAAGAGGAGAGCAGATACACGCGTCCAAAGGTGAACGGATGCAGAGGCGCGCGCAGAAGGTATATAAACGGTGCTACGCGCCCCATAATCAGGTTTGGAACATCTTATGATCACAACTCACCTACCACTTGGTCTCCTCTCTTTTCTCTCTCTTCCAGTGTGCTAACTTGGTCGTCAGAGGGTTTTCCGCCAGTACACCGCCGGGTAGCTCACCATTATTGTGTTCTCAGGTCAATTAGAGCAAAGCGCAGCTTGGACACAAGGAGTACGGACATCGACGGATATTTGCACCTCGTATAATTGGTGCCGTCTGTGGGAAACTCCACATACATAACCTTGTCCTCCAAGCTCATCTGATCATCTTTCATGGTGAACAACGACGAAGTACCATTGTTTGCCATCGACGCTATTACCCCAGAGTTAGTTCGGCGGAGAGACAGACTTCCCGTCATTCCAAACATGGTGGGCCTGGAGACCTCACCAAGAGGACTCCCCAGAGATGCGCGAGATAAGCGCGCCAGGAGCACTGATCACTCACAGAGTCTAGACGGGCATTAGCGATGAAAAGAGTCGCACGCTCAATGCCTGGAGCACAAGTTGAGGGATCAAGATGCCGTCATCCGGAGAATGTCGGAAGAGATAGAAGCTTTTAAGCGACAAGTCAAAAGGAAGGGTACTGTTGGAGTGGTTGACCACAGTGAGCACACTTGATTCCGCCGCTCAGGCAGCCAGAACCAATGGCATACGCCCTCACTCTCCATCACCAAAAGTTATGGGGTTGAAGACCTTGACCGCCAACAGAGAAGTCTTTTGCGCAAGATAGCAGTTACCGTCCCTCTCATCTGTCGACGACGTCGAGATATTCCTACTCTGCTCGTTCGGAGGACTTGATAGACGTCTTGGAAGAGTAAGCGCGCAGACGGGAGGAGCAAAGGGTTCCGGCGCTGCAACGGTTATCCTACAGAGGTTGCGCCAGTGAAGAAGTCATAATGCCGCCACCTCGTCCAGTTGTACATGTCTCTTTGGACAAGGATTTGGCAAGGCTGAGCGCCACCCCCTTCTCCCTTGAGATAGAGACTACACCGCTCCCCGCGGGCTTTCACAAGCCCAAGTTCATGCTCTATGACGGAAAAACCGATCCGTACATGCACGTAAGCCACTTTCAGCAGGTTATGGCTAGATATAAGCGTAACGATGCTCTCATGTGCCTTATTTTCCCGTCAAGTTTGGGCAAGTTGGGCTTGAAGTGGTTTGAGAGGCTACCAGAGGAAAACATCGAAAGGTGGCAGTAGTTGGCAAAAGCATATGTGACCCGATTCAAAACCAACACCAAAATGCCAAAGGAGGTTGATCACCTTCTGAGTATCAAGATGGAGCCGGGCGATTCCTTCAAAGCATATAACGCCAAATATTGGGAAAACTTTCAATGAGATCCTTGATTGCTCGACCAACTTGACAATCACCCAATACAAGCGCGGTCTCCCGTCGGACATAGACTGAGAGACTTGTTCACGATGAACCAACCAATTTCCATGGAGCTGTTGATGCAGCGCATCAACGAACACATCCAAGTAGAGGATGATGCGACCGTAGCCACAGTGAAGACGAATCTGGTGGCAATGAACAAAAGGGTGTTTGGAATAGTCCACACGGTTGGACAGGAGACAAACCGTCCAAGTGACTGCGTAAGACAATTAGACCATGGTCCGGATCGTAGAAGTCGGGGTAAAGGTTGCCACAATAACCGAGTTGATTATCCATGCGATGCCGCGACAGATGCGAATATAAAGTTGAACGCTCGAACAGGCGTCACCACAGTTTTTAAAATCCCAATTTACCGAATACTAAGCGAAATCCACAATGAGGTGTACGTCCGGTTTTCGACCAAGTTGGGTGATGCGCAAAAAGACTTCAATCCGCGGTATCGCTGCACCTTTCATAGTGAGCGAGGGCATCGAACGGAGGACTATTTATCCCTGAAACAACACTTGGAAAAGCTGGTTGCTGCTGGACACTTGGACCGTTACATTGATGGGGGCAGCAAAGCCGCGCACCATGCTGCAACTGAGCCAAGTGGTTTGGCTACCCTAGAAGCACCCCTCCAAGGAGTGGTCAATGTGATCCATGGTATCATTGAGTCGACGCGGGTATGCGAGCTCCATGGGATGATAAAAAAAGCAGAACATACGAGGGAAGTCCTGTCAGTCCAGCCCGCGGTCAAAAGGGGCAAGACTGAGGAAAAAAATGTGCTCAGCTTCTCAAACAGGGATCTTGAGCGCATTCAAACGCCGCACAATGACGCACTGGTGGTCACTCTCCACATTAGGGACTTTGATGTTAAGCACATTTTGATTGATCAAGGTAGCTCGGTCGAGATCATGTACTACGACGCCTTCAAGAAACTCAAACTCAGGGACACAGATTTGGCTCCGGCAACTTCGCCACTAGTTGGTTTCAACTCACAACCGAAGTGGCCTATGGGAAAGATAATCCTACCGGTCAAAGCCGGATTCGTGGTCAAGCAGGTGGAATTCTAGGTGTTAAAGGTGTCTTTCACGTACAATCTGATCCTAGGTAGGGGATGGCTCCATGCCATACATGCTGTGGCGTCGACCTACCACCAAGTTATGAGGTTTTCCTTTACTACAGGGTTGATTGAAGAGATTTGGGGTGATCAGGTCATGGCTAAGCAGTGTTTCGTGGCAATGAATGGGAGCCGAGCAGCCAAAGACTTCGTGCAAATGGTCGAAGGCCCGGAAGATCAAAGTGTCTTGGATGATGTGGTCACTAGGGCCGAAGAAAAGGCCATTGAAGATTTGGTGGTGGTGCGAATCAACGAAGACAATCCAAACAAGTCCTTCTTGCTGGGATCCAGCTTGACCGCACAAGAACGGATGAAGATGGTGGAGTTTTTGGTGGCAAATATCGAAGTGTTTGCATGGACACCTTACGACATGCCTGGCATCGATTCCAACTTTATTTGCCACCAAATCAATGTTTTTCCGAATGCCCGGCCAGTCATTCAAAGAACGCAGAGATCGGCGCTTCATCACGTCGAGGTAGTGGCTGAGGAGGTCAAAAACTTGCTTGACGCAAAGGCAATACAGGAAGTGCACTACCCTCGGTGGGTTTCCAACATGGTCGTGGTACCAAAGAAGAATGAGAAATGGCGTGTTTACGTCGACTATAAAACGGTCAACCGAGCTTGCCCCAAGGACAGTTTTTCCTTGCCCAGAATTGACCAACTGGTGGACCTGACGGCCGGACACAACCGAGTTAGCTTCTTAGATGTATATCGTGGTTATCACCAGATCGCCATGCATGAGCTTGACCGAGAGATTATCTCTTTCACAACACCTAGGGGATTGTTCTGCTATAGAGTCATGCTTTTCGGCTTGAAAAACGCCGGGGCGACTTTCCAGAGACTGGTGACCAAAATGTTCGCCCCACTACTCGGTTGCACAATGGAGACTTACATCGATGACATGGTGGTCAAAAGCAAGCATGAGGCCGACCACTTGGCTGACCTAGCAGAGATGTTCGCCATTCTTAAATAGCACAAGTTACGCTTGAATGCGTCAAAATGTGCCTTCAATGTGGGATCCGAGAAATTCTTGGGTTTTCTGGTCACCAACCGCGGCATTAAGGCAGACCCCACCCAAATCAAAGCCATACAGGAATTGAAACAGCCCAACTCGGCAAACATGCAATATCTTGCTGATATGGCAGTCGCGCTTAACCGATTTATAAGCCGATCATCAGATCGTTGCCGCCCTTTCTTCCAAGCCTTGAGGTCCAAGTTTTCTTGGGACAAAGACTGTGACAGAGCCTTGGCCGAGCTGAAGATGTATCTATCTTCCGCCCCACTGTTGGTCACGCCGAAGCATGGCAAGGACCTTTACCTTTATCTGGTTATTTCTCAACATGCTGTCAGCGCGGTACTCGTTTGGGCAGAAGGAATCCAGCATCTCCCAATCTTCTACGTGAGTAAAACCTTGCTACCAGCAGAGTCGAGATAGTTGACACTGGAAAAACTTGCTTTGGCACTAATGATGGCCTCTAGGAAATTGGCGCACTACATTCATGCTCACATAATCGTGGTGTTGACCGAATTCCCTTTGAAAGCCATATTTGAGCGGGTGGATTTTTCCGGCCGAATTTTGAAGTAGCAATTGAATTGGGGCAATTTGACGTCAAGTTCCAACCCTGAACCGCCATCAAAGCCCAAGCATTGGTCGACTTTGTTGCCGAATTTTCGCCTGGAATTCACCCAGTATGCCCGATGGATCTTACCGAGGTAGCCGGGCTGAAGGGGGTAAGCACTGCAGAAATTGCACAACCGACTAATAATGGCAACGCAGAAGTTGCGTGCCCGTCTACAAACCCACCACTTGAAGATTTACTTCGGCTTGGCAATGAGACGTTGGATTTGGAAATAACAGGTCAACCTATTGGACCTAACCCCGCATTGCCAAGGGGGGGATGAAGGCTTGCTTGTTGCAGAAGTAGCTGAGCAATCGAGCAATTTTGACCACTTGAATCTTGAAATGTCACAAGACCCTGCAGAAATGTTGAAAGCTCTTCATCGACGAAATGTGGAAACTATTTGTAGATGGTGCGTCAAAGAGACATGGAGCTAGGCTGAGAATAGTCTTGATCTCTCCGGATGGACTAACTATTGAACATTCCATCGCGCTCGGGTTTCCAGCATCAAACAACGAGGCCGAATACGAAACACTGCTAGTCGGGCTAAAAAGCGCGCTCCAATTGCACGCATCAAAGCTGATGGTCTACAGTGACTCCCAACTCGTTGTAAACCAAGTGTCTGGAGAGTATGAAGCCAAGGATGACATAATGGCCAAATACCAAGCCTTAGTGAGAGAACACATCAAGAAATTCCAAGCGATAAGAGTCCAACAAATTGGTTGTGACGATAATGGCCGAGCAGATAAGTTGGTCGGCCTAGCTTCCATGGTCAACAAATCAACTCCCAGCCCTCTCCTGATTGAGTTCCTCCCAAGACCCAGCATTAAAGACTCAAAGCAAACGAAAGTATTCTGCACCGAGCATGGTCCTTCCTGGATGGACCTCATCATCATTTTTCTTAAAGAACAGATCCTACTGATCGACAAAAAGGAAGCACACAAAATTCGGGTGAAGTCTGAGTGGTTTTGGCTCTCTTTATCTGGCGCTTTGTATAAGAAGTCATTCACCGGTTGTCACGACCCAAACCCGGCCTTATGGATTTAGCACCGTAACCGGCCAGTAATCCGAGATTACCGAAGGCCTGCAGAACAGTAGTACAGTAAAACAGAGTACAGGGCCTGGTGGAAGCCAATACAATAAACAAACAGTGTCTAATGAGCTGTGACAGTCTGTATGCAAAAAGACTTTTCATACATTTATACGTAAACAGTACAGAACAGTATGCACAATATTTACAATCATTCAGACTAGGGACTCAACCCTCTACATCACAGTACAGTAAGCATTCGGTCTATACAAAACAGTAAGACAGTACAGAAGGGGGAATTGTAAAACACCCCTAAGCCTTAACACGATAGGCTCGGAACCTCGCAGTGAGGCACATAGGTTGGCTTGACAAAACTAGAGTAACCCTGACGCTCCTAGCCGTGGTCTGGTGCCTGTACACCTACATATATATATGAGCAGTGAGGTAAAGCCCAGTGAATAACATAATGCGTAAAGAGGTTAAGAATGAATGTCCTTACAGTATGAAAACAGTTCAATTAAACAGTATTTCAGTTGTTCAGTCAGTACAGTCATATGTGGTACACCTAGTAGCATAACTGTACAGTAAGCAGTAGGTCTTAAAAGACCGAACAGTAATGATGGCCATCAGTCAGTAAACAGTAGTGGTTCCAACGAGGGAACCAACAGAGTCTGTCACAGTAACAGTAAACAGTAGGTGCTAAGGATGCCACAATACAGTTCAGAATATAGGACATACATTCATTCAGTTAACAGTAATCAGTTCAGAAAACAGTACAGTTCAGTTGTTCAGAAGATAATCATTTGTGAACATATCTTTACACAATCGTTACTCACAGAGTTCTGGGCTACAGTATGCTAGAGCGTGCCTCCCCAGTCGCCAACCCTACACAGTTAACAGATTGAACACACTAAGCTACACAGTTAGGAAAGATAGTAACTTAACCCCTAATGCCTCGGTGTGTTCTACATCTATATCCTCAGTAAGATGCCTTAAACTAGGCCTAAGAATGCCTAGGATGAGATGATGATGCAAAGATGTGATCAGAAAATAGTTTCAAAATTTTCAGAAAGACAGAGTCCCGCTCGAGCGCAGGTTTCCCCGCTCGAGCGGTCATGCAACAAAGGTACACGCTCGAGCGTCAACTTTCCCGCTCGAGCGTACTGTAAAAGTACTGGATGGGTGAAATCTCCGCTCGACGGGCGCTCAACGCCCGTTCGATCGTGAGACACATGCCTCTGCTCGAGCGCCCAATCCTCCGCTCGAGCGGACTGTAAAACAGTGCAGAGAAATACTGGATGCTCGGATTCCACGCTCGAGCGCCAATTTCCCCGCTCGAGCGGAAGTGCAAAATCTGGGAATTCCAGATTGCACCTCCAAGCCAAAACTAGGTTCAAATGCATCAAAACCAATCCCCTTGGGCCCATTTTTCTGGAAAACCTCTATAAACACATAGAATAACATGGTTCAAAGCTCAATTTGAGAAATCAAAGCCCAAGGGTGTTTAATTCAAACTCAATTTCAAATCAATATCAAGAACAATATGAACATGCAAACATGCATGAATTTTAAACAACTTCAAAGTTCAATTTGATGCTCTAAAGGAGCTGATTGATCCAAAAACAAGTTGAAAACATGGACCATTACAAAGTTATGGACATGCATGTACCATTTTACCATGAAATCAACTCACAACTCAACAATTCAAACATGCATGCATGAAATGAGCTTCAATTCACCATTAATGAACCAATTCAAGACTTAGCTCTACAATTAGACATGAACCATGCATGAATCAACTTAAAGACAAAATCGAAAAGACGAAATTCATACCTAGGTTCCTTGAATGCAAGTCTAGAGGTTCAATTATGCACTTAAGCTTTCAATTCGTCAAGATTCAAGCCAAATCTCTATGTTGAATTCACTACTCTCCCTTCCTCACTCTCTAAGGTCGGCAAGAGCTCAAACAAGGCTGAGGAAATGTTTTGATTCAAGTGTGGTGTAGCTCAAAGGTGTATAGGTAGTGGCCCACTCAAGGGCAAGGTTGTAAATGAGTCAAACTCTACAATTGGTCAATATTTAATCTAATTTAATTATACCTAATCAGTTTTCAGATAATTACACCGTAAAATCACATTAATTATGATGATCATAAAACATCAATCAATTCCCAGTTCGGCCGCGGATAAGGCCATCAATTAGCAGTTTAAACATAAAACGTGAACAGATCAAATAATCAATCAAACAGATAGAATACAAATTAACATACATACGCAGTCAATTCAGTTCCCGTTTTTAATCAGTCAGTGCAGTACTTTAATCAGTTCAATTATCAGTCAGATCGGTACTTTAATCAGTTCAATTATCAGTCATAATCAGTTCAGTTTGACGGTAATCAGTGTTTATCGGTAAGCAGTGATGAGGGTTATTACACCGGTCCATACCTTAAGTGTGTTCATCCAAGCAGCGTTGATGCTCTCTTTTACGAGATCCACGAAGGCTTGTGCAGAAGTCACATCAAGGGGAGATCTTTAGCTTACCGCGCAATTTCGTAGGGATACTGGCGGCCGTGCATATAGGCAGATGTGCAGAAATATGTCAGAAATGCAAGAAATGCCAGAAGTTCGCCCACCAAATGCACCAGTCGGCTAGAGAACTCCTCCCTCTCACGAGTCCTTGACCTTTCGCAATGTGGGGGCTTAACATAGTGGGATCACTCCCTACTGCGCCGGGCAATCGCAAGTTCTTTATAGCGGCAACACACTATTTCACCAAATGGGTCGAAGAAGAGCCACTTACGATAATCAAAGAAAAGGATGTCAAGAGGTTTGTTTGGTAGAACGTGATAACACGGTTTGGCGTCCCCAAGGCTTTGATCTCTGACAATGGCACCCAATTTGATGAACGATTGTTCAGAGAATTTTGTGAGGAATTGAAGATAGAATTCTACAATTCCACCCCGGCATACCCTCAGTCCAACGACCGAGCCAAAGCATCGAACAAGACCATTTTAGATGGATTGAAGAAAAGGATAGAGAAAGCCAAAGGCAAGTGGGCCGAGGAACTTCCTAGTGTCCTCTGGGCATATCGGACAACTTCGAGATGCTCGACTGGGGAGACTCCTTTTGCCTTGGCATATGGCATGGAGGCAGTCATCCCATTGGAGATCGGCATGCCTACTAATTGTAGCGAAAATTTTGAGCCCGACTTGAATGCTGACGCCATCGCCCTAGAATTGGATCTAGCTAACGAACGCCGAGAAAAGACGTTAATCCACGTGGCCGCATATCAACAGGAATTGTCGTGAAAGTACAATAAAATAGTGCACCCCAGATCGTTTAAAGTCAAAGATTAAGTTTTAAGGAAGGTGATGGGCAACATTCTGGTGCTGGGCAAAGGAAAGCTAGAGGCAAATTAGGAAGGGCCTTACAAGATAATCGGTCTGGCGGGCAAGGGGGCATACCACCTAGAGGACTTGGATGGGAAAAGTGTACCCCGACCATGGAACGCTGTCAATCTCAAGCTTTACTATTTTTAGTTTCTCTCTTTTGAATGTAATTTTTTGTAAAGAGGCAAGTTTCCCCTCTATTTACCATTGTAATCCTCTCAGTCATTATGTGAATTCATGAATGTAATATGTAATAGAAATGAATTATTTTACATAGGATGGGTGTTGTGATTGAAAAAATGTAGTGCATGAGGGGCAACCGCCTCTAAAGCCGAGATGTTTTACCCCGGCTAAAAGAGTTGATGATTTGTTCAACTCTGGGATTTTAGTCGAGATGTTTTACCCCGGCTAGAAGAGTTGATGATTTGTTCAACTCTGGGATTTTAGCCGAGATGCTTTACCCCGGCTTGTTGAGTTGATGAATTGTTCAACTCTGGAATTTTAGCCGAGATGCCTTACCCCGGTTACTGGAGTTGATGAATTGTTCAACTCCAATCTTTTAGCCGAGATGATTTTGCTCGTGCAGTGGAGTTGACGATTTGTTCAAATTCCATGATTTCAACCGAGATGATTTTGCTCAGTTAGTAGGGTGGATGATCGGTTTAGCTATGAGTCATTAGCCGAAATGATTTTCGCTCGGTCGAAGAAGTTAACAAATTGTTCAACTCCAAGATTTTGGCCGAAATGATTTAGCTCGGCCAAATGAGTTGATGAAGTGTTCAACTCTTTTCTACTAACCGAGATGATACTACTCGGCTAATTGAGTTGATGAAGTGTTCAACTCTTTTCCGTTAATCGAAATGATTTTGGTCAGTTAATTGAGTTGGTGAATTGTTCAACTCCAAGATTTTGGCCGAAATGATTTAGCTCGGCCAAATGAGTTGATGAAGTGTTCAACTCTTTTCTTTAAACTGAGATGATCTTACTTGGTCAACTAAGTTGTTGATCTGTTCAAACGCAGAGTAGCAACTGAGCTGATTTAGCTCAGCAGCAGAGTTATCATGTACGAATTGCACAGTTTGAAAGAAGACAACATACATTTCACAAATACACGAGATGAGTTGCTCAAACAAAAAATTTCATTAATTGAAAATTTGAGTACATAAGGTGGGGCTTCAAGCCTGGTTACAAAAATTCAAATAAAAAAGCTACGCTAATGGAGAGAGGTCGGCAAACTCGTCCTCGGCCCCCTCCGTCACGACTTCCAGGTCGACAACCGCAGCCTTTTCTTTCTCACCGAGCTCTTTCTGGATGGCCTCATCTTCGGCCTCTTCTTGCAAAGAGTTGAGGAATTCATTGGCATAAGGTATTAGAAAGGCCGGTAGGAAGGCAGAAAGAGGAGAGGCGAACACCTCGGTCTCAGATCCTTGGTCGGGTTTTTCAGAAGCAGCCTTCTAACCGGACTTGAAATGGATGTCCTTGGTGGCTTTGACTTGCTTGATATAATTGTTTTCAGCCTCCTTGAAACCGAGATTGTTGGGCTCATCCACGGCGGCCTACTTTACTTGTTTTTCAACATCTAGTTAGACCTTTAGTGCGTCCCTCTCTTGCTCAGCCCTACCGAGCTGGCCAAGGAGTCTGGCATTGTCAGTGTTGGCAATTTCAAGAGAAGCCTTAGCCCGACTAAGCTTAGCAAAAACGTTTTTACTGGCGTTGTTTAGCTCGGTAACCTTGTAGCGTAGGTTTACAATGTGGTCCATGATCATGTACTGTTTCTGGATGGCTTGTAAGAAGAAGGGTGTTAGCCGAAATAAGAAGATTAACCGAGCAAAGACTTGGTAAGATTTCAAAACGTACCCTTGTCATGGACTTGACCACTGATTTCACGAGCCGGGTGTCAAGAACATGATCGCTCCTGGTCACATTGCTCGGCAGCAACAATGCCTTCCATACGTCAAAGGCCAGGAGGTGCTTCTTGTCTCCCTTAACAGACACGGTGGCCGGGATCTCTTTGGCCCAGTGTTTGAGCTTCGGCTTCCACGGTGTAGCTGGCTCGACTTCTTGCACTGTTTGGTCAGTGCTTAGCTCAGCCACAAGCTCAACTGAGGGATCGACGGACCGAGCTCGCTTGCTAGCGCGGCGGGACTCAAGAAGGACAACCGTGGAAGCTAGGGCGATCAAGGTGCCCAAGCTCTGGCTGACAGAGGGGGTAGGAGGTGGCATGCTCGGTGGCTCGGTGGAAGTAGCGGTAATCAGATTCTTAATCTTGCTTCTCTTCGCCATTTCTTCTTCCTCAGTTAGTCGTATAAGGGCTATGTCTGGCAGACTTGGGTCAGGCGGGGGAGAAGGAGCTTGGAGAAAGTTTGTAACCTTGCTCCTCCGCGGTGCTGAATAACGGTAGGAGGGGACATAACTGAGGAGATCGTGACAATCTCGGTGTCGGTATCTCAGCACGACCCTGATTGCCTCGTCGTTGGGATACTGGTAGTTAGCTTGCAATTCTTCAATAGCTGCAAGACAAAAAAGAAGTAATTAGCTTGGCACAAACAATTTTAGTAAAAGCAGATCAGTTGGGAAGATGGGCTTACAAGATGAACCGAAGTTCTTGTTGATGTACCAACCGGGCACATCAACTGTTTTATAGTTACCGGTCACCCAAAAAAAGTTGTCATCATTCATGTCCTTGCCCGATGTGCCTGTTACTAATCGTTCCCTACCCGACCTTATTTTCAGGTTATAGTTGAAGCTGTCTTTTGTTTGACTGAGCGTGTATTGACGCAAGATCTCGGCTAGGCCCAGATTTAAATTGAGCCAGTTGTTCAACTCGGCCATGTCGTTTATGATTTTGAATGTGTTGGTAGATACTTGGGTGGGAGCTAGCCCGGTACATCTTACGAATTCGCACATGAGGGGCTGCACTGGGAAGCATAACCCTCCCTCGATCATGCTTAATATGGTGAAGGGGAAAGATTCTAATTTGCCCCACGAATTAATGCCCTTTTCACCAAGCTCTAAATGTACATCGGTGGGGACGCCGTACTCCTCACGAAGCGTG
This sequence comes from Camellia sinensis, assembly GCF_055761805.1. Lineage (NCBI taxonomy): Eukaryota > Viridiplantae > Streptophyta > Magnoliopsida > Ericales > Theaceae > Camellia > Camellia sinensis. Next base: position 155,913,716 of record NC_138970.1, read on the forward strand.
GCAAGGTCACTCGGCGTGTTTACAAGGAAACAGTAGCGCCCCATAGAGGACTGGTTTGTTCAACTCGACAGAATTGGTTTGATTAAATTTTGCACGGCGGCTGCTCAATCTTTGAGAGCCCTTGTGTTGGTGTCTGGTCCCCTAGGACTCTGCAGTTAAATGCCAAGTGTAAGTGATAACACGGTTGTGAAAACGAGCTTGACTTCAGCCCGGTCATTTTAGGCACAATAACACCTCGGCCTAATCAGGTGAACTCAACAGCTTGGTCGCTCGAAGCAAACCAGATGTTAGCCCGGTCAAGCGTCCCTGTGCATTTATTAGCTCGGTCCTCATCTAGGTCGTGTAAACATGGCTCTTGCTCAGCTCACTTATGGTTTGGATTAAATGAAGGTTTGAAGCCCGGTCAGTCCCAGATTCAGGCGTGTTCATCATAGAAGATGATGAACAGTGGCTAAGATGGTCTTTGTGATCACATTTGAGAGGAACCCTAACCTAACTTCTTTCAAAGCCCTAAGATCTATGATTTTCGTACGTTAAACTCATCTATGGGAGTTGAATTTAAAAGCATGATGAGCCTAAGAACAGAAAGAACGATAGAGGTGATTCGAAGGACTTACAAGTTAGTGGCGAGAATCGGATTTCCAAGTGTGGAGGTGCTTCAATGCAGCGACGGCAGGGCCAAATCCACTAGTAGGCTGCTGCGATGTGGCGAGAATTGTATTGAGTAGGGGTGGTTGTACTGTGGCTCTGGTTCACAGGGTTATTTGACAAAGAAGATGAACAGTAGAGGGAGGGATGTAAAGGGACGTACAACGAGTATATAAGGGGAGGAGAGGTGCCAAAATTTGAATTTAGAGAGACGGCATGAGGCGGCTGGGTTGGCTATACGAGGCCAATAAACGGGTGACACGCGTCTGTAATAAGAGCGGTGTTAGTCTTGAAAGGATAGGTTAATAAGTCGAAGCGCCGACCGAGCAAGTCGCGAGACTGGGTATGAGATTTAGCGCGGTGAATGGCTTAAGGTGAAGGGCCGAGCAGATAAGTGACCCCGATCGGAGAATATAACGTGGACGGAATAAGAGCAGATAAGTGACCCCGGTCATGCTAGCCTGGACGGAATTAAGGGGCAATTGAGAGGGAGATTTCACAAATTGGCATTGGGCTGAGGTACTGACCGAGCTAAATTGGGCCAAGCAAGTTTGGGCCGAGCTGGGTTGGGCCGAGCAAGTGGCAGTGCGCTCAATCAAGGCCCCAGTCCGATTTAACCGGGGTAATATCGGACTGCCAGCCTAGTTCACTTTATTTGCTCGTTGAATTAGACAGGTTAAATCTTTCGCAGATTAGTCCAACCGAACAGGAACTAGGTCATAACCGAGGACGGCTAAGCCATAGTGGGATTCTTTAATGAAACCGAACAATTAGCACAGTCGTGGTGAGACAATATGGCACCGTGCTAGGTGTAGCTTGGTTTAGAGCATTGCATATCTTAGAAGTAACACAGTCATGGAATGATGGAGCGGCGCCGTGCTGTCCGTTCACGCCAACGTCGTTTGGCGGTTTGTTAGGTGGTGTTTAGCTGTATTTGCGCTGACACGTGGGAAAATGGGAGATGAGAGTAGGTACACGCGTCCAAAGGTGAATGGATGCAGAGGCGCGCGTAGAAGGTATATAAATGGTGTTGCGCCCCCATACTCAGGTCTGGAACATCTTATGATCATAACTCACCTACCACTCGGTCTCCTCTCTTTTCTCTCTCTTCCAGTGTGCTAACTTGACCGTTGGAGGGTTTTCCAACAGTACACTACCGGGTAGCTCACCATCATTGTGTTCTCAGGTCGATAGGAGCGCAGCGTTGCTTGGACACAAGGAGTACGGACATCGATGGATATTTGCACCCCGTACACCTAACTTTTAATATTATAATATTAAAAGTGATGATCCAACCAAATGGTGGTCCAACCAAACGGATGCGGATGAATATTTTTCAATATGCCTAAATTAAGATAGATGGCGGATGCGAGACCAGTCAACTCCACCCAATCTGCCAACAGCTCTACGAAAATAAAGTTATACTTTATGATTGTGTATTAAAAAATACATTTTATTTAATAATTATATTAATTACTTATGAAATACGAAAATTTGACTTTCATTTTTATCATAAAAAAGTTAAGTCCAAATAAGGCTCAAAATAATAAAGGTTCTCTAAGAATTTTTAATTTTTGTTGTCGTGCTTTTTGTCAGAGTATGGTTGTAAAGGAAATTTTGGGCCCAACCGATGAGATGTTCACTGAAGCACGGAGTTTGAAGCAAGAAAAATGCTTGGGAGCACTAATTAGTGCTCCCACTAATGAGGTGGTAGTGGGTTCCGTCATTAATGATGTGATGTTTTGGTCTTGGAGTTGTTTTTTTTTTTTTTTTTTTTTTTACTTTTTTGATGCATTAGTGCTATTAGTGATGATATTTTTAATGGGATAAATCATTGTTGTTGAAGCAATGAGTGAATGCTTCACTTCCGGATAGGGATGTGATTGCCTATAAAGATTCTCTTTTAGCCATTATGGAAATAGGTTTAGAGTGTTCTGCAGAATTGGCTGAATGGAGGACTGACATAAAGGATGTGGTGATCAAGCTAAACAAGATCAAATTGCAGCTTCTTCGCAGTGGATATACTTTGATTCGTGTATGCTCTCGCTGTCATGTGCAACTCCGAAAATGGTTGTGTTTAATTTGGCCATGAGATCGTCTGTATGCTTTGTTTCAAAACATTTATAATCGTTGATTATACCTCCAAATTTTCGTTCATTAAAATCCTCAAATAATCTAACAACTTTGAATATTGTTCCTCATATACCACATATAGTGTTTGGTAAATTTAGTTGTGTATATATTGAAAATCTAAGTGATTCGTGATTAGATCAAGATTAAAATATTCCAAAACCCAAAAAAACCAAAACACACAATCTAAGTCAACAAGCACTTACGAAAGTGATTTAGATTGTTTGTTTTGTCAGATTAAATAATAAATCGACACAAAAGATTTTTACGTGGAAAAAACCACAATTGGACACCTCCAACTGTGATTAAAAAAACCACGGGCGAAACGCCATAAATCAATCCACTACTGAAGTAAAAAGATTACAAAGATATTTTACAAATTACCCAACTTAGTCAATCTGTCTCCGAATCTTCTGTAACTCTTTTTCACGACTTCATCTCGGAACTGATCAATCTTGAAGTTGATTCCACAACCTCACCCACATATAGAATCAAACACCTTTCGAAACTATATGCTAGAATCTTCGGAATCCACCGAAGAGAACTCTCTCTTGAATTTAAAGAAACCAACTCCTTGATGTATGTATTTTAGATCCTGAGTGAAGAACTCTTCTCAAGACATCAAGAAAAACTCTCAAAAATCTCCCAAGCAGACTTTAAACTCAACCCTAGTTTGTTTTGATTCGATCTAGAAAAAAACGTGTCCAACAAAACAACGTTAGCAGCTTTAAATAGGAATCTGAATCCGCGATCTCCGCTCGAGCTCAACATAGCCCGCTCGAGCGGACTGAACAAAAACTGCATACGAAGAAACAGAGATGCGCTCGAGCGTAGGAGTTTCCGCTCGAGCGTCAAATCACACCTTCCAGAATCTGTGCTTGCCCTGTCAAACTACTGTGACCTGCTAATCTACGCTCGAGCTCCAGAGTCTCCGCTCGAGCGGACAGTACAAAAACAGAAAAACACAGTTTTGAACCAACATAAGATTTTGTCTCCGGATTTGACAACACAGGGACCTAACATATATGAATGAAACATATATTAGTCTTAAAATCTTATTTTATATACTTTTTAATAAGTTCGGTAAAGCTACGTAAAGGATTTGAAATGTCATGATACCTCTTAATTGAAATAATATTAAAATGTATAATTAAATTTTTATTAAACAAGTTAACCGTGTTAATTTTGTGTTGTAGAAATTTGACACTAATTAGACTTGCTTAATATTGATGATAATATTAGATCATGTTATATACGTATTCGTATAAAAAAATAATCATCTTGATTACTATTTTCATGTACGACTCGAGTTGTGTTATCATGTTATGTAAAAAAAAATTCATCCTTAATTTGGCCATCTTATAAAGATAAAAATATTTTTTGAGACACAAAGTTTCTTTTAATTGGCTCAAGCATGAGTATTAAGACTTAATTAAATCAACATAAGGTGAGACATAATATAATAAATAAAATATAAGAAAAATTTATTCCTAAATCCCATATGGGAGAATATTGATCTATTTAGTCCTAAGAGTTTTCTTAGGAACCAATTAGTCCTTTTTATTTTGGAAAGTTGTATTTATTTGATTTGTTACTATTTGAATTTGAGTAAATGTTTTTTTATGATTCATTTTTCTAATTCTCTGATTCATTTTTTGGGATGAAAATGAAAATGTGAGGCGTGGAAGATTCTTTTTGGAGTAATTGGTGGCTATAGTGTTGGTTATCGAGCGTAGAAATTTACATTTCTGTTAGTGTGATTTTTTGGTATTACATTAGAATGTTACATTAGATGCTACATTTGAAAAAAGTATACTAAAGAGTTTTTGTATGTTATATTGATTGGAGTGTTACGTTTGAAAAAAAATATACTAAGAAATTTTTTTTGAATGTTATGTTGTTATGTTTGAGAAATTACATTAAAGAATTTTTTGATGTGTTACATTGGAGTGTTACGTTTGGAAAAAGTATACTAAAGAATTTTTGTGTGTTATATTGATTGAAATGTTATGTTTAGAAAAAAAAATACACCAACGAGTTTTTTTAAAAATGTTACGTTGTTATGTTTGAGAAAAGTATACTAAGAAATTTTTTAGCATATTAAATTGAGTAGAGTGCTATGTTTGAGAAAAGTACACTAAGAAGTTTTTTAGTATGCTACATTAGAGTGTTACGTTTGAAAAAAAATACACTAGGAAGTTTTTGTATGTTACATTGATTAGAGTGTTACGTTTCGGAAAAATACAGTAAAATATTTTTTAGTGTGTTACGTTGGAGTGTTACGTTTAGAAAAAATACACTAACGAATCTTTAAGTATGTTACATTAAAGTGTTATGGTTGAAAAAAGTACACTAATAAGTTTTTGTAAAATTTAGTTTTATTGAAAAATCTTTTCGAAGATCTAGATACATCTTGTGTTAACATACTTATTAATTTAGCCAATCCAATAAAAATTATGCACCATGATCAATATAAAGAGAGAGTAAGAGAAAATCAATCCACGATACAAGATATTTTTTATGTGAAAAAATACAATTGGAATCTACCAACTTGTGATAAAAAATTATAAGTCATCGGCCAGACGAATAATCCACTATGCAAGAAAGATAATACAAGAGATATCGTACAAAGGCCAATCTAAGCACATGAGTCCACTTACCAGCACAAAACTTTGCTCAATCTACAGGTATCTCTGCAATCACCATTGGATATCTGCTACGGTTGTCGAATCGCCATGACACCAATGATTTCGGAATCCACTGAAATCTACAATCTTAGAATTCATCAAGAAGGTTGTCGAATCACCACAACGCCAATGACTCCGGAATCCACTGAAACCTACAATCTTGGAATCCATCAAGAAGGTTCACTATTGGGAAGGTGTGACGAACTTACAAAGCTTGATGATGAATTTGAAGTTCCTATGGCTAATGCATCATCAAGCAAGTGAGAGCACTACAAATGATCCTCACTACAAGTTCACTCTAAAAAATAAACTTAATAAAATCTCTCTAACAAAATATACTCTCTCAAAATATATTTCTCTCAAAATAAAATCTCTCTAAGTTTGGAAATATTGAGCACTCTAGAGAGTTAGAAAATAAGTTGGGAGAGATACCAAAATGGTATTGGAGAGATGCCTCAACAAATTAGCAAAGGGTCCTTTAAATAGACCTGAGGCAGGGCAAGTTCGCGGGTGCGGACATGTTAATTGTGTGTTACCCAAAAGACAACTTAAGAGGGAGGTGAATTAGGTTTTTACAATTAAAAATTAATAATACCTTAATAAAAATTATGACTAGCACAATAAATAAATATAGTTAATAAAATAAAAGTAATTGAAACAAGTGTTCTAACAACTATGTCAGTTAATGATTTTAGCACAGTGAAAATATGAAATATAGCTACAGCAATTTAAAAAAAATAAAGAGATAAAGGAGAGAGAGGCAAACAAATTTATAGTTGTTCGGCTTCAACTCGGCCTACGTCCACTCCTCAAGCTTCACTTGAGATTTTCCACTATACTCTAGCTTCACAGGGGTGCTAGCAACCTCTTTACAAATGGAGCAATCCTCCACAGATTTTACATAGATTTCACAAGCCCAAGCCTTTGCGAATCTTAGGTGATTCACAATCACTCTAAAGATTTCAAGAACACAGTGTTTGCAACACTTTTACAAGATGAAATAGGATTTTTACTTTCAAAGAAAGCTTACAATAAATATCTCTCAAAGATAGATATATAAAATGAAGCTTTGATTTTTCTGTAAATCTCACACAGGAAAGATGAGCTTAAAGCTATAAGGCTCAGTGTATAATTTTTTAGAATAGATGTGAGTGATTATAGATCAAAGAATATTTTCAAGTTTTCTTTTTGTAACTTGTTTACATTAGAGGCTTTGGTATATATAATGAAAATTATAGCCGTTCATAGCCGTTGTATTCATTTGAATTTATAACTGTTTATAGCCGTTGTTGTCATTTGAATTTATAGCCGTTTATAGCCGTTGTAGTCATTTGAATTTATAGCCGTTATACTCCATCAGTACTAATTTGAATATCTTCCACTCCATTATTACAAATTTGAATATCTTCCACTTGAACCTTTTAAATCTTTTGGCCTGCTGCTGTGCTGAGCTATTTGAACCTTTGTTTTGGGCTGTTTGAACTCCTGATTTAATAAAATATTAAATACATTCTAACAACATTTAAGATAAAAGTTTAGGTGAGAAATAATGGGACAAAATAAATTTTGATTATATTTTTCTCTTTCAAATAAATCATCAAAATAAATTTTGATTTTCTTTTTCTTTTTCAAATAAATTAAAATATAATTAAATAAATCATCAAAATTAATTTTGGATTCTATTTTTCTCTTTCAAATAAATTAAAACATAATTAAATAAATCATCAAAATAAATTTTGGATTCTATCTTTCTCTTTCAAATAAATTGAAACATAATTAAATAAATCATCAAAATAAATAAGTCTAACAATCTCCCTCTTTTTGATGATGGCACACAATGATGTTTTAATTTGATTTGGGAGTAAGAAAGGCACAATGATGTTTTGATTTGATTTGGGAGTAAGAAAGGCTCCCCCTCAAGTCATGCTCCCTGAATTCATTTCTAAATACATAGGTTAGCACATGTGTAATAAATAAACTTTAATCAACAACATGATATAAGATTAAGATATTAAGATATCAAACTATAAATACATAATATCAGATTAGTTTGAAAATAATACCATAATACATAACATCAAAACAAAATAATACCATAATACACAACTTCATATAATTTCTCTCCTTGTAACATTTTCAAAAGGAAATCATGAGTCAGAAACTGGAGGAGGAGGAAGAAAATGATAGTGATAAATAGCATAAAAAAATAGATTATCAAAACATATATATACATTTATGCATACATATACAACTCTCCCGCGTCTCTCTCGTTTTTCGCAAAACGCGGTTGCTACGCAGCCTGGCTTTTGCTTCATTGGCCGACAAAAGCAGCTCTCCTCGATTGCCGCTCACCTTGACTATCTCTCCCTCCTTGTCTTCTTCTCTTCAGCCTTCTTTTTAATTACACTCGTCTGCTTCTTTTTCTTCACCTCACTCTCTTTTATCTCTTCTTCATCACTCTCTTCGATCTTCGTTTTCCTTGAGAGATAGAACAGAGAGACTGAGCAGAGCAGAAAGGTTGGCAAAAACTACCCTCCTTGCGAGCACACCTCATTTTGTGACCACATGGCCTCGTCTAGTCCGCTTACTCTCTTTTCCGGACCTGAATGATCCTATAAGTGCTGCTAGGCCGAGTGCCCCGGCTCCTACTCTTCCCAACCTTCTTATGATTTCAATTGAGCAAATAATGGCAGCTTAATCAGACATTGAACCCAATCATTTTACACTGACGTCCTGTATGGAGACGATGACGGCAGTCCCAAAATTGGCTCACCGATTGCAAAACAGAATGAGTGAGCTCCATCAGGTCAACACCCAACTCTCTCTGCTCCAACGCATGTACAAGGATGCATGAGCAGAAATAGGTGCACTGAAGGCTGAAAATAAAAAGCTTAAACGGAAGACTATCTCCATGGCCCGATTTGGAGCAACGTCGTTCTTGGCCTTTGATAGTCAACGGGGAGTCGTCGCTCTCGACAAAAGCACGGGGGCAGGGGCGTTAAGGGTCGCCTAAGGTGATAAAAGAAGAAGAAAACGATGGAAGAGGCGAGTAAGTAAGATTGGCGTATAGACGGAAAAAAATGAAGGGTTTTTTTTTTTTTTTTTTATGTTTATTTTGATCGGTGTGTGGCCGTAAAAAAATGAAAGGTGTTTTTTTTTTTATGTAAATATTTTTATTTTTATTTTGATTTGTTTTTCTTTTTATGTTTAAGTACTGAAAAATGAAATTAAAAAGCAAACAAAATAAGAAAATTAAGTCCAAACAAAAAATAATAATGAGAAAAAAATAAAAATAAAAGAAATTAAGCCTAATAGAAAATAAAAAAAATAAAATAAAATAAAATAATATCAGCAGAAATTAAACTTAATGGGACGTTGGTGTTGCTGGAATGGTAATGTAAAAAAAAAACACCACAAGGGTTTAAAAAAAATCAATGTATACAAAGTTAATTTTACCTCAAGATGCAGAATCCAAAAAAAAATTACTTAGTTGAGAATAGTAAACTGTTAAGAAGAATAAATATATGAAGGACTTGAGAGCATTCAACTGATATAAATGTTTCCATATCAATGTAGCAATACGCATATATCATTTTAACAAAAATTTAAGTTTCACAGTCATAACAAAACTTTTTAAGTAGAAATCGATATTTTAAGCTCGCTAGGAATAAAATTGAAGCGATCCTCGCTAAGGGGTTTTGTGAAAATATCTGCCAATTGCTTGTCGGTGTTTACAAATTCGAGTACAATATCTCCTTTTTAAACATGATCTCTTAAAAAATGATGTCGAATTTCAATATGTTTTGTTCGTGAGTGTTGAACCGGATTTTTGCTTAAATTGATGGCACTAGTATTATCACATTTAATAGGGATATGATCATAATGCAAATCAAAATCCTTCAATTGTTGTTTCATCCAAAGTATTTGGGCACAACAACTTCCGGAAGCTATATATTCAGCTTCGGCCGTTGATAAAGTAACAAAATTTTACTTTTTGCTAAACCAAGATACTAATGAGTTACTAAGAAATTGACAAGTGTCACTGGTGCTTTTTCTATCAAGTTTGCATCCAGCAAAGTCGGCATCCAAGTAACTAATTAAATCAAATACAACATCTCTAGGATAAAACAGTCCCAAATTTTGAGTGTCTATAAGATATCTAAAAATTCGTTTAACAGCACTGAGATGTGATTCCTTAGGATTTTATTGATATCTAACACACATACAAACACCAAACATAATATCGGGTCTACTTGCAGTTAAATAAAGAAGTGAGTCGATCATACCTCGATATTTTGGTTGATCAATGGACTTACCTTTTTCATCCCTGTCTAGCTTAATGGATGTGCTCATAGGTGTTCCAGCTATTTTTAAGTCATACATACCAAACTTTTTGAGTTGTTCTTTTGTGTACTTAGCTTGGTTGATAAAAATTCCTTCCTTACATTGTCTGATTTGAAGCCCAAGGAAATAATTTAGCTCCCCCATCATGCTCATCTCAAACTCACCTTGCATACACTTAGCAAATTCCTTATACAAGGTTTCATTAGTAGCACCAAATATAATGTCATCCACATATATTTGCACAATAAGTAAATCATCATTTTTAGTTTTAACAAAAAGTGTTGTGTTAATCGTTCCTCTAGAAAAATTATTTTCAATCAAAAATTTATTTAATTGTTCATACCATGCACGAGGTGCTTGTTTTAAACCATATAAAGCTTTTGATAGTTTAAAAACATGATTTAGAAAATTATGATCTTCAAAACTTGGGGTTGTTTAACATAAACATTATCATGGCGATTACCAATGAATATAGCTTTATGATAAAAAATAACTCGATTACCTTTATCACATAATTGACTAATACTATGCTTAAGTCCATCAACAAGTAAAACATTTTCAATAGAAGGGTTAGGAGAATACCGACGCTAACAATACCGATGATTTTTCCTTTCTTGTTGTCTCCAAAAATAATAAGGCCTCCATCTTTGGATGACAGTGTAGTAAAGAAGGATTTATCTCTGGTCATGTGTCTGGAACATCCACTATCAAGGTACAACTTTTCTTCTTTAGCTTTGGACTTAAGACAAACCTACAAGATGACAATCAAGTGTTGGTTTTTGGTACCCATAGTTTCTTGGGTCCTTCTTGGTTAGTTTTGTTAGATTCCTTAATAATCCAAATCTTTTTAATTCCCATGTTCATATTCTTTTTGAATGGACAATAAGATATATAATGGCTTTTCTTTCTACAATAATGACAAGTAATCTGAGGGTGTGTCATGAGAGGTGCCTTTTCAAAAATTGTATTGAGATTCTTTTGTTTCTTAATAGGGTCATATCCAATGCCCACTTTATCGAAAACACATCTTTGATTTCCAAGAAGCATGTTGAGATTATTTCTACATTTTACAAAATTTTCAATTGTTTTTGTTAAATCATTAACATTGTTTTTTAAAGTAGTTTTCTCATTAGAGATGGTGTCAAAATCATTTTTCAAAACAATTTTTTCTTTCTTTAATTCTTCTACATTACTAGATAAAGATGCAACAGATTTTTTTAACACAATATTTTTGGCACAAACTTTTTTAAATTCATCTTTTAGTTCATGGAATGCACTTTCAAGTTCTTCATAAAGAGTAGTTACCTTATCTTGAGTAGAGTCTTCATCTTCGAGAGCCATGAGACACAAGTTGGCTACTTCATTTTCAATTTCATCACTTAAGCTTTTATCTTCACTTTCTCCCAAAGCTGGTATAATGGCCTTCTTGTTTCTTTTGTAGTCTTTTCCATGATTTTTCAATTTTGGACAATCCATCTTCATATGTGCAGGATTTTTGCACTCATAGCAAATAATAGATTCTTTCTTGTTATCTTTATTTTAATCCTTTTTAAAAGGTCTTCTTTCTCCATAATTGTTTTTCTTGAAGTGCTTTTTGAGATTTCTATTAAACATGGCATAGCTTTCATCCTCACTGGAGTTTTCATGTTCTTCTTCATTTGATGATGCTTTGAATGTAATTCCATTTTTTTTTTTTTTTTTTTTTTTTTTTTTTTTTTTTTCTGTTTTCAACATCCTCATGTCCTTTCATGGTGATCTCATGAGTCATAAGGGAACCCATAAGCTCATCCAATCCAAGTATGGAGAGATTTTTGGCTTCTATAACGGCCGTGACCTTTGCTTCCCAATTCTTTGGTAAACACCTAAGAATTTTTCTTACCAACTCACTGTTAGTATAAGTTTTGCCAAGAGATTTCAAAGAGTTTACAATTTCAGTAAATCTAGTAAACATACTTGAAATAGATTCATCAGAGTTCATTTTAAACAATTCATAACTATGAACAAGCATATCAATACAAGATTCCTTCACTTGGTTTGTACCTTCATACGTTACCTCAAGTTTGTCCCAAATTTGTTTTGCCGAATCACAACTTGAAATTCTATTATACTCCTTAGAGTCTAATCCACAAACAATGGTGAGTTTGGCTTTAGCATTGGCTTGTAATAATTTATAATCTCTCTCATCACATTCATCTTCAGTTTTAAGTACACCAATATTGTCTACTAATTTGGTAGGAATTTTTGGACCTTTGGTGACAATAATCCATATAGCATATTCAGTGGTTTGTAGGTATAGGGTCATCTTATCCTTTCAATGACTATAGTTGTTTCCGTCAAACAATGGTGACCTATTTGTGGTTTGTCCTTCAGCTAAGCTTGCCATGGATCGAAACTCCTAGATGGTTAAATCTAAAATAAGAGTTTAGGCTCTGATACCAATTGTTACCCAAAAGACAACCTAAGAGAGGGGGGTGAATTAGGTTTTTACAATTAAAAATTAATAATACCCTAATAAAAATTATGACTAGCACAATAGATAAATATAGTTAATGAAATAAAAATAATTAAACACAAGTGTTCTAACAGCTATGTCAGTTAATGATTTTAGCACAGTGAAAATGTGAAATATAGTTACAGCAATTTAAATAAAATAAAGAGATAAGGGAGAGAGACGCAAACAAATTTATAGTGGTTCGGCTTCAACTCGGCTTATGTCCACTCCTCAAGCTTCATTTGAGATTTTCCACTATACTCTAGCTTCATGGGGGTGCTAGCAACCTCTTTACAAATGGAGCAATCCTTCATGGATTTTACACAGACTTTACAAGCCCAAGCCTTTGCAAATCTTAGGTGATTCACAATTACTCTAAAGATTTGAAGAACACGGTGTTTGAAATACTTTTACAAGATGAAATGGTATTTTTACTTTCAAAGAAAGCTTACAATAAATATCTCTCAAATATAGATATATAAAATGAAGCTTTGATTTTTCTGTAAATCTCACACAAGAAAGATGGGCTTAAACCTATAAGGCTCAGTGCATAATTTCTGAGAATAGATGTGAGTGATTATAGATCAAAGAATATTTTCGGGTTTTTTTTTTTGTAACTTGTTTACATTAGAGGCTTTGGTATATATAATGAAAATTGTAGCCGTTTATAGCCGTTGTATTCATTTGAATTTATAACCGTTGTAGTCATTTGAATTTATAGCCGCTGTACTCTATCATTACTAATTTGAATATCTTTCACTCCATTATTACAAATTTGAATATCTTCCACTTGAACCTTTTGAACCTTTTGGCCTGCTGCTGTGCTGGGCTATTTGAACCTTTGTTTTGGGCTGTTTGAACTCTTGATTTAATCAAATATTAAATACATTCTAATAACATTTAGGATAAAGGTTTAGGTGAGAAGTAATGGGACAAAATAAATTTTGATTCTATTTTTCTCTTTCAAATAAATCATCAAAATAAATTTGGATTCTATTTTTCTTTTTCAAGTAAATTATCAAAATAAATTTTGATTTTATTTTTCTTTTTCAAATAAATTAAAATATAATTAAATAAATCATCAAAATAAATTTTGGATTCTATTTTTCTCTTTCAAATAAATTAAAACATAATTAAATAAATCATCAAAATAAGGTTTCTATTTTTCTCTTTCAAATAAATTAAAACATAATTAAATAAATCATCAAAATAAATAAGTCTAACAATCTCCCCCTTTTTGATGATGGCATACAATGATGTTTTGATTTGATTTGGGAGTAAGAAAGGCTCCCCCTCAAGTCATGCTCCCTGAATTCATTTCTAAATACATAGGTTAGATGTGTAATAAATAAGCTTTAATCAACAACATGATATAAGATTAAGATATTAAGATATCAAACTATAAATACATAACATCAGATTAGTTTGAAAATAATACAATAATACATAACATCAGAACAAAATAATACCATAATAGATAACATCATATAATTTCTCCTCGTGACATTATCAAAAGGAAATCATGGTTTTTACTTTAAGGTTTTTGATATTAAAATTTTATAAGATAAAGGATACTCAGCATTTTCATAATAGTTGGGGTTCCTATAGTGTTTCTGATTTGGACCCGATCCTTTTGTATTATGGACTCAGGTTTCATAGTTTTGAATGTTGTTTATGTCTTTCCTTCTTTGTACTTCCTTCAGTGGTTGTGTTTGAAACAAGTTGGTTGTTCAGTTTTCAACCTTTTGTTGCCCAAAATTTAGCTTCTTCGCTTGAGTAACACTTCTTGCGCTCGAGTGGGTTTTGCACAATCTCAATATTTTGCAGGTCTGCAAAAATACTGGGCAAGAGTATTCAACGCTTGAGTGGCGTTTCCTACGCTCAAGCGAACTAGCGCTTGAGTGGACATTCTTGCACTCGAGCAATGGGCTTCTGTTTGCAAAACTACTAAACGTGTGTATTCTGTGCTTGTGCGTCACTTCTTGCGGTCAAGCAGAACATTGTGTTTGATGCTTGAGCGTTATTTCTTACGCTCGAGCGGACTGCGTGTATATCAGTTCATGAAGACTACTTTTTACTTCACTTTTTCATTCCTCTCTCTCTCTCTCTCTCTAAAGCTTTCCAAAAACCCTAGATCGGGACTCTTACTCTGTCTCTCTCTCTCTAAAACTCACATTCTCTCTACTTTTTCACCTAGATCCGTTGGTTTCTCTACCCGTGGGCCTTTGTTAAAAAGATAGAGCATCTTTAGAGCTCTGTTTTGATCCGAGTAGAAGTTGATTTTTGCGTCTTTGAAGTTCTTCCATTGTTGTTTTGGTCTTCTAAGCTTGAGGTAGGGACTTTCTACTTTCTCTATGAGTTTTAACTTAGTTATTTCTTGATATGTGTGAAACATTTGGGTTTTGAGGTGATTTTAACAAACCTAGGGCTTGGGGTTTAAATTTCAAAGAGGGGTTTTTGCATGGATGTCTTGGAAATGGTTATGGGAATGGAGATGTTGGGTTAGGTTGGAAATGGTTAATTTTGATGTTTGAAATGAAATTATGAAAAATGGAAGTTTTGCCCTGAAATGTCTTGAATAATTATTTTGTATAAATAATGGAAATTGTTTAAGAAATGTGGAATTGGATGGGCATTTATATGAATGGTGTAGTTAGATACGTGTTATCTCTCACCTATGAAAATTTGAATAATTTATCTGTTAAGAAGATTGTATATCTGTTTAGAAATATCTGTTTTGGGCTATCAGTGGAAGATAACTATGATTGTTGTAGAAATTGCATGGGGATTAGGTAAATTGAAACTAATCTCTTATTGATTGTCATTGGATATGATTGTATTTAATACATTGTATATGTATGATGTTCGGGAGGAGAAAGGGGATGGACTCCTTTGAATTAAGTTGGCCTGTGCATTTAGGGTGAAAGACCCGAAAACATTGTGTATACATAGGTGCCGATTCTCGCGAACGAAATTTCAGTAAAATGGCGAATTGAAGTGTTTGTATGTAATGGTTGTGTGGTAGGAAAACCACTGGGTTGTAGTCTTAGTTAGGTTGTCTGAATAACAATGGATATGACTCATGAATTGTCACGCCCCCAAAATAATATAATAAAGATAACTCATATGCGGAATAAATATGAGAAACAACATACTTTCATATATCAGAATTCACTGTTTAACAACCAGTTAAATGCCATGTAGGCTTACATGTTTCCAAGTCATTGCTTGGTTACACAAATTGAGTCTCGCTCATTACATCTTAAGCCATTGGCTTTACAAATAACAGACATACACACATAAGGCATAATTAAGAAGCTCTTACTTCCCAAAACTCCATCCACGCTATTGCCTTGGAGGAAGCATCTCACCTGTACCTGAAAATGGTATTCCCATATAGGGTGAGCCAACAGCCCAGTGGAAATCATCTAACACAATTTATGAGGTTTAGCAAAGGTATAAATACCACGTACATAAACAATACCGATCCTGAAACATCCACTAGACCTGCATATCCATATGCCACTAAGACCAACCTTAATTATTCCATTCTCTTTTAATTTCATTTCCAGTTCATATTGTAGACACCCCATTTTTGACAGTCCTCAAGACTTGGGCGTCACCGTTTGAACACTCGGTGATCATTCTTGTTTGTGTTCGTCTTGAGTTCCCGGAGGTCTTGGCTACGCGCCTTGCCTCAGGATCTCTCGACTCGACTGTTTTGTGTTTGGTTTTGCACCAAACACTTGTGTTTTGCCTTGAAGGGGGCAGGAAATGGCTTATTGGCCATCTCCACACATCATCGGCCATGGCTTGGGGCCACCGGCCATTGTTTTGTTGCCACCGGCCAAATATTTGGCCGGCCGGCACTTTTTGTGGCCGGCCGATCATCTATTTTGGTCAAATTGCATTTTTTGCCGGCCGACCCCTGTTCATCTGCTTTTGCAGATATTTTCATGCCAGCTGTGATAGCTGGCATACACTCTGCTCCCCTTCATACACGTGTATGGAGGGATTTCCCTCTCATCTAGCTTGTCTTGTAAGCTTGCAAGATTGGATTGTCTATAAGAGGAGGCCTTTTCTCCCTCTTTTAGGTTAGACAAAAAGATTTCCAGAGAGACCTCTGATATTAGGGTTAGGGTTTGTATCCATTCTATCTCTATATCTCTCTCTTTCTTTGCCTTATGTGTGTTTTAGTTTTACTATTGCACACAAACACCTAGTCTTACACCTTTTCTTGGTTGCTAAGGGGCCAGAGGTCTGTTCTTGGTGTTCTTGGGTGGTTTTGAGCTCAAAGAAGCAGCCGGTCCACCATTTGTGAAGAGGGTCTTCAAGGGTAACATTCTCGCCTTTTTTATCCCATTTTTGCATAGCTTTTTCGACTACCTTGCAACTATTTTTAGACTTGGTGTATAACATATAAAAGTTTTTTTTTTTTTTTTGCCTACTCTAAATAGTTGTTTAAGAGTGTTTTGAGCTTTGCGGTTGTTTGACTCCTCTTAAGCCTTGTTAGGCTCCTTTTTTGTGCCATTTTGGTGAGCTCCGGGACCATTGTGTTTGGGCCTCCTCACCATTGAAATCTTGAGGGATTTCAGTGGTAAGGATGGTGCCTTGAGGTCCTAAGAAGGAGAGGGCCACCCCCTCTCCTTGTTGTCCTTGAAAAGGACCATTTTAGCCTCTTGAGGGAGCATCTAGTTTAGGTCCATGTTGATCATGCCTTAACTGATTTTTGTGCTTATTATGTCGTAATATAGCTCTGTTTTTAGTTGGTTTAGACACACCATGCTTGCTTAGCATACTTGTCTTGTAATGCCATCTTTAGGTCTTAACATGCTTTAGGTTTTGATCCTTGTTCTAGCATGATTTTGGCCAAGCTTTGTGAAGCTTTTGCGTTTGTTTTAGCATGCTTAAGTTCTGTTCTTGGTTGTTTTGGTCGACCATAGCATGCTTAGTATAGCCACCTTGCATTTTGGCTTGTTAGCCTTAGGTGTGTGAGTGTGTAGCATGCATTACTTGCATTATTTCAGTGGTTTGGAACCACTTACCATGTTATATCAGTCCTTATAACATGCTTGCATACTTGCATTTGATATTCCTTTGTTGCTTTAAAAGGTTATTGCCTCATGCTCCATGAATGTGCTTCTTTGTATGCTTGCATGTTTAAGCCACTTAGATGCCATCTAGGTGTTCCCTTAGCATTGTCTAGGTCTGCCTTGAACCTGTTTTAAGTCCTCTTGGCCTTGTGAGGCTTGGTTGACTTAGCCGTGGTTTAAGTCTCCTTGACTTGCCTCAAATACTTGGACCAATTGCATGCCATGTTTGTCTTGTTTAAATTGGTTTGGCACCATTATTAACATGATTTCCAGAGTTTACATTGCATGCTAATTGTCCATGTTTAGGCTCTTTTAAGTGTGCTTAAAGATTGCTTGTTTGATGCTTAAGTGTTGGCCCATCAACATGTACATGTGTGTGTGTGTGTGTAGGCCCTTATTTCCATAACATTGGCCACTGTTTTAGGCTTGTTTGAGGGCTGCCTTAATTAGTTTAAGTCCACCCCTTTGCATGTTGTTGCATGCTCACCTAGTGTGTTGTTGCATGATTGAATGAAGTCACATGCTTGCTTGCATGCTTGAACATCCATATTGTGTCTTGCATACTTGTAGGTTGCATTGCTTCATGCCTTACATGCTTCTTTACTTAGGTTGTGTGCCTAACCTACATTACACATTGCATTGCCATGTTGCATACTAGCCTTCATACCTAGGATGCATTGCATTGGCATGCATGCTTCACCTCTTGAGTTGAGTATGATAGAGGTTGAGCCCCCTTTGCTTGATTATGTGCATTGCATTCCATATCAAAATGCATACGTGGTTCCTTGGGCCATCATGCATGGAAATACGCGATTGGTGGTCCGAGAATCGAGAATCATATCCTTTTGAGTCATGAATATGATAAGGGGTGTGATTAGTGCATACATTGCTTGAAATACATTGCCATGCTATGTTTTGCCCTCTGTTGCTGTCAAAAACAGATTCTGCAGGAAGCTTTGGCCGGCCGGCCATCTCCAGTGCCGACCGGCCATCCATAAGTGGCCGATGGATTAATTTGTGGCCGGTGACCATTCTCCATGGCCAGTGACCAATTACCTCAGCCGGTGGTGTTCCACAACATTCAGGGAAGTAACCCTAAGATTTGTGCAGTCTTTACAGAAGGATAATAGTCAAAGCAGGGGCAACTTGTGCATGGCAGTGGCTTTCCGAGCGGCGCCGAGCGCGCATTGCATTGGGCCCTCTTCCCGAGCCTGTTTACTGCTTTCATTAGATTAGTTAATTTGTTAATTAATTAATTGGTCTGAAATATTTAATTAGCTTGTAGGTTAATTAATTTGTATTATTCTTTTGGTCCCTCCGAGCGAGGGCAAATTTGTAATAAGTGTGCGTGAGCGTGTGTATGTCTCCCAACCCCACGTCTTTCTTCCCTTTTATTTACTAGCTTTCGATGGTTAGTCTAGGGCATGCTTCAATTAGCATACAGTATGATAGCACGTTTGCATCCATTCATTCGTTTTGCATGCACCGGGCTCGGTGCATCATTCTAACTGCATTTGTATTCTAATTCCAAATTGAATATGTGTTAGTTGTAGCATTTCACATGTCATTGTAGATTAGCCGAGCTCATCTTAGTTACATTTTGCATGTGTTGCATTAGCCATCTTAACATGAACTAGGATCATGCATGAGATTACTAACTAGTTTCTGTTTTGGCTCGGAATACTAGGTAAACTTTTTATGCTTTAGCATCTTGCATGAGTGTGAGTGTTTGCCATGACAGCATGCTTACCATGAGGCTATGTGTTTACGTGTTATAACTGCCTAAATGCTTGTGGGTGAAGGTTGGGTTACTTAAATTGGAACAATGCATTGGATGCGAATTTGCAAGTTTGGGGAATCAGGCCTGTGGGCATCAGTATCAGAATTTGAGAATCGGTTATATACACGGGTATCAGATCCAGTGTTTCGGGGCAGTGATTTTGGGGAACAGTAATTAGTAGTAGAGTACAGTTGTTCAGCTATTGCTCGTGTCTGTTCTGATTGGGCCGAAATGCTGTGTGTTTTCTCTTTCAGTTCAGAGATTTAGTACAGAGTAGCCAATGTTTTCCATTGCTGAGGCAAGACAGATATCTGATCCGTCAGTCACCGTTCAATTCAGCGGACTTATGATGACGCAGAGTTCAGAGGAAATTGTGGTTATGGCAGCCGCGTTAGACTAAGGGATCATCTTGCAGGATGAGACCAATGTTGATGTACCGCATCCGCCCAGGTCGCCTGCTGCGCGCCCGATCTGGGAACCCCAGATGTTTCAAGTTCGTGAACCTACCACATTTGAGTTAATGGGAATGATCGGCGATCTCCAGAGATCCGTGGCCGATCTGGCTTATGGAATGTCGGCTTCACCACCAGCTGCACTGTATGTCGGGAATTTCATACCACAGGAGCCCCCGCTGCTGGGGCGGATTGTGATCGAGCTCAGCCAACCAGAGGTTGCCTCCAGCTACAACAACGACGTGTTAGCAACAACCGAGCTTCGCTCTGATGTAGTAACCCAAACCCTCGATCAGGCTGAGGCTAAAGGTAAGAACAAAGTGGGAACAGATACTGATCCCGTCAAACAACTGCTGTGGGCAGTTGAGGCTTTGAAAGCCGGGGGAATGAATAAGCAGCAAGTGTTCGCAGTCATGACCAAAGTTGTGGATGATGCTTTCCCCACTCCAACCGAAGGCAGTTCAAGCCGGGCGAAAAATCAGGATAGGCCCCGTCATGCCAAGATAGTTCCTGTCATTCCTAATCCTGTACCAGGAAAAGATCAGAATGCCTAGGCAGTGCCTGCCGACCCTTTCGCTAGTGCGTCTAGCAAGAACCCTTAAACTTTAAAGTACCTGCCTCGAGGGTGCAGAGTTTTTCACGTCCTCTACATGCCTTTGTCTAGGGCATTTCAAATTTTGGCTAAAAAGGGGCATCTTAAACCCCTTGAACCCCGATCTCTCCCAAAGAATCTCCCTCTTACGCATGATGCTACCTTGTACTGCGCGTACCACCAACAGTTCGGTCATAGTATCGATGATTGTTTCCACCATCGTCATGAAGTGCAAGATTTGATCGACAATGAGGTCATCCTCCCACCTACCTCAGCAAAGTCTGTTACCACTGAGCTGTTGGACTTCGAGGATACTGCAAGTATGTAATCAGGGGTTGGACCACTTGCGGGCGACGCTCGGTGTATTTCAGATGTGGCGTTTGGCACGCACTATCGAGAGCATTTGCGAATGTAGTTTTGTAATTTCTAGCTTGGGTGTCGAGTTAGTTCTTTGTTTTGTTTTGGGTCTGTCTCATTGTCTTGAGTCAGTCTTTTTACTTAAGGGTCTGTCTTGTCACGTCGAGTCAGTCCCATTGTATAGAATATCGGGTGATTTCGGGGTTGTCGTCTTGAACACCCTTTTGTTTTGTAATTACCCTTTTGCTTTCTTTTGAGTCTGTCTCTGCCGTGGAGCCAGTTGCAACCAGGGAATCTGAATGAAACAGCTGTAGCTATCAGGTTTCCGTGCTTACCGCTATCTTGAGCTAGTTGTGCCAGAGGATTTGAATGGAATAGCAGTACATTCCACATGCTCTCTTGTGCCCTGAAAATCATTGCATTGACCTAAGTTTTTCAAAACCTTTTTGAACACTACGGTGAAACCAAAGGATAAGGAATTCCTCGAGATTTGCAAAACTTTGATTAAATTGAGAGAATGAGAGGCGTGCTAAGCCCTTAATGATCGAAATCATGCTTCTCAGCGTGAGTATTGAGAAGGACCCTGGTTTGATCCAGACTGGTTCTACACTATCTTCAGCGCGAGTGATTTGTCGCTTCTTTAAAAACTTTCAAAAATAAAATGTTTTGCGCGGTTCTGCGAAGACTTGTGTGGAATCGCTCTTGAGATTGTGCAGCTTAGGATCGCTCTCAGCCTCAAGAATTGAGCCCTTGCTTTAAAACCTTGAACCACAATTCAGAGTGTTCAACGATCGACCATCAAGGGAGGCCTGTGTGGCCAGATTGGAAGCAGCCCTCGAACAAGAGGCACCAAAGTCAGATCAAGAAGATCAGATCTCATTAGAAGAAGCTTATGAAGGTAGAACAAAAGCACCCCTCCAACTAGGGGCAAAAATGTCCGATGTGCTCGAAGAGCTGAAGAGGGGTCCTTCAGCAAATCGATACAACAGCCACTCTCCTGGACACGGATGGCTTTGAAACCCTAAAATCATTTGGCAGGGACTTGTTACACTTTTACCCTTTGAGAGGCTCGCTGGGTCGAAAACCCAGAAGGGCGACCCAGGCAAAAGTTAGAGCAAGAGAAAAATACAAAAAATGAAAATAAAGAAAATGATGAAAGAAAAAAAAAGAGAATGACAAAAAGAAAAGAATTGAAAAGTGAAAAAAGAATAAAGCTCGCAAGGTCGAAAACCCGCAACGGGCGCCTTGGCAAAAGTTAGAGCCTCAAAAGTGAAGGTTAATACCCGAGTATACCTTAACCGGAACTACATGAGGCTTGATTCCCATGTTTGGGATACGTAGGCAACGTCATCCTGAAGTCCAGCCCCCAACGCTTTCATAGCGACTAAGTCCATGCAATGGTTTTTAATCATCCTTGGTTCCCATGTTTGGAATATGTAGGCAGCTTCATCCTGAAGTCTAGCTACCAATACTTTCAAAGTGACTGTGTCCATATATTGGTTTTGACCATCTTCGTCTTCTCCGTGTTCGAGAGTTTGGTCGTGATCGTCACTAATGAGGACTGTTTACAATATACTGCGGCACTATCCAGACAAAGGGCAACTTTCCGTTGCCGTGAGTCGCCATTCAAACTAGGGACAACTTTCCGTTGCCGTGCAGCGTCCTTCAAACAAGGGGCAATTTTCCATTGCCTCCGATCCGAGGTTGCGCATCTCGAAAGTAAGTTCCGCGCTCGTTGAGCGGCGGCCGTTTGCGAAAATAGTTTTTGAAAATTTTTACTGAGGTTGACTATTTTCTCAAAAACTATTTTATTTTTCCAAAACTTAGACCATTTTGGACCCAAAAAGGGAAAATTTTCAGTGCTCACAGCCCAACTTGCGTGATTTTAAATCAGAAAATTAAACAAGTATGTTAATCTGACTCTCATTTTGGTCAAAATTGTTTCAGTAGAGAACCAAAACAAAAAATGGTCAAAATGATGAACTAGGGGAACAGCTGAGTCAGGCTTCCTGTCTTTCCCCCATCGCCAACATACTTGCCAAGAAGGGCACAACTGAAGCTGTCATTAAAGGGCTGAAAGCTCTCTCAACCTCCGAGCAACGAGGTATCAAACCAAGTGCGAAGCACGAATCCGAAAGGATCAAGGTACTCCGTTCCCTTACCTGGGGCATCAACCAAACGCCACCGGAAGAAACAGCCGTGAGTTAACCATGTCGGGCGTGAACCCACAACTTCCTATTCATCCATTAAAACACCCCGGGGAGGGATAAAAATGAGAGAATAAAGAATAGATAGGTGTAAGTTGAGAGAAATAGTGAGTCAAAGTGTTTTTGAGAGAAAAAAAACGAGTTTGAGAGCCGAGTGAGGTGGGAATCACAAATCAGAAAGGCTGGGAACAATACCCGAAGGAACTGGCTCTTCGTGATTTGAGGTCTTTCATTTTTGTAAACATGTTTGTATGTCGTGTCTTTTGTTTTGTTTAGCTCAAATTTTGTTTTGAGTCTTTTCCGAGTGTTACTTGTTGTGTCTAGGTAGTTTACCTTTTGATTTTCGCTGTTGAGTCTTTTTCATTGAGTTCAGTCGTAGGCTCAATACCCCGATTTGAGAAACCCTTTTTTCAAAAACAAATCATTTTGTGCTCAGAGTGCTGTGCCATTCTCCACATTTGTGCAAAACAGATTTGGTTCTTTCGTAACGCTGCGGAGGTTCAACCTAGGTCGCGTGAAAACAATGAGCATATGGATTCCAGATTGCATCTGAGTGTGTTTCAGATTCAGCAGATTCAACCTTTGTATTCCGTCTTGTCAGATTGAACTGTTTGTTCAGGATTCGCTGTATGCAGATTAATCCCCAACAGAGCATGAGCCGAGTGTTCGGACTGAGCAGTGGGTTGTTTAAGTTGTTTTGCTGTTAGCTGGTTCATTACCAGGTTATTATAATACAAATGTTTGATTTTCAGACAGTAGATCAATCTCATTTACATTGAGGTGTAACATGATGCTATGTGATACAATGTATGAAATGTACAAATATAACACTTTTTTAGATAAAAAGTTTTGTTTCATTTCATCATCTTTTTCAAGTACAAAGTTTTGGAGAAAACAAAAGAAAACCTGCCTACAGCAGTACAAGGTCCTCTAGCTACCAGCAAAAAGTATAAAAAGAAAGAGGAAAAGAAAAATAGCAAAAATCTGGATCAATGTCAAAAGGCCTCGGGTCTAGGGGTCCGTCCTTGTCCTCTTCCTGGACAGAGGTCCAGGAGCATCGTCATCAGCATTGTCATCTGAGTCTGAGCCCGAGCCGTCTCCAGTCTCCTCCTCGGACGACTCTGTCTCCGCCTCTGCTTCAGCCTCGGACTCATCATCATCATCAGGGACGGGTGCCCATGAGTTACTCCCAACATGGGTGCGCCCCGCCTTGGTGCGGGGATATACTCTGCCATCTCCTCCGACAGGAACAGAAGGTCCAGCTGGAGCACCTCCCACGGTAGGGATCTGGAAAGGAGGCTAAAAAACACAAAAGGCAAACGCATCAGTATACTGTGAGCAGTTTATCAGTCCAGAATGCAGTGTCCGAATACAGTGTGTGAATACTGTGAGCAGTGTATCAGTATGCTACAGAATGCAGTGTATGAATACAGTGTGTGAATACTGCGAGCAGTGTGTCAGTGCAGAATGCAGTGTACAAGTATAGTGTATAAATGCCGTAGATAGTGCTGTGAATAGTCTGTGGGCTACAGTATGTCAGATGCCGTGAGGGCAGTGTATCTAGTGTCGTGTTGTGCATCAGATATGTGAAACAGTTTATGTATAGTTTGAGACCGCGGTCAGAAGAACATACTAGAATGCTGTAAATTGCCAGAAGGTCGAGGCTCTGCTGGAGCATCCCCATCACGGAGGCGGTCAGCTCTCAGGACTGGCGAGTGTACTCAGAATAGGCCTGCAAAAGCATTAGAAGCATTAGTATTCTGCGGAATATCAAATGAATTGAAATGAACTAACTGTGCATAATGCAAAACGTAGTAGTACAAGCCGGAGGTAAGCCGTAGAACCCGACTAACTCATGATCAGCCGAAGGGGGAGCAATGGGAATCTGGTAAGTTGCCCCGCCCCGTCCTCTGCATGTCATCATCGTGGGTAGTGCTGGCCAGCTAACCCCCCGACCCTTCCGAGCTCCGCTCCTGCCACGGACTCGAGCTGTCCTCAACGTCCCTGCCCCTACTCCCGCTCCAACTACCGGCGCCGCGGGCCTTTCCCTCTCAGCTCGACGGCCACCGCTCAGAGGACGCATAATGTACATCCGAACGTACTCTGAGTAGTCGCCCTCGCCCCTCCGCGTCCCAGTCGATCGTGTAATCAGCCATCTCCTCGGCAGTGCACCTCTCGGTGTCCCCCATGTGGGTAGGAGGCAAACCCGGAACTATCTGCTCTGGCAAACCCAGGGTCTGGCGTAAGAAACGCTCACCCAGGTACCAAGCCCGACAGACTGGGCCCTCCAGCAAAATCCTGAAACGTGCAGTCTCGTTTGCACCAGCAAATCAATCTCGAATCATCGCAGGCAATGGAGCCCAAGGCTGCCAAGTGATCTGTAAATGACATGCAGTTTGTTATCTACTAATATTGAAAATACAGTGCAAAGCGAAGCATGAATAAACTCTAGAGTTGAACATAACTCTGCCGCAGTGATGGTGTCAAAGTAGCGGCGGAAAAAGATGAACGTCTCCCGGGGCCTCCGCATGCACCTCACGTCAAAGCGGCGCGAGAATGGAACGACGAGAGGGGTCTCCACGTCTGGCACTGGGGCGAGTCTTGGAAAGTAGGCGTAGACCCACAACTGCAGAGCAAATACCAGTAGGATTATCAGACAAAGCAGAATACAGAATAAAGCAGAAATTGCAGAACCGTGTATTGTGCAGTGTATTGTGTAGAGTGTAAAGTGTGTGCAGTGTACAGTCAGTGTAAAACAGAGTATGTGTGTGCAGTGTGTGCAGTGTACAGCCAGTGTAAAACAGAGTATGTGTGTGTAGTGTGTGCAGTGTACATTCAGTGTGAAGCAGACCGCAATGTGTGTAGTGTACAGAGTACAGAAAATGAATGGCAGAAATGTAAAACAGAGGCAGAGGTGTACCTCCCAAGCTCGCTAGTAACCCCCGAGTAACTGCCCACTGCAACGGGAGGCTGAACTCATGTATCCATATAGAGTGGCTAGAGCGGCGCCACCCCAGTCGAAGTGCAGAATCTGTGTGACGTCCACCAGTGCGCTCAACAAACAGAGGGGCACAGTGTTCGCCCGGTCGGCGAAGATAGTAGTCCCCAGCAGAAACATGAGGAAGCCGCGCGCGTACCACTCCACCCACTCCTGAGTCATCGGAGCCTCCTCGGTCAAGGCTGGTTGAACCCTAAACTAGACCTTGAACCATGAATATCTGATGAAGCCGGGACGCGCGAGAGGCGGCACCTCGCCGAGTAAGCAAATTTGAGCGGCCTCCCACTCGTCCATGTCGGCGTCGAAGGGGATCGGATCACCCCCTACCCCGATGTCGGTGAGCATCGAGAAATCATAGGGAGTCATCGTCATGTCTCCCGTGGCAGAGAAATGGAATGAGTCGGTGGTGTCTCACCACCTCTCCACCAGAGCGGCGAGAAGAGGCCTGCTCGCAGTGAGTCGGGAAAGTCCTTTACAGAAGGCACTGAAGTCGGCCTGATCGACAATGTGACGGACTGCGTTCGGTAGCTCTAGATACCAGTCTCGAGCGGCGGCATTCCCATACCCCCGGCAGGTGTGGAAGTCTCCCTGTATTAAAAAACAACAGTTGCGAAGCAATATTCAATGTACAGTTTTGAAGAACATTCAAGATTGGTGACAATACAGCGTGTGTGCACGTTTTCAGATTCAAACAGATATCGGGTGTCGGTGTACTCGAAGTGAATTACGGCATATGACGTGTCAGTGTTTCCAAATGGTTCAGTACAGATACAGCGTGAGTATACGTTTTCAAGTTCAAACCAACATCGGGTACTGGTGTGCTTACAGTGAACTACAACATGCGATGTGCCAGTGTGTTTGAGTGGTCAAGTGACAATGCAGCGTGTGTGCACGTGTTCAGATTCAAACAGACATCGAGTGCAAATGTGTTCACAGTCAACTACAACATACAGTGTATCAGTGTATCCGGGTTAAGCAGTTAAAGAACAAAGTCAACTATGGCAGTTAAGTGTTCTATATTGCGGAAAATGAAATGGGAAAGAATATACCTCGGAAGCACCGTATGATAGGTGTGACTCCAGCTTGCGTAGGAGAAGCTCTGGTGGCACACCTCTCGCAAAACTCTGGAACTGACGAAGTTTGTCGAGAGGAAGCACGTGAACCGCCGGCCTGTAGGTCACCGGGTCGAACAGGCGGATGCTTAAGGGGAGGAGCTCGGCCTCTGGGTCCACCTCATGATCCGGGGGAGTCCCGCCTCGTGGAACATCGTCTGCCATGTCAAAGGTGGTGTGAAAATGACCAAGAAAGTGGAAACCGGATGAGAATGCGAAAGGTCAACTAAAAAGTCAACCCCGAGAGGGCGGAAAATGGCCGAAAAAGGCGGGAAATGAAAGAGGCAAGGAAATCAAGAGAAACTCGAGGGGAACAAACCCTAAAAGGTGGAAATAGCAAAAGAAACACCGAAATGAAGAAATGTTCGGTTCAAAATGTTCGAAACGCGAAGAACTTCGCGAATCGAACGATGAAATGGGCGTGAAACGCAAGAAAATAAAGGATCGAGGGGGAGCAAATATCCTAGAGAGTGAGGGGGTGAAATTTCGGCCAAGGAAAATGACAGGAATAGGGTTTGAAACCCTATTTTAAAAGACCCAAGGCGAAAGGACAAAACTGCACCGATTCAGCAATATTTGGCCGGTGAGATGTTTTTATGGCCGGTGACCTCCCCTGATGGCCGGTGAGCCTCCTACAACCTTGTTTGGGTCAGATGTATAGTTTGGGGCATTTATTGCTCAAGATAGTGCAAGACAGTGCCTTTCCGAAGCTCAACCGGCCTCCGTTTTGACCTCGGACCGTGTCTTTTGTGCGTGGCACTCGAATATGTGCAAGGTGTATCATTTTTGTATCCTTTTGTCTCTTTTAAGATTCGAAAGTTGCCCCACATGCGTTGTTTTGCAAACACGTGTTGAGTTATACGTCATTATGCTTGCATTGTTATGCATTTTCAATGGTCTGGCGAGACCTTAAATACGCTCGGTCTAGGAGACCTTAAATCCTCTGAAGGTGCAAGTCCTTCGATGTTTGTCGTGCCCGAACGACTTTTGGTAAGTTGCATTGTACATGTATTTCAAGCGACTCGCGTCGTCGTATATTCAAGTTCACATGCATTATCATGCATTTCAAGCAATGCGCGTCGTCGCGCATTCGGGTTCATAAGCATTTCGAGCGACATGCGTGGTCGCACATTCAAGATCATATGCATTGTCATGCATATCAAAAGACGTGCGTTGTCACGTATTTGCATCAGCATGCATCAACATGCATCATTTGCATTACAAAAAAAAAAAAAAAAAACACAATCATGCATTATCATGCATTTTCAAAAGAAAAACAAAAAAAAGAGCAACATGCATTTCCATGCATTTTCCCTTTCATGCACTTTTCATGCATTTCAAAAAACAAAACAAAAATAAATAGTGCATATGTCATGCATTACATCTTATATAGTGCATATGTCATGCATTACATTGTATATAGTGCATATGTCATGCATTACATTGTAAATAGTGCATATGTCATGCATTCCCTTGTATATAGTGCATATGTCATGCATTCCCTTATATATAGTGCATATGTCATGCATTTCGTTGTATCCTTCCCATCCACTGCATATTGTATATATTGCATTGTAGCTTGCATGCATTTATTGCATCACCTGCATCTATGGCTTGCGCCTTTCCATGTTGAGCTTGGTTTGGTATGTGCCCATACATTTCACGTTAAAGCACAGTTCTGCATGTGTACGCGCCTATTCCATGCTGGTATGTTGGTTTGAGGGTTGCGGCACCTTTTCTGTGTTAGGCGTAGTTTGTATGTGTACATGCCTTTCCTAGGCAAGATTTGGTTTGGCCCGCGTGCCTTATCCATTGTATATATTCCATTTCAGTGCATATTGCATTATAGCTTGCATGCATCCACTGCATCACCTCCATTTATGGCTTGCGCCTTTTCTTGTTGAGCTTGGTCTGATATGTGCCCATACTTTTCATGTTAAAGCACAGTTCTGCATGTGTACGCGCCTATTCCACGCTGGTATGTTGGTTTGAGGGTTGCGGCACCTTTTCTGTGTTAGACGCGGTTTGTATGTGTCCATGCCTTTCCTAGGCAAGATTTGGTTTGGCCCGCGCACCATATCCGTTTTATATATTACATTGTAGTGTGATTTTTGCATCCTGCATTAGGATCATGTTCTTTCGTTAGCGGGTCATTCCCCACTTATGTCATTCCACCCAATTACTTGTTCTTGTGTCCGTCTACATCACTCATAGTTCTGCATGTGTACGCGCTTTGAGGGTTGCAGCACCTTTTCTATGGTAGACGGATTTGTTACCTCCATCAATCTATTTGACATTTGTGTGGTTTTGAACCGCTCATGATTGGATCATGATTCAATTACATTGCATTTTCTTTTGCATTATTATACATAGTTTTGTATATATTGCATATCATTTTGCATTCATTTTGCATGTTATGCATGTTGCTAGTCTTACACCTTTTCTTGGTTGCTGAGGGGCCAGGGGTCTGTTCTTGGTGTTCTTGGGTGGTTTTGAGCTCAAAGAAACAGCCGGTCCACCATTTGTGGAGAGGGTCTTCAAGGGTAACATTCTTGCCTTTTTTACCCCATTTTTGCATAGCTTTTTCGACTACCTTACAACTGTTTTTAGACTTGATGTATAACATGTAAAAGTTTTTTTTTTTGGCTACTCTAAATAGTTGTTTAAGAGTGTTTTGAGCTTTGAGTTTGACTCCTCTTAAGCCTTGTTAGGCTCCTTTTTTGTGCCATTTTGGTGAGCTCCGGGACCATTGTGTTTGGGCCTCCTCACCATTGAAATCTTGAGGGATTTCAGTGGTAAGGATGGTGCCTTGAGGTCCTAAGAATGAGAGGGCCACCCCCTCTCCTTGTTGTCCTTGAAAAGGACCATTTTAGCCTCTTGAGGGAGCATCTAGTTAGGTACATGTTGATCATGCCTTAACTGATTTTTGTGCTTATTATGTCAAAATATAGCTCTATTTTTAGTTGGTTTAGACACACCATGCTCGACCCCCGAAGTTGATCGGGTCAAAATCGGGATCGCTACAACCTCCCCCCTTTAAAGAATTTCGTCCTCGAAATTTCAAATCAAACTACCCAAACAAAGGGGTTTCTAGCGATCAAAACTACGCTATTTCATTTTTAAATCACAATATTATCTCTCAACCAATGTTAACTCTCGACCCCCGAAGTTGACCGGGTCAAAATCGAGATCGCTACATGAATTGAGGGGATATGAAATGACATGAAACGAGTTGTTATAAATTGGGCTAGGATATCATACTTGACATAATACGGTTTTGGAAAAAGAGTTGTCAATGATTTTATCTTTGAGTATTGGTTATGTGTTTCATGTTTATAACCTTGTTAAAATTCATATATTGTGCTAGATTGTTTTTGCTGGGTTTTGGCTCACCTTATTTGGGAAAATCATTTTTAGGTGCCGGTGATATGCCTCCGCCAAGGCAGTAGCTTGGGAGGATTTGTGGTGTTGAGAGCTCACTTTTGTTCATTTTGTATTTACTTTTGTGTAAGCCTAGGGCTTTATTTGTATTGAGCTTCTGACTCGTTTTGTTGTAACCAAGTATCGTCTTGGAAAGTTGTAAGCCCATAGGGCATTTATCTCGTTGATCATTCAGTTTGGTGCCACATGCTATAGATTCAGGGTAGAGCTTTTAAATGTGTAATACATATGTCCTTTTTGTAAATGAACTCTAATTAATGAAAGCCTAATACTCTGTTTATGTCATTTTGTATTAGTCTTTACTGTTGAATTATTGTAATATTGTCGGGGGCGTGACAGTTCCTCAATATTTTCATAGACAAATTTCAGCACAGAGAAATTTTGGTACAAAGAAATTTCAACATAGAGAAATTTGTCTTCATAGAGAAATTTCAACTCTTTGAAGAGAAATTTGAAAAATTTTACAGAAAAATTCACACACTCGCCATAGAGAAATTTTTAATAATATTATTAAGGGATCTTAACTAATAAAAAAAAACATATTGGACCTCTCCTGCTATCAAAAGTTGTAGAGAGATGTTTCACTAATTTTTCCTATTTGAAAGTGCTTTGATTTGATTTCCAATTTAATTTTGTTAGTAGACGCCATTAAATACACTAGTAAATTTAGAAATTGAATTTAAAAAATCACACTGTTAACCTAAAAAATATGCAATCTGTGTCATTTAGGTCATCAATATTTACAAATCCATGAGTAAATTTGATTTTTTAATTAAATTTTAAAATCTTATTAATAAGTGTTCTTATCGCATTAGTTAATATATTTAAAATGAATGTACATTTCTTTATAGAAGTAGATTGTCGAGAATGTAACCGTAATTTACAAAAGCCAAAATTTAAATAGCCCTGCTCTTGAGTTAATTGATTGGTATCTAGATAGAAACTTGTGCTTCATTTGTTTGAGTGAAAAATATTTTTTAAAAAACAATTTATGCATTTTCTAGCATTTGGTACAATGAAGAACAAGGTCAATAAAAAAATATTTTCTATAGTCAACGACAAATAAATCTATTTAGGCTGAAAATATTTTTCATTTTTAAAAGAAAAAAAATTATTTTCCAAACTAAAATTTTACTAATCTCACCAAACTATCACCTCTGCCACCACGGCCACTACTATCATCACCGTCGCCATCATTGCCATCACCTCCCTCTATCACACCACCAACTCCACCTTCGTTCCACCACCACTTTTGTACGGGGGTGAAATATTCTCAGTTATCCGTACTCCTTGAACCCAAGCTCCACGTAACACCGCTTAACCTAAAAACCAAAAGAAGCTGAGCTGCCCGGCGGTGTGCTGCTGGATAAACCCTCCGGTGATCAAATCAGCACACTTGGAGGAGAAGAAGAACAATAGAGAGCGCTCTAGAGAGCGAATTGGGAATTCCTTTAGATTGCTGGCCTTTAACGTCTCTATCCTCTTTCTTTTCTAGGCTGGCCATGCAGCCTCAGAGATTGTGGGTGCACTACCTCTGCTGTCCTTCTCTGAACAGGCGGCTATGCTCCCCTCTTCCCTCTTTACACGTGTAGAGACCAAAACCTCCAAACAGTGTTTGTCAAACCGCCGCGCATACCACGTGTGGATTTTCTCTGCTTTTCCATTGGTCCAGGTGGCTTACACAACCGGGCTATCACTTGGAAGAAACAGACGCCACAATAGACTGGACCGGCCGAGCTACAATAAACCGGTCCATCTGGATTAACTGGTCGTAGGACACGCAGTTCGGCATCTCGGCCTCGCCCTGCTACCTCGTAGGACTCCTCGGCCCTACGTCTGTCCGAACTGTCCGTAGCTCAGCCCAACGCATCAATACGAATTTAATCAAATATCCATCTTCGCCAGATCATAGCTCAGTCGGCCTGCCCAACCCAACTTAATGGGTTGGGGTAGTCGTGTTGGTTCAGTTAGGCCGGGCACATGGTCCTTGGCCCTAGCGAGGCCCAATGCCATATCCCGTGTTGACCTAGCTCGGCCCAATTGATCAAGGGAGAAAATTTGTACTGACCCAGGAAAAAGGTACTTAATATACTTTTACTGTTGTGATTAATTATCTATATGTTACTTGACTTTGGACTTCCAAATATTTTTGCTCAAACTGCTTGATGTATACCAGTTTTTGTTGCAAATTATAAATATGTATGCCTAATGGTACCTATTGATGTGACTTTGAGATGAACTATTATGACATGACTTAAAATATAATTGTGAGAATTGGTAGACCTCAATTTGTTGTGAAATTGTCAACTGCCTATTTAAGCAAATTGATTGTGACCTCTAAATGAAACCGTGATTAAGATTGATGGGATATAATCGTCATCTGATTTGATTGTTTATATCAAATGTCCAGAATATATAGCGAAGAAATGTTGAATTATCTGACTGCTTACCTTGACCTTTGAACTATATTGATTATGGATATTTGAAGGTATATGAATTCAATACATTTGGTGATTAATCGCCTTAGTAACACATTTGTTGTTATGGGGATAATCTTTGGATTTCCTAGATATTCTTGATGACTACCGGAGAATGTAGAAAGGCTATAATGAAGCATAGAGTTGAATATTGACTGTTTTAGGAATATCGAATTCTATAACTATTATCATGGGGGAGATATGAAGTATGTACATCAAGTGACTAATTGTTTCAATGTTATACTACTGTGGATGTATACAGGAATTTGATCTATCTATAAATCTAATAACTTCTGAGTAACTGCGAATGGGCAACTTAGTGAATTGTTACGTTTATTTCCTATAGTTACTACTGATTTTAGGGAAGTATCTGAATTACCTGTAACATGTGTGAAATTGCTTTGATATTACCTTGACTATTTGATTCAATGCCTGGGTACCTTTGTGTTACTGTACTGTGAATGTGATGTTATAATTATTTGGAAATATACGAACTGGGTATGTCCTGCGATTGACTGCGTTGAGATTACAGTAGTATGCAGTTGAACTTGTGGAAAATGAGAATTATGGACATCATGTGGTTGTTTATGTTAGTATTATAGTGATTGCCATAGGAATACTGTATGGATCTACGTTGAATGCTTGATAACTTTTGACTAATTTGACCAATTGTGATGGATCATGGAACTGATGATTGATTTGAACAGTGAACTGTTGAATGGCGTATAATGTAGACCTAAGATATTTGATTTACATTTGAAATATATGTATAACATAAGTTTGAAGAACCAAACTTCTTAAAGTGGGAAGGCTGTGACAACCTAGACTTGTTAATCGTGACTTTAATTAATTAGTTAATGCTAATTGAACTAAGTGCCAAGTAATTTAATATGTGCACATCTCTGCAAATTGGAAAATTGTCTGTTAAGGTTACAACTTTGAGACTGAAATCGACAATCTTATTAGGTGCACAAATTGAAACTGAGTACATGGACGGGCTTATGGGAATTTTAAGAGCCATTTGAGAAATTTAATTTAAAATTGATTCAATTTACTGAAATTGTTTGTGATTGAGTGATTGAATTGAGCCTTAATTGGAACTATTAATTATGTTCCTACATGTTAATTATGAGATTTATTGAATTGTATTGTTTGAACAGATAGGTTAGAATGAAAATTAAACCTGTCTGATTCGCTAATTTTAACAAGTTAGAATTAAATAATTGGATAGAAATTAGAGCCTAATTCACCTTAGTATATTTTAATTTAGTGTAATTAAGATTATAATATGATGAGATTAATTTAATTTGAGTCAAATTGATTTTAATTAATTTCTTTAGTTTAATTAATTTGAGTCTAATGCTTTTTACTCATCAAAGAATATAGAAAATACACATAGTAGATCTTGTTGGGTAGCCTTAAACTATACACGTAGAGAGAGAAGGAGTAAAGACTTGGTGGGACAACTTAACATAGAGAAGGAAGAGAAGAAAAAGAAAGTGAAGAAAAGAACACCCAGAGAAAGAAGAAAATTGAAGAAAAAGTAGGAATCCAACTAAATTTTCTAACTCTAGGTAAGATTTCCTTGCTTGTATCTCACCAATTTGAAGAATCACATTCATATTTATGGAATTCTAGATTATTTAAGAAGAATATAAACTTGATGAGGTGAATAAACTTGATTGTAAGAGATGTTGATATAAATGGAAGATGTATACATTCATGTCAAGATTTTTAAAGATTCATGAACATACATTCATTCTCTTGCATGGATTCACAAAATGAAGTAATTTTCCATGAGAGTTGAGGACTTTAAGCTTAAGGATGCAAGTTTTAAGATTAAACATTTCAATTCATGGAGTAAATATTAGAGTTGGGTCTATATAAGTATAAAATGAGGAATTAGAAGAATACATGCTTAAAACTCAACATGCATGGCATAATTTTAGTTCAAACACCTATTAGTTTAAATGATCCTTACATGCATGTCATGCTTTCAAGAATCCATGAATAAAACAATCGTTTTCTAAACTTATTTTCAAACATGATTCATGGAATATGAGAAGAGATTAAACATGAATTAGAGCTTGGGTTCAAGAAAATGGATGTTTCATGAAATTGAGTTTCAAAAATGGAAGAAAGAGTTTAATTTGATATTTAGAGCCTTATAAGAATTCAATTAAAAATCTGATTTAGGTTCGTAAAATTAGATATAGTCAAATTAAGCCTTAATTGCGAATTAATTAAATTCAATTGAAATTGAGTTAGGCTTAAGATTATGGAAATAAATGTGAAGATTAATTATTTGGACCTTGATTTGCTTGAAAATGGACTCGAAATTGCAAAAAGTACATATTTATGAGTTCCCGATTAAGTAATTTAAGCATGACTGAATAATTGTAATTTAATGTGTATGAGCGAAATTTAAGTTTGACTGTGTAATTAGTGAACTTAATAAGGGTTGGTATATGATTAGATTTTTTTTTATATTTAATTAGTTTGGTTAATACATAGCTAAACATATTTTAATTGGAGGTTAATAATCTAATTTATTCCTAATACTAGTCATTCATATTTAAAAGGAATGGAAGAAAAATAAATAGGAATAACCGAATGAAAAATTAGAATCAAATGAAAGAAAATGAATAGAGATCGAACAATCGAATGGAATGGAATAGAGTGTGATTGTAATTGTGTTGTGCTTGACTTTAATTGTTTAGGTCGGACACCGAACCAATAGTACGTGTATCGAGAAACCCATTGTGAGTAACAATATTGTAAAGATATGTTCAATCGTATTTATTTTCAGATTGATAAATCATATTGCTTTTTGAAATGATACTTTTTATTGATTGAATGATGATCCTATTTTGAACTGTATTCGTGGCATCCATAGCGTATTGTGATTGTTATTGTTATTGACATCATTATTGTTATAGAGATCTCTGTCAGTTCCAATCTTGAAACTATTGTTATTGTATGATGGTCATCAATTAATTGTTCGGTCTTTTAAGACCTAGTGTATTGTTACTATTGGATGTACCACATATGACCTATATTAATATGATGGATCGAATTGAATGATTAATTGACAAATGATATTGATTGAAAATGTTCTAATGCTAATCGATTGTTTCAAAGGCTGTAAGGACATCATTCTTAACCTTTTTACACATTTGTTATTCACTGGGCTCTAGCTCACTATTTATTATATATATGTAGGTAATCGAGCACCGGATCAAAGCTAGTGGCGCCGACCCGAACCCTTGTTTTGTCAAGCCAGCTATTGTGTCTCATCGCGAGCTTCCGAACCAACATATGTCAAGGCTTTTTGGGTGGTTCAAATTCACCCCTTTGATATTGGTCAAGTGAAATGAATGTTTTATGACTTTTGTTAATACTGTTTTCGATAATGGGATTTAATTCCCTACATTGTGTTTTGTCTTGTATATATGAGCTTTATGGACATAAGTGTTCGTGTATATAACTATTTCTATGAAAGTTTATTTCCATTAAGGTCCTCACAGCTCATTGGATGATGTATATTATTATTGATTGGCTTCCGCCAGCCCCTTTATATTGTATTATTAGCATTGTTGTTAAATAGGCCTTTGGTAATCACGGATTACTGGCCGGTTACGATGCTAAACCTATGGGGGCGTGTTTGGGTCGTGATAGTAACGGAGGCGGACTTTGTTTACGTGGATAAGGACCATTCACTTGGCTTTAACATGTGTCATGACCCGCTCCCCGTACCCAAGGGTTAAGCATCGTGATGGCCAGTAACAGAAGTTACTTCCGGCCAATTCTTGAACAAATTAATAAACGCGAGCGGAAATAATATTTAAGTGAGAGTACCGAAATAATCATCAAAGCTTTTATTTTTATTACAAAATTTATTGACCAAAAAGGCCGATATTTACATATAAAAATATCATAAAAGTGTTGTGTGTGTCTATTCCGTAGCCCCGCATCTAAGACTTTTCAAAAGCTATTTCTGAATTGCACTGTTTCCTGAAAATTAACAAACAACTATAAGTGCATAGCAGAGTGAGAAATATTATACCAAGAGTATAAAGGACACAAAATAACCATGAATAGTTATGTAACTAAAATATTTAAAATAACTTAGTTTGAACAAACAATCATTTAAGTAGCAAAATTGAGATTATGTAAATAAATAACCATAACCACCGTACCGAACAAAACAGAACCGAGGTCACAAGAGTGACAGCTAGAACAGAGGTACGGATTCAAGAGGTGGCTCGTACGGATTATAGAGGTGGCTCCCACAATAGTGTAGCATTTATCTCCGCACATCACTTTGCTCAGCACAGAACAAAGGTCAATAGATCCATGACAATAGAGGGTCACAAAGTGACCAACTAGAGGCCAATGGTTATTTAAGTCCCCCAAGGCATGGGACTCTCGTGGTGGTACTTACAGAACATAATTGTTTACAAGATTATTGTCAAATAATCATTAAAAGTTAAACAACATATCCATGAGTTTCATTTTAAATAAATAGAGTTTAGAAATTAATCTACGTAATTGAAATATTAATATAATTTATAAAACATAACTTGTATAAAATAAATTATGGTAACTCAAAAATATACGTAAAATATATAATGGTAACTCAAGGTATAATATAACTCACCTTAAAATTAATACCTCATTTTTTCTTTCAACTACCAAAGACCCTTTCGACTTCCAGTATTTTCTTCCTTTTTTCTTAGTTTCTTTTCCTTTCATTTCCTTTCCTTTTCCTCTCCTAAGCAACTCCCCTCCTCCTTTATATAGAAAGAGAACCGTGGCACCAAGCCACGTAGTTGCCCACGTGTCGCATTCTCATTAATATGCCATTAATTCATGTTTATCTCTTACCTTTAGGTTCAATTTCCAAATCTAAACTAATTATATTTTTTTTCCTATAATCTCATTTATAATTAAATAATACGAATATAAAATTTAAGGGACAACTTAAATTTTTGAGTTGTTATAACATGACCAAGGGTTTGCTTCTCCCTGCGGACATGAAGCAGCATGAGGAACTCTCCGACCTGAAAGTCCTCTGGTCGGCCGCTAAATCAATCGTTCTGGTAAGTGATCGAGTTATTGTACTTCCAAGTTATCGATCGGTTTCTCATATTAACTTCTGCCTTACTGCAGACCGCGCAAAAAAACTATTTGACGCATGAACGTATGATTTTTGTGCGGCAGAGTTTGAGGGAGGCTATCGCTGATAACAAATCCAAGACGGCCGAGCTGGAGAGGCTGAAGACTGCACACGAGGCAGTGTTAACCGAGCAGGATCTCTTGGCTGAGAAGTTGGCGAAGGCCAATGAGGAGAATGATAAGGCCGTGCAGGCCAAAAAGGAGAGATATCTAGCCGAGCTACGCAAGCTTCGCGCCATCCACGGGGCTGAGCTAAAAAAAGAAGTGGACGAGGCTGAAGACCGGGGATACGCCGAGGGAGAAAGGGTGTACGGGCAGCAGGTGGCGAGCACCAAAGACATATTTTTTCAGTGCAGTTGGAAAGCGGCTGCGGAAAAACTCAGTCAGGCGCTGAAGTCCAAGGTGTTCAATAATCCCCCACCTGCCTTTATTCCCTCCTATATGCAGGCATATGCTGCCGCCGTGCAGCAGAAGTTGATAGTCGACGCTAAGGAGGCCAGCGCGGTCGATGAGCCGATTCTATAGCCGACCGACAAGACCCCACTGCCAGCCATATCAGTAGAGGCGGCGCCAAGCAGTGAGCAGGAGCCTTCAACCGCCGACCGTGGAACGAACTCTGGCACTGAAACTGCGCAGTATGTGGCAGAAAAGGTGGTGGGCTACATGGAGGACACTGTAGATATTGACTAAGGTGCAACTAGGCTTATGTTTGTCCCCCCTCCTTTTTTTTTTTTTTTTGGATGTAGCCGGGCTACGAGCCCCACCTTTGTAATCAGGCTTTATTATGAATGAAAAGTGAACTTTTTGCTCGCTATGTATGCAAATTTTTGTTTGCCCTGTGGTTGTCATTTCCTTTGATTTGGCCGAGATAAAATCTTCTCGGTGCGTTCTGAGCGTAATGGTCTCGGTTTAACGAACGAGCAAACTCATCTTGGTTTAAAATATTAGTTGAACATAACACCAACTGTTTAGTAAGCTGAGCAAGGTCAGTTCGGTTCTAATAAGAACTAGGTAAAGACACCAACATTTTAAGCGGGTGAGCAATGTCAGCTCGGTTACAATATAAGTTAGGCGAAATTGATTTTGTTTGTGCGGTCAAGAGAAATCAGCTCGGTGAATGAGCAAAATCAGCTCTACATCGACGAGCAAGAAACAACTCGGTCAATGATGAGCAAAATCAGCTCTTCATCGGCGAGCAAGAAATAGCTCGGGTAATCATGGGCAAAATTAGCTTCACAAAGCCAATCAAAAATTAGCTCGGATAATTATGAACAAAATTGGCTCGGCTCAAATACAAGTTAGGCAAAACACCAACTGTTTGGGCAATCGAGCAAGTTCAGCTTAGTTCAACGAGCAAAATCAGCCCATAACTGGATAATCACTTGTTCTGCAAAAGTTATCCCGGTTTGGAACACTTGCCCATGGTACTCACAGCAGCTTAATATCTTTGTAACATTTCCGTGTAAAAATGCGAACATAAGAGAAAAAATGGGTCATCTTCTATTACATGTTGCAGATTACACCCAATGCCAAAAGGCCAAGTTACAAGAAGCAAAGTAGCAGAAAAGATTACATTTCAAAAGTAAAATATCTTGAGATTGGCCGCATTCCATGGTCTGGGGATAGCTTTACCATCTAAGTTTTTCAGGTGGTATGCCCCTTTGCCTGCAAGGCCAGTTATCTTGTATGGCCTTTCCCAATTTGCTCCTAATTTGCCCTCACCAGGGATCACTGTGTTGCCCATTACCTTCTTCAAGACCCAGTCTCGGATCTTGAATAGCCTAGGATGTATAGTCTTTTTCTATTTCTTGGAGAGCTCTTGTTGGTAAGTTACTATGTGGATTAGAGCCTGTTCCCTTCTTTCTTCGGCTAGGTCAAGCTCCAAGGCTACAACTTCATTGTTCAAGTCTGGTTGAAAACTTTCAGATCGAATGGTTGGCATGCCGATCTCCAGTGGTATGACTGCCTCCATGCCGTAAGCCAAGGCAAATGGAGTTTCACCGGTTGAGCGTCTTGGTGTAGTGCAGTATGCCCAGAGCATATTGGAGAGTTTTTGAGCCCACTTCCCTTTGGCCTTCTCTAGTCACTTCTTCAGCCCATCCAAGATGGTTTTGTTTGAAGTTTCAGCTTGACCATTTGATTGGGGTAGGCCAGTGTAGAATTATAGAACTCAATCTTTAACTCCTCGCAAAACCCGCGAAAGAGTTTTCCGTCGAACTGAGTGCCATTATCCGAAATGAGGGCTTTTGAGATGCCGAAGCGGGTGATGATATTCTGCCAAACAAATTTTTTAACATCTTTTTCCTTGATGGTGGCCAATGGCTTGGCCTCTACCCACTTGGTGAAGTAATCAGTAGTAGCGATGGAAAATTTCTAGTTACCTAGAGCTGCTGGAAGAGGTCCTACAATGTCTAGCCACCAAAGCGCAAATGGTCAAGGACTTGCAAGGGGAAGCAATTCTCTGGCCGGTTGGTGAATCTGGTGAGTGAATTTTTGACATTTTTTGCCTTTACGAACATATTTCTGCACGTTGGCCTGCATGCACGGCCACCAATAGCCCTAGGAAATTTCTCGGTAAGCCAAAGATCTGCCCCCAATATGGCTTCCGCAGATGCCTTCATGAATCTCGAAGAGGAAAGCTTTAACCTTGCTAGGGTGGACACACTTTAAGTACGGCCTAGTGAAAGATTTCTTGTACAAGGTGCCAGATGGAGAAAGCCAAAATCGCTCTGACTTGGCTCTAATCTTGTTGGCCTCCTTCTTTTTAGCAGGTAGAATATGATCCTTTAGGAAAGTGATGATAAGGTTCATCCAAAATGGTTCCAAGTTGGCGCAGAGTACTTCGGGCACCTCCGGTTCCTCAATGCTCGGTCGAGGTAAGAATTCTATCATCAAAGGATTGGGAAAATTCATTTACATAGATGCTAGGCCGGCCAATTCGTCGGCTGCATTATTTTCTTTACGGTTAATTTGTTCCATTCTTATTGCGGCAAACTTTTGATTTCTGTGCGTACCAGCACTTGATACTTGGCCATCCTTTCATCCCTGGCCTCATATTCCCCGGAGACCTGATTGACCACCAGCTTGGAGTCGTTGAATACCATATGTTATAATGCCTTCATTCTCAAAGTGCTCTTCAATCCGGTGAGGAAGGCTTCATATTCCGCCTCGTTGTTGGATGCTAGGAACCTGAGTGTAATCGCATGCTCAATGGTCAGCCCATCTGGGGATGTCAACACGACCCTTAGCCCGGCTTCATGTCTATTGGAGACGCCATCAACGAAGAGTTTCCACATCTCACTGATGAATAGCTTCCAGCAGTCGAAGGGATTTTAAGAGTTCCTCAACTCCAAGGTACTGGTCGGCTCGTTTTGGTCTTTTTCTACATCTCCGTCGAGCTTGTATTTCGGTAAATTGACCAGTTCTTCCATTTCTTGCTCAGCTTTCTCTTGCTGTTCTGTTACTTGTTGTCCACCACTTATTTCTACTATCTAAGCCATGGGCTGCGCCAAGTCCGCGCTAGCCAAATCGACAGGGTAAATAGGGTGTGTTCCAGGGGCAAATTCCACCACGAAGTCGGCAAGAGCTTAAGCTTTGATAGTAGTGCACGGCTGGAACTTGATATTGTATTGCTCCAATTTCACGGCCCATTTCAAAATTCTGCTGGTGAAATCTACCTTTTCAAAGCGCGCTTTGAGCAATTCGGTTAGCACGACTATCGTGTAGGCATGAAAATAGTGCGCCAGCTTTCTAGAAGCCATCATGAGAGCGGGAGCCAGTTTTTCTAGTGGTAGATATCTTGATTCAGCCAGGAACAGTGTCTTGCTAACGTAGAAGATGGAGAGGTGCTGGATCCCCTCAGCGCGGATGAGGACGACGCTCACTGCGTGCTGAGAATCTACCAAGTAAAGATACAGTTCTTCGCTCGGTTTTGGTGTGACCAGGATTGGGGCCGAGGAAAGGCATACATTTAGATCTGCCAGTGCACGGTCGCACTCGTCATCCCAAAAGAACTTGGCCTTCAAAGTTTTGAAGAAAGGTTTGCAACAATCTAAATACCAGCTGATAAATCGGTTCAGCATGACTGCCATTCCGGTGAGATATTGCATGTCCTTCATGGAGTTTGGCCACTCCCGTTCTTGTATTGCTTTGATCTGGGAGGGATTGGGCTTGATTCCTCGATTTGTGACCAAAAAACCTAGAAACTTTTTGGTTCCAAGTCCGAATGCACACTTAGAGGCGTTTAAACACAGCTTGTGATGTTTGAGTATGGCAAACATTTCTGCTAGGTCGGCAAGGTATTGAGACTTGTCTTTGCTCTTCACCACAATGTCATCAATGTAAGCCTCCATAGTGTGGCCAAGGAGGGGAGCGAACATTTTGGTTTCCATTCTCTGAAAAGTTGCCCAAGCATTTTTAAGACCGAACAGCATGACCTTGTAGCAGTACAAGCCTCTTGGAGTGGTGAACAAAGTGATCTCTCGGTCTGGTTTGTACATGGCTGTCTGGTGGTAGCCGCGATATGTATCCAGGAAGCTAAACCTCTAATGGCCAGTGATTAGATCCACTAGCTGGTCGATTCTTGGGAGGGGGAAGCTGTCCTTTGGGCACGCACGACTGACTGTCTTATAATCGACGCACACCCGCCATTTACCATTCTTCTTCGGCACTACCACATGTTAGAGATCCATCTGGGGTACTTCACTTTTTCTATTGCCCCAACTTCCAGCAAGTTCTTGACCTCCTTTGCCACTATCTCGGCATGGTGCAAGGCTGAGCGCCGCTTTCTCTGGATGACTGGTCATGCATTTGGAAAGACATTCAACTGGCGACAAATGATGCTAGGGTCAACACCAGGCATATCGTAAGGTGTCCAGGCAAAGGCCTCAATGTTGGAAACCAAAAATTTGACATAATCGAGCTGCTCAATGCTGGACAAAGATGATTCGAAAAGAAAGAACTTATTTGGATCATTCTCATCAACGCGCACTTCCACCAAATCTTTAACCGATTTCTCTTCGGCTTTTTTTCCCACATCTTCCAAGATTTCCTTCCTTTCTGGTCCTTCAATCATTTGGACAAAGCCTTTGGCAGTGCAGCTGCCATTTACTGCAACAAAACACTGTTTTGCCACTACTTGGTTCCCCTAAACCTCTTCTACTTGTTCGGCCAGCGTTGGAAAGCGCAGAACATGGTGATAAGTCGACGCTACTGTCTGCATGGCGTGCAACCAGCCCCTTCCCAGGATTAAGTTGTAGGTTTATGAGACCTTAAGCACCCAAAATTTCACTCGCTTCATGATTGACCTAGCTTTGACCGGCAATATAATCTTTCCGATTGGCCATTCGGGTTGAGAGTTGAAGCCAACCAAATGGGACGTTGCTGGAGCCAAGTCTTTGTCCTCCAACATCATCTGCTTGAACGTTTCATAATACATGATCTCGACCAAGCTCCCCTAGTCAATTAGAATTCTTTTGATAGCAAAGTCTTTGATGCGAAGGGTCACCACTAAGGCATCATTATGAGGCGTTTGAATTCTCTCCAGGTCCTTGCTTGAAAAAGTCAAGACGTCTTTTACCTCGGTCTTTTCTTTCTTCATGGCAAGCTAAACAGAGAGCACTTCCCTCATGTGCTCGGCCTTCTTGATCATTCCCCGTAGCTTGTAAACCCGTGCCGGTTTGATGATGTCGTGAATGACAATGATTACGCCTTGGGGTGCCGCATCTAGGACAACAAAGCCATTTGGCTTGGCATGTCCTTGTGGAGCGGCCCTCATACCCCTGTCTATGTACTGGTCCAGATGCCTAGCTGCCATTAGCTCCTCCAATTGTTGTTTGAACGGCACACAATACTCCGTTTGGTGCCCCATTTCTTCATGGAAGGTGCAACAATACTTCGAGCTGAAGCCCCTCTGTGTGTCTCCCAATTTGGTCGGCCGACGCACG
Organism: Camellia sinensis; assembly: GCF_055761805.1. NCBI lineage: Eukaryota > Viridiplantae > Streptophyta > Magnoliopsida > Ericales > Theaceae > Camellia > Camellia sinensis. Next base: position 155,957,648 of record NC_138970.1, read on the forward strand.
TAGGGCTCACCTCGGATCTCACTTAGGATGCGGTAAATTGGGATCTTAAAGATAATGGTGATGCCGGTTTGTGCTTTCAACTTCCTCTTGGCATTTTCCTCTTCACTACGAGGAGCGTTAGCTCGGTCATTTCTGCGACTTTTGTTTCTATCATTGCGGTTTAAACCGCGATGTTGGTCTCTAGCTAGGTTATTCGGGCGGTTGTCCTCCTGCCCCACTGAGTGAACCTTCCCAGCCACTCTTCTATCCGTCGTAACTGGATTTGCCTTCTCGGTTGCGGTGGTGGTGGCGGTGGCATCATCTTCTACTCAGATATGTTCGTTGATCCGCTGCATTAAGGACTCCATGGTTGTAGGCTGGTGCATCATGAGCGAGTCTCACAGCCTATGTCCGACTGGGAGACCTCGCTTGTATTGGGCGATCGCCATTGTATGCCTTCAAAAAACCTCCAGATTCCATCTTAACACTCAGGAGGTGGTCTACCCCCTTCGGTGTTCGAGTGCTGGTTTTGAATCTGGTGACAAAGGCCTCTGCTAGTTGTTGCCATCGCTCGATGCTCCCCTCTGGAAGTCTTTCGAACCACCTTAAACCCAGTTCTCCTAAACTTGCTAGGAATATGAGACACATCAAGGCGTCATTGCGTCAATGGCCAACCATTACTTGTCGATAATGACTCACGTGCATGTACGGATCCGTCTTACTGTCGTATACCGTGACCTTAGGTTGGTGGAATCTGGCAGGGAGTGGCATGCTCTCGATCTCTGGGGACAGTGGGGTAGCGGTAAGTCTTGCTAGCTCTCTGTCCATCAGTGCGGGGGCCATCATTCTAGGCGCTGGCATCGTCACTTCTTCGCTGCAACAGATTTGGGGACTCAGATTTTGCAACGCCGACAATCATTGGGTCTCTCTACGGCGAGCTTGCTCCTCTAACACATCCCTTAGGTCCCCCCAACGGGCGGAGTAAGAGTATCTTGACATCGTCGATGGACATGACGGACGATAATTGTTGTAACGAGTGTAAGATCTCTCCACTGGTGGGTCGGAGTCCCCAACTCCATAGCTTCTGGTGATAGAGAGAGAGGGTGTCCCATCTTGGCGATGACTATCAGAGTGAGGGGGTGGGGTGCGCTCGATGTGGTTGCCCACTCCAGCAACACCCTTCCTTTTGATCTGGCGTTTCAGCGCCTCCATTTTAGCCGCCATCTTCCGAATGAGGGCGTCTTGGTCTCTAAGTTTGTGCTCCAGGCGCTGAACATGTGACTCTCCTCGTCGTCAGCGGTCCTCTGGACTCTTAGAGTGTTCAGTGCTCCTTGCGCATTTGTCTCGTGCACCTCTGGAAGAGGTCTCCAAGCCCGCCATAGTCGAAATAGCAGAAAGGCCATCTCTCCGTCGAACAGACTCTGGTGTGATACTGTCGAAAACGGACAACAATGTTTCGTCGTTGTTAGCCGTGGAAACGGTCGAAAAATCTTAGAGAACAAGGTTTGTCTGTCAAAGAGTTCCCACAGACGACGCCAATTGTACGGGGTGAAATATTCTCAGTCATCCGTGCTCCTTGAACCCAAGCTCCACGTAACGTCGCTTAACTGAAAACTAAAAGAAGGTGAGTTTCCTGGCGGTGTGCTGCCGGATAAACCCTCCGACGATCAAGTCAGCACTGTAGACACCCCATTTTTGACCGTCCTCATGACTTAGTTGTGCTTGCAGGTACACCCAACAACTAGTTCGATTGCTCGCCGAGTACTCGACTTTCATGGTGGAACGTCATAGGTTTGAACTTTCCAAACCTTGTATCTTTCCTGCTCCTTTTTCGGACCATGTGTTGGCCCTTTCTACATGTTTTGTGGAAGGCACTGCTGGCCCTTTTTCGGCCTTGCCGGCCATGCCTTTGCCACTACCAGTCATTGATGATGCCTACCGGCCATCAATGAGCCACTGCCGGCCACCACTGATGGCCGGCAGACTCCTTGTCTCAGCAGGTTTCACGCCAGATCTTTTGAGCCAACTTGTTTTCACTCCTTTCCCCTCCATACACGTGTATGGAGGGATGAAGCTCTTGCCAAGCTTGTTTAACAAGCTTCTTCTTGTATTCTTCTATATAAGGAAGGAGCCTTCTTCTATATGACAGGTTGAAGAAAGTTTTGAAGGAGTTGTATCTCTCTCTCTCTATACATATATATTTCTCACACTCTCTCTCTATATTGCTTAGAATAGTGCTTTAAAGTCCATTTTTCTTGCACTTTTGTACTACAACACATAGAGATACACCATCATCTTTGAGCTAAGGTTCTTGAGGGGGTTACTTGTGCTCTGAAACTTGGTTTTTGGCCCTTGAGATTATAGGTTTCGAAGTTGGTCTTCAAGGGTGAGTTTCTTCCCCTTTTTAGCATTTATTTGTACCTCATTTTGGCCATCCTTGCATATTGTTTTAGGCCTTGATTTCAACTGAAAAAAGTTCTGTATTTAAGTGATTTTGAAGTTTGTTTAAGGTCTTTTTGGTGTTAGGGGTGTACAACCCTCTTGTATGCTTTGTTTGGCCTTGTTTTGAGCCATGCTTTAAGGCCTTTGAGCTAGGCTTTGTTTGGACTTTTAGCCACTGAAATCCAGTTGATTTTCAGTGGTAGGCATGTGGTTTTGAAGTCTCAAATCAGAAGGGTGGCCCCCTCTCTTCTTGTTTTTGTTTGCTTGTGTTATTGGCCTATCAAAGGAGCATGTATCCCTTTACTTTTGAGGCTTGGTTCAGGCCCTTTTTTGTGACTTTTAGGACCTTCCTTGACTCTGTCCATGGCTGGTTTGGTCATATTTTGCATGCTTCTTGTATGTGTAGTGTAATCCCATTTATGGCTCATCAAAGTAGCATGTTTGCGTAGCTTATGTTAAGTCCATTTCAGAATGTTTTTGGTGATGTTTTTCCATGACATAACTCTGTCTAAAGTTGGTTTGGTCATCTTTTGCATGCTTCATATACTTGTAGAACAAATCTTGCTTACTAGCTTTATGTGCATGATGTTTTGACTCATCATTCCAGCATGTTTTGGCTTTGCTCCAGCATGATTTTATTCTTATTTAGGGCTATTCTAGGACTGTTTTGGGCTGCCATGGTCATATCACTCATGTTTTGTATAGCTATAGTGTAAATGCTTTAGCTAGCCTTGGGTTTTGAGGCCCCTACCGTGCCATGCATGTGATGTTTCCATGCTTTGCCATCATCTTGAATGTTATTTCAGTCCATGAAATGTGGCCATACACCTGCATTTGACATGCTTTCAATGCCTTGGAGAGTTTGTGTTTTATGCCTCATGAATGGATCATTATGCATGCCTCTATACTTAGGTCTTTGGGATGCCATCTCAGTGGGTTTTGGGGGTTATTATGCCATGATATAACTCTGATTTTTGTTGGTTGAGTCATCCCATGTTTGGTCTTAATAGGTGTAGTGTAATCCACCTTATTTGCCTTGTATGCATCATGCCTCATACTCACCATGCTAGCTTGTTTTGGCTTACTCCCATACATGTTTTAGTCTCATTTTAACATGTTCTAGGACTGTTTTAGGTTGCCTTTGCCATATCCTTCACGCTTTGTATAGCTGTAGTGCAATTGGCCTTGCTAGCTTTGTGTTTTGATGCTTCATGTATGCTATATTTAAGCTATTTAGATGATTTGGCATCATTTAATGCTTCATTTCAGAGCATGTAGCATTTCCATATTCCCACTTCATTCATGCTTTAAATGTCTTTGAGTGTTGTGCATTATTGCCTAGTTTATGGCTTAGCTTGTGTGCTTGCGTGCCTAGGTATTTGAGCCTTCATCTCAGCATGTTTAAGTCTTTGTTTAGACCTATTTAACCTCTGTCCATGTTTGGTTCAATCATTTGTGCCATGTATTGCATGCCCTTTGTGTAGTCCCTTTGATGGCTTTGTGCCTTAGGTCCTCTTGCATGCCTTACTTGTGTTGTTTGAATGATTTGGTATCATTTCACACTTGATTTCAGAGCCTTTAGTGTTGTCACACTTCCATGTTTATCGCTTCTTTATCATGATTGAGGTTTGTGTTTTGAGGTCTAGTTGTTAAGCCATTGCATTGTGCATGCTTATATATGCTTTCATGCCTTAGTTTTGATGCATTTTGGCCACTGATTTGGGCATAGTTGAGGTCTGCCCATTTTGGTTTAAGTCCACCCTTGCATGTTATTGCATGCTTGTCTTGCATATTGCTGTATGCTTGCTCCATTCTGTGTTACATGGACTCGCCACTTTGGGGCGAAGTACCCGTGTCGACACGACACGACACGGGTGCGGGTGTGGGATCTGTGTCGGATTCGTTTATTCTCTATCGGACACGGCTCACAGCCAAAGAAATGAAAGAGGTGAGAGCAAGAGATAACCTAGTCGAATGATCCAGTCGAAGCTCCATTCGGTCGATCCAGTCGAAGATCGAAGCTCCGTCAGTCGATCGGACAGCCGAACACCCCCAGACGACTCTCTCTCTCTCTCTCTCGCTTTCTCTCTCCCTCGCGATCGCAATCGCGATCAATCAATCGATTGCTTCCTTCGCTGCGCTTCTCTCTCTCGTCCCTGTCTCTCTCTCTCTCGTCCTTCGCTGATCTTCCTTCACATCTATATTCGTATATATCTATATAAAATAATAATAGTTAATAACTATTATTATATTTAAATAACTATTATTATAATAATAATAATAACTATTGTCTATATCCATTCGTATATATCTATATAAAATAATAATAGTTAATAATTATTATTATAATAACTATAATAATAACAATTATTATTATATATTATATAATAATTATTGTCTAGCATATAATATATTTATAAGGTAGTATATACTTATATATATTAATAAAAATAAATAAACACATATATGTAAAATAATTATTTGTTATTTATATAATATAACTCATCTTAATAACTATATTTAAAAAATATATAGATATTTAACGTATCCCCGTACCCGTATCTAAATTTGGATAAATATCCACGTATCCTTAATTTTTAATTTTAAAGTGTCTGACCCCTAGATATGCACCCGCACCCGATCCTCGTACCCACATCTGTGTAACTTAGGCTCCATTCTTGCATGTTATTGCATGCTTGTCTTGCATATTGTTGTATGCTTGCTCCATCTTTGCATGTTGTTGCATGTTTGTCTCGCATGTTGTCGCATGCTAGTTCCATTACATGTTGTTTGCATGCTTGCCTTACATCGTATTGTGTGCCATGTGCATTAGCATTGTGCATGCCATTAGCCTTGCTAGGTTATTCATATTGCATTAGGATCGTGTTTGGCACATCTTGCATTGCATCGTTGTTTGGATTAAGTCTTAATCTGAGCACGAGAAACGAGGGACGTTTCATACTTCAATTGATGAAACGTGTCTCAATTCTTGGTCGCTGACGCTCTTGATCATCCATAATAGAGTTCTAGGCACTTATGTGTTTTATATGTGCATTCATTTCGCATTGATTTGCACAAGTTGAATCTTTGGCCATCATGCATCGGGATGCGTGATTGATGGTCTTGGATCTGACTATGCCTCTCCCTTGATGTTTCGAGGTGATATAGGGTGGCATAGTGCATACATACCCTTGGGAGACCCTTTCTTTTCTCTATTTTGTGCTCTGCTACAGCTCGGTGTCACAACACATCAGTGGCCGGCAATGCCCTACAGATGGCCGGCACCTCCTTCGTTCTTGGTCGGCAGTGTACCATCTTTGGCCGGCAGGTGGTCGGCAGTGGCTTCCCATGGCCGGCAGGCCACTGATGCACTCCCCAGCATGTTTTTGGTAAGTTCCAGTAGCAAGGTCTCAAGGACACCCTACAGACAGAGCCTCTAAAGAGCAGCTAGAGAGCTTACCGGGACGGGAACCGAGCATACATGTTCACCTTCTTCAACTTGCCGAGGCAGCATTGTTCAATTTCTTACTTGTTAGTTAGCATTTGATTTTGTAATTTAATTAGTTAATTTGTTAATTAATTAAGTTTTGTAATAATTAGTTGTAGCTAGTTATTCATTCGGTTATGTAATAGTTAATTAGCTTGTTTGTTAGTTAATTAGTTGGCATGTATTATTTATTCGGACCCTCCGTCGAGAGGGCGAATTTTGTAATAAGTGTGCATGCGTGTGTGCATGTCTTCCAACCCCACATCTTTCTCCCTTTTACTTACCTGCTTTTGATGGTTAGTCTTAGGGCATATTTTATTTAGCATCCTTATGCTATGCATGTTTCATCATTCATCTGTATTGCATGCACCGGGCTCGGCGCATCATACTAACTGCATTGTATTTCAATTCCAAGTTGAATACATGTATCAAATGTTGCATCTCATATGTCATCTTAAAATAGTCGAGCCTATTTCTAGTTGCATTTTACATGTGTTGCATTAGCCATCTTAACATGAACTAGGATCATGCATTAATTACTAACTAGTTTCTATTTTGGCTCGGAGTACACTTAAGTGTTTATGCTTTAGCATCCTTGCATGAGTATGGGTTTTGCCATGACAGCATGCTTGCCATGAGGCTATTTGCTTAATTGTTTTAACTGCCTGAATGCCTGTGGGTGAAGGTTGGATTACTTGAATTGGAAAGATTCATTGAAATCCGTGTTTTAGCCTACTTGCGAGTAGCAAACTTCAAACCATTTCCAAACAAACAGATATGCGATGTTTGGTTCCAAATTAGGCGATTTAGTCTATACTTGTGTGTTGTGCGCATCACATACTAATTCTAGCTAATTAACCAGAATAAGAACGCATGTGTTTTCAAAAACAAGATATCATGCAGAGTACATGCCGATTTTTGATCGGGCGAGTGGGGGTGCTCATAGATGACCTTCCCCAATCGTACCTAAGTTCCCGAGCCGAGGCAACTTTGGTGATGATGGACACGTGGCCTTAGGCACGAGTCCGGGTTTCCTAAATTGCCACCCAAAATAAAATATTTAGGTGGCGACTCTGTATCTGGCAAAGCAGTTCATGTTTGGCACTTTTTTTTTAAAAATCAGTTTTCCAAAATGATTTGCCAGATTTGGACTCTTCGGTGATTTAGCGGTCTTGCATTGCACTTTGCGAGATCAGATTCAAAACCATGACATTGAGTCCGAACTGTAGTATCTCAGAACAAAACGCGATTCGCGCCTTCGCAAGAAGCGCGGATATCGGAGAGTTCCCGGGAGCGCGTCTACAAGCACACTTGGAGGAGAAGAAGAATAATAGAAAGCGGTCTAGAGAGAGAATTGGGAATTCCTTCAGATTGCTTACCTCTAACGTCTCTCTCATCTTTCTTTTCTAGCCTAGCTATACAGCCTCAGAGATTGTGGGTGCACTATCCTTGCTGTCCTTCTCTGAACAGGCGACTGTGCTCCCCTCTTCCCTCTTTACACGTGTAGAGACCAAAACCTCCAAACAGTGTTTGTCGAATCGCCAAACAGTATTGACGCATACCAGGAGTGGATTTTCTTTGCTTTTCCATTAGTCTAGGTGGCTTACACAACCGGGCTATCACTTGGAAGGAACAGACACCACAACGAACTGGACCGGCCGAGCTACAATAAACCGGTCTATCGGGATTAACTGGTCGTAGGATGCGCGATTCGGCGTCTTAGCCTCGCTCTGCTACCTTGTATGACTCCTTAGCCCTACGTCAATCCGAACTGTCCGTAGCTCGACCCAACGCATCAGTATGGATTTAACCAAATATCCATCTTCGCCAAATCATAGCTTGGTCGGCCTGCTCGGCCCAACTTAATGGGCCCAGGCAGCCACGTTGGTTCAGTTCGGCTGGGCACATGGTCTTTGCCCCTAGCGAGGCCCAACGCCATATCGCGTTGATATAGCTCGGCTCAATTGTTCGGCGCAAATCTCCCTCTCAACCAACCAACATATAAGAATAAATTTTTAAAAAAATAATTTTTGAAAGAAATTTTTCATTAAAAATAGAGTTAAGGAAACTATAATTGCCCTTTCCAAGCTTCCTCCAATCTCCTCCACACAAGTGTCAACTTCTCAATCAAGTCTTGATTTAAAAGATGGCTTTGTTGGCCAAAACAACCACACTCTTGCACAAAGCCCACCACATGGAGAGAATTTACATGAACTCTCTGCTGGCTCTACTAGTACTGATATTAGCAGTGCAGTCTTGCATAGTTTCCCTAGCCTTTCTATTCTCAAACTTAACCGATCAATCAGCTTTGCATGCTTGCAAAACTGCTGTCAAGTATGACCCTAACAATGTATTGGGTAATTGGACCACAAGAACCAATTTCTGCAACTGGGCTGGAGTCTCGTGCAGCCGACGCAGACAAAGAGTCCTGGCCTTGCGGCTTCAGAGCATGGGTCTTGCAGGCACCATTTCTCCTCATATTGGAAACTTCTCATTCCTCAAGAGGCTTGATCTTCGAAACAACAGTTTCCATGGTTTTGTGACGCAAAACCTTACTCGTTTGCATCGATTCACACATCTCATAATACAAGACAACCTGTTGGAAGGAGAGATTCCAACAAGCATACAACAATGTCAAAAGCTTTGAGTCATGTCTCTTGCAGTTAACAGACTTGTCGGTCGAATACCAAATGAGCTGACCGCCTTACCATTGCTTCGTAATCTTTTCCTACGAAGTAACAATCTTCCAGGTACCCTATCACCTTCCTTTGGTAATTTGTCAAACTTAGAAGGGTTTGGTTTAGAAAACAACCATGTTTATGGAAAAATTCCTAATGAGTTGGGACATTTGAAGAAGTTGCACAGAATTTTTTTTTTTATGAAAACTATTTCAGTGGGTGGATTCCACCTACACTATTAAACATCTCCACTCTTGAATGGGTTTTGTTATCAATGAACAGCCTCTCAGGAAATCTTCCTCCCAATACTGGGCTTTGGCTTCCCAATCTTGAAATACTCGATGTACAACTGAATAAACTTAGTGGGAAAATCCCTTTGTATCTGTCCAATTGCTCAAAGCTCAATGAATTAGTCCAGTCTTTTAACCACTTTACAGGGCCAGTACCTAGAATTTTTGGCCACTTGGGTATCCTTGAAAGGTTTTCTTTGGAAAACAATAAACTAACATTGGAACAAGGAAGCTCTTCAATTAGTTTTCTGATAGATATGACAGACTACAGCTCTTTGATATACCTGGTTGTAGTTGGTAATCCAATGGGGGGAATCATACCCGAATCCATCGGGAACCTTTCAAGTAACCTACAATATTTTGATGCATCTAGATGCCAAATAAATGGTGAAATTCCTAAAGAGATTGGTTCCTCAAAAGTGAATCTTCCTGATCTTAGTGAACAATATTCAAGGAACTATTCCATTTACATTTGGGGAAATGAAAGGCTTGCAAAGGTTGTATTTACTTGGTAATGAGCTTGAAGGGTCCATTCCTGATAAGATATGTCATTTAAGCAACTTGGGAGAAATTTATCTCCAAAATGTTGGAAATGGTTATAAAATTCTGGATAAAACCAGAATTTTTTCCTAAGTTCGGTCTAATTTTTAGGTGGGCCCCGAGTGTCGATTTACTCGGGTCAAAGTGGTAACGCGTTCTATGCCGCGTTGTGATTCACGTGGTATATTTGGTTGCTCAAAACCATTACCGAGTGAATGGGAAATTGAAGCCAAAGTGTGCTCCATGGAAATGGAGTTTTGGTGGAAATTCCTTAAGGTTGTAAATTGGTTTGTCCCACATTGATTTGGTGGGAAGTTTTGAAAGGGTTTATAAGGCTTAGGGTGAGATACTTGGGGTGTGCCCCAAGGGGTACCCAAGTGTTTTAGAGGGAGAGGTTATGGGCAAAATGGGCTAGACCCATTGGACCCAAAAATCACCACACACGCGCGCTCGCGCCGCCGCCGCCGTCCGTCCGGTCGGGCGGGCTGGGCTGGGCGCGGGCGCGGGGTGCGTGGTTGGGTTGGGCTTCTAATCTTTTTGGGCCAAAAACATTTGAATTTAATTTTATTTTTTATTAAAATAAAATCCAGAATTCAAATTAAATTAGTTTGGATTTTTTGTTCATCCAAACAGGGCCCTTCCCGGTTTCAAACAGAAATAAACTGTTTTGGAATTAATGCACACCCAAACAGGGCCCTTCTCGTTTTTCTATTTGTTTGAATTCAAAACCCAACAGGTATGATACCTGTTCAATTCAAAACCAAGAGTTACATACCTGTTTAATTCAAATCCAAGAGCCACCTTCACATCTATAAATAGGACCACCCTCATTTCATGTATTAATTCAGAAATTTCGTATTTCACCTCTGTTAATTCTATTCTTCATCTTGCTGCATTTTATTTCCAAAAGAAAGAGTGTAAACACTTAGTGTGTTCGTAAGGCAAACAATTAGTAGTGCTGCTATTGTTTGTGGTAGATCATTTCATCCTGGGAGATAGACGTCCAAATTCTGAAAGCACCGTGGAGAGGACGAATCTGTCTTAAGGACACAGTGTCAAACACTGGACTTGATCAGAAAAATAATTCGAAGAAATTAAATCAAGTAAGTTATTTAATTTACTTTCACAGTTGTTTTTATTTGTTTATTTATTCAGATTTTAATTTTGTTTTTGTAACAAAATAAAATCTGTTTTTTATTTATATATTTTTATTTCAAGTTTGATTTTTGTAATCAAACATATTCTCTCCTTTTCTTTATTTCTTTATATTCTGGTTGTTGTTTAGTACACAACAGAATTTAATTAATTTAAATACAGTGAAGATTGCCAAACAATCTTAAGACAGATTCCGTTTTTGGGTATCTTCATTGTATTTAATTTTCTGTGTTTTCAAATTAATATTCTGGTTGGAAAAACAAATAGTGATTTATGCTATTTGACAGATAGTAGTAATATACTGTCTCTTTTCTTTGACAACAACTAGTAGTACGATACTGGTGTCATTAACAATTCAGAATATTATTTGGTATTACAGAAAATTCTTGTGATATTTTATTTTTCTAGTTTTAGTAACAAGGAAAATAAAATTATTTTGTTGTTATAATTATTTTCTGGTTTTAGTAACTAGAAAATTAATTTGTATTTTAATATTTTCTGATTTTTGTAATCAGAGATTATGGCTACTACAACTGAAACTGCATCTGGCAGTGGTACTCCTATTGTTACACCTACATCGGTCCCTATCCAGAACCATGTTCATGTACCAATCAATCATGGAGAAAAACCGGAAAAATTTAATGGTACTGAGTTTAAGAGATGGCAGCAGAAGATGCTGTTCTATCTTACAACTCTTAATTTGGCCCGATTTCTCCATGAAGAGGCTCCAGCACTTAACGAGGGTGAAAGTGATCGGCAAGTTGTTGCCGCTGTAGATGCATGGAAACATTCAGATTTCTTATGCAGAAACTACATCCTAAATGGCCTTGACAATATGCTGTATAATGTATACAGTCCTCTGAAAATAGCAAAAGAATTGTGGGATTCTTTGGAGAAGAAATACAAGACAGAAGATGCCGGCACGAAGAAATTTGTCGTCGGTAAATTTCTGGACTTTGTTATGGTAGACCCCCAAACGGTAATATCTCAAGTTCAAAGTTTTCAAATAATTTTGCATGATATTCATTCAGAAGGTATGTCTCTTAGCGAGTCATTCCAAGTCGCTGCTTTAGTGGAAAAGTTACCACCGGCTTGGAAAGATTTCAAAAATTATTTAAAACATAAACGCAAAGAGATGACTATGGATGAATTGATTGTAAGATTAAGAATTGAAGAAGATAACCGAAAGGCTGACAAGAGGAATGGGAAAAATCCCATTGAGTCCAAGGCTAATGTGGTTGAACAAGTTCATAAACCACATAACAAAAAGAGGAAGTTTACTGGAGATGGTCCTAAACAAGGCGATAGTAGCAAGAAGTTCAAAGGAAAATGCTATAACTGTGGCAAAACTGGACATCGAGCTTCTGACTGCCGCCGCCCTAAAAAGAATCATGGAAGTACAAGTAAGAAGACCACCAATCAGGCCAATGTAACAGAATTGGATTACATCTCTGACGGAGTGAATGACATCAACCTCTCTGCTGTGGTGTCTGAGGCTAACTTGGTTGGAAATCCCAAAGAGTGGTGGGTTGACACTGGAGCAACTCGTCACATATGTGCGGACAAGAAGATGTTCACTACCTACAATGAGGCTGCAAATGGTGAACAACTTTTCATCGGAAATTCTTCTACTTCTACTGTGGCTGGACAAGGGAAAGTAATCTTGAAGATGACATCAGGGAAAGAACTGACCCTCAACAACGTACTGCATGTACCTGACATCCGGAAGAATTTAGTTTCTGGGTCTTTGTTAAGTAAAAATGGTTTTAGGCTTGTATTTGAGTCTGATAAATTTGTATTAACAAAGAGTGGTATGTATGTTGGTAAGGGATACATGAGTGATGGTCTCTTTAAGTTGAATGTAATGACAGTTGTACCGAAAGTTGCTATGAATAAGAATAACACATCTTTTGTTTATATTCTTGAGTCAAATTTATGGCATGGTAGATTAGGACATGTGAATTTTGATGCTTTGCGTAGATTAATTGGTTTAGATTATATACCAAAGTTTGAAATTAATCCTAATCATAAATGTGAAATTTGTGTAGAAGCGAAACTAACTAAGGCTCCATTTAAATCGGTTGAAAGAAAAACCGAACCTCTAGAATTAATTCATACTGATGTATGTGATTTAAAATTTATTCAAACTAGAGGAGGCAAAAAGTATTTCATAACATTTATCGATGTTTGCACAAGATATTGTTATGTTTATTTACTTAGAAGTAAAGATGAAGCTTTAGAAATGTTTAAACTCTACAAAACAGAAGTTGAAAATCAACTTGGAAAAACCATTAAAATGGTTAGAAGTGATAGGGGTGGTGAATATGATGCACCATTAAATGAATTTTGTGCACAACATGGCATTATTCACCAAACTACAGCCCCTTATTCTCCACAGCAAAATGGAATTGCTGAAAGGAAGAATAGAACCCTAAAAGAAATGATGAATGCCATGTTACTAAGTTCAGGTTTACCACAGAACTTGTGGGGGGAAGCAATATTGTCTGCTAATTATGTTCTTAATAGAATACCCCACAAGAAAACCAAAAGCATTCCTTATGAATTATGGAAAGGTCGACCACCTTCCTACAAATACTTAAAAGTGTGGGGGTGTTTGGCAAAAGTTGAAGTACCTGTTCCTAAAAAGACTAAGATTGGACCAAAAACAATAGACTGTGTGTTTATTGGTTATGCTCAGAATAGTAGTGCATATCGGTTTCTGACTTATAAATCAGATATACCTGATATAAATGTGAACACTATTATAGAGTCAAGGAATGCTGTGTTTTTTGAACATGTCTTTCCTTACAAGAAAGGACAGGAATTAAGTTCACAGAAAAGAACTTATGATTGTACACAAAGTCAAGAGACTAATGACAATCAAACACAAGAGACTAGTAATAGTCTCGACCAACAGGATTTAACTAATGATGAACCAAGACGAAGTAAGAGAGCAAGAACATCAAAATCCTTTGGTCCAGATTTTCTGACATACTTGTTAGAAAATGAACCTCAAAACTTTAAGGCAGCAATGACAGGTCCTGAAGCACCTTTGTGGAAAGAGGCTGTTAATAATGAAATTGAATCCATTATGCAAAATCATACTTGGGAATTGGTGGATCTTCCACCAGGTTCTAAACCTCTTGGATATAAATGGATATTCAAGAGAAAAATGAAAGCAGATGGTTCAATTGACAAGTATAAAGCAAGACTTGTTGTTAAAGGTTACAGACAAAAGGAAGGTCTGGACTATTTTGACGCATATTCCCCTGTGACAAGAATAACATCCATTCGCATGCTTATTTCTATAGCAGCATTGTTTAATTTAGAAATACATCAAATGGATGTTAAGACAGCTTTCTTAAACGGTGATCTAAATGAAGAGATCTATATGGAACAACCCGAAGGGTTTGTAGTATCAGGGCAAGAAAAGAAAGTTTGTCGACTTGTAAAATCCCTTTATGGATTAAAACAAGCACCTAAGCAATGGCATGAAAAATTTGACCATGCAATGCTTACTAATGGGTTTCAGATAAACGAATGTGACAAATGTGTCTATGTTAAAAACACTGACCAAGGATATGTCATAGTTTGTCTTTATGTGGATGACATGCTTATCATTGGAAGCAGTCAAAATATGATCAAATCAACTAAGCAGATGCTTAACAAGAGATTTGATATGAAAGATATGGGGGTCGCAGATGTTATTTTAGGAATGAAAATTACTAAAACATCTGAAGGATATGCATTATCTCAATCTCATTATATTGAGAAAATTCTTGATAAATTTATCAAGGATGATTTGAATTTAGCTAGAACACCTGTAGACATCAGTCTTTATTTATCGAAAAATAAAGGTGATGCAGTGTCTCAGTTAAAATACTCCCAAATCATTGGAAGCCTAATGTACCTAATGAATTGTACTCGTCCTGATATAGCTTATGCTATCAGTAAATTGAGTAGGTACACTAGTAACCCTGGAGAAGACCATTGGAAAGCGATCATTCGGGTTCTTAGATATCTAAGATTTACTCGTGATCATAGTTTGAACTTTACGCGATATCCAGCAGTACTCGAAGGTTATTGTGATGCCAATTGGATATCGGATACTAAAGATTCAAAATCCACTAGTGGATATGTCTTTATTCTAGGAGGCGCTGCTGTTTCTTGGAAGTCCACGAAACAAACTTGCATCGCACGATCCACAATGGAATCCGAGTTCATTGCTTTAGACAAAGCAGGTGAAGAAGCAGAATGGCTTCGTCACTTCTTAGAAGACATTCCAATGTGGCCAAAACCTGTGCCAGCTATTTGCATTCATTGTGATAGTCAATCTGCAATAGGCAGGGCACAGAATCACATGTATAACGGTAAGTCACGACATATACGTCGTCGACATAATACCGTAAGGCAATTGTTGTCAAACGGAATAATCTCAATAGATTATATAAAATCTAAAGAGAATATTGCGGATCCGTTAACAAAAGGTTTGACAAAAGAGCTAGTGTATAGTTCATCGAAGGGGATGGGATTAAAGCCTATTACATAAGAGTCGTCATAATGGTAACCCTACTTATATGACTGGAGATCCCAAGAACTAAGTTCAAAGGGACAACTAAGTTATGTATGGCTCGCCAGAAATCACCAAGGGATTAATATTCCCTACCCATTCCTATGGTGAGAGTGATATCTGCAACATATGTTGTATGCAGGGGTATAAGGATAAGCTTTGCTTTTAATGATTACTTATATCTTGATTAAGACATAAAAAATCAAGATGAGTATAAGAAGATACTCACAATAAGAATCACCTATATGAGTGTTGAACTGGGGCCGGTTCTATGAGAATGATGAGGCTAAATTCTCTAGAAACACTTATGAAAACCAGGTGCGTTCAAGGCCAAAATGAACACAACAGTGAGAACCACGATGTGTTAGAAGATATTTTGTGTGAAATCTATTGTCTTGGCTTACACAAACGGCTGAACAATTCAAGGCATCGCGTCCATTGGTTAGCCAGTAAGTCCGATAGGTTATCACTAGGGAAGGTTCAAAGCCGAAAACTACCTATCCTGATGCAAGATATTTTCGACTTATACTCTTTCGTTAAAGTCTGCATATTGTTGCATTTCCGTTGTCATCAAATTCCATTCATGTGGGGGATTGTTGGAAATGGTTATAAAATTCTGGATAAAACCAGAATTTTTTCCTAAGTTCGGTCTAATTTTTAGGTGGGCCCCGAGTGTCGATTTACTCGGGTCAAAGTGGTAACGCGTTCTATGCCGCGTTGTGATTCACGTGGTATATTTGGTTGCTCAAAACCATTACCGAGTGAATGGGAAATTGAAGCCAAAGTGTGCTCCATGGAAATGGAGTTTTGGTGGAAATTCCTTAAGGTTGTAAATTGGTTTGTCCCACATTGATTTGGTGGGAAGTTTTGAAAGGGTTTATAAGGCTTAGGGTGAGATACTTGGGGTGTGCCCCAAGGGGTACCCAAGTGTTTTAGAGGGAGAGGTTATGGGCAAAATGGGCTAGACCCATTGGACCCAAAAATCACCACACACGCGCGCTCGCGCCGCCGCCGCCGTCCGTCCGGTCGGGCGGGCTGGGCCTGGGCGCGGGCGCAGGTGTGTGGTTGGGCTTCTAATCTTTTTGGGCCAAAAACATTTGAATTTAATTTTATTTTTTATTAAAATAAAATCCAGAATTCAAATTAAATTCTAGAATTCAAATTAAATTAGTTTGGATTTTTTGTTCATCCAAACAGGGCCCTTCCCGGTTTCAAACAGAAATAAACTGTTTTGGAATTAATGCACACCCAAACAGGGCCCTTCCCGTTTTTCTATCTGTTTGAATTCAAAACCCAACAGGTATGATACCTGTTCAATTCAAAACCAAGAGTTACATACCTGTTTAATTCAAATCCAAGAGCCACCTTCACATCTATAAATAGGACCACCCTCATTTCATGTATTAATTCAGAAATTTCGTATTTCACCTCTGTTAATTCTATTCTTCATCTTGCTGCATTTTATTTCCAAAAGAAAGAGTGTAAACACTTAGTGTGTTCGTAAGGCAAACAATTAGTAGTGCTGCTATTGTTTGTGGTAGATCATTTCATCCTGGGAGATAGACGTCCAAATTCTGAAAGCACCGTGGAGAGGACGAATCTGTCTTAAGGACACAGTGTCAAACACTGGACTTGATCAGAAAAATAATTCGAAGAAATTAAATCAAGTAAGTTATTTAATTTACTTTCACAGTTGTTTTTATTTGTTTATTTATTCAGATTTTAATTTTGTTTTTGTAACAAAATAAAATCTGTTTTTTATTTATATATTTTTATTTCAAGTTTGATTTTTGTAATCAAACATATTCTCTCCTTTTCTTTATTTCTTTATATTCTGGTTGTTGTTTAGTACACAACAGAATTTAATTAATTTAAATACAGTGAAGATTGCCAAACACAAAATAACAAGCTCTCTGGTTCGATCCCTCACTGCACTGGAAATCTTAGCCATTTGCAGAGACTACTCCTAAGTTCTAAGAAATTGAACTCATCTATACCATCGAGTTTATGGAGCCTTGAAAATCTCTTGAATTTAAATTTGTCATCCAATCTGTTAGGCGTGAGCCTCGATCCAAACATTAAAGCATTAAAAGGTTTGGAAAGCATGGAATTATCTTCAAACAATATTTCAGGAAAGTTTCTCGATGCTATAGTAGCTTTTCAAAGCCTTAGTTCTCTTAATCTGTCAAGAAATTCATTCTGGGGATCCATTCCAGAATCATTTGGAAATTTGATAACATTGGACTCCTTGGATTTATCCCACAACAATCTATCTGGTGCTATACCTAAGGCTCTTGAGAAACTTTCACATGTCAAATACTTGAATTTGTCTTTCAATAGATTATCTGGGGAAATTCCAAGTCAAAGGCCCTTCAAGAACCTCACAGCAGAGAGTTTTATGGAGAATGAAGCACTCTATGGCGCACCAACTTTACATGTGCCACCCTGCACAACTCATAGAATGCAAAAATCGAGAACAAAATTACTTATTGAAATCATTATGCCTACCATTGCATTAGTGATAATCTTTGTTGCTCTCTTCTTCTTTTGGAAAGTGTATCAAGGAAACAATATGGAGAAGTTGAATTCAATTGGGTTATTGCCTGTAGTTGAGCATAAGATGTTTTCATACCAAGAGCTTTCTAGAGCTACAAACAACTTTTGTGAAGCCAACTTGCTCGGTGTAGGGAGTTATAGTTCCATATACAACTGAGTACTTTCTGATGGAGAAATAGTAGCGGTAAAAGTTTTGAATTTGCAAGTAAAGGGTGCTTTCAAAAGTTTTGATGCAGAATGCAGTGTCTTGTGAGCAGTTCGCCATAGGAACCTTGTTAAAGTCATTAGTTGATGTTCCAATCCAGAATTAAGAGTTTTGATTCTTCAATACATGCCTAATGGAAGCCTCGAGAAGTGGTTGTATTCTCATAACTATTGCTTCGATCTCCATCAAAGAGCAAGTATTGTGATTGATGTTGCATTAGCTTTGGAATATCTCCACCATGGTCAAGCAGAGCCTGTCGTCCACTGTGATTTGAAGCCTAGCAATGTTCTGTTAGATGATGAAATGGTTGCACATGTTGCTGACTTTGGCATTGCAAAGGTTTTAGCGCAAAACAATACAACAACGCAAACAAAGACTTTAGGCACCCTCGGCTACATTGCACCAGGTACGCCTCACATATTTTTACAACTTTTCCTTCCAAAACTATTCCTTTTCATGACAATGATACATTTTAGAACAACTGTAAATTTTTGGACAAGCATTAAGTCCTGGACAGCTCCATGGAAATATTTCCAGGTATGTGGATGATTTTTGGACTCGGCTTGATTAATTTAGTAGCTATTTATGATGTTGCGATAAAAGAAAAATAACAAGATCAAGTTGCCACCTTGTCTATTCCCTTTTTCCCTGTTTTTTCTCCCCTCTACTTTCAGCAACATATAATTGATTAATCGCTGAACCCTTTTGTTAGTCTATGTATAACTTAAATGTGGTTAATTGGTCAAAAAAAGAAAAAAAAAAAAAAAAATTCTATGCCAATAACTTTTTGGTCTTAAGGTCAATAGATCACTTCTTATTGGCTTTGGTTGGTGAGAGTAAGCTTAACTTAGACTTCCAATCCAGACATCCCATGGTCCTGCTCATTAGTACAGAAATAGGAAAATTATGGGTTTGGTTGTGTAACCCTATACTAGTACCAAATATCCACCATGTCCAACCATTATAGACCAAAAAAAAAACCCCAAATTATTGTGTAAATGTGTGTGGCACTTTTGAATTTCTGACCATATTCAAATTACCTCCATAGGAGAAAAAAATAAAATAACACACGATACTACTTGCATATCTAAAACAACGCCTAATAGAATATATATATATATATATATATATTATAAGATCATCTCTAATGTTGAATTGTCAAAACACATACTAAACTAATATTTGGTATGTTACAATACTCAAAATGTCAAAATTTGGCAACCCTGTACTGATAGGAGAAGTGCAATTTCTTTTTTATTTTCTATTTCACAAAAGTTACTACAAATAGCTTATATGGGCTTCCATCAAGAGAGGTAAAGAGAAACCATTGTCAAAATTTGTTAATTTGCCAAACCTTTATCGTCATATTTGGCACAGGGATAGCAATATCAAAATTTAGCAAACAACTACATTGAAACTCTATTTTTTGTTTACTATAGGCATTAAAGACGCTCTAAGAACTTTTATTTATTTATTTTTGTTGTCATGCTTCTTGTCAGAGTATGGTTCTGAAGGAACAGTCTCTACCAAAGGTGATATATACAGCTATGGAATAATGTTACTAGAAACATTCACAAGGAAGAAACCAACAGATGAGATGTTCACTGAAGCACTGACTTTGAAGCAATGGGTGAATGCTTCACTTCCAGACCGAGTAATGGAAGTTGTGGATGGTGGTTTGTTAAGAACAGAAGATGGTAGGGATGTGATTGCCTATAAAGATTCTCTTTTGGCCATTATGGAAATAGGTGTAGGGTGTTGTGCAGAATTGCCTGAATGCAGGACAGACATTAAGGATGTGGTGTTCAAGCTTAACAAGATCAAGTTGCACCTTCTTTGAAGTGGATCTACTTGACATGTGATGCAGAGTGCTTGGTCATAGAGTTCTTGGAACTCATGGACAAATAAGGCAAAGGCAAAAGGCATTAGTAGACGCAAGATGACACGTGTTTGGAATGACGTGAAATTTGGTCAGGACATAGAAAATGGCGTGACAACTAAAACCCATTGCTTCGACATGGCCTATGATGGATTTCGAGCAAATTCTAATGTTTATGCTTTAATTTCTCAATTTTAATGTTTTTCAAAATAATTGATTCGCCTATAACTCGATATAGACAAATCCAATTGTCTCTAGTCTCAAGAATATATGTATTTATTATTATAATTTTCGGATTTGAGCTTAACTCAAATTTTTTCATATTTGGTAATTTTTGTAATTCTTTTCACCTAGGTTTGATTAGCAAGTATGGTCTTTTCCTGTTTATTTCCTAAGTTTAATTAGGACTTCGTTCTATTATAAATAATGGTTGCAAGTCTTAGGGAAAATCAATTTATTTTGAAGATTAATATTATTACAAAAGAAAGTATCTCTTTTTATCAAATTCATAATTGTTCTTTGTGTTCGATTGTTCAATCCATTACCTTCCTTGCATCAATGTGTATGTTCAAGCTGTCGTGCGTGGTGGCTCCGAAAATGGTTGTGTTTAGTTTGGGCATGAGATTTTTTTTTCAGATTTGTTTTAAAACACTTACCATTGTTGGTTACACTTTACATTTTAACATTCTCAATAACTTTGAATATTTTAAGATAGGGAAAACATTTTGTTTCCCTACTTAGTAAATTTATTTGTGAATTTTTGAACCAAATAATTCATGGCATTAGAAGGGCTCAAATCTTATTTTTATTTTATTTAGTTTTTTTTTAATTTTTTTTTTTAAGAACATTTTATTTCATTTAGTTATTTGAACTTCCGGTAGCCTAGTTAGGACCAGGGGGGGTTTCACTGAATGGGCTCCATTTCATATCTAACTCAATAATTCAAGCAATTTATTTTATAAGATTTTGTTAAGAATAATAATAATGTAAAAAATTAGAATGATAAGACATTAGAAGTCACATAATCAGATTAGATTTGTCACATGATGAGTAGCCATGTGATTGGATTAGATTTGTCTTGAAAAATACCATCTAAAAAAGTCATGATAATGAGACATTAATAGCCACATGATCGGATTTGATTTGTCTAGAAAAATATAGACACAATTGTGATAGTCGGGAATAAATAGTCCTTATTTTCTAAAACAAAATGATTCGCTCATGTCGCTACTAATATTCAATAAAGTTAATGTTCTAAGAAAATTATAAAAATATCTTAAGGTTTAACCATTGTAACAAAATAAATCTTAAATTTTTAATTTTGTCAATTTAAATCCTACTTTTTTGATGTATTTTCAATTTAAACTATCTACCTATTTTTATTAAGTAAAATCAATATAAAGAATGATATTTTAAATATTTTATATATATTTACATTCAGTGGCGAAGGGACATTGAGGGTGTTTGTTTCAGCTTTTCAGAGCCAAATTATGGCTTTTAGCTTTAAAAAAGTTATTTTGGACTGTTTGGTTAAACTTATTTCAAACAGCTTCTGATTCTAACAGCTTATTTTAACTCAAAAAAACTGATTCTGAGAAGCTGCTCACCCCTTGCTTCTGATTATCAGCTTCTGCTGTGGACATGTTAATTTATGATTATACTCTTAAATTTTTTTATTTTTTATTTTTTTTAAAATAGAAAAAGACTCAAATGGACTATAAATTATTATTATTATTTTTTATGAGAAATGTAGACAAACAAAAAATAAAAATTAATTGAAAAAACTATTTCACAGCTTATTTAACAAACACTACTCAGCAACTTAAATCTATAATCCAACAGCTACACCAAACAGATTAATAACTTCTGATTAAAGTCATAATTTATAATCTGTTAAGCTATAATCTATAAATTATTTTAACAGTTACACCAAACGGGGCCATTGTGTCGAGGGGTCACCCTCTTGACTTTTCAAATTTTTTTTGGTCTGGTCTTGCTTACACAATGCCCCTGCTACATTGCGCTCCCAAATGCATCCCAAACACACTGACACCACACCACGAACCCACGTTATTTGTTTTTTTGTTTTTTTGAATTCCAATCCCAATCAAACACTAACACACAATTTTTTTTTTTTTTTTTTTTTTTTTTTTTTTTTTTTTTTTTTTTTTTGCGAGTGCCCACAACTCCAATTACGACAAGGCTAAAATCTTAAAAGTGTATGAAATTTTTTATTTTTTTATTTATTCACTGTACTTATTAAATATTTTTGTTTTTTCTTTGTCTCCCTTTATTGCTTTGTAATTTACCGACTCACGATTCACCATATTAGGATCACACAATACAGATATGGGACCACACTACAATCTTAGTATCTTCTCTTCATTATTTACAAGTAACTTTATTTTTTTTACTTTTAAATAAAAATTACGAGTATTAATTTATAGTTATTTATTAATTTTTAATTTGTAAAATTTTTTTTTATTTGTTATTATTTATGTTAAAATAAGAGATTTTGATATGCTAAAATTATGAATTTAATTGGTGGTGATTTATATTAAAATTAGAGATTTTGGTTTGTTGTTGTTTGTGTTAAAATTAGGGATTTGATTTGTGCTAAAATTAAAAATATTAATTTGCAGTGATTAATATTTAAATTAGGAATTTTGATTTGTTATAATTTGTACTAAAATTAGAAATTTTGATTTGTTGTGATTTGTGCTAAATTTAAATTTTTTGATTTGTATTAAAATTGGAGATTTTGATTTGTGGGGGTTTGTGATTTTAATTATGAGTTTTTATTTTGATTTTTAATTTTTTTAAACAGTTATGGAAAATATTTCAAAAGAAAATCAAAGTTAGAATCATTCCTTCTCCAAGAGAAAAATGATAATTATTCTTCCACAAAACAAAATAGCATAGAAATCAATTTAGTAAACCTTTGTGCAGATCCAGGTGCCCCTCTATATTAAATTCCTGGTTTCGTCACTACTTACATTGAGTTTAATGACGAAAAAAATATAATTTTTTCGTCGGTTTGACTTAACAGAAATAGGCTAATGGTTTAGATTGAAAATAAATCAAAAAAATATGATTTAAATTAACAAAATTAAAAATTTAAAGTTTATTTTGTTATAAGAGTCAAACACAGAATTTTTTTTAAAATAATTTTTTATATAAATAATCTTTTCAATAAATTTTATAAGATAAACACTTAAAATTAGGGCTTTGATAGAGACCTCCTCCAATCACTACCCCAACCACCCCACATACACGTGGCGGGTGGTGATTGGAGGAGAAAAAAAAAAAATTAATATCTGACCAATCATAGAGAAAGAGGTCAAGGGGGATCTTTTTTCTTAAAATTATTAACATAGTATCGAGATGAAATGCAACGAGTGCTAGTTCAGCTGAGATAGCATAATTATTGAATAATCTTTAGTATTATTCAATAATCTTTTGTTTTAGTTTTCTATCCCTATTGTGCCTAGGCATGCCACTTCAGCAATCTCAAGGTGTGGAGGTGTCAGTACTTCAGCCTAGCAATGAATTGGGCTAGTATTAAAATGCTTTAAATTAGGCACTTAAAGCCTTGTTTCTATAGAGGCCTGTACAGCTCATATATAGGAATCATTTAGGAAGTTTGTAAAAAATTAATTTTTTATTTTTATTTATTTTAAGTCACATTATTTTTTCACGTAATTTATAAAAAATAAAATAAATTAAAAAGATTATTTTTTACCACCTTTTTAAAACACCCAACAATCTTCTTTTTGATCATGTAGTATCATGAAATAAACAAAAGATTCCTTTAAATGGATTTCTTTGCTGTCTGAGGCCAAGTTTGGGGACTTCAAAAAAAGTCAAAAAGTCAAAAAGTTACTCAAAAAGTTAAAAAGTTAACACTATTCACCAAAAGTCAACAATTACGGCTGCACAACTCCCAATTCAAATTTTTCCCTACAAATCAATTTTTACAATTTTTTATTACACATTTTTCAATAAAAAGTCAAAAAGTTAACCCAAACATCCATATTTTCAACCTCAATTTTTTAGTCTAAAAAGGCAAAAAGTACACTTTTTTAATCTTCCCAAACTTGGCCTTAATTTAAGCACACAATCAAAATCACAAGCATAAAAATAAATCAAGCAGACACAAAAAGACTCAATGCCTTTTAATGCGAAAAAACCAATTATGAAAACTCATGGGACTAAAACCTAGCCAATCAATATACTACAAAGAACAAAATACAATTTACAACACAAAACCAAAGCCAAACTGAATTCAAAATGTCGAACTTGTGAACTTTTTTTCCTTGTACCAATTGAATCTTCAGCTTCAATGGAGTGAGTATTGAATTCACCATACCTTTGGAATCCGTCAAGAAAAACATGATCCACTACACCACCCTTTGTATCCATCAAGGCAACCACCTATGTTAGACCAATCAATGATTAGAGTAGCTTAGAGATTGAATAATCTTCACCAAAGGCTTCATTTATAATTGTACCCGCACATATTCAAAGTTTTATCCCAAATCTCAAGCGGGGACACGCGATTTCTCATTATCAAAAAAGGCCCCTTTTTGTCTACATATAAGGTCATCTTCGTATGTCAAACCAACTTAAAACTCAAAACAAATAGATAAATAAATGATTTAGATTACTGAGGTCGACTTAAAAATGGGCCTACTAAATCCAAATATTTTTTTTCAAGTTGAGACAGTTAACTTGAAAAAATCTAAACCCTAAACGAATTTTATAACATTGTGTAATTTTATGGGGCACTTTAATGTGCGTTACACTTAAATTTTTTTAAACAATTGGAGAACAAATTCCTACATTAGACCGAATTATTATATAAAATAAAACATTGTTACGTGTTTGATGTCACTGTTGGCACCACATTTAAACCTTCTAGTGTGAGGGCGACAGGTGGCAAGTAAAGAGTATTCAGATATTGAAGAATCCCACTTTCGAAGGTACCCACGTGAGCTGCGAATGGAAGTCTTCAACCGGTAAATATGATAAGAAACATGTGAGAGGCATGTGAAGGAGGAATTCATAAAGAGCAGCTGCTAACAGTTATATGTGCACAAAGAAAGGATTATGGCCTTAAGAAGTAGCAAGAATGAATGAGATCATAGTGAAAGATAGCAGCCTAACTGCTTTGAAGGCACCACAAGAACGCTATAAATAGATGGAAGCAATGAAGAGGTCCCTAACCAAATCCAGATTCTATGTCTTTGTCAATTTTATTTGTTTTTAAATTTCTACACTTTACTTTTATGCACTGCACTTACATTCCGTAGGAGTAGATTAGCTTTATAATTCTAGAACCAAGCCGGTTTAAAAGCTTCGACGTTGGCCTTACTAAAGGTAATATTTTGTAATTGCTTATTCAATTAATCATTTGCAATTTCTGTCCCGTCTATTCCTCTCATTTTGTTACGAATTTGAGTTAATTGGTTCATTTTTTCAACACAACACAGTAAAATTCTCTTCATTGAGACTAAGAGAATTGATAAAAATTGACATTTATTATCTGTAAGGACTTTTCAAATCTTTACTGACATGCTTGAATTACATTTCTAACCTTTGAAGTGTCAAAAATAGCCAATATATTTTTTTTTGGCACGCCCAATAAGACCAATTTTGTGTTAAAAATATGGTTCGAACACGGTGCCAAGGCGAAGAACATCTAGATAACGAAGATGTTGAAGTATAAGAAGAGGGTTTTTTGCTTCGAACAAAAACCATAACTGACCTTCCTTCTATTTCTGGCCTACCTTTAGATGGTCATCAACATATAGAAGAAGACCTTCACCCAAGGATAGATTCGCCTACTCAACATAACATGAACTATAGCGCCCCAAAATAATAACAACCCCACATCATAATATTTCATTTATACTCCTTGGTCATACAAATGATATATGCGTGTATACATTCATAAATCCTAGATCCTAAATATATAGCATATGACATGTGTACATGAATTGAAATGAAAGAATAATCAAGTAATTTTATGCCCTAATGGCTATATCTTTCCAAATCAATCTTGGGTACAACAAAATGAGTTCAACTAAATACAGTTAAAGCCTACGGCTTTTACAAAAACAATTACATCGAAAGAAAAGAAAAAAAACAAAAGAAGCTCTTGATTTCAAGTCTTTTCAAGCTATGCCCTTGATGGAGGCATATCATCAACACCTAAAATTTGTCTTCCACATGGGGTGAGCTAAAGCCTATTAGAGATACTTTAACACAACGTATAAATCTTAGCGAAGTCAAAAAGTGAATGCATATGCATACCATTTGTCAAACGTTTTACATTTCCATCTCAAACAATGCAATGTTAGGATTATATATCAATTTATGAAAAAATATCCTTTTATATCAAAAAACAGGATAGTGGATATAGAACACTGGGAATCTCTAAGTACGTGTCTGTCAGTAGGCTACACAAGCACTGCCAAAGCCATTTTACTGGTATTAACCGGAAGGATCGACACCTAACCGCACAGATTTTTAGATTTTCACCAAAGACACACAGACCAATAACCACAACCACACCCCCTAACCAGATTCCCGAATGTATTCACCCATTTTTCTCAAAACAATACATTTTCAATGCTTAATCAATTGCAATTTCTGCCCAGCCTATCCCTCTCATTCTGTTATGAATTTGAGTTAATGTTTTGGTTCATTTTTTAAACACAAAACAGTAAAATTCTCTTCATTGAGGCTAAGAGAACCTTAACACAATTGCTTGACAAAAATTGACATTTATTATTAGTAAAGACTTTTTAAATCCTTATTGGCACACTTGAATTACATTTCTAACCTTAGAAGTGTCAAAAATAGCCAATATTTTTTTTTAGCACGCCCAATAGGACCAATTTTGTGTTGAAAATATGGTTCGAATACGGTGCCAAGGCAAAGAACATCTAGAAGACGAAGATGTTGAAATATAAGAAGAGGGTGTTTTTCTTTGAAAAATGAACCATAACTGACCTTCCTTCTATTTCTAGCCTACCTTTAGATGGTCATCAACATATAAAAGATCTTCACCTAATGATGGATACACCTACTCAGCATATTGGCCATTCGCAAGGCCAAACTTATGAACATGCCCTGTAACGCCCCAAAATAATAACAATAACCCTACATCATAATATTCCATTTATACTCCTTGGTCATACAAATGGCATATGCGTGTATACATTCCTAAATCCTAGATCCTGAATCTATATCATATGACATGTGTACATGAATTGAAATAAAAGGAGAATCAAGTAATTTTATGACCTAATGGCTACATCTTTTCAAGTCAATGCTTGGGTACAACAAAATGAGTTCAACTAAATACAGTTAAAGCCTAAGGCTTGTACAAAAATAAAAGGAAAAAAAAAACAAAAAACAAAAGAAACAATTGGTTTTAAGTCCTTCCAAGCTATGCCCTTGGTGGAGGCATATCATCAGTACCTAAAATTTGTTTTCCACATAGGGTGAGCTAAAGTCCAGTAGAGATACTTTAACACAATGTATAAATCTTAATGAAGTTATAAGGTGAATGCATATGTATGCCATTTGTCAAACATTTTATATTTCCATCTTAAACAATGCAATGTCAGGATTATATATTAATTCATGAAAAAATATCTTTTTATATCAAAAAAAAAAAAAGGTAGCGGATACAAAATACTGGGAATCTCTAAGTACGTGTCTGTCAGTAGGCTATACAAGCACTACCAAAGTCATTTTATCGGTACTAACCAGAAGGATCGACACCTAATTAACCACGCGAGTTTCTAGACTTCCACTATGGACACATAGGCCAACATAATAATGACTACCACAACCACAACCACAACCATACCCCCTAACCAGATTCACCAATGTATTCACCTATTTTTCTCAAAATAATACATTTTCAATGCTTAAGTATGAACCAATGGTCAATGCAGGATGTATGAGTAATTAGTTTCAATTCACCTAATCCTCATGTAATTTCTACAACAATCAAAGCTATCTTCCAACGATAACCCAAGACAGATAATCCTATCCAACAGATAATTTTCAACAAAAGATATAATCTTATCATTTTCAAAATGAGAGCGATATTACATAACCAAGTACACCCTCATCATTAGCAGATACATTCATTTTATCTTTTCGAAATCTAACATCTTTTCCCTTTTCTTCCATAAACCAAATATCAATGATTTTTGAACAAAACCTCATTGACTTTAAAAATCACATTCAAGTAAAGAAATTTAAACATTTAAACATATTTCAATCATAAACACATCTCCACAACCTTTCTCAAGCACCAATTTGAAAACCCATCTTTTACATTTCAAAATCAAACCCTAGGTTTAACCCAAAATCTCCAAATCACTAAATCCTTTCAATGAGCAAATAACTAGGCTAAAAATCATACCAAAGGTTGAAGAAATTCCTAGCTCAAGAGTAGAAGAGGAAGAGAGCAAGGGTTAAAGTTTGGTGGAGCCGAAAATGATATCCTCTCCGATTAAAATGAAGCTTCCAACGAGCTTTATTTCTCCAAGAAACTAGGGAGGAGAAATCAATGGATTAAGAGTGTTTGGGGTTTTAAGGCAAGAACTAGAAAGAGAGAGAATGTGAAGAAATTAGGATTTGGAATGTTTTAGAAAGAGAGACGAAATGAAAAATGATAAAAGTTCCCTGTTTCTGATCTGATATACACACAAGCCACTCGAGCAACCAAACTACCGCTCGAGCGTCAGACACAATAAGTCACACCGCTTGAGTGACCAAGAACACTGCTCAAGCGCACAATGACCCCTTCCCAGAAGTTTTGCAGGCTGCAGAAGACTGCTCGAGCGCAAAAGAAGTTTTGCAGACCCAAAAATACTGGGAAATGTCAAATATCGCTCGAGTGATTGAAACACCACTCGAGCAAACAAGCAGAAAATCAGACAACAACTCTTTTGAAAAACTAACTCACAACCTGTTTCAAACACAATAATAACCCCCAAACAACCAAACTCAGCTAACAATAAGAGTAAGAGGTTATAAATAATAGTTAAATATATGAAATTATGGATCTAAGAATATGAAAAGGTTCGATTCTAAATCAAAACCGTTATATGCACCCTCTCAAGACCAAACACTTGGTCAGGATAGTCAGAGCATGAGTGAATCACTAATATTCACTCCTGGTATGTCAAATGAACAATGGAGTGGAATGATGACCGCAATGAGTCAAATAATGACCACAAATCTAAAAAATTGGTCTGATTCATTTAGCGATTCACTTGTTCAAAGAATTTATAATAGATTAGAAAATACAAGTCAAAGTATAGTTCCTATTTTAAATGATATGAGCCATGTTCAAATGTCAACCTAGCCTAGGGTAGTTCCTAGTAGCAGCCAGAATAGTAGTGGAAATAAAACAAAAACCGCACAATCATTCTAAGAACTAGTTAGACCTTTACCTTCAATTGGTCCAGGGCCTTACTGCAAAGTGTCTAATGCTCAAGAAATACATATTGTGTATGTAGAGCCTCATGTGTTACCTTTGAATACATCTAGTAATACTACACATGGTCAGGCTTAAACACAAAATACTGCACAAATGGTGTCAAATCGAGTCTTCATCCTACACTTAGGGGGTCGGCAAAACTTTTTAGGCCACCACTTGTTCGACTTAGGGAAGAAGACATCATAGGATATGAGCAGACACCAAATCCTACAATATATCATTTGGATCAAATGGCTGCACCCTTAGACAACAAATCCATCAAGGATATGTGCTACATCAAACCTAACGAGGTATCCCTAATTGTAGACACCCCATTTTTGACCGACCTTAAGACTCAGACGTCATCATTTGCGCACTCGATGATTGTGCATGTTTGTGCTTGTTTTGAGTGCCCGAAGTTCTCGGCGGAACGCCATGTCTTTGAGCCTCTAAACCCTCTGTGTTTTGGCCTTGTTTTTGGGCCAAACCTTGGTGCCTTTTGCCTGGAGGAGGGAAGGCCCTTGTTGGCCACTTTTGGCTATTGTCGGCCATTTTTCCCCCTTATCGGCCACTTGAAGTGGTCAGTCAGCTAGGGGAGGTGGCAGACGGCCATTTTTCTCATTTTCAGATATTTTCTGTGTCAGCTGTTGATCACTGAATGTCATCTCCATACATGTGTATGGAAGGATGAAAGTAAGCTTTTGGCTTGCATTTCTATAAAAGGGGAGGTCTCTCCCCTATTTGAGGGGTTACAAAAGTTTGTGAGCAAATTTCCTCTCTCTCTCTCTCTCTCTAGAATCCTCTCTCTTTTCCTATTTTGTGCTTGAAAGTGAGAATTCTTTACACTCTTGCAAAGAGACCCTTGACCAAATACCTTCACCTTGGGGCTAAGGTTCTTTGAGGCTTGGTTTGAGGTCTTAAGCTTGGTTTTGGCTCAGAATTTTGGTTGTTTTAGTGTTGTGCTTCAAAGGTAAAGACTTACCTCTTTTAAGCTTTGTTTTAATTGATTGTTTGGGCATCTTTTTATACTATTTTGACCTGGTTTTTCAACCATAAAAAACTCTATTTTTAAGGTTTTAAAATGATGGTTTAAGTCTTGTTGAGTTAGGGGGGTTGTCTCCTATTTTGTTATTTGGCTTGTGAAGCCTTTTGTACTACTTTTCAAAGCCTTTTGAAACAAATTTTTGAGCCTTTAAACCATTGAAATTCAGAGTTATTTTAGTGGTAAAAAGTATGTTTTGAACTCCAAAAATGGAGGGGTTGGCCTCCCCTCCTTGTGTCTCTCTTCCATGGCTAGTTAGCATCACATAGTTGCATGTTTTTGTGGCTTGTGTTAGCATATTTCAAGCATGATTTAGGCTTTTTTTTGGCATGTTTCAACTCTATTTTTGGTTGGTTGGAGCATTTGTTGCTTGCTTTTTGTACTTGTAGTGCAATTGTGCTTACTAGTCTAGCATGCTTACTGATTTAGCCTATTATTCTAGCTTGTGTCAGCTCGACTCTAGCATGTTTTTGCTATTGTTTTCACATTCTTTAACTCTGTTTTGGGTCGGTTAAGTCCTTCAAGGCTTGTTTTGCATGGCTATAGTATAACAGTCTTCACTAGTCCATTGTTTTGAAACTTTAATGATGAAGTGATTGAGTGGCTTGCATGTTATAGCATCATTTAACATGTGATTTCAGTGCATATAGCTCTGTCACACTCTCACTTACTTCACTCTTTCATTGCTTTTGAGAGTTGTGTTTTGAGCCTAGCTTGTGAGCCAATACATGAGCATGTTTTTATAGCTTTTTTGTGCTTCAATTCTAGCATGATTTAGCCACTATTTTGGCATGTTTAAGCTCTGTCCAGGGCTGGTTTGGTCATTTGAGCTTGGTATTGCATGCCTCTAGTGTAGTGTTCTTCACTAGTTTTGATGTTTTGGCTTTGAACATGTTATACATGAGTTGTTTGCATGTTGTAGTATTATTTTGCATGCCATTTCAGCACTGAAAAGTCTGTAACCTCCCTCCATTCTTCACTTTTCATTTTGTTTTGAAAGTGGTCTTGAGCCCTTTGTTGGCTTGAGTGTGAACTTGAGGCTCTCATGCCTAAAGGTTTTAACCCTCTCTTGAGGGTTCCTCCTAACCAACAGCATGAGGCTTCTTTCATGCTCAAGACACTTGTAGCTTAACGATCTTTCCAATTAGAGGACTCTCACATTGGACTTAATCGGTTAAAGGATTGATCGGTAATTTAAAATGTGTAAACAAAATGAATCAAGTAAAACTTGAGCAAAGATAAACATATGTGTGTTGCATTGTATGTGTTTGGATCGGATGTTAATCCAAACACAAGAAATGTCAGACGCTTCATACTTATAGTGATGAAATGTGTCACGTTTCTTGGTCGCCGTCATCCTTGATCATGCATGATAGGGTGGTGGCCATTTGAATCTATTTGTGCATTCATTAAGCTTGTACAAGCTTGGTTCTTTGGCCATCATGCATGAAAATGCTTGATTGGTGGCTTGAGAGCCAAGTGTCACACTCCTTTGAGCCTGAGAAATGATAAGGAGGGTGACAGTACACACATTCCTTGAAAAATGCTTTGCTTTGCCTCTGTTGCTCTCTATTATAGCAAAACCAGAAACCTGAAAAAAGGGGTGGCTGACTGGCCACTTGCAGTAGTCGTCCAGCCAGTTAAGGTGGCCGGCAGCCACTTTTTGTGGCCGATCGGCCACCAGTCCATTTTTGTGCAAAAGTGTATCTGAGTTAAGGCAAAAGCAGTCTAGAAGTTGGTTCAATGTTCAGAGATCAAACAAATGCAAACAGAGGCAGCCGATGGCAAGGCGATGGATTTTCGGGTGAAGCCAACTGAGCATGCATGTCTCCCTCGCCCTCGAGGCCACTTTATTGCTTTATTAGCTAGTTGTAGCTAATTAATACATGTAGTGTAATTAATTAGCTTAATTCATTTTGTAGTATTTAACTAGCTTAGAATAGTTCGTTAATTAGTTTTATTTTGTAATAATTAGCCAGTTAGTTAATTAGTTGGTTTATAATTAGCTTAGCTTAGTGTAGCTTAGCTTGTTTATAATAAGGGTGCGTGCTTGTGTGTGTGTCTTCCAACTCCACTTCTTTCTCCCTTTTATTTAACCGCTTTCGATGGTTAGATTAGGGCACGTTTCAATTAGCATACCTTATGCTTGCATGTTTGCATCATTCATTTGTCTTACATGCACCGGGCTCGGTGCATCATTCAAACCGCATTGTATTTCAATACTTAAGCATGTTATCAAATTGTTGCATTCATATGCCATCTTAGATAGTCGAGCCTATTTAGTTGCATTATTGCATGTGTTGCATTAGGTATCTTGTATAGTTAGGATCATGCATTGTTTCTAACTAGCTTTTGCTTTGGCTCGGGGTACACTGTAAGTCTTTACGCTTTAGCATACTTGCATGAGTGTGAGTGATGTCATGTTGCGCATGCTTGCCCTGAGGCTATTTGCTTAAATGCTAAACTGCATGAGTGCCTGTGGATGAAGGCTTTGTTACTTGAATTGGAATAATTCGATAAATATGCGTTTTAAGCCCACTTTGCGAAGTGGCAAATCATGTTTTAAGCCCTCTATGTTTGGTGGCAAATCTGCTCTTTAGCCCACTTGAGGGTGACACTTTCAAACCATTTTCAAAAACAAACATGAGTTGAAATGTTCTAATTCTTGCGATCTTAGTCTATACTTGTATGTGTGCGTCACATAGTAAAGTTAGATTAATAAACTGGAATAAGAACACGTGTTTATAAAAACAACATATCATGCTTAGTAGAGGCCGATCCTTTGATCGGGCGAGCAGGGGTGGTTATTTCAAGACCTTCCCCTCTCGTACCCAATTTCCCAAGTCGAGGTAACTTTGGTGATGACGGACACGTGGCCTTTGACACGAGTCAGGGTTTCCTAAATTTTCCAAAAGTAAAATATTTAGGTGGCGATTCTGTAATCTGGCAAAGCAGTCCATGTTTGGCGCTTTTTGATTGAAAATCAATTTTTCAAAACCAATTGCCAGATTTGGACTCTTTGGTGTTTATCAATCCCGCATTGCACTTTGTGAGATTAGATTCAGAACCGTGACAGGGGTCCGAACTGTAGGACTAATTCGAGCTCTCCGAAAGGGGGGCGCGAAGAAAGTCGAGTCCACAGTTTCTGGCGATTCTGCTGGGGATTTAGAGAACTTAACTCGAAGTCATGATATGTTGTTTTATCTACATTTATGTGTTTCTTTGCATTGCATTTGCATAGGTGCGCCTAAGTCACGGTGTTTTCCATCTGCTATTCCTGAACAGTTTGTCGGAGGCTTACTTGGAAAAGCGTGCCATAAGGCTGATCGGTTGCAAGCTCTGCCACGATGGGAACACAAACCTTGGATCTGGACTACCGTTGTACCGTTTAATCCTCTTTTCACTTCTCGGTGTTAGGAGTGAGAGGTGTATTAGGTGGTCTTGCTAAGGCACCCTTTTCGACCAATTGACCTAGTTGCATATCAGAAGCCTTTGAGACTGTTCCAAACTAGGACAGGTTACCCACCCGAATGCAGGATTGTTTGAAACTGCATGCGTGCGTAGTGAATCCCTAGCTCCTGACGAAAATAGGACAGGGAAACCCTATCCCATCATAGGGGTGCTTTGGCTCTCACTTGCTTGATATGTGCTATTAGGGTGTGTCTCTACAGGAATGTATGTATCAGTTGCAAGTCTGGGTATCAGTCTGAGGACATCAGTGCTTGAGTATGCATTAGTTTTGAGGCAAAAAATTTGGGGACAGAAATCAGTGTTTGAGTACAGATTGTCCAGCTTATGATTTCAACTATGTGTTGTCTCTATTTAAGACGAGGTGTTGTGCGTTTGCTGATTGTTGTTTCCTTTTTTGCTTTATTTTTCTTTTTGCAAGGTAGTATTACACAATTACTTCTAACGAGGTAGATACCCCCCGAGCACTCTGGACCAGAGTCAGGAGGATTTACCGATCTAAGGATCTTATTGAAGGACAACCAGTGCTTTCTTTATTACCCTCGGTTACGAGATGGAGGATAGTCAGGCATAGATCGCCAGTTCAGCAGTCGCCAGTTCAGCGGCCACTATCTACTTCACCTGTGCGCAGTCGGGCCCAGTTTTCTTCTTCCATCTCAGAAAGAGAGTATACACTGAGTCTGATAGATTAGCATCCCTTAGATAGTATAGAGGATATGATACGTCAACTCCAACAAACTATAGAGGCCATGCAGCGGGACGCTGCTCGCCAAGCGGAGGTTACCGCTCGCCAAACAGAGGTTGTAGCCCAGCAGACTGAACTGATTTCTAGACTTCAACAGCAACAGCTACAGCAACAACAACCACAACAAGCAGCAGCTTCTGTTTTGCACCCACCCCCACCTAAGGTTCCAATACCCGGGGATACAGCTAATGTCCAGGAGAATATGGACATTCCAGCAGGGCTAGTCCCACCTCAGACTTCTAAAGCACCGGCCTACCCAACGGACACATCGTTCAAATTTGAGGTCTATCCTACTATTTTGAAAGTAAGCAAGCTTGAGAAGCTGTTCGAGCGAGCTCAGGGAGTTAACTCGTTCCCAGACATAGAGGACGGCTACACAAATTTGACGGTGACATTGTCGGACAGATTTAAAATGCCTCACATAGACCGCTTCGACGGTTCAGGTGATCCCACTTTATATGTCTCTATCTAAAGCCTTGGGGATCCTAATTAGAAAAGGACATCTGAAGCCTATGGCATGGAGCCACGCCCATTGCCAAATCCTCTCTCTCCTACACACAACCCGGCCAAGTATTGCGCCTTCCATCAGCAGCATGGTCATGACACCAACCAATGCTTTAGACTCTGTCATGAGATTCAAGATCTCATCTACAACAAAGTAATAGCGCCTCCTAAGAAGCCAAACGTCATTACAAATCCTCTCCTTCCACATAATCATCCCCCTCCTCCACCTAGGCAAGTGAACGTAATCCAAACAATGGCCATTCCATACGACCCCAGCATATACATCACGCCATCCCACCTGTCTAAGCCGATGCTATTCATTCTAGAAAGCACAGATCTGTGCATGATGAGCACATCCATATCCCAACCCGAACTCGTGGTGGTGGCTATGGTAGAAGAAGGCGTGCTTGAGGGCTCCATGAGCTTAATTGAGGAAGCATACAACCCTTGCCGCTTTATTGCGCCAGCTGGTCAGGTCAAGTCGATGGTGGAATTACCGATGGGGATGGAGGTTAATGTAGTTTAGGAGAACGGGCCAAGTTAGGGGCTGGATGATTTAGCTGAGCTTGAGGAGGATATCAGTAACCTGTAATTCTTTGATGAACAGGATCTGGGGAACGTACAGATCGGTTGGTTTGATATGAATAGATCAACAGTTAATACAAGGTGGCTTAGTGACAAACCGGATGTTGATGAGGGGTCTCAACCAAAGTAGCAACAATCAGAAGTAGGAACATTTGCAATGGCCGGAACGGCCGATGACAAAGGGAAGTTGTCGGAGAGCACTGGTACTGAGAATTTTGCTCGGGAATTGAGCAGCGTTTATACAGCCGATACGGAACAAGAGGCCGCGCTGAAGCGGTTCGAACATGAGAGAATTCAGATGAATCAGAAGGCTAGAAAAGCTAAAGGCCCTATGGGGATAGAATGTGTTGTGAACACAGGAACAATTACAGCGGAACCGGATGTGTGTTTGTCAGTTGTCGAAGGAATGTGGTGGGAAGATGAAGATTTGCATCTCGCTCACACGGATGAGGACTGGGGACAGAATCCACCGGATGATATGTGGTATACCGAGGAAGTTGATCACATGACTCGGAGTGGGCGGTACTTTAAGCCCCCACATCTGGACCAGCCAGAGGCATCAAGGAAAGATAAGGAAGCAGAGAAGCAGAAAGACAAACTGTTAGAAGAGGAAGTTGTACTGAGGCAGTTGAAAAAGATTCAAGCAGACATCTCCATCTAGGGATTGCTCATGGTCTCACGGGTGCATAGACAAGCCGTCCTATCAGCAATGGATAAGGCTAAGCTCTCTATTGACACAACCCTTGAGCAATTAGTAGGACTGGTGTTCCCGGGTGGCGCCTCACCGACTTTGACATTCACAGGTGCAGAGTTTTTCGAGCCTTGCTCTTTACAGAAATAAAGGTATTGTGAGACTCCACCAATGCATGTGCCTTAGCCTTAACAATCAAATGCCAATTTGAGAGCAGAGGTAAGAAGTGCAAAAACACTTCAACTTTAGGTATGACTGAAGAATGCAGCACCGAACTCCTTGTTAGGATATCACAAGCCCAAATAAAATTCTTGTGAGGGATTTCTTCACAAAGAATTTCAAAGGGGAGTTGGCTAAAAGCAACCAAAAGGAATTTTTCCCTGAAAATGTTATAGTCGAAAGCTAAGTAAAGGGGAGTGTATGCGGGTACTACATGAGTATCAATAGTCCTTCGAAGCTCCAGGGACCATTATGGATGGTAAGGCAAAGGGGTTGAAGGTGGCTCTGCTTGAAAGGTTATAAGATTGCTTGTCATTCATACAATCAAGCTAGTCTGGGGGTTTAAAGCCAACTTCTTGACCAACAAAGTAGGACAAAGCCCATAGTTAGCCTCTAGGCAAGATATCCATTGAGGAAAGGCTAAAGTTGGCTTTGCAGCCAAATGCCAATAGAATAAGAAAGGGTCTTCTAACTTGCTATTTTCAGAGCAAGGTCTGTATAGATATGCGCACAGGGGGCGACTTGGTGGTTGAAGCCAAGCTTATGTTTGAGGGAGAGATGGCCATGTAGCCTAGCCAACAATTGTTATAGGATGTGAAGAATAAGGGATTCCCCAATAAGAAGCTACAGGTTATGGATTCAAAGCATTGTGACGAATTTCAAGAACATGGTTTGCATTAGCTATGGAATACTCTAGAGCGGAACATGGTTTGCATTGTCTTTTAGGCTAATGGTTTCAAGATAGAGGTTTAGATCCATGAAATGATGATATTTGAATCCAATGGTAGCATGGGCATTGGCAGGCCTCACTTTGTTTTCAACTTCATCATATAGATCAAAACTATCCATGTTCAAACCAGTTAGATCTTCAAAATTTCATAACACAAATGGTTTGAAACTAATGGGTCTTATTTCTTAGTTTGAATCTCACTAAATACAAAAGCCGAAGGGTGCAAGCCAAAAGATCGTGGAGTTAGTTGATCATAGAGACTACGTTTAAGGAGTGGTGATCATGGGAGAAGAGCAACCGCCAAAAGTTATGTTCACTAGTGTAACCATTATGCTTACACTAGTGCAGGGGGTATTATTAGTGCCACATTTAAACCTTCCAGTGTGAGGGCAACACGTGGAAAACAAAGGGTGTTTAGAAACCAAAGAGTCCCACCTTCGAAGCTGCCCACGTGAGCTATGATTGCAATTCTTCAACCTGCAAATATGATAAGCGGCATATGAGAGGCAAGTAAAAGAAGAGTTAATAAAGAGCAGTTGCTAGTAGTTACACGCGCACAAAGAGAGGATTATAACCCTAAGAAGTAGCAAGAATGAAGATTGTTATGTTTTTATTCTTGGCAATCCCGTTTGACAAAACTCCTTTGAGTTATAATTGTTTTCGCACCTTTTATTTCAGTGAGGTTATGAGTTTTTAGATGCCAATCCAACCAGAATTGTGCCTTGCAGAAAAGTTTTGTGATGTTAATTCTTTCAAGATTGCCACTTCGCTGATTATGACGGGGATTGAGCTACCCGGTCAGCTCGCGGGGGTCTAGGGGGCAGCGCCTCTTGGCGGGTCTGGGGAAGTGCCACGGCGGGGTCGAGAGGCAGCGCCCCCAAAGCAAAATGCAAAAATGCATTCAAAATTGCCTGTCCGCTCGAGCATAGAATGCTGGATTTCAGAAGTTTGTCAGGTCTGTAAAAATACTGGAAGGTGTGATTTCGCGCTCGAGCGGGTTCTCAAGCGCTCGAGTGGACCTCTGTTTTGTCACACGCATATTTTGCTGAAGCCGTTCGAGCGGGCTGTTGGGCGGTCGAGCGGAGATCGCGGGACAGTTTTCTATAAATACGTGCTTTCAGTCCAAATCTAGGATAACTTCTCCAGATCTTCTTCTTGGGTTCTATGGTTTATATCTGGGAATATTTTGCTAGTTTTCTTTGATGTTTTGATTGAGTATTCAACTCATGGTTTAAGAAGCATACATCAAAGGTTTGTTTGTCCATTCTACACAAAAGAGAAAGTTGTTCTTCGGTAGATTCTGAAGAATTCGAGCCTGAAGCTTTGGTGGATTTCGGAGTGGCTCATCGTCAAGATAATTCCGAGGTGAAGACGGGGTTGGAAGAGACACATAGAGGTTGGTTTAATTCAGGGGTGGATTCGCTAGGTAATTGAGAGTATACCTGTGTAATTCCTTTATATCTTCTTAGTGGATTGTTTTGTGGCTGTAGCCCGTGGTTTTTTTATCACAATTGAAGGTGTCCAATTGTGGTTTTTTCACGTAAAATCGTTGTGTCGGTTTGTCTTGATTGTTTGGTTAGGATTGTTATATACTGCTTAAAATTGATACATAATCACAAATCAATATCTAGGGAATTTCTAGATTTTTCAATAAGATTATGGTAAAAGATAGCAGCCTAATTGCTTCAAAGGCGCCAAGAGAAGACTATAAATAGATGAAAGAAAAGATTGAAGAGGCCTCTGACCAAATCCAGACACTACGTCTTTGTCAGTTTCATTTATTTTTCAAATTATGCACTTTACTTTTATGCCTTGTAATTATATTTCATAGGAGTAGATGATCCTTGTAATTCCAAAATCAAGTCGGTTTAAAAGCATCGAAGTTGTCCTTACTAAAGGTAATATTTTCTAATTATTATTCAGTTAATCAATTGCAATTTCTGCTCCAATCTCTTCCTCCCATTTTATTACAAATTTGAGTTAAAATTTTGGTTCATCTTTTCAACAAAACACAATAAAGTCCTATTCATTGAGGTTAAGAGAACCTTAACATAATTGCTTGATAAAAATTGACATTTATTATCTGTAAGGACTTTTTAGATCCTTACTAGCACGCTTGAAAACCGTTTTTAAATTTTGAAGTGTGAAAAATAACCAACAATTACGAGTTATAATTTTTTTTTTCATAACTTTGAATTTAAATTTTTTTAAAATATACACAATTTGCAAAGCAAGATACGATGAAGGTAGAAAAGACTCGAGGGTAGGGGGCTGTAAAATATGCACGATTTATCTCAGGGTTTGCTTTGTACATTGAATTTTCATCAATAAAATTTTACAATTCGATAATAAAGAAAGGTAGCAGTAGAAGACCGTGGTGGTGTATAAATGGTGATGGGCTAATTAAATATAAGGGTAAATTACTTTTTGTACTCTTTATATTTGGTTATTTTCTTACTTTAAAATTTAAAATTTATTTTTTCTCACTTTGAGTATGTTTCAAGTTTTTTTCAATGCACTTCTAAAATTATTTTTTGTTCAAAATTAAATAATAATGTCACATTAACTATCATATAATATAAATAATATATTATATTAGAGTTTCAGTTTATGTCAAATATATGAGTTTTATACAATAATATATTTTTATTTCACATAACTGTCAATATGATATTTTTCATCTAATTTTGAACAAAATTAACTTTGAAAGTATATTGAAAGAAATTTAAAACTTGAAGGGTGAAAATGGCAACGTGTAATTTAGTCTACGTAATATGGGGGAGCTTCTATTTACACATATTAAACCTTTTTTATACACATATTTTATGAAGAGAGTGTGTAAAATGTACAGTAAAAAGAAATGTGTAAAAAATGTATATTGTGTGGGTAAATAGAAGCTCTCGTAATATGGTGATGGTTGGCAGGGATTGCGGTTATGTGTGGTTGGGGATTGATATAAAGTTAGATGAATTGATAGGAGTGACTGTGATTATATGTGGTGACGGCAAATTTGAGATTGATATGAAGTTAGGTGAGCCAATGAAATAATGCCACATGTTGTAAAATAAAAAACCATGAAATAAATGAATTTATAAATACTAAATATAAATAACAATATATACTATTATAACCTCACTATAACCACCACCGCCACCATACCATCACCACCACCATCACCACCATTATAATATAAAATTTGAAATATATAATTTAAAAATAATAAATTTCAAACGTGATCATATTCATATCAAATAACTTATTTTTAGTTCAGCACTTAAATTTTTATCATATAACTTTTCCGTTTAAAAAATTCAACACTCAATTTTCAATACTTATTTTTCAATTTTTAATTTTCAATTTTCCAACACCACCTTAGACCCTTTCTTAACAATTGAGTTTTTTTTTATTTTTTGTGTTTTTTCAGTGAATTTTTTTATTATTTTAAGTATTTCTTTTTATTTTTATTTTTTTAGATGCACCTAATTTAGATGCACATAAAAACTAAAAATTTGTGAAAAAATATATTAAAAAAATCAATAAATACATAAAAATACGAAAGTTTTCATTTTTTTTTGTATTTAGTGAATTTTTTAAATATTTTTTTATAAATATTATATTTTTGAAATGTATTTAAATTAGATGTATTTAAAAAAATTACATAAAATATTTTAAAAAGTTCACTAAAAATAAAAAATAAAAATACAAAAAATAAAAACTTAATTCTCAGAAAAAACAAACAAGGTATAATTCCCATTCCCAATGGTATGTAAGGTAAGTTCCATCAAAGCATCTTTAGTGCTTGATAGACATTATTATATGAATAATGCTATTACCAATTGATGATGTGATACTTTTTTTACATGTGTGGTGTGGAAGCTCTTATGT
This sequence comes from Camellia sinensis, assembly GCF_055761805.1. Taxonomy (NCBI): domain Eukaryota; kingdom Viridiplantae; phylum Streptophyta; class Magnoliopsida; order Ericales; family Theaceae; genus Camellia; species Camellia sinensis. The sequence goes on from NC_138970.1 coordinate 155,998,806, forward strand.
CAAGGGAGTGAGGTAGGGATTGAATCATAAATGAATCGAATTAAATTGAACCGTGGAATAATCTTTGAGCTCGACTCATCTTAGTAATTGAATTTATTTAAATTTGAGCTTGAGTTCAAGTTTGAAATCAAAAACATTTTAAAAAAATTTGAACTCGATTCGTTAAATTTAAATATTAATCACTTTGCTTGTTTTCACTTTTTAAAAAACACTTTTTAAAAAATTCTATTTTCTTATTTTTCGTGTTTTTTTGTTTTTATTGATTTTTTTTAATATTTTAAGCAATTTTTTTTACTTTTTAGACACACTTAACATAAATACACCTAAAAAGAAAAAAAAATTATAAAAAAAATCTTTTAAAAATTCATTAAATACCAAAAATACAAAAAAAATACAAGAATTCAATACATTTTTTATATTTTTATGTATTTATTAATTTTTTAAAATATTTTTTCACAGTTTTTTTACTTTTTAGATACATCTAAGTAAGGTGCATCTAAAAAAGTAAAAAAAAATGTTTAAAATTTAAAAAATATTCACTAAAAACAAAAAAACACGAAAATCAAAAAGTCAGTTTTCAAAAAACTTAATCCAGAAAACTCAAACCAAACGTACTGAATCAAGTTCAAAGAAACTGGAATCTAGAATGAAAATGAAATTGTCATATAATGTCACGCCCCGAAATAATTCGACATGAACTACACATATGACTATTACATCAATCCACTTCCAACATAAAATATTAACCATATCCCTTTACATAAGATCAAATGTTTTACAAAACAATCTCACATGCAATTATACATTCATTGAAAAACTAGTACATGAATCTATAGCATGTAAAATCATCAAATCAAAACGAATAAGGCCCTCAAGGGCTTACAAGTTCCAAGGCAATAGCCCGATTACACAAAATGGTCTCTCGGACCCATACACATTAGTCTTTGGCTTTACAAAATATTTACACAAAAAATTTTAGAGCAAAGTACTCTTTACCATCACGTCCACGCCATCAACTCGGCGGGATTACCACATCTTTACCTGCACCAAATCCTATAGGGGTGAGCATAAAGCCCAGTAGAGAATTCTCACAAAGTGTATACAATTATACATTTTTCCTCAACGAGCAAAAAGTCGTAAATGCAATGCCATGCCAAGATTAATAGGTGAGGAAAATATTCATTCTAATGCACTATTTCAAAATAACCATGTTCTCAATATCATCTTGTAATCTCATCAATTTCAAACTTCCAATATTAATTCAATAGGGGCGATAAATACAACACTATCCCTAGGCTGGTGTCTGCAAGTAGACTCTACAAGTACTACCAAACTGTCATTTTTACCGGTATTAACCGGAAAGCTCGACACCCATCCGCGCGGGTTTCTGGTCTTTCACCATGGACACTCAGGTCAACTTATCAAGTTCAACTTCACCCCCTATCCGAACTTACCACGTATTTACCCCTTTTACATTACCATATTTCTCATTGCATTATTATGTTCTTTCATGAAACAATTATCTTCAATCGAAATTTACAATGCAAAATTAATAATAACATGAGTGAGTATGCAATGCGATGATTTCTCATATCTCATAACATGTCTCCATTCTCAAAGTCTCTACAATAATGCCAACAACCATAATTCCCTTTACCTCTTTTCAATGCCCTTCCCCAAGATAACCATATGTTATCTATACTTAGCCACAATTTCACCTTTCACAATTCTTAGCAACATTGTCTCATCAAGACTACATGTAATGTTTTCAAACATTAATTCCAATACTTATGATTTTCACACTTCCATAGTACACAACAATTGTCATCTTACAATTAAATATATCCATGCATTCAACATTAGTCTTTAAAAAGTCTTCCATTCTCTTTCATCTAGAAAAGTATCATTTCTTTATGACACATTGTGAAGTCCACACCCATTAACTCATTTAAACACAAGAAAGAAGGAATTTCATGGTTATTCTCATATTTTTTTAAAAAAACCCCAATTTCTAGGGTTTCATAAAAAACCCAATCCTTTCTCATTTCATGACAAAACCCAACCAAAATCATGTTTTCTTGAATTTCTATAAAGGACATCCTCATGGATAAATAAATCAAAGAAATAAGTAAAATCAAAACCCATTTGTTTAAAAACTCTCTCTACATTTGAAACAAAATCAAAATCAACACAAATATGGCATAACATATATATATATATATATAACTCAAGAAATCCTTACCTCAAGCTTGATGATGAAATGGAGATGAAACCCTAACTTCAAGATGGAGAAATCTTCAATTTCTCCCTCACCAAGAAAGGCCTAGCCTTTTGATTTCCAAGGCTTGAGAGAAAGAGATGATGAAGATGATGAAGATGGTGAATCTAGATTCCAAGGATTTGCAAAACCAAGGGTTTTCTTTTGTGTTTGAGGGGTTTTCTAGAGAGAAGGAGGAGCAAAATAGCCTTTAGAGTGAGAGAGTGAAGCCCCAAAGTGATATACAACTCGGCCAAAATGATACAAAAAAGCTGAAAATTGGACCCAAGCCGACCGCACGTGCGGAGCGTGTCCTCCCGCACATGCGGCTATCACTCCCACACGTGCGGCACCTCCCCGCACCTCACCTCATGCACGTGTATATTAGACAGAATGCACTGCCCAACCTCCCCTACTTCCCACACGTACGGCCTAGCCTCCCGTACATGCTGCCTAGGACCTCACACGTGCGGCCCTCACCCTGTAGCCCAGAAACTCTTTATTCAACTCCCGGGCACTCCAAACCCCACCATGCACACTTCAGAACAGGTGAAATTCCATAATGAACAAGACAAGAATAAGAACTAAATTTTGAGAATTTATTTCCAGATGTTTCGCACCTACTAGGAACGAGAAGAGAACGGAGTGAAAACGAAAGAAAAAGAAAGAAAACAAGACCCGGTAGTTATAACCTCCCCACCATAGGAAATTTCATCCCCGAAATTTGAAGAAACTCCCCAAAATCAATTAAACTTCCCAAATTAGAGTGTTTTTAACAACTATAATCATTCTTAACAACATTAACAAGTTGCAACATCCATGTTCAACCAACATTTTCCATTCTCTTCATTATCATTTCATCAAAACAACAATTGCTCAAAGTAGCTATACGAGGTAAAACATCTACAACAAAATATCATTCTTCTATAAGCTCATGCTCAATTTAACAACACATACAACAACATGTGATCCACAGTGCAACACTTTTTCCTTTCAACACAAGGGAACATTACAATTAAAACAAAACAATTAGGCACGCTCAAATAAGTCCGGATACTTGGAGCGGACTTCCGCCTCCCTTTCCCAAGTCGCTTCTTCAACTCCGTGGTGCCTCCACAACACCTTTACTAACGGTATGGTTTTACCCCGTAACACTTGTTCCCGGGTATCTACTATCTGAACTGGACGCTCTTCGTAAGAGGCATCCTCATCCACTTCCAAATCAACCCAATCTAGCACATGAGAAGGGTCGGGTTCGTACTTCCTAAGCATTGACACATGAAACACATTGTGAACCCTTGAAAGTTGTAGCAATAAAGCTAACCGATATGCCACCTCCCCGATTCTCTTCAATACCTCGAAAGGCCCAATGAACCTCAGAGACAACTTACCACTCTTGCCAAACCTCATCAAACCTCGTCTAAGTGAGACCTTACGAAATACGTGATCACCCACATCAAAGGATAAAGGTCGTCTCCTCTTATCGGCGTAACTCTTCTGTCAGCTTTGGGCCGTAGCTAACCTCTTCCAAATGAGAGAAACTTTCTCGGTTGTCTCTCTAACAATCTCCGGACCCAACAACGGTGCATCCCCCACCTCGGCCCAACAGACTGGTGACCTACAAGGCCTCAAACAGTGTCATTTTGATAGTAGCCTGATAACTATTGTTGTAGGCAAATTCAATTAAAGGTAACTGTCTCTCCCAAGACCCCTTGAAATCTAGGACACAAGCTCTAAGCATATCTTCCAAAATCTGAATGGTACGCTCCGATTGCCCATCGGTTTGAGGGTGATAAGCGGTACTAAAAGTTAACTTGGTTCCCAATGCCTCTTGAAGGGTTTGCCACAATTGGGTGGTAAAACGAGGATCCCTATCCGACACAATGGTTACTATAACCCCGTGAAGCCGAACTATCTCCCTAACATACAATTCTACCAAGTGCCCAACTGAGTCGCTAGTACGCATTGGAATGAAATGTGTGGACTTAGTTAAACTATCAACAATCACCCAAATGGCCTCATTGCCCCACTGCGTTCTAGGAAGCCCAACTACGAAGTCCATGGTAACATGTTCCCATTTCCACTCGGCTATTGGTAAGGGTTGTAACAAACCCGCAGGTCTTTGATGTTCGGCCTTCACTTGTTGACAAGTAAGGCATTTGGACACAAAGGATGCAACATCTCGCTTCATACCCCTTCACCAAAACTGGCGGCTAAGATCGCGATACATTTTGGTGCCTCCCGGATGTACCGCAAGGCGTGAATGATGGAACTCCTGAAGCACTTCGTCTCTACAAGATTTAGGCACAAACAGACAATCTAGGTAGTGCACACTCTGATTCGAATGGATGTTCAAACCCTTCTCTTCTTTCCCGATGGAGATCCTATCACGAATTATCTCTACTTCACAGTCTCCTTTTTGTACCCCCAACTGGAAACTCTACTCTGAGTGGAGACGCTAACTGTGCCACCTCTAACCCCAATGCAGATACGAATGCAGCAGATATGAATGAATGAGACGCACCCGTATCTATCAACACGCTAGCCAAAGAATTACACACAATAAAAATACCTCTCACAACTGAGGGTCCCGGCAACTGCTCTGGCGCTGTAACAGCATACACGCGCCCCTGTGGCCTCTAATCAACCTGCTCATCCCTCAGAGCATAGGCCTACTATACTGACTGAGCCGAGGTGGCTCCTTGATGAACTCTCGAAGCCTGAGCCAAGTGAGCCTGCTGGTGGCTCTGTGTCTGTCTAGACCCTAAAGCGCTAGACGTGCCTCCCAACTGAGGGCAAGCTCTCTTTATATGCCCTGACCGACCGCACTGAAAACAAGTAGGCCCCTGTCCTCTACTGTGAGACTGAGACTGGCTCTAGGATCGATTAGGTGGTGGTAGCGGCAACATCTGCTATCCTCCTCCCTTCTGTGGACACGCAAAGGCCTTGTGACCCGGTTGGCCACACTTGAAGCAAGAAAGCCCACTCGGTGCACCTCTTCCCGAGCCCACACTAGGTAAGGGAAAAGTGGATCTAGACTGTTACTGCTGGGGCTGGGATTAGGATAAAAAGGTGCTCTTACTCTTCTTATTGGGCTTATAATCTCCTTGCGATCCATGGCCCCTAGACCTCGAATTTCAAAGTCTCTCCTCCTCGGCCTCCACCGTAATCTCCACGTGTGCGGCCGCCTCTATAAGGCGATCATAATTCCGGATCATGTTCCCGGCAACCTTGAATAAAATCTTCTTCCTCAACCTCTGCTCAAACTCAATACAACGGCGCTCCTTCGTCGCTACTAGTTCCGATGCAAATCGGAACAAACTGGAGAAGGTCGCTTCGAACTCAGCCACAGACATAGTAAGTTGCTTAAGGTCTTTGAATTCCGGCCTCAACCTCTCCCTAGCTGTGGGAGGTAGATACTTGTCTTGGAAGGCCACCACAAACGCCTCCCATGTTGGTGCTACTCGGCCTTTGGCATACTTCCACCATTGGCCTGCGTCACCCTTGAGATAATAACTTGCTAGGGTCACCCTCAACTCATTGTCTTCTATATGAAGCATTTCAAAGGTCTTCATGGTTTGTTCTAACCATTCGTCTGCCTTATTTGGATCGGGGCCACCATGGAATTCATTCGGCTTGGCCCTTAAAAACTCCCTCGTGAGGAAGCTAGCTCTAGTTTCTACAACATTCTCCCTTGCTTGGGTGTCCGCCCTCAAAATGTTCATAGACTCCCTCAATGCCCCAGCCATCTCCCGAGCTAGAGCCCCCATTGCGGCTTGGCCGGCTTGTCCCGGCACCTCCGCTTGCCCTGGTACCTTCGCTTGCCCTACTTGTTCGGCCATGTCAGCTTGGCCTAAACCCTCTTCTTGTACCGGGACCTCTTGGACCGGTACCTCATATACACCCCGGTGACCTCGACCTCGCCTTCCACTCCTACCTCCTCGAGTTCGAACTCTTCCTGACATCCTAATTAAGAAACAAGATAGATAATTTAGCACATAATTCCAAATGTGCTCGCAACTTGCCTTACACGTTAAACTATAACAATTTACACATACTCTATCACACAACAATTTAATTCACACCACATAAGCAAGTAGTCACCTAAACACATACAAATTATCCTTTAGTAATGAAATTCGTCCCATGAGAAACCAAGAATTCTTAGTAGAATGAGTATTGATCAAGTATCCTTCTAATAAGACCTCAAGGAAACTAATAGGCGCAAATAACATCTCCAAAGTCTAATCCAATACCCACATAGTCACGTAAAAATGCATTCACATAATCACAAATAAGCAAACAAATCCTAATCATGCGAATCGAACCCATTGTGGTATGACAACCACTTCTCACAAGCCCCAAGTATTCAAACTCGGTAGCTCTGATACCAAGTTGTCACGCTCCGAAATAATTCAACATGAACTACCCACATGACTATTACATCAACCCACTTCCAACATAAAATATTAACCATATCCCTTTACATAAGATCAAATGTTTTACAAAACAATCTCACATGCAGTTACACATTCATTGATAAACTAGTACATGAATCTATAGCATGTAAAACCATCAAATCAAAACGAATAAGGCCCTAAAGGGCTTACAAGTTCCAAGGCAATAGCCCGGTTACACAAAATGGTCTCTCGGACCCATACACATTAGCCCTTGGCTTTACAAAAAATTTACACAAAAAATTTTAGAGCAAAGTACTCTTCACCATCACGTCCACGCCATCAACTCGGCGGGATTACCATATCTTTACCTACACCAAATCCTATAGGGGTGAGCATAAAGCCCAGTAGAGAATTCTCACAAAGTATATACAATTATGCATTTTTCCTCAACGAGCAAAAAGTCGTAAATGCAATGCCATGCCAAGATTAATAGGTGAGGAAAATATTCATTTTAATGCACTATTTCAAAATCACCATGTTCTCAATATCATCTTGTAATCTCATCAATTTCAAACTTCCAATATTAATTCAATAGGGGTGATAAATATGACACTATCCCTAGGCTGGTGTCTGCAAGTAGACTCTACAAGTACTACCAAACTGTCATTTTTACTGGTATTAACCGGAAGGCTCGACACCCATCCGCGTGGGTTTTTGGTCTTTCACCATGGACACTTAAGCCAACTTATCAAGTTCAACTACACCCCCTATCCGGACTTACCACGTATTTACCCCTTTTACATTACCATAGTTCTCATTGCATTATTATGTTCTTTCATGAAACAATTATCTTCAATCAAAATTTACAATGCAAAATTAATAATAACATGAGTGAGTATGCAATGCGATGATTTCTCATATCTCATAACATGTCTCCATTCTCAAAGTCTCTACAATAATCCCAACAACCATTATTCTCATTACCTCATTTCAATGCTCTTCCCCAAGATAACCATATGTTATCTACACTTAGCCACAATTTCACCGTTCACAATTCTTAGCAACATTGTCTCATCAAGACTACATGTAATGTTTTCAAACATTAATTCCAATACTTATGATTTTCACACTTCCATAGTACACAACAATTGTCATCTTACAATTAAATATATCCATGCATTCAACATTAGTCTTTAAAAAGTCTTCCATCCTCTTTCATCTAGAAAAGTATCATTTCTTTATGACACATTGTGAAGTCCACACCCATTAACTCATTTAAACACAAGAAAGAAGGAATTTCATGGTTATTTTCATATTTTCAAAAAAAATCCCCAATTTCTAGGGTTTCATCAAAAACCCAATCCTTTCTCATTTCATGACAAAACCTAACCAAAATCATGTTTTCTTGAATTTCTATAAAGGACATCCTCATGGAGAAATAAATCAAAGAAATAAGTAAAATCAAAACCCATTTGTTTAAAAACTCTCTCTACATTTGAAACAAAATCAAAATCAACACAAATATGGCATAACATATATATATATATAACTCAAGAAATCCTTACCTCAAGCTTGATGATGAAATGGAGATGAAACCCTAACTTCAAGATGGAGAAATCTTCAATTTCTCCCTCACCAAGAAAGCCCTAGCCTTTTGATTTCCAAGGCTTGAGAGAAAGAGATGATGAAGATGATGAAGATGGTGAATCTAGATTCCAAGGATTTGCAAAATCAAGGGTTTTCTTTTGTGTTTAAGTGTTTTTCTAGAGAGAAGAAGGAGCAAAATAGCCTTTAGAGTGAGAGAGTGAAGCCCCAAAGTGATATACAACTCGGCCAAAATGATACAAAAAAGCTGAAAATCGGACCTAGGCCGACTGCATGTGCGGCGCCCATCCCCGCACGTGTAGAGCGTGTCCTCCCGTACGTGCGGCTATCACTCCCGCACGTGCGGCACCTCCCCGCACCTCACCTCACGCACGTGTATATTAGATAGAATGTGCTGCCTAGCCTCCCTGCCTCCCGCACGTGCGGCCCCTATCCCGCACATGCGGCCTAGGACCCCGCACGTGTGGCCCTCACCCAACAGCCCAGAAACTCCTAATTCAACTCCCGGGCACTCTAAACCGAACCGTGCACACTCTGGAACAGGTGAAATTCCACAACGAACAAGACAAGAATAAGAACTAAATTTTGAGAATTATTTCTAGATGTTTCACACCCAATGGGAGCGAGAAGTGAACGGAGTGAAAACGAAAGAAAAAGAAAGAAAACAAGACCTGGTCGTTATATATAAATTATAAATATTATTTTATATTAATGTATACATATATAAGACATTTTATATGTGCATAAAATACTATTTTATATTATTATTTATACATATATATAATAATCAAGCCAAGTTTTATAAGCTTGAAGATATTTTAACTCGAGCTTAAAACATTTATTAATTGAACTTGAATTGATGATCGAGGTTGGCTTACATATGCAATCAATCTAGCTCAAATGAGTTGTAATGCACCAAATTTGAATTGACGATCGTTTCATTGGCAACCATAAGTTAGAAGTCATATGAAGACTGTGGAGTTAATTCCAACTCTTTATTTCCTTGGAAGTTGATGGCTTGACCGGCTTGGCATTTATGAAGTCATTGAAGTGAATTAAAAGCCAATTCCAAGGGTTGGTGTGAAAAACTATTCAATATTTCTGAAACGTTACGTGTTTATGTTTTAGGATTAATCATCATATATTATATTTTTTATGTTCCTCACACAAAATTATAGACTTATCTTCTGTACTAATCATAATATCTTGAAGCACCATGTCGCCATTAGGCAACATTAACACCGTCTCATTCATAATATAACAATCACGTTCGTCACATATTACAATAATTAGTAACTTTCATTTTAGTTTTTTATTTCTCATTTTTTCCTTCCATATTTCTTTCAGCCTACAAATTCCTACACAAATAGGAGATCCAAAACTTCCCCATTATGGAGACAATCGATCAAACTACAAAGGGACATTCAATACACATACATATTTGGTTACGATCTTTGTGGTTTGTGGTTATAACAATTATGACTCATTGTGAGTAAGTTATGACATTATTTAATTATGATCTAAAGGCTCTTTAGTTATACCAATGTTTGGTTATAACTATTTTTTTTTTTTTTAGTTATGAATGTAATTGAGTTATGATACTCTCTTTCATATCTTCTCTAATCATTAATCAGTCATATCACTTACACATCATTGAGTCTATAAAATAGGTCTAAAAAGTGGACTTATATATCATTTTCTATTCATAAAATATAGAAGAAATTAGAAGGAAAAAAAAAACTCCAAGATTTAACCCTTATAACAAAATAAATTTTTAATTTTATCAATTTAAACCCTAAATTTTTTATTTATTTTCAATCTAAACCATTTGTTTATTTCTGTTAAATAAAACTAATGAAAAACAGGACATTTTAGTCATTAAACTCAATGAAAAAGGGTATTTTAAACATTTTATGTATATCTACATTGAGTTTAATAACTACAAATAGGGTTGTGCAAAATACTGTCCAATTCATTAAAGCCATACCGATCTGCATCAATCCGCACCGCTCTAACCTCTAACCGCGGGTTAAACTTTAAAATTTATAATCCGTCAACCGAATCGTTCTGCTCCGCTAAAGTTAATACATATATATTTTTTAATTTCCAATGAAATATCAATGTAAAAATGAGTGTAAGAGAGATTTAAGTTTATGAAATTTATGTAAAATTACTTTGTGTTATATATATCTAAAAAATATTATACAAATTAGTGTTATATATTATGCGTATGATAATTAGTTAGAATATTCGTCAATTCGCCAATCCGCCAAAAACCACTCAAACTGCAATTTGTCAATCCGCTGATCCGCTAACCCGCCATTCTGTTTGTAATTGTATTCTCAAACCGCCTGAATCACACCACGCACGCCCCTAACTACAATACGGTTTTTCAATTGGTTTTACTTAACAAAAATAGACAAATAGACGAATGATTTAGATTGAAAACAAATCAAAAAATTAGAACTTAAATTGATAAAATTAAAAATTCAAGATTTATTTTGTTAGAAAGCTCGGTTTTTTATTTTTTATTTTTATGTAATTGTCCCTAAAAGATCAACTTGCACAAAAAATATATATATTCAAAGCAATGGTATCATGAAAAATGTTCTTGTATTAGAGATCATACACTTTCACTAGCTTAACGTCCCCTACTCCACCTAATAGTCATGTCCATGAAGAGGCTTTACGTTGCTTCCCTTTTGGGAGCTCTGGTAGTGCACTCATGCATGTTTGAGTTGGCCATTTGTGCCTTGAACTACACTGATCAATTGGCTCTCCTAGCCTTCAAGTCCTCAATCAACTTTTGATCCCAACAATGTTTTGAGCAATTGGACCAAAGAAACCAACTTCTGTGATTGGGTTGGGATCTTATGTAGCCGACGAAGGCAAAGAGTCACAAGTTTGCGCCTTTGCAACATGGGTCTCCGAGGCACCATATCTCCTCATATTGGAAACCTTTCCTTCCTCCAAGTGCTCGATATCCGTAATAACAGCTTTCATGGTCATCAGACAAATGAATTTGAACATTTGCGTCGTTTGGAAAAACTCACAGTACAACACAACATGTTGGAAGGAAGCATCCCTGTGGGGTTACACCGGTGTTAAAAAGCTTCAAGTTATATCTCTTGCAACAAATAATTTAGGTGGCCACATACCAAAAGATTTGAGTACACTACCCTTTCTGCGTACTCTGTTTCTCGAGCAAAACAACCTACAAGGTACCATTCCACCTTTCTTTGGCAACACTACTAGCTTAGAATGGTTTGGAGTAGAATTACAAAACATTTATGCAAACATTCCAATTGAACTATCACTACTGCCAAATCTAAATGGATTATACTGTGAAGCCAATCATCTCACGGGTTCAATACCTCGTGCAATTTTTATCAAGTCTTCAATGATTGAAATTAACTTGAATCTTAATGCCCTTTCTGGAAATCTTCCAACCACTATAGGGCTATGGCTTCCTAATCCTAAAATCCTTGGATTACAAGTCAATCAATTAGTTAGAGAAATCCCTTTATATTTGTCAATTCTTCTAAGCTTACTTGGTTATTTCTAGGTGCTAACTTATTTACTGGACCAATACCCAAGAGTTTAGGCAATCTAAAACTCATTTAAAGGTTGAGCTTGGATGAGAATCAACTGACAATTGAACCAGGAAGTACCCAACTTAGTTTTCTCACAGCTTTGACAAACTGCACTTCCTTGCAAAAATTGTGGGTAGGACAAAATAAATTTAGTGGCACAATACCCAATTCTATTGGGAATTTTTCGATGTCCTTGCAAGTGCTTGATGTATCCGAATGCCAATTAATGGATCAAATTCCTAAAGAGATTGGTTCTTTGAGAAATTTGAATAAATTTTCGTTAGCAGGAAGCAATCTAAATGGGAACATCCCTTCAACTATTTGAGGAATAGAGAGACTTCAAAGATTACATTTGAGTGCTAACAACTTTCACGAATCGATTCCAAGTGAGCTTTCCCTTTTGAGAAACTTGGGAGAAATTTATCTCCAGGAAAATAAGCTTTCTGGATCGATTCCGAGTTGCATAACAAAGCCTAGTAGTTTGCAAGTGATGGCCATTAGTTCCCATAAACTGACCTTAATACCATCGAGTTTATGGAACCTTGAGAATTTGAGGCTCTTGAATTTATCATTCAATTCATTAAATGGAAGCCTAGATCCACACAAAGCCCTTAAAGTATTGGAAAGCATGGACTTATCTTGGAATTGAATCTCGGGAAACATTCCAAGAATTATTGGGTCCTTCCAAAGCCTAACTTCTCCAATCCTGTCAAGGAATTCATTCTCAGGACCCAATCCAAACTCAATAGGAAATTTGATAACATTAGATTTCTTGGATCTTTCTCTCAACAATTTGTTTGGACCAATACCCAAGTCTCTCAAGGCACTTTCACATCTTGAATTCTTAAATTTATCTTGCAATAAGCTATCAAGGGAGATTCCAAGTAAAGGACCATTCACAAATCTCATAGCACTTTCTTTCATAGAGAATGAAGAACTTTGTGGCAACCCAATTTTGCAAGTACGACCGTGCACAAACCAAAGTTCCCAAAGGTTGAGGACAAAAGATGTTCTGCTTTGATACATTGTTCCCGCCGTTGCATTGCTAGTAATATTTTCTTCTCTTCTATGGATTGTGAAAAGGCATCGCAGAAAGAATGTAGTTAGCATTCAAATGATTTATTTGCAAAAATAGAGCATAAAAAGATATCATATCAGGAGCTCCTGTCACGACCCAAACCCGGCCCTATGGGTTTAGCACCGTAACCGGCCAGTAATCCGAGATTACCGAAGGCCTGCTTAACAGTAATACAGTAAAACAGAGTACAGGGCCTGGCGGAAGCCAATACAGTAATTAAACAATGTCCAATGAGCTGTGACAGTCTGTATGCCAAAAAGATTTTTCATGCAATCATACAAACACAAACAGTACAGTCTATACATACAAGTACAATCATTCAGAACAGGGATCTAATCCCTAATAAACGGTACAGTAATAGTCTATACAGTCTATACAGTAAACAAAACAGTTACATGGACAAACGGGGAATATTAAAACACCCCAAAGCCGAAGCTTGAACGGCTTAGAACCTCACAGTGAGGCACAGTGGTTAGCTGACAAAACAAAAACTTGCCTGACGCTCCTAGCAGCGGTCCGGTGCCTGAACACCTACATATATATATGAGCAGTGAGCTAAAGCCCAGTGAATAACATAATGCATAAAGAGGTTTAGGATGAATGTCTTTTCAAAATTTAAACAGTTCATTGATTCAGTATATCGGTCAGTCAGTTTGTGGCTCATATTGATGCCGTAACAGTCATTTAGAAATCATAGTAATCGTACGTGGCACATCCGTTAGCAGTACTAGTAGCAGTAACGGTAACAATAAAGTAGCAGTAACAGTAACAGTACAGTAGCAGTAGCAGTAACAGTAACAGTACAAGCAGTACAGTAACAGTAACAGTACAGTAGCAGTACAGTAACAGTAACAGTAACAGTGCAGTAGCAGTACAGTAACAGTAACAGTGCAGTAGCAGTACAGTAACAGTACAGTAGCAGTACAGTAACAGTAACAGTACAGTAGCAGTAGCAATAACAGTAACAGTACAAGCAGTACAGTAACAGTAACAGTACAGTAGCAGTACAGTAACAGTAACAGTAACAGTGCAGTACAGTAACAGTAACAGTAACAGTGCAGTAGCAGTACAGTAACAGTAACAGTGCAGTAGCAGTACAGTAACAGTACAGTAGCAGTACAGTAACAGTAACAGTACAGTAACATTTCAGAAAACAGTACAGTTCTTATGGATTCAAGAGGTGTCTCGCACAGACTCTAGAGGTGGCTCACTCTGTAGCACTTAGTTCCGTGCAGCACTTTGCTCCAAGTTTCACAGATTATAACAGTCATATGTGGTACATCCAATAGCTAAACAGTACAGTAGGTCTTAACAGACCAGGTCTTAATAGACCAAACAGTGAATGATGGCCATCATATCAGTAAACAGTAGTGGTTCCAACATGGGAACCGACAGAGATCTCTGTAACAGTAACAGTAAGCAGTAGTTGCTAAGGATGCCACAATACAGTTCAGAATATAGGTCATGCATTCATTCATTCAGTTAACAATAACAGTTCAGAAACAGTTCAGTTTAATTGTTCAGAAGATAATCATTTTGAACATATCTTTACACAAATGTTACTCACAGAGTTCTGGGCTATAGTAAGCTAGAGCGTCTCCTCGGAAGTCAACCCTACACAGTCAACAGATCGAACACACACTAAGCTACACAGTTGGGAAAGATAATAACTTAACCCCTAATTTGCCTTGGTGTGCTCTACATCTATATCCTCATTAAGATGTCTTAAACTAGGCCTAGGAATGCCTAGAATGGGATGGGGATGCAAAGATGCACTCAGAAAACATTTTTAGAAAATCAGAGGTCCCGCTCGAGCGTGGATTTCCCCGCTCGAGCGGACATGCTGACAAAGGTCTACGCTCGAGCGTACATTACTCCGCTCGAGCGGACTGTAAAACAGTGCAAGATGCTGGGAGCTCGAATTCCCCGCTCGAGCTTCACTTTTCCCGCTCGAGCGGGAGACCAAAATCTGGAAAATCCAGATTTGAACTCCAATGCTCAAATCAAGTTCCAATGCATCAAATTCGATCCTTTTGGGCTAATTTTCTGGAAAATACTTCAAAACTCATAGTATAACATGTTTCAAAGATCAATTTGAAAAATCAAAGCCCAAAGGTAGTTCAATTAAACATGATTTCAAACCAAGTTTCAAGAACAACAACTCAAATGTGACATGCATGGCTTTAATCAACTTCAAAGCTCCAAAGTAAGTTCAAATGAGTCTAAACTTCCAAAAACATGATGAATTCATGATCTACTCTCAAGACATGAACATGCATGTGAGGAATTATGAACTACAACCTCAAAACTTAGCGATATAAACATACATGCAACAATTAAGCTTCATTTCAACAACTTAAGCTAGTTCTATGCTCAAATCACTACTTTTGACATGAATCATGCAAGAACAAGCTCAATTCATAACAAGAGGGTAATTACACTACCTTAGGTCTTGTAGTTCAAGAAATGAAGCTCAAATGGGCAATCTACACTTCAAATCTTCAAGTTCTCTAAGCCAAATCACAATGAAATCAAGTTATCTCCTCTCTCTCTCTCTCTAGTTCGGTTATGCTCTCAAAATGAGCTGAGGAAATGTTTTGAATGAAGTGTAATATGATTCAAAGATGGTCCATATAGTGGGCCACTAAGTGGTAGAATTGTAAATAAGTCCAACTCTTGTAATTAACCACTATTTAATCTAATTTAGTCATACCTAATCAGTTTTTCAGGTAAATACACCATAAAATCACATTAATCATGACGATCATAAAACATTAATCGGTTTCTAATTCGGCCGCCGATAAGGCCTTCAATTAGCAGTTTAAACATATAAGCATGAACAGATAATCATACCGTCAAACAGATAGAATGCAATTTAACTAACATATATTCAATCAATTCGGTTTCCAATTTCAGTCAGTCAGTTCAGTACTTTTACCAGTCCAATTATCAGTCATAATCAATTCAGTTTAACGGTAATCAGTATTTATCGGTAAACAGTAACGAGGGTTGTTACAGTCTCCCCTCCTTATAAAGAGTTTGGTCCTTCAAACTCGAATTAACATACGGCAACAGAGGTAACGCCTAACATAACAGTAGCGTTCACTCTTTAACAGGAGCATAATCATATTCGTAACAGTTTCATGACCCAATCTCAATCTTAGCAGTGCACAGAAACAGAATCATAAATCGCATACAGAGATTAGGGTCCGAATTATAATGGAGTCTTAGACCTAGTCAGGTTTTAAAGTCAGGAACAGGTTCAGATACAGAGCAGAAGCTGAGCCCTCGTGACGAGGCCTCCGCTACGGGTAACAGAGTGCAGACAAATATAAGTTCCATAAGGAACCTCCAATACCGGGCAGCTAACATATACCACATAATATTAAGAGTCACGAATACATATCAGAGGTTGACCCCTTAATCAGTATACAACATATAGCATTTCAGAAAACAAAACTTATTTCATAACACAGAACATGAATACAGTTGCACACAACTTTACTGTAGTAGTAATCCACTACTTATATCAAGTACTTATCGGGGTTATAGATTGCACTAGCCTCATTTCATAAGTAATTTCCCCCGTTAAGTTACAGAGATTCGATTCATTCACTTCTGAGTCATTCATCTGGTCTTTGTTCAATTTGTCCTCAATTCGGCAATCCATCACAGTCAGTCCAGTTCATTCGGGAGTTATTGGAAACATAAGGCGAATTTGTACATTACTTCCATAGCAGTAGGCAGAGTTCTGAAGTAATCATTCACATACTATTCATCAGTTTCAGTCCTTACAGATTCGATCATACTACGTATCAATACGGAAGCAGTCATACTGACTACATATACTTCCAGATAGTGAGGGTTCATAATCAAAACCAGTCTGTTGTCAATAAATCCCATCAGTTCTGAAGCACGGTAATCACCAAAACAATCATTCCCTAGTCAAACAAGTTCATAATCATAACGGTAATACCGGGTAAGTAATCACATGTCATGTACCCAGTTTCTCCATATTGTAAGTAAATCAGGTAATAGCTCTCAATAAGAGTTTTCTCAAATCAAATCGATGAAAGTTAGACTAGGTCATTTCAGATGCCAGTTCTGCCCAATCATAATAAGTAAGAGTTCGAAGCACAAGCATCAAACAGAAGTTCTATTAGTTACACAAAGGGTTTCATCAACCCGTGGTTCTATCAGATCAGATCAGGTAGCAGTTTCATACTCCAGTCATTTCAGTACATAGTCAGTAGTTTCGCAATTAGTCAGAGTCCATTTATTGTCAAACTTACATCAGGGTCTGGTATCATTATAATTCATATCGAAGCAGTACAGATCACATACAACGTGTTCCTCCCATTAAGTTTACAGGCAATGCAGTTATTCACATCGAGGGGTAAACATCACAGTTAGTATAGCAACTTCCAAATAAATCTTTCATATAGGCATATAGCATACAGTAATACATTACGCGAGATTCTCGGACACATAATAGGGAGTTGCCCTACGAGGGTTCCAAATCAGTCATACAGTCACTAGAGCATAGGCTCGCAGGTCTATTCCAACAGTCATGTCAATTTTCCACGATCACGATTCACAGTCAAGAGTTTATTCGTCGGGGTCTTTATTCAGTCACACAATTCTGGAGTCATAGTCCCAACGGTTAAGTTATCAACAAATTATACACCAATCAGTCCGAGCAAAGGTACCGTCATATATGTGCACTCTCAGAGTCCACTAATATTCCCAATACGGATGCATAAGTTCAATGTACAATACAAAATAGTTTTCCCCAGATACGATAGTTAAGGTAGCAAGTCATAAGTCTACCCAGTCTAGTGACATCCTTAAGCAAAGGTATACGAACATGTACATGAGTCCAAACAGTTTTCATAGCATAGGTAATTGTTAACATAAGGCGTTACGGTGTTGTACATAGTCCACATCAAATAGTAGATCTCGAAAGATTCATTAACCACAATCCATACCTGACAGTCCTAATAGTATTACAAGCATGGGAACATATGCACAGGTGTGAGTCTAAAATCAGTTAGCATGTGAGCATTCGTTCGCAAATTCATACGCAGTAGTTCATCTTTACAAGCTAATGTGGGTTCTTAATTTCAGAAGTCCCACACACAAACAGTTCACGTATATAATTCGAGTTCAAGGGTCCGTTCATTCAATGATGCCCGTCAATATATAATAGTTCAGTCCGAATCATAGCTGTACAGATTTCTCGAATTACAGTCAGTCATAAGGTGTTCCCACGTTCAACAGTTCTAGCACAGTTCAAAAGGTCATGCTTAATAGTTCACATTCAATTATTGCAATATGATACAAGGACCTAACTCAGTAAACTCTCGTTGGTCACAAGTCCTGACAATTCTCATAGTATAGGGTTCATAATTTCAGTAATTCAGTTGGTCCAGTCAGTATGTTCACAGTCTTTACCGGATTAAGGAATGTACGATTCCCACACAAATGTTCGTATAGGCAATTACACATAATTAAGGTAATACCCGCGCCAGTCATTTCAGTGTTCCGAGCATTCTCTGGAACTAGGGTCTAGATTTAGACTCAATGTCGTTCGGTTGAGTTCGTGGGCAAGATTTAGGCAAGTGTCCTTCCTGTCCACGTCTAAAGCGAGTTTTAGACAGGCGGTGGCCACGCCCCAATGTTATTTCCCACAATCGGTACAGATAGGTGTATCATTGGTCAAGGCTATTGCCCGGGGTTTTCCATTCGCAGTGGTCATTTTCACTTTCTGTTACTTCCATTTCATTCTTTTTGATTCGGTTGACGATGTTGATTTGGATATTTCAATGCTGCTACGTTGTCTCAGGCATTAATACTCTATCCAGGACATCTACATGCTTTGTTGGGTTTTAGCACGTCAATTCAGTCAAACACATCTAGGTCACGCCCACCTTCAATTCTTTTGTAGACAGTATCTAACATGTGGGGTGCCTATCGAATTAGCTGGGCAAATTTTACCTCGTATTCGACCACAGTCTTATCACCTTACTCAAGTTGTTCAAACTCGAATACTTCCCTATCTTGGATGCATTGGGGGAAAGTATTTTTCGAAGAACACTTCACCTATTTTCTCAGTTTCTGAACCCAAGCCTTAGTTTCAGTGGTTCGGTACTTCCCAGAAATTTCGGTAGTTTTAGTTTGTTGGGTTTCTCTATCAGTGTCATCAGTTCATATTCAGTTGGTTCAGGCACATATGTCTGCCTTTATCATCTCAGATTTTCGATTAAGGCTTCAATCATTCATTCTAGCCTACTAATCCTCAAATCAGAAGATTCAGTTTCGTTCACAATCCTCGCCCTTTCCCTTGTTTACACACAACAGGGTGATTATCAATCTAGGAGAGGTTCTTACTGACTTCACGTTTTATTTCATATCAGACGTGTGTATGCTTTCAATTTAACTCAGGTACGGTCACATGACCCTTTACTACCACACGTCCATAATCACATAGATTCCATATTCGGTATTAACATTCACATTACATGTTATACCACTTAACTTCTTTAAGTATGCATATAGGTTGCATTCATTTCACCATAGACAGTACAGTAATCATAAGCGTAGACAGTTGCATACTTAAACACATTAACACATTTATTCAAATCATGGCCACACACACTTCTCAAGTTCATGCGATGCCCTAATTACTTTTCTAGGACATCCAATAGCTCATTTGGACACGTGTGTGCAGTATAACTCGTGGTTAAGTATCGCTCTGATACCACTCTGTCACGACCCAAACCCGGCCCTATGGGTTTAGCACCGTAACCGGCCAGTAATCCGAGATTACCGAAGGCCTGCTTAACAGTAATACAGTAAAACAGAGTACAGGGCCTGGCGGAAGCCAATACAGTAATTAAACAATGTCCAATGAGCTGTGACAGTCTGTATGCCAAAAAGATTTTTCATGCAATCATACAAACACAAACAGTACAGTCTATACATACAAGTACAATCATTCAGAACAGGGATCTAATCCCCAATAAACGGTACAGTAATAGTCTATACAGTCTATACAGTAAACAAAACAGTTACATGGACAAACAGGGAATATTAAAACACCCCAAAGCCGAAGCTTGAACGGCTTAGAACCTCACAGTGAGGCACAGTGGTTGGCTGACAAAACAAAAACTTGCCTGACGCTCCTAGCAGCGGTCCGGTGCCTGAACACCTACATATATATATGAGCAGTGAGCTAAAGCCCAGTGAATAACATAATGCATAAAGAGGTTTAGGATGAATGTCTTTTCAAAATTTAAACAGTTCATTGATTCAGTATATCGGTCAGTCAGTTTGTGGCTCATATTGATGCCGTAACAGTCATTTAGAAATCATAGTAATCGTACGTGGCACATCCGTTAGCAGTACTAGTAGCAGTGTCAGTACAGTAGCAGTAACGGTAACAATAAAGTAGCAGTAACAGTAACAGTACAGTAGCAGTAGCAGTAGCAGTAACAGTAACAGTACAAGCAGTACAGTAACAGTAACAGTACAGTAGCAGTACAGTAACAGTAACAGTAACAGTGCAGTAGCAGTACAGTAACAGTAACAGTGCAGTAGCAGTACAGTAACAGTACAGTAGCAGTACAGTAACAGTAACAGTACAGTAGCAGTAGCAGTAACAGTAACAGTACAAGCAGTACAGTAACAGTAACAGTACAGTAGCAGTACAGTAACAGTAACAGTAACAGTGCAGTACAATAACAGTAACAGTAACAGTGCAGTAGCAGTACAGTAACAGTAACAGTGCAGTAGCAGTACAGTAACAGTACAGTAGCAGTACAGTAACAGTAACAGTACAGTAACATTTCAGAAAACAGTACAGTTCTTATGGATTCAAGAGGTGTCTCGCACAGACTCTAGAGGTGGCTCACTCTGTAGCACTTAGTTCCGTGCAGCACTTTGCTCCAAGTTTCACAGATTATAACAGTCATATGTGGTACATCCAATAGCTAAACAGTACAGTAGGTCTTAACAGACCAGGTCTTAATAGACCAAACAGTGAATGATGGCCATCATATCAGTAAACAGTAGTGGTTCCAACATGGGAACCGACAGAGATCTCTGTAACAGTAACAGTAAGCAGTAGTTGCTAAGGATGCCACAATACAGTTCAGAATATAGGTCATGCATTCATTCATTCAATTAACAATAACAGTTCAGAAACAGTTCAGTTTAATTGTTCAGAAGATAATCATTTTGAACATATCTTTACACAAATGTTACTCACAGAGTTCTGGGCTATAGTAAGCTAGAGCGTCTCCTCGGAAGTCAACCCTACACAGTCAACAGATCGAACACACACTAAGCTACACAGTTGGGAAAGATAATAACTTAACCCCTAATTTGCCTTGGTGTGCTCTACATCTATATCCTCATTAAGATGTCTTAAACTAGGCCTAGGAATGCCTAGAATGGGATGGGGATGCAAAGATGCACTCAGAAAACATTTTTAGAAAATCAGAGGTCCCGCTCGAGCGTGGATTTCCCCGCTCGAGCGGACATGCTGACAAAGGTCTACGCTCGAGCGTACATTACTCCGCTCGAGCGGACTGTAAAACAGTGCAAGATGCTGGGAGCTCGAATTCCCCGCTCGAGCTTCACTTTTCCCGCTCGAGCGGGAGACCAAAATCTGGAAAATCCAGATTTGAACTCCAATGCTCAAATCAAGTTCCAATGCATCAAATTCGATCCTTTTGGGCTAATTTTCTGGAAAATACTTCAAAACTCATAGTATAACATGTTTCAAAGATCAATTTGAAAAATCAAAGCCCAAAGGTAGTTCAATTAAACATGATTTCAAACCAAGTTTCAAGAACAACAACTCAAATGTGACATGCATGGCTTTAATCAACTTCAAAGCTCCAAAGTAAGTTCAAATGAGTCTAAACTTCCAAAAACATGATGAATTCATGATCTACTCTCAAGACATGAACATGCATGTGAGGAATTATGAACTACAACCTCAAAACTTAGCGATATAAACATACATGCAACAATTAAGCTTCATTTCAACAACTTAAGCTAGTTCTATGCTCAAATCACTACTTTTGACATGAATCATGCAAGAACAAGCTCAATTCATAACAAGAGGGTAATTACACTACCTTAGGTCTTGTAGTTCAAGAAATGAAGCTCAAATGGGCAATCTACACTTCAAATCTTCAAGTTCTCTAAGCCAAATCACAATGAAATCAAGTTATCTCCTCTCTCTCTCTCTCTAGTTCGGTTATGCTCTCAAAATGAGCTGAGGAAATGTTTTGAATGAAGTGTAATATGATTCAAAGATGGTCCATATAGTGGGCCACTAAGTGGTAGAATTGTAAATAAGTCCAACTCTTGTAATTAACCACTATTTAATCTAATTTAGTCATACCTAATCAGTTTTTCAGGTAAATACACCATAAAATCACATTAATCATGACGATCATAAAACATTAATCGGTTTCTAATTCGGCCGCCGATAAGGCCTTCAATTAGCAGTTTAAACATATAAGCATGAACAGATAATCATACCGTCAAACAGATAGAATGCAATTTAACTAACATATATTCAATCAATTCGGTTTCCAATTTCAGTCAGTCAGTTCAGTACTTTTACCAGTCCAATTATCAGTCATAATCAATTCAGTTTAACGGTAATCAGTATTTATCGGTAAACAGTAACGAGGGTTGTTACAGCTCCAGAGAACAACAACTGACTTTTGTGAAGCCAACTTGCTTGGAGAAGGAAGCTATGGTTCTGTATACCAAGGCGTACTGTCAGATGGGACAATCGTCGCTATTAAAATTCTAAACTTGCAAGTTGAGGGAGCTTTTAGAAGTTTCGATACAGAGTGTGAAGTATTGCGAACAACGCATCATAGAAATCTTGTTATAGTCGTAACTATATGCTCAAACCTTGAGTTAAGAGCTTTGGTTTTGCAATACATGTCTAATGGAAGCCTTGATAAGTGGTTATATTCTCATAACTATTGTCTTAATCTCTTTCAAAGGGTGAGTATCATAGCTTTGGAATATCTCCATGATGGTCAATCAGAGCCTGTGGTTCACTGTGATTTGAAACCTAGCAATGTCCTTCTAGACGAAGA
Source organism: Camellia sinensis (assembly GCF_055761805.1). Taxonomy (NCBI): domain Eukaryota; kingdom Viridiplantae; phylum Streptophyta; class Magnoliopsida; order Ericales; family Theaceae; genus Camellia; species Camellia sinensis. Next base: position 156,021,869 of record NC_138970.1, read on the forward strand.
TATGATTGCACATGTTGCTGACTTCAGAATTGCAAAAATTTTAGCCGAAAACAAAACTACAACACAAACCAACACTTTAGGCACACTTGGCTACATTGCACCAGGTAAATATTTTAATCACTTATATTTTACTTTTCCTTCAGTATATACATGTAGATATGTTTCTTTAAATTTTTTTTGACATAGTATGGCTCTGAAGGAAGAGTGTCGACAAGCGGTGATATGTATAGTTATGGGATAATGCTTTTGGAGACATTTACAAGAAAGAAACCGATAGATGAAATGTGCACCGAAGAGAGGAGTTTAAAGCAATGGGTGAGCACATGGCTTCCTGATGAAGTTATGGAAGTAGTGGATAGTGGATTATTGAGGACACAAAATGAAGGAGACATGGTTGCTACCCAAAACAATCTTATTGCTATTTTGGCGTTGGGTTTGGAGTGTAGCACAGAATTAGTAGCAGAGAGAATTCAAATTAAAGAAGTACTTGGCAAGTTGAATAAGATCAAAAGGCAACTCCTCAAAACCAAAGTGTTTGGCAGATTTGTTTTTGGCTGTGCACACAGGTGTCTCTATGTATGTGTTATCTTCTGAAGCACTTAGTTTGGTTAGTGCTTTGTTTCTATTGTTCTATCTCACTCTTGTACCTAGGTTGGCATTTTCAAGGATCTTGTGCTATTTGGCTCTTGGATCTCTCACTATAGGAAAAAGCACATTCGGCGACCAAATTTCTCGACTAAAAAAAATTTGGTCGCTGAAAGTAGCCAAAAGTAAAGCTTTTTGGCGACTAAAAAATTTTAGTAGCCAAAAGTCTACAATTAGCAACTAAAACTAAGTTTGGTCGCTGATTGTATGGGTTTTAGTGACTAAAAAATTTTTAGTAGTCCAAAGTAAAGCTTTTTGGCGACTAAAAAAATTTAGTAACCAAAAGTATACAATTGGTGACTAAAAATAAGTTTGGTCGATGATTATATGGGTTTTACCGACTAAAAAAATTTTAGTAGCCAAAAGTAAAGCTTTTCGGTGACTAAAAAAATTTTAGTAGCCAAAAGTTCACAATTGGCGACAAAAAAATAAGTTCAGTCGCCAAAAGTGGTCATTTTTAGTGCGGGAGAACTAAAATCCTAAGGCAGGAATTAAATTTTTTGGCGATCAAAATTTTGGTAGCTAAAAGTGCATCTTTGGTGACCAAATACGACTTTGGTCGGCAAAAGTTAAGTTTTTTAGCGACTAAAAAACAATTAGTAGCTGAAAGTATAGAATTGGCGACTAAAAAATATGTTTAGTCGCCAAAAGTAGTCTTTTTTTATTTTGCTACTAAATAGTTTATTTTACATAAATTATGTTCAATAAAATAATTATGTTTATACATATACTTTTATATTAATATGGATGTATGTACTATATAAATAATATATGCCACATATATAATCATGTGGTGCTATAGAGGCGTAGTGGGAAGAATGTGGTGCATAAGGTTTATGGTGCGAGAGGTTGGCGGTTCGAGTCTCCGCAAGAGTGGATCAAACTGTTCTACAACAAATTATTATTATTTTTTTTCATTTTTGAAGCTTTTGGCGACTAAAGGTGTTGGTCGGCGATTGGTTGCTTTTGGCGACCAAAGGTGTTGGTCGGCGACTCCTTGACTATTGGTGACTAAAACATTAGTCAGTAAATGTACAATTTTAAAGAAATATAATTGACTATTTGGCGACTAAAATTTTGGTCGCTAAAGACTTACTTTTTGCTGACCAAATGTTTTTTGGTCGGCAAAACCCTCTAAGACCTTTCCCGACAGGGTTTTGGTCACAAACGTAGTGACCACTATTTTTAGTCGCAAAATGTCATTGCCGAACAAAATATAGACAATGGTGACCAATATTTTAGTCGCTAAAAGTGACTTTTTTTTTGTAGTGTCTCTATGTATGTGTGTCACATATTTTTGCTGTAATGTCATACAAATGTGCTTCTGTCACCTATTATATTAAGAATAACATAATCTTAACAAATTCACTCAAAAAAGCATAATCTTAACAAATTTGCAATCACTTTGGACCTCCCAAAATTACTACAAAATCAGAACCCCCAAAATATATATATATATATATATATATTTTCAACACTTATACATGACCCAAAATTAAAATATTCATATATTGGCTGAAAGACCCAAACTGCAAATGCCCCCTCCCCCTCAAAAAAAAAATAAATAAATAAATAAAGAAAAACATCTCAGCAACTAAAGAAAGAAATGATGGCCCACTGTCAATATATCAACAGCACTACATATTACAATCTTGTTTGTCAGTTTGTGCTTTGCTCAGGGCCGACTCTGAGCTATTAGGGCCTGAGGCAATTTTTTTAAATTGGGTCTTTCATGTATCATTACTTTAAAAAAAAATTTGTTTGGATAAAACAAAAAGGATAAAAATTTATTTCTATTACATTACAATTTAACAAAATTTAGATAACAAATATATATATATATATATATATATAAAAAATAGTTGAACTTCAATTAGTTAAATCGAATCTTTATTTTTTAGCTTATCAATGCTATAAGAACTAAAATTAATTGGGGGTAAGGATGAGAATTTTCGATACAACTCAAGCAATATATAAAATTAGTAAGTTAGGGTTCACTATTTTTCAACATGAACGATTCAATAATATGAATTATTAGTTATATATTTTAATGTTCACTAAGGGATGCGATGACATTTTTTCAATCTTTTATTTAACTCCATCTAACTAAATAAAAAAGTATGTAAAATAATAATTAAGGCTAATATCTTTTTTTCATTTAAGATATGTATTTTTTGTTACCTATTTTAGAATCAATCTAATAAAAAATATATAGTAATAAGGTACAATTTTTTTAATTAGAAAAATGCAATTGAATTAAAATCAAACATTCTGTGAATAATTTCATTTAGTAGAAATAAATTTTATAAAATTCAACTTATGGGAAAAATTTTAATCTCTTCATACACTTGCTAAGTTATTTTTAACTAAAAGTAAAAGTTTTCACATTAAATATCAATCGGACACGAATCAAAATAACACCATACAACAGTATGAAAATAAATGAATTGAACTAATTTTAAAGTAATTATGAAATAACACGACATGATACACTTCCCTAATTAGGGATCCTAAATTTTGTTCAAAATTGGAGGCCCGAGGCGACCGCCTTAGTGGCCTCACCTCAGGGCCAGCCCTGGCTTTGCCCTTAAACAATATAGAGAAATCCCCTTAGAGCTATGGCGGTTAAATGAGACAAGTTATTTCAATTTGACTCATTAAAAGATCATTTGAGGTTGACTTGGTATGTAAACAAGTTAAGTTTATAGATAATTTTTAACTCATTAAGTTTTTAAGATAAATTTGGACAATCTACTACTTGACTAGATAAACATACATACGTTATAAACAATCAAGCTATTCGAGCTCGACATGTGTTCAACTTGTTAAAAACTCACTTGAGATCAACTCATTATATGAACAAGCCAAGCTTGAATATATTTTGGAGCTCGTTAAGTGTTCAAGCCAAATTTAAACAACTTATTAATGTGCTTGACTCAAGTCATGTACAACTCTAGTTGGAGCCCTAACCTTTCTGTATCTCAATTTTTCTGATTCTTGGTCAAGGTCGGCTTTGGGTACAAGCTGGGAAAGCCACCGCTTTGGGCCTCGGAAAATTAACTAAAAAAAAAAGCCCAAAAATTCAATTATGATTTAAAACTAATTGATGTGGTGAATTGTTTGAAATTATTGAATGGTTATTTTCCAAATGTGTGGATTATATATAGAATATGATTAATTTTATTACTTGCTGTTACACTTTTCAAATTAAAGTTGATTAAATCTTACATTTACTCAACTATGCCAAATGAAAAATTAAATGAACTAGCAATTTTATCCATTGAAAATGATTTAGCTTATAAGTTGGATTAAGCAAACTAGATTAGTAATTTTACGGTTAAAAATGCCAAAAGAATGATATTTAAGTAATTTTTGTTACATTTTGTTTACTTTTTATTTAATACTTCATTTTAGATTCTTTTGGTCATTTTTCTCATTGTAAACTTTAACATATATTTAAGTAAATTTTAGTAGATATATATACCGGAAGTAAGCTTTTTACAAATATTGTCAAATACCCCTAAAAAAAATTAGGCACATAAATTTTTTTTTTTAAATATGCATAAAGGCCCCATATTAAAAATTCCTTTTGGGTCCCGAAATAATCAAAGCCGGCCTATTCTTGGTCCTTCAAAGATTTTTCAAGTTTGTTGAATATGATTACCTACATTTGGTCCTTTAATGAAATTTCAAGGAATTCATATGTGTTAAATTTTTCAAGAAATTTTTTGGCAGTGGCTTTGGTCCAGTCCAAGATCGAATTGGATCGTACTGTTGGGCCCATAAGGGCTCACCACGGGTCCCGTTTTGATAATCCGAACCATTCAATGTGTAGAACTCGTCGAGTACTATATGCCTGTAAAAAATTACGTTGATCGGATATCGATAGCTATGTGAACAAAACAGTTTTTTATCAACCGTTAATTTTTTTACCGTCCATTTTTTTATATAAAACTGATTTGATCACATAGCTATTGATATCCGATCAACGTGATTTTTTACAAGCATATAATACTCGACGAGTTCTACACATTAAACGGTTCAGATTATCAAAATGGGCCCCCAAAATGGGCCCCATGGGCCGGACTGGACGAGTCCAGTCTTGATCTCAACTTGAGACAAGCTGGACCCAAAATTTTTTTATGCTTATTCTTAATTCATTAAAGTATTATTATGAGGGATAATAATAATATGTTTTGGAATTTTTCAAGAAACTTATATGTGTTGGACTTTTCAATGAATTTTTTTTATGCTTGTTCTTAATGCATTAAAGTGTTATTATGAGGGTAAGACTTGGGTGTTGGGAGAAGCTAATAAATATTACGGTTTTTTTTTTTAATCAAAAAATCAAAAAAAAAAAAAAGATTGGGATATTGGAGCTCCTACAACGCTTGGGGGTTAGAAATCCCTTTTTTCCTTAATATATATATATATATATATATCTATACTATATATTAAGCAAAATGAGGTTTTTAATCCCAAGGCCTGTGGGAGCTTCAATATTCCAATATGAATTTTCTAAATTTTTTATTAAAGAAAAACTCAGCATTTATTGATTTGGTCAAAATCTCTGATCAGTATTTATTAACTTTTTTTAATGCACATGTCTTTTCATATATCTGTATTTATTGATTTGCTCAAAATCCCTGATCAATATTTAAAATCCCCCCATACAAATAAGTATAGATATAGCCCATGCATAGTTACTGCAGTAGCATTTTTAATTTCTCCTATACATTATGATTAGTGATAAAGATTGTTAAATTATTTTTATTAAAAAATCTTAAAAAAACATAATTTATATATTAAAAAAAATTTAAAACAAATATAAATATCTATAATTATCACGTGCATAACACAGGTGATACACTAGTTTGTCTTATTTTCGGGAATTAGGAGATTAGGATAAAATAAGAAATAGGAATGTTTTTTTAGATACAAATACAATTCAATAAAAGATCTATCAATATCCGATTAATTTGATTTGTCATTAAATTTTTACACAAACTTATAAAGGGATGTCTCCTTAATTTCTTCTACTTCAAAAATAAAATATAAAAATGACTAAATTATGAAAAAAAATGACGAAAGGCAACAAAACATAAAAAATAAAAGGGGAATTACCTGACCGTTGAACTTGGGAAAAAGTATTACCAGTTCGTAGCTACTTTTCAAAATTTCAAGCAATGGAGAGTACAAAAGTTATAACAAAATAAAAAAAAAAAATTGAAATTTTGTATTGATTTTACTATTTTACCCTCAACTCTCACAGCCACTAACATAACCTGCACACGCCCACACCTCCCTCTCTTCCCCTCACTCTCACTGTACATCTCAGTGTCACACACATAATCATATAGTCTAACACACGCCTCACTATTTTAATAAAATAAAAAATAAAAGAAAATTTATCTTTATACTTATAAATTTATTTTATTTTAATAAAATATATTGTATATTTTATACACAAATTTATTTTTACAAAATTAATACCATTCTAAAAATATCGATAAAATCTTTAAAATACGACTAACATTTAACATATTTAATAAAATATAAATTAATTATTCAAAATATATAACAATTTATATAATTAAAATTACTTGTATGGTTTAAGTTAATATAAATAGTTACTTGTATGGTTTAAGTTAATATAAATAGTAAAATACTTTAAATTTACTTTTTAAATTGAAATATATATTGGTAAGAGAAAAAGTAATTGCTAATACAAATACAAATGAAAACATTAACTCAAACCATACAAATAAAAATAATTACTTAGACAAAACAAATAAAAATGGAGTAATATTTTTAAAATAAAAACTAACACAAATGATAACTCAATCCATACAAATAAAATATGTCATTAAAAATTAACCAAAAAAAAAAAAGCATATATTTTAGCATTAAAATAGGCAAAAAAAAAAAATTAGGATATGAGAAATTTAATTCACCATGTTAGGTTGAATTCTTTCTTCTATTTTTTTCTTTAAAAAAGTAAAAATTAGTCTCATAAATAATATAAAAAAATATTTTCTAATGATTCTATCTTTCTTGGAATGAAAATAACATTTTATATTTATAAATAATTTTTTTAATTTATTTTATCAGTTAAAATATAAATTAGTGTGACAAAAATAAATATTAAAAAATACTACAACCTATGCATGGGTGCAAGTCCAACATGTGCATGGGTGCAAGTCCATTCTATGTAGGGTGCAAGTTCGATTTGTAAGTCTAACTTGTATATGAGGCTAGTCTAATTTGTAGTGATTATTATTATTTTTTATTTTAGTGATTTTTTTTTTATAATTTTTTGTATCTCACTTAAATTATTTTTATTTTATATTTTAAAATATTATTTTAATTTTTTTATGCACAATTTGGTTTAATTTTTAATTTTTTTTTTATTTTTCTTCAAAAAAATAAAAAAAAATAGTTTGGTGAATAAATCGAAAAAAAAAACTCATCATTTTAATATTGGACTTGCACACTGTATAGATCGAACTTGCACCTCATTACACTTGCAATCATGCACAAGTTGTAATTGCACCCTACACAGATCAAATTTGCACTTGTGCATAAGTTGGATTTGCACCCATACACAGATTGGACTTGCGCTCCGTATAGATTGGAATTGCATACCGCACATATTAAACTTGCACTCATGCACAAGTTAAACTTGCACCACGCACAAATCAAATCATACTTGCACCATACACATGTTGGACTTCCACTCTGCACAGATTAGACTTGCACTTATGCGCAGGTTGGATTTGCACTCCACACAAATCTAACATGCATCTAGCATAGCTGGAACTTGCGTTCTGCACGTATTAGACTTGCACCATACATAATACTTTTTTAATGTTTATTTTTTTCAAATTAATTCATATTTTGCTTAAAAAAAATAAACAACAAAAATATACGTATAAATTTTAGAAATTATTTTCTTCCCAAAAAGATAAAAACATATGAAATTGATACTTTTTTTTAACTTGTGCATTGGTACTTGTCTAATTTGTGCACGGGGTGCGAGTATAACTGTTAGCTATATATTTTGTAAAAGCCAGTTACAATCCGACACGTGGCAGAATAAGGGTATTACTGGAAAATAATTTAAGTCTCCAATCCTGATCGTACACGTGGTGATGATAATTGGTTATCACATGGTCTGAGCAACATTGGATCAGTAAAGAAACGCAAGGTGACGTGGCTTCAACGGTTACTCATATTCAAATTCAAATACAGGAGGGAAGCCTAACTGCAAATGGTGGCATAATGGAGCTACTTCTAAGGCAACATGATCAGCGATCATGGAGGAGCAGTTCGACGGTTCGAAGAGCAGTTCGAAGGTCATCTTTGACAAGTATAAATAGCAGAGAGACCCCCAGGAAAAGGGACGAAACTCAGATCATACACACCAGTCTTTATTTCATATTTTACTTTCCAGTTTTACATTCCTGTACTTTCAATACCTGCACTTTACATATCTGCACTGCACTTCAATTCATAGGAGTAGTCTCAAGTAGATTCAAGTGGACTGTTGCTGTAAACCTCTTCGAGGCTGAGTTTGGACTATTGTAAGTTTTTCATTTTTATGAAATACTTCCATTGTTCTTCATATTAATTGTTATTTCTCTTAATTTTTCCTAAGTCAAGCCACCAGTAAAAGTCCTCTTCATTGAGGCTGAAAGAACTAAAACACAATCGTCTGATAATTGGTTGGCAATCACAATTTCTGTAAGGACTGATTGATCCTTGCTGGCACGCTCACATTTACAAAAATACCCTTCGAAAAGCCAAAAAGCCAACATATATTTTTGGCACGCCCAGTGGGACTATTAAAATATGGCTAGACGAAGACGACAAGGAGAAAATGAACGCTTGGAGGAAGGCGTAAAAGGAGAGGTAGAAATACCTAATTCAGAGGATAATGTGGTAACACATCCTGTGAAAACTCCCATGTTATCAGAACCTTTGGTCGAACAGACCAGTACTTCTGGACAAGAACCATATGCTCGTAGTATTGGACGAAACCAAGGAATTGGACCATCCACCATTCCATCTACTCAGCCAACAAATCCATGGGATGGCTTAGTAGATGCTATGGGACAACAACTAATGAACACAATGGAAAAATGGGCAACATCCTTCTTGGATCGAATGAATAATCACCAACCAACAAACACAAGACACACGGAGGAGGTTTTAAATGTCCCTCAGCAAAGATTGGCTAGAGATAAACAGCCTATGCAAGTTAATGGACATTCTAATGGTCAAACTAGTACCCAAAACTTTGAAAGACCATCACCTCAGTCTTGGTATGAACCTGTTTCGAGGCCTGCAGCAGGCCAAAATGCCTCAGTACTTAACAATGAAGCCACACAAATTGGTGGACTTGGCCAGATACAAGATACTGGCATAAGAACGGTTACAAATCCCATGTTCAAAGCCATACCTGGTACTAGGGAGTATAATAATCCTTTATTCGAATTCATACCCGGGGGGTTGGAAGGTTTTCCCACAAATGGAAGGGATACAACATCTGTTCCAACACCTTTTGCAGGTCCTTTCACAGGACAGGCTCAAAGGGGTTACCCACACCCCCAACAGCAACCTGCACCACAGGGGCACCTAGTCCCAAATGTGCAACCTTATGGACCAAGAGGACCACAGACACAAGTTTGCCCACCAAACCCTGTGTTTGTCCCTCCAGTAGTGGTTCAGCAAGCACAAAATTTGGTTCCTAGAGACCAGATTGCTGATATTGTTAGGGAGATATGTGGACCAATGGCTCGGGGGGTCCAGACTCCTATATACAGAAAACCATACCCAGAATGGGTAGATAGGGTACATGAATACCCAAGAGGATTCAGAATACCAGATTTTACTCTATTTAATGGAACTGGAAATCAGTCAACTGTAGAGCATATTGCTAGATTTGCTGCTCAATGCGGTGAATTCACTAATCATGATTATATGAAACTGAGATTATTTCCAAATTCTCTGACTGGAGGAGCATTCGTATGGTACATCAACCTTACACCTGGGTCCATTCAAAATTGGCAACAGATGGAAGAGGCATTCCATGCCCAATTCTTCCAATCAGAGCCAGAAGTTTCCATGACAGACTTGGCTAGATTGAGTCAAAGGCCTGAGGAAAAGGATACTCAGTTTATTGCCAGATTTAAAAGGGCTCGGAATAAATGTAGAGTCATTCTCCCAGAGCCAGAGTTTGTAAGATTGGCTCAAAACGGTATAGAGTTCAGGCTTCGAAAGAAGTTTGATTCAACTGAGTTCAGGGATTTGGTCGAATTAACCTATAAAGTGTCTAGATATGAAGCATTATTAGAAGAAGAACAAGATCGAAATAATGCCTCGTATAAGACATATTATAGATATCCCAATTATGAAATCGATGCAGCAGAGATTGTGGGCAAAGAACCTGTAATTTGTGAAGCATTGATTCATAAAGACACCACCATCGACCAGTAGTTTAAAAAGAAAGATTTCCACAGAAAGTATTCTTTCGATCTGGCAAAAGAAGATGACATTTTTGACCATCTGCTTGCTGCCAATTTCCTTAAGTTACCAAAGGGAGTAAAACTGCCATCTCCAGATGAACTTAAAGGAAAAATATATTGTAAATGGCATAACTCTTGGTCTCACTCGACTAAAAACTGCATTGTTTTTCGAGACAGGATCCAGGAGCAGATTCGGAAAGGAAGTCTGAAATTCCCAACCAAAACAGAAAAGATCATGGGGATTGATAGTAACCCGTTTCCAGAAGTTGGAGAAGGCACAGTTAATGTGGTTGTACCAAACTTCCAGAATCTATCTCTGCAGGAGTTGGAAGAGGTCAACGTGCAAATGCATACTGCCAACTAGACAACTGCTAAGAAGGAGACTAGAAACCCACCAGCTATTGGACAAGGTTTCTCACATCAGAAGGAGCAATCTGACGAAGAAGCACTAGATGACAATTCCTTGGAAGCAGCTGTAATGCAGAGGATGTGTCCCAGGTGCAGACTGAGTCATAAATGGTTGAGGGGACTTCCAATTGATGGAAAGCAATACTACAGAGATGTTCAAAGACATTCTAAGCCAACCAATGCTTACAACAAAAGGCCGTATCCGGGTAGTGATAGGCAGCGACCATCAATGGTTGAACCTGCAGTGGACAGAATGCATGCTAAAGGCAAGAGGTCCTTGTATGAGTCTAGACCACCTAACTACTACAGAGTAGAAAGCAACCATTCTGAAAGAAGATTGGGGAAGAGTTCAGGTTACGGGATTAAAGCCAGGGATTGGCCTCCTAGACTAACCTCACGCAGAACTGAAAGTGGCCACTTTCATCAAAGGCCAGAAACAAACTCGAGACATGAAGTCAGGAACAAGCATCTACCTTCACAGCCAGTTTTGAAGATGGTTTCGAAGGTAGAAAGAAACAGTTCCACATCTGGATCAGTAGGTTCGTGGGTGGCTGGAGTCCCGGACTGGTTTGTAATGCAGAACAAACCTAGGGAAGTGTTTGCTTATGGAGATGTTGTAAACCAAGGCAGGATGATCAAGCCTCCTATGGTGGCTCCGAATAACTGGGTGCTGCTTAAACACCCAAAGACGAGGGAACCAGACATGGTCCCAGTCATCTCAAGATCACAGAGGAGAAAAATTCAGCGCAGGTACACCCAGTACCAGAAAGATCTGAAGGAAAGTGGAGAAAATTCTTCACCAGTCAAAACGGAAGGAAGGAAGAACCCAAAGTCAGACCATGCTCCAAAGCCGGTTCCACAAAGCAAAGTGGTTTGCAGCCGAGAACAATTGGCTAAGGTTCATGTCGAACTAACAGCCAGAGAGAAGGCTAGTTTAGTTGGATTGGAGAAGACTCTGATGGAGAGTGATAGTGACACAGAAGAAGAGATTGGCACAAGCCAAAAGAAAGAAATGATGGAAGAAGAGATGTTCGAAGCCTTCATGGCTGAGCAAACGTTTCTAACTAAAGAGCCAGTTGAGAAAGATCCTTCGAAGGAATCAGTTAGCAATGAAATACCAGAATGCATCATGCAGGATGTTTCTGAGGAAGTCGATCAAAGTGACCAAGAGGGGAAACAGGTACAGTCAGCCATCCAGTTTGGCTCGTTTCCCCTAGTATCAGTGAACATGGTACACATACTACCACAGGAATGCCAAGCTGGAGATGAGAATCAAGAGGGGCAGGAAGCTGATCCAGTTCAGATCTCTAGTGAAGACTCACAAGCAAGTATGGTGCAAGATAATTTCGAAATGGTTACCCCGATGGAAGATGAATATGAGAGCGAGGAAGTGGTAAGCATCAACCTATCGTATCCATTCGAGTATCCCTCGAATTCCATGACACAACATGTTAAGCCTTTGTACATCAAGGCTTTCTTCGATGGGATACAACTGAATCGAGTCCTAATAGACAATGGGGCAGCAGTAAACTTGTTGCCAAAATCTTCTTTGAAGAAACTGGGAAAAAGGAATCCCAGGTTGATCCCAACCAGCACAACCATCGCTGGTTTTGCTGGAGATAAGCAAATGGCTCAGGGGATTCTACCCATTAATTTAAGTGTGGGAACCAGGGATTGCATGACAGCATTCTTCGTAATCGACAGTAATGCTAAATATAATGCTTTACTTGGAAGGGATTGGATCCACACTAACAAATGTGTGCCTTCTTCCTTGCATCAGAAAATCATGATGGCTTTAGGCAATGGAGAGACAGAGGAAATCGATGCAGATCCTCAACCCTTCATAGCCTGTGCAGACTTTGCGGAGGCTAAATTGTATATTGAGGGAGTGACACCGCTCAGTATACTGATGAAAGATGACGGTTCAGCCGAAGTGACGGCTGATGAGGAAGTGACACACTTGAAGCACTTAGTCCAAGAAAGTGCTGATGAAGAGGTCGTTCTAAAGGATGACAATGATGCCTGGTTATAGGCAAAGAAGTGAAAAGCAAGAAGCCACATCCTTGGCTCTAATTAAATTCTCAACATTGGATGTAGAAGCTATAGTCCAGAGAGTACAGGAGCAAGAAAAGGAGGCCATGATACTCGGCTGCAAGCAGAAACAGCAACAGGTCAGAATTTTGACCCTTGGGAAATATTGTGCATTGGACATTGAGACAAAAGTCCAGGAGATACAGGAGGAGGATGCCTTATGGACAGATTTTGTCTATGAGGAGGAAGGCAAGGATGTTGAACTAAAGAACCTAGGAGCAGAACAAAGCGAGAAGGCTACTTCGAAGGTTGAAGAAATCAAGGAAGAAGCTTTGGTAAGTCCTCAGGCACAAGACCCTTTAGAAGAAGTAAATCTAGGGGAAGGTTCTGTACAACAGCCCACTTATATAAGTGCTTGTTTGAATGCTCTGGACAGAAACCAGCTATTGGTTGTTCTGAAGAAATACAAAGATTGCTTTGCATGGTCTTATAATGAACTAGCAGGATTGGATAGATCATTAGTGGAACATAGGCTCCCCATGAAGCCTAATTTCAAGCCTTACAAGTAGAAACCAAGGAGGATGAGTCCAGAAGTAATTCAGAAGGTCAAGGAAGAGATCCTTAGACTCCTCAAGGCAGGTTTTATTAGAACAGCCAGGTATGTCGAGTGGCTATCTAATATTGTGCCTGTAGTCAAGAAGAATGGCAAAATGAGGGTATGTATCGATTTCAGAAACTTAAATCTGGCAACTCCCAAAGATGAGTACCCTATGCCTATAATGGACTTGCTGGTAGACAGTTCAGCAGGTCACCAAGTCTTGTCAATGATGGATGGGCATTCCGGCTATAACCAAATCTGCATTGCAGAGGAAGATATCCACAAGACAGCATTCAGATGTCCTGGGAATATTGGCACCTTTGAATGGGTTAAAATGCCATTTGGTCTAAAGAATGCTAGAGCTACATATCAAAGAGCCATGAACACTATCTTTCATGACCTCATTGGAGGGTATTTAGAATGTTATATTGATGGCATTGTGGTTAAATCCCAATCCATGGAAGAGCACCTGTTTCACTTAGAAGCAGCCTTTGAAAGAATGAGAAGGTTCAAATTAAAGCTCAACCCTCTTAAATGTGCCTTTGGCGTATCATCTGGAAACTTCTTGGGTTATGTGGTACACAAGAAAGGAATACAGATTGATCAGAACAAAGCCAAAGCCATCATTGCAGCCAGGCCTCCATCAAGTAAGAAAGAATTGCAAAAGTTTCTTGGACAGGTTAACTTTCTTCGAAGGTTTATTTCTAACACTGTAGGAAAAACTAAAGTATTTTCTTCCTTGTTAAGGCTGAAAGCTGAAGAAGAATTTGTGTGGTCAGCAGAGCATCAAATTGCTTTCGAAGGTATCAAAGCCTACTTGGCTAACCCTCCAGTGCTGATGCCACCAAAGGGGAACAAGCCCTTGAAGTTGTACATAGCTGCAGCAGAGGATTCATTGGGAGCTTTCTTAGCCCAAGACAATGAAGAAGGCAAGGAGCAAGCTATTTATTATCTTAGTAGGTTTCTAAATTCTTGTGAATATAAATATTCAGCTGTTGAAAAGCTGTGTCTTGCTTTGTATTTTGCTGCAATAAAATTAAGATATTATCTTTTGCCCACAACTGTCTTGGTAATTGCAACCACAGATTTGGTTAAATATATGTTATCTAGACCAATGTTGAGGGGAAGAATTGGCAAGTGGATACTTGCCTTATCAGAATTTCATCTAGAATATGTCCCTCAAAGGGCAGTAAAAGGGCAGGTTTTAGCCAATTTCTTGGCAGATCATCCATCTCAAACAGAGAGCCAGGAGATAATGGAGCTTGGTATGGCTAATGTTGAGCCATGGCAGATGTGGTTTGATGGGTCGAAAGCCAATGGTTTAATTGGAATTGGTGTTGTAATAAGATCTCCACAAGGGGTAGAAACCACACATGGTTTTAGAGTAGATGAAGCCACTTGTTCTAATAATCAGGCTGAGTATGAAGCTTTAATAGTAGGATTAGAAATCCTTATTGGGCTACAAGTACATGCAGTTGACATATTTGGAGACTCTCAATTGGTGGTTAATCAAGTGAAAGGGATTTTCAAGTGTCAAAGCATAAGTATTTTGCCATATTATGTTGCTGCATTACATTTGCTTTCTCAGTTTCAAATAGAAAATGTAACCCATGTTCCAAGATTCTTGAACATTAGAGCTAATGATGTAGCTCAAAAGGCTTCGAACTTCAAGAGAAAGGATAATTCTCAAAGGGACATAAGTCAGACAACATACCAGAAATTAATACAACCTTTGAATAAAAGGAATATGGTCTTGGAAGCCAACCATAATGACTTACAAGAACAAGATTGGAGGCATCCAATAATGCAATATTTAGCTGGTCCATCTTCGAAGGCCAGCAGGAAGGTCAAATTGCAGTCCATGCAATATATGATATATGGTAATGCTCTTTACAAAAGAGGGGGAGATGGCTTATTGCTGGAGTGTTTGGGCCCAAAAGAAGCATTAACAGCCATGGCTGAGGTTCATGAAGGCATCTGTGGCGCTCATCAGCCTGGTGTAAAGATGAGATGGTTGCTTCGAAGGCATTCCTATTATTGGCCAACCATTCTTAAGGACTGCATCGAATATGCAAAAGGTTGCCAAGCATGCCAAAAACATGGCACAATAAGGCATGTGCCCATAACTGACTTACATGCAGTAGTGAAGCCTTGGCCATTCAGAGGATGGGCCATGGATATGATTGGCAAAATACACCCACCTTCTTCGAAACATCATTGTTTCATTCTGGTGGCCACTGATTACTTCACTAAGTGGGTTGAAGCCAAGCCATATAAGGCTGTAAATCAAACAGAGGTCATTGGGTTCATTAAAGACTTGATCCATAGATTTGGCATCCCACAAACCATAACTGTAGACAATGGGACTGTGTTTGATGGGAGGATGGTGAGATCTTTTGTGGCAGAATTTGGAATTAGTCTTGTTAATTCCACACCTTATTATGCACAAGCCAATGGTCAAGCTGAATCATCCAATAAATCCTTAAAAAAGGGTATACAAAAGGTTGTGGAAGATAATCCTAGGGATTGGCACAACCTTCTGTTGGATGTTTTGTGGGCTTACAGAACTTCCCCAAGATCAAGCACAGGAATTACTCATTATGCCTTAGTATATGAGCATGATGCAGTGTTACCTGTGGAAATTAATATTAAATCTTTGAGGGTAAAATGCCAAGATCAGTTAGATCCCGAGCAATACCATCAAAGCATGTGCCTGGAGTTAGAAGGCATAGATGAAGCCAGAATCCTGGCTTTGAATAGCATTCTTTTACAGAAGAAGAAAGCAGCCAAGAATTACAACAAGAAAGTTAAATACATTGGCTTTGATGAAGGTGATTTGGTATGGAAAACAATACTCCCAATAGGAATTAAAAGCCATAAGTTTGGCAAATGGTCACCTAACTGGGAAGGGCCATATCAAATTCATAGAGTTTTGCCTTTTGGAGCATATCATTTAAGAAATTTAAATGGTTATGTACATCCCAAAAAGATTAATGGCAGGTATCTGAAACCTTATTTTCCAACCATTTGGAAAGCACAAGGAATAGGATAATACAAAAACACAAGGCTATTCGAATGATGCACAAGATTTGTTCTTTTATAAAGAATTAAATACGTTGTGCCACAGATTGGCCCAGAAATCATTACAATGTCTTAATTGTTTTTGTACAGTAGACTTTCTATTGCTAAGTAACGGAAATAATTGGATAGCTGCAGCCATGTCTCCTTTTCGATCAGTCAACTCTTGATTGGTGATGTGCAATTTGGTATCGGTTCGAACCAAGGCCCGGTTTACTACAGCTAGCTCCTCTTCAAGTTGGGCTTTCTTCTCCAGCAGCTGAATTCGAAATTGAGAAGCAGAAAAGTGTTGTTCCTTGAGATCTGATACTTCAGTATGCACTTGAGAAACAAAACTCTGATCCTTAGCCAGTTTCTCGTCTGCAGCCTTAGCAGCATGACAAATGTTGAGGTAGAAGTCAACAGTAGCTGCTGCCTGAGATAGATAACTTGAAACTTTCATGCCGGACTGCTCAGCGATTTTGCAACATTGAAGGAACCCATCTCTGATTATTGGCCTTTGCAGAGCCTCGAAGGGAATTCTTGAGAAAGAAATTAGCAGTTCTAGGCATGTGCCCATATCTATCAAAGGTGCAGAAGGCTTGCCGCTAGAGGAAGAACTCTCAAAAATTTCCAGCAAGGAGTCAGCCAAGACTAATGGCTCAGCTTCGGCATTAAATGATGGAGAGGTAGAGGGTGTGTCGGAGAAACTAACCAGTTTGGCTTCGAAAATGTCTACCTCATCCATAGACATGAGGGGTGCAGAAAGTGTTGTGGTGAAAAGCACAGAGGACTGCATGGGAACAGGAGAAATAGGTGGAGCATTTCTGGCAGCCTCTATGGTCTTAACCACCAATGAATCAAGTGAAGAGGGGCTGGAAGTGGGTAAAGATGATGAACCAAGAATTGGGGAACTATCAGCACCCTCTGAAGGAGAATCAACTGCCATGTGAGATGAAGTAGTAGTAGGAGGAAGAGCGAGGATCGAAGAAGCAAACTGAGGCAGATCAAGAGTCAAGAAAGGAAGGTATGGCTCTAAGCCAAGGAAAAGAGATGCAGGGATACTTGGACTCGGAAAAGATGTATTGAATATAGGCTTAGGAAGTGGGAGCATGATTTGAATGGTTTTCACGCGTTGCATCTGATCAACTTCAACTGAAATTGGGGAAGGTCTCGCTGGAAAGATGAATGCAGTGGTCGTTGCTGCAAAAAGAAGAAAATGTGAGGTAATGTCAAGTCTCAGTCTTGAAGATTCAACAAGAAAAGAATAAAGGCATGAGGAAAATTACTTGTTCCAGTGTATAGTTCAATAGTCTGTTGTTCTATTGCCATTTCCTTTGGTAATGCATCAACGGCAACGACCTTCTCTCTTAGGAATTGTTGCTGCTGCCTCTCCTCAGCCCTTTCAAGGACAACTATGGCTTTGGAATATTCTTGTTCTACAGCCTTATGGATGGGGTCTTCAAACGAGCCAGTAGCTAAAGCAGTAACCTTCCTCCTCTTTTCTATTACTTGGGCAATTGTCTCGGAATCAGAATCTTCAGTAAAATCGGAAGGAGAAACAGTAATTTTTCTTTTCCTTTTCCTTTGAATTGGTATCATTTTCTCCTCCATTTTCTTCTCGACCTCTTTAGGTTGGGGTCCAGACTCTTCAAAAATGAGCTCCTCCTCTACCTTCTTAGCGGTCGTCTCCTCTTGAGCCAATTGAGGTACTCTTTTGCTTCTTTTCAAGGGAGACTCCTGTTCTTGATTTTCTTCTTCTTCTTCTGTCTCTGGAAGCTCAGCTTTTTCCTTTTCTAGCTCAAGGAGTCTCTTCTTCTTTTGTTGTTGACCACCTTCATAGAAGAAGGATTAGAGATAAGATAGCAAGCATTATGTAGGGAGGTTATAGAAAAGAAAAAAAAAAAAGGGGTACATACTTCGGGTGACTCTGGGAGGAATTGAAGCAGCAGAAGTAAACTGAGTTGTAGCAGGTATTGTGGAAGAAATGACAGTCTCAGCTCCCTTGGGCTTGGGCACATCCAGCACCTTCAATAGGTTCTGAGGGGGAATAGCCAAATAAACCTCCATGTTGCTCACCTACCAATTTTGATATCTCTTCAATTCAGTACCTTGAGGAGAGAAAGGGGTGAACTCAAAACTGGCCAAATCATCCATAAACTTGAAGGTTGCCTCTTCTAACCTTAATTTTCGAACCTTCAAATCTCTCTTAGTAAGGCTCAGATTGGTGTTGCTACAGAGAGGGATCGGGACCCCTTGTGTGAGACCAAATTGTCTAGCAAATTGGGCAGGACAATAGGGCTCAGCTATACATTTATAAGCTCTAGGATTGGTGGTCCCGATGAATATCTCTCGAGGAATTAGAAGAGAAGCCCATATCTCCTTATGAACAGGTAAGGTGCAGAGCTTGTCACTTAGGAAATTATTCAACCAAGTTGGGCCAATATTGGATTCGAAGGGACGGAAGTAATGAAGAGGAGGGTTGGCTGGTAGCTGATGAAAGAAAGAAAAATAAAAGGAAAAAGTAGAGGGACAGAGTGAAGCATTGGCCAATCTTATGCCATGGGTAAGAGAAAACGGCCCAGAAAATTTAAGGCATTTGGATTGCAAGTCGGTGAAGTAGGCGAAAAGCCAAAGCTGAAGGATCCAGAATGGCCCCCCTTGGTTAGCATCTAAGGGTTTTTCACAAAAGAGAGAGCAAGCTCTATATATATGGCCTAAGATATATGGGGCCAAGGCTACTCGTTTCCGCAAGACGAAGGCTTTGGCAAGAGGAGCAAATTCTGACATTATTCTTTGGGAAGAAGTACAAAATAGAAATTTGCAAAGCCAGTATAACAAGAAAGAAAAGAATTCCCTATCAGTTACCGGGCCCTCTTTTTTATTCTCAGCTCTAACAAAATCACTATAAGAGGAAGTAAAAGAAGGGAGAAGGAAAGGGACCGTTAACTCAGGGAAATCGGGGGTAATGGGAGTACCAATAGCGGATACTCCTAAAAGATGGCAAATGTCAAGGACAGTGGGAGCCATCATCCCACACCTAAACTGAAAGAAATTGAAAATAGGGTTCCAAAAACATAAAGCAGCAGGAATTAGAAAAGGGTCTTCTGAGATAGTTACCCTAGATAGTCGAAGAGCATCGAGAAGGCAGAGTTCTTGAAGGTCCAGTGTCCTAGCAGGGACAACCCGGTCGTACCATTCTTGCCACTCTGGTCTTATCGTGGGCCAGCATCGGTGAGGACGATTGACTTTCCAACCTTTCCAGTCGAGACCACCCTCATACAGAAGACATTGATTCTCCAAACGAGGATATAGGGCGGGAAGCTCAGAAGGGATCTCCTTGAAAATAGGCCCAAGCACGTACTCTCGCTGCACATGGCGACGAGGGATAAAGATACGCCCATCGATGACACT
The DNA here is from genome assembly GCF_055761805.1 of Camellia sinensis. Lineage (NCBI taxonomy): Eukaryota > Viridiplantae > Streptophyta > Magnoliopsida > Ericales > Theaceae > Camellia > Camellia sinensis. Next base: position 156,041,549 of record NC_138970.1, read on the forward strand.
TTTCTTATTACCCTTGTATTTCTCACATTCAGCATCAATAAGCTGTTTCAAAGCCACAGATGAGCTTACGCGCTCTACGGTTGGAACTTTTGATGAGGAAGAAGCCATTGATAGTGAGTTTTTTCAGAAAATATAGAAGGAAGTAGAGAGAAATGGAAATCTAAAGGGGGTTTGAATGCGTAAGCAATTCCGGAGCACAGAGTAAAAGGTTTTAAATAACTTTTGTGTTCGGAAATATACCTCGTAAGTCGTTAAGTACTAAAATGTGCGAATACAAGGAATCTTTTTCAACATCGATAATTTCTAGAGGGAAAAAGCACATTGATGCCAGCTTCGAAGCCAAATTTTGGCACTAAATTTCAAACAACAACGGCTTCGAAATGCAGAAGCCGACTTCGAAGCATACTACATGTTTAAAAATGCTTGAATGATCAAAGTATTGGTCTACTTCAAAAAGTCCAAAGACCTGTTTGAAGGTTATCAGTCAAAGTGACAACATTCGAAGCAGACCCTAGGACTCTTTAAAGAAGAGGGGCACTGTTCGAAATATCTAAAACCAATCATTGGTTTCTATATGTGCAAGAAGGAATTGCCATAGGTTGCCCTTCGAAGCCAAAGAGATCAGCTTAAAATTGATTGGCTATATCAACCATGACCATATATTGGTTACAGTTAGTGTTGAAGAGTAAAGTTGTTGAAATCGAAGCACTAAGATAATATCTGCTAGAATTGTCAATTTTGCTCCAGGAATTGGAAAAAGACATGATTGGTTCCTTCTAGTGTTTCATTATTATCATTAAAAGAAAATGATTGAATATATAATTCGAAGGATGAGGTTGTCCAATTCGAAGCTCTAAATTAGTTTTAAAATATAAAAGGAAGCAGAGTCGAGCAATGGCGAGTGCAAAAGAACTTTGTTTGTATTAAAGATAAAGAGATTACATTGAATAACCCCATTTGGGTACAAACTCAAGTTCATAAAAATAAGGAATAGAATAGATAACAAGATCATGAAATTTAGTCCAACAATGGTCAATGAATTTCTGCTCTTTCTTTATTATATCTTCTATTTCTTCAAGAGTTGGCTGCATGAGCTGATGTGCTCTCACTTCATAATAAAGCTCTTCAGCCTTTATTTCAAAAGCCTCCTCCCTCAATCTTTGTTCCAATTCATCTACGATCAAGTCATCCCAATATGCAGAGTCTTTATTCTTGAAGTCGTCGAATTCTTCGGTGAAGTTTTCTACTTCATACTGGGCCTGAATTCGCAGAGACGAAAGTTGGTCTAAAGATTGCATAGTGACCATGGAATTCCGATGCCAATAAAGGAGCACTGGAAGTTGGTCCAAAAACAAATGAAGCTCTGCTTGGGCAAGAGGGTTGAGGACATAACCCCTAGTCAGAACATCACAAGCCCATTGAAAGTTCTCAAGAGGAGTGTCATCCTCAAGAACATTGAAGGGCAGGTGGGAGAAAGCCGCGAGCAAAAGTTGAGCTTGCTTTCGCTCGGCTGGAGAAGGGGGTGACAGAGGTTGGTAAGGTGGAAAAACTTTGTCCATTGGACGGGCAAGCCTTAGTTTCTCTGTCCAGGACAAAGTAGGAGGAGGAGACGGAGTGGATGGTTCTGCTTCAAACAGTGAAGAAGAAGATGTAGATGCTTCAGCTTCAAAGGATGGAGAAGAAGGTGTGGATGCTTCCATTATGGGAGATGGCGCGGGAGCAGAAGGAACAAAGGCATTAATATAAGCAAGCCAGTCAGAAGAGCTGATCTTCGCCTTCTTGGCTAAGAATGATGGGTTGTACCCTTGTGCTTCTTCTGAGCGCCGGATAGCAGGCATTATCTTCGTAGACATAGAAGATGTATGCCAAGCCACAAGCAAGTTCTCCTCCAAGCTACGTCGTTGGTCAATGGGCACATAAGGATAGACCACTGAACTTCGAGCGTAGGAAGGAAATTCCAAAGGGTCAATGAACTCAACGAAATGGTGATTGATTCGCTCCCTCAAATCATAAGTCTCAGGTGTTGACCAGTTGGTCCAGCCAGAGGCCCCAGGAGATGAAGAAGTTGTAGCATCATTCCATGCGGAATTTTTTCCTAAATCCATGGCTGCAAATTGCTGAATCGAGGGATCGAAAGCAGTTTGTTCGAAATACAAGGAAGAATCAGGGGAAGAACTTCTTGTATCTATGGCTGTAGTTTGTCGAATCGAAGTCTTAAGGGCAATATATTCGTGGTCCAAAGGATGATGATTTGCAAAGGCATCCATAACCTGAATATAGGAAGGTGGATAAAGGTGGCTAATGAATGCGTGGAGGTTCTTTCGAGGGGGATCAGCATTACCCAATGACTCTTCGTATGCTTGATCAGTAGAAAGGGGAGTTGGTTTAGCCATGGTCTGTTCGAATACTAAGGTGTTGGGATATTCAACAGAATCAAAAGGGAATTAATGCAAATAATCATCAAATGGGTGACGGTTATGTTTCCTGGAGATGAATTCCATACACGATCCAAAAGCGCGGGAAAAGCTTCTTGGTCCACTAATATCACCAAGTATTGGGTATATTAGTGCGGGGGGTAATGTTAGCTATATATTTTGTAAAAGCCAGTTACAATCCGACACGTGGCAGAATAAGGGTATTACTGGAAAATAATTTAAGTCTCCAATCCTGATCGTACACGTGGTGATGATAATTGGTTATCACATGGTCTGAGCAACATTGGATCAGTAAAGAAACGCAAGGTGACGTGGCTTCAACGGTTACTCATATTCAAATTCAAATACAGGAGGGAAGCCTAACTGCAAATGGTGGCATAATGGAGCTACTTCTAAGGCAACATGATCAGCGATCATGGAGGAGCAGTTCGACAGTTCGAAGAGCAGTTCGAAGGTCATCTTTGACAAGTATAAATAGCAGAGAGACCCCCAGGAAAAGGGACGAAACTCAGATCATACACACCAGTCTTTATTTCATATTTTACTTTCCAGTTTTACATTCCTGTACTTTCAATACCTGCACTTTACATATCTGCACTGCACTTCAATTCATAGGAGTAGTCTCAAGTAGATTCAAGTGGACTGTTGCTGTAAACCTCTTCGAGGCTGAGTTTGGACTATTGTAAGTTTTTCATTTTTATGAAATACTTCCATTGTTCTTCATATTAATTGTTATTTCTTTTAATTTTTCCTAAGTCAAGCCACCAGTAAAAGTCCTCTTCATTGAGGCTGAAAGAACTAAAACACAATCGTCTGATAATTGGTTGGCAATCACAATTTCTGTAAGGACTGATTGATCCTTGCTGGCACGCTCACATTTACAAAAATACCCTTCGAAAAGCCAAAAAGCCAACAATAACATATGCTTATGTGTAATGGCTGAATGCAAGCACAATCTTTGCATAGGTGCAAATCTAATTTATGGTAAGATGCAAGTACAACCTATACATGGATGCAAGTCTAATCTGTGGCAGGGTGCAAGTACAATTTGTATATGGGTGCAAGTTTAATCTATGGTGGGGTACAAGTTTAATCTGTTTATGGGCGCAAGTCTAATTTGTAGCGGGATACAAGTCCAGTATGTGATGGGGTGAAAATACAACATGTGAGTGAGTGCAAGTCTAATCTGTGGCAGGGTGCAAGTGTAATTTATGGTAGGGTGCAGTTTATGTATGTGTACAAGTCCAATTGTATCTGAGTGCAAATCTAACTTGTGCATGGATGCAAGTCTAATTGTGTTTAAGGACAAGTCCATTCTGTGTATGAGTGTAAGTCTAATTTGTAGTGACTTTTTTTTAAATAATAAATTAGTGTGGATTTCTTTTTGTAATTTTTAATATCTCACTTAAATTATTTTTATTTTAAATATATATGAAATATTTGAATTTTGCAGGCTCAATTTTGTTTAGTTTTAATTTATTTCATTTCATTTCTTTTTTCAAAAAAAAAAAATCTCTTTTTTGAATTGAAAGTAACTTTTGAGAATCTTAAAATATATTTCTTGTATTTATTTTCATCAAATTAGCTTGTATATATTTTATAAAATATTATTTTTTATTTTTATGGTCGTAGTAATTATTTTTATTTGTATGGTTTGAGTTAATATTTTTATTTTTATTTGTATTACTCTCTATGTTTTCTCTTATAGATCAATTTAAAAGGTAATTTTAAAGAATTTTATTATTTATATTAACTTAAACCATACAAATCATTTTAATTTTAATTATATAAATTTTATATACTTTGAATTATTAATTTAAATTTGTATTAAATATGCAAAATATTAATCGCATTTTAAAGATTCTATTGATATTTTTAGAATGGTATTAATTCTATAAAAATTGAATTTTTTAATTAAATGTTAAATATATTTTAATAAAATAAAATAAATGTAAAAGTATAAAGATGAATTTTATTTTGCTTTTATTACTATGTTAGATTGTGAATATATGTGACGTGATGTATGAGAGTGTATGTGTGTGTATGATCTGTGAGAGGGAGGGAGAGAGAGAGAGAGAGAGAGAGAGGGAGGGTGAGGATTGAGTGTGTGCAGAGTGTGTCATTGGGTGTGAGAGTTAGGGTAAAATGGTAAGAGTAATGGCAGATACTTATAATTTGGATTATTAAATTTATTCATAATGACGTAAGAAGATGGATAAATCTTACATAATTGAATATAGGACAAATTAAAAATTGTTATGTATCATATCATATTATTATTGATCAAATTATGAGGAAAAAAAAATTGTAGTTTCTTAAACATTTTCCAAATGGTATTAATAACTTTTTGAAAATCCTTAGAATCCCCAAGATATTAATTTGCGATTATATTTCAATTTTAAATAATGAATAATAATCCCAATCAGACAATCAAAGACAATCGACACAACAATTTAATGTGAAAAAATCACAATTGGAGCACCTCCAATTGTGATAAAAAAATCATGGGCCAAAGCCGCAAAACAATCCATTAAGAAGATAAAAAAAAAGAACTATAGAAGTGTACTCTCAATTATCTAGCGAATCCACACCCGAATTGAACCGACCCCAATATGCCTCTTCCACCACCGTCTTCACCTTGGAACTGTCTTGCCCAAAGTTGAACCCACAACGTCGATGTCAAATCCATGATGATGAGCCACTCCGGAATCCACCAAAATTTCAAGCTCAAGTTCCTCAGATTCCACCGAAAAATATATATAGCTCTCTCTTTTTGAATGATCAAACAATCCTTTGATGTGGACGAATTAAACAATGAGATAAACTTATAAAAACATCAAAGAAACTAGTAAAGAGGCTCCAGATGAAAACTCTAATACCGAAGAAGTAGATTTGGAAGCCGTATCCTAGAATCTGACTGAACCACAGCTTTATAGCAAACAAGGTCGTGATCTCCACTTGAGCGCAGGAATTGACGCACAGGCGGTGTGACTTAAGCGCATATTTCTGAATAAGGATCTATGCTCGAGCGCAAGAAGTGACTGTCCCGACCCAAACCCGCCCCTATGGGTTTAGCATCGTAACCGGCTAGTAATCCGTGATTACCGAATGCCTACTTAACAGTAAAGACAGTAATACAGAGTACAGGGGCTGGCGGAAGCCAAAACAGTAAATGAAAGATGTCCAATAAGCGGTGATAGTATGTATGCAAAAAGACTTTTCATACATATACACATTCAAAGCAAAAGCAGTATGTACATACATCATATACAGGCATTCAGGACAAGGACCTAATCCCCATTAGAACAGTACAGTACAGGTGCAGTCAGTCTATATAGTCTATACAAAATAGAAACAGAAAGACGGAATCTAAAACACCCCAAAGCAGCCTTAGCTTGGCAGCACTTGGAACATCGCAGTGAGGCACGTTGGTTGGCTTGACAAAAAGGGAGTTTAAACCCCACATTCCTAGCTCCGATCCGGTGCCTGGACACCTACATATATATATAAATAGTGAGCTAAAGCCTAGTGAATAACATATGCGTAAAGAGGTTAGGAATGAATGTCCTTTCAGTATTTAAAACAGTCATTTGAACAGTATATCAGTTATTCGATCATAGCAGTCATAAGTGGTACATCCAATAACAAACAGTACAATAGGTCTTAACAGACCGAACAGTCAATTGATGGCCATCATATCAGTAAATAGTAGTGGTTCCAAACATGGGAACCGACAGAGATCTCTGTGACAGTAGCAGTACAGTACAGTAACAGTAAATTGCTATGGATGCCACGAATACAGTTTGCAAATAGGACAAGCATTCATTCAGTAAGAAATATCATTTCAGAAAGCAGTACAGTTGATCATTCAGAAAATATTCATGATTGAATATATCTTTACAACATTGTTACTCACAGAGTTCTGGGCTACAGATAGGCTAGTGAGCGTCCTCGGATGCTAACCCTACACAGTTACAGAACGAACACACACTAAGTTACATACTTGGGAATCAATAACTTAGTCCCTATCTTGACTCGGTGTGGTTCTACATCAATATCCTCATTAAGATGCCTTAAACTAGGCTTAGGAATGCCTAGGATGAAATGAGGATGCAAAGATGTACTTTAAAACACTTTTCGAAATTTTCAGAAAATAGGGGTCTCACTCGAGCGTGGCTTTCTACGCTCAAGCAGACATGCAGACAAAGGAGCTCCGCTCGAGCGTGACTTTCCTCGCTCGAGCGGACTGTAAAAGTATTGGATGCATGAAATTCACGCTCGACAGGCGCTCGACCCCCGCTCGAGCGTGCATTCCTTCGCTCGAGCGGACTGCAAACACATGCAAAGTACTGGATACATACATTTCATGCTCGAGCGTTACTTTTCTCGCTCGAGCGGACTGCATGAACTCAGAGTGTATGCTCGAGCGTGGAGTTCCCCGCTCGAGCGTGGATCCAAAATCTGGAATTTCCAGATTTGTCTCCAAGCATGAAACTCAACATTTAAAACATCAAATTCGATTCTTTTGGGCTAATTTTCTGAAAAACACTTTAAAACTCATAATATGACATGTTTCAAAGATCAATTTGCAAAATCAAAACCCAAAGATAGTTCAATTAAAACACAATTTCAACGAAACTTCATGAACATGATGAACATGCAACATGCATGTGTTCAAATGAAATCAAAACTTCCAATACATGATCAAATGAGTCAATTCACTCAAAAACATGGTGAATTCATGGACTATAACCCAAATATGGACATGCACGTGAGGATTTAATGAAAACAACCTCAAAATTCACCAATGTGTACATGCATGCATGATTCAAGCTTCAATTCAACAATTAAAAACCAATACTAGACTTAGATCACTAATGGCTCATGGATCATGCGAGATACAACTAAAATTCAAGTCCAAGAAGATGGTTCTCCTACCTTAGGTCTCCAATTCAAGGTAAAGAAGCTCAAATATGCAATGAACTCTTCAAATCTTCTAGGTCTCAAGCAAATTTTGATGAACTCGAGCTTACTTCCAACTCTCTAGCTCTCTCTCATGTTTTTGGTCTCTAGAGGAGATGAATGGCATATCAAACATGAGGGAAGTAGAAAAGAATGGTCTAGGATTGTCCACTAAGTGGCAATATGGTAGATAAGTCCAACTAATGTAATTTAGCTTATTTAATCCAATTTAATCATACCAAATCAAATTTCAACTAAGTTTACCAGAAAATCACATTAATTCTAATTAACACAAAACACTAATCAATTTCAGATTTGGCCACCGATAAGGCCTTTAATTTACAGTTCGAAACTTAAAACATGAACAGATAAATCAATGACAAACAGATAGAAATGCATTTAAACTAATACACTCAATCAATCAGTCAGAATTTCAGTCAATCAGTCACTTAACATGCTTAATCATAGATTAGCACTAATCAGTGGTGAGGGTTGTCACAGTGACGCTCGAGCAGAAAATCTCAACTCCTAGTATATTTGCAGGCAAGTCAAACTTCTGTGAGATCCCTCAACTTAGTTAGTGAAGTGGCAAACATAAAAGGATTAAGTTCATAAACTCCTCTGCATAAGCATAATTTAGGTTGGATTCGCATCTAAACACTCATAGCCTTGCATAAACAAAGAGCAAATAAAATTACAACTGAAAAGAATTTTGTCAAATAGAATTGCCAATAACGAAAATCTAACACTTTTGTACTCTCTATTACTGTTGAAATTTTGAAAAATAAGCCATGTGGTAATACTTTTTCTTAAGCTCCGCTGTTAGGTAATTTTTCCAAAAATAAAAGCTCCAACTGTTTTTGAAATTTAAAATCAAACACAATGAATGTTGTTTAGTGCCAAAAAAAAAAAAAAAATTATCTTATAAAATTAGTAAAATTTAAATTTGTGAAGTGACTTTTTTAATAAAATTTTGTTAAAGTGGTCATTGGGAGTCAACTCTACCTCTTTTATTTCCTTAATGATAAATTGAAAGTTTGAACCCATTTGGCATTTTTTTATGAAGTCATTGATTGACTATGGAGTCAAGACCACCTGACTTGACCCAAAAGCATTTTTGTGAAGTCATTGAAGAAAATTACAAGTTATGGCTCTTCTTCGAAGTTTCTCCCCATTTATTTCCTTAATGATAAATTGAAAGTTTGAACCCATTTGGCATTTTTTTATGAAGTCATTGATTGACTATGGAGTCAAGACCACCTGACTTGACCCAAAAGCATTTTTGTGAAGTCATTGAAGTGAATTACAAGTTATGGCTCTTCTTCGAAGTTTCTCCCCATAATTTTAAATATGCTAGCTGTTGTCATTTTAGTTTTGATTACGGTACATTTGAGAAGTTAATTATTTTAGTTTTCAATGGTATTATATGTAGTAATTAGTGTATTAATTAGTGTACCAACATATGTTATGATATTATTATTGATCTCATTCATTATACAAATTATAAATATTAAAAATTTATTACATTATGTCACATCATCAATTAGTATACTAATTAGTCCACTAATTAATGTATATTTGGCATTTTTTATGAAGTCATTGATTGACTATGGAGTCAAGACCACCTGACTTGACCCAAAAGTATTTTTGTGAAGTCATTGAAGTGAATTACAAGCTATGGCTCTTCTTCGAAGTTTCTCCCCATAACTTTAAATATGCTAGCTGTTGTCATTTTAGTTTTGATTAAGGTACATTTGAGAAGTTGATTATTTTAGTTTTTGATGGTATTATATATAGTAATTAGTGTATTAATTAGTGTATATGGTATTATTATTGATCTCACTCATTATACAAATTATAAATATTAGAAATCTCTTAAATTATGTCACATCATCAATTAATATACTAGTTAGTCCACTAATTGGTGTATATAGCATTATTTTTTAGTTTTTGACTACTATAATAGGCTAAAATAGTTGTATTTGATAAGATGATTGGATTTTTTTGTAATTAGATGTAATGTTTGTAAATAAAAAGTGAAATGATTATGAATTTAATGTGACATATTATCTTATTAACTATTTTCACCTATTTAATTTTTTAGAGCTGTTTTATATCAAAAAAATTCTTCACAAACACCTCCTAAAAAGATGGCTTGGCGATCTCTCTTGCACAATTTTCCGAGTCTTCATTTTCTCAAACTTAACCAATCAATCCCACTTTGCTTGTCTTCAAGTTCAATAAAATAAGATTTGTGCAGGCTTTGCTTGTCTTCAAGTTCAATAAAATAAGATTTGTGCAGGCTTTGGGATGATTTCGGGATCTATTTTAATTATTCAAACCTCTAATATATATATTGTATGGATATGACTATGGTGAGCATACATTTTCACAAGCTTAAGCATAAGCATACACACACTCTCTTTCTCAATCATGTCCGTGAGGAGGCTGTACGATGCTTCTCTTATGGGAGCTCTGGCACTGTTAGTGCTCTTATGCATGGTTGATTTGGCCATTTGTTCCTCGAACTTCACAGACCAATTAGCTCTCCTCAGCTTCAAATCATCGATCCAAAATGATCCCAACAACGTGTTGAGTAACTGGACGAAAGAAACCAATTTTTGTGGCTGGGCCGGGGTCTTATGCAGTCGACGTAGGCAAAGAGTCACGGGCTTGCTCCTTGGCGACATGGGTCTCGAAGGCACCATATCTCCTCATGTTGGTAATCTTTCTTTCCTCCAATTACTCGATCTTAGCAACAATAGCTTCTATGGTCATCTGACAGATGAAATAGGCCACTTGCGTCACCTAAAAACCCTTTATTTATTTCTTAATATGTTAGAAGGAAACATCCCGTTGGGCTTACACCACTGTCAAAGGCTTGAAGTGATATCTCTTGCGGGTAATAAATTTAGAGGTAGAATTCCGAAAGAGTTGAGCACCTTACCCTCTCTAAGTGAACTTGCTCTCGGACAAAATGAACTTATAGGTACTATTCCACCTTCCTTTGGCAACATTTCAAGCTTAGAAGGGTTTGGGCTAGAAGAGAATCAAATTTATGGAAACTTTCCAACTGAATTGGCACAACTTCCAAATTTGAACTTAATTTACCTTGCATTGAATTATCTCATAGGTCCAATACCTCCTGCAATTTTTAACAAGTCTTCAATGGTTCAAATTGACTTGAATGGGAATGCCTTTTCTGGAAACCTTCCAACAAATAATGGCCTTTTCCTTCCTAATCTTGAAGTCCTCCTTTTGGATCACAATCAACTAACTGGAAACATTCCTTCATCTCTTTCCAATTCTTCTAATCACACTATGCTAACACTAGCGGTCAACTTGTTTACTGGAACAGTACCAAAACATTTAGGCAATCTAAAACACCTAGAAGTTTTGCATTTATTTAAAAATCAACTGACAAACGAACCAGGAAGTATTGAACTTAGTTTTCTCACAGATTTGACAAATTGTACTTCCTTGGTGCATTTGTTGGTGGGAGGAAATAAATTGAGTGGCACCCTACCCAATTCTATTGGAAATTTTTCAAACACTTTGCAAGAACTTGATGTATCTGAAAGCCAACTAATTGGTACAATTCCTAAAGAGATTGGTTCTTTGAGGAATGTGAATGTACTTGGATTGGCTAACAGTAATCTGAATGGAAACATCCCCTCAACTCTTGGAGAAATTGAAAGCTTGCAAAGGTTGTATCTTGGAGGTAACAACTTTCATGGATCAATCCCAAATGAGATTTGCCTTTTGAGCAACTTAGGGGAACTTTATGCAGACGAAAATAAGTTATCTGGATCGATCCCAAGTTGCATTGAAAATCTTAAAGGTTTGCAGGTGATGAAGCTTTCTCATAATAAATTGACCTTCATACCGTCGAGTTTATGGAAAATTGAAACTTTAAGGGACTTGAATCTTTCGTTCAATTCATTAGGTGGAAGCCTAGATCCAAACATAAGACCATCGAAAGTGTTGGAAATCGTGGATTTATCTTGGAATCAAATCTCAGGAAGCATTCCGAGAGTTATTGGGTCATTTCACAGCCTAACTTCTTTGAACTTGTCTAGGAATTCATTCTCAGGACCCATTCCCAACACAATGGGCAATTTGATAACATTGGATTACTTGGATCTTTCACACAACAATCTATCTGGACAGATACCTAAGTCTCTTGAGGCACTTTCACATACCCAATACATGAATTTCTCTTGCAAATGAAGGGCCGTTCATGAACCTCACATCACAGTCTTTCATGGAGAATGAAGCACTTTGTGGGAATCCTATTTTGAAAGTGCCACCATGTGCAAGCAATAGTTCCAAGAAGTCGATGATTAAAATTAATCTTCGATACATTCTTCCTCTCATTGCAGTGATGCTAATCTTTTCTATTGGTGTGTATATTGTGAAAAGAAATCATGGAAACAATGTCCAAAGTCAAAATCTGATAGATTTATATGCAACAATGGAGCACAGAACGATTTCATATCTGGAGCTTCGACGAGCCACAAATGACTTATGCGAAGCCAACTTGCTTGGAGTAGGAAACTATGGCTCGGTATACAAAGGTGTACTTTCAGATGGGACAATTGTTGTCGTTAAGGTTTTAAATTTGCAACTTGAAGGAGCTTTCAAAAGTTGATGTAGAATGTAAAGTGTTGAAAACAACTCGACATAGAAATCTCGTTGGAGTTATAACGGCATGCTCTAATCCTGAGTTTAGAGCATTGGTTTTGCAATATATGTCTAATGGAAGCCTTGAAATGTGGTTATATTCTCATAACTCCTGCCTTAATCTCCTTCAAAGGATTGGCATCATGATTGATGTAGCATTAGCTCTAGAATATCTCCATTATGGTCAATTAGAGCCTGTGGTTCATTGTGATTTGAAGCCGAGCAATGTCCTTCTAGATGAAGACATGGTTGCACATGTTGCTGATTTCGGCATTGCAAAAATTTTGGCTGAAAACAAGACTGCAATACAAACCATGACTTTAGGTACCATTGGCTATATTGCTCCAGGTAAATGTTTTAATTACCTTTATTTACTTTATATTTCTCATTTGACAGACTTTGTTACAAATCAATTTTCTATGTATTTATTATTAATTTGTTTAGCATGCATGTATTGAATGTAAATTTTATGTTCTAAGTTCGCCGAAGAAATACCGTAGATGGCTTTTGTCAAGTGTCAATATATTTGCTTTTATCAAGAACATAATGTCAAGTTGAGATAGGTTCAGGCTTTCAATGCAACTTTAATGTTGAACCACATGCCTAATATTGACACTAATTACTAGATTAATTAGATTACTACGTTAAAGGATTATCCAGCCAAAAAGAAAAAAAAAAAAAGAAAATACGAGACAATAAATCATTTTAGAATAAAATACACTAAGTTCCTAAAATATATGCCTTGTCATGTTATTTTCATCGCCCGAGTTTTAATTTTGCCAATTTTATTCCTAAAATTTTCAATTTGAAACAAATTAATTTAATTTCAAAGGGATTGTTTAAATCATTAAAATAGTAATGACTACCATTATAATCCTCGAAGTGTGTTTCATGTCACTTATTTTCCAAAAGTCTTCAATTTTGTTGCTTTGGTCACTAAACACTAATTAAGAAGACAAAGCATAGCCCTACAATGCAATTGGATAAATTTGGTAAATTTAAAACTTTAGAGACTCAAGTAATATGACACAATTTGGTAAATTTAAAACTTTAGAGACTCAAGTAATATGACACACATACTGTTGATACCATAGATGAATTTATATTATTATTTTGTTAATGTTTAGACCGTTGGGTGAAATTGGAGAAGTTTGACTCAAATTTTAAAAACTTTATTGACAAAAATTCAAATTTGGTATATTAAAGTGACACAAAATGCATATTTTATGGATCATAGGTGTGTGTGTTATCCATCATTTTAACCAATTTTGAAATAAAATATTTTGCCTAACTGAGCTACCTCCTTAAATTGCTACATATCATCTATTTTTTTCACCATTTTGTATAACCAGGATACTTGCCAAGATATTAGTTGTTTTCATTAATTTTTTTCATAATCATCTTCAAACAAGGAAGTCAATTATAAGTATCCATATAGATGGTAATATAAAATGGTAATAAAGATCAGTGATATATATATCAATTTTCATATTTTATACAGAGTATGGCTCTGAAGGACGAGTCTCAACAAATGGTGATATATATAGCTATGGTGTGATGCTTTTGGAAACATTCACAAAAAAGAAACCCACAGATGAAATGTTCTCTGCAGAGATCAATTTAAGGCAATGGGTGAGCGCATCACTTCCCAACAAAATCATGGAAATAGTGAATGGTGGTTTATTGAGGATGCAAAATGACAGTGACATGGTTACCTCAAAAAGCATTCTTCTTGCTATTTTAGAGTTGGGTTTAGAGTGCACTAGTGATATACCTGTGGAGAGGAGTGACATTAAAAAGGTTCTTGTCAAGCTGAACAAGATCAGAAAGCAACTCCTTCACATGGACAAACATAGCAAAGGCAAAAGGCACTAGTAGATATGAGTTCGTACATGCTCGGACTGACGTAAAATTCAGTTGAAACATTGAAAATGACGTCACAATCAATATCCATCTATTTGCTATGGCGTACGATGGATTTCGGTCGAATTCTAATATTTAGGTCTCCAATTTGACGACTTCAGTGTTTTTGAAAATAATTGATTCATTAATTACTTGGTGTAAACGAATCCGTTTGAAGTTAGATTTTTCCCAAAATATGTAATTTTTATTCTAGTTTCTAGATTTGAGAGTAACCCAAATCTTTCTACTTTCGGTAATTTTCATATTATTTTGATTTAGGCTTGATTAGTGAGCATTGCCTTAGCTTATCTCCTATTGTATTGTGGCTTGTTCCCCTATAAATAATGGTAGTGAGTCTTGAGCATCTCTTTTATGAAATTTGTTGTTAATCTTTGTATTTGAGTTTCATCTCATTATTCTACCTTGCATACATCTCATTATCCTACCTTGCATCACATGCACATGCACTTGCAATATTATGTGTATGTATCCTACTACAAAATTTCGTAACATAAACTGTAAAATATATAATCTCGCCACAAATTGGTATAACAAAATTTTCGTTATCAAATCACAAATTTTTGCAATATCAACAATAAAATTTTGGACATTTTATAACACAAATTTATGGTGAGATTACACATTTTATAATTAATATTACGAAATTTTTTGATAAAATTGCACATTTTTCTGTTGGGGGTGCATACCATAGGATTTACCATATCTCTTAAAGGGCATGGTACAATTAATCCTTTGTTTCAGTTGTTCTATCCCTCTTGTGCTTAGGTAGGCCCTTTCAAACATTTACGAAAATATTTCTCCTGTTGACAAAATTATTTCACAATTCTTAAATGATATAATAGAGATTTTCCATTACAAAAATGAAATGAAGAGGACCTCCGCCCGATTCGTGACGGGAACTTTCACACCAAAGTTTTACCATCCTAAGCAAAATCTCGTACAACATACCAAAGAAGTCCACTTCAATAATGCTTTTGGGTATCAAAGAAGTTGTCTATAGAGTACTTTGAACAATGAAGACAATTTGTTTAGAGATGATCATTTACTGTACCCCTTATAAAAAATATTATTCAAGGGTTGTGCTCAAATAACAAAAACATAAAACTTAAAATGGACATCAACACAACATTTTTTTATAATCAATCCAAAATATTTTATAACTTCACATCTAATAAGATTCAATCGAGAGCATTCAAACTATTTAGAGCAAAAAAAGGGAAGCTACCAATTTTCTTACATCCCTAGAAGATTACATCCCATAGTAAGCTGCCAAATTTCTTGGTCTTTTGCATTATCCAACATCCAATTGATCGATGCAATTGAACCAACATAATGAAAAAAACATAGAGCAATGTCAGAGCTTAAAAGCAATTAAAAAAGATATTGTTCTAAAATATAAGCAAAACAACTAACGTACCTTTACAGTGCAATACAAAGCTAGATATTGGGTTACTTCTTCTCTCCACCACTTTTGAGAATGAAAAAAATGCAACAAAAATTAAAATAAGTAAAATAAATTAGAAAATTGATATTTGATTTAAAAGCAATGTATTTCGATAATCAAGCAAAACAATAACAAATTTATGGCTCAATAATGAATAAGCCAATTCACAACTTGATTTGTAAACCCAACTAATAGCCACCTTTAAGAAAAATTTGTGAACCAAAACCCAACTAATAAGCACTTCTAAGGGAAAGACAGGGGATCATACTTAAAAACCACTTCCAACACTTACTAGTCCCCCTCTTCCCACCTGCGAGAAACCTGATTACTGGTTTATAAACAAATGCAGATTTGAGAAGGAAAAAAAAAATAAAAAATAAAGAGGCACCAAAAATGTGACTAAGAAACAATTTTTTTTTAAGAGGACAAAGCATGAAGACATCAACATGAGAAAAAGTATATGTTTACACACAAAAAAAAAAAAAAAAAACAAAATTTAACATCAGAAGAATGCACAACAAAAAAAAACATGATATACATTCAATATACCTTGTATCAAAATACAAAACTGTAGCCAAGTAAGATTTACAGTCACAATTTCAATAAAGAGACAGACACAAAGACGGTGACAATTATTGGCCATTGGATTACACAATACATCCTGACCATTGAATTCTTTAATTTTGAAAAATTGGATACCAGAGCAACCGGTTGACCATCTCCAATATTAACGTATTCTCTCTCTCTCTACTGTCACTCTTTCGCCTCTCCTACTCCCTCTCCCTCTGCTACTCCCTTCTTCGAGTGATCTCTTCCCCTGCTCCTCTCACTCTTTTCTCTCTCTACTACGCTCATTCGTCTCTCTTCGTCTGGCTCGACTGACTGCAGGTTCTAAGTGATTGTTCGATTTAAAACCCTAATCCATCCCAGTGAGCCTCCGTTTGGTTTTTGAGAAAACAAAAGTTCTTTTTTTTTTGAAGAGCAATCAACAAGGTATGCCTCCCTCTGATTATTCTGAAACCCTAAACCCTCTTCTAAAACTCTTTTCTTCCCCATTTTTTACTCTCTTTGGATATTTCTAAAATCATCCCTCTTCTAAATCTGTACTCTTTGATTTTTACCCTATTTGTTCTATCTGGATTTCTATTCCAGTCTCTTGGCTCACACTGATTCAAAATTTGTACTAAAGTAAGTCTTGGTAACGATTTTGTTCTATTTTGCTATTTCTATATCTCAGTTAACATTCTTAATGAAATAATCCATTTTTACATTTATTAATATTGTATTTTGTAACCATATTGCTGCTTCCATGACTTGTTCGTGAGTTGTTGCAAAATATTTTATAAGAAATTTTGGCATTAAAATTATAGGACTAATTATGTTATTTGAATTTTGATTGCATTTAAGATGTTTGTAAAAATGCTTAGTTCGTTAGCAATGTAAACAAATGTATTTTGGAACAATATTTTCATTGCATTTAGATGTTCAAAACTTATGATTAACTATTCCAATTTATGTTTAGTGATATTCACATGAAGCAACTATAACTTGTGGTGGGACCACCCATTTTGTAAGTTGGGGCAAATAATTATTCCAAGTGTTTTTGGTAATGTTTAGTACTTCTTGTTCTAGTTGAATTAGATAGGCATCTCAAGTAAATTATTTGTTTGATTGGTTTTTAAATATATATATATATATATATATATAAGCGAAATTAGTTCACATACAATAAAAATACTTCCAAAAATGCTAATCAAATAGTGCTTTAACTTCACTTGTATCGTTGTTTAAGCATGAGCAGTTGACAAGATAACAGGGAAGAGACTCCAACCAACAAAAAAGTGTGAAAAGCTAAAAAGAAATGAAGTACATGTTTTTAATTTTAGCTAAAAAGCAGTCGACATGAAGCTTATGTTTAATAAAATGAATTTGCTCCGCATACTTTTTTCAAAGTGTATTGCTGCTAAGATAATCCATGAATTACTGTCTTCCCTCTTAAGCGTGGATGCTTTCCTAGCAACCATGAAAGATTAGTGTGAAACTTTAGGATTGAAGTAGTGGAAAGTGTGAGAAAGGGAAAATTTTGAAAATTTTTTTTTTTTTTTTTTTTGCCTTCTTTGTTTAGCATGATAACTGATAATGTTGGAAAATGTAAGATTGTTAAATTTAGCGTACAACCATAGCAACATGGTAAGTTGCTTTTCAATTTCTTGCAAAATATACATAAATGTTTCTTGCAAAAAATAAAGAATTTTTTTTCACTATTTTGTCACTTCTGATTTGCAAGTCCTGTTACCATGTGCACCTTGTATCTTAACCATTGAATCTTCACAAACTAATCTAAGCCATTGAATAATTTAATGGAAAAAACTTGAAACCTTCTAAACCAGTTGTTGTCCTGATTGAAAACTCCTCTCTCTCTCTCTCTCTCTCTCTCTCTCTCTCTCTCTGTGTGTTTTTCTTTCTCTCTTGCTTTCTCCCCTCTAAGAAAACCCTAACGTTTTTCTCCCAACGTGACTCCAACAATTCTCTCCCTCCTACGACACCACTCAAAAGACCTTCCCGCAAAGTCGAAACTCTTCCATCTCTATTTTCTGCAACTTAATCTAGTACATATGTTGGTACATTTTGTGAGCCTTATTCTGACCCTAAGTTAATATAAGAAGCAATTGAAGTTTGTGCATCTTCTGGTGTTCTTTTGCTGATACTCTCTCTCTCTCTCTCTGTGTGTGTGTGTGTGTGCGCGCGCGTAATGGTCCATTTTGTGAATTCTTTGCTTGTTGATTTTTTACTTCTTCCAAGTTCATTGTTTGTGGGGTGAAACCCATATGACCTATTAATTATAACTTTTACTAACCCTTCATTTTTTGCTGTTTGGAAAACTCTATTCACTTTGACTTTTATCCAATTGTGTCTCATTCTTAGAATTTTGAACATTAGGCTAGTGAAACTACAACTTAAGGGTTTTTTCCAAACTTGGTAACGATTTTAAACTATTTCTCTCTAGTGTTTAAGATGTTTGAATTTGATTGGATTTAAGCTGTTCCAAACTGTTCTAAACGATTTTTTAATCATAGTTAAGATAATCCGAAGAGAATAAGAGATTGTTCGAAACTATTCCAAATTGATTTTTAAATATCTTTTTCAAATTGTTCTTTGAATTTTGATTGCATTTAAGATGTTTGTAAAAATGCATTAGTTTTTATTTTTTGGGATCAACAAAAATAAACTTTAGTGAAGAGCATTTGGAGAGGAATTTGAATGTGCTACCCTTTTTACTTACTAGAAAGAAGATAAGTAAATCTTTTTGGTAAATTAGTATTAAGCATGAGATCTTTCAAATGATTTTGGGTACCAAAAATGGTTAAAATCTAACTCACTGAAATACATCAAATATATCTTGGGTATGCAATGATCAAATATATCTTACTGAAATTTTTTGAATTTTAGCTCATTCAAAACCTAGCACATTGGTTGGGGAAAGCATTGTGCTTCACATTAATTTTTTATTTGCTACATTCATTTCTATAAATCAACGTTTATGTGAGATGTAATAACTTTAAAATATTTTTCATTCTTCCTTTGTAACCAATCATTGGATATATGCAAGTAATGCATGCACGGATTAGGTTCCTTTTGAGTTTTCTTTTTACCTGTAATGGTTTTAAATTATTTTCATTGAAAAAAAATCTGAAAATGGTATTACTTGAGGTACTTGTTCAATAATTTCATTGTCAAGGATTTGGGTTTATTTAATTTGCTTGAATTTTATGATTTTACTGTAAACATTGTTGTGTTGAATATATTTTTGTGAATGAGTGATTTATGTCGCATGTTCTTTTGTGCATAATTACATACATTAGACAGCCATATTGAGTGTTTTTTTCCTTTGGTTAACAATACTTACCTGGAAACACAAACTATGATCAACCATTAGGCATACAACCCTAACAAAACATGCACATTTTGTTCATTTCATGAAATCAGGCATAAGTGGGAAATTCTTTTAGTAGTTAAGTTTGTTTAAAGACTTTAGAGGTGCAATAATATTGGCTATAATCTGGGTTGTGCAGGGTTTACAAGTGCAATTTTACATGGGGGAGACTTTGGATCTTCCATTTTCAATTATCAAATGCACACATTTAAACATAATTGTTATATAGAATTTGTCACAAAAACAATACGAAAACAACATGCTTGAGCAATCATATCATTCAAAATAAATTTTATGTATGAATTTTATATTTACATGGCATTACTCGTTTTATTTTCCAACCGTGCCCTTTTGAAAACCTTATCAACGAAAAGAGCTCCGCAATTCGTAGTGCTAATAATGTTTTGTTTATTTCTTGGTCTAACACCAAAAATGACGCAAAAATACAAAGACAGTTTTTTTTTTTGTTTTTTTTTTGTGTGTGTGTGTGTGTGTGTTTTAACGAAAATACAAAGACAGTTGGATACATATACCATGGTCATTCCCCAACAGAAAATCTACTTTCTATTCTAGGAATTGGAAGAGGTTATGGTCTATTTTCTTAGCCCTAGTTAAAGCTTAAAACATATTTTTCGAAACATGGGGACTTTAATGTAATTGCAGATCCAGTGGCAATGATTGTGGATTACATTATTACATATTTTAAAAATAATAAATAATCTGTTTATATTCAATCTATACAAAATTTGTAGCTCAAAGTAATCTTGGATTGGATTTATATGCAGTTTTACAATGTATGATGAAAGTAAATGTATTACTTCAAGAGCTAAATGATTATATTTGTGTGTTTGTGTAGATGGTTTGTTAATGTGAAAGGATATGTGCAAAATGACATTCGTCGTAATATATTATACCCTTTGTCCCCATAATCTTAAATTTCCTAAAGCATTGTCTTATTTTCTAACTCATTTTCATGTTCTATTTTCTTTTGTCGCAAGTCCTCAATTTCACCATCTTTAAATAGAAGTAAAGGTATACCTCCCTCCCTCCTAGCAGTAGCGCTGATGGGGGTGCTAACTTATGTGTGTTCGTTTGCTTTCTAATTGATAGCAAGGCACTGGCGGGTGTGCCAATTTATTTATTTACTTGTATTTTATTTCCTTTAACTGATAGTAGGGCACTGGTGGGTGTGCCACTTTATTTCTTTGCTTTCTTTCAATTTATATCAGGGCCCTGGCAAGCGTGCCAATTTATTTATTTACTTTCTTTTAATTGATAGTAGGGCATTGGCTAGTGTGCCAATTTATTTATTTGTTTTCTTTTAATTGATAACAGGACACCGGCGGGTGTGTCAATTTATTTGTTTGCTAGTATTCACTCTCTTTTAATTGAAAGCAGGTCACTGACAGGTGTGCCACTTTATTTCTTTGTTTGTATTTGCTGTATTTTGGAATCATATTTTTGCTTCAATCTTTTTGAACAAGAAGAAGTATATAAACCAAAACTTAATTTTTCTTTTTCTGTTCCTTTTTTTTTCTTCTAATTTTTTATCAACAATTAGATAGCTACATTTTTTTTTTCTTCTATTGAGAAGATAGTGAACTTTAATACACACGCGTGCACACACAAAAATGGACAAAAATTGAAGCCATGAGGATATGAACTAAGGTAAAGAAAAAGAATAAAATTGAATACAATTGGAGTAATGTTGACTGTAATCATAGATTTGTGTCGGATGTAGTCCCCCAACCACCCCTTCCAAAAAAAAAAATTGATAAGAAAAGAAAACAAATCAGCACTGTCTTTGGTAATAGGGAACTTGTCATGGAGTCACAGAAAAGATATTAGGGGTGAGCATGGTCCAAATTGGACTGGATTGGGATAAAACCAAGACCAATCCATTATTTATGGTTTCTGAAAAATTGAAACCAATCCAATCCGTTTAAATAGTGGAACCAATCCAAACCAATCCATTTAAACACGGATTGGATCGGTTTAGGACCACGGATTCACACAATTAAATAACAAAAAATATATATATAATACTTTAATTTCATAAAAATATAAACATAATACTAGTTCCACAATAACAACATGTCTTTCTATAATAGCGACATACTATTAGAATTTAAGCAACCATAATAAAAATAATTACATCATAAGTATTTAGACCATTACTAATTAAAACTAAAAAAAACAAACAAAAGTAATAAAAAAAAGATACTATGTGAATTTAAGTTTGAGTTCAGTTTTATATAAAATAAGAGAAGATAGTATAAAAGATGGTGTATAATAAAAATATAAATTATTTGTATACCGTCCGGATTGGTTCCAATCCGGAACCGTGGGGTTCAATCCGAAACCAATCCGTGGACTACGGATTTTTAATTATTCAATCCAGAACCGAACCGCAGATTCAAAACACCAATCCAAACCTACCGGATTGGACTGGACTGGATCGAATTACGGATTTTACGGATTTCTTGCTCAGCCCTAAAAGATATAACCATTCTTTGAAGATGGGGTGCGGAATTTCCTACGTTAAGTACTCATACTAATATTGACAGAAAATATATCACTGTTCTACTTCATTGTATAAATTTATTAAAACGTAGAAAGTTCAGGGGGGAAAACAAAATCTCACCAATTTTACAAATTCAGAATATAGATATTTGGAATTTTAACTTCAAGTTCCTACGAAGTGTTAATCCGACAAAATTTGGAAATTGGGTTGGCTGTAGATGATTGGATCTTTCCATTTAACATTGTGAGATGTAAAATTGATATGAGAAGTCTCTAAGGTAAGGGAGCTGTTTGGGTGTGCAACCAGTTAAAGGTTGCACATCATATGCAAAGTAAAAGAGCAATACAAATTCAATTTGTCGGGTACTCACCATAAGCAGGAGGATTTGCAATAATTGCCTGAGCTCTAAAAGGCTCACCCGTATCTACATCTGGTTCAGTGCATGCCGGTAACAGAGATTCAATAATGGCCTTTAGTTGCTTTCTCTATATAGATAATTCTCCTGGTGCAGATGGAATTAAACCATTGTCCGTGGCCATATCTATAATTGCAGGGGAGAACTAGAAAAGGAAAAAATAAAATAATTAAAAAAGCACAACTTAGTACATCCAAAATAAAGATCTTGGGATTGCACATGCTATCCCAATTTTAACACCAGTTATGAAACTGTCAACAATATGATAAATATATGACAGGACAAACAAACAGAAAAGAAATAAAAATTGATCCAAGCAAAACAAAAGGAGAGGCTTAGAAAGTGATTCTCAGAAAACTAACACATATGAAGAAAATCAATTCTGTTTTTAAATAGAGATGGGGCAAAAGAAAAAGTATCAAGTCAAGGACATCTTACATCCTGCCAAAATCCGAGGATCACCGCCGAAAGGGTAAAAGTCTATACCAGCTGACTTTACAAAAGTAGAGAAGTTAACATGAGTTGCCAACCTAACATGATGACCAAACTCCTGCAGATAGACATAGAATTAGTTTAACAACAAAATAACAGCACTAAAGATAAAACAAAGATGCTTCAATAGCTCTGCGGTGAGTCCAAAAGCAAAACTAACATTTCCACTATACCAACAGATAGATCTGTGGAGGGTTTTGCTTTCGCCTTCAGTACACCTGCTTGGTCGTCCTCGCACTCCAATCTCACCTCTCAAGCCCTACTCTCAGTCGAAGACCTTCTCTTTCAGAAGCCATGGGATGAACTGAAGAAACAGTCCTGGCTTCCACCCATCTGTTTCAACACCGCTCTCTCTAGCTCGCAACTTTTCTGTGTTGAATCCAAATCACAGAGAGAGACCACCACACAGTCTAGGCACCATTCACAGTGGAGTGGAAGCCTGCAGCTGGGTTTTGCTCGGTGGCTGGCATCACAGAGAGAGGAACAACACAGAAGTGCCCTTTACCTGTTCGACAAAATGCCCCAGTGAAACCTTGTCACTGTGCTGTCATAAGATGATTAAGGAGAAAGAGAAAGAGAAAGAGAAGGACAATGAGAGGGACAAAGAGGGTAGTAAGCTATCATTGAAGAAGGGCAAACTAGCCAAGAGCAAACTAGCCAAGAGTAAATCAAAAAGCAAATCTTCGACTAAGGTATCTTTGAAGGAGTTTGTAAATCAGGTGGATCAACTATCTACTGATGATATGCCTAATGTACTTCCCCGCCGGTCTACACGCATTCGAGGCCCCCCCAAATCTCTTTCACTTGGAGATTTTGTGGGACCGTGGCAAAGGCCCTCAAATGTAAACAAGAGGGGATTGAGAGACGTAGATTCAGAGGATAGCTCAATTGAGTGTGATTGTGATCTTGGTACAACACAGTTTCGCTGGACTGTGGAAATGCAAGCCTCACCTGAGCAATCACCAAAGCAGCATCAAACACCTAATGCATGGAACACACCAACTAGAGTGCTAACTGATGTTGAGCAGTGGCCAAAATTGACCACTGTGTCCCCATTGGTGGCAAACGAAATGATGTTGTCAAATAAATTTGGCTCACTTAGTGCTGATCAAAGGAAAGAAGTAATGGGTTCCAAGCAACGAGAGAGTGATAAGCCCGTGCGAGCTTGTTGAAATGAGGATTCGGTTGATCTACATATGGAAGATGGTAGTGAAGGTCTGGATACACTTGCTATATCAGGTAAACCTCTACAAGTTGGGAGCTCTTTAATTAAAGAAGAGATTAACAAGGTGTCAAAATTGAAGTATAAAATAGGTGCCCATAAGATTGAGAACCAAGTAGATGGCATTTACAATGTCCCTATTGAGATCTCAAAAAAAGGCTTTTCTTATTGGGAAAATGCTTTGGTTGGATACTTCATTGATAAAAGATTCTCTTTCCATTATGTGAAAACTTGGGCGGAGAAACTTTGGGAAAATTTGCTTGAGGACGTTGTCTCCATTGACAATGGTTTTTTTATTTTTAAAGTAAAAAGTGAAGAGGCTATGGACACAATCTTGGAAGATGGCCCCTATTATGTTGGGGCTAGATTGATTGTTATTAAAAAATGGCAACCTGGACTAAAACTAACAAAGTGTGAATTTTCAAGTGTGCCATTGTGGGTGAAGTTGTACAATGTTCCTTTGGAACTTTGGAGTGAAGAGGGTTTGGGTTACATAGCTAGCATCTTGGGAACTCCTCTTTATTTGGATGAGCCAACTTTTAAGAGAAGCAGACTTACGTTTGCGAGAATTTGTATTGAAGTGCCAGCAAATAAAGAGATCCCTAAGTCTTTCAAAATAAATCTTGGTTATGGTGACCCATATGAGATTCAAGTTGAGGTACCATGGAAGCCCCAAAGGTGTGATGGTTGTAAGACTTTTGGCCATACCACTAATTTGTGCCCTCAAAAGCCAAAGTCTTTGAACCCTCCCTCTTTCAAACATGAGTGGAGAGTCAAGGACACTAAAACACAAATTCCGACTAAATGGGAAGTGGTGAAGAAAAAGGGGAGAGATGGTGGGCAAGGTTCAACGCCATTGATCAACAAAGAGAGAGAGACGCAGTCTTCTATCCCCTCAACATCTAATGCCTTTGATGTCCTTGAATCGTGTGATATGGACGAGTTAGGAAATGGAGATTCAAGTCAAGAGTTGAGAAATAGAGGGAGTCCATCTCCAAGTGATCCTAGTTATGGGGAGACTTCAAAAGAGGATAACAGAAGAAAACTTAAAGCGAAACTTCATGACTTGAAGAATGCTAGAAGGAAATTCTGAATCCTTATTTTGTTGGGAATGTTGTGCTTGTTTTCTATAAGTTCAGTTTGTTTTTTGATGGAATAGTTTATTTTGTTTATTTTTGTGCTCCCATCAAAAGCTGTGTGTTGAACTTCATTGTATATTTTTCTTTTTTGGTTATAATATGACTTACTTATCCAAAAAAAAAAATATAAAAATAAATAAATAAAATAAGAACAACAACAACTAAAACTACTAATAATGATCTGTTCTTCCCCAGGAAGCAGAGGGTAGGTGTCATTAACATGAAGTACCTGATATTACTCAGTGAAATGTAAAATAAGCCGTTTAATTAAATATACTATGAAGAATTAAGTCAAGACATAAATTACAATTCAATTTTCTAACAGTGCTTAGATTCAGCAAAAAACTAAATGCAGAAAATGTCAATTCAAAAACAGCAGCTGGACAACTAAACTTTTACATGCATTCATGCACAATGAATCACAACGTGAAAACTAAAAATATTCAAAATGCACAACAACAATCGCCATATCAGCTCCAAAAGCCATCCCAGTTTGTTCCAATCTATTCGATTGTTACAAGAAAGAAGAAATAATGGTTATAGCATTGAAAATTGCAAGTGAAATTTGTAGTCATTCTGCATACCTCTTTTCAGCATATAGAAACATTTCTTTGGCATATTCAATTAGACAGGACGTCAGTAAAACATATGAAAATAATGCTTAAATAAATCAATTCTATTTATTGACCATCAAATCCAAACAATGAATTACAACAAACAAGCCACATCAATTCACAAAACAAAATCAACATTGTACCTATGTTGAGCAGATTATGTTGCGATGGTTGATTGAAAACCAAATCAACATTGTACCTATGTTGAGCAGATTATTAGAGATGGTTGATTGAAAACCCTAGGAGAATATTCAAGATTGTAAACCCTAGGAGAAGAATCGACGGGAAGGAAGAGAATGCAAAACTGAGATTGTAGACAGTGGTGCTCACCTTAGTAAACAATGGTGCTCGCTCTCGCCGGTGCAGATGATAACGGTGGCGGTGGAACTTCGAAATCGAAAGAGACAGAGCTTCGAAATCGAAAAAGAGAATTTTGAAATCAAAATCGAAATTGCTCTAAGATGAATCTCTCACTCCCTCTCTGAGATGAATCGAAATTACTGAGTTGAATCATTGTTGATTCGATCGGTTGAGAACAATTAGGGTTGAGAGAGACAGAGTCTATCTGTTTCTTCAAAATAAGGATGTTTCTGTTTTTTCAGAATAAGAAGATATAAAAACAAAATTTAAAAAATATATCTACGCAACAAAACAGAACAGTTTTTGAAAATATATAAAAGAAAATGAGTGCGGGTCCTAATTAGTGTCACCACTAATGATATGGTATCTACTATTATAGTGTTATTGTGTCTATTTTTTTTTTTTTAAGTAAATGTCACATCATTAGTGGTTGTTTTAGAGCACCACTTTTAGTGGTCTCTATCATTGCCCATATATAGCGATTCCAGTTTTCCCTTCATTGTTTAATTGTATTTCAGACTCGGTTCCGTAGATGTGTTGTTGTCTTTTTCCCGTTTCCGTCCTTTACTCTTTGTATATGAGTCTTTGGTCGTGTTGGGTAGGTTTAAAACAGGTTGGTTGTGTTTAGAAACCAAGGGTTAGTGTCCATTAAATTTTCATAATAGTTCATTTAATATCCTTATTAGTGGTTACAAACTTGTTTATTTAATATCCTTATTAATGGTTCATTTAATATCCTTATTAGTGGTTACAAACTTGTTTATTTAATATCTTTATTAGTAGTTCATTTAATATCCTTATTAGTGGTTACAAACTTGTTCATTTAATATCCTTATTAGTAGTTCAGTTACTACCCTTATTAGTGGTCCATTCATATTCAAACTTGTCCATTCATATTTCAATTAGTGTTCATTTAATTCTGACTTGTCCTTTCATTTTCCAATTAATGGGTTTTAATAACAACCTTTCAATACCAACTACATCAAGGTTGCCTATAAATTGAGCTCACCTCTCAACTTCTTTCTATGGTTTTTCCCATATCTCTCTCCATTTGTTAAACATATTTTGAGTTTAGATTAAGAGTGGTTAGAGTGAGAGTAAGCATTTTCATAAGGGAGGAGAGGAAGGAGAACAAGAGAGATATCTTGAAAGGAAGAGGAAGGGATGGCTTGCTCTTCATTTTGATTCGAAAATTATTGGGTTTGGAGCACCTTCAAAATCCTTCATCTTCTCCATTTGGTCTCTCCATTTGAGGTATGGATTTCTACTCATCTTTATGAGCTTTAACCTAGATGTTCGGCTTTTGTTTAAATAGTTTGATTTGGGAAGTTAGGGTTTTGAAATGTGCTATTTTGAAAAGAGGGGTTTTGTTTATTTGACTCATCCATACGTGTTTTGGGTCTAAAATAGAGATTGTTGATGTTGTTAGTAATATTGGAGCCTTAGGGTTGATGTTGAGAATGTGGGGAAAAGCCCTAATTGTTATGATAAATTAATTTGTATAATTAATTTAGGGAAATGAGAAATTGAATAGGAAATATTCAAATTAGATATGTATGGGATTAAAAGGGTATAGTTGGATTAATTTATCGCTCACCTAGACAAAATGTTGATATTTTATCCATTTGGTGCATTTATCCTCTGTTTAGAAATAACTGTTTTAGGCTATCGGTGGAGGATAGTCTTGAGGGTTATAGACAATGCATGGGGATTAGGCAAACTAAAACTAATCAGTTGAGTATGCTATTGAATATGGCGGTTGGTATAATACATCAAAAATTTTGTATTGATTGATCGAATTTGTACATGTTAATCGCTTATATACATTGTTTTGTGTGGGAAGAGATGGGGGATGTACTCCACGATTTATTGGAAGATGGGGGATGGACCTCTAAACCGGATTTTTGTTTGATATTGATACAGCACTAAAATGTGTATCATTTGTGAAGTATAGAAGTGTTTTTGTTTGATATTGACACAACACTAAAATGTGTATCATTTGTGAAGTATAGAAGTGTTTTTGTTTGTTATTGATACAACACTAAAATGTGTATCATTTGTGAAGTATGGAAGTGTTTTTGTCTGAGATTAATACAGTACTAAAATGTGTATCTATTATGAGGTATGAAATGTTTAAAATGAGTTATTATCTCGCCTGAAATAGAAATACGGTTGATATAAGATGTGATCTCGTTTAAATTAATTGGCCAAGTTATGAGTCATAGTTATGAATTGAGAATTTGATAAGAAATGGAAACTAGAATAGAACATGGTCATATTAGTCATGGGATTGTAATGTGTTATAAGTTGTTGTGTAAGAGTTAAACGTTTATCAATTGCTAACGTTTTAGTTACTGTTCATACTATGTTTAGCATATCTCTACTGGGCGTTGGCTCACCCTATATGGGACATCATTTTCAGGTACAGGTGTTATGTCACCTCCAAGGACATAGCTTGGAAGGCTTGGGGCTATTAGACCACCTTTTATTGTTTTGTTGTATTACATGTATATCAAGCTAAGGGCTTTCTTTGTATAGAGTTTGCACTCTCTTTTTGCAATCAAGCGTTGTCTTGGGAAGTTGTAAGCCCATAGGGCGATTACTTTTATTGTCAATATGTAATACATTTTGTAAGAATACTCTGATGATTGTAATATAATATCACTTTCCTATATCTTGAATGTATGATATTATGGGTTTATCTTGAAGGCGTTACACCATATATAAAATGTATAAGAGATACGTTTCTTTTGAATGGCTAAGATGAATCCTAAAAATATATTGACGGTGCAGATCAATAATGGTTCCCGCTTAAACATCTCTCCTACCTACTCACGTCTCCCCTTCATTTCCTCTTTTATCTCTCTCCCTCTCTTATACATTTTATATATGATCAATAATGGTTCCCGCTCAAACATCTCTCCTACCTACTCACGTCTCCCCTTCATTTCCTCTTTTATCTCTCTCCTTCTCTGTTCTTCTGCTTTCCTACCCTCCCTCTCTGTCTCCCCCTTCTTTCTCACTCGATTTCAACCTCTTCCTTCTCTCTCCTTCTCTCTCTCGGGCTGTGTCTATTTTTTAATTTTTTCAATGGCTTCGAGTCACAACCCTCCCATTCGCTGCTCTCGAACTCGGCTCGCAAGGTAAGTCCTCTTCCCCCCTTTTCCTTCTCTCTCTGTCGAGTTGTGTCTGTTCTTTAATTATTTTAGTGGCTTCAAGTCGCAACCCTCCCACTCACTGCTCTCGAACTCGGCTCTCAAGGTAAGTGTTTTTTTTCCCACTTCAGTGTTATGGTTATTTTAGGGTATTGTTAAAAATCTAGATGTTTGATAGATTGGGGTAAATATTAGGCTGGTTCTATTTTAATTGAGGGTTATTGCCAATTAATTTGTTTCTTTCCTGGTTCTGTTTTGTTAAAAATCTAGAAAGGATCTTAGATGTTTTGTTATTTTAGGGTTCTGTTTTGGAGTTTATTTGGTGTATTGAGGAAATCATCGAGTTTCATGATTTTGCTGTTCGAATTTGGTACTGCTGTTCAATTTCATGATTTTGCTGTTTTACTATGAAGTTGAGGGCTTAGTTGAAATGCTCTGTTTCTATAAATTTTCTAAATTTGGATTCTGAATTTGGAGTTTATTTAGTGTATTTAGTTTAATGTTTTCATTTAGGAAACCGTCAAGTTTGGTATCAAGATTGCTGACATTTGTACGTATATGATTTTTCTTGTTCATGTCTTTGTTCAATTTCATGATTTTGCTGTGAAATTTGGCTCTCATTTCCCAGATTTCTTTATTCCAACCACAACCACATCATTGTTGTACCGTTGTTCAAAGGTAATTTCATAACCATTGAGTTTCATGATTTTGCTATTCGAATTTGGTATCGTTGTTCAATTTCATCATTTTGTTGTTTTGCTATTTTGGGGTTGGATTGTTTTACTATGAAGTTGAGGGCTTAGTTGAAATGCTCTGTTTCTATAAATTTTATGAATTTGGATTCTGAATTTGGAGTTTATTTGGTGTATTGAGTTTCATGCCTTCATTTAGGAAACTATCAAGTTTGGTATCAAGATCGCTAACATCCGTTCATGTCTTTGTTCAATTTCATGATTTTGCTGTGAAATTTGGCTCTCATTTCCTAGATTTCTTTTGTTCCAGCCACAACCTATACCGTTGTTCAAAGGTAATTTGATTTCTCTTTTTCTCCCTTTCTCCCTTTGAGTAATTGAGTAATTTAGTTCGCTTGTTCGAGTTTGGTATCAAGTTTGCTAACTTTCTTTTTTCAATTTCATAATTTTTCTATTTGAAGTGTTGGTATAGGGTTCGTTGACTTCTTTCAGGTATGATTTTTTGTATGTGTATGATTTTTTGAGGGCTTAGTTGAAGTGCTAGTAAAGTTGGTGTTTTCTAGATTTAGTTGAAGTTCTTAGTTGAGTTTTCTATAAATTGGTGTATTGAGTTCCATGTCTTCATTTAGGATTTTTTTTTTCTTCCTGTGAATTCACTCCCTATTCTTTGAAAACAAAAACAAAAACAAAAATTTTTTGAACCATAATGCATCTTAAGGTAGTCTGTAGTTTATGGAAAATTTTAGGACCATAATGCATGTTTGTTCCATGTCTAAAGCATTATGTTATCAATGTAGAACTCACTACTCTTTTCACTACCAATGCATCACTACAGCTTTGTCCACTAACCTCCATATAGTTGTCTCAAACACGTTAGAGAAGCAAGTGATCAAGTAAAATTGGTTAAACAAATATGATTAGTGATCAAAAGCATGAATGCAAGATGATTTGGTTGAAACTTATGAGGGTTCATGGGTTATTTGATATGATTAGTGGTCTCAACAAGAGTTCATAGGTTATTCACCGGTAGACTGCAAAATATTGTTAGACAGTTGATAATGGATTATTTCGAAGGTCAATATGATCAAGTGTGCAAGATGGATCTTGGGTGAGTGTATTGGCTATATCAAATGCCTATGAGGGTCATTGCGATAGCTGCTATAGCCTATATCAATTTGATGCATTATAGAATTGAAACTAGTGTTGCAAAATGGAGATTCTGTGATCGGAGGTCACTTATTTTGAAGTATCAACCTTGGAATGGGTGACATGAACTCTTGTTATATTATTTATGGATAGTGCAGAAACATATTCAGCCATCACTATGAGAAACATGGTCCAAATACTATGTTTGATATTGATTAGAATCTTTAGGAACTGGGTCCAAGATCCAGTCATGGTACAGTCTACCAGCAAAAAGGAACTCAATTCAATTGAGAATGACTAGGGGTGTGTTAGGCTTGCTCAGTTGTTCTTTTTTGTATCCTGATAGTTGTATGTTGCAGAGCATGGAAAGAATGATGAATATGGAATTTCACACGGACCACCCTTTGGGTTTATAATCATAATCCTATTCATGGTCAAGTTGAGTGTTTTATTTGTTTAATTATTATTTTTTATTATATTGTTTAGAATAGCGTTGAACAGATTTAATTTTTTTTATTAGATTTTTTGTAGTTAAAGTTATCTTTGTAATTTGTTGGACAAAAGCATTCTATTGTTATAGGTAAAATAGTTTTGTTTGGAGTTATATGAAAACCCTGGAACAGATTCCAGTCATTGTTTTTAGTTTAACAGGGTGGCAGTTCATTTCATTAAACTGTTGAACTTGTAATATTTGGTTCTACTTACCATCTGATGTAACTTGCATTGGATATAATAGGTATTCAAGGTCTCCTTTCCCCTATGCAGCACAGTCTCGATCTAGATCCAGGTCTAGGTCTAGGTCCAGATCATGGTCAAGACCAAGGGGCAGGTCCAGGTCTAGATCAAGGTCCAGGGGTCGCGGGAGGTATGTGGTAACTCTGGCTTTTTTTTCTTGGTATGACTATTTTGTGTCTGGTGGTTTGAAACACTTGTCTAAACCTATGAATGACTTGGCAAGAATGATGTTGGAAATCCTGGGAATACACTTTATGTAACTGGTTTATCCACTAGGGTGACAGAAAGAGAGGTTGAAGATCGTTTCTCCAAAGAGGGAAAGGTTGGTTTATTTGGATAGTATGTGAAAAGTGGCTTTACTGGAATTCTGAATCTACTGTATACCTTTTTTTTTTGGATTTGAAATTTATTACATGATTGCAAAGAGTTGTAGATTGTGTTTTTTTTATACCAGAAGATTGATTTTCTTGTCCTTTGTAATGGTGATTGTTAGGAATTTTCTTTAACTAGTTGTGGATCTAGTTATTGTGTTAAAAAAGGCATAACTATGTTTATGTTTATTGTTGATTATTTTCTTCTTCTTCTAGGTTGCTTCATGTTTTCTGGTTGTGAAGCCTCATACACACTCCTCTCGTGGTTTTGCTTTTATTACAATGGATATTGTCGATGATGCCAACCATTGCATCGAACGTCTGATGCTGCTGGTGGCTGATGGTTGTTGCTTGTGGGTCTGCTGCAGCTGCTAGTTTGCTACTGCTGCTGCTGCCCTGGTGGCTGATGCTTGTTGGGCTGCTGCTGCTGCAATGCTGCTGTGAGGCGGCTGCTACTAGATGCTGGTCTGCTGCAAATTTGTAATAGTGGCCTTTATTTAGAGTCTTGTAGATGGTTATTGCTTCTCCAGATGTGTGCCTCATGGGAGAGGGATTCTTGTTTCCCCAGATGGCCCACCAAAAGGTATGATTTATTGTTTATTTTTTAGTTCTCTACGTAAATCATTTTCAAATATATATATATATATATATTGTTAGCACATAAACATATAATGTTATTTTCAAATATATAATGTTATTTTTTTTAGGAATCAAACATTTTTTTTTATTTTTTTGGTAATTGATTTATTTGGTAACAACACTAGTGATGCTGGCACTAGAGACTTGGATGGTGTTCGAGATCGATTTTTTAAGTAATTTTTTGATTTGGCGTGCCTTGCATATTTCCACAATATAAATTTATATTGTGTTCGTTTTATTATTGGATTCTAAGTTATTTTAACTTTTTTAAAGTGTCCATGCTTCTTAGCTGGTCCTTTATTTGGCCTATTTGCCAAATGAATTTGATTCCTAGTGCTTGTTGATGTTGGAATTCATTAGTTGGTCTAGACCAATTTCTGAATTTTGTATGCCAGGGGTGATGTTCAATCATTTCATGTGTGTGTTTAATTATTGTCTTCTAAGAGACTGTTTTGGTGAATAGGTGATTGCTGGCTTGTGGATATCTTCAATTTTGGGAAGTTGTTGCCATTTCTTGACATTGCTCTACATATGTAATGATAACAATTTTTTTTTTGGTTTTTTTGATATGTCAAATGTAGGTTTTTGTTTATAGACTATACCTAGTCTTAATTATTGTGATTTTGATGAAACAGCTTTCGTGTGCCTGTACTGTATGAGAAGTGCGAGGACCAGGTTGATTCGTTTTTAGAGAAAGCAATGATCAAGATCAAGAAACAGTATGCCGTGTTTGATGCCAAGGTTCTTAGTAAAATTCCAAGAGGACCATTGAAAGACAAGAAAAGAGCTTAGAGAAGCCGAGGTAGTCAATGTGCAATAGACATTTAGGTTGTTGTAAGTTTGTGGGTGATTTTCATGCCGTTTTATCTGTCTTTGTTAGTTTCATGTTTTTATTTTGTTATCTGTTTTTCTACGTGGGTTCACAATTTGGATGTATTTGGGTATTTTAGTGAGTTTAGCCTTTTAGGTTTTATACACTGCTTCTAAAAGCAGTATTAGCAGTTTTTTTTGCCTACACATCAACTTTATGTAATTTCATATTAATGTTATTAGTTTGTAATAGTAGTGCCTGAGGGATGCGCCTGTTGTAAATCTATAAATCTTATAAAAAAATATAAATGATTTTCAATTATTTTCGTGGTTGCAAATTTGTCATTGCCAAAAAGTAAAGCTTTCTCAACAAACAACTTATTGGTAAATGTGTTGTCAAAAGTTTGTTTTTGCCTACTCATATTGTGTTGCTAGAAGTGTATTTTTTGCCAATGTCAATTTGTCGTTGCCAAAAGTAAAGCTTTATTGACAAACAAATCATCGGCAATGCCAACATTTACCGACGTAAATGTGTCGCCAAAAGTTTACTTTTGCCGACTCATATTGTGTTGTTAAAAGTATATTTTTTACCCATACAAATTTGTGTCGAGAAAAGTGCCATACAATCATCACGTTTGAACTACTTTTACCGACGCAAGATAAATTGCCGACAATGGATGAAGGCTTTTATCAATGACTATGTTTGTCGCTAAAGGCATTACTTTTACCAACGCAATAATAATTTCATTGGCAAAAACTTTTGCTTAGTCACTTTTACCTACAGGTTGCCAACGTAGCTCTATGTGTCGGCAAAACTTTTTGCCAACGAATTTTCTCTTTTAGCAACATATTTTGTTGCGTTGCGAAAAATGTAATTTACTGTAGTAATTTTTTTTGCAAATAACTTGTTTTTTATATGCAGCCTACCCATGGTGGTTAGTTAGTAGCTCATTCTTGAATAGATAATTGATTTACCGAACAAGTCTAATATATCAATAACTCAATAATAATGCAATTATCTCCAGGAACAAAATGTTTGTTATGCTTAATAGCTTTAGTTTGATCTATATTTGTATGAATTCTACCCTTACTCAAGTAGTTTTTTCTTCGGCGAAAGACATGAAGTTTCTTGTCACGGATGTAACAAAAATGCAACTTTGTTGATTCTTATGGAACCTTGCATAATTTTTTGCAAATAACTTCTTTTTTCTTTTATCTGTCATTCGTATTACTTTTTAATTATTCTTTATTTTAATGAGTTTGATCCAATATTTTTTTTGAAGGCTAGAAATAGTTGGAATGGGTAATTGACCTCCTAGATGGAACCTTTTCTCTCTCACATGTTATGCTCACTTTCTCCAAGTTTCTTGAGAAGGCATATATTAATTTGTACGTGATAGATATTACTAGGTGTGCATTTAATTGTTGATTATTTTTCATTGTTGAATGTATGATCAAGTCTTTTTACTAAATTCTCTGGCTTTTTATGAACCAACAATCAATTGCTAAATGAATCATATATATATATATATATATATTTTTGTGGTGTTGATATACTAATTGGGGTTTGTAAAAAGTTTTATAGGATTTTTTAGGGTCGTTGAATTTGGCGGCTAATGCTAATGCACCTAAATGAGTTATCTCTTTAGAATGTTTTCCATATATGCATTGATTATCGATGTTACAATATGTTTTCTTTATTGAGTCTCAACGGTTTCTTTATAGAGTGCCTATACATTTTCTCAATTAATTTATAATCTCCATGGTTACTTGATAGTGAGTTTCAATTTTTTTTCCCTCTCAATTATACTACGTAAGGTCCCAAATTTCATAATGGGTTTTTCTATTTTTGTTTTCGTTCTTAATTGGAGTTTTCACTGCGTTCGCTACTCAGCGCTTTGTCTAACGACCTCTACACGTAGACACTTTGTACACACTTCTCTCAAAGCAAATATAATGGTTTGTGGTTTGACTTCTTTTCTCTTTCATTTCCTCTCTAAATCCACTGTTTGAGAATCTAATTTAGGATGTTTTGTTTATTTGGGTATAATCATATTTTTTTGGTTATGTGCTTGTCTATATGTAATATGTATACTTCATATTCTATAAAAAGCTTCACCTAATGTAGTACATGTTGTTCCCCCTATAATTGCTGGAATTTATAAGATTCTCTAGAAGTATATTCTTTTTTTGTTTTCTTTTTTGAATATGTTCTATTTTGTCTATTTTTGTTAACAGTGGTGATTTTTTATGTTTATTTAAATTTCTTTTCACTATTTAGAGACATACTTTGGACTTGTTGAGTAGAATATTCATGCAAAAAATAAGATGATTAGATATCGGTGGCTATATATTTGAATCATATTTGTTTTAAAATAATGGACAACAAATATAATTTCAAGAATAAATATCCATTTTTTGTAATACAAATTTGATTGAAACATATAGCTTCTAATATTCGATCATCTTGGTTTTTATATAAATATTCTACTTAACGAGTCCTAAAAGTGAATAGTTCAAATCATCAAAATGGCATTACAAAAAAATTGCTTTTTTTGCGACGGCAAAACGCTGTCACAAATACCCCAAATGCCGTCTCAAAAAGTTTTTTGCGATGGTAAGTGGCTTTTTGCGATGGCAAAATGCTTTTTTTGCGACAGCAAAATTCTGTCTCAAATAACACTTGAAAATCTGGGTTTTTTTGAGACGGCACTCTCTTGCCGTCGCTAAAAGGGTTTTTTGCGATGGCAAAAATACCGTCACTAAAAGTTTATTTGTGACAGCATGTGATGTCATCGCTAAAGGACTATTGGCGACGGCAATAACACCGTCGCTAAAGGCCCTACTTTTCAACCAATTCCCCTATCTTTTGCGACAGTAAAGCTGTTGTCGCAAAAAACCCTGGTTCAATTTTGTTTTTGAGACGGTATGTGTGCTGCCGTCTCAAAAAAAAAAAAAAAACTGTATTAAAATTATTAACAATATGAAAATAACCTGTATTAAATGAAAAATAACTAAAAAATAAACCGATAATTACATAATAATATAAATACATACATAAACAAATGTTGGCACATAATGAAAATTCATAATGTTGTTTCATTCATAACAATACATAAATAAAAATTCATAACAATAAAAATTATCCCACTGCATAATGTCGCATAATACATACATAATGTTGTTCACAAATCTAAATAACGTAAATCAAAACCAAAAGTTTTCGTCATGATTCTTCCGTGGGTTACAAAAACAAAGGTTGGTCATAATCTTTGCACGCCCGCATTCCACAAGAAGCAAACTGCTCCTCAGGAAATATTTGAAAATAAAAAAATAAAAATAATTAATGACAATATAATGGTGTTAATATTTTAATTACAGAAAAACATAAAAAATTAACTGCTATATAATTACAAAGATAGTTTAGTAAATAATTTTGGCTAGACAGAAATCCGGCCCTAACTCCCAAACCGGAAACCCGATTGGAGTCCCATCTTCTCCCACAAGTCTCTTGTGCCTAGGCAGTCGTGTGTGCCAAGTTTCGTACTAAACCGACGTTGTTTGGTGATTTTGGAGGGTCAACACCTCGAATTCAAGTTTCTTAAGGAACTAGTTTGCCTAGACCGAAATCCGACTCTAACTCCCAAACCAGGAACTCGATTCGAGCTCCGTCTTCTCCCACAAGTCTCTCGTGCCTAGGCGGTCCTGTGTGCCAAGTTTTGTGCTAAACCGACGCCGTTTGGTGATTTTGGGGCGTCAACACCTCGAATTCAAGTTTCTTAAAGAACTAGTTTGCTTAGACCGAAATCCGACTCTAACTCCTAAACTGGTAACCCGATTTGAGCCTCGTCTTCTCCCACAAGTCTCTCGTGCCTAGGCGGTCGTGTGTACCAAGTTTCGTGCTAAACCGACGCCGTTTGGTGATTTTGGGGAGTTAACACTTGGCATTCAAGTTTTTTAAGGAACTAGTTTGCCGAAAGTGAAATCCGGCTCTAACTCCTAATCCGGGAATCTGATTCGAGTCCCGTCTTCTCCCACAAGTCTCTCGTGCTTAGGCAGTCGTGTGTGCCAAGTTTCGTGATAAACTGATGCCGTTTGGTGATTTTGGAGCGTCAACACCTCGAATTCATGTTTCTTAAGGAATTAGTTTGCCTAGACCGAAATTCGGCTCTAACTCCCCAACCGGGAACCCAATTGGAGTCCCGTCTTCTTCCACAAGTCTCTCGTGTTTAGGCAGTC
Source organism: Camellia sinensis (assembly GCF_055761805.1). Classification (NCBI taxonomy): domain Eukaryota; kingdom Viridiplantae; phylum Streptophyta; class Magnoliopsida; order Ericales; family Theaceae; genus Camellia; species Camellia sinensis. The sequence goes on from NC_138970.1 coordinate 156,079,483, forward strand.
GTGTGTGCCAAGTTTCATGCTAAACCGATGCCGTTTGGTGATTTTGGGGCGTCAACACCTCGAATTCAAGTTTCTTAAGGAACTAGTTTGCCTAGACCAAAATCCGGCTCTAACTCCCCAACCGGGAACCCGATTGGAGCTCCATCTTCTCCCACAAGTCTCTCGTGACTAGGCAGTCCTGTGTGCCAAGTTTCGTGGTAAACTGACGCCGTTTGGTGATTTTGGGGCGTCAACACCTTGAATTCAAGTTTTTTAAGGAACTAGTTTGCCTAGACCGAAATCCGACTCTAACTCCCAAACCGGGAACCCGATTTGAGTCCCGTTTTCTCCACAAGTCTCTCGTGCCTAGGCGGTCGTGTGTGCCAAGTTTCATGCTAAACCAATGTCGTTTGGTGATTTTGGGGTGTCAACACCTCAAATTCATGTTTCTTAAGGAACTTGCCTAGACCGAAATCTGGCTCTAACTCCCTAACCGGGAACCTGATTGGACTCCCGTCTTCTCCCACAAGTCTCTTGTGCTTAGGCTATCGTGTGTGCCAAGTTTCGTGCTAAACCGATGTTGTTTGGTATTTTCAGGCGTCAACACCTCGAATTTAAGTTTCTTAAGGAACTAGTTTGCCTAGACCGAAATCTGGCTCTAACTCCCAAACCGGGAACCCGATTCGAGTGCCGTCTTCTCCCAAAAGTCTCTCGTGCCTAGGCGGTCGTGTGGGCCAAGTTTCATGCTAAACCGATGCCGTTTGGTGATTTTGGGGCGTTAACACCTCACATTCAAGTTTCTTAAGGAACTAATTTGCCTGAAGTGAAATCCGGCTCTAACTCCCAATCCGGGAACCCGATTGGAGTTCCATCTTCTCCCACAAGTCTCTCGTGCCTAGGCGGTTGTGTGTACCAAGTTTCGTGCTAAACCGATGCCGTTTGGTGATTTTGGGGCGTCAAAACCTCGAATTCAAGTTTTTTAAGGAACTAGTTTGCCTAGACCGAAATCCGACTTTAACTCCCAAACCGGGAACCCGATTTGAGTCCTGTCTTCTCCCACAAGTCTCTTGTGCCTAGACGGTCATGTGTGCCAAGTTTCATGCTAAACCGACGCCGTTTGGTGATTTTGGGGCGTCAACACCTCGAATTCATGTTTCTTAAGGAACTAGTTTGCCTAGACCGAAATCCGGCTCTAACTTTCCAACCGGGAACCAGATTGGAGTCCCGTCTTCTCCCACAAGGCTCCCGTGCTTAGGTGGTCGTGTGTGCCAAGTTTCGTGCTAAACCAACGCTGTTTGGTGATTTTGGGGCGTTAACACCTCGAATTCAAGTTTCTCAAGGAACTAGTTTGCCTAGTCCGAAATTCGGCTCTAACTCCCAAACCGGGAACCCGATTCGAGTCCCGTCTTCTCCCACAAGTCTCTCGTGCCTAGGCAGTCGTGTGTGCCAAGTTTCATGCTAAACTAACGCCGTTTGGTGATTTTGGGGCGTTAACACCTCGAATTCAAGTTTCTTAAGGAACTAATTTGCCTGAAGTGAAATCCGGCTCTAACTCCCAATCCGAGAACCCGATTGTAGTCCCGTCTTCTCCCATAAGTCTTTCGTGCCTAGACGGTCCTGTGTGCCAAGTTTCGTGCTAAATTGGGCTCTAACTCCCAATCCAAAAACCCAATTTGAGTCCCGTCTTCTCCCACAAGTCTCTTAACTTAGAATGAAAAGAATGCAAAGATACATTTTAGCTTAGAATGCAAAGATACATTTTATACCTGATCTTCTGGTGGTGGTATATATGGATTCTCGTTTTCTGCAGATTTCCTAAATGCCCGGTGGCCACTCGATGCATCAGAAACCTATGATAGTCAGTGCATAATGTGTTAATCATTCGAATTTTATATACAATGTTGTGTGAAAATTGAACTATCAAACAATTTAATTTATATCGAGCCTGTCTGTTGGGATCCAAACTGGCCCTCTGTGACACAAAGGCCATCATCTCAGCTTTCATCTGCTGTAAATGTGTAGAGAACTCTGCTCGCAGCTCCTCCCTCAACTCATCCCTTAGCTCCGCACGAACCTGCTGGGTGATCTGAACAATAGTCGATGGCTGGGGTGTTAACTGTGATGGCCCAGTACCATCTTTATACACCGCTCTCCGAGGCACAGTTCTCCCGTATGTGCGACAATATCCATATTCGTCATGACCTATCAACTCATGGAAAATGGCATTCCTAGCCTTGAAAGTCCGACAATCCTCAGGTAGCATAGATAGTTGACAATTAAACTCATCCTGTATTGGATAAGACATACAAGTATATGCCAAATTAAGATGGTCGACACGCAAAAAATAAAAAATAAACTTTAAATACAATCAAAGGTGTTTGGAAACTACCAAGGTCTGGATAACCTCTGGGTCATCTGCTCTACGTGTCATAAGCCAAACATTCATCTTATCAATAGGCTCCCCCTTATTGGTCATCTACATTTTTTTAGAAATATGAAAATTATGAATCCAAATAATTTGCAAATATACAATGTTTATTTATATACAAAAATAAAACAATAAAATATAAACCTCATGTCGTATCTGAGCGAAAGTAGTACGCCCTGTGGTATGAGCTATGCCGTGAACTCGCCGATTTTTAGCGTTCCTAGTTTCAATTTTTTATAACAGGTTCAACAAATGTAAGTATATAAATATGATTTGTATGTTTACATATCATACATATAACTTATTTGTATACCTTAGCATCGGAAGTACGCCAATACTCCACAAGTTCTTCCCACTGGCTTGGCACAATGTGCAAAGGAACATCATCCTTCAGATTAGGATCAGACTTCTAGGCCTGAAATACTTAGCCTTAATCTTGTTCTTGTGATCCTTCCATATGCTGATGTAGTTTTTCATGCAGATTGGCTTGTACTCCTCTGGACATATATTCAAATTGTCCTATAAAACACAATTTCAAAGTTTAAATAATAATGACACAATTTTGGAATTCGAATTTTTGGACAAAATATACTTTTACCTTCACATCCTTCCAGATAGCATCAATAATATTATCAGGCACATTGTTCCAATCAAGAAAAGTAAGAGGAACAATGTTACCATTCCGCATAATAATGCCAAGTTGAGTAGTTAACTTAGACATGTTATCCTTTATTGGGCAGTAATTTTCATCAAATTGTATGTCCAGCTTTGTACCAGTACCTCACTTCCTAATGCCCTTGGCACATCCTCTACTACGCCTAGTCGAGGTTGATGAAGAACTAACATGACCTGCGAGATACAATAACAATAAACAATATGCAATGATAATAAACAAATGCAAATTTAAATAATGTGAATACAAATTGAATTCTTATACTTGAGGTGGGCTGTGAAGAAGTCGAAGGGTCTGCAAAATACAATGAGAATAAACAAGTTATATATAATGAGAATAAATAAATGTATGTTTAAATAATTTTCATACAAATCAAAGCAAATTTATATACCTGCGGATGGCTCATAAGCTGATGACTCTAGTTGGGATGATAGATGCTGTGGTGCCATTGATGGTGGACGCACCGATGGTAGGCGTGGAGGCTGAGTACATGGTAGCTGCTGTGGTGCCACTGATGGTGGTCGATGCGGTGGTACTAATGGCCCCTCTGATGGTGGTCACTGGGATGCCTCCTCTAATGATGGTGCCAGTAATAGTGGTCGCTGCGATAACTTGTCAAATGGTGGTGGCACTAATGGGCCCTCTGATGGTGGCCAATGTGATGTCTCCTCTGATAGTGGTGCTACTAATGTCCTGTTATGTAGCACATCAGACATCATGCGCCAGGGATGATCAGGCTTCCTCTTCCTTCCCATAATAATCTGCAAGCAATATAACATTAATTGACATTAGAAACATAGACAATGGTTTGTCATCAACTATAATATGACATTAATTGAACTAATACAATTACAAAGACAAAGTAAATTAAGAAACTGATGATTAACTACAACCTTGGCCTTAATTGAATTACTAATGTTGATTAAATATCAGCCTATTTGAACATCAACTGTTTCCTCTTCTCCGGCTTCCCTTACCCAACCAATTTCTTCATCACGAAGCATTATATTTTCTTCCAATTGTTGGCTCATATATGGCTCGATTTGTGGATCAGTCGAACTCATATCAAATAAACCTCTTTGAGACATCTTCACCACCACTTGCCAGTCTGGTTGTAATAGGTCTGCAACATACCAAACTTGCTCTGCTTGGGACGCCAAGATGAAAGGTTCATTGGTAATTCGATCATCTCGGTACAACAAATGATTAAAGTTCACCAACGTGAAATTGAAGACATCTTATTTCTTTCCGTGAATGTTGTTAATCCAATCACACTTAAACAACACATGTTTCTTCTCATTCGAATATCAAATCTCAACAATATCTGTCAATTGTCCATAATAGTACACAGACCCCATACAAGGATTCTTGTCTTTCCGACTAGCATAACTTATGGTATCTGCCTTCAAAGCTACACCACAATTTTGTGTGGCTCGACGATCATCCATGGCCTTTACTCGATACCGAAACCCATTCAGTATATACTCGTTGAACCTCCTTGATAGGTTATGAGGACCATTTGCCAGTAGAATAATCTCTTCAGAAAATATGACATCAGTAGTTCTTCGCAAAGTTTGGACCTATTTAAAACGAAAATGTAAAATTTAAAATGTAGTTCGACTTAAGTAACTAGAATCTATAGACTTAAATACATACATGTTCCTTGAACCAAATGTGAAAAGTTTCAAAATGTTCACGCTGAAGCTGATGATCGTCGACACGAGGCATTTTGAGCTTAAGTACTTCAAGGTGTTTGCTGTGTAGATTGAAAATTTATCGATACAACAAATTTGGTTGAAAATTCAATAAAACATAATAAAATATTGAGTGAGTGACTTAACCTACTTTATGAATGGTTGAACCGCACTTGTATTGAATAAGATGTACCGATGAACTTGTACCCAAGAAGTATTATCAAGATAAAAGCTTGTGTTTTCACTAATAGCATAACCCAGATTATCAGCACCACTATAGTTCCTCACGGGTCGACTAGATTTGGTTTCTACATCATTGAGATATTGTGCACAAAAATTCATGCATTCTTCCATAAGATATCCTTTAGCAATTGATCCTTCAGGATGATCTCTATTACGCACATATTGCTTCAAAGTAAGAAGATACCTCTCAATTGGATACATCCATCGAAATTGAATCGCTCCACCCAATAATGCTTCATTAGCTAGATGTATAGGCAAGTGCTCCATTATATCAAAAAAACTCAGAAGAAATATTTTCTCTAGATGACAAAGTGTTACAGCGATACGATCTTGAATATATTGTAAATCCATCGCACGATTCACTTTGGAACACAATTGTCTAAAGAAATTGCTCAATTCAATCAAAGGTTCAATTACATGCTTCGGTAACGATCTTTGAATAGCCAATGGAATAAGTTGTTGCATTAGAATATGACTATCGTGGCTCTTAAGACCCCCAATACTTCTATCATGTGAGCGCACACGACGTGATATATTGGATGAATACCCGTTAGGAACTCTTACTTCCTTCAACACTTTCAAGAACAAATCTTTCTCATCCTTGGTCATCGTGAATTGTGTTGGTGGTAAATAGGCTTTATTCGACCCTCTTAACTGCAAATGTAGGGGTTTTCTAATATTCATATCTTGTAAATCATGCCGAGCATTAATATCATCCTTCGAATTTCCTGCAACCCCTAATATTGTCCACAACACATTGTCACAAACATTCTTCTCTATATGCATCACATCGAGGTTGTGTCTTATTAGATTGTGCTTCCAATATGGCAGTTCACAAAAGATACTCTTTTTCTTCCAGCTATGGGTGCGATGTCCAGCTTTCTCCTTCTCTACCTGTCTCATATGCCTCTCCTTAAGGTCATCCCTCTTGTATTGGGTTAATATACCCTCAGATTCTAATTGTAGCAACATCTCAGTTCCAGACAACAATTTTGGTTTGAGTCTGACTTCCTGACTACCATCAAATGATACTTTATCCTTCCAAAATTTATGGCCAGTAGGTAAAAATCTGTGATGACCCAAGTATGATTGTTTCCTGCTATGCTTCAACCAATACGATGTAGTTTCTTTATTGCAACAAGGACATGCATATTCGTCTTTAGTGCTCCATCCTGACAAGTTTGCATATGCAGAAAAATCACTAATTGTCCGCAGTAAAGCTGCATGCATTTGAAACATTTGATTTGTTGATGCATCAAATGTTGACACACCCTCATCCCATAGTTCTTTCAACTCCGCAATCAACGGTTGCATATACACATCAATCTTGTCACCAGGTCCTTTCGGACCGTCAATAAGCACGGATAAAATTAGAAATGGTTGCTTCATGCACATCCATAGCGGCAAGTTGTATGGAATGAGCACAACAGGCCAAGTGCTATGAACTATGTTCATCGTCCTGAATGGGTTAAAACCATCATATGCTAAGCCAAGCCTTACACTTCGGCAATCATTACTAAAGTCAATATTCCGACGGTAAAAATCTTTCCATGCAAGGGAGTCAGCAGGATGCCTAAAGACACCATCATTAGTTCGTTCCTCTGCATGCCATCTCATTAACTTGGCTATCTTAGATGACATAAACAACCTCTGCAACCTTGGCTTTAAAGAAAAATACCTCATCTGCTTTGCAGCTATTCGTTTGCCACCTTTGTTAGGACCATTTGAACCACCATCACCATTTGATTTCCATCTAGAACTGTTGCATATGACACATTTATCAAGATTGGCGTCCTCGTTTCGAAACAACATGCAACTGTTGGGACTCGCATTCCACGTCTCATACGTGAAGCCCAAATCTGTTGTGACCTTTTGAGCTTTATAATATGAGTCCGGGAGTTTCACACCCAACGGGAATGCCTCATTCAATAACTCAAGCAACATGTCAACAGATTTGTCTGTCCACTAATTAGGCACCTTCAAATGTAGAAGTCGAACAATGAATGACAAAGATGTGAACTTCTGACAACCTGGATACAATTCACTTTGTGTATCTTGAAGAAGTCTGAAATACTTTGCAGTCTCTGGATTTGGACCGAGCTGGGGTTTAGATGCATGGGGATCAGGTCCCTGTGGTTCATTACCCTCAACACTTGTACCGGCATGTGGATTTCCCATAGCCCCTTGTATCATTCCAATCATATCATCCCCAATGTCTAAATTAGCTAATGTTTCATTCTCTCGATTACCATGCAGAGATACGTAAGATTCCCCATGATTAATCCAATGTTTGTATTTTTTAAAAAAACCATTCAAAATCAGATGCTCCTGTGCACCCTCTCGTACAAGTTGGTATCGATTCTCACACTTCCTACACAGATAACTGATCATCGAACCTTCAACCCTATTGGTGTAGGCAAACACAAGGAATTCATCAATCCCATTAATGTATTCGCTCGACATCCTATTTGGCAAATCAATCCAACTCTTATCCATCATCTGTACACATCCACAAAAATATCTCATGAAAGTAACTCTAAATATAATACCTATGTATTCATGTACCATGATACCTATCTGTCCAATTTCTCTCAAATAGGTAGGTGGTCTTATCCCAGTTAGTTATTTACCGATTTGATGGGAGAACATAAAAAATGAAAAGGTAGCTTCCAACTTATTTTCAAGTGTTACTTATATTATAATTTTTATTCTTAAATTGTGTTTGAATCAATAAATAAGATAGCATCCACAACATGGAATTTTACATCACCATATGGGTTCCTAAATATGAAGTTCAAATATAAGTAACAACAGTTTAGTGTCAGTGTGTCACTAAAAATGTATACAAATTTCTTTTATGAATGATGAGGAAGCTTAATACTAAATCATTTAAAAAACAATACATGAATTTAGAGCAAGAATTAGCCACTAAAAATGTATACAAATTTCTTTTATGAATGATGAGGAAGCTTAATACTATCACTTAAAAAGCAATACATGAATTTAGATCAAGAATTAGACATAATTCAAGCTCAGCCCAAATATATTGATCAAAACCCAAATAGAAAAATCTCACCCAAAAAAAATATAAACTAAAGAAGAAAAAAAAAAACTTTATAATATCTCTATTGCACAAAATCAGGGTAATATTTGTTTTTTGTCCAATAGCTTACGTCTACATGTTGTCACTGTTCTAACAAGCCAAAAGTGTTACTACTACAGCCGACACTACAGCAAAATGAGAAAAGTTATGGTACACAACTAGCACAAGATAGTTGAAGAAGGTAACCATTTATATGCAAATTGTGAAAAAAAGGAGGTAAAGTGTGCAAATTATGATAAAATAAGGTGAACCAAGAAAAATACCAACAGCTCATTTTTTTTTTATTTTTTACTATTATTTTGTCTGAATGCCAATAGCTCAGGACAACCACTAGTTTTTGTTTTCATGAACATGGCCAAACATTCAGCCCAATTTTGAAAACATTGAACTAAATTTTATTGAAGTAAACAAAGACAATAGATTTGAAATAATGTGAAATCAAGTTTCCTTTCCAGCCTCAAAGGGCTCTATTTCGTTTTTTAGCACAAACAAATAATATTACAAGTAAGAGAACAATATAAGTTCAAAGAAGAAAGTCACTAACTCATGGTTTTAACTCATGGTTTTATTAGTTCAAAGAAATTCGTGACTTAAAATTGATTTCCCACAAGTCTATATTATTATGAATCACTGCTGAAATAATTTTTGTGCATGAGAGAAATAGTTTTAAAGATAAAACCACTATTTTCAAATTTAAAAATAGTTTTTCACAACATCATCTAATTTAAAAATAAAAAAATTGTCACACTCCATCACTTATACATCTCATACCCGCAAGTATATGTGAAGCCAATTTTTCTTTTATTGAGTAAAAATTCAAACTCAAATAAATTCTCTTAAATAGATCTTACAAATTTTTTAAAAAATACATTCATCTACATATTTATCAATTTAACTTCACAACACCCAACAAAAAATACATTCATCTAGAGATTTATCAATTTAACTTTATCTGGAGGTTTATCAATATACATTCATCTATATATATATATATACAAAGAAAGAGAGAGAGAGAGAGAGAGAGAGAGAGAGAGAGAGAGAGAGCATACGCTGAGTGAGAAACTTGTCGCCGAACCACCGCTAGCTGTCGTCGTCGCCGCACCACCGCACCACTGCTAGCCTGCTCGCCGTTCGTCGCTCGTTTGGGGATTTTGGGGGAAAAAAATTTGTTTCAAACATTTAGGTATTTCGATCCAAATGATCGAGCGGCAAGATGAAAGGGAAGAGTGGGGCGAATTTTTTTTTTACTTTTTGCGATAGTACATTTTACACCGTCGCAAATGATACATAATTACAAATAAACCGACGTCGTTTTTGATAAGGCTTTTTTTGCGACGGACATTTGCCATCGCAAATTGTCCACTATTTGCGACAGCAAACTTATGCCGTCTCAAAAAAAAAAATTTGCGACAGCAATACTTCCGCATTTATTACACTACCCGTGTAGTTTTATTACCGACGGTACAACGCCGTCGCTAAAACTCTTTATTTGTGACGGTTTAATCTGCTGTCGCAAAAGACCATTTTTTGCGACGGGGAACGCGCCGTCACAAAAGCTTCCGTGTTTTTTACTCCCTTTTCTTGTAGTGTGAGGAGGACTGTGGTGGGCTCCCTCTCAAATTCTCTTATGTTGAGATGTGAACATAAGAGAAATCTAATCCTTTTTTTAAAGTAATTACCACTACTATGGTAGCCCAAACTATTGTACTCTCAACTTTTGTACTATTAAATATCAACTGTTCAAAAAAGATCATCTTACGAAAAATTTTGGATCCGAATTCCTTTTCCTTTGTAGTAACCTATTTTCCAACCCCACCCACCACCACCTATAAATACAACCCCAATCCCTCACTCTTTTCGTTCCAATCCCTAAAAACAACTCAGTAAAAGTTCTCCATAATCATCCATCATCATCTATCTCCCCCTCTCTCTTAGCTTCAAAATTTATGGGTTTCATATTTCCTTATTCATCTATATAGATTTTGGATTATGCGTAGATTTTCAACAATTGTCTTGATTTAAGATTGTTGGGTTTCATGTTTTCTTATTCATCTAGGGTAGTTTTTGCATGTTGATTCTAAATCGTTAGATTATTCAAATATCATCTTGGCCATTAAAATGTTTAATGGTTAAATATAGGCAACCGGAGTAACTGGTTAACCCTACTCTATCGTCTCTTTCTATGCTCTATCTCCTTTGCCTTTGCTCTCACTCTGTCATCTCTTTCGTTGTTGCCTTGACTCTATTGTTGGGTTCGGTGACGAGGAGATCACATAAAATCGTTCGTCTTTTTCCCTCACTCTATCGCATCGCACATCTCTCCCTTCGATACCTAGGCCTCTTCCATCCCCTCTCTCCCCTCCCATCCCCTCCCCTTCCAACGGTACTCTCCCTCATTTGCTCAGCTTCTGTTGAAATCTGAAGGTATGTGTATCTCTAGTCTGGTAGTTATTTCTTAAATCCTTCCCCTTACATAAAAAAATCTATTCACTTTCATTTTTATCCTATTTTTTTCTCTTATTCTCCGGATTATTTTAGAATTTTGAACAAGGGTTAGTGAAACTATGACTTAGTTTTTGGTGAGGCACTCTAGGGTTTTTGCCAGACTTGATAATGATTTTATACTATTTTGGTTTGTAGGGTTAACATTAATTAATTAATGTAGTATTTAGAAAACATATTTTTTACTTTTAGGGACTAATAACAATTTTATACTTTTCTCTGCAGTGTTTACCTTTTTGTTTGAGATTTATTTATTTTTGTTTTGGGGTTTTTTGCTAAATTGGATTTTACATTTAAAAACTTTAGTTGGGTTTGCATGGCCCAATATAAATGTTGTTATATTTTGATCTTCATGACCCAATTGTGTTTTTGTATTTGTTTACATTTTTTTGTTTGAGTTTTGAAATATAAGTAGTTTCATTCATACACAATTTGTAATATCCGTAGTTGTTAGTTGCCATTTGTAGGAAGCTGCATTGGTTGCATTGTCATTGATTATCGTGATACTATGCTAGACATGATAATGTTCATATAGGTGTCAATCATAGTAAAATTGAAAAAATCTATTTGGATTTGGTCCTTGTGGCTACATTATCATTGCTTGAACTCCATATTTTGCAAGGCTACCATCCTGTTTATTTTTTATTTATTTATTTATTTTATTTTATTGTTTATATGCTTGAATTGAAACGTTCGGTTTTACTCCATTGAAGAAAAATGTTGTAAGAGGGATTCCAGGTTCTAGAACATTGCAAGGCATCTTGCTTTATCATTTTTTGTTGTGAAGAATATAGCATAGCATTATAGAAGATTTGATTAAGAACGATAGGTTGTTGGACTGACTCAAGCAACTTCTCCGTTAGCTTGTTTAGAATGGCTTTAATGAAATAATTCTTTGGTTTAAATTTAATTAATTTTTTTACTATTGAAACTGGTCTACGCTTTTTTCCTTAAATTCCTTAAACTGGATTGATCAATGGAATGTTAAAATTGTTCTTTCTTCCTCCTAATTGCATTATGTTTCTTATTTTATTTTACGTTGCAATGGGATCTAGACCTTCCAATATCAATTGAAGGTTGTTGATCATGGCTTGCCATATGAAAGTGTTCCATGGGAGCTAATTTTAATTTATTTATTTTTTAGTAGATGGCTTTCTAAGCTTATATTTGCCTTAATATTTGTATGGGTGCTTTTAAGTTTTCCATTGTCCTATGTTTCCATGTTGATGCTAGAGATAATCTTGTCGCAGTACCCCCTGACATAAACAAACACACACCATCCCCATTATTTTTGTTGCTTTCTCTTGTTGAACCCATCATAAACACCACTACCCAAATTGGGAATAACAATAGTCAGCACCCTTTACTATTTTGGGTAGATTTTAAATTTTCCAAAGTGTCATCCCAAGGAACAAAGTAGCCACATAATTACATATAGAACATTGACTATATAAAATAGATGATCATATATGATGAAGAGATTTTGGTTTTGATTTTTATTCAAGTGCTAATTGTTGGTGGAATTTTATGGCAAGTGTTTTACTTTCGAGAATAGTACATGTGGTTCTGTGTTTTTATCAACTTGTAGTGTCTGTAAATTTTGGGCGATTGATAGAATATTTTGATATACTTCAAGAATGACATCATATGTTTTTTTTTCTTAAACCTGCATTGATTTTTCTACTTTCACCATCGTTATCTTTTTTTGGAACCGTTCCTAAATTATATGTTTCAAGTTTATTTTCTAGAAATCCAAATCTCAACTTCATCGTTATGTTTCTAATCTTTTTGGTTCATGCTTATTTTTCCGATTTTGCAATGGATAGTCTATTATGGTTTTGTTTTTGTTCAAGTGTTCTATGGTTAGTCTAGCTTGCATGTGTGCACACATACTGGCCAGGCCAAGTACAAGGTTAGGTGGGTTTTTGATTTGAGATTTCTCTCTTATTGCCAAAATACTCCTGCCTTTGGCCAAGTCAAATGACTATTAATTGAGGAAAAAATGTCCTCCTAAGATTCAATGAGGAAACTGACTCAAGCAATTATGTTTATTCACTAGAAGAATTACCTTGGAAACAAGCAGCCTAATAAAAATTGAAAGAAACATATTTTATGAACTATTACTCAAATTGAATTTTTTTGATCTGTCCTTCAACAACTCCAATTCCATTTCAAGATTGTATATAATTTTTTGTATAAGATCAATGTATTTGCATTACTTATGGAGGCTTTAGTCTTACTAAAAGGGAAGCTAGTGTAATTAAGCCAAACTTGTAAGGTTTATTGTAATTTGCCAAATTAAATTGTGAATGAATGACTCTAATCCATGATAATTAATTGACCTTTCCTGTGGTTATGGTTGAAGAGTTCAATCCCAGGGTCACATGACGAAAAAAAAAAAGTAAAAGCCTTCATATTACTGAATTTTTGTCTTGTATTGTCTTTAAGGTAGAGATTTTTTAAGTTGGTAAAATATACAAAGCAGGGATGTCTCTCCTTGTTATTTACACATAAAATGAGTTTGTCTCTACTGGCTTTGACAAAGAGTTTGCAAGCAAAGAAATTTCGCATTCATGACAGAGAGTTATCTCCTTTGTTGTTGAAAATGATTCGGTCCACTGGATTCAGCGTGGCTTTTATGCCTGTGTTGAAGTCAGTTGCACAAGGTTTGATTGCTTGCATGTGAGAGAGTTTTTTTATTGAGGGTTGAGTGATCTTAGCCATATATTTCTTTGCTTGAGTGCTTGTTTTAGGCTTTTGGGGCACTGGATCTCTTTCATATGAGATTTTGCTTCCCTAGCCTTGTGTGTGGGTTGAGTGATGTAAGCCCTATACACTACAAAAATATCATTTTTTTGTGACGGCAAAATGCCATCGCTAATACTTCTAATGTCGCCTCAAAAAAATTTTAGTGACGGCAAATGACTTTTAGCGACAACAAAGGAAGGGTCACAACAGAGGGCACTGTTCAAATGTTTTAGTGACAGCATGGTGCTGTCGCCTTTTTTTGTGATGGCAAATGTGACCTTTTGCAACGGCATTTTACTATCGCCTATACTATGTAACAAATTGAGACCTTTTGCAACGGCAATGTTGTACCATCACTAAAAGTTTTATTTGAGATGGCAAAAAAATGCTGTCACGAAATGTTTTTTGTTACGACGACATGACCTCTGTCGCCAATTTCTTTTGCGACGGCATTGCTTATGTTGCCAAAAAAATAAATTTTAGTTCTAATGTTTTTTGTGACGGTGTGGTGCTGTCACAAAAAAAAAATGTAATAAAATTATTAAAATTATCTGTATTAAATAAAAAAATGAAAAAAAAATCAATAATTGCATAATAATATAAAAATTCCTGTATAGAAATAATAATTTATCCATAATAAAAATATTTTTGCATTCATAACTACACATCAACAAAATTACCCCACTACATAATGTTTCAAAATACATATATAATGTTTAAATACATAATGTTATTTACAATTCAAAATAACATAAACCAAAAACAAAAGTTTTCCTCATCATTCTCCGTAGATAACAAAATCAAAAGTTAGTAGCATTCTTCACAGGCATGCATTCCACAAAAAGCAAACTCCTACTTGGCAAATATCTGAAAACAAAAAACAAAAATAATTAATGACAATATAATTATATGTTAATTACAAAAACAAAAAAAAAACATAAAAATTTAACTACCATACAATTACAAAGATAATTAAGTAAATAATTTTGCCTAGATCGAAATCCGACTCTTAACTCCCAAAACGGGAACCCGATTCGAGTCTCGTCTTCTCCCCAAGTCTCTCGTGCCAAGGTGGTCGTGTGTGCCAAGTTTTGTGCTAATCCGACACCGTTTGGTGATTTTGGGGCGTCAACACCTCAAATTCTAAATTTCTTAAGAAACTAGTTTGCCTAGACCGAAATTCGGCTCTAACTCCCAAACCTGAAACCTGATTCGAGTCTTGTCTTCTCCCACAAGTCTCTCGTGCCTAGGCGGTCATATGTGCCAAGTTTTGTGCTAATCCGACGCTGTTTGGTGATTTTGGAGCGTCAACACCTCGAATTCTAAGTTTCTTAAAGGAACTAGTTTGCCTAGACTGAAATCCGGCTCAAACTCCCAAATCGAAAACTCGATTTGGGTCTTGTCTTTTCTCACAAGTCTCTCGTACCTAGGTGGTCATTTGTGCTAAGTTTCGTGATAATTCGACGTCGTTTGGTGATTTGGGGGCATCAACACCTCGAATTATAAGTTTCTTAAAGAACTAGTTTGTCTAGACCGAAATCCGACTCTAACTTCCAAATTGGGAACTCGATTCGAGTCCTGTCTTCTCCCATAAGTCTCTCGTGCCTAGACAGTCGTGTGTGCCAAGTTTCGTGCTAATTCGACGTCGTTTGATGATTTTGGGGTATCGACACCTCGAATTCTAAGTTTCTTAAGGAACTAGTTTGCCTAGATCGAAATCCAGCTCTAACTCCTAGGGCTGAGCAAGGAATCCGTGAAATCCGTAATCCGATCCAGTCCAGTCCAATCCGATAGGTTTGGATTGGTTTTTTGAATCCGTGGTTCGGTTCCGGATTGAATAATTAAAAATCCGTAGTTCACGGATTGATTCCGGATTGAATCCCACGGTTCCGGATTAGAACCGATCCGGACCGTATACAAATAGTCTATATTTTTATTATACATCCTCCCCCATAGTATCTTTTCTTATTCTATGTAAGATCTAAACTCAAACCTAAAATCGTATAATATCTTCTTTTATTACTTTTGTTTGTTAGTTTTAAGTTTTAATTTGCAATGGTCTAAATACTTATGGTGAAACCAGTTTTCTTATGGTTGTTTAAATTCTAGAACAGTATGTCGTTATTATAGAAAAACATGTTGCTATTATGGAACTAATATAGCGCTATGTTTATATTTTTATGAAATTCAAGTGTTATATATATATTTTTGTTATTTAATTATGTGAATCCGTGGTCCTAAACCGATCCAATCCGTATTTAAATGGATTGGTTCGGATTGGTTCCATGATTTAAACGGATTGGATTGGTTCCAATTTTTTAGGAACCGTAAATAACGGATTGGTCCTGGTTTTATCCCAATCCGGTCCAATCCGGACCATGCTCACCCCTACTAACTCCCAAACCAAGAACTCAATTCGAGCGTCGTCTTCTCCCAAAAGTCTCTTGTTCCAAGGCGGTCGTATGTGCCAAGTTTCGTGCTAATCCGACGCTATTTGGTGATTTTGGGGCGTCAACACCTCGAATTCTAAGTTTCTTAAGGAACTAGTTTACCTAGATCGAAATCCAACTCTAACTCCCAAACCAAGAACCCGATTCTAATTCCGTTTTCTCCCACAAGTCTCTCGTGCCTAGGCGGTCGTGTGTGTCAAGTTTCTTGCTAATCCGACATTGTTTGGTGATTTTAAGGCGTGAACACCTCAAATTCTAAGTTTCTTAAGGAACTAATTTGCCTAGACCGAAATCCAGCTCTAACTCCCAGACCGGGGACCCGATTTGAGTCTCATCTTCTCCCACAAGTCTCTCGTGCCTAGGCGGTCATGTATGCCAAGTTTCACGCTAATCCGAATTTTAAGTTTCTTAAGGAACTAGTTTGCTTAGACTGAAATCCGACTCTGACTCCCAAACCAGGAACCCGATTCGAGTCTTGTCTTCTCCCACAAGTCTATCGTGCCTAGGTGGTCGTGTGTGCCAAGTTTCATGCTAATCTGACGTCGTTTGGTGATTTTGGGGTATCAACACCTCGAATTCTAAGTTTCTTAAGGAACTAGTTTGTCTAGACAGAAATCTGGTTGTAACTCCAAAATCGGAAACCTGATTCGGGTCCCGTCTTCTCCCACAAGTCTCTCATGCCTAGGCGGTCGTGTGTGCCAAGTTTCATGCTAATTCGACGTCGTTTGATGATTTCGGGGCATCAACAACTCGAATTCTAAGTTTCTTAAGGAACTAGTTTGCCTAGACCAAAATCTGGCTCTAACTCCCAAACTGAGGACTCGATTCGAGTCCCATCTTCTCCCACAAGTCTCTCGTGCCTAGGCGGTTGTGTGTGCCAAGTTTCGTGCTAATCCGACGCCGTTTGGTGATTTTGTTGTTTAGAAAGAGAGTTTTGGGTAACTTTGGTGCAGACTAGAGAAACAACAACATGGATAGTGAATACAAGCACATAGAAGATAACTAAAGCATCACTGTTAGAAATGGGCTTACCTCTATATCAAGTGATGGGTACTTTTTTCTGAGTGTGTGTACCTGAAAATCACATTTATAAACTGTGGAAATGAGAAGGTTGAAATAACAACATCAATATAAATAACAATGGTTTACGCACTTTATCCATCATTTCTGACATGAACTTCTGTCCACCAAATCTAGGTTCTACAGTCATCACAATAACCATTTCCACAAGATTTTCACCATCAAGCTGTGGAGTAGGAAAGAGGAAATAACTGCTAAATGCAAGGTATCAAACAATCTTTATTTTAATTACGGTGTAACTTTACTCCGTTAGAGAAGTATGCATTTTGTTTCTACTTTTTAACACATGTATCAAATAATCTTTAGTTTAAATACTTCAATTTAACTCCACTTCATTAAAGGGAAAATGCTAGGTAAATAGCCAAACTTGAGAACTTAAAA
This sequence comes from Camellia sinensis, assembly GCF_055761805.1. Classification (NCBI taxonomy): domain Eukaryota; kingdom Viridiplantae; phylum Streptophyta; class Magnoliopsida; order Ericales; family Theaceae; genus Camellia; species Camellia sinensis. Next base: position 156,096,764 of record NC_138970.1, read on the forward strand.
GAACAATAAATAGGGCAAATGCTTACCAGTGGATACATATCTTCAATAGGAGTTCCAAGCTTTAATGCCAAAAGGACACAGAATATACAAACAAATAGTAGAAAATCATGGATTTGGATTATTTTTTTTACCTTTTTTTAATGTGAATTTGTCCTTGTTTTCTCTTCCCGTCGCTTATTTAGAAACTCAATTTACCTCCCTTTTGGATTGCCTACCTGGATTAACAATAAGAACAAATCTAATTTTCATGTCCTAATAATATAAGCTTGAACAAGAGAACTGAACTGTACAACAACTTTCAAGAAATCCATCTCTTCTACATTTGAAAAACAAAAGGCCAGAAGGACACTAAATATACAAACAAATAGTAGGAAATCATGGATTTGGATTTTTTTATTTTTTCCTTTTTCTAATGAGAAAATATAGACAATCCATTTCTAACATTTTTTTAATGGACTAGTCCATCAAAAAACAAGTCAATAATTTTTTGTCATTCACCAAGTGGAATGATAAGGTGCCATGTCCATGTAAACTCCATGCATGAAAACCATATAATAATGATAATAATAATAATAATAATAATAATAATAATAATAATAATAATAATAATAATAATAATAACAAACAAAATATTTGTATGGTAAGATCATAAATAAAATCTCTCTCTTGTAATTGTGTTTCTCCTATCCACTGTTTTTTTTCTTGGTTTCAGTGAGAGAAACTACACTAACATTTCTTAAACACCCATTACTATTACCCATGAATCACCACATTGACGAGTTGCTTAAGGGAACAAATATTTGAGGAAAATAACTTTTTTCCCTCAAGGGTTTTGTCAATGTAAGTTTGGTATTCATAGAGTAATTGTTGGATATAATAAAAGATAGCGTTGGCCCATTCTCCTAAAGAAGATGATACAGGGAAACAATTATTATATCTTCTGGTGATTTTTTAGGGGAGCAATGTTTTGGGGGGTGGCAAAAGGGCAGGTTCGGATGGGTTCAATTTATGTCAACACAACCCAAACTTACCTATTCAACTTTTGAACTCTATTTTAACTGTATAGGCATCTTTCTTTTACAAATGATTTTTTTTTAACAATCTTTAACATATGATTTGTATACATTATATATACATGAGAGAAGAAGGCAACCCCAAATCAATGAGCAATATTTGATAAAAATACAAAGAGAAAAAAAAATCAAGCAAGAATAAAGAGAGGCAACCCCAAATCAAACCCAAGAATCAATCCCAAATCAAACCCCAAATGACGTCCCATTGTGATATATGTGTGCAAAGCAAAATTAGGGAACAATGCCACCAAACTCTGTATATCATGAGAGAAGAAGGCTCACCAAAGAGAATAACAAGCACCCAAAAAAAAATACACTCGCAAAGCAGCGAGGAAGACACCCAATGTCGACAGTAGTTCAATATTCAAAGCGACACAATTCAAAGGTGGTGTTTTTTACAATTATACAAATAATTAATTTTCAAAATTTATGTCAATTTGAAGGATAAGTTAATTCATAACATTCACAGATATATATTAATTAATTAAAAGTTAAATTGTAGAATGTATTTATATAGCAGATCAAAGTAACAAATTAATTCAAGATTTTATATAGAATTTTATAAAAATTGCACACATATTTTGAGTGTTCATAAATAACAAAGTGTGTATTTGATGTGAGTATTGAGCTGTAGGGATTTAACCGAAAAAAAAAAAAAGAAGAAGAAGAAGAAGAAGAAAAAGCTATTAAGCAAATATAATCATCAAAATGAAATTTTCAATGAAGAATAAAATCAAGTAATGATGTGTGTCTCGTTAAGATGGGGTAAATTACTTTAATAAATTATTATTTTATGCATGAATTAGTCTATAGAAATGATTTTAAAAACTTTATTAAGTTTCAATGTCGATTTCTCAATCCATTCAATGATCCGAACGAAATCTCCTTTAATTAAGATGTAAAACCTCAAAGTGCATAAATTTCATGCATGTATATGTCATACATTGGTATGTGACTTAAAGGCTCTACAGTTCATTTTAAAGAATTTGAAACAATATTGCTATGTTTGCAGAAACAAAAACTCATAAACCCAAATCATCCAAGCCTTCAACCAAAAACAAACACACGCATAGGCCAATCGTAGATAATAGAAGTAGAGAATAAATCAAATGATATAAGTATATAGTCTACGGAGAAAACATAATTGAGATCAGGAGTTCATGGCATTCAAACAACACGATGATTTATTCTTCTTACCTACTGGTACTTGCTTCAAATCTGATTTCACCCAGCGACAAAAGTATCGGCAAAGGAATCTGAGACGCCACACCGCCGATGCCGCTGCTAGCCGTCGTCACTTGCTACTCACCGTCGTTGCTCGCTGCTTGCCATCGCCCTCTCGTGCTGCTGCTGCTGCTGCCGCTGCTTGTAATCGTGAGAGTATGTAAGAGAGAGAGAGAGAGAGAGAGAGAGAGAGAGAGAGTATTGTATTTTGGGGATTTTTGAAATTAGGGATTTTTTTGTTTAAGAGATTGGGGATTGAGTATTTGAGATCGTGAGAAACAAAAGGGGGGAAAGAAATTGTGGAATTAGAAAGAGCGGAAAAACAAAAAGAAAAAGAAGAAAAGAAGAGGAGAGGAGAGGAGCGTCGAGGATTTTTTCTTGGTTTTATTTATTTTTTTGTAGTTCATAAATTTTTTTATTTTTTTTAGTTACTAAGGTTGAAAATTTATATGTTTCATTTTTTATTTTAATGAAAAAAAATTATTATTATTTTTTATTTGGTAGAAGTATGGGTAATATTTTAATGAAAAATATTTTCTGTTAAAATAAAGTTAATTTTTTGCGATCAATGAAAAATATTTTTCTGCGTTACATTTTTTTTGGTTACTAAAAATCAGTAACTAATTTTTTTTGTGGTAGAGGAGATGGAACAGCAGTAGTGGTAAAGGTGGTGGATAAGAGGTGATGGTGGTGGTGATGACGGTAGCGGTGGTAGTGGTAGTGATGGCGAAGAAGATTAGTGGTGAAGTTATGGTAGTGGTAGAGGAGATGGAGTAGCGGTGGTGGAGGAGAGGTAATGGTAGTAGTAGTGGTAGTAGTGGCAGTAGTGGTGGTGGTGGTAGTGGAGTGGTGGCGATGGTGGTAGTAATGGTAGTCGTAGAGGTGGAGTGGCAACAGTAGTAGTAGTGGTGAAGGTAGTAGAGGAGATGGATGGCGAGAAAGATTGTTGGATTAATATATTTTCAAATTGGCATTGTGCGTAAGATTTTCAAAAGATGAAAAAAATATTTTGAGCATGGCAAGACATATGCATTCATCTCATAAGACTGTATAAAATGTATTTGATGCTTTGTTAAATGTCATTGTGAATTGTTTAACTATTTGATTCAATTGACAAATGGGTAATTGAATGAATTGAAAATGATATCATGTTGCTATTGAAGCATGTTTATTTATTTAAGTTAACTAGTTGTGGTTAATTAAAATAAATTAGATTTAAGAGCTTATATAATAAAATCATGTGGTTTTGATATGATATGATTTCACATATATGTATGAGCATTTTGGTACCCGCATATCTCCTAACGTTGTAATATGAGACTGTTTGGTGAGCTAGTGGTTGCTCACACCCTACCTGTACATGTGTACAGGGAATATTTTCAGATTTGAGAATCAAACACTTGGCATGGTTATAAAGTAGTGATGAGCTATAGTGCTTTTTAATTGTTTCTTTGGTTGAGCTTTATGATTTGTAATGGACAATGCTCTCTTATTTATTGTAAGCGTTAGGGCGTTTCTTTTGTTTGCATGTAAAAATGTCATTGTTGTATCACGAGAGGAAACATGATATTTAATTATTCATCATTTTATTAAAGGATGAATTGGCTTTTGTAAATGGACTTAATTAATGAATATTGGTAATGTTATCCGAATAATAAAATACGAGGTGTGACATCAATAATAAATACATATAAGAAAATCGTGCATTATCAAAACTATTTTATTACTTTTTTTTTATTCAAAAACTATTCAATTTGATTTTTTTTTTTAAATGACAAAATTAAGCCTTATATTTTCCATACAAAAATACTAAATATTTGCCATTTGATAAAATGATTTCCAAATTGAAAATAAAATTGAAAACAAAACAGAATATCTAAACTCATTTTCAATTGAAAATACAAACAGAATATCTAAATATATTGAAAACACAAAGTTTTATAAATTACTAGGTTGCTTGCAGTTTGGCGGTTTGGTTGCAGCCAAAAGAACCTCAAATCCACCATCCGTCCAAAACTAGGTGAATTGGAAAAAAAATCAATTCACAATCGTCTACTCGTTATCACGTATCAATCCAAAATATGACAAATTGGTTCGGTTCGGTTCGGTTTGAACGGATTGAAATATCCGTCAGTCACCCCTACCAAAAATCATGAATTATGCATGTATCAAAATATTTTTTTTTTGAGAAAAAATATAAACAACGAAATTTTTTATAATATACAAATTATGACTTGATTATAACTCATGGTGTATTATTTTGGTTATTAATCGAAAAGGTCTCTGCTAATTTCTTTTTTTTTTTTTGGTTATGTCTATAGTAATGTATCGGGTCTTTAATTATACTTCAAGTAGTGTTTGATTATGATATTATAAGATAATATTTAAGTATTTTATTACACAAAAAAAAAGTGCTTAAAATGGGTTGACTCAAAGGTAGAATTTAAACTTATATCAGTAATATCATAAGAGTTATTCACATTGATATATAAAAAATTACAAATTCAAATCATAAACAGTGTCCTCAAAGGGAATCAGGTACAAAATCTCTATAACCTTAATAATTTTAGTTCTCAAAGGGAAACTGATTAATTATGTGACACATTATAACAACCATATTTTTTTTTATTCCAGCTAAATTATTTTTGTATATCTTTTCTGACATAGTTCAAAAAGGTACATTATCAGTAATATTATAAATTTAAATTTTTTATTTAAAAGTTATACAAGAAAATATCGATAGGTGCCTTAAATATACACAATCATTTTCGATGAATCATTATTCTTTAAAATAATACTTCACACTATTTATCATTTGATATTTGTCAATTTATATTCTAAAAACTTAACCTAAAAAAAAAAAAGAGTATTGACTTCTATTATTTTAATTAATCAACATCAAATTGAATATAGCGATCCCGGGTTTTACCCCTTTATGTACAGTGTTCCGGTCTTATGTTCCGTAGTATTGGCTGTTGTTATATCTTGTTGTTATCCTTAATTCCTTAATTGTGAGTTATAGGATGTGTTGGGCAGGTTTGTTACAGGTTGGGTGTGATTGGGAGAAAATGGTTGCTGCCCAGATTTTGGTGTCTTCGCTCGAGCGAGGACTTTGTCGCTCGAGCGAGCTCTTTATTTTAGATCCTTCGCTCGAGCTAGGGTTTGTTCGCTCGAGCGAGAGTTGAGTTTTGTATCTGGTGGCTCGAGCGAGAAGTCCTTCGCTCAAGCTTGCGTCTACGTTTGATTCTGGACCTGAGAGCTGTGTTTCTTGGCTCGAGCGAGCTTTCCTTCACTCGAGCGAGTGAGGTGTATGTTTTGAGTTTCTTCGCTTAAGCGAGCATTCTGTCGCTCGAGCGTGCTTCTGGGTTGCAGACCTGAAGCTTCGCATTCTTGGCTCGAGCGAGGCTTTCTACGCTCGAGCGAGAATTCTTTATGTCTGGTCGCTCGAGCGACCAATCCTTCGCTCGAGCAAGCCTGTGTTATATCAGCAGACAACAACGGGATTACACTTCACTTTTTCATCTTCTCTTTTGTGTAAACCCTAGATCCAGCTGCTCCTCTCTCTACACTTACTCTCTCTCTGGGGTTTCATCTACCTCTAGTGTGTATCTACCCTAAGTCCTTTGTAAGAAAGATAGAGGGTTGCGAGGGCTTGCTTTTAATCTAAAAAATCTCGGATTTGGAGCACTTTGGTTTTTGGTCATCTTCTCCTTTGAGCTTCTAATTTCGAGGTAGGGATATCCTACTCCATCATATGAGCTTTGTCTTTAAATTTTGATATTTTGATATATTGGGGTTGTTGGGCAATTTTGGAAAAGTTAGGGTTTGTTATGTAATTTAAGAAAGAGGGGTTTTCAAATTATTGAAGCCTATGTGTTTGTGAGTTGTTGAAAATGGAATTAATGTTGTTACATTGGTGAAACCAAACCTTAGGGTTGATTTGTGAAATAGGGAAAATGCCCTAATTATTATGATAAATTAATTTGTATAATTAATTTTGGGAAATAAGAAATTGAGTTGGGAATAATGAAATTGGGAAATTTTGGGATTAAATGGTGTGATTGGATTAATTTATCACTCACCTATGAGAATGTTGATATTATATCTATTTAATGCATTTATGTTCTGTTTAGAAATATCTGCTTTGGACTATCGGTGGAGGATAATCATGATTATTGTAGATACTGCATGTTGATTAGGGAAAACTGAAACTAATCACATTGAGTATGTCATCGAATATGACCGTTGGTATAATACATCAAACTTATGTATTGATTAACCTTGTATATGATACGTGTTTATATACATTGTGTTGTGTGGGAGGAGATAGGGGATGTACTCCACGGTTTAGGGAAAGATAAGGGATGGACTCCTAAACCGAACATTGTTTGGGAGGAGATAGGGGATGTACTCCAATGATACAGCAAATATGTGTATCTATTGAAGTATTGATATAGCAAATCTGTATATCATATATGAAGTATGGAAGTGTTTGTTTGAGATTGATACAACAATTATGTGTATCTATTGTGAAGTAAGAAGTGTTTAATACGAGTTGTTATTAAATTATCCGGCCAGGTTCTGAGCCACATTTATGAAATGAATTGATAAGTGAAGGAAAATGGAATGTAACATGGACACAAGTGTCATGGAACTGTATTACGATATAATTGGTTTATGAGTGTTAACCATCTATCAAATGCTACTGTTTTAGTCATTATTTATATTTGGTTTAGTATATCTCTACTGGGCTGTGGCTCACCCTATATGGGACATCATTTTTAGGTCCAGGTGATATACCACCTCCAAGGACATAGCTTGGAAGGTCTTAGGAGTTGAAGACTCTTTTTGTTATTTTGTTATCTTTTGTGGTATTACATGTAAATTCAGGCCAAGGGCTTAATATGATGTGAGTTAGCACTCTCTTTTGTGTAACCAAGTGTTGACTTGGAAAGTTGTAAACCGTTGGGCATTTACTTTTGTTGTCAACACGTAATACATTTGTAAGGACTACTCTGATGAATCGAAAAGTGTTTATTTCTTTTATATCAATGCTTTTCAAGAATGTGGGGTTTTATGTATTTTTTTAAGGGCGTCACAACTTGGTATCAGAGCGTACCGGGTTCGAATACTTTGGGCACGCGGGAAGTGGTTAGTACCACAATGGGTTCATCTCGCTTGTTAGAGACTTAGATGTAGTGTTGTATGCTTATGTGATAACATGTTTATGTGATTACTTGGGTACGGGATTTAGTTTCTGGGATGTTAATTGGATCCTTGGGTTTCTGGGAGTCCTATTGGAAAAGCACTTGATCAATGCTGTTTCTAACTGGAACTCTAGTAATGCCTCGGGACTGTCATTATCTGAAAATGAAATTCGTAAGTGCTTATGTGATTATGTGCTTACGTGGAGTGAATTACTGTTGTCCATCACATTAGGATGTGAGTGTTGTAGCTTCGGCACATTTGTGAATGTGCTAATGTTCTTCGTTACCTTTATTAGGATGTCAGGACGAGGACGTGGTGATAGGCGAGGTAGGAGGTGCCTTTACCGAATGAGATTCCGGCACAGCAGGAGGGTGTTAGCCAGGCCAATGTGGCTGAGCTAGTGGGTCAGCAGGCTATGGCTGCCTTAGCCCGCGAGATAGCAGAAGCATTCAGGGAACCCATAGGTATCCTCAGAGCTGAGAATCCAGTTCAGGCTCCAGTTCAGGCCCAAGTTGTTGATGCAGGGCCTTCCTTTCTGAAAAGGAAGTTTTTCCGGTCTAATCCGGACGAGTTTGTAGGGGATCCGAAAGGGCCACTTAAAGCTGATGAGTGGTTGGAGCAGATGACTAAGACGTTTGAGATACTTGGCATCGAAGACGGGGTTTTGAAGGTGACCTTGGCGTCTTTCCAGCTAAAGGGAGATGTGGGTCAGTGGTGGAAGTTCAAGAGGGGTAGTATTGTTGGCACTTGGGAGGCTTTTGTAGATGCTTTCCAGGAGAAGTTTCTGTCTCCCGCTGTTAGGGAAAAGTTGAGAGATCAGTTCTCCCAGCTAAAGCAGCTGAGTTCATCAGTGGCCGAGTTTAAGGCCGCATTTACTAGTCTGTCCAGGTTTGCACCTGAGCTTGTGACGTCAAAAGAACGTCGCTGCCTCGAGTTTGAGAGGAAATTGAGGCACGGGCTCAAGATGAGAGTTGACGGGTCTATGACTCGGGAATATAGGCGCCTTGTGGACGCAGCTGCACATATGGAGATTATGATGCATGAAGAGGATGAGAGATTGAGGGGCTCCAAGAGGAGTCAGGATGGCCAAGGTGATGGCAAGAGACAGAGGGGTTCTAACCCTCAGTAGTATCAGGTGGTTTTGTCAGATCTACCTTTCCAGTGCCGAGTGCAGGTTCTGGGAGAGGCAGTTAGGGAGACGTGACTTGTTACAAATGTGGCCAGCTGGGTCACAAGTCTCCAGCTTGCCTGTAGAGGGGAGGAGGTCAGAGAGCTGTTTCATTTTCGGTTCGACCTCAGAGCCAGGGTCAGGGCAGAGGTCAGTCATTGTCTTGTTATCAGTGTGGTCAGCCGGGGCACCTGAAGAGGCTTTGCCCGCAGTTGAGTGCCACATCGGGTGCGTTTGGGTCAAGGTAGACGCAAAGTTTTCAGCCAGCACAGTCAGTTCAAGCCTCGAGGGCCAATCCGGGGGCTTCGTCGTCCCAGTCTGTGCAACAGTCTTTTGCTCCTAGGGATGAGCAGGTGGATCAGAGACCTTTTGGGCGCGTGTATGCTGTTACCGCGCAGGATCTTGTACCTGCTCCATTTGTTGTGAGAGGTACCTTCTTGTTTTGAAACTCGATTGCCAATGTGTTGATTGATACGAGTGCATCCCATTCTTTTATATCTGCTGCATTTGCATCTGTTTTGGGGCTGGAGTTGGCATAGTTAACATCTCCTATATGTGTTGTATCACCTGTTGAGGGTGAATTGATTTTGAAATAGGGGTGTCGGGGCTGTAATATAGAGGTCGCCGACCGCCGGCTCCCATTTCCTTTTGTGGTTATGCCTATGTCGGGTTTTGATGTTATTTTGGGTATGGACTGGTTATCGTCATACCGGGCTGTTATCGATTGTTACCGCCAGAGCGTCACAGTATGTACCGTGAGCGGAGATTGTTTTCATTTCTTGGGGGATCGGGTTGGTAGTGTTTTGCCACCGGTGTATGATCCGCGAGGGCGGAATGAACTTAGTGGTCTTCTCGCTAGCTTCATGAGTGGTGAGTGTGATGAGACCCAGATTGTATTGCCGAGAGTGGTTTGTGAGTATTCGGATGTTTTTCCCGAGGATCTTGTTAGTTTACCACCTCATCGAGAGATTGAGTTCTCTATTGATCTAGTGCCTGACACGGCGCCGATTTCTATGGCACCATATCGTTTTTCCCCAGCCGAGTTGGTTGAGTTGAAGATTCAACTCCAAGAGTTGTTAGATAAGGGCTTTATTCGCCCTAGTGTTTCACCGTAGGGAGCACCGACCCTCTTTGCTAAAAAGAAAGATGGAGCCTTGAGACTTTGTATTGATTACCGAAAGTTGAATCGGGCTACGGTCAAAAATAAGTACCCTATGCCTCGTATTGATGATTTGTTTGACCAGTTGAAGGGTTCCCGTTGTTTCTCTAAGATAGATTTGAGATCAGGTTACCATCAGTTGAGGGTCAGGGAGGAAGATATTCCGAAGACGGCATTCCGTACGCGGTATGGCCATTATGAGTTTCTGGTGATGCCTTTTGGGCTCACCAATGCACCGGCAGTCTTTATGGACTTGATGAACCGGATATTCCGGAAATTCTTAGATCGTTTTATAGTCGTCTTCGTAGACGACATTCTAATTTATTCACCTTCCGAGGAGGAGCACGAGGAACACTTGAGAGTGGTGCTGGCGTTGCTTAGAGCCCATAAGATGTATGCTAAATTTGGGAAGTGTGAGTTCTGGCTAGGAGAGGCCAAGTTCTTAGGCCGTGTGGTTTCCAGAGAAAGGGTGTCTGTTGATACATCCAAGATTGAGGCAGTGCAGGATTGGGCATAGTCTAAGAGTGTTTTTGAGATCCGTAGTTTTCTGGGATTAGCTGGGTATTACCGCCGGTTTGTGAAGGATTTCTCCAGTCTAGCTTCGCCATTGACTAGATTGACACGGAAAGGGGTCAAATTTGTATGGAGTGAGACTTGTGAAAAGTCGTTCCAAGAATTGAAAGTTAGATTGACCACCGCTCTGGTCTTGGTTATTCAGGAGAGGGGTTCGGGTTATGCGGTTTATTGTGATGCTTCACGAGAGGGTTTGGGTTGTGTGTTGATGCAAGAGAGGAAAGTCGTAGCCTACGACTCGTGGCAATTGAACATACATGAGAGGAATTACCCTACACATGACCTAGAGTTAGCAGCTGTGATTTTTGCCTTGAAGATTTGGAGGCACTACCTTTATGGTGAGAGGTTCGAGGTATTCTCAGATCATAAGAGTTTGAAATATCTATTTACACAGAAAGACTTGAACTTGAGGCAGAGGAGGTGGATGAAGTTTTTTGAGGATTACGACTTCGAGTTGCATTATCATCCGGGAAAGGCCAATGTTGTGGCCGATACCCTTAGCAGGAAATCCATTAGTGATGTAGCTTGTATAGCCATCTGAGAGTGGGAGATATTGGAGGCACTTGGCGAGTTTGATTTGCTTCTGGGCGAATCCATTGAGGCTGCTGCCTTGTTTTCTGTGGTTGCACAGCCTACACTTGTGAGTCGAGTGTTAGAGGCACAGAGAGGTGACCTTGAGGTAGAATCCCTCCGAGAGAAAATCTCCAGTGGGAAGGTTGAGAAGGGTTTATCTGGGTATCCTGACCAGAGTGTGAGATACCAAGACCGTTTGTTTGTACCGGAGTCTTGCCGAGAGGAGGTACTCTGAGAGTTTCACCATTCACGCATTGCGGTGTATCCGAGAGGCACTAAGATGTATCGTGATTTGGGTTGTCAGTTTTGGTGGAGGGGTATGAAAAAGGATATGGCAATTTTTGTATCGAAGTGCCTTACTTGTTAACAAATGAAGACCGAGCATCAGAGGCCAGCGGGTTTGTTACAACCCTTGCCTATTGCCGAGTGGAAGTGGGAGCATGTCACTATGGACTTTGTTGTAGGTCTTCCGAGGACTCAGCGGGGTAGTGATGCTATTTGGGTGGTAGTAGACCGGTTGACTAAGTCGGCGCACTTTATCCCTATGCGCGTGAGAGATTCGGTAGATCATCTTGCCGACTTGTATATTCGGGGCATAGTGAGGTTGTACGGGGTCCCAGTGTCGATCGTCTCAGATAGAGATCCACGCTTTACTGCCAAGTTGTGGTAGAGTTTGCAGAGTGCCTTAGGTACTAGGTTGACCTTTAGCATGGCTTATCATCCTCAAACTGACGGGCAGTCTGCGCGTATTATTCAGATCCTTGAGGATATGCTTCAAGGTTATGTTCTTGACTTTAGTGGGTCGTGGGAGAGGCACTTACAACAACAGTTTTCAGTCAAGTATCGGTATGGCACCGTTTGAGGCCTTGTATGGCTGACCTTGTAGGTCTCCAGTTTGTTGGGCCGAGGTGGGTGATGCACCTTTGTTGGGCCCGGAATTGGTAAGGGAAACGACGGACAAAGTTGACCTTATCCGTAAGAGGCTTGTTACAGCCCAGAGTTGTCAAAAATGTTATGCCGACCGTAGGAGGAGGCCTTTGGCATTTGAGGTGGGTGATCACGTGTTTCTGAAAATATCACCTAAGCGGGGTTTGATGAGATTCGGTAAGAGAGGGAAGTTATCCCCTCGATTTATTGGTCCTTTCGAGATCCTTGAGAGAATTGGCGAGGTTGCCTATCATTTAGCTTTACCGCCGCAATTGTCTAGAGTTTATGACGTGTTTCATGTTAGTATGCTTCGGAAGTACGAGCCGGATCCATCGCATGTATTGGATTGGACCGACTTAGAGGTTGACGAGGATGCCTCGTATGAGGAGAGACCAGTTCGGGTCTTGGATAGACGGGATCAAGTCTTGCGAGGCAAGACCATTCCCTTGGTAAAAGTTTTGTGGAAACATCACGGGGTGGAGGAAGCCACTTGGGAACGTGAGTTGGAGGTCAGAGAGAAATATCTGGATCTATTTGTGGATGTTTGAGTATATGTTATATATTCTATTGTGTTGTTAAACTTTAAGAGCATTTAATATGTCTTAAGTTGTAAAACATTGTATATGTTTCGGTTTATGGAAACATTGTAGAACTTGCCTTGAAATGGAAGTTTATTATAACATCGTATATGTTGAATGTGTTGTAGAAATGGAGATGTATCATGAACATTGAATGTGATATAGAATTGTGAATAATGTATATCGGAAAATTGTTGGATTTGGAAGGAATGCATGTTGATAATGCATGTTGTAGTATATATTGTGAAATGCCTCTTGGTAGGAGATGGAATGACCAATAATGGGTCAAGTTATTGAATATTGAAATGTAATATTGTTGGGAATTGAGGAAAACTTGTGCCTAATTTCAGGGACGAAATTCTTTAAGGGGGGGAGGTTATAGCGATCCCGGGTTTTACCCCTTTATGTACAGTGTTCCGGACTTATGTTCCGTAGTATTGGCTGTTGTTATATCTTGTTGTTATCCTTTAATTCCTTAATTATGAGTTATAGGATGTTTTGGGCAGGTTTGTTATAGGTTGGGTGTGATTGGGAGCAAATGGTTGCTGCCCAGATTTTGGTGTCTTCACTCGAGCGAGGACTTTGTCACTCAAGCGAGCTCTTTGTTTTAGATCCTTCGCTCGAGCTAGGGTTTGTTCGCTCAAGCGAGAGTTGATTTTTGTATCTGGTGGCTCGATCGAGAAGTCCTTCGCTCGAGCTTGCGTCTGCGTCTGATTCTGGACCTGAGAGCTGTGTTTCTTGGCTCGAGCGAGCTTTCCTTCGCTCGAGCGAGCGAGGTGTATGTTTTGAGTTTCTTCGCTCGAGCGAGCATTCTGTCGCTCGAGCGTGCTTCTGGGTTGCAGACCTGAAGCTTCGCATTCTTGTCTCGAGCGAGGCTTTCTACGCTCGAGCGAGAATTCTTTGTGTCTAGTCGCTCGAGCGACCAATCCTTCGCTCGAGCGAGCCTGTGTTATATCAGTAGACAGCAGCGGGATTACACTTCACTTTTTCATCTTCTCTTTTGTGTAAACCCTAGATCCGGCTGCTCCTCTCTCTGCACTTACTCTCTGTCTAGGGTTTCATCTACCTCTAGTGTGTATCTACCCTAAGTCCTTTGTAAGAAAGATAGAGGGTCGTAAGGGCTTGCTTTTAATCTGAAAAATCTCAGATTTGGAGCACTTTGGTTTTTGGTCATCTTCTCCTTTGAGCTTCTAATTTCGAGATAGGGATATCCTACTCCATCTTATGAGCTTTGTCTTTAAATTTTGACATTTTGATATGTTGGGGTTGTTAGGTAATTTTGAAAAAGTTAGGATATGTTATGTAATTTAAGAAAGAGGGGTTTTCAAATTATTGAAGCCTATGTGTTTGTGAGTTGTTGAAAATGGAATTAATGTTATTACATTGGTGAAACCAAACCTCAGGGTTGATTTGTGGGAAAATATCCTAATTATTATGATAAATTAATTAATATAATTAATTTTGAGAAATGAGAAATTGAGTTGGGAATAATGAAATTGGGAAATTTTGGGATTAAATGGTGTGGTTGGATTAATTTATCACTTACCTATGAGAATGTTGATATTATATCTATTTAATGCATTTATGTTCTGTTTAGAAATATCTGCTTTGGGCTATCGGTGGAGGATAGTCTTGATTGTTGTAGATATTGCATGTTGATTAGGGAAAACCGAAACTAATCACATTGAGTATGTCATCGAATATGACCGTTGGTATAATACATCAAACTTATGTATTGATTAACCTTGTATGTGATACGCGTTTATATACATTGTGTTGTGTGGGAGGAGATAGGGGATGTACTCCACGGTTTAGGGAAAGATAAGGGATGGACTCCTAAACCGAACATTGTTTGGGAGGAGATAGGGGATGTACTCCAATGATACAGCAAATATGTGTATCTATTGAAGTATTGATATAGCAAATCTGTATATCATATATGAAGTATGGAAGTGTTTGTTTGAGATTGATACAACAATTATGTGTATCTATTGTGAAGTAAGAAGTGTTTAATACGAGTTGTTATTAAATTATCTGGCCAGGTTCTGAGCCACATTTATGAAATGAATTGATAAGTGAAGGAAAATGGAATGTAACATGGACACAAGTGTCATGGAACTGTATTACGATATAATTGGTTTATGAGTGTTAACCATCTATCAAATGCTACTGTTTTAGTCATTGTTTATATTTGGTTTAGTATATCTCTACTGGGCTGTGGCTCACCCTATATGGGACATCATTTTTAGGTCCAGGTGATATGCCACCTCCAAGGACATAGCTTGGAAGGTCTTAGGAGTTGAAGACTCTTTTTGTTATTTTGTTATCTTTTGTGGTATTATATGTAAATTCAGGCCAAGGGCTTAATATGATGTGAGTTAGCACTCTATTTTGTGTAACCAAGTGTTGACTTGGAAAGTTGTAAGCCGTTGGGCATTTACTTTTGTTGTCAACATGTAATACATTTATAAAGACAACTCTGATGAATCGAAAAGTGTTTATTTCTTTTATATCAATGCTTGTCAAGAATGTGAGGTTTTATGTATTTTTTTGAGAGCGTCACATTGAACGCTACATGTGTATATAAATTCTTTCTAGAAATATGATGTCTGATATAAAATCACAATGGAGTTAACTTTAATTGATATGGGTTACAAAAGAATAATATTAATTTTAATTTAAAATAAAATTTAAATTTAAATTGTTTATTTTAATAATTTTAACTTTATCATTATATAAAAATGTTATTCGAATACTTATATATAATAAATTTAGTTAAATTATTTTTTATTTTTGATAGCTTTAGTTATATTATGCTATAAAAGTGTAATGATCATATAATGATTTATATGATATATATTAAATTATAAGATAGTAAAATAAATATTGATTTTGATATTAAAAATAATAGTTAAATTAGAAAGAGAATTAGTAATATAAAATTGAAAGTGATTCTAATTATTTAATTTTATTTTTATTTTTATATTTATTTAGAAAATAAAATATGTAGAAATAGAACTACACAAAATTTATTTTAAAAATTCAATATAAATATGTTGTGATTGGATTAAGAAAAAAATACATAATTTAATTATGTCAAGTATTATTTTTTTAATATTCTTTTTGAATTATTCATACATGTTGTATATAGGTATATAAAATTTAAACTAAATATAAATATTTTTTAATAAATAATTTCATCTTAAATAAAAAAATTAAATACAAATTAATATTAAGATATTAATAAATAGACAAAAAATAAAAAAATATTAAAAAATTAATTTAATCCATGCGATGCATATAATTAAGCACATCTTATTTATTTATTTATTTCCATATTGAGATAATTTTTTTTAAATATCATAATAATTAAATTAAAATATCAACTATACAAAAGAAATCTAACAACAATAAAATTAAATAGACAATAAAAAATATGTCAAAAATAAGTATTTCTCAAATAGAGTCCATATAAAATTGGTTATTATAATTGAAATTCAGTTTCTATAGAACTTTATATGTAAATAGAAAAAGTATGTTGATGTGTTTTTTTAGAAGAAAAAAAAGTAAACCTTTAGAATGTGTCACATAAAAAAGGGAAAAACACTACCTATATATATGTATACCAATAGTTAACCTGTGCGATGCACGGGTTAATTTTTCCCTTTTAAATAATATTTTATAAATTTAAATTAAATTATTTATATATGTGTACATATAAATTAGTTTTAAAAATATGTTGCAATGTATGCATTACAAAAGAATAATATTAATTTTATCATGATATAAAATATAGCATAAATAAATATATAATTATTTTAATTGAATTATTTATGTATATATATCTATGTATACATATATATATTTAAAAATATATTACAAAATGTGCAATGCAATTTTCGTTCTTTAATATTTAATATTTATATATTACGAAATGTATACATATATATATGTATATTTAATATTTATTCATTTTAAAATTAAAAATAGTGATTAAATTGGAGAAAAAAATTCATTTAAAATTAAAGAATGATTCTAATTATATTTTGATAAACTTAACATTATTGTTCTATAAAAGTGTTATTTAAAAAAATATATACAATAATTTTATTTCAATTATTTATGTGTATTTTAATAATCTTAGCACTATCATGCTATAAAAGTGTAACTGAAATAAATATATAATGAAATTATATGATATTAAATTATAACATAGTAAATAAACACTTAATTTGAAATTAATAATAATAGTTAAACTGGAAAGAAAAATAATAACATACAATTAAAAGTGATTCTAATTATTTATTTTTTTATTTAGTTGGAAATATAAAATAAAATAAAAAAAGAGTAGGAATGGAAGTTATAAAAAAAAAATATTTTAAAGAATTAAATATAGGTATGTTGTGGTTAGACTAAGAAAAAAAAATAGATTAATTATGTTGAGTATTATGTTTCTTTAATATCTATTTTAAAACTATTTGTACATATTATATATAATTATATATATATATATATAAATTTTTCCTAATAAAAAACTTCCTGTTAAATAGAAAACTCAATATAAATTAATAATAAAATATAAATAAGATAGACAAAAAAATAAGAAATATATTTAATTTTAATATAAAAATTGAATACTTGAATTAAAGTGAAAAAAAAGAAGAAAATTAATTTGTAAAGTATTTTTTAGTACATATAATTATTTTAAATTTTATTTATGGATAGTTTAGATTAAGTATAAGTCTTTTAAATATTATGTTTTAGAAATAATTAAGTATAAGGGTATGTTACGTGGCACCTTATAAAAAAAAAAAAGGATATGCCACACCACATAGGAGTAGGGATGGCAACGGGCTGGGGCGAGGCCAGGGATCACACTCCCCGTCCTCGATCCCCGATGGTGAAAATTTTCCCGTTCCTGGCCTTGATCCCTAACGGGTAATCTATTACCGTCCCCACCCCCATCCCTTAACGGGGATCGGGTTTCCTTGACCCTGAAAATTTCCCGAGCCAAAAAAAAAAAAAAACAACATGAACAGAGGAGAGAGTGAGATCTCCACGAATTTAGATCTACCACAATAATAACAACAACAATAATAATCAAAATAATTTCACATTTATGACCAACAATAAATCAATCGTGCTTGATAGAACCTACACATAACAAGAAAAGAAAAAAAAGAGATATAGTAGTAGAAGAATCCTATCACCAAGCCAAACTCTCCAGTTAGAGTGATTGGTTGGTTGTGAATCTATTTGTAGAGAGCCTTATAGATAAGCCTTTGATCCCATTCACAAAAGATATATAAAAAAAGAAATAAAAGAAATTAATCGCAGTACAATTGACTGAATCAATAAATCTCTACTTAGCCACTTTCTACAATTTCGTGAATAACATCACTGATAGATTCATCCTCAAATCTAACAGCCAGCTTCATTGCAACTTCCTTTTGCCCATCAATTTCAAAGGATTATTGAACAAGCACTTTCGTGCCCATGAAGACACCAGATCGGAGAAGACAAAGACAAGAGAGAAAAAAGAGAGCCAAATCTGAAATGGAAGAGAGAGGACGTCATCGCATTGATCTCGTCCCTTCCATCGCTACCGTCCAAATTGCTTGGTGAAGGAATGTGTACCGGCAGCCAACGGTGATGATAGAGATAACGGCAAGTGATGTTGAAGAGGAAGGAAGAGATCTAATTGAGAAAGGTTTGGGACCGTCAATGGATGAAAGAGAAAGAGAGAGAAAGAGAGAAGAGAAGTGAATAGAAAAAAACAACATATATATATATATATATATAAATATACGGGGATTATTCAGGGTGGGGGCAAGCGAGGGAACCTATCCCTGTTCCTAGCCCAAAAGTCATCGGGGATCTATTTTTCAACACCAGTCCCCGACCCTATGAGGAATAATTTTCAGGGAAAACCCAACTTTTCGAGATGGGGTGGTCCGGGTCCCCATCGGACTAGGTTCAAATTGCCATCCCTACATAGGAGAGAGAAAATTTTTGAAGGTAAACACTACTTTTATATATATAATTAAATATAAATTAATATTAAGACATCAATAAGATAGATAAAAAATATATAAAAAATTAATTTAATACGTGCGATACACACATTCGGTCTTGTTTATTTATTTGTATATTGCGATAATTTTTTTCAAATGTCATAATAATTAAATTATATATATATATATATATATAGAAAATAAGTATTTCTCAAATAGAGTCCATATAAAATTGATTAGTATAATTGAAATTGAGTTTATGTAAAAATTTATATGTAAATGGAAAAGACATGCTGATGTGATTTTTTTTTTTAAAGTAAGGCTATAGAATGTGACACCTAAGCATAAGAAAATACCACTTTTAATAATATATATATATATATATATATATATTCTAAGAAATTTATGTGTAATTCATATTCATTTTATATATAAATTCTACAATATATAAGTTAAATTTAGAACACACAATCAAATTTTTTTTTCTTAAATTATAAAAGAATAATAATTAAGTTTTGACTCTTATAACAATATAAATCTTGAGTTTATAATTTTGTTAATTTAAATTCAACTCTTTTGATTTATTTTCAATCTAAATCATCCATTTTTATGGACCAAAAATGATATTTCAATCATTAAATTAATTGAACCAAAAAAAAATTTTAATATTTTTTTAAATACTCACATTCAATTTAGTGACTAAAATGTTATTATTTTTATAATAAATTTTACATTACAAAAATATCTTGATGATTTAAATTGAATTTAAATAAAAAAATAAGAAATTTAAATTGATAACATTCTAATATTTATTTTGTTATAAAGATTAAATTCTTATTTTTTGGGGGGTAAGTTACAAACACACTCCCTGGGGTTTACTTAAATTACAAGTTACCTCTTGTGATTTTAGAAATTACATTATACCCCTTAAGATTTTAATTTCATAACAAATAAGTCTTTTTATTAATAAAAAAATTTTCAAGTTATAATTAATAATTTTTAATAATGCTAAAATTTTATTTTAATTAATAATTCAGATAATTTTATTATTGTATAGATGAACTGCTAGAAATTTCACTTTTTTAATTAATTTTGTTAAATAAAATTTTTTGATAAGGAAGTATTTGTCATTTTTCTAAATTACAAAAAGTTATTCATATTTTAAGTAAATCTCACAAATATATTTATAATTAATTTTTTTTTTTAATTTTTAAAATTTTTACCACACAATAATTGCAAATTTGCTAGATCCAATCACAATCTTATAATAAGGACCTGTCACGTGGATTGGTCGGGTAAGGATTGTTCTGAAAAAACAATTGTCAGTTTGCGCATGTGTATATAGGGGTGTTTTAGTGAGGTGGTTAAAAGTTAATTTTTTGATTTTTTTTTATTTTTTTATTTTTTGTGACTTTTTTTACTTAAAAAAGTGAATTTTTTGTGATTTTTTTTGATTAAAAAAAACTAAAAAATCAAAAAAACTAACTTTTTATCATGTATCCAAAACACCACATAGCCAATCAGCTTGCCAGTCATTCTTTTGTTTTATTTGTTTTTGGTGCATGTGTGCAGTATGGTAATGCTATTTTTGGGTGTTTGGCATGAGAAATTTTCTTTGAGGTTAAAATTTTAAAAAAAGATAAATATATTAAAATAGTTAATAAAAAAAATGTTACATTAAATTTATAATCATTTTATTTTTTCTCTTATAAATATTACATCTAATTATAAAAAAAAATCTAATCAGTTTTCTAAATACACAAATTTTAACTTACTAAAATAGTCAAAAATTTAAATAACCTATTAAAATAGTAACTTCCTAAACACCAACTTTGTGTTTTTATGGTGGTTTATTTTGGCTATGTTTGGGAAGTAATTTTAGATTAAAATAGTCATATAGGATAAAATAGACAATTTTAGTTAAATAGGACAAAATGTCACATCTAATTTATAATTATTTCATTTTCTCTCTCACAAAAATTAAAAAAGTCAGAGAACCTATCCCAAACAGACTAAAATAATTAAAAAATCAAAAAATTAACCCACAGCTCAAATGAAGGCGTTGGCAATATGGTTAATCGTTAGTTTTTTAATTTGTTTAACTTTTTTAAGTTATATATATATATATATATATATGTATATATATTTGTAGTTTTTTTTTTATAGAAAATGTCAGAAAAGGTCAAAAATTTAATTTTTAATTTACTCATAATAAGCCAGTATATGTTACATGAAACTCTCCCCGTTTAGTTTCAGTTTTCAAAAATATTTTTTTTGATTTTTTAATTTATATTTTTATAATTTTTAAATTCACTTAATCTTAATATACTTAAAAAATAAAAAAAAATTCATTGAATATAACAAAATACAAAAATGTATTGAATTTTTGTATTTTTTTTATATTTTTTGTATTTGGTGAGTTTTTTTTTTTAAAAATCACAATTATTATACGTTGTAAGCGAATTTAGATTAGGTGTATCTACAAAATAAATAAAAAAAAAAATTGTTTAAAATATTAAAAAAATTCTCTAAAAATTACAAAATTAAAAAAATCAATTTTCTGAAATCAAACATGATTGTTTTATGGAAAATTACAAGTCAAAATAGGCGGGAAAATTAATTGTACCATAGATAGAATCTTTTATGTTGTAATTTTGACATACAGAAAGAACTTTTGCTATGCACAACAAAGATTTGTATCATGCACATACAAAGTTTGCACCACCATAAAAATGTAAATATTATTTCAATGTTTCATTGATTTGCAATTTCTCCTTTGTTTTACTCTGACAGTAGTAAGATTAGACTAATAATTTGGTAAGTCTCATGTAAATTATGTTTGTTTTAGAATAACATGTTGGAATTTTTACAATGAAATTTACAAATCAATTAGAAATTACATTCACTAAATTAGATAAATAAAATAGTAAGCAAAGAATTTAAGGACATAAAATATTGCAGTAAATATAGAAGTAGCACTACAAAAAATTAAGGTTTAAGAGACCAAAATTTAGAGACAAAATTATTTTTTAGGGATCAAATATTTTTGTTACGAAAAGTATCGTTATTATATTTTTAGCAATGAAAAATTTGGACATTAGTGATGAATTATTATCTTTTTGAGACTAAATTTTTTATATCAAAAAATAAACCATTTTGAGACCAAATTATTTTATCTCTAAAACTGTATTTATTAGTGACATTTCTAAAATTTTGTCGCTAAAAGCATTATTTTTGACTTTTTAGGACGACTTTTAGGGATTATCCTCACGACGATAAAAATTGACCTTTAAATTTCTTTTGCAATAAAATTTTTACTTTTAGAGACTAAAAAATTTAGTCTCTAAAACTCTTATATGTTGTAGTGTAGAGAATTAACTTGTGAGATTTTGGGGATCACATTATCACGATCATAAAACTGTTTTTCTTCTCCCCGTAAAAGCATTAACAGAATCTAACAATTTCAAGATAAAATTTAAATTACTCACAACAACTCTAGTCTAATATTCACAACTATTTAAAAACTTAAATCAAGTCACGGACTAAAGTTTCTCAAAATAATATGGTATGGAAAGTTGGAAATTATTACTCTTCTACACACTCATACATATCAACCCAACGCATCACATTACTATACAACAAATACTCTCCCTATCTTTTTCTACACCAAAACACACTTGGGAAGATAAGTTTATATAGAAGAATAGAATCAGTTAATAGGAATTTCGGAAAATATCAAATAAATTCTACTTTTAAATGAAATTTTCATTGAGTCCTACTAACACTATGTTAGAAGAATTGATTAGTGTATTAATAGGGCTTCGTGAAAATTTCATTAAAAAAGTAAGATTTATTTGATATTTTTTCAAAAATTTAATAACGTATTAATATTCATAGAACTGTTCAAACATCCATTTAAACCAGACCAAACTGTATGGTTTGGTTTGATTCTATTAAGAACCAGTTCGATTTCGATTTAAAAAATATTAAGAATCGTAAAAACGGTAGAGTTAATGGATTTTATGAAAAAATCACGATTCAAACTAAACCTAATTTTAAAAGATATATAGATATATATATATATATATAAGTGTTATTTAATAAGATATATATATATATATATATAATATTTAATATTATCATATCAAGTTTTATTTTTATTAATTGGTTTTTTGTAATTTTAATGATATTAAGATGATATAGATATACAATGTTAAGTAATGCCTTAACATTATTAGTTTTTATCATGAGTTAAGGTTGCGCTTGTTTAGACGAACTGGATAAAGGGGGATTGTAACCTATCGGACTATTAGTCCTGGGATACATTGTCCCCGGACTATTTTGCTGGACTGGATTTGTATCTTATGTTTGTTTAGTCATGGGATTAGATGTCTGGATTGGATTGGATTATTTTTAGTTATCTAATGTTTGTTTAGGATATTATGGAGAAGGATAAATGCTCAAATGACTATTTTATCCTTTTCAATTATTTACTAAGTAATAGCAATATTAAACATAACTTTAATATTTTAATTATTTTTAGCTAGATTAAATAAAAATTTATTTTATTTTATTTTATTTTTTGCACAATTAAATAAATTTATTTTTTTAAAAAAAATAAATAAAATATATGTTATTTTTTAATTAAAATTTTAAATAAATTTATTTTAAATAATAATACTAATTAAATAATTAAATAAAATAAAACATCTATTAAAATTTAAATAATGAAATTAAATAAAATATAACCAAAATTTTAAAATAAAACATCAATAAAATATCTATAAAAAATATTTTAAAAAATTAAATAAATAAAACAAAAATAAAAATTAAATTAAATTAAATAAAATAATTTTATTTTATTTTTTAATTGAAACATTTAAATTTTATTGAATTTTACTAAATATAATACATAATTAAATACTACAGGGCAAAAATATAATTTTATTGTCTAATCCCATAGGATGAGTTATCCCGTGGTTTCTATCCCACCCCCCATGAGATATGATAGTCCTACAAATATGAGACTAATAGTCCGGGGGGACTATTAGTCCGGAACAAAACTTTTGAAACAAATAATGGACTATTAGTCCGGTGGGACTAATAGTCCAATCTCACACACTAATCCTTCAAAACAAACACACCCTAAGGGTGTGTTTGTTTTGACGGACTGGATAAGAGGAGATTGTAATCCATCGGACTGTTAATTCCGGGATACATTGTCCCTAGACAATTTGGTTGGATTGGATTTGTATCCTATGTTTGTTTAGTCATGGGATTAGATATTTGAATTGGATTATTTTTAGTGAATCCAATGTTTGGTTAGACGGACTGGATAAGGATAAATGTTCAAAAGACTATTTTACCCTTGTAATTTATAATTTTTATTTAATATATAATTTTAAATTTGTAATCTATAATTTATAATTTATAATTTAACAACACTAAAAAAATTTAATTTATAAGGCCATAATTTTTAATTTATTATTTTCAATTAAATTAAATTTATAATTTATAATTTATATTTTTTATATAATATATAATTTTAAGTTAACGACAATAAAAAATAATTTTATTTAATATATAAATTAATATATAAAAATAATTTTATTTAATTAATATAATTTTATAAATTAATATAAAAAATAATTTTATTTAATAAAAAATAATTTTATTTAATATATAATTTATATTTTTTAATATATAATGTAATCAGTTTGAGTAATTATTTTGCTAATATTAACAATTTATTCTTGTAAATAAAATTTTTTAGAACCGTGAACCAAACTGCAACCAAACCGTTATTTTGGTTTAGTTCTGATCCGGTTTTACAAGTGTAATGGTTTGGTCTGGTTCTCTAAATCACAAAACCGTTAGAATTAGTTTGGTTCTTAAATTTACTCAGAACTGAACCAATCCAGACCGTGTACACCCCTAAATATTCATACTACAATGATATGGATAATCTCACATCAAAATCTTCCCAATCTCACATTAAAATCTCTCAATGAATCTTCCTAATGGGACAATCTCACTTGAGAATTAAATGACACATTTCAAAAAAGTTTAATAAGGTGTTAATATATACTACCATGATATGAGTAATCTCACATCAAAATAAAATTTAACAATGGATAATCATATAATAATAACAGTAATTCTAAACATATAAGCTGATCAAAAAAAAAAAAAAATACAAAAAAAAAAAGAGAAAAAATTGTGAATAAGGAATAAGATTAGAACGGTCCAAAAACTAACGAAAAAATATTCTAAAAATATCTCATGAAATAACTTCCTAAGTGGATGGGACTTTATGTGACTAAAAAATTTCATAGGATTTTTAGGTACACATGTTTATGAAATATAAGTTTCAAGTAAATTTCCTAAAAATGGTACAATTGACTTATTGAACTGTTTAACTTTATACTTGTCTAAACTAATTTACAACCAATAGTTGATTAGTTTAATATTTAAGATTATAATGTATACGAATTTATAAGTATGTATCTTGTATGATTAATTAATTTGGGTTCTTTTTGGAAATAGGGTCACTACTATGCTAAAAAGTACAGCAGTGACTGTGGTGTCTGTATTTGAGGTATATTATGACCTTATTTTTATGATCCAAACCGTTCATTTTGTAGGGTTTGTTGAGTACTTTATGCCTACTAAAAAATCATATTAATCGGATATCAACAACTATATGATCGATAACCAAAAAAAAATAAATAATAAGTTTTTCTTTTAAGAAATAACATAAACAATATGTAATTTGATCATATAGTTATTGATATCCGATTAATATAATTTTTGGTAGACATAAAGTACTCAATAAATCATACAAAATAAACGATTTGGATTATAAAAATAAGGTCATAATACACTTTAAATAGAGGCACAACAGTGAATCCATTTCCATTGTTTTCTACTTCAATAATTCTGTTTTAATATAATCAATGTGACTCTTTTTGGAGATCTCAATAATAGTTGTATGATAATACAACATATATACATATAATATTGATAGTTGCTACCCCTAATCCATGTGGTCAGGATACGCAACTCTTGCACTAGCTTGTAACACGTGTGTTCTCAATTGTACATATATTATAATTTATGAATAAAGCTATAACTATCAATTGTATATTAATTAATGTATTGATAAATAATGTAACATAATTTTAGAAATTTTGAATCTTTATAATTTATATAATGGGTTGGATTCATAGTTTTGAAATGATAATATCATAACATATGTTGATACACTAATTAGTATATCAATTGGTGCGTGTAACACCACTAATAATTTATTGATTTTTTGATAATTTACCCAAATCAAATTTATATATATATATGATTTAGGAAAATAATATACAAGTTTAATTTTTAGACAAACTCTCTAAATCCAATAATGTGTAAGTGAGATAATTGATTGATAATTAGAGAAAATATGAGAATGAAAAATAATACATGAGAGTGATTGGTTGACTGATTATTAGATTTGAAAAGTGGGTCTAATTTTGAATTTGAATAACACTACTCATATTCATTGGGGATCCAGTTTATATTTTAATAAAAGATTTAGACTGTGATTAAAGTCGGAAGAAGCCTATTTTTAAGTGAAAAAAAAAATTATAAACACATGGGAAGCATGGTATTGAAGGGAGACGAAGAAAAATTGATATCCTCACAGTTGGATTTCAAATTGGCATTAAAATATTAAATTAAAGATATGATAATTAAAAAAATCTCGTGCATCTTCTTGCTATAATTATTGGACTAATTGAAGCTGAGCTTGTACATCAAATATAGAAGTAATTGCATAGAGAGAATCAAACATGGAGGGAATTAGGCTCATCTCTACTAGTGTAGTCCAATCTTCAAGTCTCTCCATAGTGAAAGAATTGAGTTAACTCCATGGGATCTCCAGTTTCTCCTACTTGGCTCTGTTCAAAAGGGTTTTCTGTTTCACAAACCAACGCCATCACATGAAAAACAACTTTTAGCCAACACCATAGTTGATCATCTCAAGATCTTATTCTCCCGCACACTCGGGTTCTTCCCTCTCCTCACTGGCCACCTTGGTGTCATTGAAAATGATGACAACACTTCCTCATTCTCCGTAGACTACAAAAATGTCGGAGCTCATTTCATTTATGCAGTTGTTAACAATGTCTGTCAACGATATGCTTGATCCTTAATGGTGTCCTTAATCGCGAAGGCGTTTCCAAACCCTTACTTGCAGTTCAAGTAAATGGACTCGTCGATGGCTTCTTCGTTGGTTGCACCATGAATCATGTAATCGGTGATGGTTCATCTTTTTGGCAGTTCTTTAATTCTTGGTCAGAAATATCACTAGGTTCTGACAATATATCACGACCTCCAGTTCTCAACCATTGGTTTCCTAGCAATACCAATTGCCCTGTTCGAATCCCTTTTAGCTCCAATGAAGACGATGAATTCGTTATACCAACGACATTAGAACAAAGGGTTTTCCATTTCACAAAAGAGAAAATTGCAAAACTTAAAGCCAAAGCCAATGCCAAGATGAGCACCACTACTATCTCCTCTCTCCAAGCACTGTTGGCTCAACTTTTGCGATCTGTCGTATGCTGCCAAAGCATCAATGACACTAACCAAGAGATGAGGTATAAGTTATTCATAGGTTCAAGGCCAAGATTGAAACCCTCACTACCGGAAGGGTATTTTGGGAATGCAATTCATGGTGAGGTTGTATATACAAAAGTGGGCGAGCTGCTCGAGGAGGGATTAGGTTGGGCTCCTTTGAAAACAAATGACGTAATTGCTTTGCAAACAAATGATGTAGTTAGGGACTTCTTTAATTGCTGGGTGAAAAATCCAAAACTACTGACAATGAGTAGTTTGGCGAATGCTACTTTGTACACGAGTAGTTCACCTCGGTTCAATGTATATGGTAACGACTTAGGTTGGGGAAAACCGTTGGCAGTGCGAAGTGGCTTAGCAAATAAGACGGATGGAAAGATAACGGTATTCCCATTAAAGTTTGCATGTTACTCGAAAAGTTTCTTGTTATCACTACAGGAAAAAAGAGTTTCGATAGCATTTTTTTAACGACGCTTTTTAAAATGTCACTTTTATTAATATTTAATGACGTTTTATAAAACGTCGCATATTTCTTTATTTAAAATGACACTGTTTTATAATAAGAGGCGTTTAAAAACGCCTCCAAATATGGTGTGCCTCACGTGTTTCCTCTCACTCTTTTCAAACTCTAATTTTGAATCTGAGAAATATGCCCAAATCTCGAGCGCTCTCTCTCTCTCTCTCTCTCTCTCTCTCTCTCTCTCTCTCTCTATCTAAACCCTTATCATTCTCAGAGCGATTTCGAGATTCAGAGGCTCCACCGCCATTACCATCTGCACCGGCGAGAGAGCTCTCTTTCTCTAACCCTTATCATTCGCAGAGATTCAGATCGGTCTCGGTGATTTCATCTCAAAACGATTTTGATTTCAATTTCGAAGCTCCACCGCCACCACCATCTGCACCATCATCTACTAAGCTGAGCTCAACCGTCTCTCTCTCCCTCTCTGAAACTCTTCATCTCTCTCTCTCTCTCTCTCTCTCTCTCTCTGTTTCAGTGAAACCCTTATCATTCGCAGAGATTCAGATCGGTCTCAGTGATTTCATCTTAGAGCAATTTTGATTTCGATTTTGAAGATCCACCGCCACCACCATCTGCACCATCGTCTACTAAGGTGAGCTCCACCGTCTCTCTCTTTCTCTCTGTTTCAGTGAAACCCTTATCATTCGCAGAGATTCATATTGGTCTCGATGATTTCATCTCAGAGCAATTTTGATTTCGATTTCAAAGCTCCACCGCCACCACCATCTGCACCATCGTTTACTAAGGTGAGCTCCACCGTCTCTCTCTCCCTCTTTGAAACTCTTCATTTTCGTCTCTCTTTCTCTCTCTCTCTCTGTGTTTCAGTGGTTGATGAGTTGTCTATGCTCTGTTTCAGTAATTGTCTTTCACTGATGAGTTGTATATGCTGTAATGTCAGTTCCAGTATTCACTTGATTCATTTGAGATTCATTTGATTTTGCTGTGATATCACTCCATTTCATTTCATTTTGCTTTGATTTTGTTGTGATTTTGTTGTGGTGGCAGAAATAGGTGGTTTGTTTATTTTGCTGTAATCTCATTGACTGTGGTTTGTTTGAGGGAATTCCGCTTAGTATTTGTGGCCAATTTGTTCAAGAAATGCATTTGTAGCATTTTTGCAAGTGAAATTAAATATAGTAAAGTATAAGCTTGATATATTTTAACTCCATCCATTTATGACAGCCTATCCATTCTTAGGGACCCCAACAGTGTTCAACTCAAGTGGATCAACCAAATTAAACCCTTTTGGGTCAGTTTTCTTGTCAAAATTCCCAAAACCTGACCCAACAACATAAAAACTGAACCCATATGCAGATGCATTGGATGATTTTCAGCTAAACTCAGGACATTGGTCCCCTGGAATACTATTTGCACATTAGAATTATACTTCAAAACCTTCACCTTAGTCCTCCTTGTAGGTGTCAAAACATTATCAGGCAAATCATCGGCTGTATAGTTAAAAACATAATGTGGCTTACTTGGATAATTAGGAAGATTAGGAAACAAAGGTGTTCATGCTCGTTGCATAGCATAGGGAAATCAATACTAGGAATCTGTAAGAGATGAGAAGACATGAGATATTTGGAACCGGAGAAAATTAAGAAATGTTGAGTTTGAGCAAGCCTAGTGGTGTCATTTGGTCTGATTGAGTTAAGTAGAGTTGTACTTTTCTTGTTCATTTTATTAATAAGCAATAAATTAGGCCTTGTAGACATGCAACTCATGCATAATTATTTAAAAGGGTATTTGTTTACTTTGTGGTCTTACATTTTACCATATCATTGTGAAGTTTTTTGGATTTCTAATATGTTCAGTGTTCTTTGCTTGTTGCTAAATAAAGGTTATTTTGGGTTGTTTTCCAACTAGATTGTGGAAACCCTGTCAATATATTTTCAAATGTTGTTAAAGCATTAAAATGTGGCCCCTGTTTTGGAATGTCTTTTGATATTCATGTTTTTGTTTAAATGTGCTCAATAGGCCCTGATTAAGGCCGAAATGTACATCATTGAGACCGTTAATTAGAATCTCTTAACTTCACTTGCTGGTCAAACTGTATATTTTATGTGCGTTGAGTGTCAATCAGGTTGTACATCGTTGGAGCATAAAATGAGCAAAAAGACAGAATTTGGGCAGATTTGACTTTCCCGCACGTGCGTTGACTTTTTCCGCACGTGCGTTGACTTTCCCGCACGTGCGTTGACTTTTTCTGGGAAAGTCAAACCGACGTTTTAAACCTGTTTGGACGAGATTGGAAGCATAAAAAGGCAAGTAAAAGGCTGGATTAGGGTTCTGAAATTTTTTTGGACCTAAAGAGGGAGGCTAGGGTTTGCAAAAGAGGGAGAAACAAGAAGCTTCAAAGATGTCTCCCATGGTTGTTCCTTCTCCTTCTACCTCCTTCCACTCCTCCATGAGTGGCTTGTCTTCTTTTCTAGGGTTTTGATGAAACCCTAGCCATGTAATTATGTAGTTTTCTTTTTTCGATTTTATATTATGTAAAGGTTTGAACCATTGTATGGTGTTTTAGAAATTCTTTATATATAATTTTCATTATCTTTTCAAATATTTGACTTTCTGTGATTGTTGAATATTATCCATACATGAGTTTTCTATTCCTTCACATTCAAGGTATGGGACGAACCATGCTACGAGGAACGAGTCATATCACTACCCTAGTTTAGAGTGAACGATTCGTATTACTTGAGATGGTTCGTGCTCGTACATTGAATGTGATAATCTTCTTGTTAAATGCTTTGAGCTTGTAGTTGCGAAGCATTAATCCGTTCAAACCATAGCATAATTAATTTCAATTGGAAACCCTAATTATGTGGTTAGTGGTGAATTCTCTACCCTAGGATTTTCCCCCAATTTAGTAAATCCAATTTCATTTATTCTTGATAATTTAATTCATTAGTTTGATTTATTCGTTATTAAATTAAGTTATAAACAACCAATCTTTTTATCAAAATTAATTTAGGAATTTGACAATTAAATTAGTTTAATTTCACAATAGTCCCTGTGGATCGATACCTGGACTTGCCATTATTCTGATTGAATTTGGTATAGTTTAGTATTTAATTTAGGTGTGTTCAACGACCCATCAGGCCCATTAATTGCTAAAGCAATGGTTAGCTATCTGTCTGTTCTTGTCTTTTCTTTTTAAAGAGATACTTGAGACCAATTAGAGAGGAATCCATGAATATTTTGCTATTTGCATCATAAACTAATGAGATTGTTGGTGCTATTATGTTGCTAGAAATTTCACATGCACGCACACACACACACACACACACACACACACATATATATATATATATGTATGTATTTTTGTAATATAACTGCCTTCTTCATTTATTTTTTATTTATTTATATGTTGATCTAAAGCCCTACCTAAACAGTTAAGAAATAGCTCTGTATCTGTTTACATTCAGTTTGGTCAAATGAAGAATAGAATTTTAACTCTTTGATACGTCTCTTTTAATCTCGAGTACTTCTTATTTGATTTTCATTTTGGTAATCTTATTTTTGCGCACTTGATTTGTAATTTTTCTTTGGGATTTTTCAATCTCTTTTGATCTTCCATGTAGGGTTTTGTTCTACATCGGGTTATGGCTTTGGATTGCTTTGAATGGCTTTTATGAACTTGATTGGTTGAAATCTGTATGTTGGCATCTATATATATAATCAAGTTCTGAAATTTACATAGGGTTTAGCTACATAGGGTAAAACGTGCAAAAATATGTATAGAACTCATGACTCAAAAATAGAGGAGTTTTTAATTTATTTGTGTAATTTCTTTTAAAGTTATGTGTTTTGTATTTCTGGGAAATTTCTGCAGCAAAACATCTGCAGGTAACTTATGGATTAAATCATATGTTGCAGTTTGGCTGGACAAGGTGATTTGATTGTGATTCATCTCTAATATTTTCTATATTTCAGTTGTGTGAAATGTTGTCTTCCATTTTTTTTTTTTTTTTTTTTTTTTTTTTTTTTTTTTTTTTTTGCAGGAATGCAATTTAATGAACTCAGGAAAAATTGGGAAACTTTTCTCCAAAGTTGAAGAAGTTCGAAATTGGTGCTTCGAAGTGTTGTGTATCAATCATATTTGTACTTTTTTTTGTTGTTACATTTATTCTTTTCTTAGTATTTTAAATTTTGAGATGATGATGGAGTATATGAATTTGGTTGTGATTTTTGTAATTTCAATTTTGATGTGTTTGGTTGAATATATATATTTTTTGAAACAGGGTTTGAATATATTTTGGAGAATTCTAACTAGTAGCAAATAAAATATTATTGCTGAATGGTTAAAATTTCATTAGGTTGCATAAATTTAAAAAATAAAAAAAGTTCTTTTGGTGGCGTTTTTGTAAAAAATGTCGCTATAGGGTCTGTATGACGTCATCTCGCTGGAAGGAATCACTGCCGATGACTGTAGCATGACGTTTTTAAAACGTCGCATAAGGTCTACAACGGCGTTTTTTAAACGTCGCAAACATATAACAACGATCGTATCTTCGACGTATAATAAAAACGTCACCAAAAGTTTTAGCGGCGTTTTTCAGATATTTAAAGGCGTTTTACAAACGCCATTAAAAACTGTATTTCCTGTAGTGTATAGAGAACGATAAAGAGTTCATGCAGTCCAGCGGCATCTAAATTTGGAGTAAAAATTCAATAAAACAGTGATACTACATTATCATTGTTACGAGACAAAATTTCTTTATGCATATGGTGAAGCCAATCTTTTTTTTTTCTCTTTTCCATTGCATGTTTCTGGAATTGTGAAATTTATTTTGGCAAGTATGTGTGTTTTTCTTAGTCTGCTTGCTTCAGAAGGTTCAATATTGCTTCACAATTTAACTTGTGTCACATGCCTAGTAATGGTATGTCAACGTAAAGCTCAGTAGATTGTTTATCCAAAAACAAAAACTTCAGTAGATTTAAGGAAAAAAATAAAAACAACTTATATAAGTATGGAAAAGAGTTGTAGTTGCACGGATTATGTAGGTTTTTATATTTTTATTTTTATTAACATTGTATACTTCTAGACAAGTAGATGAATAGTTATAGGTCAGTTTGTTGGTGGATTAGGTTAAATAGAATTATTAGTACGGTAGAATAAAGTATTTTAGCTTTTAATTCATTTTAGGTCACATCGCATCTTATATTTTTTACACACAAAATGACAAAAAAAAGTCAAAAAAAAAGCCAAAAAAAGTCAGCTTTTAACCAACTTTTCAAATCACCCCTATATATTTGTGGTTGAATTTATATTATTAAGGAATTGGCCCCTCCAAGTTTGAATATTCCGCCTCTGAAATGCTAATTGGTTCGAAGTTTTTTTTTTGATCAACAAAGAAAAGAATCTTTATTGATAAATTCAAACATGATATACATAATAATTTATATCAATAAAGAAGGGCAAGAGCAAAAAACATTATAGTAGATCATCTTAATCCCAACTAAGATTGCTACACAATCATATGCTAGCTCAAACCCACGTTGGTGAGGCATCAACAAAAGGGTAGAAAAAAAACACCCAAACAGAGCAATTCCAAAACTAATCAAAACAATAAACACAACAGCCAAAAGAACCCTCTCAACCCCTACCCAAACATACTCTAATCTGTTTGGAGCATTTAACTACGATCATATTATTTCCATATGTATAATTTAAATTAATGTTAGTTACGAATTATTGTAATGTTTAGTTATGGGTCATTATTGTAGTAGGACTATAAAATTATTAAATGAAATTAGTTCTGTCACACTATAATTTTTATTTTGTTTCAAAGTGATATTCGTTATAACTCATTATGGTGACATTGATTATGATCAAATTGAGTTTCGGTTATAACTCTAATTGGTGTTAATTACAACCCAATGTAACTATGATTAACATGAAAAAAAGTTGAGGGCTACTAGTTACTTGTGCTTGTGTTTGTAGCTCCTTGGTTTGTTTGTTGCATTATTTTCTCTGTTTTGGTTGAGCTCTCCTCAACATTGGTAGAGTAGGTGTTGCAGGTGATAGGGTGAGTCCTTTTGTGCCAATCTAGTCGAGATAAAGGGATTTCACTTTGATACTTATAGCACTTGCTAGGTTTTTGTCTTTATTGATGTATGATGTAAGAATTTTAAGGAAGGTATGTACCTTATCCATGCAAGCTGAGAGAAGAGCCACTGGAATGACTAAACAAGGACAATGGAGGTCACAAGGCGCCCAACAATGGATACCTGTGGTGAGGCAAAAGGGAAGACATGGAACATGGAAATAGAAAGGCAGCACAGATATCTTCACTGTGTTTGTGGACAACTTACCAAATTTAGTGAATTCAAAGAGTCTCTCCAATCTTTTTACAAAGTTTGGGGTAGTAGAGGATGTTTTTATTCCACACAAGCGAAGAAGGGTTACAAATACAAGATTCAGATTTGTGAGGTTTGATTGCATTGTAGCTGCCACAATAGCAGTTCAAAAAGCAAATGGTCTTTGGGTGGATGATAAATCTTTAGAGGTAAAGTTTGCAAATTTTGGCAAAGAAAAAGTAAATGATAAAGTTGTAAGAGGTCCAGTATGTACCCAAACTAAGAATCAAAAGGTCCAAGGTGGGGTAGGAAAAAGTGAAGTAACACCCTTCACATATCAGAGATCATATGCAGAGGTTATAACAGGCAAGAAGAGTGTTGGTGGTGGAAACATTACTTTAAAGGCAGAGGAATTTGGAAATGGGTGGCTGTATGAAAGTATAGCAGTGCGTCTGAAGGCTAAATATGCTAATATTAGCTTGAAAAAGGAGCTTGAATCAGTTGGTATTGAGGATATTCGGTAAGAACAACTAGAGGACGAGATGTAGTTATAATATTCAAATCAAAGGAGGATATAGGACTGAAACTGAAGCCAATAAAGGAGTTGATATTGGACTGGTGTGATCATATTTATGAAGGGAAACCAGGATTAGTGTTGGGGCAGGAGAGAAATGTCTAGATTAGTTTCTATGGCATTCCACTAAATCTATGGAACAGTACTAACCTACAAAGGATTCGTGGATTGTGAGGACAAGTTATAGACTTCGATAGTGATATAAACCAGCCAGAGGCATTTGTGTGTGCTAAGATGAAGATCTTCACCAGCTTTATGGAGCCAATTAATAAGGTTGTTTATCTGGAAAGTAGAGGTGCACTACATCCAGCGAGAGTATGTGAGGAACAACTGGTAATGGTGAAAATAGTGAAAAGGAAGTGTGGGTGTAATAAGCCTCAAGTTATGGAAGAGAATTGCAGTTCAAATGCGCTGAAAAGGCAAGAGATGAAAGGAAGCAGCAATGAAGATGAAGATGATGATGTCATGGAGGGAGACAACATTGAAGAGGAAGATGATGATGATATGGAGGATGAGTCAGCCCATGAACTGGAACATATGTCTAATGTGGCACAAGATCATGAGCCAAGTGGGCAGAGTAGGAGTGAGAAAATGGAGAAAGAGGTGAGATGGAGAAGTGAGACTGAAGTTGCAGAGTCAAAAAGTGGCGTGGGAAAAGTGCCCAATACATATGGTTGTAACACAATGATGGAGGCGAAAAACCAAATAAGCAGCTCTATAGATGAAGTTGGTGGGTGTCAGAAAATTGCTGGCCAACTACTCACGCCTAGTTATTTTAGGAGTTTGAGTGGGTCAAGTCTGTTTAGACCTAGAGTGAATATTGAAGTGGTATTGGGCCACAATCAATTATCAGGTCAAGCACATGGGCTACAACATGTTCAAAATGGGCCTACAGTACAAGTTACTAACACAACTGTAAAGAATGGAGCAGTAGGGCTTGGTGTTAGAAATTCAAGTATGACTGAAGCCCATGATAAAGAGCCCAACACTAGATGAGTAAGCAATACAAAAGGAAAGTTGAAGATTAGTAGCAGAAGGAAATACAACCATCAGTGGGCAAAAAAGAGATATTGCGATTTAGTTAGGGGGTATGGTCAAAAAGGGACTTCAACAAGTAGACCAACTCCTAAGACTGTAATTTGGAGAGCAGCAATGGCTATAATCTCTTTATCAGCATCGATTGAAAATGAAAGGAATAAAGGGAGGTATGTATTGAATGGAGCTCAAGCAACTCTCAAGATGGGGGAAATTCTGGGAATGGAGTTCAATGGGAAAGCAGATGAAGTGTTGTCTAAGATTGTGGAGCTCGAAATGAAGGATATAGAAAGAGTTGAAGGGGGAAATAAAACTAGGGCCTAGGGTACTTTAAATAGGGTATTACAAATGAGTATTATTATGTTGCTATAAAGATTTTATCATCGAATATTAGAGGAATGGGAAGGAAGGAAAAGCAAGGTAAGATTTGAAAGATGTTGAAGGAAAGAAATATGGATGTTGTAGTGTTTCAAGAAACAAAAAAGTCTCGCATCTCAGATATAGAAGTCAGAACAGTGTGGGCTAGGGAGAAAATGGAGTTTATGGCTGTGGATGCTGAAAGTTCAGCAGGAGGATTGCTATGCATTTGGGATCTAGATATTTTCCAGATGTCAAAATGTTGCAGTAATAAAAGGTTTATCATTATCTCAGGTACCTTTTTTCAATTCATTTGAGTGTACCTTGTTGAATATTTATGCACCCAATGAATTGGGTGCAAGGGGAGAATTATAGGATAGACTAGTAAATTTAAGAGAGAAGTTTCCTAAGCCTTGGTGCTTAGTTGGGGATTTTAATGAGATAAGAAGTATAAGTGAAAGGAAGGGGTGCTCTAGAAGAGATAGGGGTATGCAAGAGTTAAATGAGTTCATAGACAAATATGAGGTGTCTGATCTACCACTATTGGGCAGAAAGTTTACACGATGTAATTCAGGAGATGGGGAAAGGTGGAGTAGATTAGATAAAGTCTTAGTTGATCCAAAATGGCTTGATGTGTTTAATTTGAAACTGTGGGGGTTACCTAGAGTGATCTCAAATCATTGCCCTTTATTATTAATGGAGGATGAAAGGGACTAGGACCTTAGACCATTTCGGGTGCTAAATGCATGGTTTTTACACAGAGATTTTCAAGCTTTTATGGAAAATAGATGGAAACAAGCTAATGTAGTGGGTTAGGTTGGGTATATAGTACTCAATAAATTGAAAACTCTGAAATTAGGTCTCAAAAAATGGAATGAGGAGATATTGGAAATGTGACCAACAAATTGAAGACAGCAGAGACAGATTTGCATAAATTTGATCTCCTGGCTGAGGATAGAGACCTTACTGACTTAGAAAAAACAGCAAGGAGAGAAGTTCGAGAAGAGGTGTGGAGATTAAGTAGAATGGAGGAATAGATGTGGCTTCAAAAATCAAGGCTTAATAGATCAATGAAAGATGATAGAAATACAAGATCTTTTCATGTAATGACAAAATGCAGGCAAGCAAGAAATGAAATTAGCTCTATTACAGTGGGGGAGGTGGTGGTTGAAGATCCTAGTCATGTGAAAGCTAAGGTACGTGGAACATTTTACTAACCAATATTTAGAACATTAGGCATCAAGACCTCAATTAAGAGGGTCTTTCAAATCAGTGGAAGGAACCATGGAGTATGATTTTCTAGAAAAAGAGTTCACAGAAGATGAAATAAAAACAGTAGTAAAGGAATGTGATGGAAATAAAGCACCTGGGCCAGATGGCTTCAATATGTTATGCTTTCAAAAGTTCTGGAAAATTATGAAAGGCGATGAGATAAACTTTGTCAATGAATTTCATAGGAATGGGAGACTGGTGAAGGGGATCAATAGCTTCTTTATAACTCTTATTCCTAAGAAGGATAACCCAATAGGGCTATCTGATTATAGGCCTATAAGTTTAGTGGGGTCAATTTATAAGATCATAGCCAAATTATTGGCAAACAGATTAAAAGCAATATTGCCTCACATTATCAGTGAAACACAGTCAGCATTTTTGAATGGTAGGAGCATACTAAATGGAGTGTTAATTGGTAATGAGGTTGTTGATGGGTGGAAGCTAACTAGGAAGAAAAGGGTGGTTTTAAAATTAGATTTTGAGAAGGCATATGATTCCATTAATTGGGGCTACTTATTCTCTATGTTATCAAAGTTTGGGTTTGGCTCTAAATGGTCCAACTAGATTAAGGAGTGTGTTTCAACTGCAAGGATATCAGTGCTTGTCAATGGATCACCAACCGAAGAATTCAATCCACAAAGGGGTTTAAGGCAAGGGGACCCTTTGTCCCCTTTCTTGTTCAATATAGCAGCTAAAGGACTCCATATTCTTTACACCAGAGCTCAGGATCTTGGACTGATTAATGGAGTGAAGGTAGGCTTAAATGGTGTTGTGCTTTCATATCTCTAATTCGCAGATGACTCATTGTTATTTTGTGAAGCAAAAGAGGCAGAGGTGAGAAATCTGAAAAGAGTGCTAAGATGCTTTGAGATCATGTCAGGTTTGAAAATAAATTACCATAAAAGTGTTGTATGTAGGGTGGGTGTATCAGATGATGTTTTGAGTGATTTGGCCTCATTACTTAATTGCAGAATCAAATCCTTGCCCTTCACTTATCTTGGGCTACCCTTAAGGGCTAACCCAAGGAGGAAAGCTACATGGAAACCTTTTTTGGATAAAGTTAGAAGTCGGTTGGCTGGTTGGAAAAGGAAGTTATTGTCTTTTGCAGGAAGGTTGACACTTGTAAAAGTAGTGACATTTGCACTACCAGTGTACTACTTGTCTCTATTCAAGATGCCTGAGGGGGTAGCTAAAGAATTTGATAAACTCCAAGCAACATTTTTGTGGGGTGGGTCAAAACTTAAGAGGAAGATTCATATGATCAAATGGGAGGAACTATCTAAAAGGATGGATCAATAAGGGTTAGACATCAGGAAACTTAAGGAAGTGAATAATTGCTTATTAATTAAATGGTGGTGGAGGTTTGGTTGTGAAGATGAAGCTTTGTGGAAGAGAGTGATTTGTAGCAAATACAAGTTAGAGGTTAGAAGATGGTTCCCATTTTTACCCTTTCTGGTAAATACTTTGTTGTATGGAAAGAAATATTATCTATTGTTGAGTAGAGCAACACCTTAAAAGAGTTCTATATGATGAATTGTCATTTGAAGGTTGGGGATAGTAGAAGGACCAATTTCTGGACTGATATTTGGTGTCAGGCAACAAGTTTAAAGGATTTGTTCCCAGGTCTTTATAGGCTAGTAATGGAAAAGAGTGTATCATTAAGAACAATCTATGATAGAAAAGCTTCGTCAGGAGAATGAAATCTTGCATTCAAAAAAAAGTTGTATGATTGGCAGGAGGTGGATCTTGCAAGACTGTTAAATCATCTTATGTTAGGCCTTAAAGTGAGATCAAGGCATATTATTGATAAGATTGTTTGGTCAGCATCTCCTTTTGGTGTGCTTTCTGTATCATCAGTGTATAAATTTGTTGTGAATAGCCTTGGTCCGTCTTTGAGAATCAGTAAACTGGTTTGGCTAAATTACATCCCTTCCAATGTGCAAGTATTTGGGTGGCTAGCTTGGAAAAAAAAAATTCAAGACAAAAGCGTTCCTTCAGAAAGTAGGGGTACTCAATGGGAATATTTCCATTGTATGTGTGTTCTGTAACAGAGACAGTGAATCTGTGGATCATGTGCTAGTTTACTGCCCTTTTGTTTGGCGGATTTGGGTTAATATGATGAATTAGTGGGATGTTCAAGATGCAATACCAGGTTCGGTGGATCATCTATTGGTTTGGTGGGCTGAAGGAATGATAAAAGAGAGAGAGAGGAAGATCTAGAATGCTATTCCATTAGTTGTACTATGGTTTGTCTGGAAGCATCAAAATGAATGTGTGTTCAGAGCTGCTAATCCAAATCTGAGTGAGCTATGTGAGCTGATTAAGATTAGGATTGCTTTGTGGTTGAAACCTTTATTGAAGGACTTCAACTTTTCAATCCACAACTTTATTTTCAATCTAAGACAGATCAGGATGTGCTTAGGGAATTGGTAACTTGGTTGAATGCTCTGGTGTCCAGTAACAAATGTGCTATTTAGTTCTATGTGAAATTGAGAAGGTAAAGTATTGTATCAGTAATGGTGGTTGAATGCTATGGCTTTGACTCTTTGTATAAATGTTTAGTTGTTTGTTACTGGCAGCAGGGTCCATGGTGTGTTTCTTGGGTGTTTGTTGCAGATGCGCTATATTGCTACAGATGTGCTCTGATGTTTAGCAACATATGTGCTATTTAGTTATGTGTGAAATTGAGAAGGTGAAGTATTGTATCAGTAATGGAATCCTATCAGTAATGAAAGTTGAATGCTATGGAGGTTACTGCAGATGTGCTATATTGTTGCAGATGTGCTCTGGTGTCCAGCA
The DNA here is from genome assembly GCF_055761805.1 of Camellia sinensis. NCBI lineage: Eukaryota > Viridiplantae > Streptophyta > Magnoliopsida > Ericales > Theaceae > Camellia > Camellia sinensis. Next base: position 156,136,746 of record NC_138970.1, read on the forward strand.
ACAAATGTGCTATTTAGTTTTGTGCGAAATTGAGAAGGTGAAGTATTGGATCAGTAACGGAGGTTGAATGCTAAGAAGGTGAAGTTTTGCTGCAGAAGTGATGATGCTGCTACTTTAGTTGTTCTATTTTTTGTTTTTTTCTTAGTGTGCTTTTGATTGGTTTCTCTTTAATCTTGGGGCAAATGCTGGCATATCATTATGCTTCCTTTGCGGTGCCAACCTAGTTGGGATTGTTGAAGCTAGCTATGACGCTTTCTACATTTCCCTGCCTTGTTGATGTAATTTTGCATGTATTGTGCTTTTTTATCAATAAAGCTTTCGTTTTTTTGCTGATAAAAAAAATGTAAGAATTTTCTTTAATTCTTATTCAATAAAGTTTATTTTCTACTGGTAAATAAAGAAAAGAAAAAATATTTATATGTTTCTATTATTTAATCTTACATTTTGTACAATATGTAAAAAAAGTTTATAATATTGTTTTAAATTTTTTTGTTTAGTAAATGTCTATCCACTAAAAATTTTATTTGTAAATTTATGATAATATTTAATTTTTATGCTTTTTAAATTTATTACTTTAGTACAATATACATGCGAAATAGTTTGAAAATTTTGATAAAATAAAATTTGTAATAAATTTATGATTATATAGAGTTTTGGCCATCCTCTAACTAAGATTTTTGTGTCCGCCACTGGTAGTATTAGTTGATTGAGATTAAATTTAAGAAATTATATAAAAATTCTAGTTATATAAAAGATGACTTTATTATTTTTGTAAAATGGGAAGGCAATAAAGTCTTTTCACCTCTAATTTCATGGGATTGGATTGGCAACCCTAATCTCCCATGAAATTGCTAGTCCTCTTTGAAGGAATTTCATAGCAATTTCCCAAAATAAATATAATGTTTGTGAGTCCAACCACACTTAATTCAATCACACCCTTCATCTTGGAAAATAAACAAAACCATACTCTTTTAGAATTCTTGTCATTTAGTTTTAGACTTCCAATCTTATAAATAGATAGACATTTCTAGAGTATATACATATATATAATAAACAAACAAACAAAATTAAATTATTATTTTTACTTATAAATGGATTGATTTTCAATGTTTTTTTTTTCATTGGATCAAATAAAATCTGCCCCTTTTAAAATAAACATCCTTACCAACGAACGACAATGATTAAAGCAAAACTGAAAAAGAGATGAAGTATTTCTTTATTAAATGAATAAACCGTAGTACAGAGTAGTATATATATCTATTCAAGATCTGACATACACCTAAGCTATATCTAACTATAGAACCAATCCTCTAACTAACCCCTAACCATCTGCCAGTTGTAACAACTTTTTATGAGATGTTATATGCTACTCCTCAACCTTATCAGACGATGCACTTAATCTAGAACCATTCTTGATCTACTGCTCTTGCTCTATTATAGTGTGATTCTTATCAAGGTCCCGCAAGCTAATAGGAGAGGCATGAACCATTAGCTTGGACTGTAGGTAAGAAAAACGAGCAGAAGACAGTGGTTTAGTAAGGATATCAGCAATTTGTTCAGAGAAGGCCACATGTTTGACAACCACTAGTTTAATAAGAACTTGCTCACGAATATAATGATAATCAACATTAATATGCTTTGAGCGAGCATGAAAGACAGGGTTAGAGGCAAGAGAAATAGCAAAAAGGTTGTCACATCATAAGGTAGGAGAAGGAGAAAAAAGATGAAACTCAGAGAGAAACATGCGAAGCCAGGCCAATTCGGCAGCCATTTGAGCAAGGGCTCGATATTCTGCTTCAGTTGAAGACCGAGACACAGTGCATTGCTTCTTAGTAGCCCAAGAGACCAAATTGGGACCCAAAAATATACAATACCCAGTAGTAGATTTCCTGTCAAGAACACTCCCAGCCTAATCAAAATCGGAATAAGCATGAAGATCTAAAGGACCGGATAAAAAAAAGAGCCCATAGACCAATGTACCCTGAAGATATTGAAGCAAGCGTTTGACTGCATTAAAATGAGCCACTGTATGAGCATGCATAAACTGGCAAGTAAGATTAATAGCATAAGAGAGGTCTGGTCGAGTGATCGTAAGATATTGCAAAGCACCGACAATGCTGCGATAGAGAGAAGGCTGAGAAAAAGGCAGGGAAGACTCAGAAGCAACCACAACCTTAGTAGCCACAGGAGAAGTGTAAGCTTTACAGTTAAGCATTCCAGCTTTGGCAAGAATCTCGGAAGCATATTTAAGCTGAGACAAAAATAACCCAGTGACAGTATGATGGACGACAATACCAAGAAAATAAGAGAGATTCCCCAGCTCCTTCATAAAAAAGGCAGAGGGCATATGCTTAATGAGAGAAGCAATAAGAGTGATATCATTCCCAGTGATGAGAATGTCATCAACATATACAAGCAAAAGAATAATGGAAGAACCACGATGAAAAATAAAAAGAGAAGAGTCACATTTACTGTTGGTGAAACCATAAGAAGCTAAGAAGGAAGAAAAAGTAGAGTACCAGGCTTGAGGAGCCTGTTTGAGACCATACAAAGCTTTGTGTAATAGACAAACATGAGAAGGGTAAGCGGAATCCTCAAAGCCTGGAGGTTGAGTCATGAAAACTTCTTCTTCTAAGATGCCATGCAAAAAAGCATTGGACATATCTAACTATTTAATAGGCCAAGAAAAATGAAGAGCGAGGCTAAGAACTACTCGAATTGTGTTTGTTTGGCCACGGGGCTAAAAGTTTCATGATAATCGATGCCTTCGGATTGAAAATAGCCTTTGGATTGAAGATAGCCTTTAGCCACAAGCCTGGCCTTATGCCAAACGATAGATCCATCAAAAATTTTCTTGAGTTTGAAGATCCATTTACAGCCAATAGGATGTTTACCAGAGAGAAGAGAAACCAATGTCCAAGTCTTTTGGTGCTGAAGAGCATGAAATTCCTCAGTCATAGCAGCAGCCCAAGCAGGAGTTTTAATAGCATCAGAGAAAGCATGAGGTTCAATTAAAGCAAGGTCACTAGCAGTAAAGACCAGCAAAGATTGATGAGAAAGTTGCTTCTTGGATCTAGTGATCATAGGATGCTTATTGACTATAGATGAAGGTGGAACGGGAAGTGGATATGAACTAAGATCAATAGTGAGAGAATCAATTGGAACTAGAGAAGAATTGGAAACATTGAGATGATGCGAATTGGAAACAGAATATTGAGAAGAAGAAGATGAGGGGGACATTTGAGGAGAAACAGAGGAAAGAGAAGAAGCTATAGATAGAAGATGAGAATGGGCAGTAGGCTAGAAGAAATGTTGAAGATAAGAAAGAGATGGGGAGGAATAGACGAAATAGGGTGAGCAACCAATGGAAACAAGGACTCATCAAAAACAACATGATGAGAGAGATATACTTTACCTGAGATAGGATCTAAGCACCGAAAACCTTTAACAGAAGGATGATAACCAATGAAAACACAAGGAATAGACCTAGGAGCAAGTTTATGGGAAGTATAGGGCCTGAGCCAAGGAAAACATCGACAACTAAAGCTTTTAAAGAAGGCAAAATCTGGTGGCTTATGATATAATTTTTCAAAAGGAGTTTGTTGACACAAAAAAAAACTAGGTAACCTATTAATAAGGAACACAGAAGTAGCAAGAGTGTCAAACCAGAAAGAGAGAGGCAAGCCAGATTGATGAAGCAACGCAATGGTAGTGGTGATAATATGACGATACTTCCTTTCATCCACTCCATTTTGGGGAGGAGTGTGAGGACAAGACACCTGATGCAAGATGCCATGAGATTTAAGATATTGCTCAAACTGATTTCCTGTATATTCACTGCCATCATCTGTGCGAAACACTTTCAGGGTTGCGGAAAATTGATTTTTAACAAAACTTTTAAATTCTTTGAAACATGAGAAGACTTCACTTTTATAGGAAAGAGGATATACCCAAGAAAATTTACTAAAGTCATCCACAAACAACAAATAGTATTTGAAACCAGAAGTAGAAGAAGAAAAGGGACCCCAAATATCACTATGGATGAGGGATTATGGTACATTAACAGTGGAATTGGACAATGTAAATGAAAGTCTGTGACTCTTTACTACAGCGCAGTGAGTATAGGCATGGTTATTACATTTACTAGAAACAAGTAAGTGAAAATTATTCAAAACCAAGTTCAGTTTGTGTGAAGAGGAATGCCTGAGCCTTTGGTGTCAAGTAGTAGAGGACACAGGGGCAGCAAGAAAGACATGCCTAGATAGAGTGGAAGGTAACTGAAAAAGGCCCTGACTGTAAAGACCTTTTTACAGAGGAATCTTTGAATGCTTGTCCTGAATAACAAAAGAAGTATCATCAAATGTGATAGAGCAATTGTTATCAGTAGTCAGTTGATAAGCAGACAAAAGATTAGAAGAGATAGATGGAACATGAAGCCTTTGAGTAGAGTAATGAGGCAAGTTCCTCCATAGCTATAGCCTTAGATCTAGCTCGAACAGTGGTCTCAAGAGCATTGAACTCAACATGAAGTACATTTAAGGTGATAAGAACTAGATCTTCGTCATCAATAGGAGATCCGGCAAGAGATAGCTGATCTGAAATGTTCTTGATCTGCTGCAGATATTCACCCATCGAAGAAGATTTCTTCGAGCTATTGTTGAGTTTGTTCTTTAACTGGTGAATGTGTGTGTGTGTGTGTGTGTGTGTGTGTGTGTGTGAGAGAGAGAGAGAGAGAGGTGAATCTCTTAGCAAGAAGAGACCAAACTTCATTGCAAGCCACACATTGAAACACAAATGTGAAAACCGCAGGTGTTAAAGTTGCAGTAATGTAACTGAGGAGATGTGAATCGATCAATTTCCATGTCAAGAATTCTAGATTCGTCACAGTGTTGCCAGAAGAGTTAATCACAGTTAAAGATGGACAGACAGATGATCCATCAACATAGCTCAAGAGATTTGTTGCTCTTAATATGTTTTGGAATTGGTTTTTCCAAACAGTGTAATTTGTGGTTTCCAACTTGACTGTAACAAAGAAGTTCAAGTTAGAAATCAGAAGAGTAAGATTCGGGGGAAAAGATGAAGATAAACACTCCATGGTAGCCATTGAAGAACCTTCACAAGATCTATTGTAGTGACCCTAATTTTCTTAAGTCATTTATTTATTATCATGATTATTATTATCTTATTTTATTTTTGGCTTTATTAATTATGTGGTCACATGAGAATTTAATGTGATATTTAATAAATTTAATGTGGTGATTAATTAATTTAATGTGTTATTTAATTATATATAATTAATCCAAAGATTTATATATTTATATTTATTATATAAAAAAAAGGTGTTATATATATATATATATATTATCTTATATTTATATTTATTGTAATTATGTTGTATTATATAATAAAATGTATTATAATAATTTATTGGGTTATTATATATTGAGATTTAGGTTTATAATCAAGGTTCTGAAAAGCGGTTGTGGTCGCCGTAACGGTGGCGGTGGCGCGGTTGCAGTTGCGGGGTGTAAAGGCCATAGCGTAACAGTTGCGGTAACCGGAACCGTGAATTTTTTTATTTTTCGCACAATTTGAAAAAAACTTACCGATACGCACATTTTTTTTCCATGATCATATTTATTAGGTTTTAAAATAAATATTGATCAATTTTTATAAATTTTTAAGTTTGATCCAATATATTTCATATTTTTAAATCACTATAAACTGAGTTTTTTACATTTTATTTTAATAATTAATGACTTTATATTATACAAAAAATCAATCACTACCTATTATATATAAGATAAACAATGACAAAAGTAAGAGAATAAATAAAAGCCTAAATATATATATATATATATATATATATATATATATTAATCAAGCCAAATAGATAATGACCACACTTATTATTATTATTATTATTATTATTATTATTATTATTATTATTATTATTATTATTATTTTCAAACAATATATAGATAGACACACACAAACAAAATGGTTGAGTGATAGCAGCTGAATAGAATAGCATAGGTCTTACAGCTTTAATAAAACAATAACATTTTCTTCATCTTCCCTCTTCTCTCTCTATCTCTCTTCCCCCATTTTCAACTTCTTTTTTTTTTTTGTGTTTTTTTTTTCGAAAGAAACAATTCGGAACCGTTACGTAACGGTGCGTAACAGGCTGTTACGGCCGTTACGACACCGTTACGACCGCTATAGCAGCCGCTACGGCCAATACACCTGTGAATCTCAATCACACTGTAAAAGCGGCCGTAACGGGTGGCGGTAACTATCACAACCGTTACGTAACGGCGTTACGTAACGGTTGCGGCCGCTTTTTAAAACCTTGTTTATAATATAATATATTTAAGAAGTCAATTAGGTTAGAAGTTAATGCGAAGAAAACAAAGAAAAAAAGAGAAGGGTGGTGTTGCGCAGCTGTGCAAGTCGAGAGAGAGAGAGGAAGAGGGAGAGAGAGTAATCAAAAAGGAGAAAGTGAGTGACGGCGGCAAGGTAGAAAGAAAAAGAACAATGAAGAAAAAGATTAGGGTTTTGTTTTGGTGATTTGATTAGTTCTTCAAATAATTCTTTGATTTTCAAAAAAATATTGTGAGTACAAAATCTACTTCTCTTTATTTATGTTTAATTCATTGTTTTTATTTTTATTTATATTTATTTATTTGATGTTAGTTTGATTTTATATTTGTATAAAGATGATAGATTGATTTTAATTATTTTGATTAGTGATGTATGTAAGGTTTAGGATTTTTAGATGATTGATTGATTTTAATTATTTTGTTTAGTTGTGTATGTAAGGTTTTGAGTTATTAGTTGATTGATGAATTTTAATTATTTTGATTAGTTGTGTATGACATGTTTAAGGTTTTTATATGGATTTATTTTATGGTTGTAATCACACTCATGGTTATATGAAATTAAAATTAATTAGGAACCCATAGATAAATTCCTTATACTTCACCATGACTCCATGGATTATTGTTTTATTTGAGTGTTGGTGAGAAAGAGTGTATAAAAAAAAAATAATAAAAAAAAAGAGTGAGGATTATGAGATTTATTTGAATGCCTTAAGCTTGGCATTGTTATGTTTATTCTCATGAGTGAGATGTTGTGTATATATATATTGTTGCCTCGTTCTCATGAGTAGACGAGTGCTTTAATTTACGCGCGTATGTATATGCTAACCATCCAAGGAGTGTGAGTCAAACTTGGGACGATATCCCCGTGCAAGTTTGGCTTCGGAGCGGTGTTAGGTATACGGGAGGCACATGGGATATATGTGTAGGCCGGAAGTGGAGGGCCGAAGTAGTGGAGTTAAGGTATAAAGAATTTAATTATGAGATGATTGTTATAGTGTGTATTGTATTGATTTGTGCAGATTGAAAAATAGTAAACGACATCGATAAATTATGAAATTTGAGCAGAGGCATGTATACATGATTCTAGACAATTTTTATGTTTTAACTTTTTATTAAAAAGATCGATTAGAACTTATAATCGAATGATCTTGGTTATTGTAATTTTGATTTATTTTGGCAATGCAAATTTTAGAAGTTGTTTTAACCCACGAAATGAGCTCATTTTTATTGGTTTCGTGTAAATTGAAGTAAAACATTATTCTGCACACTTTTCGTGTTTTAAACTTTTCCGAAAAAAATCATCTTAGGGCAGTTTTTGTTCGTTTTCAGTTTCAGATTTTTTTTTCGATTGAATTCCGTCTAGATTTTTCTATTAAGTTTTTCTCTCAACCTGTTCAGTTTCTATTAAATTTGTCCATAATGTCTTTTAGGAAATTTGATTCTGTACAACTTTCGTTCTTTGAGTTTTTGTTAATTCAAATTATTTAAGCATAAAACAGTGCATTTTTATACTTCTTCAATAAGTTACTTATGATTAAATTATACTAACTTTATTTTTTTTGCAGGATTGTGGGTCTTACTAATTTTTCTATGTAGGGCAAGGCTGACCCACCATATTTTTATTTCTATTTTGATTATTTTATAATCAATTTATATTTCGTTGTGTACGGATAAGAAACTAAATGCCATCATATCTTGAGAAATTACCCATTCGTCTCGGTGCGGTTGGAACTACTTGTCTTGTCCTGTAATAAGAATTTAATGTATTTTTATTTGTGTCTGGTAAACACGTGGTGTTGAGTCTTGCACTCATACCAGTATATCTGTATACTGACCCGTTTTGTCTCTTGGCAACTCGAGTGCGTTCTGTTTGAGCGCAGCCAAGCTTCCTTTGCAGGATTAGTTGGGGCTACGTTGGTGACGTGGAATTACTATAGTGTTGGACTTGTTGTTTGGACCTCTTTTGTTTTCTTGAGTTTAGGGTTGATACTAGTTTATGTATTTATTATTTTTTTATGACTTTAGTATTGGGATAATTAGGCATAGTTTGTAACCGTACATTATTTAAGTTATTTTGACTTTGTATTGTTACTTTAATGTTAGAGGTATTGGTTGGCTGGTTTAGTTGGCGTTTAATTTTTTTTTTTTTCACCTTACGATTTGAATAATGGAATATTAATTAGGATTTAGTTCTAATTTAATATTTAATTGTTTGAATTTTAGGGCGTGACATCTATGCTCGTTGGAGCTATAACTCTGATACCATAAAGCAAAACTGAAAAAGATGAAGTATTTCTTTATTAAATGAATAAACTATAGTACAGAGTAGTATATATATCTATTCAAGATATGACATACACTAAAGCTATATCTAACTATAGAACCAATCCTCTAACTAACCCCTAACCATCTGCCAATTGTAACAACTTTATATGAGATATTATATGCTACTCCTCAACCTTATCAGATGATGCACTTGATCTAGAACCATCCTTGATCTGCTGCGCTTGCTCTATTATAGTGTGATTCTCATCAGGAAGTACGAACATTGGTTTTGGAATGATGAATGATGAGCGACAATCTAGATCTGTATTGGTGAGGTTCAAATGATTAAAATAGGTGTATGAATGACTGTAGGGGTGGTGCCAGTGGACGGTAGTTGAGGTAATAACAAAGGTGGCGACGCTGAAAAGAAGAGACAGTAGAGAGAGTAAGAGTTGTAGGATAATAAAGAATTTTAGGATTTTTTTTGCGTTTTGATGCTATTTTTGACTATTTACATGATTTTTTTTCTTGTTAAGCAAATTTTTAATAGATTAGAACTTGACAAAAAATTTGAAGAGGGATTTGTCCTTGATTTTTCTAGTTAAGAGAAATTAATTAGAATTACAATACATACGAATTTATACATAAGCATCTTATATGATTGATTAATTTGGGTTGCTTTAGTCTGTTTTCTAGTTTAATAATCCTGTTTGAATATAATAATTTGGAGATCTCAATAATGGTTGTATTATAATATATATATATATATATATATATATAAATACATTTGTAATATTAATAATTGTTTCAACTAATCCTTGTGGTCAAAATAAGCGACTCTTGTACTATTTTAATTTCATGTGTTACATGTGTGTATATTTATATATATTTTTTTGATTTGTGATTGTTAACACTATAAATCTGCAATTTTTATTATTATTTATTATTTATATAATTGCAGGACACGTGGCATCCTCTTATTCATTTGGAAGTTAAAGGAAGTTATAAAGATAATGGAGAATATGAAGGACAAAGTGGATGAGTGGGAGGACAAAGTGGATGAGTGGAATGACACATGGCAAGACAAGAATGAAGATGGAAGAAATGGGTAGTTACTAAGTAGTTATTGCTGTATTTTTTCTTCTATAAATAGCCATTAATGGCTACATTGTAAAGGATCGAGAATTCATAATCAAAGACACTTGATTTCAATATTTCTTGTTATTTTCCTTATCTTAGGAGTAGTTTAACATAGATTTATATTTCGAAGCATTTATTTTCAGCATTTCCATTTCGAAGCATTTTATGCACTTTCTTTTCGAAGCATAGGAGTAGAGGTAAGTAATTATTACTTTGATTGTTCACTCAATCATCTTTCTCCGTTCCCCATTCTTCTTTTAATTTTTCTTTTCTTTACACTTGGCAATCTTGAAGTCCTCTTCGTTGAGGCAAAAGAACCGTCAACACAATCGCTTGATAATTGGCTTGAATTTAATCTGTAAGGATTTTTCAATCCTTGCTGGCACGCTCGCATTTATGATATTTTCTTTCGTAGGAAAAATAAGCCAACATTTTAGCCAACATTTTTTGGCACGCCCAGTGGGACGTCAAGTGTAATAAATGGAAAATGAATTGGATTTGTCCATTTCAAATAGTCTAGATGAAATTTATTGGCGTAAACAAGAAATTTTGGATCTTCAAGAAGAGATTCATTTTCTTGATGAAATAAATTTTCATCCCTTACAATATTATTTGGTGGAAGAACAAAGACACCATTTAATTGGAGAAATTCATCAACTTGATATGGAAATTCGCCAATGGAATGATGAGTTATCAACTCTCACTACCAAGTCTTTAACTGAGGCCTTAATGGCCGGAATTGGTGAATTTTTTCAGAATTTTTCCATGGTTAAAAATAGCAAAAGCAAAGAGTTGATTTCATCAATGGCTCGGGGGGTTCAAGAATCCGTTTTTAAAGAGCCAAATTATGAAATTAACATAACGAAAGAGCATGTTCTTGAACCAAATTTGGCTAAGAATGATGTTCCATGTATGACTCGGGGGGTCCAAAAACCAAATTTTAGAGAGTCAAGTCATGAAAATAATATATCTATGGGTGATTTTCATAAGCCATTAATGACTAACATGGAAAAACAACCCATTTTGCCAAATAATTATGAAAACCTATTCGGCAAAAGTCATGTTTTTAAAACAAACATGGTCAAGAACAATGAACAAGCCACTGTTCATGAATTCAAAATTTTTGACATTTTTCAAAATGTCAAAAAGTATAAATTTTCATGGTCACACTATACCATGACTTTTGGTGTTCAAAATCCTTTTTGGATTTGTGGTTCACATCAAAATATAATTATGATGATGTGGTTAATAAAATTAACAAATTGTTCTTATGAGTTCGAAGCACTAAGAACAAGGGATGACCATTTAAAATGCATGAACTTGGCTAGAAAAAGCCTTTGCATTTAAATAAATGGTTGAGAATGGCTTATCTTTTCAAATTGATGGCCAGTTGTTTGTATGTACACAATCAAAGCATCGAAGATACATTCGAAGCATCAAGAGTTGTTTCGAAGGTTGATTACTTCACATTCGAAGCTGTATAAAGCTTTGAAGATACATTCGAAACATCAAGAGTTGTTTCGAAGGTTGATTACTTCACCTTCGAAACTGTATAAAACTTTGAAAACTTTCGAAATGTGTACATCTCTTCAAATATATGTAAAATGACAATTAATTAGTTGTCGAATAATGCCTGTTTTTGGCATCATAAGTTGGCTCGAAGAACAACAGTTTTGGTGTCTTCGAAGAATTAATAATTGGTTCGAAGCACAAAATTAATATTTTCATTAATTCTGTGTGAACCAGAACATATAAGTTTTGAATAACCACAATGTTGGCCAAAAACAGTTTCGAAAGCCGTTTTGCCATAAGTTGCTTCGAAAGCCGTTTTGCCATAATTTTGTAAGCTTCGAAGCACTCTATCTTGTATCAACAACAGCTTCGAAGAAATAATAATGGTGGTTGTGAACCTTCGAAGCTTTGCCGAGTATTTTTGAGGATGTAATTCGTCTTTTGTCGGCTCCATCGACCTTCGAAGAATGATTTTGGTCCTTTATATCACTTTCGAAGCTTGTTACTAGTCATAATTCGAGTCATCTAGTCATAATTTCATACTCATTCGAAGCACTTTATTGGTGTTGTTACATCATTCGAAGCACTTTACTGCTTAGGTTAGTCATGTGCTTGGTTCGGCCCTTCAAAAATTCAAGTAAACATCATTTTTAAGGGCCGCGGGGGGTAATGTTAACACCATAAATCTGCAATTTTTATTATTATTTATTATTTATATAATTGCAGGACACGTGGCATCCTCTTATTCATTTGGAAGTTAAAGGAAGTTATAAAGATAATGGAGAATATGAAGGACAAAGTGGATGAGTGGGAGGACAAAGTGGATGAGTGGAATGACACATGGCAAGACAAGAATGAAGATGGAAGAAATTGGTAGTTACTAAGTAGTTATTGCTGTATTTTTTCTTCTATAAATAGCCATTAATGGCTACATTGTAAAGGATCGAGAATTCATAATCAAAGACACTTGATTTCAATATTTCTTGTTATTTTCCTTATCTTAGGAGTAGTTTAACATAGATTTATATTTCGAAGCATTTATTTTCAGCATTTCCATTTCGAAGCATTTTATGCACTTTCTTTTCGAAGCATAGGAGTAGAGGTAAGTAATTATTACTTTGATTGTTCACTCAATCATCTTTCTCCGTTCCCCATTCTTCTTTTAATTTTTCTTTTCTTTACACTTGGCAATCTTGAAGTCCTCTTCGTTGAGGCAAAAGAACCGTCAACACAATCGCTTGATAATTGGCTTGAATTTAATCTGTAAGGATTTTTCAATCCTTGCTGGCACGCTCGCATTTATGATATTTTCTTTCGTAGGAAAAATAAGCCAACATTTTAGCCAACAGTGATCCAATTTATATTTTAACAAAAGATTTAGATTGAGATTAAATTAGAAGAAATCTTTTTTTTTATATTTATTTTAAAAGAAAAAAACAAAATATAAACACATGAGAGGCACGGCATTGGAGGAAAAAAAAAAGTGGGGATTCTCAAACAAAGTAAGATGCACTTGATTGATATCCTCACGTCTGGATTTCAAATTGGCATTACAATATTAAATTAAAGACATGGCAATTAAAAATGAAAAACAAATAAAAAAATTTCTCATGTTTCATCTTACTATAACTATTGACTGGTAGAAGCTGAGCTTGCGCATCAAATGTAGAAGTAATTGCATAGAGAGAAAGAAACATGGAGGAAATTAGGCTCATCTCTACTAGTGTAGTTCAATCTTCAAGTCACCACTGTGAAAGGATTGAGTTGACTCCATGGGATCTCCAAGGTCTCTTAGTTGGCCCTATCCAAAAGGGTCTTCTCTTCCTCAAACCCACACCATCACAACAACAACAACTACTAGCAAACACCATAGTTGATCATCTCAAGATCTCATTCTCTCGCACACTCGACTTCTTCCCTCTCCTCTCTGGCCGGCTTGGCATCATCAAAAACAACGACAACACCTCATCTTTCTTCGTAGATTGTAACAATGCCGGAGCTCATTTCATTCATACAGTTGCTGACAATATCACTATCAATGATATCCTTGATCCCATGTACGTGCCGCATATTGTCAACTCTTTCTTCCCACTAAATGGTGTCCTTAACCACGAAGGCGTTTCCAAACCCTTGATTGCGGTTCAAGTAACTGAGCTCATCGATGGCTTCTTCATCGGTTGTACAATGAATCACGTAATCGGTGATGGTACGTCTTTCTGGCAATTCTTTAATTCTTGGTCAGAAATATCGCGTGGTTCTGACAACATATCGCGACCTCCATTTCTCAACCGTTGGTTTCCAAGTGGTGATATCAATTGCCCTATTCGAATGCCTTTTTGCTCCGATGAACTAGACAATGAATTCATTGTACCAACCACAGTAGAACAAAGGGTTTTTCATTTCACGAAAGAGAAAATTGCAAAACTTAAAGCCAAAGCCAATGCGGAGATGAGCACCACCACTATCTCCTCTCTCCAAGCACTGTTGGCTCATCTTTGGCGATTTGTTGTACGTTGCCAAATTATCAATGACACGAACCAAGAGGTGGGATACAAGATAGTTATAGGTGCAAGGCAAAGATTGAAACCCTCACTACCAGAAGGGTATTTTGGGAATGCAATTCATGTTGAGATTGTAAACACTACCGTGGGCGAGCTGCTCGAGAATGGATTAGGTTGGGCTGCTTTGCAAATAAACAAGGCAGTTGCTTTGCAAACAAATGAGGTAGTCAGGAACTTCTTAAACTGCTGGGTGAAAAACCCTAAACTAGTGACAATGAGAGATTCGGCGAGTGCTACTTTGTACACGAGTAGTTCGCCTCGGTTCAATGTATATGGTAATGATTTAGGTTGGGGAAAACCGGTGGCAGTGAGAAGCGGATTATCAAACAAGGGCGATGGGAAGGTAACGCTTTTTCCTGGGGTGGATGAAGGGAGCATCGACATTGAAGTTTGCCTGTTACCCGAGAAGTTTCTTGCTATGGAGGATGATAAAGAGTTCATGTAGTCTATTAGCATCTGATCAGATGTTCGAGTAAAAATTCAATAAAACAATGATTTTTTTTTTATGCATATGTTGAAGTCAAGCTTCTTTTTTATTTTTATTTTTATTTTTTTTTCCTTTCCATTGTGTGTTTCAGGAATTTTGAAATTTAATTTGCCAAGTATGTGTGCTTTTTTGGGTCTGGTTGATCCAGAAGGTTCAATATTGCTTCGCAATCTAGCTTGTGTCACTTGCCTAGCAATAGTATGTCAATATAAAGTTCAGTAGATTTTTATTTTTTTTTTATTTTTTTTTTTAAGAAAAAAGAGGCAATTAAGGCCTCGTTTGGGAACAAAATTCTTCAGTAATTTTTTGAATTTTTAGCTAAAATATGGTGTAAAAAAAACTAGTATGTTTGAGATGACTTTTTGATTTTTTATGAAAAGATGTGCAAAAAGTAGAGAGAAAGGAGAATTTTTGACTTTTTAATATAGATTATTGACTTTTTAATTTTTTTAGTGACTTTCTTACTAAAAAAGTCACTTGTCAAACGAGGCCTAACTGTCAAAATGTGTTCACAACTTGGGTAAATTAATAATGCCCTGTATTATTCACTATTTTATTTATTTCATTTTTAAACTATTAATTTTGTTTATTTAATTCTTAAATTTTATAATTTCTGTTCATGTGGTCCAATTGAAAATGATTATACAAATCAGTATCGTTGACGCCTACTTCGATGGGCAAAAATATAATTTTATAATTTGGATAAATTAAATCATACAATCATTAGCCCATTAAATTGGTTATTTTGTATTGTTTCCTCAAAGGAAAAGGAAAATGTTTGAGACCCTCATAAATTTTTCATAATTCAACCCACAATAATGTAATCTGACAAGTATCAATTTTTGATTGGTTAAACACTCAATGATTTGAGAACCATCACTCTTACCACATTGATGCATTTGTGGGTACAAAATGTGGGTCTCTAACATTGTTGTTGCTCAAAAATAGTAAAAAAATGAGTATTTTGTTATATGGTTTAAGTTAGAATTTTCAAATAATATTTTATCTATCAAATTGGACTTCAAAGATTATTGATCTGCACTATTAGACTACATGAATAAAAATTAAATAGAACTAAATATACGAGAATGATAGTAGGAAAGAAATAAGAAAAATGGTTATATTTTAAAAAATAAAAATGAAATGAACCCTTATTCAATAATTTATGAGGTTTAGAAGCAAAGAGTGGGCTGGACAATTTTTTATACTCTTTTCGCTTGTTTCCACTTGAGTCCGGATCCTTGGCCGCACAATCTTGCTGTCGTCCCTGTGGCACCCCTAAAATAGTCGTTTTGGAGGAAATTTCAATTTAAAAAATAAAAAAACAGAACAGAAACCAGAGGGGAAGAAGAGAGAGAGCACGGAGGGGGGACCAAAATCAAACCCAGAAACCAAAGCGGAAGAAGAGAGAGAGGACGGAGGGGGGCCAAATTCAAACCCACCCTAACTCTTTACACAAACCCAAATGAAGTTTGTTTTCCTCTCAACCACACAAACAACTAGGGGTGTGCATAATACCGCCGAAACCGCACCGAACCGCACCGTCAAGGCAAATTCATTATTATTTGCCAATCGAACCGCCGGTTTTAGTAAGAAAAATGACAAATTCTAGTGACACTTTTATCAATCTGCCGGTTTCTATTTTTCTTCCAAACCGCACCGACTCGCAGCACTATTAAATCATGTTTTATAAGATTCTAAAAATTCTTTTTTACTTAAGTTTGCTTGTTGTTCTATACCTTATAATATAGTATCACATTACTGCTCGAGGGAAATTCAAGATGTCAGTAATCCAAAATAAAGTTAGATTCCAATTCACTTTTCAATCTTTTTTTTTCTGGTCATGTTGCAAACTTGCATCAGCTCACTTTTTCAATCTAAATATTTTTCAACAGTAAACATTTTCAATATATTGTAAACCCTGAATGATATTAATTTTATGTATTGTATTTGATCATTGTAGCTTCCACAGATGCTTGTAATGACCTGATGGCATAGTCGTTGATATTATCATGTTGTTGCTACACTTGCTGCATTAGAAGAAAGTTTCGCAAGATGCTTAACATCACGGTATCTCTCGTCTTTTTTTTACTCTTTAATTTAAGTTTTGTAATTTGAATTATATTTTTTATAAACCGCCAATCCGCCCGAACAGCCAAGGCAAATCCGTCATTATTTGCCAACCGAACCGCTGTTTTTGATAAGAAAAATGGCAAATTCTAGTGACACTTTTATCAATCCGCCACCCGCCATACGGTTTCTATTTTTCTCTCAAACCGCACTGACCCGCACCGCGTACACCCCTACAAACAACCATCTCCTCTGATTCTCTCTACAAAAGCAAGATTTCTAGGTTTTGTCCAGATTATCTCATTGACTATGATTTTGGGTCTTTTTTGCAGAGAGAGAGGACCGAGGGGGGCCGGATCGAAGCCTCAATGTTGAAGGAAAAAGAGACAAAGAGAAACAGGTGAGCGACGATGGCAGTGGGTGAAAGCTAGCTGCCTTCCTTCTGCTCCCTTCTTCCTTCCTTCTTCTCCCCCTCTGGTTTGCTCGGATCTGCCTTCCTTCTTCTCCTCGCTTCTTCTCTCCTCTTCTTTTCCCTTTTTCCTTCCTTCTTCTCCTCCTCTGGTTTCTATTCTTTTTTTTCTTTTTTTTTTAAATTGAAATTTCCCCCAAAATGACATTGTTTTGGGGGGGGGGGGAACCATAGGGATGGCAGCAGGATTATGCGGCCGAGGATCCGAACTCGTTTGCACCTACTCATTGTTCCCATAAAATCCAATCTTCTAAAACAACAAAATCCCAGCTCAGCCTACAAAGTTAGGGTAATGTTGTGTTATTTTGGTGTTTGTAATTTTAATTAACTCGATATTGACCTTAAATCTTTGACTCTATCTCAAATTGGTCTAATTAATTCTAATTGTTGGCTTTTTTTTTTTCTTTTTCTTTTTTATGATGAATGGACACATGAGTGGCATGTGTTGTGCTTTTAAAAACAAAATTATAAATTTGATTAATTCAATGATTTAATTTCAACCAATACAATGATAATTTTTCGTTAAAAATCCTAACTCTATTATCAGTTGAACCAAATTGGCGCAAAATATAAAATTAAAGGTCAAAATTGAGCCAAATGAAATTATAAAAACTAAAATGATACAAACAATAAAATTCAGGTGCTACTGTTATAATTTATGCAAAAAGTTATAGTATATTTATGTCTTATTACAATAAGAACTCTAAACTTTTAATAAATATTAAATTACTCATTTTATTGAACTTGTATATTTTAATTCTTTTAACTATGAATATACATCACTTCCACTCTTCAGGAGAGGATATTCGGGCTCACATGTCAGCCTCATTTCTTATCTTTTTATCTGATTATGGAGCCTCGACCTTAGTTACTTTAAATATTCTTAAATTGGGATGATTTTGCTTAACGGTGATGCTCTTACACTTGTCTTCTTTATTGATGTATATTTCAATATTATGTACCTTCTTTATTTATTACTTTTTTTTGATAAAAAAAAAACTATAGCTAAATTGGGAATTTTGTAGATAATTTCCTTCTATTTTATTTTATTTTATTTTTTTTTTAGAGAGGATAAGCAATTACACAGAGGAAGACGCCTCAGACATCACCAACGCCATTAAAGAAGGAGGAACCTCCTCCATCCAAATACGTGGCGACTCAAAATCAAAGGCTAACCTACTTAAACAATGAGCCACCGAATTGCCATCTCGACAAACATGCGAAACCGATGAAGAAGGAAACCACACAAGGAGCGCTTGAGCCACCCCCACAAAATGACAATAGCAAGAGAAGTTATCCGCCTTACCTTGGATTGCAGCCACCACATTTTGAGAATCACCTTCCAGATGAATATGGCCCAATCCCAAATCACAAGCCAATTGAAGAGCTTTTATCGCTCCCATTGCTTCCACACAATCAACATCCTCCATATACTGTACCCGCTCAATCATAGACGCAATGACTTCCCCATGACAGTCCCGAATAATAATGCCGACCCCAGCACTGGCCTGGGCCTTCCTAACAGAGCCATCAAAATTCAATTTGAAGACACCCTCGCGTGGCGCAACCCACCGTCGCATCCGAACCTGGGCCGGAGGAGGATGGCCACGGTCTTGAGCTTGAGCATATTCGGAAGCATAATTTACCGCGAAAGAAACAACTTCCTCCACCGTCCTTGATTTATTGCCAAACACAATGGAGTTTCTATTATTCCAAAGGCTCCAACAAATAGCCACAAATAATTGCATGGATTCTGGACCAATTGTGGCCATGAGTTCATATACCCACTCAAAACAATTATGAACAGGATTGGATTTAATAAGCAAAGTTAGAGAGCTCAATCGCCACACTTGCATGGCAAAGCCACAATTGTGAAAACAATGGCCTACCGATTCAATCTCCACTCCACACCTAGGACATAAATCCATATTGACGATATGACGTTGCCGCAAATTGGCCCTTACCGCTAACAACCCAAGGCACATTTTCCATCCAAAAATCTTAAGTTTGGTCGGTAAATTAAGCCGCCAAAAACCTTGCCAGAACTGCTTATGCGACTGCCCATTAGTGGAGGTATCAACGTGGCCATCCACAGAGGCCATATCCATACACAAATGGTATGCCGATCGTACTGAAAATTCACCATTTCGGGAAAAATGCCAGACCAATTTATCCGAGGGTAACGTGGGACAAAGAGGAATGCATCGGATAGCCTCCACATCCATGCTCAAAAAATTTTGCGTAAGCATCTCATCATACCATGCTCCCTTCTCAGGATCAATTAAATCACTAACCCGCGCATCATCCGGAAGATTCGAAGGTGGCATAATTAGTTTAAAAGAGTGAGGCCTTGGAACCCATTTATCGTATCTAACCGAGATGCTTTCACCATTTCCAACTCTCCATCGAAGCCCAGCATTTAATAATGTTCGAGATCCGACTATACTCCTCCAGGTGAAGGATGGGTTACTTCCGACCAACGCATCGAGAAATGAAGTTTGTGGAAAATACCTAGCCTTAAAGACCCGCGCAACCAAAGATTGAGGCCGTTGCAGTAGTCGCCAACACTGTTTGGCCAGCAAAGCTGAATTGAAATGTTGAAGGCACCGAAATCCCATACCACCACATAATTTAGATTTACACAATTGTTTCCAGCTAGTCCAATGAATTTTACGGGTTTCCTCTCTTTGTCCCCACCAAAACTTGCACACCATAGACTCAATTTCGTGGCACACTCCATCTGGGATGCGAAAGCAGGACATAATATAAGTGGGTATGGCTTGAGCAACAGACTTAATGAGGACCTCTCTACCCGCCACCGATAACGATTTTTCCTTCCAACCATTTAAACGAGACCATACGCGCTCCTTGACAAACCCCAATACGGCGCGCTTAGAATGCCCCACACAATATGGTAATCCCAAATACTTCCCAGACGGCTCCAATGACCCCACCCCTAGAATAGATGTCACCACTCTCTGAGTAACCAAGTCCGTATTTTTACTAAAGCAAACAGCCGATTTTTGAAAATTAATTTTTTGCCCCGATGCTTGTTCATACTTTTGGAGAATATCTCTCAAGACACCGCCACTGTAACGCCCTCAAAATTAACCCACAATATATCATTGACATGCATTATTTAAAGAAGACAATTTATTAATTCATTCATCAGAGTATTACTAAATAAAGCATCACATGTAACATCGAATAAAATGCCCTACAGGCTTACATCTTTCCAAGCCAACACTTGGATTCAAAAATATGAGTTCTAATCTCAATACAAGAAAAGCCCTAGGCTTGAATGTTTACATATACAACTAAATAACAACTATTAACTAAAGGTAGTCTTCTTCAAACCAGTTGCCAAACCCTCCCAAGCTAAGTCCTTGGAGGTAGTTTATCGCCTGAACCTGAAAATGATGTTCCCATAAAGGGTGAGCCACAGCCCAGTAGAAATATACTAAACCACATATAAGCAATGAATAAAGCAATAGCATCCAACAGATGGTCAACCAAAATAATCAATTACTTCATTTTACAGACTCATGACACTATTGCCAAAGATACGTTTTACTTTCCAATTTTATCAACATGGCTCAGAACCTGGCCAAACTTACAACAGTGAATCACATATATCATATTCACATCCTTCCAATATCAACAACAAATGAGACTCAAGCTCAAATCAAACACTTCATACTTCCAGATTGATACACATTTTAGTGCTGTATCAATAAAACACTTCTATATAAATAAGCACACATAAAAGTGATGCTAATGGAGTCCATCCCCTATCTCCTCCCAAACAAAATCCGGTTTAGAGGTCCATCCCCTATCTTCCCCTAAACCGTGGAGTACATCCCTTATCTCCTCCCACACAAAACAATGTATGCAAATGCAATGCTCAATCAATACATGTATTTTCTGTATCAATGCAATAGTCAAAATTAATGACTTAACCAATGTGATTAGTTTCAGTTATTCCTAATCCACATGCAATGTCTACAACAATCACGACTATTCTCCACCGATAGCCCAAAACAGTTATTTCTAAACTGAAAATAACTATGTCAACAATTCAATAGACAAATAATTCAAGTTATCCAACTACACCATTTAATCAATGAATTCCCCAATTCCATGAATTAATTATACAAATTAATTTAATAATACAATTAGGGTTTTTCCCAAAATTTACCAAAGTATCCCCAACATATCAAAATACCAAAGCTTAGAACAAAACCTATAAAATGGAGTAGGAAATCCCTACCTCGAAGACAACAACTCAAATGGTGAAGACAGAGATGAGTGCCCAAATACCAATGTGATCCAAATCGCCAAATGTTCAGATTAAATGAAAGCCCTCAACTCACTCTATCTTTTTAATGAAGGATCTAGAGTAGAAACACACCCTAAGTGGATCAAATCTAAGAGAGAAGGTGAAAAAGGGAGAGAGAGAAGTCGGACCTAGGGTTTGGAATCAAAAAGAATATGAAAAAGACTGATCAAAACCCGCTGTTGCGTATATAAACTGGACAGGCTCGCTCGAGCGAAGACTTGGTCGCTCGAGCGACCAGACACAGAGAAACTACGCTCGAGCCAAGGAAGCCTTGCTCGAGCCAACAAGCCAAAAGCTCGCTCGAGCGAAAGAAAGCTCGATCGAGCGAAGAACTCAAACCCTCAGGTCTGTAACTAGACACACGCTCGAGCGAAGGAACTATTGCTCGAGCGAAGAACGAACTAACTCGCTCGAGCGAAGAAAAGCTCGCTCGAGCCAAGAATGCAAAGCTACAGGTCCAAACCAGACACAAACTCTCGCTCGAGCTACCAAACCCCGGCTCGAGCGAAAAACCAAAAACAACAGCTCGCTCGAGCGACAAACTCCTCGCTCGAGCGAAGATCCAAAATACTGGACAACAACACTTGATTTCAAAACCCAACCAACCTGAAACAAACCAGCCCAACACATCCTATAATTCTAAATGAAAAAAAATAAGGGACAACAACAACCATTATAAAATAACAGAATCTACGGAACCTAAGTCCGGATACAATAATCAAATGGGAGAAGACCGGGGTCGCTATAACCTCCCCCCTTCAAAGAATTTCGTCCCCGAAATTAAGCATAAGTTTTTTTTTTTGAAAACAGATTTTTTTTTTTTACAATTCATTAGTAAACAACTTGACCCAAAACTGGTCATTTCATCTCTTTATCAAGAGGCATCTCACATTAAACATATAACACAACATATATCTCAACCTGTATCATTATTATGCATTATTCCTTTCAATGTTAACAATTCCCATATCATATTCAATCGCATGATATATACAACCCATTCAACAATGTACTCAACAGATGCAATATTACACTAAACTTCTATAATGAAGCAAGTTTCAAGATACACCCATGTACCAATACAAACTCAATGTTTTACAGCTTAAGACATATATAAAGCTCTTAAGTTCAACAATATAACAGAATCTAATTATAAGATTACAAATCAACAAACA
Organism: Camellia sinensis; assembly: GCF_055761805.1. Taxonomy (NCBI): domain Eukaryota; kingdom Viridiplantae; phylum Streptophyta; class Magnoliopsida; order Ericales; family Theaceae; genus Camellia; species Camellia sinensis. The sequence goes on from NC_138970.1 coordinate 156,159,147, forward strand.
TGTCCGGATATTTTTCGCGGACTTCTAACTCACGTTCCCAAGTGGCTTCTTCCACTCCGTGGTGTTTCCACAAAACTTTGACCAAAGGGATGGTTTTGCCTCGCAAAACTTGATCCCGCCTATCCAAGACCCGAACCGGTCTCTCCTCATACGAAACATCCTCATCAATCACTAAATCAGTCCAATCCAACACATGTGATGGATCCGGCTCATACTTCCTAAGCATACTCACATGAAACACGTCATGTACTCCGGACAACTGCGGCGGCAAAGCTAAACGATAAGCAGCCTCGCCAATCCTCTCAAGGATCTCAAACGGACCAATGAACCGAGGGGACAACTTCCCACTCTTCCCAAACCTCATCAAACCCCGTCTAGGTGATATCTTCAGAAAGACATGATCACCCACCTCAAACACCAAAGGTCTCCTCCTACGGTCGGCATACGATTTCTGACGACTCTGTGCTGTAACAAGCCTCTTACGAATAAGCTCAACTTTCTCTGTTGTTTCCCTCACCAACTCTGGACCTGTAACAAGCCCGCGGAGGGACCCTCGCTACAGCTCGGACTCTCGATTTGTGTCACGGTTCTTAATCTGAACCAAAGAGTCCAAATCTGGCAAATCGTTTTGAGAAAACAGATTTTTGAAAAAGTAGTGCCAAACATGGACTGCTTTGCCAGATACAGAGTCGCCACCTAAATATTTTTAAAATGGGGAAATTTAGGAAACCCTGACTCGGTGCCGAAGGCCACATGTCCGTCATCACCGGAGTTGTCTCGGCTCGGGAGCTTGGGTACGATCGGGGAAGGTCAGCTATGAGCACCCCCTTTCGCCCGGTCCGAAGACCGGCCTCTACTAACCGTGATATCCGTTTTTGAAAACTTTATGTGTTCTTAAACCGGTTATTAGCCTAGAATTACTATGTTATGCGCGCAGCAAACAAGTATAGACTAGATTGCCTAATTTGGAAATAAACATTGCATATCCGTTTGGTTTGAAAATGCTTTGGAATTTGCTACTCGCAAGTAGGCTAAAATACGGATTTCAATGAGTTTTTCCAACTCAAACAACCCAACCTTCACCCACAGGCATTCAAGCAGTTATAACACATAAGCAGCTAGCCACATGTTAAGCATGCTGTCATGGTAACATTCACACGCGTGCGATATGCTAAAGCATTAAAATACTTACATAGTACTCCATGCCAAAACCAAGAACTTGTTAGCAAACATGCATGATCCAAGTCCATGTGAAGTGCCTAATGCATCGCATACAAAATGTTGCTAGAATAGGCTCGGCTATCCTAAATATGTCATGTGAAAATGCACAATTAACACATATTCAATTTTTGAATTGAAGTACTGATGTAGTTAGCGTGATGTACCGAGCCTAATGCATGCAATACAAATGCATGGATGCACACATGCATAGCATAAGGTATGCTAAAATAAATGTGCCCTAACCTACCATCATAAGCAGGTAAATAAAAGGGAGGAAAGAAGTGGGGATTGGAAGACATTCACACACCCACACACACTTATTACAGATTCGCCCTCGCTCGGAGGGACCAAATAAATATTACAAATTAATTAACTACGCGAGCTAATTAATATTACAAATTAACTAATTTAATTAACAAATTAAATAAATTAATTAAAACAGGAAAACGCCTCGGGAAGCGCGCCACCATGCATGGGCTGCCTCTGTTTTCCTTCCTTTCCTCCTCTGGAGGCTGTCAAAACCTCAGGGTTACATCCCTGGGCACTGGGGAGTACCACCGGCTGAGTGGGATCATCACCGGCACTGGCATGTGTCCATCGGCACAAAATTGGAGTTGTCGGCAGAAAAAGATTGCCGGCCGGCACCTTACACTGCCGGTCGGCAGAGAAAGCCTGCAGAACCTGCAACTGGCAGCAACAGAGGGCAAGGCAAAGCATGGCAGCACAATTCAAGGCATATATGCACCATTCACGTCCCTTATCATGGTAATGACTCAAAGGGGCATGTGCCTCGATTCTCGGACCACCAATCACGCATTTCCATGCATGATGGCCCAAAGAACCGAGTATGCATCTTTGATTTCAAATGTATGCACACCAATCAAACAAATAAGGCCCAATTCCTATCACCAATTCAAGGAACAAGGCATGCATGCAAGATGCAATGCAACCTAGGCATACAAGCTAGGAATGCAACATGGCATGGCAATTAACTCATGCAAGCATACAAGCATGCATATGGCAATGCAAATGGATGCAAAGATGGACTTAAACATGAATTAGGCGACTCTAAAATAGGCCTAAAACAGTAGCCAAAAGTGCTAAAGAGTGAGAGCTAAATGGCATGCACACACACATGCACATAAGGACCAACACTTAAGCATGAATCAAACAACATTCAAGCACACTTGAAAGAAGGAAACATGGACAAATTAGCATGCAACATGAGCCTTAAAATCATGTTATAAAATGATGCCAAATCAAATTATAAATCAAGTCAAGCATGCAACAAAAAGTCCAAGTGTTCAAGGCAAATCAATAATGCATTGAACTACACTTATCATGACCAAACATGGCATGCATTAAACAACTAAAAACAGATTTTTAGCATGTTAAAACAAAGCCAAAAGACTCCTTAGATGGCATCTAAGTGGCCCAAATTCAAAGGCATGTAAAGGCACCAAAACATGGAGCATTGCAAAACATGCTTTCAAAGCATTAAAGAGACATGCAAGGCAATCCAACAAGCATGGAAATGGGACTGAAATGACATATAGAATGATCCCAAATCACCAAAAAAATGCAAAGATGGCATGCTACACATGCACATACTCAAGGCCAACAAGCCCAAATGCAAAGGAGCTATATAATGCATGCTAAAATCGACCCAAACGACTATGGACAGATCTAAAACATAGCAAAATAAGCATATAATCTTCACAAATACAAACCTAAAACATGTTCCAACAAAGGCTAACAACCTAGACATGTTAAGGCACAAATATGGCATTACAAGGCAACTATGCTAAACATGCATAAGGTTCCAAAACCAACTTGAAATCATGTTATATCATGGATATATAAGCATGAAAAACATACCAAACATGCTCAACACACACTCAAGCATAGGCTTCTTTAAGAGGCCAAAATATGCCCTTTTCAAGGACAACAAGGAGAGGGGGTGGCCCTCTCCCTCTTGGGACTTCAAAGTATCATCTTCACCACTGAAATCCCTCAAGATTTCAGTGGTGAAGAGACCTCAACACCAAAATCCCGGAGCTAGCACAAAATGGCTCAAAATGAGGCCTTTTGAGGCCTAAGGGTGGTCAACAACCCTCAAACAACAAAACACTCTTAATAAACAATAAAGAGGGTTTAAAAATAGAACTTTTTTATGTTATACAACAAGCACAAAAACAGCTCTAAGATAGGTATAAAATCAAAGCAAAAATAAGGGAAAAAGGGACTAGTTTCTCACCCTTGTAGCCTTCTTCAACAAAGATGCTCCAATGGCCTCCTTGAGCTTGAATCCAAGACAAAAACTTCAAAACACACTCTTTAGAACCTCAGCTCCAAGAGGAAGGTGAAACACTAGGTGTTTGTGTGCAATAGTAAGGCACAAAACACCTAGTGAACAAAATGGAAGAGAAAGAGAGATAGATTGTGTATGTCTAACCCTAACCCTAGAAAACCAGAGCTCTCCTCTGTCTTTTTTCTCTCAAAAATGTCTAAGCCTCTCTCTTTTTTGCCTTAGAGAGAGTTCTCTCTATAAGCCTCTTGTAAAGCTTATCAAACAAGCTTTGCAAGAGGGAGATCCCTCCATACACGTGTATGGAGGGGAGAAAAAGTTATACAGCTGTCCAAAAATATCTGCAAAAGCAGATGAACAGCAATCGGCCGGCAAAAAATGCCATCTTGGCCAAACAAAGTGCCGACCGGCACAAAAAAGTGCCGACCGGCAACAAATAGTGCCGACCGGCAAACTAAATTGCCGGTGGCAGCAAAAACCAGCCGGTGGCATCTAGCCACTGCCGGTGAAGGGTGGGGATGGTCTACAAGCCCCACTCTGCCTCTCAAAGGCAAGATGCAAGTGTTTGGTGCAAAACCAGACACTAAACGGTCGAGTTCGGGGATCCTGAGGCATGGCGCGCGAGCCGAGACCTCCGAGAACTCCAAACGAACACAAACATGGATAATCACCGAGTGTTCAAACGGTGACGTCCAAGTCTTGAGGACGGTCAAAAATGGGGTGTCTACAGTTGCCCCTCTTTGACAGAACTCGAAAGTCATAACAATGACGGGAGTGAATGTCAAAGCCCAGAGACGACCCATTTTTGACAAGGCCGAAGACTTAGACAAACATGCAATACAAATAAGGTATGCGCCCGGAGGCATGGGCAAAATGCAAGACAATGCACGAAGCCGAGCATAACTTATGATCATGCAAAGAAAGCTGTAATGAAGCAAACATGCGACAGTTTTAAGCTAGCATACCAAACTACACTACAATGCAGAAAGGATGTAAGAGAATTATGGAATTCTCAATACGTCTCACTCGGGAGATACAATACCTGTGCGGCTCGTCTGGTTGCACCAGCTTCAAATGAACCGTACATACAATATCGTGCCTGAAAAGAAAACAAACTTAACAGGTACAATATGGTTGGCAACATGCATGACAATGCAAATGTGGATGCAAAACGAAATGCAATATATACAAAACGATGTATAAACAATGCAAATAAACATGCAATGTAATTGAAACAATGCAAGCTACATGCAAAGCAATTGAACCGTGATCCAATCACGAGCGGTTCGAAACCACATCTATGTCAAATAGATTAATGGAGGTAACAAGTCTGTCTACCATAGAACGGTCAACTGAACTATGAGTATTGTAGACAGACGCAAGAACAAACATTGGGTGGAATTGACATAAGTGGGGAAACAACCCGCTGGAGGAAGGACTACGATCCTAATGCCGGATGCAAAAATTACACTACAATGTAATGGATAGATATGGCACGCAGGCCAAACCAAATCTTGCCTAGGAAAGGCATGCATACATACAAGCCATGTGTAACACAGAAAAGGTGCCGCAACCCTCAACCAACATATCAACGTGGAATCGGCGCGATACACATACAGAACTGTGTTCTAACATGAAAAGTAAGGGCACATACCAGACCAAGCTCAACATGGAAAGGCGCAAGCCAAAGGCGGAAGGTGATGCAATGAATGCATGCAATCTACAATGCAATATTTACAAATATGCAATGGAATGGATACAATGGATATGGCACGCAAGCCAAACCAAATCTTGCCTAGGAAAGGCATGCACACGTACGAGCCATGTGTAACACAGAAAAGGTGCCGCAACCCTCAACCAACATATCAACGTGGAATCGGCGCGATACACAAGAACTGTGTTTTAACATGAAATGTAAGGACACATACCAGACCAAGCTCAACATGGAAAGGCGCAAGCCAAAGGCGGAAGGTGATGCAATGAATGCATGCAATCTACAATGCAATATTTACAAATATGCAATGGAATGGATACAATGGATATGGCACGCAAGCCAAACCAAATCTTGCCTAGGAAAGGCATGCACACGTACGAGCCATGTGTAACACAGAAAAGGTGCCGCAACCCTCAACCAACATATCAACGTGGAATCGGCGCGATACACAAGAACTGTGTTTTAACATGAAAAGTAAGGACACATACCAGACCAAGCTCAACCTGGAAAGGCGCAAGCCATAGGCGGAAGGCGATGCAGTGAATGCATGCAAACTACAATGCAATATCTACAAATATGCAATGGAATGGGTATTTACAACATGCAGTGACAATGCAGTGCAATGCGACCTACTGGGGAAAATGCAATGGATGCATGCAAGCTACAATGGAAATGCATGACAATGCACTATGATGCAATGACTATGATTGCAACTTTCCCTATCTTACCAACAGGGTGATATACTAGGTTGGTTCAGTATCCAGAACTGAGGCGTAGACATGCCACCTCAACCTATGGGGCTTCCATACAGATTTCAAGCCGAGGGTAAACCTCTGGGTATTTAAACCAGACTTTAGTCTCGGAACTCCCGAACCTTTGCGTTCTAGGCATAAGCCGTTCGAACTCTAGTTTCCACCGTCCCAGTTGGTCTTCTAGGAACTCATCGCAAGCACAGACAGGTGGCTTTACCAGACCACCGAAAAGTCGTTCGGGCACGACAAACACCGAAGGAATTGCACCTTCAGAGGATTTAAGGTCTCCTAGACCGGAATGCAAAATGTATGCATGACAATGCATGTTTTTGGTTTTTTTTTTGAAATGCAAATGATGCAAGTGAAATGCATGTTGCATGGAATGCGCGACAACACGCGGCTCAAGAAGTGCACAGCAATGCGAACACTAAAGGTCTTACACCTTCCAAGGATTTAAGGTCTCCTAGACCGTACGTGTTTAAGGTCTCGCCAGACCATGCGTGTTTAAGGTCTCGCCAGACCGGCGGTATTGCACGACGGTATGATGCGCGAAACAGCGCAATGCGTTAGGCAACGCAAGTGCACAGGACAGTGCGATGGAATGCATGCAAAATGCAATGAGATGCGCAAAACAGCGCGAAATTGAAATGCACAAAACAGTGCAATGCGCAGAACAGCGCGAGGTTTGAAATGCACAAAACAGTGCGATGCGCAGAACAGCGCGAGGTTTGAAATGCACAAAACAGTGCGATGCCAAGTGTGACGTGCATGCCACACGGAGTGTAAATGGGCTTAAATGCGCAACAACGCACGTATTCCGGAATGCATGACAATGCATGGAATGGAAATGCAATGATGATGCATGAGAAACGTGCACGACAATGCAAAGGGGTGCGTGTTGCAACGCATGTAACACGTGCATAACAATGCAAATGTGTGGCGCGTGATAGCGCGATGTAATGCACCGAAGTAGTGTGATGAGTTCGTGCAACACACATGGGGCAACTTTTGAATTCAAAAAGGATACAAAAAGGATACACCTTGTACGAATTCGAGTGCCACGCACTGGAGACACGGCCCGCGGTCAGAACGGAGGCCGGTTGAGCGTCGGAGATGCACTTTCTTGCACTTTCTTGAGCTATGAAGACCACAAACTTCTCAAATGGCCTAAACAAGGCTGTGGGAACCCCACCGGCAGTAAGGGGAGGCCACCGGCTGGCCATCGGCACAAAAACAATTCCATCGGCACAAAAAAGTGCCGGCCGGCACAAAACATTGCCGACCGGCAAACAGTTGCTGAATCGGGGCAGTTCTGTCTTTTCACCTCGAGTGTTATAAAATAGGGCTTCATGCCCTATTTCCTCATTTCCTACCGCCGAAAAACCTTGCTCTCTCTCTCTAGAGTGCTTCTCTCTCATTTTTCGCCCGTTTCTTCGCGTTCTACGCTCGTTTCGTCGTCAGATTCGCGATCCTCTTCGCGTTTCGGACATTTTCCACCGATCACATTCTCGTTTCGGTGCCTCGTTCGGCGTTCTCGCCTTTTCGAGTTCGTTCCCCTCACTTTCCTCTTCATTTCCGTGCCTTTTCACATTCCGGCCTTCCCGGCCATTTCCGACCCTCTCAGGAGTTGACTTTTCGGTTGACTCTTCGCATCCCGGCTCGGTTTTCCCTTTTCCGGCCATTTTCACACCATTCTCTACATGGCGGACGACATTCCACGTGGCGGGACTCCCCCGGACCACGAGATGGATCCCGGGGTCGAGCTCTTACCACTGAGCGAGCGCCCGTTCGACCCGGCGACCTACCGGCCGGCGATTCACGTTCTGCCCCCAGACGGCCTGCGTCAGTTCCGGAGTTTCGAGAGGTACGCGGCCCCTGAGCTACTGCTGCGTGAGCCTACCTCCCACCTTTCATTCGGCACTCCCGAGGTAACTCTTCATCTTCTGCTTTACTTTCTGCAATGTAGGATACAAAACTGCCATAGTTAGCTGTATTCTTTAATTGCTGAAATCTGATATGCCGTAGACCGTAGTTGACTGTAAACATACATGCAACTGATATCTGCTTGAGACTGACACATGCACACACACTGCACTAGCCCTGAATTACTCAAACACACGGCACACACTGCATTCTACTGCACATACACTGGTACCCAGTATTTGTCTGAATCTGTCAAATTTGCACACATGCTACATCTGTTCTGGAACACCCAAACACGCTGACACAGCACACGTATTTTCTGTAAGCACATCGGCACCCGGTATCTGCCTGAATCTGACAAACTTGCATACATGCCATATCTGTCTTTTCACAACTGCATTTTGAATGTTGTCTTGCAATTGTCATTTTCTGTTTGCAGGAGGGTTCCCATACCATTCGCGGGTATGGGAATACTGGTGCACGGGAGTGGTACGACGAGCTCCCTGATGCGGTCCAGCGCATCGTGGATCGGGCGGGCTTCGGCACCTTCTGCCGAGGGCTCTCTAGGTTGTCCACCTGCAGACCTCTTCTTGCCGCTCTGGCGGAGAGGTGGTGGGACACCACCGATTCTTTCCACTTTTCTGCTGCGGGGGATATGACGATGACCCCTTATGACTTCTCGATGCTCACAGGCATCGGGGTAGGGGGGGATCCGATCCCTTTCGACACCGACATGGATGAGTGGACCGCCGCTCAGGTCCATCTACTGGGGGAGGCCCCACCGCTAGCTCGTCCAGGCTTCGTCCGATATTCCTGGTTCGAGGCACAGTTCAGGGTCTTGCCTGCATTGGGGGAGGAGACTCAGATGACCGAGGAGGACGTGGAGAGGTATGCGCGCGGCTTCCTCATGTTCCTGTTCGGGACTACTATCTTCGCCGACCGGGCGAACACCGTGCCCCTCTGCCTTCTCAGCGCACTGGTGGACGTCCGAGACATTCTGCACTTCGATTGGGGCGGCGCTGCTCTGGCCACCTTGTATGGATATATGAGCTCGGCTTCTCGCGGCAGCGGCCAGCTGCTCGGAGGTTACTGGCGGGCTTGGGAGGTACATTTCTTCTCCACTTTTCATTTCTGTCTCGTACTTTCTGTACTCTGTACACTGCATACACTGTAGTCTACTTTACACTTACTGTATACTGTACACACGGCACACACATACATTCTGTTTTACACTGACTGTACACTGCTCACACTGTACACTGCAAACAATACACTGCACAACATACGGCTCTGCCATTTCTGCTTTATTCTGTATATCCTGCTTTATCTGATGGTCATACTCACATCTGTTTTGCAGTTGTGGGTTTACGCCTACTTCCCTAGGCTTGCACCTGTGCCAGTTGCGGAGCCTCCTCCGGCTGTTCCTTTCTCGAGTCGCTTTGACGGGGGATGCACCCGGCGACCACGGGAGACATTCGGCTTCTTCCGCCGATATTTCGACACCATCACCCCGGCCGAGGTATGTTTTACTTTCAGTTCGTTTAGCTTCGCTTTCCCACTGCATATTTCAATAACAGTAGATAACAAACTGTCTGTTACTTTCAGATCACATGGCGGCCATGGGCTTCCTTGCCGTCGGCGATGCGGGGTCGGTTCCCTGGTGCTGAGGAGACCTCGCGTTTCCAGATCTTGCTAGAGGGCCCGGTCTGTCGGGCTTGGTACCTGGGGGAGCGCTTTCTACGCCAGACCCGCGGGTTACCTGAGCAGATAGTCCCGGCTCACCCTCCTGCAGAGATGAGGGAGACCGAGGGGCTGACCACTGAGCAGCTGGATGATTACTCCATCGGCTGGGAGGAGGCCGGCTTCCGAGGCACCGGCGACTATCAGGAGTACGTGCGGACGTACCTGATGCGACCTTTGAGCGGCCGTCGAGCAGAGGGGGCCAGACCTGTGGCATCGGCGGCTGGGGCCGGAGCAGGAGCAGGGGCTGGATCTTCGAGGAGGGCCCGGGTCCGTGGCAGGGGCGGAGTGCGGGGTGGACGAGGAGCTGGGTGGCCTGCCCTACCCGCTGTGCTGACTTTCCAGGGGCAGGGTGGGGCGACCTATCAGATCCCCTTCGCCCCTCCACCGGCTGGGCATGAGTTCATTGACATCCCCGACCTTCCGCCGGTATGTATCACTGCACTTCGTACAGTCATTTCATTTCAGTTTACTTGATATTCCACAGAATACTAATGCATCTGATACCTTTGCAGGCTTCTTCTGAGTACACCCGTCAGTCGTTGGCGATGAATGCCTCGATGATGGGGATGCTCCAGCGGACATTTGACCTTCTGTCTGTCTACAGCATACCGGTATGTCCTTCTGACACTGGCCTCAAACCATTCATACTCTGCTTTACATAATCTGATGCACGGCACAACACCTGATACACTGATCTCACAGTATCTGAACACTGCATACACTGCACTCTACACTGATAAACTGCTCACAGCATTCATACACTGTACTCACACACTGCATTCTGCACTAAACTCTGTACTGACAAACTGCTCACGGCATTCATACACTGTATTCACATACTGCATTCTGCACTGATAAACTGTCTACAGTATACTGATGCATTTCCCTTTCATGTACTTTTTCAGCCTCCTTTTCAGATTCCCATGGCAGGAGGTGCTCCAGCTAGACCTTCTGTCCCTACTCGGGGGAGAGACGAGGAGGGCAGGATATTTCCCCGCACTAGGGGAGGGCGGACTCACGTCGGGAGTAGCTCGCGAGCTCCAGTCCCGGACGACGATGACGACGAGGAGTCAGAGGCGGAGGCAGGGTCATCGGAGGAGGAGACCGGAGACGGTTCTAGCTCGGGCTCTGATGACGACGCTGTTGATGCTCCTGGACCCTCGTCCAGGAAGAGAACCAGGACAGACTGACGGCCCTTCGGAGTGCTTGACACAGATGCAGATTTTTGCTATCTTTTCTTTCTTTCCTTGTACTTTTCTTTTTGGTTGGTAGATAGATTACCTTGTACTGCCGCAGGCAGATTTTTGCTTCCAAAACTTGTACATTTGAAAAGATAATGAAATGAAACGGACTTTTTATCTAAAAAAAGTGTTTACATTTACACATTTCATGCATTGCATCGCATCTCATCATGTTACACCTCAATGTAAATGGAACTGATTGGTTGTCTGAAAATTGAACACTTGCACTGTAATAATCAGATAACTTAAACAGCCAACAGCAAAATAACCCAAGCAACCCACTGCCTGATTCTTGACACACGGCCCTTACTCTGTTGGGGATTGATCTGCACACAGCCCATAACACAGCATTCGATTCATTCTGCACACAGCAATTTCTGACTAAACAGCCCAATTTGACAGGACGGACCTCAAAGATGGAACCGGTTGGTGTCGAAATGCGTTCAAATGTAGAGAATGGCACAGCATTCTGAGCATAAGCGATTTTTGAAATCGAATGAGGGTTTTTCAAACCGGGATATCGAGCCTACCACTGAACACAGCGGGAGGACTCAAATAAAGAGGTACACGACCTAAACACCACGAGACACGCTCGGGAGAGACTCAAAACAAAAGACGAGACCGTCAAATCAAAGAAACACGACACACAGACGCGTGAACGAAGATGGGGGACCTCAGATCACGAGGGGCCGGTCTCTCTAGGCATCGTTTCCCACCCTTTCTGATTTGTGATTCTCGCAACACTCAACTCTCAAGCTCGGATTTTTTTCTCAAAACCCTTTTCCTCACTTTTCTCTCAACTCACACCTCTCTATTCTTCATTCTCTCATTTTTCATCCCTCCCCGGGGTGATTGATGGATAAATGGAAAGGTGCGGGTTCATGCTCAACACCGTTAGCTCCCGGCTATTTCTTCTGGTGGGCAGAGTGCTCTTCTGGCAAGTACGTTGATGACGGGGGAGAGACAGAACGCCTGGCTCAACTGTGCCCCTAGTTCATCATTTTAACCATTTTTTCGTTTTTGCTTTCTACTAAAACAGTTTTGATCAAAACGAGAGTTGGATTAACGTACTTGTTCGATTTTTGATTTGAAAAGCATGCGAGTCAGGCCGCAAGCACTGAAAATTTTCCTTTTTTGGGTCCAAGACAATGGTCCGGTTTTGGAAAATGGAATAGTTTTCGAGAAAATAGTCGACCTCAGTAAAAATTTTCAAAAACTATTTTTCAAACAGCCGATGCTTAACAAGCATGGAACTTACCCTTCGAGATGCGCAACCTCGGATCGGAGGCAATGGAAAATTGCCCCTGGTTTAAAGGGGGGTGGGAGGCAACGGAAAGTTGCCCCTAGTTTGAATGGCGTCTCACGACGGCTTGTGGCAACGGAAAGTTGCCCCTTGTTTGGATGGTGCCGCAGCAATCCGCAGACAGTCTTCATTGGCGGTGGTCGAACTCGCGGACACAGAGATGACGAAGACGGTCATAACAAATATATGGGCACAGTCGCCTTGGAAGGTGTTGGCAACTGGACCTTGGGATGAAATCGAAACCATTGCATGGACTGAGACGCTATGAAAGCGTTGGGGGCTGGACTTCATGATGAAGTTGCCTACGTATCCCAAACATGGGAATCAAGCCTTACGTAGTTCCGGTTAAGGTCCACTCGGGTATTTTAACCTTCACTTTGTTTGGCTCTCACTTTTGCCAAGGCGCCCAATGCGGGTTTTCGACCTTGCGAGCTTCTTTTCATTTTCTATTTTCTTTTTTTTGCATTTTTCTTTTTGCATTTTTTGTCTTTTTCTCTTCTTTTCTTCTTTTTTGTATTTTTTACTTTTTTTGTATTTTTCTCTTGCTCTAACTTTTGCCTGGGCCGCCCTTCCGGGTTTTCGGCCCAGCGAGCCTCTCAAAGGGTAAAAGTGTAGCAAGTCCATGCCAAATGGTTTTTTTTTTTTTTGAAATTGAAGCCTCTCTGTATCTAGGAGAACGGCTGTTGCACTGATTCGCGGAGAATCCATCCCGGTTGCTCTACGAGCTTCTTCCGACGAGATCTACTCCTTCTGATTCGGCTTTGGTGCCTCCTGCTCGAGGGCTGTTTCGAAACTGGCCACACGGGCCTCCATGACGTTTGTCCGTTGAACTTTCTGAACATTCTGAATGGGTTCAAACTCGGAAAACAAATAGGTTGAATCTTGAGACTGAGAGCGATCCTAGGCTGCGCAAACTCAAGAGTGATTCCACACAGGTCTTCGCAGGGCCGCGTAAAACATTTGCTTTTGAAAGTTTTTAAGAAGGCGACGAATCGCTCGCGCCGAAGATAGTGTGGAACCAATCTGGATCAGGCCAGGGTCCTTCTCAGTACTCACGCCGACAAGCATGATTTCATTCATAAAAAGGCTCAGCACGCCTCTCTTTCTCTCAAAATGATTAAAATTTTGCAAAACCCGAGGAATTCCTTCCCCTTCGTTTTCATCACCGCAGTGTTCAAAAGTTTTTTTTGAAAAACTTAGGTTAATGCTATGAATTTGGTGCGCAGGAGAGCAGGCGAGATGTACTGTCAGCCCATTCAAATTCTTTGGTCCTTATGCTGAAAGCAAGCATGAAGGTTGAGATAGCAACAGCTGTTTCAATCGGCTTTGTTGGTGTAACTGGCCCCTCGGTAGAGACAGACTCAAAACAAAAACAGATAATAATTACAAAACAAAACGGTGTTCGAGGCAACAACCCCAGAATCACCTGGTATTATATACAACGGGGACTGACTCGATACAACAAGACAGACCCTTAAGCAAAAAAGACTGACTCAAGACAAAGAGACAGACTCAAAACACAAGACTGACTCGGCATCCAAGCCGGGATTTACAAAACTCGGTTTCACCGATGCTCAAAAATGCGTGCCAGACGCTTCATCAAAAATGTACCAAATGTTGCCCGCAGGCGGTTCACTTCACATACTCGCAGTATCTGAGCCCTCGAAATCCAACAACTGAGTGGTGACGGGCTTGCCTGAGGTAGGTGGTAGGATAACCTTATTATCAATCAAATCCTGCACTTCATGACGAAGGCGGGAACATCCATCGGTGCTGTGACCGGACTGCTGGTGGTACGCGCAGTACAAGGTAGCATCATGGGTGGCGGGGAGATTCTTCGGGAGCGGCCGGGGCTCCAAAGGCTTAAGATGCCCATTCTTCGCCAATATTAACAATGCCCTAGACAAAGGCATGTGGAGGTCGTGAAAGACCCTGCGCCCTCGGGGCAGGTACTTTGCAGTTTGAGGATTCTTGCCAGATGCGCTGGCGAAAGGATCGGCTGGCGCTGCCTTGGCTCTTTGAACCTTTCCCGGTGCAGGGTTGGGAACAACAGGAACTGTCTGGGCATGACGGGGCCCATCTCGGTTTTCTGTCTGGCTTGAACTGCCCTTGGTTGGAGCGGGGAAAGCATCATCTACAGCTTTGGTCACTATTGCAGATGTTTGTTGTTTGTTCATCCCTCTGGCCTTCAAAGCCTCGACTGCCGACAGCAGTTGCTCAATAGGGTCGGCGTCTACCTTTGCCTTGTCCTTTCCTTTGGCCTCAGCCTGATCGAAGGTCTGGGTTGGTGCTGACATGTCGTGGCTATAGCTGGAAGCCACCTCTGGTTGGCTAAGCTCTATCACAATCCGCCCCAGTAGCGGGGGCTCCTGTGGTACAAAATTCCCGGCGTACGGCGCCGCTGGCGGTGAAGCCGACATTCCATAGGCGAGGTCTGCCACAGACCTTTGGAGATCGCCTATCATCCCTATCAATTCGAAGGTGGTGGGCTCACGAGCCTGGTATAACTGGGGAGCCCAAACCGGGTGCACAACGGGCGACCTGGGCGGGTATGACATACTGATATTGGCCTCACTCTGCGGAGCGGTCCCCTGCTCCGATGCAGCTGCCATAACCACAATTTCTTCTGAACTTTGTGCCGCCATAAATCTTGCCTCAGCAAAGGGGGACACTGGCTATTCTGTTTCAACTCTGCAACTCTCTGAACTGAAAGAAAAACAGACAGCACTTCAGCCCAAACTGATCAAACACGGGTGTAGCCAAACAACTGTACCCTACTGCTGATCACTGTTCCCAGATTTCTGTTCCCGAAAACTGAACCGATACCCGCGGATAACTGATTCCTACAACTGATACTGATACTGGTGTCCCCAGGTTAGATACTCTGACTTGCAAACTGACATGTGCGTTCCTGTGGAGCAACACTCTAAAAGCACATAGCAAGTAAGAGAGAGCCAAAACACCCCTATGTTGGGGTAGGGTTTCCCTGTCCTATTTTGTCAGGAGCTAGGGTTTCACTACGCACGCAGCGGTTTCAAACAACCTAACATCGGGTAAGCAACCTGTCCTAGTTTGGAATGGTCACTACGGATTCCGAATATGCACTAGGTCGAATGGTCAAAAAGGGTGCCCCGGTAAACCGGGGTTTGTGTTCCCATACTGTCAGAGCCCATAGCCGGTCAGCCTTATGGACATGCCTTGACAAGACAAGCCTCCGGCAAACCGTTCAGGAATGGCAGATGGCAAACACTGTGTTCCTAGGCGCACCAATGCACATGCAATGCAAAGAAGCACATAAATGAAGTCAAAACAGAATATCACGAGTTCGAGTCAAGCTCTCTAAACTCCCCAGCAGAGTCGCCAGAAACTGTAACAAGCCCGCGGAGGGACCCTCGCTACAGCTCGGACTCTCGATTTGTGTCACGGTTCTTAATCTGAACCAAAGAGTCCAAATCTGGCAAATCGTTTTGAGAAAACAGATTTTTGAAAAAGTAGTGCCAAACATGGACTGCTTTGCCAGATACAGAGTCGCCACCTAAATATTTTTAAAATGGAGAAATTTAGGAAACCCTGACTCGGTGCCGAAGGCCACATGTCCGTCATCACCGGAGTTGTCTCGGCTCGGGAGCTTGGGTACGATCGGGGAAGGTCAGCTATGAGCACCCCCTTTCGCCCGGTCCGAAGACCGGCCTCTACTAACCGTGATATCCGTTTTTGAAAACTTTATGTGTTCTTAAACCGGTTATTAGCCTAGAATTACTATGTTATGCGCGCAGCAAACAAGTATAGACTAGATTGCCTAATTTGGAAATAAACATTGCATATCCGTTTGGTTTGAAAATGCTTTGGAATTTGCTACTCGCAAGTAGGCTAAAATACGGATTTCAATGAGTTTTTCCAACTCAAACAACCCAACCTTCACCCACAGGCATTCAAGCAGTTATAACACATAAGCAGCTAGCCACATGTTAAGCATGCTGTCATGGTAACATTCACACGCGTGCGATATGCTAAAGCATTAAAATACTTACATAGTACTCCATGCCAAAACCAAGAACTTGTTAGCAAACATGCATGATCCAAGTCCATGTGAAGTGCCTAATGCATCGCATACAAAATGTTGCTAGAATAGGCTCGGCTATCCTAAATATGTCATGTGAAAATGCACAATTAACACATATTCAATTTTTGAATTGAAGTACTGATGTAGTTAGCGTGATGTACCGAGCCTAATGCATGCAATACAAATGCATGGATGCACACATGCATAGCATAAGGTATGCTAAAATAAATGTGCCCTAACCTACCATCATAAGCAGGTAAATAAAAGGGAGGAAAGAAGTGGGGATTGGAAGACATTCACACACCCACACACACTTATTACAGATTCGCCCTCGCTCGGAGGGACCAAATAAATATTACAAATTAATTAACTACGCGAGCTAATTAATATTACAAATTAACTAATTTAATTAACAAATTAAATAAATTAATTAAAACAGGAAAACGCCTCGGGAAGCGCGCCACCATGCATGGGCTGCCTCTGTTTTCCTTCCTTTCCTCCTCTGGAGGCTGTCAAAACCTCAGGGTTACATCCCTGGGCACTGGGGAGTACCACCGGCTGAGTGGGATCATCACCGGCACTGGCATGTGTCCATCGGCACAAAATTGGAGTTGTCGGCAGAAAAAGATTGCCGGCCGGCACCTTACACTGCCGGTCGGCAGAGAAAGCCTGCAGAACCTGCAACTGGCAGCAACAGAGGGCAAGGCAAAGCATGGCAGCACAATTCAAGGCATATATGCACCATTCACGTCCCTTATCATGGTAATGACTCAAAGGGGCATGTGCCTCGATTCTCGGACCACCAATCACGCATTTCCATGCATGATGGCCCAAAGAACCGAGTATGCATCTTTGATTTCAAATGTATGCACACCAATCAAACAAATAAGGCCCAATTCCTATCACCAATTCAAGGAACAAGGCATGCATGCAAGATGCAATGCAACCTAGGCATACAAGCTAGGAATGCAACATGGCATGGCAATTAACTCATGCAAGCATACAAGCATGCATATGGCAATGCAAATGGATGCAAAGATGGACTTAAACATGAATTAGGCGACTCTAAAATAGGCCTAAAACAGTAGCCAAAAGTGCTAAAGAGTGAGAGCTAAATGGCATGCACACACACATGCACATAAGGACCAACACTTAAGCATGAATCAAACAACATTCAAGCACACTTGAAAGAAGGAAACATGGACAAATTAGCATGCAACATGAGCCTTAAAATCATGTTATAAAATGATGCCAAATCAAATTATAAATCAAGTCAAGCATGCAACAAAAAGTCCAAGTGTTCAAGGCAAATCAATAATGCATTGAACTACACTTATCATGACCAAACATGGCATGCATTAAACAACTAAAAACAGATTTTTAGCATGTTAAAACAAAGCCAAAAGACTCCTTAGATGGCATCTAAGTGGCCCAAATTCAAAGGCATGTAAAGGCACCAAAACATGGAGCATTGCAAAACATGCTTTCAAAGCATTAAAGAGACATGCAAGGCAATCCAACAAGCATGGAAATGGGACTGAAATGACATATAGAATGATCCCAAATCACCAAAACAATGTAAAGATGGCATGCTACACATGCACATACTCAAGGCCAACAAGCCCAAATGCAAAGGAGCTATATAATGCATGCTAAAATCGACCCAAACGACTATGGACAGATCTAAAACATAGCAAAATAAGCATATAATCTTCACAAATACAAACCTAAAACATGTTCCAACAAAGGCTAACAACCTAGACATGTTAAGGCACAAATATGGCATTACAAGGCAACTATGCTAAACATGCATAAGGTTCCAAAACCAACTTGAAATCATGTTATATCATGGATATATAAGCATGAAAAACATACCAAACATGCTCAACACACACTCAAGCATAGGCTTCTTTAAGAGGCCAAAATATGCCCTTTTCAAGGACAACAAGGAGAGGGGGTGGCCCTCTCCCTCTTGGGACTTCAAAGCATCATCTTCACCACTGAAATCCCTCAAGATTTCAGTGGTGAAGAGACCTCAACACCAAAATCCCGGAGCTAGCACAAAATGGCTCAAAATGAGGCCTTTTGAGGCCTAAGGGTGGTCAACAACCCTCAAACAACAAAACACTCTTAATAAACAATAAAGAGGGTTTAAAAATAGAACTTTTTTATGTTATACAACAAGCACAAAAACAGCTCTAAGATAGGTATAAAATCAAAGCAAAAATAAGGGAAAAAGGGACTAGTTTCTCACCCTTGTAGCCTTCTTCAACAAAGATGCTCCAATGGCCTCCTTGAGCTTGAATCCAAGACAAAAACTTCAAAACACACTCTTTAGAACCTCAGCTCCAAGAGGAAGGTGAAACACTAGGTGTTTGTGTGCAATAGTAAGGCACAAAACACCTAGTGAACAAAATGGAAGAGAAAGAGAGATAGATTGTGTATGTCTAACCCTAACCCTAGAAAACCAGAGCTCTCCTCTGTCTTTTTTCTCTCAAAAATGTCTAAGCCTCTCTCTTTTTTGCCTTAGAGAGAGTTCTCTCTATAAGCCTCTTGTAAAGCTTATCAAACAAGCTTTGCAAGAGGGAGATCCCTCCATACACGTGTATGGAGGGGAGAAAAAGTTATACAGCTGTCCAAAAATATCTGCAAAAGCAGATGAACAGCAATCGGCCGGCAAAAAATGCCATCTTGGCCAAACAAAGTGCCGACCGGCACAAAAAAGTGCCGACCGGCAACAAATAGTGCCGACCGGCAAACTAAATTGCCGGTGGCAGCAAAAACCAGCCGGTGGCATCTAGCCACTTCCGGTGAAGGGTGGGGATGGTCTACAAGCCCCACTCTGCCTCTCAAAGGCAAGATGCAAGTGTTTGGTGCAAAACCAGACACTAAACGGTCGAGTTCGGGGATCCTGAGGCATGGCGCGCGAGCCGAGACCTCCGAGAACTCCAAACGAACACAAACATGGATAATCACCGAGTGTTCAAACGGTGACGTCCAAGTCTTGAGGACGGTCAAAAATGGGGTGTCTACAGGACCCAACAGAGGTGCATCACCCACCTCGGCCCAACACACAGGAGATCTACACGGTCGGCCATACAAGGCCTCAAAAGGTGCCATACCGATACTAGACTGGAAACTGTTGTTGTAGGCAAACTCTACCAACGGTAAGTGCCTCTCCCACGATCCACTAAAGTCTAGAACACAACCCCGAAGCATATCCTCAAGTATCTGAATAGTACGCTCGGACTGTCCGTCAGTCTGAGGATGATAAGCCGTGCTAAAGGTCAACTTAGTGCCTAAGGCACTCTGCAAACTCTGCCACAACCTGGCAGTAAAACGAGGATCTCTATCTGAGACGATCGTCACTGGGACCCCGTGCAATCTCACTATGTCCCGAATATACAAGTCGGCAAGATGATTTACCGTATCTCTCACGCGCATAGGAATAAAGTGCGCTGACTTAGTCAACCGGTCTACAACCACCCAAATAGCATCACTACCCCGCTGAGCCCTCGGAAGACCCACAACGAAGTCCATAGTAACATGCTCCCACTTCCACTTGGCAATAGGCAAGGGTTGCAACAAACCCGCTGGCCTCTGATGCTCGGCCTTCACTTGCTGGCAAGTAAGGCACTTAGATACGAAAGTTGCCACATCTCTCTTCATACCCCGCCACCAGAACTGACGACCCAAATCCCGGTACATCTTAGTGCCTCCCGGATGCACCGCAAGGCGTGAATGATGAAACTCTCGGAGTACCTCCTCTCGGCAAGACTCCGGCACAAACAGACGGTCTCGGTATCTCACACTCAGGTCGGAATACACCGTCAAACCCTTCTCAACCTTCCCACTGGAAATCTTCTCACGGAAAGATTCTACCTCAAAGTCACCTCTCTGAGCCTCTAACACTCGAGTCACAAGTGAAGGCTGTACAATAACAGAAAACAAGGCCGCAGCCTCAACGGATTTGCCCAGAAGTAAATCAAACTCCCCAAGTGCACCCAACATCTCCCATTCTCGGATGGCTATACTAGCTATGTCACCAATAGGTTTCCTGCTAAGGGCATCGGCCACCACATTGGCCTTTCCCGGATGATAATACAACTCAAAGTCATAATCCTCTATAAATTCCATCCACCTCCTCTGCCTCAAGTTCAAATCTTTCTGTGTAAACAAATATTTCAGACTCTTATGATCCGAGAACACCTCGAACCTCTCACCATAAAGATAATGCCTCCAAATCTTCAAGGCAAATATCACAGCTGCTAACTCTAGATCATGCGTAGGGTAATTCTGCTCGTGAATTTTCAACTGACGTGAGCCATAGGCAACTACTTTCCCTTCTTGCATTAACACACAACCCAGACCCTCTCGTGAGGCGTCACAATAGACTATATAACCCAACCCTCTCTCTGGAACACTTAGTACTGGGACGGTAGTCAGTCTAACTTTCAACTCCTGAAACGACTTTTCACAAGTCTCACTCCATACAAATTTGACTCCCTTCCGAGTCAGTCTAGTCAACGGTGATGCTAACCTGGAGAAATCTTTCACAAACCGACGGTAATACCCAGCTAATCCCAGAAAACTGCGGATCTCAAATACACTCTTAGGCTGTGCCCAATCCTGCACTGCCTCTACCTTGGATGTATCAACAGACACTCCTTCACCGGATACCACATGGCCTAAGAATTTGACTTCCCTCAGCCAGAACTCACACTTCCCAAACTTGGCATACAGCCTATGGGCTCTAAGTAACTCAAGCACCACCCTCAAGTGTGCCTCGTGCTCCTCCTCAGAAGGCGAATAGATAAGGATGTCGTCCACAAAAACGACTACAAACCGATCCAAGAATTCCCGAAAGATCCGGTTCATCAAATCCATAAAAACTGCCGGTGCATTGGTGAGCCCGAATGGCATCACCAAAAACTCATAATGGCCATACCGCGTACGGAATGCCGTCTTCGGAATATCCTCTTCCCTGACCCTCAACTGGTGGTAACCCGATCTCAAGTCTATCTTAGAGAAACAACGGGAGCCCTTCAACTGGTCAAACAGATCATCTATACGAGGCATAGGGTACTTATTCTTAACCGTAGCCCGATTCAATTTTCGGTAATCTATACAAAGTCTCAAAGCGCCTCCTTTCTTTTTAACAAAGAGGGCTGGTGCTCCCCACGGCGAAACACTAGGGCGTATAAAACCCTTGTCTAGTAACTCCTGGAGTTGGATTTTCAACTCAACTAACTCAGTTGGGGCAAAACGATAAGGTGCCATCGAAATCGGCGCCGTGCCGGGCACTAGGTCAATGGAGAACTCAATCTCCCTATGCGGTGGCAAACCAACAAGATCCTCGGGAAAGATGTCCGAGTACTCACAAACCACCCTTGGCAACACAATCTGTGTTTCCTCATCCTCACTAATCGAAAGGTTAGCAAGTAGACCACTAAGCTCACTCCGTCCTCGTGGAACATATCCCGGTGGCAGCACATCACCAACCCGGTCCCCCAGAAAATGAAAATACTCTCCGCTCACAGTACAACAAGTGACCCTCTGGCGGTAGCAATCAATAACTGCCCAGTATGACGATAACCAGTCCATACCCAAAATAACATCGAAACCCCTCATGGGCATAACTACAAAGGAAAATGGGATTCTATGATAATCAACCTCTATATCACAACCCCTAATGCCTTGTTTCAAAATCAATTCACCCCCAAGAGGTGACACTACACAAATAGGAGATGCTAGTTGTGCTAACTCCAACTCCAAAACAGATGCAAATGCAGCAGACACAAAGGAATGAGATGCACCCGTATCAATCAAAACATTAGCAACCGAGTTGCAAAACAAGAAGGTACCTCTCACAACTGATGGTGCTGGCACAAGATCCTGCGCGGTAACAGCATACACGCGCCCAGACGACCTTTGATCAACTTGCTCAACCCTAGGAGCATAAGATTGCTGCACCGACTGAGACGATGAAGCCCCCTGATTGGCCCTCGAGGCCTGACCCGACTGAGCTGGCTGCTGACCCTGAATCGGCCTCAAACCAGATGCACCAGGTGTGCCACCCAACTGTGGGCAATACCTCTTCATATGCCCTGGCTGACCACACTGATAACACGAGAGTGGCTGACCTCTACCCTGACTCTGGCTCTGAGATCGAGCCGAAGAAAATGCTGCTCTCTGAACTCCTCCCCTTTGAGGACAATCTGGAGACTTGTGGCCCAGCTGGCCACACTTGAAACAGGTAATGTCTCCCTGACTGCCTTTCCCCGAACTAGCACTCGGTACAGGAAACGTCGATCTAGAAAAGCTACCCTGAGACTGCTGGGGATTAAAACCCTTCTGTCTCCTACCATCATTCTGACCATCCTGACTTCTCTTGGAGCCCTTCTGCCCTTCCTCCTCCTCCTGCATCATGATTTCCATGTGGGCTGCAGCATCAACCATACGCCCATAATCCCGAATCATAGTTCCCCCAACTCTCAGCTTGAGGCCACGCCTCAACTTCTTCTCAAACTCAATACAACGGCGTTCCTCAGACGCCACCAACTCAGGTGCAAACCTGGACAAACTAGTGAATGCAGCCTCAAATTCGGCCACTGAAGAACTCGCCTGCTTAAGCTGACAAAACTGGTCTCGCAGCTTCTCCCTGACTGCTGGAGATAAGAACTTCTCCTGGAAAGCATTCACAAAAGCCTCCCATGTACCTCCTATACGCCCCTTAGTAAACTTCCACCACTGACCTGCATCCCCTTTCAACTGGAAAGATGCTAAGGTCACTTTCAACCCCTCGTCTTCGATGCCAAGCATCTCAAACGTCTTTGTTGTCTGTTCGAGCCATTCATCTGCCTTAAGCGACTCTTTAGGATCACCCACAAATTCATCCGGGTTAGACCGGAAGAACTCCCTCTTCAGAAAGGAAGGTCCTGCATCCGCAATACCAGCCTGAGCTTGATTCTCAGCTCTGAGAATGCCTACTGACTCCCTGAATGCCCCTGCTATCTCTCGGGCTAGAGCGCCCATAGCCTGCTGGCCTACTGGCTCGGCCACATTGGCCTGGCTAATTTCCTCTTGAACTGCCGGAATCTCCTCTGGCACAGGCACCTCCTGCCTACCCGGCCTACCACGCCTACCGCGTCCTCGTCCTCGTCCTGACATCCTAATAAAGGAAACAAAGACATTAGCACATTAATAAATGTGCCGAAGCTAAACACTCGCGTCCTAATGCAATGGACAACAATAATTCATTCCACGTAAGCACATAATCACATAAGCACCTACGAATTTCATTCCCGGATAATGATAGTCCCAATGCGTTACTATAGTTCCGGTTGGAAGCAGCAGTGATCAAGTGCCTTTCCAACAAGACTACTAGAAACTCAAGGGTCCAATCAACATCCTAGAAACTACATTCCATACCCACATAATCACATAAACATGTTAACACATAAGCATATAACATTACACTAAGTCTCTATCAAACGAGACGAACCCAATGTGATACTAATCACGTCCCACGTACCCAAAGTATTCAAACCCGGTACGCTCTAATACCAAGTTGTAACGCCCTCAAAATTAACCCACAATATATCATTGACATGCATTATTTAAAGAAGACAATTTATTAATTCATTCATCAGAGTATTACTAAATAAAGCATCACATGTAACATCGAATAAAATGCCCTACAGGCTTACATCTTTCCAAGCCAACACTTGGATTCAAAAATATGAGTTCTAATCTCAATACAAGAAAAGCCCTAGGCTTGAATATTTACATATACAACTAAATAACAACTATTAACTAAAGGTAGTCTTCTTCAAACCAGTTGCCAAACCCTCCCAAGCTAAGTCCTTGGAGGTAGTTTATCGCCTGAACCTGAAAATGATGTTCCCATAAAGGGTGAGCCACAGCCCAGTAGAAATATACTAAACCACATATAAGCAATGAATAAAGCAATAGCATCCAACAGATGGTCAACCAAAATAATCAATTACTTCATTTTACAAACTCATGACACTATTGCCAAAGATACGTTTTACTTTCCAATTTTATCAACATGGCTTAGAACCTGGCCAAACTTACAACAGTGAATCACATATATCATATTCACATCCTTCCAATATCAACAACAAATGAGACTCAAGCTCAAATCAAACACTTCATACTTCCAGATTGATACACATTTTAGTGTTGTATCAATAAAACACTTCTATATAAATAAGCACACATAAAAGTGATGCTAATGGAGTCCATCCCCTATCTCCTCCCAAACAAAATCCGGTTTAGAGGTCCATCCCCTATCTTCCCCTAAACCGTGGAGTACATCCCTTATCTCCTCCCACACAAAACAATGTATGCAAATGCAATGCTCAATCAATACATGTATTTTCTGTATCAATGCAATAGTCAAAATTAATGACTTAACCAATGTGATTAGTTTCAGTTATTCCTAATCCACATGCAATGTCTACAACAATCACGACTATCCTCCACCGATAGCCCAAAACAGTTATTTCTAAACTGAAAATAACTATATCAACAATTCAATAGACAAATAATTCAAGTTATCCAACTACACCATTTAATCAATGAATTCCCCAATTCCATGAATTAATTATACAAATTAATTTAATAATACAATTAGGGTTTTTCCCAAAATTTACCAAAGTATCCCCAACATATCAAAATACCAAAGCTTAGAACAAAACCTATAAAATGGAGTAGGAAATCCCTACCTCGAAGACAACAACTCAAATGGTGAAGACAGAGATGAGTGCCCAAATACCAATGTGATCCAAATCACCAAATGTTTAGATTAAATGAAAGCCCTCAACTCACTCTATCTTTTTAATGAAGGATCTAGGGTAGAAACACACCCTAAGTGGATCAAATCTAAGAGAGAAGGTGAAAAAGGGAGAGAGAGAAGTCGGACCTAGGGTTTGGAATCAAAAAGAATATGAAAAAGACTGATCAAAACTCGTTGTTGCGTATATAAACTGGACAGGCTCGCTCGAGCGAAGACTTGGTCGCTCGAGCGACCAGACACAGAGAAACTACGCTCGAGCCAAGGAAGCCTTGCTCGAGCCAACAAGCCAAAAGCTCGCTCGAGCGAAAGAAAGCTCGATCGAGCGAAGAACTCAAACCCTCAGGTCTGTAACTAGACACACGCTCGAGCGAAGGAACTATTGCTCGAGCGAAGAACGAACTAACTCGCTCGAGCGAAGAAAAGCTCGCTCGAGCCAAGAATGCAAAGCTACAGGTCCAAACCAGACACAAACTCTCACTCGAGCTACCAAACCCCGGCTCGAGCGAAAAACCAAAAACAACAGCTCGCTCGAGCGACTAACTCCTCGCTCGAGCGAAGATCCAAAATACTGGACAGCAACACTTGATTTCAAAACCCAACCAACCTGAAACAAACCAGCCCAACACATCCTATAATTCTAAATGAAAAAAAATAAGGGACAACAACAACCATTATAAAATAACAGAATCTACGGAACCTAAGTCCGGATACAATAATCAAATGGGAGAAGACCGGGGTCGCTATAGCCACTCTATCTCCTCTACCACTACTACAACTTCACCACTAATTTCCTTCGCCATCACCACCACCTCTTGTCCACCACATTCACCACTACTGCCACTCTTTTTTCTCTGCCACTCTCATTTTAGTAACAAAAAAAAAAAAAAAGGGCCGTAAAAAAATATTTTTCATTGACCAAAAAAAAATTAACTTTATTTTTAATGAAAAATATTTTTCATTAAAATATTACCCTTACTTCTACAAAAAAAAAAATCATTAAAATAAATATGAAACAAATAAATTTTCAACCTTAGTAACTAAAAAAATAAAATATTTTTTTTTCATTACCCCTACTCATCACTCTTTGCCTTTATATCTATGTCTCTCTCTCTCTCTATCCCACACTATGCTCACGTTGCTCACTCTTTCCATCCCCTCTTATTGAATTATCGATGTCCCTCTTGATTATCGATCTCTTTTCTCTCTCTCTCTCTCTCTCTCTCTCTCTCTCTCTCTCTCTTCTTTCAATCGCTCATCTCTCATTTCTCTTAATCACTTGTTGAAAGAGAAAAAGGTCAAAAAATGAAATGGGCCTCTCTTTCTCTCTCTCTCACGCACTCATCACTCTTCTCCCTAGCTCTCTCATCTCTCTCTGCTCCCTATCTCTCTTGCTCATCTTTCTTTTCTCTCTCTCTCTCTCTCTCTCTCTCTCTCTTTCTATGTCTCTCTCTATATCTCTTGTTCATCTCTTTTTGTTGTTTCTCTCTCTCTCTTTTTGTCTATCTCTCGCTTATCTTGTTTCTCTTTTCTTTTTTTCTCTGTGTGCGTGTGTGTCTCTCTCTCTCTCACTCATCACTATTCTCTCTGGCTCTCTCATCTCTCTTGCTCATCTTTCTTCTCTCTCATTCTCTCTCTATATCTCTTGTTCATCTCTTTTTACTGTCTTTCTCTCTCTCACACTCATTTTGTTTCTCTTTTTTATTTTTATTTTTATTTTTATTTCTCTCTCTCCCTCATCTCTCTTCTCTCTCAATCGTTCATTTCTCTCATTCACACTCATATTTTTCTCTGAGCCCATTGTTGTTGAAAGAGAAAAAAGTCAAAAAATGAAATGGGTCTCTCTCTCTCTCTCTCTCTCTCTCTCTCTCTCTCTTTCTCTCTGTGTCTCTCGCTCATCTAGCTTTTCCCTCTCTTTCACTCATCTCTCTCAAAAAATGAGTTTACGTTGATTTTTAAACAAAAATCTAAAAATTTGACTAACAATTTTTTTTAATTAATTGTTTTTTCAAATATTTTTTTTAATTATTTTTTTCAAATAAAATTTTTTCAATTAATTTTTTTTCCAATTAAAATGTGCATGATCTCATTGTCATAAATAATATAAAAATAAATATAAATATTTTAGACTTGGATAAAAATATTTTTTAGTTTATAATTTTAATTTTTTTAAATATTTTGTTCAAACGCATTTATAATTTATATTTTTTTTAAAAAGTAAATAAAAATTAATTTATAAATTGTAAACATAAATTAAAAATATAAATGTTATCAAACCGTACCTTAAATTTTCATTTGAGCCAGTTATGCGTGATGTGGCGAAAAAAAAAGCACAAAATCTGATTCCCGCTCGTTTTTCCCCCCCTCAACCAAAAATCTCCAAATCTCAAATCCCTAATTTTTGAACCAAAAATCCCCATCATCTCTCTCTCGCGACTGTAAGCATGGCAGACGATGGCGTTGAGCGACTGGGTTAAGGAGCCTCACCCTTTTGTTTCTGTGCATAATACATGTTGATACCTCATAATACATGCATAATACTAGATTTGCAATATTTAATTCAACAAATTTACAAAATTAAACGGTTCTTATCATCAAAAATTAATTCTACACTAAGTCTACCAAACCTAAGAACTCCCATAATAAAATGATAAGTTAAGAAAAACCAAATCCAAAATTCAAAATCTACTCCAACACCTGACAAAAGCTCAAGCTAAAAAATATATAAACCGTCGGATCACCTAGGGATGATAAATCGACGGTCAAAAATCAAAGTTTGACTGAAGTACGAATTAGGTTGGAATGATTGGCTTTGATAACGACTTTGACCGTAGAAAAATTGAAAAAAACAAGAGAGAGAGAGGGAAGCTGGTGGTGTTGTTGGTGGATTGGTGTCTTTTTCGCAGATTCCTATCTCTGTTGAATGAAGCAGAGGAGAAAGATTGGAGAGCCATAGCTTTCTCTCTCTCTCTCTCTCTCTCTTATTGATCAAGAAATTTAGGGAGAGAGACAAATTAGGGTTTCGTTTCAGAAACCATAATGAATGTCTTGCGTCGCTTCAAGAGCATCGCTTCCGGCCGCTCCTCTGTTTCCGATCCTGTAATTCTCTGTCTGTCTCTCTCTCTCTCTCTCTCTCTATATATATATATATATATATGTATAATATGTGTGTGTACAAAATGCATATATATGGATGCTTATGTGTAAATAAAACAAAGGAAAATGAATTCAAAGAAAGGAAAGGAAAGGAAATTTTGAATCTTGTGATTTGGGTTGTGGTTGTTTCAGGGCTGATACATATAGTTGTTTAGATTTTTTTTTTTTTCCCTTGCATTTTCTTGTATAATGAAATTGAGCGATATTTTCATTATATATGTATATGTATTTTTGTATATGAATTATCTGCATTTATACAGCATATACACACATTTTTGTTATTATTTGTTCCACCTTTTGATCTGTCGACCGGATTTTTATGTTGCGTAATTATTGATTGTTTCCCCCCTTTTTTTTCCTTCCCGTTCTTGTCCACTCTGTTTGGATTGGGTGGTTTTGGTGAGAAAAGGAGAGAAATGGTGAGAAAGACAAATCTCTCAAACCTGAAGTGGTGAAATTTGATATCTGAATGTTGAGTATTTATCAACAACAAAAAAATCTGAATAGTTTATATAAAGGATCACATAATGTATTCCACATGGTGATTGGATGCCAGTTTGAAAGGAGTTTGGGTGCGTGAAGCTAAAAAATAAGGGTGCAATAACACTACTCATCATATTTTTAGTGTTCATTGTGATCAAATTTTTTTTTATTATTTTTATTTTATTTTATTGTTTTTGCGTGTGGTAGGTAAGTAGTTTAGATATACGCAAAAAATAAACATTACAATGAGGCTCAATACACCCCCATAGGGGACAATAAAGATAGTTGAGCAAGCCATCAAACAAAGCATTCAAAGACCTAGTGATAAAATAACTCTCACGATAAAACAAACTCTCACAACTCAAGAGCTAGGCCAAAGAGACAAACAACATGCAAAGTTAGAGGACAACACTTATTATTCATAGAAGGTATACAACTAGATTTCTTAGACTTGGTATAGAGGTTAGCATCCTGAGCAAGCTTAAGATTTGCAATTCTCTCAAAGACGTTCATGTAAACATAGGAGAAACCATATCCAGTTTTTAATGCATAATACATGTTGATACCTCATTTTTACTCCCCCTCAATAAATACCCAACAATATTGGACCAATTTTTTTTTTTTTTTGTAAACTTGAGTTATTCACTAACAAATAAATGTAAACATTTTATTTGATTTAAAATGAAGCAATTTAAAAAAATTTATCTGAGCTTGTATTTGATGTTACTGAGTACATCAACGTTTAATTTACAAGAAAACTTGTTATAGTGCTTAAATAAGATTAAACAAAGGATAGTGCATGTGGAGATAAGCTGTCTTTTATCGTTTTGTTTCCCTCTCTTTGTTAAAAGGCATCCCCAACTCAACTCAACTTGGATGGCTACCATCTCCCTAAGCAAAGTTTTTTTTTTTCTCATTTTTATTCCTTAATTTTATTATTGGAAAATAGTATATACTTTCTTTTTTTAATATATTGAGAATGTTGTGTTGACAATACTTCATGCATTTTTAATTTTTGTAGATATGTAACATTATTATTTAATACAAAACTCTCTTTATTATTTAATCAATAATGTGACATCCTCATAGTTTATTACCTCTAATGATATGATATTGAGGTTAGATCCCACATGATGGAATGTTTAAAATTTGACACTTGTCAAACATATCATTAGAGGTAATTTTTAAGAGTGATAAATTAGGTGTTTGAAATATTTTTCTTATTCAATACAATACTCTATTTGTAGATATTGTTTCTATGTAATGTTTTCTAAATTGATTAATGTGAGTGATCAATGAAGAGATAACAAAGCATTGTGGATTTGTGGGATAGTGCCATATTTAGGTGTGAATCAGCATTATTTAAATAAACCAGTGAGGTTCTCTCAGATTATCTCCGTTAGAATGACCTAATTTATCAACTGAACATATTGACTTAATAAATTGGGTCGAGCACAATGTCTAATAAAAAATTTAAACAAAATAATCAAAAAGCATGTTGAACAAAATATCCGATAATCTGAACATAGTGTTTAGATAGAGTGCTCAAACAAAAAATTTATCACATTTCTATGTTGGGACTTCACATAATCTTGAGTTCACAAAAAATTTATCACATTTCTCTCTCATATGCTTTCTTTGTTTTTAAACACATATTTACATTCACCTTTTACCTGATCTGTCTATTTCAGGTATAGAAAAGTTTGGGCTTTGGTGGTAATGTGGTGGTGAAAGTGGTTTAGTTATTCAACAACAGCTATGGGTTCTTCTTATTTTGAGGGTAATAGTAAACGTCTTGATTTTTTTTTAATTATTTTCTTTCTCTTTGTTTTTTCTCTTTTGTGGTTTATACTTGCTAGTGAATGAACTTTGATGATATCATTAGCTTTTGTTTTCCGGGCACACAGTTGAATCTTTTGAAGGTCTTTGGGTGATGGGTCTTGAAGCTTTAGCTGATCTATTTATTAGTCATATTTCATGAGTATTGTATCGATTTGTGATTTTAATGATTTGGGTTTCATTTGATTTGGTTGGTTTATGAGGTATTGGTTTTAGGTTCTAAGATTGCCCTTTTTTTGTGGCATTAATCATTTCATAATTGCTATCCAATTGTTTCTGGGTGAGTAAATTTGATCATCAAATCTTTGGCGGGTTATGCAGATTGAAATCTTTTCTCAGCTTATTAGTATTCGTTATCATAATGTGAAATTCTTACTTATTTACTATAAGTAAAGGTTTATATTATTTGATGGATTGGTGGTTTCTGGGGGCGTCATTACATAATTAACCCTTTTAGCAGCTCTTCATGGGAATTGAAAATGCAAAGTCAAATGAAGTATATTTAAGCTTCCTGCTTCTTTAATCTGTTACGAAAGTTTTAGATAGTGAGGGTCTGTTTGGGAAGAAAAAAGTCAGGTTTTTTTTGGCTAAAATAGCCACAAAAAACAAAATAGGCTATTTTAGCCACAAAAAACAAAACATCAAATCCAACCCATAATTATTACAATCCCCTTTCACAAAAAAAGTCAAAAAGCCAACCCACTTTCCGAACGGAGGCTGACTTCATTTGCCCGATTTTATGTGGCTGCCCTATAATAATCCGACTATATTTGACATTGTTGGGATCTCTTTGTCATTGTAAGTCAATCATTAATATAATTTAATTTATTTAATTTAGTTTGGTGTGGCTTTTCATCCGAGTTGTTGAATTAATTTATGTTTTTATTTTTCAGGTTAGAAATTTTTTAAAGAGATGCAAAATATGGTCAAAGAATTCAATGACTTAATTTTTCTAGTTTTTTTTTTATTTTTATTTTTTAATATATGTAAGCACAGTTTAAATTTTTTTATTTAATTCCTTTGTATATACTTTTGAACATATTTAACTTTCATTTACGAAATATATGGCGCTATTTCATTGAATACGTGGTTATGATTCAAAGTATAGTATATAGTGTGTATTACATTCTTAAAATGCGTGTACAAAAATAATATTGATTATTCTTCAAATATGTTGAATCTTTTTAGTAATTAATCACACTTAAAAGATGTGATCTAAAGTTTATTATCACAGGTTTTATTGGTTTTTAATCACACTTAAAAGATGTGATTTAAATGTTTTTAATCACACTCAAAAGATGTGATCTAAAGTTTATTATCACAGGTTTTATTAGTTTTTAATCACACTTAAAAAATGTGATCTAAATGTTTTTAATCACACTTAAAAGGTGTGATCTAAAGTTTATTATCACATGTTTTATTAGTTTTAATCACACTTAAAAGATGTGATCTAAATGTTTTTAATCACACTTAAAAAGTGTGATCTAAATGTTATTAATCACACTTAAAATGTGTGATTAAAAATGATCCTTTTTAATCACACTCCCAAAGATCACACTTCAATAAAACTTAAAAGGTGTGATTAAATAACAAACATCACACCAAAAAAGTGTGATCTTTATCTATTTTTGTAGTAGTGGGGGGATTTGGTGATAGCCCCTTCACTATCTAATTTGTCTTTCAAAATGACAAAAATTATATAAGTACTTTCAAAACCCTCTAATATTTTAAAACTTGTTTCTTTTACTATATTACACTCATATCTATCAGCTCTCCTATTAAGCCATCTTCACTGTGTGTTTCAGAGTAAAATTTGACTCTGTATAAAAGTAAAATTTTACTCTGAATAAGAGTAAAATGTTACACTCTGAAAATAAAAGTAAAATTTTACTCTGTATAAAAGTAAAATTTTACTCTGAATAAGAGTAAAATGTTACACTCTGAAACTAAAAGTAAAATTTTACTCTGTATAAAAGTAAAATTTTACTCTGAAAAACTAGTAAAATGTTAGACTCTACACAAAAGTAAAATCTTACTCTGTATAAAAGTAACATTTTACTCTGAAAAACGAGTAAACTGTGAGACTCTGAAACTAAAAGTAAAATTTTACTCTGTATAAAAATAAAATTTTACTCTGAAAAACTAGTAAAATGTTAGACTCTACACAAAAGTAAAATTTTACTCTGTATAAAAGTAAAATTTTACTCTTAAAAACTAATAAAATGTTAGACTCTACACAAAAGTAAAATTTTACTCTGTATAAAAGTAAAATTTTACTCTGAAAAACTAGTAAACTGTGAGACTCTGAAGCTAAAAGTAAAATGTTACTCTGTACAAAAGTAAAAAAGCGAAGGCAGTGTTTGTGGCGGCTGAAGTGTTTTGCAATGACCACCTCTTGACAGTAAAATTTTACTGTCATTCTAACACCAGAGTGAAATTTTACTCTAATTCTCTCAAACAAAAAACAGAGCAATAGAACCAGAGTAAAATTTTACTCTCATTATCTGAAACAAAAAACAGAGCAATAGAACCAGAGTAAAATTTTACTCTCATTATCTGAAACAAAAAAACAAAGCAATAGAACCAGAGTAAAATTTTACTCTGATTCTATCAAATGAAATTAGATCAAAAACAACAAAAATAAATTTAAAAAAAAAACAAACAAACAAACAAAAACAAAACAAATTAATCAACAAATCAGCATATCTAATTGAGAAGAAAAACTTCTAAAATTCGATCAACAATCACAAATCTCAATGAAAAGAATACATGTGTTCAACAACACTCATACACACAAATATATATATAACATTACAACACTCATACACACAAATATTATAGATCGATTCCGTTTGTGTGCTGAGAAAATAGAGGAAAATATTATATAACATTACAACGAAAACTTATGGATCACCTCTTTTACGTTTTTTACGAATTTCATTTGTATCAAGTAGCGAAGCTAAAAGAGATCCAGGAAGTTATCTCGTCAAATGAAGAAGAAAACGCGATACTTTTTGTGATCTGTTGCCTCACAATTGCTTGGAAGATGAAGATTAGGTCCTTCAATGTCGAACTATTTCTGGTAATTGAAACTGCTATATTCTTTGTCTGATTGATTCTCATGATCTGTTAGTGTTATTGTTTCAATGAATTTGATCTACTGAAGCTTGGAAGACACGACTATGGTGCCGCCGACCTTCTGCTGAAGCTTCGAAGACACGACTATGGTGATTATGATATAGTTGATGACGAAGCTGATTATATATGCAAAAGCTGATGGTATAATAGTCATATAAAATATTTAAATAATAAATTTTGTCCTTTATGCAAGACTTTATAATTATAAGGGGGTTTAGAAAGTATAATTTTTTTCTTAGTCCTTTTAACAATGAAAGGAAGGCAAAGGGGGTTTATAGCTAAATTTTCCTTTTTTTTGCTTTTTTTCGACTTTTATAAGAGACAAAATGAAATAATTACGGTTTGGATATAACATTTTATTTTATTAATTTTTTAGCTTATTTTGTCTTTTGGAACTAAAATAGCCAAAAAAGATTATACCAAACATAGCCAAAATTTTGTATTGTAAAATTTGTGTGTACAACGACACCTAATAATTTATATGTATTTTTAAAACATACATGTATAAAGGAAATCTAATATTTTGAGAAATGGTGATCTCCATTATATAATTAATCTAACATATCACATGTTTGTTGCACATTAGGCGACCATCTCAAGTTCAATATTCTATCTTGACCAGTGAATATGGAGTTTTGGTTAAGTTTAGTGGTGACTATCTGGTGTTTTTTTATTATTTAGTTTTCTTAATTTTTAGTTTGTTGAATGATGTAATAATACTTCCAATGTCGAAGGTTTTTTTTTTTTTTTTTTTTGTGAGGCTTAGATCCTTCATTCTATGAAAGTTATTTATTTGTTTTTGAGATCTTGTGATACTACTGTATCAGATTGATCTAAGCTTTTATGAATTTTGGAATGTTTTGGGATGTTGGTTAAAAGCTGATTTCTTAATTTTTTTTTTTTTTTTTTTTTTGGGGCTTTTTGTTGCTTTTTTGGCTAAAAAAACTAACTTTTGTGACTTTTTTGACTAAAAAAATTAAAAAGCCAAAAAATTAACTTTCTACTTTATACCCAAAACACGCCTTTGTAATAGAGTTTTTTTTCCCGATTTAAAAAAAATAAAATAGGCAACGTATATCAAAAAAATAAAAAAATATGTAAAATTAAAATAATAAAAAAAAGGTACTCCGTATAGCTTGTTGCCGCACTTGATGCAGCCGACCAATTGGGGATTGTTTTCTGGCACCGTTTGGGAAGAAGTTGGTTGGATTTTTTTGGCTATTTTAGCCATAAAAAACAAAATAAGCTATTTTAGCCATAACAAACAAAACATCACATCCAACCCATAATCATTACACTCTTCTCTCACAAAAAAAGTTAAAAAAGCCAAAAAGCCAAAAAGCCCTTCCCAAACCAAGCTTTTTAGCCCAGGCTAAAATAGCCAAAAAAGCCAAAAAGCCAACCCACTTCCCAAACGGAAGCAAAGATTTTTAAAATAAAATTATTTTTTAGGATTAAAAATTTTAGTTGGCAAATGTATTATTATTATTATTATTATTATTATTATTATTATTATTATTATTATTTTAACCATGAAATTAGGTATTTCGTAACGAATTATTATTTTTGAAATCAAAATTTTTATCTAAAAAATATACATTTTGGTACAAAATTATTTTGTTCTTAAAATTAGAATTGACCTTTTTTTTTTTTTTCGCACCAATCAAGGTTTTGGCCAGTTGTGTAGTACTACTTTGTAGTGTGAAATTTCAAGTTCAAAAATTTTGATAGTGATTGTTGGGCTTGGGTAAGTGATCAATTTGATGTCATATTTCTCATACAAAAATAGTGAAAAAAGACAAGTTTAGCTAAAAGATGTATTTACATTTTAATAACATCCTTATAGCTAGGGTCTTATAGTTAGACTGAGAATACTTAATATGATTTTAAATAGAATAAAGTATACGTATTAATTGGTACATTAATTAGTATACCAACAAATGATGTGACATAATTTTATTGGTATTAAGTCTTTGTAATTTCTATAATAGATGAGATCATAGTTTTGAAATTATAATATTATAGTATGTGTTGGTATACTAATTGATATACTAATTGATGTGTATAATATCATTGTTTCAAATAAATAGTTACGATTAAGGTTAAATCATTTGACTTGAAATTCATATATATCCAAACAAATCATTTGGGACAAACAAAATTTGATCTCTAACCACCTATTTGATTGGACAATGGTTGAGATTATTAATCCATGATACTCATAATCCAATGTTTGGTTATAACATTTATTATCCAAATTACATTAGATTCCGTTGGATATTGTACCTAATAGGATTGGTTGATTTATGAGTATTTTGAGAAGATGGTTAAATATTGACTTTTTGACTCTTTTTTTTTTTTTTTTTTGAAAAAATGTGTAAAAAAATGTAAGAGATGATATCATACAAAATATGTTAAAAGCTTGGAAATAACTTTTAATTCACTTCTCAAAAGAGACCTTAATCTTACAACTAATACTACAATACAAATATATAATTGAGATTATATTTTTTAATATCTATTGCAAAACAAACATGAAGAAGAAAAAATTATTTACCCCACTAATTTAATTAAATAATTAATCGTACACTAATTTCATAAATTATTAATCTTTTCCTATAATCGTGCTAATCAAATAAAATCTGAATTTCTTTTATGGTAGGAGTGTCAATTAAATACCATGGTCCTTCTATTGTGTGGATGTGCCGACAACCTAGGTTCCAAATTTTTTTCTCATTTTTTTCACTAAAAGACAAACTTTTTACAAAACTAAAAAAAATACATCCAAACAAAATATCACATCCAACCCCATAATCATTTCACTTTTTCTCTCACAAACATCACATCCAACCACATAAAAATCCAACTATCTTCCCAAACACCAAAAATTTTTTATCCAATAAAAACCTACAACTAAAAAAACCTACATAAAAACTCACTTCCCAAACACCATCTAATTGTCCTCTCAAAAAATCATAACAATTGAAGAAGCAAAATTCCTAGATTTGACATAATGTTAAACTAGTCTATCACCCGTATTATACACGGGATAATTATAGATATTTATATTTGTTTTAGATTTTTTTTAATATATAAATTATGTTTTTTAAGATTTTTTATAAAAATAATTTAACAATCTTATCACTAACCATAGTATATGAGAAAAGTTGAAAGGGTACTGTAGTAACTATACACAGATTGTATCTATAATTATTTGTATGACGAAATTTTAAATGTTGATCAGGAGATTTTGACCAAATCAATAAATGCAAGCATGTGGATTGAAAAAAGTTAATAAATGCTGATCAGGAGATTTTGACCAAATCAGTAAATGCTGAGTTTTTTTTTTAATAAAAAATTTTGAAAATTTAGATTGAGATATTGAAACTCCCACAGGACTTGGGGTTAAAAATCTCATTTTCCTTAAAAACCACCTTGAGTGTTTATGTTTATCTAACTTCAATCATATTAAAAAATTAAATTATAAACAAAAGGAGATAACTTCAATCATACAAATCACATTTTTTTTTAATGTTATCTAACTACAATCACATTTTTTTCATAATAAAAAAAAATAATTCAAAAAAAAGACTATTAAAATAGTAAATAAAAAGATTATTTAGTAGTATTGAACAAACGACAATCACATTTTTCTTTTTGTGAGTGTTTATATTTATCTAACTTCAATCATATTAAAAAAATCAAATTATAAAAAAAATGAGATAATTTCAATCATACAAATCACAATTTTTTTAATGCTATCTAATTACAATCATATTTTTCTCATAATAAAAAAATAATAATTGAAAAAAAGAACCATTAAAATAGTAAATAAAAATATTATTTATAACCATTGAACAAACTACAATCACATTTTTTTTTTGTAAATTAACTTCAATCATATTAAAAAATAAAATTATAAACAAAATGAGATAACTTCAATCATACAAATCACAATTTTTTTAATGCTATCTAATTATCATCAATAATTAAAAAAATCAATCACAAATTAAGTCAATTGATAATTAAAAAACACAAGAATTTATTTCCAAAAAACATAGTGAGTTAAAAATATCAATTACAATTTTTTTTTTTGAGTCAAAATACAATCTAATCATCATCAATAATTGATATATTATGTGACCCTAATGAGTACAATCCATTTTGTTTTTCAAAAAACACAGTGAGTTAAAAATAAAATAACAAATTAAGTGAATTGATAGTTAAAAAAAACACAATTTTTTTTTCAAAAAACACAGTGAGTTAAAAAAATCAATTACAATTTTTTTTTCAAAATACAATCTAATCATTATCAATAATTGGTACTTTAAAATCAGATCAGAAAAAAATCAAATCAAATCACAAATATTTTTTTCATAAATAATTGTAAAGAAAAACCATTAAAGCAGTAAATAAAAGATTAAATCACATTAAAAAAAAAAAGAACCATTAACCAAACTACAATCACATCACATTTTTTCCATAATAAAAAAATAAATAATAAAAAAAAGAACCATTGACTAACTACAATCACATTAAAAAAAATAAAACCATTGAACTAACTACAATCATTTTTTTTTCTTCGTGAGTGTTTATGTTTATCTAACTTCAATCATATTAAAAATAAAATTAAAATATTAAATAAAAAGATTAAATAACATTAAAAAAAAACCATTGAACTAACTACAACAATTATATTAAAAAATAGAGCCATTGAACAAACTATAATCACATCACATTACAATCACATTTTTTTCTTTGTGAGTGTTTATATTTATTTAAATTCAATCATATTAAAAATAAAATCAAAATAGTAAATAAAAAGATTAAATAACATTAAAAAAAAATCATTGAACTAACTACAACAATCATATTAAAAAAAAGAGCCATTGAACAAACTATAATCACATCACATTTTTCCCATAATAAAATAAATAAATGAAAAAAAAGAACTACTAAACTAACTGCAATCACATTTAAAAAAAAAAGAATCATTCAACTAATTATAATCACATTTTTCTCTTTGTGAGGGTTTATATTTATCTAACTTCAATCATATTAAAAAATCAAATTATAATTTTTTTATTCGCTAGAAAAATCACAAAATATTTTTATGCGCTATCTAATTACAATATTAAAAGAGTAAATAAAAGGAAAAGTCAAGAAGGAGAAAACAAAAAGAATTTGCATACGTGGTCACTGAAGTTGAAAGTGTAGAAGTAAGAAGTCAAGAAAGAGAAAACAAAAAAGAGACACACTGTTTGCAATAGGTATATGAAAAGTTAAAAAGAGTGTGTGTGTTGGAAAAGTTAAAAAGATTTGGAAGAATTTAATAATTGCTAAGTTTTTTTTTTTCAAAAAAAAATCAAAAAAATTAATAAATTAAGATTCAAATATTGGAACTCCCACAAAACTTGTAGGTTAGAGATAGATATAAATAAATAGATAGATATAGATATAGATATTTATATTTGTTTTAAATTGTTTTTAATATACAAATTATTTGTTTTGGAAAAGGTACTGCAGCAATTATGAGAGAAGTCAAAAAGTCTTGTGGGTTGAGAGAAGTTAATAAATGCTGAGGTTAGTTTTTTTTTAAAAAAAAAACAAAAAATTAGAAAATTAGGATTAGCATATTGGAGCTCCCACAAGCCTTGAGTGTTAAAAACTCCCTTTTGCTTAATATATAGTATAGATAGATAGCATATCACCCGTACTATGCACGGATTGTGTTTACAATTATCTATATATGTGAATTTTGATTTTTAAATATTTTTTTTTAAATGTTTTCTTTTTTTCTTTTTTTATATTATCTTAAAGTTTAATATTTTGATAATAATCATATGAGTTGGACTTTTCAAGGAATTAAATGTCTTTTTTTTATTATATTATATTAAAGTTTAATATTTTGATAATAATCATATGTGTTAGAGTTTTCAAAAAAAAACTTTATGCTTGTTCTTAATGCATTAAAGCGTTATTATGAGGGATAATAATTATGTGTTGGGACTTTTCAAAGAATTTTTTTTATGCTTGTTCTTAATGCATTGAAGTGTTATTATGAGGGTAAGACTTAGGAGTTGGGAAAAGTTAATAAATGCTAAGATTTTTTTTTTTTAAATCAGGAAATTTAGATTGGGAGATTGGAACTGTGAATTGTGATTTTTAAATGTTTTTTTTTTAAATGTCCTCTTTTTTTTTTTCCTTTTTATATTATATTAAAGTTTAATATTTTAATAATAATCATATGTGTTGGACTTTTTAAGGAATTAAATGTCTTTTTTTTATTATATTATATTAAAGTTTAATATTTTTATAATAATCATGTGTTGGACTTTTCAAGAAATTTTTTATTTTTGTTCTTAATGCATTAAAGTGTTATTATGAAGGATAATAATCATATGTGTTGGGACTTTTCAAGGAATTCATATGTGTTGAATTTCAAAAAAAAAATTTATGCTTGCTCTTAATACATTAAAGTGTTATTATGAGGGTAAGACTTGGAGTTGGGAGAAGTTAATAAATGCTAAGATTATTATTTTTTTAAATCAAAAAATCAAAAAATTTAGATTGGGAGATTGGGAGATTGGAGCTCCCACAAGGCTTGGGTTAAAAACCCCCTTTTGCTTAATATATAGTATAGATAGATTTTAAGACTCCTGTAAATATGAAAAAACAAAATAAAATAAAAACTACAAAATTGTTGAGTTTTAAAAGTCTGGTGTATAGATAATTTGTCTTAAAATGAGGTTTTTGTCTCAAAAAATAAAAAAATAAATTGTATTGAGATTTTTCATTACTTTATTTTAAAATATAAATAATAATTGACCCGTACAATGCACTATTATTATTATTATTTAAAAATATTTAATGGTACAATGCGTGTTATAAATGAATAATTTAAATTTAAAATTAAAATTAAAATTATAGTATAATTTTAGTTATTTATTTTGATAATATTGGTGTTATTATTCTATAAAATTATTATTTTAATATTTATTATATTAATTTTAGTTAAATTATTTGTGTATTTTGATAATTTTAGTTCTATCGTATTATAAAATTATAATTATCAGATAATAATTTTGTATGATATATATTAAATTACAAAATCATAAAATAAATACTCATTTTGATATTAAAAATAATAGTTAAATTAGAAGAAGAATTAGTTACATAAAATTAAAATTAATTCTAACTATTTAATTTTCTTTTATATTCATTTGGAAAATAAAAATAGATATAGAAATTATATAAAAAAAATTAAAATATTAAATATAAATATGTTGAAGTTGGATTATCATATAATGATTTTATATGATATCTATATATATATTAAATTATAAGATTGTAAAATAAACACTCTTAATTAAATTAAAATATTAATTATATAAAAAAAATTTAACAACGATTAACTAAGAAAAAATTGCGTAACAACATCTAAACCCGAAAAGAAAAAAAAAATGAAAACATCCAAACGATAAATACATCTTAAGCGGTAAATCCAAACTTTAGAGATTGTTGTACAGGTGTTTCTTCATGTGCATTATGGTTATATAAAATAATGTAGAAAATAAAGTATAATTTTATATATAGAATCACTATAAAATTTAAAAGATGAATACCTAATATAAAATAATAATTGGTATTAGATATAGAATAATACACAAAAAAATTTAAAAAAATAAAAAGGCAATTTAGCATTAAAAAAAATCTTAATACTCTTATGATTTTTTAGTTTTTTTAAAATCATATCATCTCTCTATTTGTTTACACATTTTTTTTTTTAATTAAAAAAAGTCAAAAAGTTCTCTTTTAACCTATGTTTCAAAATAGGCCTAAGTCTTTGCCTCCGTTTGGCAACTTCATTTTGGGCTAAAATAGCCACTACAGTCCAAAATAGGCTAAATTAGCCACTAAACGACAAAATGAGTTCACGGGCATGACTTACCTACTAGGCGAGTTGAAAGTACCAAACTACCCTTGGCACTGTGTTGACAAAAGCACAGCCTCTAACCCCTCCCCCCCCCCCACACACACTTCGCAGTAGTTAGGTCATCCACAGCCGCTCGTCGAAGGAGGTGACCTGAACAGCGCTGCTCGGGGAAGAAGCACAGCGATACTTCTGACAGGCCAACACCACCGGAGTTCATATCAGCGGCGACCCTCATCCTCAGTCTCTCAAACACGACTGATTTTGAGGTAATGGTTGGTTTTAGCTTCTTTTTTTTTTTTGTTTTTTTGGGGGTTTGTTTGCATAATAGCCGATCCTCGAACCCGATCTGGTCGTATGTATCTTTGAAACTCATTGTTGTTGCTGCTTCAAAATTTTCCTCTAATTCTTTGGGTTACATTTTGTTCATTTCGGTTTGCACAATGGGAAACCCAGTGTTATATCTCTCGCACTCACTGCAAAACCTCACTCCGATGGACGCTCAGTCATGGAAACTGGTCATCACGGCCGATTTGTGGTGGAAAACACATATTTTTTTGACAATTTTTTGAGGTGTTCTTCACAGATGAAATCTGTATTTATGAAATATGATTTCTCTGAATTCATATTTTCTGCTTTGTTTCTGCTAATTTTTTCTTAAATCTGGAATTTCTAATCAGATTTTTTCTAGAATCTGAAATCTAAATTTCTATCTTCATAAATCTGATTGTTGTGCCTAATCTGAAATCTGAATGCTGATATCAGATTTTTGTGAAATATGAAATCTGAATTTCTGATTTTTTCTGATTTATTTTCTTGACATCTAGAATTTCTAATCAATTTTTTCGCTGAAATATGAAATCGAAATTTTTCTCTTCATTAATTTGCAAGTGTCTCCATGTGTCTTCAACAATTCTGAATTTACAAAAATTCTGAATTTTTCTCTTCATTAATTTGCAAATGTCTCCATGTGTCTCCATAACAAATTTCAGTTTTGTATAAGTTGTTTATTTGATTTCTTTTAATTCTCATTAAAAAAGAACAAAATTCATATCAAAGTGTTCATTGATTTTTGAATGCTGAAAATGAAATCTGATTTTTCCGAAATATGAAATCTGAAATCTGAATTTCTGATTTGTTTTGATTTTTTCCTCAAATCTAGAATTTCTAATCAAATTTTTTTTGCTGAAATCTGAACTCTATGTGTTGATAATGTATTCATAATAATAATACCTTATCAACTGAAAATGTATTCATAATAATGTATTGAACTCAAATCTGGAATTATTGATAATAATGTATTGATAATGTATTGCTTTTTTCCCATTCATTTTTTTTGCTGGAATTTCTAAATATATGTAGTGATCATAATCTGAAATCTGAATTTGCCCTCTATGTTTATCTTCATAAATCGCAGAATGTCTCTATGTGTCTTAAAAAAATCTGAATTTACAAACAAATTTGAGTGCGTAAATTCTTAATTTGATTTCTTATAATTCTCATTACAGAACAAAAAAAAGTTCATATCAAAGTGTTTATTGATTTGTGAATCGTGAATGCAATCTGATTTTCCTGAATTATGAATTATGAATTTGTGATTTTTTCTGATTTTTGTTTATGAAATTTCGAATCTGTAATCAATTTTTTTGCTGAAATCTAAAATCTAATTTTATGTATTCATAATAATCTTAAATCTGAGTAAAACCCTCTGCTTTTGTCGTCATAAATCTGAGAATGTCTCCACATCATAATGTCCTGATCTTGCTTTGAACTGAACAATCATATAACATTTCAACATAGCCTGCCATGTAATCAATTTCATTGTTATAACACAAGAATCATGTTGCTTAGGAGATGAGAAAGAGTGACATTATGTACATTTAAGGTAACATTGGGAGATGAGGGAGAACAAATTAAATTGGTTTGACATAATAAAGAAAGGCATATTACCTTGTGGTTTAACTAAGATTATGGCCTTTGAAGGCTTTGATTGAGTAGGATGGTAAAACAAGCTTCATGTAACCGACCTAAAATTGTTGGACACATACGTAAGTATAGAATCAATTTTCCAGCCCTACAAACCTCTCCTAAACCCAGACGTCCACACCACTTCCTTTGATTGAGAATGTCTCCATGTCTCTTCAAAAAAGCTGTATTCATATGTGGCTTCATTCATATTTATAGAAAAGATTTTTTTTTGTGGTTATTCAACTTCACTTCTTATTACACTGGACATTTCAAACTGTTATTAGAAAATGTATGGAACTTCAACTACACTATTATTATATTGTCGATTCATGAATGTAAACTTGCCATTGGAGCACTCGATTGCATATGGCAGAAAGTAATTGATTTTTTTTTTCATTGACATATTTATCAGAAATGTAAAAAAAAACATTTCAGTGCTTGACCTTTGGCATAATTTTAATTGAAGGTGATAATGTGAGGAACTAAAATATCCAGCTTATATAATGTGGGGATTTGTCATTATTTTAGTTTAAAATTTTCATTTTACAAACATGTTGACAGTGAAACCATAACTGGTATGCTGTTTTTCTTTAACATAAAATGAATAAAATAATGAGTTTGTAAACCCATCCTATGAAACTTGTGCATCAGCGTATTCAGTTCATGTTTAACCTGAAATATGGATATCACAAACTAATTACTGCTATGATTCATTGTTACTTTCGAATGTTTGTCAAACATAGCATGGCTTCATTTACCTCTAGTGCAACTTCCAGTACATGGCCACGTCGAATGTGTGCCTGTGGACTGTGGACATGGCCCCTGTATTTTTAAGATTTCCAGGTCCACCAAAAATCTAGGGCGTCCCTACTTTGTCTGTCCCCGCCCTGTGGTGAGTGACCCAATCTTTACCGATCATAACTGTATGAACATGACCAACCGTTGAAACTAATAGTTTCATAATTTCCACTCATCAGCCCTGTGTCAGTTGGATTGGTTAGTGTGAAGAACCAAGGCGAGAGAACCAAGGCTATG
The DNA here is from genome assembly GCF_055761805.1 of Camellia sinensis. Taxonomy (NCBI): domain Eukaryota; kingdom Viridiplantae; phylum Streptophyta; class Magnoliopsida; order Ericales; family Theaceae; genus Camellia; species Camellia sinensis. Next base: position 156,203,785 of record NC_138970.1, read on the forward strand.
CGTCTCCTGGAGATGAAATTGCCATGCAATTGCGGGCTGATGTCATAGACATTCAACAATCCTTGCGTGTCCTTAAGACCATTGTGTATGTGCTCTGCATTGTGGTTGTCATTTTGTTGTGCCGTATGTAAGCACCGGTACCATGTATGGGGGTATGTACAAAGACGTTAGTATGTTGTCAGTATGTTGTTACTATGTACGAAGACGTTAGTATGTTGTCAGTATGTTGTTAGTATGTACTTAGTACGTTCGTAGTATGTTGGTAGTATGTTCTCGCATATGGGAGCCGTAATACTAACTATCATATTTTTTGTGGCCACTACTAACTTCCATGGAACCTGTTTACGTACGTTAGCAATTTCCAATGGGTATATGCAAATTTAACTTTAGCATCATATATATCTGTTTGTTATTAATAATGTGTCACGGCTTATGCGTGTGTATGTAACAACCAAATTTGTGATGGTAATCTTTTGTAACCGTACATTAGTAATGGCTTCCACACGTACTTCGCCGCGTAACCACTCGAAAAGCAAAGGCATTCTCAGTGACAAGTCAAGCAGCCTTGAAGAGACACAAAATCAGTTAAGCCACAAGGCCTCATGAGACAGTAACTCAGTCCGAGTTTTCCTCCAGTTGATTGCAAATGAGATTAGTAAAGGAAATCGCCCATTCTTAGTCCTCAGCCAGGCAGGGTACAAGTCGTTGTCAAGGAAATTTCAGAGAAAAACTGGAAAAAAACATGGACTAAAACAGTTGAAGAATAAGTACATGAGCTTGAAAAAAGAGTGGCAGGCGTGGACAAAGTTGATGGATTCCAGTAAGGGAGTGTCCGGGATAGGGTTTGACTACGACACCGGTTTGTTTCAGGCACCTGACGAGTGGTGGGACAAGATGGAATCAGTAAGTACATGTACAAACAAGTTTCATATCTGTCATTTTAGAAGTGCATTTTTTAGTTCTTCATTTAACTGCAATACAATTTATTTATATGAAATATAACGTCTGCCTCTTTTATACATCTACATTTCTGCAGATCAACAAGGTGTGTGCGAAGTTCAGGAAAAAAACTTTGGAACACCGTGACTTGATGGAGACGGTTTTCATGGGAGCATCAGCTACTGGGAAGCACCATTGGACCCCGGGAGAGATCCTCCCTGAAGCTGATGAGGCCTCATCTGATTCAGTGCGTAGTTTGGGAGCGCAACCATTTGCTGATCCGATACCCGCAAGAGTACAGGACGTGGATTCTGATTCTTCACTCGAGCATGTTCCGATTGAAAAGCCAAAAAGGAGAAAGATGCCATCAACAAGTGTTTCAAAGTCGAAGAAGGCAACAAGTGGTGCGTCCGTTATTGCGGAAAGCATGGACAGAATGACAGATGTGGTTCGTTCGAAGAATCAGCAGGTCACGGTTAGGCACCTCACAGGCAACGAATCGCTGTACACTATTTCCGAGTGCATGCATAAGCTGAGCAGTATTCCATCCATGATTGGTACGCCGTTATTCCACTTTGCCTCCACACTTATGGATAACGCCGATTACCGGGAGATCATGATGTGCCAGCCTGATGACGACCACATCATTGGATGGCTTACACAGAAACAGCTCCAGTGTACTGCGTCGGCGCCTTTTGCAAACCTGTTTGGGGGTCGCCGGATGTGATGTAGCGGTGTTACGAGTGTTTAAGATACATCTCATTGTCTTCCTTTTTAAAATGTTGACTTATGGTATTGTTGGCAATGTACTAAAACAGGATGGTGCTGTGTGAATGTTTTCATTATGTCGTTTTTGTTTTTTTCTTGGTAGCTACGGGCAGCAACAGGTTTTAGGTAAGTGTATGGGTTGACGGACCGGAAGCATGGTTGTGCTTCGTTTTTGGGAAATAAATGGGATGTTTGTGTTCTAATATTTTGTGTGCCTACGTTTGAGACAGGGAATTACGTTTTACTTGCACGCTTGTGAATGCCTATACGTCTGAAGTTCATTTGTTAGTGTAGTTTGCCGGATACTTTTGTGGTTGTTACCACCATGACCCCCCTGTAAAGCATAAGTTGAACATCTTGATTTTTTGTACAATTCATATGACCATGCGTTCCATATGACATTTGTGACGGCATTGCTTTGATTAAAAACATTCTCGGAATTTTTTAATTGCAAACTTCAATATAATTTAAGTCAATGATTCATGTGCCAACTGAATGAAAGGCTGCCACTTTTGTAGGTTTCGCGTGAACGAAGACGCGATGAATCCCTGGGATGGAAGCAACCATGATGACATAACGGAAATGCTTAATCAAATGGCAGTCCAGGTGCAACAAGAACAGAATTGCACATTTGTACAAGCATGTCAGTGGGCGACAGAATGGTACGAGAAATACATGAATAAAACGCCGTGTCGCACTTCTATACTAACCGGGAATGCATGGATATGCGAACTATATGCGGGGCATATGGGACGATTTGAGGAAAATGTTTGCATGCCGAAGGAAGTTTTTGCCGCATTGTGTGAGACATTAGTAAATGATTTTGGGTTACAAGTCCCGCAACGTCCACATGGCTTAGCTGTTGAAGAAAGCGTTGCGATGTTTATCCATGTGTTGAAAGGGAAGCAAAATCGGGAAATCCAAGAACGGTTCCAACATTCCAGGGAGACTGTGTCGAGGCACGTGCATAACGTATTAACTTCCATGAAAGAGTTCACTGTTGTTCATTGCCGCCCCACATACAGTCAGCATCGTATACATCCATACGTACGGTCTAGACGGAAATACCTACCGTTCAAGGTACTTCTAGACGCAAATACCTGATTGACATATAAATCAAGAAAATATATTTTGTTTTTGTTATTAACTGCACTTGACGCTTGGCAAGAAGGAAACACTTGTTATTAATTTACGCAACAAAACAATTTATCCATGTTTGCAGGACTGCATTGGCGCAATAGACGGAACACATGTCAGTGCATGGGTTACGGGGCCAGATGCGGCAACATATTTCGGTAGGAAATACTGTCACACGCAAAATATAATGGCCGCTGTCGATTTTGACATGTGTTTCATATTCATTTCTTGCGGATGAGAAGGAAGTATGCATGATAGTCGCATATTCAACGAGATACTAACAAATGACAATGTCCCCTTCCCACATCCTGACGAAGGTAACACATGGTCATGTTATTAGGTTTGTTAACAAATACTTTTTTCCTGACAAAGCGTTATATGAAAATGACGCAGAATGTTCGTTTTGGTGTCATACATTTTCGTCATATCTGCAGGCAAATATTATCTTGTCGATTCAGGCTATGCAAACCGGATTGGTTACTTAGCACCATTCAAAGGCCACCATTACCACCAACAAGAATTCCGGCGTATTGCACGGAACGCGATGGCAAACACGCCAAGGGAATTATTTAACAAAGTGCACTCGTCCTTACGCAGTGTGGTGGAACGCACTTTCGGTACCTGGAAAAATTGATGGGGGTTTATTCGAGACATGCCTCGGTATGACTTTGCAAATGTGCAAGTTCAGTTAGTAGGCGCGTCAATGGCATTACATAATTATATACGGCGAAACACAGGTAACCCAACAACTGTTCAGCCAATCTGTGATGAGGAAGAGGCTATGACAATAGTAACTGCCATACCAGAAGTTGAACATGACGAGGATGGTTTAATGGTTGGAGATGAGGACCCCCATATGGCATTGGTCCGCCTTCACATACGTGACAAATTATGTTACATGCGTAATAACGGAATGTTAGGAAATATATAGTAGTCGAAATAATTTTCGTATGGTTGTCCCGTAATGACACACGTGGAACAGACTGTATTCAAATATATTATCATGTACAATATGTATGAGTTGCCACGGGAATGTAACCCCTTCCAGTTGCTAACGTGCCTAACTTTAAAAAACAACAATCCATATGAATTTTGCTTTTGGAAAAACAAAAAAAGGTGAAACAAATAAAAACAAATGCGAAGGAAAACTAATACACAAATTGTCATGGGCGACGTAAATTACAAATAAATGAAACACATAAATATATTAAAAAAAAAGTTATTGTATACCAATTAAAAAAAATGAGGCATAGTTAAAAATAAAAATCCAAGACAAAAAAAAAAACATAGTTATAGTAAAAAACAAAAAAATACAAAAGACAAAAACATAAATTCCCAAATAAAAATCGAAAAATTTAAGCAGAAAACCCCAAATCCAAACCCAAAATGCAAAAAAGTAATAGGATAAAAAATTAAGCATAATATGAAAAATCCAAGCGTAAAATAAAAAAATTCGAAACAGAAAAAAAAGTTAACGCAAAATCCGCCAAACTCAACAAAAAAAAAAATTTGGATTTGCAAAATTCGGGAGATTGAAACACAACATACAAAAATTGTCAACAAAAAAACATAAAGCAAAAAAAGCCAAAGCAAAACCCCCCCCCAAAAAAAAACAAAAAAAAGGCAAAATCGAAACCCCAACATAAAAAAATTAAAATAAAAAAGAAGAACCAAAATATGGCAAATTCAAACCAAAAATAAAAAAAAATAAATAAATAAACAAATTAAGCAAAAGTCGGCAGATTGACACCCAATATAAAAAAAAGAAAAGAAAATAAACACACAAAAAAAAGCCAAATCCAAACCCCCAAAAATAAAAATAAAATAGCAAAATACGCGAAATCGAAAGATAACATAAAAAAATAAAAAAATAAAAAACCAAAATATGCCAAATCCAAAAATAAATAAATGAATAAATTTAAACAAAAATCCAAAATTGAAAAAAAAAACCCAAAAAAAAAAACAAATTTTTTTTTCCCAACAAAAAGCCAAAATTGAAAAAAAAAAAAAAACCGAAAATATGCCAAATCCAAACCCAAATAAAAAAATTTAAAAAAAATGAAAAAGGGCAATTTCGTCATTTAACAAGATGACACCTCACCAAAAAGCCAAAAAAGTCAAAAAAGCCAAAAAGCCCTTCCCAAACCAGGTTTTTTAGCCCCAGGCTAAAATAGCCAAAAAAGTCAAAAAGCCAAAAAGCCAACCCACTTCCCAAACGGAGGCAAAGTTAATGGCTCAGAATTTATATTTAAAATTTTATGAGAGAGATTATTTGCGGTTTAAATTTAGCTCTTATATAATAAAATCTACACTTAAAATAAATCTAAATTATATATTAATTTTTTTGAGCGATGAGAAGATTATAAAAATGTAACAGACATGAATAATTTGGTTCAAAGTTATACATTGTCAAGGTAAATATCGACCAACTTCACAGAACAAAAATACATTATGAGAGAACAAAATTTAAGAATTACAGGAAGTATAAATTGCAAACTTGAAGATCTTCGGGAAGTGCCACTGAGATTGCAAGCATGTAACAACCAGTGACAAATCTTCCTGGAAAAGGTTTAGTACGATCTGATACCGATGGGCACACTAAAGGTCCCAACCACGAGGGTCCGATGGGCAACTACGAGGGCCCAATCCACGGATCAGGGCCCAGTCCACATTCTTGCGATCTAAGCCCAATAATACCAATATTAGGCCAGGACCAATAACATTAACACTTGTCAAACAGGGGCCTAGACACATAAGCAGACAAAGATCCTGTAAAGTTATTACACCACACATCAGCCATTAATGAGGTTCTCACAGCATTAAATGCGACAACCTCCTCACGTCAGAATTTACAGACTCACCATGAACAATGCAAGCTAGAACGTAGACTTTCGGCCAACATGACAAGTTAGAATGGATAAGGAAATGATGAGCAAAGGATATAAGGAAGTTCCCGAGACACATCAAAGGTTAAGTTTTTCATTTTTTCCTCTCCTCTCTCTCCATATAGTCAATCTCTTTTATTCTAACTTGATCGTCAGAGTGTCTGCCGGGGGATTACCTCTCCCATTGGACCTTTTTGCAGGGGTGCTCCACGGACTTCAGGATCAGTAGACCTGTTGGAAGCTTAGTCCAGCCCGATCCATCTCTCGTCAGAAAAAGAGTTCTCATCAGTTAGCGCCGTCTGCGGAAATCTTCATTTCAGAAAGATAGTTGTGTTCTTTGTCGCCGGAAGGAGCCCCGTCTTCATCCTACATCAAAGTGGATGGTCACGACTAGATCCATGGCTTCCCAACACAACGCCGGTAACCCCGACGCTAAGCCCTCCAACCCAAATAACCCGCCTCCATATTTCGCAGAACTCACCAACAGCATCAACCGACTAACTAAACAGAACTAGGCCTTGATCAATGCTCTACTCCAGCGTGACCTGCCTATCCCATCTCCACCACAACCAATGGTTCCCCCGCACCCAGAACAAGCCCATCATCACCATCAATTCCCACCACACGTATCTCAAGGAACCTTTCCACCCTACGCCATACCAGATCCTCAATCTTTCCACCCTCCTCTGTTAGGCTCGCAACCTCGCCAAGATATCCTTCCACAACCACCCTTTACCACACCATACGACTGCCCATAAGGGTGAGGCTAGCAGTGTCCAACCCCCGTTCCCTGTCTGTGGGGATAATGCTCCCATCTGAGATGAAGAACTGTGGGCCATGAAACTCCAACTACAGGGGGTCATACAGAACATGCAACACAAGACTTCATCCACCATCAACTCTCCTTTCACTGTCTGTATCCGGGATAAAGCTCTCCCTCCTAAGTTCAAGATGCCATCGATCGACACTTTCGATGGTACCACAGAACCCGTCAACCATGTAGAAGCATACCTGACACTCATGATCTTACACGTCTTTCTAGACAAAATCATGTGTCATGCTTTCCCTGTCACGCTAAAGGGGTCAGCACACCTTTGGTTCAGTCAACTCCCTCCAAACTTAGTCATTTCATTTCGCCAGCTCATCGAATCCTTCCTAAGCGATTTCATCGGTGCTCAACGATAACGACATCCAGCCACCCAACTGCAAAACATCCGGAAGACGGAAGGGGAGTCGTTACGCAGCTATGTCACCCGCTTCAACACCGAAGCCCTCAAAGTGGAGGAAAACGACGACAAAGTCATTCTCACAGCCTTTTATGGCCGGTTTGCGCCCGTCTGATTTCCTTTTCTCTCTCTCCAAAAATCCCCCAACCACCATGGCCTCCCTTCTCACCAAAGCCCAAAAATACATGAACGCCGAAGACTCCCTGGCAGCTCGTCAAGACTCCACATCCAAAATGCCACCCTCCAAGGAGAAAAGAAAAGAGCCTGAGTCACGACCCTCACAATACACATACCGACCCCTATCACACCCAAATCAGCCCGCACGATCGGACCGACTGCCACCAACTCGCCCACCTGGTTAGTTCGAGCGATACACCTCTTTCAACTCACTCATGGAACAAGTCCTGAACCAAATTCAACGAGACTATAACCTAAAATGGCCTCAACCATCCAGATCTCCATACACCCGATGGGATCAATCCAAGTACTACCACCTCCATCAAGACCACGGCCACAACACTGACGAATGTGTCAACCTCAAAGACCAGGTTGAGGATCTAGCCCACCAGGGACGCCTCAGCCGATTCACCTCAACCCGTTCCGTGCAGAGGCCTAGAGCTGGGCCCCCAAACCATTACTGCCAACACACACCCCCCGACAACTAGCACAACCCAAGCGAAATAATGACCGGCCCCAACACCAACCCCGAGCTCACGGTGAAATACGGGTCATCGCTAGCGACCTCATATACGACAAACCGTTCCGGTCGGCACAACGAGCTGAGCTCCAAAAAATCCGACAAGGATCCGATAAAGAAGTGGCCACGGTGGACCGACCCCACAAACAACCCAAGCAATGATCCAAGTCGATCACCTTCACAACGGGAAACTGCACAGGCATTTGCTATCCTCATGACGACCCCCTAGTCATCTCTGTTCTGCTGTCAAACTACAAAGTCAGGAGAGTTCTGATCGACAACAGCAGCTCCTTAGACATCATCTTCCTTAACACTTACCGCCAACTAAAGATCGGCGAAGAGAAGTTATCACCTCTACAAACCCCTCTGGTGGGTTTTACCGGCGATCGGGTCATATCCATGGGCTCTATCGACCTCCCCATCACCATCGGAAAGTACCCACGATAGTCCGCCAAACTACTAACTTTCCTTGTCATCGACTGTCCTTCTGCTTACAACATTATATTAGGGCGCACCGCCCTCAATGCCCTCCAAGCCGTAACCTCCACGTACTATCTGGCCATGAAGTTTCCCATTGACCAAGCGGTTGGCACTGTCAGGGGTGGACAAATGATAGCCCAGGAGTGCTATGTCACCTCATTAAAGGAAGTCAAATTACAAGAAGCTATGGTCATTGAGGGCCTCGTTGTTAGAGACGAGGAAGAGTTAATAAGAGGGGAACCAATAGAGGAGCTCGTCGAAGTATCTGTCGATTCTACCGACTCAACAAAAACGGCTAAGATTGGCAACCAGCTGTCCTCTCAGGCCAAGGCCGATCTCACAACTCTCCTTGTCGAACACAATGATGTCTTCGCTTGGAACCATTCCGACATGCCAGGTATCGACCCCTCCTTTATTGTACATCATCTCAGCATTGAACCATATTTCCGACCGTTCTGATAGAAACAACGCATCTTTCACCCAGAACGTAACAGTCTCATTGCCGTTGAGGCTGACAAATTGCTGAAGGCAAAGTTCATCAGAAATGTGGACTATCCCAGATGGTTGTCCAACGTGGTCCTGGTCCGTAAAAATAATAGCAAATGGCGACTCTGCGTTGACTATTCTGACCTTAACCGAGCCTGCCCCAAAGACAACTACCCCCTTCCCAAGATAGATCTATTAGTCGACGCAACTGCGGGGCACCAGATGCTTAGCTTCATGGATGCTTTCCCCGGCTATAATCAAATCTTGATGCACGACGCCGACCAGGAACACACCTCTTTTATCATTGACAGAGGAACTTATCACTACCATGTCATGCCATTCGGTTTGAAGAATGCAGGCACTACTTACCAACGCCTGGTCAATGTTATCTTCCAACACCAAATAGATCAAAACATGGAGGTCTACGTCGACGACATGCTCATGAAGAGCAAACTCTCCTCCGACCACTTGGCAGACCTACACGAGACTTTCCAAACTTTACGCAAATATCAAATGAAACTGAATCTAGAAAAGTGTGCCTTCAGTGTTGGATCTGGTAAGTTTTTAGGGTTCATGGTCAGCTAGAGAGGCATTGAGGCCAACCCAGAAAAGATCAAGACCCTGATAGAAATGCGGTGTCTCAGGACAGTCAAAGAAGTTCAACGGCTAACAAGCAGAGTTGCTACCCTCAACTGTTTCATTTCGCGCGCGACTGACAAATGTCTTCCATTCTTCAAAGTCCTTTGGCAGGCCTACGAATGGAACACCGAGTCTGAGAAAGCCTTCCAACAACTAGAATAGTACATGGCCAACCCCCCTCTCCTCTCCCAAGCACTGCCAGAAAAACCCTCTTCCTTTACTTAGCTATGTCCTACACCGCCGTCAGTGCTTCTCTCATCAGGGAGGACGGATCAGTACAGCGCCCCGTTTATTACATTAGTCGCGCACTCAGGGGAGCTGAACAGAACTACCCTCTATTGGAAAAAAATGGCTCTCGCCCTGGTCATCGCCTTCAAACAACTTCGACCCTATTTCCAAGTTCATTCCATAGTGATTCTTACCGACCAGCCTTTGAAAAAGATCATGCAACAACCAGAATCTTCAGGCAAGCTCATGTAGTGGTCCGTTGAACTAAGTCAGTATGACATCTCTACTGACCACGAGCAGCCATCAAAGGCCAGGTTTTCACCGACTTTATCTTAGAATTCACCAATATTACCCCGTGCACGCCGCCTCCACCAGTACACATCCCTATTGAGAAGGAAGACCCCCATTCTTGGACTTTTTATGCCGACGGTTCATCCCGCAAAGAGGGCAGCGGAGCCGGTTTAATCCTCACAGCCCCAGAAGGGGAGTCTTTCAAATGTGCCCTCTAATTCCTATTTGAAGTAAACAATAACCAAGCCGATTATGAAGCTCTTATAGCGGGTCTCCGATTGGCTAGAGATATTGAAGTCGACCATCTCCAAGTCTTTAGCGACTCTCGGTTGGTAGTCGGCCAGATAATGGGCGAGTTTGATGCAAAGGAAGCCATACGATCATACAAGCACCTTGCTCTTCCCCTAACCCGCCTCTTTAACAGTTTTCGTATTCGACATGTTCCCCACTCAGGAAACTCCCAAGCCAAAAAAATGGCACAGTTAGCCTCAGCCAATTAGTCGGACCTTTGCCACGGCATTTGGATCGAGTACCTGACCCATCTAGCAATCTCACTAAATCAACGAGCAATTCACCTACTCTAGAATGAGCCCATCCCATGAGCCCAGGACATAACCGCATTCCTCGAGCAGAGCACATTTCCAGCGAACAAACTCGAAGCCGCCAAAGTCAGAACTCGGTCGTCGAATTATGTCATTATTAGTGGCACTTTGTATAAGAGGGGATTCTCACGATCATATCTCAGATGCCTCAATTTATGTAATGAGAGAAATACATGAAGGAGTTTGTGGGAATCACTCTGGGGGACGATCTCTAGCCCATAAAATTCTCCGAACAAGTTACTTTTGGCCCACACTTAGTCAAGACGCTTCTAATTTTGTGATGAAATGCGACAAATGTCAACACTTTGCTAATATCCCTCACGCCCCTCCAACAGAGTTAATTACGCTCAGCAGCCCTTGTCCCTTTGACAAATGGAAAATTAATCTCGTGGGTCCCTTGCTGATTGGCATGGGTCAAGCCAAGTTCGCAATTGTGGCCATCGATTACTTCACCAAATGGGTCGAAGCGGAACCTCTCGCCAAAATTACTAAGCGGAATACTGCTAGGTTCATCTATCAATCCATTGTGTGTTATTTTGGGATTCCCCAAGCCATTGTCTCCGACAACGGCAAACAATTCGACAACACCAAATTTAGGGAATTTTGCGCAGAACTCAACATCAAGCCCTATTTTTCCTCCTCAGGCCATCCTCAAGCCAACGGACAGGTGGAGGTTACCAACCAATCCCTGCTGCATATCATCAAGACCAAGTTGGCAGTCACCAAGGACCTCTGGGCCTATCGAACAACCGCCTAGGCTCCAACTGGGAAAACCCCATTTCGCCTCACATACGGTGCCGAGGCAGTCATCCCTGTGGAAATCGGCGTACCCATATCCAGAGTCTTCCATTCCAAGCCAAACCTCAACGACGACCTTCGAAGAGCCCACCTAGACCTCATGGAGGAATTGCGAGAGACAGTCGCCGTCCGACTGGCCTCACATCAACAGAAAGTAAGGAAACACTACAATCGCAAAGTCCGACCAAGAGTATTCATAGTAGGAGACCTCGTCTTACGAGAAGCCACTCTCGCCACCAAAAGTCTAACTGAGGACAAGCTGGTAGCCAAGTGAAAAGGCCTTTACATCGTCAAATCACAATCTCACCCAAGCACATACCGTCTCCAAGACATGGAAGGAAGAGACCTTCCCCATCCATGGAATGCCGAACACTTGAGACGCTACTTTCAGTAAAGTGGCACCCCCTGCTTTTTGTTAGCTTTACATTGTTGTATATTTCATTTTGGTGATTGGGACACATGTCCATTTTGGCTCTTACCATACTATGCATGTACTTATGATCGCGGGATTATGACAACACTTCAAGATTCCCATTATTTGTGTTGTGCCTTGACTCCAAATTAAACGACATTCACCGAGTTAAATATGGCCTTAGCCAGACTGAGCCCTCCAAAGCCTCAGCCAGATTGAGCATGAAAAACTCAGCCAGCCTGGGTTAAACATGGTCTCAACCAGACTGAGCCCTCTTGTAACACCCCAAAAATGAAAATTATAATTATCTGAATTATCCATGTGTTAATTGCAGATTATATGATTTAATTTGTGTATATCTATCCAAATTGGGAAATTATTTGTTGAGAATACAACTTTGGAATTGAAATTGACGACTTTACTGGGTTCAGAAATCGAAATTGAGTACATAGATATGTTAATTAGAATTTTTAGAGTTATCCGGGAGGTTTAATTAAAAATTGATTCCGTCTGATTCGCTAATTTTAATAGGTTGGAATTCAATAATTGAATAGGAATTAGAGCTTAATACACATTAGTAAAATTTAATTTAGTGTAATTAAGATTTTAAGATGATGAGATTAATTTAATTTGAGTCAAATTGATTTTAATTAATTTCTTAGCCTTAGGTGGTTTCACTTAATTTATTAGTCTAATTAAGTTGAGGCTAGTGTTTTTCATAGTCATCAATTGAATTAGAGTAGGAGAGTGTAGTGGACTTCTCTTACTCCCAGATAGTCTTACACGTAGAGAGAGAAGGGATAGAACACTTGGTGAGGGAGTTCAACAAGAGAAAGAAGTTAGGAAGAAGAGAAGGGGAAGGAGAACTTGAAATCTCCATAACTTCACAAACTTAAGATAAGAATTTCCATCAATTTTATGAAATTGAAATGCTTCCCTCTTAATCCTTTAAGCATTGGCTTGTTTTAAGTAAAGACCATGAATAAATAAGAGATTAGTAGTGTAATTTAATGTTAAGAATTCATATGAACATAAAAGAGAAGAAATTGTAAGAATTAGTGCAAGAACATGATATGCATGATTAGATTTGAAGAATTTAGCTCAAGGTTTTGACATGTAGGACTTGATTTCATGAAACTCTTGTTCATACATTCGATTTCTTGCATAGTTCTTCAAATTGGAGGAGGAAACTCCATGAATTTTTAGTTTAGAGCTCAAAATAGGCATGTTTTATAATTTTCCAAATTAATTAAAATTCTGATCTTTCAATTGAACACTTGAGCTTTGTTTTAAAGTTTTAATTATGTTTCATGTTGAAAATTCATGTCCATGCTTTTATGTTTCCTTGCATGGCTTAAAGAAATTCAAAAAAATGTTCCATGGAAGATGAATTTGGGACTCAAACTTGCATGTTTTATGATTTTACACTTAAATTCTAGGTTTTGATATTTTAAGTAGAAATTGAGTTTACATTGAAGGTTTGATCTTTATTTCAAGTTAAATATTGAATTTCAACAAAGTCTTAATCAACATGTTTTAAGAGTTTTAGGCTTTGATTTGGAGTTGAAATTTCAAAATGTACATATTTATGAGTTTCTGATTCAGTAATTTAAACATAACTGAATAATTGTAATTTAATGTGTATGGGCCTAATTTAAGTTTGATTATGTAATTAGTGAACTTAATAAGGATTGGTATATGATTAGATTATTTATATTTAATTAGTTTGGTTAATACATAGCTAAACATATTTTAATTGGAGGTTAATAATCTAATTTATTCCTAATACTAGTCATCCATATTTAAAAGGAATGGAAGAAAAATAAATAGGAATAACCGAATGGAAATTAGAATCAAATGAGAGAAACCGAAAAACAAACAAGTAACCGAATTAAATAGATTGTGAGAGTGTAATTGTAAACGTGTTGTGCTTGACTTATTTGTTTAGGTCGGACGCCGAACGATTAGCATGTGTTTTTCGGAAGCCCACTGTGAGTAACATTTTTGTAAAGATATGTTGATATGACTTATGTTTTAACTGTTATCGCTAAATTATAATTTCTGAAATGCTATTTTGATCATGTGAACAAATGTCCTATTTGCGAATCTATTATAGCATCCACAGATAGTCCCAAGTCATGGGAGACGACATGTAAATGCGGGTCCATGACATATATGTGATACGAGATTTCGTTAGCCACTTCATTGTGGTGATATGTGTTTAATCGGTATCCAGAACCGATTACTCTAGTCGAAAATGATATGTGATATGTTCTGTGAGATGTACCATTACGTTATGTTCTAATATAAGACTGTTATGATTGATTGTGATATGATTTGTTTTACGGACATTGTATTTGGAACTCGTTCACTAACCTCTTTACTTTAATGTTATTCACTGGGCTTTAGCTCACTGTTTTTATATATATATGTAGGTGAGCATTTTGAAGGGCAAGCCTAGAAGGGGTCTATAGCCGAGTCACTGTTTTGAAGCCTACCGAGTTGTTTTGTGTGCCTCTAAGTTGGGGCTAGGCCTGGAAGGCCGTTGTCAAGCTTTTGATCTTGAAGTAAATTTTCGTTATGTGCATATGTTATGTATAAGATATTAAGTTACAAGTTATGTACTGAATGTGGGTAAATTAACGTTTTTGTATGATTAATGTTTGTTCATATAGATGCACAGCTCATTGGACTATTGGTATATTTTTTAATATTGCTTCCATTAGCCCCGATTATTTTGATTGTACAGGAAGGCCTTTGGTAATCTCAGATTACTAGTCGATTACGATACTAAACCTATAAGGACGGGTTTGGGTTGTGACACCTCCAAAGCCTCAGCCAAACTGAGCATGAAGAACTTAGCCAGACTGAGTTAAACATGGTCTCAGCCAGACTAAACCCTCCAGAGCCTCAGCCAGACTGAGCACGAAGAGCTCAACCCGACTGAGTTTAACAAGCCTCAGCCAGACTGAGTTTAATGAGACTCAGCCAGACTGAGCATCAAGAACTCAGCTAGATTGGGCCTTCCATAGTCTCAGTTAAGTCAAACATAAAAAGCTTACTCAAACTAAGCTAAACCATACAATGCTATTGGCCCTACTTATATGACCATTCAAGCATGGCAACCAAGATTGCCAATACTTAGTCAAATCTAAGTTCATTCCTATCCCAAGTCATTTTTACCTAAGTTAAATTATTCATCCAATTTTAACTAAGTTAAATTACTTATCCAATTTTACCATTCATCATTCTCACATAACACAAACACAAACACACACACACACACAAAAAAAAAAAAACACAAACACAAACAGTTACAGTTACAAAACTTACATCTTTATTTAATAACATCTTGCAACACCATACACCTCATTACAGAAATTACATCTTTACATCAAAAAAAAAAGGGAGAGAGATAATAATCCTACCAAACAAAAACACGAAAACAAAACCAAACGTCCAGTCCTCACTCTCCTTCGCTGGACGCCAAGTCTTCCTCTCTCACCCCCTCATCCAGGGGAGTCTGGGCAATATCATCCTCTCCTACCTTCACCAGACTAAAGTCCACATCTGGGAATAGCTCCTACGCCTTATATTTGAAGCTCATCCAGCCACTGTCCCAGTACTGGGTCATTTCATGCTTATAGTAGTCTGACTGTTGAAAACCTTGGATTATATCTTCCTCAGTCCTCCGAGCAACAGCCACTCCTGATGGCCCAACACCCCTTTCACCCTTCTCGACCAAGCTCCTCGCGACCGTTGCGTCGATGGCCATTTGAAATTCAGGAGACCCCTTAAACTGCTCCATCGCCGCCACACATAGGTCTGGATAGGCCGCCGTCTCAGACGCCATTATCTTGGTTAACTTTGTTGCCTTAGCCCTCTCCTCCCCCAAGGTCTTCTCCAACTCTGCAATGCGCACATCTGCCTCTTCTTTGTCTTTTAGGGCTTGGTCGTGCAAATCTTCATTGTTGACGAAGGCCTCTTCCAACCTTTCCTGAGCAGTGTTGCAAGATTCTTGGACTGCGCCTACTTTCTTCCGCTTGCCCTCCAGCTCAAACTCTAGTGATATCGCCTTGTGGCGCACCACTTCTAGTTTAGATTTGGCGACTGCGAGCTCGAAGGCAACTTCAGCTTGGCTTACACTGGCGCGCTCGGCCAAGTACCCTTGCACCACCCACAAAACCTCCATCTTCTTCACCCTCTGCGCATACGTCAGCCCCTTCACACAGGCACTACGCGCTGTCTTTCTCTAACCTGCCGTCTCTTTCCTTAGGTTCTGTAATTGCGCCCGCACTCCTTTCAATTATGTCTTTAGTGACTCTGCCTCCATCTTCACCTCCACTGCCCTGTCCAGTAGGGCAGTTGCCAGGGTCGCTGCTTCCATTTGTGTCGAGCACAGCCTTCTCACAAGGTCGACCTCTGTAACTTGTGCCATATTCCGCACGGCCGCATCCTTCACGACCCCCAATAGTTGGTCTACTGCAACCCTGGCTTCACTTCTATCCCCCGCCAAGCAACCGACCACCGTGCGAGAATGATGCATAGCAGTCTTCAACGCAGCGCTGGTCTCTCCTTCACCCGTCTGCTCTTCCCTCAACTCCTGACTTTGTGGCACCTCTTATAATGACACATCCTTGGAGGGCAGCTCAACCGACTAATCAGTTTCTCCCAACTCCTTTGGACCACCCGATCCGTTCACCACTTGGTATCTCGGTACCTTGACAATGCCCTCATCCGCCCCCCTCAACCCTGGCCTCTCCCTCCCGACTTGGGGACACCTCCACTACCCTCTCTTTCACTTTCTTCCCAACCGGTCCCTCTCATCCCCCCTTTTGCAGCCACCTTCCTTTTTTTCTTTTTTAACACCGCTTCTACTTCCCTTTCGCTTCTTTCCTTCAGCGGATCGACTGGCACCCGCAAAGGGACAAAATTGGTCAAGTCCTTCTCTCCCAATGGCTTGGGGCGTGGTCTGACCAATCTCTTCATCATTACCTTAGGCACTGGGCCTAATTTTTTCTCTTTATATTTCTCCGCCTTGGCAAAAGCTCATTTGTCCTCCTCCTCTTGAGCTTTCCTCCTCGCCTCCATCTTCTCCGGCATTGGATCTCCTTCGACTGGTCGCGGCCCCAGATTCAGGGCGAACAGAGCTGAGGGCTGGATGAGGTCGTCCCATTTCAGTCCTTCTATCTCCCTCCAGTCCTTCACCCGTTTCACCATATTCTCTGCCTCAACTTCTGACTTCGACTCCCAAGACTTCATAAGGACTTTCCAAATTGTATGCGCCCCTCTTCCGCCGCTCGCTGACAAAAAGAACCACTTTGGCCACCAACCCTTCACCTATGACGAAAGTCTCGCCACCAATCCCCTTCCCACTACAGCTTGCAAAGTCACCCACGTCTCATGTTGCCCCGATGCCTTGTAGTAGGAGAAAAACTCATCTACCGTCATCATCTCACCCCCGGTCGCCCGCGGCTACGCGATGGCACAGGCGAACAGTATTTTCCACGCGTTCAGCATCAGCTGCCCAGGGCCCACCTCCATGTGGTTTAACACGTCCACCACCAGCTGTGGAAGAGGCAACCTGAGGCCCCCACGCAACGCCTCCTCATATAGTGCAAACTCTATTGGTCACGCATCCGACGCCCTCTCCCTTGTCGTTGGCAGCCTTAACTCTATGTCGGCCAAAATCTGATATTTGCTCCGCAACTCCTCCAGTTCCTCCGCCATCAAAGTGGACTTGTCCGCCTTCGTATGCTAGTGGTCTGGCGCCACTTGACTAATTGGTTGCACCGCTGAGATCATTGTCGACCCCAGGGGCCGCCAGCCGTTCCGCCCCCTTTCCACCTCCCTCCCAACCGTATACTGCTCCGCCAACTCCACCACATCATCTTCCCTAAGTGCATCCACTCCCATGGCTGGCGCTTTCTGTTGTGTCATCTCCTTCATGTTTCTCACTATTGCTTCAATTGCAGGAGCCAAAAAATTTGCAATATGCCAAACAAGCAAATCTCTTGCGATGAAATCACTTAAATTTGGAATGCGTTGGTTTTCTATAATCAAGTAGTTAAAATGCACAAGTCCAAAAGCCTACGGTTTACCTATCCCCCAAGGATCGCAGTTAAAATTCGCCAGTTTACAATTTCGTACAACATTTAAATCCCCGCATTTTCAACAAACCATTTTCCCTAACCCTTCCCCTCCTTCACTCTATTCATCTTCCCCTTCAGCGGTCCTTGTTGTACCATGTGTAGGGCCACGATCCTTTCTTCACCCCACTAATTGTCTTTCCTCTTCCCCGTCTATTTCACTTCACATCAGCATGTGCTTTTACCCCTCGAATCCCATGCGCCGCCCCTCTTTTTCCCGCCCTATTTCACGGTCGACCACCTTCATAGTCGAGCCTCCTCCGGGTCAGTCATCCAGCTCGACCTCCCTCGTGCTCGGCCCTCCTCTCGCTCGGCCACCTTCACTATCGGCCCTCCTCCCGCTCTGCCATCTTGCTCGGCCACCTTCGCGGTCGGCCCTCCTCTCACTCGGCCATCTCCCTCAGCCAGCTTCACGGCCGGTCCTCCTCCTAGGTGGCCATCCCGCTCGGCCATCTTCGCGGTCGGCCCTCTTCCTGTTCGGCCTTGCCGCTCAGCCACCTTCGCAGTCGACCCCCCTGGCCGGCCATTTAGCTCGGCCACCTTCGCGGTTGGCTCCTGCTGCAGTCGACCCTCCCTACTGACGGCAGCCTTGCCGTTTGATCGCCCTCTACCTCCCCTTTCTTCCACTTTTCTTATTCCCTTTGTTAGACTAAAGTTGCACTCGGGAATTGGAGACTATTGATACCGATGGGCACACTAGAGGGCCCAACCATGAGGGTCCGATGGGCAACCACGAAGGCCCAACCCACAGATCAGGGCCCAGTCTACATTCTTGCGATCTAAGCCCAATAACACCAATATTAGGCCAGGACCAATAACATTAACAGTTGCCAAACAGGGGCCTAGACACATAAGCAGACAAAGATCTTGCAAAATTTTGCACCACACATCAGCCATTAATGAAGCTCTCACAGCATTAAATGCGACGACCTCTTCACATCAGAATATACATACTCACCATGAATAATGCAAGCTAGAATGTAGACTTTCGGCCAACACAACAGGCTGGAATGGACAAGGAAATGATGAGCAAAGGATATAAGGAAGTTCCCGAGACACATCAAAGGTTAAGTTTTCCCTTTTTTCCTCTCCTGTCTCTCTACACAGTCAATCTCTCCTATTCTAACTTGATCGTCGGAGTGTCTGTCGGGGGATTACCTCCCTCATTGGACCTTTTTACAGGGGTGCTCCACGGACTTCAGGATCAGTAGACCTGTTGGAAGCTTAGTCCGGCCCGATCCATCTCTCGTCAGAAAAAGAGTTATCATCACGATCGATCATAAATTTCAAGTTACATGCATTTTCTCAATTTATCATGAAAAATATATAGAAAATAAATATTTATCAAATAGAGTCCATATAAAAGTAAGTAAAGTTAGTATAATTTAAATTAGGTTTGAGTTTGTGTAGAACTTACTGACGTAATTTTCTTAGAAAAAAAAAATCCTTATAATGTGTTACCTAAATATGAAAAAAAATATACACTATATTTGGTTCCATTTTTTTGAATTTTTTTTTTCAAAAAGTGATTTGAAAACTCTATTTTGAAAAAAAAATCTTTGTTCAGTGTTTAAAAAAATGCATCGTTGCAATTTCAAGTTTTCCTCCAATTTAAGGAGAGAGAATTTAAATAAAAAAATTATCACATCAAAAAATACTCTCATTTTAGTCTTATATATATATATATATATATATGTGTGTGTGTGTGTGTACATGCTATATATGTATGAAAACATAATTTGGTATGTAACTATTTATGGGTACATATCCTATCATTAACTGTGTGACTTTATCATAAATTTGCCACTCATTTCAATCACAGAAAACGTAAAAAAAATTTCCCAAAGTGGCATTAAAAAATTTCTTTCGTAGAGTTAAATTTTCATAAATGTTATGCAGAAAAATTATTTACAAATTCACATTAAAAAAATTATAATTTTTGGAAATTTATTTACAAATTTTCGGAAAACGTAAATTTATTTACAAATTTGCAGAAAACATAAATTTATTTACAAATTTTTAGAAAACGTAATTTTTTTACAAATTGGCAAAAAAAAATTGTAAATTTATGTTTAAATTCATGATTTACAAAATTTTCTGCATAATATTTATGAAAATTTAATTCTACGAAAGAAATTTTTTAATGCCAACTTGGGGGGGGAAAAAGTTTGCGTTTTCTATGGTTGAAATGAGTGAAAATTTTATGATAAAGTCACACATTTAATGGTAAGATATGTATTTATAAATGGCTACATAACAAATTATATTTTCATATATTTATAACATGTACACACACACATATATATATATATATAAAAGATAAGAGTACTTTTTCATGTGACAAATTTTTTTTTTTCAAAATTGTCTCATTTCATAAATTGGAGGGAAACTTCAAATTTGAAAATTTCTCAACATATCATTTTCAAAATTGTTCCTTTCCTTAAATCCTTCAACATATCATTTTGAAAAGTGAACTCAGTTTTCAGAATAACCAAACAAATACTCTACGGTAGCATTTGGTAACGTTTGCATTTTTTATTTATGTATACAAAAATTTTATAAATTATTTTTTGTTTATTTTTAGAAAAACATAAATTACAAACGCGTTTGATTTGAACAAAATATTTGAAAATTTTTAAAAACATAAACTAAAAAATATGTTTGTTTAGGCCTAAAATATTTATATTTATTTTTTTATCATTTATGACAATGGGATCATACACATTATAATTGAAAAAAAAAATTAATTGGAAAAAAAAATAATTGAAAAAAAAATATTAATTGAACAAAAAATTTGTTAGTCAAATTTTTTAAATTTCTATTTAAAAACCAACGTAAACTCATTTTTGAGTTTACTTTTTTTTCCTCAAATTTATAAACTGAGACAACCATTTATAAATCAAAAAAATTATCAAATAAGTTTTTATGATAGTTTTAAAAAAATTTGTAAATATAAACTAAAAACTAAAAATGAAATGTTTACCGAACAAAAACCAAAATTTTCAAAAAATTAAATTTGAAAAACAACAAACAAGCATAGTTGTGAGACCATGAAATATCCTCTCACATGAATTGTAGAGATCCAACAAAGAGATGAACTTGGTCCTAGTAGACCTGTAAAGATGAGCATGATCGGTGCCACCCAACTGGGGTTGCCGACCGGAGGCACTCCGATGGTGAAGTCAGTCACCTGATAAGCAGAATGAAAGTCTAAAAAGTGTCGAGTGCTTGGTGTGTAGTGTAGGGAAAGAGAACATACCTTTCTTCTGGGATGCCCCATCTTTATATAGATGGGGGGGTGTGATATTTGTCTGGGCTAGACCCATTGTAGGCCTTGTTTGGGTTAACCCTAATAAGTGGATATATATATATATTTTTTTCTGGCTCCCACAATTGCCTCAAAATTTTCATTGTCTGCGGTAGAAGGAATGAGAGTTTTCTTTGTCGAGTTACGCTGTTCAAATAGCTATTAGGTTTTTGATAAAGAACACTCTAGATAAATGAATAAAATGTATGAATGAATGACTGCATGTATGCTTGAATGTATACATAAATGTATATATGTCTATCATAGGATGAAATTATATCACATGAGTTCCAAACAAATCATAATGATGGCCACGGTATTATTATCTCCCGGCAAGGGTGAAGGCCTGCGATATTATTACCCCCGGGCGAGGGTGTAGGCCTGCGGTATTATTACCCCCAGGCAAGGGTGTAGGCCTGCGGTATTATTACCCCCGGGTGAGGGTGTAGGCCTTTGCTAATGGCGCTCCATGCCGAGTGCGAAGATTACGCTGTACTCGGAGACTTATGCTAATTTTAAGTGGCGATCAAGTGCTAATATTGTAAGGATTTTGAATAATGCATCATGTGTCAATGATGGCCTGTACCGAATGAGGTAGACATGTTAATCACAAATAATATTGCTCCGCTTGTAAGGAATTGCCAAGTAAATATTGTGCCAACTATTTAATTGCCGAGTTGCTCAGTTTGCGTTTTGCTCGATTTGCGTTTAGTCCAAGGTAGACTTGCCCCATTACTTTCGAATGACAAGTGTTAGTCGGAAGGATTACAGATTCCCATTGCCCTATGTTGCAGGGAAGATTCGGCTTTGGTAAAATGACGGCGCACAACAATATGCGAACTGCTAACTGCAAAATGCGAATTGCCACTTGCCAAGTGTGTAATGTATTGCCCCAAAACTGGCACTTGCTTGGAGCAGTGTGAAAAGGAACGGGAGTGTGTAACTCAAGTAAATGTTGTAATATTTGTACCAAGTTGGCCAAGTATGCATGCATATCAAAGGTGCCGAGATGATGATCGGCTGATGTGCCCCAATTGGAAAGTGGAAAAATGACTAAGATGTCCCAGTGGGAAATTGTTTTGCCAAATAGTGTTGTTAGGCGAATAAAGTTGCCGAATACTGTGGTCAATGTTGCTACATAAAGTTTGACAATGGATAAAGTTGACCAATAATGTTGTTTAGCAGAATAAAGTTGACAATGCATAAAGTTGACCAATAAAGTTGATGCACAGCCGAATGATCTTACATAATGTTGAATTAATAATGGTGATGGTGCCGATCTTTTGGTCGACGATTTTTCTTAGCATTGCAGTGTGTCGGTATCCCTTCAGAGTTGGATTTGCTAAGAACTTGGTTGGCAATGGTTGCCAATTTATTGAAGTTAAGTTGCTTGTCCAACGTATATTTGCCCCATTGCTTTTGAATAAGATTTGTTATTCAGAAGGAATAAAATTGACTGGGGCCAAAATTGCCAAGTAGGCTGATAAAAATTTAAAACGGATTTCGTGCCCCTGTTCGGTGCCATGGTGATAGCAGAATGAAGCCGAGACAAAGTAGGGTGCTTCCGCAAATGATGTTTTTTTTTTTGTGAGCCGAATTTGCAAATTCTGACCGTATGGATGGACCCGGAATGCATCAAATAGCTGGAAAAGACTATTGGATCGCTGTGATCAAACTCTTGATGGCGTAATTGTAGCCAAAATAGATATGAGGGTTCAGATCAACAGGGTGTAAGGCAACTGCGAAGCACAGGATTATTTCTTCATTGCTTGCTGGGTTATCTTCTCCCGCGAAAGAATTCATTTTCTGGGCAAACGTTGATCGGCCTGTACAACTTCGTTTTAGCACCGATTTTGATGCAGTTTGTTGCGTTGGATTCATCTCGATGAGTGTTTCATATTGGGATGATCAAAGCTTGAGTTCGACAACTTTGAAAATTTTAATTTTCTGAAAATTTGGACAGTTTCGCAACTACCAGCGACCTTTGGTTAGTTCTTGGCTCCTCGGGTCGGTGGGTTTGGACTCTTTGAATTGACACGAATCAACTAGTATTTTCAGATGTGGATTTTGACAAGCCGAGATGCGAGTATTATGCCTAGATATTAGTGCCAAACAAGATTGTCTATGCATTCGATCAACGATACGTGTGCCACCCGTGATTAGCATTGCCATTGAGCTTGATAACGACGTTATGGCCACGGAAATTTGGAAAGCGAACTTGTGCTGATTCAACTTGGTAGCCAAATGATTTGCATGTGATAATAATTTCAAGTGTTGCCGAATAATAAACATGGCTGAGCTATCTCGCCGAATAATGGTGGGGGATAATGTTGCCGAGTAGGGAGAGTTAGCCGAATAAGCTATGAATAATGTTGCCAAGTAGGGAGAGTTAGCCGAATAAGCCATGTTGCTGAATAATGTTGCCGAGTAGGGAGAGTTAGCTGAACAAAAATGGTTGCACTTCTGAGAATTAAATTATGAGATTGTTACAGAAGAGATAAATAAATTAATAATTGTAAATATACTTGAGTTATTGCTTGGTTATATATATATTTATTTATATATATATATATATATATATATTGATTTGCTTTTTATTATTTATTTATTTAATTTGAAGATGACAAATGGCGAAGAAGTTCAAGTTGTGGGTCCTACCCCAGGTGGTGGTTGATGGCCTAGCTCCAAGAGCCTGCTGGTGAAATTCCATGCCGATCAAATATGATTTGTCTGTTGATTTTGCATTTAATGTTCCCGATTGGCCGATGTATTGATCTCAATATGCAGCTAAGAATTTGCAAAATTAGACTCTAAAAATGAATTCTACACGGTGAAAAACTTAAGGGTAGTCACCCCCGATGTCACCGAACCACCCGATTAACCTGAACACTTTAAGATATAATGACGCACCTTGCACCGAGATGCGCACAATAACTTCTTATGTCATCTTCTCCATGCAACGTAACGTGAAAAGCAGATTTTTTTTTTTTTTTTTTTTTAAGCTTCAAACTCCTAACTTTGAGCCTTTGTATCTCCCTTGTTTTAAGTCCAATTTGCCTTATTTTTGCGATGTTGAATTCAGCTCGTAGCCTAGTGTTCATTTCATCAGTCATACGCCTCATTCTGCCACTGCTCGGATGCCGGCGGACCTCCCAATGTTGACTAATAAGATGGTTTTACTTCTTTTTGTTGTCATTTTTGTTCAGCTCTTGTCCTCGGTAAAAAATGTAGTCGGTGGAAGAATGTACTTGGAGGGGAAATGTACTCGGCAAAATAGCTTGGAGGTTCACGTTGTTGACTAACCACTGGGCGGCGAATAATCGAGGCCGTTTTTGTTGCCAAAGAATGGAGCTCAGCGTCAAGGATCAGCCGAATAACTTTGTAGTTGTGCTGAGAAATTTGTTATAAGTTACGGCACTGCCGAAATGCATATGCATGGGCTCCGACGTCGGATACAAATGTAAAGTTGCCAAATCAGCCATGTTGGGTTGCTGTACAGCCTTGGTGGATTGCGAAACAACATTGGCGTCCATCGTATATATAATGTGACTTTGCCAAAAAGTTGGTCAGCAATACTTGGGTTTGTGATTGTGCCGATCTTTTGATCGGCCATTTTTCTTAGCGTCGCTGTGTGCCGAAACACGTGGTCAGCATCTCTTTGGATTTGGTTTTGCTAAGAACTTTACTGGCAATGGTTGGCAACTCATCTTGGCTCTTTCTTGCTGGAGCATTTGGTTGGCTTGTTCTTGTAGTGTTGTCTTTGCCTAGAGTTTGGGTGGTAATGCTTGGTAACTTTTGTCTTTGCCGAGTGCACTTGTTAGATGAGAGAAATGCTCGAATGCTAAGAGGTATTTTAAATTATACTAAAGTAATAATTGCCCAAGTTCTAAGAATAATTTCTGTTGATGTTGCAGAAAACATATTCATTTAATAATTGTGATAAACAAGAAGTTAAAATTAGATAAAACAATGTAACTCTTGAAGTCGTCCTTTATTGTGGTGCCAAATAATAATGTTTAATCTAATCAAGATATAGCAAGACACAGAAGTGAAGACCCAGCAGGTGATTAATAAAGTTCCGTACGCATGCAAGTATATATGTATATATATATGAAGCCGGGAGATAAATAAATAAACAATATATGTTGACTTCATATTGTATGGGAAGATTTATTAAATTTATTTTAGCCAAGAGATAAATAAATAAATAATGACCAAGGCACTACAACAAAATGGTTTTTTAATGACAAAATCACTTCGTCTCCAATAGTGAAATTTTCGTCACCAAATTGATCTGTGACGAAATAATTTCGTCACCACGTTCGTCATCAATTCGTCGTCACTAAAAGTACCTGATGACGAAAATTTATTTTGTCACCTATTATTGATATTTGGTGACGAAATATTTCGTCACTAAATGTTAAATATTTTGTCACCTATAACGTCCATTTCGTCACTAAAATTAATTAAAATTTTATTATATTTGTTTTGGGTGACAAGATATTTCGTCATTAAAAATAGCAATAGAATTTTTAGTGTCGAAATATCTTCACCAAAAGATGAAAAAAAAGGCCCTTCAGTGACGAAAACTTTTGTCAACAAATATTTTAATTTAGTAATGAAATAGTGAATGTGTGACAAAATTATTTGTTGGGATTAGAAAGTTTGTGTCAATTTTTTTTTTTGTCGCCAATAATAAATAAATTTTAAAAATTGGGTGGGGGGGAGGGTTATATTTGCAATTTATATATCTTTTTCAATAAACAACACCTGTACATTTTAATAATCTATTAAATGAAATATCTAATACAAATCAATATAAAATTAAACTGTTCATTATTATAAAACAACCCAAGTAAAATACATGTCTCATAGTATCAAGAAATTAATATATAACATCCAAACTATAACATCTATTCTAATAAAATCAAAAACTACAACACAATCAAAATAACTTGGGCATTTTAATAACCTGCTGAATATAATATCCATTACAAATCATTACAAAAAACCTGTTCATTTGGTAATATCAACAAAAACCTGTTCTTTTAATCTATTCAATAAAATATCAACAAAAAGATAAGATCCATCACAATATAATCATAACCCACAACAACATAGTCAAAATACATGTTTGGTAATATCAACAAAAAGTACAACTACACTGTAATGGATGTGTCTGGTAATATCAACAAAAAAACTCTTGCTATGCAGGTTACCAAATTCGTTCATCTCCAATCTGCCATTTAAAAAAAAAAAAAAAAAATGACAACAACAAAAGGTTAAGGTAACCATTCACTAAATATGTTAATATGCAACCTAGAAGAGAAAAAATAAAAATTTCAAAGTAAATTTTAAACCAAATTTTACCATGCTTGTTCCGTAAATTTTTACAACTTACATTAGTTCCTCCCAAGGTGTTCATGATATTTCTCGGCCTTTTAACGACTAGTTCAAGATTTTACTCCCTAACGGCCTATTTTCAAGTCTATATGTTTTCCAACCGAGAGTCCTATGATTATTCTGTAAGTTTTCACAACTTATGTTCATCCCTCCCAAAGTGTTCATGATAGTTTCTGATAATCTCAAGGTGTTTGTGATGTTTTTCGGGCCTTTAGATGCATATTTCACTATTTTCCCGGGACCTTGTGCCTAAATGTCAAAAGTAGTTTTTTATTCTACCCTAGTTGAAGAAGAAATGTTCTACTAAATTAACATATAAACATAATATACTAACCAAGAAGCTTGTCCATCAGAATCTGAACTTTCCCCACTCTCAAAATTTCCCGTGATACCTTTCTGCGTCAAACACTCTATGTAATTGAAACCATCTATGTAAAAACACAGGACAGGTTGGGCTTGGCTTGGTATGTGGTTATAGGTAAATTGAGATATTCGCACATTCCACCAAAAACAAAGCTGGGCTCAAGTGTGGCTCTAGTGTATGGGGGTGCAAATGGCCAACTCAAAATTTACTTTTTTTTTCGGTTAATTACCCATAATATATATATACATATATATATATATATATATAGTAATTCCGTTTCTTTTCCATTTAGTTTTCCTTTGACAAATCCATGATCCAAACATAGCATAAAGAAGCACAAATCCTTAGCTTAAAATATAATCCATGTCCACTTAAATGAAAATAATTGCCTTGAGGACAAGTTACATAGCTAGATCTCAATGAGAAATGTAGCTCTCATTTCAGGATAGGGGACTAGAAGATCAGAAACAAAAGCCCCTCGTTCTATATGGCAAAACCCACAACTACCAAGAAGAAATGAATACCTATAACTTGAAAATTTGGGAAAAATTTTACACGATGAGAGTCACATTATTAGTTTCGGGACATGTGGCAAATCTCACCTTAGAACAACGTTCAACTTGTTTTGCACCTGTTCTCTTACATTCCACTGCACCCACAAAAGAAAAAAAGGCAAAAAAAAAGAAGAAAAATAAGTTAGGGTTTGTCATTTGATAGAACAAACAAGAAGAAAGGGCCCTTTCAAGGAAAATACCTGTAACTCATTAATTTCATCATCTGTAAGTGAACGCTCCATGGATCGATATGCTATCCTGTAACAATGACTAGTCATTCCTTTCTTGTTTGTAAAATTATCAATCAGTTGCACCTGGAAAGAAAAGATGAATTCAAAAGATGAAATAAAAGATCAATCAGTTGCACTAACCTTCATATCACAACCTATGTGATGAATCTCTTCACAATAACAATGTTCAACATTCTTTGAAATGCAATTTCTACATTTCAAATATGTTTTGAGGTGTCATGTGTATTACAATTTTCTACAATTATTTTTCATTCTTTGAAATGCAATTATTACGTGAATGATATTTAATACAACTTTAAGATATCACTTCATGAAATACTAAAGTTAAGTAAATTGTTCAAAAGAACAAAAAGAAAAACAAGAAAGAATTTTTTTTTTTTTTTAAAGTAGTAAGAAAACAATTTTCGGAAAAAGTTTCTGTTAGTTTCCTTTTTCTCTGTTTTCAAAAACATAAATCAATAAAAATTCTTAATGGATTCTTAATAAAAATTCAAAAACAAAATTAATGATAAAGAAAATTAACAAGTTACTACAAGATTTTAGATGGTTATAAACCCTTAAAAATTCCTTGGTACAGATTTTCTGACAAGAGTTGCAATCTTTAGAAATAAATTCTCTCTAACATGGGGGTGATAGCATGTATAGGTGGTTTTTAATGGATTCAGGAATTACTTGAGATGTAAACCGCTCATCAGATGACCAAAAAAGTCGGATATCTGGGATGTCAAATAGGACCATGGCCAAACACTCCAATCCAAGTCCAAAAGCCCAAGCAACATTATTTGTTTTGCCACTCCGCTTCAATATTTCCTGCTCTGTCACTCTGCAACCCAGAACCTCCAACCACTTTTCCTGTCAATAATCAGAAAGTTAATCATTGGTTATATAAGGTTTTATAAATAGTGTGGTTTCCTAAGAACCGTAACTGTGAAAGGACCAAGATAATCTCTGCTTGTCTGAGGAAAGTGTAACGCCCTAGATTATCTTTCTATAATTCATTTTCCCTCGTTATGTTCTAATCTATCTACTCTCCTTCTCTTCTCAATACTGCATAATCAAAAACAACCATGATACTTATTCTACTGCGGTGTCTTTAGCATAATTGTATTGTATCTGAAAGATTGAAGATTCTATTGGCCATCATCACCCATGTAGGTTTTTCTGTTTTGCCTTTAATTGTCTACACCGCCTCCTCATTTTCGCTGTCTTAAATAATATATTTATCTCTCTGTTCTAACATAAAAGGTTGCTGACAATTTTGGCTTAAAAACCAATCTCGAACGCAATGCATATAGTTGTAGTGCTAGAAGATTTAGGATAAAGTCCATATGTACTTTGAATTTCACAGCCAAAAAATAACCACACCACCATCAGTAACAATATCAATTATAACTGTATGTATGAAGAGTATTTTTTTGGTTATAAACAAAAAAATGGTATGGTAAAGAGGAGTTCCACAAGACACCAGAAAGGTAATTGGTAATAGAGTAGAAAATATGAAACAACGTAAACAACATGAGTAAAACTTTATAGTCTCCATGTGTATACACATACATCATTTTGAAAACTACAACCAGACTTGGAAATACCTTATAATTTTATTGATTTGGAGACATATATGCACTATGGAACCAAGTGACAAAAGTATACACTACATTCTAACAGGTTAAGCATTTTGAATCTTTTACATTTTAGTCACAAGACTCGCAACTAATACAGAATGCATATGTTTGAAGCAGAGTTCAGAGATTTTAGTCAATTGTACAAATAATTAATAGCTTACCAGAAGGAAAAGAGATCCATAACACTATTGTTTTTCTTTTGATAAGAAAAAATAAGTTTTATATTAGCATTACTCATCAATACATTTTATTCATTGAATCTCGAAAATGACTGTTGTTACAACTTAATATATTATAACAGCAAGCTAGACATATATTACGTTCAAGAAAGGTATGCATATCATGCCAAAGAAAGAGTACTCAACCCTCTACCTCTCTCTCACAAATTTTTTTAGATGTTTTCTGTTACTGCTCCATTTGCATGATAACAGTTCAAAAATGTATCAAATGAACCAAGACAGAATCCATGGATTTTAATGAAGAAAAAGTCTCCCAGAAAATAGTTCAAAATCAAGCTTCTCACAAAGAGTTATACTTAACGCAATCAAAGAAAAAAAAATTAAAAAGCAAACCATGTGCAATCAAACCATGTTCTATGTAAAATAGGGGTCTCAAAAATAGCAAGACCATCTATGTAATTGACATTGGTTGCTGGAAGTAGATGGGCATCCGAAGTGATCTCATTACCAATTTTCTGATCGTTGCATAGGAAACAAAACATTAGGAAACATTTAAATACTTGGGTAATTCCAATGTGAATCCTACATGTTTAATTGCAATGCCATCATTAGGAAACAGAACATTCAAATAGAAGGGGGTTCTGTCAAATTTATATAGAGCAAAAATCAAGGGTTGATTTCAACAAAAATCAAGGGCTAGTTTCAACAAAAATCGAAAATCAAGGATTGATTTCAACAAAAATCGAATTAGCAAAATAGTAGAAGAATAGAAGAAGATAAGAGAAGAAGAAAATAGAAGAGAAGAAAATACCTCAGTCGCCGCTGTTGCTCGCCGATTGCTGCCATTGCCGCCGCTCGCCGATCGCTGCCGCTGGTCACTCTCAGCTGGTCGAACGGGTGCCGGGCGATCAAGGATATGCAGAAGACTAGGGTTAGCGCTTGGAGAGAGAGAGAGAGAGGGAGAGAGGATTGAGAGATATGTTTGGAATCTCAAAAATAAAATAAAATAAAAAATGATTTGTTTCTTTGTTAAGGGGGGGGGGATAAATAAAAAATAAAAAAGATACTTTACACATTTTTTTTTTTTTTAATGACACATTGAATTAAAAGTGGGATGGTTTTAAATTTTTAGGTGTTACCTATATGTATTATTGTAGTACTGGTGGAATATTAGCAGGTTAATTTTTTGCAACGGTTTGAAAGGTCGTCGCAAATTAACAAAAACGAAAAAAATAGGATGAGGCTTTAGGATTGGAGTGTACTGTTAGGTTCGTGGGGACCCACCACGGATCTCGTTTTGATAATTCGAACCGTTAATTTGTAAAATTCGTCGAGTACTATATAACCTATAAAATATCACATTGATCGGATATCAATAGTTATGTGATCAAATCAATTTTATAGTGAAAGGCTGTCGGCGGTGAGCCGATCGACACACCGGCGATGTGTGTGAATCGATGAAATGTTAGCAGCGGCAGTGAGGAAACTCAATCCCGTGAATGAGTATAAGGTGTGTGTGTGTGTGTGTGAAATTAGGTTTGATGAAGAAATTATTGTGTGTGTCTGTGTGTGTGTGTGTCTGTGAGGTCTGTGTGTACAACCAAGCATAACAGTAGTTTTTTTTTTTAGATCTGCTTCCATAGACGCCAATATATTTTCATTTCCCTCTAAAATATTTAGCAACTAAATCATTTATTGGTGACAAAATTATTTCTTCACCAAAGATAAAAATATTGGCCACAAAAATAGTTTTGTTACTAAATGATATTAAAATATTAAAAATTATTGGTGACAAAAATATATTCGTCATTAATAATTTTATAATTGGTGACCAATTGTTTCGTCACCAAAAGTCTCAAAATTTTGATACCCTCCGAAAAACAGCGGGAAAATCTTCAGTGACAAAAAAATATAAATAATGACGAAAAATAATTTCGTCACCTAATTTTTTTATTATGTATTTAGATTGGTGACAAAATTTTATTTTTGTCTCTAAAAGTTGTACATTTGGAGACGAAATATTATTTTCGTCACTAAAAGATACGTATTTTGTGACAAAATTTATTTTCGTCATTAGTTTTCGTCTCTAAAGACTATTTTTGTTGTAGTGAGGGGTGAATTTAGATATCTTCAGTTTTGTCGAGATTTTGGTCGGCATTAACATGACCCATTCATGACAATTGAAGTTGCCTCTGTTTGAATTTATATACAGATATATATAAATATATATATATATATATATATAGCCTGCCAGCTACCACAATTAATTAAATAATAATTTTTTTTTTTTCTTTTATCATAACTCATGGTCTATCCTATGGCAATGTTTCTTGCTGGGAATAATTCTAGAGAGAGAAACCCTAAAGACCCAGCCGTGGATTCCATAAAAATTGTTAGTATAGATATATGTATATCTCAAGAATTAATTATAAAATAAACTCCTTTGAGGCAAAAACTAAATAAACAATCCTGGGAGTGGGTTTGGCCGAGCAACCCTTTTAATAATGCCGAAAAGAGGCTCCCACAAACATAATCTGAAACCCATTTTTAAAGAGAGAAAGTAAAGATGCAAAAGTAAATCCATGAGCACTTGTTTTATTGTAACACTTTTCATCAAGATTTACCATGAAAAAAGAAAAGAGTTTCTATGGAGTTTGTCAGTATACACAGATATATGTATACAATTCAAGAATCGATTTTACAATAATTTTATAATAAATTTTTTCAGAGAGAAAATTCAAAGCTTAGATGTGGCTCAACCATCAAAGTGTTGTTGATGTTGAATGTTTACTTACAGTAACATGTTTGCTGTGTTCTTCGTTGATCTCGTTCAGTCGTTTCCCACAGACCGTACCAATTGTGAGACCATGAAATATCCTCTCACATGGATTGTAGAAATCCAACGAAGAGATGAACTTGGTCCTGGTAGACCTGCAAAGATGAGCATGATCGGCGCCACCCAACCGAGGTTGCCGGCCGGAGGCACTCCGATGATGAAGTCAGTCACCTGATAAGCAGAATGTAAGTCTAGAAAGTGTCGAGTGCTTGGTTTGTAGTGTAGGGAAAGAGAACATACTTTTCTTCTGGGATACCCCCCCTTTATATAAATGAGAAGGTGTGATATTTGTCTGGGAAGGACCCATTATAGGCCTTGTTTGGGTTAACCCCAATAAGTGGATATGTATATATTTTTTTGGCTCCCACAATAGTGACCACTTTTAATAATATATATATATATATATATATGATGGCGAGAGATAGGCCAAAATTATCATACAAGGATTGTGTTCACTACAAATACAAAAGTGCACGTATTATGAGGTAGGAACATGTGTCTTTCAAAGTCCCCAACCCATTTTATTTCTACAATTCCATTACGTGACTCGAATTTTTCATGGTTCGAATAGCTCGAAATCCAAAAATGACATTGTTTTGGCTTCTTTTTTTTTTTTTTTTCTTTTCTTCCTCGTTTCTGACTCACAAAAGAAAAGAAGAAAGAAGAAGAAGAAGAAGAAATAAGAAGACAGTATCATTATCATCAACACATCATCAGCACAGCATCATCATCATCAATAACCAACAAATCATCATCAACACAACAACATCATCATCAACATCAACACATCATCATCAACAAATCAAACCCCCCCACACACACAAAGATCTGGAAAATCAAAAGCCACCCATAAATCAAACCCCCTTCCCCCTTCCACACACATATACAGATCTAGAAGCCAAATCGATGAAACACACACACACACACGGTGGCGACGGAGTGGAAAAGGAAGATCAGCTTCCTTTCTCCCTTTTCTCTCTCTGTCACTCTTTCTCCCTCCCTCACTCTATTTCGTTTCACAGATAAAAGAGGGGGGGGAGAATTCAAAACGACGTTTTGAATTTCGGGCCATTCGAGCCTGAGGAGTTTCGAGCTCTCAAGCATTTTTGTTATTTCCATCGAGTGTTTTGGGAAACAGTCTAGCTTGTCTCCACTTAAAAATCAAGATTAAACTGTCCAGTCCGATCCGTGGACTCATTTTTGGGTCTCTTTTTGATAATCTAAACCGTTCAATATGTAAAACTCGTCAAGTACTATATCCTTGTAAAAAAATCATATTGATCGAATATCGATGGCTATTTGATTAGATCAGTTTTGTATAAAAAAAAATGAATACGGTAAAAAAATAAACGGTTGACAGAAATCTGATCTGATCAAATAGCTATCGATATCCAATCAATGTGATTTTTTACAAGAATACAGTATTCGACGAGTTCTACACATTTAATGGTTCGGATTGTCAAAACAGGGCCCAAAATGGACCCACGGACCGGACTGGACGGTCCAATTTTTATCTCCAACCAGAGACACGCTGAATGCTTGAGAAAATAGTTGAAAGTTAATTTTTTAATCTTCTTTAAAAAATATATATATAAAATGTGGAGATTTCACTTTGTTTGGTTTGAATTTTTTAAAAACACTTTTCAGAAAATTGTACCTTCTTATTTTTCGTATTTTTTTGTTTTTACTTATTTTTTTAATATTTTAAACAATTGTTTTAATTTTTAGACACACCTAACATAAATACACTTAAAAAGTATAATTTTTGTGAAAATAATCCTTAAAAAATTCACTAAATATCAAAAATATTTTTATGTATTTATTAATTTTTTAAAATATTTTTTCATAAATATTTTACTTTTTAGACACATTTAAGTAAAATGCATCTAAAAAAGTTTTAAAAAAATGCTTAAAATTTTAAAAATTTTACTAAAAACAAAAATACGAAAAATAAAAAACTCAATTTTTAAAAAACTTAATTTAAAAAAGTCAAACCAAACACACTATTGTAATTCAAAATAAGTTAAAAACTAGAAAATAATTTTTAACCCACTTCTCAAAAGAGATATATGTTTTTCTAATCAACACACCACTAAAATTAAAACACTATTCTCTTTCTCTCTCTTACACATGTATAGGATATATATATATATATATATATATATATACTATCATATATCAAAGTATATGACTTAGGTCAAGTTTGGCAATTCAAAATAAGTACACACTTTTTATCTTTTTTTCATCACATCATCTCTCTATTTTTTTGCACATCTTTTTGTAAAAAGACAAAAAGTCCACTTATTTAGGTCATCCCAAACAATCCCTTAGTGTCTACTAGTATGGTGATTTCTCCTTTTATCATGTGACAAATTTTTCTATCCTAAAATTAAAAAATATTTTTAAAAAATGTGAGTAAAATTTAAATCCAAAACTTTCAATTTCATTAATAACACTCTTACTATTTAGACAATACATATTTTGATATTAATTTATTATTATTTATTTATACGTTTATTTATCTAAATTATACACACATTACATAATGACACACAGCAGTATATTTATATATATATATATATATATGCTGACGAGAGAGAGGCCAAAATTATCGTACGAGGATTGTGTTGACTACATATGCAAAAATGCACGTGTTACGTGGTAGGAACATCTGTCTTTCACAGTCCCCAATTCATTTTATTTCTATGTTTTTCTAATCAACCCACCACTACTATTCTCTCTCTTCCTCTCTCTCACATGTATAGGACTTTCTCAGCCACCAGTCAAGGCCCAAAAAAGGAAAAAACGAAACCACCAAATACGATAAATTTAAGAATTAATTTGTTTTAATAATAAGGACATGCTTAAAAGTGTCGGCATCAGAAAGTCATTATATATTGATTTGAAAAGTTGTTAATCGTGGTAGTTGGTGGTTGTAAAGGGAATATTTATACAATTATATATAAATAGATGATATTAGATAAATAAATAAACATAGGTAGAATTTGGATAAATAAATATCTTTCTTACTTGCTTCCCACGATTAAAAGATGGCATGTTGACCTAAAATTTTAAAATTTAACTTGTAACCCGCGTGTTATAATAACAATAATCTCATGATCATCACTTTTATCATGTTTTTGCTTATTATTTTATATTAATAATAAATATAAATTATGAGACTTATTAAATTAATACAATATTAATGTATGTGATTATAAGTAAAATATGATAAAAAAAAATGCAATTATAATAATATTAACGTTGAATATATGTGTAAAAGTATATTGAAATATATAAATATGTAAAATTATATGAATAAAAATATGCATAATGTGTATTTTTTTTTTTTTAAAGTGAGTTTTCACTTAAATGACACATATAACATATTTATAGGGGTAAAAGTATAATTTTTAAGTGATTTTCAATTTATCACTTACTTTAACGGCATCTATTAACAACATTAGATTGAAAAATTAAATTGAAACACTTTTACACATTAGGGATTAATTAAGTGACGCAATTTAAACATTAAGCAAAAATTGAAACACTTTATATACATTATGAACCAAATTAACATAATTTATTTAAATATTGAGAACTAAAATGAGACAAAAGCCACACTTTAGGGACTGTACGGGGTGCAAATATTCCGACGTGCCCGTATTCCTTTCTTCCTAGCTCCGTCGATATCCGATCACCTACGAGCAAATAACGGTGAGCTACCCGGCGGTGTGTGGCCGGAAAAACCCTCCGACGGTCAAGTTAGCACACACCTTAGAGGGAATAGAGAGAAGGGAGAGAGTGTTTGAGTGTAAGAAATCCTTACAGATGTGTTTTTTTTTTTTTTTGCGTATGGGGGGCGCAGGCATGCTTTTATACCTTCTGAGCCCCATATCCACTCCCAGTCATCTCCTGACACGTGGCTCTGCTATCCCATCTGTCAGCATAAACCATGTCATTCACCACCTAACCTCAACTGCCTGACTTCGCAGCTGGAGCTCGGCAGCCGAGCTGCTCTTCCTCGGCCATGTCATGCTTCATACTCATGCGCCTAGCCGGACAAACACGTGGATGACCGGGCTAGGCGGCATCTCGGCAAAGCCTAGCCCGGGCACCTCCTTTGGTTGGCCTTCCTGCCGGTCAATCAACTACCTCGGCTGACCGCGCCTTTCCGGGCGCCGGTCTCTCAGCCTGTCTGGCTTCGACCATCCTCGGACCGAGCATCCTGGTCTGACCGGTCACTTCCTGGCCGAGCAATTTCTGTACGGTCCGGGGTGGCACACACTCGGTCCAAACTCTGCCCGGCCCAAGTTTTGGCAGCCCTTCTCTGGGCGAACAGTGGATCATCTCGGCCCAATGCACTGCTGGGCTCTCAACCTGATCGGTCGATATCTCGGCCCAACTCCAGATCATAAATCACCCTCTCAGGGACCAAAAATGTGATTACCTCTAATTTTTTTTAAACACTATTTAGTTATTAACGAATGCCCTAAGATTTGAGAAAAATATAGTTAGTCCCACAAGTTTGACATAATTATATTGACTTCTTTTTTAAAGCTAAAACGATCAAAACTAATGCAAATGGTGGATCGCCGTTAAAATAAATGAAAATAAACATACATTTTAGTTAAAAAAATATATAGCAATCATTTTTTGATCTGTACAACACATGAATTATTAATAAAAAGTAACTTAAATTTTATGTGAATTAATTAAGACATCAGTTAAAACTGATGTATTTATATTAAAAATATAAAACTAACGGTATTTTTTTACAAATTTTAATAAAATTTTGTTGTCAAATACAAACAACATCAACACAATACCCACCCAAAAACAAAAAAAAACATCAACATTACAAGAATGTTGGAATCCCTTCTTTTGAAGGTTAGGAGGAAATGTATTTATTAGTTTTTTAATCACCATACTTGGTACTTTTTTTTTTCAGCATCCCCATAATTTGGGCCTTGGCATCCCTATATAAATACATATTTCAACACTGGTTCTGAATTGTCAAAAAAAAAAAAAAACCTACACACACAAATTTTAAAGAAGTGTAAACAAACAATAGTTAGGAAAGATGACCGTGTCAAGCCCTTGTGTTGGAGAAGGACAGGGCAGAGTGCTGATCATCGGAGCCAGTGGTTTCATTGGCGAGTTCATTGCTCAAGCCAGCCTTGATTCCGGTCGAACCACCTTTCTTCTCGTCCGCTCACTTGACAAAGGGGCTATCCCTTCCAAGTCCAAAACCATCAATTCTCTCCATGACAAAGGGGCTATCCTAATACATGTACTCTCTCTCTCTATCTCTCTCTCAATCAATCAATCAACCAATCAGTCCGAGATTCTCTATCTTCAAATGTCTCTATTATGAAAGAGGGGTTGTTGCTTGCTACGTTGTCCCTGATGTGCTTATCTTGAGTTTATTTGATTTAAGGAGATCATTCATTAGAAAAATTAAGTTAATTAAACATTTGAAACTACATAACAAGATCACTATCTTTTTTTATTTTTGAAAACAATCAGAATATGATCATGTGGTTATAAATTTTTCATCAGTTTAATTTTTTTTTTTTATGAATGATCTATTCAGTGAATCTTACAATATAAATGATTCAAATCATTAAAATAAAATGAAAACAAATCCACACAAAACCTCATAATAACGGCAACCACATGCCTTTTTATTTTTCTATATATCTCCATTAAGAATGATTATTTATTATTCTCGAAGTATGGACACGTAATGCTCCATAAGATTTTGATTAGGAAAATGCTAGAGGTCTCAAATTTTCTACCAAATAAATGACCAAATGTCTCACATGGGTGTGGGGTCCACAAAATTGCGGACCCCACACCCATGTGAGACATTTGGTCATTTGTTTGGTAGAAAATTTGGTATCCCTATCATTACCCTTTTGATTAGTAGAAAAGAGTAATGACCCACGATTTATGTGGGGATGGAGAACAATATGAGACTAAATAATTAGTGATTGATTTAGAATATGACCAGATAGTATTCCAAAATTATTGAATAATTTCCCCTCAATACACTATCATACGTGGTTTTCGTATTTAAATTATTTTTCTGTCTCAATGCACTAACACCTGACTGTCTCTAATTGGGTTGTGATTTAATAGCAGGGTGTTATTGAAGATCAAGAATTCGTGGAGGGGATACTGAAGGATCATAAGATAGATATAGTAATATCAGCTGTGGGTGGTGCTAATATATTGAACCAGCTCACCATTGTCAAAGCCATCAAAGCTGTCGGAACTATCAAGGTGAAATTTTTTTGAAATATTTATTATTATAAATAATAATAATAATAAAAATAGAAAAAAAACAAAAACACCTCTATCAAGGGCTCCTCCATGCAAGTGCTATAATTAATCAATGGGGAAATTACACTGACACCCCATAAGATTTATGTTTATTACAGTTTTCTTCCTTACATTTGGAAAATTACACTGATCCTCTTGTTAATTTAATTTTATGTATGATGATCATTACAGTGAAGAGGAAACTGTAATAAAACTTTAAACCTCAGGAAACAATCTGTAATGAAACTTTAAATCTCAGGAAGGAAGATATAATTTTCAAAAGGTGAAGGAAGAATTGTAACAAATATAAATATCAGGAAGTGTCAATGTAATTTACCCTTAATCAATTTATCATCACTGAAGTCCATTTTATTAACAGTAGTATCAGAAATACTAACAATATATCAATAAATATATGAATCAAGACACAAGACTTACACCTAATTCTAGGAAAAATTACATTTCAGTGAAATTTGGGAAAAATAATTGCATATTAGTGGAAAATTTTGCAACATTAAAAAATAAATTTATAAATTTTCCATCAATTGAGATTATTTTAAGAAATTTCCATTGAAACAATTCCGCTACAGACCCCCAGTGGGGGTCGCACCCCCAGTGAGGTGTCGCGCCCCCACTGGCCGAAACCCAAAAAAAAAAAAAAAAAAAAAACAATTTTTTTTTGCCCAATCACAGACTGCCACCTCACTGGGGGTCGACCCCCAGTGAGGGTCCGAAGTATTTTTCCCATTGAAATGCAATTTTTCTTAGCTTCTATCACTTGACGTGTTGTCTACTCAACATAGTATCTAATTATATATATATATATATATATATTGATATAATTGGTAGTGTATCTAACATTTTTTTTTTTTTTTTGAGTAAATTATACTTTACACTCTTGTATTTTACATCAAATTTCACTTTAATCTTTACATATGAAATCATGACATTTAACCTCCTACACTTCTAATCAAATCCCACTTTGGTCTTTTCTTCTGTTACTTCATTTTTAAATCTATAACAAAATCTAGTCATGTGACAAAAATGTGATTACAAAATGAGAGTAAAAGAGAAAAATCATTCATATTTTTCACCAATAAACTTTTTACTACATAATGAGCACATGAGAGTTATATAATACTATATATATATATATATATATATGTTCGTATGGTAAAATTTGAGATGAAAAAGCAAGAAAATAAAGCTTTTAAAATATAAAAAATGCGACAAAGAAATCAAAGAGAAAGAAAGATGAATACACAGAAGATTGTATTACCATAAAAGACATAATTTCATGATTTCAATTTATGCAAAATCCTAATTCATCTTTTTAATTGTTCACAATTTGCGTTTTGTTTTAACCTACTACAGTCACATTTTAATGTAAATTTTAGCATAAAGTGTATTGGTGGAAAATGTAAATGATTTTTCTTTTTTACTCTCATATCGTAATCACATTCTTATCATATAACTAGATTCTGTTAAACATTTAAATAATTGAGTAACAAAAATGGAACACTGATACTTGTGTAGAGATCAAAGTGATATTTGACCAAAAGTACAAGGGGTTGATTGTCATAATTTCATACGGGAGAGTCAAAGTGGGATTTAAGCAGAAGCGCATTGAGTTGACTGTCATTATTTCATGTGTAGGGATCAAAGTGAGATTTGGTGCAAGTGTAGGGACGCAAAATATAATTTACCCTTATTATTTTATTAATGTGTGTGGGAAAGAAAAATTAATTACACACAATTTACCTTGAAAAATATCCACAATACTCAATTGAGAAATGTTAGGGATCATGAAAAATCTCTCATGAAAATGATCATGAAAGATTTGTGACCCTTAGATTACCTTGATTAGTGTGTGGTGCTTTATTCTAAGTGTAATCTAAAGGTCACAAATCTTTCATGATCATTTTCATGAAAGATTTTTCATGATACCTAGCATTGCTGTACTCAATTTGATTTGAATTTTTTTGTGAGTCTCACACTTAAATATTTTTGTATATCTTATCTAGAATGCTCGCACGAGTGTGGATTTCCGAGTCCCACCACATATAAATATTTTGATTACTTTTTTGTGATTTAATTTAGTGTACACAGGTTAACAGCACTCTTAAATTTATGTTGCGCAGAGATTTTTGCCATCAGAGTTTGGACATGACGTGGACAGGGCGAATCCGGTGGAACCAGGGTTAGCCATGTACAAAGAGAAGAGGATGGTCCGGAGGTTGATAGAGGAGTCAGGGGTGCCCTACACTTATATATGCTGCAACTCCATTGCTTCTTGGCCCTACTATGATAACACCCACCCTTCTGAGGTCATTCCTCCTTTGGATCGCTTCCAAATTTATGGTGATGGCACTGTCAAAGGTAAGAATACAGCCATATATTTATATTAGAAAAATGATACAGATTGCAAAAAAATATTTTATGAAAATCGTGGGCAATTGACTAACCGGCCAGTCAAAAAAGATTTAGAGGTCAAGTTTGGGAAGTTGTGAATAATCTATCTTTTTATCTTTTTTTCATCACATCATCTCTTTACTTTTCTGTACATCTTTTTATAAAAAGATAAAAAATACATTTATTTAAGTTA
This sequence comes from Camellia sinensis, assembly GCF_055761805.1. Lineage (NCBI taxonomy): Eukaryota > Viridiplantae > Streptophyta > Magnoliopsida > Ericales > Theaceae > Camellia > Camellia sinensis. The sequence goes on from NC_138970.1 coordinate 156,244,970, forward strand.
TTCCAAACAACCTCTTAAATTGACCGGTGGGTCGATAAGCAGCGATTTCTAAATGATTTTGATAAAATCTTTTTGGAGGACTGTAATATTATTATATTTAATATGATATACTTTCAATGCTTTTATGTGGCTGTTTTGCCACTTCGGTACGTATGGAAGAAGAAAGTAGTGACAAAAATGACCAAGAAAAGTGGGATCTCAAATAATATTACTAGGATTTGTGAACTTTTACTTTTAGATAACTTTTTTTTTATCATTCCAATAATTACTTGGAATTTTCAAACCAATAATGTCCATGGTGGGTATACGACAGTTTGAAATTCGATAAATGTGATAGGACAAGGGATTTGAACCTGCTTTAATTTCTAAGATAAGGACATTACTATATGAATGAGAATTCATCTTTATTACATGTGATAACTCAAATTTTTAAAATGCTCTTCTAGTTCGGAGTTAGCAAGTAAAATAATTAATTTGTTAGTTAAAAACTAACTTATAAAAAGGTTAATTTAAAAAAAATGTTTATTTGGTATATTTTTTTATAAAAAAAAAAATTGACTTTTTCTAATAGCTTTTTAGCACAAGTAAATTTGACTAATTTGAATTTTTTATTTTATAAAAACTGAGTTTAGCAAATATGTTAAGATTTTTTAACAAAATAAACTTTTTTAACTAATAAATTAGCTTTTTTGCCTCCACCAAATGAAACCTTACCCTCTTTCTATGTAGTTGAGTGACAACGTATTTGTAATGTCGCATCTCATATAAACCAAGTATTTATTAGGTTCAAGTTATTAGGGTGCCTCAAATGAGAGTAAAGAATTTTCAAACAATAACCTACCCCTCGAGATTCAAACTTCAAATCCAAAAACTTCCAAACTTCCCATTTTATTTTTCCCTTTTTTCATCACAATCCAAATTGTTTCATGCAAAAGGATAACAATTTTATGTTGTTTTCCTTTTTCTTTTTCAACATTAATGTTAATTTGTAGGTGTAATTAATGCTTATATAAGTAGTTTTTATCTGTTTTCTTACCATTAGACATGAAAATAAAAGGATCAACATTAATAAATATATGTGAAACTTATTACTTAATATGTGTGTACTAATAAAAATATTTTATAATAAAATCAAATTATGTATAGTATTTTCTTATTCTCTCAAAATAATTAAGCGAGGACAAGACTTCTTTCCTTTCTAATATAAATTGTGACAGTAATTATGTATAGTATTTTCTTATTCTCTCAAAATAGTTTTTATCTATTCTTTTTCTCAATCAAAAAGGCTAGGAGGTGTGACCAATCCAAGACAATTCTCTCTCCAGGCATAAAAATCAGTGTGTTTGGTTTGAGTTTTTTAGATTAAGTTTTTTTAAAATTGAGTTTTTTTGTTTTTAGTGAATATTTTTAAAATTTTAAACATTTTTTTTAGTTTTTTGGATGCACCTTACTTAGATGTGTCTAAAAAGAAAAAAATTTATGAAAAAATATTTTAAAAAATTAATAAATACATAAAAATACAAAAAAAAATGTACTCAATTCTCGTATTTTTTTTATATTTTTGGTATTTAGTGAATTTTTAAAAGATTTTTTCCATAAATTTTTTAATTTTTAGATATACCTAACATAAATATACCTAAAAAGTAAAAAAATTGCTTAAAATATTAAAAAAATTCATTAAAAGCAAAAAATACGAAAAATAAGAAAGTATAATTTTTTGAAAACTGTTTTCAGAAAAACGAAACCAAACAAGCTTTTGTTTTACAGAAAAACAATTACCAACCAAGGGTTGTTTCCAAAATTTATTACTATTTCAATATAAAATTTATCATTTATTTATAATTATTTTTCCAAAATAATCCTGAAGTGAAAATTTTCCTATTTTATGTGTCTTTGAAGTAATATGATTATGTCTATTTCACTTATTTAAGATTGAATAATATGAAAATGTATTTATTTCCTATGCATTGACAAGATCTATGATACTATCGAAGTGAAACACAGGATCTAAAGAAGAGCAAAGACTAGACTATATTAGTAACAAGTAAACCTTTTGTGTATATGTAAAAAGTCTCCAAATTTTGAGAGAATAAACATAATAAAGTGCAAGTATCACAAGATAATACATAACAAATAGCAAATAGTGACTTGGATTTGGCCCAATAATCTTGTAGTCATATTTTAGAATGTGGTAAACTAATGATGCAATGACAAGCCAAACTCTAATATTTCAATCACATTAATAACCACTCCCTCACACTAGACTAATAAAAATTCATGAATTATTCAAACTCATACTCTGATATTTCATCACATTAACAACCACACCCTCACATTAGGCTCATTATGGACAATTTGCTTTAGCCGAAAGATTATACACTTTTTGATTCACTTTATTATGTCAGAAAAGTTAAAGGGCCCTGAAAGTATGCTTATAATTTTGTTCGTAGTTTTGCCAAGTTAGGCCCTGTTTGAATATGCGTCGGTGACATTCAGTTAGGCCCTGTTTGATTCCTTATACTATTAGTGATGGGATAAATAATTTCATAGGATAATTATGTATAAGATTATTAATATCTACTCTCATTTGCTATTAAATATATTATAATTTTGTAAGATTAAGAGTCCTACATATAATTAAGCCGATGTCATTTATGTGATCCAAAGGTAAAAATATAAATTTAATAGGATTAACAATCCAATCCTATGTCTTTATCTTGGAATCAATTGTGAAATTCATGGATATAATAAAGTTTTTGGTTAAATTTTTGTATTATTATATATATTTTTTATCAACAAAATAAAAATTTTATCAAAAATATGAAATTAAAGGGACATTATTGTTATTATATGTAGGATAAATTACACTAACCTCCCCTCTAACCCAACAGTTTTCATATAATTAGGGGAAATTCTACTATACACATCCCTTGAAAAGAATTGTACCATATGCACCTTTAGTTTGCTATTTTCTTCTTTAATTATGATACTATTTTAGTTATGACTCGTGAAATTTTTAATTATACCTCATGTGATGTTTAGTTATGACTTCTTCTTCTTTTTTTATTATATATATTTATGACTCAAAAAATATGAAATTATGTCAATTTTTTCTTTAATTATAAGAAGTATACACACCATTTTCTTTTCCTATAATTACATAGACTTTTCTTTTCCTAAGGCTAAAGTGATTGAAATTAATATAAATATTATGAAATCACAATGATAGATAAGATAAAATATACATTTAAATGTAATGTAAAAAAAATGATGCTATCATTTTTTCATCTATATGACTAACGAATTATTGATAAAATTGAACTAAAGGATTGTTTAGTTTTTGAGTTGGGCTAAAAAATTACGAAAGGACAAAAAAAAGTCAAAAAATCACAAAAAGATACACTAATTCACTTTCTAAACCCACTGAACTAAGGCCCGTTTGTTTTCAGAGATAGAATTTAGGGAATTGATAATGAGGGGAGTGATAGCGAGGGGATTAAATAAAATTGTGTTTGTTTTGATGATAGTTATTAGTGTAGGGATTGTTAGATTATTACCTTATAAAAAAATATAAAATATTAAAACAAATAAAATTATGATTTTTACTTAACAAAAAATACAAAAATATTAAACATTAACGTTATTAAAAAAAATGCCCAATATGTAAAAATAAATAAATAAATAATAAAAACAACAACAACAACAACAACTAAGCTAGATGACTAATCTTCTAATACCACATTTTCTTTCTCCATCTCAATCTCAACACGAAGGCTTATCCTAATCCTATCAAATTATGAATCCCTTCTCTATCTTTCAAAACAAATACAACGTATAGTAGGTCCCACCTCCATCTCTCAAAACAAACGGGACCTAAATAAGATAATTTAACTTAGTCATAATTTTAAAATTTATTATATTTTAACTAAACATAATTTTCCCATTTATGTGGTGGTCTAGACTTTTGAAGTGAATGTCACTAATAGCATACATTGAATCCACATTAATTGACGTGTCAAACTGCAAATTTGACATATTTTGAGTATTCAGACTCAAAGAATCCAAACCTGAATGAGAGCCACAACATCGGTCAATTTTAGGAATGGTCAAAAAATAATTTTTTAATTTTTTTTTTAAAAACATATAAAAAATATAAGAAATAATATTTTAAAAAAAAAAACTGATTTTTAATTTCTTTTTTTTACTCTTCCCAAAAAAAACCATCATAATAATATATGTTCATAAGCATTACCGACCAAATTTCCTACGCTAAAGTGATATGTTATCGTTTAATATTCTTCATTTGTTATTCACAATAAATATTTATTTATTTTTGCTACAATTTTCATATCGTACCTAATCCAATAAATAAGACATAGGGTCCTTTTCACGACTGTATCATATAAAGTTTCATAAATAATATAATATGGTAAAATTGATTAGGACTCTCAAAATTACTTTCCTTTGATTTATTATTCCTTTAACCTTTTTTCTCTGGGTTTGGATCTTAATTTTTTATTTTTTTTGTTAATTTTAGTGTTCACTTTTTCATCTTTTTTTATCTCTCTACAAATTTAAAATCTAAACACAACCAAGATAAAGCCATTACAACAAATGAGAAATTTAGGGAAAACCATTTTTGTGTCCAAAAGTAAAATTTTTGTTGTAAAAAATATTTGAGGACCAATTATTGTAGTCGCAAGAATGGTCACTAAAAGATTATCTCAAAAAAAAAAAATAGAAAAGAGATAATTACAACAACAAAAAAAAATATTCCAAAGTTTGAGCTCATAATAAAATAAACCCTGGGTTTTTAGTTTTATCAATTTAAACATTAATATTTTTATTTGTTTTCAATCTAAACCACTCGCTTATTTTTCTCATTAAACTCAATGTAGGTATAAATAAAATGTCTAAAGTAACCTTTTTATGAATTTAATGACTAAAATATCTATCATTCTATTGATTTTACTTAACAAAAATAGGCAAATAGTTTAAATTGAAAACAAACTCAAAGTATAAGGTTTAAATTAACAAAATTGAAAATTCATGATTTATTTTGTTACACAGCTCAAACTCTGGACTATTTTGTAATTTGTCCAAAAAATAACTTTTAGTGACAATTTTAAAAATGTCGCCAATAAATACAAAATAATTTTGTCCAAAAAGGTTTATTTTTTTGAGACAAAAAAATTGTATCCAAAAGAATAGTTATTCATCACTAAATGCCTGATTTCATTACTAAAAAAATAATAATAACACTTTTACAATAAAAATATTTTATTCCTATAAAGTGATTTTATCTTTAAATTTTTATCCTAGCACAAGAATATGCAAGAAGAAAGATGTAATTTATAGCACTCTTTTGGGTAGAAAGAAAACACGTCCTTCTCTCTTTTCTTTTTTCCTGTTTTTTTCCCCTTTGTGTACTCTGTCCTTGATACAGATGGTCATAAATTTTTTACAAAAAGTACCCACATAATAAAATTACAATCATGGTTGGTAGTCTATTTCATTATCTGAATGTCTCAAAATAATATCGTTTTGAGATAAAACGACGACGTTGTAATACATTCGGATAATTCGGGACACACAAATTCGAGATACAAAACATTTTTGATAAAATTACAACGCGAGATTAGTGAGACCAAAATTGAACCTACCACGTTTTAAGGAAATATCAACAATATTGTTACCCATATATATGCCCACTTATTTTACTAGCAATGTTTGAGTCTGTTTTAATTCAAGTTTCGTGATATTTGTATTATATGTATATGTAGCTTACTTTGTTGATGGGTCTGATATTGGAAAATTCACAATGAAAGTTGTGGACGACATTCGTACCCTAAACAAGTCGGTTCATTTCCGACCATCTTGCAATTTTCTGAACATGAATGAGCTTTCCTCTTTGTGGGAGAAGAAGATTGGATATATGCTCCCCAGGCTCACTGTCACTGAAGATGACCTCCTTGCTGCAGCTGCAGGTTCCATTTCTTACTATTAATTACAACAAAAATATAACCGCATGTTTCTAATTACAATGGAATAGGATTCTCTCCCGTTGAACTAGGTATCCAATTCAATTTTTGTGATACGATGAGTTGAGTCCTACATTGGGGTCCATTGTGAGATTTATGGGCTCACTCACAAAAACCACACTACATGTCTTGTTTAATTTGAGAGAAGTCAGACCTATAATTAACTTTTACGAAAACTATAGAATAATATTAAGAATTATGAAAAAAATATTATAAAATGTATCATGAAAATTTCTCATTCTTTAATTAAAGTGTAGTATTTTATTATATGTGTAATCTAAATGTGAAGGATCTTTCATAATCATCTTTATTATATGTTTTTTCATAATCCCTAACATTACCCACATTTGCAAAATTTGTTGTCAAGTCTCTCTAAACCCCCCATTTCCGAATCAGGATCCTCTCTTTGATCTCTCTCCTTAATTTCTTGTTTACTGAGTCATTGGGCCTACTTTTGGGCTCAATTTTGATAATTAGAACCGTTCACATTTTAAGATTTGTTGAGTATATCATATCTGTAAAAAATCAAGTTGATCGGATATCCAAAAACTTGTGTTCAGAAAACTATTTATTAAATTTTTTTTAAAAAATGGTTTGTAGTTCGATATCCGAATACATAGTTTCTGATATCTGATCAACTTAATTTTTTACAAGTATGATATACTCAACAAATCTTAAAATGTGAACGGTTCGGATTATTAAAATGAGGCTCAAAAGTAGATCCAATAGCCTAATAAGTAAGAAGTTAAAGAAAGAAATCGAGGAGAGGATCGTGATTCCTCATTTCCAACTTCCTCGCAATAGAGACTTCTACCATCACGCCAAAATAATATTGCTACACGTTGGCCACCCCGCCTATCCTTTTTTATACAAGATAAAAATAATACATGCAAATTAATAAATAAATAACATTTCAAGCAACGAAAACCAATTTTTTACAAATTCTATTTTTTCTTTGGTGTGATATATAATTGTGAATTTATTTTGCCTCATTGTTATTATCTTTTCATAATTATATTGCAGAGAATATCATACCACAAAGTATCGTTGCATCATTCACACACGACATTTTCATCAAGGGTTGTCAAGTTAATTTTTCAATTGATGGTCCAAATGAAGTTGAAGTGAGCAATCTCTATCCAGATGAAACTTTTCGAACTATGGATGAATGTTTTGACGATTTTGTTATGAAGATGGATCGATGGAATTAAAGCCCAAAAACATGTGGTTGAATGTGCTTGATGTCCATCACACCAATGTGTGGTTGAATGTGGATGACAATATCCAACTATTTATTATTATTATTATTTAGAGATATGAATCTATTTAATTTGACTAACGAAATATTATTTGATAAAGTCGCATGGAGAAGAAAGATTCATATAGCCGACCTCATTTAATGAGACTTAAGGCTTGGTTTGATTTGATTTATTATTATATGGAAACAATTTATCAACAAAATTGGAGTCCATGTGTTGCATATAATTGATTTTGGATTATGTATGATTTTTATTTCGAGCTTGTCTAAAAATGTTTTTAGTCAGTTGGAGATTAGGCCTTTGAATCATGAAAATGCATTTACTTTAAAAGAGTAAAGGTTTTTGGTTTAAATATAGTCAATTATTTGCTCAAAAGTGCATTGTTTTCTTTATAATGTTCAGGGGCATTACTATTTTGGTAAATATGATTTGCATCTTTGTGCTAGCATTATTGACCTCACTCAAATATGTGGCCTACTAGAAAAAGCTGTGCCCTAAAAATATATAGTTTCAATTTAGCGTTGGGTGGGTTATCCCTAAATGAATGTGTTCCACAAATTTCATTTATTGAGTAGTTATTTGAATATTTTTTGATCGGGTAAATTATAAATATATCTTTTGAAATTTATTTATAAATTGTTTTTTGTGATTTAAAAAATTATAAATATTTCTTTGTCAAAATTTTTTATTTAACAGAATTAATTTAAAAATAAAATTCTTAACTATTCTATTATATAATAATAAAATTAACTGAATTATTAATTTAAATAAATCTCTAACATCATTAAAATTTGTTAAATGACTTGACAATTTATTAATAAAAGTGACTATTTGTTATAAAATTAAAAACTTCAAGTGATGGGTGGGAGGATGTAATTTTCAGAATCATAAAGGATAATTTTTATTTTAAACAAATTTCAACCAGTGTATTTATAATTATTTTTTATATATATATAATATTGATGGTAGCCTATTTGCTATATTGATTTCAAACCTTTCTATCTAAGGGGGGAAAAATTCAGTATTACTGAAGCAGCACTATGACATGTGTGTGGTAATGAGGCCACCCAAATGGAGATAAACGGAATTGATTTTGTCTCCAATCCACCAAATTGTTTGAACTTGGCATATATTAAAATGGCATTCTTAATTAATAAAAATAATAATCATAAAATGAGTAGAATTGATTTGACTCTATGTTTGGTTATTATTTTTCAAAAATACTTTTCAGAAAATTTTACTTTCTTATTTTTCATATTTTTTTGTTTTTACTAAATTTTTTTTAATATTTTGAGCAATTTTTTTAATTTTTAGACATACCTAACATAAATATACCTAAAAAGTATAAAAAAAAATTAAAAAAAACCTTTTAAAAATTTACTAAATACCAAAAATACAAAAAAAAAATACAAGAATTCAGTACATTTTTTATATTTTTATGTATTTATTAATTTTTAAAAATATTTTTTCACAAATTTTTTACTTTTTAGAAACATCCAAGTAAGGTGCATCTAAAAATGTAAAAAAAATGTTTGAAATTTTAAAAATATTCACTAAAAACAAAAAAAACAAGAAAATCAAAAATCTCAATTTTCAAAAAACTTAATTCAAAGAACTCAAACCAAACACACTTAGAATAAGTCGTTATATTTACAGGAACAAAATATTAGTCCGTTATTTTATTTTTTATTGTCCCAATATGTTAGTCCCTTTTCAAATATTAAGGACAAAAATAATATAAATTTTCTATTTTACCCTTCTTTTAAATTCATTAACAACATAAAGAGTATAATTATGACAATTGATATTTTTTAAAAAATATATTATTAAAGGATAATTTTAAAAAATTAATTTTTTTAAAATACAATATTTATACTATCAAAAAAATTAAATTTTTCAAAAAGAACTACTATTTTGAAACCGAAGGAGTACATAATTTTTCATCTCATTTTCCCTCAGTTTTGCCCATATTGTTATTACTGTTTTTTTTTTATTATTAATCTAAATCTAAAATTCAAGTCGGCCTGAGGTGATTGGTATAGGTAGTCTATGTTTTGCCACGTGTATAGCATTTCCACTATCAACTGCCCATTTATGTTTGTCCCCTTTGGTTTTTGTTGGATCGTTTGAAAAATCAACTTTTCTTCTTTTATCTTTTTTTTATCTTTTTTCCTTCAGCCCTTTTTCTTTGGTGGGTCATTATTAGCTTTTAATTCAACCATCTTGATGTTGTTTGCCAAATTGATTCAGTCCTTATCCCTTTCTTAGGATAATTTTATTTTTACATTTCATTTATTTTTTTTGTGCACATCTTTTTTTAATGTATATATTTATCTTTTTTTATTATTCATTTCATACATTAAAGGGGATTTTTTTTTAGGATCTCTGGTATAAAAATTTTATAACATAAAGGACATTCAATATTTTTATAATATCTAAGGTTTCTCAAATCGATCTAGAAAAAATTCGATCCAACAAAGAAATTCCCAGAACTTCTCTAGATTTTTCAGAGAAATTCTCTCCAAACCAGAGAAATTCTTTCCAAAACAGAGAAATTTGTCTCATTACGTGCAGAGAATTACTCTGGGTTCAAACTAGAGAAAATTGAAATTTCTCTGGCTTTGTTCACAAATTTCTCTGATTTTGTTTACAGAGAATTTCTCTGGCTTTCTTCACAAATTACTCTGTGAAGAATTGTGAAGAAAGCCTCTGCCTTAGCTTATTCAACATTCTACTCCAAAATTTATACCTATCAAAACAATTTAACAATTCATACAATAATCAACTAATCATAAAATTCAAAGACCATCCAAAGTTTCCATTAATCGTATTTGGAATAGAATAAAGTTTGGTAACTTGAAATTTTCGAGGCTCGACTGGCCCGAATTTCAAAACGACATCGTTTTGATTTTTTTTTTCCTCTCTTATCTCTCTAAAACAGGGAGAAAAAGGAAGAAAGAAGAGAGAAAATGGATGAAGAGAGAAGAAAGAGAGAAGATGGAGGAAGAGAGACAATGGGCTCGAGGGAGGAAGAGCCGTGTATACACACAGATCTATGTATGTATGTATACACAGATCTGTGTATACACACAGAGTAACAGTGATGGCGATGGACGAAGGCTTCTTTCTCTTGTCCTTCTTCCTCTCTTCTTCTTTCTTGCTCTACTCCTCTGTTGTTGTGGGTTTGTTTTTTTTTATTTTGATTTGTGTAGATTTGGATTTTGATTTTTTTGATTTTGATTTGTGTATACACATAGATTTTGTTTTGATGAATTTGATTTTGATTTGTGTAGATTTGGATTTGGATTTGGATTTTTTTTTTTTTTGATTTTGATTTGTTTATACACACAGATTTTTTTGATTTTTTTTTGATGATTTTGATTTGTGTAGATTTGGATTTTGATTTTTTGATTTTTTGATTTTGATTTTGATTTTGATCAGTGTATACACACAGATTTTTTTATTTTGATTTATTTAGATTTTCATTTTCATTTTTTCAAAGAACAGAGCAAAGCAAAAGGGGAAGAAAGAAGAGAGGGGGAGGAAGAAGAAAAGAAGAAGAAGAAAAAAAAAGGTCGTTTTGGCACCTCGAGCTGTTCAAGTCCCAGTAAATTCGAGCTACCTACTAAGACTGTTTGGAATATTCAGTGCAATTTTTCTCTAAACTTTGGGGTCAATTGGTAAAAGAAAAGTTCAAATCAAATAGATTGCTTTTAACGGTTGTCTTTTTATTGCAGAGGGACTACAATGATTGTGCAAATCAACAAAAAAGCCTTTGCCTATTGATTTTTTTCTACAAAATTGGTTTCAAGTGTTGGTTTAGACTTGTTCTTTTTAAGGAACACTGACTATCATTGTCGATAAAAGCGAGCATATTGGCTATACATTTCTGAGGATCGTATAGCTTTATTGGAGTTTTGGAGAGTACAGAGAGAGCACACAATAATTCAAATAATGTTCTGTTTTTTACAGTCTTTGTATGCTTTTTCTGGGTTGTGGGGTTGTGAAATCATGAGATTATTGCTGGGTTTGGAAGAGAGAGAGATATAAGGTTTGAGAAATTTTAGATATTATAAAATAATATCATAAACCTCTTTTATTATTAAAAATGAGAGAAGGATCTTATATTAATTTTTTCTATATTAAATGTTTCAACTATATCCCTAAGGCATAATAATATAGTACATTATGTACACACACCACACAAAACATAAATACACACGTACACACGACCCCTAAATGTAAACCTAAACTATGCCTAACACATACGAGATTTTCTAGCACTCTCCAACAATGCTCCGGCATTGAAGCACAACAAAAGAAGCATCCGAAACACAATACTCTCTGAGATATACAAATTTCCAATATCAAATTATTAATTTATTATTATTCTACAAAAACTAAGTTACTGTTTTACTATTTTTGTTATTCGTTTTCATACTAGTTGGGAAAGAGAATAAAAATCATTATTGATTATCTGAATATATTTTAAAAAATTCAGCAATCAACAACCAAATGAAACATTAATTTTATATTCTATATTTTCGAATAAAATATAAATTTACAACATACTACTAAACAAAAGAAAAACATTGGATTCAATAATTTTAAATTAAATTTATATTTTTGAATCTGTATTTCTGAACTATTTATATATTTTCGATTCTTTAGTCTTGAACTATTTATATATTTTTGATTATGTATTTCCAAATGAGATTTTATTTTTTTTCAACCTCTTTATTATGTATTTACATATTTTTCATATTTTCGGTTTTATAGTTCCGAACTATTTACATATCCTTGATTATGTATTTTTAGTTCTTTTTAAATTTTTTTGAAAAGATGTCTACTAAGAATTTTCAAGTTCAAAGTCCGCTTAGAAAATGTCTATTGAGAAAATCTAGCTTCAGAGTTGGGTGTGTATATTGATATCTATATTCATCATTTTGTTTAATGGTAAAATTGTTTTAAAAAGTTAATTCATTGTGTACGCAGAGAATAAATAATGTGTAGAAATAGAATTACCTACTTTCAATTGATTCATTAGGGCATATGATAACAAAATTCAACACTTAAAACTGAATTGATTAAGTGATAATTAATTAAGCACGTTTGATAAACATAATTAATATCACTTAAAAATTTAAATATTTCTTAAAATGTAGGCTAAAATTTAAGAAAATTTTAAATCATATGAAACTTTTTTAATTCTGACTGAATTTATAAATATTAAACATAACTATTGATATGCACTATTGTGGGAACCGAATAATTGGACTTACTAATCAGCAAACAAGGCACATTCAAGCCCATCCATGATGGGCCAAACTCAGCGAGGCCCACTGGGCTCAAACAGTTCATTGCCGAGTAAATCCAAAGGGGGGCTAAAGTACATTCCAAGTACAAGATGCGGAGTGTTGGGGCCAAATAGATATGGGAACTCGGCATAATGATCCACTTTAAGTGGGCCCAAGCTTAGGGGTGTAAAAATGACCTGCAGCCCGTGAGTGGCCTGAAACTCGTCTGCAACCCGAGATGGGCCCGGCCCGTTTAGCCCTACTTGGGCCCAGCCTCGAGCCCCTAGGCTAGGGCTTGGGCCATTGTTTTAAAGCCCGGTTCATTTGGCCCAGCCCGTTTTGGCCCGCTTAAGGCCCACTTAGGGCCCGGCCCGAAGCTCGGCCTGTCCAAGGCTCAGTGTATTTTTTAATGAAAAATAATAAAATTTTGGTATAAATAAATTAAAAAAACAAAAAAAAATGGTTAGGCCCATCCAAGCCCGAAGACTAGGCCCAAGCCAATTGGGCAGGCCCAAGGTCCGAATACCCATGGGCCTAAGCTTAATTTTTGGCCCGTGGGCCGAGCTGGCTCAAGGCCCTGCCCGAATTTTGACGGGAGCCCGCGAGGTCGGACATAGGCCCGACCCAGCCCAAACCTGGGTGGGCCTGGCCAGATTTACACCCCTACCCAAGCTATCCCTTTCCAAGAGTATAGTAGAGGAATGGGCTCTGACATGGCAATGACAAAAAGCTACGAAAAGAAATAGTTGTAAAAAGATCTCTATAAAAGGAAGGCAATGGTAAGAAAGAATGTATGCATTCATTACTTACACTCTAAAAAATATTCAAACGTTTCTTCTCTTCAAGAGACTAACTTGCTCGTCAGAATGCCAATTTTGACACTCCCGACCGGAGTATTTTTTTGTTTCAAGTATTGAAGCAAAAATCTTTCAAGGGCTTATTTGGACGGAAGGAGTATTGTAAAATCACCCCTCACAACTATTATAAATTCACTATCACCACCGCTACCACTACCACCACACCATTACCGCTACCGCCGCCACTATCACCATTGCCACTAACTCCATCATGCCACCATTATTACTGCCGCCGCCGCTACCATCACTATCGCTATTGCAACCACCACAACCATGCCACCTTCACCACTACCACCATTGCCACCACTACTGCTACTATTATTACATTCATCACCATTGTCATTATTGTCATAAATTCCACGATCATTTTATTATCACTACCATCCCTATCACCACCACCACTATGCCACCGCTACCACTACTATCACTACCACTACAATCACAACATAAAATTTAAAATGAATAATTTGAAATAATAAATTTCAAATTTGATTTTATACATATCAAATAATTTATTTTTAATTCAGCACTTAAATTTTTATCAAAGAATTTTTTAGCTTAACAAATTCAGTATTCAGTTTTTAATACTGAATTTTAAGTCTTCAATTTTTAATTTTCAGCTTTGTCAAACACCATCTAACTCATATGATATTTTATTTTATTTATAAAAAAGGAAATAACTAAAAAAACACTGATATTATAAGCCAAAAAAAAATTTGGGTCCACAAAATTGACCAAGTTCATAGTTGATTTTGCAACAGTTTTTCATTTTTCAATAATTGCAGCATATATTCACAGAATTTCAAGCTGGCTCTACTTTATTTATTTGTTTTTAACTTGGGGTGATGGATCTACAAAACTCTTGGCCCAATTTGGCAGACTGTAAAGCATCTCCAATGCACTAGGCATATAATACTTGTTAGTTAAAATGCCTAGTGTGATTCACTTTTTTCAATTCCAATGCACTAGGCATATGACTAGGCATTTTGGCTCAACTCATATTCACTAGCTACATGTAGCTAGCCTTCAACGCTAGGCAAAATGTATTCAATCATTAGGATCATTTCCCTCTATCTTTGTTGTTGACGTGGCATTCTATAAAATTAATAGTATTTAGATAAATAGCTAAAATAAAGAGCATGGTTGGAGTAAAAATATAAAACAGTTGATAGGCAAAATAAAATATATACTTTATAGTAATATTCAGATAGGTAAAATGCCTACTACCGTTGGAGATGCTCTAAGGGTGTGAATTTAGTCCGGTCCAGCCATGTTAGGCTTTAGAGGCTCCGGCCAAATTTCAGGTCGGGCCGGGTCAGGGGTCAAAAAATAGACCCAGCACCAAGGGTATTCTGTCCTTGGGTGGGCCTGGCCTCGGACTGGACTGGTGAGCCTCGATCTAGACTCGGGCTTGGACGGGTATGAACATTTTTTTCTTTGATTTATTATAACAAAGGAAACATGATTTTTTTTTAATTGTTTCTTATCAGTTTATCCCCTTCAACTATTGTTTCTTATTACTTTACCCACTCAACTATAAATTATAACAACTAACCCCTTTCATCTTCTTCTTTTCTTTTTTCTTTTTTTTTCAATTTGGATCTTTATGCTAAAATAGCCTTTCATCAATAGGATAAATTATATGTACCACCTTGAACTTTCACCCAATATCACTATACCCTTTTGAATTATCACCCAATATTATTTTTAATTTGGACCTTTTTATTTTTTTATTTTTTTAATTAAATTAATTTTTAATTTGTTAGAAAAAAATTTAAAATTTAAAAACCAAACCAAACAGAGTGAAAAATATTTATAAGGAAATCTAAAAATAATAAAAAGTTCATTTAAGATGAATAATACAAAAGTATACCAGTTTTTTGTTTCATTTTTTTTTTTTTTTTTTCATCTCTAATGTTTTTTTAAAAAATTTATTCACAAATATTTAACTTTTAGGTACATCTAAACATGTAAACTTTTTGGCTAAAATATGAAAAAATTTACTAAAAACAATATATATATATATATAACAAACAAAACCTAAAAATTGTATTCTAAATGAAAAATAAAGGGTAAATTATAAATACACCCCTTGAGGTTTGATAATAATACAAATCGCCCCCTGTGATTTTGAAAATTACATTCCACTCCCTGGGATTTCTAATTTTATAACAAACTGCCCCTTTTATTAATAAATCATCAAATTAATTAACAATTTTTCATAATGTTAGAAATATGTTTCAATTAATAATTTAGGTAATTTTATTATTGTATAGGAGAACAATTATGAATTTTATTTTTTTAGTTAATTTTGTTAAATAAAAAATTCTACCAAGGGAGTTTATGTAATTTTTCAAATCACAATGGGCAATCTGTACTTTAAGCAAACCTCAGGAGATGTATTTGTAATTTATCCAAAAATAAATAATTTTTTTAGTTGAGAGGGTAACATACTATTGAGTGATAGTTTAAGGGTAAAGTGCAATTTACTCCTATTGTTAGAAGGATATTTCCGTCACCAAGGTTTAAATTGAAAAATAATAATAGTTAATGGGGGTTAAGTGTTATAATTGTTAATTAAAAAGGGTAAAATGATATTAGACAATAATTAAGAGGGTAAAATATAATTTGCCCTATTATTTATCCAGATATTTTTTATTTGTGTACACCATTTTGGACCACAATCAAAGTTGAGGATATCAGTGTCAATCAACGAGATAAGTAAAGTTCACCCCCCATAAAAATTAGTGATAAACACACTTTTATTAGGTACATGTGACATTAAATTCAATGATTAATGATGCGATTAATGAAATATGATGATAAGAAAAACAAATCATTGTTTTAAACAACATTTTTTTATCACCACCATTATCCCACCACCACAATCCCCACTCTTTAGACCACCGTTGCTGCCCTCCTCTCCAACATTCCGCCTCCACTATCTTTCTACCTCCACCACCGCAATGGCCGCCACCGCCGCCTCCACCACCACCTTACCATCACAATATAAAATTTACATTTAAAAATAATAAATTTTAATTTTGTCCCTGTAAATATAACAACTTATTTTAATTCAATACTTAAATTTGAATTTTTTCCAAATTGGGATGATTAATACCAGCTTCATTTTTTTAGGGTGGTAATAAATTAATACCAGCTTGCAGTGATGATTTAACAAAATTTAGTAAGAAAAAGGTCATATAACAATGTAGATGCAAACAAGAGATTTGCTACTTTTATAGAGGTGAAACAATATATACACAATTCTTGCCAAGAGAAGAGTATTTGCGGCATTTGCCATCATTACAAGGCCTGCTTCAGTTTCAGTTGCAAGCAACAAAGCTCATCCAGTTATTGGTTAGGCACGAATCGTATAAATGATAGTTTTTAACTACACATCATATACAGGCAATCACTCCCCGGATTTGCTACTTTTATAAAGAGGTGAAACAATATATACACAATTCTTGCCAAGGTAAGAATATTACACTGTGGACATTAATTGAGAAGCTGCGGCATTTGCCATCATTACAAGGCCTGCTTAAGTTTCAGTTGCAAGCAACAAAAAGGATTTGGAAACTCATCCAGTTATTGGTTAGGCGCGAATCGTATAAATGATAGTTTTTAACTACACATCATATACAGGCAATCGCTCCCCAATAGAGACGCGGCAGATGGGGCACCTTTTACACTTCTGGCAGCAAGTACTGGAAAGTATAAGAAGGAACCATGATGATGATCAGCAGATTCAGATACGCAAGGAAGTTAAAGCGAAATTAGTGTCGTTATTTGAGGATTGTACATGATAATGTCATAGTGATACTATCAAAGTTCATGAATTAGAGATGTGAGGAGTGCAATGAAAAACTGCACATATGTTCAAGCAAAGGGCTACCAGTGCAAATTTATGAAAGCCTCTGCCCTTGAAAAAACTTTAAAAAAAATAAATAAATAAAATCCTTAATAGTAAACATTGTGCAATGTGCACCTAAAAACAGAGTACAACAAAATAAATAAATAAAGATATTTGCAGCAAAAAGGCAGATTGAAATACCTGCAAAGGATGTGATGCCGGCAAGGGAGCAGGACAACGTTTATCTGTTCTTCGAAGCAAACCCTACATAGGACCTTTTCCTGATAAATTCAGCAAATGAGTACAAGATTATAATATGGGAAAAAATGATATATGCTTAAGAATGAAAGATGATCTTTGCAACTTTCTCAATTCCCCAATAGCAAAATACATTAATCTACATACTGAAATTCAAACTAAAGGGCTTTGCCTAGAATTTGTATGCAGGAGTTTTGTTGAAACACAATGCCATGACAGTTAGCATTATACATCAAATAAGGCAAGTAATTATTCCACATCTTGAATCAGATCACTAGATAATTCTAGTAATGATAGTATTTAAACCATCTGCAATTATCGCTAGGGATCACAAGTCCAAATGAAAACTAGTTCAAAATTAAATGTTTATTGATTTTGCACTTCAAGGTTCAGTGTGAGTTTCCACTCTGTGCACACGCACACCTTAAAAGTCAATGGAATTAGGGTCACACTCAAAAAAACACATCTAATATGACGTTCTTCATTTAGAAGTTTTTTTGTTATTGTTCCTACCATCTAAAATTGGATGTATAGAAAGTACTAAACAAACAAGGATTAAAAGTTTGTTTTGGTGGTGTTTTGATGAGATTGAAAATGTAAATATTTCACAAACATTTTGGAAACAACAAAATGAAATGAAAACATATGAAAATGTTTGGAAACAAAAACTAAAACCTATATACATTTTCATCCAAATTCAACAATTAAATAATTGAACATGCTCAAGATCCATACATCTTTTAACATAAAGAACACATGTAAACAATTTGAAAGTAAATTCAATGCAAGTTGAGAATCATAAAACTAATGTTATACAAATCAATCTTATCAAGCATAATATAAGATTCTAAATGTGCATAACGTTCCAACCAAATAAAATTTACAAAACTATCAAAATTACTAAATATGATATTAATAGGACACAATGGTCAAAGGGTTCCCAAGAAGTAAGAGATCCTTCGTGAAGACAAGTTTGTCAAAATAACTCATCGTTTCAAAATGTTTTGTACAGTTTCAGTGCATTTCAGTATGTTTTGGAGGAAAAACTGAAATTTTGTTTTTCTACTAATGTTTTTTTTTTTGGTATTCTAGGAAACGAAACGTTACAGCTATTTCAGTGGAAGTGAAATGCAATTTTATTCCATGTAGACAACAAAATGACTTGTGATGGAACCACTTGAAAAAGTAAACTAGGTACTATATTTGCAGAAGTAATATATTAATGAATCCACATATTTCAGAGTCAAAGACAGTTAAAGTTGTAACTATTACATTTTGTAGTCTTTCGTACTCTTGCTGGCTGAACTTTGTGATCTCCCTTTGTTCACAGAGCGCCGCTTGTAGCCTCCAAACCTGATAAGAGAATAATTTAAAACACTATGGCCTTGTTTGATTAACAGTGCAGTATTCAAGGAATAGAAGAGAATATATTCAATTATGTAACCATAACAATGATACAAGTCGCTTTATATATTGTAGGGAGAGAGTTATGTAAGGAAAACCTAAACTAGGTAGCAAACCATCTAACTTAATGTACAATGGAATAATATATATACAATATATATTACTATAAATACAATATTCACTAACAGTCCCCCCTCAAACTCAAGGTGGTTGCATGGAGACCAACTGGAATTTGGAAAGTAACTCGTGAAAACAACCAGGGAGATGGGTTTTAGTGAACAAATCAGCAACTTGAGCAGCGGAAGAAATGGACTGGAGCTGAATAGTGCCACTAGTGACATGCTGACGAATAAAGTGACAGTCAATCTCTATGTGTTTGGTGCAATAATGGAAAACATCATTGTGAGCAATCAAAATGGCACTACAATTGTCACAACAAAGAGTAGTAGCAGTGGAATAAAGAACCCTCATGTCCTCAAGTAACTAACAAAGCCATAGAAGTTCTTGAGTGGTGTCAGCAAGAGCGCGGTACTCAGCCTCAATACTAGACCTAGAGACAACAATTTGCTTCTGGCCTCGTTTTGCATGCAACACTTTTAGCCTAAAAACCAAAAAATTACTAAAAAAAACCAAAAAGCCTATAAACTATACCAGAAAGTCAAAGATTTTTTTTTCTCTCTACTTTTTGCACATCTTTTGGTAAAAACTCAAAAAGTCATTCCAAACATACTAATTTTTTTAACTCATATTTTAACCAAAAAACCAAAAAGTTACTAAAATAGCATGTTCCCAAATGAGGCCACCAAGAAATCTAACCAGTAGTAGAGCAACGATTAGTGAGATCACCAACCCAGTAAGCATCAGATTACGCACACAACTTGAGAGAAGTGTGAGCAGAGTAATGAAGACCATGAAATAGAGAATGTGAAGAACAACAGCATAATGAAGAGAGCACGGAGCAGACAAAAACTGACAGACGATATGAACTGCATGAACAATATTAGGCTGAGTAACAATGAGATATACCAGACTACCAACCAACTGTCGATAAAGTGTCGCATTAGAAAGGAGAGTGCCCTCGAGAGAAGTAAGCAAGGCAAGTGTTGTAGAGGCAGTCTTGCTATCCATGAGACCAACACGAGCTAAGAGATCAAACTGGCTTGAGTATGATATAAGCCACTCAGAGTAGAAGAAATCTCAAAGCCAAGAAAGTAACTAAGAGAACCCAGATCCTTCATCTCAAAGTGAGAGTTGAGAAAATGTTTCAACTCATGAATGTCGTCAAGATCATCGCCAATAATAATCATATCATCAACATAAAGCAATAGAAATGTAATACCACGTGCTGTCTTCCGAATGAAGAGTGCAAAATCATAAGAGCTGGAGGAAAAACCAAACTGAGCAATATTGGTACTGAACTTGGAAAACCAAACACGAGGGCCTTGCTTAAGACTTTAGAGAGCACAACGAAGATGACAAACGATATCCGGAGGATGCTTATAGCCATAGGGAGGATGCATATAAACTTCCTCGGTAAGATCGCCATTAAGAGAGACATTCTTAACATCCATCTAAGATAAAGCCCACTAACGTGAGGCAGCAACAGCAAGTAAACTGCGAACAGATGTAAGATGAGCAACAGGAGCAAAGGTCTCCTCATAATCAAATACCATACTCCTAGGTAAAACCTATTGCAACAAGTCGGGCTTTGTAACATTCAACTGTATCAACAAAATGAGTCTTGATTTTATATACCCATTTACAGCAAATAAGAGTTTTTCCAGAGGAAGAGCAACTAAATCCCAAGTATGTGTCTTGTGTAAAGCTTGTAATTCATCTGCCATTGCTTGCTACCAAAGAGGGTTAGTACAATCCTCGCAATAGGTATGAGGTTCATGATAACTAAGAATGGTAGAAAAACAATAATAATCTTGTAAATAAGCTTGCTATTTAGATACCCGTTTTATAATAGGAGCAGCAAATTCATCAAGGGTGTCACTGCCAAAGAATGGAGGAGACTCGGAGTAACTAGCAATATAGCAATCCCGGTTTTTCCTTTTCTGTTTAATAGTATCCTGGACACGGTTCTGTGGTTGTTGGTTGTTGTCTGTGTTGCATTTCCATCCTTTAACTCTTGGTAATTGAGTTTAGAAATGTTTTGGGCGTGTTTCGAACAGGTTGGTTGAGTTTTGGTCTCAAGTGTTGTTGCCTAGGTTTTAGGTGATCCGCTCGAGTGGGTCCCTTTGCGCTCGAGCGAAGTCTGCATACTTTCAGTATCTTGTGCGTCTGCAAAACTACTGCAGATGTGTTTTTCACGCTCGAGCGGATTTCCTTACGCTCGAGCGGGTCACACTCGAGCGGGTATCTTGGCGCTCGAGCGGGTGTTCAAACTCTGTAAAAATGCTGGATGAGTGTAATCTACGTTCGAGTGGGTCTTCTTTTGCGCTCGAGCGGGTTCAATTTTTGTGTTTGACGCTCGAGCGTCCTATTATCCGCTCGAGCGGGTCATACGTATATCAGATCTGGACTGTGATATTTTAAATCACTTTTTACACTCTCTCTCTTACTTTTCAAAACCCTATTTTGAGAGCCTCTCTCTCTAAAATACAACTTCTCTCTAGGGATTGATTTAGTTCTTGGGTGTTCCTACCCTAATCTCTTTGTAAGAAAGATAGAGGGTTGCATGGGCTTCATTTTGATCCAAAAAACTTTGGGATTGGAGCACTTCCGAGTTTGGCTCTTCTTCCCCTTGGGTTCTCCATTTGAGGTAGGGATTCTCCTTGTTCTTTTTCAATACTCCGTCTATAGATAGACATGTGATAGTTTTGTATTGCATGAAAATCATATCATGTTGAATCTTTTTGAAAACCATGTGAGGGAACCTAGGGTTGGTTGTTTGAGAATGATTATTTTATTTTTGATAGTTCTTTGGACTAATTGGAGTGTAAATTAGCATGTTATTGTGGAAAGAAGAAAAAGCCCTAAATTATGTTTTGATTTGGTAAATTAAAATGGAGGGTAATTGATCAAGGTTTGTAAGTCCCTATTGTTAATAGGAGTTGGATGAAGGTGTTAACGCCTAAGGGATTAACTATGGCTTTGGAGTTGTTTGAAATGAATGTATTGAATCGAGTCAGGTTATGGCTTTATAATGAATGGAATTGGTTTTGTGAAATGAAAAAAGGGTTTTGAAATTGAAAAATCCTGGAAGTTGATCTTGGAAATGGGAAATGAAATGTTAACTCTATGTGAGTTTCAGAAAATAAATATGAGAATTGAATTATTGTATTATGAGTGTTGAATACACACATTTTGGGGTTTTACCTTTACCTATCGTACTAGTGTCGTTGTTGGGTTTAAGATCTCATGAGAGTTGAGTCTTTATAATAGGTGTATTAAAATCATGTATCTAGAGGTTTTGTCTTTGGTCATCGGTGGAGGATGACGTGGTTGTGTTGAATTGTTGTGTATGCATTACACCTGTGCTGATTGACCATTGTAGGTAATGAAGTGCTATGATACATTATATATGTATAATTGCTAGGGAGGAGATAGGTGATGTACTCCAGTGTGTGGGAGGAGATAAGGGATGTACTCCACACACCTATGTGTTCATATACTTTAATACATTGCTTATGTATCTTGAATAGTTTGTGTACGTATTACACTTATTGGTTGTGCTTTGTTATATTGAGATGGTTGGTGTTATATACCGCGCTTAGAATGAGGGGTACCAGTGCCTTCCAGCTAGCGCCTGGAGAACTTGGACTAGGTACCATTACCTTCCAGCTTGTGTCTGGAGAATATGGCTAGTCATTTGATTGTAAGGTGTATCCTTAACTTACCGTGCTTATGGCAGGTAGAGTAGAGCCTTATTATTAATGTCTCAGTATACCTGAGTATATCATGGATTGCGATGGTTACAGTTTTGGAGGGCCAAGTTGCCTCATTTGTTGATTATATACATGTTGATAATTTGTTATCACCTTTCTATTAACGGCATGCATGTATAGATATGAATGTATTGGGAATAAACCAAAATGCCATTATAAGATTTTGGGAAAGTGTGGAGGAAAATTGGGTATTTGAAAGTATGTTTCGAAAAAGGAAAATCTGTTGTGAGTATGGAAAATGAGAGAAAAGTAATGGGCTTAGTGGAATTGTTTTCTAAGTTGTTATTGTAATGAATGTTTGGGAACAAGGGGTAATGAAAAGAAAAGAAAGATGAATCGCTTATAACGTTGAATGAAATGGTTGTTTTCGAGAAAAGTTCATACTTATGTATAGTTTGTATAAACTGCCACATTACTATTGTAGTATGATATTGAACATTCATGATCATAGCTATCTGTAAGTTGTTATTGTTGAGGGCCATGTTGAGATCCCTACTGAACTATATGTTCATCCCACGTTGTTGAATCTTTTTCAGGTGTTAAGCAGGATGTGCTACAGGATTTGGATCTTCTTACTTGTTGGCCACAGGGCCTCTTTTGTGTTGGCGGAATACCATATATGAAAAAGGGTTACACCCTTCTTCTTGATTCTTTAATAATGTAAGCCTTCGAACATTTTATTCAGTATGCTCATGTTGTATTTAATTTGCATTCGGATGAGAGAATTGTTATTTATTTCTACTCATTGGACTAAAGAGTTTATTTCCGTATGTTATCTCTGAACTTAAATTAAGTTAATGGGTTTGGTAACGACTTCGAGTAATAAAAAGGTGGGGCGTGACAAGCAATATCAAGAATCTCAAGAGATGGTAACAGAACAGGAATCAGCAGGTAGGACGAGCATCAGGAATATCTGGAGAGCCACTAGATGAAGAATCATCTGTAGGAGCATCATCAGGAAAAGGATCAGTGAAATAAGAGATGGTGGAAGTGGAAGGAAGAGAGAATTGGGATATAGATGCAAACATTTTGTGTTACTAGAAAATGACATGATGAGAGATATGAAGACGATGCAAGATAGGATCCCAACACTGAAAACCTTTATGTTCTATGCCATATCCTAAGAAATAAAATATTTGGGGCCGGGGCTATAACTTCTTGTGTTTATAGGAAGGACAACATAACAAGCATAACCAAAGACTCGGAGTTCTTTGTAGGAAGGAGATGTACCATGGAGACGTTCATAAGGGGTTTGATTGTCAATGACAAGAGGGGGGATACAGTTAATAGTGTAAACAGCCGTAAGGGCAGCTTCATCCCAAAAACACTTAGGACAAAAGGAAGAGATAAGAAAAACTCTAACCATATCTAGAATGTGTCTAGGTCTATGCTTGCATTCAGCACGACAATTTTGCCAGATAGTGTGTGGACGAGCGAAGGAAGTGTACCATACTCACGAAGAACTTTTAAAAATTTGTTTTCTTTATATTCTTAGGCATTGTCAGACCAGAAAACTTTGGTAGAATACCCAAATTGTGTTTTTATCATTCTAGCAAAGTCAAAATATGTTTGAGGTAGCTCAAACCTTTGTTTTAAAATATAAATTCAAGTGAAACGAGAATAATCATCCACAAATATGACAACATATTTGGACCCTCCCATTGTCTATGAAGCACGGATACTCCAAAAATGTTGATGTACAAGTACCGGGTACTTACTGGGTGTGGGTGCAGGTACGCGTACGAAAAAATGAACTAGATACATTTTATACAATCAGTATAATTGGATACGACGAGGTAAAAAAATGGGATTTTCTATAATTTTAAGGTTACCGGAGCAATTTTTTTGGTCCATTTAAAAAAATTAAATAAATTTGGGATCCTTCAAAGAAACACAGTTGGCTCCAAGAAAACAATCAACAACTCTAACACTTCTTTGAAGGTGCTGATTCTCTCCTTCAAAGAACACAATCCGGTGAGTTTCACTTCGATTCTTCCTCCTCTTCTTTGATTCTTCTTCCACTTTCTTTCATTTTTTTTTTCAGATTTTCTCTCTTTCTTTGCAGCAAACGAAGAGGTCTATCCTCTGTTTTTTTGGTTTGTTTTTCTTTGATTCTTCTTCCTTTTTCTTTCATTTTTTTCCAGATTTTTTCTTCTCTTTCTTCGCAGCAAACGAATATTCTATCCTCTGTTTTTTTGGTTTGTTTTTCTTCGATTCTTCTTCCTCTTTCTTTCATTTTATTTTTTAGATTTTTTTTCTTCCTTCGCAACAAACGAATTGAACTGTCCTCTTCTTTTTTTTTTCCCTTCGTTTTTTTTATTCGATTCTCTCCTTCGCTTTTCTCTTTATTTGATTCGATTCTTCTTCCTCTTTCTTGAACTCTCCTTCATTTTTTTTTTTTCTGATATATGTATTTTTTTTTTTACATCTTTTCCTCCACAGCCATTGGAATTTCATGCAACTTGCAAGTCTAGAGCCTTATCTTTAATCATCTTTAAAAAAAAAAAAAAAAGGTAATGTAGAATGACCCACTCTGTTATTTAACTTTGCCCTTTTTTTACTGTTATAGACTGTAGTAGACACAATCAGAAAATTATTATTTAAATATTTGAAAAATTATATACTCGAATGAACTGAAAGAATTCATAAATTATTTTGTTAATGGTTATTGAGTGTACTTGTATCAAGCCCAATACACGGCAAGCCCTACGAGTGCCACATCACCAAAACTCCACCCACGTGGCAAACCAATAAGATACCATGTCAGCATATCACATATTTGATACATGGCGAGCCCTACGGGCCCCGTGTGCCAAGGCACCACGCAAAACCAAAACTATATGCTTAGCCTAAGCGGAAGCGCACACACAAGCCCAAATACGTCCAAAAATGAAGAGCCCTACAACAGGCAACACCATGGCCCGTGGGGCCCATGGACCTTCATACCTTGCTCCAAGACCAAACAACAATACAATCAGCCCCCGGTTCACTTGGACTTGGACTAATAAGCCCTGGCTCTCCTAAACATTTAAATAGGCCCGTGGCCCACTCTCCTACTTGGTCGCTTGGAAACGAGCCCCTGCCTCTCCTAAACATTGAGGTGGGCCCTAGCCCATTCACCTACTTGGTTTCTTGGGTTGGGAGCAGGACCCAGGCACTGCTGCTCGGGATCATCCAAGGATATTGGACTGGCGGCTGAAGTCATGGGATTGTCAAAATGGTTGTTTTCTTGCTAAGACAACTCCATCTCGACTAGGTTCGAAGAAAAGGCAACAATGACCTTACATTCATGTCATCCGATGCATATACGAAACGTTACTTTCCACCTGCCATGAAACGTTGCTCTCTGCCTGCCGTCAAGCCACAGACGGCAAAAAGGCTTATATCACTTCTGGCAGAATTGGAAAGAACGGGCCACCTATTCAACAGTTTGCTTGGGCTCCAATACTCTTATGGCCTATATAACGTATCGTATATGCAACAAGAAACTACACTTCATCTCAACAATACTCCGTAATTCTAACATGCTAAGTCTCACACTTAAACACTCCCTCTCACATTCTACATTAGTGTTCAAGGTCTATCACTGCCAACCTCTCCCTCTCCAAGCTTGCCTTGACCTCCTCCTCTCCACCTCCGGTGATCTCAGTCCATTGAAGTGCCGCCATCTTCCCAAACTATCTCCAACCACACCTCTCACCCACAGTTATATAATTTATTTTATAGGAATATGAATTCATCAGGAAGTATAGGTTCAAATGCAAGTGCATCTGCAAGTGTCCCTTCTATTGATATTGATCAAATTGGGGATGAAAATGCTCCTCTTTAGGGTTATGTAACGACAATAGCTAAAAAGGGTGAAGGCGGAAGTGGTAATACCAAATTTCAGTGTAATTATTGTAATATTGAGTTTCAAGGTTCATATGCTAGAGACAAAGAACATTTCTTGCTACTTTCTAGGCATGGAATTAGAATGTGTGCATTTGTGAAGAATAAGCCTGATCTTTTTGTTGAAATGCAAAAGGCCGATAAAGAAGCTGAGAATAGGAGAAAGATGGCAAAGCCTAAAGATATTCCTTTACCACCTCCCTCTTCCCAAATTAGTTCTAGCGTAGGGGTGGTACGCGATGTTGGAACATTCAGATTAGATGGTTATGAACCAAAAAAAAAGACAAGTGGGAGTAGTGCCTTAGATAAAGCATTCAATCAAGTTGCTAGAGAACATTTGTATTTTTTAATTGCTCGCATGTTCTATTTAGCTAGGTTGCCCTTTCATATGGCTAGGAAACCATATTTTGTGGGTACTTTTAAATTTGCTGCTAAAAATCAAATTATAGGATATGTCTCTCCTGGTTACAACTTATTGAGGGCTACTCTACTTCAAAAAGAAATAGCAAATATTAACAGGTTGTTGGAACCAACAAAACAATCATGGAATCAAAAGGGGTTGAGTGTAGTAGCCGATGGATGGACCGATGCACAAAGGAGACCTCTTATCAATCTCATGGCAGCATCTAATGGTGAAGCTATGTTTGTAAGAGCTATTAATTGTGAAGGTGAATACAAAGACAAGTATCATATTGCTAAATTAATTAGTGATGTGATTAATGAAGTAGGTCCTCATAATGTTATTCAAGTAATTATCGACAATGCTCATGTTTGTAGTGCAGTTGGATCAATCATTCAAGGTAATTATCCGAAGATATTTTGGACACCTTGTGTAGTGCACACACTTAATCTTGCTCCTAAAAATATTTGTGCTGCTAAGGAAATTGGAAGTGTTGCCTATGCTTATGATGAATGCCATTGGATTACAATTGTGATTGATCATGTGATGTTCATAAAAAATTTCATTACGAATCATTCTATGAGATTAGCAATTTTCAATGAGTTTGTGCCTTTGAAACTACTTTCTGTTGCGGATACACACTTTGCATCTGCAATTATTATGCTAAAAAGGTTTAAGCTTATATATCATGGCCTCCAAGAAATGGTGATAAGTAAGAAAAGGTCATCCTACAAAGAAGATGATGTCGGAAAAGCGGCTCTTGTTAAGGAAAAAGTGTTAAATGATTTTGGTGGGACAAGATAGAATACATACTCTCATTTACTTTGCCAATATATGAGATGCTTAGATCTTGTGACACTGATAAGCCATGTTTACATTTGGTCTATGAAATGTGAGATTCAATGATTGAGAGGGTGAAGGCATCCATTTATAAGCATGAAGGAAAGTTAGAAAATGAAGAGTCGGCTTTCTATTCTGTGGTGCACCAAATACTAGTGGAGAGATGGACAAAAAGCAATGCACTACTTTATTGTCTCGCACATTCTTTGAATCCGAGGTATAACTCAGTTTTAAACTCTATTTTTTTCTTTTTTAGATGGGAAAAGGACATAATTTAATTATGCTAGATATCATTTTTAAACTCTTAATAACTTAACATAATTAACTTTTATTTTATTTTTTTCCCTAATTTTGCAATCTATGTATTATAATGGAATGTGGCTTCATGAAAATCCCATTCGTGTTCCTCCTCACAACGATGAAGAAATTTCTAGTAGGAGAACCAAGTGCTTTAAGAAATACTTTCCAAATGCAGAAGAGAGAATGGTTGTGAATACAGAGTATGCCAAGTTTTCAGGTTTTTTGGAAAGTTTTGGAGACACTGACTTGATATGTGATAGAGGAGAAATGGAACCAATGGTTTGGTGGTTGGTGGTTGGCACATGGCTCTTCTACACCTATGCTCCAATCATTAGCAGTGAAATACCTTGGCCAACCTTGTTCCTCATCATGTTATGAAAGGGATTGGAGCACATACTCCTTCATTCACTCCATACGAAGGAATAAAATGAGTCCACAACGTTGTGAGGATTTGGTTTTTGTGCATTCCAATATTCACCTTCTATCAAGGAGTAGTCAACAATACAGAGAAGGGGAGAGCAAGTTATGGGGCATTGGTGGAGATGCTTTTGATTCATTGGAGGGCTCTAGTTTATTTGAAATTGCAAATCTTTCACTTAATGAGCCAAAGATGGAAGCCATATTGTTTAATGATGAAGTTGATGGAATTGAAAGTTGATGTTCTCAATTTTCTAGTTTTATTAGGATTATCTTTTATTTTTGTTTACCTTGTTTTTGGCATGAAACTCTCTTTTCTAATTTCTTCTATGTAATGACATTAAAATAGCTCGTCGATTTACTTTAGTACAAGTATTGTTGAAGAATGATTTACTTCTCTTTTTTTTTTGTTGTAATTTCTCCTTTTAATTATGTTATTGAACTTTAATTTGTATGTTGGATGTTTAGCTATAAATTAAAAAAAAATTAAAAAATTGGCGTATCCCAGCCATACTCATACCCTATTTTTTTTCTAAATTTGTCGTATCGACGTACCCATATCGTACTTGTACTTGTGCTTCCTAGCCCACAGTGGTATTGGGAGAAAGACCCCAAACATCATAATGAACCAAATCAAATGGAAATTTTGAAACAAAACCACTTGTATTAAAAAGACAAAGCAGGTTGTTTAGCTAGTTGACATGATGGACAATGATTACTAGAATCAAAAGAAACAGAGCCTAAATTGCCACTAAATACTAATGAATGTAGCATACCAAAAGAAACATGCCCTAATCTAGAATGTCAAAGATCATTAAAGTAGTGGATGCAACGTGTTGTGGAGGAGTAGATGCAAAAGATGGTAGATGGAGATTGATGAGCTCAAACAAACGACCAGTTTTACGCCCGATCCCAATAGTCTATCCTGTCTGCGGATCCTGTACCTAACAACCAGATGATGAAAAAATAATAGTTAAACCAAGTTCACAAAGTTGACCAACAAAGATAGCGTTTAGAGTAAGGGCAGGAATATGATAAGTATCAGTGAGAGATACAATGGGAGTAAAGACACTACCAATGCAACTAATAGACATGTGAGTGCCATTAGCAGTATGAATAGTAGGCAAAGTGTTCGAAGAAGTAAAAGAGGAGAAAGCAGTTGAATTAGAGGTCATATGATTACAACATGCAGAGTCAAAGAACCAACAAGAGATACCTGAGGTAACAGATAGGGCAGTGTTACGAGAGCTACCAGAATGAGCCTATTGAAGCATGGCCTCCATATCTTTTTGAGAATAATATAGAGCAGATGGATCAAAAGGAGGTGAACCCATAGGAGCAACAACAGCAGCAGACCGAGTTGCAAGCTTATACCGAGACCCTGGTTTGTAGTGACCCTCCCTTAAATTCCCAAATGATTGATTGATCCGAGATTGTTTAGGGAGACAATGATTCTCAAAATGGCCAAGTCCTATTTTGTGACAAATACGACAGTCCCGAACTGAACAATGAAGAAGAGAATGTGTAAAGTTGAGACTGCAATTCTTACAATACTAACAAATCTGATTGAAGGAGCCAAAGGTATTCTGCATGTGAGGGGTAGCAAGTACAATATCAGTAGTGGTCTTAAGAGTACCAAGAGGAGTCTCCTCAAACAAGAGTTTAGTCACAGCTTGTTCCAAAGTAAGTAATGGATCCCGATGCAATAGATAAGTTCGGACAGGCTCAAAAACAAGAGTAAGAGCCATAAAAAATTCAACCAAGCGGTCCTCATCTCAATAAGCAGCAAAGGATTGGACATCTTTGTCATCAACCCAAACAGGCTCACAAATAGAAAATTGATCCCACAAATAGGGATGTAAGAAAAACTGAAAAAACCGACCAAACCGATTGAACCGAACCATACCGTCCGTATTTGGTCTGTTTTTTAACAAAAATTGGTCTGTGCGGTTTTTAAATTTGACTTACTTTGATTTTCAATTCGGTATTGGTTTAAGCACCTTATGCACCGAACTAAACCAAAACCGACCATTTCAACATATGTTGTATTTACAATATATTTATATATATATATAATTTAATAATATAATAAGAATAAGAAGAATAATAAATTATTAATCTCAATTAATTAACCCTATCATCCCTATAACCTAAGTTAGTATACCCTTATTATATATAATCTTAACTCTAACTCACTATATTCTTGAAATCTTAGGCCTTGTTTGGTTTGTGTTTCTCAAAAAAATTTGGGAAAAATTCTCTACAAATAAGTTTTCAAAAGTAATCAAACCAAACAAATTTTTCTAAAATTTTTTTCCAAAAATTATTTGGTTTACAAATTTTCCAAACAAATCTCTCTCATACACATCAAATCAATAACTTTTTTCAAAACTCTCTCTCAAAATAATTTTTCAAAACATCTTTTGAAAAAAAGTCAAACCAAATAAATTTTCGTACTTTTTATTTCAAAACATGTTTCTCAAATACAAACCAAACAAGGCCTTAGTATTTATTATTAGTTTTTGTTTGTATTTTTGTTAATCTAGAAATCGTAAAATATTTATTTAATGGATGGATAAGATATGTTTAAAATTGTTGACAAATGGCTAATTCAATATTTTTACATAAATGAGTGACTATACCGAACGGTTTCAATTGGTGCAATTCGGTGCGGTTTGATGGAGAAACGGTCTGTATCAGTGCTCAAAATAATAAAATCAACATCAGTTCAGTGGAAAATTTTCCTAAATACCGACCGTACCGGACCGATTACATCCCTACCCACAAAGTGTACATAGATGAGAAGAAATCATTAACAAACTGACCTGGTGCCTGGCGTTGACCATGAAGACTAGTTCGAATCCGATACCGATAAGAAAGCCCAGTAGTGCAATATCAGTCTTTGAGAGAGTCCCATATGAATTTAGCAGAAGCATAGTTGTCAAATCGGGATTCGAATCACGAATCGAAATGGCCTCGTACCAAATCGAATCGTGAATCGTAAAGATTCAATCACTTTTTTGAATTACTTAGAAAATATAACTATACACTTGGATGTTAAATATAACTTATGAATATGAAATATTTAGACTTAAATCAACGAAAACGTTGTTTTGAATAATGATCACATAGTTTAATAAGTAAGAAATTAACAAAATTCTTATGTAAGATCACAATCTTACTTTTCCTGTTTTAGATATTTCTTATCAACCTTCTTAATAAAGATAGTAAATAATGACAAACCCTCAATCTCCAAAGTAACAATAATTTAACAATATTGATATTTGGACAATAAGTATACATACTTTTCTAATTAACAATGACCAAATAATAAGAAAAAATTATTTAGGATATTTTATTTTAAAGCCTAAAACATTATAAAAAGTATAACTAACCTCACTCATGTAATATTCAACTATATTTAATTTAATAAAATAGCAATTGATAATTCATGGTGTAAATTACTTTAATCTTAAACATCTTTAAAAGATATATTATCATTTTTAAGGGAAAAAAAATGAGAAAGGTTAAAATGATCAGTAAAATAACAATAAATCATGTATATATGTTAGTTATTTTGGTATAAAACACTATTAGAAATTGTATTATGTCATTTTCACTAAAAAGATGGAGAAAAAATGAGTCAAAAATATGTCGGATACAATGATTTTAAGAATTGCATGAATTGTAAAAAGTGAATCGAATCGTGAATCAATTGTAAATCGTGCGATTCACTAGAGATTCACTTCCAAAATAGATTCATCCATAGATTCATATCGATTTTGCAAAAATTACGAATCGAATCGCGAGTCGTAAGATTCTAATAACAGAGAGTAGGAGTGGGGATAGTATCAGTTTGAAATCGCCCAAACTACAGTTGAATGGAAGTGGTAGAGGTGTTCTGAAACCAGGTAATAATACGATAATTTTTATCATCCCATGCATCAACACGATCAATGAATTTGGCATCAGTTTCATCCATGGCTTGGACTGGTTTCTTCAGTTCTCTAGTAATAACACACCATAATTGTCGGCCTTTGAGAAAGGCAGACATAGCTTGAGACCAAAGTAGATAATTGGTACCATCAAGGATCACAGAAATTGGTTGAGCAGGGTCGGAGTGGTCCATTTATGCAAGAAAGAGTAGTGCAATGAACAATAGAATCTAGAAAAACAGAGGGTACCACTGAATCAGAAGGCCAAAAAATCTTGGGAACCAGTCCAAACACACCTGAAACTGGTCTGGAAAAGGGTGAACCAGCCCAAAATAGTAATTGGGCCAGTTTGAGTGAACTGGCCAAGACAAAAGCCGGCTGGCATGCAGAAGAGCTGATGGCAGCATGCGGAAAAACAAAGCTAGCGCGGAGGTTGGCACAAGGGCTGACATTAGCGATGGAGCAGCGTGACGCAGAGCAAGGGTTGACGTCACGAAGCGTGTAAGAAGCGTTGCGTGTAAGGCTGACCCCAGTGAAGACTGCAACAGAGAGACAGAAGTGTCCCGTGTGAACGGATGAGAAGAGGCGCATGAGAGCGTGTGAGAATACCGGTGGCATCTTGATTGACGTGTCAGCAAAGAAGAGGCGCATGAGGGCACGTGAGACCTTTTGAGGTGAGGTTGGTGGCTTTGGAATCGTCTGGGAGAGACGAAGAGACTGGTGGTTGTATTTTTGTGATTATGGTCACAGGTAAGGGAACAAAGAAGCAATCAATCGGATTGAATATAGCGGGGTATGCCAGAGAGCGTTATCGGTGGCTGAGAGTGCCAGTAGGAGAGCCAAGGAGCAATGTTCAAACCTATGCTCTGATACCATGTCAAGAGTATTCAAGGAATAAAAGAGAATTGTTAAAATTGATGTATTATTGATTGTTGTATGTTATATATTACAAATGGTGAGGGGCTCCTTATATAGGAGATGTAGTGGAGTAGGTGGTAGTAGGTGGTAGTGGTAGGTGTGTAGTAGGTGGTAGTAGATGGTGGTAGGTGTAGTAGGTGGAGTAGGTGATGGTAGGTTTTAACAGCCCCCCGCAAACTCAAGGGGGATAAGAACTAACCAACTTGAGTTTGGAGAGAGTAACAAAACAAGAAAATAATCTGAAAAATAAAAAATGGATAGGAGACACTGTATGGTCGTGTCAGACCGTTGTAGAAGACTGTATGGTTATGGCAGACCGATGTAGAAGACACTGGCTCGTGTTGGACCGATATAGAAGACAGTTTATGGGGTCATGTCGGACCGTTGTAGCAGACAATGTTGTGACAGTTGTTGTGACAGTTTACGGAGTCTTGCTGGACCCTTGTAGAAACTAACCGGAATCAATGTCGGGACAGTTTACAGAGTCTTGTCGGACCCATGAAGGAGCTAACCGGAATCAATGTCGGGACAGTTTACAGAGTCTTGTCGGACCCATGAAGGAGCTAACCGGAATCAATGTCGGGACAGTTTACAGAGTCTTGTCGGACCCCTAAAAAGTCGCACCCTCAAAAGGTGTACCCAATCTTTCAAAAGGCGTGCCATCAAAAGGCGTGCCATCAAAAGGCGTGCCCAATCCATAAAAAGGCGTGCCATCAAAAGGCGAGCCCAAGTCATAAAAAGATGTGTCGGACATGATGGCGAGGCGCGTCACCACATTGGCTTGCGCGCCCGTTTTGTCGTCTGGCGTCAAGTGGCACGCGATGCGCGTGTCTGCTTTGGCTATTTAACCAAGGTTGAGGCGGAGGCTGTGCAAACCAGTCTGAAACCGCCGAACATTTGCATTCTGAAATACTCTGTAAACACTCTGTAACCAATCCTTCTCTGAAAGTACCAGTCGGAAATCGCTGCTTCGCTGAAACACTCAGCAACCCAAAAACATGGCCTCTTCTTCCCGTCCAGCTACCCAGAACATGGCCTCCTCTTCCCGTGGTCTGCTCACGCTCTTTCCAGACCTAAACGAGTCCACAAGAGAAATAACTGGTGCGGTGGCCCTTGAACCGCAACCAAGCGCCTCTGGTTTTGCGCCGTTGAACTTCCCGATGCGGTCAGTGGAGCAAAAAATAGCAGTGCAAACAGATATTGAGGCCAATCAGTATACTTTGAAGTCATGTGTGGAAACCATGACTGCGGTCACAAACTTGTCGCACCGGCTGCAGAGTAGGACAAATGAGGTGCAGCAGTTAAACGCCCAACTGGCTCTGCTCCAGCGCATGTATAAGGATGTGCGAGCAGAGATAAGTGTGCTAAAGGCGGAAAATAAGGAGCTGAAGCGGAAGGCCACCGTGATGTTCCGATTTGGAGGTCCGCCATATGCTGCAGTGGAGGAGCAGGGAGTAGTGATCGTGCCCAGTGGAGTGGGAAACACGGAGGCAACACCGGCAAGGGCCGCCCAGGACGGAGGCAAGAAGAAGAGACCGGCGGAAGAGGCGAATAAGTGAGGTCAGTGGGTGGCCGTCTGCAAAAAAAAAAGAAAACAAATCTTTGGTTGTTGTGGTGATGGTCTTTGTTGTTGTTGTTTTTTTTTTTTTTTTTTTTTGGAGTTGTGGTGTAAAATGGTGATCGGGGTTGATCCCGGAGATGAATAAAATATGGATGTTGTGCAAATGTGTAAAGTGTTTTTTTTTTTTTTTTTTTTGTTTTTACTTTAAGAGGGGGAACACGCCCATGTGATAATAATAAAAAGAAAGTGTTGGCAAACTGCCCAAAAGAAAGAGATTCAAATATCTATACAAGAAAAGGTGAGATTCAGAATATATATATATATATTTTTTTTTTTTTTTAATAAGAATAATAATAGGAGAAGAATACCCATGTAGTGGGAGAGAGAGAATGAGTGGGGGGCAAACCCACTTGTCAATGACCAAGTTTAAAAGTACTCCAATGCCCACGGGAAGAGAGATGCCCAAGTGGGTTGAAATATTAAAAAAAATGGTTGGTTGGAAAGTAGAAATAGGAGAGAGAGAATGAGGGGTGGGATTGGGAGAGTGGGGATGCGTTCAACATAATCAATTATCAGTCCATTGAATAAAAATAAAAAGAAAGGCGTTGATGGTGGAGACAAGTTTGGTGGGATTTGTGGGAAAGAAAATAATTTATTGAGGAGAACCCATATCCATCTTTAGGAGCCACGTTAGGTCTTATGGCTTCCCTATTCAACATCTCACACAATCCATATTCAATAGAGACCTGGAGCTTGGAGGGATCGAGTCTGAGGCCAGCGGAGGTCATGACGGTGGTGTCGACAGCAACGACGGCGCAGAGGGCGGAGATGACTTGGGAGGCGGTTTGGAGGCAGCGGAGGCTGAGGATTCGGAGTTGGGCCAGATTTCCGATCGTGTTGGCCGGAATATGACCCACGAGAACGGCGACGGGAAGGCGGAGAGAGAAGACGAAGGAGCGATTCGAGCCGCAGACGACGCCGACCCAGTTGCAGGCCGAGTCGGAGGCGTTCCATTGGAGGCGATTGGCGTGAGGGATTTGAGAAATGAATGCAAGGAGAGCTTGCTTGTCCTGAGTCGGCTCAGAGTCGACTCGGTGACTCAGTAATGCCAACAACACAAGAATAACAACCCAGAAACCAGTAACAACAAACTTGTATTCCATTGATTTTGTTTGGACGAACCCAGAAGTGATATTCCGGCGACAAGCCCTGACAGAGAGAGAGATGCATGTGTCTATGTGTAGTGCACTCAGCAGGTTGAAGAAAGGAAATTTCAAGGTATGTATAGAAAATTTTAGCGGACTAGGTTGAGGTCCGACAGGCGGCCAAGGTGAGGTTGCCGCCCGCCGGTGAAGCGAAAATACTAGGTTCTAAACCTGCTCTGATACCATGTTAAAATTGATGTATTATTGATTGTTGTATGTTATATATTACAAATGATGAGGGGCTCCTTATATAGGAGATGTAGTGGAGTAGGTGGTAGTGGTAGGTGTGTAGTAGGTGGTGGTAGGTGTAGTAGGTGATGGTAGGTTTTAACAAGAATATATTCAATTATGTAATCATAACAATGATACAAGTCCCTTTATATATTGTAGGGAGAGAATTATGTAAGGAAAACCTAAACTAGGTAGCAAACCATCGAAGGTAAAGTTACAATGGAATAATATATATACGACATATATTACTATAAATACAATATTCACTAACAAAGAGGGTTAATAGTGAAATGATGAATAATCTCATAATTACCCAATTAAATTAGAGAGAGAACCATTTATTATGTGTTCATTTTGTTTTTTTTTTCTTTCATACTTGAAATTACGATTCCCAACCCCTCTCAATATTAAAAATTCACCAATTTTTTCGGATTGAATGTCCACCGTACACGTAATCCAGTTAATAAATTTTGCAACAAAATATAGAATTGTGAGTCCATGGACTAACAATCCCAATCCTATGCTATAATCCTACTAATCAAACATGCCTTATGAGGAATAAAGATAGGATAGAATAATTTTGAAATTAATCCAGTGCTAATTAATAAGTTAGCCTAAAAGTAGAAACAATTGATGAAACACAATTACAGGAAGCAAAAACAAAACATAGAACAGTAGCCAACATGAATGAAATAACAAAAAATTTGGTTTACCTCCTCAGCAAGATCTGATTTAGGCATTTTCTTCACAATATCAGGTGAGAAAGTGTTGTACCTGGTTAGTAAAGAATATTTCAAACAAAAATCAGAAACTATTAATTGATATGGTGCATTAAATGTGTACCAACATGAATATCAAACAACATATAGTGCATTAAATTTGTAGCAACAGCTATTGAAAACATCGCTAAAAAATGCACATTTTGATAAGCCCAAACGAAATCCAGACAAGTAAATTACTAGGCAAGCACACCCTATAAATTGATACAAAGTACTGATTTATTTCTGGCCAAGAGTACAAACACCCATTCCAATGTCATTTCCTAGACTTAATTCATGGGGAGTCAAACAGCTTATTTAGGCCACCCCTGCAACAGATTTCACTTTTCATTCATGACTTAGTTAGCTTATGGAATCTAAAAGGGCATCAGCATTAGATAACTCTTGCTCCTTTCAGGAATCATATAGGACCTCACTACCACTAGCATTTGAAAACTCCACCAGTAAGGTGTGATATTGCCTGTCTACAATTCGCTTAGGTAATTCTTGCTAGTACTATTAAGTAAACTAAGTCAACTCAACAATGATGAAAAAGAAATGTAATAAAGGTTTGAATGTGCATGTGCAATGGGGGGAGAAAAAAAAAAAGTTCCTTTGGTATCATAGAGGAAGTGGTCAAAACCAATCTCAATACTGACTAGCTAGCTACAAAACAAAACATTAACAGTTTTTTGTGGTTTTTTTCCATCATTGCAGAATTAGGATAGCATCCTCTATCAAATCCAAAATGGCAGAACTACAGCCTCTGCAACTGCAGATAAGTAATAACAGAATCAGTTTCTTTTTTTTGAAGTAAAGAAACTTCTATTAGAAACCATCAACAGAGGATGCTTTCCATGTATAAAAAGAGGTTAAACCATGATAACCTTCACTGATCAAACCAAAAAAAAGAAAGGCATATACACTTCTTAAGACTATCAACAAAATCTACAATATAATAAATATTTGGAAAACATTTGCGAAATCCAACTGTACAAAATGGCTAAAAAGAAACTCTTATTTCTACAGAGGTCCCTCCACTCCTTGAAAGGTCCTCTTGTTTAATGAGCCAAATAAGGCACAGAGGGACTAACAACTAAGCTCTTCGAGTACGATAGACAGAATAAATTTCCAATACCAACCAATGGAAAAAGTTCCAACTCCTTTCACTAGTAAACACACTAGCCTCTTAGTTGTGTTTTACATGGTAAAATAACTCTAACTTGCATGAATGCATTATGGTTAAATGTTTAACTACCAAGTTCAATTGGACCTTAAGAATTCCAAATAGAGAAATCCTAAAGCAACTGTAAGATTGCTCCAACATACAAGCACCAAAAGATTGGTATTAGATTAATCTCACAGCAATAATGCAGTTAAAACTGACCCAGATGCCCCATCATAATAAAGTTGAGCCTGTTCCTTTTGACTTCCTTCATCAATTGACCACCAACCCAGTAATCTGTTATGAAAAGCAATCATCAATAAACAATAAAATTACCACTACATGTCAGTTTTAATAGTTTGTATTGTTTCTGGAAGGATCAGCTATTGCTCATCTAGATTTTACAGCAATTACCTTGATCCGTGGAACATGAACCCAAAGCAATCACGAACCCTCAAAGATATTCTAAAATATCTTTCTGTACCAGCTCTACTATGTAGTAAAAGAACAATCTTTTCAATAAATCTGTAGATAGCAAACAGAACCCCCACTCCTTGTAGCAACAAAAGAGGAGAAAAGATAACTGAAATAGGGACTTCTCTAGCTCTAAGCGGTGTTCCCTAGAATCAGAAAGTACTAAGGATGAGTGAAAAATTATGACATCTGAATTTATGCATAACTAAGTACCACTCAAACCTTATTTTACCTCTAGCCGCATAAAAAGCAGGATTTGAAAACCAATGAATGGAATTTTCATAATATGCCCACCGATGTCTTGCAAGCTGCATATTCTACCCTGCTGCTGATCTTCATCCATAGAAACCATCAAGCCACTATTCCAGTCAAGATATCTAATGGTTGTTGAAGATGAACCAACATCTCTAAGGTGAGAATGCCTATGAATAGCAGGATTATACCACTTTGTGCAGATAAGAAAGGCAAAGCACTCTGCAATACTGTGAAAGAATGTACAATATCATTTCAACAACAAAAGGCAGAAGAGAAATCACAAATCACAAAACAACAACAAAAAAAAAAATACCCATAATTAATAAATAAATCCCACCAACCAAGAGCAGTCACATCACCTGCACACATTACAAGGAAACTCAGTCAATCGTACTTCGTGGATTTTAGGGAATTACACGCTGATCAATAATAATAATAATAATAATAATGATAATAGTGAACAACATGAGATATGTTTGCTTGGTCTTCAACAGAATGGTGTTTAGAAACTATGGACTATGGACTATGGACTATCCAAAAATAAAAAAGAGTTTTAAAACAGTGGTTCTATAAAAAACCAAAATTTGGAAAACTATGCCACCAGTTTAATGCAGATGAAAAAAGGTCTCAAGGCCGAAGAATTTTAAATATTTTTGCAAGATAACAACTTACCACATAGCTTTAGAAGAGTAAATGCTGTCGCAGCAATTAAGAAGACCATTGAGATTGCAACCCAAAAGTGCTGAAAACAAACATTGACAACTTCGTGTCAACAACTGCCAAGGGATATCAAGATAATAAACGCCGTTAATTTAACAACTTTATATTCATAAATAATGAGTTTCAAAGGATATCAAAATGTACTAAACAGCATTGCAAAAAAAGTAAAAGAATTCATGAAGCAGTCTCAACATGTGCGAATAATTTATTAATTATTATTGTTTTTTGGTTATGTTAATCAGGGTGTCCACAACCTATTTTTTGTCTAGACTAGTCTATAAGGATAGAAGCAGTCACCTACAAACCACATGATAGGAGGAATCCCAGGGAGAGTTGAAGGTATGACCTTTGATTCATGAGCCATCATCACATTAAACTATGCAAGTTGAAAAGGTAATATTAGTCCCTATATACTGTTTAGCTACCTCCTTCGCTCTTGGATCTAATTAAACACTGAGTCTTAAGTCTTTTTTTCCCCCTTACATTCTAATTTGAGTAATTGTTTATTCAGATTTTGAATAGAAAAATGAAAATAACAAGAAAAAAGAAACATGAGGATTCTCTCTTCTTCTTTTTTTTATTAGTCAAAAAGAAACATAAGGAAGATTGTATTCCAGGTTTGGTTTCTTTAATTACTGAACTAAGAATGCTTTTAAATGTTCTACCATCTTTCTTCCCATTCAAGAAATTATATGATCATTTTGAATAATTAAATCATTGATACTGGTAGTAGTAACAATTTTAAATAAAAATTACTTTTCTAAGCCACTTCAATACTTCTTCATTACAAAAAGAAAATACCTTTTTCACTATAGTATGATTCTTGTAATACATCTGTACAAAATGCAAATACATTTTATGATTGCTTTTATAACAAATTCTTCCAAGAAGATAATTATATCTACCCATGGTTGGAAAAGGGCAATCCACACCTATGTTACATGGACTATTCAAAATAAATCAAATACCCATGTCGGACACCCGACACTTGGACAAGGATGTGGAATATGTGTCCGATACTTTCCATCGGATATTTCTTATATATTTGTATTTAACAATATCATTATATATTATTGTATAATTGCTATAAAATTGGTAAACTGTCTTTTTGACACTATATTGATTATATATATTATTGTAACACCATTTTATCTCACATGTATTGACTAAAAACATAAAAATATGACCCTTTTTTAGCTAAGTCCATGTATTCTTAAATTTGAGGTTTGATGGATTCGACCTTTAATTGCGCACCCGCACCCAATACCCATATTCAAGTCCATGTAACATAGATTCACACAACTCTAACTAGTTCTAATGATTCCATCTTTCTAATAAGCGTCATCCTTCCAATTCTTAAAGGAACAATTAGCTCAATAAAGAAAAAATTTAATTAATTTGTGTTAGGCAACCTGAAATAATGTATTATCAGACAGCACACTTTTCAGAATCTCCGGGATTTTTTTTTTTTTTTTTTTTGTTATGTAGGGTATCTTGGGCCATCTTACGCACACCAGACTAAGTCGCTACAGCCCGAACAAGGCTTTCGAAACAAGGCTTACGCCCTGCGGTCCGTAGCCCCAAGGCATGCATTTGCTGGCTAAGGGATTCGAACTTGAGACCTGGGAAGGAGCAAACCTCCTAGAATTTTAGTCTTGAATAAGTTTGATAATTTAGGGAATTTTTCTTACTTAGTCATTATTCCCTCGACATAAAAATGCGTAGTGATTTGTTGTCCATGGTATATTTACAGTACATTTGACTTTGGACATGGTAAAATAGACAAATCTTTGGTTGAATTTGAAATGATTTAAGGGTTTGATATTTTGGTTTTCAAACTACAGGAAAAAAATATATATATATGAATCACAACGTAAATAAAATTTTGTTGGCAAAGGGCTAAATCAACAAGTTTGACTTATTTTTTTCCTTTTCAAAAGTAAAGAACATCACTTAAATGGTTAATTTTGTGAATGATAGAACTATATGGAAGCTCTGCAATGCTCGAAATCCCATACTTCAACCTTTCATGATTTCTTTAGATAGTTAATGCATGCTTCTTATATTTTTTGCTCTGATTGAACTTTAACATGTGGGTGCCAACAAGAAAATGTAGGTATTTAAATTTTTTTCATGGCCAGCACATGCCACCTGGAGGCACCCTAATCAAGCTCTCAAGCACCTGCCTCTAGATAAATTATAATTTTAGCATCTACTAAGCCAAACTTTAGAGTACAGCATAATTGAAAGAAAAACAAAAATCTAATGAGTAGAACCTAATTATGCGCTTACAGGAAGGGTCTCCCATATTGCTTCATCACTCATTATTTCTTCATCTCCAGGCATTAGAGCCCTACACATCCTAAATAAGTAACAATCAATTATTAAGGCTGAAGCACAATTTGTTAAAAATAGTCAAGTCAATGACACAAATTAATATATATTTTGAAGTCATATATTGAAGATACCTCATCTACTTAACATAATGCATAAATTCTATAATGGCAGTTACTTTAAAGTACATCTTAAGATTGTTTCACATTTGGTAGCTCTGAAAACCAATATACAGTGATCTACTCAGTGGAGGACAAAAACTTACGTAACATTGTCAATCAAAATTGCAACTTCAAATGCCAACAAGGGCAAAAAGGCAATCTTCAAGCTTATGGCTGCAATACATACAATTCATAAATAAAACTAGTCAGAAAGGTTTGAACAGTTAAACAATGACCAAGATAGGTAATTAGCCTAGTTAGCAGACAATGCATTTAAGAAGGTACATAACAGGGTACAAAGCTTATGAAATGAAAAACAAATGAGCATTATAAGCATTGAGCAAAAGTATCAATGTGATAATAATTAAAAGAAAAAATAACAAATATATTCAATCTTATTTCAAATAAGATGCATTGATGATTATATTAATAGGGTTTTGCCTGTGTACCATAACTGCTCTCAAGATATATACATAGGAGTAGCTCAAAAGCAACAAGCAACGGCATAGCCATGACAGCATGAAATGGCGCCCACTGTTCATGCAAGAGTGTAATTTCCCATTATTATAATAACTTATGGAACGAAATTATGCATTTTCAAAAGAGCAGGACAATAACAAGTTGGATATATTGTTTGTACCCGGCGATCATGAGGCATTGATGGAGCAGGTAAGGAAAATCTGCCACGTGCTAAAACCACATGAAATAACCACAGAGGAGTAAAAATAGTCCTGCAAGATTAACCAAAAGCAAAAGCTAGTTAAACTTGAGAAGAGAAGAAAGTTTCTCTCCCACGTATGACCCACATAGGATATATTAAACTAAACCAAACCAAACCAAACCAAGCCAAGCCTTAAGTCGCATCAAATGGAGTCGACTACCTGAATCCTTCTTCTCCACTAGACTCTATCTAAAGCCATTTCGTTAGTCAAATTAAGGAGGTTCATATCTCTATTTACTACACTAGTCCATGTCAATTTAGATCTATCCTTTCTCCTAACACTTTCATCTATTGTCCCTATATCACATCTCTTCACCACTGCCTCTATTGATCTCTGTTGTATATGACCAAACCATCTCAATCTATTCTCTCTCAACTTATCTTCTATCGGTACTACTCATACCCATTCTCGAATATACTCATTCCTAACTCTATCTTTTCTAGTCTTGCTACACATCCACCTTAGCATCCTCATCTCAGTAACACTCATCTTATCTACATGTTGTTTCTTAGTAACCCAACATTCCAATC
This sequence comes from Camellia sinensis, assembly GCF_055761805.1. NCBI lineage: Eukaryota > Viridiplantae > Streptophyta > Magnoliopsida > Ericales > Theaceae > Camellia > Camellia sinensis. Next base: position 156,288,649 of record NC_138970.1, read on the forward strand.
CAAACAACATCGCTGGTCTAATAGCCGTTCTATAGAACTTCCCTTTTAGTCTAATGGGTACTCGTTTATCGCACAATACCCTAGACGCACTCCGCCACTTAAGCCACCCCGCCTTAATCTTATGGACCACATCCGCTCCAATCTCTCCAGCAGTTATGATAATCGATCCTAAATAACGAAAATATTCACTCTTAAGTAGTTCTTGACTCTCAATTTTCACTTCTCCTCTGCTTCCATTGTTACTATTACTAAAATTACATTCTATATACTCTGTCTTAGTTCTACTTATCCTAAATCCTTTAGATTCAAGTATTTCTCTCCAAGTCTCTAACTTAGTGTTAACTCATTCTCTAGTCTCATCCGCTAACACAATATCATCTGCAAAAAGCATATACCATGGCACATCATCCTGAATATTTCTCATCAACTCATCCATAAAAGTAAACCACAAATTTTAAAGAGCTCCATAAAAGGTGCAAACAGATTAACAAAAAGAACATTATAGACCTCTTTGCAGGTTCATAAATGTTTTTAACCATAAAAATGTTATACATGATATGACCTAATTAAGTTGAGGCTTACTTGCAGGAACCGTATTACCTATAGAGCATATAGGTTGTGAATTTACATAAAACAGCAACACGTATCCACATGCTTCTTAATGGAAACGTGTTGAACCTTGTAACTGATTTATGTCATAATACTATTGGGCATTGTTTGTAATTGGAGGAATGTGATTTGCCACACACACACACAAAGAAGAGCATATCAAAAATCAAGCATATATGTATTGGTTATCAAAGTTTGAAGATTATTCTTCTAGAACCTTGATATGGGAACAAAGTAATTATTCCTCTGTGCTATCAGAGAAATATGTTAGTTGCCTAATGTCATACCTTTGTAAGGTAGTGTCTTAAATACTAAATTGTGAAGCTTATCTTGAAAATTCTATCTACAACCATATCAACTCAAACAAGAAGACACTTAACCATCAAAAAACATGAAATTTTCATAAACACATCAACATTTGTATATGAACATCAAATAAGATCAAAACTTATTACCAATTGTAACTTGCTCTCCAAACATAAAATTGACAATGGTCTGTTTAGTATGGTGTGACAATTTCAATAAGTACATCAACATTTGTTCATGAACATTGAACAAGGTCAAAAAAATTATACCAAAAGTAACTTGCTCTCTAAACTAAGAATTGTCAGTGGCCAGTTTGGTATCATTTTTGAAACCTTATCTGTTCTCGAAAGAAGAAAAGATAAGAACAAAACAGAGAACGCCATTTGGAGGAAACCATTTTGAACAGATTTCTAGATTTTTTTAATAAGTAAGAAAAAAAAACTCAGAAAATAAAAAAGATGAGGCTAAAACAACTGTTCTTCAAAAAATTCTGTCATTTTCATTTTCAAAAGTCAAGAATCAAAAGCTGAAAATGAATAGAACAACAAATAAGCCTACTTACCTAAGAATTAAAAGCAATTTACCCAATTAAAATTGAAACCTTTGGCATCATCACTACAAAAAATAAATTGAAAAAACAAAATAAAAGAAGAAGAAAAAGATTACTATAATCTTCAATTGAGTCAACTACGACCAAAAGTAAAACTCTACCTATGGTAAGGGGTACAGGTACATCAATAAGGTAAAATCCAAAAAAAAGGTAAAGTACCGGTACAACTTGGTACGTTTGTAAAAAAAATATTTATTGTTAATTTGGAGTAATGCAAAATTGATTAAATGGTTTAATTTGTTAAAGATCCCACCTACAATTAACATTTAATGCCAAAAAATAAGGTATAAATCAAAATTATATGTCATTATATTAAATAACTTACCAACTATAGCTTAATTTTACAATCATGGTAAGCATAAAGCTAAAAATAAAAATAAAAAGAAAATCTAGTGAAAGGAATTTGATTTATATAGTAGAAGAAAATATTATTTCAGATACAGTACTACTTGGATATACACTATGTATGTCTGGATATGGTAAAAATTAAGTACATGTTTCGTATATTATGCTGACCCTACACCGGTAAGTACAAGTACGGCATATTTGTTGAAGGATCTTTGCTTCATAGAACTCTACCAATGGAAAAATCTTCATAACACATACTTTAACATTTCAAATTAACCCAAGTACCGTCTAGGAAAGTCGCCCAAAAATTAAAAAAAAGGGGGCTAGAAAAAAAAAATCAAAATTAAAATGTACCAAAATAGGAAGCAATAAACGGCAAGAACAAAAGAAAAAAAGTAAATTTCTATAGAATCCACATTTGAACCAGTAGAATTTTCATGGGATTTGCAGATGTTTCAAAATTAATAACAACAGTTACATACAAACTTCAACTACAAATTCCATAAGAGATTGACAAATTTAAATCAGTATTCTACATAGACTTTTATTTAATTTAATTTTCTCAGATACCAAACATAGGTTGAAAAGAAAATTGCAGAGATATTGAAAGAAAAACAAAAATTGATACGAACCACCAAGAGCGAGACACGACATGATCGAGCTTGAGAGCGAGAGAGAGCGTGAAAAAGAAGAGCAATCCATGTGCCGCCGCAGCTTGTAGAGCCTTGGCAACTCTCCTCCAACTCATCACTCTCCTCTGAACCATCATATCTCGAAAATGAAAAACAATTTCAAACAGAGTAAACTACAAGTCTGTATATATGTATGTATAGAATGAATGAATGAAGAAACTGTTCAAAAACGACGGAGTCTCCGAGAGGAAGCCTTGATAAGACCTTAGAACTGCGAAGAAAGAGACACCTCTCTCTCTCTCTCTCTCTCTCTCTCTCTCTCTCTCCCCCTCTATCTATCTCTATCTCCCTCTCTCTCTCTCCCTCTCCAACTTCGGTTTCACGCGAGCGTTACTTTTCATACCCAGATACCTTTGTCTACAAAAATGTCATATACGAAAATGTCATATACGCTTCTTTGGAAAGGTGAATATTTTAGCAGTTATTTTAATTTTTGATTATTTTAATAAATTAAAATATTTATATTTAGGGAAGGAATTGAATTTTTTTATAATTTGATATGATGTTTACAAAATAAAAAATGAAATAATTATAAATTTAATATAATATTTTATTTTATTAATTATTTTAATTTATTTTATCTTTTTATAAATTTTAGCTTAAAAAATAAAAATAAAAATAAAAATTAGCTTATTTGGTTTTGATTTTGAAAAAATTCTACTCTCTTTTTTTTCTTGTTTTAATGTTTTTCATGATTTATTTTTTATTTTAAGAATTTTTTTTTAATTTTTAGACATGCTTAGCATATATACACTTAAAAAATATAATATTTGTGAAAAAAATCTTTAAAAAATACACTAACTACCAAAAAATATTTTTAAAAAAATATGACAATTTAGTATTTTTTTGAATTTTTGTGTATTTATTAATTTTTTAAAATATTTTCACAAATATTTTATTATTTATATACATCTAAATAAGGTACATCTAAAAAAGTAAAAAAATACTTAAAATTTAAAAAATATTTACTAAAATAAAAAATACAAAAAATAAAAAAATATATAATTTTCAAAAAACTAAACCAAACCCACGGAATCTTTCCCCAAACACTCATATAATCTTTTGTAGTGCATTTGTGATAAGACCAATCCATATTAATACATGGGCTTTATGGCTGGTCATTTAAAATTTAAGATGAAATAGAGTTAATTTCTTAAAAATCTTATTTATAAATGTTATAATAGTTCAAATCTTATTTAAGATTTTTTAAATTAATAAGTCATATTTAGTAAAATTAAGAATATTATCAATTTTTCTAAATTTTAAAACTAAGAATATTATCAATTTTTGCATAGTAATATTCCATATAATTGTTTCACTAACTAATGAAAAAAAAAAACAAAACATGAGATTAAACGTTTTTGTCCTTCTACTTATTAATTTGATTCAACTATCTAATAAAACCGAGAACATTAACAATTTTTTCAGTTTTAAAACTGAGAACATTATCAGTTTCATTTTTATTTTATTTTTTTTTATTTTGCACATTAATGTTCTATTATCATGCTCCTTTATAGATACAAAGTTTTCAGTTTTGTACAAAAAAATAATTCAATTTTTTTCAATTTGAAAGTTAATAAAGTTTTGAAAATCAAAATAAATATCAAATCATCATGTTCTTTTACATATAATTAAATGATGAACAATCATTGTTTAAAGAGCAATTCCGATTTTTAAAAATTTAATGAGACTTGAAGGTCCAAAAAATATTATTACGAATATATCTTTGAAATTTAATTAAAATTTGAATTGTCTTGAAAAATGATGAATATTTTTTGTCATAATTTTTTATTTAATTAATTGAAAAATAAAAAATTTAGTTATTCTTTTATACAATAATAAAATTATCAAAATTATTAATTAAAATACATTTTATATATCATTTAAAATTGTTAATTGACTTTATGATTAGTCATTTGTTGTGAAATTCAAAACTTCAAGAGGTGAAATGTAATTTCTAGAATTATATGGAGCAATTCGTGTTCTAAATAAATTTCAGAAAATATATTTATAATTATCCTAAAATTTAATAAAATTGAGTGTTCTTATATATTCCTAACTTTCAGCTAGTATTCACACCAAACGTTTGTTTTTTTGTTTGGATTATAAATTTGATTATGGGTTTAAAAATAAAAAGAAAAAAAAAGTAAATAAAGTGTAGATAAAATAAATTATATTTCATTTATAGTTTATTTATATTTTTCTTTTTTTCTTTTTAAATTTCTACCCAAATTCATAATCCAAACACGGTTAAAGAAAGTAGTCAAGATTCTCTCCAATCTAGATGGATAAGAGGGTGTTATTTGGATTTATGGGATCTACCATGGATTTTTTTTTTTTATGATTCAAATTGTTTGTTTTGTAAGAACATTCGTGTATATCATTCATATAAAAAATTAGATTGATTCGACAATCATAACATGTTTAATTTATCAATTTTATCATAAAAAATAGGTGGTCTGTTTTTAAAAGTACACTTGCTATTATTTTTAGATAAATACAATAAATCGAATAAATTATGATTATTGAATCAACCTAGTTTTTTATGTAAATAATATACACAAAGGCTTTACAAAATGAACAATACGAATTATCAAAATGTATAGTGGCCCCATTGGCTCGAACAACACTATCTAGTTTAAATCATGGATTTGAGTGAAATCCAACCCTTTAAAAAATGGTTGGATTTTTCAAATTTAAATTTCAACTTTAGAAAATTTGAAAGATTTGTTGGACTCATTACAAGTCTTATTTTGTACAAACCTCCATATATAATATTTATTAAACAAATTAGGTTGATTACATAATCATAATCTTTTTGTTTTTGTTTTTGTTAGTATTTATTTTTTTAAAAAAAACGGCCCACATTTTTTGGAAGAAAAATGTGATAAAATAAAAATGTTACAATTATTATATCGACTTGATTTTTTTATAAATGATTTACACGTTGTAATCTAAAAATTGAACGATTTTAATCATCAAGACAGAACTTGTAATGAGTCTCATAATCCCGAACAACACGGTCCAATTTACTTTGTGAACCAAAATATGCTTAACCCCTGTTAAACATCCCTTAAAAAAATAATCACATATAATTGTTGACTAATTTAAAATATAACTAATTAAAATTCACTCTTGGTCACGTCAATATTAATAAATTTAAAAGTATTCATTCTGCTTGGTTTTGATTTTCGGAAAATATTTTTTAGAAAATTTTACTTTTTTATTTTTTGTACTTTTTTGTTTTCACTAAATTTTTTTAATATTTTAAGTGTTTTTTAATTTTTAAACACACCTAACATAAATACACTTTAAAAATAGAATTCTTGTGAAAAAAATCTTTTAAAAAATTCACTAAATACCAAAAATAAAAAATGCAAAAAAATACAAAAATTCAATATATTTTTCATATTTTTATGTATTTGTTAATGTTTTAAAAATATTTTTTCCCAAATATATTAAAGTACAAATATATTTTGGATTACTTCAAATCCAGGATTTAGCACCTTTCTTTAGAAAGCATAAATATATCCATATAGGAAATTGCATTAAAACCTTTAACCCTATTAGGACAAAATACCAATATCCAATGTACCCTTAGAGATGGAAGATGTCTTGACTAGAAAGCATCTCTTATGAGAGCCATAGAAACCAGTCTTTCTCATGGACCAATATATTTTAATGTTCATCCAAACTTAAGTGTAGCATTAATGGATCCAAATTTATCAGAAGTATTAGAACTTAGAGTTCTTACAAATGGTTATCAATATATGGTAGGAAGTCCGCCTTTAACAGTCATTTACAAAATATATTTGAAGGTTCTTACTACTTTAAATCCCTACATTAGAAAGCAAAGTGAATCAGGACAAACTGTTCTGATTGGCACAAACCTATACAGTAGCAAAGTTTCCATACCCACAATGATTCCATGGCAAAATATTACATTTCCAGAATCATGGCATATTCCAAAGGCTGTACCAGCAAGACCAATAGTCAGGCAAACTATAGACCAAGTTGTTCAAACCCAAGGAGGTCATGTTTACCTCAATTTCAAAAAACCTTTACTTACCAGAAGTATGTCTACTACAAGTATTAGGTCAAATCTATCATATAGGGTTGACCTTCTAGAATCATCCCGACAGTCAGTATCTGAACCCGTTGAATCAGTTATGCAAGGAATGCCTTCTAGACCACCTAGTAGGCCACCAAGCAATGCTTTTGTAGATCCTATAGTCCAAGGAGTCCAAATATCAGAAAATCAAATACCTCATGGTATTTATGAAACCAGAAGACCTGAGAATACAACAACTAGTGATATGAATTTTGAAATTTAATGGATTATACTCCAAGAAGTGAAATAAGAAGACAATTAAACCAGGAATTTATGCAGACTAAATACCAGGAATTTAGAAGTTGGTATTTTGCAAATCATAATGACCAACAACTTCAGTATTTTAAAAATCAATATTATTACCATCTTGAAAAATATCAAATCTTAACACCATTTCCAGAATGGTATTATGAATTTGCAACAGTTATGGAAATAGTTCCTGAACAAGAAGTTAACGTATTAACAAACATCCAAAAAAATTGGACTACAATAAATGGACAAACAGTATTGTCTATTCATCCGACTCCTCAATCCTTAGAATTAGCTCCTAATGGAGATACTACTATACAATAGTTACTCACCACTGCTTATGTGAAATTACTAGCAAGAGCACCCCACAAAGAGGTTACTCAACTTAAAGACCTCGTTCCTATTATGAAACAAAATAATTACACTAATCTATATTTCCAAACAGTTGGAAAACAATTAACCCGAATTGAAGAATCAATTGATCATTTTAAAGATAGACAGTTGGTTACTCCAGAATTATCACTTCAACCTGTTAATATCAAACCACCTTTAGAAGTAACTAATTTTAAGCTACGATCTGACAAACACGATAGTGAATTCATGGAAACTCTTCTTAAAAAGATGTCAAATCTTCATATAGGAAAAGTACCCCATGAAGGTAGCAGTTTAATTCATACGTTATCTACTTCCAGACAACAGGATTTACCAGACGAATATACGGAAGAAATCACTCCTGATTTAATTCAAGAATTACAAAACAATTTTCAAGATATTAAAATTGTCAACAAAGTTACTATACCAAAGAATAATTAGCCAGTTTCTACTAGATATTATTATCCTAGACCTACTCCCCAAGATCTTCTTTATGAAGAAGGTTATTGGAAAGATCAGAAATCTTACCATTGTAAAACCATTTATGAATGGAATATTGATGGTGAATCAGAATATCGAATTTGGGAAATTGTTCGGCAAGTGATTATGTATGCTACTGTATGTAAACAATACAGTAATACTGACCACCGGATAGATAAATTTATTATTAATGGCTTTACTAGAATTCTCAAAGGTTGGTGGGATAACATTCTCACTACCACTCAACAGAATGAGATTGTCACAGCCACAAAAACTGAATTTGATCCATCCACTAATATGAATATCCAAAAAGAGGATGTTGTTTACACCCTTGTCAAAACTATTATGCTCCATTTTATTGGACCCAGTTCTGGTGTTAATGATCGCAGCCGAGAGCTTTTACAGAATTTAAGATGTCCATCTTTAACCCATTTTCGGTGGTATAAAGATGTTTTCCTTCTTAAAGTCGTTCAACGACCTGATGCTAACAGTGACAATTGGAAAGCCAAATTTATTGATGGCCTTCCTACTCTTTTTGCTGAAAAAGTTCGGAAAAAACTTAGGGATCGCCATAATCAAATGTCCATACCCTATAACCAGTATACTTATGGCCAGCTGATTGCTATAGTCATTGAAGAAGGTCTTGCACTTTGTAATGACCTTAAATTACAGTATCAGCTTAAAAAACAGAATCTTACAGAAAAGAAAGAGTTAGGTGAATTCTGTGAACAATTTGCCTATGATACAAAACTCCAATACCCTAAGACCAGAAAATCTTACCCGAAGAAATTTACCAAAAAATATCCCCAGCAGTATAAAAAATCCAAATCTAGTAATTACTCGAAAAAGTTTTCTCCTCAAACCCGAAAAAGTAAGTCCACAAAACGACCTCCTAAAAAGGATGTTAAATGTTATAAGTGTGGAGCAATAGGACATTATGCAAACAGATGTAGATCTAAATTAAAAACTAAAATTAATGAATTAGCATTAGATCCTTAAACCACTCAACAGATACTTCAAGCTCTTGAAGCAGAAAAAGAATCAGAAACCGATTCTGCATCAGATGGTATTGCAGAACTTTATTCTCCATCAACCTCTGATGAAGAAGTTGAAGAACCAAAATTAAATTGCTTATGTTCTACAAACCTGAATTAGATTTCTGAAATTAATTATTGGAAATCTATTGTTGAAATGAATGGCTTGAACCTTGGAGGTCCTAGTATTCATGGTCTAACAGATGATCAGAAATTAATGCTTGATTTGGCAGACCAAATCAAAAATCCATATATGAAACTTAAATTTTTGGAAATGTGTTATCAAAACGCAGAACCTCCAATCATACCAGTAGAATCTTATAGTATGAAAGATGTTTTAAATCGACTCCAAACATCAACCACTTTTGATAAAACCAATTATTATTCAAGATTAAAAAATGGAAATTAATTTTCTCAAAACTGAAGTAAAACATTTACAAACAGCTAATTGATCAATCATTAATGATATTAAAAGAATTGACAGACAGATGAAAGATAAAGCAATATCATATTCATCTACTACAGAATCTAATGACAAGAAATTAGAAAACCAATATTTGATGCTTATGAATCAAATCACCTTTCAAAAATGGTACATCAGAATTACTTTCATCATAAAACCAGATTTTATTATCAAAGATACTATTGCATTAGTTGATAATGGAGCCGACATGAATTACATACAAGAAGGATTGAATCCAACACAGTATTTTCATAAAACTGCTCAATCTTTAACAAGTGCTAGTGGCACTTCTATGAAAATCAGATATAAAATTCCTGAAGCTTTAATTTGCAATCAAGGAATATGTTTACCAACAACTTTTGTTCTCATCAGAAATATGTCTCAAAATATTATTCTAGGGATACCTTTTTTTATGTTTACTTATGCTTATCACTAAGATAGATTTCATAGGTATTCACACCAACATCAGTAATCAACCCATCATTTTTGAATTTATAACAGAACCATACACTAAAGAATTAGACGAAATCCGAGATATGGTTAGTTTTAAAGAAAAACAAATCAATTTCCTTCAAACAGAAATTCATTTTCTTACCACTGAGCAAAGGTTGCAACAGCCAGCTTTCCAGAACAAAATTAAATTAATTGAAAAAGAATTTCAATCAGAAATATGCGGTGATACTCCAAATGTTTTTTGGGAAAGAAAGCATCACATGGTCACTCTTTCTTATGAACCAGATTTTGATGAAAAATTCATCCCAATCATAGCTCGTCCTAGTCAGATGGAAAACGAATATTTAGAAATGTGTAAAACAGAAATTCAAAATCTTCTACACAAGAAATTAATCAGACCAAGTCACTCCCCTTGGAGTTGTACATCATTTTATGTTAATAAAAATGCAGAAATTGAGAAAGGTGTACCAAGATTGGTAATTAATTATAAACCTCTTAATGATGTTTTAAGATGGATCAGATACCCTATTCCTAACAAAAAATCTCTTTAGATCGATTACAGGATGCAGTCATATTTTTCAAATTTGACTTGAAATCAGGATATTGGCAAGTTCAAATTAATGAATCAGACAGGTATAAAACTGCTTTTACAGTACCTTTCGGGCATTATGAATGGAATGTTATGTCTAGAGCTGCAAATGAACCAAGCTGTTCATGAACAAGCTCGGCTCGGCTCGGCTCGGCTCGTTTAGTAAACGAGCCCAGCTCGAGCTCGCGCTCGCATAAGCTCGACTCGTTTATCTTTATTTAAATTATATAATAAATATATTATTTATATATTAAATAATATATAAATATATATATAAATAATAATATAAATAATATTTTTATTTAAATATTTATATTTAAATAATATAAATAATATTAAAAAAAAATTATCGAGCCGAGCCAAGCTCGAGCCCAGCTCCTTATCGAGCCGAGCTCGAGCTCAATAAATAAGCTCGATAAGTAAACGAGCCGAGCTCGAGCTCAACAAAGCTCGGCTCGGCTCGGTTCGTTTGCAACCCTAGTTATGTCATTTGGCTTAAAAAATGCTCTATCGGAATTTCAACATATCATGAATGATATTTTCAATCCTTATACAGAATTTGCAATTTGCTATATTGATGACGAATTAATTTATTCATCTATTGATCAGCATATTAAACATCTTAATATATTTAAGAATATTATTATCAGAAATGGAGTCATATCTGCACCCAAGATGAAACTTTTCCAAACAACAATACGTATTCTTGGTCATAATATTCATAACGGAAGCATTATTCCAATAAACAGAAGTATTGAGTTTTCTTCTAAATTTCCTAATGAAATAAAAGATAAAACTCAACTACAGAGATTTCTTGGTAGTCTTAATTATACCAGGGATTATTATCACCAGTTAGATAAGGATGCCTCCATCCTTTATACCCGTCTTCTTAAGAATCCTCCTCCGTGGTCTGAAGAACATACCACAGCAGTTCAGAAGATTAAGGCCAAGGTTAAACAATTACCTTGTCTTCAACTTCCTAATTCTCAATGGAAAAAGATTGTTGAAACAGACGCCTCTAATTAGGGATTTTAAAACAATTCAATCCTAATACCTCTACAGAAGAATTATTACGTTTTCATTCAGGAAGTTGGTGAGGACCATCTTTAAATTACTCAGCCATTAAACAGGAATGTTTAGCTATTGTCAAATGTATTTTAAAATTCCAGGATGATTTGCTTAATCAACATTTTATTATCAAAGTTGATTGTTCCGCAGTTAAACAGATTTTAAAAAAAGATGTTTTAAATTTAGCATCTAAACAGATATTTGCAACATGGAAAAATGCTTTATCAGTATTTGATTTTGATATTGAATATATCAAAGGCGAGAATAATATTCTAATACCAATAGGAAGTGCTTGACACAGGGTAAAGCTAAGCACGTCTGTCAACGACTTACAAGGCTATGACCTAAACGCAATCACTACTAACTGGTCTTACTTTAACGTGACTTGGGTGACGTCCCACTTAACCTAACACACAGTTCTACCCTCAATTAGCACAAACCCAGGAATATAAATGAACATAATACAAATATATAATAAACAAATTATAACATATATGGTCTCATGATTTACTGTTGAGGTGGAGGCCTAACAGAGGCTACCCACACAATAATATGTTCTTGTATTTGTGTTGAATTCTATCAATTTGTTGATTATAGAATTCTAACTGTTGGATGACCCAAGGGTCTGAAAATATAGATAAATAATGTAAATACTGATTACGACTTATAATATAAAAATCTAAAACATGTAAAAGATCAACAAGTAGATTTACAGAGGGCATACATTAAAAGAAATACTTACAATCATTAATATCTTCAAAACAGCATAAATCTTCCACACACAACTTATATTTAGAAATTTTTATTACAGAGAGGGAGAGCTTACCGGAGTTGAGAATAGAAAATATTATAAAAAAAACTTTGCCTCAACAAGGATGAGGCCTTTCCCTTTTATAGACATAGAAAATGAAATGAAAATATAAGGCAAGGACAGGTGGCGTGTCCTGGATGGTATGGAGTCGAGCATCCTTATCCTTTGGCTGAGTGGGAGTCTGCTTTTGACTCAACATCCTTATCTTCTTTAGACGGATATGAGATATTTTATTTCTCTTTTCTAGATAAGGCATCTTCTTTCACCGAAAGGTGTTTTGTCGTTTCCTGCCAACATACTGATGAATTGATTCTGGTGAAAGATAAGGCATTATTCTTTGCCTTTTTCCTTTTTTGTCTTTTTCTTTATCGATCTTTTCTCCAATCATGCTGGTTAGAGAATCCCAAAAATCACCAAAATTTGGTTCATCTTCTTCTGGTTGTGATTCTCCAGCCAATACAAAAAATTGATTGGTTTTTTCTTCTTCGGAATCTTCCTGTTCATGACTACTGGTGACAAATTTCATAGAAGAGTCATCTTTTGATACAGTTTGAAGGAATTGCTCGTTCATGAAATCCATGCTTTTAACAATCAATTATGTTTCTGACAGATTTGGAAATTTCTGCCTTAATTCTGTTTGAATTTGAACAATAGGATTTGTATTAACTGGTTGGCTGGGAAGAGCTTTAAAAGCAACATCCCAACAAGCTTGTGTATGAGCTTTAATTTTCTGGACAGTTTCTGTTAAAGTAGGGTTCATACCCTTATCCCACCATCTTACAAAGAATACTCTTTTAAGACATGGGATCTTGTTCTGGTAATCACATTCAAAGTTTCATTTCCATATCCATGGTATACCAAACCGAATAGTAAAATGGGTCAAAGATTTGTTGATAGAAATATTTTTGTTTGCTGGTAAATGAGAGTAAGCAATATGCCATTCATTATATGTTTCTCTCACTCGTACTGGTAAAATTTCCATTTGAAGCCTAAATTTATCCCACCAAATGAGGAACCAATTTGGTAAATCATTTTTGAGGACATCAGAGGCAATTCTAATGATCCAAGAATGGTTGTTAATAGGATTCTGGTAATAGAATGCATAAGTAAAAGCATCTATGTAATCCCAATAACTGTAGCAGGTTTCCCTATTGCGAATGTCTAATTGACGGGTAGCATGCGGATGAATGCCCCATGTGGCAATGGGCATAATATTTCAGATAGTAATCTTGTTGTATTGAATTGGACTTGCTGTTTTGGAGGGATCATGCAAAGTATGATTGATCTCTGTTGATCCTGTTTCAGATAAGATCTGTTCGTAGACATATCGATACTGGTCAAAATGGGGAGGAAATTGTTGCGTAGTAAGATACCGACGCTTAATTTCCCATGGATCTGGAATCCATTTTTCATCAGCTAGTTTAATATAGAGGACTGTCTCTTCTATAATACTGTTAGGAGTATACTATTCTTTAGGCTTAAAAAGAATATCCTTAGCTGATTGGCTAGATTTGCCTTTACTAGTATTGGCACTAAGCCTTGGAAATTCTGTATGATAGGGATTAGAACCCCTACCGCGACCTCTGCGGCCTCTGCTGGTCATTTGGAAATACTATTTTAGCCCTGCAAATATTCACGAGTGAGAAAATCGGGAAGTGAATTATTCTTGCCTTTGATATATTCAATATCAAAATCAAATACTGATAAAGCATTTTGCCATGTTGCAAATATCTGTTTAGATGCTAAATTTAAAACATCTTTTTTAAAAATCTGTTTAGCTGCAAAACAATCAACTCTGATAATAAAATGTTGATTAAGAAAATCATCCTAGAATTTTAAAACACATTTGACAATAGCTAAACATTCATGTTTAATGGTTGGGTAATTTAAAGCTGGTCCTCGCCAACTTCCTGCATGAAAACGTAATAGTTCTTCTGTAGAGGTATTAGGATTGAATTAATTTAAAATCCGACCAAATCTCTGATTAGAGGCGTCTGTTTCAACAATCTTTTTCCATGAAGGATTAGGAAGTTGAAGACAAGGTAATTGTTTAACCTTGGCCTTAATCTTCTGAACTGCTGCAGTATGTTCTTCAGACCACAGAGGAGGATTCTTACGAAGACGGGTAAAAATGATGGAGGCATCCGTATCTAACTGGTGATAATAATCCCTGATATAATTGAGACTACCAAGAAATCTCTATAGTTGAGTTTTATCTTTTATTTCATCAGGAAATTTAGAAGAAAACTCAATACTTCTGTTTATTGGAATAATGCTTCCATTATGAATATTATGACAAAGAAAACGTACTATTGTTTGGAAAAGTTTCATCTTGGGTGTAGATATGACTAGACCATTTCTGATAATAACATTCTTAAATATATTAAGATGTTTAATATGTTGATCAATAGATGAATAAATTAATACATCATCAATATAGCAAATTACAAATTCTGTACAAGGATTGAAAATATCATTCATGATATGTTGAAATTCCGATAGAGCATTTTTTAAGCCAAATGACATAACATTCCATTCATAATGCCCGAAAGGTACTGTAAAAGCAGTTTTATACCTGTCTGATTCATTAATTTGAACTTGCCAATATCCTGATTTCAAGTCAAATTTGGAAAATATGACTGCATCCTGTAATCGATCTAAAGAGCTTTTTTGTTAAGAATAGGGTATCTGATCCATCTTAAAACATCATTAAGAGGTTTATAATTAATTACCAATCTTGGTACACCTCTCTCAATTTCTGCATTTTTATTAACATAAAATGATGTACAACTCCAAGGGGAGTGACTTGGTCTGATTAATATCTTTTGTAGAAGATTTTGAATTTCTGTTTTACACATTTCTAAATATTCTTTTTCTATCTGACTAGGACGAGCTCTGGTTGGGATGAATTTTTCATCAAAATCTGGTTTATAAGAAAGAGTGACCATATGACGCTTTCTTTCCTAAAAAGCATTTGGAGTATTGTCACGACCCAAACCCGCCCCTATAGGTTTAGCATTGTAACCGGCCAGTAATCCTTAGACTACCGAAGGCCTTTGAACAGATTAACAAAATTAAGGAGCTAGCGGAAGCAAATACATAAATATAATTGTCCAATGAGCTGTGCTGACTTATATGAAACAGAATAATTAAAACTTTATATACATATCCGATAGTCAACCATACGATATACCCACACACATTACAGTATTTTAAGTACAGCCAACAACATCAAATCAAGTCTTATACATAAACAAGACCCAAAGGACTGAACATAGGACACTTTGGGAACCTCCACGTGAGACGCAGTGGTTGGCTGACAACAGACACACAGATCCGAACAAAAGCCTTCGGGCTTGAACTCCATAATGCTCACCTATATATATATATACAAACAGTGAGCTAAAGCCCAGTGAATAACATTAAAGTAAAGGGGTTAGTGAACGAAATCCGAACATATCATAAGCAGAAAACAGATCAGAGCATAGTCATTCTCATATCAGAACATAATAATGGTACATCCCATAGAACACATTACAGAACGTCTTCCGACTAGAGTAATCGGTTCCGAACACCGATTAAACACATATCACCACAATGAAGTGGCTAACGAGATCTCGTAACTTATATGTCATGGACCCGCATTTTCATGCCGTCCCCCATGACTTGGGACTATCTATGGATGCCATAATAGATTTCAAACTAGGGATGTTCGTTCACGTAAACAGATATCATTTCAGAAATCATAGCTTATCACATTTCATTTGGAACATAATTTCATATAAACGTATCTTTACGATAACATTACTCATAGTGGTTCCATCAATGGTCAATCAATCCTCGAGTCTTGACCTACAATCACAAAATACATAACACAAGCATGTCTTATCATTACACATTCAAGTGGCCATTAAGGCTTAGCTTTCGTTACATTGGTTCTTAATCTTTCTTATCACATTGCCTAAAACACACGCACTTGCAGTCTCGGAACTTAGTACATTCTTTCTTAGTGTGTTTCTAGCCCATAACCTCATTACCATGGCTTAAGTAAGGCTTAAGAATGTCTAAGGTGCAATGAGGATGCCAAAACATGGATTGAAACACTTAATCAAATTTTCTGAAAATGAGGTCTACGCTTGAGCGTGGGTTTTCCCGCTCGAGCGGACATGCAAACAATGAAGCTCCGCTCGAGCGTGACTGTAAACTCTAAAAAGTAGTGGATGCAAGGTTTTCACGCTCAACGGGCGCTCGACCCACGCTCGAGCGTGGTGCATGAATTCAGGGTTCATGCTCGAGCGTGGGTCAAATTTTTGGAAAATCCAGATTGACCTCCCAAGCTCAAAACTCGAATTCAACCATCCAAAACACATCTCTTGGGCCCCAAAACTTGAGATAACATAGTAAACTTGTAAAACATGAAGAATTTAGGATAATTTCATAAAATCATGGTCCAAGGGTTTGTTAAAAACTCACAATTTTAACTTAAAACATGATGAATGTTCATGAACACAACATGCATGGGTTTTCTTGGTCTTGAGCTTCCCAAATCATGATCAAATACCACAAAATAACTTAAAACTTGATGATTTCCCCAAATAAAGATGAATTTCAAACATGCAAGAAAGGATTCATGGAAATCATGCTCAATTTGTAAGAAAATGTACATGCATGCATGAATTGCCACTCAAATCTTCCTTCTAAGCTCAATACACACCCTTAAACACATAATCTTGAAGAAATCTCATGTTAAATGACTTAGATGTACAATCAAGAGGTTGTAATCTTACCTAGAGTCTTCAATTAGCTAGTTTCTTGCACAAAATTGATGAACTCAAGCAAAATCTTCAATTTCTCCTTAATCTCTTCCTCCCTCTCTCTAGAATTGCACTCTCTCTCTCTAAAATAATTCCTCAGATTTTTGCACTCAAAATGGGCAATGATGAGCTTAAATAGGCTTAAGAGGCTCATATTTATATTTATGATGCTATAATACATTAATTAGAACATTAAGCTAACCAAACATGACCCAATTAATCATTCTGAAACAATTTTTAATAAAACTTGCCATAAGGTTCTAAAAATTTCAAATAACATATCGGTATAGTCAATTTCGGTTTCGGATACCAATATGGCTTTCAATTTACATATTAAAGTGAAATTCCAAACAGATATTCCTACAAGTAACAGATAGTAAGCCAAATATCATGCAAATCACATAAGAAACCATAATTTATTTAATTCACTTAATTAACATCCTTAACTACCGATTAGTGGCTAATTGTGGATCGGGGTTATTACAAGTACCACCGCATATTTTTGATTGAAATTCTTTTTCAATTAATTTAATTTTGTTCTGGAAAGCTGGCTGTTGCAACCTTTGCTCAGTGGTGAGAAAATGGATTTCTGTTTAAAGGAAATTGATTTGTTTTTCTTTAAAACTAACCATATCTCGGATCTGGTCTAATTCTTTAGTGTATGGTTTTGTTATAAATTCAAAAATGATGGATTGATTACTAATGTTGGTGTGAATACCTATGAAATCTATCTTGGTGATAGGCATAAGTAAACATAAAAAAGGTGTCCCTAGAATAATATTCCGAGACATATTTCTGATGAGAACAAAAGCTGCTGGTAAACATATTCCTTGATTGCAAATTAAAGCTTCAGAAATTTTATATCTGATTTTCATAGAAGTGCCACTAGCACTTGTTAAAGATTGAGTGGTTTTATGAAAATACTATGTTGGAATCAATCCTTCATGTATGCAATTCATATCGGTTCCACTATCAACTAATGCAATAGCATCTTTGATAATAAAATCTGGTTTTATGATGAAAGTAATTATGATGTACCATTTCTGAAAGGTGATTTGATTCATAAGCATCAAATATTGGTTTTCTGATTTCTTGTCATTAGATTCTGTAGTAGATGAAGATGATATTGCTTTATCTTTCATCCATCTGTCAATTCTTTTAATATCATTAATGGTTGACTGATTAGCTAATTGTAAATGTTTTACTTCAGTTTTGAGAATATTAATTTCCATTTTTAAATCCTGAATAGTAACTGGTTTATCAAAAGTGGTTGATGTTTGTAGTCGATTTAAAACATCTTTCATGCTATAAGATTCTACTGGTATGATTGGAGGTTCTGCGTTTTGATAACACATTTCCAAAAATTTAAGTTTCATATCTGGATTTTTGATTTGGTCTACCAAATCAAGCATTGATTTCTGATCATCTGTTAGAACATGAATACTAGGACCTTCAAGGTCCAAGCCATTCATTTCATCAATAGATTTCCAATAATAAATTTCAGAAATCTAATTCAGGTTTGTAGAACATGAGCAATTTAATTCTGGTTCTTCAACTTCTTCATCAGAGGTTGATGGAGAATAAAGTTCTACAATACCATCTGATGTAGAATCGATTTCTGATTCTTTTTCTGCTTCAAAAGCTTGGAGTATCTGTTGAGTGGTTTGAGGATCTAATGCTAATTCATTAATTTTAGTTTTTAATTTAGATCTACATCTGTTTGCATAATGTCCTGTTGCTCCACACTTATAACTAGGGGTGTGCATAATACCGCCGAAACCGCTGAAACCGCCAAAACCGCACCGAACCGCACCGCCAAGGCAAATTCGTTATTATTTGCCAATCGAACTGCCGGTTTTTGGCAAGAAAAATGGCAAATTCTAGTGACACTTTTATCAATCCGCCGGTTTCTATTTTTCTTCCAAACCGCACCGACCTGCACTGCTATTAAATCATGTTTTGTAAGATTCTAAAAATTCGTTTTTACTTAAGTTTGCTTGTTGTTTTATACCTTAGAATATAGTATTACATTACTGCTCGAGGGAAATTTTATGTATTGTATTTGATCATTGTAGCTTCACAGATGCTTGTAATGAACTGATGGCATAGTCGTTAATATTATCATATTGTTGCTATACTTGCTGCATCAGAAGAAAGCTTCGCAAGATGCTTAACATCACGATATCTCTCGTCTTTTTTTTACTCTTTGATTTAAGTTTTGTAATTTGAATTATATTTTTTATAAACCGCCAATCCGCCCAAACCGCCAAGGCAAATCCACCATTATTTGCCAACCAAACCGCCGGTTTTTGATAAAGAAAATGGCAAATTCTAGTAACACTTTTATCAATCCGCCACCCGCCATACGGTTTCTATTTTTCTCTCAAACCGCACCGACCCGCACCGCGCACACCCCCACTTATAACATTTAACATCCTTTTTAGGAGGTCGTTTTGTGGGCTTACTTTTTCGAGTTTGAGGAGAAAACTTTTTCGAGTAATTACTAGATTTGGATTTTTTATGCTGTTGGGGATATTTTTTGGTAAATTTCTTCGGGTAAGATTTTCTGGTCTTATGGTATTGGAGTTTTGTATCATAGGCAAATTATTCACAGAATTCACCTAACTCTTTCTTCCTTGTAAGATTCTGTTTTTTAAGTTGATACAGTAATTTAAGGTCATTACAAAGTGCAAGACCTTCTTCAATGACTATAGCAATCAGTTGGCCATAAGTATACTAGTTATAGGGTATGGACATTTGATTATCATGATCCCTAAGTTTTTTCCGAACTTTTTCAGCAAAAAGAGTAGGAAGGCCATTAATAAATTTGGCTTTCCAATGGTCACTGTTAGCATCAGGTCGTTGAACGACTTTAAGAAGGAAATCATCTTTATACCACCAAAAATGGGTTAAAGATGAACATCTTAAATTCTGTAAAAGCTCTCGGCTGAATACATAAAAATATATTTTAAAAAAATTGCATTAAAACCTAAGAACCAGTCTAATTTGTACAAACATCCATATTAAGACCAATAGACTTGTAATGGCCTTCCTATTTTCAAGTTTAGAAAATTTGAAAGATTTGTTGGACTCATTACAAGTCTAATTTTGTACAAACCTCCATATGTAATATTTATTAAACAAATTAGGTTGATTACATAATCATAATCTTTTTATTTTTATTAGTATTTATTTTTTTAAAAAACGGCCCACATTTTTTGGAAGAAAAATGTGATAAAATAAAAAAGTTACAATTATTATATCCACTTGATTTTTTTTCGTGAATGATTTACACGTTGTAATCTAAAAATTGAACGTTTTTAATCATCAAGATAGAACTTGTAATGAGTCTCATAATCCCGAACAACATGGTCCAATTTACTTTGTGAACCAGAAAATGCTTAACCCTTGTTAAACATCCGTTAAAAAAATAATCACATATAATTGTTGATTAATTTAAAATATAACTAATTAAAATTCACTCTTGGTCACGTCAATATTAATAAATTTAAGAGTATTCATTCTGCTTGGTTTTGATTTTCAGAAAATTTTATTTTTTTATTTTTTGTATTTTTGTTTTCATTAAATTTTTTTAATATTTTAAGCATTTTTTAATTTTTAGACACACCTAACATAAATACACTTTAAAAGTAGAATTCTTGAGAAAAAATTCTTTTAAAAAATTCACTAAATACCAAAAATAATACGAAAATTCAATATATTTTTCATATTTTTATGTATTTATTAATTTTTTAAAAATATTTTTTCCCAAATATATTATTTTTTAGATATATCTAAATACGGTGCATCTAAAAAAGTAAAAAAAATTACTTAAAATTTTAAAAAATATTCACTAAAAACAAAAAAACATGAAAAATAAAAAACTCAATTTTCAAAAAATTAAATTCAGAAAATTGAAATCAAACACACTGATTTTTTTAAATATGGATCACAGCTACCACACTTTAAAAAATGGGACATTTATTCATAAATCTATTTTCACCTACATATAATTCACTTAATTTAAATTATTTTCTTATACTTCAATAAGCTATATGAGTGACATAGTTACCTAAATATTCCTAGTAATAATAGGGCATTAATATTCACATTAACAGTGTGAATGCTCTATAAAGTGAATATTCACACAGGGTTGTTTTGGGAAGTTGGTAAAAAGCTGGCTTTTGGCTTTTTACCAAGCTTTTTGGCTTTTTTGGAAGTGATTTGGGAAGTTGGTAAAAAACTGGCTTTTTGCTTTTTAGTTTAATATTTATTTATGGTGTCAAATCAAATTAAAATGACCAAAATACCCTTACCCAACATAAGAGAGTTATTTTTTTATTTATTTTTCATAGGCCCTAATTTGTAATTTTAGGGCTGCGTTTTTAGCACTTGCCAAATGGCTTTTTTGGCGTTTTTGGCAGCCACGTTTTTTGACATTTTGTCCAAAAACGTGGCTTTTTACCATGTTCCCAAAATGGCACACAGTCAAATTTATCTAATGTGAATGTTCACATCGTGAAATATTCACAATATTAATATAAACATTCACACTATAAAATTTATTTTTTTATTTTTATTTTATAAAATTACGTTTTAAAATGAGAACTTATAGATCTTGTTAATTAGGTTTCAAAAATATAAATTTCATAAAATAAAATAAAAATTGTACAACAAAAATTATGAATTTTTAAAGTTTAATATATAAAAAGTATAAAATAGTGCACAACAAGTTACTGAGAGTTTAAAATTTTTTTATAAGAATAAAATTATTCATAAAATATTTTAAATATGATAATTAAAACTTGATAAATCAAATATTTAAATAAAAACACTTACCAAAATATGAAAATATATATGTGACGAACTAATTAGATTGGGTGGGATAGGGCCGCCATATACCTTCCATTTTAAGGTTAATTACTAGTAAGTCCTTATGTATGAAATTGTAACTCATTTGGTCCCACAACTTTCTATATAAACTCAAAAGTCGAAAGGCTACTTCATTCTTCTTTTTCTCTTTCTGCAATATAATTATCAACGACCACCATTGATTGGAGTTCATTCACAACAATTGACCACTGACCACCGACTCTTTGTTTTGCCCTTACTAACGACAGAAAAAGATGAGTTTTTAATGTTGTTCTTGAATAAATTTATTAAGATCTGGCCAAAATCACAAGACAAGACTCACCGGAATGTTTGAATTTAAAGTAAATCTAAGTAGATTTACATAAGATCCAATTAAATTTAAAGAAAAAAATGGTTGCTAGAGTACAATCCACTTTTTATATTTGTCTTTTTCCTTCGATCTCTCAATTTTTTCTTTTTCGTTACTACACACTTCTTTTTTCCTATTTTAATGGACAAAATTTTCAAGTTCTGAACAAATATTTTTTAAGTTTTGATTATAGGCTATGAAAGCTATAAAATTTTACAATTTTAAAGATATATTGATGCTTTTCTCTATGACTGTAGCATTTTTTTCCCTTTATTAAAACAAAAAAAAAAAAGCAAATATTGAGAAACTAAAAGTTACAAATCCTTAAAAACTATTGATTTGAGATCTCCACCATCGCTGCGACTCGAAATTGTGTTTTGATCAATTGCAAACGAGCAAATTGATAATTTTTAAGTTTTGAAACTGCAAATTTATGTAGTTTGATGACAAATAAATTCAAACTATAAATTTTTACAATTTTGTGAACTAAAAATTAATATGTTTTGTATGATAAGAGTTTTTTTTTTTTTTTTCTCTCTTCGTATTCTGTGGTATTGGAGAGGATGTGGTTAAATTTTGCTATGTGTTTGCTCTAATTTCTCTATTTCTTCTTCTTCTTCTTCTTTTTCCGAAATGTTATGAACATTTCAGTGAGCCTCTGGCGACGCTCTCGACGTCTGGTGATGTTCTGGACATTCTAGCAATACTCCAGCAAATTCCTAGTGATGTCCGACGAGCCTCTAGTAACTGTCTGACAGAAGTCTGACGAAGGTTCGATGGCGGTGAGATGTATAGCATCCTTAAATTTAAAAAAAAAATAAAAAATTTGATTTTTTTGTAACAATTAAAAGTATGTAGAATTATTTAGTGTGAGTGTTTTATTTTTGGGTTAGATGGACTTTAAACTGTGCAAAGAAGACCTGTGGATCAATGCTTCTTATTTTAATGAGTATTCTAAGAATTATCAATTAAAAATTTTAACATATGTTTTGATTAATAAAGTTTAATACATATAATTGTATACATTTTGTCGTACATAGATTCATAATGAACATATAACAGGTAAATTGCTAATAAGTTTTACTTTTAGAACTCATTACCCATCAAATTCTATTGATAAATTTATCAAGTGATAAATTTATCAATATCTCTTATTTTATGAATAAATTTATCACCCATGACCTATAGGTAAATAAGTTTAGTTAATAGGATTGATTGGTAATTACAAGTTTATTAATAAAGAGTGTTGTTATTAGCACCCCATCAATTATATTGGGACCCCCATTTTTTTTTATTTCAATAATAATTTCAAGTGAAATTACTAAAAAAGACATTAATAATTTTGGAACACCCCATTTCACAATTAAACCCACATACTCACTACATCATACGTTGGGATTTATGAGAGCACCCACCTCCATCACCACCCATCCATCTTCTTCCAAATCCTACCTTCAAAACCTATCCACTCTCAAAACCTTGAAAACCCTGTGGCGACAATATTCCGGCAGTAACAGTAGTAACCATTTATTTGCATACACTTCTCCAGTAATGAAAAGGAGTGAAATTTTTTTTGGCAACCACAACTCCATAAGACGAGAGGAGTACAACAATAAAAGCTTAGAAGAGATTCATAGCTTGATGATGTTCTTAACTTAGTAAAAATTGACCTTATAAGGGTAAATTTCTTGAAAAAAAATGACAAAAATAATAAAAACTGTTCGTCATTTTTTTGAGACTAAACCTCTCGATATATGATTGAAATTTGGGAACACAGGCCTGGACATTATTTATTTATTCAAGAATAGGTAACCAAACATTTCTTATTTGTTCTAACCGAAGCAGTCATAGAAGCAAAAGCAAGGAAATAAAGGAGGTCGGATCACCCTTGGGTGGTCGACCGATGGGTGAAATCCTGCCGAATTTTGCTCACACAAAGACCATACAAGTACAATGCGGCCATGATGAATGATAGAAAACCAACCAAAGAAGTATGAAAGCGGATTGTATTGTGTGTGTGAAAAAAGTTAATAGAAAAAAAAAATCAAACAGATTGACAAACCTCGTAATGAAGTAAAGAAAAAATTTCTTAATCACCATAAATGTTTTCCATTAGTTTTGGGAGGTTCCACCGCTGTGGGTTTTGTTAAGATTTTGAAAGAGAGGCGTTTTGGGGTCTGAGATGTGGGGTGTGGGGGTGTGCATTTGAATAAGCAAAATATTTTTAAAAAGATAATTTTGGTATTATTTGGGAGGAGAAATTTTTTTTTTAAAGATTTTACAATTTATAAGTGGAGGTCCAAAAAAATGAAGAATCCAAAATAATTTATAAAATACTAATAGCAACAAGCATAATAAATACTATTATTTCATTCTTTAACGTAATTCTTAAATTAATAATATTAGTGGACATTCATTCACAATTTTACATTTAAATTGTTAATGTTTAAAAATTTATTATTTCCATTAATAAATAGAAACATTTGCTATGTGTCTTTAGAGGAGGTCTAAAAGGATTACATTTGGTATGCGACGGTTCAATTATTATGATTAGGGCATTTGTTAGCAAAACCAAACCCTTTCATATTACTTTGTTCTTTATTTTTATAGATAAATTATAAATAAACTTTTAATATTTGTTTAATATATAAATTATCTTATGTAATTATGGAATTACATTATATTCCTTCAAATTTCTCATAACATAAAAAAATGACATCTTTATTAATAAATTATTAATTTAATTAATAGTTTTTAATAAAATTAAAAATATATTTCAATTAATGATTCAATTAATATAATTGATGTATAGAAGAGTAGTTAAAATTTTTATCTTATTTATTAATTTTATTAAATAAAAAATTTTGAGAATAAAATATTTATAATTTTTAAAATTATAGAAAATAATTTATATTTTAAATAAATTTCAAAATTTTATTTATATTTAATTCATTTTTATGCTGATGTAGTTTACATTAGGGGTGCAACTCGGGCGGGTTCGGTCGGGTTGGGGGTTTGCCCAAGCCCGACCCGAATTGTATTTGGCACTGCCCAAGCCCGCCCAAGCCCGACCATGAACCCGAACATTGTTGCCCAAGCCCGGCCCAAACTTTGTATTTTGAACTCGGGTTGCCCGAATTGCCCGAGTTCAGAAACCTGTAGGTAGATCTAAGGGTAGACATAAAAGATGCTAATCTAATGGTAGAAAACTAACCAAAAAAAAATAAAAAATAAAAATTAAGACTAACTCTTTTACTTAATAGAAGACTAACCAAAAAAAAATAAAAAAATAAAAATTAAGACTAACTCTTTTACTTAATTTATATATATTACATAATTTATTAAATTATATATATTATATATTATATATTATATAATTTATATAATATATTAAATTGAATTCGGGTTCGGGTTGCTCGGGTTGGCCATTGGTTCTGTCCAAGCCCGGCCCGAATTGCAATTCGGGCATCAAAAATCTGCCCAAACCCGTCCAGATTACAAGATATAGTTGCCCAAGCTCTAAAAAAACTCGAACTGGGCTCGAATTATTCGGGTTGAGCCCGCCCGAGTTGCACTCCTAGTTTACATGGCTGACACCCAGATAGTCACTCGATTTGACAATGACGATGATAATTGTTATTATAAAAGGCAATGATTGGGGAAGGCATACGGTGATGTGGGACCAAAGGGGTACACAGAACTTATTCATTTCATTTGATAGTGGATCATGTATTATTGTTCTCAAATGACGGATAAGCTCGACTCTTCCTATTTTTGGGGGTTCTAGCTTATAATGCATGTACATTGTATGGAATTATCATATTTATTTTCTGGTTTGTTGATACAGTTTGTGATGGTAGAACGGGTCGGACTGATCTACGCTCCTTATGTCTATGTCTGAATGACTAAGCCCACGTGAAAACCTGCACAAGAGTTCAATGGGGAACGGAGAGTCTCCTAGCGGACCCTCCGACGAGCAAGTTAGAGAGAGAGAAGTGGAGTGTAGAGATGGAATAGAGATAGAAAAGTTTAACTTTCTACGTGTCTTCGACGTCTGCTTATATCCTTTAATAATCATTACGTTGTCTCTTCCGACTTGTCACCTTGGCCGAAAGTCTATGCTATAGCTTACCTTATTCAGGATGAGGGTGTGTTGTCCCAACGGAGAGGGGTTATCGCAATAAATGCTGTAAAGGGGCCTCATTAATGGCGATGTGCAATGGCAATAACTTTGCAAATCTTTGTCTATTGATGTGGCTTGCCCTTTTCTTGCCATGTGTCTTGATGTCATTGGTTCTAATTGCTACATGGGGCTTCGGCAGTGTTGAGTTTCAGCATTTGAGATATGTGTTGGATCCTAAATGGTGGGCTCTAATCTTTATGAGCTTACGCACGTCAGTAGTCCCCCATTCCCGAGTGCAACTTTAGTCCAACGAAGGGAATATTGAAGAGAATAAGGGCTGTGAAAAACCGACAGGGTGACGGCTGACTGAGCGGGGTGACCGACCGTGAAGAGGGGCGACCGCGGAGGGTGGCCGAGTGGAGGGACCGACCATGCGGAAGGCCGACCGCGAAAGGTGGCCGAGTGGAGGGGCCGACCATGCGGAAGGCCGACCGCAAAGGGTGGCCGAGTAGGGAGACCGACCATGCGGAAGGCCGACCGCGAAGGGTGACCGAGTAGAGGGACCGACCGTGCCGAAGGCCGACCGCGAAGGGTGGCCGAGTGGAGTGGCGCGGGGCTCGAGAGGCAGTGGGGCACGTGCTGAAGTGAAGTGGAATAAACAGGGAAGGAGAAAGGGGCAGTGGATCGTGGACGTACACGTGGTAGAATCTCGTAGTGGGGGAGGTTAGGCGTTGGGCGATAGGCGAAACGATAGGTCATTATAGGGTGTTGAAAAGACAATTATGGCAGAATTTTGAAAATTTTCAAGCTGGCAAGAATTAATTGTGACCCTTGGAATACAAGCAAGCCGTAGGCCTTTGGTATTATCCGTTTTACCTACCTTTTTGTAAAAAATCAAAATATTCCAAGTGTAAACTCCTTTGTTGCTAGTGATACACCTCTGCAACACTTTTTAAATCTTCTTGCGCCCACATCCGAAGCCATTCGCAGACACACGACAGAAATGGCCCAGGAAGAAGCTAGAACTGCCAGGGTTGATCTACTAGGGGACGACGATGCGGTGGAGTTGGCGGAGCAGTATAGAACGGAGAGGTAAGTGGAGAAAGTAGGGGAGCCGGCGGGGCCACCGCGTTCATTGACAATGATAACGGCTCCGAAGCCAATCAACCAGGCTGAGCCAGATCACTGGCATACGAAGGCCGACAAGTCAATCGTTACTGCGGGGGAGTTGGAGGGTATGCGCAAAAAATACTAGGTTCCCGCAGAAATAGAATTGATGCTACTAACACCAACGGAGAGGCCGTCCGATGCCCGGCCAGGGGAGTTTGCTTTCTACGAGGAGGCATTGAAGGGTGGGTTGAGGTTGCCGCTTCTGCAGGTAGTAGTGGATGTCTTAAACCAACTGGAAGTGGCACCAGGCTAACTAATGCCCAATGCGTGGAAGATTGTACTGGCCTGTACAAGTGCGTGGCCGAGGGCGAATGAGGGGGCGGCTATGACGGTGGACGCGTTTTTTGCCTGCTACAAGGCCTCGGGCCAGTAAGAAACTTGGGTCACTTTGCAAGCGATGGCAGGAAGGGGTCTGGTGGCGGGGTTGCCGTCATCAATTAAGGGATAGAGGCCGCGGTGGTTCTATGTGTTCGTGAACGGGAGAGTGGGAGTGCGCACGGTGTGGAGAGTGCCCACCAAGTCTGTGGAGCCAAAGCTAGGGGCCGCAGTGGAGGAGAGGGTGAAAAAGGTGAAGGCATGGAGGGAGAAGGAGGGCGTCAAATGGGACGATCTCGTCCAACTGTCCGCTTTGTTCGCCGCAGGACTGGGCCCTCAGCCGACCGGTGGAGATCTGGCACCGGCAGAACTAGAGGCGAGAAGAAAGGCGCAAGAGGCGGAGGATCGGACTATTTTTGCCAAAGCCCAAAAGTTCAAAGAAACGCAGTTAGGCCCGCCACCAAAACCGATCGCGAGAGAAAGAATCTGACCATGCCCCAAGCCGCCGGGGGAAAAAAACTTGGGCAGTTTTGAGGCGCGACCGCCCCCAGTTGATCCGGTGAAGGAGAGGGCAAACAAGGAGGGGGAGACTCTGAAGAAGAAGAAGAAGAGGAGGGTTGCCCCTGAGGGGGCCTCAGATGCGCCTGGATCGAAGAGGATGAGGGTTGGCGGGGAGGTTACCCCCATGGCGGAGAAGGCAGGGGAGAAGGGAGTGGGGGCGACCCCAGAAAGGGTGGTTACCCCAGAAGTGCAAGGGGACAAGGGTCAAGGGGGCCAGGAGGAAGAAGAGCACCTGAGTGCCAAGCCCAAGGTGCCAGTGGAGAGTGGGTCAGCTGACTCTAAAGAAGTGATGGAACAGCAGCCCAAGGGGGCCCCTGCGCCCCAAGAATGGGGGGTCAAGATGAAGTATGCGATTTACCATGCTCCTACAGTGTTTGGGTGACTGGAGGGAGAAGAAAGCCCAGCCAGGACAACTGCAGATCTTCTTTTGGGGGTAGTGGACGAGGCAGCCGTGCGCTCCGCGACCAAGTTCAATGAGGCTGAGCTGCTAAGGGGGCTGTGTTCTGCCCAAATGGAGGCGACCACCTTAGCAGGGGCTCTGCTGAGGAAGGCGGCGGCGGCAAAGGGTGAAGTGAAACCGCTGAAGGCGAAGTTGAATGAGGCGAAGGCCCAACTTGAAAATTTCAAGAAGGAGAGCGCAGGCTGGAGGAAAGCTGCGCGAAGTGTGTATGCTAGGGGGTTGAAAGAGGCTGAGAAGGCGAAGAAGATGGAGGTGTTGGCGATTGTGCAACGCAATGTTGCCGCTCGAGCCCATGCTGAGCTACTCGCGGTCAAGTTGGAGCTGGAGGACGAACGCCGCAAGGTAGTGTCGCTCGAGTTCCAGCTGGCTGGCGAGCAGAAGAAGCCGAGGGATGCTCAAAATGCCTGCATGGTCGCCACCGAGCGGTTTGAAGAGACGATGACCAGCAATGAAGAATTGCGCGCCCAGCAGATCAAAGAAAATGATGAAGCAGACCTGAAGATTGCTGGGCTGCAGAAGGAGCTGGAAGATGAGCGTGCTAGGGCAATGGAGGAGAAGGCGAGGTTGGAGAAGGAGTTGGAGGAAGAAAAAATCAAGGCAGCCTCTGAAAGGGCAGCATACCCTGATCTGTGCGTCGCAGCAGTAAAGCAGTTTAAGGTGTCTGCAGACTTTCAGATGGCCATCGATGCTGCTATTGCCAGCAACTTGGCGAGAGAGGGGGCTGGGGGGGCTGGTCCGTCGAGGACGACCGCTGGGAGCAGGAGCGAAGACGAAGTGATCCAGAGCTTCCAGCGGTCAGACTTCTACAAACACGAAATGGCTGAATTCTGGGACAGTGGCTAGAAGATGTTCAAGCATAAAGCAGAAGAGTTGTTCCTAGACGTAGACTTCAGCAGTGTTAGAATTGACGAAGACAACGTGGCCCAGACCCCCCTAGATGAAGGCATTGAAGAGGAAGATCTCGCCTCAAGTGAAGAAGAGGAGTGAGTGGAGTACACAAAATTTGTACTTAAGAGTTTTGGTTGTTTTTTTTTTTTGTTTTTTTTTTGTTTGGCTGTAATAAACTTATGTATAAGGTGTGAATGAATAAAATTATGAGCTATATTTGTGTTTGTCTGAAATGAATTGTTGAATTGCTATAATTGTTGAATTGTTGTCTTCATTTTTATGAGTCTGAAATGAATGAAGAATAGTTTATTGAAATTAGGCTTGACTTGTAAGGAAATAGGCTAACTTGCAAAAGTTGATAAGAAAACAATCTAACTTGTAAAGGAGACATGTAAGAATGTCAAAAATGTGAAGTTTCAAATTACGCCAAAAAATATTTTGCAAAAGTGTTGGGAAATAATAGGTTGGTTTGGGAAATGCAAGTCAAAAAGTAAAAACGTAAAGAGTGTCGCAGGAACATGGACCTGGAATTTGACGAAGTATGGTTAGCATGCCACAACCATGAAGTTTACGTGAATGTCCTCGACCGAGCTCTACATCCGTGCTCAATTTGGGAGAAGCTATGATTAACTGACCCTTCAAGTAATTCAGTAGCTTCGAGTAACTCAGTCTGGCCGAGCTCTTCGGGCTCAGTCTGGCTGAGACCTTAAGGAACTCAGGCTGGTTGAGCTCGTCATGCTTGGTCTGGCTGAGGCTTGTTATGCTCAGTCTGGCTGAGGCTTGTTATGCTCAGTCTGGTCGAGGCTTTACATGCTCGGTTTGGTCGAGGCTTTGCATGCTCGGTCTGGCCAAGGCTTTTATGCTCAGTCTGGCTAAGGCTTGTCGTGCTTAGTCTGGCTGAGGCTTTGCATGCTCGGTCTGGCCGAGGCTTTTATGCTCAGTCTGGCTGAGGCTTGTCATGCTCAGTCTGGCTGAGGCTTTGTATGCTCGATCTGGCCGAGGCTTTACATGCTCGGTCTGGTCGAGGCATTGCATGCTCGGTCTAGCCGAGACTTTTATGCTCAGTCTGGCTAAGGCTGCAATCAAAGTGTTATTTGAAAGACCACACAAATATTTAGGATATAAGCTTGTTGTCATGAAAGTGTAGCCCATTTGATCAGAAATTTACATCACATGAAGGGAGAATGAGAACAATGAAGTGTGCAAATTGTCAAAAAAGGAAATACAGCAAAAGATTAATACAAGAATTGAACTTTTATTAAAAACAACACTTCAAGTGCTCGGCGTTCCATGGTGGGGGAGATCGCGGCCTTCCATGTCCTGAAGTCGGTAAGTGCCTAGACGAGGTCTGGCTTTCACAACGTAAGGTCCCTCCCACTTGACGGCCAGTTTGCCCTCAGTTGGATTTTTGGTAGCAAGAGTTACTTCTCGCAAAACAAGGTCTCTCACGACGAATTCCCTCAGTCTGACTTTGCGGTTGTAATGTGTTCTCATTTTCTGTTGGTAGGAGGCCCGTCTGACAGCGGTGGTTTCTCGGAGTTCTTCGATCAGATCTAGGTCTGCCCGACGCAGCTCTTCAGTTAGTTCTAGATCTAGATGTAGAACCCTTGGGGTGGGTAGACCGATTTCCACTAGGATGACTGCCTCAGCGCCATATGTTAAGCGAAAGGGGTCTCTCCAGTAGGAGTTCGGGCAGTAGTGCGGTAGGCCCAAAGTACATTCGGTAATTCCTCAGTCTAGAGTCCCTTAGCAGCTTCTAGTTAAGTTTTGATGAACTTCAAAAGAGAACGGTTGGTGACCTCAACTTGGCCATTGGCTTGGGGATGGCCTAGAGAGGAGAAGCATGGCTGGATTTGGAGCTCTGCGCAAAATTTCCTGAACTTGGCATTGTCAAATTATTTACCGTTGTCTGAGACGATGGCTTGAAGAATGCCAAATCTACAGACGATCGATTGCCAGATGAATCTGGTTATGTTCCGCTCGGTAATTGTGGCAAGGGGTTCTACTTTCACCCATTTAGTGAAGTAATCGATGGCAACAATAGCGAATTTGGTTTGGCCTCGGCTAGTGGGCAATGGGCCGACCAGGTCGATTCCCCACTTGGCGAATGGGTAGGGACTGCAGAGTGTGATCAATTCTGTAGGAGAAGCATGTGTGATGTTGGCAAAGCGTTGGCACTTATCACATTTGAGCACGAAGTCTATCGCATCTTGATTGAGAGTGGGCCAGAAATAACCAATGCGAAGTATTTTGTGGGCTAAGGACCTGCCACCCGAATGATTGCCACATACGCCCTCATGGATTTCTCTCATCACGCAAGTCGCCTGAGCAGGATTGAGGCATCTGAGGTATGGGCGTAAAAAGCCCCTCTTGTACAAAAGACCATACAAGAATGTAATTGGACGACCAGACCTTGACTTTGGCGGCCTGCTGTTTGTCATCTGGTAGTTCCCCTGCTGTCAAAAATAGAAAGATGTCGGACGCCCAGGGGATAGGTTCATGTTGGAGAAAGTGGACCGCTTGCTGGTCGGAGGATATGGCAGGATGGGTCAGGTATTCGAGGTGAACACCGTGGTTGAGATCTGACTGGTCTGCAGAGACTAATTGAGCCATCTCATCTGCCTTGGAGTTTTCCGCCCGAGGGATATGCTGGATGTGAAAAGTATTGAAGAGACGAGCAAGGGGGAGTGCAAGATCCCTATAAGCCCGCATTGTGTCGTCCCTGGCCTTGAATTCCTCCGTAATTTGTCCGACAATAAGCTGGGAGTCACTGAACACTCGAATATGGCTGACACCAATATCTCTGACTAGACGGAGACCTGCTATCAATGCTTCATACTCGGCCTCATTATTGCTTGCATCGAACAGGAAGCGGAGAGCACATTTGAAATAACCACCGTCAGGGACGGTGAGGATGAGACCAGTCCCACTGCCTTATTTGCGGGATGATCCGTCGACGTTGAGGGTCCAAGAGTCGGGGTCTTCTGGCTCGGTAGGGGTTAGTAGGGGTGAAGGAGTTGTGGTTGGGGTGAGGTTAGTGAATTCCAGGATGAAGTCGGCAACAGCCTGCCCCTTAATTGCTGTTCGAGGCCGGTAAGAGATATCAAATTAACTGAGTTCGACCGACCATTGCATAAGCCTGCCGGAAAGCTCTGATTGCTGCATTATCTTCTTCAACGGTTGGTCAATGAGGACCACTATGGAATGGGCTTCGAAGTAAGGGCGGACTCGTCTGGAGGCGGTGACCAAGGCCAAGGACATTTTTTCTAACAATGGATAGTTTGTTCCACCCCCCGAAAAGCCCGACTGATGTAGTAGACCGATCGCTGGACAGATCTGTCTTCCCTGACGAGTACTGCACTGACTGCAGTGTGTAGCACGACTAGATAGAGGAAAAAGGGTTCGCTCGTGATGGCTTGAGAAAGTATGGAGGGTTAGCCTGCACTGTTTCAACTGTTGAAAAGCCTCTTCAGATTTTTTCGTCCACTCAAAAGTTTGCCGAAAGACTTTGAAGAAGGGGAGGCACTTGTCCGTTGCTCGGGAAATGAAGCGATTGAGGGCGGCCACTCGGCCAGTAAGCCTTTGAACCTCCTTGACTGTTCTGGGTGACTGCATTTCGATTAGGGCCTTGATCTTTTCGGGGTTAGCCTCGATGCCCTGCTGACTGACCATGAACCCCAAAAACTTCCCAGATCTTACGCTGAAGGCATATTTTTCCGGATTGAGCTTCATCTGGTACTTTCATAGAGTGGCGAAGGTTTCTCGCAGGTTAGCCAGATAATCGGTGGAGAGCTTGCTCTTAACCAGCATGTCACTAACATATACTTCCATATTCTGACCTATCTGATGGTGGAAGACGATATTGACCAACCGTTGATAAGTGGCCCCGGTATTCTTTAACCCAAATGGCATCACACGGTAATGGTAGGTGCCTCGGTCGGTGATGAAGAATGTGTCCTCCTGGTCAGATGGGTGCATCAAGATTTGGTTGTATCCAGAGAAGGCATCTATGAAACTGAGCATTTGATGACCGGCCATGGCGTCGACTAGCAGATCTATGCGAGGGAGAGGGTAGCTGTCCTTGAGGCAAGCTCGGTTAAGGTCGGAGTAGTCGACACAGAGTCGCCATTTACCATTATTTTTACGAACCAGAACCACATTCGACAGCCATCTAGGGTAGTCCACATTTGTGATAAACTGTGCCTCAAGGAGTTTGTCTACTTCAGAAGCAATAAGATTATTGCATTCCGGGTGAAAAATGCGCTGCTTCTGGCAGATAGGTCGGAAATAGGGCTCAACACTGAGACGGTGGTTGATGAAGGAGGGATCAATACCCGGCATATCGGAGTGAGTCCAGGCAAACACGTCGTTGTGCTCAATGAGGAGGGCGGTGAGGTCGGTCTTGGCCTGGGGGGACAGTTGGCTGCCAATCTTGGCAGTTTTTGCTGGGTTGGTGGGGTCGATGGAGACGTCGATAAGTTCTTCCACTGGTTCCCCCCTGACCAGCTCATCCTCGTCCCTAACATCAAGTCATTTAATGATCATGGTTTCCTTAAGCTTAACTTCTTTAAGTGAGGCAACATAGCATTCTCTGGCTACAGTCTGCTCTTCCCTAACTGTGCTGACCCCTAGATCGGTGGGGAACTTGACGACAAGATGGAAGGTGGAGGTGATGACTTGGAAGGCGTTTAGGGCGGTGCGGCCAATGATGATGTTGTAAGCAGAGGGGCAGTCGACAACGAGGAAGGTGAGCAGCTTTGTGGTCTGCCGGGGGTACTCACCAATTGTGATAGGAAGATCGATGGAGCCGATGGAGGTCACCCGGTCGCCAGTGAAACTGACCAAAGGGGTTTGGAAAGGACACAGACTTTCTTCCCCAATCTTGAGCTGGCGGAAGCAATTGAGGAAGATGATGTCTGAAGAACTGCCGTTGTCGACGAGAACCCGTCTAACCTTGTAATTGGAGAGGAGGGCGGAAATGACGAGAGGGTCGTCATGAGGATAACGGATGCCTGTGCAGTCGGCGTCCGTAAAGGTGATAGGCTCGGTCCACTGCCTGGGGTGTTTGGAGGGTCGATCCAATGTGGCAACTTCTTTGTCTGAGCCTTGCCTTATTTTCCTGAGTTCTGCCCGCTGAGCCGAGCGGGATGGTCCTCCTCACGCAAGCCCACTGGAAATAACTCTGATTTCTCCAACAGGTGGTGTGGGATTACCTTGTGCCCGAGGTTGCTATGAGGGGCGATCATGGCCTTGGTTAGGTTGGGCTGGCTGCCGGGGAGAGGTACGTTGGTGGTTGTTTCTGATGGGCTCAGTCATTTGCCTCTACTGAGAACGGGTATCCATAAACCAGCTAAAACGTCCCAGACGTATTAAGGTCTCGACCTGATCTTTGAGGTTAGCACAGTCATCGGTATCATAGCCGTGGTCTTGGTGAAAACGGCAATATTTGGACTGGTCTTTCCGATTAGAGGGGGTTCGTGATGGTTGGGGCCATTTGAGGGGGTAATCCCGCTGGATCTGATTGAGGACTTGTTCCATTGGAGAATTAAGGAGTGTGTACCGCTCGAACCGACTGGGCGGTCAGGCTGGTGCCGACCGGTCGGCTCGGGGGGGTTGGTCGGTATAATGCGGTGTTTGGTTATTGTACTGGGTATTTCTGGCTTCTGAGTCTTTTCGCTTTTCTCAGGAGGTCGGGTTTTTTGTTGTAGGGTCTTGGCGAGCAGCTAGGGAATTTTCTGCGTTCATGTATTTTTGGACTTTGGAGAGTAGGACTGCCATGGAGGTCGGGGGGTTCTTTGAGAGGGAGAAAAGGAAATCAGATGACCGTAGGCCAGCCATGAAAGCCGTAAGGATGACCTTGTCATCGTTTTCCGCTACCTGCAAGGCTTCGGTGTTGAAGCGGGTAACGAAACTGTGCAGCGACTCCCCCTCAGTTTGACGGATATTAAGGAGTTGGGTTGCTGGGCGCCACTGGCGTTGGGCTCCTAAGAAATGGCTGAGGAAGGAGTCGCTGAGGTGCTGGAAAGTGGAGACGGAGTCTGCTGGGAGTTGACTAAACCAAAGTCGAGCCGACCCCTTGAGTGTTACGGGGAAAGCCCGATACATGATTTCGTCGAGGAATGCATGGAGGATCATGAGGGTTCTGTAGGTCTCCAAGTGGTCGACTGGGTCTGTTGTACCGTCGAAAGAGTCGATGGTGGACATTTTGAACTTAGGAGGGAGAGGTTTGTCTCTGATGGAGGCAACAAACGGGGAGTTGGCTGTAGTAGATGGTTTATGTTGTATCTTCTGCATGACCCCTTGGAGTTGGAGCTTCATGGCTCGGAGTTCCGCGTCCCAGAGAGGGATGTTGTCACCATCGGAAGGTAGCGGGGGCTAGACGCTGCTGGCTTCTCCTTCAGGGATTGGCACAGGAATCGATGGTTGTGGACCCCGGGATGGCAAGTTTATACCTGGGGGAGGGGGTTGCAAGCCTTCCCAGTTGGGTGGATTAGGCTGCGGGATAGTATGGCTCGGGGCTCGTTCTTGGTTGAGAGGAATATCTGGAGGTGGTGGAGGGGGCACATGAAGGTTCTTTGGAGTAAAGCATTAATCAGGGCTTGGTTTTGCTTGGCCATGCGGTTAATGCTGTTGGTAAGCTCGATGAAATATTGTGGTGGGTTGTTTGGATTGGGGGGGTCAGACTGATGGTCGGCAGCATTATGGTGAGAAGCCATGGATCTAGTCGTGACCATACACTTTGATGGGTAGTACGAAAGGGTTATTGGGACAGGGTCTCCGGCGACAATGAGCACAACTGGCGCATGGAGCAAAGTTTTCCCACAGACGGCGCTAACTGTTGATACAGTTCGTGATGGTAGAACGGGTCGGACAGATCCACGTTTCTTATGCCTATGTCCGAATGACCAAGCCCACCTGAAGACCTGCACAAGAGTTCAACGGGGAACGGGGAGTCCCCCAGCGAACCCTCCGACGAGCAAGTTAGAGAGAGAAGTGGAGTGTAGAGATGGAATAGAGATAGAAAAGCTTAACCTTCTACATGTCTTCGACGTCTGCCTATATCCTTTGGTAATCATTACGTTGTCTCTTCCGACCTGTCACCTTGGCCGAAAGTCTATGCTGTAGCTTACCTTGTTCAGGGTAAGGGCGCGTTGTCCCAACGGAGATGGGTTATCGCAATAAATGCTGTAAGGGGGCCTCATTAATGACGATGTGCAGTGGCAATAACTTTGCAGATATTTGTCTGCTGATGTGGCTTGCCCTTTTCTTGCCATGTGTTTTGATGTCATTGGTTCTAATTGCTACATGGGGCTTCGGCAGTGCTGGGCTTCAGCATTTGAGATATGTGTTGGGCCCTAAATGGTGGGCTTTAATCTTTATGGACGTACCTATGTCATTATTATAACATGATCTCATTAGTGACGAAACCAGAAAATTAAATTAGAAGTGACACTTATTAATTACAATATTAAAAATTTTTACAAAAATATTTTAAGCAAGTTTTTATGTTTGATTTCGAGAAACATTAAAAAAATAATGTTATTTATAACTAGTATATCATGGACAAGATAAAAAAATATAGATATAAGTTTTATTAGAATGTGATATCACCAACTAATAATAAATAAACACATAGAGAGTGAACCTCACATGTCTAATAAATTTCAAATCTTTATAGTGAGATTACTTATACATGCATGTCAATAATAATGACATCACTGTTACATTCAAAAATTTTCATAGATAATATGGTTTATAGTAGTCCTTTCATTTTCAATCAAAACAACTATTATTGTTCTCATAATTTTTAAAATGTCATTAATATTTCACTCTAATAATATTTTTTTGTAATTTTTTTATTTAAAATATTTATTTTATATTTGCAAAAAAAATCTCAAAATTCAGGGGGGCACGTGACCCCCTGGTCCCTTCTTCCCTCCGCCATTGGATCCCACTATGTTGTATTTTTTTAATTAAAAATTTTTAAAATTCAAGTATTGGATTTTTTAAACAATAAAAGAAAAGAAGAGAATAAGGAGGCAATAGTACTCGATGAGTTCTATATATTGAACAGTTCTGATTAGAAAAACGGGACCCGTGGTGGGCTCCCACGGGTCGAACAACACCTTCCAATCAAAGTCCGAAAATGAGGCAATCTTTTCCATCTACTCACCCAACCGACTGCACTGCCAGCTCGTACAGCCTACTACACTATTTTCTCCTACATACTTATTTATACAATTTTTTAATACATATTTTTTTATAAAAAGTCAAAAAGTTAATCAAAATATCTATATTTTTTTCTTAACTTTTTAATCTAAAAAGATAAAAAGTACACTTATTTAAGACACCCAAAACAACCTCTAAAGGTAGGATTGTCTAGAATTATTACTCAATAAAAAATAATAAACTTAAAAGTCGGTATCAATTTTATAATGACCATTTGCCTATTTGATACGGTTTTGAAATATTAAGAGGTATGTTTAGTTTTGAGTTTTTAAAATTAATTTTTTGAGTTTTTAATTCATATTTTTTATTTTTAGTGAATGTTTTTAATCTTTTAATTATTTTTATTTTTATTTTTTAGATGTATTTAATTTAAATACACTTAAAAAATATAAAATTTGTGAAAAATATTTTAAAAAATTACTAAATATAGAAATTTATTAGTACATTTTTAATATATTTATTATTTTTTTTAAAAAAAAATTATAAATATTTTTACTTTTTAAGTGCGTCTAGATTAAGTGGATCTAAAAAAATGATTACAATATTAAAAAAATTCACTGAAAAAAAAGGAATAGGAATTGAAAACTTAAAAATTATTTTTGAAAACTCATAACTAAATATTGTTTTTTTATTTTTATTTTTAATTTAGGAGTCCATGTCAAATTCTTTATTTTTTTTAAAAAATCTTTTTTGGTTATGATTGAAAAATAAAAAAAAATAATTTTTCCTAAAATATTTTTTCTTTTAAAGTAGCGAGAACTATATTAATTAGTCAGAAGTATAGAGTGAATGATTTTAACTTCTATATATAAATTGTTACATGTCAACTTAAAATTAAAATAGGGACAATATCATGTCAATGGCCTTTTGTTGGTTTTTTTGGCTTTCGAAGGTTGTTTTTGTAATTGTGAACATGCCAGTAAGGATCAATCAGTCTTTACAGAATATTAATTGCCAACCAATTATCAGACGATTGTGTTTTAGTTCTTTCAACCTCAATGAAGAGAACTTTTACTGGTGGCTTTGTTTAAGAGAATTAAGCAAACAATGATTAAATGAAGAACAATTGTAGCATTTCATTAAGCAAAATGAAAGACTTACAAAGATCCAAATCAGCCTCGTAGAGGTTTACAGCAACAGGCTACTTGAAAACTATTCCTATGAACGAAATGCAATGCAGGAATTTGAAGTACAGAAATGTAAAGAACAAGAAATATAAAAGCTGGAAGGAAAAATAAAGTAGATAAACCTGATTTTTTGGATCTGAATCTGGGGGCACTTTCTGGGGCCTTCTCTGCTATTTATACTTCTCAATGACAACCGTCGAACTGCACTTCTAACCGTCAAACCGCCCATCCATGATCGCTGATCATGTTGCCTTATAGTTAGCTCCACTATGCCAATATCTGCAGCTAGGCTTCCCTCCTAATTTTGAATTTAAATATGAGTAATCGTTGAAGCCACATCATTTTGCATTTCTTTGTTGATCCAGTGCTATGTAGATCTTATAAAAACCAATACTAATTGCCAGGTGTACGATTACGATCGAAGGTTTGAATTGTTTTCCCATATTGCCCCTTATCTTGCCACGTGTTGAACTGTGATTGGCTTATACAAAATATGTAGCCAACATTACCCCCCGCACTAATATACTCAATACTTGGTGATATTAGTGGATCAAGGTATTTTACCCACGTCTTAGAACGTACATGGGCTCTACATTTTTTTAGAAATGCAACTGTCATTCTTCAATGAAACATTTGCATTAAATTCTCTTATAACCCTTGAACACTCCCACTATCTCAGTATTCGAAAAGACTAGTTCAGCTCTCATGGCCAAGCAGGCCTTTTCTTACCTCGATCAAGCATACGAAGAGTTGTTTAATAATGTTGTTCGTCCTCGAAAGAATCTTCATGCATTGATTAGCCACCTTTACCCACCTTCTTATATTTAAGTCATGAAAGCTTTTGCAAATTATCAACCTTTGGACTACGAACCTGTTATTCACAGCTCCTTAACCCAAAATTTTGCAAACATGGATATTGGAAGCTTTTCTTTTGACCCAAAACCTTCTGCGTGGGATGAAGCTGATGCTTCTTCTTCCTCTGGGGCTTCTGGTTGGAGAAGCTGACCAAAACTTGAGGAGCCTAAGTTCAGGGAACGAATCAATCATCATTTTGTCGAATTCGTTGATCCTCTAACTTTCTCTCCCTTTGCTCGAAGTTCAGTGGTTTACCCATATGTACCCATCGACCGCCGACGCCGTTTAGAAGATAACTTACTCGTAGCATGGTACACGTCTTCTATGCCTACGAAGATAGTTCAAGCCACCCCTCTCCAGAAGAGGCCCAAGGATACAACCTGTCATTCTTAGCTCAAAGGGCTAAACTTTGCTCTTCTGAGTGGCTTGACATTGTAAACGACCCCCAATTTCCTCCTTCTTTCGAGATAGAAGCTCCTGCGCCTCCTCTTTCGCAAAACCCTCACTAGATGGAGGAATTGAGACTTACTCTCTTTGAGGACCAGTTTCTCCCCTCCTATCATCCTTCATCTCCACCTACCAAACATCAGCGACAGCAACCCCAACTTCTGCTTGCGGCCTTTTCTCACTTGCCCTTCAATGTTCTTGAGGACGATGTTTTTCTCAAGAACTTTCGATGGGCTTGTGATGTTATGACCCAGGATCATGTCCTCAACCCTATTACCCAAGCAGAGCTTCAAATGTTTTTAGACCAGCTCCCGTTACTTCTTCATTGGCACCATAATTCTGTGGCCACCACTCGATCCTTGGATCAAATCTCAGCCCGTTGAGTTCATACCCAGTATGAAGCAGAGAACCTTATCGATGAATATAATGATTTCAAGAATAAAGACTCTGCATATTGGGATGACTTGGACATGGATGAAATGGAACAAAGGTTGAAGGAAACAGAATTCGAAATAAAGGCTGAGAAACTTTTTTATCAAGTTAGAGCATATCAACGTCAGAAGCCCAGCCTGGAGAAGATAAAAGATAGAATAAAGAAAGAACAGAAGTTCATTGACCACAGCTGGAGCAAATTTCATGACCTTGTTATTTATTCTATTCCTTATTTTTATGAACTCGAATATATAGCCAAAGAAGGCTTCTAATGTAATTGCTTTTGTTTTAATAAAGCTAAGATGTTTTCTTTTACTTGGCATGGTTTGATTTTACCTCATTTGTCAAAGTCAAACAAACTTAGGGCTTCGAAATCAACAATTTCATCCTTCGAATCTTGATTCGGTCAAACTCAATGAAACACTAAAAACCCAATTTGAACTTTTCCAACTTATGGAGTATAATTAACAACTTTTGTCGGTTCCCTTTTAGAATCAGAGCTCCGAATTCACCAATTTTGCCCTTCGAAACTTGATTTGATCTTATCCAATCCCCCAACATATGGTTAACATAATCAAGGACTTTTAAATCAATTTTGTTTCAAACAAACAATCTATATTTTCCACCACATGGAAACTTTTGTTAAGTACTGTACTGTTTTATTCGAAAAAAGTAATTTCTTCTATATATTATCAAACCAACTATTGGTTTGAAACTTAGAACAAACAATTTCTAACCGAAAAGTGTTTCAAGTTTTGCTTCAAAGGATTTTACTCTCATTTAATAACCTACAAATAGGTCCTTAATCCTTTTAAAGTAAACAAATACCTAAGCACTCTTTCACTGTGAGGCATGGAATGTGCTTCGAAGTCGGCTGCCTACTTTCGAAACCATTTGTCATTTCATTTTGGCGCCAAAATTTGGCTTCGAAGCCAAATGTTTTATTTCAAAGCTGACATCAGTATTTGAGATGCGTTTCCCTCCATAATTATCAATATAGAAAGAAACTTTTCGCATCCGTAACTTTCGTACTTCTTTGTGAATTCCGTCCGTGAAACATGACTGGGTATATTTTTCAGACACAAAAGTTTTAAAACCCTTTTATTTCGTGCTTTGAATTCACCTATTTGCCTATCACATAAACCCTTCATCTTTATTGACCTTCCTTTTTCCTCTACTCTCTTTCCCGACTTTGTCTTCTGAGAAAACTCTTCTATCAATGGCTTCTTCTTCTCTGAAAATACCGGTCGTGGAGCGTGCGAGTCCGCCTGTGACCTTGAAAAGGATTATTGACGCAGAGTGTGAAAAGTACAAGGCCGGTGAGAAAAGCGCCATTGACGGACGCATCTTCATTCTTCGTCATCATGAGCAGCAAGAGTATGTGCTTGGGCCCATCTTCAGGGAGATTCCTACTGAGCTTCCAGCTCTATATCCACGTTTAGAGGACCATTGTCTCCTTTACGAAGGTGGTCTTGACTGGGGAAGCTGGAGGATGAACCGCCCCCATCGCTGCTGGCCCACGGTGAGACCAGAGTGGCAAGAATGGTATGATCGAGTTGTCCCTGATAGGACTCTGGATCTTCAAGAACTCTGCCTTTTCGACGCCCTCCAATTATCTAGGTTCACCATTTCGGAGGACCCTTTCTTAATACCTACTGCCCTTTACTTTTAGAATTCTGCTTTTAATTTCTTTCAATTCAAATGTGGAATGATGGCCCCTACTGTTCTTGATATCTGTCATCTATTAGGATTGTCCCCTACTGGAACCCCTATTGGTCAAGATTATCCTGACCTCAAAACCCCTTTTTCCCTTCCCTCTCTTAACTCATCCTATAGTGACTTTGTCAAGGCTGAGAATAAAAGAGAGGGCCTTGTGACTAATATGGAATTCTTTTCTTTTCTATTATATTGGCTTTGCAAGTTCCTTTTCTGTACCTCTTCTCAGAGGATCATGCATGAATTCGCCCCTCTTGCCAAAGCTCTTGTTTTACAAAGAAATGTGGCCTTAGCTCCATATGTCTTAGGTCACGTATATAGAGCTTGTTCCCCCTTTTTTTTGTGAGAAACCCTTTGATGCCAATTAAGGAGGTCCATTTTGGATACTTCAGCTTTGGCTTTTTGCGTATTTTACTGAGCTACAATCTAAATGTCTAAAGTTTTTAGAGCCAAACCCTACTACTCATGGCATGAGGTTAGCCAATGTTTCACTCTATCCTTCCACCTTCGCTTTTTACTTTTCTTTCTTCCACCAACTCACAGCCTCTATTTTTTCCCACAGCTTCCGTCCCTTCGAACCTACCAACATTGGCCCATCCTGGTTGAGGACCTTTCTAAGTGATAAGTTCTGTTCTTCACCCCAACACAAGAACATATGGGCCTCTATTCTGATCCCTAGAGAGTTATTCATTGGGACTATGAACCCCAGAGCTTACAAATGCATTGCTGAGCCCTATTGTCCTGCCCAATTTGCTAGGCAGTTTGGTTTCTCACAAGGGGTCCCAATACCTCTCTGCAGCCAGACCAATTTAAATCTTACCAGCAGGGATTTAAAGGTTCGAAGATCCTGATTAGAAGAAGCAACTTCTAAATTTATCCAGGACTTAATTGACTTTGAGTACTTCCCTTTCATTTCTCAAAGTAACATATTGAAAATATGCTAGACCTGGTGGGTGACCAATATGAAGGTACACTTGGCCATTCCTCCCCAAGACCTATTAATGGTACTGGACGTACCCTAACCCAAATCGAAAGGGGTTGGTGTTGTTACTCCTTTCACTGCTCCTGCTACTACAGTTCTTGCACCTGTCATTACAAAGCCTATTCCTGCTGCCTTAACTCCTCCTAGAGGTACTCGAGCTGTCTCGAAGAAAGGTATGTACCCTTGTTTCTTTTCTCTTCTTCTCCTTTATAATGCTCTTAGCCTTACTTTTAGTTCTTTCTTTGGTGTAGATGGTACGGGTGCCTCACAGGGAGGTTCTCCCCAAAAGGTCCAAGCTTTAAACCTTCTTAGGAGCAAACAGTAATAACAAAAGAAAAGAAAGCTTTTACTTGATCCTGAAGATGAGGCACCTGGGGTTCACGCAGTAAAAGAAGAAGAAGAAACAAAAAAAAAAAAAGAGAAAGAGCAAGAGACACCCTTAAAAAGAAGGAAGAAGATGACTGTCTCTCTTGCTGATTTCACTGGAGATCCTATCCACGAAACATCTGCTAAAACAGTGCAAGCAGAGCATTCCAAAGAGCTTATTGTATTTTAAAAGGCTGAGAAGAGGAGGCAACAGCAAATGCTTAGAGATGAAGCTGTTACCGATGATGTATTCCAAAGACAAGTTGTAAGAAAACATCAAACTGCTGGAAATTATACTCTTCGCAATGCCCCAGTCATAGCCACCACTTCTGAAATTAGTAATTCCCTTTGTGCCTCTATTTTCTTTTCTCAAATTCTTGGTACTCAGACTTAACATTACTTTGTATTTCTTTTTTTGCAGCAACAACTATTCCGTCTTCTTCAACAAGGACTTCTTCAATCTCATTTGAAGTTGAAAGATCTCAAGTTGTAAAGCCAATTCAAGCAATACTTCCACCTCTTAGTCCCATATTTTCTATACCTTTCTTGAGGCTAAGTATCCCTGCATCTCTTTCTTTTGGCTTAACTTCATACTTCCCTCATTTATCTTTCAATTCTACTCGATTTGATTTCCCTTCAAGCCTTACTGCTCCTTCCTCTCCTAAAGAAATTCCAGTTATTACATCATCCCCAGCAATAACTGATTTCCATAGAGAAGACACTGGTAGCCCTCCAATTCTTCGTTCGTTATCTCTGCCTAGCACCAGTCCCTCTTCTCTTGAGCTACTGGTAGCCAAAACTATAGAGACTGTAAAGGATACTCCACATTCTCCTCCTATTCCTATACAATCATTTCTTCCTTCTACCAGAGCTCTTTCTGCCCATTCTATGTCCATAGATGTGGTAGACATCTTTGAAGCTAGGCTAGCTAGTCTCTTTGACATACCTTCCACCTCTCCAATAGCTAGTAAT
This sequence comes from Camellia sinensis, assembly GCF_055761805.1. NCBI lineage: Eukaryota > Viridiplantae > Streptophyta > Magnoliopsida > Ericales > Theaceae > Camellia > Camellia sinensis. Next base: position 156,333,522 of record NC_138970.1, read on the forward strand.
GAGACCGAGCCATTAGTTCTAGCTGATTCTCTGCTAGAGATTTTTTAGAGCTCTTCCTCCAGTAGTAAGACTTCCTTACCTTTAATAGACCTAGACAGCTGTCTAGAACTGCTAGCATCCTTCTCGAGGATTCCTTTCGAAGCCCTACAAAGACCTATAATAAAAAATGGCTTCCTCCAGTGTTGCAAGATTGTTGAGCAATCCGGCATGACTGTCTCAAGTCATTTATCTCAAGCAGCAGCCACCATTGATTTTTACATCAACATCTGTCATGCTGCCAAGGCCATCGATGAGAAATTGCTGAGAGATCAGAGCCTTGTTTCCAAACTACATACTGAGGTGTCAGAACTGAAGGAACAACATTCCTCTGTCTTCCAATTTCGAGCTCAACTATTGAAGAAGAAAGCTCAACTTGAGGAAGAGTTATCAGTAGTCAACCAAGCTTTAGATCGAACTGCCACCAAACTGCAAATTACCAATCAAGAGCTAGCTGATCGAAAGCAGGAGATGACCACAGTCATTCAGTTGTTCCCATCTCTTAAGAATAGAGCATCTATTATAAAAGAACAACTGAAACACTGTACTGACTTTTGGGCCAACCTATGGCTACATGTACTTAACTCTTTATGAAATAAAGTTCTTATTTATCATTTGAGTGTTCTCATGTTCTTTTCGGTTAGCACTTATTTTATTCCTTGTGTTTCCTATATGGTTGGAAAATAATGCTTCAAATATCTGCCATTAATCTTTTTGGGATGTACATATCCATTCAAATTTTTCAAATGATATGCTCCTAAAGGCAAGACCCTATGAACTTGATAGGGTCCTTTCCAGTTAGGTGACCATTTGCCAAACTTGTGGCTTTAATCCTAATTGGGAGTATTGTCTTCCATACCAAATCACCTTCATCAAAGCTAATGTGCTTGACTTTCTTATTGTAGTTTTTGGCTGCTTTCTTCTTTTGGAAAAGAATGCTATTTAATGCCAGAATTCTAGCTTCATCTATACTTTCTAGTTCTAAACACATACTTTGATGGTATTGCTTAAGATCTAACTGATCCTGGCATCTCACCCTCAAGGACTTAACATTAATTTCCACAAGTAACACCACATCATGCCCATATACTAAGGCATAAAGAGTGATTCTTGTACTCGATCTTGGAGAAGTCTTATAAGCCCACAATACATCCAACAGCAAGTTATGTCAATCCCTAGGATTGTCTTCCACAACTTTCTGTATTCCTTTCTTCAAAAACTTATTGGATGATTCAGCTTGACCATTGGCTTGTGCATAATAGGGGGTAGAATTAACAAGGCTAATTCCAAACTCTACTACAAAAGATTTTACCATTTTCCCATCAAATATAGTCCCATTATCAACAGTTATAGTCTGTGGGATGCCAAATCTGTAGATTAGATCTTTAATGAATCCAATAACTTTGATCTGGTCTACAGCCTTATATGGTTTAGCTTCAACCCACTTAGTGAAATAATCTGTGGCCACTAAGATAAAACATTGATGCTTCAAAGAGGGTAGGTATATTTTTCCCATCATATCCATGGCCCATCCTCTAAATGGCCAAGGCCTCACAACTGCATGCAGGTCAGTTATGGGCACGTGCCTTATTGTGCCATGCTTGTGGCATACCTGGCAACCTCTAGCATATTTTATGCAGTCTTCAAGGATAGTTGGCCAATAGTAGGAATGTCTTCGAAGCAGCCATCTCATCTTCACACCAGGCTGATGAACACCACAGATGCCTTTATGAACCTCAGCCATAGTTGTCAATGCTTCATTTAGACCTAAACATTCCAACAACAACCCATCTGTCCCCCTTTTGTAGAGAGCATTACCATACATTATGTATTGCATAGATTGCAATTTAATTTTTCTGCTGGCTTTCGAAGATGGGCCAGCCAGATACTGCATTATTGGATGCCTCCAATCTTGTTCTTGTAAGTCATTATGATTGACTTCTAAGACCATATTCCTTTTATTCAAAGGTAGTATTACCTTTTGATATGTTGTTTGGCTTATGTTCCTTTGAGTGTTGTCTCTTCTCTTGAAATTCGAAACTTTCTGAACCATATCATTAGCTTTACTATTTAAGAATCTAGGGACATAAGTTACATTTGCTATCTGAAACTGAGACAGCAAATGCAATGCAACAACATAGTATGACAACATGCTCACACTTTGACATTTGAAAATCCTTTTCACCTAGTTAACTACCAATTGAGAATCTCCAAATATGTTAACTGCATGAACTTGTAATCCAATAAGTATTTCCAGTCCCATTATTAAGGCTTCATATTCAGCTTGATTATTGAAACAAGTAATTTCATCTACTCTGAAACCATGTGTGGTTTCTACCCCTTGTGGCGACTTAATTACTACACCAATTCCAGTTAGACCATTGGCTTTTGACCCATCGAACCACATTTTCCATGGTTCAATACTAACCATACCAAGTTTCATTATTTCTTGGCTTTCTATTTGACATGGATGGTCCGCCAAAAAATTAGCTAAAACTTGTCATTGTACTGCCTTTTGGGAGACATATTCTAAATGAAATTCTGATAAAGCTAGTATCCATTTGCCAATTCTTCCCCTCAACCTGGATCTAGATAACATATATTTAACCAAATCTATGGTTGCAATTACCAAGACAGTTATAGGCAAAAGATAGTATCTTAATTTCATTGCAGCAAAATATAATGCAAGGCACAGCTTTTCTACAGCTGAATATTTACATTCATAAGAATTTAGAAACCTACTAAGGTAATAAACAGCTTGCTCGTTACCTTCTTCATTGTCTTGGGTTAGGAAAACTCCCAGTGAATCTTCTGTTATAGCTATATACAACTTCAAAGGCTTATCACCCTTTGGTGGCATCAGCACTGGAGGGTTGGCCAAATAGGCTTTGATTCCTTCGAAAGCAGTTTGATGTTCTGCTGTCCACACAAATTCCTTTTCATCTTTCAACCTTAATAAGGAAGAAAATACTTTAGTTTTCCCTGCAATATTAGAAATCAATCTTCGAAGAAAATTAACCTGCCCAAGGAATTTTTGTACTTCTTTCTTACTTGATGGAGGTCTGGTTTCGATAATAGCTTTAGCTTTGTTCCGATCAATCTGTATTCCCTTCTTGTGTACTACATAGCCCAAGAAGTTTCCAGCTGATACACCAAAAGCACATTTGAGAGGATAAAGTTTCAACTTGAACTTTCTCATTCTTTCAAAAGCTGTTTCCAAGTGAAACAAATGTTCCTCCATGGATTGGGATTTTACTACAATATCATCAATGTAGCACTCTAAGTGTCCTCCAATGAGATCATGAAAGATAGTGTTCATAGCTCTTTGATATGTAGCCCCAGCATTCTTCAGACCAAATTATATTTTAACCCATTCGAAGGTGCTAATGTTCCTAGGATGTCTGAATGCTGTCTTATGAATATCCTCTTCTGTAATGCAGATTTGGTTATAACCAGAGTGCCCATCTATCATTGATAAAATTTGATGCCCTACTGAACTGTCTACCAATAAATCTACTATGGGCATAGGATACTCATCTTTTGGAGTTGTTAGATTCAGATTCTGAAATCAATGCGTACCCTCATTTTACCATTCTTCTTGACTATAGGTACAATATTGGATAGCCATTCAACATACCTGGCTGTCTTAATAAAGCCTGCCTTAAGGAGCCTAAGGATTTCTTCGTTGACCTTCTGAATCACTTCAGGACTCATCCTTTTTTGTTTTTGTTTGTATGGCTTGAAATTAGGCTTCATAGGGAGCCTATGTTCTACTAATGATCTATCCAATCCTGGTAGCTCATTATAAGACCATTCAAAACAATCTTTATATCTCTTCAAGACCACCACCAACTGGTCCCTGTCAAGAGCATTCAACCAAGCACTTATATAGGTGGGCTGCTGTATAGATCGTTCCCCCAAGTTCACTTCTTCTAAAGGGTCTTGCATCTAAGGGCTAACTGATGCTTCTTTTTTTATTTCTTTTACCTTCGAAGCAATCTCCTTGCTTTGTCTTGCCTCCGGTTTCTTTGATTCAACCTCTTTGCCCTCCTCCTCATAGACGAAGTCTGTCCACAAGGCTTCTTCTTCCTGTATCTCCTGGACCTTTATTTCAATGTCCAATGCACAATATTTACCCAAGGCCAAAATCCTGATCTGTTGCTGCTCTTGCTCACAGCCAATTATCATGGCTTCTTTTTATTGCCTTTGCACTTTCTGGACTATTGATTTTATATCCAATATTGAGAATTTAATTAAAGCCAAAGATCTGGCCTCTTGTGTGTCATCTCTTTGCCTACAACCAGGCATCATTGTCATCTTTGGCGACAAACTCCTCATCAGCACTTTCTTGAACTAAGTGTTTTAGGTGTGCTAATTCCTCATCAGCCGTCACTTCGGTTGATTCATCAGGTTTCCTCAGTACACTGAATGGTGCCACTCCTTCAGTATACAATTTGGCCTCTGCAAAATCTGCACAAGCTATGAAGGGTTGAGGATCTGCATTGATCTCCTCTGTCTCTCCACTGCCCAAGGCCATCATTATTTTCTAATGTAGAAAGGAAGGCACACATTTGTTGGTGTGAATCCAATCCTTACCAAGTAGAGCATTGTATTTAGCATTGCTGTCAATAACAAAGAATGCAGTCATACAGTCCCTGGTTCCCATACTCAGGTTGATGGGCAAAATGCCTTGAGCCATCTGTTTGTCTCCAGCGAAACCAGGAATGGTTGTACTGGTTGGGATTAGTCTGGGGTTCCTCTTTCCTAGTTTCTTCAAAGAAGATTTCGGAAGCAGGTTTACTGCTGCCCTATTATCCACCAACACTCGGTTCATCTATATCCCATCGAAGAAGGCCTTGATATACAAAGGTTTGACATGCTGTGTCATGGATGTCGTGGGATACTCAAAAGGGTATGAGAGGTTAATACTCACCTCTTCTTCACTCTCATCTCCAGTTTCCATTGGTATGGCCACTTCGGATTCATCTTGTACCATACTCACTTGTGAGTCTTCACTGGAAACTGGAATTGGGTCAATTTCTTGACCTTCTTGGTTCTCATCCTCAGCTTGGAATTCTTGTGGTAGTATATGTATCATATTCACTGATACTGGGGGAAACGAGCCAAATTGAATGACTGGTTGTACCTATTTCTCTTCTTGGCCAACTTGTTCAATTATTTCAGAAGCATCTTCCATGCTGCATTCTAGCACTTCAGTAATCGTAACTTCCTTTGAATGGTTTGTTTCTGCTGGTTTTTCAACCAAAAATGTCTGTTCAGCCATAAAGGCTTCAAACATTTCTTCTTCAACCATCTCCTTCTTTTGGCCTAGGCCAATTTCTTGCTCTGTCTCACTATCACTTTCTATGAAAGCCTTTTCCAGTCCTGCCAAATTGGATCTCTCTTTGGCTTTCAGTTCAGAATGAACTTTGGCCAATGTCTCTTTGCTGCAACTCCTCTTGTCTTAAAGAGTTGATTTTGGATTGTGATCTGACTTTAAACTTTTTTCTCCCTCTGTTTGGCCTTTTAGCTGAACCAATGAAGAGCTTTCTCCACTTCCTTTCTGATCCTTCTGGTACTGAGTGTACCTTCGTTGGATCTTCCTCCTTTGGGATCTAGAGATCACTGGGACCATATCCGGTTCCTTTGTTTTTGGATGCTGTAGTAACACCTAATTATTTGGAGCTACCAAAGGGGGTTTAACCATCCTGCCCTAATCTCCGACAACATTTCTCTGGGTAGACATTTCTCTAGGTTTATTCTGCATGACAAACCAATCTGGAACTCCAGGTACCCATGAACTCACTAGCTCAGTTGTCGAGCTACCTCTTTCTTCCTTCGAAACCAATTTCGAAGCTGGCTGTGAAGGCCACTGTTTGGCCCTGACTCCCTACTTTGGGCCTAATTCAGGCTTTCCATGAAGGTGGCCACTTTCCATCTTGCGTGATGCTGATCTAGGGGGCCAATCTCTGGCTTTAATCCCATAACCTGAGCCCATTTCAGGTCTCCTTTCAGGACGATTGCCCTCTATTCTGTAATAGTTGGGTGGTCTGAATTCATGTAGAGGTCTCTTGCCCTTGGAGTACATTCTCGTGGTTGCTGGCTTCGTCATGAATGACTGCTGTCTAGTACCAGTTGGATATGGTCTCTTATTATAGGCACTAGTTGGTTTAGGACGCCTCTGCACATCCTTGTAATATTGCTTCCCATCAATCGGGAGCCCTTTCAACCACTTGTAGCTCAACCTACACTTGGGACACATTCTTTGCACGACAGCCGCCTCTAAAGAATCATCATCCAGTGCCTCTTCATCAGAGTTTCCTTCTGACCTGCAAAGCCTTGCTTAACAGTTGGTAAACTTCTAGCATCTATTTTGACAGTAGTTTGGTTGGCAACATGCATTTACACATTGACCTCTTCTAATTCTTTTAAGGACAAGTTCTGGAAGTCTGGTACAATAACATTGGTTGCCATTTCTCCAATTTCTAGGAATGGATTAGTGTCAATTCCCATGGCCTTTTCTGCTTTAGTTGGGAATTTTAAACTCCCTTTTCAAATCTGCTCTTGGATCCTGTCTCGAAAAACTCTGCAGTTTTTAGTTGAGTGAGACTAAGAATTATGCCATTTACAATACACTTTTCCTTTAAATTCCTCTGGAGATGGAATTTTAACTCTTTTTCGTAACTTCAAGAAGCTTGCCGCAAGCAAATGATCAAAAATGTCATCTGCCTTTGTTAAATCGAAAGAGTATTTCCTATGAAGGTCTTTATTTTTGAACTGCTGGTCTATTGTTGTGTCTTTATGAATTAATACTTCACAGATCACAAGTTCTTTTCCCACAATCTCTGCCGCATCAATCTTATAATTATGATCTCTATAATACGTCTTGTATGATGCATTACTTCGATTTTTCTCTTCCTCTAGTAATGCTTCATACCTAGACACATTATAGGTTAGTTCCACAAAGTCTCTAAACTCAGTTGAGTCAAACTTGTTTCGAAGCCTAAACTCTAGACCATTTTGAGCCAACCTCAAAAATTCAAGCTCTGGTAAGATGATCCTACATTTGTTTCGTGCTCTTTTGAATCTGGCAATAAACTGGGTAGCCTTCTCATCAGGCCTTTGACTCAATCTTGCCAAGTCTGCCTTAGACAATTCTGGCTCTGTTTGGAAGAATTGGGCATAAAATGCCTTCTCCATTTGTTGCCAAGTTTGGATAGAGCCATGTGTAAGGTTAATATACCATACAAAGGCTCTCCCAGTTAGAGAATTTGGGAATAATATTAACTTCATATAGTCATTATTGTTAAATTCACTGCACTGAGTCGCGAACCTAACAATATGCTCAATCGTTGACTAGTTTCTATTCCAATAAAAAAGGGCAAAGTCTGGTATCCTGAAACCTCTTGGGTATTCATGTACCCTATCTACCCATTATGGGTATGGTTTCCTGTACATAGGAGTCTGAACCCCCCAAACCATTGGTATCTCTCTAACAATATCAGCAATTTGGTCTCTAGGGACCATATTTTGTGCCTGTTGAACCACTACTGGAGGAACAAACATAGGATTTGGTGGACAACCTTGTGCCTGGGGTCCTCTTGGTCCATAGGGTGGTATGTTTAGAACTGGTTGTCCCTGTGGTGCTGGCTGTTGTTGAGGGTATGGGTGACTCCTTTGAGCCTGTCCTGCGAAAGGACCTGCGAAAGGTGCTGGAACAGGTGTTGTGTCTCTTCCAATTGTAGGAAACCCTTCCAACCCCCCGGGTATAAATTCGAACAAAGGATTAGTGAACCCCCTCATACCAGGTATGGCTTCGAACATAGGATTTGGAAATATCCTTACGCCATTTTCTTGTGTTGAACCAGATCCACCAATTTGCATGGCTTCACTGTTGAGTAAGGAGGCATTTTGATTTGCCACAAGCCTCGAAAGAGGCTCATACCAAGGCTGAGGTAATGGTCTTTCATGGCTTTGGCTATTAGTTTGACCATTAGTATGTCCATTACTCTACATAGGTTGTTTATCTCTAGCCAATTTTTGTTGAGGGATATTTGAATTTTCCTCTATATGTCTTGCGTTAGTTGGTTGATGAGTATTCATTCGATCCAAAAAGGATGTTGCCCACCTTTCCATTGTGTTCATTAACTGCTATCCCATGGCATTTAGTAGGCCACCCCATGGATTCATTGGCTGAGTAGATGGAACAGTGGATGGTCCAATTCCTTAGCCTCGTCCAATATTATGAACATGTGGTACTTGTTCCGAAGTGATGGTCTGTTCGACCATAGGTTCTGATAAAATAGGTGCTTCCACAGGATGTGTTATCACATTATCCTCTGGATTAGGTATTTCTACCTCTTCTTCCATGCCTTCTTCCAAGTGTTCATTTTCTCTTTATCTCCTACGTCTAGCCATTTCAATTAGTCCCACTAGGCGTGCCAAAAATATATGTTGGCTTTTTTGGCTTTCGAATGTTATTTTTGTAGTTGTGAGCGTGCCAGTAAGGATCAATCAGTCCTTACAGAATATTAATTGCCAACCAATTATCAGACGATTGTGTTTTAGTTCTTTCAGCCTCAATGAAGATGACTTTTACTGGTGGCTTTGTTTAGGAGAATTAAGCAAACAATGATTAAATGAAGAACAATTGTAACATTTCATTAAGCAAAATGAAAGACTTACAAAGATCCATATCAGCCTCGTAGAGGTTTACAGCAACAAGCTACTTGAAAACTATTCCTATGAATGAAATGCAGTGCAGGAATTTAAAGTACAGAAATGTAAAGAACAAAAAATATAAAAACTGGAAGAAAAAATAAAGTAGATAAAACTGGTTTTTTAGATTTGAGTTTGGGGCACTTTCTGAGGCCTTCTCTGCTATTTATACTTCTCAATGACAACCGCCGAACTACACTTCTAACCGTCAAACCGCCCCTCCATGATCGCTGATCATGTTGCCTTATAGTTAGCTCCATTATGCCAATATCTGCAGCTAGGCGTCCCTTCTAATTTTGAATTTAAATATGAGTAACCGTTGAAGCCACATCATTTTGCATCACTTTGCTGATCCAGTGCTACGTAGATCTTATAAAAACCAATACTAACTGTCACGTGTACGATTTGCGATCGAAGGTTTGAATTGTTTTCCCGTCTTGCCCTTATCTTGCTACGTGTCGAACTGTGTTTGGTTTATACAAAATATGTAGCCAACACCTTTACAAAAATTAATTACAAATTCAGCAACTCCAAAGCTGTTAATTAAAATGTCGTCTAAAAGTCCACAGAAAAGTACAATCTTCATTTTACCTAACTAATTTAGCTAGTCACTCTAATCATACTCTTTATTAATTAATCAATGAAACTAACTTAACTAATTTTTAAGAGAAAAATATTATAAATATAAATAAAAAATATATTTATTTAGTGTTGACTTGATATTTATAAATATTTGTTTATTTTAAATATGTAATTTAATTATTTTTTAAAACAATATTTTTACATGATCGTATTTTTAAAAATAACAATGGGCTAAAACAAACATAGAACAAAAATTGAGAGAGCCTCAAAACAGGGGGAGAACTTTTTTGCCTAGAAATGAAGGTTGGCTAGATGTGGAGAGCGAAAATGAAAATGGGCAAAATGCCTCTTGTGATGCAAAGCCTGTTGGAGGAAGAGAAAACTAAATTCACTAGTAAAAATGTCTCATATGACCCTTTTGCCTCCTCCTCCTCTCTTAGAGATGCTCTAATAAAATTATGATTTTATCTTTTAATATTTATAAATTTAATCATTAATTTGAAAATATTTTTTTGAGCATATACTCCAGTGGAATTATCCATTAAAATATAGTGCATCAAACATGCGAAAGTGTCACACACCAAATGTATTTTATTTTTTTACACACTTGTATAAAAAATAAAATAAAAGCATGATTTTATATAGGAAAACTATATGTTGAGTTTCAAGTCCACAAGCAAAATGGTTTTGGATAAAATGTCTCTATCACTGTAGCCAACCAAATATATCTAGGACCAAAACAAAAAAAAAAATCTAAGAGGGTTTTGAAGAAAAAAAAACCTTTACATTCAATTGAAAGGGACTACACATTTTTTTTCCAACTCCTATATTGATATGTTACAATGAAAAATAGTTATTTATTTTCTTAGAAAATAATTTATGAGACTATTTCCACTGAACTTTTAGTTTTAGTCAAAAAGTCAAGTCATTATAAATTGTTACACCACTCTCTCTATTTTTTTGCATATTTTTTTATCAAAAATTAAAAGTTATTCAAATAACCTCCTCCCAACCAGGAACCAAGTAATGATTTTAGTCTCTTTTGTCACTGGCTTAATTTATTTGAGTTTTTTAGTGTAATAAGTCAAAAAAAATATTATTATTATTATTTATTACTTATTGAAAAGTCAACAAAACCAATTTAAAAAAAAAATAGGCTAGAAACAAGTCATCAAAAAGTTAGATTATATATTCAACTTTAGTAGAGTGTTTATATATATATATATATATGTAAAAAAATAATAAAGAAGAAGAAGAAGAAGAAGAGGAGGAAAGAATTAAAAAAAAAAAAAAAATTAGGTCATCTAAGTTAAATGGACCTAAATGAACTCAATTTTTTTTTGAAAAAGAAATCACTGATAATAAAAATTAGTTGAAAAGAAAAACTCAAGAAAAGTTATCAAATAATAGGACTCCTCAAGAAAAGTTACTAAAAATAATAGATAAACTGTGTTGGATTTAATTTTCATTAAATCCTATTGAAAATAAAACTTAATAAAATCGTCACTAAAAATAATTTTTTATGACGATTTTTTGCATATGTCGGTAAAAATGACAATTAGTGATTTTTTTTTTTCACGACTTTTATTAATTGTTGCTAAACCTTACAATTAGTGACGTTTTTCTGTGATAAATTTTTTAAATTGTTGCTGAAAATTAGTAATATTTTTTTGTGATGATTTTTTTAAATTGTTACTAAAACTTATAATTATTAACATTTTTTATGACACAATTTTTAAACTGTCATTAAAATTTAACAATTAGTGACGTTTTTTAATAATATTTGATAAAAACGCCATTAATTATCGAATAGTGTTACATGCATCAATTACTGTACTAACTAATGTACCAATACTAGTTATGATTTTATTATTGACCTCACTCATTATACAAATTACAAATACCAAAAACATCTTAAGTTATGCCACATCATTAATTAGTACACTAATTGGTGCATATAGTATTATTCTTAATTATCATAGGACCTATTGGGTAATAAATACACCTATTAAGATCTATACATAATCATTACAAAATTTAAAAGTCATAAATATATCAAACAATATAAGTTATTTTAATTTTAATTAATTTATTAATATATAAGTTATTTTAATTTTAATTAATTTATTAATATATAAACTAACTTATAGATAGTAATCAAATGCCTCTAAGTTCAAGTGCTGTGTAAAAAAGTTGATAAATGTGTTTGGTTTTAATTTTCTGAACTTAATTTTTTGAAAATTGAATTTTTTTATTTTTTGTGTTTTTTTATTTTTAGTGAATATTTTTAAAATTTTAAATAATTTTTAAATTTTTTTAATTGCACCTTACTTAGGTATATCTAAAAAGTAAAATATTTATAAAAAAATATTTTGAAAAATCAACAAATATACAAGAATATGAAAATGTACTGAATTATTATTATTATTATTTTTTTTTTTTTTGCATTTTTGGTATTTAATGAATTTTTAAAGATTTTTTTTTTACAAATATTATACTTTTTAAGTGTATTTATTTTAGGTATATCTAAAAATTTTAAAAAGTGCTTAAAATATTAAAAAATTAATAAAAACCAAAAAAATATAAAAAATTAATTTTTAAAAAAATGAATCCTAAAAATCTAAACTAAATGCATGGTTTGATTCTAGTTCTTAAAATAGGTGGGAGTGCAAAGTATAGTTCGGTCAATGGTTTTAGTTGTAATTTGAAACCGAAGCAAACCATTTACATAATGCATGCACTCAGGACTCGTTTGGTATGCTACATATTTAGGAAATTAGTCAAAAAATTACTAAATTAGTCAATTAGTCATACCAAAAAATCAACAATTATGGTTTCTCTCTACTTTTTACACATCTTTTCGTAATTAGTCAAAAAGTCATCCCAAACATACAAGTTTTTTTTACCTACCTTTTTAGTCAATTAGTCAAAAAGTTACTAAATTAGCCTATTCCCAAACGAGGCATCAATTTGCCTCTACTAAACCATGTTAAAGGTAATATATAATTTATACATAAAAAAATTAAGTTAATTTGATAATTATAATCACGTTAGCTTATTATATTTTTCTCCCAAAATATAGATTTATAGTTTTCAAATAACATTTGTTCATTTTCTTTTTAAAATAAATTTCATAAACTAACATGACTATAGTTATTAGATTACCTAATTTTTTTCATAAACTAGCCTATCACCCATGCTATGCACGAGATAATTATATATATTTATATTTGTTTTAGATTTTTTAATATATAAATTATGTTTTTTAAGATTTTTTTCTTATCACTAACTATAGTGTATGGAGGAAATTGAAAATGGTACTACAGCAACTATACACGAATTGTATTTATAATTATTTGTATGAAGGGATTTTAAATGCTGATCAGGGGATTTTGACCAAACAATAAATGCTGAGTTTTTTTTTTAAATAAAAAATTAAAAAAATTCAAATTGGAATATTGAAGCTCCCATAGGCCTTGGGGGTTAAAAACTCTCTTTTGCTAGATATAGATAGATAGATAGATAGATAAATCTTTTTATTTTTATTTTTATTTTTGTGTGGTTTCTATTCGGATATTTTTTTTTCAATTTATTTAAAATGGAGTTGTGGGTATCTTTTTTTTTAAAATTTAATTTATCTGTGGTTTTCATTTGTTTTTAATTATTATTATTTAGGTAAGTTATGATGTGAGTTAGATATGTGATAGACATGTGCGTTTTATTGATTTAAAGTTTATTTAGATAAACTTTAAAGATCTTTTTTTTTTAGTTTTTTAGTTTTTTTTTTGTTATGTTATAATATAATATATAAAATATAGATAGATATCTACAAATTTAATGGAAAATATTATCTGATTTTTTTGGGAAAAGAAAATTTGTGAGAGAGATTAGGAGGGAGAGATTATGAAATATTTTTGTTATTAAATAAATAAACCAGCCAATAGTTTTTTTTAATCTATTTTGTAAATTAAAAATCAATAATTTTGGAAAATTGATTAATTTGTCCCATTAAATGATTTAAAATTCTGATAGATATACATAAAAAAAATACATAATTATATTATTAAATCATAATTCAAATTTAGATGTTATATCTTTTTGAGATCTATAGCTAAATTCTTATCTTTTTTTATTTTTTTATTTTTGTGTGTAACCATAGTGTATGGGAAAAATTGAAAAGGGTGTTGCAATAATTATGAAAGAAGTCAAAAGGGATTGTGGGTTGGGAGAAGTCAATAAATACTGAGATTGGGTTGGGAGAAGTTAATAAATGCTGAGATATTTTTTTTTTAAATCAAAAAATTAGAAAATTAAGATTAGGAGATTGGAGCTCCCACAGGCCTTAGAGTTAAAAATCTCATTTTACTTAATATATAGTATAGATGATCTATATATACGTTGTTGTCTAAAAAATAAATGATTTAAATTATCAAGATAAGATACATGGTAGACCCTAGGGCCCAAACATCAAGGTCAATAAAACTAATACTAAATAATCATCTAAAGAAATATTAGTTGAAATGATGGCATATTACTTAGGCCAAGTTTGGGAACTTGTAAAAAAGTCAAAAAGTTACTCTAAAAATTAAAAAGTTAACACTATTCACCAAAAGTCAACAATTACGGCTGCACAACTCTCAATTCGAATTTTTCCCTACAAATCAATTTTTACAATTTTTTATTACACGTTTTTTCATAAAAAGTCAAAAAGTTAACCCAAACATCTATATTTTCAACTTCAATTTTTTAGTCCAAAAAGACAAAAAATGCACTTATTTAGGACACCCCAAACAACCCCTTAATGTTGGAGTAAACTGTGAGCAATATTATGTGAGTACATTGTAAATGATAGTAATTTTTTATTCTTTTTTTCAATAAAACCGTAGTTTCAAACCAAATCGTTAACCAAATCGTCATTACTTCAATCTAATTTGACTTTAAAATTTCGTAATTTGAATTGATTGAAAATTTTATGAAATCATAAATAGTTGTTTGATCCTTCATTTCCTTTTAAACAAAACCATATCGACCATGCTTACCTAAGGTAGGCACCGTGTCATGTTGGGTTGCATTATTTTGATTTGTATAGAATTATCTCAACATTAACCTAATTTATTTATTATTTCATATTATTTAATCTTATTATTTGCAGTTTGTGTCCGTCACTAAAAGTTGAAAATCAGTGATTTTTTTTTTGGTGATAATTTTTTTAAATTGTCACTAAAATTTATAATCAGTAATTTTTTTTTGATAAAATTTTCAAATTTTCTCTGAAAATTAATAATTATTGATTTTTTTAGTAGTGTTTGATGAAAAATGTATCAATTATCATATGACTTATTAGATAATAAATCCATCTATTAGTATCTAGATATAAGTACCCCCTTTTTTTTTACTAGATTAATTCATATAATAGACACACACACACAAAGTTTATTCACTTTAATTTAAAACAAAAATAAAATCCATATTATTTTTAAAATCCTATTTTACATACTTTTTGATAAGTTAGCTGGAGTTATATAAGAGATTCAAAAATGTCATACCATCCATTAGTAGAAATAATATTAAAATATATAATTAATTTTTCATCAAACTAATTATCTATATTAATTTCATATGTCATATAGGTTTAATACCAACTCAACTTATTTAATATTCGTATAATTAAATCGTGTCATATATGCATTCATATAAAAAAAAAACAATAGTGATTTAGACCATTAAAAAAGCACCATTAATGCCGGTTCTAATAAGGTAGTGGAAGAAGAAAAAAACAAAAAAAAAAAAAAACAAAGTAAAACATCACATCAAAAAGTGGGCTCCATCAATTAGTGTTCTCCTAGTGCTCCTAAATTAGTGTTCTTTAATATTTTTTCAAAAAAAAAATAGTTAACCCTATTAATTACGGCAACTTTTAATCATAAATTTTATCTTTATTTATTATTTTTTGTCAATTGCCGAAATTATCCATATGAAATAGTATGTGGATAATTTCTGATAACGAACCTTCGGCGAAGTTGAGGGGGGACTCACTGACAAGTGACATATGTCAAATTCTGGAAACATGTCTTATTGTTTGGTCCTATGTGGTGTAGTACTAGTGTGGCCGAGCCTTCCTTTCCCTCTGCTACCGCGAAACGTTAGAGTGGGTTAAGGCTTTGTAAAATATTTCCTAATTCGTTATACATATATATTTTTAACCTTTAATAAAATATCAAAATAACATGAGTGTGAAAGATATTTAAGATGTGAAATTTGTTACAAATTAGTAATTATATATATGAAACATATTATGCAAAATTAGTTCGTGTCATATATAAAAAAAAATATTGTGCAAATTAGTATTATATATATACAAATGTTTGATAATTAATTAGAATATTTTTTAATTTTTTAATTCGCTTAAAACTGCTCAAACTTCGATTTGTCAATCCGCCATTCAATTTATAATTTTACTCACAAATTTTCCGAATTGCATCGCGCACACTCTTAATGTCAGTATTAATGTTTTGATTTGTGGTACCTCAATGAATTGAGTGTTTTTTTTTTTTTTAATTAAAATTTGTTTAAAATATAAATTATCCTTTATGATTTTAAAAATTATATTCTGTTCCTTTAAATTTCTAATCGTATAACAAATAAACTCTTTTATTAATAAATTATTATGTCAATTAAACAGTTTTTATTGATGTCAAAAGTATATTTCAATTAACGATTCTGATAATTTTATTATTGCATATAAGAGTAGTTAAGAATTTCATTTTTTTTATTACTTTTGTTAAATAAAAAATTCTGATAATGAAATATTTGTAATTTCTAAAATCATAAGGGATAATTTATGAGAGGGAGATTTATGAGATGGAATGGGCCATGGTAAAGGCCGGGCAAAATGAGGGGCCGAACATGTTTGGGCTGTGATAGCTTGGGCTCGTCCAGAAAAGGTTTTGCTTGGTTAAGGCTTAGGACCATGTTGGGACCGAGCTACTTGGGCTTGTCTATGTAGAAAATCGAGCTACTTGAGTTGCTTGGTCGAGATGATTGCCTGCCATTCTGGATTCCACGGTTCACGCGTTTAGCGCGGCAGGAAGGCCTTCGGTTTGCTGGCTCGACCTATCTTGAACTCGGCTTTGCCGGAATGCAACCGAGCTCGGTCGTTCTAGAGCTTGACGAGTAGAGCACTCGGGTACGCTGCGCAGCGCGATCGTGAAAGGTCGAGGTGGTTCCGCGGGTCCGCCGGGCTCTGCTAATATAGCTTGACGATTTGGTTAAGTGGTGATTGCAGGATTTGTGCTGACAGATGGGAGAACAGCACCACGTGTCAAGAGAGTAATGGGAGCAGATTTGGGCGTAAAAAGTATATAAACGTGTCTGCATCCCCCATGTTGGGGATGGAACATCATTTGGTGAGAACAACCTAAACACTTAGCTCTCTCCTCTCTCTCTAGATCCCTGAGTGTGTGTTAACTTGACCGTCGGAGGGGTTTTCCGGCCACACACCGTCGGGTAGCTCACTGCCGTTATGTTCGCAGGTTGATCGGACAGACAAGGAGCTTGGTGGAAAGGAGTATGGGCTCTGCCGAATATTTACTCCCCGTACAATTTATATTTTAAGTAAATTTCAGATGATGTATTTGTAATTTACTTTTTTTTTTATAAAGAAAATGCTAAAAAATGCTTTAAGAATTGTTGTGTAAAAGTAGAGCCTTTTTTAATATGAATCACACATTGTTCTTCTTGATTTTTTTTTGTTTTTTTCGAATTCTTCATAAATTATTTGAATTTTAACTAGTTTTAAATAATTTTTGAATTAATCCCAAATAAATTTTATATTTATCAAATTCGAGTTATTTTTTAACTTGGATTTTAGTCCTATGTACCGTATAAGACCACTAATTCTATCTCGATGATCCATATTGGTCATCTTTTAAATACTTTTGCGTATAATTTCAATGTATTCGTTTTGCAAACAGATGAAAAAATATGATTTTTTATAAAACATTGTCTATTTTTTTTGAAAACATGACTAGACTTGCCTAATCAATATAACTTTTTTTTCCAAAGATGATTTACATCACACAAGTAATTAAAACATGAAAGTTTGGATCATTAAAGTGGAGTTTGTATTGCGTCAATGAGCCTAAAATTAGACGGTTCAGGACTCCACTGAACTAGAGACGATACAATTTCTAAAAATTTATAATATATAAAACCTATCTAACTAAGCTAAAAAAATAACTAAATTCAAAATACTTTTAGTTTCTTTGTTTAAATAACGTAAGCTCGTACAAAATAATTTAGCCTCTATTTTGGAAGTGGTTCCAAACTTTCTTTTGTTCAAAAGTTAAAAATAAAAAAAACTATCTAAAAGCCCTAGAAGGAAAAAAAAAGAAGGGATTTTTATTGATAAGTCCAATTTAGAAGTGTTTTAACCTAAGAAGTCCATGAAGGAATTTTTTAACCCATTTAGTCCCATGTATGTATAGTTTTATTCCATAAAGTCCATTTTTTTGATTTACACTATTTTCTTGGACACTTATGCCCTTATATTTAATTTTGATACCCTTATAAATATTTTTTGAACGATTAGCAATTTAATGATGTGAACATTCATATTTTAAAATTCACATTGGTAGGAATGTAAAATTGGCCCGTGGGCGGCCCGAAACCCGGCCGCGAGCTGGGGCGGGCCCGACCCGTTGACAATGTGAATATTCACATTGACATATTAACATTCACATTAATAGAAGTGTAAAATTGACCCCCGTCCCGTGGCGGAGCGAAACCCACCCGCGACCCATGGCCGGCCCGGGGCTGTCCCGGTCCGGCCCGTCGACAATGTGAATATTCACATTGACATGTTAACATTCACATTGATAAGCGCATAAAATTGGGCCGCGGTCCATAGGCGGCCAAAAGTCCGCCCGCGGCCCGGGGCGGGCCTGGCCCGGCCCGTTGACAATGTGAATATTCACATTGACATGTTAACATTCACATTGATAGGAGTACAAAATTAGCCCGCGCCTCGTGCCTGCCCAAAACCCGCCCACGGCCTGTGGGTGGGCCCGACCCGGCCTATTGACAATGTGAATGTTCACATTGATAAGAGTATAAAATTGGACAGCAACCTAGGGCGGGCCCGACTCGGCCCGGCCCGTTGACAATGTAAATATTCACATTGATATGTTAACATTCACATTAATAGGAGTGTAAAATTGGCCCCCGTCCCGTGGTGGCGCGAAACCCGCCCGCGGTCCATGGGCGGCACGGGGCGGGCCCGGTCCGGCCCGTTGACAATGTGAATATTCACATTGACATGTTAACATTCACATTGATAAGAGTATAAAATTGGCCCGCGGCCCATGGACGGCCAAAAGCCTGCCCGCTGCCCGGAGCGGGCCCGGCCTGTTGACAATGTGAATATTCACATTGACATGTTAACATTCACATTGACAAGAGTGTAAAATTGGCCCGCAGCCCGTGGGCGGCCCGAAGCCCGACCATAGCCCGAGGCGGGCTTGGCCCGACTTGTGACAATGTGAATATTCATATTGACATTTTAACATGCACATTGATAGGAGTGTAAAATTAGCCCGCGTCCCGTGGCTGCCCGAAACTCCCCCACGGCCCGTGGATGGCCCGGGGAGGGCCCGGCCCGGCCTATTGACAATGTGAATATTCACATTGACATGTTAACATTCACATTGATAAGTGTGTACAATTGGCCCGTGACCCGTGTGTAGCCCGAAGCCTGACCTCAGGCCGGGACGGACCCGGCTCGTTGGCAATGTGAATATTCACATTGACATGTTAACATTCACATTGATAGGAGTGTAAAATTGGCCCGTAGCCCGTGGACAGCTCGAAGCCTGATCGCAGCCCGAGGCGGGCTTGGCCCGACCCGTGACAATGTGAATATTCACATTGACATGTTAACATTAACATTGATAGGAGTGTAAAATTTGTCCGCTGCCCGAAGCTCGCCCGTGGCCCGGGGTAGGCCCGGACCCAAACCCGGGCCGCCCACGGGCTTCAGGCCGCCCGTGGGACGTGAGTTAATTTTACACTCTTATCAATGTGAATGTTAACATGTCAATGTGAATATTCACATTGTCAACAGGCCGGGCCGGGCCCGCCTCGGGCCGCCCACAGGCCGTGGGCGTATTTCGGGCAGCCACGGGGCACGGGCTAATGTTACACTCTTATCAATGTGAATGTTAATATGTCAATGTAAATATTCACGTTGTCAACGGGCTGGGCCCACCCCGGCCCGGGACCGGGCTTCGGGCTGCTCACGAGTCACGGGCCAATTTTACACTCTTATCAATGTTAATGTTAATATGTCAATGTGAATATTCACATTGTCAACGAGCCGGGCGGGGCCCGCCCTGGGCAGCAGGCGGGTTTCGGGCCTCCCACGGGCCACGGGCTAATTTTACACTCCTATCAATGTGAATGTTAATATGTCAATGTGAATGTTAATATGTCAATGTGAATATTCACATTGTCAACGGGCCGGACCGGGCTCACCCCGCGCCGCCCACGGGCTTCGTGTCGCCCATGGGACGCGAGTCAATGTTACACTCTTTTCAATGTGAATGTTAACATGTCAATGTGAATATTCACATTGTCAACAGGCCGGGCCAGGCTCACCCCGGGCCGCCCACGGGCCGTGGGCTAGTTTCGAGCAGCCACGGGCGCAGGTTAATTTTACACTCTTATCAATGTGAATGTTAACATGTCAATGTGAATATTCACATTATCAACGGGTCGGGCTGGACTTGCCCAGGGCAGCCCACGAGTCGCGGGAGGGTTTCGGGTCGGCCATAGGCCGCGGGCTAATTTTACGCTCCTATCAATGTGAATGTTAACATATCAATGTGAATATCCACATTGTCAACGGGTCGGGCCGGGCCCGCCCCGCCCCGACCCGGGCCCGGGCTTCGGGCTGCCCACGGGTCATGGGCCAATTTTACACTCTTGTCAATGTTATTATTAATGTTAATATGTCAATGTGAATATTCACATTGTGAACGGGCTGGTCCGGGCCCGCCCCGGGCGGCGGGTTGGTTTCGGGCCGTCCACGGGCCGCAGGCTAATTTTACACTCCTATCAATGTAAATGTTAACTTGTCAATGTGAATATTCATATTATCAACAGGCCGAGCCGGGCCTATTTTTTTGGCTTGTGGGCCGGCCGGCCCGACTCGAATTTTTCCGGGCACCCACGAGGATCGACATGGGCTGGGCCCCTACACATTGACGATATGAACATTTACGTTGACGGTGTGAACATTCACATTAAGGGTATTTTGGTAATTATGTCACCCATAGGACTTATTGAAATATAAGAAAATAATGTGAACTAAATGGAACATAAGTAGATGAAAAAGGGTATTTTGGTCTTCTTATCTCAAATTGGACCTAATGGAATAGTCAAAAAGAATATGGGTTGGATGGAATAAAGCTCTTAAAAAATGGATTTATCAAAAAAGCTCCCAAAAAAGAAAAAGAAAAAAGATGGGGATAATTTACTAGGAGGTTTTATGGTCTGGATTTATTTACTCACAAGTCTTGAGTGAAATTTTTTATATATTTCTCTCTTGTTTTGATAATAATTTATTTATTTATTTATTTTATATGTGTTTTACGTTTGTGAAATGATCATTTAGTAGGGATAATAATATTGATAAATTTACCAAAGTGATCCACTTTTTATTGTGTCGTTGTTGAACTTGTGTCTTGGCTTCACAATATGGACACACGTTCTTAATTTATTGATAAATTAACAGAGATATAATAATTTACAATACGATAGTTAAGTAAATTGCAAAAACAAATCAATTAAATATATGATAATTTACTTAGGATCAAATATCTGATTTTATTCAATAAATGACTAGCATAGCACCCGTGCTATATGCACGGATTGCGTTTACAATTATCTATATATATGAATTGTGATTTTTAAACTTTTTTTTATTATTTTTAAATGCCTTCTTTTTTTTTTCATTTTTTATATTATATTAAAATTTAATATTTTCATAATGGGTATGGCTTCTGTCCAGTCTGGGATAAGACTGGACCTTGCTGTTGGGCTCGTGGGGGCCCACCACGGATCCCGTTTTGATAATTTGAATCGTTGTGTAGAACTCGTCGAGTACTATATGCTTGTAAAAAATCACGTTGATCGGATATCGATAGCTATCTGATCAAATCAGTTTCGTATTAAAAAAATTGGACGGTGAACAAATTAACGGTTGACAAAAAACTATTTTGAACAGAAGCCATACCCTTTGATAATAATCATATGTGTTGAACTTTTCAAGAAATTAAATGTCTTTTTTTTATTATATTATATTAAAGTTTAATATTTTGATAATAATCATATGTGTTGGACTTTTCAAGAATTTTTTTTATGCTTGTTCTTAATGCATTAAAGTGTTATTATGAGAAATAATAATCATATGTGTTGGGACTTTTCAAGAAATTCATGTGTTGGATTTCAAAGAATTTTTTTTTATACTTGTTCTTAATGCATTGAAATGTTATTATGAATGTAAAACTTGGGAGTTTGGAGAAGTTAATAAATGCTAAGATTTTTTTTTTTAATTAAGAAATTTAGATTGGGAGATTGGAGCTGTGAATTGTGATTTTTAATTTTTTTTTAAATATCTTTTTTTTTCCATTTTTTTATATTATATTAATGTTTAATATTTTGATAATAATCATATGTGTTGGACTTTTCAAGAAATTTTTTTTATGCTTGTTCTTAATGCATTAAAATGTTATTATGAAAGATAATAATCATATGTGTTGGGACTTTTCAAAGAAGTTATATGTGTTGGATGTCAAAGAATTTTTTTTATGCTTGTTCTTAATGCATTAAAGTGTTATTATAAGGGTAAGACTTGGAGTTGAGAGAAGTTAACAAATGCTAAGATTTTTTTTTTTAAATCAAAAAATCAAGAAATTTAGATTGGGAGATTGAAACTCCCACAAGGTTTGGGAGTTAAAAACTCCCTTTTGCTTAATATATAGTATAGATAGATAATATATAATATATAATATAATATATATAGATAGATTATAAGATGAGAGAAATAAAGTGCTATCTTATTATAATAGAGGAGATCTTATAAAAAAAAGTGTAGACATGAATGCCCTCCTATTTTATTGTGTTTACAATTATCTATATATGTGAATTGTGATTTTTAAATGTTTTTTTTTTAAATGTCTTCTTTTTTTCATTTTTTTTATATTATATTAAAGTTTAATATTTTGATAATAATCCTATGTGTTGGACTTTTCAAGCAATTAAACGTCTTTTTTTTATTATATTATATTAAAGTTTAATATTTTGATGATAATCATATGTGTTGGACTTTTCAAGAAATTTTTTTTTATATTTGTTCTTAATGCATTAAAGTATTATTATGAGGGATAATAATCATATGTGTTTGGACTTTTCAAGGAATTCATATGTGTTGGATTTCAAAGAATTTTTTTTATACTTGTTCTTAATGTATTAAATTGTTATTATGAGGGTAAGGCTTGGGAGTTGACAGATGTTAATAAATGCTAAGATTTTTTTTTAAAATCAAAAAATCAAAAAATTTAGATTGAGAGATTGAAACTCCCACAAAGCTTGGGGTTAAAAACCCTTTTTTGCTTAATATATAGTAAGTATAGATTAGTGACCAGCCCTATCCATATCTTATCTAATCACAACCGCTTATCTAGAAACATTGGTGCAACCTATTGGTAGGATTTATCAATCCATGTACAAAATATTTTTACATCATTTAGGCCTCGTTTGGTAAATGGTTTTTTTAGTTAAAAAATTATTAAAAAAATTAAAAAGCCAACAATCTATACAAAAAGTCAAATATTCTATTTTCTCTCTACTTTTTACACATCTTTTTATAAAAAGCTAAAAAGTCATCCCAAACATACTAATTTTTTTTAACTTATATTTTAACCAAATAATCAAAAAATTACTAAATTAACCTGTTCCCAAACGAGACCTTAGATAAATTAACATTATGAACACAAAATAACTTAACAAAATTTACTAAAAAATCAAAACAATCAAACGTATTAACATAGAACTTGTGGCTTCGATCCAATAATTTACGATAAATCAACACAAAGCCATGAACGGGGGTTGGGCCGATTGTCACTTGTATTGATATCTTTTATACGGTGTTTGGTTGAGAGCTTTGAGGAGAGATTTGGAAAGAAAAATATAAAAGGTAGATGAAACATGAATAAAATATACTTATATTTCACTTAATTTCACATATCTTTTATCTTTCCGTTTCTAAATCTCTCCTAAAATCCCTCAACCAAACACGACATTATTGTCTAAAAAGTAAATTACCTGTGGCCTATATTGTCAAGCCAGCTCAAGTAATGGGCATAGAGTTAGAGGAAGTTTTTTTATATATTTTTTATTTATAAATTATTATTATTATTATTTTTTATAATGAATTATACTTAGCTAATCTACATTTTTATAATTTTACTTTGATCCTTCACTTTTAATTGTAAACAGTCAATTCTTTACATCTTAAGTCCGGTTATAATGTCACTCTTTTGTCTAGCTATTATTAATAAAATTAACGAAAATTAAAAGTAAAGTGACCAAAATGGCGCTATTGAGAATAGGAAAAAAAAAGTCACGTTTAGCTTAGAGCATCTCTAACGATTCATTACTTTTTTCACCAAATCTGAGTAAAAAATAGTTGATTTTCTCAATCTGATATGGCTTGCTCCAATGATGCATCAAAAGGGAAGAGTCATCTGGTGGGTCGATCGGTAAGGCAAGAAATTTTTTTTTCAACCTGTTTGAACCTTTTTGACCCTGTTTGAACCTACCTATTTGAAAAGGAACCGTTCGACCGGTGGGTTAACCGGCCGGACATCCGGTTGGTTGACCGGTTGGCCCACTGCAACGTTATAGCACATTGAAATACTAAAATCGCGAGCTTGTTCTCAGTTTGATGAAAGTTTTGTTCTGTTCTCATTTTGATATAAATTTGGTAAAACCATTGAAGACACAAAACAATGGCTTTTTCATCAAATTTCAAATCTGATGTTAGGTTTAATGCATCGTTGGAGATGACCTTAGGACAAATTTTGTCAACCTTTACTAACAGTAGATGGAAGAAAATATACCATTGTAACTTGACTTCAATTGTACGAGTTGATTGTCATAATGAAAAATAAGAAACTAAATTGAGATTGCAGTAAAAGTGTTAGTGATGTTACATGTACCAATTGGTATACTAATTAGTGTACCAATATGCTTGGATATTATCACTTCAAAACTATGAACCCACCTATTTTACAAATTATAAAGATTTAAAATCTCTAAAATTATGTTATATTATCCGTGTATATATTAATTGGCTGCATATAACTTTATTGTAAAAGTGCAAGATACTAATTGTCATTGGTTTTCTTTCTTAGGGCATGAGCCCAAAACTAACTAACAATGGATAATTTTTTTGGGAGGGTACAAGAGAGGGCCTAGGCCCAGAACTAACAACGATGTTGACTGCTTTCAAAATCTTTATGTTAGGGGTTGAAAGTTGATTGCACAAGTCCTTATTGGAGATATCAGGTATATATTATAAATTTACAGTACAAAAAGGGAGGCCTATTAGCTCAGCTGGTTAGAGCGTCGTGCTAATAACGCGAAGGTCGCAGGTTCGAGACCTGCATGGGCCACAAATTATGGCAATTTTTTATTTTATTTTGGATTCATAATTCTTATTAAAAAAAAGTTAAGTTATTTTTAAAACTCATAACTAAACACTTAATTTATTTTTTTTTTAATTTCATTCTTTAAAATTATTTTTTATTTTTTTGGGAAAATATTTTATTTTATTTATTTTTTCAAAAAAAAAATATAAATAATTTTTAAAGTAATGGCAAAATAATTTGTTATGATTTAGATATATATGGGCGATTTAAATTTTTTTAAAATTAAAAAAAATTAACTATTTTAAAAAATAAATAAATATTAAAAAAATTAAAAAATATTTAAAATAAAAAAGAAAATATCTAAAATAAAAATTATATATTTAAAATAAAAAAATAATTTTTTGTGAAAATTTAAATATTTAAAATATTTTAAAAAATATAGCGTACAAATGAAGTAAATACAACGCACATTAAAAAAAATAAATAAATATTTATAATAAAAACATTTAACCTAAAATAATAAAATAAAGAAAATTTTTAAATATTTAAAAAAAAAACTCAAAACAATTTGAAAATACAATTCAAAACTATTTTTAAAACTCATAACCAAATAAATTTTCTCTTTTCAAAACTTATTTCCAAAATTTATCTTTCAAAAAACAACTCCACACTCAAATTATGATTCTAAAACTAAACTTAATGGAATGCATATTTTTTGTTTTCTTCTAATTTTATTTTGGTTTTGGTGAATTTTTAAAAATATTTTAAGCAAATTTTTTACTTTTTAAATGCAGTCAACCTAAATATACTTAAAAATTAAAATATTTGTAAAGAAGTATTTTAAAAAATTAATAAATATACAAGAATACGAAAATGTATTAAATTTTCGTATTCTTTTTTGTATTTTTAGTATTCATTAAAATTTTTCAAAAAATTCATAATTATTATTATTCTTTTTAATTATATTTATTTTAAGTGTGTCTAAAAAGAAAAAAAAAATTGCTTAAAATATTAAAAAAATACTAAAAATAAAAAAACACAAAAATAAAAAACTTAATTTTCAAAAAATTGGAACAAACAAGGTTTTGCCACCAATAGATAGATATAGATTTGTATTGAAAGATATATATTGTATTTTTTGCCAGCACTACTAAGCCCCTCAATAGATACATTTGTTTTGAATATTTCCAATTTGAGAGTAGTATTAGGAAATAAAATCAAAGGTAATTTGCATTATTATTCTTTGTTTAATTGAATTGTCATGTTAGTTTCCACAGTTTTATTTTGAATTTTATACTTTCAATTTTGTTGTAATGTTTTCCCTCTACTATGTTCTATGAAAATTTTGAATGAAAAAATTAGAAAATTTATTTAAAAAAATCTAGAGTTTGACCATTGTGATAAAATAAATTCTGATTTTTTAATTTTGTCAATTTAAACCCAATTTTTTTTTGTTTGCTTTCAATTTAAACTATTTGTCTATTTTCGTTAAGTAAAAATTGACTAAAAAAATAGCATTTTAGCTATTAAGCTCAATGAAAATGATATTTTAGACATTTTATATACATTTACATTGAGTTTAATGATTTAGTCAATTTTACTTAACGAAAATAGTTATTTAGTTTATATTGAAAACAAATCAAAACATTAAGGTTTAAATTGACAAGATTAAAAATTTAAGGTTTACTTTGCTACAAATGTCAAATCCTGAGAATTTTTTATTTATTTATAATTTTCTCAAAAAATAATGGGCAAAACTATATTTGTTTTTTTTTTTTTTTTTGGGGGGGGGGGGTTGAAGTTGTAATTCAAAACAAAGTATAGTATAGTTGGTCTCTATATTTGTTTTTGAATTCTACTTTTGTTTTGTACGTGATATTTTTTTCGTACAAAATTCTAATTAATAAGTGACGGAAAGACTATATTTCAACAAAATTAAAAATATAAGGTTTAAATTAAAATTAAAATCAAATTTCACTTAAATTAAAAGAACTAATAGTGTAATTTATCTACAATCAGAGAGGTCACTTTGAAAATGTTGACTTATTTTTCTTACGAAGGAAAATATCATAAATGCGAACGTGCCAGTAAGGATTGAAAAATCCTTACAGATTAAATTCAAGTAAATTATCAAGAGATTGCGTTGATGGTTCTTTTGCCTCAACAAAGAGGACTTCAAAATTGCTAAGTGTAGAGAAAATAAAAATTAAAAGAAGGAGGGAGACGGAGAAAGATGATTGTGTGAACAATCAAAGTAATAATTACTTACTTTTACTTCTATACTTCGAAAAGGAAGTGTATAAAATGTTTTGAAAAGGAAATGTTGAACATAAAATGCGTCGAAATATAAATCTATGTTAAACTACTCCTAAGATAAGAAAAATGTCAAGAAACATTGAAATCAATTGTCTTTGATTTTAGTTATGGATCTTTTACAATGTAGCCATGAATGACTATTTATAAGCAAAAATTTGTAGGAAAAAACTACCTAATAACCACCTAAAACTACTCACGCTTCCATCTTCATTCACACAATGCCACATATCTCTCCATGTCTTCATAACTTTCTTTAACCTTTAATTCATGCTCCATATTCTCCACTTTGTCCTCCATGTTCTTCCACATTATGCTCCATGATCCTCCACATTCTCCATCATTTTTTCACATATGTTTAATGATTTATAACTTCTCATAACTTCCAAATGAGTAAGAGAATACCACGTGTCCTGCAATTATATAAATAATAAAAATTATAGATTTATGGTGCCAACACATTCTTAATTTGATATCAAACTGATGACAACGTTGGAACAGGATTTTGATCAATTTTTCATCAAATTTAAGTTTGATAAAAAAAAAACGTGAAACGTTGGAGATAGTCTAAGTTACTTAGCTCAAATAATGAAATGAAGCCTCAAAGCAACTCAAGCTTTAGCTGAAGGAATGTGCTTAGAGGGTGACAAGGCCGCAGCTGTAGCCTACTCAACACAACTGTATGCAAGTGTGTGGCACATGTAAATAGTTAAAGGAGAGTGATCTATATAAAAATACAAGTGAGAGAGATGTAGGGATTGATTAGTTACAACCAATTAGAGTTTGTTATAACAAACTCTAAGCAATTTGTATAAATACATGTAACAGAGATGCATCATTGATTGAGACTGAGAGATGGGAATATAATGGTTTTTTGGTTGCCTCTTGCCTTCATGTGATCCACCTTGATTTGGTCTTTAAGCCACTCCCGATATCGAGTGAGGGAGACACTGTTATGGGGATTGAGGTTTTGTGATCAGCCAAGAAAAGGACTGGGGGATGTGGTGTTTGACTTCATGGTGGGATTGGCTCTAACTGTGATTTTTACTGTAGAGAATTAAATCATTTTCTTGTTAGTTTGTCACTTAATTTTTACTCATTACTTAGAGGAAGTGTTCTGTCTTGATTTGTTGGTTAATTTTTGCCTCATTATATTCTGTATGCCATTGCCGGTGCAGTTTAATCTTTAAACTATTTGCAAATTACTTTTTAAAGGCTCAACAGTCTAAGGGATTAATAAAAACAAGAAAAATATAGACTGTAATGATGGTTACTATCCTACATAATATCACTAAGTAATAAAAAATTAAAAAATATTAAGTGGATAAGACTTGTCTTCAATTAACCTGATTAAGTTGTGATCCCTACTGTAAATTGAAATTATTTATTAAATGGTGCTATGTTACGTGATATTATTGTTACATTCATTATTTACTCATAAAACAAGTTTCATATTAATGGTTAATAATTTTTTTTTTTTTAACTAGTGCTTACATTTGTCATCAATAAACAGCCACTTTCATTAAACCCCCCCTTCCCCCCCCCCCCCAAAAAAAAAAATAATACCAATCCGTGTGTTTGGTTGGAAGATTTGATGAAAGATAAGAAAGAATTGATAGAATTTGAATTTCAAGTTATATTTGGTTGAATTAGAAAAAAGAGAAAGCTGCTTAAGTGAACCTAAAAGATAAAAAGTGGAATTACATTTTACTCTCACTTTCTTTTTCCTTATGTTTTCTATTATAACCAAACAAAAATTGGAATTGTATTTTATTTTTTTTCTTCTATTTCTCTCAACTCTACCCAAACGAAAACAAAAAGTTGAATTTTTATTTTTTAAATAATTAATGGGATTTTAACTCAAATATTGCATCCTCCTCCTCTCATTTATACCCAAACTAAAAAAGAGTTGAATTTTTAATTTTTAAATAATTAATGAGATTTTAACTCAATATTCACTTTACAATAGTTCTTATATTATCTCCGGGTCCAAAGAGATTTGAAGAGCTTGTGAACGTCTCCTTCAAGCTTGTTTTGTGCCTTTAGATTAGACACAGCAGGGGTGCTGTGGCTTTCGGTGTGTCCCACCTCACTCATTTCAATGATTAAAGTTATTTATTTTGTAAGGCTTGCCAAGATAATTATTAATAAAAATAATTAATTTAATTCAATCATATTAATTTTAAAAATAAATAATTTATTTTCAAAAACACATTCACGACCTATATTTTTTCATTCACCATCATTTGACTATTAATGCTTGATTAATTTTAGTTTTTATATGAATAATCGTCTTAATAAGTCTTACACAAAATAATAAAACTAAATTAAAAATAATACCTATCAAGAGGAACAACAATCCCTACTGCAGGGTGATTTAGAAAGTTAGTTAAAAGTTAACTGGTAGCTTTTAACCCATTTTAAATTATATATATCCGTTCACCGTTTACATTTTTTTGACATAAAAAAACAAAAAAAAAAAAGTTAACTTTTAATTAATTTCTCAAAGCACTCCTGCCTATTCGGCACATCAGAGACCCTTATAGCAAGATGTGCAAAAACATAGAACATTATTCAATTCCCGACAGTTAGTTATTGCTGATTCCGAGATATCCAGATGGAAACTTCATAGATTTTGCAAAGTTTTTGATATTGGAGACCAAATGATTGAAAGTAAGAAGGCAACTAAGATCACATGGGAGAATTTAATGCAACAAAACATGAAAATCTAAACAGCTTCATGGCCCAGGTAGATTTTTCATGTCCTGAATCCTCAAATGTCTTTTGATATCTCAATTGATATATTATTTTGTTGCTTAACTACCCAACTTGATTATGACCATCATGTACATGAACTTGATTGGAGATACAATGGTTTGGAAACCTCATAATTAATGGCAACTTTAAATAGACTTTCCAATTACATGATTAAAGTGAATAATTTATTTTAGAATAATTTATTTTAGGACAAATTACAGTGGTAATTTTTATATTTCATCTCTTATATGTCATTTTGGCCTTTACACTTTTAATTGGCTCAATCTTGATTTTTAATTTTAAATTTGTGTCAATTTGATCCAACTGATAACGCCATCAAAAATTTTGATGAAAAAATTATTACTGAATTGATTGAGGTTAACTCTTAAATTATGCAAGTTTATAATTTTACTCATAAGAGGATGACATATGTCATTTATGTGCACATTTTTCATAAAAAAAAATGTTAACAATTGAGATAAAATCATAAATTCAAGTCAAAATTGGGCCAATTAAATTATGGGACCAAAATGACACATGAATCAAAATATAAAGACTATGGGTATAGTTTATCTTTTTATTTAGGAAAAATTACAAATATACCCTCTGAAATTTGTTTAAAATACGATTTGCTCTCGTGATTTTGAAAATTACATCACGCCCCTCCAAATTTTTGATTTCTTAACAAATAACTATTTTTATCAATAAATCATTAAGTCAATTAATAGCTTTTAATGATATTAGAAATTTATTTCAATTAATAATTCAGATAATTTTATTATTGTATAGGAAAGCAGTTAGAAATTTTATTTTTTAAGTTAATTTTGTTAAATAAAATTTTTTGATAAAGAAATATTTGTAATTTTTTAAACTATTAGAGACAATTCATATTTTAACCAAATCTCAAAAAATATATATATAATTTATCCTTTTACTTATGTAATATTATACAAACGTACAAATATTACAAATTATTCATACTCACATATGTAATTTTGGTTGCTAACGATGCAAACAAATTGTTTTTATTTATTTTTTAATGTTGACTTGTCAGAATAACTCATTTGATGAAAATTTTAATACGTTTTCATCATAAAACTAAATTTTCTTTTTTACCTTTTGTTATGCCTTTGGTAGACCATTTCAAGTTACTTTTATGATATGAACTAATTATTAACGTCAATTAATAAATTATTTTAATAATATTTTAACTTTTTATAGAAAGATATATTAAAAAATAAAAAGAGTGATATGATAACTTATAATAACTTTTTAATTTTCTGACTAAAATATTTCCTTCCCAAACGAGGCCTCAGTGTGGGCTCTTAAAAGAATTACATATATGTGGTACACGTTATACACATTAATAATTAAATTTACAATTTTTTTATGAATTTGTAACAATTTTTTAATAGCACCATTGATTAATAATTTCTCTTAACAAATAACTAGGTTGATTGAATATATTTATAATTATATGATTGGATTATATGTGCCTAAAAAATAAATAATTTATTTTAAAAATAATTATAAACCGATCAAATGTTTTCCAATATCCTATCAATTTAATTTATTTACACAAATAATCTAATTAGCAAACCATGCAAATTAAAAAATTCGAAGGATAAAATGGGGACCCTAATCCATACTTTTATGCTTTTGTCAAACAGTTGGTAGTACATCCCATTCGGGAATTAATTATTTTAGTTAATTTAAATTTTTTTTTTTATAAAAAGATTTGTAGAAAAATAAAAAAAAAGTGATATTACAACTTATATAGTGACTTTTTAGTTAAAAAGAGAAAAAAAAACTTATAATGACTTTTTGAAGAAG
This sequence comes from Camellia sinensis, assembly GCF_055761805.1. Lineage (NCBI taxonomy): Eukaryota > Viridiplantae > Streptophyta > Magnoliopsida > Ericales > Theaceae > Camellia > Camellia sinensis. The sequence goes on from NC_138970.1 coordinate 156,365,471, forward strand.
TTCTTATCTCATCTACATCACAGCCTCTTCAGATATCATATACATCATAGCCTTCAGCATTTGTGTCTGTTCTAGATTCTCCATCACAGCTCTGTAAAGCTAGTGTTCCACTGCCATGCTATCAGGGCATTAGTTGTGACGGTTAGATAGTTTGTTATCAAGTTAGTTGTTAGTTTGTTAAGAGTTAGTTTAGATATTTTGATTACCAGTATATAACAAGGTGTAAGCTACAGTTTTCCTTTAATGAAAATGAGTTTTCAAGATTCTCAATATGGTATCAGAGCTGTAAGCTCTCGTGAGCAAGATCCTTAGTCTTTCAATGGCAGATGCTTCGTTACCTCCAAATCTCAGTTTACTAATTTCAAATTTCAATTCTCTCATCATAGTAAAGCTTGAGTCAAACAATTTTATCATATGAAAATCACAGATGACAAATGTGCTTCGAGCATCTGGATTTCTTGATCATGTAAATGGATCTCATCCATGTCCATCTTCAGAAATCATTGATGATTCTGGAAAAACTGTTCCAAATCCGAGTTATGCAAAATGGCAATTGATCGATGCACATCTGCTCACCTGTCTGACTGCAACTTTATCTTCATCCATTTATTCCTCTATTCTTCATCTGACTCAAAGTGATCAGGTATGACAATTCTTAGAGAAGCAATTTACTTCAGTCTCACGTTCTCATATTCATCAACTCAAAACCAAACTTCAAACACTCCATAAGAAGTCATCTTCAATGCAGGCATACCTGTCTCAAATTAAAGATATAGCTGCTCAGCTAGCTTTGGCTTCTGCAAAGGTTGATGATGAAGATTTGGTATTTCTAACCTTGAATGGTTTACCAGAGGAATATGATGCCTTCAAAACCTCTATTCGCACTCGATCTGAACCTGCCAAAATGGACTAGTTGTGTTCATTATTATGTTCTGAATCCATTCACATTGAACAAAAACTTAAACAGTCTACTGGCACAGATCTTCATGTTGCTTACTCTGCCTCACGAGGATCTTCCTCTTTCTCTCAAACTAGCTATGATTCTTCACATGCTTTCAATCGAGGTTTTCACTCTGCAAGAGGCAGAACTTCATATCGTGGTTCTAGAGGAGGTAGATATAATAACTTTAGAGGAGGCAGATTTAATAATAGGTATAATAATAGATCCAGAGGCATTTTTTCTTCTACCTCTGGCTGTCAGATTTGTGGAGGTCTAAGTCATAATGCTTTTGACTGTTGACATCGACTGGATCCTACTTTTCAACCTTTCACTAGCAGCACCTCTTCTCAGTCTTCTCTGCCAAAAACCTATACTGCTTCAGTACCACAGCCTTCTGCTGATCCTCTCATACCTCCTTGGTATGTTGACTCTGCTGCTACCAATCATCTGACAAATGACTTGGCTAATTTTCAACAATTTCAGCCTTATCAAGGTCAAGAGCAGGTTCAAATTGGTAATAGTTCTGCCTTGCAAATCAGTCATACTGGTAAAGGTATCTTGCCTACACCACATCATTCTTTTCAGCTCTCAAATCTTCTCCACGTTCCTGTCATTTCTTCAAATCTTTTATCTGTCCATCAACTTACCAAAGACCACAATTGTTTGGTTATTTTTGATGCTAACACTTTTGTCATTCAGGACAAATGCACGAACAAGATTCTGCATAGAGGTGTTAATATCAATGGTCTCTACCAGTTCATTCCATCATCTCAGCCATTCTCTTCTCCTCAAGTTTTTCAGTCTAGTACTACTGCTCCTGTGTCTACTAGCAGTCCAGCTCCTGTGTCTGAAATGCTTTGGCATCAAAGACTAGGCCATCCATCTTCTTTAAAGCTTCAACATATGGCTGGCTTCTTACCATATCAAAATAAAATGTTTTTGAATAAGGCCTTGTCTTGCCTTGATTGTAATGTGTCTAAATCTCATAGACTTCCTTTTACTTTGTCTAATGCTTCTGTCAATTGTCCTTTTACCTTAGTTCATAGTGATGTATGGGGGCCTTTTACAGTAGATAATGCCCCATTTCGGTTCTATGTTTTGTTTATAGATGATTACAGTAGATTTACCTGGATGTATCCTTTGGCTTACAAGAGTGAGGTGTATGATAAATTGCTTATATTCAAAGCCTACGTTGACACTCAATTTCAGACTTCTCTTAAAATTCTTAGGACTGATTGTGGAACTGAATTTGTAAATAAAAAAGTTGATACGTTGTTGTCTTCTCATGGCATTGTTCATCAAAGTAGTTGTCTATATACTCAAGCTCAAAATGGCATAGCTGAACGTAAACACAGACATATTATTAAAACTGCTATCACCTTGCTTCATCACTCCTCAGTTCCAATCACTTTTTGGTTTGATGCCATTGCTACAGCTACATTTCTAATTAATAATGTCTTCTAGCATTTTACATCACAAGACTCCTTTTGAAATATTGTTTCATCTCATACCTGATTATTCTCTTTTTAAAGTGTTTGGCTGCCAATGCTTCCCTTGGTTAAAGCCTTATGCTCCTCACAAGCTAGCACTAAAATCTATCTCTTGTGTTTTTCTAGGCTATCATCCTACCATTAAAGGATATAGATGTCTTGAGCCTATTTTTGGAAAAATCTACATTTCTAGGCATGTCATTTTTAATGAAACCTGTTTTCCTTTTTCTCAAAAGCATGCCTCTGTTTCTGCTCCTTCATCTTCAGATTTATCTACTCTTACTTCATTTTTCTAGCCTTCTTCTTTTAGCACTGCCTCTATGAACACATCTGCGCCTTCAGCTCCTTCTCTATCTGTTCCATCAACTCCTTCTTCTGAGCCTTCTTCTTCTTTTCCTGTTCTTACTCCTCCATCCAGTGCTCAGCCTATTCCTATCTTTTCTATTACTATTGATTTACCTCCTCCTTCTCTTCCTTCTTCTTCTATTGGTAACACATATCCCATGATTACTAGGTCTAAACATAAACTTCCTCAGTGTTTTTCTGCTACTGTTTCTTTTCTTGATACTGAGCCTACTACTATTCAAGCTGCTCTTCAATCTCCAGTGTGGCTTCAAGCTATGCAGGAGGAATATCAAGCTCTTCAACAACAAGGCACTTGGGATCTTGTTGCCCTTCCTCCTCATAAGCTTGCCATTGGGTGCAAATGGATTTTTCGTATAAAAAGGGATTCCAATGGTACCATTGCCCGTTATAAAGCTAGATTGGTGGCCAAGGGGTTTTTGCAATAAGAAGGCATTGATTTCCATGAGACCTTTAGTCCAGTGGCAAAACAACCTATCATTAGAATTTTCTTAAGTGTTGTTCTTCAATCTCAATGGTCTATAAAACAACTTGATATTTCCAATGCATTTCTTCATGGTACTCCTCAAGAGGAAGTATATATGTTGCAGCCTCCAGGGTTTGAACAGTCTTCTTCTCATGTTTGCAAACTCAAGAAAGTAGAAAAGGTGGAGTACCAAGCCCTAGGGGCTTGCTTCTTCTCATGTTTGCAAACTCAAGAAGGCCTTGTATGGTCTCAAGCAAGCCCCTAGGGCTTGGTGCTCCACCTTTTCTGCTTTCTCAAAGATTCACAAACAGCCTGTCTGATGTCTCTCTTTTTATCAAAAAAACTGCTACTAGTCTCACTCTACTATTGGTGTATGTTGATGACATCTTACTAACTGGAAATGATGCTGCTTTTATTGCCCTGCTTCTTCAGCGCATGCACAAGGCATTTTCCATGAAAGAACTTGGTTCTTTATCTTATTTTCTGGGAATTTCTGTACAGTCTGATGAGCATGGTTACTTCTTATCCCAAGCCAAATATGTTGCTGCCTTATTGCATAAAGCTGGATTGGCAGACTGCAAGCTCTGTTCATCTCCTATGGTTGTTAAAACTGTGTGTTCTGCCACTGATTCCCTGCCATTTGCTCAGCCCTCACAATATCGCAGTTTAGTTGGTGGACTGCAATATTTGACTATCACCCGACCAGATATCTCCTATGCTATTAATCAAGCTTGTCAGTTTATGCATTGTCCCACCAATGCTCATTTTTAGGCTGTTAAAAGACTCCTTTGATATGTCAAAAGAACTCTGTATCATGGTCTCTCTTTCACACCAAGTCCTTGTGATCTTTTTGCCTTCTCAGACTCTAACTAGGCCAGTGATAGTCTTGATCACAAATCAACCTCTGGCTATTGTGTATATCTTGGTTCAAACTTGATTTCATGGTCAGCTAAGAAGCAAGCCACTGTTGCTAGATCATCTACTGAAGTTGAGTATAGAGCCTTAGCTCATGCCACAGCTGAGCTCACTTGGATTAAGCAATTACTTAAGGATTTCTGTGTTTCCTCATCTCATATTCCTGTCATCTGGTGTGACAGTTTATCTGCCATGGCCTTAGCATCCAATCCTGTTTTCCATTCTAGGTCCAAACATATAGAAATCGATTGCCATTTTATTCGGGAAAAAGTGGTTGCCAAGCAAATTGAACTTAAGTATATTCCTACTATGGATCAAGTGGCTGATATTTTCACTAAGCCTCTGTCTCCTTCCAAGTTTCATTATCTGCGTGACAAGCTATTAGTGTCTGCTTGCCTTATCAGCTTGAGGGGGGCTGAAGAAGTTCTTATCTCATCTACATCACAGCCTCTTCAGATATCATCTACATCACAGCCTTCAGCATTTGTGTCTGTTCTAGATTCTCCATCATAGCTCTGTAAAGCTAGTGTTCCGCTGCCATGCTATCAGGGAATTAGTTGTGGCGGTTAGATAGGTTGTTATCAAGTTAGTTGTTAGTTTGTTAAGTTTGTTAAGAGTTAGTTTAGATATTTTGATTACCAGTATATAACAAGGTATAAGCTACAATTTTCCTTTAATGAAAATCAGTTTTCAAGATTCTCAATACTTTTTGACTAAAACTTATATTTTTAAATTGAGAATTGTAGAGAGAGAGCTATAAGAATCACTACGCCATCAATATATAGAAAAAAATATTACAGAACATGAAAATTTTTATCAAAAATTACTATAAACGTGTGTATGTAGTGTAAATTTAAAATTGATAAGATGTGGGCTATATCCACAATCACTATAAATCATTGATTCTTTTTTATCGGAACGATTTTATGAATACATAACATTGCTGAAATGTAGAAATAAAGAATCAAGCATCTCCACCTTCTCACTATGTGCGTGGCTGTCTTTTTTTTCTCTCACACTAATGAAAGTTCAAAATATGCATTAATTTCTAAGCACCTTTAACCTTATAATCATGATGAATAAAAACATTTTTATAAATGGACATGAAGTTATACATGTTTATGTATATATATGGACTGGGCTTCTCTCTAATCTATAATCAGATTAGAGCGGTGCTGTTCGGTCCAATATGTTCACTTTTGGATCATATTTCGATGATTCAAGTCGTTCATATTTTATGATTCATCGAGTACATCATTCTTGTAAAAAATCAAGTCAATCAGACAACGACAATCAAGTTCGGATAAATTTTGTATGAAAAAAAATGAACACTGAGAAAATATACGATTCATACTGAACTTATCCGAATACGTGATTGCCGTTATCTGATCAACTTTATTATTTATAGAATAATGTACTCGATGAAATTTAAAATATGAACGATTCAGATTATTAAAACGAGACTCAAAAGTCAATCCATTGAGCTAAATAGCACCTCTCCAGAGAGAGAGAGAGAGAGAGAGAGAGAGAGAGAGAGAGAGAGAGAGAGAGAGAGAGAGAGAGAGAGAGAATATGGACATCACTTAAATGCAAAGTTTGCGTTAACACTCAGTTTGCATCTACAAGGATGACTTACATGTGGCCAACAGATGGTGCCAATGAGAGCTAGTTATATTTTTGTGATTTGTTTACCAATCTATTTTTCAACCTTGGCAATGATACAGAATCCAAAGCCTCCACACTCAGCATGCCATATCTTCAAGTAACAGTAGCTTGTAAGATTTATATACTACTTTCCCTATAATCATTATAAAATTTTTTGATTTTAGAGACTAAAATTTAGGGACAAAATTATTTTTTAGGTATTAAATTTTTTTGTTGTGAAAATTGTCATTATTATATTTTTAGCAACAAAAATTGGATATTAGTGATGAATTATTATCCTTTTAACACCAAATTTTCTGTCTTAAAAAATAAACCATTTTGAGACCAAATTATTTTTTTTCTAAAAGTCTATTTATTAGCGACATTTTCAAAATTTTGTTGCTAAAAGTCTTATTTTTTACTTTTCGAGACGATCTTTTAACGACTGTTCTCATGACGAAAAAAATTGATCTCTGAATATCTTTTGCAACAAAATTTTTACTTTTAAAGACCAAAATATTTAGTTTCTAAAACTTGTATATGTTGTAGTGAATAATAACAACAATAATGCTATATATTATTAACATAAATTTTCAAAATTTAAAATATGTAAATCAATTTCATTTCCGATGTGCATGAGATGTGGCCACACTAAACAAGAAGTTTAAATTTAACTTACCAAAAAAAAAAAAAAGAAAAAAAAAAGTGTCCTACTGTGAAAATGTAATTAATTATGCATGTGTATTCTTGCATGTGTATATATACATATCATAAACTAGATTACTTTCGTCCATGCACAAATTAGAACCAAGTTTAGCCCAAGTAATAATACCCTTTGGTTTAAATTTATGTAGATTATTAATTTATTAACATTAAAAAAAAGCAAAATATAAATAATTTTCAATACTTTAAAGAGAGTGACTACAGATAGAGAACGCTAGTTACATCATATGTTACCTAAAGAATAACATATGAAGTTATGAATCAATGCAAATTCTACAACAATTTAAAAATTAAATTTGAGTTGATCTAAATAAGTATATTTTTTGATTTTTTTTTATCAAAATATATGTAAAAAAAGTAAAGAAATGATGTGATAAAAAAAAGTGTATTTTGTATTACACCCCAAAAACTAATGATTGAAAAATCTTAAAGGGGTTGCCTAGTGGGCACAAGTTGGGGCTTGGTGGTATACTCCCTTGAAGTTACAAGTTCAATACTCACTAATTCTAATAAGTTCTTTGGGACCAACCTATACAAGGCGTTTGTTCTGAAGTCCCCGCAAGTGGGCTATCAGATTAGTTTTCTAGAATTAATTGGGGTGCGTGGAAAATGAACCAAACACTGGGTTTAAAAAAAGAGAGTAAATGATTGAGACTATTTATCACATTCTAATATTTAGTTGCAATTTTTATTGGCAGTGGCTTTGGTCTAGTTCAAAATCGGATTGGACCGTGCTGTTGGATCTGTGGGGGCCATTACGGGTCTCGTTTTGATAATCCGAACCGTCAATGTGTAGAACTCGTCGAGTACTATATGCCTGTAAAAAATCACGTTGATCGGATATCGATAGCTATGTGAACAAAACAGTTTTTTATCAACTATTAATTGTTTCACCGTCCATTTTTTTTATACAAAACTAATTTGATCACGTAGCTATTTATATCTGATAAACGTGATTTTTTACAGGCATGTAGTACCCGACGAGTTCTACACATTGAACGGTTCGGATTATCAAAATGAGCCCAAAAAATGGGTCCTATGAGCCGGACTGGACGGGTTCAGTCTTGATCTCAACTTGAGAGAAGCTGGACCCATTTTTATTATCTGGATTAAATTATAATAGACATTCTATCCTTGGAGTTTGTCTGATTGGGCAGATTATAGTAAAGAATTGATACTATTAATCACATGCTAATGTTTAGTTATAATTTTTGTTATCTAGTTATGTTATAATAAATATTTTATTTAACAAAATCGATGAATTTTTTGATTTTACAATAAAAAATGCAAAACAAACGTGGTCAAAAATGAATTATTTATTTTACTAATCCAACTGAATAACTAATCTTCCATTAATTTCATAAATTATTAATACTCTTTTTCTCAATTATGCTAATCAAATAAGGCTTTAATAAACAATATATATATAATCTACATCTATATATAGTTGTCCTTTGGGCAAAGAAATTTTTAATTGCCTTTTTTGAATTGAGTTTTTTTTTTTTTTTAACTTACGGTTAAAAAAATTGTTTGGGTTGACTTTTTTAATTTTTTTAATTTCTATAAAAAAATTATAATTTAGACGTAATATTTGATCTTAGTCCTCGTTTGGAAAGCGGTCGGTTTAGTCAAAAAATTAAAAAGTTATTAAAAAAGTCAAAAAGTCAACAACCTATATCAAAAAGTCAAAGATTTTATTTTCTCTATACTTTTTGCATATCCTTTCGTAAAAAATCAAAAAAATCATTGCAAATATATTAATTTTTTTTATGTCATATTTTAATAAAAAAACTAAAAAAATACTAAAAAAAACCGGTTCCCAAACGAGGTTTTAATAACTTTTTATAACCCCAATTGACTTTGCCAAAGGAAGCCATAATATATTTGATGAACACAGTTAAAAGAGGAAAGGAGACCACATTATACATGCAAGCATGTAGACATAATTTCCCACCATCAGAGACCACCAGCACTAGCATTCTTGACTCTGATGAGATTTCAATCTCTATCTCTCTCTCTTAGGGTAGGGACTTTCTTTGTTTTGCTTTGTGTACACTGGACACTCCGATCCGGAGGAGCTGATGAGAGAGAGAGAGAGAGAGAGAGAGAGAGAACATTGTACGGGGGCGAGGAGGAGGTTGGTGGTGGTAGGGACGTATTTGCTAACATATACATGACGACTGCTTTATCGTCATCACCACCATGCTCATGAGTGAGTGTGTAATATGTATGCCACACTCTTACGATAGATAGATAGAGAAAGACAGAGAGTGAGTAGAAAACAAACCCACGAAAGTTCACGTTTCGTTTGCGTACAAACCGGACCATTGAAAACAATTGTAAGTCAGACTTGATCCTCTCTATTCTCTATTATGAAATCTCTATTATGTGTTTGTAATCACAATTTTCATTATATATTTAATGATTATAAAATAAAAATAAGAATGTATTATTATTTTAAATTGAGTAATAGTACTAACTAAAAGAATTTATCTAAAAATATTAATGTGTGATTTAAATTCTATCACACATTTTATTCTTGACCCAAATATAAGACTGCAAGTCTGATCCTATGTTTGGAATTGATCTAAGGTTTTCTCTCCTCAAGAAAAGGATCTCTTCACTGTTTATTTCCATTCTAACAAACTCTCTCTCTCCCTCTGCCCACCAAACCAAATCAAACACCCACCAAAAAAAATTAAAAATTGGAGTCATCCTTCAACCACAAACATTAATTCTCACTCTCTAGTTTTTTCTCTCTCCTAAATGCTATATATTAAAAAAAAATATATTTAAAATTCATATTGTGTAGATGATACTCATTTTGGTTGTTTTTTTTTTTTTTTGATTAGCAAAGAAAAATTTCATTTAATAGCATGAAATTAAAGGTACAGAAAGATGACATGTATCGAGAGAGATTCGGAAATATAAAAATACCCCTACTGCTACTCGCAGCCAAACAACCAACCCTTAACCCTCTCGAATTTTTAAATAAAAAAGTTAAGAAGAACTTAATTAGAAAATTAAAATACATGAATCCCCACATAATCAACCTACCAAAACACCTAAATCAAACTATATGAACTAAACCAACCCCTAAGCCTCATTTTGGTTGTTAGTTACACATATACCAGACATTACAATTATAATTGTGAATACTTTTTCAAATATATTTTTTTGAGCAGATAACAATTCTTTCTTTCACGAGTTATGAAGATACAAGATCACACCCAAAGTATTTGGAACACTGATGAAATTCATAAAATAAGTCACACGCATGACGCCCAGATCTTGCGAAACCGATCTTTTTATCTCACGTCAACAGCCTATTCTGTGAAAGTCAACTGTGCACTTAGACTTTTTCTAATCACACACCAAATACACAAAACACACCCAAAAAAAGCACATACAAAAAGGAGGGGAAACAAAAGTGAGTGAGACAAAGCAAATTTAAAGAGACCTGTGTTCAAGGATATTCATATTGGTTCTTTGTCTCTTCACACTCCCTGAAGAAGACTCATCCCCATTTGTTTTCTCCATTACTGCTTTAAGTGCTTCTTCAATTGAACTTATAGAGTACTGATGTTGTTGTTGTTCGTCGCCAGACTCGCCGCCACTGTTGGAGTTTTCATCCCCGGTAATGAACAATACATTCCTTACTCGTCCGCCGAGTGTTGTGATCTCAGCTTTAAGTGTTCTCAGTCTCAGAGCTTTCAATGTCTTGATGAGATCAGGCAATAGATCAGACCTGTCCTCACAACACAGTGAAGCTTTGATCACAAACTGACCGTCGTCGTCTGATGATGCATCAACTGTTAACTCGTCAACCTCTGTTGGGACCGGACTTGTCTCGGCAATTACAGAAGTCTGGCGTTTGAGCTCTTTCACATGTTGTATTACTTCAGCTAGCAATGAAGCTTTGTCTGTCTGAATCACAAGCATTGACATGGCGTTACGTAGGGTCATGCTCTTAAATAACAGTATCAATATATATCATCAGTTAATATCAAATAGTATGAACTAATATATTAACGAATAACAGTATTAGAAGTTCAAAATTTTAAAATATGACGGATAATATGATACATAACAAGCAATATAAAACCAAAATAGGAGATAATTATAAAGAAAAGGGGGAGATGAATTTACATAAGGAATGAGATTCATAAAAAAAAAAATACGTTGGCTAGGAGAGAGAGAGTCAAACTAAGTCCATATGTATCATATCACTCAATATATATCGAAATTTTGAATTTTTAATATTGATATTCAATTATATATTTGTAAATATATTGTCTATAAATATATAATTGTATCACAAATATAAATACATGTATTAATTCTATTATGTAAAATTGTGACTATAAGTCAATCCTTAAATAACATATACATCATAATTTTTGATATGAAATTATAGTTAGTAGTATTTTATGAACAATTAAAACTTTGAAAACACGTTAAAGACAACTACATGGTAAAGTGGTTGGTGTTATGTGAAAAGAAGAGAAGGGTTTTAGAGAGTCGTTGTAGCTAGCTTGATCATTCAAACTAGAAAGTTGAGTTTTGATAATGGGTAGATAGGGTTTTGTAGGCATGGGGGGTGTGTATTTGTAGTAGTGAGTAGCGACTGACAAGAATGCTTGTTTGTCTGTCTTTATTTCTTTTCATTCTCTTCTGAGTTTGACTGCAATTCCGGCAAGAATTTTCTATGGAAGCTTTTCAGCTGTTCATGGTTTCTCTTTATCATATCAACCTAGCGACATTAATGCTTGTACCCTTCTCTCCTCCTCGGAACTACCACAAGTCTATAACATCAAACCAAACGAATACTTTTAACAAGTAATTAATCAAAAACAATAGAAAATGAATCGACACATCTTAAAAATGACACTGCATTTTGAGTTTGTTTGTGTCCCTCTTTCTAAATAAATTCTTGCTAGCATAGTCCACCAAAAAATATTTCTAGTATATGTAATCTACACCCCATGACCTATCTAAGTAGAATCTTAATAAAAATTTATAGAGATCTTTAAACCTAAAATCGCAAATAATACAAATCCAAAGGTATATGATGAATCAATCAAGTTTAGTTTAGTGGACCAAAATTCTTACATTCGATTAAGACACTGAGATACAAATTTTATCCTAGACAAGACTTTTTGTCTCTAAATTACCAAAAAAGTAATGCGATCAGAATATTAAAAACACTAAGATGCATAATAGTGCATGCCATAATGGGTGAGGATATAACTATGTCAAAAGGTTAAGAACTGAAACCTTTCACATGAGTTGTTTCTGATTTTGTAATTTTTTTTTTTAATAGCAAATAATATGACTTTTTTGGTTTTATTGTTTGAAAATGGTGATATATATATGGTTTTGACTTACTTTGGTTGTGCTTGGCAGTAAGCTGCGGAGCTTAGCAAGGTGGTTGTTGATTCTCTCTCTACGCCTCCTCTCAGCTTCACTATGGCTCTTAGAAGCAGCAAGAGCTTTAGCATCCATGATCTCTTGAGCAGTCATCTTACCTATTTCAGCTTGGAGCCCAAACGGGGCTGAACAGCCTGGCTGAACCACCGTACCAATCGTGTCCGATATGAGCCTGAGGTGGTGGTCCGATGATGATGAACCATCGTATGCAAATTGCAGACCCTGAGGTCTCCTGTTTACAAACAAACCTCCATATGGTGATGGCGGTGGAGGTGGGAAGAGAAATGGGTCGTGATCACGGGCCGAGTTCGAGGAGAAATGAACCGGGTTTAAGGAATGACCCGGTGGGAGAGAAGACCATGGTATGATTGGAGAGATTTCTTCTTGGTAGATCATCCCTGCTGACATACCTCCTATATATGAATCATTTGTGTTGTGTTGTTGTTGTTGTTGTTGTTGTTGCTGCATCTGATGATGGTGTTGAAGAAGTAATTGTTGCTGGTAGCTTTGTATGTTGTTTTGGATACTTTGAGAACATTCCCCTTGTTCTTCTTCCTTTTTCCCACACATCATCTCTCTCCTCTATCTCTTCCTCTCTCTCCCTCTCTCTATATATATTTATATCTGAAAGAATCTACAAAACAAGGTTGGATTTGAAGGGCTTTAGGGTTATTCCCTAATCATATAATCTTTCTTTCACATAAAGATGAAAAGGGTGTGAGAATATAAAGACAACCAACAACCAAGGATCAGGAAACTAAGGAAGAAACAGAAATGGAAGTAAAGACAGACCTTTGCTTTGATTTGTGATGAAGAGTATTGGCTATTTGGCCCCTTCTCTCTCTCTCTCTCAATTGATATACTTTGTGGGTTGATGATCTCTTTTATCATACCTTGAACATAGCTTTCTGTCTCTGTATTGCGCACTGTAGTGTTGTGGGTATCTTTTTATTTTGTTTTGTTTGGTTTTGGGACCTAATAGTCTGCCTGATCTCTCCCCACTAGTAATATATAGAGGTCTCTCTCTCTCCTATGCTCTGTGTGTGTAAGGGATAGTACTGTTAAGTCACCTTTCCTTTCTTCTTACGGCATTCTTTTTATTACTCTCTCACAATCCATTTGTGTAGCTTTCAAGGATCTTTTTACTGTATAAATTTAGAAAATAAGATAAATTATAAGTACGTTTTTGAGATCCGTTTAAAATAGAAATTATGTTCCGTAGTTCAGAGAATTACATTTGATCTTTTTGAAAATTTTAATTTTATAATAAATGATTTTTTTATTAATAAATTATTAAATTAATTAAAGTTTTTAATAATATTAAAAATATAATTTAATTAATAATTGAAGTAATTTTAATATTATATAAGAGAATAGTTATGAATTTTATTTTTTAATTAATTGTGTTAAATAAAAAATTCTAATGAAGGGGTATTTTTAATTTTTTAAACTATAATAAGTGATTTGTATTTTAAGTAAATCTCAGAAAATGTATTATAATTTATTTAAAAGAAATTGCTATACCTAGTTTAATTCTTTATTAATATGTTTCAAATTTTGTATTTAGTGTTTAAAATTATACTTGACACAATTACCAATTAATACATAATTTAAAATTAATTTCAAAATTTCAAAGTATTTATATTCAAGATAGAGGACCCATTTGGGACAAGTGGTTTTAGCTAAAAAAATTACTTAAAAAAAGTTAAAAAGTCAAAAAATATTAAAAAAAAAATTAAAAAAAAACATTTGCTTTTTAATTTTTGCACGTAAAAAATCATTCTAGAACACTTTAGTTTTTTCGGTTTATATTTTTGTTAAAAGTCAAAAAATCACTAATAAAACTATTTCCCACACAAACCCAGAATAACTTTTTTTATTTGTTACTTGTTAATGTTAAGAATATAATACAAATAATAAAATTATTTATATTTTTAACAATTTACATTTTTAAATGAGTTGGTACTCAATAATTTAATATGGTATTAAATCAAACAATGAATTTTGTATTTATATTTCACTATCTACTCCATAATTAAAATACTTGTATGTATTTGTTCTAAAAAAAAAAAATACTTGTATTATATCGGCTTACTTATGTAAGAGAAACAGGCCACCCATGAAGTAACATTTGGAGAATGAAAAATGCTTGATGACCGGAATTTGTGTGGGTCGAATGGCTCGAATGTGTTAAAACGACGTCGTTTTACATCTAAAACGGAATCGTTTTGGGTGTTTTGGGCCATTCGAGCCAAAAAAATTTGGACTACCTAGCATTGTTGTTGGAGAATATAATATAAATAAAAATGTTATTTATCTTGTTTTGCTTAAATTTTTGAATGAGTTTGTAACTAATAATTTTATAATTTTAAATAAATTGATAATTAACAATTTAATACTTTTGTATACAATACTCATATATGTTATATCAGAAAGCCTATAGTGTGCACCTTCTTAGATTTGTATACCATAGGTACCTTGTTATAAATTAGTGTAATGTCAATCACAAAATACGTAATTTCATCACAAATTAACGCAATAAAATGTCTAAAATTTTATTATTGATGTTATAAAAGTTTGTAACTTTATTACGACATTTTTTATTACGCTAATTTATGACGATGCTATGCATTTTATGATTAATATTATAATATTTTGTAATAAAATTATATCAATTTGAGATAGAATAGGGGTGCGTATCATAGACTTTTCCATGTTATATATATATATACATGAGAAACAAAAAAATCAATATATAATTAAATTGATTGCGAGTAGCTAGTGGGTTTCCTCCGGTCTTAGATCAGGCTGGAGGATACTGTTGGGTCTGTGGGGCCCACACGGGTTCCGTTTCGACAATCTAAACCGTTCAATATGTAGAGCAATGTTTTGAAAACCGGACCGGTGAGCGAACCGGAAAAGTGACCGGGTGGACGGGTCACCGGTTCAACCGTCGGGTCAAACCGGTCGAACCGTGACGTCATAATTAATATTATATAATTAAAAAATATAATTAAAAATTATAAATAAATAAAAATATATATAAATACTCAAATAAAAATAAAAATTGTTGTATAATATTTATTAATAATATTTAATAAAGTTATAATTGATAAAAAAAAGTCACTTGTTTTAAAGAAATTAAAATTTTCAAGCATTCCCTCCAAACAAATTGATTCAATGTTAGGTTTAATTTTGGAGGGAAATGAAATTTTCAACTCTCCCTCCCATCAATATGTTTCAAATAATTTGATTGAATCCCACATAGAATTTTGTAGGTTCTTTTTGAAATTTTTTCTCCTATAAATAGGAATAGACTTTCATAATCTTCTCCAACTTCCAATGAGACTCTTTCTTATGAGAGGAGACTCTTGAAGTAAGAATTTTTAGTCAAAATTTTAAAATATATTTATAATTAATATATATATATATATATATATATATAAATATAAATATATAAGAAAGAAAGAAAGAAAGAAAATAAAAAAAATCCCCGGTCTGACTCGCCGAGAACCGGTCCGGTACACCGGTTATCCCGGTTCAACCGCCGGTTCTGGCGGTTTTCAATTTCCAGGCCGGTACGTTGATCGGATATCGATAACTATCTCATTGGATTAATTTTTGGTCAACCGTTTATTTTTTCGCCGTCCATTTTTTTTTTATACAAAACTGATTTGATCTCATTGGATCAATTTTTGGTCAACCGTTTATTTTTTCACTGTCCATTTTTTTATACCAAACTGATTTGATCACGTAGCCATCGATATCCGATCAAAGTGATTTTTTACAGGTATATAGCATTCAACGAGTTCTACATATTAAAACGGTTTGAATTATCAAAATGAGATCCATGATAAGCACCCCATGGGCCCAACAACACCCTCAAGTCTCAGATCGAACTGAAAAAAAGCCAAGCCCTTGTGAGTATATTATAGATATAATACTTACTATAAAATAAGAATTTAAATAAAAAAAATTATTTGATTAATTGAAGTGATTTTTAACAATGGTGAGATGATTTAATGAAATAATAATATTACAAAAAATGATTTAAAATTATTATTTTATAATTGAAATTTATGTAATATATAAATTTTATATTATATAAATTCCATTATATAATTATTTACATAAAAAATCTAGGTGATAAGTATAGATTGCCAGACTAATGAAAATAGTACATTACAACAGGATTCACTATCTAAAATGTTTGTTGCTTTGCGATTGGTTCCAAGTGTATAATTACGCTCTATTAGTGCTAGGCGGCAGAAGGAGAGAGAGAGAGATGGGGGAAACACAAACACAATACAACACAGTGAACACACAACGAACAGATTGTCGACCGACCAATGAATGACAAGAATATTAAAGCATTGAGAGGAGAGAGAGAGAGAGAGAGAGAGAGAGAGAGAGAGAGAGAGAAATGTGTGAATGTGTATGATGATGATGACAATAAAAAGGGCTTTTGTAGGAAGCTTTCCTTCGGCTTTTGGGGGGTAATTCTACTCGACTCTACCTGGGTCAAGTTCCCACGTTCTTCCTTCCATACTCACTTTTTTACTCAAGCCATTTCCACTCCCCCTACCCCCTTCCTCCTTATCCCAACACCCTCCATGTAATCATTGTGTCTTGGAACCTACTCCATCCTTTCCCCTACCCCCTCCTCTCTTTCTCTCTCACAATTTCACTTGCATATATATATATATATATATAAAATATTAGAAATTTTAAAAAATTTATCAAAATTTTTATCAGATATTTTATAATATTTATGTGAAATATTTAATAAAAATTTTAATAAATATTTTAAGATCTTTAACATTACTCTATATATATTTATGAATATATTAGTCCTTTTAGAATTACAACTTTCTTGAATTGAATGGATTATGGCTCCATTTGGCAAGAGTTTTTGTGGCTATTTTTGCCACAAAAGATAAAGGGTGTGTTTGTTTTAAAGGATTAGGGGTGAGATTGGACTATTAATCCCACCATTGTTTGTTTCATTTTTTTTGTTCTGGGCTAATAGTCCCCCGGACTATTAGTCCTAAAAATATGAGAATATTCTATCCCATAGGGGAGGTGGGATAGAAACCATGGGATTGGTATCCCATGGGATTATTTTGTAAAATATTCATTTTACCCTCCATGCTATTACTTAGCAAACAATTAGAAAAGGATAAAATAATCTTTTGAACATTTATAAATTATTTTTTTAGTGTTGTTAATTTAAAATTATATATTAAATAAAAAATTTTAATTATAAATTATAAATTATAAATTTAATTTAATTAAAAATAATAAATTATAAATTATGGCCTTATAAATTAAATTTTTTTAGTGTTGTTAAAAAATTAAATTTACATATTAAATTAAATTATTTTTTAGTGTTGTTAATTTAAAATTATATATTAAATAAAAAAATATAAATTATAAATTATAAATTAAATTTATTTAAAAATAATAAATTATAAATTAAGGCCTTATAAATTAAATTTTTTTAGTGTTGTTGAAAATTTAATTTATGTATTAAATAAAATTATTTTTTATTGTCATTAATTTAAAATTATGTATTAAATAAAAAATATAAATTATAAATTATAAATTTAATTTAATTGAAAATAATAAATTAAAATAATTAAAATATTGTGCAAAAAATAAAATAAAATAAATTTTTGTTTAATCTAGCTAAAAATAATTAAAATATTAAAGCTATGTTTAATATTGCTATTACTTAGTAAATAATTGAAAATGATAAAATAGTCATTTGAACATTTATCCTTCTCCATAATATCCCAAACAAACATTGGATAACTAAAAATAATCCAATTCATACATCTAATCTCATGACTAAACAAACATAGGATACAAATTTAGTCCAACCAAATAGTCCCGGGACAATGTATTCCAAGACTAATAATTCGATGGATTACAATCCCCCCTTATCCAGTCCGTCCAAACAAACGCACCCAAAGGGTATGGCTTCTATCCAGTCTGGGATCGGATTGGACTGTATTGTTGGGCCTGTGGGGGCCCACCATGGGTCCCGTTTTGATAATTTGAACAGTTCAATGTGTAGAACTTGTCGAGTACTATATGTCTGTAAAAAATCACGTTGATCGGATATCGATAACTATGTGATCAAAACAGTTTTTGTCAACCGTTAATTTGTTCATCGTCCAATTTTTCTAATACGAAACTGATTTGATCATATAGCTATCGATATCCGATCAATGTGATTTTTTACAGGTGTATAGTGCTCGACGAGTTCTATACATTGAACGGTTCAGATTATCAAAACGGGACTCATGGTAGACCCTTACGGGCCCAACAGTACGGTCTAGTCCGATCCCGGATTGGACAGAAGCCATACCCAAAGATAAAATAGGCTATTTTAGTCACAACAAACAAAACATTACATTTAACTCATAATCATTACACTCTTCTCTCACAAAAAAAGTCAAAAAGTTAAAAAGTCTTTCACAAACCAAGCTTTTTAGCTCAGGCCAAAAAAACTAAAAAGCCAAAAAAACTAAAAAGCTAAAAAACTATCCCAAACGGAGGCTATATTTAGGCACTTGTTGTACAATAGAGGCATCCCTTCCTGGTTTAGAGCACCTCCAACCACATCCTCTTCTCAAGAGGATGAAAATAATATTTTTTATTCAAAAAGTAAATATAGAGGAGGTCACTATTCATTCAACCTCTAACCACAAACCTTCATTTCCTTCATTCAAATTCCAATCAAAAAATAATTTTTGTTCATTAATAAATATTTAATTTTAAAATTTTTGTAAAACATATTTAATATTATACTCATTTTAAAGGTATGATTTTATACTTTTTATTGATGTCATTTTTATAAAAATTAAATTTACACATTAAAAGTTATTTCGAATATAATAAATATATTGATGTCACTTTGTTTGTGTCATTGATCCTAACATTATTGAATGATTTAACCAACAACAATGCTAGGTATCATGAAAAATCTTTCATGAAAATAATCAAGAAAGCTTTGTGACTTTTGGATTACACTTAGAATAAAGTATTACACACTAATCAAGATAATCCAAAAATCATAAATCATTCATGATCGTTTTTATAAAAAAAATTTCATTATCCCTAACTTTTCTCTTTAACCAAAATGGTTACCCAAAATGTACATAAATTAGTAGAAATTATCACGGGTCAAGAAGACTACGTGACTGTGTGCTTATCCAATAAAGTTATATAATTTTGCTATCATTTTTTTAAGACTATGTAATTATTAAGCCCCTTACTATTAGTTATTATACCGCCAACACAAAATTTCTAAAAAACATATAATTACTCCTAAATTAGAGGCATTCCATGTCACCATAGCAACTATTGCCAACCATGCAAGCATAACTAACAAGCTTTGAGTTACTATTCCTATTATATACCCATGTTACGAACTAATAACAAACTTTCATGTCGCTCCCAATTACCATTATGCACCAATAACAATTATCTTATGGTAGCACTGCTTGGCCATGTCCTATGGGTACAAAATGACTTATCGAGAGTGGGAGAAAAGTTTTGGTTGAATGGCCTTGACAAGCTGGAAGCAAATTACACGATTGAAAAAAATTAGGATGCCAAAAGTAAATCACCAAACTAAATTTTGATATTTTACAATATTAAAATATCATATTTTGAAAATAATAATCCTATTTTACAAGAGTTAAATATAAAATAGAAAGAAGTTCTCATACTGAATTTTGTATCAAATTTAGTATAAAAGTTTGGGTTTCGCATTGATATAATTTGCCATGAAAAGTAGTACAACATTTGAGATAAATTTTAAAAAAAAATTATTGTCAATGATAGAGCATAATACACTATTAGAGCGGTAAGCACCATAATGATAACGTGTGTGAGTAGGGGTGTGCATAATACCGCCAAAACCGCCGAAACCGCCAAAACCGCACCGAACCGCACCGCCAAGGCAAATTCATTATTATTTATCAATCGAACCGCCGGTTTTTGGTAAGAAAAATGGCAAATTCTAGTGACATTTTTATCAATCCGCCGGTTTCTATTTTTCTTCCAAACCGCACCGACCCGCACCGCTATTAAATCATGTTTTATAGGATTCTAAAAATTCTTTTTTACTTAAGTTTGCTTGTTGTTCTATACCTTAGAATATAGTATTACATTAATGCTCGAGGGGAATTTTATGTATTGTATTTGATCATTGCAGCTTCCACAGATACTTGTAATGAACTGATGGCATAGTCGTTGATATTATCATGTTGTTGCTACACTTGCTGCATCAGAAGAAAGCTTCGCAAGATGCTTAACATCACGATGTCTCTCGTCTTTTTTTTACTCTTTGATTTAAGTTTTGTAATTTGAATTATATTTTTTATAAACCGCCAATCCGCCCGAACCGCCAAGGCAAATCCGCCATTATTTGCCAACCGAACCGCCGGTTTTTGATAAGGAAAATGGCAAATTCTAGTGACACTTTTATCAATCCGCCACCCGCCATACGGTTTCTATTTTTCTCTCAAACCGCACCGACCCGCACCGCGCACACCCCTATGTGTGAGGTAGAACAACCACCGTACTATTGTCTCGGACATAAATTATACTCTATCCTTTTTAAGTTTCATAATTTTTTTACTTTGATTTTCAAAGTTTTGTTTTTTTTCGTTATTTATTTATTTATTTATTTATTTTACTATAGCCTCTAACGTTCGTAGTTTTTATTTTTTTAATATTTAATTTACCCTCAAAATTAACTTGGGTTCAATTTTGGACCAAAAAATGCTACGTCGGTTTGTGGCATTACGGGGCAAAATGGATAAATCATACTTTACTCCTTGAAGTTTCACAAATTTTCACTTTAACTCTCAAAGTATTTTTTTTTCTCAATTTGGTCTTAAAAATTTATAATTTTTCTTAATTTACTCCCAAAATCAAATTTTATCCAATTTTAAGACCCAAAACTCAAAATTTGAACCCCAAAGTTCAATTCCCACCTCTTTTTTCTCTTTAAATTCACCCTAAAACTTTCATTGCTTCTTTACCCTTCTATTTGTCCCCAACCTCCATTTCTCTACCTCCATCACCCTCAAATATCTAATGAAAGTAGGAAGAGAGAAAGATATGTAGAGAGAGAATAAATCTTTCAAAGATATTTTTCAATTCAGTTACATTAATCAACCTTACAAGAGTTCACTTATATACACATATGATTTGCTCTAACTCAGTTTGTTACAGAATCAGTTGAGAATCAGTTGTGAATTTGTTACATATACAAATGATCTCATGGACACAGACCATATGCTTGTATTGGTCTCTCATCATGCATATCAATAGTTGATCTGCAATTGCCATACAAAACAGGTTTAGCAGAGCTCCTATATGCACTTGCAGTAGCTAAAGATATAGCAGTTGTATCAGATGTAGTAGGTGCAACTAATATAGCAGACAGAGTAATGGTTGGTGTAGCTGATATAGTAAGTGATGCAGCTGATGTAGATGAAGCTGTAGTTGGTGCAGCTGATGTAGATGAAGCTAGATGGTCTTGAGCTGAAGCTGGGTGGCCTTGAGCTAAACACTTATCAGTCCCCTTCAAGCTAAAAGGTAGGAGACCAACTAAAAGCTTGGATTGAAGTAAAAGAAAACAAGACACAGGAAGAGATTTGGTGAAAATATCTGCCATCTGATCAGAGGATGCTACATGACGAATCAGAAGTTGCTTAGCTGAGACTTTTTCACGCACAAAATGGTAATCGATTTCGATATGCTTTGTTCGAGCGTGAAACACTGGATTAGTAGCAAAAGAAAGAGCAGACAAGTTATCACACCAAAGCACAGGAACTGATGAAGGACAGATATGCATATCTTTAAGAAGCATTTGAAGCCAAGCAACTTCAGCACTTGCAAGAGCCATAGCTCTGTATTCGGCTTCAGTAGAAGATTTAGCAACAGTGGGTTGCTTCTTAGCAGCCCAAGACACTAAATTAGGACCAAGAAAAATGCAAAAACCTGAGGTAGAACGCCTATCACAAGGGCTACCAGCCCAGTCAGCATTAGAGAAAACATGAAGATCAAATACACCAGAGGAAAAAGTCAAACCAGACTGTAAAGAACCTTTAACAAAACGTAACAGAAGCTTAACTAGAGCAAAGTGAGCTTGAGAAGGATTATGCATATACTGACAGGCTTGGTTAATAGCGAAAGCCAAATCTGGACGAGTAATAGTCAAGTATTGAAGTCCACCAACAAGACTGCGATAAAGAGCAGCGTTAGAGAAGGGAACATCAGAAGAAGAGACAGTTGGTTTAGCAGAAAGATAAGAAGAAGTTGGTTTGCAATTTGTCATGCCAGCACGCTTGAGCAGTGTAAAAACATACTGAGATTGAGACAGAAAATAACCAGAAGAAGTAGAAGTAACAGAGATGCCAACAAAGTAAGAGAGATTGCCTAATTCCTTAAGAGAAAAGGTTGAATGTAACTGAGTAATAAGATACTTGAGATGAAAAGGAGAACTTCCAATAATTAGAATATCGTCTACATAAACCAAAAGATAGGTTAATGAGGCAGAAGTGGCTTGAACAAACAGAGAATTGTCACAATGACTGTTAACAAAACCAAGGGTAAGCAAGAAATTAGAGAAGTGGAAAACCAAACTCATGGAGCTTATTTCAAGCCATAGAGAGATTTGTTAAGCTTGCAAACATAGGTAGGAAATTGAGAATGAACAAAGCCAGGAGGCTGAGACATGAAAACATCTTCTTGAAGATTGCCATGAAGGAAAGCATTGGACACATCTAATTGTTGAATAAGCCAGTTATAGTGAAGAACAATACAAATAAAAACTCTGATTGTAGGCAACTTTGCAACTGGACTGAAAGTATCTAAGAAATCAATGCCTGCTTCCTGTAGATAGCCTTTAGCAACCAGACGAGATTTGTATCTAGCAATTGAACCATCTGACCCTTTTTTAATTCGAAACACCTATTTGCAGCCAACAATATTCTGTGTAGGAGAAGATGGCACCAGAGTCCAAGTATTCTGATTTTGTAAGGCATTAAACTCCTCAAGCATAGAATTAAACCAATGAGGACATTGAAGAGCTTGTTTATAAGATTGTGGTTCAGATGTAATAAGAGAAGAGGAAGAAGAAGAAAGAGCAGTAAGACCAAACTGAGTAGTAGCAGCTTTAGTAGCTTTAGCTCTAGTAACCATAGAATAAGAATTAGTAGTGGTTGGTGTAGGTAAAATGGGAATAGTAAGTTGAATACTAGGTGGAGAAGAAGAAATAGAAGATGAAATAAAACCAGGAGCTGGAGAAGCTGATGTAGAAGAAGAAAAACCAGAACCAAAATTAGGTAAAACAGAATCAGAACCTGCAGAACTGGAAGCAGGAAGTGTAGAAGCAGAGGAGGAAGAGTTGCAGGTGAGGAAGCAAAAGGAAAAGAGAGTTCATCAAAAATTACATGTTTGGAGATATAAACAGTACTAGATTAAGGATCCAAACACCTGTAACCTTTGTAACTAGGATGATAGCCCATAAACACACAAGCCTTGGATCGAGGCTCCAACTTGTGAGAGGTATATGGACGTAACCAGGGATAACATTTACACCCAAACACCTTGAGAAATGCATAGTCTGGAGCTGTTTTGTATAAGACTTCAAAAGGACTAAGATAGCCCAGCTTGGGACTGGCCATTCGATTTATCAAATAGGTGGCTGTAGCTAGAGCTTCAAACCAGAACTTCAAAGGGATAGAAGATTGATCAAGCAAGGTAATAGCAGTTTCAATAAGATGACGATGTTTTCTCTCAGCCACACCATTCTGAGATGGGGTATGAGGACAACTCAATTGATGAACAATACCAGTAGACTGAAGAAGAGACTGAAACTGTCTTGAAGTGTATTCACCTTCACCATCAGTCCCTAAGATCTTAAGAGATATAGAGAATTGCTTCTCAGCATAAGCTTTGAAATCCAAAAATTTAGAATACACCTCACTTTTGTAAGAGGGAGGATAAATCCAAGTGAAATTACTAAAATCATCTATAAAAACAACATAATATTTGAAAGAATCAGATTGAACAAATGGCCCCCAAACATCTGAATGAATTAAAGCAAGAGGAGATGTAGTTTTATTAGCAAACAACACAAAAGAAAGCCTGTGGCTTTTGGATACACAGCAACTATTACAAAGAGAAGAACAATCTTTATGAGAAAAATGAAAGCCACATTTATTTGACATAGTATGAAAAACATCAGAAGATGAATGCCCTAATCTTTTGTGCCAAGTAGTAACAAGAAAATTAGTACTAGAAAAGGCTTTAGGAGTAGCAGAAAATGAAGAAGGGAAATGGTAAAGACCATTGTAGTATGAACCTCTACATAGCACCTTGTTGCTGAGATTGTCCTGAACAACAAATGACTTATCATTAAATGTAATAGAACAATTATTATCAGAAGTCAATTGATGAACAGATAACAAGTTAGAAAATATTTGAGGAACATGAAGCAGATTATTAAGTTTGAAGTGAAAAGAAGAAGTAGACAAAATACCAGTTCCTGAATTTTGAATGGGAAGAGTATTACCAACACCAATCATGACTTGATCAGAACCTTGAAAAGGTTGATAAAGTTGAAGATTACTCAAGTCATTGGTAAGATGAGATGTGGCTGCAAAGTCCACATACCATGGAGAAGAAGATGAAAGTGAATTCACCGGTATTAGAGCAGAATAGGCCTTGAAATTGGAAGTGCCAACAAAAGGATTCACAGTATATGAAGGAAACACATGTTGAAATGATGAATTTATACAATGTCTACACTCAAGAGCTGAGTGGTTTCCTTTACCACAAATTTGAAAGACCAAACCATAGCTTTGAGGCCTTCCAGTTCTTCGACCTCGATTATTGTTGTATCTGCCTCCACGATATTGATATTGTGAAGAACGGCCTCCTTTGTTTTGAAAGGAAAAGTGCTTAGTAAAAGCAGAACCAGAGGAAACTTGAGATAAAATGTTAGATCCATGTGTAGCAGCAAAAGCAATAGTAACATTAGAGGAGCTACCAGATTTATGACAATGTTCAACATGTATAGCCTCAGAACAGAGTAGAGCACATAACTCATTCATAGTAAGCACTTCAGATTTAGCACGAATAGTAGTTGTAAAAGCATTGTACTCCTCAGGAAGTCCATTGAGAACTAGAAGGATCAGGTCTTCATCATAGATAGCAGAACAAGCCAGTGCTAATTGATCAACAAGATCTCTGATTTCTTGAAGGTAAACTTCCATAGACTTTGTCTTCTTGGAGACTGTACTTAATTTGTTCTTGAGCTGATGTATATGTGATCTGGACAGAGAAGTAAATCGCTTCTCAAGAGCAAACCAAAGCTCTGTGCTACGTTTCAGATGAAGAACTGATGAATAGATTGAAGGTGTAACCATGGCTATGAGACAACTAAGCAGACAAGAATCAACAAGTTTCCATTTCAAAAACTCAGGATTAGTAACAGTTTGATTGTTGGAGTCTAGAACTGTAGTAGGAGGACAACTCATAGATCCATCAAGAAAACCAAAAAGTTCAGTAGCTTCAAAGAAATTCTGAATTTGACTTTTCCAGATAGAATAATGCGTTGGTTCAAGTTCAACTGTTATCAGAGAATTCAGATTGGAGACAAGCTGAAGCACATTAGAAGGTAATGATGTCTTCTCAGATGAAACAGTAGTGCTTGACAGATCGGCCATGGAAGACTTGTTAGTTTGGATCACCATTGTTGCTCGTGAGAGCTTAGAGAAGCTCTGATACCATAATGAAAGTAGGAAGAGAGAAGGATATGTAGAGAGAGAATAAATCTTTCAAAGATATTTTTCATTTCAATTACATCAATCAACCTTACAAGAGTTCACTTATATACACATATGGTTTGCTCTAACTAAGTTTGTTACAGAATCAGTTGAGAATCAGTTGTGAATTTGTTACATATACAAATGATCTCATGGACACATACCATATGCTTGTATTGGTCTCTCATCATGCATACTAATAGCTGATCTGCAATTGCCATACAAAACAGGTTTAGCAGAGCTCCTATATGCACCT
The DNA here is from genome assembly GCF_055761805.1 of Camellia sinensis. Classification (NCBI taxonomy): domain Eukaryota; kingdom Viridiplantae; phylum Streptophyta; class Magnoliopsida; order Ericales; family Theaceae; genus Camellia; species Camellia sinensis. The sequence goes on from NC_138970.1 coordinate 156,391,554, forward strand.
GCAGTAGCTAAAGATATAGCAGTTGTATCAGATGTAGTAGGTGCAACTAATATAGCAGACAGAGTAGTGGTTGTTATAGCTGATATAGTAGGTGATGCAGCTAATGTAGATGAAGCTGTGGTTGGTGCAGCTGATGTAGACGAAGCTGGATGGTCTTGAGCTGAAGCTGGGTGGTCTTGAGCTAAACATTTATCAATCTCTATCCTTCACTGTCTCACCCTGCACCATGATCATTATTCATATACACCCAAACACCTCTCTATTTGGTTAAGTTTTTGTTATTTGTTCATGTGTCTAATGATATTCGATAAAATTAATTTTTTGCACAATTCATCTTTACTGTTAGGCCAACGAGTTAACAGTTCAGATCATCGTTGTGAGCTCATAATAAGGTTGAGTTCACACATTTGATGATATTTGATAAAATTAATTTTTTGCACAATTTATCTTTATTGTTGGAGTAATGAGTTAACGGTTCAGATCATCACTATGAGTTCAGAATAAGACCCATAAAATAGAATATGAAAGCGTATAGAGTATAGGGACGAGAGACATTCACCTATCTCAATGTACACTATCAATTTATTGGATAAATTTCATTTTCTCGTATGATCCTCCTACACTTTCTTTGGTATAATAGACCCCCTTTCAACCTCAAAGTTATTTTGGTAGTCTTCGAGTAATACTTCATGCTATTCATATAGTAACACTTTTCCAGTTATTTCCTAACATTCATCATAAAAATATTAAATTCTACTATTTTAATTAACTAATAAAAATTAAATCATGACAACACATATACTTGCTCTTCAAGACCACCATATATTTTTGCCTTTCAACCCCTCCATGATCAGATCAGACTATGTATAGCTGAGCACTGTTCATTCTGATCCATCTGTCTCTCGCTACTATTTTTATTTTTTTTTTTTTTATTTTTTTATTTTACTTTAGGGCATGGTAGCTTATAGAGAAAGGTCTTTTGGACCCCTTTTGGTGGTCACACGCATGGCTCTACTATGGTCCCCATTCTTTTCAACATTTTTAAAATTTTATTTTTTATTTATTTATTTTAATACTATATATATACATATAGTACTCTATTGTGTTTGTGTTATTTTAATCTCATATTCAAAGACTTGATGATAGCTGCACCACCACTACCCATAACACCACAACACAAGAAGCCCTTATAGTTTGTGGGGTTTATTATGACATCAATCCCACGCTGTCATGACGTTTTGTCCCTACTCATAAGTGCTTATATAAATTAATACTTATTAGGAAGCAATTTATGGGCTCTTGGCTTAAAATATATGGGATCAGATCACCTTTTCATGTGTTTTGGTACAATATAGTTATATTTTATACTCTTATTAAAAGTTTATACTCTTAGCCAAAAAGTAGTTAGTTGTATTAAGTATTGGAAGTTTTGTTCAAGTTGCAACTAATCACTTTACTTCAAATAATTATTCAAGTTGTGCATATATTATATTTTCAAAAAAAAAAAGAAAGTAAAATGTTATTCTTAAAAAGATTTTTTACTCGATTTGCTTACCACTAAGATACAAAGGTGATGGAGACCAAAGTAATAAATACAAGTGACACACATTATTTTATGCCTAAGGATAAAAAATAAAAAGAAATTTGTTTATATGTACCCTTTTTTTTTTATAAAAAAAAATATAACATATTACTATTTTTTTTTGTTATAATTTTGTATCATCATCTGTTTGAATAATTATTAATATTTTTTCTTTTCAAATAATGGTAATAAAATAGTAAAAGATATCCGCGATCTAAAATGGTAATAAAAACAATGAAATTATTAATGGTGAAGACATAAAGAAAAATATGCCTGTCAATGTAAAAGAAAAAAATAATATTATCTCTCCATTCATGTGGCTAATAAATTATTAGTAATGAAATTGAATTAAAAAATTTAGAAAGCCCAATGTAATCATATCAAAATTATGAGATTTCCGATAATTTCTTCAAACTTCAAGGGAAGTTAATGCAAGTTATCCTATTATTAATATTTGAAACGTTATTATTTAATTGATTGTATATACCTTCAATATCTTTCTCTCCATCTATCTTCTATTTTATTCTATTATGAAAAGAAAGTTAAAGTTGGTGTTGATGTCTTTTAAAATATCCTAATTGCAGTTAGATGGCAATTATGCCCTACATTTAGATTTTTATTTTTCAAATCCAATACTAGTTCATGACCAGTTATGAATTCATTTTTATTTATTTATTTATTTATTTCAAATCTCTCAGGCCCCGTTTATTTTCAGAGATAGAATGGAGGGGATTCATAGTGAGGGGATTAATAGAGAGGGGATTGTTAGTGAGGAGATTCTTAGTGAGGGGATTAACAGTGATGAATTGTTAAATTATTTTTATATAAAATAATAAAACAAATAAAAAATATAAAAAATTAAACATTATATTTTAAAAAAAATTCCCAATATATAAAAAATAATAAATTTTTTTTTTCTAATCCTCTCACTATTTTTCTAATACCATCTCTACCTCCTTCTTACCAATCCCCCTTCCTCCTCCTTACTAATACCAAGGGATTACTAATCTCCTCTCTATCTCTCAAAACAAACACCCCATTCTCAATCTCCTCCTCACTACCAAACTCAATCCCCTCCCTATAACCCCAAACAAACGGGGCCTCAGTTGTTGGTCTTTTCAGATTTATCAATTGTTTCAATTTTTAAATTCAAACAATTTTGTGTTTTTATTTTAAAAAAAAATCGATCATATACTCGTGTACCACCACTTCTGATATATATATATATATATATACATGGAGGTGCATGGAGCGCACATGCCATGACCATTAACCAGGATAGAGTCAATTTTGATGAGCCATGTATGAAGCTTCGAGGACGGTTATAGGTTAATCATAAGCTTAACTAAAAGCAACTTTTGTATAACCCACTTTTCCAATTCTAGTGAGACCTCAAAATTTCTGCTTTTGACAATTCTATTCTCTGTCAAAGCTAGCTTGGTGCCTTACAGTTAATTAATAGTAAGTACCCATATAGATCTCTCTATATATAATACAATACACTTGTAACAATTGATTCTATGCATAGTAGACCTAGCATAACTACTTGGACGACCACATGCTAGCTAGAAAGTCTTTTGAATTTAGGTCGATTTGCTTGTAATTTTACTTCTAAAAGCAATTTGGGTATTTTCTTGGCAAATTATTTGGTAACCCTAGCTGTTTATTTCATTGATGTACCTTTGTTCTCTTGTTTTTGCATCAATAATACTTCTTCTTTTTCCTTTTTTTCTTTTTTGTTGATAAATAAATTTTAAAAAAATTGAACTATTATATCAGTTGATCCTAACTATTCGTGATTAATCACGTAACAACATATGCAAAATTCTACCCATAACAACGAATATATATATATATATATATATATGTAACTAAAGCTTCTAACACCAAAACTTATAGTACTAATATTTAAAAATAAATAAGAATTGATTAATTTGAAAATATTCCTAGCTAATATTATTACAGAGTATAATATAGGGATTTTCAAAATTTAGAGAGAATTGGTTGCACAAGCCGTCTCATTAGATTCATTCTTACTCATATTGTGCTAATATCATGTGTCAATATTACTAATGAATAAATAAATTCACATGATAATAAATTAAACTTATATGATTAAATTAATAAAAAATAATTTTAGTTATAATATTTTATTAGCAGATGAGACCACGTAAGATGGTCATGTTACTCTTAAAAAACGAAAAAAAAAAAAAAAAAAAAGGCATGCTGCAATTAAGAAAAGAAATGCTTTAAAGACAAACTTCTTCACTTTATTTTATACACATTAACCATGAAAAACTATTCAAACACCTAACTTTTGCCAAGTCATAAAGAGGGTTGGGAAAAAAGATTAGCTTCTTTCTTTCCATAAAAGAATTATAAATATTTGTTCATATTCACTGTGAAAAAAGCCTCTATGTCTGTGGATTGATAAAGGTTTTCCAGAGGTCGCTTTCAGTTTATACTTTGACAACTCCTGAACCAACACACACACCAACACTACTGTGACTTTATTACACAACTTTGAGACTCCCTCTCTCTCTCTCTCTCCCTCTCTCTCTCTCTACCAAACATACCTTCAGGGGTTTCATTGATGGATTCTCTCTTTTTTTATTTATTTATTTTGTTGAACAAATTGATGGATTCTCTCTAAGGAGCTAATTAAGACTGAATCAGGATCCTTTCCGTGAGGTTTTTATTTAATTTCTTATTTGTTGGGCTATTGGGCCTACTTTTAAACTCAATTTCGATAATCTGAACTGTTCACATTTTAAAATTTGTTGAGTATATCATACCTGTAAAAAATCAAGTTGATCGAATATCAGAAAGTATGTGTTCGGAAAACTGTTTATTAAATTTAAAAAAAAAACTAGTTTTTAGTTAGTTTTTCGAACATATGCTTTCTAATATCCGATCAACTTGATTTTTTACAGGTATAATATACTCAATAAATATTAAAATGTGAACGGTTCGGATTATCGAAATTGGGTTTAAAAGTAGGCCCAATGGCCCAGCAAGTAGGAAGTCAAGTAAGAACCTTAAGGAGAGGATCTTGATTCATTACGACTACCTCGATCCAAAAAAAAAAAAAAAAAACTAATTAAGACTACTCTTTTTTACCAAGCTCAAGTCATTTTAAATTTACTTATCAAATTCAAATAGTTTTTCAAAACAAAACACAATTTGAAAAGAAAAAAAAATTAAACGATAAAGTCGCAAGTTTATTTCACGACAGTATTAACATGGAAGGTGCTTATCTGTCTGCGTGAGTTGATTGTAGTTCATTGATTCAATAGTCATACGATTTTTATTATTTTTGTTAAAAAAAAAAAAAAATGAATGATCAGTGTTCAAAATTACATTTCTCATCCATTTATTTGAAAACATATATGATACAATCACGGGGTTATAATAATCAAATCAATCTATTTTTTTAATAAATATTATGCACATAAAAATCTTAAAAAATAAATAATTCATACCACTATAATAGGTCTTGTAATGAGTCCACTTAGCTGAACATGCATGACTAGTCGAGTTTTCTCTTTCCCTACTAAAGAGAATTGGACCCCTTAAAAAAAAGGGGAAATTACCCTTCAGTGAAAATTTCAGGAATTTATTATAGATTATGTGAATATATTGAGATATAAAAATCTCAAAGCATAATCTACTATAATAATTTAGAATACTAGTATATCATAATAAAGAGATTTGAAGATAGAAGATCTGATGTTAGCTTAAGCAAGTACATGTTTTAGTTGAGTTGTGCACAAATTAACTCAGATACCTGGTTAAAAAATAAACAAATGGGTGGACTAGGACTGGGAGCATGAGTTAAGTAACTATCTCATTCCCAGACTCTCAAACCATGCAAAATTTGGTGCCTTCCGGAAGGTAAAATAGGGTTCAGTTACAATCATTCAATAAGAGGATGTCTTTCAACCTCAGCTTTTTTTCTTTCACCCAAAATTCCATAGGATTCAAAATGTCCTAATCAAGAGCATTGATAAGCATGTATGTTAAAAATCTATCTATGTAGATATATATATAGAAAGAGGACTTTCGATTGATCTGATGAGCTGTGGAGTCAAATAAAGAGAGCATATATATATAACAAAGCTTCCAACAAGTGTGTTTGTCAATGTGGACACAGTGCCATGCATTGGATTCAATCATTTGCAAATATGGTCTATCTAGTTATATTTATTTAAATTTATTTATTTATTTTGGCTTTGGTAGCCGAAAGTGAAGTCCTAATAATGTATGCAAAGCATGAATTGAACTTTAATGGCCTCAGTTATTATCATCACAAATGTACTTTTGGAGATAATATTTTATGAACACATTCAAGAACCAGTGCAATAGTATATATATACCATGCATGCCAGGCCAACTTCAAGGTTAATTTTTTATTTTTTTATTTTAAATTTGTTGTTTCAATCATAATAATTTATTGTATATTATTGCAGTGTTGTAGGGAGCTCAACTTTTCTAATAAGTCAACCACATGATATATGTAAAAGCATGTTTTAGCAATTAAAGAGCATGAGTGATAGCATGCTCATTTGATTCGAGTACTATTAGTTGTAATGCATTGTAAACGAAGGGACCTTAAACATTTCATGAAGGAGTATTGATGTGCAGAATCACGTGGCACAGTATAGATTTTTTATTTAAAAAATAAAATAACAATAAAAGTGAATATATTTATAAGAATGATATTGATATATCATACTTATGAAGTTTTTTTTGTATGTATTTTTTTATGGATGAAGCATTAATAAATTTTAAAATATGATTTTGTAAATTATTTAATTTTTTTTCTCTTATGAACTTAAGGTTTCATTAAAATGGAAATTATACAAAACAGTAGTCACTTCTATGTTTGGGTTTAATTTTTAAGGAATGAAAGTTAGTTTCTCTAAATGTGAAATTACACATTTGGATAATCCGCACTATAGAGGTTTTGGATTTTTCCTCATTATTTTGGAACAAATCTCACTTTAGGAATAAGAACGTAACACTCCAATATAACATTCTAATAATGTAACACTTCAATGTAACATACTAAAAAATTCTTTAATTTACTTTTTCTAAACGTAACAATGTAACACTCCGAACTTTTTCCAAACGTAACACTTCTATTTAATACACAAAAAAACTCCTTAATATACTTTTCCTAAACCTAACACTCTAATCAATGTAATCTCAAACGTTACACTCCAATGTAACTCACATACAAATATTAAAAAACTACCTAATGTACTTTTTCCAAACGTAATACTCACAGTTTGAAATTATACATTTACCTTACTAAGGAATTTCTGTACTCCTTTTAAAATGGTTTGAAGAATCACACATCCTTTTAGAATAGTCTGAAGAATCCCATATTTTTTTTTTGAGTGTTACATTGTGCCTATTTGGTGCAGCTTAAAAGCTGCTTATTTCAGCTTTCAGCTTAATTTAAGCTATTTTGATGTGTTTGGTTTACCTTAACAATGTAGTTTATAGCTTTTTGTAAGTCAGAAATCAACTTATTCTTTGAGTGGGGCAGGAGATGCTTAATTTATAAGTCAGAAATCAACTTATGTTCATAGTTATAAGCTATAAGCTGTTAAGGCATAAGCTATAAGCACTTTCCCACAGCTCTACCAAACAGGGCCATTAGAATATTACATTTAAAAAAAGTATACTAAATTTTTTTTTTTTTTTTTGTGTGTTACATTGGAGTGCTACACTAAGGAGTTTTTATTTTTAAAGTGTTACATTAGAGTGTTATGTTTGGAAAAAAGTATAATAAAGAGTTTTTTTGGGAGTTTATTATATTGGAGTGTTATAGATTGAAATTATCCATTTGCTCAAACCGTACTAAGGATTTTTTGTATTCCTTTTGAAATATTTGAACAATCTCACATCCTTTTGGAATATTTAAAAATTTTCATATCTCAAGTCATTCCAAATAAAAAATATTCCCATATAAAAATTCATCACAAATTTGATTATTATAGATTATATATCTTATGCTTCTATAACACACACACACAAGGTATAACCACACACACACAAGGTACAACTGTATATTCAATTTTTAAATAATATATTAAATTTTTCTTTCCAAAATTAATAAGACTAATTGGTCTATAAAAAAATTCTTCAGACTAATCGGATTACCATTCTTCGAGATGGAGTTTATAGGTAAATTTTTCATTTTTTATATGAATAAAGTTCTTGTTTTTCTTTTTCCATAAAACAATGCGTATATATATAATAATAATAATAAATAAATAAATAAAATCAATATCAGGTGCGGTAATACCACAAAGTCGGGTAATTACTCAATAATCTAAACTATTATATGATTACTATTCGTGTGTTACTCTTAACAAATGAGGTAACAAAAATTTCCCAGATATGACAATGTTGATTCAACTTTAATAATCCCATAAACCTTTTGACAGTCGGTCTATTTGCACAAACTGATATTTCAAATAAATTCAAAAAATTGAGCACCCTACTAATCTGAATGGGAAAATCTAAAGATTTAAGATATTTTGAATATGAATTTGAATGAGAGAGAGAGAGAGAGAGAGAGAGAGAGAGAGATGTAAATGAATTTTTACTCAAATCTCTACCTAAATCCATGATTCAAAGTCTTAATCTTTGGACTAAACATGGTAGTTTGATATGGTTTTAGCAACCCCAATCTGCCTTCATAAACCGTAGTACATTTTTAACTGTTCAACTTTGTCTTCCCCTTTCTCTTAATAATGAATTGAAACTAAATCATATACTTGAAAATGAAAGATGTAACATATAAGGAAAGAGAAAGAAATGGAGAAACCCAAAAAAAAACAAAGCAAAAACAACATCAAGCAAACACAATAAATGAAATATGTGTACAAGCAGTTGCATTCCAAATCCTCACAAGGGTCATACAAATGTACACACAGCAATGCTACGGGCCACAAACAAAATTTCACTAAATAGTCTTGAAGCCGATGCCAGTCAGCCAGATCCTAAGCTTTTCCAGTCAGTCGGCCACAGCTTCGGCACTGTTTTCGTAAAACATTTTTCGTTTCGTGATCTGTAGCATTTTTGATATACACATACGGTCTTTGGCACCAATTTCAATAGGTCAAACACAAGCACAATCCACATTTATATATACCGTCAAAAGTCACCCAATTGTCATAAACCCTACCCTGAAATATAACATTATATGATTTGTAGGAAACTCATCACTGACATTGTCTAATGGCCATATTAAGTCCTCTTGTGTCCGCCAGAGGAAACAGGACACGCCGACCACGATGATGGCTTAAAACCCCCTACCAGCAGTTTGGATGCTGACGACGTCTTAATTTTTCTTCTCTTGGACTCTAGCTCCAGCCTTCTTGCATTAGATGTGGAAGAGCCCGATGACCCAGGAAAAATAGACGTGGCATTAATCAATGCTCGCTTCTCTTTCCTATTTCTATCGAACTTGGAAGAGAACTTCACCCGTGCAGCAGTTGCAGTGTCTTCTTCGGACAAGGGAAGTAGTCTTATGCCAAGGCCTTTTTTCCTGGAAGTAAGCTCTTCTTCGGCAACTCTTTTCTTTTGATTCTGAGGAAATGGGAAATTGAAGAGAACATCAGACATTAGGGGGATGATAATGATAAATTAAAATAACCTCGATAATAGTACCCTCAGTTGGGCACGGAGAGCCTTGTTGAGGGCATAATCATCAGAATGTCTGGAGTCAGATACTCGCTGAAGACGCACTAATACCGGCTCAGCTTCTTTCTTCTTTTGCAGATCCTCTTCCTGGTGTTCAAGGCGGTAAAAGGGGTCTGCCAGCTTACCTCTTTCTGGAAAATTAAAAAATGTTAGAACATTTACATAACATCTAAATAGGAGACATAATAATCAGGGGAAAGAAAAAAACAAATAACACTAAAAGTAAACCTAATAAATTTGTTAAAAAATATCGGTCAAGATAATGAACACACTCCGTATCCACGAGACCACCTAACATCCATATATATTCTTTAATATTAACAATCAAAAGTACCTTCATCAGCAGGAAGTGCAAAGGTTTCTGCATCCTCAACATCATAATCCTCAGTCTTTTTTTGCGCCCCACTAATGATCACATACTCACAATTTTTGGGATCTGTCTGAATAACAATCTCATGCTTGCAGCATGCAGACTTCATGGAAAAACTCCATATCTGAAAGAGGAAAAAAAATAGAGTAGATATTAGCAGTTAATGAAGAACACAACTTCATCAAGAACAGGAAATGACTCGGGAGTTAGCAGGGCTTCATACTGATAACATGACAAATAGTGTGCGACATCAATAGAAACAGCATCCGAAGCTAAAATATTCTATTGTGGCACAACCTGCTAGCCAATTAATCTGAGAAAAATACTAGAGTCACTAGTCAAAACCACTTGTGAAACACAGAGAGAGAGAGAGAGAGAGAGAGAGATTCTTTAATGTCCAATATCATGTTTTTTATCATGCTGATGTGTTCAAAATAAGTCAAATACCTATGTCAGACACCCGACACATAGACAAGGGTGTGAGATGTGTCTGATACTTTCCATCAAGCACTTCTTATATATTTGTATTTAACAATACAATTATGTATATATCGTTGTATTATTGCTATAAAATGAGTAAAATGCCTTTTTGACACTATATGTCACATATAACACTATTTTATCTCAAATAATGTATTGAAATTATAAAAATATGACCCTTTTATAAATGAATCTGTCTACACTTAAATTTAAGATTCAATAGGTTTGATTTCTACATACACACTTGCACTTGACACCCGTAATTGAGTCCATGTAACATAGTAACCCCAATAATTTATTCAGAATTAACTGGCATTGAAAGCTCTTTCTACATGGCCTATGATCTTCCCCCTCCCCCCTAGAATTTGTGTGCGTGCCCACATATCCATCAGCAGGTTTGTTCATACCCCATACGTGCCCCCTTAACAATATTGCAAAAGAATATACCTTGACATTATCACACAAAAAAAAAAGTAAAAGAATAGACCTTGAAATACTTTTAGCTCCAACAGTGCCACATAGAAGAGACAGTTACCCAATTGTTATCAAGAATAGCTTACCTTCGTAGAATAATAATTCCCCACTTGCTTCTTCTCTGCATTGAACCTCACACCTTTCGCAATCATAGAATTGCATCCACCACACCAAATATTGTAAGGCATTTCAAACCTAAAAAGGGAGCAAATGATAATTAGCAACTAGCCATTTCAAATGAAGCTCACACAATGGTAAATGTTTCTCACAGGGAATTCCACAGATAAACTTAACTATTGATTGTATATAAGTGCTAAGTTGTAGAGCAAGTGAATGTATATGGGAAACATAACCATTTTGAAAGATATAATTATTATCTCAAACCTAACACTTTGTTAGAGAGTTATATATACGTATATTATGAACCAACAAAATAGACAAAAATGGATTTTTCTAAATTAATCTCTCACATAGTATGACCCAAATAGTTAATTAGCTCTGGACATAAAAGTAGTATTTCTCAATTGTGTTTCACACACTAGATCTTCAAAAAATATGCAAGTACTCTTGAATCAAGGTTTCAAATAGTCCACAACATCATTGACACCAGTAGGATGCCCCCGATGCTATTGTAAAGGACATGCGTATAACAAAACATGTAAGAAACAGTATTAGTATTATAAATCTAACTCGAATAATAGGGATGGGTATATTTAATGCTAGAATCTCACAAGGATGATTTACAATGAACAATAATTTTTAATTATCTTCCAATCACTGCTAGCGGAAAATATTAACTTTTTTCTTTTACATCTTCAGAATTATTATCACCAAAGATGAAACAGAAAATATTAAATGAACAGACTAATGCTCAAATGAAACAAATTTAAATTTGTAAAAACTACAATCTCACCAATATGTTGATTCCCAGTCTTGAAGTAGAAAGGCTACAAATCTATGTTACATGGACTCTTCAAAATAAATCAAATACTGATGTCAGACACCCGACACTTGGACAAGGATGTGTGATATGTGTCCAATACTTCCATCGGGGCACTTCTTATATAGTTGTATTACATATCTAATACTTCCATCAGGGCAGTTCTTATACAGTTGTTTTTAAGACTAATTATATGTATTTATTGCAGCATAATTGATATAAATGAGTAAAATGCATTTTTGACATTGTATGTTACATGTAACATCAACATGTCAACTGCCTCAACCAGAAATGCAACCTGTTAAATAATTAGGATCCTCTAATACAGCTGTGAGATTGCTAAGGCCCTCATCCAAGAAGAGGCAAGCACTTCAGATTGTCACAAAGCTACATCTAAATAAATCACGAGAAACATATAGATACTTCCGACAAGACAAGCAGTCTTTCTGAGATACAATGAAACAGTTGCATACTTGATCAAATGTGTTGTTCAGTACCTTATAATCAAAATGCCCTGGTCTATTTTTCTTGCTCTCTCCCTCAAAGCATGTTGACCATGGAACTTGTTCAAAGAACCCTGAAAAGAAAAATGATGTAAGAAATCTAGAGAATTCATGCCTCTTAAAAGCTAAACTTAGAAATATATATGTACATAACTACTACGCAAGCATACCTGGTTTGGGGTCCATTCTGGGGGGTAGTAAAAATTGTCTGCTCTGGCAGCTGCAAGTGAAGACTGCAAAAAGCCAAACAAAATAGTTTAATAAACTTTAAAAAATAAAAGATAAAAACAGATCAACCAAGGTATTTTCTTTCTTTCTTTCTTTTTTAAATGGAAAGCTGGCTAAGATAATAATTGATATCTGGAGATAAACTGTATTACCATGAGACATCAACCTTTAGATCTAATGAAAGCTTCGCTCAAGCAAAATGAAAATCATTATTCATAATCCTCTAATAGAGTAAGGGTGGAGCTATTCCCGCTCCACTTTTGTCCAAATACACTCTATTTTTTTCCTTATACTATAAGGAAGTTACAACAAACCATAGATAATCCCCTAATTTCTCATTTTTTAACTTAATTTCTAATTTAATCTAACATTACATTATAATATATAAATACACAAACATATATACATTGTGCATGTATATATACATGTATACAAGTATGCACATAAGTAATGGCAAGAATTTGAACAACACAAATTAAGAAGTTCAACATTCGCCAGCCACTATGCTCTTCAGCTAAGGTAGCCAGTTTTAGACAACACATATTAGGTTTCATATATTACATTATTGCTTGTAATAACTACATAATTATTTAAATAATCAAGGAAACTACCGGCAAAGTGCATGCCAAATATCACCACCATTGATGAAAGTAATACTTTTGATTGTTATGGCCACATAAAACAAGACGCTACGGAGCCTAAGTTCAACACCACAGGTCAAGGAACTTATGTCTCATTAATTACAAATTTTTTAGTAATATTCTGTGCAACATGGGCTTGATTAGGTGTGCTAGATATTATAATCACTGTTTCTGTTGTTCCGGGTATGGGATTAGTGATGGTAATTTTAGCATAAAAAACATGAAATAGTGGTGTCAAAATTGCAAACACCACTAAATACGAGGCTGGTAGGGGGAGGAGCTGGTGGTAGCAAGGTAGGTGGTTGGTGGCGTAAGATTGGGGTTTTTAGTAGTCTAAGAAGAACAAAAATTCTATGGAAGAAGTGTGTCGTGTTGAACAACCGTGTCGGACATTGACATTCTGCGGACACTCCTATAAGCATGTTCGAAACTTATTCAAAATGTCTTAATTAAAACTTTAAATTTATAATATTGGACACTTTACAAACACTTTGGGAACACTTCTTTAACCCTCCAAACATGACCCATGTGATGAATCTCTTCATAATGTTCCGCGTTCTTCAGAATACAACTTGTGCACATTGTTACATGAATGATATCTTGATATTTAAATTATGAAATATATGACTTTTTAATTTTAATTACTATTATGTTGCCTTCTTGTCATTATGTTTAAATAAACTATTCACATGTTATAATAGATTTATAAAAATATATATTTTTAACGTGTCCCAAGCATATTGTATCCTGCATTTATTGAAAATCGTCGTGTTGGCGTGTCTATATTGTGTCTTGCGTCTATGTCTGTGCTACTTAGTCAATAGTTAGGAGGAAGACCATGAAGTTGGGTTAGTGTTGTAGCCAAGGTTTTAAAAAGCAGCCGCAACCGTTACGTAACACCGTCACATAACGGTTCTGGCGGTTACCGCCACCCGTTACGGCCGCTTTTGCAGTGTAATTGAGATTCACAGATGTGTTGGCCGTAGCGGCTGCCGTAGCAGTCGTAACGGTGCCGTAACAGCCATAACGGCCTGTTACGCACCGTTACGTAACGGTTCCAAACTGTTTCTTTCGAAAAAAACACACAAAAAAAAGCTGAAAATGGGGGAAGAGAGATAGAGAGAAGTGGGAAGATAAAGAGAGAAAATGGAGGAGTAAGAGATAGAAAGAGAGAAGAGGGAAGATGAAGAACATGTTATTGATTTATTGAAGCTGTAAGACCTATGCTATTCAGCTGCTATCACTAAACCATTTTGTTTGTGTGTGCCTATCTATATATTGTTTGAAAATAATAATAATAATAATAAGTGTGATCATTATCTATTTGGCTTGGTTAAAATATGTATATATATATATATATATATATTTAGGCTCTTATTTATTCTCTTACTTTTGTCATTGTTTATTTTATATATAATAATTAGTGATTGATTTTTTGTATAATATAAAGTTATTAATTATTAAAATAAAATGTAAAAAACTCAGTTTATAGTGATTTAAAAATATGAAATATATTGGATCATACTTAAAAATTTACAAAAATTGATCAATATTTATTTTTAACCTAATAAATATGATCATGGAAAAAAAATATGCATATTGGTAAATTTTTTTCAAATTATGCAAAAAATAAAAAAATTCACGGTTCCGGTTACCGCAACCGTTACACTACGGCCTTTACACCCCGCAACCGCAACAGTGTCACTGCCACTGTTACGGCGACCGCAACCGCTTTTCAGAACCTTGGTTGTAGTAGTTAGGCGAAAGAAAATGAAGTTAAGGCTACAAATGTCCATTTACCGAAAAATTTATTTTGATTTACATTCTTTTTTTCAAGTGCACTCTCAACATATGGGCTTAATCCCACATTCTATCGATTTGGAAGGAAGTAGGGACATAAAGTAAAACTGCCAAAATTATGTGGAGGGTCTTTGGCTATATCTAAATGACGGGGGATAAAGTTGATTTTGAGTTTTTATTTTATGGGGTGGAATTTTGAATCTGTAATCTAGATGCTAACAGAGGCCGTTTTCTGATTATAAAACTATAATTGTTCAATTTTGAACTTAGACACACAAGATTGACATAGTGGCATAATTGGCAATTAAAAAATATGATTGCAATGCATAAAAATTCCATTTGTATCAATTTTATAACATAATTACTGTTAAATGTTACTCAACTTCCAATAACTCATTATGGGTTCGTTTGGGAAGTAGGTTGGCTTTTTGACTTTTTTAGCCTGAGGCTTGAGAATGATTTTTTTTTTTTTTGGCTTTTTTGACTTTTTGTGAGAGAAATAATGGGGTGTTTTGGCAACATAGTTTTTAGTCACTTTTTTAGGTTTGTAGCAAAAGCTAAAAGTTGATTTTTTTTGTCATTTTTTTCATTTGGAAAGTTGGTTTTTAGCCAATAGTGAAATTACAATTCTACCCCTCATAAGTTAAAATGTGTTGCATGCATAAAGTTGTAAATATACTAAATAAATGGGGATAGTTTGGTCATTTTACTGTGATTTGACATCATAAATAAATATTAATAAAAAAAGTGAAAAGCAACCTTTTTACCAACTTTTCAAATCATTTATCTAAAAAAGACAAAAGCTTGACTAAAAGTCAAAAAGTCACTTTTTACCAACTTTCCAAAATAAACCAATGTAATGATTATGGATCGGATGTGACGTTTGGTCTTGTTAGACTAAAAAGTCTATTTTGTCTTTTTGTGACTAAAATAGCCCTAAACCCAAGCCGACCCATCTCCCCAAACAGAGAATAGGTATTGCGAGGTCTTGGGGAAGAATGATACTAGAACTTCTTCAATTCAAAAACAAAGGCAACTCAAAAGTAAATATTTGTGTGTATGCAATACTTTTATTCTTTCACCTCATTCAGAACAGAAGATTTCAACACCTTAGAGTTTTTAACCCTAGAAGATACAAGAGATCAATTAAATCAACAAGGCCCATGATGAACATATTCAATTCAAAATTCTAATCAGTTTCTATCGACCTGATTGATTGAATTGAATTAGTAACACAACCCAATCGAACAAATCTACAGTCTGATAACGATGAAACCCTAATTGAAACACACACAATACATACATAAATATATATATATATATATATATAAGACATCAGAGATTGAATTTGCGTACCATTTTATCGTCTTATTATTTATCTGATTTCGATTTCAATCTTCGATTTTGATGATCTTCGAATTCTGAAGCAGTCTAATGTACTTTCGATCTTTGTAGGATTTTTTTTTTTTTTTGTAACGAGCTTTGAAGGAATGATTTTTGGGGCTTTTGCGTGTATTTATTGCTGTTCATTTAACGTCGTCGTATTGCATTAGACAACGAAGGCGGTAAAAAGCCCAAAGTGAAACAAGTCGTAGAAAAAGCCCAAGAGTTATTAGGCCCAGGGTAAATGCCACAAACTCAACAAATAAAATAATAGTAAAAATGTAATTCAACAAATAAATAAAATAATAAAATAATAATGTGTGTGCAAAAAATAAAAAATAATATTTTTTTGACTAAAACACAAGTTTTGGCTAGGTTTTTGTAATTGACAATTCCGTTAGACAAAATTTCATTCAGTTGTATTTTTATTCATTATATTTTAACTGTGAGTTATGAGAATGTAGATGCAAATCCAACCCGAGTTGTGTCTAAAGTAAAGCAGCTTGTGCTAACATTTCGTATCTTTTTTAGCTCTCTCTATTTGTCACTTCGCTGACTAAGTACGGAAATCGAGTGGTGAAATAGTTCATTTAGTGTTTCTATTTGCATTTTGAACTTCTTGGAAATATTTCATCACTCGAGCAGTGGATGTTGCGCTCGAACGGTTGGCCTATATGTGAGCACACCGCTCGAGCGATAATGTGTGTGCTCGAGTAGTCTTCGCGGTTCTATTTAGTGTAAAGTTCTCTCTTTGCTATTTTTAAGGTAAAATTCGTCCAAATTCTTAGAGAGGAGTAGAATAAAAAGTGTTTAATATTGAAGGGTGTTTATATATGAGTTTCCTTGATGATTTGTGGGTGATCGATTGATTAACGAGTTTCATATTGACTATTATCAAGGGTTTTATTCTTTTATTCACAAAAAGATAAAGGTATTCATTGGTGGATTCCGGAGAACTTGGGCTTGAAGTTTTGGTGTATTCTGGAGTGACTCATTGGCATAGATTCGACATTGGCGTTGTGGATTCAACGTTGGACAAAGCAATTCTGAGGTGAAGACGGTGACTGAAGAGGCACATCGGGTTCAGTTCAATTTAGGCGTGAATTCGTTAGGTAATTGAGGGTTCTTGTATGTAATTCTTTTTTTCTTCTTAGTGGATTAATTTATGGCTTTGGCTTGTGATTTTTTATTACAATCAGAGATGCTCCAATTGTGATTTTTTCATGTCAAGTTGTTGTGTCAATTTGTTGTTGATTGTTTGATTGAGATTGATATTCATTGTTTTAAATTGAATCATAATCACAAATCACTATCTTTAGGGTGTCTAGAATTTTCAACACAAAACATTTTTGGTGATTTGAGAGTATGCAAAGGTAATAGTGCCTAAGTTGATGAAAATATACTTGAAAAAATCCGACTTCTAAAAACAGGATGCTATGTAAGGCTTAAAGGGATAAAAGACCTCTTGGTTTTTGTTTTGCCTCAATTAAGAGGACTTAAAATCTCTATAGAGTTTGTAAAAATAAAAAATAGAGATAAGTAGGAGGAAATGAATTTAAAAAAAAAAAAACTTACTTTTATGACTTCAAATGGATTGAACATTACAAAAGTATAAGAACAAATTTGAAAATATGAAATTGAGTTGCAAATGAAAACACAATTTAAGTTTCAAAACAATGCTAATGAAGGCCAAAAACAACTAATTTGAGATGGATGTTATGATCTAATGCTAAAATCTACGGCAAATATGTCTTTCAAGTCTACTCATAAGTTGAACTAGGGCTAAACTAAGGATAAATTGCACTGGCATAGGTACTAAGTTGTGTTGAATGGCTGATTAATTGGGTTTTGCTCTATCTTTATTTCTTGTATTTATAAATGCTCAGTCCTTCTGAAAATCACATCTGTCTCCTGAAAATCTGCAACAACCTCCTAACAAACCTCCATAAAATCTTGAAAGTTATTTTGCTAAAAGCCTTCTAGAGTGACATCTGTCTCAACTTCCTTCTTCTTCTTCTCAACAATTTGTTAGTTATCATTGCTTGGTTAACGCATGCCTCCTTTATAGGAGCCGTTGTACATTTTTGAAATGGAACTGTTGGATGATTTGGGAAGTGGATACAAGACCTTCTAGATTGCTGCCACTTGTCTTCCTCATTCATTATCTAGCATATATATATGTATATATAATATATAGAGATATATATCAATAAGAAGAAAGAGAAATGGGGCCTACATATATGAATCCCAACTCCCTAGGGATTTGACTAGCAAATCACAACATGATTACATCACATCCATTTCAAAACTTGTTACCATTTTGGGATAATAAAATCACGACCTTTACTCACCAAAGAGATACGTGGCACACACCCATTGGCGGTCATTTTCGATACAAACATAACATTATTGTGATTACTAAATTTTAAAATTTTATACTAGTACATAAGTGAAACATCATATAATATCTAAATTCACGTATCAATATTAAATAAATAAAAAAGTGTTCAAGAGTAGAGAGAGAGAGGAAGGTGGAACATGGCGGAGCTCCAACGCGACGACCGGATGACATCGCAGGGACGAAGATCCATTCCACGGTAGCAAGCTCACAGCCAGACCACGGCGGCGAGGACACTGACTCAGAACGCTCAGTGGAGGAGGCAGACTTGTTGGAGCGACATCACCGAAAGCTGAAAGATCCAGTAGGCGACAACGTAGCCAAGCCTCGCTCCTTTAAGGACGCCTTTACTCACTCTTTCTCCTTGACAGATGGCTTGGAACCGCTAGACCTTGGGGCAGCAGCGCTGGACCTTAGGACAGCAACATTAGAGGTTTCTAATTCAGAGACCACAATCCCTATCATTTCCCTTTCTAAAGATGAGATTGATAGGATCAGAGACCCCTGCGAAGCACACTGATTGTTAAATTAGTGGGTCGGAATCTGGGTTATAATTTCTTCATGTCTAAGTTGAAAAGTATCTGGAAACCCACTAGTACCTTCCATGGTATTGACCTTGGGAATCACTTTTATCTCATTAAGTTCAATGAAGCATCAGATCTTAACAAAGTCCTCTCTGATGGTCCCTGGTTCGTGGGAAGCAATTTCCTCTCAGTTCGAAGACGGGAGCTAGATTTTCAACCAACCAAGGTCAGTTTATCTACCACCTGTAGACACCCCATTTTTGACCGTCCTCAAGACTTGGACGTCATCGTTTGAACACTCGGTGATCATCCATGTTCGTGTTCATTTTGAGATCCCGAAGAACTCGACTGCGCGCCTTGCCTTAGGGTCTCTCGACTTGACTGTTTTGTGCTTGGTTGTGGACCAAGAATTTGTGGTTCTTGCACCTGAGGGTAGGAAGTGGCTTGTTAGCCATCCCTTAAACCCATCGGCCATGGCATGAAGCCACCGACCTTTCTTTCTTTTTACCGACCAAATATTTGGTCGGTCAGTACGGATATCTAGTCGATCGGCCATTTATTTGGCCAATTGTCTCTTTTTCTGGTCAGTACCTCCTTTTTTCCTTTTTCAGGCATTGTGCATGCCAGCTGTGCCAGCTGGAGTGCACGGACTTGTCCTCCATACACGTGTATGGAGGATTTGCACCATTTGTACCTTTTTTGCTCTAGTTTCTTGGAGAAGCTTGCACCCTTTGCCTTAGCTTCTTGAGGAAGCTTGACCCTTTGTCTTAGCTTCCTTAAGAAGCTTGCACTCTTTGCCTTAGCTTCCTTGAGAAACTTGACCCTCTTGACCTTTTTTGTTTAGCTTCTTTAAGAAGCTTAGGTCTTTATCTTGCTCTATATAAGAGAGCCTTCCCTCTCATTTGAGGAGGTTGAGCAAAAACCAGAGATATATGATATATACACCTTTCTCTCTCTATATCTCCCTCTTTCTCTTCATTTGTGTGTGTTAGAGGGCTAAAAGGGTGTTTTGTTCTTAGTTTTGCACTAAGGCACCTAGTATTACACCATACTTGGGTTATTGAGGTGTTGGGAGGTTGTTCTTAGAGCTTTTAAGCTGGTTTTGATCTGAAAAGGGGCCTGAGGTTGCTGTTCTTCAAGGTGAACATAATTACTTTATATTCCCCATTCTTGCATTAGCTTTTAACCCACTTTGCGTGTTGTTTTGAGCTTTGTGTATAACTGATAAAAGTTCTATTTTTTGATGTTTAAGATGTTTCATTGAGGTTATTTTGGTGTTGGGGGTCGACCTCCCCCACTTAGGCCTTGTTTGGCCCCTTTTGTGCCTTCTTTGTTGAGCTTTGGAACCTTTTGTGTATTGGCCTTCTTACCACTGAAATCCAGTGGATTTTCAGTGGTGGTGAAGGGGTCTTGAAGTCTTGTATAGGGGAGGGACACCCCTCTCCCTTTGTGTCTCATTTGTTCATGTTTTTGGCTCATAAGGGTAGCATATACGCTTAGCTTTACTTAGCTCCATTTCAGAGGTTTTTGGGTGTTATTTGGTCACATTATACCTCTATTTTTGGTCGGATTGATGGTCCATTACATGCATCATACACTTGTCTAGTAACCCCTTTTATTGTCATAACATGTGCCATGCATTTGCCCCTCCATGCTTGCATGTTCTAGCTTGACTTCATGAAGCTTTTGGTCATATTTCATCATGCTTAAGGTCTGTTGGGTACTGATTTGATCATGTTTGCCATGTTTGGTATAGCCACCATGTATTTTGGCTTGTGAGCCTTGAGTGTGTGAGTTATTAGCATGCTTTAGTTAGGTTGTTTCAGTGATTTGGAATCATTTTCCATGCTATTTCAGTCCATAATCCATGCTTTTATGCTTGCATCCATCATCCTTTCCATGCTTTGAAGAGATGCTCTTTTGTGCCTTAAAATGAGTCATTGTGCATGCCTATGTGTTTGAGGCTTTGGGCTGCCATATCAGTGGGTTTTGGGGCTCCTTTTTGCATGTTAAAACTCTGTTTTGCATTGATTAGTCCATGCCATATGTGGTTGGGGTGGTTATAGTAGAGTACCCTCTTTGTGGCCTTAAATCCCCCTTTGTTTTGCATCCATTTCTTAGCATGTTTTAACCAAGATCTATGCATGCTTTAGTCTTGTTTTGGAGTGCCTTAGGACTGTTTTAAGTCATTTTGGTCCTTTGGGGTTTGGTTGACATAGCTATGGTTTGGACCCCTTTGTTGGCTTCAAGTTTTGGTCATCGTTACATGCCTTACTTGCATAACATGGTTGATTTGGCATCACCCTCTATACACTTTCAGAGTTTAACATGTTGGTCTAATGTCCATGTTTATCATCTTTTGAGTGTTCTTGAAAGTTACCTTTTGTGCCTTAGCTTTAGGCCCATTGGTGTACATGTTTGCATGAGCATTTATCTATCATTTCCATCACTTTTGGCCACTGTTAAAGGCAAGGCTGAGGTCTACCCTTTGCGGTTTAAGCCCACCATTACATGTTTGTTGCATGTTTGTTGCATATTTGGTTCATTGTGTGTTGTCACATGCTAATTCCATCGCGTATTGTTGCATGTGTTGGCACATTGCATATTTGCAGGACAGGTTGCACCACATTTGGCATGCTTTGTTAACTTAGCCTCATGTTGCATATTTGAGTCATGTTGCATACTTGAGCCGCATTGCATACATGCATTACATTTTGCTTGGTTTGGGGTGTCAAACCAGCATGAGGAATGAGATGTGTTCATACTTAAAGTGACGAAACACGTCTCAATCCTCGGTCGTTGATGCCCTTGATCTCAACATGATAGGGCGTTAAGCATTCATTCGTTTTGTTGCATTCATTTACATTGATTGGCAAACTTGGTGCCTTTGGCCATTATGCATCGAGATGCGTGATTGGTGGCCCGAGGACCAAGGGCCACACTCCCTTGAGTCCATAACATGATAGAGACAGGCCATGTATACATTGCTTTGAAATTTCCTTGCCATGCACTGTCTGTCCACTGCTGCAGCAAAAACAGGATTCTGCAGGAATAAATGGCCGGCCGGCCACTTTCAGTGCCAACCGACCATCAGAGTCCAGCCGATGACCCAATTTATGGTCGATGATCACATTTACATGGTCGGTGGTTCTTTTCATTGGACGGTGGCATTCCAAAATGATTAGGGAATGGTTCAGAGGTGCCTCAAGAATTTTCACATCCCTCAGAGGTGCAGAACAGTGCAAACAGAGGCAACAGTGGCATGGTAACAGGTTTCCGAGCAAGGCAAATCGAGCATGCATTATTCACGCATTCTGAGGCAGAGCTGCGGCGGTCTCTTTAGTTTCATATTTAGGTTGTTTTTGTAATTAATTTGTTAATTAATTAGAAGTTTTGTAATAATTAATTAGCTAGGATAGTTGATTCATTATTGGGATTTTTATTGATAAGTCCAATTTAGAAGTGTTTTAACCCAAGAAGTCCATGAAGGAATTTTTTAACCCATTTAGTCCCATGTATGTATAGTTTTATTCCATAAAGTCCATTTTCTTGATTTACACTATTTTCTTGGACACTTATGCCCTTATATTTAATTTTGATACCCTTATAAATATTTTTTCAACGATTAGCAATTTAATGATGTGAACATTCATATTTTAAAATTCATATTTGTAGGAATGTAAATTGGCCCGTGGGCGGCCCGAAACCCGCCCGCGAGCCAGGGCGGGCCCGGCTCATTGACAATGTGAATATTCACATTGACATGTTAAAATTCACATTAATAGGAGTGTAATTGGCCTCCGTCCCGTGGCGACGCGAAACCCGCCCGCGGCCCATGGGCAGCCCGGGACGAGCCCGGTCCGGCCCGTTGACAATGTGAATATTCACATTGGCATGTTAACATTCACATTGATAAGAGTATAAAATTGGGCCGTGGCCCATGGGCGGCCAAAAGCCTGCTCGCAGCCCGAGGCGGGCGGCCCGGCTCGTTGACAATGTGAATATTCACATTGACATGTTAACATTCACATTGATAGGAATGTAAAATTAGTCCGCGCCTCGTAGTTGCCCGAAACCCGCCTACGGCCGTGGGCGGGCCCGGCCCGGCCTGTTGACAATGTGAATGTTCACATTGACATGTTAACGTTCACATTGATAAGAGTATAAAACTAGATAGCGGCCCAGGGCCGGCCCGACTCGGCCCGGCCCGGCCCGGCCCGTTGACAATGTGAACATTCACATTGACATGTTAACATTCACATTAATAGGAGTGTAAAATTGGCCCCCGTCCCGTGGCGGCGCGAAACCCGCCCGCGGTCCATGGGCGGCCCGAGGCGGGCCCGGTCCGGCCCATTGACAATGTGAATATTCACATTGACATGTTAACATTTACATTGATAAGAGTATAAAATTGGCCCGCGGCCCATGGACGGCCAAAAGCCAGCCCGCGGCCGGAGGCGGGCCTGGCCCGGCCCGTTGACAATGTGAATATTCACATTAACATGTTAACATTCACATTGATAAGAGTGTAAAATTGGCCCGCAGCCCGACCCGTGACAATGTGAATATTCACATTGATAGGAGTGTAAAATTAGCCCGCGCCCTGTGGCTACCAGAAACCCGTCCACGGCCCGTGGGCGGCCCGGGGCGGGCCCGGCCCAGCCTGTTGACAATGTGAATATTCACATTGACATGCTAACATTCACATTGATAAGAGTGTACAATTGGCCCGTGAGCAGCCTAAAGCCCGACCTCGGGCCGGGGAGGGCCCGACCCGTTAGCAATGTGAATATTCACATTGATATGTTAACATTCACATTGATAGGAGTGTAAAATTGGCCCGCAGCCCGTGGGCGGCCCGAAGCCCGATCGCAACCCGAGGCGGGCTTGGCCCGACCCGTGACAATGTGAATATTCACATTGACATGTTAACATTAACATTGATAGGAGTGTAAAACTTGTCCGCTGCCCGAAGCTCGCCCGTAGCCCGGGTGTCACGACCCAAACCCGGCCCTATGGGTTTAGCACCGTAACCGGCCAGTAATCCGAGATTACCGAAGGCCTGCAGAACAGTAATACAGTAATACAGAGTACAAGGCCTGGCGGAAGCCAGTACAGTAAATAAATAATGTCCATTGAGCTGTGACAGTCTGTATGCCAAAAAGATTTTTCATGCATTCATATATACAAGCAGTACAGTCTATACAAAATTTACAGTCACACAGTACAGGGACCTAATCCCTTAGTAACAGTACAGTTAGCAGCTGACAGTCTATACAGTAGTCCAACAGTGTGGGGACAGACGGGGGAAAAACAAAACACCCCAAAGCCATAGCATGGCAACTCGGAACCTCGCAGTGAGGCACAAAGGCTGGCTTGACAAAACTGGAGTCTAACCCGCGCTCCTAGCTCCGATCTGGTGGCTGAATACCTACATATATATATAAACAGTGAGCTAAAGCCCAGTGAATAACATAATGCGTAAAGAGGTTAAGAATGAAATGTCCTTACAGTAATGAAAACAGTTCATTAAACAATACTTCAGTCTTTCAGTCAGAACAGTTATTCAGTCATATGTGGTACATCCATTAGCATAGCAGTAACAGTAGGTCTTAAAGACCGAACAGTAATGATGGCCATCAGTCAGTAAACAGCAGTGGTTCTGCGAGGGAACCGACAGAGATCTCTGTAACAGTAGCAGTAACAGTATACAATAGTTGCTAAGGATGCCGCAATATATTTCAGAATATAGGACATACATTCAACAATTAACAATAAGTACTTCAGAAAGCAGTTTCGTTAAACAGTCAGAAAACATTCTCAGTTGAACGTATCTTTACACAATTGTTACTCACAGTGTTCGGGCTACAGTGTGCTAGAGCGTGTCTTCCCAGTCGCCAACCCTACACAGTTCACAGGTTGAACACACACTAAGCTACACAGTTGGGAAATATCATAATTTAATCCCTAATGCCTCGGTGTGTTCTACATCTATCTCCTCAACAATATGCCTTAAACTAGGCCTAAGAATGCCTAGAATGGGATGAGGATGCAAAGATGTACTTTTAAAAGCATTTTCGAATTTTTCAGAAAACAGGGGTCACGCTCGAGCGTAGGTCACTCCGCTCGAGCGGACATGCAAACAAAGGTACCCGCTCGAGCGTAGAATTACCCGCTCGAGCGTTCTGCAAAAACAGTCAAAAGTGCTGGATGGGTGGAATCTCCGCTCGACGGACGCTCGACGCCTGCTCGAGCTTGAGACACATGATTCCGCTCGAGCGCCCAATCCTCCGCTCGAGCGGACTGTAAAACAGTGCAGAGATACTTGATGCTCGGATTCCACGCTCGAGCGTCATTTCCCCCGCTCGAGCGGAAGTGCAGAATCTGGAAATTCCAGATTGCACCTCCAAGCTCAAAACCAAGTTCAAATGCATCAAAACCAATCCTCTTGGGCCCATTTTTTCTGGGAAACCTTTATAAACACATAGAATAACATGGTTCAAAGCTCAATTTGTGGAATCAAAGCCCAAGGGTGTTTAGTTCGAACTCAATTTCAAGAACAAGATGAACATGCAAACAAGCATGAATTCAAACCAATTTAAAGCTTCAATTTGATGCTCTAAAGAGCCAGTTATTTCCAAAACATGATGAAATCATGGCCTACACTCAAAACATGGACATGCATGCAACAATTTGCCATGAACTCAACTCAAAAACCAACAATTCAAACATGCATGCATGAATTATGCTCTATGTCAACATGTATGAACCAAAACATGGCTTAGCTCTACAATTTATCATGGACCATGCAAGACTTAGCTCAAACACAAGAATGAGAAGATGAAATCCTTACCTAGGTTCCTTGAATGCAAGTCTAGAGGTTCAATTTAGCAATCTACACTTCAATTACCAAGCAATTCTTCGAGTTTCCAAGCAATTCAAGGTGAAAAACCAATTTCTCTCCCTCTCTACTCTCTAGGTCGGCAAGGCTCAAGAAAAGGGTTGAGGGAATTATGTTATGATCAAGTGTAAGGCTCAATGTGTGAGATAGTGGCCCACTTAGTGGCAAGTTTGGTAAATAAGTCAACGTTTGCAATTGATCAATGTTTAATCTAATTTAATCATACCTAATCAGTTTTCAGATAATTACACCATAAAATCACACAAATTATGATGATCATAAAAGTTCAATCAATTTCGGATTCGGCCGCCGATAAGGCCTTCAATTAGCAGTTTAAACATAAAACACAAACAGAGCAAATAATCAATCAAACAGATAGAATACAATTTAATATACACACTCAGTCAATTCAGTTCCAGTTTTCAGTCAGTCAGTTCAGTACTTTAATCAGCTCAGTTTAACGGTAATCAGTGTTTATCGGTAATCTATCAGTCAGTCATTAATCGGTAAACAGTATGAGGGTTGTTACACCGGGGTAGGCCCGGACTCAAACTCGGGCCACCCCGGGCCGCCTATGGGACGTGAGTCAATTTTACACTCTTATCAATGTGAATGTTAACATGTCAATGTGAATATTCACATTGTCAATAGGCCGGGCCGGGCCGGGCCCGCCTCGGGCCGCCCACGGGCCGTAGGCGTGTTTCGGGCAGCCACGGGGCACGGGTTAATGTTACACTCTTATCAATGTGAATGTTAACATGTCAATGTAAATATTCACGTTGTCAACGGGCCGGGCTTGTGTCGGTCCGAGGTCGGGCTTCGGGCTGCTCACGGGTCACGGGCTAATTTTACACTCTTATCAATGTTAATGTTAATATGTCAATGTGAATATTCACATTGTCAACGAGCCGGGCCGGGCCCGCCCTGGGCAGCGGGCAGGCTTTGGGCCGCCTACGGGCCACGGGCCAATTTTACACTCCTATCAATGTGAATGTTAATATGTCAATGTGAATATTCACATTGTCAACGGGCCGGACTGGGCTAGCCCCGGGCCGCCCATGGAATGCGAGTCAATTTTACACTCTTATCAATGTGAATGTTAACATGTCAATGTGAATATTCACATTGTCAACAGGCCGTGCCAGGGCCGCCCACGGGCCGTGGCTTAGTTTCAGGCAGCCATAGGGCGCGGGCTAATTTTATACTCTTATCAATGTGAATGTTAACATGTCAATGTGAATATTCACATTATCAATGGGTCGGGCTGGGCCCACCCAGGGCAGCCCACGAGCCGCGGGCAGGTTTCGGGCCGGCCACAAGCCGCGGGCTAATTTTACACTCCTATCAATGTGAATGTTAACATGTCAATGTGAATATTCACATTGTCAACGGGTCGGACCGGGCCCGTCCCAACCCGGGCCCGGGCTTCGGGCTGCCCACGGGTCATGGGCCAATTGTACACTCTTGCCAATGTTAATGTTAATGTTAATATGTCAATGTGAATATTCATATTGTGAACGGACCGGCCCGGGCCCGTCCCGGGCGACGGGCTGGTTTCGGGCCGCCCACGGGCCGCAGGCCAATTTTACACTCCTATCAATGTGAATGTTAACTTGTCAATATGAATATTCATATTATCAATGGGCCGGGTCGGGCCTATTTTTTTGGCTTGTGGGCCGGCCCGGCCGGACTCGAATTTTTCCGGGCACCCACGAAGATCGACATGAGCCGAGCCCCTACACATTGATGATATAAACATTTACATTGACGGTGTGAATATTCACATTAAGGGTATTTTGGTAATTATGTCACCCACAGGACTTATTGAAACATAAGAAAATAATGTGAACTAAATGGAACATAAGTAGATGAAAAGGGTATTTTAGTCTTCTTATCTCAAATTGGACCTAATGGAATAGTCAAAAAGAATATGGGTTGGATGGAATAAACTCTTAGAAAATGGATTTATCAAAAAAGCTCGCTTCATTATTTGGCCTGTATTATTCTTTCGGACCCTCCGAGCGAGGGCAATTGTGTAATAAGTGTGTGTGAGTGTGTGTATGTCTTCCAACCCCCACTTCTTTCTCCCTTTTATTTACTTGCTTTCAATGGTTAGTATTAGGGCATATTTAAACTAGCATACCTTATGCTATGCATGCGTGCATTCATTCATCTGTATTGTATGCACTGGGTTCGGCGCATCATACTAACTGCATGGTATTTCAATTCCAAGTTGAATACATATTATCTGTTGCATTTCATATGCCATGTTTAGAATAGCCGAGCCTATCTAAGTTGCATTTTTGCATGTGTTGCATTAAGCATTTCAGCATAGTTAGGATTCATGCATGTTCACTAACTAGTTTATGTTTTGGCTTGGAGTACTCGGTAAGTTTTTATGCTTTAGCATCCTTGCATGCTTGTGAGTGTTGCCATGATAGCATGTTTTACCACGGGGCTATGTGCTTATGTGATATAACTTCCTGAGCGCCTGTGGGTGAGGGTTGGGTTATTTGAATTGGAACAATGCATTGAATGCGAGTTTTAAGCCCACTTGAAAGTGGCAAAATCGCGTTTTCTAAGCCCACTCAAGGGCGGCAAAATTTGCATTTTTAGCCTACTTGTAAGTAGCAAACCGTTTTCAAAACAAACATGAAATGCTTTGTTCCGATTCAGGCGATACAGTCTATACTTGTATGCTGTGCGCATCACATAGTAAATCTAGGCTAATAATCGGAATAGGAACACATAATGTTTTCAAAACTCGATATCATGGTTAGTAGAGGTTGATCTACGGATCGGGCGAGTAGGGGTGCTCATAGCTGACCTTCCCCAATCGTACCCAAGTTCCCAAGCCGAGGCAACTTTGGTGATGACGGACACGTGGCCTTAGGCACGAGTCAGGGTTTCCTAAATTCCCTCAAAATAAAATATTTAGGTGGTGACTCTATATCTAGCAAAGCAGTCCATATTTGGCACTTCTTTCTAAAAATCAGTTTTTCAAAACGATTTGCCAGATTTGGACTCTTTGATGATTCATCGGTCTTGCATTGCACTCTGCGAGATTAGATATAGGACCGTGACATTGAGTCCGAACTGTAGCATGAGGCCCACGGGCGCGTCTACAGTTTCTGGCGACTTTGCTGGGGATGTTTAGAGAGCTTGACTCGAACTCATGATACTTGTTTTGATTACACTTATGTGTTTCTTTGCATTGCATTTGCATTGGTGCGCCTAGGACACCGTGTTTGCCATTTGCTATTCCTGAACGGTTTGCCGGAGGCTGCGTGCCATAAGGTTGACCGATTACGGGCTCTCCCACGATGGGAACACAAACCCCGGTTGTCACCGGGGCACCCTTTTGACCATTCGACCTAGTGCACATTCGGAATCCATAGTGACCATTCCAAGCTAGGATAGGTTGCTTACCCGATAGGTTGTTTGAAACCGCTGCGTGCGTAGTGAAACCCTAGCTCCTGACAAAATAGGACAGGGAAACCCTACCCCAATATAGGGGTGTTTTGGCTCTCATTTACTTGCTATATGTGCTTTTAGAGTGTATCTCTAGAGGGGATGCGCATATCAGTTTGCAAATCTGAGTACCAGGCCTGATGGCATCAGTATCAGTATTTTTTGAGAATCAGTTATATCCGCGAGTATCACATTCGATTTTTGGGCAGTGATTTTGGGGAACAGTGATCAGTAGTAGAGCACAGTTATTCAGCTATGCTTGTGTCTGTTCTGATTTGGGCTGAAATGCTGCGTGTTTTCTCTTTCAATTCAGAGATTTAGTACAGAATAGCCAGCGTTCTCCCTCGCTGAAGCAAGGCAGATATCTGATCAGTCAAGTCACCAGTCACATCACCTCTGTTCAGTTCAGCAAATTTATGATGTCACAGAATTCAGAGGAAGTTGTGGTCATGGCAGCCGCACTAAATCAAGGGATCATCTTACAGGGTGAGACCAATGTTGAGATATCACACCCACCCAGGTCGCCTGCTGCGTGCCCGATCTGGGAACCCCAGATGTTTCAAGTTCGTGAACCCACCGCGTTTGAGTTGATGGGAATGATTGGCGACCTTCAGAGGTCTGTAGCTGATCTCGCTTATGGAATGTCAGCTTCGCCACCAACCACATCGTATGCTGGGAATTTTGTACCGCAGGAGCCCCTGCTACTAGGGCGAATTGTGATCGAGCTCAGCCAACCTGAGGTTGTTTCAAGCTATAGCAATGACGTGTCAACAACAACCGGGTTTCGCTCTGATATAGCAACCCAAACCCTCTATCAAGCTGAGGATAAAGGCAAGAATAAGATGAAGGCAGACGCTGATCCCATTGAACAACTGCTGTGGGCAGTCGAGGCTTTGAAAGCCGGGGGGTTCAGTAAACAGCAAGTATTCGCAGTTATGACTAAGACTGTGGATGATGCTTTCCCCACTCCAACCGAGGACAGTTCGAGCCAGGCGGAAAATCGGGATAGGCCCCGTCATGCCAAAACAATTCCTTCTGCTCCTAACTTTGCACTCGAAAAAGATCAGAAAGCCAAGGCAGTGCCTGTCGACCCTTTCGCTAGTGCGTCTAGCAAGAATCCTCAGACTTCAAAGTACCTACCCCGAGGGTGCAGAGTTTTTCATGCTCTCTACATGCCTTTGTCTAAGGCACTTCAAATCCTGGCGGAAAAGGGTCATCTCAAACCTCTTGAGCCTCGGCCTCTCCCCAGTCATCTTCCAGCGGGCTATGATGCTACTCAATACTACGCGTATCATCAGCAGACCGGTCACAGCACCGACAACTATTTTCGTCTCTGCCACGAAGTGCAAGATTTGATTGACAATGAGGTCATCCTCCCGCCAAGCTCAGCAAAGTCTGTCACCGTCGGGTTGTTGGATTTCGAGGATAGTGCGAGTATGTGATCAGGGGTTGGACTACCTGCGGGCGGCGCTCGGTGTATTTCAGATGTGGCGTTTGGCATGCACTATGTTGAGCATTTGCGAATGCAGTTTTTTTTGTAATTTCTGGCTTGGGTGTCGAGTAAGTTCTCTGTTTTTGTTTTGAGTCTGTCTCTTTGTCTTGAGTCAGTCTTTCTGCTTAAGGGTCTGTCTTGTTGTATCGAGTCAGTCCCACTGTATAGAAATCAGGTGATTCCAGGGTTGTTGACTTGGATATCATTATTTTGTTTTGTAATTATCCTTTTTGCTTTCTTTTGAGTTTGTCTCTGCTGTGAAGCCAATTACAACCAGGAAATCCGAATGAAATAGCTGTGGCTGTCATGTTTTTTGTGCTTATTGCTACTTCAAGCCTGTTGTGCTAGCTAGTTTAGATTGAAACGACAGTACATCTCACCTGCTCTTCTGCACCTTGAACTCATTGCATTGACCTAAGTTTTTTCAAAACTTTTTTTAAAACACTGTGGTGATGAAAACGAAGAGGAATGAATTCCTCGGGATTTGCAAAACTTTGATCAATTGAGAGAAAGAGAGGCACGCTAAGCCCTTAATGATTAAGATCATGTTTGTTAACGTGAGTACTGAGAAGGACCCTGGCTTGATCCAGATTGGTTCCGCACTGTCTTCAGCGCGAGCGATTAGTTGTTTTCTTAAAAAATTTCAAAAAATGTTTTGTGCAGTCTTGTGAAGACCGGTATGGAATCGCTCTTGAGATTGTGCAGCCTAGGATCGCTCTCAGCCTCAAGATTCAATCCCTTTACTTTCAAACCTTGAACCTAGATTCAGAATGTTCAACGGTCAACCACCATGTAAAGCTTGTGTGGCCGGATCAGAAGCAGCCCTCGAACTAGGGGTAGGGAAGTCAGATCAAGAAGATCAGGTGTCGTCAAAAGAAGCTTGCAAAGTTAGATCAGAAGCACCCCTTGAACCAGGGGCAAAAGATGCCAGATTGTGCTCGAAGAGCCGAAGATGGATCATTCCACAAATCAATGAAGATCAGCAAGAATGCCAAACCCCAGAAGGGAGGAAAGAAAAAGACATTATTGAAGGACAACCGAGTTCCTATCCACAACACTAGGGGCAAATTCACTCTCCATTGGATGGACCTCTACATCATTAGCGAACAACAGCCATTCTCCTGGATTCAGATGACTTCAAGATCTCAAAACCATTTGACATGGGCAAAGCTACACTTTTACCCTTGAGAGGCTCGCTGGGCCGAAAACCCGGAAGGGCGACCCAGGTAAAAGTTAGAGCAAAGAAAAGAAAACAAAACAAAACAAAAAGAGGAAAAGAAAAGAAAAGAATACAAAAAAGAAAGAAAGAAAAATGTAAAAAAAAAAATAATAAAAAGAATTGAAAAGGAAAGAAAAACAAAGCTCGCAAGGTTGAAAACCCGGAAGGGCGGCCTTGGCAAAAGTTAGAGCATAGAAGGTAAGGGTTAATACACGAGTGAACCCAAACCGGAACTACGTAAGGCTTGATTCCCATGTTTGGGATACGTAGGCAACTTCATCCTGAAGTCTAGCCACCAACACTTTCAAAGTGACTGTGTCCATATATTAGTTTGGGCCACCTTCGTATTCTCTTTATCCGAGAGTTCAGTTACGATCATCATTAACGAGGACTGTTTACAGTACGCTGCGGCGTTATCCAGACAAGGGGCAACTTTTTGTTGCCATGGATTGCCATTCAAATAAGGGGCAACTTTCTGTTGCCATGCAACTCTCTTCAGACAAGGGGCAATTTTCTTTCGGATCTGAGGTTGTGCATCTCGAGAGTAAGTTTCATGCTCTTTGAGCACTGGCTGTTTGCCAAAATGGTTTTTGAGAATTTTTACTGAGGTTGACTATTTTCTCGAAAATTATTCCATCTTTTCTAAAACTAGACCGTTTTCTTGGACCCAAAAAAAAGGAAAATTTTCAGTGCTCATAGCCTGACTTGCATGATTTTCAAATCAAAAATCGAACAAGTATGTTAATCTAACTCTCATTTTGGTCAAAATTGTTTTAGTAGAAAACCAAAACAAAAAAATGGTCAAAATAATGAACTAAGGGGCACAGTTGAGTCAGGCTTCCTGTCTTTCTCCCATCGCCAGCATACTTGCCAGAAAGGGCATAACTGGAGCTGTCTGTAAAGGGCTGAATGCTCTCTTACCCTCCGAGCAACGAGGTATCAAGCCAAGTGCGAAGCACGAGTCAGAATGGATCAAGATACTCCACTCCTTCATCCGGAGCATCGACTAGACGTCGCCGGAAGAAGTAGCTGCGAGCTAATAGTGTTGGGCATGAACCCACAACCTCTTGTTTATCCATCAACCACCCAGGGGAGGGATAAAAAAATGAGAGATTAAAGAACAGAGAGATGTGCGTTGAGAGAAAAAGTAAGAAAAGGACTTTTTCAGAAAAACAGAGCCTGAGGGCCGAGTGATGTGAGAATCACAAATAAGAAAGGGTGGGAAACAATACCCGGAGAAACTGGCTCCTCGCGAACTGAGAGATATCTTGTCTTTGTAACACGTCTGTGTGTGGTGTCTTTTGTTTTGTTTACCTCAACTCTTGTTTTGAGTCTGCTCCGAGCATGTCTCGATGTGTTTAGGTTGTGTACCTTTTGTTGAGTCGTAGGGACGCTGTGTTCAGTCGTCGGCTCAATACCTGGTCGACAACTCATTTCTCAATTTCAAAAAATCGTTTGTGCTCAGAGTGCTGTGCCATTCTCCACATTTGTGCAAAGCAAGATTGGTTCTTTCAATAGCCGCAGGGTTCAACCCAGGCTATGTCGGAATAGTAGAACTAGGACCTATCTGAGACTATGTGGGTTCCGAACCGCGAAGCAAAAGAAAAAAGGGAAATTGTGGAGCATCCGTGTTTGTTCCAACTTTTACGTGCCCCGTTTTTGCATCCCGTCTTTTCAAGATTGAATTGTTTGTTCAGAATGGATCGTGTGTTTAGAATAAACAGTGCGTTGTATGGGCTGTGTGCCGAGTAAACCAAGCGTTGTGTTGTAGGCTGTGTGTTCAGAATGAGCAGTGGGTTGTATGAGTTGTTTTGACGTTAGCTGGTTCACTACTTGGTTATTACGATGCAAGTGTTCCAATTTTCAGACAAAAGATCAATCTTATTTACATTGTTATGTGATATAATGCAATGCGATGCGATATATGAAATGTACAAATGCAACACTTTTTCAGACAAAAGGCTTGTTTCATTTCATCATCTTTTCAAGTACATAGCTTTAAAGAAAATAAAACCTGCCTGCGATAGTATAGTGTGCTCAAGTTACCAGCAAAAAGAAAAGTAAAACAAAAAGAAGAAAGGCAACAAAAGTCTGGATCAATGCCAATTGGTCTTAGGCCTGAGGGTCTGTCCTCGTCCTCTTCCTGGACGAAGGTCCAGGAACATCATCGCTAGCTCCAGCATCTGAGCCCGAGCCCGAGTCATCTCCGGTCTCCTCCTCGGATGACTCTGCCTTCGCCTTCGACTCTACCTCAGACTCATCATCGTCAGGGATCGGTGCTCGAGAGCTGCTCCCAACATGAGTGCGCCCCGCTTTGGTGTGGGGGTATACTGTGCCTTCTCACCCTCCTCCTCGAGCAGGAACAGAAGGTCCAACTGGAGCACCTCCTACAGTCGAAATCTGGAATGGAGGTTGAAAAGCACAAATGGCAAACACATCAATATGCTATGCAAAACAGAGTATGAATACTGTGAGCAGTGTATCGGTACAGAATGCAGTGTGTGAGTACAGTGTATGAATACTGTGAGTAGTGTATGAATACAGAATGCAGTGACTGAGTGAAGTGTATGAATGCCGTGAGTAATGCTATGAACAGTCTGTGGGTTACAGTGTATCGAATGCCGTGAGGGCCATATATCAAGTACTGTGGTGATGGTGCGATGCATCAGATTGTGCAAAGTTTGAGATGATGGTCGAAAGAACGTACCGGGATACTGTAAATGGCCAGCAGGTCGAGGCTCCGCTGTAGCATCCCCATCATGGAGGCGTTCAACTCCAGGGACTGGCGAGTATACTCAGACGAAGCCTACAAAAGTGTTAGAAGTATCAGTATTTTGCGGAATATCAAGAGAAATGAAATGAAATGATTATACAAAATGCAGTAGTACATACCGGGGGCAAGTCATAGAACCCGGCTAGCTCGTGATCAGCTGGAAGGGGAGCGATGGGGATCTGATAAGTCTCCCCACCCTGCCCTCTGCATGTCACCATCATAGGCAG
Organism: Camellia sinensis; assembly: GCF_055761805.1. Taxonomy (NCBI): domain Eukaryota; kingdom Viridiplantae; phylum Streptophyta; class Magnoliopsida; order Ericales; family Theaceae; genus Camellia; species Camellia sinensis. The sequence goes on from NC_138970.1 coordinate 156,426,679, forward strand.
CGCTGGCCACCCAACTCTCTGCCCTCTCCGGGGCCCACTCCTACCACGGGCCCGACCCATCCTCGGTGCTCCTGCTCCTGCCTTTGTTCCTGCTCGAGCCACCCTCGGTGCTCCTGCTCCTGCTCTAGATGCCGGCGCCGCAGGCCTCTCCCTTTCAGCTCGACCGCCACTACTCAGGGGCCGCATGATATAGGTCTGGACGTACTCTGCATAGTCGCCCTCGCCTCTAAAGCCCTCTGAGTCCCAACCAATTATACAAACGGCCATCTCCTACGGGGTGTATATCTCTGTTTGCCTCATGGTCGTAGGAGGCAGCTCCGGAACTGTCTACTCTGGCACGCCTAAGGTCTGCCACAAGAAGCGCTTGTCCAGGTACCAGGCCCGACAGACCGGGCCCTCTAGCAAAATCTTGAACCGGGAGGTCTCTTGAGCGCCCTCATACTGCTCATGTACTGCAATGGGCAATGAGGCCCATGGCTGCCAAGTGATCTGCAAACAAAATACAGTTTGTTATCTACTGCTATTGAAAATGAAATGCAAAGCAAAGCTTAAATGAATTGTAATGTTTGACATACCTCTGCCGCGGTGATGGTATCGAAATAGCGGCGGAAGAATATGAAAGGCTCCCGTGGTCTCCGCTCGTACCTCACGTCGAAGCGGTGGGAGAATGGGATCATGGGAGGCATCTCCTCCTCCGGTACTGGGGCAAGCCTCGGGAAGTAGGCGTATACCCACAACTACAGTGTGATAGAATAGGTATCAGTATGGTTATCAGATAAAGCAGAATGCAGAATAAAGCAGAAGGCGCAGAACCATGCATGGAGCAGTGCATTGTGCAGAGTGTACAGTCCATGCAGTATACAGTTAGTGTAAAGCAGATTGCGTGTTCGCAGTATGTGCAGTGTACAGTCAATTGGAAGCAGATTGCGCAGTATATGAAGTGTGTTGTGCAATGTGTGCAGTGTATAAAACAAATTGTATATGTGTCGTGGGTGCAGTATATGACCAATGTGACGAAGACCGCAGCGTGTACAGTATACAGAGTACAGAGAATGTAAAGCAGAAATATAAAATAGAAGAAGAAGACATAGCTCCCAAGCCCGCTAGTAGCCTCCGAGTAGCTGTCCGCTGAGGCGGGAGGATGAACTCATATAGCCATAAAGGGTGGCCAAGCCGGCACCACCCTAGTTGTAAAGACGGATCCTGGTCACGTCAACCAGTGCACTCAGCAGACAAAGGGGCACAGTGTTCGCCCGGTCGGTGAAGAGAGTCGTCCCCAGCAAAAACATAAGGAAGCCACGTGTATACTGCTCCTCCTCTTCCTGAGTGGTAGGCGCCTGGATCCGGAAGTGGTCCTCAAACCACAAGTATCGTACAAATCCTGGATGAGCAAGAAGCGGTAGATCACCAAGAAGGTGCATCTGAGTGGCCTCCTACTTATCCATATCTGTATCAAAGGGGATCGGATCACCCCCTACTCCAATGCCTGTGAGCATGGAGAAGTCGAAGGGAGTCATCGTCATGTCTCCCGTGGCCAAAAGATGGAAAGAGTCGGTAGTGTCCCACCACCTCTCCACCAGAGCAGCAAGGAGAGGCCTACTCCCAGTCAGGTGTGAGAGCCCCATGCAGAAAGTGCCAAAGCCGGCCTGGTCGACGATACGGTGAACCGCCTCAGGAAGCTCCATGTACCACCCCCGGGCCATGACATTCCCATACCCTCGGAAGGCATGGGAATCCCCCTGTGGTCAAAATAAACATTTGCGAAGCAGTGTTACAAATACAGCGTTGAAAGCACTCAGAATTGATGAAAATACAACGTGTGTGCGTGTGTTCAGATTCCAACAGATATCGGGTGCAGGTGTGCTCACAGTGAACTACAGCATATGAATATGTCAATGTGTTTGAGTGATTCAGTAACAATGCAGCGTGTGTGCACGTGTTCAGATTCAAACGAATACTGAGTGCGGGTATCCTTGCAGTAAACTACAACATGTGGTGTATCGGTGTATCCGGGCTAAGAAATTAAAGAACAAGATCGACTATTGCAGTTGTGTTTTGCATTGCGGAAAATGAAACGGGGAAGAGTATACCTCGGAAGCGTTGTAAGACAGATATGACTCTGGCTCGCGCAGTAGAAGCTTTGGTGGTACGCCCCTGGCAAACCTCCTGAACTGGCGAAGTCCGTCAGGAGGCAACATGTTAATCGCCGGCCTGTATGTCGCCGGGTCGAACGGTCGAACGCTCAAAGGCAAGAGCTCGGCCTCGGGGTCCATCTCCTGCTCTAGGGAAGCCCCGCCTTGTGGTATGTCGTTTGCCATCTCGAAGAGAGTGCAAAAATGGCCGGAAGTGCGAAAACCGGGTTAGAATGTGAAAAGTCAACTGAAAAGTCAACCCCGAGAGGGTGAAAAATGGACGGAAAGCTCAGAGTGCGGAAAAAGCACGAGAATCAAGGTAAACTCGAGGGAAACAAACCCTGAGTGGTGGAAATTGAGAAAAGACACTGAAAACAAGTTTTGTTCGGTTCAAAATGTTCGAAACGTGAAGGTATTCGCGAATCGAACGACGAAACGGGCTAAAAAACCGAGGAAAATAGTGGATCGAAGGTTGGAAAATAATCTAGAGAGGGAGGGGAGAGATTTTTGACCAAGAGGCAAGTGAAGAAATAAGGGTTTGAGCCCTATATTTAAAGACCCATGGCCAAATTGACAAAACTGTCCCGACACAGGCATTTTTGGCCGGTCGGCCATATTGTTGGCCAGTTGGCCAAATATTTGGCCGATGACCTTGTTTTTCGGCTGGTGGATGGTCGGTGACCTCCCCTGATGGCCGGTGAATCTCCTACACCCTTGTTTGGGTCATTGATGTGGTTTGGGACCTTCTTTGCTCAAGATAGTGCAAGGAACTGCATTTTAAAGCTTAAACGGTCTCTGTGCCTTGTCTTCTGTACGTAGCACTCGAATACGTGCAAGGTGTATCCTTTTCGTATCTTTTTTGTATCTTGCAAAGGTTTGGACACTACTTCAAATACGTTACATTGTTATGCATGTCTGTATGCGTTATAGCACACACCATCTCTTGCGTTGTTATACATGTTTGCATACGTTGTAGCACACATCATCCCTTGCATTGTTATGCATGTCTATACGCATTGTAACGCGCACAACTTGCATTGATATGCACTGCTCATTTGCATTGTCCTGCATTTCAAAAGACGTGAGTTGTCATGCATTCAAGTTCATTTGCATTGTCATACATCTCAAAAGATGTGCGTTGTCACGCATTTTGAATTCATTTGCATTGTCGCGCATTCCAATAGTATGCATCATCATGCATTTCAATAAGTCATGCATTGTCATACACTTTAATTACACGCATTGTCATGCATCTTTCATCTACATTTCAGTTCATGCATTGTCATGCATTCTCAGTTCATGCATTGTCATGCGTGTCTCATTTCGCATTGTCATGCATCTCCGTATTGCGCATTGTCATGTATTTTAGTACATGCATTATCATGCATTTGTCTCACCGTGCATTGTTATGCACATCGCATTTGCATTGTCATGCATTTCCTTATCATGCGTTGTCATGCATTCTCAGTTCATGCATTGTCATGCATGTCTCATTTCACATTGTCATGCATCTTCATATTGCACATTGTCATGCATCTCAGTACATGCATTATCATGCATTTCTCTCACCGTGCATTGTATGCACACCGCATTTGCATTGTCATGCATTTCCTTATCATGCCCTGTCATGCATCTCCTTACTTTGCATTGTTATGCATTTCAATTACATGCATTGTCATGCATTTCAGTATATGCATTGTCATGCATTTTCCTACCTCGCATTGTCATACACGTTTCGTTTGCATTGTTCCTGCTGTACACAGTGCATGCGTTTCCGCGCGTGCTTTACTTATATGTGTATATTTAGCTTGCTTTATACATTGCATGCGTTTCCGCGTGTGCTTTACTTATATGTGTTTATGCATCCTCCCAGGTGGTTACACATTGTACACATTTTCTCGTGTACTTTATTTACATGTGTTCATACCTTGCTTACTTTACACATTGCATGCGTTTCCGCGTGTGGTTTACTTATATGTGTTTATGCATCCCCCCAGGTGGTTACACATTGTACACGTTTTCACGTGTACTTTACTTACATGTGTTCATACCTTGCTTGCTTTACACATTGTACACGTTTCCGCGTGTGCTTTACTTACATGTGTTCATGCTTATTTTCAGGAGTTTACGCATTGATTACGTTAGCGCGCATGCTTTAGTTATATGTGTTCATTCCTGCCATACACATTGCTCACGTTGTCGCGTGTGCTTTACTTATATGTGTTCAAGTTCCTTTATCTTTACACATTGTACACGTTTCTGCGTGTGCTTTACTTACATGTGTTCATGCATATTTTCAGGAGGTTACGCATTGCTTGCGTTAGCACGCATGCTTTACTTACATGTGTTCATTCCTACCATACACATTGCTCACGTTGTCGCGTGTGCTTTACTTATGTGTGTTCAAGTTCCTATACACATTGCATGTGTTGTCGCGTCGTGCTTTACTTATATGTGTTCAAGTTCCTATACACATTGCATGGGTTGTCGCGTTATGCTTTACTTATATGTGTTCAAGTTCCCTTACACATTGCATGTGTTGTCACATGTGCTTTACTTACATGTGCACATTTCATTCCTGCTATATGCATTGCATGCGTTGTCGCGTCGTGCTTTACTTATATGTGTTCAATTTCCTATACACATTGCATGCGTTGTCGCGTCGTGCTTTACTTATATGTGTTCAAGTTCCTATACACATTGCATGTGTTGTCGCGTTATGCTTTACTTATATGTGTTCAAGTTCCCTTACACATTACATGTGTTGTCACATGTGCTTTACTTACATGTGTACATTTCATTCCTGCTATACACATTGCATGCGTTGTCGCGTCGTGCTTTACTTATATGTGTTCAATTTCCTATACACATTGCATGCGTTGTTGCGTCTTGCTTTACTTATATGTGTTCAAGTTCCTATACATATTGCATGCGTTGTTGCGTTATGCTTTACTTATATATGTTCAAGTTCCTATACACATTGCATACATTGTCGCGTTATGCTTTACGTATATGTGTTCAAGTTCCTTTATTTTCACACATTGTACATGTTGTCGCATGTGCTTTACTTACATGTGTATATTACATTCCTGCTATACCCATTGCATGCGTTGTCGTGCATACTTTACTTACATGTGCATGCTCTTCCTCACCTCTACACATTGTACACGTTGTCGCATGTACTTTACTTATATGTGTTTGTACCTTCATAGCATTGTTATGCTTGCTTCAAATCGCATTGTTATGCACATACTCGGGTTGCGTTGTTATGCACCCCTCCCACCTGCATTGTCATGCACCCCTCTTCCCTCGCGCTGTCGCGTACTTTTCACTTGCATTGCTATGCATGCATCTAACGATATTGTACCTGTTAAGTTCTCTTTCTTTTTCAGGCACGATATTGTATGTACAATTCATTTGAAGTTGGTACGACCAGACGAACCGCACAGGTATTATATTCTTCGCATGAAACGTAGCGAGAATTGAATAATTCTCTTACATCCTCTCTGCATTGTACTGTAGTTTGGTTTCTGCTAGCTTAAAACTATCGCATGTTATGCTTCGTTACAGCTCTCTTTGTATGATCATAAGTTATGCTCGGCTTTGTGCATTGTTCTTGCATTTTGCCCCTGCCTTTGGGCACATACCTTTGTCTGTAGCTTGTATGCTTTGTCTAAGTCTTCGGCCTTGTTAAAAATGGGTCGTCTCTGGGCTTTGACATTCACTCCCGTCATTGTTATGACTTTTGAGTTCTGTCAAAGTAGACACCCCATTTTTGACCGTCCTCAAGACTTGGACGTCATCGTTTGAACACTTGGTGATCATCTATGTTCGTGTTCATTTTGAGATCTCGAAGAACTCAGCTGCGCGCCTTGCCTTAGGGTCTCTCGACTTGACTGTTTTGTGCTTGGTTGTGGACCAAGAATTTGTGGTTCTTGCACCTGAGGGTAAGAAGTGTCTTGTTAGCCATCCCTTAAACTCACCGGCCATGGCATGAAGCCACTGACCTTTCTTTCTTTCTACCGACCAAATATTTGGTCGGTTGACACGGAGATCTGGTCGATCGGCCAATTATTTGGCCGATTGTCTCTTTTTCTGGTTGGTACCTCCTTTTTTCCTTTTTCAGGCATTGTGCATGCCAGCTGTGCCAGCTGGTGTGCACGGACTTGTCCTCCATACACGTGTATGGAGGATTTGCACCATTTGCACATTTTTTTGCTCTAGTTTCTTGGAGAAGCTTGCACCCTTTGCCTTAGCTTCTTGAGGAAGCTTGACCCTTTGTCTTAGCTTCCTCAAGAAGCTTGCACCCTTTGCCTTAGCTTCTTAAGGAAGCTTGACCCTTTGTCTTAGCTTCCTCAAGAAGCTTGCACCCTTTGCCTTAGCTTCCTTGAGAAGCTTGACCACCTTGACCCTTTTTGTTTAGCTTCTTTAAGAAGCTTAGGTCTTTATCTTGCTCTATATAAGAGAGCCTTCAAGGTTGAGCAAAAACCAGAGATATATGATATATACACCTTTCCCTCTCTATATCTCCCTTTCTCTCTATATCTCCATCTCTCTCTTCATTTGTGTGTGTTAGAGGGCCTAAAAGAGTGTTTTGTTCTTAGTTTTGCACTAAGGCACCTAGTATTACACCATACTTGGGTTATTGAGGTGTTGGGAGGTTGTTCTTAGAGCTTTTAAGTTGGTTTTGATCAGAAAAGGGGCCTGAGGTTGCTGTTCTTCAAGTGTTCTTCAAGGTGAACATAATTACTTTATATTCCCCATTCTTGCATTAGCTTTTAACCCACTTTGCGTGCTATTTTGAGCTTTGTGTATAACTGATAAAAGTTTTATTTTTTGATGTTTAAGATGTTTCATTAAGGTCATTTTGGTGTTGGGGGTTGACCTCCCCTACTTAGGCCTTGTTTGGCCACTTTTGTGCCTTCTTTGTTGAGCTTTGGAACCTTTTATGTATTGGCCTTCTCACCACTGAAATCCAGTGGATTTTTAGTGGTGGTGAAGGGGTCTTGAAGTCTTGTATAGGGGAGGGACACCTCTCTCCCTTTGTGTCTCATTTGTTCATGTTTTTGGCTCATAAGGGTAGCATACAGGCTTAGCTTTACTTAGCTCCATTTCAGAGGTTTTTGGGTGTTATTTGGTCACATTATACCCCCATTTTTGGTCGGATTGATGGTCCATTACATGCATCATACACTTGTCTAGTAACTCTCTTTATTGTCATAACATGTGCCATGCATTTGCCCCTCCATGCTTGCATGTTCTAGCTTGACTTCATGAAGCTTTTGGTCATATTTTATCATGCTTAAGGTCTGTTGGGTACTGATTTGATCATGTTTGCCATGTTTGGTATAGCCACCATGCATTTTGGCTTGTGAGCCTTGAGTGTGTGAGTCATTAGCATGCTTTAGTTGGGTTGTTTCAGTGATTTGGAATCATTTTCCATGCTATTTCAGTCCATAATGCATGCTTTTATGCTTGCATTGATCATCCTTTCCATGCTTTGAAGAGATGCTCTTTTGTGCCTTAAAATGAGTCATTGTGCATGCCTATGTGTTTGAGGCTTTGGGCTGCCATATCAGTGGGTTTTGGGGCTCCTTTTTGCATGTTAAAACTCTGTTTTGCATTGATTAGTCCATGCCATATGTGGTTGGGGTGGTTATAGTAGAGTACCCTCTTTGTGGCCTTAAATCCCCCTTTGTTTTGCATCCATTTCTTAGCATGTTTTAACCATGATCTATGCATGCTTTAGTCTTGTTTTGGAGTGCCTTAGGACTGTTTTAAGTCATTTTGGTCCTTTGGGGTTTGGTTGACATAGCTATGGTTTGGACCCCTTTGTTGGCTTCAAGTTTTGGTCATCGTTGCATGCCTTACTTGCATAACATGGTTGATTTGGCATCACCCTCTATACACTTTAAGAGTTTAACATGTTGGTCTAATGTCCATGTTTATCATCTTTTGAGTGTTCTTGAAAGTTACCTTTTGTGCCTTAGCTTTAGGCCTATTGGTGTACATGTTTGCATGAGCATTTATCTATCATTTCCATCATTTTTGGCCACTGTTAAAGGCAAGGCTGAGGTCTACCCTTTGCGGTTTAAGCCCACCATTACATGTTTGTTGCATGTTTGTTGCATATTTGGTTCATTGTGTGTTGTCACATGCTAATTCCATCGCGTATTGTTGCATGTTTGGCACATTGCATACTTGCAGGACAGGTTGCACCGCATTTGGCATGCTTTGTTAACTTAGCCTCATGTTGCATATTTGAGTCATGTTGCATACTTGAGCCACATTGCATACATGCATTACATTTTGCATGGTTTGGGGTGTCAAACCAAGCATGAGGAATGAGATGTGTTCGTACTTAAAATGACGAAACACGTCTCAATCCTCGGTCGCCGATGCCTTTGATCTCAACATGATAGGGCGTGAAGCATTCATTCGTTTTGTTGCATTCATTTACATTGATTGGCAAACTTGGTGCCTTTGGCCATCATGCATCGAGATGTGTGATTGGTGGCTCGAGGACTAAGGGCCACACTCCCTTGAGTCCATAATATGATAGGGAGTGTGGCCATGCATACATTGCTTTGAAATTTTCTAGCCATGCACTGTCTGTCCACTGCTGCAGCAAAAACAGGATTCTGCAAGAATAAATGGCCGGCCGGCCACTTTTAGTGCCGACCGACCATCAGAGTCCAGCCGGTGACCTAATTTATGGTCGATGACCACATTTACATGGTCGATGGTTCTTTTCATTGGCCGGTGGCATTCCAAAATGATTAGGGAATGGTTCAGAGGTGCCTCAAGAATTTTCACATCCCTCAAAGGTGCAGAACAATGCAAATAGAGGCAACAGTGGCATGGTAACGGGTTTCCGAGCAAGGCAAATCGAGCATGCATCATCCACGCATTCTGAGGCAGAGCTGCGGCGGTGTCTTTAGTTTCATATTTAGGCTGTTTTTGTAATTAATTTGTTAATTAATTAGAAGTTTTGTAATAATTAATTAGCTAGGATAGTTGATTAATTATTTGGCCTGTATTATTCTTTCGGACCCTCCGAGCGAGGGCAATTGTGTAATAAGTGTGTGTGAGTGTGTGTATGTCTTCTAACCCCCACTTCTTTCTCCCTTTTGTTTACCTGCTTTCAATGGTTAGTATTAGGACAGATTTAAACTAGCATACCTTATGCTATGCATGCGTGCATTCATTCATCTGTATTGCATGCACCGGGCTCGGCGCATCATACTAAATGCATGGTATTTCAATTCCAAGTTGAATACATGTTATCTGTTGCATTTCATATGCCATGTTTAGAATAGTCGAGCCTATCTAGGTTGCATTTTTGCATGTGTTGCATTAAGCATTTCAGCATAGTTAGGATTCATGCATGTTCACTAACTAGTTTCTGTTTTGGCTTGGAATACTCGGTAAGTTTTTATACTTTAGCATCCTTGTATGCGTGTGAGTGTTGCCATGATAGCATGCTTTACCATGAGGCTATGTGCTTATGTGATATAACTGCCTGAGTGCCTGTGGGTGAAGGTTGGGTTATTTGAATTGGAACAATACATTGAATGCAAGTTTTAAGCCCACTTGAAAGTGGTAAAATCGCGTTTTCTAAGCCCACTCGAGGGTGGCAAAATCTGCATTTTTAGCCTACTTGCAAGTAGCAAACCGTTTTCAAAACAAACATGAAATGTTTTATTCTAATTTAGGCGATCCAGTCTATACTTGTATGCTGTGCGCATCACATAGTAAATCTAGGCTAATAATCGGAATAGGAACACATAATGTTTTCAAAACTCGATATCATGGTTAGTAGAGGCCGATCTATGGATCGGGTGAGCGGGGGTGCTCATAGCTGACCTTCTCCAATCGTACCCAAGTTATCGAGCCGAGGCAACTTTGGTGATGACGGACACATAGCCTTAGGCACGAGTCAGAGTTTCTGACATTCCCCCAAAATAAAATATTTAGGTGGCGACTCTGTATCTGGCAAAGCAGTCCATATTTGGCACTTCTTTCTAAAAATCAGTTTTTCAAAATGATTTGCCAGATTTGGACTTTTTAATGATTCATCGGTCTTGCATTGCACTCCGCGAGATTAGATACAGGACCGTGACATTGAGTCTGAACTGTAGCATGAGGCCCACGGGGGCGTCTACACCACCATAGTTTGGGCTAGACTTCACTGTGTTCCAATTGAATACTATGATCATTCTATTCTCCGAAAAATTGGGAATACTCTGGGTAAGCTCCATAAAATGGACATCCATACAGTCAATGGAGATCGGGGTCATTTTGCGCGTTTGTGCATCCAAATTGAGCTAGCCAAGCCCTTAATAGCTAAGATCACAGTGGGGTCTAGTTTAGTCAAGGTAGCCTATGAAGGTCTGAGCTCTGTTTGCTTCCATTGTGGTCTGATTGGTCACAGAGTGGGGAAGTGCCAGAATACTGCCAATAAGAATACTCCAGTGGCGAACCAAGCAAATACTCCTCCAGTAGATGGTGAGCCTTTTGGCCCTTGGATGTTAGTTCAGAAACGCTCCAAGAGCTCTAAGAAGTCGGACCCGGCAAGCCACTCCAACGTTCAATCACGGAAGGTCTGGGTGAAGAAGACTGAAATTCAAATTTTGGCGCCTAATGGTCAGCCACAACCTCTCACTTCGTTGACCCCCTCCTCTGCCACCTTAATTGTTGATAGTGACCCCACAGTACCTGGGGTGTCCCTGAGCAACCCTTTTTCTTGCCTCAGTGATAGCCCTACCACCTCGTTACATCCTCATAGTCTTTCTAACACTGATTTAGGCCCCTGTCCTTTGTTGAACCCATCTCCGATATTCCCTAATCTGCTAATAATTTCTCTGACCCTGGTGATTCTTCTACATTGTCTACATTGTTTTGTGTTACCACTAACCCACCTCCTCTAGCCATTGTTTCTACAACTTCTTCAACCCCTCAACTTCCTCAGAAAAAACCAAGCTTCAGAACCCCATCCTCCCCCCATTCTCCACCAAACCATACCATGCCGAAATCCCGATTTCCCCACACCAACTCTCGCAACACCTCCAGCCATCCACACAGACCAGTGACAAACCTAGCTCTCCCAGACCCAACTCTCCCTTTTCGTCTGAACAATGTGGTAGGGCAGAACTAGCAAGGTTGGTTCATGGAGACCTCGAACGGTCACTCCAGGATGGGAGACGGACTGATCGAGATGATTCAACGAGACCCAACTCACATCTTGGGCTGGTACGACAGCGAGATCATGAACATGTGGATGAACCTATCTATGTTCCTACCTTTACCATCCCCACTACCTCACCGCTCGACGGTGGTTGTTAATTACCTGTCCACTCCGTTCACCCATGCGACAGACTCTCCCCACTAGGTCATACAGTTAAACCAAGTGATCATTCCCTCCTCAAACCTGCTTCTAAATTATCAATCGATGCTCGAACCACTGATCGAGGAAACTTTTCTCCCTGCCCCACCCCTACGAACACGGGAGTTCATGTAAATGGATTAATACCCTGGGAGTTCACCCTCAGGGGTCACCTCAATCAAGCAATAGTGGTCGAACAGTCTCCGAAGCTCCAACGACTACGTGTTACCGCAGATTTTTGCACAATGCAAGGAAACAGAGCTTTCAAACACACGATCCAACTGTATCCATACCTTCACTCAGACGAAGCCTTAGCTCTGGGGGCCCGAATGGATCTCTCCGAAGGAGGAAGTGCTGAACAAGGAAGAGTTTGCACTCCCTTCACTACCACTGTTTAAAGCTCCAATGAAGGTGCTTTTGTGGAACTGTCGTAAGGCAGCCAACCCCCATTTCCGCAGGCATTTTCGAAATTTACTAGAAGAGCACCACCCACAGTTAGTTGTTATTACGGAAACTCGCATTGGTGGGGATAGGGGCATGACGATTTGTAAGAGTTTGGGTCTTCCAAATTTTCATATCTCAGAACCAATTGGTTTTGCTGGGGGTATTTGGTTGCTGTGGAATGGTCAAGAGATCCATTGTGATGTCATTTTGGTCACGTAGCAGGATGTATCTAGGTACTCTCCTCAACTACTGCATGGTTGTTTTCAGCTATTTATGCTAGCCCCTGTTTCAATACTAGAAAAATTCTTTGGGATAATCTTAAAAATTTTGCTGATGCTCATAATTTGCCTTGGCTTTTAATGGGAGATTTCAATGAGATTTTGACTAGTACAGAGAAATTTGGAGGACAACCCATTAATCATCGCAGAGCCATGTTATTCAAGGACTGTCTGGACCATTGTGGGCTGATTGACATGGGTTTTTCTCGCCCACGCTTCACTTGGAATAACCGAAGACAAGTCGGCAGCTTTATCAGTGAAAGACTGGATCGATGTTTTTGTAATGGAGCTTGGGCCCAACTCTTCCCAGATGATAAAGTTTTACACCTGCCCAAACTCCACTCGGATCATTGCCCCATCCTTTTGCATACCCACTCTATCCTTCTCTCTAGGACTGCTCGCCCCTTTCGTTTTGAAACTATCTGGTTGTCGGATCTGTCTCTTTCTACCGTTGTGTCTGACAGTTGGTCCAATGCCAACTTCACTCAAGGGGCTAAGGTGTTTGCAGACAAAGTTTCTGTTTGGAACAAAACTGTCTTTGGTAACATTTTCTTCCGTAAAAAGAAACTTTCCTATAGTATCCTTGGTGTTCAAAAATCCCTTGGTTATGGACCATCTCCTTATCTTCTACAACTAGAACAGTCCCTTATTGTTGACTATAACCATGTTCTTAGTCTAGAGGAAGAGTTCTGGAGTCTTAAAAGCCGAGTGAACCGTATTTTAGATGGGGATAGAAACACTCATTTTTTTCACCAAATGACCATTTCTCATCGTAAACATAATAAAATTTTCGCTCTAAAAAATTCGGACAATACCTGGGTTTATGAAATTGATACCATCAAATCCAATGTTATGGATCACTTTAGAAGGTTGTTTACCTGTTCACTTAGTGTGTCCCTTCGTGATGAACCCACCTACTCTTTCTTACCCACCATTGATTCGTCTCTTCATCCCTCCCTCTCAGCCCCTCCTTCATTGGAAGAGATTAGGCGAGTTTTGTGGACGTTCAAACCCTGGAAGGCCCCTGGGCCTGATGGACTCCACCCCATCTTTCTTCAAAAGTTTTGGCATTTACTTGCCCCATCTATCTGTGAAGTAATCTCCTGTGCATTTATAACTGGCCATATCAATCCGGAGATCAATAAAACCTTAATCTGCCTCATCCCTAAAGTCTTTAGTCCAGAATCCATAACCCAATTCCGTCTCATAGGGCTTTGTAACACCATTTACAAACTCATCACTAAGCTCCTTGTAGCTCGTATTCGACCTCTGTTAGAGTCTCTTGTCAGTCCTCTTCAATCAAGTTTCATCCCAGCTAGAAGAGGTACCGATAATGTTATCATTGTGCAAGAAATTGTTCATAGCTTTAAGGAGAAAAGAGGTAGGAAAGGCAGCATGTTGATTAAACTTGATTTGGACAAAGCTTATGACTGTTTAGAGTGGAGTTTTATCTGTACCATCATGCGATCCTTCAATTTTCCTTCGAGTTGGATAGAACTTGTTATGTCCTGTGTTTCCTCGAGTTCGCTTTCAGTGCTGTTTAATGGTGAAAAAATCGAAGAATTTTTTCCTTCTCGAGGCATACGACAAGGTGATCCCATCTCTCCATATCTTTTTATCTTTTGCCTGGAATATCTCTCAGCTTGTATCACCGAAGCCTGTCAAAATCATGAGTGGTCTCCTATCCGTGTGTCTAGGGCGGGTCCCCTTTTATCACATCTATTTTTTACTGATGATCTCATCTTACTTGGAGAAGCTTCGGAACCCAATTGTCTTATCATCTCTTCTATTTTGCAAGACTTTTGTTCCTTATCTGGCCAAAACATCAGTTTTAACAAGTCCAAAGTTTTCTTTTCGGCCAATGTACATGAAGACTTGCAACATCACCTTTCTCATACACTTGGTATTCCTACGACTCGTAACCTTGGTAAGTATTTGGGTTGTCTGATCCACCACTCCTGGCCTGATAGAGAGTCCTTCCAATTTGTGATCGACAAGGTTCAAAGTAAGCTCGCCGGATGGAAAAGCAAAATGTTATCCTTTGCGGGTCGAGCTACGCTCATCAAGTCGGTTAATGCGGCCATTCCTGCATACATAATGCAATGCAATTTTTATCCCCAAATCTGTTGCTAATACCCTTGATAAACTCAATCGCGATTTTTTGTGGGGTTCCTCGGTGGAACATAGGGCGGTGCATGAGGTTGCTTGGGATATGGTCACCAAACCTAAAGCTCTTCGAGGGTTAGGCATTAGGCAGACTAGTTTAATAAACAAAGTGTTTATGGCCAAGTTGAATTGGCGTTTGATTCATGATGATAACGCTTTGTGGTCTAGAACCCTTAAGTCCAAATACAGTCATGTGGGGGGCGATAGAAATAGGCTATCACCTGTTTGGAGGGGTATGCAGAAGGGGCTTAATATCCTTGAGAAAGGCTCTAAAATGTTAGTGAAAAGTGGCTTAAACACTTGCTTTTGGTTAGACGATTGGGCTAAGTGTGGACCAATTAGGAATTGCATTGAAGGCCCGTTAAATTCTAACGAATCTTCCTTGCTTGTCTGTGATTGTTGGGTGAATAATTAGTGGGATTTTTCAGCCCTTTCTTTCGTTCTTCCTCCTCATGTTGTTGGGTCCATTATGAGCTTATCTCCCTCTTGGTTTGAGTCGGGTTTTGACATTAGAGTTTGGAAACACTCCACCGATGGGATTTTCAAAAGCAACTCTGCTTATTTTTTAACCCGCAATTTTCAGGCGTCACCGCCTTTTCCTAATTGGTCCTAGCTTTGGGCTGTCCCGACCTCCCCTAGAGTCCTTCATTTCCTTTGGCGTGCACTTCATCAAAAACTCAACACCAAAACCCAACTTTTTCATAAGCATATTGTTCAGGATGACCTCTGTCCTTTGTGTCAACAATTTCCCGAGACCACTATTCACGTCCTTAGGGATTGTCCATTTGCAGCCCAATGTTGGTTTCGTATCGGTATTCCCCCAACGGCACTTGTTTCTTTCTCCTCTGACCTCCATTCTTGGATCAAACTCAATTGTCAAACCAAAATTGTACACCCATCTTCTGTAAATTGGACCACAATCTTCCCTTTTGTGTGTTGGGAAATTTGGCTGCACCGTAATGCTTGTTGTTTCCAACCCAACCCATCCCCTTTCAGTGCAGCATTGGTGGTGGCTCGAGCTCTTGAATGGTAGTATGTCACTGATAAAAATCTGGCATCCAAAGTTGTACACACTATCTCAATTGGCTGGAAGCCTCCTTGGGACAGTCGGTTTAAGTTAAATGTTGATGGAATTTCAAAAACATCCCCTAACCGAGCATGAGGAGGTGGCATTATTCGTGATGGTTTGGGCAGGTGGGTTGCAGGATCCATGAGAAATATAGGCACAGCTTCGGCTTTAGAGGCTGAATTATGGGCTTTTCGAGATGGTTTGATGTCAGTGGCAGACTTACACTTATTGGAAATTCATGTGGAATTAGATGCAAAAGAAATGATTAAGTTACTACTACATGAACCATCTAGTCGGCACCATTATAGTAATCTCCTTTGTGATTGCAGGTATCTCATGAGGCAGCTGAGAATCTCCGCGGTTGAGCATATCTTTCGGGAAGCCAACAAGTGTGCGGACATTTTAGCAAATCAAGGCAGTGTTGCCACTGATAGTTTTGTTGTTTTTAATTCCACTCCTTCTTGTCTGTCTAAACAGTTACTTGAGGATGGTGTAGGGGCTTCATACCCCAGGACTGTTTCTGTTACTTTTTCTTAATTTATGATATCTCTATTTCACCAAAAAAAATAAAAAAATAAAAAAGTGTTCCTTCTCTTCAATTTAGCTATGAACTGAAGAGGTGTAGTTTGGTTTGTGAAGTTTATCATGCGTTTATGTAGCTTGCTTTTCGTACTTTTTTCAGATATGACTAGCCCTATAGTTTAGACTTCTGTTCTGAATATGATTCCACAGTGTAATGTGAAATAGATAAACACAAATGAGTCCAAATTCGACAATTCTTTTGGAAAATTGATTTTGAATCAAATATGCCAAAAATGGACTGCTTTGCCAGATTATATAGTCGCCATCTAAATATTTTTGAGAAATTTAGGAAACCCGAGACTCGTGCCAAAGGCTACTTATCCGTCATCACCAAAGTGTCTTAGCTCGGGAACTTAGGTACGAGAGGGGAAGGTCATGAATTGAGCACCCCAGTCACCCGATTAAAGATCGGCCTCTGCTAATCATAATGTGATTCTTATCTATATTATATGCTCTTGTCCGATTATTAGGTTAACTCACTATGTGTTGTACAGAAGTATAGACTAATTTGCAAAAGTTAGAACATTTTGATTTCATGTTTGGTTTAAAAAGTGTTTTGAGTATGTACCATTTGAAAAAGCGATATCACATGTACATTAATCAAAATTCTCCCAATTTAAGCAATTAGCCTTCATCCACAGGCATCCAAATAGGTATATCATTTAAGCACTTAGCCTCATGGTAATCATGCTTTACATGTCAATAATTACACACATGCAATATGCTAAAGCAAGAAATGCTCACCTAGTATTCCAAGGTAAGCCAAAATAAATTAAAGAGTTAGAAAAAATGCATGATCTTAACAACACAAGATGACTAATGCAATAAATACAAAAATGCAAATAATAGGTCCGGTTGTCTAATATGTCATGTGAGACACTTTGATAGCATGCGGTGGCGCACGTATTTAAGGAATTAATAAATGACAATGCCGTTAGAATGATGAACCGAACCCTACGCATGCGAGACAAATGGATGCAAATCATGGAAAATGCTAAGTAAACATGATGTTCTATACTATCCATCATAACTGAATAAGTAGAAGGGAGAAAGACGTGAGCTTGGAAGACATACACGCATTAATATATATTTGCCCTCGCGCAGGAGGGTCCGAATGAATGTCCTAGTTAATTACTACGAATTAACTAATTATTACAAACCAAATGAAATAAATTAACTACACTAGCTAATTATTACAAATTAAAATTAACTAATTAATTGCAACACAAGATTAATTAACTAGGCTATTACAAATTCTAAGCTATTAATTTAACATTAATTAAACCCGAGCCATGGTTAAAGAACCATGCATGCCAATGCGATCATCCTCCTGAAAACTCTTTTGTTTTGCTGCCAGAATTGTTCTGTTTGCAGAGAATGCCTTTGTTTTGCTACTGCTTTTGCTATGTTTTGTAGGAAAATGAACACTGCTTGTCTGAAAAAGGTAGCCGGCCAGCAGGCCAGTAAAAGTGGATGGCCGTACAGAAGAGGTAGCCGGCCGGCCACTATTGTTGGTATTGCCCTGCTGCAGCAGAAAAGGAACAGAGCAGAAACAGAGTGTTTCCAGGAGATGTCTGTCCACCCTGCCTCTCTTTCTTATCAAACAGATCAAAGGAGGGGTAGGCTTGATGCGCAAGCCATCAATCGACGCAAACTCGTTGTTGATGATCTATGGACCAAGGGATACAATCTCAATAAATAATGATGAAGATATACAAAAACCTCTCCCTATCATGGCTTTGATTAAGGGAGATGGTTGAACTTGGAACCTTAAACTATTTTCATTACTAACAAGTATGGTTCGAACAAATAGAGCAGAATCATATGAGCTGGAAGTGAAGCCGAAGTCATGAATGGTAGAGCTGAACTTAGCAAACCAAGCTTGTGGGGCTTACTTGAGACCATTGAGAGCACGCTGTAGTTGGCAAACCTTATGAGTTGGATAAGTAGAGTTAGGGGGAGGTTGCATAACATAACACTCCAATGTAACACTAAAAATAAAATAAAAAAATGTGAGATTTTTCAAACCATTCCAAAAAGAGTACAAATGTCCCTTAGTAAGTTTTGGACAAATGTATAATTTCAAACTATGAGTGTTACGTTTGAAAAAAATATACTAAGGGGTTTTTTTAGTGTTTTTGTGTATTACATTAGAGTGTTACGTTTGGGATTACACTAATTGGAGTGTTATATTTGGGAAAAGTACAAGAAGATTTTTTTTTTTTTTTTTGTATTACATTGGAGTATTACGTTTAGAAAAAGTACACCAAAGACTTTTTTTTTTTTTTTAGTGTTACGTTGTTACGTTTGGAAAAATGTGATATTGTGAACTCTTTAGTCTTCCGTTTTTTCTTATGAACTCAAAGGTCCCATTAAAGTGAAAATTACATAAAAGGTAGTCACTTTCATGTTTGAATTTAATTTTTTAGGGATAAAAGTGAGTTTATCAAAATATAAAATTATACATTTGGGCAATTTGCACTATAGAAGTTTTGGGTCTTCCCTTATTCTAGAACAAATCTCACGTTATGAACAAAACTCAACATTCTAATGTAACACTCTAATAACGTAACACTTTAATATAACACACTAAAGACTCGATGGTGTACTTTTTTTAAACGTAAGAACGTAACACTAAAAAAAAACTCTTTGATGTACTTTTTCCAAACGTAATGCTCCAATGTAATACAAAAAAAAAAAAAAACTCTTTAGTGTACTTTTTTTCCAAATGTAACATTCCAATCAATGTAATCCCAAATGTAACATTCCAACATAACATACTCCAATGTGACACACAAAAATACTAAAAAAACTCATTGATGTACTTTTTTTTTTCCAAACGTAACACTCACAATTTGAAATTATACATTTACCCAAAACTTATTAAGGAATATTTGTACTCATTTTGAAATGGTTTGAAGAATTTCACATTTTTTTTAATTTTTATTTTTAATGTTACATTGGAGCCTTACATTTGGGAAAAGTACACCAAATAATTTTTTTTTTTTTGTTACATTAAAGTGTTAAGCTAAGGAATTGCTTTGGAGTGTTATAATGAAATGTTACGTTTGGAAAAAGTATGCTAAGAAAATTTTTTGTATGTTACATTAGAATGATACACTGAGGAGTTTTTGTGTGTTACATTAAAGTGTTACACTAAAGAATTTTTTTAGAGAACGTTACATTTAGGAAAAGTATACTAAAAAGTTTTTATGTGTGTTATATTAGAGTGTTACACTAAGAAATTTTTGTATGTGCTACATTAGAGTGTTAGACTAGGGAATTTTTTTGGAGTGTTATATTAGAGTGTTACGTTTGGAAAAAATACACTAAAGAGTTTTTTTTTTTTTTTGTGTGTGTGTGTGTGTGTGCGCGTGTGTGTTACATTAGAGTATTACAATAAATATTTTTTTTATATGTTACATTAGAGTGCTGCACTAAAGAGTTTTTTTTTAGTGTTATATTGGAGTGTTACATTTGAAAAAGTACAGTAAGGAATTTTTTTTTATGTGTTACATTAGGGTATTACACTAAGTTTTTTTTTTTTTTAATGTTTCATTAGAGTGCTACGTTTAAGTATTATATTGGAGAATTACAGTTTGAAATTATACATTTGGCCAAAATTTACCAAGTAGTTTTGTACTCCTTTTGAAATATTTAAAAAATCTCATATCCTTTTGAAATGTTTGAATAATCCCATATTTAAAGTCATTATTGTATTCCTTTTGAAATGTTTTCCAAATGAAAAAGATTTTTATGTAAAAATTCAAACCAAATTTGATTCCCGTATATTGTGTACCTACCTTTTTAGCACAAAAGAAAAAAAAGAGAAGGAACATAATAGAAATAAGGGTATTATCGTAAATCTAATTTTTAAATAATATATTAAATCTACATTTTCAAAATCAATAGGTCTAATTGGTTTATGAAAAAATCTTTAGGACTAAATAGATCACCATTCCTCAAGATAGAATTTATAGGTAAATTTTCCTAAATTAAATATGTTACAAATATCAGAGCGGCCTAATTTTTTGTATAGATAATATACAAGAACTCTATCAAATGAACTATTTAGATCATTGAAATGGGATTTGTAATGGGCTCTACGGGCTCGGACATCAGCCACCAATCCAAATCATAGACCGGGACATGTAACAATAGAAAAATGATATACAAGTTCATTTTTTAGATCTATTTTCTAGACTCAGTGATGTGTCAAGAAGATGATTAGTTGATAATCAAAAAATATTTAACTATCAACCAATAATTTTCTTGACACATCACTAAATTTAAAAAGTGGGTCTAATTTTTGGGCCATGTGTGATGCATTGGTTGTAATTGATTTTTCCTTAATTTATTTCATTTCCTTTTTACTTAGTTAACTCACATAAGTCCAACTAAGGAAAACAACAACCGAAAAATCATAATATCTTCCTCTAGATGTAAACAAATTTTTGAAGTTAGACCATATAAGATTTTATATTGATTTTAATTGGAACCCCTAATAGACCGTAGAATTGGTCTTTCAATTAATTGATTCATTAGGTCGGTACTAAGTTTTTTATTTTTTATTTAAAAAAAAAACCCATAATATCTCAAAATGAAAAAATCCCTTTCATCCAAGGCTGTGTCACTCACTCCTTACACATTGATACAACTTATGACAGCTTTGCACAAAATGATTGTCCGGGTTCACCAAAAAAATCTTATAAGGTTCCGTTCAAGTCTCAAATTTGACTCCCTGAAATTAGTGGATTGTCCAATTGTCCATGATTTTTAATTTCTTACACAAATAAGAAGTTGATTAGGTGTAAAAATTTGAAAAGTTATCTATTGTATTTGAAATTTCGATGACTAATTGATGCCATGTGAGAACTATTCAATGACAAATTCTTTTGGCATGTATGGCCGCCATGACCCTCACTAATACAACTACTAGCAAATAAGTTCCAAAATCGCAACCAAGAAAATATATTTCTAGAAAAAAAATTCAATAAGAAAATATTTTTGATTGAAACAAACAAAATGGTAATAATTTATCAACAAGTATAAATGGTGAGACTCATTCAATCAATACAATATTAATACATCAAATAGTAAATAAAATATAATAAAAAATTAATTATCATAATTTTTTTTTTATCAGCAAAGAAGAAATTTATTAATTATTGATGTGTGACATTTGGGTACTCTTTGCCTTCGTTTGGGAAGTGAGTTAGCTTTTTGACTTTTTTGGCTATTTTAGCCTGGGCTAAAAAGCTTGGTTTGGGAAGGATTTTTTGACTTTTTGGCTTTTTTGATTTTTTTTTGGGAGAAGAGTGTAATGATTATGAGTTAGATGTGATGTTTTGTTTGTTGTGGCTAAAATAACTTATTTTGTCTTTTGTGACTATTTTAGCCACAAAACCACTTGCCAAACACCACTATGTATAGCCTCCGTTTGGGAAGTGGGTTGGCTTTTTGACTTTTTTAGCTATTTTAGCCTGGGCTAAAAAGTTTGGTTTGGGAAGAGCTTTTTGGCTTTTTAACTTTTTTTTGTGAGAAAAGAGTGCAATGATTATGGGTTGGATGTGATGTTTTGTTTGTTGTGGCTAAAATAGCCTATTTTATTTTTTGTGGCTAAAATAGCCAAAAAACCTGAAAACCTTCTTCCCAAACGGTGTAAAAATTGTATTTAAGAGGCCATTTGAAAGAAGATTTTTTTTTTTTTTTTTGTCTTTTTCGAGTGAAATTTTTTTGTCAATCTTTTTATAGGTGTTTCGAGAATAAATAGTTCAAAAAAACGAAAAATATATTAAATTAAAAGAGTTCCAGTGAAATATGAGAAAAAATAGTTTCAGAGGTTTTTTGCATTAATTTGTGTGTTTGATAAACTTTTTTTAAGTTTAGTTATAAATATTTTTAAACTTCTAATCTAGAAGTACCTATAAACTTACTTACTAGCGCCTTATGAAATCAAAAATAAATAAATAAATAAAAAATAAATAAAAATTACAAAAAAAAAAAAATCTTAGTATTTGATCATTGTAATAAAATAAATTATGAATTTTTAATTTTATCAATTTAAATTTTGAACTTTTAATTTGTTTTCAATTTAAACCATTAGTCTATTTCTTTTAAGTAAAACTGATGGGAAAAAATATTTTAGTCATTAAACTCAATGTATGAGTAATTCTATTTCTACACACCGATTCTCATCAATACATACACCTTCTCAATGCACATATCCAAAAAATAAAAAATCTCAGTATACATATTTTTATTTCAATAATAATTTTATCTTCAATTTCAAAATCCTTAATTTTCTTCCATCCACTCACCCCTTTTATGCCATCTTTGCCGCTACTCTCTCCCATCCATTGTCGCCGCCGCCACCACCACTACTCCTAACTCATCCTCTTCCATCTTAGACTTTCACAGTTAACTTCGAAAGTGCATGGTTTGTGGTGGGGTTTGTATGAGTGTATGGTTCATGAAGGACAATGATGGCAGACGAAGGAGAGAGATGATGGAAAGGGATGGTGGAGGAGAGAGGTGGCATTTGTGATGGAGCATATGGTTGTGTGTTTTAGAATTAGGGTTTGATTGGAAGAAGATTTATGGTATTTTTATTTTCGGACAAAATTGTATTAAGATAAAATTTCAACAAGTGTGAATTGAGGGAAATTGGTGTGTGAAATAGAATTACCCCAATATATTGGCGTGCATTTAGGTATAAATAATGTCTAAAATACTATTTTTTTATTGAGTTTAATGACTAAAATATATTTTTTCTGTCGATTTTACTTAACGAAAATAGTTGGTGGTTTAGATTGAAAATAAATTAAAATATTAGGACTTAAATCGATAAAATTATAAATTTAAAATTTATTTTATTACAATAATCACACTTTAGATTTTTTTTTTAATTTTAAATTTTCAAAAAAATATTCAGTGTGTTTGGTTTCAATTTTTTGAATTAAATTTTCTACAAATTGAGTTTTTGTTTTTTGTATTTTTTTTTTGTTTTCAGTGAATCATTTTAAAATTTTAAGCAATTTTTTACTTTTTAGATTCATCTTAATTATGTATCTAAATAGTAAAATATTTGTGAAAAAATATTTTAAAAAATTAATAAATACACAAAAATAGAAAAAATGTATTGAATTTTTTTTTTTGTATTTTTGTATTTTTGTATTTTTGGTAGGTGTGTCTAAAAATAAAAACAAAAGATTTCTTAAAATATTAAAAAAAATAGTGAAAACAAAGAAAATATGAAAAAACAAAAAATTAATTTTTTTTAAAAAGTGAATTCTAAAAATGAAAACCAAATAATTATTATTTGTTTTTTTTGAAAATTTACAGGTCAAATGTTGGGCCACTGTGCAAGGTAACATAACCACATCATTGATTCATTCGCCATCAATAGTCAAAAAAATCAAACTTCAAATTTAAAACAATCAAACTTGATTTAAACTTCTAAATTTTATTTTTATTTTTATATAAAATTAATTATAAATTTTGATTCAGTTAAAAGAAGAAACAAAAAATACACCAATTATATAGATTTAAAAAAAATTATAAAAAAAAAATCAGAATTTAACTCTTGTAGCAAAATAAATCTTGAAATTTTAATTTTATTAATTTGAAGCCCAATCTTTTGGTTTGTTTTAATCTAAACTATTTATCTATTTGTAAAGTAAAAATAACAAAAAATATATATATTTTAGCCATTAAACTCAATATAAGGTACATAAAATGTCTAAAGTTTATATTTTATTTTAATGTCAAGTTTAATGACCAAAATATTTTTTTATCCGCTAGTTTTGCTTTAGGAAAATAGACAAATTGCTTATATTAAAAATAAATTAAAATATTATGATTTAAATTGATAACATAAAAAATTTATTTTGTTACAAAAGTTAAACATCATTTTTTTTGGGTGGTAATTTCCCTATAAATTTATTGAAGGTTTGGGATTTATGAAATGGACGTGTGAGATATTTTTCTTGGGCCATTTGGGTGATTAGCTTCTCCTGATGGTTAATTATGTGGGAATGGATGTCACGATCCAAACCCGTCCCTATAGGTTCAGTATCGTAATCGGCCAGTAATCCGTAGATTACCGAAGGCCTCTTATCAGTAATCAAATAAGTAAGGGCTAACGAAAGCAAATATTACAAATACAATGTCCATAGAGCTGTGTAGACTTATGTGGGATAGAGAATTTAAAACTTATATTTACATATATGATGTCATCATCACATCAGCCTTACGTTTTCTTATATACAACCAAAATGAGACTTAGCCTAAAATATAGAAAAGAAACAAAAGTTTGCCCAGATAAACAAAAGTAAACAAGAACTTAGGACTTCATTTCCAAACTTGACCACACGATTTCCAGGAATCTCCACGTGAGGTATAGTGGTTGGCTAGATAGAACAGATCAAGACTTGAAATCCTAAGCCTAGTCGCTCGTGTGATTACCAACATAAATAATATAAATAATGAGCTGGAGCCTAGTGAATAACAACAGAGTAAAGTGGTTTATGAATGATGTCCAAATCAGATTCAGAAAACAGATTTTATATCAGAAATAGATTCAAATTCACAAGCTTTTACAAATTTCAAAACTAATCATACGTGGTATATCTATTAGCTACAAATCAAATTGGTTATAAAGACCCATGTGCACATGAGGTGGTGGTCATATAGACCCATATTCACTTGAGATAGTCATGAAGACCCTTATTCACATGAGATTTGGTCATAAAAGACCCACGTGCAAATTAGATAAG
Organism: Camellia sinensis; assembly: GCF_055761805.1. Taxonomy (NCBI): domain Eukaryota; kingdom Viridiplantae; phylum Streptophyta; class Magnoliopsida; order Ericales; family Theaceae; genus Camellia; species Camellia sinensis. The sequence goes on from NC_138970.1 coordinate 156,451,512, forward strand.
TGGTTATGCATAACAAGTCCCATAAATGGAACCTACGTATACCCTAGTACTAGGTAACAGATAACACATGATGCTAAGGATGCCACAAATACATTTTAGAAATAGGATAATCATTCATCTATACAGAAAATATTATTTCGAAAAACAGAGCTTATCATATCATTTCATCCAAAAAATACTTATAGTCAAACATAACTTTATAGAGTTGTCACTCACAGATAGCGCCATAAGCAAAGTGGATAAAATAGAGCGATCAGGCGGACGCTAGCACGTGACCTACACAAGCACATGACTGATACACATTGAAACACACGCTTGGAAAGCATTTGACTTATTTCATTTCGTTCTTAGTGTGTTTCTAATTTTTATCCTCATTATTATAGCTTAATCATGGCTTAGGAATGCTTAGGATGCAATGAGGATGCAAAAATGTACTTGTAACACTTAGAAAAATTTCAGAAAGAGGACAGCTCGCTCAAGCGAAGCTTTGGTCGCTCGAGCGGTCTGCAAAGGCTACAAAAGTACTGGAAGCTCTCATTTTACACTCAAGCCAACTTTTGGTTGCTCGAGTCATGACTGAAAATAAAGGGTGGTAGCTCGAGTGGTCTTTTGATCGCTTGAGCCAACCATCATTCTTTGCAAAACTTTTGAGAGCTCGAATTTTACACTCGAGCGATGCTGTGGTCGCTCGAGCGATGTGACCAAATTCTGAAATTTTCAAATTGCTGCTCAAGATGCAAAATTCAATTCCAAAGTACCAAAACTCATTCTTTTGGGCCAAAATTTGAGAAAACATATAGAAACTCATTTTACTTTATGAATTGAAGATTATTTTGCAAAAATCAAAGCCCAAAACATGCTAATTGTTCATAATCAAACTTGAAACTTTATATATAATGTACATGCATGTAATGATATGGCTTCTTTCTCCCAAAAGATGGATTCATGGAGTGAGAAGTGTAATAACATGTTGACTTCTTAAAGTGTGATGAAATATGCATGCATGTATGATTTACTTCCCAATTCTACTTTCTAAGTTCAATTTCCAAGCTTAAACACCTATACCTCTAGCATTCAAACACGAAAATTTTAAATACCAAGTTTAAGTGTACGCCTCCGAAATAATCACAATAATTCGACCCGACACAACATACATAAGACAACTTAATCAAAGTGATAAACTTCCATTAACCTGAATCGTTATACAAAAGTGACATATGCGATATACATTCATAAACAGTTCATCATGAATCTACAGCATGTGTTACAAGTAGTAAAGAGAAATGAAAGTTAAACAGATAATTATATGCCTTAAAGGCTTACATCTTTCCAAGTCATTGCTTGGTTATAACAAAAGAGAGTCTACTTCTATACAATTTAAGCTCTTGGCTATACAAATAAGTAAAAAAAGTGAAGCTCGTGCTCCAAATTTTTTTCGAGCTATTGCCTTGGCGAAGGCATATCATCAACATCTGAAAATGATTTTTTCCAAATACGGTGAGCCAAAGCCTAGTATGAACAATCTAACACAATATATGAACGAAGGTAGAAGTAAAATGTGCATTTACAAGGCCAGAGACAAAACATTCATTTTCTATATAATCATCAAGTGCCAAAATTTCACATCTCAATCCCTTTTCCCCTTCTCGTCAATTTAAGTTAATTCATTTTATCTCAATTTATAAGCTAGTTTCATTATCTTTCAGACGACCCATCTGAGACTACAACTCAGTGGTTTCCAAATTAACACAATTATCACACAAACACTTCAATCTGCCATTTTACGAAAATTTCATCCGTGAGATCGGCACCCATGTATACATATGGTTTCAGGACTTTCACCTAGGACACACATGCCAACTTAATTCAATGAAGTTCATCCTCTATCTCCTTCTAAACATGGAGTACATCCCTTTTCTCCTCGTAACCAATCATACATATACAATGTATTTAAAACATAGTCATATTCAATGACAACCCATAAGAGATTAGTTTAATTCACCTAATCCTCATGCAATTTCTACAACAATCATAGCTATCCTCCACCGATAGCCCAATACTTCCCTCTTTCCCAAATGTCAACCCAAATGCCAAAATCAACAATTGTGACACAATATAACTTCATTTTCAAACCTCATGACCATTTATGTCACATTCACTAGAAACCCCTCTTTTGATTCTGCATCCCAAACCCTAGGTTTGTCCAAAATACCCCCAAAACCCACCATTGTTACATAACAATCAGTAGCTAAGTTAAAAACTATAAGAAGGTGTAGAAAATCCCTACCTCGAAATTAGGAGTTGAGCAAAGGAAAGATGAAACTCCAACGACACCGAAACCAATTTCTATTTAGATGGAAACGTAGCTCTTGGAAGGCTCCAACTTCTTCTCAAAGACACTAGGGTAGAAAACCCAATGGATCTAGGTTAAAAAGTAGAAAGAGAGAATGTCTCAACTTTAGGGTTTTGAAGGAAATAGATTTGAAAAAGTGATGTAAAAAGTTATTTTCTCAATCTGATATACGCACAGTCCGTTTGAGCATAAGAAGTGACGCTCGAGTGCCAAATACAATAAGTTGTTCCACTCGAGTGTAAGAAGTACCGCTTGAGCGCCAAGACACAATGAAAGAGACGCTCACCGCTTGAGCGTAAGAAGTGATGCTCGAGCATAGAAAACACACATCTATTAGTTTTACAAACATTTGATCAATTGCTCGAGCACAAGAAGTGGCTACTCGAGCTGAGCCCACTCGAGTGTAGAAAACACTCTCCTAGTAGTTTTGCAGGCCTGCAAAAGTACTGAGAGTTTGCAAAGCCTGCTCGAGCGCAATAAGTACCGCTCGAGCGAAGGAGAAAAATTATGGACAATAAGAGTTTGGAAAACAAGAAACCAACCTGTCCCAAACACAACCACAACAATCCAAAAGGGAAATTTAAGGGAAAACAAAGGGAATAAGAAATGAACCACAATACTAAACCATGAAACCCGATGAGTACAACACAGGTCGAGTCAAAATCGGATTCGCTATATTAAGAGTATGATCCTTACTTACACTCTTTAATTGGACTCTTAGAAGTTAATTCTTGAGCTAGCAAGTTAATTCTCCAATTTTCTTCCAAATTCCTCTTCTCCTAGCTTGAATTCAACTCTCTCTCTCTCTCTCTCTCTCTCTCTCTCTCCACGTTTTTGAGCTCAAAATGGTGATGAGATTGTGTTCTAGACGTTATATTAGCCTTATGTAGGTCCAATTAGCTTAGGTTAGTTAATTGTGTTTAAAGGTAATTAATCCCACTCAATTTAATTAATTTATTCTAATTATTTGATTCCGAATCAAAATCCAATTAAACTTACCATAATATTTCAAAAAATTTAATTCACACATTGGCCTAGTCAATTTTGTGTTCGGTGGTCGATAAGGCCTTTAATTCACAGATTCACGCAGAATTACCGACATATATTCCTAGAGCAATCAGATATAAACACAAATAACACATAACACATACAATTAATTTAAGATTTCATCTTAATTAGTTGTTAAGCATTCTTAATCAAGGGTTATTGTAACGCCCCGAAATAAACACAATATACCCATCTCATAACCAATAAATAGCAATATAAATTAACTAATAAGCTTTCTTTAATCAAAGTTGAATATACAGAGGGTGACACGAGCGATATACATTCATAAACAGTACATTTTGAATCTACAGTATGTGTATGTGTTACGAGGTTGTGAAAAGAAAAGAAAAGAAAGCTAAATAGATAATCATATGCCCTAAAGGCTTACATCTTTCCAAGTCAATGCTTGGATACATAAAAAATAAGTCTTAAGCTCAATACAGATAAAACCCTAGGCTTGTACAAAATTAAATACAAAATAACAACAATGAGCCTTCAGCTCCATAATCCTCCCAAGCTAAGTCCTTGGTGGAGGCATATCACAAGTACTTGAAATGTTTTTCCTACATAGGGAGAACTAAGGCCCAGTAGAAATACTACAATACAATGTATAAATCTTAACAAAGCCATAAGGTTTTATGCATATGCAATGCCAGTACCAAAACATTTATGTCCTTTTTCAAAAGCCGTGCTATGCTAGTTTATATCTCAATTCTCAAAACCATGACCTTTACAAAAGAAAGAATGGAAAAATCTCAAACCAATACAACATTTCACGGATATTTCGTCCGCAGAAAATCGTCAAACGGCACCCATGTAAATGTAGCCTATACAAGTGCTACTATTGTCATTTTAAGGATATTTCGTCAGCGGGAATCGACACCGATGTATACGCGCATTTTTCAAGACTTTCACCCTGGACACACAGGCTAACTTGATTTGGTGATGCACACCTCTTTCCAACATTCACCCATTTTTCTCAACATCATATACATTTTCAATGTAGTAAATAAGCAATGATGTTCAATGCACATGGATGAGAAATTAGTTTTAGTTCACCTAATTCTCATGCAATTTATACAACACTAATAGTTATCCTCCACCGATAACCCAAAATAGATATCTCTAAACAAATAAATAAATTTCATTAAAGATGCACTTTTTCAAAAGCTCAAAATGGAAGTGATGATACATATCCAACTCCACCCTCATGATTATTATCATTTCAATTTCACAATTTCCATATCAATTCCACTTTCTCTTTACAATCTCAAACATTCACATTTTTGGGCAAAAACCCCTTTCTCTTTGAAAATCCATTTCAATTCAAGAAATATCTCATTTCAACATATATCAACCCCAAATTCATAATCACAACCTTTTTCTTAAAACCATTTGAAAACACCTCTTTCACATTTTGATTATAAACCCTAGGTTTTTGACAAAAACCCCCAAACCACCATAATCTTTTGAAATAGCAAATAGCTAAGGTAAAACTCATATAAGAGTGTAAAGAATCCCTATCTTAAGTTTAGAAGACGAGAGAGGGAGTGAGGAAACTTCAACAATGCCAAAACTCAACTTTGTCCAGATCAAAACGAAACTCTAGGTGAGCTCTACCTTTTTCTCAAAGGGAATAAAGTAGAGAAATCAATGGATCTTATGTTTTAGAAGAGATAAGGTAAATTTTAGAGAGAGAGTGTGTAAATCTAGGGTTTTTGGAAAGTTTAGAGAGAGAGAGAGAGATGAAAAAGTGATGTAAAAAGTGACTTTTACAAACTAATATACATCTAGACCGCTCGAGTGCAAGAAGTGACGCTCGAGCGTAAGACACAAAAGATGTGACCGCTAGACTACAAGAAGTTGTCGCTCGAGCATGAAATAGAAACCCCCAGTAGTTTTACAGACAGAAGGCTGACGCTCGAGTGCAATAAGGATCGCTCGAGCCAAGATCGCTTGAGCGCAAGAAGTTCGGATCGAGCAGAGAATACCAATTCTTAGTAGTTTTACAAAGCTACAAAAGTACTGAGAATTTACAAAGACCGCTCGAGCGCAAGAAGTGACGCTCGAGCGTAGAAGCAAAATTCTGGCAACACAACCCAAAAGTCAAACCCAAAGGGGTATAAGGGAAATAAGACATAAATGAGTATACAAGGCAATGAAACTCGGATCCAAAACATCAAATGGTTCGGGTCCAAACCAGAATCGCTATAATTATAGATTAATCACAAGTCGAGGTTGTTACAATGGGGTAACTGTTGTGTTCTTTTGCATATCAGTCACTATTGTGACTATGGGATTTATTTTGAGTTTGATTTTGATAATTTAAATTATTCATTTTTTAAGACACATCGACTAGAATATTTTTATACAAAATTACATTGATCGGATATCGATAACCATATGATCTAATCAAATTTGTATATGCAAAAATAAATGCTAAGTGTGATTTTGATTATAAAGCTGAATATAAATTTGATTTGATTATAAATATATTGATATCTAATTAACGTGATTTTTTACATAACTATTCTACTTGATGTGACCTGAAATGTGAATGGTTTGGATCATTCCATTGTGCTCACAACAGCGACTACTATGCAAAGGCATATCAACCACCCCCAATTCCCTATTGGTTGTAGTGGAGACTACTAATCTTCTTCTTTTATACTATTATATAAAATGAAGACTTGACTTGCTATTTTGATTTTTTTTGTTTTTTTTTATATGCTAAGTGGATTTTGTTTATTCCACTCTTAAGTAATTTATTTTTAATGTTTTTTATTTTTTATTTTTTTTTATTTAAATATAACTTCTCACTTGCAAAACAATTACAATTAGGGGTGTTCACGAACTGGGTGGCCTTCTATCCGTCATCTATCTGAACTTAGGTGGATTATAAAATATCAATCCACACCTGTCCGTTTACCTAGCGGATGCGGATTGAGCGGGCCGTACAGGTTGACGGATTAATGCGAATCTTTACTTTTTATGTTTCTTTAAAAAACTATTTTAGCGTAATTTTTATTATTTTGGGCGTTAAATTTAATTTTTCATTTTTTATAATTAAAATAAAAGCCAAACTTTCATATTAGCTAATCATTTTTTAAACATACAAAGTATACAAATATAACATTATTTTTGTAACGGGGGCTGGCAGATCAGTTTAGGTCAGGTGATCTCTCATTCGCCATTCGTCCGAACATAGACAGATTTAAAAAATCTCCTTTCACAACCATCACTCATACTATCAAAATCGCTTAAAAATGGATAAATTGAATTGGGTCTGTTGGTTTTGACGAATTAATTAAATCCGTAAGCCCCTAATTACAATTGCTTATTTTTTCATCATATATATATATATATATATATTTTTAATTTAACATACAATATGTCTGCGTTCCTTTTACAAAGACAATTCATTTGACTACCAAATCGTGTAAACAACATTGTTAACTTTTGAGCCTACCTACCTAACAAATTGTCTTTTTCTGGGACCACAATCTTATAAATTTTCTCATTGAAGGGCTGGACATTGTTATTTAAGGTCATTATCTTTTTTTCTATCTAAAAAAAAAAAAGAGAAAAAGGTCATTATCTTTTTTTCATTGGTGAAGGATTAGACCGTGTTAACGATTTTTCTCATTTGGAAATTGATTGAACCGTCTTATTCAAGTCCGTCAAGTTCATCAGTTTTCACATATCAAAAAAAAAGTTCACGACTTTTCTCGTTAGGGACCGGACCATGTTGTTTAAGTTCATGACTTTTCTCATGGGACTTGCTATCTTTTCTACTTTTCAAATCCTTGTGTGTAATTATTTATAATAAAAAAAAAAAGAAAAAAATTACATTAACAATTTCTATATTTTGATCATTGTGTCGGTGTGGTATTTATAATTTCAATTGACTTGACTTTAACTATAAATTTATAATTGTTTTGGCTTTTTTGACTTTCGATGGTTATTATTGTAATTGCGAGCGTGCCAGCAATGATCAATCAGTCCTTACAGAAAATTAATTGCCAACCAATTATCAGACGATTGTGTTTTAGTTCTTTCAGTCTCAATGAAGAGGACTTTTACTGGTGGCTTGATTTAGGAGAATTAAGCAAAATAACAATTAAATGAAGAACAGTTGAAGTATTTCATTAAAATGAAAAACTTACAATGATCCAAACTCAGCCTCGTAAAGGTTTACAGCAACAATCTACTTGAAACTACTCCTATGAACGATGTGCAGTGCAGGAATTTAAAGTACATGAAAATGAAAGACTGGAAATGTAAAACTGGAAAGGAAAATAAGTATAATAAGATTGGTTTTGTAGATCTGAGTCTGGGCCTCTTTTTTTGGGCCTTCTCTGCTATTTATACTTCTCGAGGATGACCATCGAATTGTATTTCCAACTGTCGAACTGCTCCTCTATGATCTCTAATCATGTTGCCTTATAATTAGCCTTACTGTGCCATCACTTGCAGTTAGGCTTCCCTCCTAAATTTGAATGTAAATGTGAGTAACTGTTGAAGCCGTATCACCTTGCATTTCTTTGTTGGTCCACTGCTACTCAGATCTCATAATAACCAATACTAACTGCCACGTGTGCGATCAGGATCGAAGACTTGAATAGTCTTCTTGTATTACCCTTATTCTGCCATATGTCGAATTGTAATTGGTTTGTACAAAATATGTATCCAACATTACCCCCCGCACTAATATACCCAATACTTGGTGATATTAGTGGATCAAGGTTTTTTTATTCACGTCTTAGAATGTGCATGGGCTTTGCATTCTTCCAGAAATGCAACTGTCATTCATTATCTGCATTAAACTCTCCTTCAATCTTTTGAACATCCCCACCACCTTAGTATTTGAACAGACTGATACATTTCTTATGGCCGAATCAATTTTCTCCTCCATTGATCGAGCACACGAAGAGTCATCTGATGATGCTGTTCCTCCTCGAAAGAACCTACATGCATTAATTAGCCACCTTTACCCACCTTTCTATATTCAGGTCATGGATGCCTTCGCAAATTATCAACCTTTGGACTACAAACACATTGCCCTTAATCCTTTGATTTAGAAACTTACAAATATGGACATGGGAAATTCTTCTTCTAACTCACCCTTGGACTACGACAAACTGCTCTCAATCCTTTGATTCAGAAAGTCGCAAATATGGACATGGGAAGTTCTTCTTCACAACCCTCTGCATGGGATAAGGCTGTAGCTTCTTCTTTCTCTGGGGCTTCTAACTGGACAAGCTGGTCAAAACCTGAGGTCTATGATTTAAGGGAGCGAATCAACCATCACTTTGTCGAGTTTACTGACCCTTTAGAGTTCCTTTCCTATGCGCGAAGCTCAGTGGTCTACCCTTACATGCTTATGGACCGTCGACGCAGTTTGGAGGAGAATCTACTTGTAGCATGGTACACATCCTCCATGCCTACAAAGATAGTGCACACTGCTTGACGCTTCGAAGAGACACAAAGGTACCATCCGTCGTTCTTAGCTCAGAAGGCAAAACTTTTCTCTTCTGACTGGCTCGATTATATTAATGCCCTTGTTCCTTCTGCCCTTGCTCCTCCTCATGAAGTGGAGGCTTCCATACCTTCTCCTCCGCCAACTCGTTGCTAGACAGAGAGACTGAGGCTTGCCCTCTGTGAGGATAAGGTCTTTCCTCCATACAAGCTTCCACCTTTTCCTACTCCAACTAAGCGGAAGCAAGCCCAATTCCTGCTTGTGGCCTTCTCTCACTTGCCTTTCAGTGTTCTTGAGGACGAAGTCCCTCTCAAGAACCTTCGATGGGCTTGTGATATTCTGACTCGGGGTCATGTCCTCAATCCCCTCGCCCAAGCAGAGCTTCACATGTTTTTGGATCAACTTCCATTACTTCTCCACTGGCATCGGACCTCTATAGCCACCATTCAATCTTTGGACCAACTCTCGTCCCTTCGAGTTCATGCTTAGTATGAAGCAGAGAACTTCATTGAAGAATTCAAAAATTTCAAGAATAAAGATTCTACGTACTGGGATGACTTGGATATAGACGAGTTGGAACAAAGATTGAGTGAAACAACATTCGAAATAAAGGCTGAAGTGCTCTTTTATGAAGTGAGAGCACATCAACTTATGCAGCCAATTCTAGAAGAAATAGATGATAGAATAAAGAAAGAACATAAATTCATTGATCATAACTGGACCAAATTTCACGATCTTGTTATTTATTATATTCCCTACTTTTATGAGCTTGAATTTGTACCCAAAGAGGGTTGTTCAATGTAATTACTTTTTCTTTAATACAACTAAGACTTTTCTTTGTTTGGCATTGTTTCATCTTGTCTCCATTTGTCTTTAAAAGCAAATTCAGGACTTCGAATTTGTTACAACCCTCACTACTGTTTACTGATAACACCACTGATTACTGCTAAGCTGAAACTAATCATGATAAGTAATTGAATTGATTGAAATTCTGAGCTAATTGATTGAGTGTGTTAGTTTAAATTCATGTCTATCTGTTTGACTATTAAATGATCTGTTCATATGTTATGTTTTAAACTGCAAATTGAAGGCCTTATCGGCGGCCGAATCTGAAAATGATTAGTGTTATGTGTTTACTAGAATTTATGTAATTTTATGATATATTTAATTGAAATGTGATTTGGTATGTTTAAATTGGATTAAATAATGCTAATTTACAAGAGTTAGACTTATTCACCAAATTGCCATGCTTAGTGGGCCACTTTCTCCAACACCTTGAGGCTTGAGTACACTTAGACATACCTTTTGCTCAGCCATTTTGAGAGACAAACCGACTAGAGAGAGAGAGAGAGAGAGAGAGAGAAAGAAATTGAGTTCAACTTGAAGGTTTTGCTTGGAAATTAAAGGAATTGAAGGTTAATTGCATATTTGAGCTTCCATACTTGACATTGAAGACCTAAGGTAGAGAATTTATCTTCTTGTTTGTGTATTTGAGCTGATTCTTGCATGGTTCATGATTCATAAGTGATCTAAGTCTAGAATTGGTTCTAATATGTTGAATTGAAGCTTAATCCATGTATGCATGTCCTTATATAGAAGTTTTGAGGTTATGTTCATGGAAATTGTTACACGCATGTTCATATTATAGTTCTAGTACATGAATTCATCATGTTTTTGGAAGTTTAGACTCAATTGAGCTTGCATTGAAGCTTTGAATTTGGTTGAGCACTTGCATGTCACATTTAAATTATGTTTTTGAACTTTGGATGAAAATTGTGCTCAATTGAACTACCTTTGGGCTTTGATTTCTCAAATTGATCTTTGAAACATGTCATATTATGAGTTTACAAGTGTTTTCCAGAAAATTAGCCCAAAAGGATCGATTTTGGTACATTTAAAGTTGATTTTGAGCTTGAAGGTTCAATTTGGAATTTCCAGAATTTGGACTCACGCTCAAGCGGGGAACTCCACGCTCGAGTGTACAACCTGTGTTCATGCAGTCCGCTCGAGCGGGTAAAGTGACGCTCAAGCGGAAAATGCGTGTATCCAGTACTTTGCATGTGTTTATAGTCCGCTCGAGTGGGGGAATGCATGCTCGAGCGAGGACTTGTGTGTCACGCTTGAGCGGGGGTCGAGTGCCTGTCGAGCGTAAATTTCGTGCATCTAATACTTTTACAGTCCGCTAGAGCGGGTAATCCACGCTCGAGTGGAGCCCTTTTGTCTGCATGTCCGCTCGAGTAGAGAAACCAACGCTTGAGCGGGACCCCTGTTTTCTGAAAATTCTGAAAAGTGTTTTAAAGTGCATCTTTGCATCCTCATTCCATCCTAGGCACTCCTAGGCCTAGTTTAAGGCATCTTAGTGAGGATATTGATGTAGAACCACACCGAGGCAAATTAGGGATTAAGTTATTATTTCCCAACTATGTAGCTTAGTGTGTGTTCGTTTTGTAACTGTATAGGGTTGGCATCCGAGGACGCTTTAGCTGCTTATAGCCCAGTGCTCTGTGAGTAACAATGTTGTAAAGATATATTCAATTATGAATATTTTCTGAATGATCAACTGTACTGCTTTTTGAAATGATATTCCTTACTGAACGAATGCTTATCCTATTTGTGAACTGTATTCGTGGCATCCATAACAATTTACTGTTACTGTACTGTACTGCTACTGTCACAGAGATCTCTGTCGGTTCCCATGTTTGGAACCACTACTGTTTACTAATATGATGGCCATCAACTGACTGTTCGGTCTGTTAAGACCTACTGTACTGTTTTGCTATTGGATGTACCACATATGACTATTATAGTTTCTGAATGACTGTTATGGCATGAATTATAAGCCACAAACTGAATGACTGATATACTGATAAATGACTGTTTTCTATACTGAAAGGACATTCATTCTTAACCTCTTTACGCATATGTTATTCACTAGGCTTTAGGTTACTGCTTATATATATATGTAGGTGTCCAGGCACCGGATCGGAGCTAGGGGCGTGGGGTTTAAACTCCCTTTTTGTCAAGCCAACCAACGTGCCTCACTGCGAGGTTCCAAGTGCTGCCAAGCTAAGGCTGCTTCGGGGTGTTTTAGGTTCCCCCTTTTCTGTCTCTGTTTTGTATCGACTGTATAGACTGTTACTGTACTGTTATGGTAGAGACTTGGCCCCTAACCTAAATGATTGTATATGATGTATGTATATAATGTTTTTGTTCTGAATGTGAATATGTTATGAAAAGTCTTTTTGCATACAGACTGTCACAGCTCATTGGACATCTTTTAATTACTGTTTTGGCTTCCGCCAGCCCCTGTACTCTGTATTACTGTTTTACTGTTAAGTAGGCCTTCAGTAATCTCAGATTACTAGCCGGTTATGGTGCTAAACCCATAGGGGCGGGTTTGGGTCATGACAGAATTGGACAATCTTATTCTTCGAATCTGGACTCAATCGTTTTAAATGAAACACTGAAAAAACCAATATGAACTTTTCTAATTTTATGGAATAAAGTTTGACAGTTTTTTTTTGCTGATTTTCATTTAGAATCAGTGCTTCGAATTTTAACAAATTTATCCCTTAAAGCTTGTTTTAATCGTAACCAACATATGGTCATGATTAGTATGATCAATCAATTTTAAATTGACCTTCTTTACTTCGAACAATAGTCCATACTTTCAAAAGATATGAAAGCTCCTTTTGAGGGCTGCACTGTTTTAGTTCAAAAAGAGAATCTCTTTTTGTATATATATATAAACCAACTAATGGTTTTGATGTTTCGAACGTCAATTTCCATCCTTAAGGGGTCTCAAGTTTTGCTTCGAAAGACATTACTCTCATTTAAGAAACCTAAAACAAGTCTTTAATCCATTTGAAGTAAACAAATACTTGAGCATTCTTACATCCTTGGGTATGGAATGTGCTTCGAAGTCGGCTTCTCTGCTTCGAAACCGTTATTTTTTGACCTTTGGCACCAAAATCTGGTTTCGAAGCCAAATATTTTACTTCGAAGTTGGTATCAACATCTAGGATGTGTTTTTCTCTCCAAAAGTGTCAATATTGAAGGAAACTTTTCGTATCTGTACTTTTAATACTTAACGAATTACGCGATACATTTTCTGGACACAAAGGTTTTTTTTTTAAAACCCTTTTACTTCTTGTTTTGAAATCACTTGCTTGTTTAACACACAAACCCTTTATCTCTACTGATTCTCTATTCCATTTCCCAACTTCGTTTTCTGAGAAAGCTTTCAATCAATGGCTTCTTCTTCATTGAAAGTACCAGTTGTAGAGCGTGCGAGCCCGTCTATAACCCTAAAAAGGATCATTGAGGCAGAATGTGAAAAGTACAAGGCCGGTGAGAAAAGCGTCATCGATTGACGCATTTTCATCCCTCGACGTTATGAGCAACAGGACTATGTGCTTGGACCCATCTTCAAGGAGATTCTTACTGAGCTTCCAGCGTTATATCCACGTCTAGAAGACCACTGTCTCCTTTATGAAGGTGGTCTTGACTGGGGAACCTGGAGGATGAACCGTCCCCACCGATGCTGGCCCACGGTGAGACCAGAGTGGCAAGAATGGTACGACCGGGTTGTCCCTACTAGGACTTTGGACCTTCAAGAGCTCTTTCTTCTTGATGTCCTTCGACTATCCAGGTTTACCATCTCAGAGTACCCTTTCCTAATTCTTGCTGCCCTTTGCTTCTGGAATTCTGCTTTTAATTTTTCCAAATCAGATGTGGGATGATGGCCCCTACTGTTCATAATATTTGCCATCTATTAGGATTATCTCCCATTGGTACCCCCATTGGACCAGATTATCCTGACTTACCAGTCCCATTTTCCCTCCCCTCCCTTAACTCATCCTACAGTGACTATGTCAAGGTTGAGAACAGAAGGGAGGGCCCTGTAACTGATAGGGAATTCTTTTCTTTTATACTATATTGGCTTTGCAAATTCCTTTTTTGCACTTCTTCTCAAAGAATTATGCCTGAATTTGCCCCTCTTGCCAAAGCTCTTGTCTTACAGAAAAAGGTGGCCCTAGCTCCATATATTCTAGGTCATGTATATAGAGCTTGTTCTCTTTTTTGTGAGAAACCCTTGGATGCCAATCAGGGAGGTCCATTTTGGATACTTCAGCTTTGGCTTTTTGCTTATTTTGTTGAATTACAATCTAAGCGCCTTAAATTTTTTGAGCCAAACCCTTCTACTCATGGCATAAGGCTAGCCAATGCTTCACTTTATTCTTCTACTTTTGCTTTTTACTTCTCTTTCTTTCACCAACTTTCAGCTTCCCTTTCTTCTTATAGTTTTCGTCCATTCGAACCCATTACTATTGGCCCATCTTGGTTGAAGAATTTTCCAAGTGATAGGTTCTGTGCCTCACCTTCTCACAAAGATATATGGGCTTCTATTCTAATTCCCAAAGAGTTATTCATTGGGACTATGAACCCTAGAGCCTATAAATGCATTGCTGAGCCCTATTGTCCTGCTCAATTTGCTAGACAATTTAGCTTCTCACAAGGGGTCCCAATACCTCTCTGCAGTAACACTAATCTAAGTCTTACTAGCAGGGATTTAAAGATTCGAAGGTCCAGACTAGAAGAGGCAACTTCTAAGTTTATACAGGACTTGGTCGATTTTGAATACATCCCTTTCATTCCTCAAGGTAATCCATTGAAGAGGTACCAAAACTGGTGGGTGACCAACATGGAAGTATACTTGGCCATTGCTCCTCAAGACTTATTAATGGTGTTGGATGTGCCCCAATCCAAACCCAAAGGAGCTGGAGTTGCCACTTGTTCCACTACTCTTACCACTTCAGTTCCTGTGCCTGCCACCACAGAGTCTACTCCTGCTACTTCCACTCCTCCTAGAGTTACTTGGGCTGCTTCTAAGAAAGGTAGATACCCTTGTTTCTTCTCCTTTTGTTTTTTTTTTTTATTTATAATGCTTCTCAGCCTTAATCTTAGTTCTTTTTTTGTGAAGGTGGTGTGGGTGCTTCACAAGGAGATTCTCCTTAGAAGACCTAAGCTTTACATCTCCTCAGGAGCAAACAACAAAAGAAGAAAAGGAAACTCTTGCCTGCTCCTGTCAAGGAAGCACCTGAAGTTCAATTGGCAGAAGAAGAAGCTCAAGAGCAAGAGACACCCTTACAAAGAAGAAAGAGAGTAACTGTCTCTTCTTTTGATTTGGCTCAAGATCCTACTCATGAGTCAACTGCCAGAATAGTAGCAGAGGAACTCACTTCTAAGGAATCTGAATCCCAGATTAAAGAGAGAAAAATTGAGAAGGAACAGGCAGTGCCAGTACAGAGAAAAAAGAGAAGGAAGATGACTGTCTCCCCTTTTGATTTGGTCGAAGACCCTATTCATGAGGTAGCTGTCAAGGCAGTGGAGCAGGAACATTCTAAGGCCATAATTGTTTTTGAGAGAGTTGAGAAGAGACGGCAGCAACATTTCTTAAGAGATGAAGCTGCTGCTGTTGACGCAATCCAAAGGGAAACTGCAAGAAGGCAACCTATTGTTGAGCACTATTCCCTTCGTAGCTCTCCTATTGTTGTTATCACCTCTGAAACAAGTAACGTCTTTCAAGCCTCTACTGTTGTTCCTTGTCAAATTTTAGGTACTTAGACTTGACATTACTTTGTACTTCTTCTTTTGCAGCAACAACTACTGAGCCTGTTCTTCCAATAAGGACTATCTCAGTTTCAGTCGAAGTGGAACAAACTCAAGATGTGGAGAACATTCAAATAATTCTGCCACTTCCAGGCCCTATATTTTCTATACCATTCCTAAGGCCAAGTATTCTTGCATCACTTTCTTTTGGCTTAACTTCATATCTTCCTTACTTGTCTTTTGACCTATCTCAATTTAATTCACTTTCGAGCCTTGCTCTTTCTTCTCCTCCTAAGAAAGTTCCAGCTATTACCTTCTCTTCGATGGTAGCTGATTCCCCTATACAGGGTGCTAGCAGCTCTCAAACTCGTAGTTTATTACCTTTGCCTAGTTCTAGCCCTTCTTTCCTTGATTTATTGGTGGCTAGAACCATAGAGACTGCTGAAGATGCTCCACCCATTTCTCCTATCCCTATGCAGTCCTTTATGCCTTCTACCAAAGCCCTTTCTGCCCCCTTCATGTCCACAGATGAGGTAGAAATTTTTGAAGCAAGACTAGCTAGTTTCTTCGACCTGCCTTCTACCTCTCTAATGGCTAGTGATGAGATTGGGCCGTTAGTTTTGGCTGATTCCTTACTAGAAATTTTTGAGAGCTCTTCCTCCAGTAGTAAGTCTTCTTCACCTCTGATAGACTTGGATAACTGCCTGGAGTTATTGACATCCTTTTCGAGGATTTCCCTTCGAGGCCTTAGAGAGACCTATAATAAGAAATGGCTTCCTTCAGTTCTGCAAGATTGTTGAGCAATCTGGCATGATTGTCTCAAGTCATTTATCTCAGGCAGCAGCCACTATTGATTTCTATATCAACATTTGCCATACTGCCAAGGCTGCAGAGGAGAAATTGGTTCAAGATCAGAGCTTTGTTTCCATAGTGCATACTAAGGTATCAGAACTAAAGAAACAATATTCTTCTGTCTCCCACTTTCGAACTCAACTACTGGAGAGGAAAGCTCAACTTGATCTACAGTGAACCAGGCCTTAATCCGAACTGACACCAAACTGCAGATCACCAACCAAGGACTGGCTGATCGAGAGCAGGAAATGACCATAGCCATCCAGTTGTTCTCATCATTTAAGAATAAAACATCCATTGTAAAAGAACAACTGAGACATTGTAATGATTTCTAGGCTAATTTATGGCAGAATGTATTCAACTCTTTATGAAGAACAAATTCTTATTTATCATTTGAGTATCCTCGTGTTCTTGTACTTAGTGTTTATTTTATTCCTTGGGTTTCCCAAATGGTTAGAAAATAAGGCTTCAAATATCTGTCATTAATCTTTTTGGGATGTATGTATCCATTTAAAATTTTCAAATGGTATGCTTCAAAAGGCAGGACTCTATGAATTTGATATGGTCCTTCCCAATTAGATGACCATTTGCCATACTTATGGCTTTTAATCCCTATTGGGAGTATTGTCTTCCATACCAAATTACCTTCATCAGAGCCAATGTATTTGACTTTTTTATTATAGTTTTTGGCTGGTTTCTTCTTTTGAAAAAGAATGCTATTTAATGCCAAAATTCTAGCTTCATCTATGCTTTCTAATTCCAAGCACATACTCTAATGGTATTGCTCAAGATCTAACTGGTCTTGGCATCTTACCCTCAAGGACTTAACATTAATTTCCACATGTAACACTGCATCATGCCCATATACTAAGGCATAAGGAGTGACTCCTGTGCTTGACCTTGGGGAAGTTCTATAAGCCCACAATACATCCAACAATAAGTTATGCCAATCCCTAGGATTGTCTTCCACAACCTTTTGTATTCATTTTTTCAAGGATTTATTAGATGATTCAGTTTGACCATTGGCTTGTGCATAATAGGGGGTGGAATTAACAAGGCTAATTCCAAACTCTACCACAAAAGACTTCACCATTTTCCCATGGAATATCGTCCCATTATCAACAGTTATAGTCTGTGGGATACCAAATCTATGGATTAAATCCTTAATGAATCCAATGACCTCAGTTTGGTTTACAGCTTTGTATGGCTTAGCTTCGACCCACTTAGTGAAGTAATCAGTGGCCACCAAAATGAAATAATGATGCTTCGAAAAAGGTAGGTGTATTTTCCCCATCATGTCCATGGCCCATCCTCTAAATGGCCAAGGCTTCACTACTGTATGCAAGTCAGTTATGGGCACATACCTTATTGTGCCATGTTTTTGACATGCCTAACAACCTCTTGCATATTCTATGCAGTCTTAAGGATAGTTGACCAATAGTAGGAATGCCTTCGAAGCAACCATCTCATCTTTACACCAAGCTGATGAGCACCACAAATGCCTTCATGAACCTCAGCCATAGTTGTCAATGCTTCTTTTGGGCCTAAACATTCCAGCAATAGACCATCTCCACCCCTTTCGTAGAGAGCATTACCATATATCATGTATTGCATAGATTGCAATTTAGTTTTTCTACTAGCCTTCGAAGATGGGCTAGCCAAATACTGCATTATTGGATGCCTCCAATCTTATTCTTGTAAGTCATTATGATTGACTTCCAGGATCACATTCCTTTTATTTAAAGTTGGTATTAATTTCTGAAATGTTATTTGGCTTATGTCCCTTTGAACATTATCTCTTCTCTTGAAATTTGAAGCTTTCTGAGCCACATCATTAGCTCTATTATTCAAGAATCTTGGAACATGAGTTACATTTGCTATTTGAAATTGAGAAAGCAGATGTAATGCAACAACATAGTATGGCAGAATGCTTATACTTTGACATTTGAAAATCCCTTTCACTTGGTTAACCACCAATTGAGAATCTCCAAATATGTTAACTGCATGAACTTGCAATCTAATAAGAATTTCCAGTCCCACTATTAAGGCTTCATATTCAGCTTGATTATTAGAACAGGTAATCTCATCCACCCTAAAACCATGTGTGGTTTCTAGTCCTTGTGGTGATTTAATCACTATACCAATTTCAATTAGGCCATTGGCTTTTGATCCATCGAACCATATTTGCCACGGCTCAACACTAGCCATACCAAGTTCCATTATTTCTTAGCTTTCTGTTTGAGATGGATGGTCTGCTAAACAATTAGCTAAAACTTATCCTTTTACTGCCTTTTGGGGAACATATTGTAAATGAAATTCTAATAAGGCTAGTATCCATTTGCTAATTTTTCCCTTCAACATAGGTCTAGATAACATATACTTAACCAAATCTGTGGTTGCAATTACCAAGACAGTTGTAGGCGAAAGATAATATCTTAATTTCATTGCAGCAAAATACAATGCAAGGCACAGCTTTTCTACAGCTGAGTATTTACATTCATAGGAATTTAAAAACCTACTAAGGTAATAAACAGCTTGCTTCTTGCCTTCTTCATTGTCTTGGGCTAAAAAAGCTCCCAATGAATCCTCTGCTACAGTTATGTATAACTTCAAGGGCTTCTCACCCTTTGGTGGCATCAGCACTGGAGGATTGGCCAAGTAGGCTTTGATTCCTTCGAAAGCAATTTGATGCTCTGCTGTCCACACAAATTCTTCTTCATCTTTTAGCCTTAATAAGGAAGAAAAGACTTTAGTTTTCCCTGCAGTGTTAGAAATGAATCTTCGAAGAAAATTAACCTGTCCAAGGAACTTTTGTAATTCTTTCTTATTTGATGGAGGTCTGGCTTCAATAATGGCTTTGGCTTTATTCTGATCAATCTGTATTCCTTTCTGGTGTACTACATAGCCCAAGAAGTTTCCAGATGATACGCCAAAAGCACATTTAAGAGGATTGAGTTTCAACTTGAACTTTCTCATTCTCTCAAAAGCTGCTTCTAAGTGAAACAGATGCTCCTCCATAGATTGAGATTTAACTACAATGTCATCAATATAACAGTCTAAATACCCACCAACGAGGTCATGAAAGATAGTGTTCATAGCCCTCTGATATGTAGCCCCAGCATTCTTCAGGCCAAATGGCATTTTAACCCATTCGAATGTGGCAATATTCCCAGGACATCTGAATGTTGTCTTGTGAACATCCTCCTCTGCAATGTAGATTTGGTTATAACCAGAGTGCCTATCCATCATTGATAAAATTTGATGCCCTGCTGAACTATCTACCAACAAATCTACTATAGGCATGGGATACTCATCTTTTGGAGTTGCTAGATTTAAGTTTCTAAAATCAATGCATACCCTTATTTTACCATTCTTCTTAACTACAGGCACAATATTGGATAGCCATTCAACATACCTGGCTGTCCTAATAAAGCCTGCCTTGAGTAGTCTAACAATCTCCTCCTTAACTTTCTGAATTACTTCTGGACTCATTCTTCTTGGTTTTTACTTGTATGGCTTGAAATTAGGCCTCATAGGAAGCCTATGTTCCACTAATGACCTATCCAATCCTGGTAGTTCATTATAAAACCATGCAAAACAATCTTTATATTTCTTCAAAACAACCAATAACTGGTCCCTATTCAAAGCATTCAAACAAACACTTATATAGGTGGGCTGTTGTATAGAACCTTTCCCTAAATTTACCTCTTCTAAGGGGTCTTGTGTCTGAGAATTTACCGAAGCTTCTTCTTTGATTCCTTCTGGCTTCGAAGCAATCTTCTTGCTTTGTTCTGCTCCCAGATTCTTTAATTCAACATCTTTACCCTCCTCCTCACAGACAAAGTCTGTCCATACGGCTTCTTCTTCTTGTATTTCCTGAACTTTTGTTTCAATGTCCAATGCACAGTATTTGTTAAGGGCCAAAACTCTGGTCTATTGCTGCTCCTGCTTGCAGCCAATTATCATGGCTTCTTTTTCTTGCTCTTGCACTTTCTGGACTATTGATTTTACATCCAATATTGAAAACTTAATTAGAGCCAAAGACTTGGCTTCTTGTGCTTCATCTCTTTGCCTACAACCAGGCATCATTGTCATCCTTAACGACAACCTCTTCATCAGTACTTTCTTGGACTAAGTGTTTCAGGTGTGTCACCTCCTCATCAACCGTCACTTCGGCTGAGCCATCAGGTTTCCTCAGTATACTGAGTGGTGTCACTCCCTCAATATACAATTTGGCCTCTGCGAAGTCTACACAGGCTATGAAGGGTTGAGGATCTGCATCAATTTTCTCTATCTCTCCATTGCCCAAGGCCATCATTATTTTCTGATGTAAAAAGGAAGGCACACATTTGTTAGTGTGGATCCAATCTCTGCCAAGTAAAGCATTGTACTTAGCATTGCTGTTGATCACGAAGAATGCCGTCATGCGGTCCCTGGTTCTCACACTCAGGTTGATGGGTAGAATCCCCTGAGCCATCTGTTTGTCTCCAGCGAAGCCAGCAATGGTTGTGCTGGTCGGGATTAACCTGGGGTTCCTTTTCCCTAGTTTCTTCAAGGAGGATTTCGATAGTAAGTTTACCGCTGCCCTATTATCTACCAAGACTCGGTTCAATTGTATCCCATCGAAGAAGGCCCTGATATACAAAGGCTTGACATGTTGTGTCACAGAGTTCGAGGGATACTCAAAAGGATATGAGAGGTTAATACTAACCTCTTCTTCACTCTCATATTCAGTTTCCATTGGGGTAGTCATTCCGGAATTATCTTGCACCATACTTACTTGTGAGTCTTCGCTAGAGACTGGAATTGGGTCAATTTCTTGCCCCTCTTGGTCCTCATCTCCAGCTTGGAATTCATGTGGTAATATGTGTACCATATTCACTGATACTGAGCCAAATTGAATGGTCGGTTGTGCCTGTTTCTTCTCTTGGCCACCTTGCTCAGTCACTTCAGAAGCATCTTTCATGCTGCATTCTAGCACCTCATTAGTAACAGACTCCTTCGAATAGTCTTTTCCGACTGGCTTTTCAACCAAAAATGTTTGTTCAGCCATGAAGGCTTCGAACATTTCTTTCTCAACCATTCATTTCTTTTGACCTAGGCCAACTTCTTCTTCTGTCTCGCTATCACTCTCCATCAAAGCCTTCTCCAATCTTGCTAGACTGGACTTCTCTCTGGCTTTTAGTTCAGAGTGAACTTTGGCCAATTATTCTCTGCTACAACCTATTTTGTCTTGTAGAGTTGGTTTTGGAGTATGGTCTGACTTTGGATTCTTCTTCCCTTCTGTCTAGACCAATGGAGAGCTCTCTCTACTTCTTTTCAGGTCTTTCTGGTAATGAGTGTACCTACGCTGAATCTTCATCCTTTGTGATCTTGAAATTACTGGGACCATATCTGGTTCCTTTGTTTTTGGGTGTTTAAGCAATACCTAATTGTTTGGAGCCACCAAAGGAGGTTTGACCATCCTACCTTGGTTTCCAACAACATTTCTTTGGGTAGATACCTCCCTAGGTTTGTTCTGCATGACATACCAATCTGGAACTCCAGGTACCCACGAACTTACTGACCCAGATGTTGAACTGTTCCGTTCTTCCTTTGAAGCCAACTTCGAAGCTGGCTGTGAAGGCCACTGCTTGGTTCTGACTTCATGTTTTGGGCCTAACTCGGGCCTTTGATGAAAGTAGCCACTTTCTGTCCTGCGTGATTGTAGACGTCCCCGAACGTCCCAGGAGAAAAATCTTGTTTTGTTCATTTGAGGCTCACTACAGTTCAGGACTCAAAGTCACGGTCTTGTATCTAATCTCGCAGAGCACAATGAAAGACCGATGAATCGTCAAAGAGTCCAAATCCGGCAAATCATTTTTGAAAACAAAATTTTTTTTGAAAGAAGTGCCAAACATGGACTGCTTTGCCAGATACAGAGTCACCACCAAAATATTTTATTTTGGGGGAAATTTAGGAAACCCTGACTCGTGCCTAAGGCCACGTGTCCGTCATCACTAAAGTTGCCTCGGTTCAGGAACTTGGGTACGATTGGGGAAGGTCACTTCGTGAACACCCTTGCTCGCCCGATCAAAGATCGGCCTCTACTAACCATGATATCGAGTTTTGAAAACATTATGCGTTCTTATTCCGGTTATTAGCCTAGATTTACTATGTGATGCGCACAGCATACAAGTATAGACTGGATTGCCTGAATTGGAACAAAACATCTCATGTTTGCTTATTTGAAAATGGTTTGATGGTGCTACTCGTAAGTAAGCTAAGACGTGGATTTTCCACCCTCGGGTGGGCTTAGAAAACAAGATGATTTGCCACTCTCAAGTGGGCTTAAAACTCACAGTCAATGCATTATTCCAACTCAGATAATCCAACCTTCACCCATAGGCATTCAGGCAGGTATATCACATAAGTAGTTAGCCTCATGGTAAGCATGCTATCATGGCAGTCACTCACACACATGCAAGGATGCTAAAGCATAAAATTTACCGAGTACTCCAAGCCAAAACAGAACCTAGTTAGTAATCGCATGCATGATCCTAGTTCATGTTAAGATGGCTAATGCAACACATGCAGGAATGCAACTACAATAGGCTCGGTTGTTCTAAGATGGCATATGAGATGCAATTGATACATGTATTCAAATTGGAATTGAAATACGATGCAGTTAGCATGATGTGCCGAGCCCGGTGCATGCAAGACAAATGAAATGGATGCACGCATGCGAAGCATAAGTATGCTAATTGAAAAATGACCTAAAACTAACCAACAAAAGCAGGTAAGTAAAAGGGAGAAAGAAATGGAGGTTGGAAGACATGCACAAACGTACGCACACTTATTACACAATTGGCCCTCTCTCGGAGGGTCTGAATAAATAATGCAAGCCACCTAATTAACTAACTCACGAGCTAATTAATTATTACAGAATCTTATGAATAACTAGTTACAACTAATTATTACACAACTTAATTAATTAACAAATTAATTATTACAAATAACAAATGCTAACTAACTAGTAAGCAGTAAAAGAGAATTGCTCTAGCTCTGTTTGAAGAAGAGGAGGGTATGCATGCTCGCTTTGGTTCCTCGCCTCGAAACGCCTTCCGGTTGCTCTTTAGAGGCTCTGTTTGCAGGGTGTTTTCCAGTGTTTGTTGCTGAAACTTACCAAAACACTGCTGGGGAATTCACCAGTGGCCTGCCAGCCATGAAAGGTGTACTGGTGTGCTGTGACACCAAGCTGCAACAAAGCACAAAATAGAGAAATGGAAGGGTCTCCCAAGGGTGTATACGCACTATGCCACCCCAAATCACCTCAAAACATCAAGGGAGAGGCCTAGTCGGATCCACGACCATCAATCACGCATCCCGATGCATGATGGTCAAAGACCCAACTTGTGCAAATCAATATGAAAATGAATGCACAAATAAAGCAAGAAAGCCTAGAACTCCATCATGAATCATCAAGAGCTTCGGCGACCGAGAATTGAGACACGTTCTGTCACTCGGAGTATGAAACGCCCCTCATTCCTCGTGCTCGGATTAACACTTAACCCAAACAATGCAACACGTAAGCATGGCAAACATGCAATATGAACAACCTGACAAGGCTAATGACATGTAACAAGCACATATGCATGATGTGAGATAACAACCTTGGACAACATGACAAAATGCAACATGAACATGCAACAACATGTAATGAGGCTAGCATGCGACAACATGCAAAGATGGAGCAAGCATACAACAATATGCAAGACAGGCATGCGACAACATGCAAAGGGATAGGCTTAAACTAATGTGGGCAGCTCTCAACTAAGCCCAAATCAGTGGCCATAAGTGATGAATTGATGGCATGAAAAGCATGAAATGGCAAGACAAACATGCATGTCAAGTGGCTCAAGTATTAATGCACAAAGAGGACAACTCTTAAGCACACTTAAGGAGCAACAAACACGGATGTATGACAATGAGGTAAGCTCTGAAATCTCATGAAAAGTGATGCCAAATCAAATCAACAATGCAAGCATAGCATGTTATGATACTTAAAGCTCAAAGTAAGCAAGGGGACTTAAGCCAAGGCCATACAAGGCAAACACCAAGGGGCCGAGAGGACCTAAAACAGTCCTAGGGCAGGTACAAACAAGACCAAAACTAAGCTCAAAGCTAGCCAACAAAGGCTAGAACACCAAGCCAAAAAACATGGGGCATGCAAGGCTTTAAATAGGCAATACACTACACCTATTGGAACCAATCATGGCATTATTAGGACAACATAAAACAGGTTACATTATGGTATAACAAGACCAAAAACGCATTGAAATTATGAGCCAAAGGCTTTAGCTTAATGGCATGCACAAAAACTCATTCTTGAGGCATAAAGCACAAGCTCTATAAAGCATTCAAAGCATGTCAAATACAAGTGAACAACAACATTTCATGGTCTGAAATAGCATGTAGAATGAGGGCAAGGCATGCAAACATCACATGTATGGCATGGTAGGGGCCTCAAAACCCAAGACTAGCCTAAGCATTTACACTATAGCTATACAAAGCATGAGTGATATGGCCATGGCAGCCCAAAACAGTCCTAGAACAGCTCAAAATAAGCATAAAATCATGTTAGAGCAAAGCCAAAATGTGCTAGTATGATGAGTCAAACAATCATGTACAAAGGGCTAGTAAACAAGATTTATTCTACACCTATATGGAGCATGCAAAGGATGATCAAACCAACTGTGGATAGGGTCATGAAATGCCAAATGATGACCAAATACATGCTGAAATGTAAACCAAACAAGCTAACATGACATGGCAAAGCATGGAGCATATGAAGCTAGTTTAGGGGGTTTACACTACAAGTGTATCATGCAAGCATGGAGTGACAAAACCAACCTAAAACAGATTCATGGCATGGTAAAACATCACCAAAAACTCACTGAAATGGACTCAACATAAGCTAAGCACACATGCTACTTTGATGAGCTATAAATGGAGTTACATTACACATACAAGATGCATGCAAAATATGACCAAACCAGCCATGGACAGGGCTAAGGCGGGTCCTAGAAGTCACAAAAATAGGCCTGAACCAAGCCTCAAAAATGCATAGAAGGATGGTCCTTTGGAAGGCCAAAAATGCAAGCAAAGAGGAACCAAAAGAGAGGGGGCCACCCCCTCTGATTAAGGACCTCAAAACCACACCTTTACCACTAAAAATATGGATTTTCAGTGGTAGGAAGGCCAAACCAAGGCTAGCTCGGAGGCCTTAAGGCATGGCTTAAAACAAAGCCAAACAAAGCATGCAAGAGGGCTACACACTCTTAACAGCAAAATAACCTTAAACAAACTTAAAAAGGACTTAAATACAAGACTTTTTTCAATTATAAGCAAAGCCTAAATCAATATTCAAAGAGGGCTAAAGCAAGGTGCAAGAAAATGCAAAAATGGAAAAAATACTTACCCTTGAAGACCCTCTTCGAAACCAGCAACTTCAGGGGGTGGAAACCAGTTTTCAGAGCTCAAGAATCCCTCCCAAGAAGCTTAGTCCAATGGTGGTGGTGTATCTCTATGTGTTGTAGTGTAAAAGTGCAAGGAAGTCCAATTTCTAAGCACAAAATACAAACAATATAGAGAGAATGAGAGGTTTTTCTCTTCAAAATGGATGAACCTCTAGCAAAGAGGGAGGCCTCTTGCTTATATAGAGGAATGCAAAGCCAAAGCTTCTTCAAGAAGCTTTGCAAGGACTTCATCCCTCCATACACGTGTATGGAGGGAGCAAACAAAAATCCAGCTGGCTCAAAAGATCTGGAGGAAAACCAGCTGAGACAGGGGGGGTATCGGCCATCATCAATGGCTGGCAGTGGCTCATTGATGGCCGGTAGTGCCATGCCATGGCCGGTAGTGAACCAAAAGGTCCACTAAGAGAGGACCTAGCCAAGGTCCAAGAAAGGGGCAGAAAGGATACAAGGTCCGGGAAGCTCGAATCGGTGACGTTCCGCTGCGACAGTTGAGTACTCAGCGAGCAATCGAACTAGTTGTTGGGTGTACCTACAAGCACAACCAAGTCTTGAGGACGGTCAAAAATGGGGTGTCTACAGTGATGCTAGTCTAGGGAGCCAATCTCTAGCTCTGACCCCGCAAACTGAGCCTGTCACAACCCAAACCCGGCTCTATGGGTTTAGCACCGTAACCGGCCAGTAATCCGAGATTACCGAAGGCCTGCAGAATAGTAGAACAGTAAAACAGAGTACAGGGCCTGGCGGAAGCCAAAACAGTAAGGAAACAATGTCCAATGAGCTGTGACAGTCTGTATGCAAAAAGACTTTTCATACATTTGTACGTAGAAAGTGCAGAACAGTATGCACAATATTTACAATCATTCAGACTAGGGACTTCATCCCTTACATAACAGTACAGTAACATGCAGTCTATACAATCCATTCGGTTATTACAAAACAGTAAGACAGTACAGAAAGGGGAATTGTAAAACACCCCTAAGCCTTAACACGATAGGCTCGGAACCTCGCAGTGAGGCACATAGGCTGACTTGACAAAACTGGAGTTAGCCTCGACGCTCCTAGCTGTGGTCTGGTGCCTGAACACCTACATATATATATGAGCAGTGAGCTAAAGCCCAGTGAATAACATAATGCGTAAAGGGGTTAAGAATGAATGTCCTTACAGTATGAAAACAGTTCAATTAAACAGTATTTCAGTTGTTCAGTCAGTACAGTCATATGTGGTACACCCATTAGCATAACAGTACAGTAAGCAGTAGGTCTTAAAAGACCGAACAGTAATGATGGCCATCAGTTAGTAAACAGTAGTGGTTCCAACAAGGGAACCGACAGAGAATTCTGTCACAGTAACAGTAAACAGTAGATGCTAAGGATGCCACAATACAGTTCAGAATATAGGACATACATTCATTCAATTAACAGTAATCAGTTCAGAAAACAGTACAGTTCAGTTGTTCAGAAGATAATCATTTGTGAACATATCTTTACACAATCGTTACTCACAGAGTTTGGGCTACGGTATGCTAGAGCGTGCCTCCCCAGTCGCCAACCCTACACAGTTAACAGATTGAACACACTAAGCTACACAGCTGGGAAAGATAGTAACTTAACCCCTAATGCCTCGGTGTGTTATACATCTATATCCTCAGTAAGATACCTTAAACTAAGCCTAAGAATGCCTAGAATGGGATGAGGATGCAAAGATGTACTCAAAAAGCAGTTTCAAAAGTTTCAGAAAAACAGAGTCCCGCTCGAGCGCAGGTTTACCCGCTCGAGCGGACATGCAACAAAGGTACACGCTCGAGCGTCAACTCTCCAGCTCGAGCGTACTGTAAAAGTACTGGATGGGTGAAATCTCCGCTCGACGGGCGCTCGACTCCCGCTCGATCGTGAGACACATGCCTCCGCTCGAGCGGACTGTAAAACAGTGCAGAGAAAATACTGGATGCTCGGATTCTACGCTCGAGCGTCACCAGTCCCCGCTCGAGCGGAAGTACAAAATCTGGAAAACCTAGATTGCACCTCTAAGCCAAAAACCAAGGTTTAACAACTCAAAACTCGACCTCTTGGGCTGAATTTCCAGAAAACATTTGTAAACACATGGAATAACATGGTTCAAAGCTCAATTTGAGAAATCAAAGCCCAAGTGTGTTTAATTCAAACTCAATTTCAAACCATTTTTCAAGAACAAACCTCAAACATGACATGCATGATCTTCAAATAACTTTCAAGCTTCAAAACATGCTCTAGCAAGCCAATTGATTCACAAACAAGATGAAAACATGGCCTACACTCAAAACATGGACATGCATGCAACAATTTGCCATGAACTCAACTCAAAATCCAACAATACTAACATGCATGCATGAATTATGCTCTATTTCAACATACATGGACCAATCAAGGCTCAAATCACTAGAGGCTCAAGAACTAAGCATGAACAAGTTCAAATACATTACTAGAAGGTTAAATTCTCTTACCTAAGTCTTGAATTATAGGCAAAGAAGCTCAATTAAGCACTTAAGCTATCAATTCCTCAAGATTCAAGCCAAATCTCTATGTTGAATTCACTACTCTCCCTTCCTCACTCTCTAAGGTCGGCAAGAGCTCAAACAAGGCTGAGGAAATGTTTTGTAATGCATAAGAATGAGTCCTCAAAGTATTAAGTAAGTGACCCACTAGGATGGCAATTTAGTAATTAAGCCTAACTCTTTAATTGGCTCATTTTAATCTAATTTAATCATACCAGATCAATTTTCGGATAACTATACCATAAAATCACATAAATCACAATGATCATAAAACATCAATCAACTCCCGGTTCGGCCGCCGATAAGGCCTTCAATTAGCAGTTTAAACATAAAACGTGAACAAATCAAATAATCAATCAAACAGATAGAATACAAATTAACACACACACTTAGTCAATTCAATTATAGTTTTTAGTCAGTCAGTTTAATTCAGTACTTTAATCAGCTCAGTTATCAGTCATGATCAGTTCAGTTTAACGGTAATCAGTGTTTTATCGGTAAGCAGTGATGAGGGTTATTACAGTCTCCCCTCCTTATAAAGAGTTTAGTCCTCTAAACTCGAGTTACCTTCATTCTGGAAGAAAACAGGATTCAGTGGAAACAATTCAGGATATCTTTTAGCCATGTCCTCTTCCTTTTCCCAAGTGGCATACACACCACCATGGTTCTGCCAGTCAACTTTTACCAGCGGGATTTCTTTGTTTCTCAGTTTCTTGATCTGTCTGTTTACAATCTGTATAGGCCGTTCCTCGTAAGTGTAGTCATCACTCAGCACTATACGAGTAGGCTCTATTACATGGAAAGGATCTCGAAGATAGTCTCTCAACATAGAAATGTGGAAGACGTTATGCATATGCTCCATTTCAGGAGGAAGCGCAACTTAATACGCCACCGGATTGATTTTCTCAATAATCTCATATGGTCCGACGTATCTCGGTGCTAATTTGCCTTTGACTCCAAAACGAGTCTGGCCTTTCATCGGTGTCACTTTCACAAATACGTGATCACCCACTTCATACTCTCTATCTCGTCTTCTGACATCAGCATAACTCTTCTGTCTGCTTTGCGCAGTTTTCAGTCTCTGTTGTATCTGTTTCACTTTCTCAGTTGTTTCATACACAACCTCGGGCCCAAGCAAAGGCCCGTCTCCAACTTCTGCCCAGCAAATCGGAGATCTACATTTTCTGCCATAAAACGCCTCGAAAGGCGCCATGCCAATACTCGAGTGATAACTGTTGTTGTAAGCAAATTCAGCCAATGGCAAATGGCTTTCCCAGCTCCCCTGAAAATCAAGGACACACATTCTCAGTAAATCCTCTAGAGTCTGGATGGTCCTTTCTGACTGGCCATCTGTCTGAGGATGATAGGCACTACTCAGTCTCAGTTCAGTACCCAGTGCAGTCTGTAGGCTTTGCCAAAATCTCGATGTAAACTTTGAATCCCTGTCAGAAACAATGGACACAGGCACTCCATGCAGTCTAACAATTTCATCAATATAGAGTATAGCCAATTTGTCCGCATTATAAATTGTATTAACAGGTAAGAAGTGAGCAGATTTAGTCAGTCTATCAACAATAACCCAAATCGAGTCCATACCTTTACTGGAGCGAGGCAATCCCACTATAAAATCCATGGTGATATGCTCCCACTTCCATTCTGGTATTGGTAAGGGCTACAATAAGCCTGCGGGTCGTTGATGTTCGGCTTTAACTTGTTGGCAATGAAGACATTTCGATACAAATTCTGCGATTTCTTTCTTCATTCCCGGCCACCAGAAATTCAATTTCAGGTCTTGATACATTTTCGTATTCCCTGGATGGATAGACAGTTTTGAATTGTGGCCATCTTGCAGAACTCTTCTTTTCAGTTCAGTATCATTCGATACACACAGTCTTTCATGAAATTTCAGTATATTGTCCTCAAATTTGAATCCCGGTCTAGGTTTAGATTCTCTTTCTTCGATGATCTTCTTCAAGAAGTCATCCAGTTGCTGTTTCTCTTTAATCTCTTTAATCAGTACCGGTTGAGCAGAAATAGTAGCTAAGGTTCCACCTTGTTCTCTCAAAACAATTTCAATTTCAGATTTTTCAAGGTCACGAAGCAGCTCTTTCTGTCCAGTGAGTAAACAGGCTAAGTTTCCAATTGATTTCCGGCTCAATGCATCGGCAACGGTATTGGCTTTTCCCGGATGGTACAATATCTGTAAGTCATAATCTTTAATCAATTCTAGCCATCTCCGCTGTCTCATGTTTAGTTCCTTCTATGTGAAGAAATATTTCAAGCTCTTGTGGTCGGTATATGCTTCACATGTCACCCCGTACAGATAGTGACGCCAGATTTTCAGTGCAAATACTACTGCGACAAGTTCCAGATCATGGGTCGGGTAGTTCTTTTCATACGATCTCAATTGTCGGGAAGCATAGGCAATTACTCTCCCATTCTGCATTAAAACACATCCCAAACCCTTACGAGAAGCATCACTAAACACAATATAACCATCCGTACCTGAAGGTAAGGTCAGAACAGGTGCAGTCACTAATCGAGTTTTCAACTCCTGGAAAGTAGATTCTCTTTGGTCAGTCCAGTCAAATGATATCCCCTTCTGAGTCAATTGAGTCAATGGTAAAGCAATTTTGGAGAAATCTCTGACAAATCTTCTGTAATATCCAGCCAAATCCAAAAAGCTTCGGACTTCAGTCACGTTGGTTGGTCTAGGCCAGCTCACTACAGCTTCGATTTTTTGCGGATCAACAAAAATTCCATCTTTGCTAACAATATACCCCAAAAACATAACATGGTCAAGCCAGAATTCACATTTAGACAGTTTAGCATACAGTTTCTGTTCTCTTAAGGTTTGTAGGGCAAGTCTCAGACGATGTTCATGTTCTTCTATACTTTTGGAGTAAATCAGTATGTCATCAATAAATACAACAATAAAATTGTCAAGGTACGGTTTAAAGATCCTGTTCATGAGGGCCATAAATGCAGCTGGTGCATTGGTAACTCCGAAAGGCATAACTAAGAATTCGTAACACCCATACCTCGTTCTAAAAGCAGTTTTATCAATGTCATCTGATTTAACTTTCAACTGATGGTATCTGGATCTGAGATCGATCTTCGAAAATACTTTAGCACCCTGTAACTGATCAAACAGGTCATCAATACGCGGTAATGGGTATTTATTCTTTACAGTTACCTTATTCAGTTCACGATAGTCAATGCACAGTCTTAGTGAGTCGTCTTTCTTCTTTACAAACAAAACAGGTGCATCCCATGGTGAGGTACTGGGTCTGATGAACTTTTTGTCTAACAGTTCTTGCAGTTGCTCTTTCAATTCTTTCAGCTCAGTTGGAGCCATTCGGTAAGGAGCTTTAGAAACTGGCTGTGTTCCGGGAACCACATCAACGGTGAATTCAATCTCCCTGTCAATCAAATCTCCTGGAAGATTATCTGGGAAAACATCTGGGAATTCTCTGACTATAGGAATACAGTTCACATTAGCATTATCATCAGTAGACACAGTTAATACAGAACACATATATCCCTTACAGCCCTTTCTAATCAATTTAACAGCTTTCACAGATGGAATCAGATATGGGGGAGGTACTACTCCAACCCCATTAAACACAAATTCAGGTAGACCAGGCAGATGGAAAACTACTTGTTTCGTTACACAGTCTATGGTGGCATGATATTTCGTTAACCAGTCCATCCCCAATATTACATCAAAGTGATTAATGTTCAATGGCAGTAAATCAATAAACAGATGTGCATCTCCAACAATAATTTCACAAGCAGGATACATGTATGCACAGGTCATAGATCCCCCAACAGGTGATGATACAGCTAACAGATAGTTCATGGGTTCTAAGGGTCTATTCAATTTACGGGAAAAAGCATGCGACACATAAGAATGCGTAGACCCCGAATCAATCAGTACATAAGCATTCTGAGTACAAATAGAGAGAATACCTGACACAATGGTCTCGGTATTCTGGACGTCTCCCGGTACTAGGGCGAACACTCGGCCCTGCCTCATAGGCTCTTTCCCGGTAGCTTTGGGGTTCGGTTTCGGTGTAACAGTTGATGCCGCTACGCTTGGTGTAGCTTTACTACTAGTTTGTGGAGCAGAGGGACAGTCTTTAACCATGTGGCCCACTTTGCCACACCTATAACAGGCTCCTGATATCTTGTAACAAACTTCCTTGTGATTTTTACCACACTCAGAACAGGGCGGTATTGTACGGTTTCCTTGACTAGACGTAGTCGTTGACCCCGTATTCTGTTTCTTGTTCAATGGACTATGCTTGCCTTTCTTGAACTTTAAACCCTGTCTTTTACCCCGCCATTCAGGCGCTGGCGTTTCAGTCTTTAGTGCTTCAATATTTGATTCAGCCATCAAGGCTCTGTCAAGGACATTTACGTAGTTCGGTAACTTCAGTACATTTATTCGGTCAAGAATTGCAACATTAAGGCCGCCTTCAAATTTTCTGGCCTTCTTATAATCAGTATCCACCATATGCGGTGCATATCTAGCAAGCTCGGTGAACTTCGTCTCATATTCAGCCACAGACATTGCTTCTTGTCTCAGCTGTTCAAACTCAGTTACTTTTCTGTCCCTAACACACTGAGGGAAGTACTTTTCAAAGAAGGCTCCTTTGAATTGAGCCCAAGTTAGAACGGTATTTTCATCACGGATAAGCATCCACCACCTTCTAGTTTCTTCTTGCAATGTAAAGGTGGCTAACAGTACTTTGTGTGCTTCAGAGCACGGGAAAACTTCAAACAATTTTTCAGTCTCCATAACCCAAGCTTCAGTTTTTAACGGTTCAAGGCCTCCCTTAAAGGATGACGGTTTCATTTTGCTGAACTTCTGGGTGAGAGCAATTATGTCCCCATCATTTACATTCACATTCTGTACATTCACATTCGCATTTTGTTCCGGTACGACCGGAGGAGGAGGAGGTAGGGACTGGTGATTCAGTTGTTGGTCCAGTCTTGCAGTTATCAGTTCCATCATTTGTTCCAGTCTGGCCATTCTGGCCTCAGAGGATGAGGTTCCAGTTTCATTTGCAGTGTTTGCATTATCCATTTCACTATAAGCAGTTATAACCGTTTTAAACATAAGCAGTCATTTGTTTAACAGTTTAACATGCTAGCATATATTCAGCCATAACATAACCACACACTTATCATGCTCATGAGATGCCCTAATCACTTTTCTAGGACACCCTATAGCTCATTTGGAGACGTGTGTGCGGTATAACTCGTGGTAAGTATCACTCTGATACCACTCTGTCACGACCCAAACCCGGCCCTATGGATTTAGCACCGTAACCGGCCAGTAATCCGAGATTACCGAAGGCCTGCAGAACAGTAGAACAGTAAAACAGAGTACAGGGCTTGGCAGAAGCCAAAACAGTAAAGAAACAATGTCCAATGAGCTGTGACAGTCTGTATGCAAAAAGACTTTTCATACATTTGTACGTAGACAGTGCAAAACAGTATGCACAATATTTACAATCATTCAGCCTAGGGACTTCATCCCTTACATAACAGTACAGTAACATGCAGTCTATACAATCCATTCGGTTATTACAAAACAGTAAGACAGTACAGAAGGGGGAATTGTAAAACACCCCTAAGCCTTAACACGATAGGCTCGGAACCTCGCAGTGAGGCACATAGGCTGGCTTGACAAAACTGGAGTTAGCCTCGACGCTCCTAGCTGCGGTCTGGTGCCTGAACACCTACATATATATATGAGCAGTGAGCTAAAGCCCAGTGAATAACATAATGCGTAAAGGGGTTAAGAATGAATGTCCTTACAGTATGAAAACAGTTCAATTAAACAGTATTTTAGTTGTTCAGTCAGTACAGTCATATGTGGTACAGCCATTAGCATAACAGTACAGTAAGCAATAGGTCTTAAAAGACCGAACAGTAATGATGGCCATCAGTCAGTAAACAGTAGTGGTTCCAACAAGAGAACCGACAGAGAATTCTGTCACAGTAACAATAAACAGTAGGTGCTAAGGATGCCACAATACAGTTCAGAATATAGGACATACATTCATTCAATTAACAGTAATCAGTTCAGAAAACAGTACAGTTCAGTTGTTCAGAAGATAATCATTTGTGAACATATCTTTACACAATCGTTACTCACAGAGTTTGGGCTACGGTATGCTAAAGCGTGCCTCCCCAGTCGCCAACCCTACACAGTTAACAGATTGAACACACTAAGCTACACAGCTGGGAAAGATAGTAACTTAACCCCTAATGCCTCGGTGTGTTCTACATCTATATCCTCAGTAAGATGCCTTAAACTAGGCCTAAGAATGCCTAGAATGGGATGAGGATGCAAAGATGTACTCAAAAAGCAGTTTCAGAAGTTTCAGAAAAACAGAGTCTCGCTCGAGCGCAGGTTTTACCCGCTCGAGCGGACATGCAACAAAGGTACACGCTCGAGCGTCAACTCTCCCGCTCGAGCGTACTGTAAAAGTACTGGATGGGTGAAATCTCCGCTCAACGGGCGCTCGACTCCCGCTCGATCGTGAGACACATGCCTCCGCTCGAGCGCCCAATCCTCCGCTCGAGCGGACTGTAAAACAGTGCAGAGAAAATACTGGATGCTCGGATTCCACGCTCGAGCGTCACCAGTCCCCGCTCGAGCGGAAGTACAAAATCTGGAAAACCCAGATTGCACCTCCAAGCCAAAAACCAAGGTTTAACAACTCAAAACTCGACCTCTTGGGCTGAATTTCCAGAAAACATTTGTAAACACATGGAATAACATGGTTCAAAGCTCAATTTGAGAAATCAAAGCCCAAGGGTGTTTAATTCAAACTCAATTTCAAACCATTTTTCAAGAACAAACCTCAAACATGACATGCATGATCTTCAAATAACTTTCAAGCTTCAAAACATGCTCTAGCAAGCCAATTGATTCACAAACAAGATGAAAACATGGCCTACACTCAAAACATGGACATGCATGTAACAATTTGCCATGAACTCAACTCAAAATCCAACAATACTAACATGCATGCATGAATTATGCTCTATTTCAACATACATGGATCAATCAAGGCTCAAATCACTAGAGGCTCAAGAACTAAGCATGAACAAGTTCAAATACATTACTAGAAGGTTAAATTCTCTTACCTAAGTCTTGAATTATAGGCAAAGAAGCTCAATTAAGCACTTAAGCTATCAATTCCTCAAGATTCAAGCCAAATCTCTATGTTAAATTCACTACTCTCCCTTCCTCACTCTCTAAGGTCGGCAAGAGCTCAAACAAGGCTGAGGAAATGTTTTGTAATGCATAAGAATGAGTCCTCAAAGTATTAAGTAAGTGACCCACTAGGATGGCAATTTAGTAATTAAGCCTAACTCTTTAATTGGCTCATTTTAATTTAATTTAATCATACCAGATCAATTTTCGGATAACTATACCATAAAATCACATAAATCACAATGATCATAAAACATCAATCAACTCCCGGTTCAGCCGCCGATAAGGCCTTCAATTAGCAGTTTAAACATAAAACGTGAACAGATCAAATAATCAATCAAACAGATAGAATACAAATTAACACACACACTTAGTCAATTCAATTATAGTTTTCAGTCAGTCAGTTCAATTCAGTACTTTAATCAGCTCAGTTATCAGCCATGATCAGTTCAGTTTAACGGTAATCAGTGTTTTATCGGTAAGCAGTGATGAGGGTTATTACAGAGCCCCTCTCCGACCTCCTTTCAGAATGACTGCTCTCCATTCTGTAATAGTTAGGTGGCTTGGACTCATATAAAGGCCTCTTTCCTTTAGAATGCATTCTATCAGCTGTTGGCTCAACCATTAATGGCTGCTGCCTAACACTAGTTGGGTATGGTCTTTTGTTGTGAGCACTGGTTGGTTTAGGACGTCTTTGCACATCCCTTTAGTATTGCTTCCCATCAATCGGGAGCCTTTTCAGCCACTTATAGCTCAACCTACACCTGGGACACATTCTTTGGATAGCTGCTGCCTCCAAGGAATCATCATCCAGTGTTTCTTCATCAGAGTCTTTTCCCTAACTTGTAGAGCCTTGTCCAACAACTGGCAGACTTCTAGTGTCTTTCTTAACAGTAGCCTAGCTGGCAACATGCGTTTGCACATTGACCTCTTCCAATTTCTACAGAGATAAATTCTGGAAGTCTGGTACAACAACATTAGCTGCACTTTCTCCAAGTTCTGGAAATGGATTACTGTCGATCCCCATGGTCTTTTCTGCTTTAACTGGGAATTTTAGGTAGCGTTTGGTAGAGTTTTGTAAATGTGATTTGAGAGTATAAGTTGTGTTTTGAGTTTGTGTGTTGTGGAATTATGATTTGAGTGTAGAAAATTTGTTGGTAAAAAGGTTTGAAAATAGTTTTGAAAAGAGTTTTGATTTGAGTGGGGAATTGTTGATGTGACATTTGATATGTGATACAAAAATTTACAACTCATAACTAAACATACAACTCAAAATTATTTTAAAGTACATAAAAAATTTTAAAAATTTCAGAAAATATTTTTTTCGATTATATAAATCAATTGCCAAAAAAAATTCACTATTCCAGTCAACCGGCCGGACGTCCCGTCAGGCAAAATTTTCAAAAAAAAGAAGAAAAACGCGTCTGTCAAAATAGAAAACCGCAGGTGTTCTGTGTAGAGTTTTGCAATCATCGTTTGAGAACACTAACCAAACACCATACTTGAATTAAGGTGTGGAATCATGATTTGAATTCACAACCAAACAGAGCCTAGACTTCCTTTTCGAATTTGTTCTTGGATCCTGTCTCGAAAAACAATACAGTTTTTAGTCGAGTGAGACCAAGAATTATGCCATTTACAATATATTTTTCCTTTAAGTTCATCTGGAGATAGAATTTTGACTCCTTTTGGTAACTTAAGGAAGTTGGCCGCAAGCAAATGATCAAAAATGTCATCTGCCTTAGTTAAATCGAAAAAGTATTTCCTATAAAAGTCTTTCTTTTTAAACTGTTGGTTAATTGTTGTATCCTTATGAATTAATGCTTCACAAATCACAAGTTCTTTCCCCACAATCTTTGCTGCATCGATCTCATAATTAAGATCTCTATAATATGTCTTGTACGATGCATTATTTCGATCTTGCTCCTTCTCTAGTAATGTTTCGTACCTAGACACCTTATAAGTGAGTTCCACTAAGTCTCTGAACTCAGTCGAGTCAAACTTCTTTCGAAGCCTAAACTCTAAGCCATTTTGAGTCATTCTCACGAATTCTGGCTTTGGTAATATGACTCTGCATTTATTTCGAGCCCTTTTAAATCTGGCAATAAATTGAGTAGCCTTCTCATCAGGCCTTTGACTCAACCTTGCCAAGTCTGCCATGGAAACTTCTGGCTCCAATTAGAAGAATTGAGCATGAAAAGCCTCTTCCATTTGTTGCCAAGTCTGGATAGAGTCAAGTGTAAGGTTAATATACCATACAAATGCTCTCCCAGTTAGGGAATTTGAGAATAACCTTAACTTCATATAGTCATTATTAGTAAATTCACCGCATTGAGCAGCAAACCTAGCAATGTGCTCTACTGTTGATTGGTTTCCATTCCCATAAAAAATGGCAAAATCTGTATCCTGAAACCTCTTGGGTATTCGTGTACCCTGTCTACCCATTCTGGGTATGGTTTTCTGTACACAAGAGTCTGGACCCCCCGAGCCATCGGTCCACACATCTCTCTAACAATATTAATAATTTGGTCCCTAGGGACCATATTTTGTGCCTACTGAACTACTACTGGAGGAACAAACATAGGATTTGGTGGGCAAACTTGTGCCTGTGGTCCTCTTGGTCCGTAAGGTGGTATATTTAGGACTGGTTGTCCCCGTGGTGTAGGTTGCTATTGAGGGTGTGGGTAACCCCTTTGAGCCTGTCCTGCGAAAGGACCTGCGAAAAGTGCTGGAACTGGTGATGTGTCTCTTCCATTTGTAGGAAAACCTTCCAACCCCCCGAGTATAAATTTGAATAAGGGATTAGTGAACCCCCTCGTGCCAGGTATGGCTTCGAACATCAGATTTGGAGCCATTCTTATGCCATTTTCTTGTACTGGGCCAGATCCACCAATTTGCATGGCTTCACTGTTAAGCAATGAGGCATTTTGACCCACTATAGGCCTCGAAATAGGTTCGTACCAAGACTGAGGTGATGGTCTTTCATAATTTTGATTACTAGTTTGACCATTAGAATGTCCATTAACTTGCATAGGCTGTTTATCTCTAGCCAATCTTTGCTGAAGGACATTTAAAACTTCCTCCATGTGTCTTGCGTTTGTTGGTTAGTGGTTATTTATTCGATCCAAAAATGATGTTGCCCACCTTTCCATCGTGTTCATTAACTGCTGCCCCATGGCATCTACTAGGCCACCCAATGGATTTATTGGCTGAGTAGATGGAATAGTAGATGTTCTAATTCCTTGGTCTCGTCCAATATTATGAACATGCGGTACTTGTTTTGAAGTGCTGGTCTGTTCGACCATAGATTTTGATAAAATGGGAGTTTCCACAAGATGTGTTATCACATTATCCTTTGGATTAGGTATCTCTACCTCTCCTTCCACGCCTTCTTCCAAGGGTTCATTTTCTCCTTGTCTCCTACGTCTAGCCATTTCAATTAGTCCCACTGGGCATGCCAAAAATATATGTTGGTTTTTTTGGCTTTCAAAGGTTATTATTGTAATTGCAAGCGTGCCAGCAATGATCAATCAGTCCTTACAGAAAATTAATTGCCAACCACTTATCAGACGATTGTGTTTTAGTTCTTTCAGCCTCAATGAAGAGGACTTTTACTAGTGGCTTGATTTAGGAGAATTAAGCAAAATAACAATTAAATGAAGAACAGTTGAAGTATTTCATTAAAATGAAAAACTTACAAAGATCCAAAGTCAGCCTCGTAGAGGTTTACAGCAACAATCTACTTGAAACTACTTCTATGAACGACGTGCAATGCAGGAATTTAAAGTACAGGAAAATGAAAGACTGAAAATGTAAAACTGGAAAGGAAAATAAGTATAATAAGACTGGTTTTTTTGATCTGAGTCTGGGCCTCTTTTTTTGGGCCTTCTATGCTATTTATACTTCTCGAGGATGACCATCGAATTGTATTTCCAACCGTCGAACTGCTCCTCATGATCGGTGATCATGTTGCCTTATAATTAGCCCCACTGTGCCATCACTTGTAGTTAGGCTTCCCTCCTAAATTTGAATTTAAATGTGAGTAACCGTTGAAGTCACATCACCTTGCATCTCTTTGTTGATCAACTGCTACTCAGATCTCGTAATAACCAATACTAACTGCCACGTGTACGATTAGGATCGAAGACTTGAATAGTCTTCCTATATTACCCTTATTCTGCCACGCGTTGAATTGTAATTGGCTTGTATAAAATATGTAGCCAACGAATTGTGTCGATTTAATCTAATTGACTGCAATTGTTAGTATTTTTTGATTAAAAAAAAAATGCACACATACACAACATGTATTATACTTTTATAAACAAAATTATAAATTTATTCAACGTAGTGAATTAAACTCAAACAATTTAGTGACTTTTTTTTTTCAAAAATCCTAATTGGCGTTATGAATTGGACCAAATTGACAAAAGATTTAAAATTAAGAGTCAAAATTGAACTGAATAAGATTATCGAGACGAAAATGATAAAATTCAAAAATTACCAATGCAATTTATTCTATTTTTTATTTAATTTAAAGATGACTTGTGGACAAAAATTTAAAAATAAACAATTGAGAAGATGATCACTTCTCATTAATAATGTTCGATTCCACTTGTGTGCTTCTTCCGTAATATTCAAAAGTAAAATATTTGAACCTCTCAAAAAAATATGTGTCAATTTTTAATTTATTAAATACTTAATGATAATAAATTCAACTCTCATGGCACATTATTGTAAATAAATTTATAAGTATAAATATGTTAGTCTCTAATATTACTCTATTGAAAATATTATTTTTTGATTTTTTACCCATTAGAAAATGTGAAAGGGTACCAAAAGCCACCTTGCTCCGTAGCACCCAAATTAGCGAGCGGATCCTCTAGAGTTAATTCTCTAGAGTGATCTCCTAAAGTGGTTGATCGAACGGCTCAGAATCAAACTCACCAAAACGACGTCGTTTTGGTGAGTATTTTGAAGAAAAAAAAAAATTCAGATTTTTTGAAGTTTTTTCTGCAGATCAACAATGGCTTCCATTTATCATCATCATCACAACCCAACAACCCAAATCAGATTAACTCAAGTCCCAAATCGCAAGACAAAATTAAATCAAAGCTAAATAAATCATCATCAACATGTAAAAGAAGTAGTTAGCAATTCAGAGTAGTGGAATTTATGACAACACATCTAAAACTTGTTGATAAATTACTAACCTCAGAGCATTGGAAGTCACTAGCACTAACTAACTTGACCGAATCGACCAAACCACGCATCGTGTGCTGCGAATCCGCACCAAACTGCACATACTGATTAAGAAACTCATCATCCACAAGCTTCCTTCCATGACTCGATCGATCCACAACCTCAACATCAAAAGCTCCCGATTCGAACACCGGCAACTCCTCATCCTCTCCCCTCCCCATCACCGCCTCCAACCTCTCTCCCCCAATCGACATCCTAATCTTGTCCGGATGCATCCGAACCCTCCCGCCTTCACAAATCGAGCTCCGCAACGTCTCACTGTAGAAGCACCGAAACCAGCCTCCAGTCTGGTGATGGGAGAGCGAGGATTTGAGGAGATCGATCCGGCGAGTGAAGCCGTTGCCGAAGTAGGATTCGCAGGATCTGAAGGGGACGTTGGGGTTGAGAGACCATGGGAGGTACGACGGAAGGATTGGCCATGGTTTTGAGAGGGAGAAGTTGTGGGGGTTATCCGTGAGAGTGTGGCCGTTCCCGGTGAGAGATTGGTGGAGCTCGAAACTTCCGCATTCCACTGTTGATCTGCAAAAAAAAAGCTTCAAAAAATCTGGATTTTTTTTTTTTTTTTTTTCAAAATACTCACCAAAACGACGTCGTTTTGGTGAGTTTGATTCTACGCCGTTCGATCAACCACTTTAGGAGATCACTCTAGAGAATTAACTCTAGAGGATCCGCACGCCCCAAATTAAGGCGGAATCAGAATTGTTTTTGAGAGGGTGCCAAGTTGACACTAATGAAAGATTTTAGTATACAGTGGGAAATAATGTTAAAAAATGACTAATGTTAGAGATGTGAAAGGGTACCAAAAGCCACCTTGTTCCGTAGCACCCAAATTAAGGCGGAATCAGAATTGTTTTTGAGAGGGTGCCAAGTTGACACTAATGAAAGATTTTAGTATACAGTGGGAAATAATGTTAAAAAATGACTAATGTTAGAGATTTATATTCAAGACTCAAATACATCTTTAATAATTTGATAAGGAAGTAAAATCTCACATAATTCAGTGTATGATAAATAAAAAATTGTCACTTATTGAATGTGAAATTATTTAGTGTGTTTGTTTTGAGTTTTTTGGATTAAGTTTTTTGAAAATTGAGTTTTTTGGTTTTCGTATTTTTTTTTAGTGAATAGTTTTAAAATTTTAAACATTTTTTTTTACTTTTTTAGATGTACCTTACTTAGATGTATCTAAAAAGTAAAAAATTTGTGAAAAAAATATTTTAAAAAATTAATAAATACATAAAAATATAAAAAATGTACTGAATTCCTTAAAAAATAGTGTTTTGGATGGATTAATATTAAGTTTTTATTTGACGACGGAATTAAGTAGTTGAAAATATCTATATATCAATCATTTTGTAACTAATAGTATCTAATTGTGTAGAATTACTTACCCCCTATTTCAAAATTAATTTATATTCAATCAAACAAAATATATCTAAATTAAATATTTTGAATTTTAATTTTTATAGTAAAAAATAGTTTATAATTTTATGTATTTCAAATAATGACAAAATACTTTATTAGATTTATTTGTTATTTAATAGAAAAAAAAACTTTATTAATGAATTTATGACACAAAACATCAATAAATACATGATCAATGGTTTAAATTCTTTTCCACAAAGAGAGCAAACTCCTTCGGATTTGTTTGGGAAGTAAGTTGGTTTTTTTTTTTTTTTTTGGCTATTTTAGTTTAGAGGTAAAAAGTCTTGTTTATGATAAACTTTTTAGTTTTTTTGACTTTTGTGAGAGAAAAAATAAAATGATTAGGGTTTATATGTGACATTTTATTTTATTGGATTAAAAAGTCTACTTTATCTTTCTGTGATTATTTTAATCCCAATCCATCCCAATCTATTATGCCAAACGAGTGCTTAGTTCAACTTGTTTAGAATTCCAAACCTCTGAAACAAATTAGCTACTTTTTGAAGAACTTTTGAATTATTTCATTGAATGAAATTGATAGTACATCAGGGTATATATATATACAAGAACTTACAATGGTTATACAGCTATACAATATATCTATCTAACTAATAAACCAACTAACTCTTCTAACAAACATATCTTCTAACTGAATCTGGACTATTACACATTGTAACTGAATCTGGTAAAGGGATTACATAGTGAACACGTGTACTCTCTATCATCCCCCCTCAAGCGAAGGGCAAGGAGGAGACCATAAGCTTGCTAGTGAGATAAGCAAACCGAGCAGT
Source organism: Camellia sinensis (assembly GCF_055761805.1). Taxonomy (NCBI): domain Eukaryota; kingdom Viridiplantae; phylum Streptophyta; class Magnoliopsida; order Ericales; family Theaceae; genus Camellia; species Camellia sinensis. Next base: position 156,494,616 of record NC_138970.1, read on the forward strand.
GGAAAGGGGCTTGGTGAAGATGTCAACCAACTGGTCAGAGGTAGGAACATACTTCAAGATGAGCTAACGGGTAGCAACTTTGTCAAGAACGAAATGGCAATCGACTTCAATGTGTTTGGAGCGACTGTGAAACACAGGATTAGCAGCCAAGGACATAGATGAAATATTATCGCACCATAAAATTGGAGGAGAAGTGGAAGGAATAGCAAAATTAGTAAGTAACATTTGTAACTAGGTGAGTTCAGCGGAGGTATGAGCCAAATAACGATATTCTGCCTCAGTAGATGAACGAGAGACAGTTGACTGCTTTTTAGAAGACCAAGAGATAAGATTCTTGCCCAAATAAACACAATACCTAGAAGTGGATCTGCGGTCGGAGGGATCACCAGCCCAATTCGAGTCACTATAAGCTTGTAAGTGAAAATCACTGGGAACAAAGTGAAGACCATGAGCTGTGGTTCCCTTGATATAGCGCAAATGTGTTTAACCGAAGAGAAATGTCCCACGGTCGGGGAATGCATGAACTAGCAGGCTTGATTAACAGCAAAAGAAATCTCGGGTCGAGTAATGGTAAGATACTGCAGAGCCCCAACAATGCTGTGATAAAGAAAAGGCTGAGAAAAAGGAAGAGAATCTGCCACAGTAGAGGCATGTTTAATAGAACCAGGTGTAGCACATGGCTTACAGTCAACCATACCAGCCTTGATCAAAAGCTCAGAGGCATATTTGTGTTGAGAAAGGAAGTACCCATCAGAAGTAGATTGGACAGAGATACCAAGAAAATAAGAGATATCCCCTAATTCTTTCATTGAAAAAGCTTGATGCATATGAGATAACAAGGATTGAATGTACCCTTGATCAATATCAGTGAGAAGTATGTCATCCACATAGATAAGAAGGTAGGTAAGAGAAGAAGAAGTCTTGTGAACAAATAAAGAAGAATCACATTTACTCTGAAGAAATCCTTGAGAAAGGAGAAAGGAAGAAAAAGTAGAGAACCAAGCCCGGGGTGCTTGTTTTAAACCATAAAACGCCTTATGAAGTTTACACACCAAAGTGGGCTGTTGAGGATCAACAAAACTTGGAGGTTGGTCCATGTAAACCTCCTCATCAAGGTGACTATGAAGAAAAGCATTACTAATATCCAATTGTTTGAGGGGCCAGTGGTGATGAAGAGCCAAACAAAGCAGAATATGAATAGTAGGTTATTTAGCCATTGGACTGAAAGTATCCTGAAAATCCACCCCTTGTTGTTGAAGAAACCCTTTAGCAACCAAACGGGCCTTATGCCGAGCCACAGTGCCATCAGAGTTACGTTTGATTTTAAAAACCCACTTACAGCCAATTGAGTGCTTGGAAGGAGGTAAAGGAACAAAAGACCAAGTGCCTTGATGTTGAAGAGCATTATACTCATCTAATATGGCCTGAAACCAAACAGGTGAAGTAAGGGCTGTTTTATAAGAAGTAGGTTCAATGGAGACATCAGAAGAGGAAGGAGAAGCAGAGTAGCAGAGAGCTTGAGATTTGGATCTAGTAGTCATGGGATGGATATTAGTAGAAGGGGGAGGAAGAGGAAGAACAACAGAAATAGAGTCAATGGGAATAACAGAATTAGAGGAAGGAGTAGGCTGCGGCAGAAGAGCAGCTGGAGACTGGTGAATAGGAGCAGGAGGGGTAGATTTGGGCAGAGCAGCAGCAATGGCAGACTGGGGCAGAACAACAGCAGGTTGGGGCACAACAGCAGCAGTAGGTGCAAGCTGTTGCACAACAGCAGTAGGAACAGACTATGGCAGAACAGGGGTAGAAATGGAAGGAGAACAAGAGGTATGCACCACAGAAATAGGATGAGAGGGAGACCAAAAGAAGGACTAGATAGTGGACAGATGAGAAGGGGAGATAGGAGGAAAAGTGGAAAATGGGAAAAGATATTCTTGAAATCGAACATACCTGGATAGAATAATTTTGTTAGTTTTGAGATTGAGGCATCTGTAGCCTTTGATAGAAGGATGATATCCTAAAAATACACAAGACTCAGATTTAGGAGCCAACTTATGGGAAGAAGAAGGACGAAGCCAAGGGAAACATAAGCAACCAAAAACCTTAAGATGATCATAAGTTGGTTTAGTGTGATGTAAGAGCTCAAAAGAAGAGCAATTAGAAAGAGAGGAACTAGGAAGCCTATTCATAAGATAAGTGGTTGTAGCAATGGCATCAAACCAATAGGTTAAAGGCAAAGAGGATTGATGTAAAAGTGCTATAGCTGTCTCAGTAATGTGTAAATGCTTCCTCTTGGCAACACCATTTTGAGAAGGAGTGTATGGACAAGAATATTGATGATGAATTCCATGGGATTGCATAAAAGCTTGTATTTGATTGTTAATAAATTCACCACCCCCATCTAAGCGAAGTATTTTAAGAGGAAAACCAAATTGTTTTTCCACAAAAGCTTTGAAAATCATGAATTTGGAACAAACTTCACTTTTGTAAGCAAGAGGATAGATCCATGTAAATCTACTATGATCATCCACAAACAACACATAATATCTATAGTTACTTGAGGAACAATGAAAAGGGCCCCAAACATCTGTGTGAATTAAGGCTAAAGGTGCATCAACCTTTGAATTAGAAAGTACAAAAGGAAGCCGATTGCTTTTAGAAACAAAACAAGTGATACAACACAAATCAGTTTTATTAACAGATGAAGGAAAATGCAACTGAGATTGTAGTAAACGAAATTTTGCTAATGAAGGGTGACCTAATCGTTTATGCCAAGTATCAGGTGATAACAAAGATGAAGCAGCAGAAGTTGAAGTAGTGGAAAAAGCATGGGGAGAAGAGCAAGAATCCACAGGAAAATGATATAGTCCATTAGCATGAAAGCCTTGATGAAGAACTTCCTTAGAATGATTGTCCTGAATGACAAGGGAAGATTTGTCAAAAATAATGGAACAATCATTACCTCGAGCTAACTGGTGAACTGATAGCAAATTGGCGTTTATAGAAGGAACATGAAGAACTTTGTTAAGCTTAAAGGAATGATGTGGAGTGGGAAGAATACCTTTCCCTGTGTGATGAATGAGAATAGATGAACCATTGCCTATGGTAACTTGATCAGAACCAGTATAAGGCTGATAAGAATTCAGATGATGAAGATCATTAGTGATGTGCTCAGAAGCAGCAGAATCAAGAAACCATGGACCTGAGGTTTGAGAAGTATCAGCATTTGAGATATTAGTGAGATAAGCTTTGGAAAGATGCAGAACATAAGATTGCTGTGATTGTGGCTGAAAAACATGCTATGATTGCAGTTGAAAGTGAGGATCAAGTCGATGCCAACACTTAAAAGCTGTGTGATTAGTTTTGCCACAAATCTGACAAATAGTTCCAAAATTTTTCCTAGGACGAGTTTGAGATCGACTACGAGATGAATATCTATTACAAAAATTGCCTCTGGCATTAGTACGAGAAGAACCACGATCATGATGATAAGAAGTAAATCCTTTGGAAGAATTGGAATCCTTCTGTGTTGCATAAGCCATAGTGAGATCAGAATGCTTTTTGATTTTGCCTTCAATATGTAGAGCCTCTGAACAGAGGAGAGAAGACAGATCTTCCATAGATATGGTTACAGATCTTCCATAGATATGGTTTCAGATCGAGTACGAATTGCAGTTTTAAGAGTCATACTCAACAGGTAGACCATTGAGAGTGATAAGAACAAGATCTTCATTATTAAGAAATGAAGATGCAATGCTGAGTTGATCAACAACTGACTTGATGTTAGTCAAATATACCTCCATTGATTCAGAACCTTTTGAAATTGAGTTCAACTGGTTCTTAAGTTGATGAATATGAGATCTAGAGAGAGATGTGAAACGTTTTTCAAGAGCAAACCAAACTTTAGAACTAGATTGATGATGAAGAATTGTTGTAAAAATTGCAGGAGAGAGAGTGGCTGTGATATAACGTACGAGGTGAGCATCGATCATTCTCCATTGAACAACCTCTGGATTGCACACCTCTATTCCAGAAGAATTGATTATGAAATCATCTGGACAAGGAAATGATCCATCAACAATCTTCAATAGGTTTGTAGCTCGCAGAATATTTTGCATCTCGTTTTTCCAGATTATGAAATTTGTACCATCGAGTTTCACTGTTATAAGAGAACTCAGATTCGAAATTAACATATTTAGATGTGGTGGAATGAAGGAAAAAGAAGACTCCATAGATGAACCCATGGATTGCTCGTTGGAGCTTAGAGAGGCTCTGATACCATAAAGAACTTCTGAATTATTTCATTGAATGAAATTGATAGTACATCAGGGTATATATATATACAAGAACTTACAATGGTTATACAGCTATACAATATATCTATCTAACTAATAAACCAACTAACTCTTCTAACAAACATATCTTCTAACTGAATTTGGACTGTTACACATTGTAACTGAACCTGGTAAAGGGATAACATAGTGAACATGTGTACTCTCTATCACTTTTTAACTCCCTCATTCCAAACCACTCAAAAAATTGAACCCTAAGCATCTTTAAGGGAATAGTTAAAAAAGGTTTATTAGGCATTTTAGCCAACATAACTTTAATTTTGAGCTCCAATGGACTGGCTGTTAGGCTAGCTACTTTACCATCCGACTTTTTTTATGGTTACAATTGAAGAGCCCCAGAGGTTCTACAAACAAATATGTATGTATATAGCTTGGATTTTTGTATATTTATGTCTTGGATTTGAGATTTTATATATTTTATATATGTATATGTGTATGTAACAATTTTATATGTTCTTTCAATTATGTTTGATGAATTACGGAATAACTTATTTTGTATTTTGTATTTTGTATTTTTTTCTTCTCATTCTACAAGTTTTATATGTTTGTATGGGCAAATTTATATTAGTAAAATATCAGCAATTAATATTTTTGTATTAAAAATTAATTAAGTTAGTTTAAATGATTAGCTAAAATAAAGAGTGTGGTTGGAGAACACAATAGCTAAAGTAATTAGGTAAAATAAATAGTGTACTTTCTTTGTACTTTAGCTAGTGAAAAGTAAAGAGTGTGGTTGGAGTTGCTGTTTGGTTTAGAGTTTGATTGGGTGAGATTGTTAGTGTGAAAATTATTAGTGAGGTAAAATAAAGAGTGTACTTTCTTTGTACTTTAGCTAGTGAAAAGTAAAGAGTGTGATTGGAGTTGCTGTTTGGTTTAGAGTTTGATTGGGTGAAATTGTTAGTGTGAAAATTATTAGTGAGGCAATTATTATTTAGTTTTGATTGATTTTCTAAACATTGAGTTCTTTCTTTGTTTGTTTGTTTTTTTTTTCTTGTTTTTTTTTTTTTTTTTGTTTTAGTGAATTTTTAAAAATATTTTAAGTAAAGTTTTTACTTTATAAATGCACCTAAAAATTAAAATATTTATGAAAAATATTTTAAAATTTTAATAAATACGCAACAATATGAAATGTATTGACTTTTTGTATTTTTTTAATATATTTTTTGTATTTGATGAATATTGTAAAGATTTTTCTATAAATATTTTATATTTTTTAAGTTTATCTAGGTTAGGTGCATTGAAAAAAAAAATCGTAAAATATTAAAATAATTTACTAAAACTAAAAAATTATGGAAAGTAAAAAAACTCAATTTTTAAAAAGTGGGTCCAATTTTTTTAAACAAAACAAGATTAAGAAAAATTGTGTTTATTTGATGACTACCAGACTAGTAAAAAGTCTTGTTTGCTTTGTCATTCTATGATGTGATTTACTATATGAAATTTCATAAATATCTTTGATATTTTTGATATATTTTAATATTAAAAACTATATTATATATATGGGAGATTTTTTCAAAAATTCTATTTCTACTCTATATATATTGGTACTATATTAACTTAACCAAACCAAACTAAACCAAGCCTTAAGCCCCATCAAATGCGATCGGCTACATGAATCTTTATTCTCCACGCGACTCGATCAAAGACTATTCTGTTAGTCAAATTAAGTAGATATATTATTTTACTATACTGGTACTCTATTATTTTAACATATTATGTTTTGTTGATATATTATTTTTTTGATAAAAATATGTTATTATATTATTAGAGGAACTCTAATTATACTCTTTAGTTTTTTACTAGCTAAAAGAGTAAATTACAAATACATCTTTTAAGATTTGCTTAAAGTACATATTGTTCTTATAGTTTGAAAAATTACAAATACCCCCTTATTAAAAAAATTTATTTAATAGAATTAACTATAAAAAAAAATTCATAATTGCTCTCTATACAATAATAAAATTACTTATATTATTAATTAAAACATATTTATAATATCATTAAAATCTGATAATTGACTTGATAATTTGTTATAAAATTAGAAACCTCGAGGGGTGAAATGTAATTTTCAGAACCACATGGAACGATTTGTATTTTAATCAAATTTCAAGGGGTGTATTTGTAATTTATCCTAGCCAAAATATAATAAAAAAAATATGCTCTTTATTTTACCTATTTCTTTTGTAATCTATGTACTCTAATGCTATTTTTTATTGGGTTAATTACACTAATAGTCCATATAGTTTGGGACTTGTATCACTTTGATCCCTGACTTTTCAATTGTGACACATTTAACCCTGAATTTTGAATTTTATTCCAAATAAGGACAATTGAAAATATTATTAGATTTTTCAAGGGTAAAATCGTCAATTTGATAAAATATAAACTAATTTGACAAAAAAAAATGTCAAAAAAATATTTTTAATTTTTTTAAAATTATTTTTATCCACCAATGATAAAATTATGTAAAATTAATAAAAATTACATGATTAATTTTTTAAAATTAATTTTATATGATCACCATCCAAACACATAATAAAAATTAATTTGATAAAAAAATAAATAAATGTCTAAGAGATTTATCAATTTTACATAATTTTATTTTTAGTAGGTAGAAATAATTTTTAAAAATTCAAAAAAATTTGTTTGACGTTTATTTTTGTCAAATTAGTTTATATTTTATCAAATTGACAATTTTACCATTGAAAAATGTAATTATATATTCAATTGTCCTTATTTGGAATAAGATTCAAAATTCAGGGTCAAATATGTCACAATTAAAAAGTCAGGGACCAAAGTGACACAAACCCCAAACTATAAGGACTATTTATGTAATTTGCCCTTTTTTATTTTATCCATTTATCTACATAAACTGTTTAAAGAGCCTAACAAGCCTCTTCAAATATAGCAAAAAATTTGTTAAAATAGCTACGGTAATAACTAGTCTATTGAAGTGACTAAAATAGAATAATACTAATTATAATAGCCAACAAGCCTATTTTAAAAATTTCATTGGAGATGTTTTTATATTTTAATATAAAAAATTAGTTTTATCAGGAAACTTTTTGAATTTTTAACTGATTAAATATTACATTCGATCAATTATATCACAAGAAATATTGAATAAATTAATAATTTTATCCATTAAAAGTGATTTAGTTGATAACTTAGATTATGCAAATTTGATTATCAATTTTGCAATTAAAAATGTGAGAGTGGTGATATTGAATTAATATTTAATTATAGGTTGTTCACTTTTTATTTATTACTTAAGATCTAATTATTTTGATCATTGTTTTTATTGTAAACTTTGTTATATATTTAAGTAAATTTTAATAGTTATATATAGTAGTAACCCATTTTATAAACACTGTCAAAAAAAAAAAAAAAGAGACATTTATTCATAAATTCCTCTTCACCTACTTATGTTCCACTTATTCAAAAATTATCTTCTTATGTTTCAATAAGTCTTATGGCTGATATAGTTACCAAAATACTCATAATAATAACAATAGTACTAGGATAAATCACACATTAATATTCACATTGATAGTGTGAATGTTTTATGATGTGAATATTCACATTATCAAATTTATTTAATGTGAATATTCATATCACCAAATTGCTAAGGATTCAAAAAATATTTATAAATGTAAAATTATTTATAAAATAGCTTAAATATGAAAATTAAGATTTGATAGTTTAAATGTTTAAAATAGAAAGACTTATTGGAATATAATAATATCTTATAGATTAATTGAGATACAAATACTTAAATGAAGATTTTATAATAAATTCTTAAAAAAAAAATGGTTATATAATTTTTTAATCACAATTATTATTATTAATAATTTTTTGTGTGGTTGTAAATGCTTGAAAGACGCCATATCGGAAATAACTATTGGATGGTGATGTATTGAATTTTTTCTCCAAAAATTGTCCCTATTTTACGGGAAATAATGGACTATTTACATGTACTCATTAAAAAGGCAAAAGCTTTTTTTCAAAAAATTGTCCCCCCCCAAAAAAGAGGGGGGGGGGGGGGGGAAATCTGAAAAACAAGTAAAATTTGAGTTTATGGAAGAAAGTTGGTGGGAAACAACAAAAATGAACATAGTTCAGTTGCCAATGCCATGGCTATGGATAGCAGTATCGACAACTTCAACGGAGAAGCCCAACTGCCCTAAAAAATGCGGCAATATCACCATCCCTTACCCTTTAGGCTTAGGAAACCCACGGTGTTCCTTGAGCAAAAGCTTCCTGCTAAAATGCAATCATTCAAAGTCACCGAATTCTTCTTCCAAGCTCCTACTCGGTGACTTGCAGGTACTTAATATATCGGTGGAGGAAGGCACGGTTACAGTCTCCACCTATGAAACATGGGTACTTCGAAAAACATGTCGTACCCGTACCGAATACTTACCGGCGTATCGTACCTCGTATGGTACTTCTGCATACGTACTAGATATACGAAACACATACCCAAGTTTTTTCTTCATAATTTTTGACGTACTTAGTATATAACAAAGCCGTACCGTATGTCAGTTGAAACAATATTTTCCTTCTACTACAGAGATAAAACTCATCTCACTAGATTTCTTTTTTAGTTTTTGTTTTATTCTTAGCATGATTTTAAAATTAAACTATAGTTTGTAAGTTATTTAATATATTGACATTTATTTTGATTTATACTTTTCATTTTGGCATTAAATATTAATTATAGGTTGGACTTTAATAAATTAAATCATTTAATTAACTTTTTACATTACTCTAAATTAAAAATAAATATTTTTTTACAAGCGGACCAAGCTGTATCCGTACCTTATTTTTTTGAATTTTACTGTATTGACATACCCGTATCGTACTAGTACCAGTACTCATACCCGTACTTGTGCTTAGTAGGTCTCTACATACGTGCCGTATTACTGTTATAACATGAGTTGGGTTGGGCTACACTATTGGTCATACCAAGTGAACTTGACCGGAACACCATTCACCTCCTCTGGCATTGAAAACAGATTCATTGCGATTGGTTGCGAACTTGCGATACTTTGGGATACATTCGGGACTCCGATGCCTCAAGGTTTGGAAGCGGGTGTATCTCCATCTGCTACCATCCAGTGAAGCTGACCCGTGAGGGTCCTTGTTCAGGGGTCGGATGCTGTCAAACCCAAATCCCTAATGGCGTCAAGACCTTCAACATGAGTATCAGTGCATTGTACATTAATTATGAATTTTCGAGGAACTTTAGTCCATGCAGCTATATTTTCTTGGCCAGGAAAGATTGGTTCGACTTCTCAAGTAGAGATCTCATAAGTCTCACGAACGTCCACAGAAAGCCACCGACAGTACTCGGTTGGGTTGTGGGAGAAGAAATATGCGAATCGATGGATCTGTCCTCCTCCTCGTTCTCGATCAACCCATGTGGACCTAACACTAATTGCGTCAACTCCAACAATGACCCTAGATATTGTTGTGTATGCAAGCCGGGATACCAAGGCAACCCCTACCCTTCTTAGTAGTGTTTTGAAGGCGTCAGGATCCTCTAGAGTAAGTTGTCTATAGTGATTTCCTAGAGTAAACAATCTAATGGCTGAAATTAAAACTCACCAAAACGACGTCATTTTGGTGAGTAAGTTGAAAAAAAAAAAAAAAAAAACAGCTTTTCACCTCTGCAATTCCACACCCTAAATTTAAACGATCTTTGATAATTTCTTTTCTATTATTTTGAAACCCTGATCATAGAAGATCAAAAGATTCATTTTTTTTTTTTCTGAATTATAACTATGGCTGGTTATGACGATCGATTCGAATTATCTGACAATCCAAAACCATCAGTTTTCAATCGGTCCCTAACCTTGCATGTAACGCCGAGCGAGTTTCGGAACAAACCCTACCCTCACTATTCTCTCGAACGCAATGGATCGATCAAGAAAATTCATTCACCGTTTGAATCGGCCAAGAATTCGATCAAAGGAAAGGTGAGACAGCTCTGCAGCATATTCGAATCCACTAAATCCCCAACCTCGGTTCTAGACGGTTCACAACCGCAGACTCAGTTTCCATCTCCGAGTAAATTGAAATCGGGAAAATCATTGGGTTCCGATTCTTGGGTTTCTCCATTGGTACCCAACTCTTCGATTCCGTTACAGGGTACGGAAGATCGAATTGTTGCGTATTTCACTAGTTTACGAGGAATTCGAAGGACATATGAAGATTGCTATGCCGTGAGGATGATATTGAGGGGATTTAGCGTTATTGTTGACGAGCGTGATATTTCCATGGATTCGGCGTTTAGGAAAGAGTTGATGAGCGTTTTGGGTGTAAAGAATGTGACTTTGCCACAAGTGTTCATTCGAGGGAGGTACATTGGAGGGGCTAATGTGATCATATTTATAATTATTATACTATTATCTACATAGATCTATATATTTTAAGCAGTGTTTGATAGATTTTATGTATCTATATATTCATGGAATCGACCCAGCCTTTTTTTTGGTATATACAGATCATCATCACCTTCACCATTTGTCTACTGTTTACATTCCTCAGACATACTTTCAGTCAAAAAAAAAAAAACAGAGGTTGAAATCGGCTGCTCTTACTCTTCACCATTTGTCTACTGTTTACATTCTTTAGAGCTTCACTGCTCTCTTCTTCTCTTTCCTCATTGCCTGTTCTTCCTCTTAAGCCCTTTTCTCTCTCTCTCTCTCTCTCTCTCTCTCTCTCATGCTTCATGTTTGAAATCGGCTTGCAGAGTAAAAAAGCTGGTTTTTTTTTTTTTTTTTTTTTTTTTTTTTTTTTTTTTTTTTTTTCAACTTACTCACCAAAACGACGTCGTTTTGGTGAGTTTTAATTTCAGCCATTGGATTGTTTACTCTAGGAGATCACTCTAGACAACTTACTCTAGAGGATCCTGACGCGTTTTGAAGAGTTGGTAAAAAGTTTATTTTTTAGTTTTTTAATTTATTTTATTTTTTTGTAAATAAAAATTTTGAGAGATGATGTGACGTAAAATTGATAAAAATCTAAAAACTAGCTCTTTTTTTTTTTTCTTCTTCTTCTTCCCAAAAGACCCCCGAATCACAAGGATGCAAAGGTCTTGTATTCATACCCCCTTTAGATAATGATTACAAATTGAAGTTTTATACAAATATTAATGCAAAAAATTATGATGTTTCTAACAGAGTAATGTTAACCATCATTTATTTTTATCATTTTATCTTATCGCCTGATTTATTAATTTTAGTGATAAATGCTGCAAATATCGAATTGACTTAATTTTTTTTTACCATATGATATGCGCGAAAGATTTTACAAAATGAACAGTTTAAATCATCAAAATAGTACTTATGATAGGTTTCATGGGCCCAACATTACCTCTCTAATTCAGATCATGGATGTTTGGGGATCCATGTGTCATTTATTAAGCTCCAGTAGCTAATACAACATCTAAAATGTAAGAAAACATTGTGATGAATATGATGATGTCTAATATTACTCTTAATAAATACAAATGGAAACTAATTTTTGTATTTAGTCATAATAAATGTAAGCAAAAAAATATTATTATTATGTACTTGGTGAGTAAAAAATGTAAGCAAAAAATATATTATGCCAAATCAAACAAATTTAAGTATGTCCTAATCAAGTGAATTACCAACATGAATTATTTTTCGCCATCATATTAAAATGGGTGTGAAAATGACCCAACGTATAGCCTAGCAGGCTCCCGCCAAAAATCAAGCCGAGCAGGGCCGGCCCACTTGTGCAAAATCGTGGTCCATGCCCAAGGGTACTTGGGCGGGCCACCGTGCCTGGCCTTGAGCTTGAGCCTAAGGTGGGCTTGACCTTTTTTTTTTTCACAAATTTATTTTTTCCCATCAAAATAGCTTGGAAATGAGAGTGGGTCGGGCCTTGAGCAAGCCAAGCTCAGACCGGGCCTCATAGGCTGGCCCTCAAAACAAATAGCCCAAGTTGGGTTTGCATTCGGGCCTAGATGGGCCCGGCTGCGGGCTTTGGATGAGCCGCGGGCCGATAGGCTAATTTTATAGCCCTATTTAGGATTGATATTCATAAGGCATTTGACAAAGATTTTTACATACCGACAATCGTAGCACAATCCTCCCTATGTATCTGGATTTGGGAATGGCTATATAAATACCGGCAACATGTAGGTACATTCTACTGGCATGCCACTTTGGACCTATAAAATGATTTTTAATAAATTTTTTGACCTTTTATAATAACTCACCAAAAAAATAAAAAAATAAATAAAAAATTAGCGAAAATTCAAAACTAGTAGATAGTTGATGCGGTGAATTATTTAAAACTAAGAATAATTATTTTTATCCAAAAAAATTAAAAAAAATTAATTGATATGGTGAATTATTTAAAATTAATATAGGGTCATTTCTCAAATATATTAATTATGTATAAAATGCAACTAATTATATCAATTACCGTTGTTTTTAGAAAAAGAAACTTTCCAAATTTTCAACTGATTAAATATTATTTTTGGTAAATTATGTCACAAGAAATATTAAATAAATTAATAATTTTATCCATTAAAATTGATTTAGTTGATAACTTAGATTATGCAAATTTGATTATCAATTTCGCATTTAAAAATGTGAGAGTGGTGATAGTCAAGTGATATTTTATTACAGTTTGTTCACTTTTTATTTATTACTTAAGATCTAATTATTTTGATCATTGTTTTTATTGTAAACTTTGTTATATATTTAAGTAAATTTTAATAGTTATTTATTGTAGTAACCCATTTTATAAACACTGATAAAAAAAAGTGAGACATTTATTCATAAATCTCTCTTCACGTACTTATGTTTCACTTAATTCAAATTATTTTTTTAAGTTCCAATAAATCCTATAGTTGATATAATTACCAAAATACTTTTAATAATAGGGTAAAACGCACATTAATGTTCACATTAATAGTATAAATGTTTCATGATCTGAACATTCACATTATCAAATTTATTTAATCTGAATATTCACAGCACCAAGTTGTTAAGAGTTTAAAAAATATTTGTAATAGTAAAATTGTCCATAAAATACCTCAAATATGATAATTAAAATTGGATGGATCAAATGTCCAAAATAATAGGATTTATTGTAATACAATAATATCTTATAGACTAAATGAGACACAAGTACCTGAAAGAAGATTTTCTAATAATTTTTTTTTTAAAAAAATGGTTATATAATTTTTTAATCATATTTTATTTATTTATTTTAAATTTTAATTTTTTCAATTTTTTTTGTGGTGGTAAATGCTTGAAAGACGCCATATGGGAAATAACTTTTGAATGGTGATGTATTGAATTTTTTTTTTCCAAAAATTGTCCTTATTCTACATATACTCATCAAAAAGGCAAAAGCTTGCTGAAAAACAAGTAAAATTTGAGTTTTGAGAGAAGAAAGTTGGTGGGAAACATTAAAAATGAACATAGTGTGCTGGTTGTTGTTGCTGCCAATGCCATGGCTATGGATAGTAGCATCGGCAACTTCAACGGAGAAGCCCAACTGCCCTAAAAAATGCGGCAATATCACCATCCCTTACCCTTTCGGCATAGGAAACCCCCGGTGTTCCATGAACAAAAGCTTCCTGCTAAAATGCAACATAAGTAGGATTGGGCTAGACTATTGGTCATACCAAGTGAACTTGACCGGAACACCATTCACCTTCTCTGCCACTGAAAACAGAGTCATTGCGATTGGTTGCGATACTTTGGGATGCATTGCGGACATCGATGGCACACAGTTTGTAAGCGGGTGTGCCTCCATCTGCGACCATCCAGTGAACCTGACCCGTGAGGGTCCTTGTTCAGGGATCGGATGCTGTCAAACCCAAATCCCCAATGGCCTCAAGTCCATAGACATGAGTATCGATGCAGTGTATAATTATACATATTCGAGGCACTTTAGTCCATGCAACTATGTTTTCTTGGCCAGGAAAGATTGGTTCGACTTCTCAAGCATAGATCTCATACAGTACTCGATTGGGCTGTAGGAGAAGAAACATGCGAATCGATGGATCTGTCCTACGCCTCGTCCTCGATCTACCCATGTGGACCTAACACTAACTGCGCCGACTCCAACAATGGCCCTGGATATCGTTGTGTATGCAAGCCTGGATACCAAGGCAACCCCTACCTTTCTGAATCACAAGGATGCAAAGGTCTTGTACTCATATCCCCTTTAGATAATGATTACAAATAGAAGTTTTATACAAATATTAATGTAAAAAATAATAACATTGCTTGGTTTCATTTTTTTAAAAATACTTTTTAAAAAATTCTATTTTCTTATTTTTCGTATATTTTTATTTTTACTGAATTTTTTTAATATTTTAAGTAGTTTTTTTACTTTTTAGACGCACTTAACATAAATACACCTAAAAAGTAAAAAAATTGTAAAACAAATCTTTTAAAAATTCACTAAATACCAAAAATACAAAAAAAAAATACAATAATTAGTACATTTTTTGTATTTTTATGTATTTATTAATTTTTTAAAATATTTTTTCACAAATTTTTTACTTTTTAGATACATCTAAGTAAAGTGCATCTAAAAAAGTAAAAAAAAAAATGTTTAAAATTTTAAAAATATTCACTAAAAACAAAAAAACACGAAAATCAAAAAACTCAGTTTTCAAAAAACTTAATTCAGAAAACTCAAACCAAACACATTGATACTTCTAACAGAGTAACGTTAACCATCATTTATTTTTATCATTTTATCTTATCATCTGATTTATCAATTTTAGTAACAAATGCGATAAATTAAATATGCTGCAAATGTTAAATTGACTTAATTTTTTTTTAGTGGATGATATGCATGAAAAATTCTACAAAATGAACGATTCAGATTATTGAAACTACCCTATCACCCGTGCTACGCACGGGATAATTATAGATATTTATATTTGTTTTAGATTTTTTTTAATATATAAATTATATTTTTTAAGATTTTTTGTAAAAATAATTTAACAATCTTATCACTAACCATCGTGTATGAGAGAAGTTGAAAAGGGTACTGCAGTAACTATACACAGATTGTATCTATAATTATTTGTATGAGTGGATTTTAAATGCTGATCAAGGAATTTTGACCAAATCAATAAATGCAAGCATATGGAAAGACATGTGGATTGAAAAAAGTTAATAAATGCTGATAAGGGGATTTTGACCAAATCAATAAATGTTGAGTTTTTTTTTATTTTTTTAATAAAAAATTTAGAAAATTTAGATTGAGATATTGAAGCTCCCACAGGCTTTGAGATTAAAAATCCTTTTTTGTTTAATATATAGTATAAATAGATAGATAATATAGATATATATATATATATATAAATTATAAGATGAGAGAAATAAAGTGCTATCTTATTATAATGGAGGAGATCTTATAAAAAAAACGTGTAGACATGAATGTCTTCCTATTTTATTGTGTTTACAATCATCTATATATGTGAATTGTGATTTTTAATTTTTTTTTTAAATGTTTTCTTTTTTTCCTTTTTTATATTATATTAAAGTTTAATATTTTGATAATAATCAAATATATTGAATTTTTCAAGGAATTAAATGTCTTTTTTATTATTATTATATTATATTAAAGTTTAATATTTTGATAATAATAATATATGTTGGACTTTTCAAGAAATTTTTTTTATACTTGTTCTTAATGCATTAAAGTGTTATTATGAAGGGTAATAATCATATGTGTTGAGACTTTTTAAGGAATTGATATGTGTTGGATTTCAAAGAATTTTTTTTTATGTTTGTTCTTAATGTATTAAAGTATTATTATGAGAGTAAGACTTAGGAGTTGGGAGAAGTTAATAAATGTTAAGATTTTTTTTTTTTTAAATCAAAAAATTAAAAAATTTAGATTGAGAGATTGGAACTTCTACAAGATTTTAGGTTAAAAATCCTCTTTTACTTAAAATATAGTATAGAAGTATAGATGGTACCTATAATAGGTTCTACAGGCCCAAACATTACCCCTCTAATTCAATCATAGATGTTTGGGTATCCATGTCATTTATTAAACTCCAGTAGCTAATACAACGTTTAGAATGTAAGAAAAAGTTGTGATGAATATAACGATGTATAATATTACTCTTAATAAATACAAATGGGATCTAATTTTTGTATGTAGCCATAAGAAATGTAAGCAAAAAATATAATTATGTACTTAGTGAATTAAAAATGTTAGCAAAAAATATTGTTATACCAAATCAAACAAAGTTAAGTATATCCTAATCAAGTGGATTAGCAACATGAATTATTGTTCGCCATCATATTAGGATTAGGATTGTAAAATGGCCTGGCTTGGCCCTGTTTGGACCTAGTGGGCTCCTATCCAAAAACGGACCGAGTCGGGCTGGCCCACTAGCGCACAATCGCAGCCTAGGCCCAAGTCTAGGCCCAATGGTACTTGGGCTAGGCGGGCAGGCCAAGCCTTGGGCAGGCTATCGAGCTTGGGCTTGAGTTCGAGCTTGAGCTGGGGTCTGACCTTTTTTTTTTTTTTTCCACCAAAATTTTATTTTTTTTCCCACCAAAATAGTTTGGAATGAGAGCGGCCCTTGGGCAGGCCAGTGGGCCGGGCTCGAGTAGGGCCCAACGGGTCAGACTCACAGTTCAAGCCTCAAAACAAGCAGACCAGGCCCAGGTCAGGCTCAGGTCCAAACAGAGCCAGATCTGATCGGGTTGGGCCATAGTGGTCCGCAGGCAGGCTCTAGGTGGGCCGCGGGCCATTAGGATTGATATTCGTAAGGAATTTGACAAAGATTTTTACATACTGACAATCGTAACACAATCCTCCTTATGTATCTGGATTTGGGAATGGCTATATAAATATGGGCAACATGTATTGAGTGGTGGGGTGTGGTATGGGTACCTCTAAGTTCTATCAGTGGTCTGTTGACTTGGTGGCAAGGAGTCTGCATTAGAAAGAAGAAAAGTTTCATTTGGGATACGATTTCTTTCACTATTTTTGGACCATATGGAATGTAAGAAACGAATTGGCATTTAATAAGATTCAGCGTCAATGGGAATGTGTACCAGATTTATTTTGATGAGAATTGCTTTTTGGGTTAAGGCGAAATCGAAGTTCAAATAATTTTCTGTAAATGATTTTCTTTTTCAGTTTCATAACATCAGAATTTGTCTATGAGAGCTTGTGTTTGCTAATGCATAATTTTCAAGAGATGAGGTTGGTTGCTTGGGGTCTTTAGGTGAGGTGGAGTGCATTTATGGCTGGTGGAAGTGGATGTTGGTAGTTAGTTTGGGCAGTTGGAGTGTCTCTTGCTGCCTGCAGTATGTATGGTTCAGCTTTGTTGTTTTTATTTTATGTTTTTCTAGTGTTTGTTGCTATCTAACTTACTCTGCTCTTGTTTGTTCATTTTTTGTGGAGGTGCTTGGACATGTTTTTGCGATTCTTGTTGCGCTAACCTAATTGGGATGAGTTGGATTTGCTTTCATAATTTTGAAACTTGAATTAGTATACTTGATGTTGCAGACATAGATGAATGCTTGGATCAAACAATGCATTGTTGCGAAGGGACGTGCAGGAATACCCAAGGAAATTACACTTGCCACTGCCCACTCGGCATGTCTGGTGATGGTAAAGTTGCTTGCCAAGGATTTCGTGTTACTACTCTCGTTGCAGGTAGGTTCCACACACTACTATTTTTTCTTTTTCTTTTCTTATTTTTTATTTATTTTTTGGACAAATTACATCAGTTCCTTCTATCATTTTGGTCATTATCGTTTCAATTAACTTAATTTTAGATTTTTGTCAATTTGATTCAATTAATAACATCAATTAGAATTTTTAAAAGAAACTAGTCACTAGTTGAGGTTAACTCATTAAGATGAACAAGTTTATAATTTTACCTATAAAACCATGACGTATACTACTTACATGTGCATTTTCCGTCAAAAATACTAAAACTTGTAATTAATTAGACAAAATTAAAACAAAATCATAATTCAGAATCAAAATCAAGCCAATTGAAATTACATGAATCAAAATGACATAAGACTCAAAAGGGTGGGAACTACGAGTGTAATTTGCCTCCTTTTTTTTCCTCTTAATTCTGTAACTAATTCTCTTCTTCATTTTTTTGGTGGCTCATAATTTTGGAAATATCATTGCCACTTCATGTGTGTATCATTTTTCATATCAAAAGTATTACCTCCACTCTTGATGAGATTTTTGCATAAAAAATTATGCTTGCATGCAAATCCTCTTTGTTTTATTTACTTCATTTAATAAATATGGAATTAAACTTGTTAACCATTGTAATGCAGTTTGTGGGACGCTCATATTTCTGGCCTTTATGGTAATTGTAGCTTGGATAGAGTGCAAGAGAAGAAAGAAACAGAGAAATTTCCAGCAAAATGGAGGTTCATTTTTAAAGAATCAAAGGAGTTTTGGCAAATGGGTCACTAGTAGCTGTTAAGAAGCCTAATGTAGCAGACAAGACTAAAACCAAACACTTCCAAAGAGAAGTAATAAAGCAAGCGTTTCAACATGAAATCAGCATTGTCTCTCAGGTCAATCACAAGAATGTGGTGAAGCTTTTAGGGTTGTGTCTGGAGACAGAGTTCCCATCACTAATTTATGAGTTCATCTCCAATGGATCATTATTCGACCACCTCCATGTCAAGCATTCGGCGATGTTAAAATCATGGGCAAATCGTCTGAGGATTGCTGCAGAGATATCACTAGCACTCGACTATCTGCACTCGCTTGCCGACCCACCAATCATCCACAGAGATGTTAAGTCCATGAACATACTTTTGGATGAGAAATTCACTGCAAAAGTTTCTGATTTCGGAGCTTCTGTCCTGATTCCATTTGGTCAGAGTGTTGTAGACACCAAAATACATGGAACACATGGGTACTTGGACCCGGAGTACTTGATTACAGGTTTATTAACAGTAAAGAGTGACCTTTACAGCTTTGGGGTTGTCCTTATGGAACTATTGACAGAACAGAAGCCAATTCTTAAGCGAAAAAATCCTGAGGAAAATGTGAACTTCATTCAATATTTCATTTCCTCGGTGGAACAAAAAAAAAATTTCTCAGGTTTTGATGAACTGTGAGGATGTTGATCGGAGCGAAAGTGAGCAAATTGAAGCAGTGGCTGAGCTTGCTGTGAGATGTCTCAACAGCAGCAGTATAGAACGACCTACAATGAAGGAAGTGGCTGAACAACTCAATGGGCTTATGAAATTACATGAGACCTTTGAAGCTCAGGAAAATGAAGAAGAGATGGAGAGCTTGTTAGGCAAAGAAAATGATGCAATGTTTTACTCAATATCAGAAACCCATTACATGACAGCATTTGATATTGAACTTCAGTAAATGTGATAGTTGAAGAAATAAAACTTACAAACTTTGTTATTTGCAGAAGCAGCATATGCTTGAAAGGAAGGTCAATTAGGCACCCTGTTGTAGCTAGGAGGTTATGGTCTATCAATATTTTCTATCTGTTGTTGGATGCTTTTTCTTTAAAATCTGTTGTATATGTTTGGTTGTGTTTTAAACATGGTAATAGAACTATTGATGAATGTTGTCATAAATCGAATCATCCAAGTGATCTTAAGGTTTTGTTAGGGTCATTCATTATGTGATTTGATTTTCTTTGTACCAAACCCACAAGGCCACAACTTGCCAAGTGATTGTTGAAAAATATGGTTTAAGGCCTAATAGTTGGCTACCGTCTGACCAACTGGGGTCTAATTTTACTTGTTTATGGAAGGATATTTTGAGGATTGGCCTTTCAGTCATGAATTTAGCCATGTTCTTCTCAACAACCTTGCCTTAAACTTGGGATCAGGGAGTGACCCTTGGACGAGTAACATCCCCTTGCGTGTATCCTTTCCTCGACTTTTTCTCTTTCCCTTCAGCAAAATTGAACTCTGGCAGAAATTTTCTCTCATTCTTCTGACAGACCCTGCTTTAATCTTTTATTCAGGATGAAAGAGTGCCTGGGAATCTGAAAATCTTGGAGGGATTTTAAAATTGATAAACATCCTCAGTCCCCATTCTAGCAGATGAGATTTTTTACATTGGAAAATTGACAAACAGGGCATTTTCTCGGTTAAATCTTTTTGCTCTCACTTTGAGTTACTATTGGGTAGTGATCTAGATTGTTGTAAGCATCTTTGGAGGAATGTGGGTCCACCAAAAGTTAAAAGTCTTCTGATCAGAAGGCAAATCCTCTCAGCGAACTCTATCAGCTCATTATATTTTGGTTTTGATTTAGATCTGTGGATCATATCCTTCTCCTCTGTCAGAAATCTTGGTTGGTTTGGTTTACAATCCTTCATTGGCGAGGAATTGATTGGCTTCGTCCAAAGTCTATTCATTCACTTTCCTTTTGTATTTTTAAAAATTATTTCTATCCACCAAAAATAAAGTTATGTAAAATTGATAAATATTTTACACATTTATTTATTTATTTATTTTATCAAATTAATTTTTATTATGTTTTTAGATGATGGTCATGTAATGGACGGTTGTTTTTATTTTCATTAAATTAATTTCTATTTTTTCAAAAATCAAATATGACGACAACTTAGATATCATTATTAAACCAATCTATTAAATCAAAAAAATCTAAAACTAAAAATATTTCATATATTAAATATATCGATTATACATTAAAAGCCTAACAATCACTCATTACATGATCATCATCCAAATACATAATAAAAATTAATTTGGTAAAAATAAATAAATAAATAAATGTGTAAAAGATTTATCAATTTTACATAATTTTATCTTTGGTGGGTAAAAATATTTTTTTGACATTTATTTTTGTCAAATTCGTTTATATTTAATCAAACTGACGATTTTGTCCTTGAAATTGAACAACGGTATCTGTAATTGTCCTTATTTGAAACATGATTCAAAATTTAAGGTCAAATATGTCACAATTGAAAAGTCAGGACCAAAGTGATATAAGTCTCAAACTATGAGAACCGTTAGTATATGTACGGGAAAGAAATACACCTTCTCGTATAATCCTGTTGACTAAGTCTGCGCTCCTCCATACGACGTCGCTTTATCACCTGAAAACACAAACGTGAGCTAGCAGGCGGGTGTGTGCCGGAAACCCCTCCGATGCCTAAGTCAACAAACTTGACAAATAGACAAAGCTCAATGTATTCAGAAAGCAAAGTTGTGTGTTACCTCCTCCAAGGTGATGTTTGTGAGCTTTTATAGGTTTCGTGTGGCGCAATCCTAGTAGGACTTCTATTCCTTCACGCAGAGTCCTTCTAGGATTCATACTCCTGAAGGATAATGCTTATCGTCCAACACCCCCCTCACTGCTTAAACCAAGTGAGATGGTTTTTACCATGGCCGAACTACCATATGACCGAAATAAATCTAGCTATGTTGAGCCAGAGTGTGGGCTGAGCTATCCTTAGTTCGGTTCCACCTTTTACTCCATCCCTATCTCGGTTCCCTCATGTACAAATCATGGCGTGTTTAGACCGAGCTTCCGAGTAGCAAAGTTCTGACTGATCTAACCATAATACGTTGTGACCGGACTAACTCCAAGTTCCCTCCGGACCGGAGTAGTTTTACATCATCTTGGGCCGAAGTAACTTTATCTCTTTTGGGCCGGAGTAACTATATCTCTCTTGGGCCGGAGTAACATTACGGCCTTTTTACCCAGTCCTTCGTACTTTGGGCCACAAAGTCCATCTCACAGCTCGGCCAAATTTTCACCAAAAATTACCCTCTCAATTGCCCCTTAATTCCATCTGCACAGCATGATTGGGATTACCAGTCTACCAGCCGAGTTGGAGTTTTTAAGCCTTTCCAGCCGAGCTACAAACCCTTTAGCCTCTCCAGCTGAGCTAAAAACTCTTAAGCCTTTAAGCCGAGCTAATTTTACTCCAGGCTCTGTTTTGTCCGGTCAAAACGTCTCTTCAATCACAGCGACTGTAACGCTTCCCTTTCCAATGACACGTGGCAGGCTCTGATCGGCTGTAGGCAGCTATCACGCCGCCCTCGTACTACGAAAAATTTGAACAGCTCCCGCTTTTTCTCTTTCGTTCCTTCTTTTACACAAAACACTCGCTTCATCTTTGGTTTTTACCACCACACTCTTTATTTCCCTCATCATTTCTTCCAAGCTCCCTTGCTTTTGTGAAGCTTGGTTCGTGTGCCTCTTTCACTGTTGCTGCTTCCATCTAGGCCTTTTTCTTCAATCTGGTAAGCAAATCCATCCTTCTTTCTCTGTTTGTTTTCGTATTTGTCCTATGCGTTTTGTTTACTGTATTTTTGCAAAACATTTTCTTCCATTTGCTTTGTCTGTACTTTACTGGAAAAACTTTACTGAACTCGTGCGTGTATGCAATATCCTGTAGAAGACTAGTCTTTGATCCAAAAACTTGTCCCAACCGAACTAGGATACTGTTTTGTGCTATATAGGTAGATCAATTCAGAAAATAACCGAACTAGAACTCGTAGAAATAACAGCAGCTTCAAAAAATAACTAACTTCTGATTCACTTTAGCCGAAATAAGATCACCGAACGAAGTTTGAACACATTAAACTAGGAACCTCGGTCTTCAACCGAGCTAAGCCTTTGGGGCTAAGCCAGCTTTCTTAGTTTCTAAACCAAACTCAGAAAGCTGCCCCTAGAGGCTCAACCGAAGTAACAAAACCCACAGTTCAAACCGAGATAACCAACCTTATACAAAAACCGATCTTGCGTACCCTATGTTCAATCCGAACTACCAAGTATTTTGCTGAACCGAGATAGAACTTGTCCACAAAACTGTAGTAGGGCTCTTTTACCTTGCTTTTAATTTGTAGCACGGTCCAATGATCTGTGCTTAACCCCTTTGTTTTCTACTTTGCAGACCTAGGTTACCCAGGCACTCCTCCGTGCGCTCAACCGAGCTACTGAGCACAACTTTTGCACCGATCTAATTTATTCTTAATTTATACCATAAATGGGGAAGTATAGGTATCTAGTAGACACTCCGGGCGGCCTAGCCGAATTCAGAAAAGACTACAACATACCCGACGACGTCCACTTGTCGTTAGCCGAAAAAGATGTCATTCCCTGGGATAATGAAGGCTTTGTTCCCTTCACCCTCTTATCCATTATTGAAACCGGACTGCGATTTCCAGTCCAACCGTTGATTTGTGAGTTTCTTAGGCAAACTAGACTATGCCCAACCCAACTATCCACCAATTCATACAGCATAATAATGGGAATAGCCGAACTGAACCGCCAAGCCAGACTAAACCTTGGCCTTGCCGAAATCTTCCACCAATATTCCATCGGTTCAAAAGAAGATGGGTGGGTCTATTATTTAAGAATACGACGTCGCCGAGAGAAGATAATAAAACATACACCGGATAAAGACTTAAATGACGACGACTTCTTTTGGGTGTTTGGGAACTTCGAGGATCTCCAAGCCCAGATTCCCGGCCGACGTATAAATTGGAAAAAAGGAGAGCCCGGTAAATGTACTTCGGTTTTCTTGCTTGCTATTTTTATATTTCGGTTTTTCAATCTTTCAGCCGAACTAATAGTTGTCTTTTTTCGCAGATTCCGCCCACCTCCATTCTTTATACAGCTACCCAAACCTAGCAACTTTGCGTGCCGCACTACGGTATCCAGAACGTAGTTGGGCCAAGTTGCTTAAATTCGAGCCGACCTACAGATACAGCGGTCGCCGAAAAGCGAGAGTGACTGATTTTCTTCTTGAAGACGCACCAGAGCCGGACCCAACCTTACCATAAATTCGACTAATTCCATTAACTGCTGAAGAGGAGATGGCCAAAAAGAACAGAGTAAGGGCGCTTCTAACCGAAACCAACAGGGCCGAAGTACCACCTTCAAGCCAAACCCAAGAAGCTGTGGTGGCCCTTCCTACTCAACAACCGTCCTCATCACGCCGAACCAAGCGCGCCCGGACTGCCGAAACTGAACAAAGCTTGGTTGATGAAAACGAAGCTACTCTTCCACCGAGCCCCCAACCCGAGCCTACCAACCGAACTACCACCAGCTGGGCACCAAAGCTTACCTTCAATGATCGAGATATCCAAGATTCTGATTCGGTTGTTGCTGACAAAGATCACCAGTTGGCCTTCAACCTGGCCAAAGGTGTGTGCCTCCCCAAAGATATGGAGCACCACCAAAAGCAACTAAACACCGAATTGAAGGCCATCCGGTCTTCAACAAAGTCCATGATTTTGGTAAGTAGCTCTGTCCATTTTTCTGTCTAATTTTTCCAACTTTCACTTCGGCTCAAGGGAAGTCTTTGTTTTATCAGGCCTTACAGAAAAACAACATCACTTCCAAGAGAGTGCTAGAGCTCAGGAAAACAACAAGGCAAGCCGTGGCGGAAGCCGAAGTGAAGGCGGCCGAGCTAGAAGAAGCCAGAAAGCAAATGGCCGAGCTACAAGCTGAGAACGGCCGACTGGCCGGACTGGTTAGTTCGACCGAAGCCGAAAAGCAGAAGGCCGCCATCGCTCTGAAAGACAAGTATCTGCGCGAGTTGGTAAAGCTTGAAAAGAAGAAAGATACCGAGATAACCCAACTAAAAGAGAGTGCAAAAGGGGCCGAAAAGAAGGACTTCAAGAAGGCAGAGGATGTTTATGTCAAGCAGTGCGAAGCCGCAAAGGAACTATTCTTCAAGTGCGGCTGGAGGGCAGCTGTTGAGAAGCTCGGTCATGATCCACAGACCGAGGTTTTCAACCCTCCAGCCTACTTCATACCGAACTCCCTTGTGGAGTATGCTAATGCCATGTAACAACAATTTCTGGAAGGCTCGGACTCTGACGAAGACTCCGCTTCTGAGGATACTCCGGCTGTTAGTGCGGACCAGTCAGTTCGGTTGGAACCCACGGTGGAAGACCTGACTATCAAACTACCAAATGAAACCGTGGTTCCGACCAAAACTGCCCTTGAGAGCGAGCTCCCGCCTGAAACCGGTCTTCCAGTTGATGCTGATGCTGCGTTTGATGCCGAAATTGAAGACCTTTTCTCTTGATTTTGTACTTTTTCCTTTTTTTGTTACTTTTTGTCCTTGTAACCGGGCTATGCCCCTCCTTTGTAATTGCCCTTCAATGAATGAAAATATGTTCTTTAACTCTTACTTCGGTTGATGTGTATGTTTGTACTTGTAATGATTTTTCCGTAATCTTTTCATTTCCAACTTTTATCTCGGTTTTTGCTAGTCAAAATAACCATGCTTACCAGCCAACCACTTCGTAGCCGACATAATTACTTCGGCTGAGGAGTATATATCTTCAGCCATGCCCTTACTTCGGCTAAAGAGTACATATCTTTAGCCATGCCCTTACTTCGACTGAAGAGTACAAAGAGTTGGTTTAATCCAGCCAACCACTCTTCAGCCATGCCCTTACTTCGGCTGAAGAGTACAAAGAGTTGGTTTATTCCAGCCAACCACTCTTCAGCCATGCCCTTACTTCGGCTGAAGAGTACAAAGAGTTGGTTTATTCCAGCCAACCACTCTTCAGCCATGCCCTTACTTCGGCTGAAGAGTACAAAGAGTTGGTTTATTCCGGCCAACCACTCTTCAGCCATACCCTTACTTCGGCTGAAGAGTATAAAGAGTTGGTTTATTCCAGCCAACCACTCTTCAGCCATACCCTTACTTCGGCTGAAGAGTATAAAGAGTTGGTTTATTTCAGCCAACCTCTAAGTTAGTTTTTCCAACCAACCTAGAATAATGTTTGGTTATTCCGACCAAACGTCCTGCAGCCTGGATCCTTATCCTGGGCTTAGGAAGGTGTTGGTTTAATCCAGCCAACCTCTAAGTTAGTTTTTCCAGCTAACTTAGAATAATGTTTGGTTATTCCGACCAAACGTCCTGCAGCCTGGATCCTTATCCTGGGCTTAGGAAGGTGTTGGTTTAATCTAGCCAACCTCTAAGTTAGTTTTTCCAGCTAACTTAGAATAATGTTTGGTTATTCCGACCAAACATCCTGCAGCCTGGATCCTTATTCTGGGCTTAGGAAGGTGTTGGTTTAATCCAGCCAACCTCTAAGTTAGTTTTTCCAGCTAACTTAGAATAAAATGCTTGCAATGTACCTAATCTTCACTAAAACTAACTTTTACAGAGAACAACTTATGCTGAAAAATTACATATTTTTTGAAAGAGAAAAGCTAAAAGTAAAACAACTTGAGATTGGCCGTGTTCCATGGCCTAGGGATTGCTTTGTCGTCCTTATCTTCTAGGTGGTATGCCCTTTTGCCTGCTAATCCAACCACCTTGTAAGGACCTTCCCAGTTTGGCCCTAACTTGCCATCTCCTGGTATCAAGGTGTTTCCCATTACTTTGCGCAGTACCCAATCGCCGATCTTGAATTGTCTTGGATGCACTGTTTTGTTGTATTTTCTGATTAACTCTCGTTGGTATGAGGCAATGTGAACCAGTGCTCTTTCTCTTCTTTCCTCCGCAAGGTCGAGTTCCAATGCTATGGCTTCTCCATTCAAGTCTGGATCAAAATTTTCGCTTCGAATTGTGGGGAGGCCAACTTCCAGTGGGATTACTGCTTCCATTCCGTAGGCTAAGGAGAATGGTGTTTCTCCTGTTGATCGTCGAGGTGTGGTGTGGTGCGGTAAGCCCATAAAACATGAGGAAGTTCATCCGCCCACTTGACTTTTGCCTTCTCTAACCTTTCTTCAGTCCATCCAAGACGACTTTATTTGATGCTTCTGCCTGACCATTTGCTTGGGGATATGCCGGTGTAGAATTGTAGAACTTTATCTTGTACTCTTCACAAAAGCCTCTGAAGATTCTGCCGTCGAACTGAGTGCCATTGTCTGAGATTAGGGCTTTTGGTATGCCAAACCGAGTGATGATATTCTGCCAAACGAACTTCTTCACATCTTTTTCTTTGATTGATGCTAATGCTTCTGCTTCCACCCACTTTGTGAAGTAGTTTGTTGCTGCGAAAAAGAACTTCCTGTTGCCAGGTGTTGTTGGAAGTGGTCCTACTATGTCCAAGCCCCACATTGCGAAAGGCCATGGGCTAGTTAATGGTACGAGTTCCCTTGCTGGTTGATGTATTTGGTGTGCAAATTTTTGGCATTTTTCACACCTCTTCACATATTTTTCTGAGTCTGCCTACATGTATGGCCACCAGTATCCTTGTGAAATGGCCCTGTAAGCTAGCGATCTTCCACCTTGATGACTTCCGGACACCCCTTTGTGTATTTCGAACAAGAATGCTTCCACTTTGCTGGGATGGACACACTTTAGGTAAGGTCCTGAGAACGACTTTTTGTATAATGCCCCAGATGGGAAAAGCCAAAATCGCTGCGCCTTCGCTCTTATTCTGTTGGCTTCTTTTTTCTCTTTTGGTAAGATGCCGTCTTTTAAGAACAGGATGATGGGATCCATCCAAGAGGGGCCTAGTTCTGCGCAGCATACTTCCTCTGCTTCTGGGTCCTCAATACTTGGTCTTGGTAAGTAGTCGATGAGCAATGGATGAGGGATGGATGTATCTGCCATTGAGGCAAAGCCTGCTAGTTCGTCTGCTCTGCTGTTTTCCTCCCTGTCGATTTGTTCTATCCTTACTACATCAAACTTTTTGATCTCTGTTCTGACCAATTCTTGGTACTTGGCCATTCTTTCATCTTTTGCTTCATAGTTGCCTGAAATTTGATTTACCACCAACTGTGAGTCGCTGTAGACCATTAGTTCGGTGGCCTTCATGTAGCATGCTGATTTGAGTCCTGTGAGAAGCGCTTCATACTCCGCTTCGTTGTTTGATGCTGGAAAGCCAAGGTTGATTGCTTGCTCTACAACCAGGCCGTCTGGTGAGATGAGGATTATGCCAAGTCCTGCGCCATGCCGGTTGGATGCTCCATCCACAAAGAGCTTCCACATCTCTCCAACGAACAACTTCCAGCAAGTGGAGGGGTCAGATGATGTCGCGGGGTCAAAAATGGTGTTTTCTTCAAGGCCTATGCTTGCTGTCTGGCCCTCGTCATCTGATTGTACTGTTGGTGAGTCTTGGTTTGTTTCTTCTTTGCTGTCTTTAGTCTGGTCTGCCTTAGAGTCTGACCGAGTGCTTTTTGCTAGGGGTTGCGCTATTCCGGCGTCAACTTCCATCCCTAGTTCGGTTGTGTCAGTTAGGTCGACTGGGCAGATATGATGACTACCAGGAGTAAACTCTGCGACGAAGTCTGCCAAAGAGCCTTTACTGTGGTTCTGGGTTGGAACTTGATGTCGTATTGTCCCAACTCTACTGCCCACTTCAAGATTCGCCCAGAAAAGTTCGCCCTCTCAAACAAAGCTTTTAGTGGAAAAGCTGTGAGGATGACTATGGTATGGGCATGAAAGTAATGTGCCAATTTCCTGGAGGCCATCATTAAGGCCAATGCTAATTTTTCCAAGGGCAAGTACCTCGTTTCGGCTCCCAGCATTGTCTTGCTGACATAATAGATGGGTAGGTGTTGGATTCCTTCTGTACGAACTAACACTGCGCTAACTGCGTGCTGAGAGACTGCCAGGTACAAGAAGAGTTCTTCTCCAGGTACTGGGGTAACAAGTAGTGGTGGAGAAGACATATATTCCTTCAAGCTTTCCAGAGCTTGGTCGCATTCTTCATCCCACTCAAACTTGGCCTTTAATGCTTGAAAGAATGGTCGTAGTCTGTTTGATGACCTGCTTATGAACCGGTTGAGTGCAGCTGCCATGCCGGTGAGATGCTGCACTTCTTTGACTGAGTTTGGTCTCTCCAAATCCTGGATTGCTTTGATCTGAGAGGGATCTGCTTCTGTACCTCGGTTGGTCACAAGGAAGCCCAGGAATTTGCCAGATCCTACTCCGAATGCACACTTGGACGCGTTAAGGCGCAACTTGTGTTTCTTTAGGATCTCAAACATCTCGCCTAGGTCCTTGAGATGGTCATTCTCATCCTTGCTCTTGACCACCATGTTGTCGATGTAAGCCTCCATTGTTCTGCCCAACAATGGTTCAAACATCTTGGTGACCATCCGTTGGAATGTTGCCCCTGCGTTCTTTAGGCCAAAGGGCATGACCTTGTAACAGTATAGTCCTCTTGGAGTTGTAAAAGATGTGACCTCCTGGTCTGGCTCATGCATGGCGATTTGGTGGTAGCCTCTGTATGCGTCCAGAAAGCTAAGTCGGTTGTGCCCAGCCGTCAGGTCTACCAGTTGATCTATCCTTGGTAGAGGGAAGCTATCTTTTGGGCACGCCTTGTTGACTGTTTTGTAGTCGACGCAAACACGCCATTTTCCATTCTTCTTTGGCACTACGACTGTGTTGGAGATCCATTTTGGGTAGTGCACCTCTCTAATTGCCCCTGCCTCCAGCAGGTTACCTACGTCTTCTGCCACTATTTCGGCATGGTGAAGTGTCGACCTGCGAGTGCGCTGAATGACTGGTCTGGCGGATGGGTGGACATTGAGTTGGTGATAGATGAAGTTTGGATCAATGCTTGGCATGTCGTAGGGTGTCCAGGCGAACACTTCGATGTTAGAGGTCAAGAATTCCAAGACCTCTAATCTCCCAGTGCTGGACAACGACGAACCGAGCAAAAAGAACTTATCCGGGTTTTTTTCATCTATTTTTACCTCTACCAAGTCCTCCACTGCTTTCTGATCTGCCGCTTTGCCGACATCTGTGAATAGGTCATTACTTTTTGGTTCTTCCACCGAATGAACGTATCCTTTGGCAGCGCGGCTGCCATTCACCGTGGCGAAGCATTGTTTTGACATGATCTGATCTCCATAGACTTCTTCAATTATACCGATTTCGTTGGGGAACCTCATCACTTGGTGGTAGGATGATGCCACCGATCGCATGGCATGCAGCCATGTTCTGCCCAAGATGATGTTGTAAGTGGATGGGACCTTAAATTCCCAGAACTCCACTTGTTTTGTTACGCTTCCTGCTCTAACTGGAAGAATTATTTTGCCGACGGGCCATTCTGGCATGGAGTTGAACCCAATTAGGGGAGATACGGCAGGTGCCAAGTCTTTGTCTTGCAGCTTCAGCTGTTTAAATGTTTCGTAGTACATGATTTCACATGAACTACCCTGGTCAATCAGAATCCGCTTGACGTCAAAGTCCTTGACTCGGAGATTGACGACTAGGGCATCATTGTGAGGACAATATATTCGATCTAAGTCTTTATCCGAAAAAGACATGACGTTTGTCGCCTCTGTTTTCCCCTTCTTGATGGCAGGTTGGGCACTTAGCACTTCTCTAAAGTGTTCAGCCTTTTTGATCGATCCCCTGAGCTCGCATACACGCTCAGGTTCAAAAATTCTATGTATCACATTGATAACGCCTTGAGGCGGGGCATCGATTGGCATCCCGTTGGGGTGGTTATTACGGTCCTGGGGGGCTGGCTGTGTCCCTCCTTCAATGTACTTATCCAAGTGACCCGCCGCAACCAACTCCTCCAAGTGCTGTCTCAATGGTGTGCAATTCTCAGTGCGGTGCCCCTTTTCTTTATGGAAGGTGCACCGCGATCTTTCGTCGTAGTCTTTTTGGGCTTCTCCCAGCTTGGCTGGCCACTTGACGAAAGGCTCACCTCTTATTTCGCTCAGAATCCGGTATATCGGTTTTTTGAACACCGTTGTTATGGCAGTGCGGATTCTCAACCATCTTTTATCTGGGTCTTCTCCGTTATCTCGTCTTCCACGTTCGTTCCTGTTCTGACGATCTACTGCATTGACCTTTGCTGAGGTTTTCTTTTCTGGTACTGTGGTCGCACTAGATTTTACTTTGGCACGTGCGCCATCCTCTTCTACCCTGATGTGCTGATGCACTCTTTCCATCAGGGCTTCCATAGTGAGGGGTGGTGTCATGGTGATTGAGTCCCTTAGTCTGTTCCCGACCTAAAGGCCTCTTTTATACTGTGCAATGGCGAGATTGGTGGGGCAGTCCCCAATCTGATTGAATGTCTCCCAGTAACGACTATTGTAGGATCTAAGGGTCTCTTTATCCCCCATGTCGATGGAGAGTAGCTGGTCGATCTCCACCGGTGTTTTAGTGTTTGTTCGGAACCTTGTTACGAACGCTTCTGCCAATTGTGCCCAGGAGGCTATGCTGCCCTCTGGAAGTTTCTCGAACCAAGTCAAGCCTAGGTCGCCAAGGCTTGATGGGAAGAGTATACACATTAAGGCCTCGTTTCGCCGGTATACAGCCATGACCTGGCGAAAGTGGCTCGAGTGTGAGTAGGAATCCGTCTTCCTTTCATACGTAGTGAATTTGGGCTGAAGGAAGCCTGTTGGTAGGGGCGCGTTTTCAATTCCCGGAACAAACGGTGAAGTCTGTAGTCTTGCTAGCGCTTTGTCCGTTGGTTCATAGGCAGGGCGCGGTATTGGCATTCCAACCTCGACGCTTCCATGCGTCCGAGGAGCCAACCGCTGTAAGGCAGAAACTCTATGTGGATCCCGCGCCCTGGCATCCTCCTTGCATCGTGCTTTTTCTTCGAGCACGGTTCGTAAGTCGGATGACCTGGGTAACTCCGTCTGTCTAGATCTGGTTTGGTGCGAATGCGAGGGCCAATATGTGCTTCCTTCAGTGCATGATCTTTCAGATCTCGTCCTCTCAGACCTGGAGTGACGAGTTTTGGAAGACCAGGATTGAGTATCGCCTGTCCTGAGGCTTTTGCTCTCTCCTTGCGAGGGTGTGGCATTCCTACCACGACTTTCTGAGTGGCGAGGAGGCGTCTTGTTTTTGCGCCCCTCTCCTGTCGCCACTTCTTTTTTCTTCATCTGGCGTTTCAAGGTCTCCATGTCCGCCGCCATCTTCCTTATCAATTCATCCTGCTCCTTCACGCGTTCTTCCAGAGCTTGAGGATCAATCCTCCTCCTTTGCCTGTTAGGACTTTGCGAACGAGAGTAACGGGGGCTGTTAGTCCGCCTCCCCCTAGCATCCCTCCTGGAGTTATGTCGTTGGGGCTCTAAGTCCGCCATGGGAGGGACAAAGGGTAATCCTTCACGCCTTGCGCCCCCATCTGGAGTTAGCCCGTCGACGGCGGACTGCGGCAATTCTTCAATATGTGCCATTGTTTCTGAAGAGGAGAAGCTTAGTCAAGAGGTTTTGTTCTGTCTGTTATTCCCACAGACGGCGCCAATTGTACGGGAAAGAAATACATCTTCTCGTATAATCCTGTTGACTAAGTCTGCGCTCCTCCGTACGACGTCGCTTTATCACCTGAAAACACAAACATGAGCTAGCCGGCGGGTGTGTGCCGGAAACCCCTCCGATGCCTAAGTCAGCAAACTTGACAAATAGACAAAGCTCAATGTATTCAGAAAGCAAAGTTGTGTGTTACCTCCTCCAAGGTGATGTTTGTGAGCTTTTATAGGTTTCGTGTGGCGCAATCCTAGTAGGACTTCTATTCCTTCATGCAGAGTCCTTCTAGGATTCATACTCCTGAAGGATAATGCTTATCCTCCAACACCCCCCTCACTGCTTAAACCAAGTGAGATGGTTTTTACCATGGCCGAACTACCATATGACCGAAATAAAACTGGCTATGCTGAGCCAGAGTATGGGCTGAACTATCCTTAGTTCGGTTCCACCTTTTACTCCATCCTTATCTCGGCTCCCTCATGTACAAATCATGGCGTGTTTAGACCGAGCTTCCGAGTAGCAAAGTTCTGACCGATCTAACCATAATACGTCGTGACCGGACTAACTCTGAGACCGGACTAACTCCAAGTTCCCTCCGGACCGGAGTAATTTTACATCATCTTGGGCCGAAGTAACTTTATCTCTTTTGGGCCGGAGTAACTATATCTCTCTTAGGCCGGAGTAACATAACGGCCTTTTTACCCAGTCCTTCGTACTTTGGGCCACAAAGTCCATCTCACAGCTCGGCCAAATTTTCACAAAAAATTACCCTCTCAGTGTAATTTTTCATTTCTATAATTAATCCCAAATTATATGTTGTATGTTGGTGTGGATTATACAGGTGATTATAACTTATTTTAATTTGAGAATTTGTGTCAGACTGTTTGGTGTAGTTTCTGCTTATAGCTTTTAGGCAAAAAAAACTTAAATAAACTGAGAAAAACTAATTATTTAAAAACTACAAAAAAAAATAATTCTACTTATAACTTTTTGATTATCAATTATTAACTTATAATAATCCACGACAAACACTCACGTTGATATATATGTTCGTCACTTAATTCACAAAGGAAAAGAAGGATGTGATAGGTTACCATCATCCAAAGGGAGGCTCTCATGATGCACCCATCTTTAATAATCGTCATCATAAATGAACTTTGGTTGGAATCACAAAAAAGAAGAAAAATAAGAAAGATAAAAGTAAAAAAAAAAAAAAATTTAAAGAAAAAACCAAATTGGAAAGACTTGTCTTTATTTATGTTGGATGTGTGATTACTCTCACTATGTTGGGATTAGAAAGATAAAAAGGAAAAAAAAGAAGCCAAATTGAAAAGACTTCTCTTTATGCTGGAGGTGTGATTACTCAAAAGACAGTGTTACGCAAAAAGCGGGTGAATTAAGTTTTTACAATTAAAATTAATAATATCTTAATAAAAATTATGACTAGCATAATAGATAAATATAATTAATGAAATAAAAATAATTAAAATAAGTGTCTTAACAACTATATCAGTTAATGATTTTAGCACAGTAAAAATGTGAAATATAGCTATGACAATTTAAAATAAAATAAACAGATAAGGGATAGAGAGGCAAATAAATTTATAGTAGTTCGGTTTCAACTCGGCCTACGTCCACTCCTCAAGCTTTACTTGAGATTTTTCACTATCTTCTAGTTTCACAGGGGTGCTAACAACATCTTTACAAATAAAGCAATCCTCCACGGATTTTACACAAACTTCACAAGTTCAAACCCTTGCAAATCTTAGGTGATTCACAATCACTTTCAAGATTTCAAGAACACAGTGTTTGCAACACTTTTACAAGATGAAATGATATTTTTACTTTCAAAGAAAGCTTACAATAAATATCTCTCAAAATATATAAAATGAATCTTTGATTTTTCTGTAAATCTCACACAGGAAAGATGAGCTTAATGCTATAAAGCTCAGTGTATAATTTCTAAGAATAGATGTGAGTGATTATAGATAAAAGAATATTTTTAAGTTTTTTTTAACTTGTTTACATTATAGGCTTTGGTATATATAATGAAAATTATAGCCGTTTATAGCCGTTGTATTCATTTGAATTTTTAGCCATTTATAGTCGTTATAGTCATTTGAATTTATAGCCGTTTATAGCCGTTGTACTTCCATTATTACCAATTTAAATATGTTCCACTCCATCATTACAAATTTAAATATCTTCCACTTTAACCTTTTGAACCTTTTGGCCTTTTGAACCTTTTGGCCTTTTGAACCTTTATAGCCGTTTATAGCCGTTGTACTTCCATCATTACTAATTTGAATATCTTCCACTTGAACTTTTTGAACATTTTGGCCTGCTGATGTGCTAAGTTGTTTGAACCTTTGTTTTGAGCTGTTTGAACTCTTGGTTTAATCAAATATCAAATACATTCTAACAACATTTAGGATAAATGTTTAGGTGAGAAATAATGGGATAAAATAAATTTTGATTCTATTTTTCTCTTTCAAATAAATCATCAAAATAAATTTTAATTAAAATATAATTAAATAAATCATTAAAATAAATTTTGAATTTTATTTTTCTCTATCAAATAAATTAAAACATAATTAAATAAATCATCAAAATAAATAAGTCTAACAATCTCTCCCTTTTTGATGATGGCACACAATGATATTTTGATTTGATTTGGGAGTAAGAAAAGCTCCCCCTCAAGTCATGCTCCCTGAATTCATTTCTAAATATATAGGTTAGCACATGTGTAACCAATAAGCTTTAATCAATAACATGATATAAGATTTAAGATATTTAAGATATTAAGATATCAAAGAAATACATAACATCATATAATTTCTCCCCCTATGACATTATCAAAAGGAAATTATGGCTCAGAATCTGGAGGAGGAGGGTGAGGAAAATGATAGTGATAAATGGCATCAAAAACAGATAATCAAAAAATATATATGTTTGATTTGCGCGCCTCTCTTATGCTTGTCGAAAATCGCGTCTCTTTTTTTCCTTAGATAAACGCGTTTAACACGTGGCCTCGCTTTTGTGTCAGCCGACCGACAAAAGTGAGACGGGTCAATCAGCTGCCTTGGTTCTCTCTCCCTCTTGTCTTCTTCTCCTTCGTCTTCTTCGTAAGCTCTCTTTTTGCCTTCTTCTTAATCACACACTTTTCTATTTTCTGCTTCACCATTCGCTTCTATCTCTTCTTCACCACTCTCGTCTCTTCTATTTCTCTACAACTCATTTATTTTACACCTCGCACCTCAAAACCATGGCTTCCTCATCTCGTCCCCTCACTCTATTTCCGGACCTGAACGATCCCATAAGCTCTGCTGGACCGAGTGCCCCTACTCCTACTCTTCCTGTCATTCCTCTACCTAACCTTCATATTATGTTGATTGAGAAAATCATGGCAGCTCAATCAGACATTGAAGCCAATCATTTCACATTGACGTCCTGTATGGAGACGGTGACTGCAGTCACAAAATTGGCTCACCGATTGTAGAACAGGACGAGTGAGCTCCATCAGGTCAACACCCAACTCTCTCTACTTCAACGCATGTACAAGGATGCGCGAGTAGAAATAGGCGCACTGAAGGCCGAAAATAAAGAGCTTAAACAGAAAACCACCTGCATGGCCCGATTTGGAGCAACGTCGTTCTTGGCCTTTGATAGTCAGCGGGAAGTCATCGCTCTCGACGAAAGTACGAGAACAGGGACGTCAAGGGTCAC
Source organism: Camellia sinensis (assembly GCF_055761805.1). NCBI lineage: Eukaryota > Viridiplantae > Streptophyta > Magnoliopsida > Ericales > Theaceae > Camellia > Camellia sinensis. The sequence continues at coordinate 156,530,851 of NC_138970.1, forward strand.
CTAAGGTGATAAAAAGAAGAAGAAAACAGTGGAAGAGGCGAGTAAGTGAGGTCAGCATATGGCCGGAAAAAAATGAAGGGTTGTTTTGTTTTGTTTTGTTTTTTTTTTTTGTATTTTTGTATTTTTTTTGAAATATGTTTAGTTTGATCGGTGTATGGCCGTAAAAAAAAATGAAGCGTGTTTTTTTTATGTAAATAGTTGTATTTTGATTTGTTTTTGTTTTTATGTTTAAGTACTGAAAAATGAAATTTAAAAGCAAAAAAAAAAAAAAAATTAAGCCCAAACAAAAAATAATAATGAAAAAAATAAAAATAAAAGAAATGAAGCCTAATAGCAAAATAATAAAAAATAAATAAAAATAAAGTAACATAAAATAAAATAATACCAGCAGAAATTAAACTTAATGGAACATTGGTGTTGCTGGAATAGTAATGCAAATAAAATACCCTGAGGGTTTAAAAAAAATCAATGTGTGCAAAGTTAATTTTACCTCAAGATGCAGAACCAAAAAAAAAAAATTACATAGTGTAGACGTCCCTGAACGCCCCGGGAGGATGAGGTCCCGTTCCGCTCGTATTGGGCTCACTACAGTTCGGACTCTCAAATTGTCACAGTTCTAAATCTAAACCAAAGAGCCCAAATCCGGCAAATCGTTTTGAGAAAACAGATTTTGAAAGAAGTGCCAAACATGAACTGCTTTTCCAGATACAGAGTCGCCACCTAAATGTTTTATTTTGGAGAAATTTAGGAAACCCTGACTCGTTTGCCTAGGGCCACGTGTCCGTCATCACCAAAGTTGCCTCGGCTCGGGAACTTGGGTACGATTGGGGAAGGTCACTTCGTGAGCACCTCCGCTCGCCCGATCAAAGATTGGCCTCTACTAACCATGATATCTATTTTTGAAAATATTATGCGTTCTTATTCCGGTTATTAGCCTAGATTTACTATGTGATGCGCACAGCATGCAAGTATAGACTGGATCGTCTGAATTGGAACAAAACATTTCATGTTTATTTTTGAAAGTGGTTTGATGGTGCTACCCGCAAGTAGGCTAAGACGTGGATTTGCCACCCTCGGGTGGGCTTAGAAAAACATGATTTTGCCACTATCTAGTGGGCTTAAAACTCACGGTCAATGCATTTATTCCAATTCAAATAATCCAACCTTCACCCACAGGCATTCAGGCAATTATATCACATAAGCATATAGCCTCATGGTAAGCATGCTATCATGGCAGTCACTCACACACATGCAAGAATGCTAAAGCATAAAAACTTACCGAGTACTCCAAGCCAAAACAGAAGCCAATTAGAAATCCATGCATGATCCTAACTATACAGAAATGCCTAATGCAACACATGCAAAATATACAACTAAGATAGGCTCGGCTATTCTAAACATGGCATATGAAATGCTATAGCTAACATATATTCAACTTTGGAATTGAAATACAATACAGTTAGTATGATGCGCTGAGCCCGGTGCATGCAAGACAGATGAATGAATGCAAACATACTATCATACTGTATGCTAATTGAAACATGCCCTAATCTAACCATCATAAACGGGTAAATAAAAGGGAGAAAGACGTGGGGTTGGAAGACATATACCACACACACGCACACTTATTACAACATTGCCCTCGCGCAGAGGCTCTGAATAAATAATACAGTCCCGAATAAATAATTGCAGTCTAAATAATTACAAAACCCTAATTAATTAACAAATTAATCTAGGAAAGCAATAAATTGGCACCCAAATCCGTGGACCGCCTTAGCGTTGCTCCAGATGATGAATGATGCATGCTCCGGTCGCCTTTGTCGGAAAATCCCTTGCAATGCCTCGGTTTGCCTCTGTTTGCAATTATTCTTGGAATGCATGCCAAGCTCCGGAAGGCTACTGATTCTTGATTTGCTGCAACAAAGAGCAACAAAGGGGCATGGCAAAGTATTTTCACATATCTATGCATGACTACTCTTCAGGGAGTGTAGTCCTCGATCCTCGTGTCACCAATCACGCATATCGATGCATGATGGCCGAGGAGTTGATTTGCACAACTTAATATGAAATGAATGCAAACATAAACACAACAAGACCGAGACTTCATCATGGATAATCCGGAGTGTCGGTGACTGGGAAGTGAGACACGTTCCGTCACTCGAAGTACGAAACTTCCCTCGTTTCCCGTGCTTTGGCTAACTCCTATTCCAAACACAATGCGATATGCATGACATGCATGAATGCAACTAATATACAACCTAGCATGCACAATGCTATGAAATGGCATACACGATGCACGAGGTAACATGGCATACACAATGCGCTAACATACAACCTAGCATACACAATGCTATAAAATGAAATGGTATACACAATACGCAATGGACTTACACCAACATGAGTGGACCTCAGCCACACTCACATCAGTAGCCATTAGATGAAAATGAGAGACTCGAAATGCGTGCACACATACACGTAAACCGAGGACCGATCCTAAGGCACAAATGCCACTCTAACAAGGCATGGCAAGGCACGGCACGAAATATGGCATATAAAAATGTAAGTTTTAGCACTGAAATGTGATGCAAAATGATCCCAAAACATGGAAACATGGCACCCGATGCATGGAATGGCCCCGAAACACAAAACTAGGCATACGCATTGGCCTATAGCTATGCAAAACATGCATTATTTGATCATGAAGCATGAAGACAGATGCAATACAGTACCGAAACATGCATATTTCCAGTTTATAACAAGTCCCAAAAATGAATGCAAATAGGGCTAATCTTTCATGCAAAAATGGTCCCAAAAGAGAGATTAAACACAAAGGGACAGAAGCTGGCCCCAAATGGCAAAGAGCCCTTCAAAAAAGTTGAAGAGGGGCTCAAAATAGGGCACTTTATAGTTTACATCAAGCCACGAAAATATTCACAAATAAGGCCAAACTATCATGCAAGAAAAGGCCTAAAATAGGGATAAAGAGACAAGTGGCAGCTTCTGTTCTCAAACAGAGGAGATACTTTCAAAAATGTTGAAGAGGGGCTCAAAAAAAGAGGTTTTACAGTTTATGAAAAGATCCAAAACAACTCACAAATAGGCCTAAAGTACTATGCAAAAATTGTCCTAAAAGAGAGACAAAGAGGCAAGTGATAGCATGAGGCCTCAAACAGAGTAGAGCCCTTCAAAAATGTTGAAGAGGGGCTCAAAAAAATTTATTTCACAGTTTATGGCAAGATCCAAAATAGCTCACAAATAGGCCTAAAATACTATGCAAAAATAAGGCCTAAAAGAGAGTTAAAGAGGTAAGTGATAGCTACTGGCCTCAAACAGAGAAAGACCCTTAATCAAACATGAAAAGGGGCTCAAAATATGACTATTTACAGTGTGGGTCGGAGCCCAAAAATGCAAGAAAGTATGGCTTAGATACAAAGCAAAAAAAGACTAGAAAATGGAAGAAAATGACTCACCCTTGTAGACCAATGCTCCAACAACTTTTGGGCCAAGTTTGGGAGTTCTTCACCTCTGGAAAGCAACCTCAAGTTGCTGGAATGGAGGATGGAGGTGTGGTGCTATGAGGTGGTGTAGAAATGGTGTAGGAGCAAGGTGGTTTTGAGGGTTGGAATAGAGGGAGAGAGAATTGAGTGCAAGGGCTCAAGACCAAATTTTTGTAACCCCTCAAAATGTAGCTGAGGGGCTGGTTATGTAGGCAAAGGAGGGAAGGAAAATGGGGGAAAATGGATTCAAATTTCCCCCCAAAAGGCAACCCCCCTGAATACAAAATCTGGGGGGAAACAAAATACACAGCTGGGACCCACTTAGAGAGGGGAGTTCGGCCGGCCAGGTAAAAAAAGTTGAGGTGGTCGGCCGGCCACCCCCCATGGTCGGCCGACCAGGGTCAAATCAGTCAAACAAAATTACTGGTCGGCCACCTCAAAAAGGTGGCCTCCCATGTGTGCACAACACAACTATGTGGTTGAAACCCAAAAAAAGTGAAACAGGAGAGAGAAAAGACCATTTTTTAGAGGGGGTCAAAAGGGTCAGCCACAATTACTGGTCGGCCACCAACTATTGGTGGCCTCCCAGGTGTGTACAACACAAATATGGCGTTTAGGGTTCAAGAAAGTGGCCCCGGGGTGGTCAACATTAGCTTTCAAGTGAGGAAAACGGGCGTCGGAGGGCGACGAAGGAATAAAGCTGGCTTTTCGGAACAATTGCTGGCCTCCCACCCTCCTACAAGCCTCCTAACCATGAAAATAAGGTTTTCACCAAAAATGAACAAAAACGGATGCAAAACGGAGGTTCGGAGGACCGAAACGCGTGGCCCGGGGCCCCGAAAATGGGCTGTTAAGCACCGGAGGTGGCGTTCGACCACGATGTTGGTCTCTCGGGCCACAATGTTCCGCAGAAGGGAGGAAATAAGGTGTATACCAAAAACTGGAGCAAACGGAGGTGGTTAGGTGGTCCCGAACCGAGGCACACGGCCGTCGGCTCCGAAAAACTGGAAACCAGGCTCCAAACGGGAAAAATAGCCTACGACCACAAAACGTAGCCTACAGCCACTGAGAGATGATCTACGAGACCTCTCCCTCCCTTCGGGAAGGGAAAACAGAGAAAATAGAGCCTGGTTTTCAAACCGAGGCAAGGCACGAAAGAGTCCAGAAGTCCGGAGGCAAGGCTCGCAGCCGAGACTCTGAAACTTCTAAATGAGCACAATATGCAATATCACCGAGCGCTCAACTGGTGACGTCTGAGTCTTAAGGTCGGTCAAAAATGGGGTGTCTACAGTTGCCCCTCTTTGACAGAACTCGGAAGTCATAAGTGACGGGAGTGAATGTCAAAGCCCAGAGACGACCCATTTTTGACAAGGCCGAAGACTCAGACAAACAGGTAAGACAAACAAAGATGTGCCCGCAGGCATGCCCGCAGACAGGGGCAAAATGCAACCGACAATGCAAGAAGCCGAAGGTAACTCAAGGATCATGCGAATGCAGCAAGTTGTAATGAAGCGCATATTCACAATAGATGCAACAGTTTTAAGCAAGAATGCAAAGCAACAACTACATTTCATGCAGTTAAGAATGCGGCGAATTGTTCGATTCTCGCCACGTCTCACACGGAGAAGATACAATACCTGCGCGGTTCGTTTGGTCGCACTAGCCTCAAATGAACCGTACATACAATATCGTGCCTGCAAAAGAAAGAAACTCGACAAGCACAACATAATTAGCAACACATGTTCAAAGCGATATTGAATGCAGACAATCGCGGCATCGATAGAAAAGTGCATCGCAATGCGAGGAGTAATGCGCGTGACAACGCGGGTTAAACATGAAGATTTGACAACACCTGTGAAACGTGCACAAGATTATGAGTGGTGTGCATGAGAATGCAGGTGACGTGCATAACAATGCAGAATAAATGTGAATTCGAATGCGAATCTGTCGCAAAACGACGAGCAAAGAAAATGCGAGTTTTCGATGAGGGTGACTCAATTGCTACCTCCGGTTTACCTCCCGGAGGGGTCGCAACATGTTCAAAAAGGATACATCTCACTTTTGACGAGCAATGATGACAGACGCATTGAAAGTTGGAGTTGACGTTCTGACGGCGCGATTTTGCGACGGAAAGTGTACTTTTCTTGTACTTTTTCAGGTCCCGGGGACTCCAATCCTTCCCAAAATTTGTAGAGAGCTTGGTGGGCACTTGGGGAACACCACCAACCAAGTCTTTTCCCTGGGAGAGGCCACCGACCAGTTTTTTGAAAAGAGGGTGGTCGGCCTGCCACAAAAGGTGGTCGGCCGACCACTTAGCCCAAATCCGGGGCAGTTTGGTCTTTTCACCCTCTTTTCTTTAAATACACTCGGCCAAACACTTTTTCCTCACAAATCCAACTCCGAAATCAGTCCTTCTCCCTTCCTAGAGCATTCTCCCTCTCAGATTTGTGCTCTATACGCGTTTTCCAATGCTCCACGCAAGTTATTTTCGCGAAATCTTTCAGTTTTCATCATTTTGGACCGATTAAATTTTGATTCCGGTGCTTCTTTTCTCATTTTCACCACTTGAGGAAAGTTTGTCTCAACATTTGGAAGATTTCCTCGGGGGTTGACTTTTGTTGACTTTTTCATTTCCCAAGAGTTGACTTTTGTTGACTTTTTCTAATTTTGGTTCATTTTGCTCATTTTTGCTCCCTTTTGCAGATTTCCCGAAATGGCGAGTCACTTTCCCCACGGCGGAGGTTCTCCAGGCGCCGGAGGCGAGCCTGACATCATGTCTTTACATCCGAGGGTTCGCCCCTTTATCCCAGAGCGGTACGCCCCTCAGGCTCATATCCTCCCGCGGGCTATTTTTTATCACTTTACTAATTTTGACGATCGGGCGCCTGGGGATCTACTCTTGCGAGAGCCAGAGTCTCACCTCTCTCATGAGGCACGAGAGGTATTTATTTTTCCTTTTTTACATTTCTGCAACGTATTTTTGTATGTTTCATGCCTCTTGCTATGCATATCTGCTCCTTTTAGCACGTAGCTTGTTCTGACGCTTAGCCCATGATAGAGTATTCTGTTTTGCATTTTGTACGCTTGAATTTCTGATCACGTAGCCTATGACCTGATGGTGAACACACAGCACACATATATGTTGACAGTTGAACACACAGCCCAAATTCTGAATTTCTGAACACGCGGTCCAAGTTGAAGTGAACACACAGCCCACTGATTTGTTGAGAGTAGAACACATAGCCCAAACTCTGAATTTCTGAACATGCGGCCCAAGTTGAAGTGAACACACAGCCCACTGATTTGTTGAGAGTAGAACACACAGCCCAAACTCTGAATTTCTGAACACGCGGCCCAAGTTGAAGTGAACACACAGCCCACTGATTTGTTGAGAGTAGAACACACAGCCCAAACTCTGAATTTCTGAACACGCGGCCCAAGTTGAAGTGAACACACAGCCCACTGATTTGTTGAGAGTAAAACACACAGCCCAAACTCTGAATTTCTGAACACGCAGCCCATTTGAGGTGAACACACAGCCCACACTGATTTGTTGAGAGTAGAACACATAGCCCAAACTCTGAATTTCTAAACACGTAGCCCATTGTTGAGGTGAACACACAGCACACATATATGTTGACAGTTGAACACACAGCCCGAATTCTGAATTTCTGAACACACGGTCCATTTGAGGTGAACACACAGCCCACACTGATTGAAATCTGAACACACAGCCCAAATTGAGGTGAACACACAGCCCACTGATTTTGAGATCTGAACACATAGCCCAAACTCTAAATTTCTGAACACGCAGCCCATTGTTGAGGTGAACACACAGCCCACTGATTTGTTGAGAGTAGAACACACAGCCTAAACTCTGAATTTCTGAACACGCAGCCCAAGTTGAAGGTGAGCACACAGCACACACTGACTTGTTGAGATCTGAACACACAGCCCAAATATTTTGATGTTGAACACTCGGCTTGAACTTTGAGGTGAACGCACAGTCCACTGGTTTTGAAATCTGAACACACAGCCCAAATATTCGAATTCTGATTTGATCCTGCATATAGCTTATATATTTCATTTGCACGCAGCTTGTATATCTCATTTGCACGCAGCTTGTTTATTTCATTCTGAAACTGAATATATGTATTCACCGTGAATGCAGGTGTCCTCCCGTGTTACACGGGGATACGGCTCCATCGTTGCGAGAGAGTGGTACACGGAGCTCCCAGAGGCCGTCCGCGATTGGGTTAATCTAGCCGGATTCGGGCCTTTTTGTGCCGGGATATCTCGTCATCCAGCTAGAAGGACGTTGATGGGCGCCCTGGTGAAGAGGTGGTGGGACACCACCAACTCCTTTCATTTCTCATCCGCCGGGGATATGACCATGACCCCGTTTGACTTTGCCGTATTGACCAGCCTTGACGTGGGAGGCTGGGCGATCCCTTATGACGAGGATATGGGCCAGTGGGAGGCCGCTTGGATCTTCTTACTAGGAGCTCATCCACCGGTCGACCGATCCTCGGGCTGAGTCCGGTACACTTGGTTTTCTTCCCATATTAGGCATACTGAGCCCGAGACTCTGGAGGAGATTACACAGTACGCCCGTGGGTTTCTGATGTTCCTCTTCGGGACCACTCTGTTCTCCGACAGGGGAAACACCGTTGGGCTATATCTGCTGGGTGCCCTGGCAGACCTCACACAGGTTAGTCGGTATGATTGGGGTGGCGCCAGCTTGGCTACCCTCTATTGCTATATGAGCGTGACCTCCCGCGGACGAGGGAGCATAGTTGGCGGCTACTGGAGAGCCTGGGAGGTACCTTCTGCCCTCTTGATTTACATTTCTGCTTTCCATTACCTGTATATTGCACACACGGCGCACCTTACATTCTGTACTTACATTCTGCCCTCAGCATTCTGTATTCAGATTCTGCACTCAGCATTCTATATTTTGATGGCTTTTGCCCTGCTTTCCACAATTATGGGTCTTCGCGTACTTTTCGACACTAGCACCAGAGCTGGAGGTGGAGGTGCCCCTTGTGACCCCTTACTCACTTGTTTTCGAGGGTCAGTACCGGCCACGGCCTCGGGAGACTCTTCTCTTCCTACGGCAGTACTTTGGCACGGTGCGGTCGTCAGAGGTAATCTAAGACTCCCAATTCCCAATGTTTTCATCTTTGGTTTATTCCGTACATCTACGATTTCTGATCAGCTTGTGCATTAGTTATCCGCAGATTACCTGGCAGCCCTGGTTGCCTTTGGGTGGGGGCCTTCGATTTCAGTTTGCCGGAGGATGGGGATCTTCCCGGTATATGGTCTTGCTCGAGGGGCCAGTCGGTAGGGCCTGGTTCCTGGGGGAACGTTTCCTTCGTCAGACTATGGGCTTTCCTGAGCCGAGTGTTCCTTCAGCACCTCCGGACGGGATGCGGCTCGCTGATAGGCTTACTCCCCAGGGTGTCATTGACGCTAGGTTGGGCACTGATGCACTGCTGTATATAGAGGACGGGGAGTACGCGACCTACCGTCACACCTACTTGATGCCTTCGTTGACAGGTATCCGTACTCCCTTGAGGAGGTCCACTGACACGCCGTCTTTGAGTCGAGCCCGGGCTGCAGGCGCTCCTTCTACTAGCAGGGCTGGTACATCAAGAGGTGGGGCTGGATTGGTCCCCCCGATTCCTCCGACTTATCATTATGCCGGATGGCCAGACATGCCGACCGAGTTAATAGGATGGCGATACGGGACCTCCTACACGATTCCGATAGAGCCTCCCATGCCTGATCATCGATATGTCATTGATCCCGACTCACCGCCGGTATGCCCCACTATTTTTCTTCTATCATTCAAACACTTAGACATTCCTTTATTCACTGATGATTATGAGCTTGTATCTGCAGCCACCCAGAGAGTATATGGAGGGGGTGATCGGATTAGTGGCCTCACTCGAGGGCATGGTCTTGCGGAGAGAGGCGCAGCTGTCCGTCATGGGTTTCCAGGTACTCTTTAGTTTTCCCATTTTTATCGTACTTCTGACGATGTGTTGACCTTGAACATTTTACTGCTTTGATTGATTGTAGGTGTAGAGCACATCTGACACATCACATTTCTATACTGTATCTGCATGCATCCTCATTTCATGTAGTTTGCTTGCATCTGTATCTGATACACACATTTTGAGCTGATGTATTCAAATTGCACTCTTTATTTTCAGATGCCTTCAGTATATCCCCCATAGACCGGGCCATCTCGACCTTCTCGGGGAGCCGGGCCATCTCGGCCTTCTCGCGGGGCTGGGAGAGGGGAGTCGTCCCGTAGACGCAGGGCACATATCATAGAGGAGGAGCCCGACGAGGACGAGGAGGAGGAGGAGGCTACAGATCGTCAGTCAGAGACCTCTGCCGACAAAGAGGAGGGTTCCGACCCTGGTTCCGGTAGTGGAGGATCCTGTGGATGACAGCTCCGACTTAGATGGTGCCGGTGGTGCAGAGCCTGTCCCGCAGAAGAGGACGAAGAGGGCCTCTTATTCCTGCTCTTGAGAGCATTGATGCAGCTGTTTCCTGCTTTATTTTATCTTTTTTACTAGTAGTTGTAGCACATTTGTACATTATTAGGCAGTTTTATTTTCTGTAAAACTTGTACCTTTGCTGTAAAATGTTGTAACAATGGAAGCATGATGGAATGGAACAACTTTTTGAAAAAGTGTTGTACTTTTATGTTCTCAGCATCGCATCGCATCATTTTGCAAATAATGAGGTTTGAACGGTAAATGTGTATTGTGTATGTACCAAGTCAGGTAGCGAACCGACACGACAAACTAAACATCCTAATCTTACTGAGAAAAATCAAAAACCTCAGCAAGTTTACAACTCGATAAGTAAAACACAACAAAATTGATAAACAAAGAGTAACAACTCAAATGCACAAAACTCGGCGACCCGATTAAACAAGACTCGTTAAACGAAACAGCTCAACCAAGAAAACAACAACTCGATAAGCAAAACAACAACTCGATAAGCAAGATATAACAACAACTCTATAAACAAAGTGTATTTCGAACGATTTGGGCGACGAAACGCATTCGAAACAGAGAGGAATGTAGGCTTTCGACACTCCCGACGCATGGAAATGCTAGGAACTTTCTTCCGAAGGGTAGAACAGGACCAAATACGCAGATTGCAGCATGACCGGCCACTTTTGGGAGCTTGCCGACCGGCTTTTACATTTGAGGAAGGGAGAGGTGGTCGGCCTACCATAGAAGGTGGCCGGCCGGCCACTTAGCTCAGCAACCACCAATTTTTCGACACGTGTCCCTCCGAACAGTTCTTTATCCCTTTTAAAAGCCTTAGCTTCGTGGCTCATTCATTTCATCTCATTTTTGCACTAAAATGGAAGCATTTCTCGTCGAAAATCTCTCAGCTTGGATTGCTTCTCTAGACGGCTCGGAGAAGTTAAACTTCCGGGGCTTTGGCTTGAATGCACTATTCACGCTGAGCCGCACTCCGCTACATTTTCCTTTCCTTCATGCCGCGGCAAGGTTTTGAAACCCGATAACACACGTCTTTAGCTTCGGCGGGCAAGAGGTATGTCCAATTTTCAAAGATTTTCAAGCTTTGATGGAATCCGAAAGTTGTGAAGAGATCTTGCCTCAGTTTCGCTTTGGTCACGCCCAAGTTTTAGGGCGGATGTGTGGACTCACCACGCATGACGCTCGATCTCTGACCTGTAATGGGGAACTGGACATCCTCAGATTGATTTATCGCTTTTTTGACGCCGGTGACCGTGGTGATCATCATTGGCAAGGTTTCCGACAACATGCCCTTTGCTTGTGTATGCTATCTCACTTTCTGCTTGCATCGGGCTTTGGTGGGTCTAGCATTCGCCTGATTGAAGTTGCTCAAGGCTTGAAGGATGGGAAGAGTTGTATTGCGGTGACACTGGCTGAGACGCTGATGGGCTTGGATGCTTTCCATCGCCGGGAGACGACCAGATTTGCGGGGAGTCCACTACTGCTACAGGTAATGTTTCCCACCCAATCTCACATATGTAATGCTCACATCACTCGGCCCTCGGGCTCGGTTTTTCTCACAAAACCCTTGTCTTACTTTTCTCTCATCGTACATCTCTCTATTTTTTATTCTCTCATTTTTCATCCCTCCCCAGGTATGGTTGATGGATAAATTGCAGGTTGTGGATTCTTGCCCAGCCTACTCAGCTCGCGGCTACTTCTTTCGACAATGCCTAGTCGATGCCTTTGATGAGGGATGGTGGTTCGACTGGATGTGTAATTTGTCTGCAGATCGCATCGCCTGGCGCTGCCCTTGGCTCAATCTCCCGACAATGAGCTATAGCATGTTCCGACAGACCGGGATCCAGTTGCTTCGTCGGACTCACTGTGTATTCTACTTCCCGTTCCAGTTCCAACGCCAGTTTGGTCATGATCAGACTTGCCCGCCAGAGGGGATAGAGTATCCGGCTGCCTTCCCAGTTCGAGGTGCACAGCTTGCCCGATATGCCACAGCATGAAGGACGAGAGAACTCCTGGCCCCCGCTCCCACTTTCAGTTATACTTTGTCTGATGAGTGCTTGGATTGGCTCAATGAAGAGGCACAGATCGGGCCCAGCTTGGCATCAAAGGCTTCGACCAGCTCTGGGAGGGGGCGCAGGGACACCTGACTTGACTATGTCCCGGATTTATTGCTTTATTAGTACTTTCAAGTTTTCTTTATGAATGTGATAAATAGCAACTTCGATTGTATGTAAGAGCAGGAGAACTCTGTTTTGAAATCAATGAAATTGAAGGTTGTGGTACTGAAAGTTTTCCGCTTTGGTCCAAAATGGTCTTGGTTGTAGAAAGATTAATTTGAACAAAGTCAAATTTTATTAAAACTTTTCAAAACCATTTTTGATATGGATCAGAACTGGACACGCCTAAGATCTGTCACTGAGATGCACAACCCCGGATCCCTGCAATTGGAAAGTTGCCCCTAGTCTGAAGAGTACCGCGGCACTGCATGGCAACGGAAAGTTGCCCCTAGTCTGAATAGCACTGCACCGGAGATTCAAATGGAAGCTGATAGACAAAGATGACTGAGATGATCAAATGGACAAAGTTGATCGGGGAAAAATTTATGGCTGAACTTCAGGATGAAGTTGCCTACGTATCCCGAAGATGGGAATCAAGCCTTACGTAGTTCAGGCTTAGGTTCACTCGAGTGTTTTCACTCTCCTTTTACGCTCTAACTTTTGCCAAGGCCGCCCTTTGCGGGTTTTCAACCTTGCGAGCTCAGTTTTTATGTTTTTCCGATTTTTTAATGCTCTAACTTTTGCCTAGGTCGCCCTTTGGGGTTTTCGGCCTAGCGAGCCTCTCAGGGGTAATATTTCTTCAACTTGTCCATGTTGATCGGTTGTGAAAATTCTAGGCCATCTAGGTCCATCAGAACCACAGTTCCACCTGACCAGATAGTCTTGATGATGTAGGGACCAGTCCAATTGGGTCTGAACTTGCCCCTTGGGTCGTGGATGGGAGCTCGGTTGTCTTTGAGCACTAAATCTCCTTCCTTTAGATTCCTGGACTTAACTTTCTTGTTGAAAGCCCGAGAAATTCTGCACTGATAGCCTTGAACACGGTACAGTGCTTTCAGTCTTCTTTCATCAAAGAGCATGAGTTCCTCAAACCTGCTCTGCTGTCAATCTGCTTCGGCTATTTGACACTCAGCCAATACTCGTAATGATGAAACCTCAATCTCGATAGGTAGAACGGCCTCCATCCCATAAACCAATGAATACGGAGTCGCTCCGGTAGAAGTTCTAATTGAAGTTCTGTAGCCCCACAGAGCAAATGCCAGCTTATCTGGCCAATCCCGGTAGGTTTCCACCATCTTCTGCAGTATGTGTTTGATATTCTTGTTGGCGGCCTCGACCGCTCCGTTGGTTTGCGGCCGATATGTGGATGACTTATGAAAAGCCACGTTGTATTTCTCCAACAAGTGAATCACTTCCTTCTTGAAGTGGGAACCATTATCTGAAATGACCTCATTTGGGACCCCGTAGCGGCAGATGATGTTGTTTCTGATAAATTTTGCAACGTACGATGCCTTCAACACGGCATACGATTGGGCCTCGACCCACTTTGTGAAATAATCTATCGCGACCAGGATGAACTCATGCCCATTCGCCCCCTTCGGAGTGACAGCCCCGATCACATCGATTCCCCAAACTGAAAACGGCCATGGTGAAGTCATGTTGTACAGCTTTGACGGCGGGATGTTCATGTGGTTTCCGTGGATCTGACACTTGTGGCATCGACGAACAAAACCGACCCAATCCTCCTCCATGGTGGACCAGTAGTAACCCTGTCTGAGGATCTTCCGTGCTAGCATTACTCCATTCATATGCGCATGGCATTCTCCTCCATGGATGGCCTCCATCGGGCGCTTCGATTCCTCGGCTTTAACACACAGCTTATGCATTCCCAGATGACATCTCTTATACAGCTTACCCTCACAGATGATGAACTGAACGACCATTCTTCTGATTGCCCTTTTATCCTTGGTATTTACCCCTGGCGGATATGCTTCCTTCTCCAAGAAATTCCAAATGTCATAATACCAGGGGTTTTCGTCCTGAACCTCATCTATAGCAGCGATCGACTCATAGGCTGGTGCAAATTTCTGGTCAATGATGACTGGACGCATCCAGATTCCAAACGGGATGTCTATCATGGAAGATAGAGTTGCTAAAGAATCTGCGAACCTGTTGTTCTCCCTTGGAAGATGAGCAAAGTTTAGCTTTTCAAACCGAGGAATTAACAAGTCCCAGGTCTGGTGGTACATCCTCATCTTTTCTTCTTTGACTTTCCAGTCTCCTTTTGCTTGAGACACAACAAGGTTAGAGTCCCAGATGACGTCCAATCGTCTTGCTCCTAGTTCCAGGGCTGCTTCTAGACCGGCAATGCATGCCTCATATTCTGCTTCGTTGTTCGAGACTTTGAACCGGAGTTTGAAGGCTAGAGGGATACGGGAATTGTCGGGTGCTATCAGCAACACTCCTATCTCATACCCGTACTGATTTGACGCTCCGTCAAAGTACATCGTCCAATATTCGTCGTCGATGTGCAAAATGGCTTCATCTGGGAATAAGTATTCAACTGCTTCACCTCCTTCCACTGGATGATCGGCTAAGAACTCTGCCACCGCTCTTCCCTTGACTGACTTGCATGTCACATATTTCAGGTCGAATTCGGAGAGCAACAACAACCAACGAGCTAGCCTACCCGTAAGTGCTGGTTTCTCGAAAAGATATTTGATGGGATCGAGTTGTGAAACCAACATTACAGAGTGAGCTAACAGGTAGTGCCGCAGCTTCCTGGTAGCCCATACCAAGGCTAAGCAAGCCTTCTCCAACGGCGTATAGCGAGTCTCATACTCTAGCATCTTCTTGCTCAAATAGTAGATGGCTCTCTTCACTTTGTCCTCTGATTCTTGCGCGAGCATACAACCCATTGTGGTCTCGGTCACTGAAAGGTATAATATCAACGGTTTCCCCGACTCTGGCGGTGACAACACGGGCGGGTTCTGTAAATATTCCTTGATCTGTTCAAAAGCAGCTTGGCATCGGCCGTCCCATTGGAATTTCTTGCCTTTCTTCAGGAGACCAAAAAGTGGTTCATAAGTCAAGGTTAATTTTGAGATAAACCGTCTTATGAATTGCACTTTACCCAAAAAGCCTCGCACCTCCTTTTCAGTCCTTGGTGGTGGCATTTCTAAGATGGCCTTGATTTTTGAAGGGTCGACCTCGATGCCCCTTTGTGTAATCAGAAATCTCAGCATTTTTCCCGCTGTAACACTGAACGTACACTTCTGAGGATTTCGCCGCAATCGAAATTCTCTGATCCTTCGAAAGAACTTTTGCAAGGCGGTGTAGTGGCCCTCTCTTTCTTTGGACTTGACAATCATGTCGTCCACGTACACCTCGACCTCTTTGTGGATCATATCATGCAATATTGTAGTCGCGGCCCGTTGATATGTAGCTCCAGCATTCTTTAACCCAAACGGCATCACTCTGTAGCAGTAAGTCCCCCACAGGGTGGTGAAAGCAGTCTTTTCTCTATCTTCTGGTGCCATCACTATCTGATTGTAACCTGAGAAGCCATCCATGAATGAAAGCAAAGCATGCCCTGCTGTGAAGTCCACTAACTCATCACTATGCGGCAAGGGAAAGTCGTCCTTCAGACTAGCTCTGTTCAAATCCCTAAAATCCACGCACATTCGGATCCTGCCATCCTTCTTTGGCACTGGGACGATGTTGGCCAACCAAGTCGGGTATTCGGATACCAGCAGGAAGCCTGCGTCGATTTGCTTGGTGACCTCTTCCTTAATCTTGAGAGCCCAGTCGGGGCGGATCCTCTTGAGTTTCTGCTTGACAGGTTGGGCCTCGGGGTCAAGAGGGATCCGGTGCTGTACAATCTCAGGATCGATTCCAGGCATGTCTTCGTAGGACCACGCGAAAACATCTTTGAAATCTTTTAATAAAGCGACTAAGCGCTCGCGTTCCTCTGAAGACAACGTGGACCCGATCTGGACCAGCCGCGGGTCCTCCTCAGTACCAATATTCACTGTAGTGATTTCATCAACAAGGGGTTTAACAAATCTTTCCTGCTCTTGTTCAATTAAGCGTTGCAAAACCGGAGGAACTTCGTCCTCGTCGTTTTCATCAAAATTTTGAAAGTCTGAGTTAATGCAATAAATCAAGGGCACAGAAAAGTACTCAGAAACCATAGCTACTTGATTCTCATTAAGCACATCCAAATCGTCCGATTCCTCGGTTACAACAGACTCAAAAGAGAAAGAAAAAGACGACCTGGACAAAACTGTGGCATCCGGGTTATCATCCCCAAGATTACTAGACTCAGACTCAGTCAAGCTGGAACCTGATTCCGACTCACAAGACTCGGTGGAATCAGATTCCGGCTCACTACCTGACTCAGTGCTGCTAGACAAAAATCCCTCTTCATATTGCCAAATGAGAGAGGATGCGATAGATGCATCCAAAATAGTTGCTGGCGGGCCCGCAGCCATTCCATTCCCAATCACCCATACCGAGAAGTTATCCCCCAAGCACTCCTGGTCGATCGGAGGATCTGAAAGTAGACATGCCAGTGCTACCCCTATTTCAAGTTCGGTGTCCTCAGACTGCACTTTCTTACTCTGTTCAACCTCAGCTGATGGGTCTGTCTGCTCTTCGGCAACGTCATCCCCGGATAACTGCAGGTCAAAGAAAATCTCAAACCCCGGCACGCACTTCATCTCCGCGTTCAGCCATGGCTCTGGGAAGCCGCAAAATGGAAAGTCCTCTCCTTCCCGGACGAAGCGTTCGTTTAGGGTACCCTGAATGGGCCTATGCATCAGCTCAAAAGGCTTCCCAGCCTGCTTTGCTCTGGCTCTTCCAGCCATTTCCTTTCCCTTCCTCATCCAGTCCCCTTTGGTGGGCAGATATCCCAAACCAAAGGTATGAGGGTTGTGTGGCACTTTCAGCCAATGCTGCGACGCCCTTCCGGCCGCTCCTTCCTAATCCCATCCCAGGGATGTATTGTAGCTTATTCATGAGGTATACAGATTGAGCACTGACATATACTCCCTCATTAACGGCCATGATATTCTTCACAACCCGGGCCTCAGCCAAAGTAAACCCTGATAAGAATAAATCCTCTGTGCTATGTTCAATTTCCAAGACTGGCGTGGACACTTCCGGCGGCGGATGGATTGACGAATTCCCAAAAACAATAGCTACCCCCTTCCCGTGAGGGTACTTCAACATCTGATTCAAGGTGGAAGAGACTGCCTTGACCTGGTGCAACCACGGTCGCCCCAAAAGTAGGTTAAGGTTGCGGGAACGTCCAAGACATGGAATTCAATGTTGTGTTGTCCTGGACCAACCTGAGTTTGAATTTTGACAGTCCCCATCACCTCCCTGCTTGTATTATCATAGGCTCTGATCACTTGAGTAGTTGGCACGAAGTCCGCGGGCTTCAACCCGATCGCATATGCTGTCCTTGACAGGCATACATTAATGGCGGATCCCGTGTCGATAAGAACCACTGGCACCCACTTGTCTCTACACTCCACGGAGATGTAAAGGGGTTTGTTATGATTTGCGCCCTCAGGCGGTAGTTCTTTGTCAGAAAAGGTCAACGTCAGGGAACCTCCTCCCGGAAAAACCAATCCAACTAGCTGCTCTGGTGTGGTATCTATAGAAAGTTTGGCCTTGTCCATGGCAGATAGGACAGCCTGTCTGTGCACTCGTGAAGCCATAAGCAGTCCCCAGATAGAGATGTCTGCTTGTATCTTCTTTAACTGCTTCAGTACAGCCTCTTCTTCGATTTGCTTTTCTTTCTGTCTCTCAGCTTCCTTATCTTTTCCGGATGCTTCTGGCTGGTCTAGGTGCGGGGACTTGAAATACCGCCCGCTTCTTGTCATATGGTCGACCTCTCTGACATACCAGGTGTCATCTGGCTGATGGTTTCCCTAATCTTCATCTGTGTGGGCAAGACATAAA
Source organism: Camellia sinensis (assembly GCF_055761805.1). Classification (NCBI taxonomy): domain Eukaryota; kingdom Viridiplantae; phylum Streptophyta; class Magnoliopsida; order Ericales; family Theaceae; genus Camellia; species Camellia sinensis. Next base: position 156,548,908 of record NC_138970.1, read on the forward strand.
TCATCGTCTTCCTACCACATTTCGTTGGCGGCCGACAGACACCTGTCCGGCCCCGGTATGATCGTACTCGCAGTACCTTCAGTCCACATGCCTGCAGCATCTCCTGTTCTTGTGCCCACAGCACCCTCGACCCCTTTATGGGCTTTTGCCTTTTTGGTTCTCTCGGAATCCCAAAACGTTTCTTGTTCTGCCTGTGTCAATGTGGTTTGTTGTTCAACTTTCTGTGCATCCACAATGCTCAAGTCCCGAGCAAAATTCTTCGTACCAGCGCTCTCCGGCAATGTATTCTGACTTCCGGCCCTTCCGGCCACGATTGATACTCTCGCCCCTGCCGGGCCCTGTTCTGGTTGGGCCTCTTCCACCACATCTGGTTGATCATCCAGCCATCCAGTGGCCTCTGCCGATTCCTCATAATCAAACCAGTTGACTGCCGCGCCCCCTGATTCTTGGTCATCGAAAAACTGTAGGTGGGCAAAGTCCTCCTCCACAACCGTCAAATCATTTGCCCCTTGCTTTAATCCATCCCCCTGGATCACACACAGCTCTTCCTTCCCCGGCAATTCTATACCCAGCCCAATCTGGCCCGCTGACAAGATGTACTCACTCGGATCGTAGGCTTCCCCAGCAAAACTCTCGGACTGTTCAATCCCAGACTCAACAATTCTATTCTTTTCTGAAGTCTGCCCTGCCCCATCTTTGATGGTCACCACCGTCGGCTCTGGTCGGGTTGTGGAGATGTCCAACATGCACAAAGAGTCGGTGCAGTCGGGAAGGAGCACCTCTGGCTTGGGTAGGTGGGATGGGGTGATATAGATACTAGGATCGTAAGATACGACCCCAGTTTGGATAAAGTTGATTCTATTAGGAGGGGGAGCTTGGTTATGTGGTGGGAGAGGATTGGTTGTGACATTGGGTTTGTCGGGAGGCGCAATCACCTGCTTGTCAATAAGATCCTGGATCTCGTGATGCAATCTAAAACAATGGTCGGTGTCGTGACCGTGTTGTTGGTGATACGCGCAGTATTTTGCTAGGTCATGAGAGGGAGGGAGTGGATTTGGTAGTGGCCTCGGCTCCAGGGGCTTCAAATGCTTTTTCCTGATTAATACCCCTAGAGCTTTGGATAGGGGCATGTATAAGGGTGTGAAGGTTCTTTGGCCTCTGGGTTGGTATTTGGTGGTCTGCGTGTTGCTTCCGGATGTACTGGAGAAGGGCATGGCTGCCATGGATCTTGGAAGGGGAGGGGGAATGGTGGTGACCATGCTCACCTCTGAAGCTCTTGCAGTTGCAGCGCCACTCGGGCCTGGATTGTTGTTACGGTTGAAAGTCCTCCTTGGTTGCTCCATATCTTGGTCGATCAGACCCTGTTTCATTGCATCTTCAATCTGTACCCCCATCTCGTGTAGATCTGAAAAAGTGGGGAAGGGGAGTACAATCATCTTTTGCATCAATTTTGGCTAGAGATTGCGTACAATCATCCTGATCTGGTCTTTATCGGTGGGCCTTAAAGTCATTATTGAGGCCTTCGCCCTCCACCGGGTTACGAAATCCGAGAAACTCTCCTTGGGCTCCTGCCTTGTTGTTTCGAGATCACGAGTTGTAATCTCAATTTGGGTGTTGTAAGAGTATTGCGCAACAAAGGCCTCGGCCATTTCATCCCAACTCCGCTTGACATCATCCTCCAACTTTGCATACCAGATAGCGGCTACACCCGACAGGGTCCGGCCAAATAGCGAAAGCTTCTGGGGTCTGGTTAGGCCCATTGGCCGCAGTATATCTGAAAATAGCCGGAGGTGGACCATGGGATCCCCAGACCCGTCAAAGCGATCAATTTGCGGCATTTTGAATCTATCCGGCAATGTTACAGCCACGTCGGTATATCCGTCCTCGATATCCAGGATAGCCTTTACCCCTTGGGATTTTTTGAATAGCTTCTCGAGCTTGCTCAATTTCAGTGCTGTATGGTCTACCTCGAACTCGAAGGGAGAGTCCGGTTGATTGACAGGCATAGGTGCCTTAGATAGCTGGGGCAGAATTGGGGGCGGGGCTGGCCCTGTTGGTATGTCTGTATCTGCCTGGACATTTGGTGCTTCCTCGGGTGCCGGGATTCCCGGTGGAGGAGGGACCGGGTGTGAAGCAGATGCTCCGTTTTGCTGTTGTAGCCTGGTAATTAATTCTGCTAGCTGGGCCATGATCTCGGCCTGTTGTTTGGCAAACTCATCCCGGCGAACGGCGTCCTGCTGCATGGCTCTCATGGCCTCTTGCATCTGACGCATCATTTCCTCAACTCCTGTCGGTACCACCATACTGCCTTGATTTGTCTGAACTACTGGCAGGTCTATTTCTATAGCAACAATCGAGATCTCAATCTGACTGTTCACCGATGGGGTAATCCACTGCTCTAACAACCTCTGCTCGGATACATTGCGTTTTCTTGGCCTCCGTCTGATAACTGGGGGTAGAGAGTGAAACACTGGCTGTCCGTCAACCAGATCCTCGGATCGATTGAGTCGGCGACCTCTTGTCCAGGGTGCTTGGGGAATATCTACTTGGTCGGAAGCAATTGTGCTAAAACTGCCCCTAGTAAAAGATAAATAAAGCAATAAGGAAATAAATAAACAGATAAACGGACAGCATAACAGCTTAAAGTAAATGCACAACACACAGCCGGGCATAACAACACTCAGTCGGTTAGCTGAACACACACTGTCCTCAATCACTGATCATTATCCCTGAATTACTGTCCCCAAACACTGAATCTGATACCCGCTCGCCCGATCAAAGATCGGCCTCTACTAACCATGATATCTATTTTTGAAAACATTATGCGTTCTTATTCCGGTTATTAGCCTAGATTTACTATGTGATGCACACAGCATACAAGTATAGACTGGATCGTCTGAATTGGAATAAAACATTTCATGTTTATTTTTGAAAGTGGTTTGATGGTGCTATCCGCAAGTAGGCTAAGACGTGGATTTGCCACCCTCGGGTGGGCTTAGAAAAACATGATTTTGCCACTATCTAGTGGGCTTAAAACTCACGGTCAATGCACTTATTCCAATTCAAATAATCCAACCTTCACCCACAGGTATTTAGGCAATTATATAACATAAGCATATAGCCTCATGGTAAGCATGCTATCATGGCAGTCACTCACACACATGCAAGAATGCTAAAGCATAAAAACTTACCGAGTACTCCAAGCCAAAACAGAAGCTAATTAGAAATCCATGCATGATCCTAACTATACAGAAATGCCTAATGCAACACATGCAAAATATGTAACTAAGATAGGCTCGGCTATTCTAAACATGGCATATGAAATGCTACAGCTAACATGTATTCAACTTTGGAATTGAAATACAATGTAGTTAGTATGATGCGCTAAGCCCGGTGCATGCAAGACAGATGAATGAATGCAAACATGCTATCATACTGTATGCTAATTGAAACATGCCCTAATCTAACCATCATAAACGGGTAAATAAAAGGGAGAAAGACGTGGGGTTGGAAGACATATATCACACACACGCACACTTATTACAACATTGCCCTCGCGCAGAGGGTCCGAATAAATAATTACAGTCCAAATAATTACAAAACCCTAATTAATTAACAAATTAATCTAGGAAAGTAATAAATTAGCACGCAAATCCGTGGACCGCCTCAGCTCTGCTCCAGATGATGAATGATGCATGCTTCGGTCGCCTTTGTCGGAAAATCCCTTGCAATGTCCTGGTTTGCCTTCCCTTGCAATGTCCCGGTTTGCCTCTGTTTGCAATTATTCTTGGAATGCATGCCAAGCTCCGGAAGGCTGTTGATTCTTGATTTGCTGCAACAGAGAGCAACAAAGGGGCATGGCAAAGTATTTTCACATATGTATGCATGACTACTCTTCAGGGAGTGTAGTCCTCGATCTTCGTGCCACCAATCACGCATATCGATGCATGATGGCCGAGGAGTCGATTTGCACGACTTAATATGAAATGAATGCAAACATAAACATAACAAGACCGAGACTCCATCATGGATAATCTGGAGTGTCGGTGACTGGGAATTGAGACACGTTCCGTCACTCGAAGTACGAAACGTCCCTCATTCCCCGTGCTCGGGCTAACTCCTATCCCAAACACAATGCGATATGCATGACATGCATGAATACAACTAACATACAGCCTAGCATGCACAATGCTATGGAATGACATACACGATGCACGAGGTAACATGGCATACACAATGCGCTAACATACAACCTAGCATACACAATGCTATAAAATGAAATGGCATACACAATGCGCAATGGACTTACACCAACATGAGTGGACCTCAGCCACACTCACATCAGTAGTCATTAGATGAAAATGAGACACTCGAAATGCGTGCACACATGCACGCAAATCGAGGACCGATCCTAAGGCACAAATGCCACTCTAACAAGGCACGGCAAGGCACGAAATATGGCATATAAACATGCAAGTTTTAGCACTGAAATGTGATGTAAAATGATCCCAAAACTTGGAAACATGGCACCCGATGCATGGAATGGTCCCGAAACACAAAACTAGGCATACGCATTGGCCTATAGCTATGCAAAACATGCATTATTTGATCATGAAGCATGAAGACAGATGCAATACAGTACCGAAACATGCATATTTCCAGTTTATAACAAGTCCCAAAAATGAATGCAAATAGGGCTAATCTTTCATGCAAAAATGGTCCCAAAAGAGAGATTAAACACAAAGGGACAGCAGCTGGCCCCAAATGGCAAAGAGCCCTTCAACAAAGTTGAAGAGGGGCTCAAAATAGGGCACATTACAGTTTACATCAAGCCACTAAAATATTTACAAATAAGGCCAAACTATCATGCAAGAAAAGGCCTAAAATAGGGATAAAGAGACAAGTGGCACCTTCTGTTCTCAAAAAGAGGAGATCCCTTCAACAATGTTGAAGAGGGGCTCAAAACAAGAGGTTTTAAAATTTATGGAAAGATCCAAAACAATTCAAAAATAGGCCTAAAGTACTATGAAAAAATTGGCCTAAAAGAGAGACAAAGAGGCAAGTGATAGCATGAGGCCTCAAACAGAGTAGAGCCCTTCAACAATGTTGAAGAGGGGCTCAAAAAAAGTTATTTCACAGTTTATGGAAAGATCCAAAACAGCTCACAAATAGGCCTAAAATACTACTCCCTCCGTCCCATAATATTAGTCCCTTATTCCATTTTTCATTGTCCCAAAATATTAGTCTCTCTTCAAAAATCAAGTACAAAAATAATATAAATTTCCTATTTTACCCTTCTTTTAAATTCATAAATAATATAAAAAGTACAATTATAACATTGATATTCCCAAAAAAATGTACTATCAAAGGATAATTTTGGAAAATCAACTTTTTTAAAGTACAATAATTGTACTATCAAAAAAAGTTGAATTCCCTAAAAAGGACTAATATTATGGGACGGAGAGACTATGCAAAAATAAGGCCTAAAAGAGAGTTAAAGAGGTAAGTGATAGCTGCTGGCCTCAAACAGAGAAAGACCCTTAATCAAACATGAAAAGGGGATCAAAATATGACTATTTACAGTTTGGGTCGGAGCCAAAAAATGCAAGAAAGTATGGCTTAGATACAAAGCAAAAAAAGACTAGAAAAATGGAAGAAAATGACTCACCCTTGTAGACCAATGCTCCAACAACTTTTGGGCCAAGTTTGGGAGTTCTTCACCTCTGGAAAGCAGCCTCAAGTTGCTGGAATGGAGGATGGAGGTGTGGTGCTATGAGGTGGTGTAGAAATGGTATAGGAGCAAGGTGGTTTTGAGGGTTGGAATAGAGGGAGAGAGAGATTGAGTGCAAGGGCTCAAGACCAAATTTTTGTAACCCCTCAAAATGCAGCTGAGGGGCTGGTTATGTAGGCAAAGGAGGGAAGGAAAATGGGGGAAAATGAATTCAAATTTCCCCCCAAAAGGCAGCCCCCCCGGATACAAAATCTGGAGGGAAACAAAATACACAGCTGGGACCCACTTGAAGAGGGGAGTTCGGCCGGCCAGGTAAAAAAAGTTGAGGTGGTCGGCCGGCCACCCCCCATGGTCGGCCGACCAGGGGTCAAATCGGTCAAACAAAATTACTGGTCGGCCACCTCAAAAAGGTGGCCTCCCATGTGTGCACAACATAACTATGTGGTTGAAACCCAAAAAAAAGTGAAACAGGAGAGAGAAAAGACCATTTTTTAGAAGGGGTCAAAAGGGTCAGCCACAATTACTGGTCGGCCACCAACTGTTGGTGGCCTCCCAGGTGTGTACAACACAAATATGGGGTTTAGGGTTCAAGAAAGTGGCCCCGGGGTGGTCAACATTAGCTTTCAAGTGAGGAAAACGGGCGTCGGAGGGCGACGAAGGAATAAAGCTGGCTTTTCAAAAAAATTGATGGCCTCCCACCCTCCTACAAGCCTCCTAACTATGAAAATAAGGTCTCCACCAAAAATGAACCAAAACGGATGCAAAACGGAGGTTCGGGGGACCGAAACGCGTGGCCCGGGGCCCCGAAAATGGGCTGTTAAGCACTGGAGGTGGCGTTAGACCACGAAGTTGGTCTCTCGGGCCACAGTGTTCCTCAGAAGGGAGGAAATAAGGTGTATACCAAAAACTGGAGCAAACGGAGGTGGTTAGGTGGTCCCGAACCGAGGCACACGGTCGTCGGCTCCGAAAAACTGAAAACCGGGCTCCAAACGGGAAAAATGGCCTACGACCACAAAACGTAGCCTACGGCCACTGAGAGATAATCTACGAGACCTCTCCCTCCCTTCGAGAAGAGAAAACAGAGCCTGGTTCGCAAACCGAGGCAAGGCACGAAAGAGTTCTGAAGTCCGGAGGCAAGGCTCGCAGCCGAGACTCTGAAACTTCTGAATGAGCACAATATGCAATATCACCGAGCGCTCAACTGGTGACGTCTGAGTCTTAAGGTCGGTAAAAAATGGGGTGTCTACACATAGTTTAAAATTAATCAAGTTTAAATTCTTTCCCTTTTTTTTCATTTGGCAAAATCAATAGGAGATATGAATAATGAAAACTCATAACTGAAATGTTCTCCTCAATAATATCAAATAGGATGCCAAATGTTACCGATAAGGATGCCAAAATGATACCAACATGCAATTTACTAAGGACTGCATGTACCGATATGCAATCTAAAACATTTAACAATTATAGCTCAAGTACTATGTAGAATACCAAATATTGCTCATCATAGGTTAAACGTAATATAATCTCATGGAACTAATGTAAATTCAAAAAATAAAGCATGTTCAAGGTATAGCAATCCATATGTCAAGAAAAATTATGAATTTCAATATATGGCACACATTTTAAGCATATGCATAATTTTTAGGTAAGAGCATCATCAAAGAGTATATATTGCAAATCATATGAAGCATAATCAATCTTTTTCATATCAAAGTAATAACAGTATTAGCTAAAAGGAAATAAGATAGGATTTTTACCTCAAAAGCTTAAGAGAGTATATGAGGCATACGTTAGGTTCAAGAGATGGAAACTTTTCAATCTTCAATTTCTTTCATGAGGAGTTCATCTCAAAAGGGTTTAACAAGTATGTTAGCAAAATGATTTCTCCCCCTAAGTTGGTGCTACCCTTTTCTAATGTGATTTGTATAAATATAGCATTCATAGAACAAACACTATTACTTAATAAAAATACAATACAAATCACTTCTTATCACAAACTCAAAAAGTGAAAAATAATTCAATGATCAAACAAGAGTTTGGAATGTTATTTTTCAGAATTTTCAAGTTGTAGCACATAGTATAATATGCATAAGAAAATAGTGTTATGCTCTTTGTTTTATTAAAAAATGATGCAACAATCTCATTTAATCACATAACATTATCAAGAGGCATTTTCATCAATTCAATCCACATACTCAAGTGTGATAAAACATTTTACTTAATGTGGAACACAACATAAATGTTATAAACAATTAATTCAACAATTTATCAATCAAAAGCATTTCATGAGATGTATGCCAATATAATCTATATTTAAAAGATATTCAATAGGATAGATGCAATGTCCCTACAAACGTATGATACTTCTTTTCATTTAGACATTGTTAATTGATCATAATCAACGAATTTTATAACTCACTCAAATATTCCAATGTAAAGCATATAAGCATGAAAATTTCATATTGAGCATATTCTTGAGATCATAAATGTACAATTCAAAATATAGATAGTATACATCTAAAAAACATGCTATGACATCAAAATTGATTCTACGAAGATATGACTCAAAAAGGAATTAACATCTTAGTAATAAGAAAGCCTTTTTCATTTTGAATTCTACGACTGAGTTTTGTGAAAGAAGAAAAGGTTTCATCTTTGTGTGCTAAAAACATAACCCATGTAAATCTTAAATAATTATCAACTATAACAAGACAATAATGTTTACCACCTAGACTAGATGTCCTTGAGAGACCAAATAAATCCATATGCAATAGTTGTAAAGGTCTAGTTGTGGAAATATGAGATTTTGATTTAAACAATGTTTTAGTTTGTTTTCCTTGTTGACAAGCACTACAAAGATGATCTTTTTCAAATTTAATTTTTGGAAGTTCAATGACCAAATCATTTCCCAAAAGTTTAGCAATTAAATTCATATGAGCATGACCAAGTCTTCTATGCCATAACTAACTATTTTCATTATTAACATATAAACATTTAACATCACTAGCATAGAGATCATTAAGATGAAAAACATAAATATTATCATGGCGATTACTAACAAATAAAGCTTTATGATCATTTGTGCTTTCAATTGTGCAATGTGATTTATCAAAAATAACTCGATCACCTTTATCACATAATTGGCTAATACTAAGTATGTTATGCTTAAGTCCATCAACAAGTAAAACATTTTCAATAGAAGGGTTAGGAGAAATACCGATGCTACCAATACTGATGATTTTTCCTTTCTTGTTGTCTCCAAAAATAACAAGGCCTTCATCTTTGGATGATAGTGTAGTAAAGAAGGATTTATCTCCAGTCATGTGTCTGGAACATCTACTATCAAGGTACCACTTCCCTTCTTTAACTTTGGACTTAAGGCAAACCTACAAGATGACAATCAAGTGTTGGTTTTTGGTGCTCATAGTTTCTTGGGTCCTTCTTGGTTAGTTTTGTTAGATCTCTTAATAATCCAAATCTTTTTAATTCCCATGTTCATATTCTTTTTGAATAGACAAGAAGATATATAATGGTCTTTCTTTTTACAATAATGACAAGTAATATAAAGGTGTGTCGTGAGAGGTGCCTTTTCAAAAATTGTATTGAGATTCTTTTGTTTCTTAATAGGGTCATATCCAATACCCGCTTTATCAAAAACACATCTTTGATTTCCAAGAAACATGTTGAGATTATCTCTACCTTTTACAAAATTTTCAAGTGTTTTTGTTAAATCATCAACATTGTTTTTTAAAGTAGTTTCTCATTAGAGATAGTATCAAAATCATTTTTCAAAATAATTTTTTCTTTCTTTAATTCTTCTACATTAATAGATAAAGATGCAACAGATGTCATTATTTTTGGCACAAACTTTTCTAAATTCATTTGATAGTTCATGGAATGCACTTTCAAGTTCTTCGTAAAGAGTAGTTACCTCATCTTGAGTAGAGTCTTCATCTTCAAGAGCCACGAGACACAAGTTGACTACTTCATTTTTAATTTCATCACTTGAGTTTTCATGTTCTTCTTCATTTGATGATGCTTTGAATGCAATTCTACTTTTCTTTTTGTTTTCAACATTCTTATGTCCTTTCATGGTGATCTCATAAGTCATAAGGGAACCCATAAGCTCATCCAATCCAAGTGTGGAGAGATTTTTGGCTTCTATAATGGCTGTGACCTTTGCTTCCCAATTCTTTGGTAAACACCTAAGAATGTTTCTTACCAACTCATTATTAGTATACGTTTTGCCAAGAGATTTCAAAGAGTTTACAATTTCAGTAAATCTAGTAAACATACTTGAAATAGATTCATCAGAGTTCATTTTAAATAATTCATAACTATGAACAAGCATATCAATACGAGATTCCTTTACTTTGTTTGTACCTTCATAAGTTACTTCAAGTTTGTCCCAAATTTCTTTTACCGAATCACAACTTGAAATTCTATTATACTCCTTAGAGTCTAATCCACAAACAAAGGTGAGTTTGGCTTTAGCATTGGCTTGCAATAATTTGTGATCCCTCTCATCACATTCATCTTCAGTTTTAGGTACACTAATATTGTCTACTAATTTGATAGGAATTTTTGGACCTTTGGTGACAATAATCCACATAGCATAATCAGTGTCTTGTAGGTATAGGGTCATCTTATCTTTCCAATGACTATAGTGGTTTCCGTCAAATAATGGTGGCCTATTGGTGGCTTGTCCTTCAGTAGTGCTAGTGCTAGTGCTAGCTAAGGTTGCCATGGATCGAAACTCTTAGATGGTTAAATCTAAAGCAAGAGTCTAGGCTCTGATACCAATTGTTACCCAAAAGACAACCTAAGAGGAGGGGTGAATTAGGTTTTTACAATTAAAATTAATAATACCCTAATAAAAATTATGACTAGCACAATAGATAAATATAATTAATGAAATAAAAATAATTAAAACAAGTGTCTTAACAACTATGTCAGTTAATGATTTTAGCACAGTAAAAATGTGAAATATAGCTATGACAATTTAAAATAAAATAAACAGATAAGGGAAAGAGAGGCAAACAAATTTATAGTGGTTCAGCTTCAACTTAGCCTATGTCCACTCCTCAAGCTTCACTTGAGATTTTTCACTATCTTCTACTTCACAGGGGTGCTAGCAACCTCTTTACAAATGGAGCAATCCTTCACGAATTTTACACAGACTTCACAAGTTCAAACCCTTGCAAATCTTAGGTGATTCACAATCACTCTCGAGATTTCAAGAACACAGTGTTTGCAACACTTTTACAAGATGAAATTGTATTTTTGCTTTCAAAGAAAGCTTACAATAAATATCTCTCAAAGATAGATATATAAAATGAAGTTTTGATTTTTCTGTAAATCTCACACAGGAAAGATGAGCTTAATACTATAAGGCTCAATGTATAATTTCTGAGAATAGATGTGAGTGATTATAGATCAAAGAATATTTTAAAGTTTTTTTTAACTTGTTTACATTAGAGGTTTTAGTATATATAATGAAAATTCATTTGAATTTATAGTCGTTTTATTCATTTGAATTTATAGCCGTTTATAGCCATTGTAGTCATTTGAATTTATAGCCATATATAGCCGTTGTACTTTCATCATTACCAATTTGAATATGTTCCCACTTCATCATTACAAATTTGAATATCTTCCACTTTAACCTTTTGAACCTTTATAGCCGTTTATAGCCGTTGTACTTCCATCATTACTAATTTGAATATCTTCCACTTGAACCTTTTGAACCTTTTGGCCTGCTGCTGTGCTAAGTTGTTTGAACATTTGTTTTGGGCTTTTTGAACTCCTGATTTAATCAAATATTAAATACATGCTAATAACATTTAGGATAAAGGTTTAGGTGAGAAATAATGGGACAAAATAAATTTTGATTCTACTTTTCTCTTTCAAATCTTTCAAATAAATCATCAAAATAAAATTTAATTAAAATATAATTAAATAAATCATTAAAATAAATTTCAGATTTTATCTTTCTCTTTCAAATAAATTAAAACATAATTAAATAAATCATCAAAATAAATAAGTCTAATATCAAAATAAATAAGTCTAATAGACAGTGGATAGGATGCTCTACTGGTAATGTATAAATCTACCTCTTGTAAGATTCAATGCGCTTGTTGAACGCATCTTGAATGAAAGCAAATTGGTCACCAAAATATCTTTAAAGAGGTAATAGCACAAGAGGTAGTGATCTTGAACCACTTTATGTGAGGCGCACAAGGTAGATTCCTTTGTATATACTTATCGCAAGAGGTGCTGATAAGGCTTATGTTTGGAATCTAGAATTACGCAAATTGTGATTGTGTTTTTTTAATCGATCACTTATTTTTTTGTGAGATTATGGGATATTGATGCTATTATGGTTTGTGTTATAATGTTTAGCAGATGATGATGTCAGTAGGAAGATTGGCTCACTCACACGAGCAATCGTCCTTGGTGCTTAGGAGCAAGCAAGGATGAGACTAGTGGTTTATTTTATTTGGAGCCAAGAGAGGCTTAAATTATCCACTATGTGTGTCACCTTGGTTACAACCAAGATGAGGTCATGTTAAAGACCAAACATGGATGTTAGTACCCACTTGACTCAAGACTCCATGGGTTCAATTAACGTCCGATTGAACCCAAGTTCATTTTATTATCTTGCTTCATTTTAGCCCCAATTTTATTACTCCATTTAATTACCTTTCCATTCATTAATCGATTAAGTCCAAAAATGAAGATTAAGTCTACTTATGGAGAGGAGTGTCAAACCGAGGGTTGTTTTAGGCATGAGAGAGAGATCATGCCGTTGGTAATGAACCTCCGAAGAGATTAAACCATTAAGCACAAGGTCGCCTCTCAAACTTAAACGGCATTTATTTTGAATCAACTCTCAAAACAAATAAAATGCCAAGAAAAGAGGGAGAGTGCAGAGGTGATTAGAGGTAAACACAAGTATGGAAAGTATGAAATAAATGCTATCAACTCAAATAGGTTAGTGTCTAATGTCTAAAACACCAAAGCTATGAGGACCATTACACTACAAGCATGCTATACAAAGTATAAAACAACAAACCTATGAGGACCATTATACTACAAGCATGCTATACAAAGCATAAATGAAATAAAACAACCTAAAACAGTCCTAAAATGTGATATCCGCCTCCGTAAATAATTGTTAAATCATGTGATTTTCCATTATTATGTGTTTATTATGTCAAATTATGTGTCATGTGTTATATGTGCTACGTGTTCATTATATTGAATTAGTGGGAAATAAACCTATCTAAATCAGTAAACCATAAGATTGAATTAAAGATTTGACATAGACAACTAGAGCCTGACTCACAATAATACGTTTCAATTTAATGTTAATTCAAGAGGCTTGTAATGAGAATTGAGTTAGGAAGAGAATTAGACCCAAACAAGGCCTAACTCTACTCATCAAATAAGAGGTAGATAGAGATAGATATTTTGGAAGAATTCTAGAGACAAAAAGAAAAAGAAAGAAAGCTAGGGTTCAAGGAGAAGCAAGAGGGAATTAACCAATCTTCATCAAATCATCAACTTGAGGTAAGAACTTTTCCCTCAATCTCACGAATTTGGGTTGTCTTTATCATGAAATTAGAGAATCTAAGTTGAATCAAGAAGTGGAGTGGTGTAATCTTGTTAGTATGAATGCTAAGGAGGGAAAATAGAGGAACTAGTGCAATATATGAATCTCCATGGCATTCTTCATGTTTTACCACTTGTTTTTGCATGGTTTATGATCTATATGCAGGAAACTCCATGAAATAAAACTTACCCTCCATGTTTTATGAATTCTATGTTTTTCATTTGTGATAACTTAAATGTGAATTGGTTGTGATCCATATTGAGGTCAGATATGGTGAATTCAAGTTGTTTTGATACATTTTGGACCTATATTTTCATAAAATTGAGTTTGGGTTTGAAAGGGGGGAAGTTCCATTTTCAGCAGAATTTTTGCATAGATTTTCACCCAGACCGCTTGACCAGCTTGGGCCACCTCACGAGCGGCCTGTCACGACCAGCTCCCCGTACCCAAGGGTTAAGCATCGTGATGGCCAGTAACTGAGGTTACCTCCGGCCAATTCTTAAACAAATCAATAAATGCGAGCGGAAGTAATATTTAAGTAAGGGTACGAAAATAATCATCGGAGTTTCTATTTTTATTACAGAATTATTGACCAAAAAGGTCGATATTTACATAAAAAAATATCAATAAAAATATTGTGTGTGTCTATTCCGCAGTCCCGCATCTAAGACTTTCCATAAGCTATTTCTGAATTGTATTGTTTCCTGAAAATTGGTAAACAACTACAAGCAGATGGCAGAGTGAGAAATATTATACCAAGAGTATAAGGGACACGAAATAACCATGGATAGTTATGTAGCCAAAACATTTACATAAACAAATCATTTGAGTGGCATAAATCATTTAAGTAGCAGAAACGGAAATACAGATATTATATAAATAGATAACCATAACCACGGTACAGAACAGAGGTCACAAAAGTGACAGTCAGAACAGAGGTACGGATTCAAGAGGTGGCTCGTACGACTTCTAGAGGTGGCTCCCACAATAGTGTAGCACTTAGCTCCGCACAACACTTTGGTCCGCACAGAACAGAGGTCAATGAATCCATGACAAACAGAGGACCACAAAGTGGTCAAACAGAAGCCAATGGTTATTTAAGTCCCCCAAGGCGTGGGACTCCCGTGGTGGTACTTACAAAACATAATTGTTTATAAGGTCATAGTCCAATATTCTTTAAAAGTAAAACAAATATATCCATGGGTTTCCTTTTAATAAATAGGGTTCAGAAATAAATCCACGTAACTGAAATAATAATATAGTTTATAATAATTTATAAAACATAACTTATATAAAATAGATTTTGGTAAGTCAAAACATACGTAAAATACATTTTGGGAACTCAAGGTACAATATAACTCGCCTCAACTTTAATACCTTACTCTTTCTTTCCACTATCAAAGACCCTTTTAATTTCCACTATTTTTTTCTTGGGGAAATTACCCATAGGTCCCATGGAAAACATGTGATCTCCATTTAATCCCATAACTTTTTCACTACACCCAAAAGTCCTTTCCTCTCTCTCTCTGCTTTTTGCTTCCCTTCCTCTCTCGTTTTTTTTTTCTACATTTTTCTGTCACCGTGTTTGTCATGGAAGAGGACCACCGGTGATCATATCTTTCTCCATTGATCGGGGTTCATTGATAACCACTAAGCATTGAAATCAACTCCGACGAAGAAGATGATATATTTTCCGACGAAGAAGATGAATGGATCTACTTAGATCTGATATAGATCTACTCAGATCTACATCAGATCTGAGTAGATCTACACAGATTTGGTTAGACATCCGTCTTTCCCCTTCGATCTCTTTTTTTTTTTTCTCTCTCTGCTATACACTTCTGTTTTTCTGTTCTAATGGAGAAAATTTTCGAATTCTGAACAAGCAGTTTTCGAGTTTTAGTTACAGGCGGTGAAAACTGTAAAATTTTTCAGTTTCAAATTTTTTTTTTTTTGGTGCTGTAATTAATCATGGTTTAAAACTGTAAAATTTTGCAGTTTTATAACATTCTTTAGAACTGTAAAATTTTACAGTTTCATAACATGTTTTTTAATTTTTTTTTTCCGGCAATATTCTAGACATTCCGGTGAGTCTCCGACGACCGTTAAACGGAAGTCTGACGGTAGTAAGATGTGAACAGTGTCTATAAATTAAAAAAAAAAAAAAGGATTTTTTGGTAACAATTAAAAATGTGTTGGACTAATTGGTGCAAGTATTTTGTTTTGGGATTAGTTGGGTTTTGAACTTGTTACATGGGACTTATCAGTAAGTTCCCCTTTTTCTTCTTCTTCTCTTTTCTTTCTTTCCTTTCTTTCTTCTTTTCTTTTCCTTCCTTCTTTCTCTTGCTTCTTTTCCTTTCTTCTCTCTGTTTTCTCTCTAGGCGTGACACGCCTCCCTATTTATACGGGAATAAGGCGCTACGTGGCAAATTCGATAATGATTTCACAGATTCGTTCTTATCCTTAATAGATATTTAAGATAATTACCCTTTGACCCAATATTTTAATATAATTATATAAATAAATTAATTCTTAATTAAATTACACATTATCGTTTACTAACCGAAAATAAATTATTTATTTTATTACCACACCCATTATTACTATTATTATTTATATTATCTATATTATTATTATTTATATTTTGACCCATAAACTTTTAATAATTATATTATTTTACAAAATTGCGCATAATAATATATAATAAATTATATATTTTCCGAACTGAGATTAAATAATATTAATATAATTCTACATAATAATTAAAAATCTGGGTTGTTACAATCTTCCCTCCTTTTAAAATTTCATCCTCGAAATTTGTCATATGTAAGTTGTCCGCTGCTCACTCTAATATATATATATATATATTAGATGATTAATCTGATAGAAAATAGTACCTCAAAAAAAAAAAAAACTTTACCAAAAATAACTCACTGTCTAGTTGTCAAAAATTGATTTGGGCCAAAATGAGAAATAATGGGCGACTTTAAAAACTTTTCACTCGTTTTGTATACGATAAAAATAAATAAAAAATGAGAACACAATGATAGAATTATATGTAAGAATTGAAAAAAAATTGAGATGAACTTTTCATTGATGGGAAATAGTTTCAAAATTAGTATCTTTATAATTTGAACCCACTTTTAAAAACATCAAAATAATTTTTTTTTTCAACCTTGAACTGAGAATTATATATATATATAATTATATTATAATTTTGGTAGGTGATTGAACCCGACATCCTTCTGTTCTTGTCCTTCTTTTACTATAATAAATATAAATTATATCGAATATTCTTCACAAATTATGCACCTAAAAAAAATTTATTATATATATATAATCATATAAAATTATAATATAATTAAATCAACAAACAAAATATAATAATTCGGTACTAATTACCCGTTGTCCCACTTCTTAAATGTGTGTGTGTCCTATGCTCCAATGATGATTTTTTTTTTTTCTAGAAAAAAACCATTGCTCTGATACCACTTGTCACGACCCGCTCCCCGTACCCAAGGGTTAAGCATCGTGATGGCCAGTAACTGAGGTTACCTCCGGTCAATTCTTAAACAAATCAATAAACGCGAGCGGAAGTAATATTTAAGTAAGGGTACGAAAATAATCATCGGAGTTTCTATTTTTATTACAGAATTATTGACCAAAAATGTCGATATTTACATAGAAAAATGTCAATAAAAATACTGTGTGTGTCTATTCCGCAGTCCCACATCTAAGACTTTCCATAAGCTATTTCTGAATTGCATTGTTTCCTGAAAATTGGTAAACAACTATAAGCACATGGCAGAGTGAGAAATATTATACCAAGTGTATAAGGGACACGAAATAACCATGGATAGTTATGTAGCCAAAACATTTACAAAAATAAATCATTTGAGTAGCAGAAATCATTTAAGTAGCAGAAACGGAAATACAGATATTATATAAATAGATAACCATAACCACGGTAAAGAACAGAGGTCACAGAAGTGACAGCCAGAACAGAAGTACGGATTCAAGAGGTGGCTCGTACGAATTCCAGAGGTGGCCCCCACAATAGTGTAGCACTTAGCTCCGCACAGCACTTTGGTCCGCACAGAGCAGAGGTCAATGAATCCATGACAAACAGAGGACCACAAAGTGGTCAAACAGAAGCCAATGGTTATTTAAGTCCCCCAAGGCGTGGGACTCCCGTGGTGGTACTTATAAAATATAATTGTTTATAAGGTCATAGTCAAATATTCTTTAAAAGTAAAACAAATATATCCATGGGTTTCCTTTTAATAAATAGGGTTCAGAAATAAATCCACGTAACTAAAATAATAATATAGTTTATAATAATTTATAAAACATAACTTATATAAAATAGATTTTGGTAAGTCAAAAAATATGTAAAATACATTTTGGGAACTCAAGGTACAATATAACTCACCTCAACTTTAATACCTTACTCTTTCTTTCCACTATCAAAGACCCTTTTAGTTTCCACTATTTTTTTTCTTCTTCTTCTCTTTTCTTTCTTTCCTTTCTTTCTTCTTTTCTTTTCCTTCCTCCTTTCTCTTGCTTCTTTTCCTTTCTTCTCTCTGTTTTCTCTCCAGGCATGACACGCCTCCCTATTTATACGGGAATAAGGCGCTACGTGGCAGATTCGATAATGATTTCACAGATTCGTTCTTATCCTTAATAGATATTTAAGATAATTACCCTTTGACCCAATATTTTAATATAATTATATAAATAAATTAATTCTTAATTAAATTACACATTATCGTATACTAACAGAAAATAAGTTATTTATTTTATTACCACACCCATTATTACTATTATTATTTATATTATCTATATTATTATTTATATTTTGACCCCTAAACTTTTAATAATTATATTATTTTACAAAATTGTGCATAATAATATATAATAAATTATATATTTTTCGAACTGAGATTAAATAATATTAATATAAATTCTACATAATAATTAAAAATCTGGGTTGTTACACGGCCAACCTTGATTTGGCCAAAATTGCATTTTGAAGTTTGCCCGCTTGTGCGGCCAAGGCCACAGCACGAGCGGCCAGACCACCGCACATGCGGCCAACAAGGCCAGCCCAATTTGATTTTTCTTCTGTTTTCTCTGATGTTCGGGCCTCAAATTGCATGATTTTCAACTATTTCCATGTGCATATGCATGTGCATTGTATAAACACAAAGGGAAATGAAAGAATGAATAAGATCGGATTAAATAATAAGTAACGGATCAGCAACCGATAGGTTAGTGACTAATTGAATGGAAGGACTATATATTGAATCATCGTGCTTACATGTGTCTCTATTGGTCAAACGCCGCATCCTAACCACGTGCTACACGGAACTAATTGTAAGTGACAATGTAGTAAAGCTATGTTTGAGTCATACTTCTTTCTAATTATTATTGTTCTTATTAAAGTTATTCTACAGTGATATGATTTACTGAATGAATGAGTCCATTCCATGCAATATGCTCACGTGGCCCATGCCCGAGGGTAATAATACCACAGTTTTATTTATGTGGCCCTTACCCGGGGGTAATAATACTGTGGACTATATTCACGTGGCCCTTACCCGGGGGTAATAGTATCGTGGTCCATGTTCACGTAGCCCTTACCCGAGGATAACAATACCGTGGCCTATATTCACGTGGCCCTCGCCTGGGGGTAATAGTTCCATGGCTTGATATGCATGAGATGTTGAGTTATATAATTATGAGTGAAGGACTAACATATGTGCCTGTAGATCCATGTGATTACTATGTTTTAATGAACATGTTACTGCTATGTGACTTGACTTTAATGTTCAAATGGACATTATTTCTAACCTCTTTACACATTTTGTTCACTAGGCTTTGGCTCACCGTTTATATCTATCATGTAGGTGATCAAGCATAAGAAAGGACTTGAGGGCGTCAACCTATCTTCTAGTTGTCAAGCCAACGATTTTGGGTCTAACTCCAAGCTTTTTGGGTGGTGATGAATTCACCCTTTTGTTAAATAATTACGCGTCTCATATCAAAGATCTTTTGTTTTATATATATTACGTAAGGGAATAATTCCCTAAGTATTGTATATGTTTTTAGTACATGTATATGATAAGGTAGTGGATGATTGTACAGTGATGCATACAGAGTTGTTTGTTCATTTTAGTTTCACAGCTCATTGGACGATGTTTTATGATGTTATTGGCTTCTGTCGGCCCCTTATACTATTGACTGTTAAGTAGGCCTTTGGTAATCTTAGATTACTGGCCGGTCACATTTCCAATCCCGTGGGGGTGGGGGTTAGGTCCCCAGCGTAGTATCAAAGCATGAGTTTTACCGCACACATGCGTTCCAATGAGCTGTAGAATGTCCTAGAAAAAGAATTAGGGTAGTGTATTACATGTGTGAGTGTGTATGGACTTGATATTGGCATAACTGATATGACTGTAAGAACTGCCTTGCCTATGTTTATTATTTCCAGTTTTTATATAGCCACATGGATGCAAGAAATACAGATGATTCAGAATCGTCGGGTTCCAGAATAGACAGAATGGAAGGGATGGTAGAAATGTTGACCGAATCTTTGAGGCAAAGAGAGCAAGTTCCACCTCCTCCTCTACTTCCGATGCAACCGGAACCGATCAACAATGATGAAATCATTGTCTTAACGCAAAAGTATAATAAACTGAAGCCGCCAACCTTCCAAGGAGGTCTTAATTCGTTGAAAGTCGAGGCTTGGATCCTAGAAATAGAAAATTTGTTTGAGGTTTTTCCTTGTTCAGAGGTACAAAAAGTTTTGTTAGCCACTTTTACTCTTCAAGAGGAAGCAAGACGGTGGTGGATGCTAGTTCGAAAGGGCAACAATTCTATGACATGGCCTCAATATAAGGAGGTGTTTTATGAAAAATATTTCCCCCAATGTGTCTGTGACCCTAAAGTATCGAAGTTTGAGCAGTTGAAGCAGAGTACCATGTCCGTGACTGAGTATGAGGCTAAATTCACGGAGCTTGCTCGGTAAGCACCACATATTGTGGACATTGATTACAAGAAACCTCGCAAGTTTGAAGGCGGGCTTGATGTGGAAGTGCTGGACAGGGTGAATGTTTTGCACCTAACAAAGTATGTAGATGTTCTTAATCGTGCTCTCATAGCCCAGACCAATATTGCGGCACTGAAGCAAGCTAAGGCACCAGTGACTAAGTGGAAGGAAAAAAGACAAGGGTTCAATTTTAAAAGGGGTCGGACTAATTTTCAGAATAAGAAGCAGAATACAGGGTCAACGATGAGTTCCAATCAAGGAAGTAATTCGATACTGCCATGCCCAAAATGTGGAAGAAGGCACAAGGAGGTGTGTTATAAACTTTCCAGGGCTTGTTTTCGGTGTGGCAAAACAGGCCACATGGTTAAAGACTGTCATCTCTTATCCCAAGGCACAAACAGACCACTAGCAAGCTCAACAACATCTATCTCTGCACCGAGATCAACTTCTAAAGCTACGACTGGAAAAGAAACATTAAGGCAAGGCCGGGTTTTTGCTCTTGTGCCAGAAGACGTCCAGAACATAGAGACAGTAGTGTCAAGTATACTCCCTATTTGTGCCAAGAATGCTTATGTTTTCATTGACTCGGGATCTACGCATTCATTTGTTTCATCTGTTTTTTCTCGCAAATTAACTAGACCATTGGAACCGATGAATTCTTTATTAGTTGTATCATTTCCAACTGGAGGATCTATGATGTGTGCCTATAAATATCCTGTATGTGACATTGTTGTTGGGGATATATGCATTTATATGTTGATTTGTTGCCCCTGAATATCGATCATTTCGATATAATTTTGGGGATGGATTGGTTATCGAAATATCATGCGACGATTGACTGTGTAACTAAGCAAGTTATTTTTCACCCACCTAATTTGCCTGAATTTACTTTTAACAGTGTTAGTGTTGTGCCTCCCCTGTATTTGATTTCATCTATGAAGGCGTGTAAACTAATACGAAAAAGCTGCAGAGGATATTTGTGTTGTGTATTGCGTACGTCTATTATGGAGAAACAAAAGGTAGATAGTATTCCTATAGTCTAAAATTTCCCAGATGTATTTCCCGATGATTTGCCATGGGATTTGATTGATAGGGAAATAGAGTTCACTATTGAGATAGTACCGGGTACACAGTCGATTTCCAAGACTCCGTACCGAATGTCGACTACTGAATTAAAAGAGTTAAAAATTCAATTGCAAGAGTTGCTAGATAAGAAATTTATCAGGCCTAGTACCTCACCATGGGTGCTCCAGTCTTATTTGTGAAAAAGAAGAATAACTCATTGAGACCCTACATTGACTACCGTGAATTAAACAAGGTGACCGTGAAGAGCCAGTATCCATCGCCCCGCATTGACAACCTATTTGACCAATTGCAAGGGGGACAAGTTTTCTCCAAAATTGATCTTAGATCCGAATATCACTAATTGAAAGTCAAAGAAAAAGATATAGAAAGACTGTTTTCCGAACAAGGTACAGCCACTATGAATTTCTTGTTATGCCCTTCGGAGTAATTAATGCACCTGCTGCATTTATAGATCTAATGAATAGAGTCTTTAAGCCGTTCCTAGATGAGTTTGTTGTTGTTTTTATAGACGACATTTTGATTTATTCCAAAAGTTAAGAGGAACATGAACGTCACTTGAGACTTGTTTTGCAAACTTTAAGAGAGAAGAAATTGTACGCCAAATTGTCTAAGTGCGAATTTTGGCTCGATAATGTGATCCGCAAAAGATAGAAGCAGTTGTCAATTGGCCTAGTGTAGACACCCCATTTTTGACCGCCCTTAAGACTTGGGCGTTACTGATGGTTTACTTGGTGATGAAAGATGTGCAGGGCAAAGGTTCAATTTCTTCGACAAGAGGAGAGTCAAATCCCAACTTCACACCCCTTTTTGGACCAAAAGTATTTTGAATGGTTTGTAGACCTTAAAACTCTCTCTTTCAAAACATTTTTGAAAATAGGTTCCTACGATGTCCCGACGCTCGTATGTTGTTAAATGTCACGCTTTTCGATAAACCGAGCAAGGACAAAGTTGAAATGAATGAAAGAGAGTTTAAATCTTTGAAAAATCTTTCAAAACACCTTGCTTAAGGGTTTGAAGTTGAAGAAAAGAGGAGAAGAGGGAAGAAACCAAGTTGGAGAAGAAGATGGGCATGAATCGCTAAGAGAGGGACGAGCAGTCCTCGCTAAATCAGGTCTATCTGTCTATGCACTTGGATTTAAAGTATGAGACCACCACCGTTGGAAAGGAGAATTTCGGGGCTTCATTTTTCAATCAAGAATCTCCTAAAGCCGAGTCCGGATGGAGGAGATATGATTGGTTGAAGTTGGGCATCATTCCGGTTGAACCGAAACTGAACAATCTTCAATAAAAGAGGCATAACTTTTTACACAGTTGGAATTTTTGTGCAAGACTGCCACCATTGGAAAGCTTACTTCCAGGGCTTCAGTTTAGACACAAGAATGACCTGAAAAGAAGTACATATGAAGGAATTATGCCCATTTGAAGTTGGACTTGCAGAGCAGAATTTGCTACCGGCCACAAATATGTGCTACCGGCCACAAAAGTAACAGATCGGCCAAAAAAGTAGCAGGCCGGCCATAACAAGTAGCAGGCCGGCACTAAAGATGGCTGGCCAGCCAAGAATGACCCAAACTCAGCTTTTTTGAAGATATTTCATCTCCAGCTGTTTTCAGCTTGCTCCAGCTGTCCCCAGCTCAGATATTTCCGACCTTAAGTGTTGCTTTTGCTATATATGATGATATATCTCCCATTTTCCAAGAGAGAACTTCCAAAGCAAGTTTTGGAGCTTCTCACTCTAAAAGGTCCTCTCTCTCTAGAAATTTCAGACCTAAAAAACCTCTGCCTCTCTCTCTAGAGCCTCTCTCCATTGCCCTTTTATGCATAGAAGTCCATAGAGGTAGAGAAATACTTCTTGTTTGCATATACATCCTTCATCAAAGTTAACCCCCATTGGGCTGAGGTTCTTTGAGGATCATTTTGAGCTTCAAAAGCTGGTCTTAGCTCAGATTTTGGGCTGATTTTGCAGTTGTGCATCAAGAGTAACATCTCTCTCCATTTTAGCTTGTTTTGCATACTAGCTTTGCCATAAGTTTTTGAACTACTTTGAGGCTATTTTTGGAGTGGTGTTGAACTACAAAAACCCTTGTTTTTCCTCTGTTTTTCAGTCCTAAAAGTCTTGGTTTGTGCCTTGGTTGGCTAGGGGGTTGTCCTCCCTTTTGCTCTTTGGCTTGTAAAGCCTTTTGAGCCAACTTCCTAAGCTTTTGAAACCAACTTTTCGTGGCCTTTTAACCACTGAAATTTAGAGGATTTTCAGTGGTAAAAACCCTATTTTGAAGGCCCAAATGGGTGGGGGTTGTCCCCCCTCCTCTTGTCTTGTTTACTTGTGTTGATGGCCCTCCAAAAGAGCATGTGTTTCTACTTCTTGGAGGCTTTGTTTAGCCTCATTTTTGTGACTTTCCAGACCTGCCATAAATCTATTTTGGGCTGTCTTGCTCATCTCTTGCATGCTTATTGCACTTGTAGTGTAAATCCCCTTTGCTAGCCTTGTTAGCCTACCAAAGTAGCATGTTTGTTAAGCATGTATGGGCTCCATTTCAGCATGTTTTTGGTCATTATTTTGCATATCATAACTCTATCTAAAGTTGGTTTGATAGCCCCTTGCATGTATCATGCACTTGTAGTGCATTTCCATGAAATTGCCTTAACATGCTTTGTGCTTTGAGCCTTGTTTTTAGCATGATTTTGGCTTGACCCAAAGAATATTTTAGCCTTGTTTTACCATGATTAAGGTCTGTTTGGTGTTATTTTGGTCATGCTTGCATTGTTTTGTATAGCCATGGTTCAACCTAGCTTGTTGGCTTTGAATGTCGAAGTCATTAGTATGCATTGCTAGGACTATTCTTATGATTTGGCATCATTCCATATGATATATCAGTGCATATTTCATGGTCGTACACTTGTATTTGTCACTCTTGCATTGCTTTGAAGAGTTGTTGTTTTGTGCTTCAAGAATGGACCATTATGCATGCCTTTATGCTTAGGCCTTTAGGATGCCATCTCAGTAGGTTTTTGGGCTTATTTTGACATGTCATAACTCTGATTTTCATTAGTTAAGCCATGCCATGTTTGGTTGTAATAGGTGTAGTGTAACACCCCTTTGTTGGCCTTGCATGCCTCATGTTTTGTGTTCACCTTTCTAGCATGTTTTGGCCTCATTCCATGCATGTTCTAGCCTTGTTTTGGTCTACCTTGGGACTGTTTTGGTTCACCTTGGCCCTTTGGGGCTTGGTTGATGTGGCCTTGGTACAAGCTCCTTGGCTAGCTTTGAGCTTTAAGTCCATTAGCATGCTATGCTTATCCTATGTGCATGATTCGACATCACTCTTGACATGATTTCAGAGCTTACTTCATTGCCACATTATCATGATTGTCCCCCCTTTGCTCATGTTTGGGTGTTGTGTCTTTATGCCTTAATTCTTGGGCCATTGCATGAACATGTTTGTCTCGCATTTCATGTCACCAATTCATTACTTCGGCCACTGATTTTGGCATGTTTGAGAGCTACCCATGTTAGTGTAAGTCCATCTCACTATGTTGTTGTATGCTTGTTTCATTTTGCATGTTGTTGCATGTTATACATGTTCACATGTTTAGGTTATATGCCTATTGCCTATTGCATGCTTGTGTTGCTTTGTTAAGTTCATTATACATGTATTACATTGGTCTAAGTATACTTGCCTTTGCATGTTATTAAATGTTAGCCTATTGACATGTTGTTGCATGCTCATCCATCTTGCATACTTGTTAAGTTACATGCTTGTTTGAATGCTTGTCTTTGCATATTGTTATATGTTAGTTGCCTTGTATAGCATTGTTGCTTGCATGCTCACGTTGCATTAGTTTGCTTGCATGCTTAGGTTGCATAGCATTGTGTGCGCATCTCTTGCCTCTTGAATCAACCATGATAGAGGTTAGGGCCCTTATGTGTTTTTGTGCATTTCATTTGATATCAAATTGCACACTTGACGCCTTTGGCCATCATGCATTGAAATACGTGATTGGTGGCCCGAGGGTCGAGAACCAAACCCCCTTGAGTTCATAGCATGATAGGGAGGATGGTCGTGCACACATTGTCTTGTAAATTCCTTGTCATGCACTGCCTGTCCTCTGCTGCAGGAAAAACAGAGTTCTGCAGGAACAGATGGCCGGTCAGCCCTCTTTAGTGCCGACCAACTACCAGAGTCCAGCCGATGGCCCCACTTTTGGTCGGTGACCACTTCTCAATGGCCGGTGGTCCTATCTTTTGGCCAGTGACATCCCACAATGCTCAGGGAGTAATTCAGAGGTATCTCAAGGATTTTCACAGTTCTCAGAGGTGTAGAACAGTACAAATAGAGGCAACATGTGGCATGACAACGGGTTTCCGAGCGAGGCAAATCGAGCATGCATGCATTTGACCGTCTTCTCGAGACAGCTTTACTGCTTTAGTAGCTTAATTAATTTGTTAATTAATTAAGGTTTTATAATATTTAATTAGCTAGAGTAGTTAATTATTTATTTGGTTTGTATTATTCTTTCGGACTCTCCGTCGAGAGGGCAAATTTGTAATAAGTGTGCGTGCGTGTGTGAATGTCTTCCAATCCCACGTCTTTCTCCCTTTTATTTACTAGCTTTTGATGTTTAGTTTAGGGCATGTTTCAATTAGCATACTTATGGTCGCATGCTTGCATCCATTCATTCGTATTGCACGCACCGGGCTCGGCGCATCATAGTAACTGCATTGTATTTCAATTCCTACTTGAATACATGTATCAAGTTGCATTTCACATGACATTTTAGAATAGCCGAGCCTATCTTAGTTGCATTTTGTATGTGTTGCATTAGCCATTGCTAACATGAACTAGGATCATGCATTTGATTACTAACTAGTTTCCTGTTTTGGCTCAGAGTACTAGGTAAGCATTTATGCTTTAGCATCTTGCATGTGTGTGAGTGTTAACATGACAGCATGCTTGCCATGAGGCTAATTGCTTATGTGATATAACTGCTTGAATGCCTGTGAGTGAAGGTTGGGTTGCTTGAGTTGGAATAATTCGTCGAAATCCGTGTTTTAGCCTACTTGCGAGTAGCAAACTTCAATTTATTTTCAAAACAAACAAATATGCGATACTTTGTTCCAACTTAGGCAATCCAGTCTATACTTGTATACTGTGTGCATCACATAGTAATTCTAGGCTAATAAACCGAAATAAGAGCACATGTGTTTTCAAAAACTCGATATCATGCTTAGTAGTGGCCAATCCTTGATCGGGCGAGCGGGGGTGCTCATGAAATGACCTTCCCCAATCGTACCCAAGTTCCCAAGCCGAGACAACTTTAGTGATGACGGACACGTGGCCTTAGGCAACGAGTCAGGGTCTCCTAAATCCCCCCAAAATAAAATATTTAGGTGGCGACTCTGTATCTGGCCAAGCAATCCATGTTTGGCACTTCTTTCTTAAAAATCTGTTTTCCAAAACGATTTGTCGGATTTGGACTCTTTGGTGATTTATCCGTCTTGCATTGCACTTTGCGAGACTAGATTCAGAACCGTGACTATTTGAGTCCGAACTGTAGCATGAGGCCCACGGGCGCGTCTACACCTAGACTGACCAATGTCATCGAAGTCTGAAGTCTCTTGGGTTTGGTTGGATATTATCGCAGATTTGTAAAAGATTTCTCCAAAATTGCCCTACAGCCTACTTAGTTGACACAGAAAAGGGTATCATTTGATTGGACTGATTTGAGAGAATCAACTTTTCAAGAATTAAAGACTTGGCTTGTGACTGCCCCAATTCTCACCTTACCCTCAGGTACGGATGGTTTTACTATTTTTAGTGATGTGTTTTATAAAGGGTTGGGATGTGTGCTGATGCAAAATGGAAAGGTAATTGCATATGCCTTTCACCAACTCATGATTTGGAGCTTGCCGCCGTAGTTTTCGCATTGAAGATTTGGTGCCATTACTTTACAACAAAAGTAACCTATGGTGACGAAAAGTAGTGAAGAAAATAAATTTCATCACTAAATAAGAATAATCTGTGACGAATTATAAAATTTGGTCACATATAATAAAAAAATAAAAATAAAAGGTGACGAAATTTATTTTTGTCAACAAATACTTCTTTTTAGGTGAGGAAAATTTAAGTTTTGTTACCAAAAGTTTTCCCGCTAATTTTTTTTTGTGGCGCCAAAATTTTGAGACTTTTGGTAAGAAAAAAATTTGTCACCAATTATAAAATTATTAGTGAGGAATATATTTTTGTCACCAATAATTTTGTGTATATTTTTTTTGAGAAACTTGATTTTAAATATTTTAAGACCATTTGGTGAGAAACATATTTTTGTCCCTAATAAATCTTAATATTTTTAGACTTTTTAGTGAGCAAATTATTTTGTCACTAATTTTGGAGGGAATATTTTGACATATTGGGCGGTAATGGAAAAAAATAGACTACTAACTTTTTCCTCCCTTTTATTTTTGTTTATCAATTTTCCTCTCTCTTCCCCGCTTTCTCTCTCTCTCTCTCTCTCTCTCTCTCTCTCTAAACAAAACACAAGTTAATTAGCTTTCTAAGTAACCTATGATGACGAAAAATAGTGAAGAATATAAATTTTGTCACTATAAGAATAATCCGTGACAAATTATAAAATTGTCACATACAAGAAAAAAGTAAAATAATAGGTGACAAAATTTATTTTCGTCAATAAATATTTCTTTTAGGTGAGGAAAAATTAAATTTCGTCACCAAAGATTTTCTCTCTAATTTTTTTGGATGGCACCAAAATTTTGAGACTTTTAGTGAGAAAAAAAAACTGTCACCAATTATAAAATTATTAGAGATTTCGTCACTAATAATTTTAAATATTTTTTTTTAAAAAAATTATTTTTAAATATTTTGAAACTATTTGATGAGAAATATCTTTTTATCGTCAATAATTTTAATATTTTAAAATTTTTAGTGACAAAATTATTTTATCACAAATTTTGAAGAGAGAACTTTGAGATTTTGGCGGTAATAAAAAAAGAACTCTACTAATTCCCCCAAAATCCTTTTTTTTTTGGTGTTTTAGTTTTTCTCTCATCCCTCTCTTGCAAAACAAACATTCTCTACCTTCAGCCCTCCTTCAGCTTGTTCTCCTCCTTTAGCGCTGCCACCGACGTCACCCGTTCTCCTCCTTCAATATCGCCACAAGTAAGACTGGGTAACGGATGTGCCAACTAGGCAGACCCGTCCGACTCGACATGTTTTCGACATGTTTTGGGCGGATGCATGACACGTGACAAGCAAATACGGGTCCAAAATTTTTAATTTCACGGGTTCAAATTGCGTGACGGATTGTTCGTCAATTTCAATCTCGTACCCGACCCGAAAACCCTCATTTTTTCTTTTCTTTTCTTTTTTTTTTCCTCCACCTATTTCCCCATTTTTCCCCTGTCTCACCCCCATTTTTTCATTTCACGTTTTTCTTGCCCTAGCTTCTTCCTTCGACAACTCTCTCTCTCTCACCTCTGGCTCTCTCACTTAAATGGGGGCGAGCAACGATCGGAGATTGGCAACAGTGGCGGTGAGCAGCGATCGAAGCCTCAATTGGAAGGTATTCTTCTCTTCTCTTCTCTTCTCTTCCTCATCTTCTTCTCTTCTGAACCTGTGTTCTATGTTCTCAACCTTCTCTTCTTCTCCTATTCTTCTCTTCTGAACCTATGTTCTGTGTTCTCGATCTAATCACAAATTCCTTTTTGATGGAGTGGGCACGTGATTGATAAAACTATTTGTAAGCTAATTGATAAAACTAGCAATTGAAAGCAATTGATAAACCTATTTTTAAAATCGGGTTTTGCAGATTTCAGTTCTAGTTCTTCTATCATTGATTTGGAGCTTTTGCAAATTAAGCTAATCTTCTTTCTTCAATTTTATTGTTTGATGATGATGGTGATGATTTCTGGGTTTTTCATTTGTTAATTTATTAGTATAAGAACTGTGATTTTGAATTTTCTGGGTTATTTGTGTGAATTGCTGGTTGTTCAAGTAAAGTTTTTTATCAAATGCAAAATACTTGTTTTTTCGGGATTAATAAGAGTTAACACTCTGTTCTTTTATTCTTTTCTTTTCTTTTCTTTTTTTTTTTTTTTTGTTTTTGTTTTTGTGTGTGTTTTGTTTAGTTAACACTCTGTTCTTTTATTCTTTTCTTTTCTTTTTTTGTTTTTGTTTTTGTTTTTGTGTGTGTGTTTTGTTTCCAACCTAATAATTAAAAAGTTAATGACTTGATGTCAATGAGAACATAGAAATTTGTTACTAAGAAACTGTGAATATATCGTTGTCAACAATTTGTAATTTAACTTCAGATTTGTTGTCAACTTGTGATTTAACTTCAGATTACAATGTGAATGTTAGAAACACAAAACTCAAAATAATTTCAAATATAAATAATTTCATAAATTTTGGGCCTGAATTAAAACAGTGAAGAACTACTTGAAAATTAAGTCAAAAAATGGCCCAAAATAGTTTAAATTAGAAAAGATTAACTAGCTCCTCAAATCCTAGAATTAGAATCTTTTAAGTGATTATACAATAGGATTTCACATACCCACTGATTGTTTGATGAAATGTTTCAAACTAATAATAATGAACAGAATACAGAATGCAAGAACAATTGTTTAATGAAATCTATTTGATGAACAGAATACAAATGCAAGTGTTTTTTATTTTGGTTAGAACTTATGTGTGAGGTAGGAATAAGAATTATCTATGCAAGTGAAAAATTATTTTGACTGGGAATAAGAATTATTTATTTTACATATTTATGTGTGAGTTTTTGGTTAGAACTTTTCTGGTTCTGTAATGGAGTTGAAGCTAGGAGACTAAGCTTCCTAATGCCTCGTAACTCGTAATGCCTCGTCAACTCGTAATGCCTTGATATGTTTATTTTTTTGCAGTTTTGTTGCTAGGATATTTGATCATGCACTTGAAGACTCAAATTCAAAATCAGGCCTTGTACACTCTTTATCTATATGTATATCTTTGTTGGATCCAAAAAGATCAATTCCTTCTATCATTCCTTCCGTAGTCAACACATGTACGAGTCACCTACACCTGTTAATCCTGAGACCGTTGGTGCAATGCTGCCCAAGCTTGGTAAGTGTGTCATAAAATTTTTGTATGTTTGCTTGTGATGTCAAGGTTTCTTTCTACCTTATTTTAAATTTGTTTCTCTACCCACTTCAGATACTTATAATATGAATTTATGGCTATAGCTTGTGCACAGATTGGATGTTTATGTACTTGTCTTAAATGGGAAACTTTTTTCCCCTTCTTTGTTCTGAAACTGATATTTCTGAGTTTCTCTTCTTTGGTTTGAGGTTACTTTGCTTTGCTCTATGTAATATCATGAGCTCATATGTTATGATAGACCATCTGCATTCTATTGATGTGAATTGGTGGTGGAAACTGTTGAACATTGTTTTAAATCTTGTTTTTGTTAACTTTGAAGTTAATTCGTGAATTAAAACACATGATATCTACACTCGTTACCGACATTGGTGGCAAGTTCCCTATACATTGATGGTTTTTGGGGACTAGCCTCCCACTTTTTTTTATGATGAGGATGAGATTATTACATAGTACAAAACGGAAAGATATAAGACAATCAAGAAGAAGAATAAGAAAATCGATGCTCTACCATGTCCCTTCTCATTTGTTGAGTTCATACATATTTATATATGCACTTAAACATGTAAGGTATATATTGAAACACCTTAACTTAGAAACTTGATTAGTTGAGCTAAGTTATTAGGATAGTGCCTTTGGATGACAACTTAATGCTGTGACTTTTGGCCAAAAAAATAGTGGTCTATTGAACATTGAGGGCGTGCCCCCTGGTCCTGACTGTTAACCAAGCTGTCAAAGTCCAGGAGTTGTGCAACAAACCTGAAAGACAAACTAAATCGAGATAAGTTTTACTTAAGATCCTTTTATTAAATTTAAGTTCTTCAAAAAGACAAAATGAACAAATTTTCTGAAGAACAAGTTGACCAAAAACCAGCAAGGTTGCAATTCCTTATTTCACATTCATTCTAGCTCCATTGAGAATTAAAATAGAAGCTAGCTAAATGTTTTCACATATTTTATAAGCTACTGTAGGCTAAGATTGATTGATAGCTAGAAAGCTTAATAAGTGTTGCAAACTCTCTTAAATAGGAAGTTAATGAAAGAAATCTACTTGATCAGAAATTAAAGTAAGATAAGATAGGGAAGTAAAGAATTGTCATAAAATTAATTTTCTTAATTATGATAAACTAGTAACGTAGACTTAAGATCTATTGTGACTCTGGGTAAACACAAACACACACACACACACACACACACACACACACACACACACAAACATCACATTTAGGACATGCTATTGGCATTTATCTTAGCTTCTTGTACTCCACATATTTGAGTCCCAAAGAAGCCAAAAAGCACATGAGAAGTGGATCACAGGATGCTAAAGTGGAGTGCCAATAGGGCAATCACATGCACACAGACACTTGCAAATTAGTCTTAAACTTATTAGTTGTGAAATGAATTAAACTCAACATTCAGCTTAAGTAAAGTGGTGCTCCATTCTGTTTTACAGAAGATAGCGGATTATAAATTTAGAGTTTCGAATCTTACTACAATAACTCTAAGAGCAAGTGGTTTTATTTTAGATCTCAATTTTCTTCTTTCTTCCTTCCTTTTACGTAGAAAAGTCAGTGTGAAAATTGTTATAATTCTTTCCATTTCAATCTGAAGAGGACATGCCCTCAAGCCAGCTTTGACCATAAGTAACTCCTTTTGCTCAATTTGCTGAGTAAAGTAGTGGATTCAATCCTCAGACTAGTTATGATGATAACTATAGTTGTCTAGTACTACTGTTATTATTATTGTTCTACTTTCTTTTCTTTTCTTTTCTTTTTTGGTGATGAGAGGTAATATAGTTTGACTTATTCTTTTTTTTCCCCCCTGATATAGAAAGTACGGGCTAGATGACAATACAGTTGACTTTATTGGCCATGCATTGGCACTCCATATAGATGATAGTTACTTGGACCAGTGCCATGGATTTTGTGAAGAGAGTTAAGGTGAAACATTTGGTTCCTACTTAAGTTATTTGTTTTATTTTTCCCAGTGTCTCCACTTTGAAAATCTTGAAATGATTTCTACCCTTTATACACCAATATTGTGTTTGATCTGTTCAATGCTCTACTATTTTCTGTGTTTCATTTCATATGGTGGTTTAAAGAAACATGGGTCTCATGTTACATTCCATTCTATCAATGGTCATAATCTTAGTTAAAGCACAAGACAACAGGTCTTTCTTTATAATCTCAATCCTAGTTAATTTAATTTGATGAGGTAATACGAGTTGGGAGCTGTAACAACCCTCATACTGTTTATCGACTTATGACTGATTGATTACCGATAACCATCGATTATCGTTAAACTGAATTGATTATGACTGATAATTGAACTGATTAAAGTACTGAACTGACTGATTGAAATTGGAAACCGAATTGATTGAGTATATGTTAGTTAAATTGCATTCTATCTGTTTGACTGTATGATTATCTGTTCATGCTTATATGTTTAAACTGCTAATTGAAGGCCTTATCGGCGGCCGAATTAGAAACCGATTGATGTTCCATGACCCTCGTAATTAATGTGATTTTATGGTGTATTTACCTGAAAACTGATTGGGTATGATTAAATTAGATTAAAATAAGCTAATTATAGAGTTTGACGTAATTGCACTTTTGCCATCTAGTGGGGCCTTTGTTTACTCATATTTGAAGCCTTGTGTATGCTTTATCAAAACATTTCATCAACCATTTCTTCTTGTTCTAGCCGAATTTAGAGAGAGAGGAAGTGAGAGTCTTGAGTTCACTTGTAGAATTGTTTGGAAATTGAAGAAATTGTTAAGGAGATTGCATATTTGAGCTCCCTTCTTGAACTACAAGACTAAAGGTAGCTTCATTGTCTTCTTGTTCATGTTTTGAGTTGATTGTTGCATGGTCCAGGTTAGATTGTAGAGCTAAGTCATGATTTGGGTCATTAATGGTGAATTGAAGCTCATTTCATGCATGCATGTTTGAATTAATGAGTTTTGAGTTGAATTCATGGTATAATGGTGCATGCATGTTCATAATTTTGTGGTACCCCATGAGTTAATCTTGTTTTTGAAGGTTTAAGCTCTTTTGAAACAGCATTAAAGCTTTGAAAATGATTTAAGATCATGCATGTTGCATGTTCATATTGTTCTTGGAAAATGGTTTGAAATTGGGTTTAAATATGGTTTTTATTGACTCACCTTTGGGGCTTGAATTCATAAATTGAGCTTTGAAACTTGTTATACATTGAATTTAGTTATGTTTTCCAGAATTTGGGCCCAAGAGGTCGAGTTTGGAGTGGTAGAATGCTTGGTTTGAGCTTGGGAGGCAAATCTGGAAATTCCAGATTTGGCTTCCTCGCTCGAGCGAAGGATTCCCCGCTCGAGCGAGCACCTTTGTCCAGGGCTCCGCTCGAGCGACCATCGAGCGACCATCGCGCGCAAAATCACAGCATCCAATATTTTTACTGTTTCGACAGACCGCTCGAGCGAAGGATTCCTCGCTCGAGCGAAGCCTTTGATTTTGGACTTCCGCTCGAGCGAAGAAAGTCTCGCTCGAGCGAGGCTCCTATTTTCAGCAAAGTTTGCAAAATGTTTTCTAAGTGTATTTTTGCATCCTCATCCCATCCTAGGCATTCTTAGGCCTAGTTTAAGACATCTTGATGAGGATATCGTTGTAGAAGAACACACCAAGGCAAATTAGGGATTAAGTTATGATATTTCCCAACTGTGTAGCTTAGTGTGTTCAACCTGTGAACTGTGTAGGGTTGGCGACTGGGGAGACACGCTCTAGCATACCGTAGCCCAAACTCTGTGAGTAACAATTGTGTAAAGATATGTTCAACTGATATCTTTTGAATACCGAACTGAACTGTTTACTGAACTGGTATTACTGAATGAATGTATGTCCTTTATTTCTGAACTGTACTGTGGCATCCTTAGTACCTACTGTTTACTGTTACTGTTACTGTTACAGAGATCTCTGTCGGTTCCCTCATGGAGCCACTACTGTTTACTGACTGATGGCCATCATTACTGTTCGGTCTTTTAAGACCTACTGTTATTGTTATGCTAATGGATGTACCACATATGACTGTTTACTGTACTGAACAACTGAAATACTGATTGAATTGAACTGTTTTCATTACCGTAAGGACATTCATTCTAAACCTCTTTACGCATTATGTTATTCACTGGGCTTTAGCTCACTGTTTATATATATATGTAGGTGCTCAGCCACCAGATCGGAGCTAGAAGCATGGGTTAGACTCCAGTTTTGTCAAGCCAGCCTTTGTGCCTCACTGCGAGGTTCCGAGTTGCCATGCTATGGCTTTGGGGTGTTTTGTTTGTTTTCCCCCGTCTGTCTCCCTACTGTTTGGATTACTGTATAGACTGTCAGTTGCTAACTGTACTGTTATCAAGGGATTAGGTCCCTGTACTGTGTGACTGTAAATTTTGTATAGACTGTACTGTTTGTATATGTATGAATGCATGAAAAATCTTTTTGGCATACAGACTGTCACAGCTCATTGGACATTGTTTAATCACTGTATTGGCTTCCGCCAGGCCCTGTACTCTGTTTTACTGTATTACTGTTAAGCAGGCCTTCGGTAATCTCGGATTACTGGCCGGTTACGGTGCTAAACCCATAGGGCCGGGTTTGGGTCGTGACAGGAGTAGCTCCTCTCTCCTCGTTTTCCCTCCTTCAAATTGATGTGAACAGTGAGTGAGGTTTTCCTTTTTGCATATTCTGTTTACAACAGTCAGTGTAATGACCAGCTAATTTACTCCAGCTTTGTTTTTGAAAAGCTATATGCAGAATCTTTAGCTCGCTTCCAGGGAGGATCTCCTTATATTATCCACTGTATGGACTTGAAGAACTACCTCAGGTGTGTTGTCATTGGAATTGCAAGAACCTTTTAGGGGCTATATAATTTATTCTCAACTTTCTCTAACATTATTGATAGGCATTTGCTCGTTTGAGTGCCATCTATGGTGGAACTTACATGCTCAACAAGCCAAAATACAAGGTAAATTTTTATGATTCTCTGATATCCTTGAAACCATATAAATAGCCTTGTTGAGCCTAAGTGTTTTTTACTGGATTGAAGGGCTAAAGGCAGCATCAAGTGAGTGATTCTTTCAACTGGAGAGGGAAAAAATGGATCATTCAGTTAATGCCAAAGATTAAATAAATTCTTTAATTTCCTACCGAGCAATCAGAAGTTGAAACTGATAGTTTTCATTATCTTTAAATGATTCCCAACAAGTAGCAAAAGAGGAAGAGGATGTTATGCATGGAATGAAAACAGGATGGGTAAAAGGACAAGTGCTTATGGATCATCAAATACCTTGCAAATTCAAGGAAATTTACAAGATGGCTGCACCAACAGGAGGCTATATAGACTAGCCAAAAACACAAAATAATCTGCTATTTCTGTAAACAAGTGTGGTTGATTTGAGGACCTGAGATGAATGTGTGGCAGCACCACATATGATTGATTAAGAAATGGTTATGAGTTGGGTTGGGCAAGGTGTTTAACAAAATGGGTTAAGTGGGTGCTCAGGAAGGTGGGTTAGAATGTTCATCACAAAACTTTGAACTGAATTATATATATGTATCAAATAAAATAAAAAATTGTGGAGTGTTCAATTGAACACCCAAGGGTGGCTGATGAGTTGCCCCTGCTCAAAACCAAGACACAAAATACATACAAATAAGCAAGAATTTTTTATTCATCTATATTCTGTATTCTATTTTGCGTTTGTAGCAGAACTAATCTATGTGTTTTTCTTTGATGGATCAATCAAGCAGATGTATTCAACAAGTTTAAAGATGAGAAAGGAAACTTCAAAGAGTCCTTGATTGGGGACATGATGGGCATGCTAGGCTTATATGAAGCCACACATCTATTGAAGCATGGAGAGACTACACTTCAGGAAGCCATGACTTTCACTACTACTCACCTAAGTCCCATTGCCATGGCAAATGATGACTTATTAAGTAACACTCTCACACCACAAATTATCCATGCACTAAAGCAGCCTATCAGGAAGGGCTTAGAAAGGCTAGTGGCAAGACATTACATTCCCATCTATGAACAAGATGGTTCACATAACACAGCTTTGTTGGAGTTTGCAAAGTTGGATTTCAACCAAATTCAGTCATTGCACAAGACAGAACTAAGTGACATATCTAGGTAATTAAGTTACCATACCATGTACTTAATCAATCTAATTAATTTAAGGGTTAGTTATAATTGTGCTTCTCAAATTATGCACTTCATTTTATTTTAGTTCTTAATAGTTTAATTGTGTAAATTTCATTATCAAAGTTTTTATGCATATGAAAGTGGTCTCCACAGCTAACACTGGTATCAGAATTATGAGTATTTAAAAAAAAAAAAAAAAAAACCTTACGTCCTTGACAAAAACAAATTAATTAGACTTTTGGTTTCTTAACTATCCACTTTGGGTCATTTTAATCTTCAATGAGTACATTATGATTTTTTTTTTTTTTTTGTTTCTTTTCTTCCAATTAAAGCTGTCAAAACTTTTATATTGGTGTTTACTTCTATTTATTCATTTTTTGATCGTCCATATTTGCCTCAAATCATGTTTGTCGACACTGCAGCTTGTCCCACTGAGCATATACTATCTTCTATGTTCTCTGAATCAGCCTGGCACTTTGCACGTCAAAGAAATCTGTTAATTTCAGCTGAAAATTGTGCATCCAATATAAATAAGGAGAGTTGTTGTAGTCCACAGCAGTTAACCTGAAAACCCAAACAATCATTGGGTAGGGTATACTATGAGGCATCATAAAAATATAGGCATTGATCATTGCTTGCACCTTTTAGTTAGTAGCATTTTTCCCCCCTTCTCTGGTTTTTTTTTTTTTAATTTTTATATAACAAAATTTCATGTGTTAATGACTCAACTGACCAACCCTCATTGGATTATTGAGTGCATAAACTTATTGCACACTGTTTTGTTGTCATGGGGAACATTAGATCACAACATATGTTGAATGTTAACTGTTGACTTGCAGACTCTGATTGAAGAAAACCCAACTTGATTTTCCTTGAATTCTTCAGAAAACATAGTTCAAGGTCAACAATAGAGTGGTGGATGGGACTCTGTTTTTTTATATATATATTTTAGCAACACATGTAGGTGGTTCATAGACCTATTATTTGGCTTTGGTGTTCTATATAGCTGGGTTATAGTGCATTAAGTAGGCAGGGTGAGCAATGAGCATATAAATTGTTTGGGTTAATTACAAATTACCCCATTTGTAGTTTTATCTAAAAACACTATACCCCTATCAGGTTTAAAAGTATACACATAATCTCCTTGGTTCTTGTTGGCATTAGTGCTAGTGATACATGGTATTTCTGTAATTTTTTGGCATCCTCTGTTATCCGTGTTGCTTATCATCAAGGATCACCTCAACTCTTTGAAGTTTTGGATTGTTATATGCATTTTTACTAAATTGGTTTATAAAATAAAATTATTTATATATGAGTTTAGATGTAATTGATAATATATTAATATTTTCCTTGTTTATTTTCTTTGCAGATTGGTTTTTGATGACATTTGGAAGCATACTTTTAAATGACGATCAACTGTTGAATTTTTTTTCCTGAACTGATACTTAATTCTAGTTGTAAATCAAGATCGAGTGTTATTTATATATATTTTTTTGTACTCAGCGTTAGTTCATTTTGGAATTTTCTATGATGTTTTTTTTTTTTATTATTGTACTTAATGGATTATTATTAAATTTGTTTGATGGATATATTTTCATTTATAATGTAAATTATTTAGTGAATTTTTTTGTGGAATGGTGTATAACAGCTACTGGATTCTTAGTACATTTAAAAGGCTATTGAGATATGAGCAAGGATATTTGTGAAATAATAATTTAAATTGAAATATAAAATATAGAACACGTTCAGTGACGAATTTTTTTCATCACTTGTACTTGTTATTATGACAAAGTGATTATTTGTACCTAATAAATATTTTTTGTGACAAAATTTATTGCAGTTTATATATGAAATATTTGGTTGATTTTGTTGTTTGGTGACTTAAAATTTTGTCACACATATACATCTTTGCCACGAAATATATTTCGTCACCCATGTATGACTTTTGGAGGTGAAAAATGTCGTCATCTTTACATCTTCTTGTGACGAAATTATGAAATTATTTCCTCATCAATGATTAACATGTGTGAAAAATTTATTCGTCAACTAAAATTATAAATATAGTACTGAATAATTATTTGGTGACGAAAATGAAGATTTTTGGTGACAAAATATTGTTTTGTTGGTGATAAAAAATTTCGTCACTAAAGTAATATCATTGGTGACGAAATTATTTTTCGTCACGGTGGTTTTTAGTAACAAACATTCAATGATGAAACTGGTGACGAAAATATTTCCTCACAAATATTTATAGTGACGAAATTAGCTCTTTGGTGACAAAAAAAAAATTCGTCATTCAAGACCCAACTTGTTGTAGTGTTGTATGGGGCGACATGTGAAGTTTATATGGATCACAAGAGCCTCAAATACTTTTTCACCCAAAAAGAGTTGAATATGAGACAACAATGATGGCTAGAATTAATCAAAGATTATGATTTACAAATCTTGTACCACCCAGGAAAAGCGAATACTATTGCAGATGCCCTCAACCGAAAATCAATTGGGAACTTGGCTTGTTTACTCATCGGACAAAGAGAATTGCTCCAAGAGATGGAAAAACTTGAAGTTGAAATTGTTTTGCGGGAACAAGGCGGGACTTTAGCTACTATTACTGTGCAACCGACACTCATTGAAGAGATTAAGGAGAGACAACAACAAGATGAATTCCTAAAGAAAGTGCTTGAGGAAAGAGAATCTAAACCAAGACCGGGTTTTATTTTTGAAAGTGGGGTATTGAAATTTCAAGGGAGGTTGTGTGTACCCAATGATGTTGACTTGAAGAGACAAATTATGCAAGAAGCCCACAGTTCAAAATTTTATGTTCATCCGAGGAATACGAAAATGTATCAAGACTTGAAGCTCGATTTTTGGTGGCCGGTAATGAAGAAGGACATTGCCGAATTTGTGTCAGCGTGTTTACAATGCTAACAAGTCAAAGCCGAGCATCAACGACCTGCGGGACTGCTCCAGCCACTTCCAATACCGGAGTAGAAAATGGAAGCACATTACTATGGACTTTATTGTTGGACTACCTTGCTCTACTAGAGGTATGGACTCAATTTGGGTTATTGTTGACCGTTTAACCAAATTTGCTCATTTCTTACCTGTGAAAACATTTTATAATGCGGATAACTAGTTACAATCTATATTAATGAAATTGTGAGATTGCATGAAGTTCATGTGTCCATTGTTTCAGATAGTGATTCAAAATTTACTTCAAGATTTTGGCAAAGCTTGCAAAAGGCATTAGGAACTGAATTGTGACTGAGCAGTGCGTACACTACAACAAGTTGGGCCTTGAGTGACGAAATTTTTTTGTCTTCAAAGAGCTAATTTCGTCACTATAGATATTTGTGAGGAAATATTTTCGTCACCGGTTTCGTCATTGAATGTTTGTCACTAAAAACCAACGTGACGAAAAATAATTTCGTCACCAATGAAATTACTTCAGCGACGAAATTTTTTGTCACCAATAAAACAACATTTTGTCGCCAAAAATTCTCATTTTCGTCACCAAATAGTTTTTCAATACCATATTTATAACTTTAGTTGACGAATAAATTTGTCACGTATGTTGATCATTGATGAGGAAATAATTTCGTCACAATAAGATGTAAAGATGACGAAATTTTTCGTCTTCAAAAGTCATAATTTTGTCACCAATAAAACAATATTTTGTCGCCAAAAATTCTCATTTTCGTCACCAAATAGTTATTCAGTACCATATTTATAACTTTAGTTGACGAATAAACTTGTCACGCATGTTGATCATTGATGAGGAAATAATTTCGTCACAATAAGATGTAAAGGTGACGAAATTTTTCGTCTTCAAAAGTCATACATGGGTGACGAAATATATTTCGTCACAAATATATATATACGTGACGAAATTTTTAGTCACCAAACAACAAAATAAATAAAAACTTTCATATATAAACTGCAGTAAATTTTGTCACAAAAAAAGTTTATTGGTGACGAATAATCACTTTGTCATAATAACAAGTACAAATGACGAAACAAATTCATCACTAAACTTGTTCCATATTTTATATTCAATTTAAATTATTATTTCACAAATATCCCTGCTCATATCCCAATAGCTTTTTAATTGTACTAAGAAATCCAGTAGCTATTATACAGCACTCCACAAAAAAATTCACTAAATAATTTATTTTATAAATCAAAATATATCCATCAAACAACCTTAATAATAATCCATTAAGTATCACAAAAAAACCATCAAAGTAAATCCCAAAATAAACTAACGTGGAGTCCACCAAAAAAAATCAACACTCAATCTTAATTTGCAACTACAACTAAGCATCAGTTTAGGAAAAAAATTCAACAGTTGATCTTCATTTGCAAGTATGCTTCCGAACGTCATCAAAACCAACCTACAAAAAAAATAAACAAGGCAAACATTAGCATAGAATGTATATATATAAAGTTTATTATAATAGCAAAGTTTTATTATAAACTTAAAGCCAAATATCAGAAACTTAACAAATATACAGAACTGTTCTCAAGATCACAAGCTTGAAGTTATTTGAATAGAAATTAACAGAGATTAACTAAAAAGATGAATACCATGCTCATTCCCACCCATGGGCTTTGCAATGATCACCTTAACATG
Source organism: Camellia sinensis (assembly GCF_055761805.1). Taxonomy (NCBI): domain Eukaryota; kingdom Viridiplantae; phylum Streptophyta; class Magnoliopsida; order Ericales; family Theaceae; genus Camellia; species Camellia sinensis. Next base: position 156,590,353 of record NC_138970.1, read on the forward strand.
GCAATTCACTGTATCCCTAGAATTATGCTCGGATCAAAAACAGGCTGTGACCCACGGACAGCAGCCAAACCAGTTATAACACTACAACATCTCATGGTAAGAACCAAAGCATGCAGTCAATGAGAATGGGAAGGAACAAATATTGTGGCTGCTGCACAAATGGGATTTAAAAAAATTTTGAAGAGAGAGAGAGAGAGCAACAACCTACAATGCAAAAAATGGAAAACTGGACCATTAGCTCGGTGAGTTGTGATAGCAATGACCAAAATGGATGTAGATAATAAGCTTATTAATTTTAACATTAGCATTAAAAGGCCACGCACAAAACCTAAAAACAGCTCCCTTCTAAATTTAGAAAATAATACACACTGCTATACGTATTATTTTGTTTTAACATTGATTGCTTCCTTTTTTTTTTTTTTTTTGATCAACAAAAACTTTATTGATGAAAGAACCTTACAAGAAGGAGAAAATACATCAATAAAGGGGACAAGAAAGGACAGGGGAGAGGGGGATGATGCACAGCACCAAAACCAAACTGTTGGTGACGGACCAACAAGAACACAAAAAACACAACAGACAGCAAGATAAAATGCACACAGCAAGCTACCCATCCCAGCAAAGGTATATAGAAAATATACATCACCAGGCCTACAATTAGATTCACATCCAAAACTGAAGCAAAACTGAAGCAAAATTACCCAGACCAGCTGCCCAGCAGATCTGTCCACTCACACAGCATAGAGATACAACCAGCAAAGCAGAATGATACCAACAGCAGAGCATACAGATACCAACAGCAGAGCATACAGATACTTGTGACTTAGGCTATATAGATACCAACATCCACAGATAGAAACACACCTAACAGCAGGCTATTATCTGACTTAGTTTTGTCTCTACTTTGGTTCGTGTGTATTTTAACTAGAGTCATGCTAAGTAAGAATTTTGATAATGAATCTATTTTCATTAAATACATCTTCAAACTTGTTAAATCTTAGTTAATAAGTAGTCAAACTATTGTACTTTAACTAGTATATACTAACCAACATGAGAAAAATAAAATGATAAAGCAAGCGAGACTTACCAAAAAGGCGATGTACGAGTGCATGGGATACCTCATCCTCTAAATTGTCCTTTGAAACCTTGCTTCTTAAGAAACTCCATGATGCTTGATGTGATCTCAAAATGCTCGTCAATCGACCCATTCATCTTCCCTATCTCTTTATTTTGTGCTTGAATTTCCTCTCTTTGTACTTGAATTCATGTTTCTGTGCTGTAATTTCCTCTTTATGTGACTGAATTTCCTCTTTTTGTGACTGAATTTCCTCTTTTTGTGACTGAATTTGCTCCTTTTGCTCTTATATTTCCATCTCTAGACGCCTCACATAGTCACTGTCAGTCGAAGCACTGGTAGTCCTGACAGAGAAGGAACGCCTCAACCCGAGTCCTTTAACATATCCCGACCTTGGCTTTAGCACCTTCACAGATAGCTCCTCCGGAGTAATTGGAACCACACCAGGTCGGGAGCAATGTTCAGCTTGGATCTTTATCATATTATCCTGTCATTTAAAAAAAAAATTAGAAAAATGAATAAAGATACAATTAAAATTGCAATCATCCTAATACAAAAGGTAAATATACATACATAATTCTCTTCGCACTCCGGAGAAATCCACTGCTTTGTGACATCATTAAAGTGTGTTGATTTGTAAACACATGGCAACTCTGACAGTTGGCCCCCATTTGCAATTGTCTGATTTTTTTTGTTCAACTAGTAAGTTAAATAAGAATGATGGTAGTAGAATCATCTTTAAAAAAAAAAATCGAAAAAAAAATTAAAGAAGACCCACCGCCTCGTGTACCCTAACTGGGAGAGATTTTGACCCACACCTATGCTTCGTCTTCAATTGATTTCTATTGTCAATGTTAGCATTTGATTGCTTCTACAAGGGGGAAGTTCCAATAGAAAAATATATATATTAGGAAGACAAGGTAATTGTCAACAATAAATAAACATAAGAAAAGTTTACCAGCCAATTGGCATCATTCCACTTCTTGTCAATCAAGTTTTTCCATTTCTCGAGGTCACATTCAGGCGGTGGGTGGCTTCTAGCATACTCCTCTCCCTTAGCACTTTTAAGGTTCAGGTATTTTTTTCGTAGTCTGTAGGTGTAGCTGCTCAAGCTCCGTCCACACTTTGTTGCCACCGCTTTGCTAACATTTGTGGAGTCACCTTCTATGTCAAATTGATCCTAGCAACAGCCACAAATCTTGTAAGTCATAATTAATTATATTACATTAATTCAATCAATTATGTAAAACTTTTACCGTTAGACGCTGAAACATAGGTGCCGTAACTTCTTCGTTGACATGTTTCCACCTGCGAATGCTAAAGTCTGGCAAGTGTGTTCGGACCTCAACACCAATTTTGGAGACTAATTGAGAGGCATGATCCCCCACTGGTGCACGATACTCCTGTGGTATAGGAACTTTGAGCTTTCCATCTTTTTGAACCATTGCTTGAACCTTCAACCCGCGTGTCAAGCCACGAGGGTGTCTAGTAGGCACTGTTTTAAAGACATAACATTGACTGGTTAGCAATTAATTAAAGCGAAATCATAAAAGCAATATAAGTAACTTTTTTTACACATTGAACGGTTCTACACAAATACAAGAAAAAGATTGCTAAGTTTGCATTAAAGATAATGTGCTTCTTAGGTACGTAGAGATGAGAGGTTGTCTTCAGCTTTGAGGCAGCTCCCCGTTCCTGGTTCTCAAGCCTCAGCAGATGAGCAAATAAAACTGTATCAGATGTCAAGTGGGGTTTTGAAGAGAAAGGAGCCTGATGGTGGGTGGGATGGAGATAGGATTAGCTACAAACAACCCTCATGGCAGTAGGACTACAGGGTTATGGAAAAATTTGTCAATCTTTTAAGGCCTGGTGAGCCATCTATTCAAACTTCTGTTACAGTAATTGAACTTTGATGCTGATGTAGTTTCACATTATGTATATATAGGATGCACTCCAAAATCTTGTGAAAGTGAATCTTCAAATGTGTTTTTCTTGTGACACATGTAGGCATAAAGTGCTATCTACTAGACTGGGGCTAATTCAGGAAAAGGGGCCATCAAATTACACATGATTGTAAGAATTTGAAACTGACAATGTTTTAATAGGAATCCTATACATGCAAAATGAATGATGCTTAACTGTTTGCGAAGGCAAAATGGTGTGTATTTGAAAGCCATGCCAAAATGCACAAAATATTATCATTGTTTTTATGGGGGTGCACGAGTGTGCTATGCATTTAAGCCTTTGTTATTTGGCAATTGTGGGAACTGTTCCTTTACTCTCTTGCTTATTGTCTGAACATGCTTTCTCCCGTGTGTACTGTGCATTTTGTTTTTAGAAAGCAGCAGTAATGTCTCTGTTTCTAATTCTTGCAAGTATTGGGGTGACAACGTTGCTTTAGAATTTTTATCCTTGACTCGATGAACTCTTTTGCAGCTGACAAATCCTAGCAGTGTTCAACTAACTGGTCAAATTTTGGCCGTCAGACGAGAAAAAGAGCTCCTTGTCCTGAACCAATGAAGGCTGCTGGAGTCCTGAAGGAGTCGTTATTGCTTGAATCTGTTCTTACATGGCAGTCATTGCTGATCAGTTCCTTGTGTAGATATCGACTTTCGAAAAGAATATGTGGTGGTGGTGGCCTTGGGAAGTATGGACTTTGGGCCGGCTGGTGCACTTGAAACTCAAATCTGTATCCAATCCTTTTAGATATAAAGAGAGTATTGAGGGTCTGAACTGCCCAGGCACAGTATCTGGTTTCTCATCTCTATCGTGTATCAGTATTTTGATGGTGTGGCAAAAGCAGCAACCGCTTTTGCTGAAGATCACAATTGGCTTTTCAGCTCCCAAAGCCGACACGGTAGCCATTGTTGGGAAGGTGTTGGATGAGAGATGGTTAAAGAATGCTTGTAGTGAAGAGAGAGTTGAGATTTGGCTGTGAAGAACTTGAGGTATGATGAGAAGCTATATATAGAGAGAGGACTAAGGTGGTGGGAAAAATATATTCTAAAAGATAGATAGTTCATTATTAACATTTCCAAAACAGTAAAGCATTTATCATTGTTTGAGAGTGACCTCACATATGTCCATGTAATATCTATGTACATGGAATAGCAAGTTGAACATAAGAAGATCCTTAATATATATGATAAACGTGATCATCATGCAATGGTTTTACATTCTCAAATGGCACCATTTAACACTGATTGGTGACGAGTACTATCACATAACAATAGCATGCTATACCCTTTTCTATACCCAATAATTTCTCCTTCTTCAATGTTTTTGTTCAAAGAACTAGGAATGCTTGAAAACTAAGAGCATCTCCAATAGAGATGTTAACTTTGTGTGTTATATGACAAAAAATTACAAGTGAGACCAAAACTAAAATAAAAAATAAAAAATCAATCCCTATGAAACAAATTGCTTGAAATTTTTTGCACCATAGAATTATATTAAAACAGAGAATTTGTTTAGCTTAGTAAAATTCAGTATCTTACCGACACTAGATTGGGGGGTTGCCTCCCTCGGTGCCTCCATATCGACATCAAGTGGCTGTGAGTGTTGGGTATCCACATTGTCATGTAAATCCCCATTTGGAACAACAATTGCCTCGTGCGAAGGTTGAAGAGATGACTGCGCCAATCGTTTTGGTGGCATTGGTAAGCCCTAAAAAACATAATACAAAAGCATAAACAATAAATACATAAAAATGGATAAGTAAAGATATGTATATGGAAACCCATCAAGGCCACTGTTGATATTTGTAATATGATCCAGTCCACTCCTTTTCTTCCCAAGACTGGTCCTGACAAGTGGTTGCTTTGAATATTTTTAAAATGGTCAGGTAAAGGGTGTTGTCACTCAAAAACCTGTAGGCAAGTTGAGTGGTTGAGTGGTTGTGAGCTACCAGTAGTTCTAATATCTTTAATTGGCTTTTCCTAATTGTGTGCTTTGCAAGTTGTCAATCTGGTGTTTCCAACATGGTCAAATTATGTCTTATTTCGTTATACATTTGTGTTCCAGCTAACTTACTCCTATAGTTTGTTTTGGTATGCATATTGTTGTATGTAGGATGTATATTTTCTAGTTTTATTTTATGACTTATTCATCCAATAAAGTATACGGAAATATAAAGATAGTATTAACAAAGCATCGTTAACAAATATATAGCTATCGGTGACATAATAAAAAAAAATGAATGGCCATACATATAGTACCTCATCGTCAACACTTTCAAAGGACTCAGCATCAGTGTCATCCTCATGATCTGACGGTATGTAGTCATCATCATCTACCCTAATTTTCTTACCCTTTTGATGAACACGATTGGGCTGAGTGGCACCCATCAAAGAAGTTGCTATACGCTTCAATTGTAGAGCATCCATTTTCTTATTATTCTTCTTGATTGTCTTATACCTTTCCATTTCGTACTCTGTTCGCTTCTGTTTCGCTAGAAAACCTGGTTTGATCCATTGTTTCTCCCCTTTGGCCATTTTGGTAACTAAAAAGCATAAATTGATATCAAACATGAAATATAAAGCATAATTTTACTTGAAGAGACGCAACAAAATATAGCATAACCATGTAATGCATTAAAAACATATGTCCATATAGAAACCTAAAAAAAACAAAAACTACATATCGTAATCCATATCAGGTTCAAAAACTACATTATGTTTGAATTCATTTGTGGCCGGCACAAATCAAGGCAACGATATCTAATAACATGCATTTGAGACCTTTCAATCAGTATCGATGAGAGAATTACACATCAAAATTCACACGCACATGGACAAGGTGAGGGGAAGTCCTTTTGCAGTTTCTACTCTCTGGAGAATTACAAGCGTTCATAGACAGAAGATTATAAATTTCAGCACGCAATGAACAAAATCATCTTCATAACCTGAGCATATTTGAGGCACCATACAGAAATTTTGGTAGGAAAGTCTACATTTGTGGGGAGAGAAATGATCTTGTACTAAAAAAAGATACCTCAGAAAGTAAATTTTCCCCAACTATCAATTCCATCACCAGTAATGGTCCGCCCAATGCAAGGTTTCAGCAAATACGAAACACCAAAAACCTTACAGAATCTAGCAGCACCATGACACGCTAACAATAATAAAGCTGAAAGGCAAACTCCAAAGTTTGATTATTGCTTGTGTAATTTAAAAGGATATGTGTGAAATAATTAAGTTTTTAAAGGACTGATTTTTCAGGAGATTGGGGGGCAGGGGCATCTAAGCAATTCATACTACTAAAAAGAAAAAAGTAACTAACATGCTCTTATACTTTGGATAAGTATCACCAAAAACAGGCAATCAGTAGGATGAGAAGGAATTGGGTCATTCACTACCTCTATGTTCTTTCTTAGTTTCAAAAGAGGATGGAACATAAGGGATCTTTAAGCTTGAAGTAACTAAAGATAAATTAAAATAATTAAAAACTTAATTAGCATTATAAAATAGGATGTATTTCTCTGTCCTAGACTAACGGCAACTTAGTAAAGCATCACCTCACCATGGCCAAATGCCAAACATAAAGGATTTCTTAACCTAGATAAGATCAATTTGAAGCTAGCTACCTTAAACGGATTTCCTCTTTAACAGAATCTTTTACATCATCTGCAGTAGTAACCAAAAACTTTGATGGCAATTTAGATCTCACAGCATTCAACAGTTGAACATGCTCTCACAGCATTCAACAGTTGAACATGCTCTGCAGCAACCTGCCATGCACAGCCAGAATAACGTTAAAATAAAAAATAAAAAATTGGCAAAAAGACTAGCTAAATGGTAGAAAAAGTAAACATATCACATTCCATATGTAGAATAAACAACATAACAAGCTACATTGAGATAGACAAAAGAGTAGAAAACTGATGCATTCCAGTTGCAAAGCATTAAATTATTTGAGTTACTTATAAATTAGAATTAAAAGTCCAATTTGTCAATGAGATGTAGCGTATAATGCCTATTGTATGAGCATGCATTCAAGGTTAGTTAGAAGGCCAAATGTAGATGCTCTCACTTCTTCCTCCCCAAAATATGGTTGCATTATTATTTTTTGTTTACTCTACGTGCCAAAAAGTGACGACCCAAATTCAATCATTTATCTTCTTCCTCTATATATGCTATATGCATCTTTAATAATGAGAGCAAGAGAAGCAAATGAAATACATCCTTCATACTAGATCCCAAATTTTCCAAAGATATAATCAGAAACACCTGATGAATTGACAGAGCTCGTGATAACTTACAATCAGCATTCCAATGAGAGTGCATCAGGTTGATACAAATTTGAGGATGGTGAAACACCATAAAACTTTGATGGTCATCAAAAGAACTTGGCCACACTTGGGCAGCATACCATGACCTGAGTTTGGGAAAGAAGCCTTATTTTGTAACGGAATGAGCTTGAGCTTGGGCAAGTTATATCTACTTCAGACTGATCTTGGTTTTTCCAAGGCTGCATCAGTCCTGCCTGATTGACAGGCCTACTGGTACCAATACGTACCATAAAACGAGCAAAAACAGTACAATGACAGGTACAACTGTGCAAGATTGATAACTATGGTCTTAAATCATAGTACCATTTAGTCCATTTCTCTATTACCTTCCCAACAAACTATTTGACTGTGAATATCAAACTTCAAGCTCAACATGGGCCTACAATATCAGAGACAAAACTAACCCTACCTACATATCTGAGGGGAAGAGAATGCCCATAAAAAACTAAAAGGCCATTTGTCTTACACAAATGCGAAAAATAGCATACTCTTCTATTAGTTAAACCAACAATTTAGTGTTTTTAACAAAGCAAAATTGCCTTACCTCTATCATCCCAGTCTTCATTTTCTTATTAACTGACTCACTGGGCCTAGGCCGAACAACACCTTCCACAGTAATCACAAACTCGAGCCTCAGGTCATTAAAAACTGAAATGAATCTCTCAAACTTATCCTAAAGAAACATATAAATCATGGAATGGGTACAAAACAACACATTATTCAGTTATTTATTTTTATTTTTAAATTATTCAATCATTCCAAGCATGTACAAGGATCAGGCTTGTACAAGGATGATAAATTTAATTTCAATCTATATTTGTTTCAATAGCCAAATAGAACACATTTGAAGATTTTCCTAGTTTAGAGCAACTCCAACCACACTCTTTATTTTTCACTAGCTAAAGTACAAAAAAGGGACACTCTTTATTTTACCTAATTAGTTTAGCTATTGTATGTTTCAATCATACTCTTTATTTTAACTAGTCATTCAAACTAATTAAACCAATTTTCAAAACAAAAAATGCCATATATATTACTATCTTTTTCATAAAATGCCACATACGCACCAAACGCTAATATGATTGCCAATGTGACATTTGCGATAATATTTTTAAAAATAATATTCTTTAATATTAGTTTTAAAAATATTATAAAAAATAATGTTAAGTAATATTTAATTTTTTTTATAAAATTTATAGTACGTGAATATATACCAACATATGAATTTTGTGAAACCATCTTGAAGAGGAGGGGAGGGGAAGAATAAAAGAAAACAATAAATAATTTTTTTTAAAAAATAACAATACAAAGGAAGTTCTTCAATAATTGTAATTTATCAAATTAAATTAAGAACTGAAAGAACACAAAATAACTAATCAAAACCTTACAAAGGTCAATGAATAAAATAAATAAAAAAAATCATAAATAGCAAAGTTAGGAATAAACTTCAAAATAAATAAACTATTTCTAATTCAAGTTGTTACAAATCTCCATGTAGATGTCACAAATGCTCAACTAGGTCTGCTTGGAGTTGAGAATGAGTTTGTCTATCTCTGATGCAATGATGATTTTGAATGAATTCATAAAGTTCGGGTGCACGCTCATGTGACACTGCTAGACGGAGACTTTCTTCGATTGCATCATAATTACGGTCTATATTTTGTTCATTTCGCTCATCTTCAACAATCATGTTATGCAATATTATACATGCCTTCATAATAACTTTGAGGGTTTTGTTGCTGACTCATCTATAGACAAGGTAAAGAAAATTATAGCAACATATATTGGGTTGGAGAAATGACTAAGATTCGCAATTGGGGGCAAATTAATTAATAAATGGAGATCATGCATGCTTGTGTCTGTGTTGACATGCAAGTACAGGCCATTTGTACTTCATATGAAGCTAATATGTCATTCATACAGCTGTGCTTGCATGTGTTTGGACGTTTGTGTCTGTCTCTCACATTTAACTACATTTCCAATTCTAGTTCTTGTGAATGTCAAAATTGACATGTTTATCAACATACCTTCTTTTTAATGTTACTCATTTTTCCATTTCATTGGAAGTAGGTGAAACTCATGCACAATTACTGCTACCTATTTGAAATCCTATGTATCTAGGAAGCAAGATCCAAAAGCAAAAGCCAAAAAAAAAAAAAAAAAAGCACAGATCAGCAGACCAACACAGACATTCAACTAGGATAGACCAGCAGACAGCAGCAAACTCCCCAGACCAGTAGCCAGAGACCATCCCAGCAGACGACACTACACTAGAGATCATCACAGCAGGCAGCTACACACTAGCTCAGCCACCATTTGTAAAGCAAAACTAGACCTAGTCTTAAGTATGCTGTGCAAAATCAGTGGTTAATATCATAACTCCAGCCACACATGAATCCAACTTGAGACTAAGGCCAATCTTGTCACAGTAGCAGAGCTTAGCAGACTAACAGATCCCAACCTCAGAAGCAAAGTTAGCACAGAATTATCAGAATCAGCACAGATAGATAGGGAAACAAAGAACCAACAATCTGAGGAAAGACTAAGACCCAGACCTCCTTATAAACCTCAGCAACCTGATGCTAATACACACTCTACAGCTTCCTATTTATCAACCACCAAACAGCAATGAAAACTTGAACTTCATTGTGGACCCAACAACACTTTCTAAAGTAATGTTTTCTAGTGGTTATATAGCATACTTTGTGATGTGAGGTCTCATATTCAATTGTTATTAATAATTTGTATGAATGGCAACAAAAAAAAAATGTCCCTTTGCTTTTTATAGAAAACAAAATAAAAATGATCCACAAATGTAATTGTTAGTGCATTTTAATGTTTGACTATATATAAGGTGTATCAGAAAAATCTATTGACAAGTTTTGGCTAATGGCATAGAGGAAGTACCCTTGATCATATGACACATCAGAAAAATGCAGTGTAAGAGTGACATTGTGTGAGACAATGAGATTCAAGATCCTATAAGGTGCAATGAGAGAACGGTGAGAAAGTGAAACACCAGGAATCCAATTATAAGGAGCACCTAATAGGGTATAGGCAATGAGATTGAAATCAATTGGGATAGAAGCATAACACTTATCTTGGGGATAGTCACACACAAGAGGCCGTTCGCGACCAAGAATATTAGCAACAATATCCGCATTAAACTCAAAACTTTTACCCCTCACATACATCCAAAAAGATGATGAATTAGAGGATGAATGTTGCAATAAAATTCTCGAACCCAAGACCTATTCACTATGTCATCAAAATTCAACACAGCATTACCACCCAAACAATCAAACCAATTCCTAATAGAAAGCTCATCAAATGTGTTGGGTTCAACATTTCGTTCTAGTAACACTGCGATCAGTGAACTGTGCATTACACAGATTTTAATGGTCTTTAGAGCGAAAGGAATATGAATCAAAAGAGCCTTTTTTAGCTGATTGCTTGGTTTTCTTTCTAGAAGAAGATGAAGCCTTGAAACAAAATTTTTAAAACTACTGAGATGGACGAGACAAAAAATACCAAAGAAACAAGAAAGGAACTAAGAAATTTACCACCTACAAATGATATGGAAGAGACAAAGATATGGAAGAGACAATGATATTTCTTAGTTCATATCAGCTACTAAGAAATTTTTATATCATAGAGAGAAACCTATTGTGTAGATATAGAGGGAGGGAGAGTGAAGCATTGTCCATATTGTTTCCCTGCAATTATTACTAGAGTCTAATTTTCAAGGCAATATCACAGCCAAATCAATATTCCTCGCAGAAAATCATTTTCCTAACTCATTGCGCTATACAATTACACACTCTCTCTGTCTCTCTCTCATACGAGAGAGCAACCTACCTAACCAACATGTTCATTTGCCATGAAATTTCAGTGAATTGTAGCTCTGCGGGTCTTTATCTAAGTTCAATAGTGACTGCATCCTAACATCTAACCCCACCATAAGTTCGTATTGACAACACTACTCTTTCTAGCGGCCTCATTTAAGATGAAAATGCAGTGTTGCTATTTTGAGCACTTATCTGTAAATAAAAAAATATGTGATTTTAGAATTACTGATTTTGCAGAACAAAATTGCATTGCTTTGACCCATAACTTCACATCTTACTTATCTTAAGTTTTAGTCTACTAAAGTGACTTCTGTTTGAGTTTTATAAACTTGACTGTTAAAATAATGAGATTTTTCTAGTAAAATTTGATAAATTTAATGTTTTGGGATTTTAATACTTGATTTGGTGTGGCAGGAGGTGCATGTGGGTATGGCAATTTGTATAGCCAAGGCTATGGCACTAACACCGCAGCACTAAGCACTGCTCTGTTCAACAATGGCTTGAGCTGTGGAGCATGCTATCAAATCAAATGCAACAATGACCCACAATTGTGCCTCCTTGGGACCATCACTGTGACTGCTACAAACTTCTGCCCACCTAACCCTTCTCAATCTAATGACAATGGTGGATGGTGCAACCCTCCCCTCCAACACTTTGATCTGGCAGAGCCTGCTTTCTTGCAAATTGCTCACTATAGAGCTGGAATTGTTCCAGTCTCTTTTCAAAGGTAAGGGTTGCTCTCTAATTACCCTCACAACTTTGCTAGTTGCACTGAACACAGATAAGGGTGTGGACCCAACACCACTCTCTATGTCTCTCATGTCATGTAGAACTTTTTATATTTATTTTTCTGCAACTAGTATTATGTACATATGCCCTCAACATTCCTAAAAGTCAAACAAATTAGACAGTTTAGTTGAAGAAATTTCATGTAATTATTAGAATAAAAACATTAGACAGATCACACAAGCTTTTCTTAAACTCAAGTTAGAAAATATAAGTTCCCAACACAAATTCTTTTAACATTGCTCCATTATGTTATCTGGGAATGAGAAGCAGAAACTTATTGGTCTATAATCAATAATCCTCTTGGGCTCTTTAAATGATGACATGGGACAATTCCACTGAATAACGATGAAATTTCTTTTTGAATGGGTACAGATTTCAATGGTCTAACTCAATAAGCTCAAACCAGAAAGTGTATTTCTTTTATTGAATGCTGTTTGACTGATGAGAAAATTGAAGAAAGGAAGAATTGGTCTTCCATGACTATAAATTAGGCACACGAAGTTACATGGTCTTCCATGGATTATTTACATGGATTAAATACAGCATTAATTCTGAAAATTAATTTCAAAAATTAGGGAAAACATTAATTTTGAAAATTAGGGAAAACAAAGATAGAAAAATAGAGAAATTAAGTGAGAGAGAGAGAGAGAGAGAGAGAGGGAGAGAGAGAAAGAGGACCCATACCTGATGGAAGAGAACACAAAGCAGTAAAGGAAATACGACGTCTGTAGCGACAATGAAGGAGGAGAACAGGGACTTTGGCAGCGGCGTTGGAGAAGAACACACTGAAGGGACTTGTGTTTTGAGAGGGAGAGGGAGAGGGAGAGGGGGGAGAGATAGAGATTGAAAACTGATTCGTCAATAAACAAAACACTCAGCCCTTGTGTTTTGTTTTGAGAGGGAGAGACAGAGATATACAAAAACTGATCCAAAAAAAAAAAAAAAGAAAGAAAGAAAGAAAGAAAGAAAGGAGGGAAAAATAATTTAGGAAAACTGATCCCAAAAAAAAAAAAAGGGAAAAATATTAGTGATAAAAATACATTTCTCACCAAATGGTCTTAAAATATTTAAAATCAATTTTTTCAAAAAAAAAAATAGATTATTGGTGACGCAAATATATTACTCATTAATAATTTTTTAATTGTTGAAAAAAAAAAATCTCACCAAAAGTTTCAAAATTTTGGCACCATCAAAAAAAATTAGTGGGAAAAATTTAGGTGACGAAACTTTTTTTTTTCCTCACCTAAAAGTAAGTATTTATTGACGGAAATAAATTTCGTCACCTATTATTTTTATATTTTTATTATACGTGACAAAATTTATAATTCCTCATGGATTATTCTTGTTTAGTGACGAAATTTGTTTTCTTTACTAATTTTCGTCACCATACCAATACAGAGAATAAGAGAAAGAGACACTACAAAAAGAGCAAAGAGAAATCACGTACCAAATCACCGAGTGAAGAAGATGTGGCGGTTACCGACAAGCCAACTAGTGGCGGCGTCGATCGGCAAGGCTAATAGAGGCGACAATGGTGATCGGCGTGGTGGAGGAGCAAGAGGTAAGACAAATAAATACGCTATTTTGAGAGAGAGAGAGAGAGAGAGAGAGAGAGAGAGATAGAGATGATAAACAGAAAAGGGGTAAAAAAAAATTAATACCCTATGTTTTTTTCAATTGCCCCTCAATATATCAAAAATTTCCCACCAAAATTTGTGGCAATATTATTTCCTCACTAAAAGATATCAAAAATATTAAAATGTTTTGGTGACGAAAATATATTCCTCACAAATAATTTTATAATTAGTGACAAATTTTTTTCTCACCAAAAGTCCCAAAATTTTGGCGCCACCAAAAAAAGTAGCGGGAAAATTTTTGGTGACGAAACTTAATTTTTCCTCACTTAAAATGAAGTATTTATTGATGAAAATAAATTTTGTCACCTATCATTTTCATTTTTTTATTATATGTGACAATTTATAAATTCCTCACGAATTATTTTTATTTAGTGACGAATCTGATTTTCTTCACTAGTTTTCGTCACCATAGGTTACTTTTGTTGTAGTGGTATCATCCACAGACCGATGGGCAATTTGAAAGGACAATACAAACGTTGGAGGATATGTTACGTATGTGTGTGCTAGACTTCCAAGGAAATTGGAAGACTCATTGGGAGACTCATTTGCCCCTAGTCGAATTTGCTTATAACAACATTTTTCACTCAAGCATTGGCATGGCGCTTTATGAGGCTTTATATGGCAGAAAATGTCAGTCACTAATTTACTGGGCTGAGGTTGGAGATAGACCTTTGTTGGGGCCCAAAATTGTGTAAGAAACAACGGAAAAAGTGAAGTAGATTCATCAACAGTTAAAAATAGTACAAAGCCGACAGAAAAGCTACTTGGATGTGCGTAAGCGGGATAGAGAATATGAAGTGGGCGATCATGTTTTCACAAAAGTGGCACCGATAAAAGGGCAAACTCGTTTTGGAGCTAAAGGCAAGTTAGCACCCCAGTACATTGGGCCTTATGAAATCATTGTGAAGATTAACCCAGTAGTGTATCAAATAGCACTCCCCCCAAGTATGGAGCACATGCATAACCTGTTTCACATGTCCATGTTATGGGATTATCTTCAAGATCCTTTTCATGTGATTGAGCCGACTCACGTTCTTTTGACTGATGATTATACATATGAAGAATGGCCCATTCAAATTGTTAACCGCCGGATCAAGAAATTGAGGAACAAGGAAATACCGTTAGTGAAAGTGGATTGGCAAAATCATTGTGGCACGTATGCAACCTGGGAAAGAGAAGATGATATGAAACAAAGATACCCGGACATCTTTCCATTGGACCCTACATTTTTCACGAAAGAAAGTATTTAAGTTTGGGGGACCAAACATCCTAAGGAGGGGAGAATGTAACATCCACCTCCGTAATTAATTGTTAAATCATGTGATTTGCCATAATTATGTGTTTATTATGTCAAATTATATGTCATGTGTTATGTGTGCTACGTGTTCATTGTATTGAATTAGTGGGAAATAAACCTGTCTGAATCAGTAAACCATAAAATTAAATTAAAGATTTGACATAGGCAACTAGAGTCTGACTCACAGTAATACGTTTCAATTTAGTGTTAATTTAAGAGGCTTGTAATGAGAATTGAGTTAGAAAGAGAATTAGACCTAAACAAGGCCTAACTATACTTATCAAATAAGAGGTAAATAGAGATAGATATTTTGGAAGAATTCTAGAGACAAAAAGAGAAAGAAAGAAAGCTAGGGTTCAAAGAGAAGAAAGGGGGAATTAACCAATCTTCATCAAATCATCAACTTGAGGTAAGAACTTTTCCCTCAATCTCACGAATTTGGGTTGTCTTTATCATGAAATTAGAGAATCTAAGTTGAATTAAGAAGTGGAGTGGTGTAATCTTGTTAGTATGAATGCTAAGGAGGGAAAATAGAGGAACTAGTGCAATATATGAATCTCCATGGCATTCTTCATGTTTTACCACTTGCTTTTGCATGGTTTATGAGCTATATGGAGGAAAGTCCATGAATTAGAACTAACCCTCCATGTTTTATGAATTCCATGTTTTTCATTTGTGATGACTTAAGTGTGAATTGGTTATGATCCATATTGAGGTTAGATATGGTGAATTCAAGTTGTTTTGATACATTTTGGACCTTGATTTTCATAAAATTGAGTTTGGGTTTGAAAGGGAGAAAGTTCCATTTTCAGCAGAATTTTAGCACTGATTTTCACCCAGACCGCTCAAGCGGCCTGAGCCACCGCACTAGCGGCCAACCTTGATTTGGCCAAAATTACATTCTGAAGTTTGCTTGCTCGTGCAGCCAAGGCCACCACACAAGCGACCAGACCACCGCACGTGTGGCTGGGGCCACCTCATGTGCGGCCAACAAGGCCAGCCCAGTTTGATTTTTCTTTTGTTTTCTCTGGCTTCCAGGCCTCCAATTGCATGATTTTCACCTGTTTCCATGTGCATGTGCATTGTATAAACACAAGAGGAAATGAAAGAATGAATAAGATCGGATTAAATAATAAGTAACGGATCAGCAACCAATAGGTTAGTGACTGTATATTGAATCATCGTGCTTACATATGTCTATGTTGGTCAAACGTCGTATCCTAGCCACGTGCTACACGGAACTAATTGTGAGTGACAATGTAGTAAAGCTATGTTTGAGTCATACTTCTTTCTAGTTATTATTGTTCTTGTTAAAGTTATTCTACAATGATATGATTTACTGAATAAATGAGTCTATTCCATGCAATATGCTCACGTGACCCATGCCCAGGGGTAACAATACCGCAGTTTTATTCGTATGGCCCTTCCCCGGAGGGAATAATACTGTGGACTATATTCACATGGCCCTTACTCGGGGGTAATAGTATCGTGGTCCATGTTCACGTGGCCCTCACCCGGAGGTATCAATACCGTGGCCTATATTCACGTGGCCCTCACCTTGGGGTAATAGTACCATGGCCTAATGCATATAAGATATTGAGTTATATAATTATGAGTGAAGGACTAACATATGTGCCTGTATATCTATGTGATGGCTATGTTTTAACAAACATGCTACTGTTATGTGACTTGACTTTAATGTTCAAATGGACATTATTTCTAACCTTTTTACACATTGTTGTTCACTAGGCTTTGGCTCACAGTTTATATCTATCATGTAGGTGATCAAGCACAAGAAAGGACTTGAGGGTGTCAACCTATCTTCTAGTTGTCAAGCCACCCATTTTGGGTCTAACTCCAAGCTTTTTGGGTGGTGATGAATTCACCCTTTTGTTTAATAATTACGTGTCTCATATCAAAGATCTTTTGTTTTATGTATATTACGTAAGGAAATAACTCCCTAAGTATTGTATATGCTTTTGGTACATGTATATGATAAGGTAGTGGATGATTGTACAGTGATGCATATAGAGTTGTTTGTTCATTTTAGTTTCACAGCTCATTGGACGATGTTTTATGATATTATTGGCTTCTGCCGGCCCCTTATACTATTGACTGTTAAGTAGGCCTTTGGTAATCTTGGATTATTGGCCGGTCACGTTTCTAATCCCGTGGGGCGGGGGTTGGGTCGTGACATAAAATAGCTCAAAACAGTGCTTGAAATTACATGGAAAAGCTTGAAAAAGTTAGATAAAATAACGAGGAAATTGAGCTAGTAAACAAGCATAAGGAGGGGAAGCTAAACCCTCCATTTTTGGGACTTCAAAACAACATTTTTAGCCTCTGAAAACCTAAATTCAATGGTGAAAAGATCAAAAAAAGGTTGAGAAAGAAGTGGGAAACACAAGTGTAAAATCTTAGGAGACAAGGTTCAAAGAAGGGTGATTAATCCCTCTACCTTTAATAGCTTCAAACCACTAGTTTCAGCCCATAAAAACAGTATAAAAACAATACCAAAACAGCAAGAAAAGAGAAGGAAGAAATAGTGTAAAGATAGTCAAAGTTATACCTCTCGAAGAGGAGTAACTCCTTTGTTGGCAAACCAACAAGTTTTCACTCTCAAGTAGGGCTGCAAACGAGCCAAGCCGAGCCGAGCTTTAGTATGTTTGGGCTTGTTTATTAAGATTTTAACGAGCTCGAGCTCGAACTAAATAAAAATTTAACGAACCGAGCTCGAGCCGAGTTGGCTTAGGCTCGACTCGAGCTCGAGCCTGTTCACGAACCTTAACGAGCCAAAAAATTTATAAATTCATACTTGCATGTGAGACTAAAGTTACAATTAAAACTTTGATTATACAATTATATATACAATATATATATAAACATACTAAAAAAAAGTTCATATTTTACTAAAATAATAATATCTACTACCACTATTATATAAATATACTATCTATAGTTAAGTATTATTTACATTTATATTTTTTAAATATATAAATAGCATATTTCTCTTATTTTTTATACATAATTTTATATTATTTAATATATAAATAATAAATATTAAACGAGCCAGCTAACGAGCCGAGCTTTAGACTGTTTGAGCTTGTTTATTAAAAATTTAACGAGCTCGAGCTCGAACGGCAAAAAAATTAACGAACCGAGTTCGAACGAGCTCTTACCGAGCCAAGCTCGAGCTTGTTCATGAGCGGCTCTGTTCATTTGCAGCCCTACTCTCAAAGGTTGAGATTTGAGCCCAAGAACCTTAGCAAGAAGAGCAAAATTTTTGGTTTAAGAAGTGCAAAGGCAGAGTGTGTAGGTTGCAAGATAAAGAGAGAGTGTGCTATGCAAGTATTGGAGTTTTTTGGAATTTTTTCTAACCTAATTTCAAGAGGGGTGGTCATCTATATATATAAAAACATGTGCCTCAGTCGGAAATATCTGTATATAGACAATTAGTGCAGTGCATGCACCTGTGTAGACAGTTGGCACAGCTGGCAAAATGATCTGGTTTTTTGACATAAGTGGCTGGCTGGCAACTAAAGGGGATGGTCGTACACTAATTTGTGGCCGGCCGGCTGGCCACTAGTGGGTCTATAGGCCTCTGGGTGGTCAGGCTTGAAAAACTGCTGTTTTGGTCCAAAAAAATGTGCAAGGTTTGGATTTAGAAGTTCTTCTTGCTGAAGAAATCGAACGTTTGTACAGCATAACTTTCATCATCGAGTGATCAACCTGAGGTGCCCAAGTTTTAGGAACGGTCAAAAATGGGATGTCTATAGTCTCACTTTAATGTCGCGAGTCTTTCATTTTGTAGGATTTTTTGGATATATTATCTATTGAAAAAATAATAATTTATATAAAAATTGTAATTTTATGATTTTTATCATATTTGATTTTAAAAAAATAAATGATAAGCATAATTTTATAATAGAATGTTCTTTTTTTAACGATAAACATGATGATATTAACTAACTTATTTTTATCCAATTGAAACCAACGGTAAATCCTACGAATCAAATTACGCCTTTCCAGTTAATACCAGGACTGAAGTGAGCTGCTATGGGTGTAATTTTGTGTTTTTACTTGAAGGAACATCTCAAATAATTGATTATTATGCATATACAATTATGTCATATTTTATCAAATTGAAACCATATTTTATCAAATTGAAACCAGTGGTAAACCCTACAAATCAAATTACACCTTTCTAGTTAATACCAGGACTGAAATGAGCTGTTATGGGTGTAATTTTGTGTTGTTACCTTAAAGGAACATCTTAAATAATTGATTGTTATACATATACAATTATGTCATATGGCTTGCTTGCATAATGCTTAAAGGGCCACCACTTTCATGGGCCCAAATTGAGTGCTTAACTCATAAACTTGTTTTTTTAGAAAATGGTATTGCCATTTTGACCTCTGCTGCGGGTGAAGAAATATATATGTAATAGTAATATGTGTCAGGTTAAATCTAGTTGTATTTGATATTGGATCTAATTTAGTCGATTCAAGCCCAATTCTAAAAGAATTTTTAAATCTCAAATCTGTTCACTTAATACAACATACATAGATTATTATTTTTTATTTTTATTGACTTGAAGGGATATTAAATTATTTAAATTGCATTAATTTGCATTAATAATAGATAATATTAAATTATTGACTTGAAGAAATAATATTAAATTATTTAAATTGCATTATTAAATTTGAAACATTAACAAAATTTAATAATAAAATAAATATAAAATTTTAACAATTATTTTAATTTAAGAAACAAGTATATACATACTTTTCTTATCTTTTATATTTTTACTGCTTTATTTTATGACTAAATAATATGATATTAAGATTTTATTAATGGGTTGATTAGGCTAACAAAAACTTCTTATCTCAAGCCTATCCCATATATTAAATGGGGTTTAAAACTAAAGCCAAACCCAACTTTAAGGACTAAATATTTTTCTTAAATCTTAAAAATATCAGGCTACACTTTGAGGGTTGAGCGGACTATTAAACACAAAGCCACCACTAACCTCAAATCACTGTTTGAAAACTTTGTATGGTTCCAAAAAAAAAAAAAGTGAACATTGAAGAATGTGTAAGTCGGGATAAGTTTTCGTCCATACCTCATCTTTTTATATCTCTATACCTTTTTTATGGATTTTAGTTCGAGCTTGCATTGATCGTAAGCTCGTAATGAAGGGCACTCGTACTAATGATCTAAATCGTTTATCTTGTAAGTCCGTAATGAAGGTTATTCATGCAAAAAATTAACTCTATCAGACATTATAAATATGGAAACAAATCGCATTTTATTTTATAAAATGAAATGCGATTTATTTTTATATGGATAAAGCTTGGGAGCTCGAATGAGCTCCCCCCCCCGAATCCCCCGAAAATGGAAACAGAGAGAGAGAGGGAGAGAAGCCGTCGCAGCAGCTCGGCCGATCGTCGGCCAATCGCCGATCGTCGCAGCAGCTCAGCCTCTGCCTCGCCTCCGCCCCTGGTTTATGCCCCCTCCTGTCCAGTTCTCCCTTCTCCCTTCCCTTCTTCTTCTTCTCCCTTCTCTTCTTCTTCTTCTTCTTCTTCTTCTTCTTCTTCGTTTCTGATTCAAAAAAAAAAACCTTTAGGGGGATTCGGAGGGGCCATTTTCGAGCGACGTAGCATTACTCTTTTTATATTTATAATTTTCTGATAAAGTTGATTTTTTACATGGAAAAACTTTATTACAAGACCTACGAGATGTACAATTTGAATCATCGATATGAGACGGAATTGAAATTTATAAGAAGAATATAAAAAAATATAAAGAGATAAGATCTGAAAGGAGCTTATCCCGTGTGAGTCACCCATTTTGTATGCATAGAGTTTTTGCAGTATGTGATCATGGGTTTTTTATCATTATAATTTTGATAAGAAATTTGTCTGAAAATGCTACAATCATAACAAATTACAACCTTAGGAACTTTATCATCAAGTAACCAGCTGGGTACACATGATCAGTTGAAACTGTAGAAACTCAATCATCAGGCAACCAGCTGGGTACATATGATCAGTTGAAAGTAGCTTGTAATTAGTACGTAGACTCTTAATTTCTGTTAAATAATAAGTTATAATAAAATCGTCGTTAAAAATAATTTTTATAATAATTTTTTATATATGTCGCTAAAAATTAATAATTAATGACTTTATTATCACGATTTTTATAAATTATTACTAAAACTTATAATTAATAATTTTTTTGTGACAAATTTTTTAAATTATCATTGAAAGTTGAAAATTAGTGACATTTTTTATAACAATTTTCAAATTATTATTAAAAATTAATAATTAATGACTTTTTTAATAATATTTAATAAAAATTGCCAGGACCTATTGGGAAGTCCCGAAAAATGTGGATTGCTCCCCATCCTTTAGTGACTTCCATTTTTACTCACTCAAAGCAGGTGTGGAGCTACCCTTGCAGCCAATCATACAACAAGAGATATAGAGACTTTTGGCATTTCTAGACTCTTTAACCATCATTTTCCTCCAATAATATCCTTGCGTAGGGTTTTTATTTTTTTAAATCGACAACTCATTAATCCGTGCCTACTCAAGCAAACTTGTGCGATTTGAGAAAATGACTGAATTGGGATTGAGCAGGTGGAATGATAAAAATTGATGGATCCATTGACCAATATAAAATTTATCAATCTAATTAGGATTCGTTTGAGATGTGGGTTGACTTTTTAGCTTTTTAATTTTTTAACTATTTTAGTGTGGGGTTAAAAAGTCTCGTTTGGGATAAGTTTTTTGTATGTCAAAAAAGTATAGGCTTTTTAATTTTTTTGGCTTTTGTGAGATAAAAAATGAAATTATTATGATTTCAATGTGACATTTTGTCTTATTGAGTTAAAAAATCTATTTTATCTTTTTGTGACTATTTTAGACAAAAAAATCTCGTTTAACTCATGTCAAACGAAGGCTTATAAATTGATTTAATCTATCTATATAGGATATGTAAGATTACCTTATTTTCATTTTCATTGCATAATTTTTTCCTAATGTAAATATTTTGTATATTAACTTGTGAAATATGATTTTGAATAACATCATGCATTCAATTACTCTCTACATTTTTTGGTTAGAATTTAGAATAAATAATAAATTTTTTTGTCTGAAATTGAAAAGAATTAAGTATGTATATTCACTGATATTTCTTCTTATATTGTATTTTGGGTAAATTATGCAAATGGTCCTTATCATTTACACGATATATCAATTTGCTCTCTGTTATTTCAATTTGCTCGATTTTGCCCCTTAATTTAACAAATTGTGTCATTTTAGTCCAATAAATAACGGTTGTTAAGTTTGATAGACGGAAAGTCTACACAATGTGTCAGGTTGGCCCCTGTAGTTTACACAGTGTGTCAATTTGGTTCCTATTATTTTAATTTGCTCGATTTTAACAGGGACCAAATTAATGCATCGTGTAACTATATGGACCAAATTGACACATAGTTTGTCTTTCCGTCTACCAAACTTTAACAACGTTATTTATTGGACTAAAATGACACAATCCGTTAAATCAATAGGCAAAATCGAGCAAATTAAAACAACATGAACCAAATTGACACATCGTATAAATTACAGAGACTATTTATATAATTTACCCTTGTACTTTTAACCTTTCTTATCAATTCAAATTCGCTAGTTTGAAACTGCTAAAACATTCAATGAACTTGTCAATTTTGAAGATAAATGGATCAATGTCAAGTTGAAAAATTATCAATCCACTATCATTTAGGATGGTTCAGTTGATTATTTTTTTCCTAATCAACCCAAACCCAACACTTACAAAAATATACAGAAAATAAAATGTATCTAACATAGGTACATCTTATGTCACTTTAAATTTAATAATATAAACTATAATTTGAACTTTTAAAACATTTTTATATATATATTATTGGGTGAATAACATTTTAGAATTAAAAAAATAATCATGATCAAACTTTACATAATTCAAGGTTTGACAATCCACATACAAACCCTTTTTGTTCCTTGATTTCTAAGGAATTCTCATTGGGAAAAGGGTCTACAGCCCTAGATCTCTCTCTCACCCCCCCCCCCCCCTCTCTCTCTCTCTCTCCTATTAAATAAGCTTATAAACTTACTCACAAGTCTCACATGGAAGCAAACCCCTCCCAAATTCAACTCTGCTCTACACATTCAAGCTGTCAACCTTCCAAAATTCTCAATCTCCTTAAAATATCTCTCTTTGCCCCTCCTTTTATTGCTCCATGTTTCCACTTCTCTCTCTTCTCCTCCTCCTCCTCCTCCTCTACCATGGCATTCAAGACCACATCTCATGTATTCCTCATCATTCTTTGGCTCTCTCTTTTTATACTATTGTTTCATGAGCTATACACTACCAAGTCCAAGATCAATCACAGCACAACAATCCCATCGCTCTATCACCGCCATCCGATCAGTAGAAAATTTCTAGCAAGCAAGTTTGACTTCACCCCATTTCTCAAACACCGTCATCATCATTACCACCGCCGCCACCACCATCACCACGAGCCGGATGAAAGCGCGGTTGATCCAAGATATGGTGTTGAAAAGAGGCGTGTTCCGACTGGTCCGAACCCATTGCACCATTGATCAGTTATATACATATGGGGGAAAAAAAAAATGGTGATACATACACAAATGGTTAGTGAGAGCTTTTATTAATTCATATAATTGCTTGTATGATTATTAAAAAATTTCTCTTTCTTTATTTGCGTTCACATTGTAATGTGTCATGCTATATGATCTAGTAATTTTGTGTGTATATAAATGTGTTAAAAATCATATTGTTGTTACTAGGTTTTATGTTAATCATTCATCTTTTTTTTACTATGATATTGTTGCTTATATGAGGTTTTATTTTTATTTTTTTTACTATGATATTGTGCTTACATGATCAAAGAAATATTTGAGAACCTTTTATTACTATTTTTTCCCACCATAATGTGTTTTGATGAGATTTTGAGTAGCTGTGACGGCACGGCAAAGAGTAGGGAATTTTTTTTTTTTTTTTTTTGGATATTTGGCTAATGGTATTAATGGGGTTGGTTAATGGAATGTCATTGGTTAATCAGTGTAGAAGATTTACCTTCTGATGGATGACAATAGGGTGGGATACACTTAGACGTCAGGGGTTTGTGCCATGTGTCAATCCTTGTTCCCATTATGTAGCGGTAAATTGTAAATTTATAGATAGACGGGAATTCAAATGCACACTCATACTCCTAATATTAGATATGATTTGTCTAAAAGATTTGTCTTACTAATTTTGTGTGCTATTATCCAAATGACTAGCCTTAATAGGAGCCGAACTCGGGACTTAGGGTTTAACACCACAAGTACTTACCACTTGAGCAACTCTAGGTGGTTATCATAAGCCTAAACTTGGTTATTTGTTTGTATTCTTTTCTTGTTTTTTTTTTTTTCAGTGGTTTTTCTTTTTTTAAAAGTTGTTTTTAGAACAGCAAACGGATCAAGATATTTGAGTTCTACTTCTATTTAACTTAATAAAATTTTGTGAAAAATTGAATGTTTTATAAACAATTTAAGTTAAATATTATAAATTTTGTTAAAATTTTAATTCAAATTTAAACATCCTATTACTTAGCTCAATAAATATTTACAAACTATAATAAATCAAGCTCAACTCAAGTAAAACTCGTGTGAGATCATCTCAAAATATAAATAAATTACATTTTAATACACTTTGATCCTTCTTAAGTTAGCAAGTCAAACTTAAATAAACACTCAATTTTTTTTTTTTTATAGGCAAAAAATAGAGATGTTATTAATAGAAAAAATGATAAAGCAATGACACATAGGAACAAGCAAGGGAAAGATATTATATATCACGACCATTCAAATATATCTATACAGACAGCAAAATCATATGCAATACAACCCCTGATAAAACAAGAAGCTTGTGGAAGAAGTGCATTAGTTTGTAAAAATAACAAGAAACAATTTGCTTGGTTTGAATTTTTAGAAAACACTTTTCAGATAATTTTACTTTTTTTATTTTTGTATATTTTTGTTTTCATTGATTTTTTTAATATCTTAAGTAATTTTTTTAAAATTTTAAGCACACCTAACATAAATATACTTAAAAAGTATAATATTTATAAAAAAAAATCTTCAAAAAATTCGCTAAATACCAAAAATATAAAAATTCAATAAATCTTTCATTTTTTTGTGTATTTATTAATTTTTTAAAATATATTTTCATAAATATTTTACCATTTAGATACATCTAAATAAGGTGCATCTAAAAAAGTAAAAAAAATACTTAAAATTTTAAAAATATTCACTAAAAATTAAATATATATATATATATATATAAAATAAAAAACTTAATTTTTAAAAATTAAACTCAGAAAATTGAAACTAAATCCACTGAAATTTTTTTTCTTAATATTTGCTTATTGATTTTACTTTTGACTAGAGGGTAGGGGGGACAATGTAATGAATTGTTATAATTGTGGAGCATAAAAAGTTGAGGACCCTTCTTCCCTCGAAAGATGATTTTCTTAATTGTTTGACGGTGACGTGGGGCATGAGTTTCAATTGTTTGGATGCTGTGATAAATAGGAGTAATTAAAAGCTGCAAGGTAGTGCCAAAAAAATCCTGACCCTTCGTTGATGAGAGAAAATTTTAAGTATAACAAATTGTACACTGTGATAGTAACATTATGTAATTACACAATCAATTTTTTTAATTTCAAAAATAAAAATTTTGTTATAGAAATTATTTGAAAATCAATTTTTGTTGTCACGAGGGGCATCATCTTGAAAGTTTAAAAAAATAAATAAATAAATAATAATCAGTGTGTTTTGTTTTAGTTTTTTTAATTAAATTTTTTAAAAATTGAGTTTTTTGGTTTACGTATTTTTTTGTTTTTAGTGAATATTTTTAAAATTTTAAATATTCTTTTTTACTTTTTTAGATACACCTTACTTAGATGTATCTAAAAAGTAAAAAAATTGTAAAAAAATTTTTTTAAAAATTAATAAATATTTAAAAATACAAAAAAAATGTACTGAATTCTCATATTTTTTTTATATTTTTCGTATTTAGAGAATTTTTAAAAGGTTTTTTTTTATTTTTTTTTTTACTTTTTAGGTATATTTATGTTAGGTATGTCTAAAAATTAAAAAAAATGCTCAAAATATTAAAAAAATTCAGTAAAAACAAAAAAACACAAAAAACAAGAAAGTAGAATTTTCTGAAAAATGTTTTTAAAATTTTTAAAATGTCGGTAATAAATATACATAAAATAATTTGGTGCTAAAATAATGGGTTTTTTTTTATACAAAAATTTTGATTCCAAAAAGAATAATAATTCATCACTAACTATCTAATTTCGTCACTAAAAATAAAATAATGATAACTAAAATATTTTGTACCTGAAAAATAACTTTATTCTTAAATTTTTATCTCTAAAATCTTAATTTGTTATAACATTAAAGTAATAATAAAAGATAAAAAATGCCTACTTATTCTATATATGATTTTTATTAGCCGACAACTCAACATAAAATGGTTTCACCCACAAATTTCACTCAGCCCCGGTTTGGTTTTTTCATTGGGCTAAATAATTATATATGGACCAAAAAAAAATTAAAAATCAAAAAATTAATAAAAAAATTTGTCATTTACGAGGCAAAAAGTTAAAAAAGTCAGATAAAAAAATCAAACAATCAAAAAAGTCCCAAACTAAAAGAGTTAAAAAACTAACTAAAAAAATCATTGCGAAACGATACCTCCGCGTTTCTATGTGGGGTAGAAATTTTTGAATTTAATAATCATGGCCAGTGCTATTAAACTTTAAATAATTGTACATCTATTACTATTTTTTTTTCTGATAAAAAAAATAAAAATAAAAAACACACAACTCACTTAGTATGAACAATTTTGTCACATAATTTTGATTTCTAAAAAACTTACAATAATATTATATTTTTTCAAATATCTAACATGTCTAGTTATTACTACAAGGCAATTTAAAATTTTCAATTTTTAACCCATTTTGAGGGATATCACTTTTCATATTTTTTACTTAAAAATAATTTTAAAAAAAAATTAAAAAATTAACTTTTAATCAACTTTTTAAATTATTCTATAAGTACCAAACAGTAAAATCACTAAACTAATAATTGTTATTCTCTATGAGTTTCTATATGCACATCAATACACATCATTTTATATTTTTTTAATTACAATTTTATCCTTCAACCAAATTACCATTAAACCCAGCCGTCGCCACTAGGCCCCCACCTCCGACGTCGCATCGCCATCCTCTACTCGTCCCTCGCCCTTGCAACACCTTCCCGACCCTAAATCTAGGGTTTTCGACACCAGAGAGGAAGCAGGTTCGCAAGTTGCAAGTGATGAGTTCTTCGCAAGTAGTAGAGGGCGTTGGCGGAGGGGCGTTCGTGAGTCACAGCTAGCAGGGGATTTCGTGAGTTGTAAAGGCAGCATAGTGTAGGGAGGGCTTCGCAAATTGCAAGTAAAGAGTGACCGGGAGGCTACTAATGATGGAAGAGGCGATCATTGAAAGCTGGAATGGGAGGAGGTCGTGTTGGGGTCGGCGAGAAAGGTTGCAGCAGTAGGTGTGGCTGGTTAGAGTTAGGGTTTGAAGATTGAAAATGAGGGTATTATAGGAAGTATGTGGTGCGGATTAAGAAAAAACAAAAATTAAAAATTGGATGTGTGAACTCAACAATTGTGTGTATTGAGAGGATGAATCACTCTGTTTGGTTTTGATTTTCAAATCAAAAATTTACTTTTTAAAAAATTTTACTCTTTTTTTTCGTTTTTTTTTTCACTGATATTTTTTTAATATTTTAAGTATTTTTTTAATTTTTACACATACTTAACATAAATATACTTAAAAAATATAATATTTGTGAATAAAAATCTTTAAAAAAATTATTAAATATTAAAAATATAAAAAATTCGAAAATTCAGTATATTTTTCATATTTTTGTGTATTTATTAATTTTTTAAAATAACTTTTCATAAATATTTTAATTTTTAGATACATTTAAGTAAAGTGCATTTAATAAAGTAAAAAAATTATTTAAAATTTTAAAAATATTCATTAAAAATATTTAAAAAATCATGAAAAATTAAAAAATCAATTTGTAAAAAGTTAAATTCAAAAAATTGAAATCAAACATACGCAAATATATAGTTTCCTTAGGAAGAATGTACTCTTAAAAACAAAGTAGATGAAGAGTGTACAATAATATATTGTTAATCAATATTAGAAGAGAACAACAAAACTCTTCTATCCTTTTGAATAATATCATTAATATTGGCATGTCATTTACAAAGGTTTATATTCATGAAAATGTTTGTAGTACACACCAAATTAATATAACCAAAAAAAATTCGTCCACTTTGTTTTTGTTTAATGAAAGTGACTCCCATGATGGGTTTAAGAGTGAAAAAAATTTCAACAAAAATCACCGGTATTGAGGATTCGAGTTGATGGAGCGGTAACGATTTCTTTAATTATAATATAACTTTGTTAACAAACTAACATTCTACAATTTTGACCCAAAAATAAATAAATAAATAAAAATAAAGAAGAAGCAGTAGAAGATAAATTTGAAAAGTAATTATGGTTAGAAACCAAGTTGGAGTCTAAAAAACGTTTATTGAGAGCATAAGTGAAGGGAATAGAAGCCCATTTTTTTTCTTTCTTTTTTTCTTTCTTGTTTCTTTTTATTTATTTATTTTATTTTATAAATTCATAATCAAAATACAATCTAAATATAAAATAATAATTAGATCAAAAATCAGGTGCCAAACTTCATTTAAAAAAAGGATCTTAATTATAAGAGGTAGTCTTTATTACTCCAAGCTGAAATTTTATTTTATTTTTTTACCCACTCTAGGATATGGAATGTCATGATGCTGAACTTGATTTCCTGGGACCTAGTGTCTATGTGAGACCTGCTATGTACTTTGGAAAAGTCAGAATTAAAGTTTTAGAATTTATTCACAATGGTTAATAGTTGTAAAAATTAAATTGATGAAATATATATAAGATTGATGAATGAAATGAATTTGAAACATTAATTGTTATTTTTGAATAAATTTTGAATAAATAATTCTAGATTTATAATATTGGTGATGTACTTTACCAATTAACTTCCTAAAGTTTATTTATTGAGCCTCCATTTGGGAAGTGGGTTGGCTTTTTAGTTTTTTGACTTTTTTGGCTATTTGAGTCTGGGCTCAAAAGCTTGATTTGGGAAGGGTTTTTTAACTTTTTGGCTTTTTTAACTTTTTTTTTGAGAGAAAAGTGTAATGATTATGGGTTGGATGTGATGTTTTGTCTGTTGTGGCTCAAATAGTCTATTCTGTCTTTTGTGGCTCAAAGAGCCAAAAGAGCCCAAATGAGCTCTTCCCAAACGACAGCGGAATCTTTCAAACCTACTTCTTATTCTCTTTGTTATACCATGTGGATATTCCCATGAATTCACAACTATCATCATTAACCTCATTGACTCTATTTAGACACAAGTTAAAGAGGAAAATATTACATTAATCCAAAGCCTATTAATTTGACAGATGAAGCAAATTAAATTTATTCCTAAGGGATTTTGGTGTCTCTCTAATCATCATTTGACATGAACCTTATCATGATTTATTTATTTATTAATTTTTTTTAGTACCCTATTCACTGCACTTCTATCTTTCTAGCAACTCTTTGTTACAAGAGACTTTGTATGTTGGAAATTCCTTTAGTTCTAATTTTGTTTGACAAATGATGTGATTTGAATACAGTTAGTCGGTATTGTTGATGCACCATCGTGTAGGTTACATGGTGTTTCAATCTCGCTTATGGACTCTGCTAATGTAATTACCTGTCGTAGCAGTAAAACAATGGCTATTTTGTATTAATTCATAACAAAGAACTATTTTGTCACCAGACAATACAAAAAGTAGGCACAGAAAACTTTAATTATAGAGATTATGATGGCTAACCAACCATATCAGCATAATAATGATGAGAATTCCACTCCATAATCAATTATAAAAACACTGCTATCCTCATAATGGGTTTAGCTGTGTGATCACTAACATGATTTCATAGTCCATTCAAGTAGATTTTTTTAATTTTTTTTTTATAACTAGCTGTTCGAACTATTTTACGTGTATCTCAATTAATTTTGAAATTTTAAAATTGGCGACTAGGTAAACCTCTAGTAATTCCTTGGGATGACTCGAACTATCTTAAATTTCATCCTCAAGTCTTATTGCTCAACCAACATCTTGATTTTCTATTGTCATATGACATTGGAAATTTTTTTGTCTAGAATTTTTGCACTTTATTATGGAAAAATATGTACTAAAAATTTGATGTAGACATTGTATTGTCTGGCTATATATTTAAAATTTAGAGAAAATTACAATTCAGTATAAGTTTTCAAAACAAATTGTAAATCAATGGTAAAGCGTATTGACTTTAATAATTAAAGTGATAAACATTTTACAATTTATTTTTAGCCTTACCACTGATTTGCAATTTCCCTTAAAATTTATAAATGAATGTTAATTTAGTTTGAAGCGCCTAACATTTAAAAAAGACATTGGGATTGGGAGTGTAATTTGGGCGGGCTCAACTCAACCAACCCAAGATCAGCTTGAATTTTTTTACAGCTTGGAAAAAATATTTTTAAATTCGATACAAGTTTAGACAAAAATTCAAAAATCCAAATTAAATTTGAGCAATTTTGGGCGAAGATATCAAATAATCTGAGCAATTCGAAACCTGAATTATATATAGATATATAAAATATTAAATATACATATAAATTATTAGTCATTATATGATATTAAAGTAATTTGGATTATTAAATCATATTGAATATATATTATATACAAGTGACAAAAAATCTTACAATTTTTTTATTTTTTTTATTGTCATTCATAAATTGTAAAGACTATCATAGAGACATCTCTCTTACATTTTATAAATTATTTATTTTGATATTATTAATGATTTTCTATAAATATATATATATATATATAAATAGAGTATAATTTTAATAAATTAATAATTTAGCTGCAAAAAAAATGAAA
The DNA here is from genome assembly GCF_055761805.1 of Camellia sinensis. Classification (NCBI taxonomy): domain Eukaryota; kingdom Viridiplantae; phylum Streptophyta; class Magnoliopsida; order Ericales; family Theaceae; genus Camellia; species Camellia sinensis. The sequence goes on from NC_138970.1 coordinate 156,621,440, forward strand.
AACTGAAATTCATGTACAATTCAGGCAACTCGGGTTTAATTCGGGGTCAGGTTTGAACAAATAACCTCGGGTTACAATTTGGGCCTAGGCAAGGGCAGGTCTTAGCATAACTTAAGTTAGACTTGGACAACTTCCCAACCGAATCGAACCCATCCGAATTACACCCATGATTGGGGTGTGGTTCAATGGTCTAGTAACTACACCTTAGGGTGTGGTGAGTGGAGGTCAGGAGTTCAAGCTGATAGCATAGCGGTGCACTCTTAAGTTGTAATTTAATTATACTAACATGTTACCGCTATTTTTGATAATAAAAAAATAATAATATTAAATTAAAAAATTTAAAAAAAAAACATAATATTTAAAAGATATATATAATTATTTTTAAGCACCTAACCCATCAAGAATTCTAAAAGATAGGTCTTATCACCATCGTTCATCATTATCTTACACTTAGGTTGTGGTGTAATTAAGGTGCACCGTAGAAATCCAATCACTAGTCTCTATATGGGATCCCCGACATGCCTTAATGGACTTAGCAACAACAATTTTTATTTTTTTTTATTTTTTAAAAATTTTATTTATTTGTAAATCTTAAGCAATTGACATATTAACCCAAACTAAGAAAAAAAAATTAAAATATGACTCCAATTAATAAATACTATTGGACGCTATCTTTTGTAGTTACAAGAAAATTTTATAAGAAATATAATTGTATGGAACATTTTCCCTGTAGTGTGATACTTCCACCAGAAAGCTGGAGGCTTGACCTAATTAAGATAGCACAGTGAGCCAATCTAACCAAAGGGCCTACCGACTAATCTCATTAGGGCAAGACATTCACCACTATAAAAAGGAGACTCTCCGAAGAAGAGTATGCTTAATTACGAGTGTACACAGTCTAGGTTAGTTCGGTTTTGGAAAAATTCAAGAACAAAATTGATTTTAACAATTCTATGATTTTGAGAATCAGATCAAATTATTATATTTGTAAAATCAGACCAGAACCAAACCGAAATAACAGTTCGGTTGCAATTTGGTTCACGGTTCCAAAAATTTCTATTTACAAGAATAAATTGTTAATATTAGCAAAATAATTACTCAAACTGATTATATCTAACTCATGATAAAAATTAATAATATTAAGTCATTACTCAATATTACATATCTATATCATCTTAATATCATTAAAATTACAATATATATTGTACGGGGAGCAAATATTCCGGCAAGCCCGTACTCCTTTCTTCCGAGTTCCGTCGATGTCCGATCACCTGCGAGCAAGAAACGGTGAGCTACCCGGCGGTGTGTGGCCGGAAAGACTCTCCGACGATCAAGTCAGCACACACCTTAGGATGGATAGAGAGAAGGGAGAGAGTGTTTGAGTGTAAGAATTCTTTACAGAGATGTTCGTGTGTCGCGTATGGGGGCGCAGACATGCTTATATACCCTCTGTGCCCCATATCCACTCCCAGTCATCTCCTGACACGTGGCTCCGCTATCCCATCTGTCAGCATAAACCATGCCATTCATCACCTAATCTCAACTGTCTGTCATCACAGTTGGAGCTCGGCAGCCGAGCTGCTTTATCCGTTGTTGTGCCGTGCCGTGCTTCATACCCCAGCACTCCAATGGCTAAGGCCGAGGAGGACCGGGCTAGGCGACATCTCGGCAAGGCCTAGCCCGAGGCTCCTCCTAAGGTCGGCCTTCCTGCCGGTCAAACAACTACCTCGGCTGACCACGCCTTTCCGGGCGCCGGTCACTCGGCCTGTCTGGCTTCGACCATCCTCGGACCGAGCATCCTGGTCCGACCGAGCACTGCCTTACCGAGCTGCTTCTTTACGGTCTGGGGCGGGACGCACTCGGCCCAAGTTCTGCCCGGCCCAAGTTCTGGCAGCCCTTCTCTGGGCGAACAGTCGACCATCTCGGCCCAATGCACTGCTGGGCTCTCAACCTGCTCGATCGCTACCTCGGCCCAACTCCAGATCATAAATCACCCTCTCAATTGCCCCTTAATTCCGTCCGCGAAAGCGTGACTGGGATTACTCACTTCGACCAAGATAACATTTCTCCGGTCTTCAAGACGCCGAACCTCGACCGGGCTAGTTAACATAATTGTCTGCAACCTTGCCCGGTTATATTCCTCGACTGACATCCTCTTCGTCGAAAGTAGCTCGGTTGGCTCTTCGTATTTGCAACCCGTCGCTTTAGTCCTGTCGTAGCCATAAATGGGGACACGTGGCGGGCTGCCATTGGTCATCGGGCAGCCAACCCGCCGTTTTTGCCAGAATTTGAATTTGGGCGGTCTCCTTCGCCTATACATACATGCCCTTCTCAAACTCCAAATCTTCCTACTGCCACTTCGATATTCGACCTCAGAGCTCTTGCATCTTCATCCAGACTTGCTGCCATTCTTCGTGCTTGAAGGATTAGGTCCTGCCCTTCACTGGTAAGTCATTCCACCCTCACTTTGTTGCTATTCTCTTTCATATTGCACACATTAGGGCACAAAAACATAGCTATTAGGGCATAGGTCGTAGAATCCGCACTTAACCCTCCATTGTTCTTGGTGTTCTTCATCTTCATGAAGAACACTGAAAAACTGGGGTGAACCGGGCTCCTGGTCCTGTTTTGATCCAAAAAACCAACCTGACCGAGCAAATATCATGTTTGTCTCAAACCCAGCAAAAACCGAGATAATCAAAAGGACTTGGTCGCTCAACCGGGCTAACATCTGGTCTGCTTGGGCGACCGGGCTCCTTAGATAGAATAGAAACCGAGGTGGTTTGGCACCCTTAATGACCGAGCTAAAATCCAGCTCCTTTTGCGCGACCGCGCTAACACTTAACACTTGCCCTCCTTTTCTTGCAGAGTCCAAGGGGACCACTGTCATTCCTGAGGCTCTCAGGACCGAGCAGCATCCAATAACCAGTGCCAAACCCCTCAGCCGGGATACACTAAGCCGGCCACAAATGGGGAAATTCCGCTTCCTAGTGGATACTCCGGCTGCACTAGCTGCTTTCAGAGAGGATTATGGCATTCCGGCCGATGTTCATCTCGAACTGGCTGAAGAGGAGACCACTCCCTGGGGAAGAGTTGACCAATGCCCCTTCACCGTGCTCTCAATTGTTGAAGGGGGCCTCCGTTTCCCACTCAACCCTCTTATAATCGAGTTCCTTCGCCGCACCGGGCTGGCACCCACCCAAGTGTCCACCAATAACTATAGAATTATCAACGGTGTTCACGAATTGAACAACCGGCTAGGCACCCACTTAGGTCTAGCCGAGATATTAAGGCAATACACAATGGGCCACACCGGGGATGGTTTGGCTTATTACTTGAAGATCAGACCGGGCAAGGAAAAAATTGTGACCGGCACCCCGGATAAAGATCTTCACGACGATGATTTTTTCTGGGTGTCGGGCAATTACGAAACAGCCGAGGTGCCGGGCTGGTTCATAAACAAGGACTTCGGTTCTTCATGTAAGCCACTCAAACTTGCTCGGTTAGCTTAACTCTTTACTTTGTAACTAACCGGTTTTCCTGTTTCTTTTGCAGCAATCCAAGCCTTGCAAGCCAACTATCAATTTCCCAACGTCGAAGCAATTCAGACTGTGCTTAGGTACCGTCACCGAGATTGCAACGATTTACTTGGCTACACACCGACCTACAGATATTCTGCTCCGCGCCGGAGTAGAGTAACCGACTTCCTCCGCGCTCCTTCGCCGCCTCCAGATCCTTCCCTTCCTGACGTTCCCCTCATTCGCTTGACCGAGGAACAAGAAATGGCCAAGCGCAGCAGAATCAAGAACCTGCTCACCGCCACATCCGCCGAGGTGCCGAGCGTAGTAACTCGGTCGCCAGCCACTGGTCAATCCAGTGGCGCCGTGGTCGCCCTAGCCACTCAATCCGCCGGGCAATCCAACCGAGAACCCTCTGCACGACGTGCCGGTAAAAGAGCTCGGACAGACCTGTCCGCCGAGCTAGTCACCGAGCTTACCACCGAGCATCCAACAGACGCCCCCGCCCCAGTGCCGGCCTGGCGCCCACATTTGAAGCACCGGGGTCAAGACATCCCGGCGACGGCTTCGATCAAGGCTGATAAAGAGCATCTGCTCGCCTTTGATCTGTCAAAAGTTCTGCTACTACCGAGCGACGTGGTCGGCAGCGACCACGTCCCTGACACTCGGTTGGTCAAGTCGTCAGTGAAGTCTATGGCCAGGGTAAGTTGATGTTCCTTTTAAAAATTTCACAAGTGTTTGCTCGGTTCCCTTTCTGCTCGGTCCCATTTCTGATCAACTTTGCTTCTTTGTGCAGGCCATTCAAAAACAACACTTGGTTTTGGAGCGCATCCACCGGCTTAGGCAGAAAGCCAACGACACAGCCAGCCAGGATGAAAGCCTTCAAGCCGAGCTCGGCCGGGCTAAGTCTTCGCTTGAAATGGCCAACTCCGACAATAACAGACTGCTCGGCCAGCTGGATGCAGCCGAGAAAAAGCAAAATGAGCTCCAAGCCGAGGTGGACACTCTAAAGAAGTCGAAGAAGAAAGCTTGCCGGGCTGCAAACACCGCCGGCTTTAACGAGGCCGAGGAGAGCTACAAGAAGCAGGTCTTTGCAACGCAAGACATCTACTTCAAAGCAGGCTGGAAGTCTGCCTGCGAACACCTCGGCCAAGGCTCCGACACCGACGTATTTGCCAACCCTCCTCCAGCTTCGCTACCGGTCTACCTTGTGCCTTACGCAAACGACGTGTTCAGCGCTCTGCAAGCGGAGGCCGAGGAAGGACTTGAAGATGGAGAGGATGACACAGATTCTGAGGTAGAGGAGGCCGAGGTGCAAGAGCAGCCCGGCAGTGCTGAGCCCGGTGCCCAAGACGTCAGTCCTACCATCAACCTTGATGCTGGCGAGGACGAGTTCACCAATCTCTCCCCCCTAGTTTAGTTTTCTTTTTCCTTGTTCTTGTATTTTTGCTTCCAACTCTTTTGATGTAACCGGGCTCTGTCCCCACCTTTTGTAATGATTTTCTTTTCAATGAGAAACTCACATTTTTCTAAGTGTTTGCACGGTAGTAATCAATTCCATCTTCAGCAAAATATCTCGGTATAACTCATCGTTGAACAAATCAGCATTTCCAACCGGAGTACATCATCTCGGTTGGGAATCCTAAGTTGGACAAGACCCCAACTCTTCCAACCGGAATACATCATCTCGGTTGGGAATCCTAAGTTGGACAAGGCCCCAACTCTTCCAACCGGAGTACATCATCTCGGTTGGGAATCCTAAGTTGGACAAGACCCCAACTCTTCCAACCGGAGTACATCATCTTGGTTGGGAATCCTTAGTTGGACAAAACACCAACTCTTCCAACCGGAGTACATCATCTCGGTTGGGAATCCAAAGTTGGACAAAACACCAACTCTTCCAACCGGAGTACATCATCTCGGTTGGGAATCTTAAGTTGGACAAGACCCCAACTCTTCCAACCGGAGTACATCATCTCGGTTGGGAATCCTTAGTTGGACAAAACACCAACTCTTCCAACCGGAGTACATCATCTCGGTCCGTAACAGTAAAACATCAGTCCAAGTGCTAAAGCAAAATTACTTCTATAAATTGACAAAAAGAATTACATGCTGTGGTGCAAGCCAAAAAATTTCTTTGCACAAGACAAGAAAGCAGAAGCTTAAAAATAATACAGTTTCAAGTTGGCCGCATTCCATGGCCGGGGTATTGCTCTTCCCTCTAAATCCTCCAAGTGGTAAGCCCCCTTGCCCGCCAGACCAGTGATCTTGTAGGGTCCTTCCCAATTTGCCCCTAGTTTGCCTTCTCCTGGCACCAGGGTGTTGCCCATAATCTTCCTCAAAACCCAATCACCAACTTTGAACGGTCTGGGGTGCACCGTCTTCTTATACTTCTTTGAGAGCTCCTGTTGGTAGGCGGCCACATGGATGAGGGCCTTTTCCCGACGCTCGTCCACTAGGTCCAGCTCCAAGGCAATAGCCTCGGTGTTCAGCTCGGGCTCAAAACTCTCGCTTCTGAGGGTGGGCATGTCAACTTCCAAGGGTATGACTGCCTCCATGCCGTAAGCCAAAGCAAATGGAGTTTCCCCGGTGGAACGTCGCGGGGTTGTGCGGTATGCCCAAAGGACGCTAGGTAATTCCTCAGCCCATTTGCCCTTGGCCTTTTCCAGTTGTTTCTTCAATCCATCCAGTATAATCTTGTTCGATGCTTCGGCTTGACCATTGGACTGCGGGTAAGCCGGGGTGGAGTTATAGAATTCTATCTTCAAATCTTCACAAAATCCTCTGAATAGGCGACCGTCAAACTGGGTGCCATTGTCAGAGATCAAAATCTTGGGGACGCCAAACCGCGTGACCACGTTCTGCCAGACAAATCACTTCACGTCTTTCTCTTTAATGGATGCCAAGGGCTCAGCTTCAACCCACTTTGTGAAGTAATCTGTGGCCGCGATGAAGAATTTCCGGTTGCCCGGTGCTGTTGGCAGTGGTCCCACTATATCTAGCCCCCACATGGCGAAGGGCCAAGGACTGGTGAGGGGAAGAAGTTCCCTGGCAGGCTGGTGGATCTGATGGGCGAATTTCTGGCATTTTTCACACTTGCAGACATATTTTTGTGCGTCGGCCTGCATGCACGGCCACCAGTATCCCTGCGAAATAGCACGGTAGGCCAAGGACCTGCCTCCTATGTGGCTGCCACAAATGCCCTCATGAATTTCGTACAAGAGGGCCTCCACACTATTCGGGTGCACGCACTTTAAATAAGGACCAGTGAAGGATTTCTTATATAACGCGCCAGATGAAGAGAGCCAAAACCGCTCTGACTTCACCCGGATTTTGTGTGCTTCTTTCTTGTCGGTTGGAAGAGTCCGGTCTCTGAGGAACAAGATCAAGGGGTCCATCCAAGAGGGACCGAGCGCGGCGCAGAGTACATCCGTCTACCTGGCGTGTTCAATGCTTGGCCGCGGAAGAAAGTCCATCAAAAGAGGGTGTGGAAAAGTATTATCCACCATAGACGCGAGACCGACCAGTTCATCAGCTCGACTGTTGTCTTCCCGGCCAATTTGCTGGACTCTAATTGCCTCAAACTGCTTGATATGCTCCCTGACCAGGGCTTGGTACTTCGCCATCCTTTTGTCCTTTGCTTCATAAATCCCAGAAACTTGGTTAACCACAAGCTGGGAATCACTGTACACCAGGAGCTCGGCAGCCTTCATTTGAATTGCGCTCTTGAGCCCGGCGAGAAGTGCCTCGTACTCAGCCTCGTTGTTGGACGCCGGGAAGCCAAGCGTGATAGAATGTTCAATGGTTAGGCCATCCGGGGATATAAGAACAATACCTAGGCCGGCACCATGGCGGTTGGACGCTCCATCAACAAAAAGCTTCCACATGTCCCCCACAAAAAGCTTCCAGCAGTCAGATGGGTCCTGAGAGTTGCGAAAGGCAATGGGATCACAACTGCTGGGCTGTGCGGTGCCAAGTTCGGTGTTGACCGGTTCAAATTCAGTGCCCCTTGGTGATTCGACACCGGACTCAGCAAGTTGGTCTGTAATGCTCAAGTCCGTGGGCGAATCATCAGGTTGCGGTGTGAAGCCGGCCGCAGGTTCTGAGCTGTGTGGAGCCATTCCTCCCCCCCTTGATGATTCGGCACCGGACTCAGCAAGTTGATTCGGAATGCCCAAGTCCGTAGGCGAATCATCAAGTTCTGAGGGGTGTGGTTCAATTTCTTCCCCCCTTGGTGATGCGGTACCGGACAGAGTGGATGGGTTGGTGATACACAACTCCGTCATCGTATCACCGGGTGGTATGACCGTGCAAACTGTGGGAACTTCGATGGTGCGCGCCAACTCCGCGGCGCTACCTCCTTCAACTGGTTGTTCCTCGGTTGGCATTGCGTGCATCTCATCATCTGCCTCGGCAATGTCGACCGGGCATACCGGATGAGTGCCAGGTGAGAACTCAGCGACAAAATCTGCCAAGGTTTGGGCTTTGATTGCGGTGCGCGGCTGGAACTTCACATCAAACTGTCCCAACTCGACCGCCCACTTTAGAATTCGGCCTGAAAAGTCCGCGCGTTCAAACAAAGCCTTGAGAGGAAACTCGGTCAGTACGATGATGGTATGGGCGTGAAAATAGTGCGCCAATTTTCTTGAAGCCATCATCAAGGCCAGGGCAAGCTTCTCAAACGGCAAGTATCTTGATTCTGCTGGTAACAAAGTTTTGCTGACATAAAAAATTGGTAGGTGCTTGATTCCTTCAGCCCGGACTAACACCGCACTTACTGCGTGCTGGGAGACGGCAAGGTAAAGGTAGAGTTCCTCACCCGGCTCTGGTGTAACCAACAGCGGCGGAGAAGACAAATAATCCTTGAGCTCGGCCAAAGCTCGGTCACACTCGCCATCCCATGAGAACTTTGACTTCAATGCTTGAAAGAAAGGTCGGCAGCGATCTGATGACCGGCTTATAAATCGATTAAGCGCGGCGGCCATCCCGGCCAGATGCTGCACGTCCTTAGCCGAGCTGGGCTGCTTCAACTCTTGCACGGCTCTGATCTGAGTAGGGTCTGCTTCGATGCCTCGGTTCGTGACTAAGAATCCCAAAAATTTTCTGGATCCCACGCCAAAGGCACACTTTGAGGCGTTCAAGCGCAGCTTGTGCTTCTTCAGAATGGCAAACATCTCGGCTAAGTCGGACAAATGGTTTGCCTCATGTCGGCTTTTTACCACCATATCATCGATGTAAGCCTCCATTGTTCGGCCGAGCAGAGGAGCAAACATTTTGGTCACCATCCTCTGAAAGGTTGCCCCGGCGTTTTTCAAACCAAAGGGCATAACTCGATAGCAGAAGAGCCCCCTTGGAGTCGTGAAAGAGGTGATTTCTCGGTCAGGCCCATGCATGGCGATCTGGTGATAGCCGCGGTACGCATCCAAGAAACTGAGCCTATTGTGTCCAGCCGTCAAGTCCACTAGCTGGTCAATGCGCGACAGAGGGAAGCTGTCTTTGGGACAAGCTCGGTTGACTGTCTTGTAGTCGACACAAACTCGCCACTTCCCATTCTTCTTAGGCACCACTACTGTGTTGGAAATCCACCGAGGATAGTGCACTTCCTGAATTGCTCGTGCCTCAAGCAGGTTCTTTACCTCCTCAGCAACTACCTCGGCGTGATGCAACGCCGATCTCCTTGTTCGCTGGATGACTGGCTTTGCTCCAGGGAAGACATTGAGGTAATGGCAGATAAAACTTGGGTCGAGGCCAGGCATGTCGTAAGGCGACCATGCAAAGACTTCGATATTCGCCATCAAAAACTCAATCATCTCGGTCCTCTCTATGGCCGTGAGACTTGAACCGAGCAAGAAGAACTTGTCCGGCTGCTCGGTATCAATCCGCACTTCAACCAATTCCTCAACAGCCTTATCCTCGGCCTTGGTGCCCACATCATCCAAGGCACCCTGGTCCTCCGGTCCCTCAATCATTTGAACGAATCCTTTGGTAGCCCGGCTTCCGTTGACCGCCACGAAGCACTGTTTGGACATGACCTGATCGCCCCAAATCTCCTCGATTGCCCCCATAGCCGAGGGGAATCTCATTACTTGGTGAAAGGTTGATGCCACGGCTTGCATGGCGTGTGGCCATCCCCTTCCAAGGATAAGGTTGTACGTCGAAGGCACTTGCAGCACCCAAAACTCAACTTGCTTGACCACGGATCCCGCTTTGACCGGCAGGATTATTTTTCCCAAAGGCCACTCCGGTTGCGAGTTGAATCCAACCAGTGGCGAAGTAGCTGGTGCCAAATCTGTCTCACGGAGTTTGAGCTGCTTGAACGCATCATAATACATGATCTCGACCGAGCTTCCCTGATCGATCAAGATCCGTCTAACATCAAATTCTTTGACGCGTAGTGTTACTACAAGAGCATCGTTATGCGGCGTCTGGATACGCTCTAAATCCCTTGAGGTGAAACTGATCACATCATTTTCTTCAGTCTTCCCCCTTTTTATGGCAGGCTGTACCGACAAAACTTCCCTTATATGTTCTGCCTTCTTGATCATGCCCCGGAGTTCGCAAACTCGCTCCGGTTCCACAATGCCGTGGATGACATTAATAACTCCCTGTGGTGGTGCGTCTCGGTCATCCTGTCCCCTGGGATCGACCGGAGCCTGATTCGGCTTCACGCCGCCATCAATGTAAAGGTCTAGATGCCCGGCTGCGACCAGCTCTTCCAAGTGTTGCCTCAAAGGCAAACAATCCTCAGTCCGGTGGCCTCTCTCCCGGTGGAACGTGCAACGATACCGCGGATTATAGCCCTTTTGTCCATCACCCAACTTAGCAGGAAACCGGACATACTCCTCGTCTCGGATTTCACTAAGTATGCGATAGATAGGAATCTTGAAGACCGTGGTTATGCCAGTCCTTGCCTTCATCCTTCTGTTCGCGTCCGCTACATCATCTCGGGGGTAGTCATCCCGGTCATTACGACGCCCTCTACCCCGGTTCTTATGATTCGAACCACGGTCCGATTCCTCTGCTCGGTCACCTGAGCGACTAGACTCTTGCCCAACTGCATGCACTTTGCCTGCTGTCTTCTTGTCTGCTGCTACCGGAGTGGCCTTCACGGTAGAGGCTGACGCGTCATCCTCTACTCGGATGTGCTCATTAATGCGCTGCATGAGCTGGCCCATGGAGGTCGGCTGGTGCATGGTAAGCGAGTCCCGCAATCTATGTCCGACCAGGAGACCACGCTTGTATTGCGTGATTGCAAGGTTGACCGGGCAGGCCAAGATCTCGTTGAAGGTTTCCCAGTACCTTGAGTTGTATACCTTCAGTGTGTCGCACGGTTCCATCTTGACACTTAGCAAGTGGTCGACTTCTTTTGGTGTTTTTGTGTTAGTTTTGAAGCGTGTAACAAACGCCTCGGCCAACTGATGCCACCTTTGTATGTTCCCTTCAGGCAACCGCTCGAACCACTTTAAACCCAGCTCGCCCAAACTTGACGGGAAGATTAGGCACATAAGTCCGTCATTGCGCCTATGTCCGGCCATAACCTGTCGGAAGTGGCTCACATGCATGTATGGATCGGTTTTTCCGTCATAAAGTGTGAACTTAGGCTGGTGGAAGCCTGCCGGAAGTGGTGTTGTTTCAATTTCCAGGGAAAAAGGAGTGGCACTCAGCCTGGCCAAGTCCATATCTTCAAGGAGTGGCACTGCTTGGCGGGGCGGAGGCATTCTGACCTCCTCGCTGGCGTGAACCCCGTAAGATAGTCGCTGGAAAGCTGGTATTCTCTGGGCTTCACGCCGGCGGGCCCGCTCCTTTAAGACCGCCCGTAAATCCTCTGACTGAGCAGAGTAAGAGTACCTCGACGTCGTCTCCGGACGTGAGGGTTTGTAGGTGCTGTCTTGCGCGCTAGACTTCCCTACACCCACGTCGGAATCACCAACCTGGTAACTTCTGGTAATGGATATTGACTGAGTACGTCGCTGACTCTGACCGCCTGAACGGCGGGATGGGGTGCGCTCACTGTGGTCTCCCACTCCAACTACACCCTTCCCTTTGACATGCCGCTTGAGATCTTCCATCTCCGCCGCCATTCGCAGGATGACAGCATCTTGATCCCTCAACTTGCTTTCCAGTCGCCTGGCGTGCGAGTCTCTCCTCCGCCGGTGACCGTCTGGACTCCGTGAATGTCCATGACTTCGTCCGCGCTTGTCCCGCGCGTCTCCTGGCTGTCCACCAATGGGCGTTCCCAAGTCAGCCATTGGGTGGACAGCAGGAGGTCCCTCTCTCCTTCGGGTATACTCCGAGGTGGCTCCGTCGATGGCGGACAACGGAAACTCATCGTTATTCGCCATAGACGGCGATCAGATGAACCTGGAAGACAAGGTTTTGTCTGTCAAGGTTCCCACAGACGGCGCCAATTGTACGGGGAGCAAATATTCCGGCAAGCCCGTACTCCTTTCTTCCGAGCTCCGTCGATGTCCGATCACCTGCGAGCAAGAAACGGTGAGCTACCCGGCGGTGTGTGGCCGGAAAGACCCTCCGACGATCAAGTCAGCACACACCTTAGGATGGATAGAGAGAAGGGAGAGAGTGTTTGAGTGTAAGAATTCTTCACAGAGATGTTCATGTGTCGCGTATGGGGGGCGCAGACATGCTTATATACCCTCTGTGCCCCATATCCACTCCCAGTCATCTCCTGACACGTGGCTCCGCTATCCCATCTGTCAGCATAAACCATGCCATTCATCACCTAATCTCAACTGCCTGTCATCACAGTTGGAGCTCGGCAGCCGAGCTGCTTTATCCGTTGTTGTGCCGTGCCGTGCTTCATACCCCAGCACTCTAATGGCTAAGGCCGAGGAGGACCGGGCTAGGTGACATCTCGGCAAGGCCTAGCCCGAGGCTCCTCCTAAGGTCGGCCTTCCTGCCGGTCAAACAACTACTTCGGCTGACCACGCCTTTCCGGGCGCAGGTCACTCGGCCTGTCTGGCTTCGACCATCCTCGGACCGAGCATCCTGGTCCGACCGAGCACTGCCTTACCGAGCTGCTTCTTTACGGTCTGGGGCGGGACGCACTCGGCCCAAGTTCTGCCCCGCCCAAGTTCTGGCAGCCCTTCTCTGGGCGAACAGTCGACCATCTCGGCCCAATGCACTGCTGGGCTCTCAACCTGCTCGGTCGCTACCTCGGCCCAACTCCAGATCATAAATCACCCTCTCATATATATATATATATATATATATATATATCTTTTAAAATTCAATCGGTTCGGTTCAGTTCGAATCGTAATTTTTTCATAAGATCCATTAACCGAACAATTTTTACGATTCTCAATATTTCTTGAACCAAAACCAACCGGTTCTTAATAAACTCGAATCAAACCGTACGATTCGGTCTAGCACACTCCAAATTACCGGTTTGATTAGATTTTTGAGCAATAATACTATTGATTGTCTATCTCTATCTCATATTACTCCTTAACTTCGTTATGGAAGAGTTTTTTTATTAAAACTATTGATTGGTTGTTGATTCGCTATCTCTGTCTCATAATACTCCTTAACTTCATCATTGAATTGTTTTTTGGTTGAAACCATTGATTGAATGATATTAAGGAGTTGTTTGGGATGTTCTAAATAAATATATTTTTTATCTTTTTGAACTAAAAAGTTGAGGAAAAAAATATGGATGTTTGGGTTAACTTTTTATCTTTTTACGAAAAAAATGTGTAATAAAAAATTGTATAAATAAAGTGTATAGTGGAAGAAAGTTGAATGGTTGTACGCTGCCTTGCTGCCCCAGCATGTCTTACACAGAAAATAACTGCCTCCTTCGGGGCAACGTGTTTGGACAGTGATGGTCGATCCGTGGGGCCCACCATAGATCCCATTTTAATAATCTGAACCACTCAATATGTACAACTCACCGAATATTATATGCTTGTAAAAAATCACGTTGATCGAATATCGATAGCTATATAATCGGATTAGTTTTTTTTCAACAATTAACTATCACACCATCCGTTTTGTTTATACAAAACTGATTTGATCGTATAATTAACGATATCCGATCAACGTAATTTTTTACAAGCATATATTACTCAATGAGTTCTACATATTGAACAGTTCGGATTACCAAAACAAAATCCTTAGTGGGTTCCCAAGGGCCCAACATTACCATCAAACTTTGTGGCTTTACATATGTATTTTTTTTTTTTTGGCCCAAAAAGTGTATAATGACCTTCCTGTTACACAAGTACGACTGACAGAGTTATATCAAACTTTTGTATTATAAAATATATAAAATATTTTTTTAATATTTTTTATTTGTGAAAAATAATGACTTCTTTATTTTTTGTATAACTTTTTGACTTGTTAAATTATTTTGGACTTACCAAACCAGCCCTAATAATGTTTTTGTTTTGCAAATATGCAAGACAAAGATCATTTCGTTATGAAATGTCTGCATCAATCTATATGAACTAATTTTTATGCTTACACTTACTCTTCTTTTTTTTTTCTTTTTTTTTTTAAACATCGTTTACACTTGCTCATTGAATAGTATATTTCAGTGTAAATTGCACTCACCTTCTCTGTGAAAACAATAAAATTAATTTTATACTTTTGACATAATTACATTCACCTCTCTTTAGATTTTAATTCACGTAATAATTAGATCTTTTTTCATTAATAATTTGTTAGATTATGAATGAAAAATTAATATTGTCATATATTTTCAATTAGATGTATAATTATTTTTGTTTATTATTTTTGTTTATTTCAGTATCTACACATTATCTGATTATTTTAGTCATACTAAAAAGAAAATTAATATAATTATATTAGTATTATGAGATAAATTGTATTTGTTTAAAAACCATAAAAAAAGTGAGTGTAATTTGCCATACATTTTATTTTTTTGGTTATACCATATTAAAGGGTTTTCCATCTACTGCGCGTTTACAAGCTGGGAAAGCTAACATTTGCAATTGGGGGACATAGAGAGCCAATTTCAGCAAAAGTAGTTGTACTTGCCATAGGCAAACGCTTTCTCTGCATAGACGGTAGTGTTTTAGAAAATTGATAAAAGGATGATTTTTTTATTTTTTGATTTTTTTAGTCTATTTTATCAGTAAAAAATGTGAGAGATGATGTGATCTATAATGGATAAAAAGTTAAAAGCTGACTTTTTATTTGATTGCCAAACACCCTGCAAATTGCAACATTTATAATGCTGAGGAGAGTTAAAGTCCTACTAAGATTATACCAGGGAATGTGATTGCTAAGAGGACTCAGGAGAGTTAGAATCCTACTAGAATTGTGTCAGGCGGATTCTATAAAAACTCATGACAAGACCTATGCATAGGTATTACAATTCTTACTCTCAAATACAGAGAGCTTATTATCTTTTGTCTAATTGTTGACTTAGGCATCGGATGAGTTCATGTCATACACCCGCCGCTTAACTCACGTTTGTGTTTTCAAGTAATAAAGTGACGACGTTTGGATGAGTACAAACTTGATTAATAGAATTATACGAGATGATTATTCTGCGCTCGTACAGTTTAAATAGTCCAATCTTTTGTAATAGCTGATATTAATGCAAAGTTGCTAGAAAAAAAGGAAAAACATATATATATATTGGAGGAGTATTCCTTTGCGTCCATAATTTAGATTAGACGGTGGTGTATGATTTGTAGGCTTATCATAGATTTTGTTTTAATATTTTGAACTGTTTATTTTGTTAAGCACTTCATATATTTTATTCACAAAAAAAAATTAGATTAATCTGATGATCATAATTTATTCAATTTGTCACATTTATTAACAAAAAAATAGGGGACAATTGTATTTTTAAAAATGAACCATTCATTTTTTTATGACATACATGATAAATTGAATATGTTATAATTATTGGATCAATCTATTTTATTTTATTTTGTAAATCATAAAGTATTATAACGCAGCGGAAAAAACATTTAGATCATACCTTTAGGTGATAGAACCGCGCGGGTAAATCACGTGCTTCCAGAATCTGAACAACGAACCCAGCCGTGGAGTGATACTACAAAATGAGTATCACTCACACAAGTCACAGTACAAAATGGCTTGATCGTTGTTTTTGGGAGAGAGACAGTATATAGGAAAAACATAAAGCATACGTTGTTTTTCTAATTAACCATATCCCATTTCATATCAGATATATAAGATATCTATATCATCTATCCATATTAGTTGATATGATAGATATTGATATCCTGCGTGGTTATCCAAATAAGTTTTGAATTTGAATTCAAATTCAAACTTACATGAATAAGGTTCAAAAGGTTCAAAGGGTTATGCCACATAGGCGCCCAATTTCTAACATCTCCCACTCGCACATGAGTTGGCATGACACTGCCACATCTCTATCTCAATCTCCCCAAAAATGAACAATCTCATACTAGCCAATGCACCGTGCGACTGCTGAGAACACCTGCATGTGGGAGCTCTATACTAGAAACTTAAAATGAGCCAGCATAAAGACATCAACCCAAAAAGAACAGAAACAGTGTCTCATATACCCCAGACCCATCTAATTACACCGGTCCAAAAAAAACATCTCTAACCCCTCAAAAAGAGCATGTTTGACCCTCTCAATTCTTGCAATATATTCACACTCAATCCGTCTCTCATACAGAGCGATGTGAGTTGCCGACAATGAATAGACAATAGTGGTGTAATACTAGATGATCTTCCATTGGCCCTCATGCCATTTAGTTTAGGATTAACTGCTTTCTCAGTGATGTTCCTTAAGGCCGAATCATACATGACCGCAGGCAACATACCAAAGTAGCAGAACATCAACCCCTTACCTTATGACATAGTCAAAAGTCACAAAAGGGTACATAAATGAAAGTCATATCAATAATGACATGTAAGATTCACACGGTGAGGAAACAGGGATCCATTCTCTCGCCTCATTACTCGGTCGCCAAGCACATATAGTATGAATACATGTTACGGTGGAGTAACTCTTCCAAAAGAGTGACATCATACTCGATACACCGTACAGATCTTAGTCTAGTCGCTTTCTAGCGCCTTACCCGAATTCTCTATTTGCTCGCCTTCTAAGCACCAGATGAGATCTCGCATCTGGCTAATCATAACAGGCACAACATGGAAAGTGGGTACTAACATCCATGTTTGGTCCTTAACATGACCTTATCTTGGTTGTAACCAAGGCGACATGCATAGTGGATAATTTAAGCCTCTCTTGGCTCCAAATAAAAACTAAACCACTAGTCTCATCCTTGCTCGCTCCCAAGCGCCAAGGGCGATTGTTCGTGTGAGTAAGCCAATCTTACCTGCTGACATCATCATCTGCTAATCATTATGACACAAACCATAATAGTGTCAACATCTCATCATCTCACAACAAATAAGTGATCGATCTAAAAAACATGACCACAGCTTGCGCAATTCTAGATTCCAAACATAAGCCTTATCAGCATCTCTTGCGATAAGCATATACAACGGAATCTTCCATGTGCGCCTCACATGAAGTGATTCAAGATCACTGCCTCTTGCGCAAATAACCTCTCTAAAGATATTTTGGTGACCAATTTGCATTCATTCTGGATGCGCCCAACTAGCGCATTGAATCGTACAAGGAGCAAATTAATATACTTCTTAGTAAAGCATTCTATCCACAGTCTAATGAGCAAGGTCAATGTCTAAACAACTCAGTCGACCATTTACCAAAGATAACATTTATCATGTCGAATACACCCACATAGCGTACTTTAGGCTCCCACAACAAAGAAAAGATCAAGGAATATAGGTCATCTGTTTCTCCGAAAGACAATCCGAGGATTCACTCAATAGCTAAGGCTCTTACTTTTACCGATAGGTAAGTCAATGGGTTTGCGATTTTGCATCTAGAATCGTTCTAGGATATTCCTTATGTAAGTCATCGAAGACAAAACAGGAATTCTCTCAAAACAATCCCTAAGGATCGTACATCCGAGCATATAAATTACATCACCCATGTCCATCATATCTAAAACAAAGGACTGCTCACCCTAGGTGGCGACAACCTTATAAATTCCTGGCTCATAATGACTAAGTAAGGAAAAACTTCTTTTGGACCATTGATGATGCCTCAGTGGTCTTTATCGATCATCGTTGGCCTATCATGGCTTGACGAAATCTAAGAACCACTATTTGGATAATTGTTTTAGGTTGTAAAAGATTTATTGGAACTAGCAACCTTTTTGCGCTCCTAACTTTTCACCATAAAAGCAGAAGGTAAATCCCTACGGATCTACTTATCCAATTCTCTAGCGAGAAAGTTGGGTCACAATGTCCACAAATCAATGTTCCGAACTTATGTCAATCATAGCCTAAGTCAAAATAACCTCACTCCCCAGGAGGAAGTCTTCTCATGGTCTACACTTTCCTCAATGGTGCGACTTTTCGGTATCTAGCGAGCTTTATGCCTCAACAATGACTATCCAAATTACGCATAACTTTAGAACAGTTTCGCGTCATAATGGAAAGTCAACCAAATTATAGAAATGGTTAATCCTCAAAGACTTTGTCTTAAACTGCGCAACATTGATCTACTTTCTAAAAAACAGGGGACTAGAGCCTTTGGCATTATCCTAGGCTCTTTATCATCTTGCGGAGCAATCATGAATGTTTCCTTCTCAATTACCCAGTGATAACGTGGAAAATTTTCACATTCGCTACCACGCAACTAAGAATGTAGAGTATTCTTCTCTAATAGCGTAATCCATTAGTAGGCACATCGCTCCCATTGTCCCTAGGATATTGAAAATTTCTTTCCATTCTCAACTAGGCTACATAAAAGCGCTATGCTTAGAATTCTGTATCTTATAGAGTTCTAAAACTCTATTCACGTCACATTTACTAAGAAAACTTTATGTGACTTAGTTACACTTCCACAAAGTTACTTACCTATATGCACATGACCCGGAGGGTTTACATGACCGCATACAATAATGCGCCACACAACCCTATGTGTTTACAAGACAGCATACAATAATGCGCTATAGAACCCTAGTTCTTAACCTCGCAATCTTATGAGAAGTAAAATAAAGATAAGCTGCTTAACGGTTACAGATCGCTCATAGATGGCTCTCCACTAACCCATTACTTAAATGGAGTGTAAAATCTGATATGGAGGGCACTTAGTTAGGGATATAGGCAACAAACTACTGCAATTTCCAATTGGGAAACATTTTGGGCCATTATCCTCCTAACATTAACAATATTTAATTCCTTATCTCTACTACACCATTGTGTTGTTGAGTACTAGGAATAACCAATTTTCTAAGCATCCATTTCTCTTCACAGAGCGTTCTAAAAAAAACTCAAATAGATACTCGCCACCTTGGTCAAAACTAAAAGCACAAAAGCTCTTATCTAATTGATCTCGACAATCATGTCAAAACTTTTGACTTATGAGAGATCAAATAGTCTTGACTCAAATGCGTATCGTAATCTATAAATGTGTCGAGATTGAGGCTTAGCTATCATACCCTTACACATATCTAGTCACAAATATCATACTGGACTAAATGCACCAATACAAATGACCTTTTACGGCTTTCCTACTTACTTGTGCGCAACCATTGCGAACAAAGTTACACATTCATATGAGAGCAGGATGTCACAAGCGAGTGGGCCCGAAAGGGCCTACTCAAACGATCCATGTCATCTTCTCATTAATGTGATTAAGTACAACAAGCCACCGGTTTATGTCCAATGTCATAAGCTAACTTCAATCATCTTAATGTGTGAGTTCTCGAAGACAAGTTTTAAAGGTGTAGCCCTAACTACGTAATGACTCACGACTAATTCATATTCACTAAATCATAAAAGGATGTCATGGAGATATCAAGTGCGCCTAAGTCGCAAAGTTAACTAGTAAGTGCTAATCCCCTGCACCTTCAAGTCAATTTTATTCTCCATACACTTTACTGCATCTAGTTGAAAGATGACGATACTCCGCTTGCCATCTCTGTTTCTCGCTTCATAGTTACTTACAATTAATTCTACTATCCACAAAAAGGAGAGAATAAGCTATCAATCTATGACAACTCCCGAAGTAACTTAAGCGCGAATTAGGCTAAAGAGTCTAATTCAACACAATGCTCTCATGAGCCATGCGTCGAATTTTAGAGTCATAACAACCTTGTTGGCCTTGACCTTTTCATTACTATGCTGCAACGTTTGCGCTTAGTGGTAAATGTTATTCAAAAACGTTAGCCTAGCTAAGGAATCATACAAAGAAGCCCCTTCTCATGCCTCACACTCAAGTGTGGAAACAGTAAGTGTGCAGACTTAGACAAGTTGGCAATGCTAATAGATTTTGCAGCCACTAAGCGCTAATCTTTTCACTTAGTGTTAATAGATTTTGCAACTTCTAAGCGCTAATCTTTTCACTTTGTGTTAATAGATTTTGTAGCTTCTAAGCGCTAATCTTTTAACTTCACGTGATATTTCAACGCACACTATTGTAGTGCATGAAATTTTGCTCCATCCACTCCCAATAATTGGGTAGAGAGCAAAACACTGCTCATATTGGCTACTCATCTTACACTTAATGACTAATTTATTTAAGCTCGCATTTCTTGGATGACGTGACTCTTGAATGTTACTTCATCCAATGATATAACATTATTTACAAGTCAAATTACAAATTCAATCTACGCAGCTCAATAGTCAAGATCATATACAGATCTATTGAGGGCTTACTAATTTCATAACTCCAAAACTCGCCAATCAAAACTACGTAGTGTGCCGCTAACCATAGCGCACACATCAAATTTTGTTGTGCCAAACAAGGCAACAAATCCAAGGCGACTTTGAGTCATGTTTCCTTACTTTGGCTCAATTAAGGTCTGACATAAAGTCTCCAAGACTTTTGCTCATCTAAAGAATATGATTACATTGTTCACATTTGAACATCTCTACTAAGTCTAGGTCAACCAAATTAACTTCCATAAGTTAAGTCAATTTAGAGAGAAATTCGCATTAGGATTTTTTTTTTTTTTTTTTGATTAGCATAATATAATTTTGCCGCAAAAATCTAAATTAAATAGTGACAATATTACACAAGTCGCAAGATCGAAAATCCACTAAGCCCGTAATCATCTCTTGCGCCAGAGGTGACAATTATCCAAAACTTAATTTAATTTATGCGCAAAATATTGATTTTCGGGAGTAAATCTACAAAGATTTCTCTCAACCGAATAACCTCCCACTGACTATGGCATGTCTAAAAACATGATAAAAAATTTTAATTCCATATAATAGCATCATAATGTAGATTCACAACCAACTCATGCTATGTCACAATTAATAATGGAATTTAAACAAATAACAATTAATCATGCTATTCTAATTACAACATATTAGAAACTCTAGGTAAAAAACAACAATATGCTGCATTTAATATTCAAATCATGTCATAACAGAAAATATATCACTTCTGAAATTTTTTGAAATTTTTTGGTATTTTCTGAAATTTAAATAACTAATAAACACACATAAAATTAAAAATAAATATTCTAGAATATGGTAAAATGCAATAATCATACCAGTAAATAGTAAACTATAACAGAAAGTATATCACTTCTGAAATTTTCTGGAATTTTTTGGTATTTTGCTGGAATTTTAAAAAACTAATAAACACACATAAAATTAGAAATAAATATTCTAGAATCTGGTAAAATGCAATAATCATACCAGTAAATAGTAAACTACAACAGTAGTCTACAATAAAAAATTCAGCCCCAGAAACTTAATCATGCAACACCAGATACATTTTAAATCAGAAATAATGAATTATTATTTCAGGAAAAATATTTTTTATTTTCATAAAATTTTGAAAATTTTAAAGAATATAGAAAATTTAATTCTGAGTCTAATGGTCCCAACCACGCTTAAAAAAAAGCTATAACGAATTACTTATGACCATTTAACGCGATTCAGAATTTAAAACAAAACAAACAGCGCCTTAGTACCAGCAGCCAAGCCAGCCAAGCCGTGGAGGAAAAACGGCGCGGCTCAGAGTCGGCTCAGCAAACGGCTCCGCGAGCGGCTCAGCACGCGGCTCAGCGCCAGGGCGCGCGTGCACAGCGTGGACGGCGCGCGCGTAAAAACGCGAACAACGCGCGCGTGGCAGCGTGTCTCAGCACGTGAGAGCGCGTGGAGGCGCGTGCTCGCCGTTGACAGCTTCATCTGGCGCGTGAGGCACACGCACCGCCTTCCGGAGTGTTTTCTGGTCCAATTTTGGTACTCCCGAACTCCATTTTTCACAATAAAAACATTTATGGTCTCAAAAATAACGTTTAATGACCATAAAAATAAGGTGTTTTACACTCTCAATCTAATGAGAGTGGACATCTTCCTCCTTTATTAATTTACATGCATCTAATGTGTATATATTTATATAAAATTATACACCTATTTTAATGCATAAAAAAAAACACGAAAATACCCAAAATGGCTCTGATACCAATGTAAATTATAAAGTATTATAACACAGCGGGAAAAACATTTAGATCATACCTTTAGGTGATAGAACCTCGCCGGTAAATCACGTGCTTTCAGAATCTGAACAACGAACCCAGCAGTGGAGTGATACTACAAAATGAGTATCACCCACACAAGTCACAGTGCAAAATGGCTTGATCGTTGTTTTTGGAAGAAAGTGAGAAAAACATAAAACATCCGTTGTTTTTCTGATTAACCATATCCCATATCATATCAGATATATAAGATATCTATATCATCTATCCATATCAGTTGATATGATTGATATAGATATCCTGAGTGGTTATCCAAATAAGTTTTGAATTCAAATTCAAACTTACATGGATAAGGTTCAAAAGGTTAGGTTCAAAAGGTTCAAAGGGTCATGTCACATGGGCGTCCAATTTCTAACATATTTTTTATGAAATATATAAAATTTTGATAAAATAAACAATTCAAATTATCAAAACAAGACCCATAATGAATTTTACAAGTCCAAATAGAGAATCTGTCTTTTTTAAATAAATGCTTACATTTTCTATTGTATAAGTTTTTAAAAAGACAACTTAAAAAGATCAACCTTCTAGTGTTACCAATCAAATGGAAGGCCACTTAAAAAATATATATATCTATATGCAAATATGTGAAATGACTAAAAGATTATAATAATCCATTCAAAAAAAAAATTATATAATAATGATATAGATAAACAAATTGCTAACTACATATAAACGACAAAAAGAATGTTGGTACCTATTAAACAAATGCACATGATAATCATTATATTTGTATATGATTAGAAAAATATGATAAAAATATGTCTATGTATAACATTTTTGCAAAAGACTAACACTGTATTTTGTTTCACCGAAAAATATTCTCAAATACAAAATATTTTACAAAAAAAAAAAAATCTCAAAATTTATTTTTTATAGAAAATATTTTCTTAGGTTCAGTGTAGTGATTGCATTAGTTGTGATCTAAGAAGTATGGATACGGACATGCGACACGACACGGATATGACACGAACACGCTGACACGCTAATTTTTAAAAAATTACAAAACATGACACGTGAGGGACACGCATAAAATAAATAATTTTATATATTTATTATATGTTATCTATATGAATATATCATTCAAAGATAATAAGAAATGCAATATGACATTAATTCCTATAAATTTGTATAGTTTTTGTTTTATTATTGTATCTTAAGTTGTTTTGTTCAAATTTATAATTAGTTTCACTTGTGTCTAATCGATAGACGTGTGTGTTTAAGTGATAGGCACATGTGTCATCCAAGTGTTCAAAAAGTGTCCAAATTTTAAAAAAAAAGAAAGTAGGGCACGTTCTGAAGAGTGTCGGACACATGTCGGGAAAGTGTCCAAAGAGTGTCAATATCCGACATGGATACAACAAAGATATATCACCTTCTTAAAAGTGCCTGTGCTTCTTGGGTCGTGATGGTGGCAATGGCAGAAGTGGGTGGGTGGAGGTAGCAGTGGCGGTGGGTGATGGTAGGTTGATGGCATTAGTAAGAATTTAGTTTTGAAAAATTAGATGGTGGTGTTTGGACTTGTAAGCTCATTACAGGTTTTATTTTAATATTCTGAATCGTTTATTTTATTGAGCACTTCGTATGTTTCATTCACACAAAAAATTAGATTAATCTGATTATTGTAGTTTATTCAATTTATCAAATTTATAAACAAAAAATAGAGGAGAATTGTATTTTTAAAAATAAATCTTTTTTTTCTGATATACGTGATAAATCGAATAGGTTATAATTGCCATATCGATCTAATTTTTTTTATGAATAAAATATATAAAATTTTGATAAAATAAACTATTTAGATTATAAAACAAGACTCATAGGTACTTTTTGTTTTGTTTTTTTTAGATTCATGGGAATGAAAAGAACAAGAGTTAAAGTAGTTAGAGATACAAACAGAGGGCTAGTCCCTCACAAAGCTATCTCTAGTCATATCTTCAATAAGGAAAGTTGTAACTTCAGTTGGAGAGTTATTAAGAAAAACCACATGCTCGTTTTGAGCTACTCTCATGTTGGCTAGGAGATCAGCAGCCTTGTTTCCCTCATGTAAGGTGTGCCCAAGAGAGCTGTTACTCCTCTTTAACAGGAACCTAGCATCTTCAATAAGGGCTTTATAAGGAGAGTGTTGAGTTGGTCCACTTAGGATTTGGTTGATGGCCTGTTCAGAGTCAGATTCTATTTGAACATCTCTGAAGCCTTTCTGGAAGAGTATGGTTAATCCTCTATAGATGGCTAATATCCCCATAGCCAAGTACCAGCTTTATCTTGCAGAAGTCCTTCATAGCATGCCTGTCCTGGGTCACCTTTTGAGCATCCATCAGTATTAAGTTTTAGCTTACCTGCAGTTGGGCAACACCAACTAATTAGTTTAGGAGCTGTAGGAGGTGGACAGAGAGGAGAAAGAAAAGCCTCCTCCATTTCTTGAACATAAAGGAAGATGTCCTTGAGATTGATCTGAAGTGGGTTGGAAATATTATCAAAAACCAATTTATTACGGTCTTTCCAAATTTGTCAAATAGTGACAATGAAAACAAGGTTCCACTTTTTTCCATAAAAAAGATCTTTGTTTTTCATGTTCAAAGTAACCCATTCAGTTAGAGGCAGTTTCTTTCCTTCTTCCCACCAATTAAGGGTCTGAATGTTAGTCCAAAAGTCTTTAGAGGTAGCACAATCTCTAAGCAGGTGTGTCATGGTTTCACTGTGTTGGCCACATCTGGGACAGTCATCAGTTTGAGCTATTTGTCTCACCAGTCTTAATTGGTTTGTCAACAATCTATCCCTTAAGATCAGCCAGAGGATAAATTTCAGCTTTTGGGGGATCTGAATTTCCCAAATCCATTTCCAGTCTCTACGTCTTGGCTCAGATTGAGAAATGAAATGAAAAACAGAGGCTGAAGTAAAGTTACCAGATGTTGAAGGGGCCCAAGCAAGATTATCAGTGAAAGTAACATATCTAGGCCTATGGATTTTGAGAATTTCATTGAGGTCATGGTGAGTAACAAGAGTGGACAAGGTAGCAATATCCCAATTGACTTCTTCATCTAATATGGAACTAACCTTAACAGATTCATCAATTTGATAACTATTATTCTGTTGAGATAGAGGTTGAGAGCCACACCACCAATCATTCCAGAAGGATATGTTTTTTCCATCCCCAACTATCCATTTGACCCTCTTTCTGAGGATGCGTCTGGTCTTACAGATGCTTTTCCAACAGTGAGAAGAGGTCTTTTTCACAGGCCAGGTGTAAAAAGTATGGTGTTTCAAATATTTAGTGTAAAGGATTTTATACCAAAGTGTTTCTTTGTCATTCAAAATCTTCCATCCAAGTTTGGTTAGAAGCGTAGTGTTTTGGTCTCTAGCCTTTCTAATACCAAGACCACTTTCAGCCTTGCTCAGGCAAACATTATCCTAATTAACCAAGCAGGGCATCTGTCTCCCTTAAATAAATGCTTACATTTTCCATTGTCATTTTCAAAAAGACAACTTAAAAAGATCAATCTTCTTGTGTTACCAATCAAATGGAAGGCCACTTAATACAAGTTTGGCTTTCATCCCGTTTATGATCGAACTGGAGGATAATGTTAGGTCTATGGAGGTTTATTATGGGTTCTGTTAGATTTTATTCTTGGCAATCCCGTTTGACAAAACTCCTTTCAGTTGTATTTGTTTCTGCACCTTTTATTTCAGTGAGGCTATGAGTTTATTAGATGGGAATCCAACCCGAATCGTGGCTTTGTCAATTTCCATGGATCAAAACCGAGATTGTAACAGGATCTAGTTTTCCAGATTCTCCAATTTTGGTCGTCCCGCACGTGCGGCGATTTTTTTTTTTTTTTACAACAAATACAATACAAAATTATTATTATTATTATTATTATTATTATTATTATTATTATTATTATTATTATTATTATTATTATTATTATTATTATTTTTTGTTAACATGAACAAGTAGAACTTTTTTTTTTTTAAAAAAAAAAAAATCAAAACAAAGCATTTCTATCTTCAATTGACATCCGAAATAAATATAGTACATAAGAAAATAACGGAATGCCCACTAAAGGTATAATCTTCACGCGAAAACCACGGGTACTACTTTTCTCCCTAACTGTATTTGTAACTTTCCCTATTCTCCAACAGGGTGACAGACTAGGTTGATTTGGTATCCAGAATCGAGGCGCATAAAGCTACCTCAATCTATGGGGCTGCCATACAGAGTTCAAGCCGAGGTAGTTTTGAAGCAATCTCCACACCCCTGGGTATTTAAACCAGACTTTAGTCTCGGAAATCCCAAACCTTTGTGTTCTAGGCTTTGCTATTCGAACTCTAGTTTCCACCGTCTCAGTTGGTCTCCTAGGAACTCACTACAAACACAGTTAGGTGGCTATACCAGACCGTCAGATGCCGTTCGGGCACGGAAAACACCAAAGGAATTACACCTTTAGAGGATTTAAAGTCTCCTAGACACAAGTAAAGCATAAGGAGAACACAGAAAAACAAAATAGCATAGAAGGGAAAGAAAAGAGAACAAGAAATCAATTTATCAATCATAGTAAAATGGGTCCATCAAGGCAATGGACTCAATCATATCCCCATTCCCAATCCCCTCTATATATGGTTTCAATCTTTGGCCATTCACTTTGAAAGTGTGGCCAGTTTTTGGATCCCGCACCTCAACGGCGCCATGACTAAATGCCTCAACAACCTCAAAGGGACCATCCCATCTTGATCTTAGCTTACCCGGAAAGAGTCTCAATTTTGAATTAAAAAGCCACACTTTTTGGTCGGGTTCAAAAGATTTTCTATTAATGTGCTTGTCATGGAATTCCTTAGTCCGAGCTTTAAAAACTCTAGAACTCTCATATGCATCATTCCGGATTTCCTCCAGTTCATTGAGTTGCAATTTCCGATTGAGCCCAGCCGCAGCCATATCGAAGTTAAACTTCTTTATGGCCCACAATGCTCGATGCTCAAGTTCAACCGGGAGATGACAAGCTTTGCCAAACACTGCCCTATATGGTGACATCCCAATGGGTGTCTTATAAGCAGTGCGGTAAGCCTATAATGCATCAATTAACCGTTGTGACCAATCTTTCCTATCCGGTCTCACCGTTTTCTCAATTATGTGCTTTACCTCCCTATTCGAGACTTCTACTTGGCCACTAGTTTGAGGGTGGTATGGAGTGCCAACTTTATGGGTGATAGAGTATTTCTTAACTACCGACTCAAAGAACCGGTTACAAAAATGTGTACCCTGATCACTTATTATGGCTCTAGGAAACCCAAAACGACTAAAGATATTTTCATGCAAAAATTTGATTACCACTCTATGACCGTTTGTTCGGGTAGCTATTGCCTCCACCCACTTAGACACATAATCTACTGTCAAGAGAATGTACTCAAACCCGAACGACGACGGGAAAGGGCCCATAAAATCAATTCCCCAAACATCAAATATTTCTACCACAAGAATAGGGGACATTGGCATCATGTCACGCCGAGACATCGAACTCATTTGCTGACAGCGCAAACAAGTTCTACAAAATTGATGGGCATCTTTAAAAATTGTGGGCCAATAAAACCCGCTTTGTAAAATCTTGGCAGCCATTTTATGCCCACTAAAATGACCGCCACATGCAGAAGAATGACAAAATGTAAGAATGCTATGCACCTCACTCTCCGGCACACACCGTCGGATCACTTGGTCGGAGCAATATTTAAACAACTCCGGATCCTCCCAAAAGTAATACCTGACCTGTGAAAAAAATCGGTCTTTGTCTTGCTTAGACCAATTCTGCGGAGTTTGCCCAATGGCCAAGTAATTCACAATATGTGCAAACCACGGGGGGCTCGCTTGTGACAGCTCAAAAAGTTGTTCGTCCGGAAACGAATCATGCAAAATAAGAGGGTCACTATTATACTCAACGAGGATTCGGGAGAGATGATCCGCCACCACATTCTCAGATCCTTTCTTATCACGGATCTCTAAATCAAATTCCTGAAGCAACAAAATCCATCTAATCAACCTAGGTTTGGTCTCTTTCTTAGATAGTAAATACCGCAAAGCGGCATGATCAGTGAAGACTATGACCTTGGAACCTAGGAGATAAGACCGGAATTTGTCTAAGGCAAAGACCACAGCTAGCAACTCTTTCTCGGTAGTAGTGTACTTCAATTGAGCATCCGAGAGAGTGCGACTAGCATAATATATAGCAAATGGTGCCTTATTGACCCTTTGGCCCAACACAGCCCCGACAGCATAATCGGAGGCATCACACATGATTTCAAAGGGAAGAGACCAATCTGGTGATTTCATGATTGGAGCGGTAGTCAAGGCCATTCTTAGTGTTTCGAATGCCTTTAAGCATGCTTCATCAAAGACAAAAGGTGTGTCCTTAACTAGTAAACTACACAAAGGACATGATATCTTACTAAAATCTTTGATGAACCTACGGTAAAAACCTGCGTGCCCTAGGAAAGACCTAATTTGACCCACAGAATTGGGTGGAGGAAGGCCTGCAATGATGTCGACCTTAGCCTTGTCAACTTCTATACCTCGAGGGGACACAATGTGTCCCAACACTATACCCTCACGAACCATAAAATGGCTCTTTTCCCAACTCAAGATTAGGTTTGCCTCAGTACATCGTTCTAACACTCTAGTTAAGTTCCTAAGGCATTCCTCAAAAGACGGTCCAAACACCGAAAAGTCATCCATAAAAACCTCTAAGAATTTCTCCACCATGTCGGAGAAAATAGCCATCATACACCGTTGAAAAGTCGCCGGTGCATTACACAGCCCAAAGGGCATGCGCCTGTAAGCAAAAGTGCCAAAAGGGCATGTGAATGTGGTCTTTTCCTGGTCAGCGGGGTACACCGGGACTTGATTATACCCCGAATAGCCATCAAGAAAACAATAGAAACCCTGCCCCGCTAACCGCTCTAGGATTTGGTCAATGAAAAGTAAGGGAAAATGGTCCTTCCTAGTCGAGGAATTTAGTCTCCTATAATCAATGCACACTCGCCACCCAGTAGTGGTCCGTGTGGGGACTAACTCTCCTCCTTCATTCTCAACAACAGTGATGCCCGATTTCTTGGGCACTACTTGTGTGGGACTCACCCACTTGCTATCTGAGATGGGGTATATGATACCCGCATCTAACAATTTCAAAACCTCCTTCTTCACCACCTCTTTCATGTTAGGATTCAGTCTCCGTTGCATTTCGCGAGAAGGTTTGGTGTCCTCCTCTAGGTGTATATAATGCATGCACACGAAGGGATCTATCCCTTTCAAATCAGCCACTGACCACCCTATAGCACTCCGATGTGCCACGAGAACACTCGTTAACTGACTCTCATGCGCTGCAGTCAAGTCAGATGCAATGATGACCGGTAAAGTATCTTGGGGCCCTAAAAATGCATACTTGAGTGTGGCCGGAAGTGGCTTCAACTCAAGTGTAGGTGGTGTGACCAAAGAAGGTGTGGCAGGCTCTCTCGACAGAGGAGGAAGTGACTCAAATCGGGCTTTCCATGGAGGAAAATCCGGTGTAGAAGAAGAATTAAGCAAGACATTCACCTCCTCAATTGACCCATCTATATCAAAATTTTCAAACCCAAAATGAGCTAGACAAGCCTCCAAAGGGTCCTCTACAAGAATGGAGGGCAAAGCCTCCTCAACAATCTCATCCACAACATCCACTAATAAACACTCCTCTCTCTCATGAGGTTGTTGTGATGCTTGGAAAACATTAACTTTCACTTGCATGTTACCAAATGAAACTTCCATAACCCCGGTTCGACAATTAATGCATGCATTGGCCGTAGCCAAGAAAGGTCGACCCAAAATCACCAGGATTTGTTTCCTCAAACTGGCTACCGGTTCCATATCTAATACCAACAAGTCAACAGGGAAGTAGAACCTATCAACCTTAACTAGCACATCCTCAATCATGCCATGTGGCACTTTGAGGGACCGGTCAGCCAACTGAAGAGTAACAGTCATGGGCTTCAACTCGCCAAGCCCAAATTCCTCGTACACAGAGTACGGCAACAAATTAACACTAGCCCCTAAATCCAATAAGGCCCTATCAATGAAGTGGTCCCCTATAATGCATGCAATGGTTGGGGCACCTGGGTCCTTAAGCTTAGGAGGTGTGTCATTCAACAAGATGGAGCTTACTTACTCCATGAGTAGGACCTTTTGGGACACATGTGTCCTAGATTTACGCTTTTGCGTACAAAGGTCCTTCAGAAATTTGGCATATGATGGTACTTGCTTAATCGCCTCCAACAGGGGAAGGTTGATTTTTACCTGTTTAAAGACCTCCATCATTGCCTCCATAGATGCCACCTTCTTATTAAAAGGGGACGGTGTATCAAGGCACTGGGGAAAGGGTGCCTTAGGCACATATGGAGTGCTAGGGACTAACTCATCCCTCTTAAGTGTTTCCCCCTCACCCTTGCTCTCACTTGGTGAACCACCGTGGTCACCCTTCCTAACTCTAGTTACATCAGACGCAACAGATTGAGGCTCTAACTCCCTACCACTTCTTAGAGCAACCACCGCCTGCACTTGCTCATGTTGCTTACCATTCCCACCCGAACTCTCTGCCCCGTATTGTCCCTTAGGGTTAGCCACAGTTTGACTTGGTAATTTTCCCTCCTCTCTCCGATTCACGTTGTTAGCCATTTGACCCAATTGGGTCTCTATCTTGGCAATAGAGTGAGTGTGGGAGTGAACTATCAGTGCTAACCCGTTAAGTTCTTAAAGAACTTCCAACACCTGAGTCTCAAAGGCAGAGTTGCCCTGAGGGACAGGCGGGGGTTGTGGTTGACGGTATGGTTGTGGGGGTCTATACGGTTGCGGTGGTCGGTAAGATGATTGGTTGGCAAAATTATTGAAATTCTGCCTTGGTGGTGGAGGATTGTAAGAAGTGCCTTGTGAAGGGGGCCTCCATGAGAAATTAGGGTGATTTCTCCATCCCGAATTATATGTGTTGGAGTATGGGTTATTACTCGGGTTGGAGAATCCTTGAGCCGCATTCACATGCTCTTGGACTAACTCCGGAAATTGTGATGCCGAAGGGCACTCACTCAAGTCATGAGCAGGGCTCGCACAAATAACACATGCCTCGTGAAATTGAGGCTGATCATGTTGGGTAGGAGCATGTCCCATAGCTAATAATTGGTCCATCTTGCGGGACAATGCCTCTACTTGTTGGGCTAACTCTAGGTTTTGCCCGACCTCATAAATGCCCCCTCTTTTCGGGGCTCCAACCATGGGTTGCCGGACTTGCTGGGCTGCGGAGGCATGGTGAAGAGAATTATCACTTAGGTTCTCAAACAATTGCCATGCCTCGGCATCATTTTTAGACATAAATGTCCCACCATAGGACAAATCCACCATTTGGCGGTGTGGCTCAGTTAAGCCATAATAAAATGTTTGAACAAGTTGCCAATTAGGCACTTGGTGGTGGGGACACTGTTAGAGAAGGTCTCGAAGTCTTTCCCAAGTCTCATGGAATTGCTCGCCATCCATTTGAGCAAAGTTTGTGATGGCTCGCCTAAGTTGGTTGGTTTTACCTATGGGAAAATACTTCTCCAAGAACCGTTGCTGTAATTGGTCCCAAGTTGTGATTGAATTAGCAGGTAAAGAATTTAGCCAGTGTTTGGCTTTATCCTTTAACAAGAATGGAAACAATCGCAACATTAAGGCCTTATTTGTGAAATTCTGGATCCTTACTGTCGAGCAAATTTCCAGAAATTCATTCAAATGCTTATAAGGGTCATCATGAGTTAGTCCATGGAATGATGGGAGCATTTGTATGGTGCTGGACTTAATCTCATAATGAGCAGCAGTGGTGTTAGGCAATTGGATGCATGATGGTGATGTATATGCAGTGGGTGTAAAATAATCCTTAAGTGTCCGGTTAGGCTCATTCGGGATATTAGGATCTGCCATCTCTAATGGCTCAATGTATGAATATTCAAGCCTAGGAATACGGGCAGAGGTCCTAAGTCTCCTAAGGGTCCTTTCTAGTTCAAGGTCCAAACTCCACAATTCAGGGTGACAAGAACGACGCCCGTGCATACACTACCCAAACACACACAACAAGTTCCGACTCTGTGCACTAAGTATAAAAGCAAAATACCAAAGGAAGAAATACTCACAGCGGTTTAACGAAAACGCTTTACTCGTCTTACGGATGGTTGACGTGTAGACATTGTCCCCAACCTCTGTTTGAGCTTTGACTTCTGTTTTAGCACTTTGGTGCTTTGCTTGTGAGTGTTTGCTTCTGTTTACTCACTTTAGCACTGCGGTTTTTTTTTTTTTTTTAAAGCTCGGCGGCGCTCCGCTTGCACTTCAGTGATAGCTCCAATTTCAAACACTCTGCACACTTAGCAACACCAAAAGCATAAAATCCTAAACTAAAAATTAAAATAAGAATGTAACTTTAAATTAACTAATTTCGCCAGAAGTCCCCGGCAACGGCGCCAAAATTTGATGGGTCGTTGAACACACCAAAATTAAATACTAAACTATACCAAATTCTATCAGAATAATGGCAAGTCCAGGTATCGATCCACAGGGACTATTGTGAAATTAAACTAATTTAATTGTTAAATTCCTAAATTAATTTTGATAAAAAGATTGAATGATCATAACCTAATTTAATAACAAATAAATTAAACTAAGGAATTAAATTATCAATAATAAATGAAATTTGATTTACTAAATTGGGGAAAAATCCTAGGGTAGAGAATTCACCACTAACCACATAATTAGGGTTTCCAATTGAAATTAATTATGCTATGGTTTGAACGAATTAATGCTTCACAACTACAAGCTCAAAGCATTTAACAAGAAGATCATCACATTCAATGTACGAGCACGAACCATCTCAAGTAATACGAATCGTTCACTCTAAACTAGGGTAGTGATACGACTCGTTCCTCGTAGCATGGTTCGTCCCATACCTTGAATGTGAAGGAATAGAAAACTCATGTATGGATAATATTCAACAATCACAGAAAGTCAAATATTTGAAAAGATAATGAAAATTATATATAAAGAATTTCTAAAACACCATACAATGGTTCAAACCTTTACATAATATAAAATCAAAAAAAGAAAACTACATAATTACATGGCTAGGGTTTCATCAAAACCCTAGAAAAGAAGACTAGCCACTCATGGAGGAGTGGAATGAGGTAGAAGAAGAAGGAACAACCATGGGAGACATCTTTGAAGCTTCTTGTTTCTTCCTCTTTTTGCAAACCCTAGCCTCCCTTTTTAGGTCAAAACAATTTCAGAACCCTAATCCAGCCTTTTTCTTGTCTTTTTATACTTCCAATCTCGTCCAAACAGGTTTAAAACGTCGGTTTGACTTTCCCAGAAAAAGTCAACGCACGTGCGGAAAAAGTCAACGCACGTGCGGAAAAGTCAACTCTGCCCAAATTCTGTCTTTTTGCTCATTTTATGCTCCGACGATGTACAACCTGATTGACACTCAACACACATAAAATATACAGTTTGACCAGCAAGTGAAGTTAAGAGATTCTAATTAACGGCCTCAATGATGTACATTTCGGCCTTAATCACTGAGGTTGTAACAGGATCTAGTTTTCCAGATTTTCCAATTTTGGTCGTCCCGCTCAAGCGGGGAAAGGGACGCTCGAGCAGGGATTGCAAGCTCACAGCATCTCTGCTTCGCCTGAAAAAGTACTGGATGGTGTGATTCTCCACTCAAGCGTGGAAACTTCCGCTCGAGCGTGAAGCCTATATGAATCACACAATTTTGAAGCCTCCGCTCGCGTGGGAGTTCCCACGCTCGAGCGGACCGCACGAACAAAGATTCTATAAATTCGCGTGTTAGGTCAAATCCAGGATTACTTTGGATTTCTATAAGGAATTGGTTTTTTTCAAATCCAGGATTACTTTGGATTTCTATAAAGAATTGGTTTTCTTCAAATCTAGGATTACTTTGGGTTTTAATAAAGAATTGGTTTTCTTCCAAAACTAGGATTACTTTGGTTTTCTATAAGTAGTTAGTTTTCTCCCAAAACTTAAAAAACTCCTCCAGATCTTTTTTTTTTTGGTTCTAAGGTTTATATCTGGGATATTTTGCTAGTTTTCTTTGTTGTTTTCATTGAGTATTCAACTCATGGTTTAAGAAGCATACATTAAAGGTTTGTTTTTTTATTCTACACAAAAGAGAGAGTTGTTCTTCGATGGATTCTGAAGAATTCGAGCCTGAAGCTTTGGTGGATTCCGGAGTGGTTCATCGTCAAGATAATTCCGAGATGAAGACAGGATTGGAAGAAACATATAGAGGTTGGTTCAATTCGGGCGTGGATTCGCTAGGTAATTGAGAGTATACCTGTGTAATTCCTTTATATCTTCTTAGTGGATTGTTTTGTGGCTGTTGCCCGTGGTTTTTTCATCACAATTAGAGGTGTCCAATTGTGGTTTTTTCACGTAAAATCGTTGTGTCAATTTTGTCTTTATTGTTTGATTGGGATTGTTGTTTACTACTTAAAATTGATACATAATCACAAATCAACATCTAGGGGATTTCTAGATTTTTCAATTGGTATCAGAGTGGGTTGCTCGTTTGTGTTTTAAAACTTTTGAGCCAGATCTTGTTTGATTTGTGATAATGGATTCAATTCGTGAGGGAAATTCTATGGTTCGACCACCCCTACTTGACGGATCCAATTATTCTTTTTGGAAAGCTCGTATGAGATCGTTTTTGAAATCTATAGATGAAAAAGTTTGGCAATCTATCATGAATGGGTGGACCGAACCAACAATTACCATTGATGGAGTAACTTTTCCCAAACCAATTGAAAAGTGGGACACAATTTATTACCAAAATAGTAGCTGGAATAGTAAAGCTATCAATTCTCTCTTTTGCGCTACCACACCTGAAGAGTTTAGTCGAATTTGCAATTGTGAAGTCGCAAAAGAGGCTTGGGATATCTTACAAACTATTCATGAGGGCACTCCTTCTGTTAAACGCTCAAAACTTCAAAGGCTCACGTCTAGTTTTGAAAACCTTTCAATGAAAGATTGTGAGACTTTTGATGAATTGTATGCGAAGTTGAGTGACATTGTAAATTCCAGCTTCAATTTAGGTGAAAAAATACCAGAATCCAAAGTTGCGGGAAAAATTTTGAGATCCTTGCCCGATCGGTTCCAACCAAAAGTTACGGCTATTGAGGAGGCTCAAGATGTTGACAACCTCAAGCTGGATCAGTTGGTTGGAAATCTCCAAACTTATGAGGCACATAGGAATTTCAAAAAGAAACAAAAAGATATTGCTTTTAGTTACGCTCATAGAGTTGGAGAGGAATCTGATGAGGATTGTGAGATAAATTCCAAGATTACGGCTGCTTTTGTTAAACAATTTAAAAAATCCTTTTTGAAAAAAAATCATAATCTTTTGGAATCTACTCATACTCATAAATCTAAAGGCAAAGATAAACTCAAAATTAATTCTACAGCCAAGAAGGAGAAAGGAAATATACAAGGCAACTCTGAAAGACTCCAATGCTATGAATGCCAAGGATTTGGCCACTTTGCTTCAGAATGCCCCACTCGTTTAAAGAAGAAGAAAGCCCTCACCATCACTTGGGCTGATGAATCAGAATCTGATAAAGATGAAAGTGAAAATGAAGATCAAGGCGAAGAGGGACATAAACAATTCCTTACTTTCATGGCGGCTTTCGAAACTGAAGCACGAACAGAGTATCCGAAGAGGTCAATTGAGAATGCCACTGATGATGAATCCTCAGAGAGTGATGATGAAGAGCTTGAGCAAGCTTATGAAAAGTTGTATAAGGAGTCTCTTAACTTATCCAAATTGAATGACAAACTCACTGCGAAACTTAAAGCATGTGAAAGTGAGAATGTCAAATTAAAGAAAGAGATTTCCGAAGCTAGGAATGATGCCCTTAAGATTTCTAATGATCGGCAAGCTCTTTGTGCAAAACTCTTGACTTGTGAGACAGAGAGGAATGAGCTACAGCAAATCTATACAACATATGAAGAAAAGATTGAAACTCTCGAGATGTCTCAACTTGCCTTGGAAGAACTAATCATCAAGAAAGAGGAAGAGCTCAAGTGTGCTATGGCTACCATTGGTCTTTGGAACAAAGGATCAAAGACTTTGGACAATATCATTGGTTCTCAACAAATTTGTTCTGACAAAGGTGGGATTGGGTTTGGTGGTACAAAAGAGCAAAAACAGAGTGCTTCCACATCTCATGATATAAGAACTCAAGGAAAGGGGGAACAAAAAATTCAACATAATGATGGACTTCTCAAACTTCCTGGAGTTAGTAAGATAAAAGAAAAGAAGGTACACCCTGTACACCCTGTTTTTATTTGTCATCAATGTGGTATGCATGGTCGTATTCACCCTTATTGTTATAAGTTGCATGGAAGAGTGTATTTGCCTAGACCTAAAGATAGGATGTTGGAAACCAAGTCGAGACGAGTTCCCATTGAAAGTAAAGGGAACCACAACGTCAAGACACCATTCAAGAACCGTAATGCTCACAACTTTGTTTATACTAAAGCGGTTTAGGTGAGAAAACTTTACTTGTGTTAATTTGTTTATTTGTTTTAGCTTTTGGGTTTCTGTGTTTTTTTTAATGAAAAAAAAAATGGGTGCTTGTTCGTTTTTTGTCTTGCTTTGTTTCGAAAAAAAAAATGAAAAAAAAAAAACCAAAAAGATTTTCTTAGTATGGTTTTGCAAGCTTAAAATTTTTGAGTGATCCTTGGTATATATTGGAATTGATAAGAATATCCATTACCTGTTAATATGTGTGTGCTTTCTGTGGTCATTACTCATTTTGGAGTGTGTGTTTTTTTGATTAGTATGTCTCATTCTGTACACACTCTTGGATTAGCAAATATCGGAGTCTTCCGCCTTAGTGATTTTTTTTCTATGGACTTCTGTCATTGATCTTTTGCATTTCTAGAGAAATTGACCTATACTAGCATATCATGGGTGATGTTGAGTCTCTTAACCACCTACCATCTTTTTGCATCTCCACGGCTTTCCCCTCTATTCTTTGTAGTCCAGCCATGAGGAAAAGGCTATCTCAGAGTCACCAACCAGGCCATCCTTATTATATTCATGCTTCTCTAATTCGGTTTCCATACTCTTGAGCGTGTCAGCTGCCAATGAGGGTGCAAAAGAAAAAGAAAAAGAAAGAGAAAGAGAAGAAGAAAAAATTATGCAAAAGAAAGAAAAGAAAAGGATGTAAAAAAAAAATAAAAAATAAAATAAAATAAAATAAAAGATTCATTGATTGAGGGGGAGCCTCCATCTTTACTCACAAATACCCCTTAATTCCTAGTGGTTTGACTTTTCTTTGTTGTGCTTAGATTCTCTTATCGGAGGTCCAACTTTCAGATCACTACTAGGATTGAATCTAGTGTTTGTCGAACTCCAAGAGTCACACACACACTTTTATCATGGGATCTATGTTTTTCACATAATGCATCACTTTCTTGCATGAGGAATCTTCTACAGACTGTGCACATTGTGTTTACTAGTAACTGTGCTTCTTGGATAATCTTATGTGTTTTAAGGTACAAATCTGAAATTCCTTGCTTGTTCCACCATATTATTTTTTTGTCTTTTTCTTCTTATTCATTGTTTTCAGTGTTTGTGGTTACTTTTAGTGAGGGGGAGTTTGGTTCATCTTGATTTGGGTTGGTAAGGGAGTTTGGTTTTTCATTGCAAGAGTTGTTTAGCATAAACACTTTGATATGTTTGGTAAGGGAGATTGGCTATATGTTTTGCATGTTGCTATGCACTGTTTGCCCTTCTTGTATGTTTCTGGTATTTACATCGTCATATCATTGCTTGTGTGGTTTATGATCTTGCTTTTGTTGTTTGATAGTTGTTTTTCATGAGTCTTAATTTTCATCTATTCATGTTTTTCATCTCATGTTTCAAGATAATCGTGTCATATGTCTATTGCTTTTTCATGTACTCTTGTGGGACTAATAGTTGTTTTAGAGATTGTGGCACTAATAACTGTTGTGCAGATCATGACCTTGAGAAAGATGTTGGCTTTTGTTGGCTGTAATGGGTTGGGGTGTTTAGAATTTTATTTGTTAGGTGTGTTTTGTCACGGCATTGCCAAAGGGGGAGATTGTTAGGTTTTATTCTTGGCAATCCCGTTTGATAAAACTCCTTTCAGTTGTATTTGTTTTCGCACCTTTTATTTCAGTGAGGCTATGAGTTTATTAGATGCGAATCCAACCCGAATCGTGCCTTTGTCAATTTCCATGGATCAAAACCGAAGTTGTAATAGGATCTAGTTTTCCAGATTTTCCAATTTTGGTCTTCCCGCTGGAGCGAGGAAAAGGACGCTCGAGCGGGGATTGCAAGCTCACAGCATCTCTGCTTCGCCTGAAAAAGTACTAGATGGTGTGATTCTCCGCTCGAGTGTGGAAAATTCCGCTCGAGCGTGAAGCCTATATGAATCACACAATTTTGAAGCCTCCACTCGAGTGGGAGTTCCCACACTCGAGCGGACCGCGCGAACAAAGATTCTATAAATTCGTGTGTTGGGTCAAATCCAAGATTACTTTGGATTTCTATAAGGAATTGATTTTCTTCAAATCCAAGATTACTTTGGATTTCTATAAGGAATTGATTTTCTTCAAATCCAGGATTACTTTGGATTTCTATAAAGAATTGGTTTTCTTCAAATCCAGGATTACTTTGGATTTCTATAAAGAATTGGTTTTCTTCCAAAACTAGAATTACTTTAGTTTTCTATAAGTAGTTGGTTTTCTCCCAAAACTTAAAAAACTCCTCCAGATCTTCTTTTTGGGTTCTAAGGTTTATATCTGGGATATTTTGCTAGTTTTCTTTGATGTTTTCGTTGAGTATTCAACTCATGGTTTAAGAAGCATACATCAAAGGTTTGTTTGTTTATTCTACACAAAAGAGAGAGTTGTTCTTCGGTGGATTCTAAAGAATTCGAGCCTAAAGCTTTGGTGGATTCCGGAGTGGCTCATCGTCAAGACAATTCCGAGGTGAAGACGGGGTTGGAAGAGACACATAGAGATTGGTTCAATTCGGGCGTGGATTCGCTAGGTAATTGAGAGTATACCTGTGTAATTCCTTTATATCTTCTTAGTGGATTGTTTTGTGACTGTTGCCCGTGGTTTTTTTATCACAACTGGAGGTGTCTAATTGTGGTTTTTTCACGTAAAATCGTTGTGTCAATTTTGTCTTGATTGTTTGATTGGGATTGTTGTTTACTACTTAAAATTGATACATACTCACAAATCAACATCTAGGGAATTTCTAGATTTTTCAGGTTCTGTTTTGATAATCTGAACTGTCAATGTGTAAAACTCATCGAGTACTATATATCTGTAAATAATCACGTTGATCAAATATCGATAGCTATTTGATCAAATCCGTTTTGTATAAAAAATAAATAAATGATGAAAAAATAAACGGTTGACAGAGATCTGATTTGATAAAATAGTTACCGATATTCGATCGACGTAATTTTTTTCAGACGTATAGTACTCAACAAGTTCTACACATTGAACGGTTCGAATTATTAAAACGGGACCCATGGTGGGTCCCCACGAACCCAACAGCACCCTTCAGTCTGTGATCGGACTAAAGGAAAGCCAATCCCTAAATATATATGTGAAACTAGGGGTGAGCAGAGGATATACCGATCCGCCAAAACCGACCGAACCAAACCGATCCACCGCATTTTGGACGGATGCGTGATGACGAGCGGGCGGTTGCGGATTGATTTTCTCCAATCCGCCAATTTGGCGGACGGATGGCGGATTTGAGATTTATTTGGCCGCAACCGAACCGCCAAACCACGAGCACCCCTAGTAATTTATAAGATTTTGTGTTTTCAATTTGTTTAAATATTATGTTTGTGTTTTCAATTGAAAAAAAGTTTAAATATTCTGTTGAAAAAAGTTTTCAACTTGAATATATTTTTTGAATTGAAAAAAATAAACGTATTATTTATCTATATTTTTTTGTTTTTAAATCTAAATCTAAATCTAAAAATAATAAATAGAAAATATGATATATGCTGGTTC
Source organism: Camellia sinensis (assembly GCF_055761805.1). Taxonomy (NCBI): domain Eukaryota; kingdom Viridiplantae; phylum Streptophyta; class Magnoliopsida; order Ericales; family Theaceae; genus Camellia; species Camellia sinensis. Next base: position 156,661,657 of record NC_138970.1, read on the forward strand.
ATTTTTGTTTTCAAAAACATATATAGATGTAACAATACAGAGACATACAATCTCTACTACTGTTCTGTTCATGGTTTTGGTGGTTTGAATTGTTATTATATTTTTAGAACCACAGATTGTAATACTTTATGTGAATGAATCATGCTGTGATTATAATATGTGGATGAGGCATGCAGTGATCGTGATATTCTAAAATTTTAAACTTTCTTTCTTTAGATAATGCATACAGTGATTGTAATACTTTTTTAAGTCATTGACTGTAATACTTTCTTTCTTTTTTTTCTTTTTTTTTTTGAGAAAGTGCACAAGTTGAATTATGTTGAAAATTTATAAAATTTTAAACCGCCAAACCGATTCGCATCCATCCGCCAAACCGCCAATCCGCTCAATCCACATCCGCCGGATTGGCGGATAGATGCAGATTGATTTTCTCCAATCCACCAATCTGGCAGACGGATAGCGGATTGGGGGTTCCGTGACTGCAACCGACCCGTGTCCACCCCTATGTGAAACGAAATTAACATGTTACATGCGGACAACTAAAAGATTATAATAATCCATTCAAAAAAATTATATAATAATGACAGATAAACAAATTGCTAACTACACTTAAACGACAGAAAGTGTGTTGGTACATATTAAACAAATACACATGATATTCATTATATTTGTGTATGACTAGTAAAATATGATAAAAATATGTCTGTGTATAACATTTTTTCAAAAGACTCACACTCTATTTTGTTTTAATGAAAAATATTCTCGAATTCAAAATATTTTACAAAAAAAAAAATCAAAAAATTATTTTTTATAAAAAATGTTTTCTTATATTTGGTTGCGTAGTGATTGCATTAGTCATGATGGTGGCAGTGGCGGAAGTGGGTGGATGGAGGTTGCAATGGCAGTGGGTGATGGTAGATTGATGGCATTAGTAAATTTTAGTCTTAAAAAATATTTTTCACCTTTTAAAAGTGAAAAATATTTTTTATCCAAATAAAATTATTTTCCGTTAACTACCCAAAAAAATAATAATAATTAAATGTCTAGATAAAATATACCAATTTTACATGCTTGAAAGATATGCATACATACTCACATTTTTTATCGATAATCAGGTGTTTGAACTAACTTAAGCACAACTCCAATAATTTTGGAATCTTAAAATTCATGACTGAGCAAACTTTTAATTACCTCTTAAGATAACTTGAACTCGAGATTTTAAATTTTATATTTAAATTTTTTACTATTCTACAAGAGATTGCATACTTACATATTTTATTAATCAAATAACTATAATTTACCGTCCATAATGTATTCATATTTAGCAAATATCATATGACTTCAAAAATGTAACACAAGGGACTTAATTTCAATATGAATATTAGGTTCACAATTAGAATGATTGCAACCATGAAATCAGAGACTGTTTGTTTTTTTTTTTTTTTTTTTTCACAGAGAAATTCTCACATTCTCCCGCATGTCCAAGACAGCACCCATATCAAGATCATTAAGATATTCTGTTGTTGCTGTTTGTTCCGAATAAGAAATTATAACTTAAGAGTTTATACCGATCCCTCAGTACAAACTTCAATTAAATCAAAACTTATGCAACAAAAGAGAGTCAAACTCGCAGCAAGTGCCATGTATAACAGCAACTTGAGATCCTCCCCAAGCCGAAGCCAACTGCACTGTGATATGACCAAGTAGTTGAATCGCACCACCCCCTGTTTGACTTAAAAAAAAGCAGCCAATGGGGCATGATCAACGAGTCTTGCATGACTTGGTCAACAATTTTAGGTGGACCCAAGAAAGTTGTGAAACACCAGATTTGCAACTTGGGAAATCAGTCAACTTTAAAACCTCATAAATCAATTTTTTTAAATAAAATAATAATAATAATAAAACAAATAAAAGTCATTGAAAGAAGCAAAAGGTGACCTAACTACGAGTCATCTTTGCATGTTCCTCTCCTCACAAGCTTAATTGGGGTTGACTCAACCACCTTAAACAAAGCCAACATGAACTTATGGCATTTTTCATGATCCATTGCAACATTGGAATATAATATAACGTGGGTCAGACTTTCATATGTATGACTCTATTATGAGCCATATGATTCATGTTCTCCTCACATGATTCATTGTTTAACATGTCATCATTAATCTCCATTAAACATGTAAAAAGTGTTTTAAAAATATATATAATTCTAAAATTTTGACAATTTTTTCATTTTAGGTCATTGGGATAATCATTTTTGTTGAAATAATAATTCTATAAACACTTAATTTTATTTTCTTAACAAAAAAGTGTAAAGAATAAAATGACAAATAACATATTATTTATCTTGGCAGTGTGTACCCCATCTAAGTCTACCATAGCATTGTTAGCTATATATTTTGTAAAAGCCAGTTACAATCCGACACGTGGCAGAATAAGGGTATTATTGGAAAATAATTTAAGTCTTCAATCCTGATCGTACACGTGGTGATGATAATTGGTTCTCACATGGTCTGAACAACATTGGATCAGTAAAGAAACGCAAGGTGACGTGGTTTTAACGGTTACTCATATTCAAATTCAAATACAGGAGGGAAGCCTAACTGCAAATGGTGGCATAATGGAGCTACTTCTAAGGCAACATGATCAGAGATCATGGAGGAGCAGTTCGACGGTTCGAAGAGCAGTTCGAAGGTCATCTTTGACAAGTATAAATAGCAGAGAGACCCCCAGGAAAATGGGAGAACTCAGATCATACATACCAGTCTTTATTTCATATTTTACTTTCCAGTTTTACATTCCTGTACTTTCAATACCTGCACTTTACATATCTGCACTGCACTTCAATTCATAGGAATAGTCTCAAGTAGATTCAAGTAGACTGTTGCTGTAAACCTCTTCGAGGCTGAGCTTGGACTATTGTAAGTTTTTCATTTTTATGAAATACTTCCATTATTCTTCATATTAATTGTTATTTCTCTTAATTTCTCCTAAGTCAAGCCACCAGTAAAAGTCCTCTTCATTGAGGCTGAAAGAACTAAAACACAATCGTCTGGTAATTGGTTGGCAATCACAATTTCTGTAAGGACTGATTGATCCTTGCTGGCACGCTCACATTTACAAAAATACCCTTCGAAAAGCCAAAAAGCCAACATATATTTTTGGCACGCCCGGTGGGACCATTAAAATATGGCTAGACGAAGACGACAAGGAGAAAATGAACGCTTGGAGGAAGGCGTAGAAGGAGAGGTAGAAATACCTAATCCAGAGGATAATGTGGTAACACATCCTGTGGAAACTCCCATGTTATCAGAACCTTTGGTCGAACAGACCAGTACTTCTGGACAAGAACCATATGCTCGTAGTATTGGACGAAACCAAGGAATTGGACCATCCACCATTCCATCTACTCAGCCAACAAATCCATGGGATGGCTTAGTAGATGCTATGGGACAACAACTAATGAACACAATGGAAAAATGGGCAACATCCTTCTTGGATCGAATGAATAATCACCAACCAACAAACACAAGACACACGGAGGAGGTCTTAAATGTCCCTCAGCAAAGATTGGCTAGAGATAAATAGCCTATGCAAGTTAATGGACATTCTAATGGTCAAACTAGTACCCAAAACTTTGAAAGACCATCACCTCAGTCTTGGTATGAACCTGTTTCGAGGCCTGCAGCGGGCCAAAATGCCTCAGTACTCAACAATGAAGCCACACAAATTGGTGGACCTGGCCAAATACAAGAAACTGGCATAAGAACGGTTACAAATCCCATGTTCGAAGCCATACCTGGTACTAGGGGGTATAATAATCCTTTATTCGAATTCATACCTGGGGGGTTGGAAGGTTTTCCCACAAATGGAAGGGATACAACATCTGTTCCAACACCTTTTGCAGGTCCTTTCACAAGACAGGCTCAAAGGGGTTACCCACACCCCCAACAGCAACCTGCACTACAGGGGCACCCAGTCCCAAATATGCAACCTTATGGACCAAGAGGACAACAGGCACAAGTTTGCCCACCAAACCCTGTGTTTGTCCCTCCAGTAGTGGTTCAGCAAGCACAAAATTTGGTTCCTAGAGACCAGATTGCTGATATTGTTAGGGAGATATGTGGACCAATGGCTCGGGGTGTCCAGACTCCTATATACAGAAAACCATACCCAGAATGGGTAGATAGGGTACATGAATACCCAAGAGGATTCAGGATACCAGATTTTACTCTATTTTATGGAACTGGAAATCAGTCAACTGTAGAGCATATTGCTAGATTTGCTGCTCAATGCGGTGAATTCACTAATCATGATTATATGAAACTGAGATTATTTCCAAATTCTCTGACTGGAGGAGCATTCGTATGGTACATCAACCTTACACCTGGGTCCATTCAAAATTGGCAACAGATGGAAGAGGCATTCCATGCCCAATTCTTCCAATCAGAGCCAGAAGTTTCCATGGCAGACTTGGCTAGATTGAGTCAAAGGCCTGAGGAAAAGGCTACTCAGTTTATTGCCAGATTTAAAAGGGCTCGGAATAAATATAGAGTCATTCTCCCAGAGCCAGAGTTTGTAAGATTGGCTCAAAACGGTTTAGAGTTCAGGCTTCGAAAGAAGTTTGATTCAACTGAGTTCAGGGATTTGGTCGAATTAACCTATAAGGTGTCTAGATATGAAGCATAATTAGAAGAAGAACAAGATCGAAATAATGCCTCGTATAAGACATATTATAGAGATCCCAATTATGAAATCGATGCAGCAGAGATTGTGGGCAAAGAACCTGTAATTTGTGAAGCATTGATTCATAAAGACACCACCATCGACCAGCAGTTTAAAAAGAAAGATTTTCACAGAAAGTATTCTTTCGATCTGGCAAAAGCAGATGACATTTTTGACCATCTGCTTGCAGCCAATTTCCTTAAGTTACCAAAGGGAGTAAAACTGCCATCTCCAGATGAACTTAAAGGAAAAATATATTGTAAATGGCATAACTCTTGGTCTCACTCGACTAAAAACTGCATTGTTTTTTGAGACAGGATCCAGGAGCAGATTCGGAAAGGAAGTCTGAAATTCCTAACCAAAACAGAAAAGATCATGGGGATTGATAGTAACCCGTTTCCAGAAGTTGGAGAAGGCACAGCTAATGTGGTTATACCAAACTTCCAGAATCTATCTCTGCAGGAGTTGGAAGAGGTTAACGTGCAAATGCATACTGCCAACCAGACAACTGCTAAGAAGGAGACTAGAAACCCACCAGCTATTGGACAAGGTTTCTCACATCAGAAGGAGCAATCTGACGAAGAAGCACTAGATGACAATTCCTTGGAAGCAGCTGTAATGCAGATGATGTGTCCCAGGTACAGACTGAGTCATAAATGGTTGAGGGGACTTCCAATTGATGGAAAGCAATACTACAGAGATGTTCAAAGACATTCTAAGCCAACCAATGCTTACAACAAAAGGCCGTATCCGGGTAGTGATAGGCAGCGACCATCAATGGTTGAACCTGCAGTGGACAGAATGCATGCTAAAGGCAAGAGGTCCTTGTATGAGTCTAAACCACCTAACTACTACAGAGTAGAAAGCAACCATTCTGAAAGAAGATTGGGGAAGAGTTCAGGTTACGGGATTAAAGCCAGGGATTGGCCTCCTAGACTAACCTCACGCAGAACTGAAAGTGGCCACTTTCATCAAAGGCCAGAAACAGACTCGAGACATGAAGTCAGGAACAAGCATCTACCTTCACAGCCAGTTTCGAAGGCGGTTTCGAAGGTAGAAAGAAACAGTTCCACATCTGGATCAGTAGGTTCGTGGGTGCCTGGAGTCCCGGACTGGTTTGTAATGCAAAACAAACCTAGGGAAGTGCTTGCTTATGGAGATGTTGTAAACCAAGGCAGGATGATCAAGCCTCCTATGGTGGCTCCGAATAACTGGGTGCTGCTTAAACACCCAAAGACGAGGGAACCAGACATGGTCCCAGTCATCTCAAGATCACAGAGGAGAAAAATTCAGCGCAGGTACACCCAGTACCAGAAAGATCTGAAGGAAAGTGAAGAAAATTCTTCACCAGTCAAAACGGAAGGAAGGAAGAACCCAAAGTCAGACCATGCTCCAAAGTTGGTTCCACAGAGCAAAGTGGTCTGCAGCCGAGAACAATTGGCTAAGGTTCATTCTGAACTAAAGGCCAGAGAGAAGGAAAGTCTAACAGGGTTGGAGAAAGCTTTGATGGAGAGTGGTAGCGAAACGGAAGAAGATGTTGACGTAAGCCAGAAGAAAGAAATGGTGGAAGAAGAAATGTTCGAGGCCTTCATGGTTGAGCAAACATTTCTGGTTGAAAAGCCAGTTGAGGAAAATCATTCGAAGGGACCCGTTAGCAATGAAATACCAGAATGCATCATGCAAGATGTTTCTGAGGAAGTCGACCAAAGTGACCAAGAGGGGAAACAGGTGCAGCCAACCATCCAGTTTGGTTCGTTTCCCCCAGTGTCAGTGAACATGGTACACATACTACCACAGGAATTCCAAGCTGGAGATGAGAATCAAGAGGGGCAGGAAGCTGATCCAATTCAGGTCTCTAGTGAAGATTCACAAGCAAGTATGGTGCAAGATAATTTCGAAATGGTTACCCCGATGGAAACTGAATATGAAAGCGAGGAAGTGGTAAGCATTAACCTCTCGTATCCATTTGAATATCCCTCGAATTCCATGACACAGCATGTTAAGCCTTTGTACATTAAGGCCTTCTTCGATGGAGTTCAGTTAAACCGAGTTTTGGTGGATAATGGAGCGGCAGTGAACTTATTACCGAAATCTTCTTTGAAGAAATTAGGGAAAAGGAATCCCAGGTTGATCCCAACTAGTACAACCATCGCTGGTTTTGCTGGAGACAAGCAGATGGCTCAGGGGATTCTACCCATTAATTTGAGTGTGGGAACCAGGGATTGCATGACAGCATTCTTCGTAATTGACAGTAATGCTAAATATAATGCTTTACTTGGAAGGGATTGGATCCACACTAACAAATGTGTGCCTTCTTCTTTGCATCAGAAAATCATGATGGCTTTAGGCAATGGAGAGACAGAGGAAATCGATGCAGATCCTCAACCCTTCATAGCCTGTGCAGACTTTGCGGAGGCTAAATTGTATATTGAGGGAGTGACACCGCTCAGTATACTGATGAAAGATGACGGTTCAGCCGAAGTGACGGCTGATGAGGAAGTGACACACTTGAAGCACTTAGTCCAAGAAAGTGCTGATGAAGAGGTCGTTCTAAAGGATGACAATGATGCCTGGTTATAGGCAAAGAAGTGAAAAGCAAGAAGCCACATCCTTGGCTCTGATTAAATTCTCAACATTGGATGTAGAAGCTATAGTCCAGAGAGTACAGGAGCAAGAAAGAGAGGCCATGATACTCGGCTGCAAGCAGAAACAGCAACAGGTCAGAATTTTGACCCTTGGGAAATATTGTGCATTGGACATTGAGACAAAAGTCTAGGAGATACAGGAGGAGGATGCCTTATGGACAGATTTTGTCTATGAGGAGGAGGGCAAGGATGTTGAACTAAAGAACCTAGGAGCAGAACAAAGCAAGAAGGCTACTTCGAAGGTTGAAGAAATCAAGGAAGAAGCTTTGGTAAGTCCTCAGGCACAAGACTCTTTAGAAGAAGTAAATCTAGGGGAAGGTTCTGTACAACAGCCCACTTATATAAGTGCTTGTTTGAATGCTCTGGACAGAAACCAGCTATTGGTTGTTCTGAAGAAATACAAAGATTGCTTTGCATGGTCTTATAATGAACTACCAGGATTGGATAGGTCATTAGTGGAACATAGGCTCCCCATGAAGCCTAATTTCAAGCCTTACAAGCAGAAACCAAGGAGGATGAGTCCAGAAGTAATTCAGAAGGTCAAGGAAGAGATCCTTAGACTCCTCAAGGCAGGTTTTATTAGAACAGCCAGGTATGTCGAGTGGCTATCTAATATTGTGCCTGTAGTCAAAAAGAATGGCAAAATGAGGGTATGTATCGATTTCAGAAACTTAAATCTGGCAACTCCCAAAGATGAGTACCCTATGCCTATAGTGGACTTGCTGGTAGACAGTTCAGCAGGTCACCAAGTCTTGTCAATGATGGATGGGCATTCCGGCTATAATCAAATCTGCATTGCAGAGAAAGATATCCACAAGACAGCATTCAGATGTCCTGGGAATATTGGCACCTTTGAATGGGTTAAAATGCCATTTGGTCTAAAGAATGCTGGAGCTACATATCAAAGAGCCATGAACACTATCTTTCATGACCTCATTGGAGGGTATTTGGAATGTTATATTGATGACATTGTGGTTAAATCCCAATCCATGGAAGAGCACCTGTTTCACTTAAAAGCAGCCTTTGAAAAAATGAGAAGGTTCAAATTAAAGCTCAACCCTCTTAAATGTGCCTTTGGCGTATCATCTGGAAACTTCTTGGGTTATGTGGTACACAAGAAAGGAATACAGATTGACCAGAACAAAGCCAAAGCCATCATTGCAGCCAGGCCTCCATCAAGTAAGAAAGAATTGCAGAAGTTCCTTGGACAGGTTAACTTTCTTCGAAGGTTTATTTCTAACACTGCAGGAAAAACTAAAGTACTTTCTTCCTTGTTAAGGCTGAAAGTTGAAGAAGAATTCGTGTGGTCAGCAGAGCATCAAATTGCTTTCGAAGGTATCAAAGCCTACTTGGCTAACCCTCCAGTGCTGATGCCACCAAAGGGGAACAAGCCTTTGAAGTTGTACATAGCTGCAGCAGAGGATTCATTGGGAGCGTTCTTAGCCCAAGACAACGAAGAAGGCAAGGAGCAAGCTATTTATTACCTTAATAGGTTTTTAAATTCTTGTGAATGTAAATATTCAGCTGTTGAAAAGCTGTGTCTTGCTTTGTATTTTGCTGCAATAAAATTAAGATATTATCTTTTGCCTACAACTGTCTTGGTAATTGCAACCACAAATTTGGTTAAATATATGTTATCTAGACCAATGTTGAGGGGAAGAATTGGCAAGTGGATACTTGCCTTATCAGAATTTCATCTAGAATATGTCCCTCAAAGGGCAGTAAAAGGGCAGGTTTTAGCCAATTTCTTGGCAGATCATCCATCTCAAACAGAGAGCCAGGAGATAATGGAGCTTGGTATGGCTAATGTTGAGCCATGGCAGATGTGGTTTGATGGGTCGAAAGCCAATGGCTTAATTGGAATTGGTGTTGTAATAAGATCTCCACAAGGGGTAGAAACCACACATGGTTTCAGAGTAGATGAAGCCACTTGTTCTAATAATCAGGCTGAGTATGAAGCTTTAATAGTAGGATTAGAAATCCTTATTGGGCTACAAGTACATGCAGTTGACATATTTGGAGACTCTCAATTGGTGGTTAATCAAGTGAAAGGGATTTTCAAGTGTCAAAGCATAAGTATTTTGCCATATTATGTTGTTGCATTACATTTGCTTTCTCAGTTTCAAATAGCAAATGTAACCCATGTTCCAAGATTCTTGAACATTAGAGCTAATGATGTGGCTCAAAAGGCTTCGAACTTCAAGAGAAAGGATAATTCTCAAAGGGACATAAGTCAGACAACATACCAGAAATTAATACAACCTTTGAATAAAAGGAATATGGTCTTGGAAGCCAACCGTAATGACTTACAAGAACAAGATTGGAGGCATCCAATAATGCAATATTTAGCTGGTCCATCTTCGAAGGCCAGCAGGAAGGTCAAATTGCAGTCCATGCAATATATGATATATGGTAATGCTCTTTACAAAAGAGGGGGAGATGGCTTATTGCTGGAGTGTTTGGGCCCAAAAGAAGCATTAACAGCCATGGCTGAGGTTCATGAAGGCATCTGTGGCGCTCATCAGCCTGGTGTAAAGATGAGATGGTTGCTTCGAAGGCATTCCTATTATTGGCCAACCATTCTTAAGGACTGCGTCGAATATGCAAAAGGTTGCCAGGCATGCCAAAAACATGGCGCAATAAGGCATGTGCCCATAACTGACTTACATGCAGTAGTGAAGCCTTGGCCATTCAGAGGATGAGCCATGGATATGATTGGAAAAATACACCCACCTTCTTCGAAACATCATTGTTTCATTCTGGTGGCCACTGATTACTTCACTAAGTGGGTTGAAGCCAAGCCATATAAGGCTATAGATCAAACAGAGGTCATTGGGTTCATTAAAGACTTGATCCATAGATTTGGCATCCCACAAACCATAACTATAGACAATGGGACTGTGTTTGATGGGAAGATGGTGAGATCTTTTGTGGCAGAATTTGGAATTAGTCTTGTTAATTCCACACCTTATTATGCACAAGCCAATGGTCAAGCTGAATCATCCAATAAATCTTTGAAAAAAGGTATACAAAAGGTTGTGGAAGATAATCCTAGGGATTGGCACAACCTTCTGTTGGATGTTTTGTGGGCTTACAGAACTTCCCCAAGATCAAGCACAGGAATTACTCCTTATGCCTTAGTATATGGGCATGATGCAGTGTTACCTGTGGAAATTAATATTAAATCTTTGAGGGTAAAATGCCAAGATCAGTTAGATCCCGAGCAATACCATCAAAGCATGTGCCTGGAGTTAGAAGGCATAGATGAAGCCAGAATCCTGGCTTTGAATAGCATTCTTTTACAGAAGAAGAAAGCAGCCAAGAATTACAACAAGAAAGTTAAACACATTGGCTTTGATGAAGGTGATTTGGTATGGAAAACAATACTCCCAATAGGAATTAAAAGCCATAAGTTTGGCAAATGGTCACCTAACTGGGAAGGGCCATATCAAATTCATAGAGTTTTGCCTTTTGGAGCATATCATTTAAGAAATTTAAATGGTTATGTACATCCCAAAAAGATTAATGGCAGGTATCTAAAACCTTATTTTCCAACCATTTGGGAAACACAAGGAATAGGATAATACAAAAACACAAGGCTATTCGAATGATGCACAAGATTTGTTCTTTTATAAAGAATTAAATACGTTGTGCCACAGATTGGCCCAGAAATCATTACAATGTCTTAATTGTTTTTGTACAGTAGACTTTCTATTGCTAAGTAACGGAAATAATTGGATAGCTGCAGCCATGTCTCCTTTTCGATCAGTCAACTCTTGATTGGTGATGTGCAATTTGGTATCGGTTCGAACCAAGGCCTGGTTTACTGCAGCTAGCTCCTCTTCAAGTTGGGCTTTCTTCTCCAGCAGCTGAATTCGAAATTGAGAAGCAGAAGAGTGCTGTTCCTTGAGATCTGATACTTCAGTATGCACTTGAGAAACAAAACTCTGATCCTTAGCCAGTTTCTCGTCTGCAGCCTTAGCAGCATGACAAATGTTGAGATAGAAGTCAACAGTAGCTGCTGCCTGAGATAGATAACTTGAAACTTTCATGCCGGACTGCTCAGCGATTTTGCAACATTGAAGGAACCCATCTCTGATTATTGGCCTTTGCAGAGCCTCGAAGGGAATTCTTGAGAAAGAAATTAGCAGTTCTAGGCATGTGCCCATATCTATTAAAGGTGCAAAAGGCTTGCTGCTAGAGGAAGAATTCTCAAAAATTTCCAGCAAGGAGTCAGCCAAGACTAATGGCTCAACTTCGGCATTAAATGATGGAGAGGTAGAGGGTGTGTCGGAGAAACTAGCCAGTTTGGCTTCGAAAATGTCTACCTCATCCATAGACATGAGGGGTGCAGAAAGTGTTGTGGTGAAAAGCACAGAGGACTGCATGGGAACATGAGAAATAGGTGGAGCATTTCTGGCAGCCTCTATGGTCTTAACTACCAATGAATCAAGTGAAGAGGGGCTGGAAGTGGGTAAAGATGATGAACCAAGAGTTGGGGAACTATCAGCACCCTCTGAAGGAGAATCAACTGCCATGTGAGATGAAGTAGCAGTAGGAGGAAGAGCGAGGATCGAAGAAGCAAACTGAGGCAGATCAAGAGTCAAGAAAGGGAGGTATGGCTCTAAGCCAAGGAAAAGAGATGCAGGGATACTTGGACTCGGAAAAAATGTATTGAATATAGGCTTAGGAAGTGGGAGCATGATTTGAATGGTTTTCACGCGTTGCATCTGGTCAACTTCAACTGAAATTGGGGAAGGTCTCGCTGGAAAGATGAATGCAGTGGTCGTTGCTGCAAAAAGAAGAAAATGTGAGGTAATGTCAAGTCTCAGTCTTGAAGATTCGACAAGAAAAGAATAAAGGCATGAAGAAAATTACTTGTTCCAGGGTATAGTTCAATAGTCTGTTGTTCTATTGCCATTTCCTTTGGTAATGCATCAACGGCAACGACCTTCTCTCTTAGGAATTGTTGCTGCTGCCTCCCCTCAGCCCTTTCAAGGACAACTATGGCTTTGGAATACTCTTGTTCTACAGCCTTATGGATGGGGTCTTCAAACGAGCCGGTAGCTAAAGCAGTAATCTTCCTCCTCTTTTCTATTACTTGGGCAATTGTCTCGGAATCAGAATCTTCAGTAAAATCGGAAGGAGAAACAGTAATTTTTCTTCTCCTTTTCCTTTGAATTGGTATCATTCGCTCCTCCATTGTCTTCTCAACCTCTTTAGGTTGGGGTCCAGACTCTTCAAAAATGAGCTCCTCCTCTACCTTCCTAGCGGCCGTCTCCTCTTGAGCCAATTGAGGTACTCTTTTGCTTCTTTTCAAGGGAGACTCCTGTTCTTGATCTTCTTTTTCTTCTTCTGTCTCTGGAAGCTCAGTTTTTTCCTTTTCTAGCTCAAGGAGTCTCTTCTTCTTTTTTTGTTGACCACCTTCATAGAGGAAGGATTAGAGATAAGATAGCAAGCATTATGTGGAGAGGTTAGAGAAAAGGAAAAAGGGGTACATACTTCGGGTGACTCTGGGAGGAATTGAAGCAGCAGAAGTAAACTGAGTTGTAGCAGGTATTATAATTGAAACAGTGGAAGAAATGACAGTCTCAGCTCCCTTGGGCTTGGGCACATCCAGCACCTCCAATAGGTTCTAAGGAGGGATAGCCAAATAAACCTCCATGTTGCTCACCCACCAATTTTGATATCTCTTCAATTCAGTACCTTGAGGAGAGAAAGGGGTGAACTCAAAACTGGCCAAATCATCCATAAACTTGAAGGTTGCCTCTTCTAATCTTGATTTTCAAACCTTCAAATCCCTCTTAGTAAGGCTCAGATTGGTGTTGCTACAGAGAGGGATTGGGACCCCTTGTGTGAGACCAAATTGTCTAGCAAATTGGGCAGGACAATAGGGCTCAGCTATACATTTATAAGCTCTAGGATTGGTGGTCCCGATGAATATCTCTCGAGGAATTAGAAGAGAAGCCCATATCTCCTTATGAACAGGTAAGGTGCAGAGCTTGTCACTTAGGAAATTATTCAACCAAGTTGGGCCAATATTGGATTCGAAGGGACGGAAGTAATGAAGAGGAGGGGTGGCTGGTAACTGATGAAAGAAAGAAAAATAAAAGGAAAAAGTAGAGGGATAGAGTGAAGCATTGGCCAATCTTATGCCATGGGTAAGAGAAAACGACCCAGAAAATTTGAGGCATTTGGATTGCAAGTCGGTGAAGTAGGCGAAAAGCCAAAGCTGAAGGATCCAGAATGGCCCCCCTTGGTTAGCATCTAAGGGTTTTTCACAAAAGAGAGAGCAAGCTCTATATGTATGGCCTAAGATATATGGGGCCAAGGCTACTCGTTCCGCAAGACGAAGGCTTTGGCAAGAGGAGCAAATTCTGACATTATTCTTTGGGAAGAAGTACAGAAGAGAAATTTGCAAAGCCAGTATAACAAGAAGGAAAAGAGTTCCCTATCAGTTACCGGGCCCTCTTTTTTATTCTCAGCTCTAACAAAATCACTATAAGAGGAAGTAAAAGAAGGGAGAAGGAAAGGGACCGTTAAATCAGGGAAATCTGGGGTAATGGGAGTACCAATAGGGGATACTCCTAAAAGATGGCAAATGTCAAGGACAGTGGGAGCCATCATCCCACACCTAAACTGAAAGAAATTGAAAATAGGGTTCCAAAAACATAAAGCAGCGGGAATTAGAAAAGGGTCTTCTGAGATAGTTACCCTAGATAGTCGAAGAGCATCGAGAAGGCAGAGTTCTTGAAGGTCCAGTGTCCTAGCAGGGACAACCCGGTCGTACCATTCTTGCCACTCTGGTCTCATCGTGGGCCAGCATCGGTGAGGACGATTGACTTTCCAACCTTTCCAGTCGAGACCACCCTCATACAGAAGACATTGATTCTCCAAACGAGGATATAGGGCGGGAAGCTCAGAAGGGATCTCCTTGAAAATGGGCCCAAGCACGTACTCTCGCTGCACATGGCGACGAGGGATAAAGATACGCCCATCGATGACACTTTTCTCATCACCCTTGTATTTCTCACATTCAACATCAATAAGCCGTTTCAAAGCCACAGATGAGCTTACGCGCTCTATGGTCGGAACTTTTGATGAGGAAGAAGCCATTGATAGTGAGTTTTTTCGGAAAATATAGAAGGGAGTAGAGAGAAATGGAAATCTAAAGGGGGTTTGAATGCGTAAGCAATTCCGGGGCACAGAGTAAAAAGGTTTTAAATAACTTTTGTGTTCGGGAATATATCTCGTAAGTCGTTAAGTACTAAAACGTGCGAATACAAGGAATTTCTTTCAACATCGATAATTTCTGAAGGGAAAAGCACATTGATACCAGCTTCGAAGCCAAATTTTGGAGCTAAAATTTCAAACAACAACGGCTTCGAAATGCAGAAGCCGACTTCGAAGCATACTACATGCTTAAAAAATGCTTGAATGCTCAAAGTATTGGTCTACTTTAAAAAGTCCAAAGACCTGTTTGAAGGTTATCAGTCAAAGTGACAACATTCGAAGCAAACCCTAGGACTCTTTAAGGAAGAGGGGCACTGTTCGAAACATCCAAAACCAATCATTGGTTTCTATATGTGCAAGAAGGAATTGCCATAGGTTGCCCTTCGAAGCCAAAGAGATCAGTTTAAAATTGATTGGCTATATCAACCATGACCATATATTGGTTACAGTTAGCGTTGAAGAGTAAAGTTGTTGAAATCGAAGCACTAAGATAATATCTGCCAGAATTGTCAATTTTACTCCATGAATTGGAAAAAGACATGATTGGTTCCTTCTAGTGTTTCATTATTATCATTAAAAGAAAATGATTGAATATATAATTCGAAGGATGAGGTTGTCCAATTCGAAGCTCTAAATTAGTTTTAAAATATAAAAGGAAGCAGAGTCGAGCAATGGCGAGTGCAAAAGAACTTTGTTTGTATTAAAGATAAAAAGATTACATTGAATAACTCCATTTGGGTACAAACTCAAGTTCATAAAAATAAGGAATAGAATAGATAACAAGATCATGAAATTTAGTCCAGCAATGGTCAATGAATTTCTGTTCTTTCTTTATTATATCTTCTATTTCTTCAAGAGTTGGCTGCATGAGCTGATGTGCTCTCACTTCATAATAGAGCTCTTCAGCCTTTATTTCAAAAGCCTCCTCCCTCAATCTTTGTTCCAATTTATCTACGATCAAATCATCCCAATATGCAGAATCTTTATTCTTGAAGTCGTCGAATTCTTCGGTGAAGTTTTCTGCTTCATACTGGGCCTGAATTCGCAGAGACGAAAGTTGGTCTAAAGATTGCATAGTGACCATGGAATTCCGATGCCAATAAAGGAGCACTGGAAGTTGGTCCAAAAACAAATGAAGCTCTGCTTGGGCAAGAGGGTTGAGGACATAACCCCTAGTCAGGACATCACAAGCCCATCGAAAGTTCTTAAGAGGAATGTCATCCTCAAGAACATTGAAGGGCAGGTGGGAGAAGGCCGCGAGCAAAAGTTGAGCTTGCTTTCGCTCGGCTGGAGAAGGGGGTGACGGAGGTTGGTAAGGTGGAAAAACTTTGTCCATTGGAAGGGCAAGCCTCAGTTTCTCCGTCCAGGACAAAGTAGGAGGAGGAGACGGAGTGGATAGTTCTGCTTCAAACAGTGAAGAAGAAGATGTAGATGCTTCAGCTTCAAAGGATGGAAAAGAAGGTGTGGATGCTTCCATTATAGGAGATGGCGCGGGAGCGGAAGGAACAAAGGTATTAATATAAGCAAGCCAGTCAGAAGAGAAGATCTTCGCCTTCTTGGCTAAGAATGATGGGTTGTATCCTTGTGCTTCTTCTGAGCGCCGGATAGCAGGCATTATCTTCGTAGGTATAGAAGATGTATATCAAGCCACAAGCAAGTTCTCCTCCAAGCTACGTCGTTGGTCAATGGGCACATAAGGATAGACCACTGTACTTCGAGCGTAGGAAGGAAATTCCAAAGGGTCAGTGAATTCAACGAAATGGTGATTGATTCGCTCCCTCAAATCATAAGTCTCAGGTGTTGACCAGTTGGTCCAGCCAGAGGCCCCAGGAGATGAAGAAGTTGTAGCCTCATCCCATGCAGAATTTTTTCCTAAATCCATGGCTGCAAATTGCTGAATCAAGGGATCGAAAGCAGTTTGTTCGAAATACAAGGAAGAATCAGAGGAAGAACTTCTTGTATCTATGACTGTAGTTTGTCGAATCGAAGTCTTAAGGGCAATATATTCGTGGTCCAAAGGATGATAATTTGCAAAGGCATCCATAACCTGAATATAGAAAGGTGGATAAAGGTGGCTAATGAATGCGTGGAGGTTCTTTCGAGGGGGATCAGCATTACCCAATGACTCTTCGTATGCTTGATCAGTAGAAAGGGGAGTTGGTTTAGCCATGGTCTGTTCGAATACTAAGGTGTTGAGATATCCAACAGAATCAAAAGGGAGTTAATGCAAATAATCATCAAATAGGTGACGGTTATGTTTCCTGGAGATGAATTCCATACACGATCCAAAAGCGCGGGAAAAGCTTCTTGGTCCACTAATATCACCAAGTATTGGGTATATTAGTGCGGGGGGTAATGTTAGCTATATATTTTGTAAAAGCCAGTTACAATCCGACACGTGGCAGAATAAGGGTATTATTGGAAAATAATTTAAGTCTTCAATCCTGATCGTACACGTGGTGATGATAATTGGTTCTCACATGGTCTGAGCAACATTGGATCAGTAAAGAAACGCAAGGTGACGTGGCTTCAACGGTTACTCATATTCAAATTCAAATACAGGAGGGAAGCCTAACTGCAAATGGTGGCATAATGGAGCTACTTCTAAGGCAACATGATCAGAGATCATGGAGGAGCAATTCGACGGTTCGAAGAGCAGTTCGAAGGTCATCTTTGACAAGTATAAATAGCAGAGAGACCCCCAGGAAAAGGGAAGAACTCAGATCATACATACCAGTCTTTATTTCATATTTTACTTTCCAGTTTTACATTCATGTACTTTCAATACTTGCACTTTACATATCTGCACTGCACTTCAATTCATAGGAGTAGTCTCAAGTAGATTCAAGTAGACTGTTGCTGTAAACCTCTTCGAGGCTGAGTTTGGACTATTGTAAGTTTTTCATTTTTATGAAATACTTCCATTATTCTTCATATTAATTGTTATTTCTCTTAATTTCTCCTAAGTCAAGCCACCAGTAAAAGTCCTCTTCATTGAGGCTGAAAGAACTAAAACACAATCGTCTGATAATTGGTTGGCAATCACAATTTCTGTAAGGACTGATTGATCCTTGATGGCACGCTCACATTTACAAAAATACCCTTCGAAAAGCCAAAAAGCCAACAAGCATATTTAAGAACTATATGCATTTATTTTCACAATTTCAATGTCCCTCTTAATTAGAAAATAAAATTGATTTATGTCCCAACATTTTTGTTACAAGGCCTCTCCTATGATATATGGCATCGTGCAGGTGAAGTGATGTCTTATATGTGACATGAATATTTGGAGATTGAGTATCCATGCATGTCATTTTTATGCCCCTTAATTTTGAGGAGGTGGATATTCCCTCCCATCTATAATTTGGATTACAGGTCACGCTCCGTGAGGTCGCCTATCACAAGCTCATTTTTTATAATTTGAATTATTTATTTTATTAGACATTTTATATATATCATTCATACAAAAAAAAAATTAAGTCGATCCAATAATTATAACTTATTTAATTTATCGCGTTTATCACCAAAAAATAAATTGTCTATTTTAAAAATTACAATTGTCGTCTTTTTTTTTGTGTGTATGACAAATGTAAAAAATTAAATAGCAGATCAACTTAACAAAATGAACAATTCAAATCATCAAAATTGACCCATAGTGAACCTCACAAATCCAGACTACGCCCTCCAATCCACAAGAGGGAAATCTACCTCCTAATTTTGATAAAGATAATGTTATACAAGATAATATGTGACGTCTACATTTATTCATTGAATTTAAAAAATAAAAAAAAAATCATCACTATGAGTCATATCATAATTGTATAATTTTAGAAATGTCATTGTTGTATCAATTTGCATTAATTTTTTTGTATAAAAATTTTACATGTTTAGCATCTTTTTTTCAATAATGTTTACAATGATCCCATTTATATATATATATATATATATATATCATATTTTTGTTGATTATCTTATATGTTATAATTGTATTAGTTAAATAAAAGTTTGATCACCCATATTTGTTATGTATCACTTATTTTTTTCATCATTTTCTGTCATCCGAATATGTGCCAACGTATTATAATTCTTTAATAATTCTCTTCAAACGAGAAAACCAGTTATTAACATTTATATAGACAGCAGTAGAAAACAGTGACAAAAATATTAGGGAGATGTCTCCAATCTACTGTATGTGGACTGAACCTGCTTCGACAATTTAAATTATTTATTTTGTTAGAAAGTCATAATTATATAATTTTATTTTATATATATATATATATATATATATTTCTATAAAATAAATGATATATAATCTCACTTTCTAAATATATTTTCTAGATTTAATGATGTACAAGTGAGATGATTGATTAATAATTAAAGAGGATATTAAAGGGAGAAAATTGTCTTATGTATTCTAATTGATTGTTACGTCATTAAATTTTAAAAATAGGTCTAATTTTTTTACTTGAATAGCAATGCTTTAACTATAATTATGATAAGTTTGACACTATTATATTGTTTTATTTCCATAAAATTTTACAGGACCAAGTCATTGTATTGTTTTATTTAGATAAAATTTTACAGGACCAAGTCATTACTTAACAAGCAAACATTATTAATCAACACCGACAAATAAAACCTTTAAAAGTCTTCTCCATTTACCATCCCAACTGCTACTGGTAAGTAGACACTTCAACCAAACAAGACACATACTATATATACACAACCGTGTTGATTTTCATGTCTTAAAAACCATATATTATACAAACCTTTCTTTTTCATTGACAAAACAAACCATACATACCACAAAAAAATGGTCCGACTAACTCCGATACACTCCGGCGATCACTCAGGTTCGATGCCATTACTAGCAGTTGGCTTGTTCATCTCTGTATCAGCTCTTGTAGCTCTCTGTGCCAAACATTCAAGAAAAATCTCGAGAAAGAACGAAACCGAGACATTTGATTCGAAAGTCCTTCCTCCTAAGTCACCCTTACGGTCTCCGAAGCAGCTTATTCCATTCATCAACCACCGGAAAACTGAGGCCGAGGCTGAGATTGGTGGCGAAGCTGACGTTGAAGGGTTCGGAGAAGGCGGTTTGTGGCAGAAGGCGATTTTGATGGGGGAGAAGTGTCAACCACCAGAGTTTTCGGGTGTGATTTATTATGATTGTGATGGGAATCCGATTTCAGAGATGCCAAGGTCTCCGAGAAGAGTAAATATTGGGTATAACGGTGATACTGCTTGGGATAGTACTTTGCCAAATTTTTCTTTTCCGGTGCCAAAAGATGGGAACTAGCTCAACTTTTGTTATGTACAAAATGGTTGGCGAATTGGGGACAATATACACGGTAGTCCCTAACTTGAAACGGGTCGTGTTATGGGTTATCAAAAAAAAAAAAAAAAAACAATATAGTGTAGCCATATGTACTTTTTAGCACAGGTTTTTGTGGAAAATAGTATGTACCTTTGTGCTAGTTAAGCTTGTTGCAACACTAGAACCATGAGCAGAACTTATTCATTCTTTTTTATGCTCTTGCTTTTTTTTCTTTTCTTTTTTTTTTTTTTTTTTGAATCGGACAACGAGTTTGTCCAATGAAGAAACTTTATAATTTCCTTCACTAAATGAGGTGTGATCTTATCAGAAATAAAATTTAAAAGTAGAGGCATGAGTGTAAGAGATAGATTGAAAAAAAAAAATGAAGAATAAGTTAATTATGGAGTTTATAAGAAAAATTGAAAAGTTGGAAGCTTGAAATGATTCAGTTATTAAAAAAAAATGGAGCAATCAGCAGAAAGTAAGAGGTTTGTTTTTCTTTCTTTTTTTCCCCTAGAATTGGGGATTTGAATTTTCCATTTTTTATTTTGATTTAATAATTTTATCATGAAATGTAAGGAATATTGCAAGAAAGGAGAAGATCTGACCGGCTTAGCTAATTTAGTTTGGATTGCAGACATAAGTTAACAAATTTGTTCTGTCCAGTTGTTGGATTTGTTGTTTATTTGCAGCTGCAGTATAATCTAAGGGTTCATTTGGGATATGAGTTAGTTTTTTGATTTTTTGATTTTTTGATTATTTTATTCTAGGACTAAAAAACCTTGTTTGTGAAAGGTTTTTTAGTTTTTTTGACTTTTGTAAGAGAAAAAATGAAATGATTATGGATTGAATATGGCATGTTATTCTATTTGGCTAAAACAGCACATTTTGTCCTATATTACTATTCTAGCCCAAATCCTCATCCCAAACGGGGCCTAATTTTGTTTCATGACAATCAATTTTTTATATTTTAAGTTAAATTTCAAAGGCACTCTCCCGTCCATTAACGATTAATAAAGCCGAAGAAACTTGTCATTTAAACTAAAATTGACAATTTTTTTGTCTTATTATTGTTTCTAAATTTTTATCAAAATTTCATTTAAGTTATTGTATTTTTCCTAAAATCTTAATTTAATCTTTTCATTATTAATTTTCATCTATCTCATTAATAGTAGGTGGAGGGAATAATGACATTGCAATTTGACTTAAAGTATAAGAAGTTGATTGTCATAATTAAAAGTGAAGAGATCAAAATAAAATTTCAATTAAAAATATAGGAATGCTAAATGTAATTAACTCTCTCTTCTTCTTTTTTTTTCCTTTTTTTGTCTATATTAGGGAGGATGTTGTTGGTTAAAAGTATTTTATGTAAGGTCATTGTTATTTTAACTCAAAAATTATATTTATTTTTTAAACTCAATGATATGAAAATTAATTAAAATATTTAAGATAATTCTTTTTTTTATATATTTTTTTTAATCATTAATCATTAATCAATTATCTTTCTTATACATCATTAAATTTAGTTTGGGAAGACTAAATAAGTGCACTTTTTGACTTTTTATGAAATATGGGTTGGGTTTAGGTTGGGTTTGAAGTGATGTGTTAGAGAGGTGATGTAACTTAAATAAGATGATATGACTTAAATAGGATAGTGACTTTTTGACTTTTTGTCTTTTTTCAATCATGCCAAACTTGGCCTTAGAATGTGGGGTTGCAATGGTTGTTTTCTTAAGATCAAGGAGTGTTTGTTGTTGGTAATTTCCCAATGTAATCTTATTGGGTTTTGGTGTGGTATTTGATTGGCTTAAGCATGTGTATCAATTTAGTTGGGATATTTGTCTTTAAGTAATTGTGTTCCACTTCTATACTTTTGCTGTACTCATTTTGTACCTATTTTGTAGTTATGTATTGCCTCGATAAATTTTATTTTACTATTAAAAAATAAATAAATAATTGGTAGTCTTGGCAGACTTAAGATTTTGGTACTATCAAATCATTTTTTTTTTAATCCACAAAAGAAAGTTTATTGATATATCAACTGTGCTATAATAATGATACATCAAGCGGTGAAAGGAGGATAGCATTGGAAAAGAGGATCCTAATGAGGTTGGCATCCAAAACAACTAGTCATCTGCTGGCCCAATGGCGAAGGAGCAAAGAAGAATGAAAAATAGAAGGCAAGATGCCAAATTATAGAACAGACAACCATAGAGAGAGATATGAAGATTTTTTTTTATCAGTAGAAAAGTTCATTAATGAAAGCAAAAGCGGCATTTACAAGAATCCATTCAAATCAAAACTTACACCAAACAAAATAAAAAATTTGTAAGAAACACAAAGGAGAGAAACTAAGAAAATATTCTAACGCACCTCTTGTACACGTGCTCATACTGCAAAACAGAACCGATCATAAGAGTCAGAAATAAAGCATGCCTGGGATAAATTATAGATTTCAACCACATAGTGGGTAAGCTTAATAAGCACTCGCTGATGGATTCCCAATAAACCAAACAAACAAATAAAGCAAAGCACAAAGGAAATCAAAAACACAATACAAAAAACATAAACCCACACACCAACCAACTTCCAATAGCGGTGGCTGTAGCAGATCTGGCGAGGATGAAGGCAGCTGATAGGGTCCTAAACCCTGAATTTTATCCTTTGATTAGGGATCAGCCGCCAACAATCCTTTGAATTGGGGATTAACTACCTAAACTCTTAATATTATTTAATTTCCTCCACACCATTACAATAAGCATCTTTGTATAAGAAAAATAACATAGACTTCCTAAATTTATTAGACTACCTAAATTGATTAGATAGTAATTAAAAAGAAATAGAGTTCCTAATATAATTGGTTTCCTAACATTTGACCGCCCCAGAATCACAGCTTATCCTCAAGCTAAAAAATCGAGATAACGAGCACAAAACGCAGTATGGTCTTTCCAAGTAACTTCATTAACAGAATGACCCTTTGTAGACCCCCCATTTTTGACCGTCCTCAAGACTTGGACGTCACCGTTGAAACACTCGGTGATCATCCGTGCTTGTGTTCGTCTCGAGTTCCCAGAGGTCTCGGCTACGCGCCTCGCCTCAAGGATCTCTCGACTCGACTTTTCGGTGTCTGGTTTTGCACCAAACACTTGTGTTTTTGCCTTGAAAGGCAGGGAATGGCTCGTTGGCCATTCCCACACCCCACCGGTTGTCCCCTCACATTACCGGCCGTTTATTGGTGCCACCGGCAGTGGTTTCTTAAAACCAATGGCCGGTCAGCACTATATTTTGCCGACTGACACTTTGTTTTGGCCGGTGACCTCTTTTTCTGGCCGGTGTACCCCTTTTGCACCCTTCAGACTTGGTGCATGCCAGCTGTGCCAGCTGGAATGCACCAACACTCCTCCCCGTGCATGAAGTGGCTGTTTTGCCCCTTTTGCCCCCTTTTGGTCAAAGCTTCTTGAGGAAGCTTGACCCTTTGTCAAAGCTTCCTCAAGAAGCTTGGCCAGCTGTCTTAGCTTCCTCAAGAAGCCTTGACTCCTTTGCCCCCTTTGCCCCTTTCACTTAGCTTCTTTGAGAAGCTTAAACCATTTCCCTTTGTCTAGATAAGCACCTTTCTTCTTCCATTGTAGGGGGTTGGAGTTTTGAACATAAAAACCAGAGCTTATATACATACATCTGATATATACACACTCTCTCTCTATATTTCCCTCTCCTTCCTCCCTTGTGTGTGTTTTCTTGGCCTAAAAGTGCATTTTGACCTTACTTTTGCACTAATACACACACCATTACACCTTGCTACGAGATTGAGAGGCATTGAGGGTTGTTTTTTGAGATTTTGGACTGATTTTGCTCAGTAAAGAGTGGCTGGACCAACTGTTCTTGAAATGTTCTTCAAGGGTGAGTTTCTTGCTTTATTTTCCCCCAATCTTGCATTGGCTTTTGACTTATCTTGCATATTGATTTGAGCTTTGTGTATAACTTAAAAAAAGTCTTATATCTTCATGCTTAAGAACTTTCACTAAGGGTGTTTTGGCATTAGGGGTCGAAATCTCCCTCTTAGATCTCTTTTGGCCCCTTTTGGTGTCTTTTTATTTAAGCCTTATTTGCTTTGTTGTATTAGCCTTCTCACCATTGAAATCTAGTGGATTTTCAGTGGTGAAGAAGATGGTTTGAAGTCTTGTATAGGGGAGGGACACCCCTCTCCCTTTGTGTCTCATTTGTGCATGTTTTGGGCTCATAAGGGTAGCATATATGCTTGGTTGTTTTTGGCTCCATATCAAATGTTTTTGGTGCTATTTAGGTCACATGTTATCTCTGTTTTTGGTTGGATTGGTGGCCCTTTGTATGCTTAGCATACTTGCTTTGTATTCCCTTGTTTGTGCCTAGAAATGCATCATGACTTTTGACTACCATGCTCTCATACTTTGGCTTCACTTTGTGAAGTTCTTGACCATATTTTGTCATGCATGAGGTCTGTTGGCCACTGATTTGGTCTTGTTTAGCATGCTTGATATAGTTGCTTTGCATTTTGGATCATGAGCCTTGAGTGTATGGATCATTAACATGCCTAGCTTGGCCTATTATCATCATTTGGCATTAATTAAGATCATATTCCAGTCCATATAACGTGGTCTTACATTGTCCTTTGTGTCTCTTTCAATGCCTTGAAGTGTTGTGTTTTCATGCCTTGACATGTGCATTGTGTATGCCTATGTGTTTGGGTCATTTTAGGGCTGCCATACCAGCGGGTTTTGGAGCTATTTTGCATGCTAAAATTCTGTTTTTGGGTTGTATAGTTCATGCCATGCTTGTTTGGGTTATTGGTAGTGGAGTGCCTTGTTGTTATGCCTTAGCCTTGGGCCCCTTTTGACTTGCATGCTTGTAGTGCATTTTGTCCATCACCTGAGGCACTTTTGGCCACTGTTTTGGGGGGTGTTTGAGGCCTCCCATTTCAGTCTAAGTCCCTTCTCGGACATGGTTGTATGCGTGACTTGTTGCCTCTAATCGCATGCTTGCATTGTACCATATTAGCATTGCATGATGAGTTGCATTGTAGCATTGCATATTTGCTATGATATGTTGCATTACATTTGGCATGCTTTGCATTTTAGTGATATGTTGCATTTTCGAGCGATGTTTGCATAACATGCATTGCAT
The DNA here is from genome assembly GCF_055761805.1 of Camellia sinensis. Taxonomy (NCBI): domain Eukaryota; kingdom Viridiplantae; phylum Streptophyta; class Magnoliopsida; order Ericales; family Theaceae; genus Camellia; species Camellia sinensis. The sequence continues at coordinate 156,686,731 of NC_138970.1, forward strand.
TGCTTGGTTTGGGGTGTCAAACCAAGTGTGAGGGGGGGAAGTGTTCATACTACAAGTGATGTAACGCGTCTCAACTCTCGGTCACCGAGGCCCTTGACTTTGGCATGATAGGGTTTTTGGTATTCATTTATATGTTGCATGCATTTTCATTGAATTGCAACCTTGGCTCCTTAGGCCATCACGCATCAAAATGCATGATTGATGGCCCGAGGGTCGAGGGTCACGCTCCCTTGAGTCCCTTGCATGATAGGGAGTGTGCCCGCGCATACATTTGCTTGAAATTCCATGCCATACACTTTCTGTCCTGGTTGCTATCAAAAACCAGTTTCTGCAAGGAGTTTTTGCCGACCGGCATTGTAGAGTACCGACCGGCCATGGATTGGTGGCCGATAATATGAAACCCCAGCCGATGGATGAGTTCCATGGCCGGTGTGTATTCCCTTCAGCCGATGGTGTCCTACAGGGTTCAGGGAACCTGTTCCAGGATTTTGGCAGTTTTCAGAGAAGCAGGGCAGTGTAAACAGAGGCAGTAGTGGTATGGTACGGGCTTTCGGGGCAAGATAAATTCGAGCATGCATCATTCACGCATCCCGAGGCGGGGGCTGTGGCCATCTTCTCTTTGCATTTAATTTGTTAATTAGATTAGAAATTTTGTAATAATTAATTTAGTATTATTTATTCGGACTGTAATATTTATTCGGACCCTCCGAGTGAGGGCAATTGTGTAATAAGTGTGGGTGCGTGTGTGCATGTCTTCCAACCCCCACTTTTTTCTCCCTTTTATTTACCCGCTTATGATGGTAGACTAGGGCATATTTAAATTAGCATACCTTATGCTTAGCATGCGTGCATCCATACATTTGTCTTACATGCACCAGGCTCGGTACATCATGCTAACTGCACTCGTATTTTAATTCCAAGTTGAGTATTTGTTAGTTCCAGCATTTCGCATGCCATGTTTAGGATAGCCGAGCCTGTTTGGATTACATCTTCGCATGTGTTGCATTAGCCATTTCAAATATGAACTAGGATCATGCATGTAATTACTAACTGGTTTCTGTTTTGGCTTGGAGTACTAGGTGAGCCTTTATGCTTTAGCATGCCGCATGCATATGAGTGTTGCCATAATTACATGATTATCATGAGGCTAGTTGCTTATGTGATATAACTGCTCGAATGCCTGTGGATGGAGGTCGAATTGCTTAAATTGGGATAACGCATTAAAACTGTGAATTTTAAGCCCACTAGATAGTGGCAAAACCATCTTTTCTAAAAGCCCACTTGAGGGTGGCAAAACTTACATTTTAGCCTACTTGCGAGTAGCAAACCATTTTCAAAACAAACATGAAATGTTTTGTTCCAATTTAGGCGATTTGGTCTATACTTGTTTGCTGTACGCATAACATAGTAATTCTAGGCTAAAAACTGGAATAAGAACATATAATGCTTTCAAAACAAGATATCACGGTTAGTAGAGGTCGATCTTTGATTGGGCGAGAGGGGGTGCTCATAGCTGACCTTCCCCAATCGTACCCAAGTTCCCGAGCCGAGGCAACTTTGGTGATGACGGACACGTGGCCTTTGGCACCGAGTCAGGGTTTCCTAAATTCTCCCAAAATAAAATATTTAGGTGGCGACTCTGTATCTGGCAAAGTAGTCCATGTTTGGCACTTCTTTCAAAAATCTGTTTTCTCAAAACGATTTGCCAGATTTGGACTCTTTGGTTCAGATTAAGAACCGTGACACAAATCGAGTCCGAACTGTAGCGGGGTCCCTCGCGGACGTGTTACACCCTTCCACTGAATGAGCCAACGTGTGACAGCTTGATCCTTCTGCTAATTTAACGTGTGACAAGTCGAGTTGACCACATAAGAGCATGTAACGAAATTTCAAAAGTTGCGGGTTCTAGGACACCACCAACTACGGTTTCAAATTCAAAGTCTTCAACTTTGACCTCCGGTTTACCTTCCAAGAGAGATAATTGTGGCTTTTGGCATCGATGACCAGGCTTATAAATCTCATCGTAATTAAAACAAAGACCCATCTCACAGAGCTCCTTCTGTTCAGTCCATGACAAAGGTTTAACACCAATAGGTAAGGATGTTAATTTGTTAACAGGCTTAGGTACATAAGATATGTCAGAAGGCCGTAAAGAAGATGGACAAGAAATAGTCACTATAAGAAATAACACTTTTAGCAACAGCATAGCAACAATGACGCATCTATCTATCTATTAAAAAAAATGGGAGAAAAAATACGAGAAGAGCAAGGAGGGTAGATTCCAGTACTGAAACAGAAAGGAAGATCAAGAAACCAAGGAGTAAGGATTGATGGAAGAAGATCGGGTTTTTTCACTCTATTTGTGGACAATATACCTGAAGCAATGAATCCAAGAAGTTTGTATGAGCTATTCACTAAGTTTGGGGTGGTTAGGGATGTATTCATTCCTCAGAAGCGAAGGAGATCATCTAATTCAAGATTTGGTTTTGTGCGGTATGATTGCCATGTTGCAGCCAATGTGGCAGCACAAAAAACAAATGGGCTATGGGTAAATGATAGAAAACTGAATGTAAAAACTGTAGAGTATGGGAAGGACAATGGAGAAAACAAATGGTTAAAGCCTGCAATAAGGAGGATGATTGAGGGGTAAAATGTAACAGTAGGCACTATGCCGAAAAGTTGGAACCAAGGCATTGATCAAAGATCGTTTGCAGAGGTCCTAAAGGGAGCAAACTCAGTCGACAAGTATAAGATTACTATCAATGTAAAGGAGATAGGCAATGGATGGCTGTATGAAAGCATCATTCTAAGGCTCAAACCAATATTTTCTATTCTGGCAATCAAAGAAGAGCTCAAACGAAAAGAAATGACTAGTGTGTTAGTAAGAGAGGGTAGAGGTCGTGATGTTGTAATAACTTTCAAGTCAAAGGAGGATATGAGAATCAATAGAAGCAAGCTTGTTGCCTGGTTTCAGGAATGGTGTGAGTTCATAAAGGAATGGTTAACATATATATACCCTGAGCAAGAGAGGTTTGTATGGTTGAGTTGCTACGGAATACCACTTAATGTCTGGAATACAGATACCTTCAGAAAGATTGGAAGATTATGAGGGGATGTGATTTATTTTGATGGTGATACCTGTGAGGCAGCATCTTTTCGTTGTGGAAAGATAAAGATTGCCACAAAAGTCATGGAGCCGATAAATACAAATGTAAATCTGGATTGCAAAGGAAGAGTGTACCCTATAAGAGTTTGTGAAGAGCAGATTGTGAAGAACGTAAAGGCAACTTGCACACGCAACAGATTAGAAGGTGTTGACGAGTATGTCAGCTCTAATGTCAATGGTGAGGTGCAACCCATGGATGTTCCCAGAGGAGAGGAAGATGAAGATGACCTGGCAGATGTGGTGGATGATGATGTGGACGATAATATCGAGCTGGTTGAAGGGGATTTGCTAACTAGGAGGGAGGAAGGAAGTGAGATGAAAGCAGCCGATAGCTTGATGGAGATCTCAATAGTTGAGGAGTCTAAAGATTGCATTGGGAAATTAACTGAGGTTGACAAAAGTATGAATGAAGAGAGTCTTGGGAAAGAAATGCAGGATGGCACACATGAGGCAGAGACAGTGATGAAGGAAATAGAAGGCCTGCTGCAGGGGTGTAATGATAAGACTCTAAAAGTAGGTGGTCAGACTCATATATCAGGTTTTGTGAGAAGCTTGAGTGGGTCTTCAAGGGCCAGATCAGGTATTAATTTGGAAGTTCTCTTGGGCCATAAGCATAGTAATCCTCAGACCAATGGGCGAGGTACAATCCAACATTATGGTCCTGATATTAGCCAACCCAATGAGTGGGCTGAGCATGGACCTATTGTGCTAGACTCTAAATCTGGTGATGGTGATTCTTTTAGTGTATCCATTAGTGAATCTATTTCTAATAAGATAAAGCCTAGAAATAATAAAGGGAAAAGGAAAGTGGGTGCTAGAAATTCCATGCTAGTTGGTGGATTTTCTGGGTTCACTAGAAGATTAGGGCAGAGGGGGGCTGGTTCCTGTAAAAATAACCACAAAGGGGTTGTAGTTAGATCTGCAGCTGCTGCTGTGTTGAAGTCTGCCGCAGGTAAATCTAATCGTAGTTGTTTCAAAGGCAAACTTCATGAGGCTCAACTCACACTTCTTCTGGGTAACAGTTTGGGGATTGACTGCATGGGACAAGATGAAGAAGTGCTTAAAAAACTTGTTCAGATGGAAGAGCAAGATGAAGAAAGAATTGAAGTTGGAGCTGATAGGGCAGCTTAATTAGTTCCCATTGGGTGAGTGTGAAGAGCATTAGACTTGTTATGAAGTGGTTAAGCTGGAATATCAAAGGCTTTGGAAGGCCTGAGAAGATGAGAAAAATTAGGAAGCTCTTATTAGAAAGGAAAATTGAGTTGGCTCTATTTTAAGAAACAAAAAAAGCAAGCCTTTCAAGTGTGGATGTCAAAAGAGTGTGGCCTAGAGATAAAATGGAGTATATGGTTATTGATGCTGAAGGTCGGGCAGGGGGATTGCTCTGCATTTGGGATCCTAAGGTGTTTCAGCTCTCAAATTGTTGCAGTAATAGAAGCTTCATTTTGCTTGCAGGTACTGTTCTCTCCTCTTTTGAATGTGTTGTTATCAATGTGTATGCTCCTAATGATACTGTGAAGTGAAGGAGATTATGGGAAAGTCTAGTAAATTTGAAAGCTTCTTTCCCTACACCTTGGTGTGTCGGTGGTGATTTTAATGAAATTAGAAATTTGGAAGATAGAGTGGGCTGTTCAAGAAGGGATAGGGGTATGAAAGACTTCAATGATTTCATAGATAGGTGTGAGTTGACTGAGATACAAATGATGGGTAGGAAATTCACTTGGTGCAATGCAATTAATGGCAACAAATGGAGTAAAATTAATAGATTTCTGCTTAATCCTGAGTGGTTAGAAAGATTCAAGCTCAAACTTTGGGGACTACCTAGATTCATTTCTGATCATTGCCCTCTAGTACTTTTGAAGGATGATAGGGACTGGGGTCCCAAACCTTTTAAGTTCACAAATGCGTGGCTGCTACATCCTAATTTTGCATCCTTTCTAGTGAAAGTTTAGCAAGAGACACAAATAAATGGCAGAGCTGGTTTCATATTGCATAGGAAATTACATGCTTTGAAGTTAGCATTAAAGAATTGGAGCAAAGAGGTGTTTGGTAATATCTCAGAAAAATTTAAAGAAGCTGAGAGGCAGCTGCATTTTTTGGATCTATTGGCTGAAGATAGACCCTTGTTGGAAGTAGAGTTGAAATTAAAAAGAGAGGTAAGAAGTGAAATGTGGAGGCTCGGCAGAATATTGGAATGGGAATGGCTGCAAAAGTCAAGATTGGAGTGGACTTTAAAAGAGGACAGAAACACAAGATTTTTTCATATGATGGCCAGCAATAGGTAGAATAGAAACGCATTAAATTCTATTTTAGTTGACGAGAGGATGGTTGAGGATCCAGAACAAGTGAAGCAAGAGGTATGGGCTCATTTTAACAAGCACTTTTCAAAGGATTGGAGGACGAGACTTGTTTTGATTGGTGACTTTAAGAGTGTCAGATGTAGTGCTGGTTTCCAGCAGTTGGAAGCAGAATTCTCGGAGGAAGAGATATGGGAAACAGTAAAAGAATGCAATGGGAACAAAGTGCCAAGTCCAGATGGATTCAACTTCATGTGTTTTCAAAAGAACTGGAAGATGTTTAAAGAAGATGTGATGCTTTTCATGAAGGAGTTTTACAGTGTGGGTAGATTGGCTTATGGAATGAATAGCTCTTTCATCACTCTAATTCCTAAGAAGGTTAAAGCTCTTCATCTAAATGATTATAGGCCAATAAGTTTGATTGGGTCAATGTACAAGCTGTTGTCTAAGGTTCTTGCAAGTAGACTAAAACTAGTTTTTCCAGAAGTAATTAGTGAAACTCAATCAGCTTTTTTGGGTGGAAGAAATATCTTGGATGGGGTTTTGATTGCGAATGAAGTTGTGGATGGATGGAAGAAAGCCAAAAAGAAGGGTCTGTTGTTTAAACTTGATTTTGAGAAAGCTTGTGACTCCATTAATTGGAGTTTTTTGTTTTCCATGTTTGTAAATTTTGGTTTTGGTTCTAAATGGATTTCTTGGATGAAGAGTGTATCTCAACTGTTAGAATTTCAGTACTTGTGAATGGGTCACCAACTAAAGAGTTTAGTCCTCAAAAGGTCTCAGATAGGGTGATCCATTATCGCATTTTCTGTTTAATTTGGCAGCTGAAGGCCTTAATATTCTACTGCTCAGAGCTAGGGAGTTGGGCTTGATTAAATGGATTTATATTAGAGTCAATGGGGTGGTTGTTTCACATCTACAATTTGCTGATGATTCACTACTCTTTTGTGAAGCTGATGTGCAGAAGGTGATGAATTTGAAAAGAATCTTAAGATGTTTTGAAATGGTATCAAGGCTTAAGATTAACTTCCACAAGAGTGTGGTTTGTGGGGTAGGAATTTCTAATAGTTGTCTCAAGGATTTTGCTAGTTTGCTTAATTGTAAAACCCAGAGTTTGCCACTGAAATTCCTTGGCCTACCTTTAGGTGCTTCTCCAAGAAGAAAGAAGGTATAGAAACCTGTCATTAACAAAATCAAAAGCAGATTGCTGGGTGGAAAAGGAGGCTTCTGTCCTTTGCTGGCAGACTGACACTAATTAAGTGAGTGCTGTCCAGGCTGCCTGTGTATTATCTGTCACTTTTCAAGATGCCAGAAGGTGTTGCAAAAGGAATAGATCGATTACAAGCTGCATTCTTGTGGGGGGGCACAAAATTAAAAAGAAAGATTCATCTAATGCAATGGAAAGAGGTGACCAAAAGCATTAGTCAAGGTGGGTTGGGAATTAGGAGAATCAAGGAGGTTAATGTTTGTCTATTAATGAAGTGGTGGTGGAGATTTGTCAATGAAGAGGAGGCACTATGAAAAAAAGTGGTTTGCTATAAATATAAAATTCAAGTAGGAGCTTGGCTTCCAAATCAAACAGTTGGCATAAGATGGTCTAAGATTTGGGGTGATATACTAGCTATGGCAGAGCAAAGAAACACCCTCCTACAATTTTTTCTTGATAATCTTCATATTAAAGTGGGTAATGGGTGCAGATTCAAATTTTGGTAGGACAAATGTTGTGGTGATTGTTGTTTAAAATAGGGTTTTCCTAGACTTTATTCCTTATCCACTATTAAGAATGGTTCCCTCAAGTTCTTTGTTGATAATAAAGGATCATTTGAGATGTGGGATCTCAGTTTAAGAAGGCCTTTGTTACAGTGGGAGGATAAGGAGGCATCCAGACTCACTGAATTGTTGAGAGCAGCACCTACACTTTGTTTAGGTGAAAAAGATAAACCAAGGTGGCTCCCATGCCAAACAGGTCAGTCCTTTGTTGCTTCTTTATATAGGCACTGTAAATTGGGTTTTAGTGTACTTGAGAGTTCTAGTAGATTAGTGTGGATTAACTACCTCCCCCCCAAAGTTCAATTTTTTGGGTGGCTAGCTTGGAAACATAAATTTAAAACTTCTATTTTCCTTCAAAGGGTGGGAGTTCTAGGTGAGGGAGCATCCACTCTATGTGTTTTTTGTAAATCTGAGGCAGAATCTGTTGAACATGTTCTAATTTCTTACCCTAAGGTCTGGAAGGTCTGGACTGGACTATTGCAGAGGTGGCGAATATTATGGGCTGTGCCTGGATTTGTTGACTGCTTACTGCATTGGTGGGCTGGGAACTGCCTCTTGAAAACTAAAAGGAGGATATGGAAAGCTATCCCTTTTGTTGCTCTCTGGTCCATTTGGAAACATCGGAATGATTGCTTGTTCAATAATATTCAGCCAGATATGGAGGAGTTACAGGAGGCAATTATTATTAGATTAGCCATTTGGTTGAAAACATCTTCTAAGGATTGTCAGTTCACTATTTTTGACTTTATCTATCACATCTGGCTTATTAGAGCTTGTTTAGGTGGCAGGGTTCGTTGTAATTTACATTGACATCCATGTCTTCTGGTGTGCAGCAGCAGGTGTTTATGGTCTTGCTCTGTATCTGTTCTGTTTGCAGATTAGAGTTGGTTTGCAGTTATGTGGGTCTATGGGATTGCAGCTCTGTGGGTTTGGTATCTGGTCTATCTGTAGCTTTGTGCTCTTGTTTTATTGTTTTGATATGCAGTGATGTGGGCATCTGGGCTCTTTGCAAATTTTGGCATGAGGATTTGGTCATGTAGGACTGTTGTTTTGGGCTATTCCTGGTGAAGTTTTGTAGCAGAAATAGGGGTTCAATGAAATAAGGGTTTCAATGATTTGGTTATTAATTACACTGCTATGTCGTTTTGCTGGGTGAAGATTGGGGTGAAGTTTTGTGATGAAGTTTGTTGTTCTGCTGTGTTATTCTGTATCAGTTTGTGTTGTCATGTGCTATATTGTTATGTTATGTTATTGTCTTCAAGTTGGTTCCTGTGTTTGTTGAGCTTGTTGAGCTCGCTGGTGTTGTGTCTCAAGTAGTGGTCTGATTGTTGAGCTTGGCTGGTTGGTTGAGCCTGTATCTTTACTGAGGGTGCCCTGAGAATGGCTATTGCTGGTGATATGAGATTGGCTGCTGCTGGTGATATGAGATTGGCTGCTGCTAGTGATCTGCTCTAATGGCTGTTGTTGATCTGTTCTAATTTGATGGTTGTTGCTGGGTTGTTTTGATCTGAATATGCATGCTGCTGGAGTTCTGTCCTAATTTGTTGATCTGTTTTGGTCTAGCAGTATTGGTTTGGTGTTTGGTCTGTTCCTTTCGTTGGTTCCTCACCAACTCGGGGGTGCTAGCAAATGATAGGATGGGCTTTTTGGTGCCAACCTCATTAGGGTGATTTAGCTCATTGTGATGCTCTTGCACTCTCCCTTTTCTTTTCTTTATTGGTATAATTTGTTTTGTACCTTGTACTAGATTTTTACATCAATAAAGTCTCTCTTTTTGCCGATCAAAAAAAAAAAGAAATAACACTTTTAGCGACCAACTTTTTGGTCGCCGAAAGATAATATATGGTCGCTAATAGTAGTTGGCGACCAACAAAATTTGGTCACCATGTAGTCGTAAAAAGCCCATCAGAGAAGGTTTTTGTCAACCAAGAATTAAGTTGGCCGCTGAAAGTTAACATTAGCGACCATATAGTTTGGTCACGAAAAGGATTTAAATTTGTTGAAGATTGGGCATTTGCGACAAAAAATATTGGTCACGGAAAAGAAGGTTTTTGGTGACCAAGAATTAAGTTGGTTGGGGAAATTTACCATTAGCGACCATATAGTTTTGTCGCTAATTAAAAGGATTTAAATTTGTTAAGAATGTTCATTTGCAATAAAATAGTGGTCGCGGAAATTAAGGTTTTTGGCAGCCAAGAATTAAGTTGGTCGCAGAAAGTTTATGTTTTAGTGACTACATTAGTGGTCGCCAATAGTTATTCCGAGAACCTGACTGCGACTAAAATTTTATTGGCCGCAAAAAAGCTTTTAATTTCAAAAATGAACTTTTTAAATACAATGCTAAACTTTTTTAATACCTGTAATACATTTGCAATTAATACATAATTCATGTTCATCAAATCAATTTCAATATACCAATCCATCAAGAATCCAATCTAAAAACAAAAAATCATCAATTATAAAGTCAAAATAGTAGTTAATGTATGTAACAACCACCAATCAACATGAACACATTACACGTCCAAAATAACCATCCATCCTTACAACAAATTCACCACATTAAAAAATATTTACAAAACTATCAAAGATTTCAAATGCATGTCATATTTGTCCGATGCGAAGTATCTCAAAAACTCTACGTATAAGCACAACTTAGAATTAATGCACCGGCAACTCAGGTCCATAAACACACATGACTACGCCTCTAGCTACCTATATTAAAAAAATTGAAGAAAGCATTGTTAATAATAATATTTTTGTTTACATTTCTATTTAATTTTGTCAAAATCTATGGATCTAACTCCACTCCCAAAGCTAAAAATCACACACAGCCTTATTGTCCAATTCAAAAAAAATAACACACAGACACACATTAGTTTGTTGTGTATGATAGGGATGTCACTATAATCCTGAAGAGAGAGTTTTCAATTGTTAAGCAACAGTAAATAAATTAATAAAGTGCTACAGAATGCGCAAAGGAATAGCGTCCATGGACATATTCATTTTCCAACGCATTAGTTTGTTAGCATTGGGTTTTGCTTGACCTTTCTTTAAATATTAAGGAAGTTGACAAGATTACATAATAGGGACTTAAAGCCCCGAGTTAAAACATATTTTTCCATTGAAAAGCAGTTGGTTGAATATATGTCATGGTTATAAAGTGACACCCATATCACAATGTTAAAAGTGTTGCCTTATGGTCTAGTGTGCATCATCTCTGGTTGACAAGATTACCTAATAGGGACTTCAAATTTCAATATAAATTCAACGTAATAACTAAAATCGTCTAGCCTGCATCATCTCTATGTCTCATGTATAATTGTATATATCAACGGCCATTCTTTGAATTTCAAAGAAACTTGGGAACTTTAAGTTATTCATATTGAAACATCCATGGATTTGTAGTGCAATTAGAAGAAACGTCCATGACTATTAAGTTAATTACCTTGTGTGTGTCATCAAGAAACACTTCATCAATCATGTACCTCCAATCTTCTTGGCTCACCCCAACAAATGGCTTACTATAAGGATATATACCTTCTTTCACCAACTCTTTGTAATGTTGATTCATATGATATCACCAGCCTTTGAACAAATATGTGGACCTTGTGTCAATAATTTCTTGTGGAAGTGGGCTCTCATCATATCCTTCAATATCAAACTTATCATGTCCCAATTAAACACAAAATGAAAATTAAATATCATATATATTAACTATTTCAATCTCAACAACTATAAAAATTAAATTACCCGCAAGGATTATACGATAACTGCTCAAATGGCTGGTGGAATGTCCTCCCAATTTTATGTTCCTTGCAATCAAATTTGTGCCCCCAATTCATTAGTCGCCTTAGTGGCATTAAGCCCCACAAATGTTCTCCGCTCAATAGAAACTCCAACAAAAAGCTTCTTGCCACTATGTTGGGTGATAAGTCTACTAGTGTTCTTACCCCTTGTTAGACCTCATACTCACTTCACTGGTGAACCTATATTATAAACACAAAATGAAACACTATTATTTCTTTTAATCCATATGTTATAAACAATGTAATGTCCACACTCTACAAGAATAAGGACAATTAAAGAATTGTTTATAGGCTGCTGCTATATTGGTTGCTGCTGTACATACACTTTGATGGCTGTTGCTATATAGGTTGTTTATAGGCTGCTGCTATATAGGTTGTTGCTGCTGTATATATAGATAATAGATTTTAAGAACTCTCTTTAAATAGCATATGTGAATGAAGAAGTCAATAAACAAAATGAATTACGAAGACTGATTAACTAGAACACAACCATACATAAGCTATTCTATATCTATCTTGCCAATCAGGTGGAGTCTTGTTCTTGCCTCCATATCCTAGTTAAAATGGGGAAAAAAAAATTATATATTTAAAAAAAAAATAAAAAAGGAGGATTATATCATGTCTATGCCTCTCAAGTTTAATGCATCATGGAATGTATATGCCTTTATTCAAGCTTGCAATTATTTCATGTTCATGATTATAAGATTTCTATGTCTAGGATAATATAATTTCTTCTATCTTTTTAAAGAAGCCAACCTTCAACTCAATTCACCATGCATACTTCACTAACATCATAAATTTTTGTTTGTACCCCACTAAGTTGAAAAAAGATAAGCTTTTAAAGAAGATAAGCTTTTAACCTATAGTTTGTTTTTTAAATTATTTTGAATATGTCACTCCACTATTTATTTTTTTTTAATTATTTGTTCTTCAATTTTAACCATTGATTTTTATTCTCCGCATCCTCTTTTGTCTATGATCTCTTTCGTCAATTTTTTTTTTTTTTTTTTGTGATATATAAATACATAAACTGGATGGAAAGAATATATAAATACATAAGCTAGATGGAAAGAATATAGTACAAGTTGATAACCAATTTTACATTATACCGTCGTTGGACCTCGTACTCGTTTCACTGATGAACCTATATTATAAACACAAAATGAAGAACTATTATTTCTTTCAATCCATATGTTATAAACAATGTAATGTCCACACTCTACAAGAATAAGGACAATTAAAGAATTGTTTATAGGTTGCTGCTATATAAATAGTTGTTGTATATACACTTTGATGGCTGCTGCTATATAGGAAATTTGGTAGTATTGTTTATAGGCTATTGCTATATAGGTTACTGCTGCTGTATATACAGACAGTAGATTTTAAGAACTCTCTTTAAATAACATATGTAAATGAAGAAGTCAATAAACAAAATGAATTACGAAGACTAATTGACTAGAATATAACCACATAATAGGGTCATACTTCAATACTAACAAATTTTCAATCATAATCACTCCAAAAAGAGTAAGCATGTAGTAACTACTCAACATTGATTACAATTTCAGGAGCAAGAATCAAATTGTTCTATACAAAGGATGAAACACTTACCAATATCAGTTGTTTGCAAAGATAAAGATGCATTCACAAGAGATAGATCTGCAGATGCATCCACAAGAGATGGAGCTGTTGACATGTGAGCTGGGACCTCAATCGGGGTTGCCTCTGGCACTGAAGTCTTCGACCTCTTTTTATTGGCTTGCCCAAGTGGCATATGTGTAGTCTTTGTATATAACAAATGAATTGTAAGAAATGCATTAATAAAGATTTAAAATGCATGACAATTCATGAAATTATAAGATAAGCTAATAGTCTAATATTAGAACTACATTATAAGTATTGAAATTATCAACAAAAAAATTCATTACAATTTGAATCATAACTAAACATGACTTCATTAACAAGTGCATGCCATTACAATCAAGGACATTACAATCAAAATGACTTCATAATGATCTGTTTTGAAGATCTATTGGAGGACACATCACTGTCCTCTAGTTTAAATATTCTAGAAAAGGATTATGTTGATCCAACTTGTAACGAGGGTGAACTGCATGAAAGGGTGTTTTGTAATGTTTGGTTTATTGGAATGAGATGGAATTAAAATATCATTCCATTATGCACCCTAATTGAAAATAAATTGTAAAGTTCAATACTTTTCCTACATTTTAACTTAATCTTCTTAGCAAACAAACATTGGGATTGTAATGCCTGCTTACAAAATAATGATTTTTAGAGTATATCACATTAATTGATGACTATAATAATTTAATAAATAAACAAACAAAACAATTGACTATGTCCTATTGTAAACCCTGAGAAAAATTTACAAAATCTCATAGAAGAAACATATAACATCAAATTCAACCCTTTAACTCCTCTAATCGATATATGCAAATAGATCCAATTTCTAGAATTTAAAACATACAAACACAAATAAATAAACATACATACACGATTCAATTACAACACTTTTTTTTATGGTTCTATTCTCTGTCACCCTTCTACATTCATTGATGCTATAGTTAGAATGTTTAGATACATATCTGTTGTATAGGTATAGCTATAGATATAAATATGAACATTTTGTAAGATTCAAGAAATGGAATAACAGCTTCATCTTTTCTTCAGTATATATGAGTGTGAGAGATACGAGGCAAATTATCTTTTTTATTATAGAGAAATAAGAGAATGTGAGAGAAATTACTTTCCTTTTTCTTTTTCTTTTTCTTTTTTAATTATAAGAAAGGAAAAATTTTAGAAGAGAGATGTGGGCTAACAGATTATTTATTTATTTTTAAAGTTGACAAATCAACAAATTTAAGTTGAGGGCATAGAGCTCTAATAGCTCTCCTTATTGAAAAGACCTTTTGTTATAATATGCATAAAGTTATAGATATAGACATAGATATGGATTCTTCACTAGAAATAGAAATCAGGGTAACGAGTAAATGGTCATATCATAAAGAGGGAAAAGAAATCTAACAGACAGTGGGTGATGGAAGAAACTAGAGTAGAGTTGAAAAATTAGAGAGAGCATTCGATGAAACATGACTTATTAGAGGGATCTAAAAAAAATGTTATATATATATATATATATTGAGAGAAAGAGAGAGAGAGAGAGAGAGACTGACTTGGTAAGCACAATGGCGAAGCTGAAGATGAAGAGGCAACAAAATAGAGGATGAAGTGAACGGAGATGGTGGCTAGGGTTTCGATGAACTGATTGGAAGTGTAGAGAGTGAGAAGTTGCAGGATAGTAACTAATCTGACATACGGAGTTGAAAGAGGGCAACAATAAAAAAAGAAGGTCAATCGATTATATATATACGCGAACAGAGAGAGAGAGAGAGAGAAAGAGAGAAAGCCATTGACCTGGTAAGTATAATAGCGGAGGTAAAGATGAAAAGCAACAAAAATAGGGGACGAAGTGAGGAGATGGTGGCTAGGGTTTCGATGACCGATCGGAAGTGTAGAGAGTGATAAGAGAGGAAACGTGTTTTTGATTAAGGAAATAGGACAACAATGAAAGAAGCTCAAGATTAAGGAAAGGTGTTTTTGATTTAAGAATTTCAAAACTACGTGGTTTTGTTACAAAGTATATCATTTTTCCTTTTTGTTACCACAATCTATTGGTCACCAAAGGATTTGACGTCTTACCTTTTTTTTTCACGCTCTCGCCATTACTTTCTGTGACCACATTTTGTATTTGGTAGCAAAAAAATACCTATTAGCCACCAAAAAAATGTTGGTCACGAAAGCACAATCATCCGTGACCAAAATAAATGTTGGTCGCAGATTAGTGTACTTTTTTTACGACCATCTCAAAAAAGGTGGTCGCGAAAGGGGTTTTTTCTTGTAGTGAGTCTTGGTCATATAATGTGTGATGGTTGTTATAATCGCATCCTCTTGGCCAAGTGCTAATTCAAAGGTCTCGGTTAGACTCATTGGACGAAGCAAACGAACACCAACCCTTATGTTGGCACGAAATCCAGAAAGAAAAATACTAATTTGATACGACTTAAGCAAACCTAGAACCATATTAGCAAGTCGCTCAAACTCTGTAATAAATTCATGAACAATGCCAATCAGAGACAGTTTGGCTAATGAACTACAATGATCAACGTATT
The DNA here is from genome assembly GCF_055761805.1 of Camellia sinensis. Lineage (NCBI taxonomy): Eukaryota > Viridiplantae > Streptophyta > Magnoliopsida > Ericales > Theaceae > Camellia > Camellia sinensis. The sequence continues at coordinate 156,701,960 of NC_138970.1, forward strand.
GTCGAGAACCAAAATGGTTACATATGGCTCGAGAAAATTACGGCCAAGTCAAAACCCCAAGGGACTGTTTGATCCAACGATACCAAGAAATAACATCGCCTTGAAAGTGCATTGCAGCCAAAGGAACTATCTGTGCATCTAAAACACCATTAAGTTCTTGATATTGTTTAGCCTGAAATAACCACCCTTCAGGATCAGTACCATTAAATTTTGAAAAATCAATTATGAGAATTCGACCCTGAAATTTTGGACCAGCACGCCGATCATCGTCGCGTTGTATAGGTGGATTAAGATTGATGCCAAGTTAGAGAAGGCAAGTTTCACATTGCCTATCCTATAACAGCGCTTGGATATTTTGAAGAATGGTATTATTGGTTTGTCTATCACGTATCAACTCTTGCATATTGGTAGACATCACGTCTATCCTAGTAGTAAGAGCAGCAACTTGTTCTTCGAGTTCCTTAATAGTCATGTTGATGATGATGAATGACAGAGTAGGAAGAGATGGAAGCTCAAAGATCGAATACTTTGATACCAAATGATAGGGTCCTAGACCCTAAATATGATCATTTGATTGGGGATCAGCCACCAACAATCCTTTGAATTGGGGATTAGCCACCTAAACTCTTAATATTATTTAATCTCCTTCAAACCATTACAATAAGCATCTTTATATAAGAAAAATAGCATAGACTTCCTAATATAATTAGACTTCCTAAATTGATTAGACTACCTAAATTGATTACATAGTAATTGAAAAGAAATAGACTTCCTAATATAATTGGTTTCCTAACAGCAGCAGAGCCAGTGAGACCGCGGCCGGAGTTAAAGCGGAGGAAAGAAACACCCCACAAAAAAGGGAAATGATGGAAGTACAGAGCTTCCAGGTTATTGGCAGCTAAACAAGAAAATGAAACAGAAAATTGAGGTAAGAGGAGGGGAGAGAAAGCCAGAAGCCGCCAGAATCTCCTCCCCCCCCCCCTTCCCCCGACTGTCGCAGCCCTCAAAAACCCTAAAAGAAGAAAAGTGTAGAGTGAGAAGCTCTCAAACTAGAGAGACAAAGTCAGGACGTATATTGAGATAAGAAGATTAATACATAAAAGGGTGTATACTATATACAAGTTAGGATATTTGTAGTGTTGATTATCACAAATCCTTTTTAGCCATAACTAAAAAAATGAGTCATAATTAAACACCACATAAGTTATAATCAACATCACATTAGTTGTAGTTATTTTGTCTCAGCTTGTTCTGTATTTGGCTGGCCTTTTTAGGCTGTTTTAGGTTGCTTGTATAGTTAGGGTTAGGGCCTGGGGCATATCCCTTGTATTTGTGTATATCTTCTGTTTTTATTTTATGATTTATTCACCCAAAAAAAATCACAGTGGGACTGTTTATTATAACTACGGTTGTGCAAAATACCGTTCAATTTGCTAAAATGGCACAAATTCGCACCAATCCATCCACTAATAACAGATTAAATTTTAAAATTTATAATTTACTTTCAAAACCGCTCCGCTCTAGTATAGTTACTATATACATTTTTTTAACCTTTAAAGAAGCATTAAAGTAAAAATGAGTGTGAGAGAGATTTAAGATATAAAATTTATTGTAAATTAGTAGTTATATATATATATATATATATGAAAAATATTATGTAAATTAGTGTTATATATTATGCAAATGTTTGACAATTGTTTAATAATATTTTTCAATCAACTAACAAATTGAAACCGCCCCAAATCACCCAAACTGTTGTTTGGTTATTTGTCAATCCGCCATTTACGTTTCGATTTATAATTTTACTCTCAAATCATCTTAACCGTACCACAAACACCTCTAGATACAGTGTAAAAGAGTTGAATATAACTTGTTTTAATTTAGGAGTCTGTGTCAGACTAGTTCGCATAACCAAGTTATAACTAATAGCAAAATAGGTTATAATCAAATATCACAAGTGTTGAAATTGAGACATATGTTACACACCCAGATATAATTTTTCATAAACTAATAACAATTAGTTTTAGGGGTGTTTAAAAAAAATAATAGAACCATTCAAATTGTTGGTTTGGTTTGGTATAATTTTATTAGTTTCAGTTCTTGTTATAGTTTTGAAAATAGTAAAATTGTTCAATCGATTCAGTTTCCAATTTTAAGGCTTTGATTATGATTACAAACCAAATGGAACCTGATATATTTGTTTATTATTTTTTTATATTTGTAATTTACAAGATATTTTTATTTTATAAGATTTGAAATCTAATTTTGATGGTGTAATTAACAAACTCTAATAAATTTAAGCAAACTAATTTTTATTAGCTTATTACTAACATAAAATTTATATCATGCATATTTTTATTATAAAAAAAAAAATAGAATCGTAGAATCTAACTGATTCTAGTCCACTTTCACAATGGTTGGATTATGATTTTAATTTTTCTAAAACAGTAAAAATCATTTTAATTTCGGATTTACTTTTACAATGATCGATCCGATCGGTAAATACTCTAATTAATTATTAATTTATTTATTTATATTTTTGCTGGGTACCCTTAATTAATTTAATTGAGTTAGGTAAAGCATATCAATTTCAGTGTAAGTATTAAAGTTTAAAAGGTCGCATTGGGAAATAAGTTAAAAATTAATTTTTTAATTTTTTTTAAACTTTTTAAAAAATATGTAAAAATAATAATGAGATCATGCGACAAAAAAAAAAAGAAGCCAAAAAATTGACTTTTGCAATAAAATAGGCCTAAATAAAGGTTCGTTTGGGATGTGGGTTTACTTATTTATTATTTTAGTCTGAAGTTAAAAAATTTTGTTTGAGATAGGTTTTTGGTTTTTTTTTTTAATTTTGTGAAAGAAAAAATTAAATAATTATGGGTTGGATGTGACATTTTATTTTATTTAGCTAAAATAACTATTTTAATCCCAACTTTTATTCTAAACGGAGCCTAAATATGTTTTTTGATTTTTTACGAATAAATATATCTAAAAAAAAAATTTAAAAAAAAAATGTACTAATATATTGCCTAAATCTTACCAGCAACCCTACAAACCGATTTAGCGGTTGCACACCGAACCTACCCCAAGTTGACACCCATCTCCCGATTCCGTTTCGCCGCTCTTTGCGTTTCTCATTCTCTGGTTACGTTACATATAAAATATTTATATGTAGCTAACACTAGTTTCTCGTCTACATCGCAACCACTTAGGTTGGGAGGTTTGAGATCGCATCATCATCATCCAATCTGCAGAAAATGGCTTCTTTGACTCCATCACTACTCTTTCCTCCTCCTCCTTCTCCTTCTCCTTCTTCTTATTCAAATTCATATTCATTACCCACCAGACACAAGTCTATCCTACGAAATCTTCCCAGAATGACTCGAAGAAGAGCTCTTCGTGTTTTGGTCATGGCAGCGAATAATGAAGCCCCTTCTTCTCCTCAGAAATTAACCAAATTGGTCACATTTTTAGGCAAAGGCGGCTCTGGCAAGACCACTTCCTCCATCTTCGCCGCTCAGGTTACTAATTCACATCTTATATTATTGTTTGTGATTTCTGTTTTGGGGGCACAAATTGTTTCTGACTTACCTTTTTTCTGTGTATGAATGGAAATGCTTTCAATTTGTTCATTCAATTGGGCTTCAATTATAATTAATTGGACTGTAATATTTGTTCATAGTGATGGGTTTTTGCTAGTTTTCTGAATGCTAATGGAAATGTACCTTTGTTTCTTTGATGATTTTCAAATTAGTGTTCATCTACGTAGTAATTATTGGGAAAGAAGTGACCAGTTGGGTTGATTGACAAAATAATTACAAAAAAAATAAAAATAAAAAAGATGAGTTGTTTTTAGAGCTTAATAGTTGAGGAAGGGATATTTCAAGACATCTAATTGAGATACTTCAAGGCTAAGGCTGTGTTTGGATTATGAATTTGGATAGAGATTTGAAAAGGGAAAGGAAAAAAGTGGGTAAATTGTAGGTGAAATATAATGTAGTTATATTTCTTTCACATTTTACCTAACTCTGTCTTTTCCCTTTCCAAATTCACGATCCAAACATTTTATACAACCTATGGTAAGCATAAGTTAATCTGGGTATTTCGCATATCTAACCAAGTATGAAATGAAAACTGACAATTTTTAGATTCTACAATTGAAAAGGCCTTAACTTGTAGTCTTTGCATATCATACCTAGCTAAATAAACACAAGAAACATGCAGGGAGAATGATGCTAAACTTTCTTCCTCAAAGCACATGACCTTTAGGAAAACTCTTCAACGCCATTATTGCTTGTTTCTTAATTGGAATTATTTGTTATATTTTGTTTTCTTTTTCAGAGAAAAAAAAAAAAAAAGAGCACGTAGGTAGTGTCAGTCTGTCATGTAGATTTAGATGATATATTTTGTTTACTCTGTCATAATGAATTTGATTATTATGTTTTGGGAATCTTCCTTCACTTTTGTATATAATTCCATTGGGTTTATTCTAAAATTTTCTCAAAATTTAACTAATCAATTTTTGTTGATCAGCATTATGCAATGGCTGGGCTTAAAACATGCTTGGTGATACAATCCCAAGATCCTACTGCTGACTATCTTCTAAATTGTAAGATTGGAACTTCTCCAATCACATGCAACAACAACCTTTCAGCTGTTAGGCTGGAAACTACTAAAGTGTGTTTTTCTATCTTCCTATGCTCCCTATATCTGATACTGCTGTTTAAATTTAAGTAGTTTTGACTCTAGATAAATTATTCCCAATAATTGCAGATGCTGCTTGAACCTCTCAATCGGCTGAAGCAAGCAGATGCTCGTCTTAATATGACCCAAGGAGTGCTCGAAGGGGTGGCTATGTAACAATCATTTTGATTATTTGGATTTCTTGTGTCTGAAAGACATTGTTTCCTCAGTTATGCTTTTATCCATGGGCGGTTCTCATGTGTTTTTTTTTTTTTTTTTTTTGGTGATATGGTAGGTGGTTGGAGAAGAGCTTGGGGTTCTCCCTGGCATGGATTCTATATTTTCAGCCTTAGCACTTCAGAGGCTTGTAGGATTCTCTAGGAATGTTGCTCAAAGAAACCGGCAGGAAGATAAATTTGATGTAATTGTATACGATGGTATTAGTACTGAAGAAACTATACGGATGATTGGTGCAACTAGCAAAGCAAGGTTAGGAAGAACTCTCTCTCTCTCTCTCTCTCTCTCTCTCTCTCTCTCTTCATGTGATTCTCTCAATCTTCATGTAATCACATGTTTCTGTACAGATTGTACTTGAAGTATTTTCGAAACTTGGCTGAAAAGACTGACCTTGGGAGGTTGGCTGGTCCATCTCTCTTGAGATTTGCAGATGAGGCTACTAGTTCAAGCACTAGAGGGTCCCAGCTCAATGGGAAAATGAGTGCAGAAATATGGGATGATCTAGAACAAACTCTGGAGGTATTTTGATACCCATTTCATGTTGTTACCTCTGTTAATGCAAGTCAATTTAGATTTGGATTGGTTATGTTATGTGCACTGTAGAAAGGATCTTCTATCTTTGCGGAACCAAGTAGATTTGGCTGCTACCTTGTGATGGACCCAAACAGCCCAACTTCCGTGAACTCTGCTTTACGTTTTTGGGGTTGTACAATCCAAGCTGGTGCACAGGTTTCTGGTGCATTTGGTATTGTGTCTCCAAGTTCTCGTGTAGAATCAATGGAAACAGTTGAGAAGAACTTTTCACCATTACCTTATTCTCTCATTCCGACTATCTCAATGGAACCCTCTCGAACTTGGAATGAGATATTGCTGAACGAAATCAGTAAAGATGCACAAGAACTTCTCTCTGTGCAAACAAGCCATTACATCCCTATTGTCCCTTCAGTCAGGTTTGATCCTGCCAAGAAATCAGTCACCCTCTTTATGCCAGGTTTCGACAAGTCAGAAATCAAGCTATACCAAGTATGCTCTCATTCTCTTTCATTTTTCTGTTCCAACTTCCTTTTATTGTATTTAAATGGATCTTGCTAGTACAGATCCTTTCTAGATATCTCAATCAAAGGAAGGTGAAATGATTTGAAGTACACTTTTCACAGAGCAAAACTAAAAGAAAGGGAACTTTAAATGTTTTAGGTCATTAAAAAGTAATAGAGAAAGAACTCGCATACTTATTTTTGTGATATATCATGATTTAGAAGGGCAAAATAAGGAACGATGGGAATATAAGAATATACTTCTAGAGCCTAGTGGGAGATATACTTTTGTTTTGATTTGATTTGTAGGGCATAAGACATTCTATGTTTCGGCATCCAGTGACAACAGTAAATGAGCCACTTGTAAAAATATGGTTTTTTGCAGTGTGGAATTTTGCAAAGCTTGTTCCTGTAGCTGATGATTCAACTTGTTGAAAACATGAATTACATTGTGCATGTCTCTGTGTGCGCGCAATTGTTGTCTGCTTTTTTAACAGAAAATGATGATTATTTTTCAAATTTGGACAAAATTGCAGTTCAGGGGAGGATCAGAGTTGCTTGTGGAAGCAGGGGATCAAAGACGTGTCATCCATCTGCCATCTCAAATTCAAGGAAAGGTGGGAGGTGCCAAGTTTACCGATAGAAGTCTCATCATCACAATGCGGTAGTGTATGCATTATTTCTCACTCCAGAGAAAGAGAGATCATAGTTCTCCTCTGTGCTATCAGACCTAAAAAGTTGGAAATTTACTTGGAATACTGACCCCTTGTAATTGATAACTGTATAAGATTCTTCTTTCTTTTTTTTGGATTGAACTGAACTATTGATTGTACAATGTTCAATATAATTGATGTTTTCCACACCTACATACATGGAGATGATGATGAAGTATACAACTGAAAATTGAATTATATAAATAAGAGAGAAGAAGAACACAATATAAAACCCTCATGTTTCCAACTTATTTGTCTTCTCCTGTTTGTGTACCGACACGGCCCCTCAGGTCTTCAAAAGCTTTCATGCTCTCTGCATCAAAGCCTCCAGCAAACTGCAACACAAACAAAAACAGTTACTCGCTATTTGTCATATATTGAATGTTTGGTTGCGCTTTTGTTTTCTGTTTACTATTTTGTTAAAAAAATATATAAAAAATTGTAAACAAAAACACATTTGATAGCTGTTTTGGTTTTTAAAATTATGGTAATAGTTTCTAAATTATCCAAAATTTTAGGAAACAAAAAAATGTGCTTTCGCTTGTTTTGAATACAAATTTGTATTCCCTCCTTTCTTTCCCACCCCTTCTCTGACAATCAACTCTGGCCACTTCCCTTTTTGGCAACTCACTAAACATGTCTTTTTATTTTTGTATTTGTGTCTTGAAATGTACTAAATATGTAGAATTTTTTCTTTTTTTTATCAAAAACAGGTTTTCTAAATTTATATAAACCAAAAACAATGAATTAGCAAAGTTACCAAACATGACCTTAATGTTTAAGAAGAAAATGAATTTTGCACAAAATGGGATTTGGAAACCACTGCTTTAGCAACTTCTATTTTTTGGTTCCTAATTTCTATCTAAATTCAATTAAGGCCTAGTTTGGGAAGACTAAATAAGTGTACTTTTTGACTTTTTTTGTATTATGTGTAGAAAAAGTAGAGAGGAGATGTTGATTGATGTGACCCAAAAAAGATAAAAAGATGAAATAAGTGCACTTTTTTGGCAGTAGCCAAACTTGGCCTAAGTTTTCTGACTGAAATCCTACTTTACATAATTGAGAGAGAGAGAGAGATTCAACACCAAACTTTCTCAAAAGTGGTTCATATGCTTTTAGTTGTTCTCTCCAACTTCAGAATGGTTACATCCATAGCAAAGTAGACATTTACATGAATGATATTGTTCTCTGAACCCTCAGAACCTTCAAACTTAATATCAACAAAAATTAGCCGAAGTTGGGATATTATTACCTGATGAACACGGAAAGCAAAACGCACGCCTTGCAGAAGCAAAAATTCTCTGTTTGGTTCCTTCTCAGGTCCACTCATTGCATCTAGCTCTGTCGCTACACGTTTCATGTATTTCCTTGCCAGTTGTACAGACGAGAGCTTGATCTGCAACAGGAAAACATGTTCATTTTAAGCATTAAACGTTTATGATATTGCTTATGATTTCGTTGTTTTGAGGTAACATGATGGTCGAGCCAACCATCATTAACCATAACAGTAAGAGCTTGTTCATCATTGGAAAGTTCAAGTTACATTTGCCAATTGACACAAAATATTCAAAATACCCAAAAATAAACAGTACCAATGTTGCATTTAAGCATCATGGAAGTTTGTATCATCTAGTTTTAGAAGTATACCTTGCCTACGATACCAGAATCCAGCAACCAATCAACTGGAATTCCAAATTCTCTATATCGTGAAATAGCCATGTCCCGTGTACGCAAGAGCGCATAAACACTCTGTTCCACCCTGGAAATCAGCAAAAAATTTATGTTTACTGACAACATAGAATAATTTCGAAAAGAAGTTTAAGATTACGCAAGAGAAGAAGACATACTTTTCAAGCAACTTGTACATTTTCTTCAAAGCACTTTCGCAAGAGAGTTTGGGATCATCGTCAAAAGAGGTCACTTGCTGCTCTAGCTTCAACAGGTCCTGGTATTCAAATGCTGCTTCTCTCAACGCATCTGCTTTCCCTTCAGGCCAATCAAAGTGCTTAAGGACTGCGCGTTCATCAACCTTAATGAAACACAGATGATTGAGACAATTTTGAATATTTAGTACTTGCTTAATGAGAATGTTAAACAAGAAGTGAGCTAATTCGAACTTTGTCAGAGTAAACATTTTTGTATTCTCCAAAAAAGAAAAAAAGGTCGCATTGTGATTTTAGATATTGAAGTCTTTGTATAATATGAGAATGGCTAATCCCTTTCGATCTAGAACTATAATTGTCAATGGCATATGAATGAACCCATTTCAACAAGTGAAGTCTAATGAGTATACCAAGAAAGAGAGCTCCTCATCAAGCCAGTTCACAAATGCGACCAAATCATTTATGTTGGTGAAGGATGCTGCTCGGACTTCAGTTGCCAAGGACTGCACGAAATCTCCTTGAGATTCCACATCAGCTTTCACCTGGATCAAGAGAAAAACTGTGTTAATCTTTGTCATAATTTGTGAATAGCTAACTGAAAGTAGAGAAATCATTCATACAGCTAAGAGGAACGACGATCTGTTCTCAATCTCCCCGATCATGTTGCTCCTAGCATCAGCTGTTGTACTAGATGTTGGAGATATCAAAGACGATGTGTCCTTCTTAGCCTCGCGTTTCATCAATGACTGGTAAAATTCAACTAGTTCAGGAGCCCGGTGAACTTTGTCACCACTCCCTCCCCCTCTTGGTAAGCTTCCTGGTGGAGGAGGTGGGCGAGGCGGTCCACCACCAGGTGGTGGCGGTGGTGGCGGTGGTGGGACACCTGGCGGAGGAGCTGGTACCCCACTCGTAGGATTAGTATTTGCACCACCAGATGATTTAGGAGGTGGCCGAGGAACTCTAGGAGCTCTCTTCTCAATATGTGCAAATTGAATCTTGCTCACCATTTGAGGATCTGCTGTCTTGCCATCATTGGATTGATCAATCGAGTCACCAGAGACAACTACTTTCTCCTTTACTTGAGCAAGTTTTGGTGGCAAACTTATGGATTTGGCTTTAGAGTCAAAGCTAGAATTTAATTTTGAATTGTCGCTAAACCTCGCTGCTCTTGCTTGCCCAGCTTTTTCCTTGATTTGTTTTTCCCTCTCCAAAGCTAATTTATGCCGGTCTTTATATGCAGGGTACTTTTCATCTAAAACCCCTTCAACCGATTTAGACATCAATTGGAACGACGATGCAACCTTGTTCAGTGAATCACCGCCAGGAGAAGAAACCTTTGGAGTTTCCGGAGATTCAGGAGCTTCACCAAATGTAGTGATGGCTACACTATCACTAGCATTTCTCAACATTAGGGATTCCAATGGACCCTTTGGTCTATGGCTAACGCTATTCCTAGGAGAGCTTCCCCCAAGCGATCTGGATGGTGATGAAACAGTGCTTGAATCGTCTTTGCTTTTGCCCCATTTCTTAAGCTTTTGAATTATGCCAGGCTTTTTACTGAAACTACTATACCTACTTGTGGAACTATCTATTGAAGCGTTGTCAAAATCCTCGCTTCCTGGGGATGAGGGGTGAGAAAAGTTGCTTTCAAGATCCGTGTCCCCTCCTTGGCCACGTTCTGATCCTGCGTACTCTAACATAAGCTGTTTAGCCTTCTCTTGTGATCTCGGACTCAAACTCTTGTTGAGATCACGAGCTGATGTTTTGCCTGCAGGTGTTTGGTAGTTTCGTAGCTCATATCTCAAGCATGCGTTGACCCAACGAAGGTACACTAGCTCTTCCACTTCACTGAACCGGTTTACTTGAAGCCCTTCAACTTGCTTTAAAAGGTCTTCATTTGTGTGCCTCAAGTTATTCACCTCCTCTCTGGCCTTGGCAACCATTTCAGTCTGCAAGCAGCATAAACAAAAGCATACTAGGATTGAATTTAATCTGATTACAAGCTCATTCTTAAATCCAAATAGTTCTGATTCATCAATTTCTTTGATTTCAAGTCCACACTAAATTTCTCAGACAATCCTGAGTACTCTAGATGTTACACAAACAAAACAAAGAGCGAAATTGAGAACCGGGCATGAAGTGTAAAGTAATTGTAGTTCAAACCAGGGGGGGCACGCTATAAGAAATGGTGTCAGCTGACCCCATCAATCAGATCTAAAAAAATTATAATAAAAAAAAAATATTTTGTTTATGTTAGCACCGCAGCCTTGTTTGTTGCAATTGCAACCTTAACTTTGTTTGCTGCACTCGATCTCCTGCTCTCTCTCTCTCTCTCTCTCTCTCTTCAAAGTATAAACATTCACGTATGACCATCTCTCTCCACTTCAAACTCAATGTTCATACAAAATACGCATTTCATATACATATATATAATATTTACTAGAAGTTTTAAAAAAGTTCGACCAATTACACCAAACCAAGCAAGCTATATATCTAAAAAATTGTAAGATGAAACCTCCCACAAAACACAAACTCTTCTTACTTACTCTAATCAAAAGCATTACAAAGCCCATTAATCCCTTTCTTGACTATGATTTTGCTTATAAATTTGAGAGCAGTTTTTCATTCTTCGAAACTTATTCAATGTTATCTATGCTATTTGTAGTGAGTTTGTGGATTAGTCATGAATTTCATATCTTCTTCTTCATGGTTATCTTCATGGATACCATAGAATTATGGTTTAAATTATACCAATAATGGTTTAGATTTTTCGAAATCTGATAAACCATTTGCATTGAATTGGAAAAACAAAAATGAATGATCCCATAGGATACAAATATGCAAGAGGGAACTTTAGACTTTTACCTCTGTCATATTAGAAAGGGCTGTAACGCTGGCCTCAGCAGCATCAAGTTTAATGATCAACTCTCTCTTTTCATGTTGAAGCTCTCTGTTCTTCCTCTTGAGCTCCACAACCTCCACTTCTAATTCCTTCAAAGCCTTTAGACTCTTTTCAACTTCCACGTCTTTCTTGAATGCTTCTCCCTCCTTCGCTTGAAGACCACTCACTTGTTGTTTGAGCAACAATAACTGACCTTTCGTTTGATTCGCTTCGAGCTGAATCTGCCTCTGAAGCTCCTTTATCTTATTCCTAGCCGCCTCAAGCTCTTTCTTCACAGAAACTCCATGAGAGACCTCCTCATGAAGCTTTTTCCTCTCTGCTTGCAGAGAATTGATGGTGATGTTGAGCATGTCTATCTCTACTGTCTTAATCTTGAGCTGTCTTTGCAATTCAACAATGTCCGATTCTTGCTCTTTCAAACCATAATACTCAAGCAATTCACCTTCTAGCTTTACTTCCCTCTCTTCCAATTCCTTAACTAAATTGCGCAAACGTTCTAGTTCGCTTGCATTGTTTGCCATCTCAGTCTCGTAAACTCTGTCTCTCTCTACCTTGGAATCCCTCTCCGTATCATACTTGTCGTTGGGAAATGGAAAATCAATCTCTCCGGAGAAAAGATCTTCAAATTCAGGTAAAATCTCATCCTCAATATTGGGTGAATTACTCGAACCATGGTTTATTATCCCACTTATTAATTTAACCTCTTCTTTCTCCTCTTCCTCCTCCCCCTACAATATGTATAAATTACCATATTAAAATTCAAAAACAACAACAAATACAAAGATTTATATCTAATCTTCACTACACAATACCACAAATAAAAAATATAATCAAAGAAGAAACTTGGTTTTGATCAAGGTTTGCAGTAATACTCACATCCTGTTCTTTGAGGCCATCGATAGAACATATAAAGTGCTCTCTATCTTCCCCATCAATCTGAGGTTGTTTTTCAGATAATTCGCCATTTTCTGAGTCCCAGATTCAGAAAAAACAATTATACAAGATAAATAAAAACAATATGACGTCCCCAAAAAAGAAAATAAAAACACAATTTAGTCTCTGATATACAAATAAGCCATCAACATACTCACAAACAGAACTCTAAAGTATCTCAATTTTGTTAGTGCTGATGCCAAGCAAAAGTATTGAATGAAATATGAAACAAGTGATTGGATTAAGTACCAGAAGGCTTGACTAGAGTGGCCGATGAACTCGAGGTTTTGATATTGAGCTGCTTAACTGCATAGGCTGCAATAGAAGCAGCAACAAGAAAACCTACCCTTAATATCATGTAGATTATTATGATAGGAAATACTTCTCCTTCCTGTCATCCACAGAGAAAACCCAGTTCCCAAACACTCCTCAACCCATCTCTCCCCAACCCCATAGTTCAGAATTCAAACCATATCAGACCACTTGAAAATGAAAACAAGAACAACCCAGAAAAATTCTAGATTAGGAAAGTAATAACTGTGAAGAATATTCCCCCCAAAAAAAATAACTGTGAAGATTTAATAGCCATTATTGAAGTTAAAAGGATCTCCACATAATCAGCATTATCATTATCTGTGAAATTTGATAGGAGAAGACTTGATTGTGTGGAAAGAGTGTCCGATAAATGGAAAATCTATTCACAACTGTCATGCTAAGAGGTACAGAAGCCACCAAAAAAAACTAGTGGCTAGTCTTTCTCCAGAAGGATTGAAATTCTCCATATGGGTTGTGGAAGTGGGTCTCAGATGTTAACTCATTTCTTCAGAAGAATGTGTGTATAGTTAAAAAGAACCATTTATACAGATTGACAAAGACTCCTGCAACTGTAAATTTGAACATAGAGTTGGCTACAGACAACAACTAAATCACCCAATTTTTTACTCTTTATAAAGGTTGGGATTGCTTGCGGATCGGGTTAGGTCGGGTAGCCTCTCATTTACTATCTGTCTGAATTTAGACGGATTGAAAAAAATCAATCCGCTTCTATTTCTTAGTTAGCGGATACGGATTGAACGTGCTATGCAGGCTGGCAGATAAATGCAGATTAATTTGACAGTTTGAGCTTCACTGTTTTGGGCTTATTTTCAAACTATTTTTCAATAATTTTTTATTATTTTGGGCTCAAATTTTTTATTCCTCATTTTTTATAATAAAAATAAAAGCTCAATTTTTATATTTCATAAATAGCAAATATAATTACTATATAAAATGTCATTTTTTTGACACACAAAATAACATCATTTTCTTGGTGGTGTTAGCGGGGTCGGTTTAGGTCAGGTGGTATCTCATCTGTCATTCATCCGAACTTTGACGGATTGGAAAAAATATATCTACATCAATCTACTCAAACCATTGAAACCATCCAGTCTATGGTAGATTGGTTCGGGCCATTCGATTTTAACGAGTCGGATGGATGTTTGCCCCAACCCTAATAAAGGTTATCAAGGTCTTCAAGATCTTTCAAAAAGTCAATTTATTCTTTCTATTTTTTATACATCTTTTTATTAAAAAAAAAATTAAAAAATTACAAGCCGATTCCCAAACCAACCCTTACGCTCGTGTAGTAAATTTTGAATGCTAGTAGTAGTGATTTGTAAATTTCAGTTATATTTGTTTGGAGAACTAGACTGATGAGGATAAGAGGGATAAGTTATCTTGAGGAGATTATGTACACTGAGATTCTATTTATAAAATAAAATTATTTTAAAATTGTCTTATTTATTTATAGTTTGTTTTTTTAATTATATGGGATTTTAAGACCTATTTTATAAGGTGGGCTGTTGGGGACGAAAAGGTCGGAGAAGATAATAGTCTTGTCTTTAATGCCATGCAATGAACACGTGTCTCTCTCTATCTGTTAGCTCCCACTGTTTATCCACTAGTTTGATTGGTGTTTGTCCACTCATTTTCAGACCCACAGAACTCATATCCTCGGATTGATAGAATAGCCAAAAAGTCAAAACTACCCACCAATCCTAACGGTCTGATCAATCTCTCTTTGAATGATCTTGGAAAGGCACTTGCGTAGGATATCCTCTCATTATGATTTGATTAGAGAGAGAGTTCAAATCTCTTGTTAATATCATAAGAAGAGGATTATGGGCCCACATGGAGAAGGTGGTGAGGTCAAAAAAGTCTATAGAAATACAGATTACTCAAAACACAACATTTACAGATATAATATATATATATATATATTCACTTCTACATATGAATATGTCTGTAAAAATATTTTTAATCTCACACCTATATATTCTATACTTAAAATCTTCTATGTTCCTAACACTGCTCAGTAGGGTCCATTTAAGAGGCCCAAACAAAGAAAAAGGGGGCATGCATGTTTGTTTTTGTCGTTTGGTTTCACCCAAAATTGAGAAAGGAAAGTTTGCTTGGAAAAGGTTTGTGCTGGAAATTTAATTTAATTGTTTGCCATTTGGTTAATGGAATGAAGCATATGGAATATGTTAGCCAAAGGGAAAGCTGTATCAGCCAAACTTTTATCCTTGTAAGATTTAACACCTCTGCTCTGCCCACCTTAATTTTCTTTTTTCTTTTTTTTGGCTTTTCTCTGAGTTTTATTTTTATTTTTTTTAAGCCCATTAGAGCATCTTCAAGGGAATAGTTAAACAAAGTTTGCTAGATATTTTAGCCAATGTAAGTCTAATTTTGAGTTCTAATGGGCTAGTTATTAGGCTAGCTACTTTACCATTCTATTTTTTTTGTGGCTACAATTGAAGAGCCCCAGAGGCTCTCCAAACAATTATGTATGTATATATTTTAGATTTTTGTATATTTATGTCTTGGATTTGGGATTTTATATTATATATATGTGTGTGTAGCAATTTTATATGTTCTTTCAATTTTGTTTGATGAATTACGGAATAACTTATGTTGTATTTTTTATTTTTTTTCCTCCTCATTCTATAGGTTTTGTATGTTTGTATGGGCAAATTTATTATTGCAAATTTATATTAGTAAAATATCAGCAATTAGTATTTTTTTATTTTAAAAATTAATTAAGTTAATTTAAATGATTAGCTAAAATAAAGAGCGTGATTAGAGAACACAATAGATAAAGTAATTAGGTAAAATAAAGAGTATACTTTTTTTTGTACTTTAGCTAGCGAAAAGTAGAGAGTGTGGTTGGAGTTGCTCTTAGGTGGTTCAATTTTTTTGAAAAAAAAAAAAAAATTATTAGTTGAACAATCAAAACATAATCTTATTTTCATATAAATATTTTATTTATTCGTACGTTTAAAATCTGATTTTGCATTAAGTTTTTATATTCTTAGACTTACTATTACAAAAAAATCACTCTTTGTTTACAAAAATTTACCCATCATTTTAATCTAACAAAATTTTGGGAAAGATAAATAGGAAAATTAGAATTTTTGGACAAGTCCAGGAAAAATGGATACATTGTGAATGATGAGTCCATTGGAATATTATTATTATTATTATTATTTATTTTTGGAGGGTGGAGTTCATGGATCTCGATTTCGGATTAAAGAGCACGACTTGATTTAAACTTCAGGTACTTTTATTGCTACACCAGCTATATTATTCAGATTTAAAAAAACACATCCACAACTATAATTCACTCCAATTATTCTTTCATGAACATGAACATGAACATTTAAAATCCAAATTAGGAGTCTGACCACTTGGAAACAATGCCAACTAGCCCATAAATTCCTTGATTATCCTCCAAGCATGTAGGCACTCACCATCCCCTGCTACTTCTGGGCCAGGGAACAAGTTCGGGCTTAGAGAAAACTCTCTGATCGTATAGTAAAAAGGAGTTTGAGACAGATAAAGAGAATTCGAACAAATATATGTCCCTAATTATGTGATAAAGAAAGAATTTAAGACAAGAAAATAAGAAGAATCCAGACAAAGGATTCAGTCTCCTCTCTCTCTCTCTCTCTCTCTCTCTCTCTCTCTCTCATAGACAAGTACTAAATCTTCACCAGTAACATAAATGACATGAAACTCAAGCAATTGAGATCTCATAAGATGATCGGGTACTCAAGCCTCCTTACCCCACCACCCTTTCCCTCTTGGGTTTAGTTTAAATGATATGAACTACAATTTGTACTTTAATATATGTCTGACAACACAGAATTTATGTCCTCTTGCACATAAGAACTTGGAGAGAGAACAAGACAAAACTACTTCTGAAAACATCACAAAATCCGTTCAGTTTGCTCTCTGTGATTCATTAACTCAAAACAAATCACAAAATACATGATTGGCAGGATATGCTGCCATTTATAAATACACAAACAAATGCCCAGAGACAAACTCTCAATAATGATAGGGTCTAAGAAGCAGCTTGATGCACGACAATTATTGAAGATTTCTGGCGTATCCCTTGACCAAGGGTTTCTTCGAGTAATTTATCAGCAAATCTCTACTTCATATGGGAAAAGAAAACATTAATCTCAGTCGTCCCATTTCCATCTTCGGCCTACCTCCTCAAGAACCTTGGCACGCGCTTGGCTTTTCCTAGCTTCATCCTCAATCCAAGATCTGCATCCAATAGCTTCTATTAGTAACAACTATGTTTGTTGACAGTCTAGGACTAAACCAAAACATTATAATATTCTTGTCCTAACTCACAAGAATCCTCAACTATAAAATTAGGGCAATAACTGCATTGTCTCACCAGACACTAGCCAACTATTAAATTAGGGCAATAACTGTCTTGTCTAACCAGATACTAAAACAGTAGGCTTAATCATGATGGGAGAAATAGAAGGAACAAAACTTAACACCAAGTATTGCCCTGCAAAGCAAACCAACTTTTATTTCAGGTGAGCCAACCCGATAGTCCTCTTAAAGCATAATAGTTTATTTTGTAACGAAACAGGAATAGTATGGTATGGATACTGAAAATAGCTAAAAACAAAATCATCATGGCTTTAAATTTTTTGGAATAGTATTTTTTTTTTTAACATTACATCCACTCAAAAATCAACTGACAGCATATACGCAGGTAGCACATTTTATATCACAATGTCATGGGCTATGCTATAGACTTCAATAGAAGATCAAAGAGTTCATCACAAACTAAACCATACTTAAGCCTTGTGTCAGGTGAGGTCGGTTACATGAATCCTTCCTAACAAATGACCGACTCTGTCCAACAATCCCTCCCTTTTTCCATAACCCACTTCCCTTCTCCCCACTCTTCCCTCCGAATAAACCAATCCTGATCATTGATCTTATTTTTTTACCACATCTACTGGAGCCCACTAATCACTAATCACTAATCACTAATCACAGTTCTATACATAATTTAGAAACATATACATACATATATATATATATAAACATGAGACTTTGTGCATAAAAGAAAAGAGAAAAATATAAAGAGTCGTATAGAAATTTCAAGAAGAAAAAAAATCAGAAAATGCATGCAGCTTTAATTCTTACCTGAGTATCCGCAGAGCTTCAATCTCTGCTTGAAGTATTGACTTTGCATCAAGCGTTCCTTCCAGCTTGACCTGTAAATCACTGAGCATGTCCTGCAAATTTCGTTGCTCATCTGCATGTTTAGCGTTCTCACATGCAAGCCTCTCTGACATCTCAGTGACTTCTTCCTTCAGACTTGAAAGCAGCTGCTTCTGGCAGTCCATGGCAGCCTTCTCCTTCAAATACTTGGCTAGAGTGTCCTCTTGAACAATCTTCTCCTGTTCCAAGTCATGAATTGTAGCAAGATAACCCTTGTGCACTTCAAAACCACGACGTCTCTCTTCTTCTACCTTCCCATCCCAATATCTCTGTATATCTCCTCGGTTCAGAAGCTCAAACCTAATTTCTTCCATTGCATTTTGCCTCGAAGAATTTTCAGCTTCTAGTCTCAACAGTTCAGCATGAATTACTTCTGTCATCCTGCCAGTTGTCAGTGCCACTGCCACTTGTGCCTTTGTTGAAGGTTTATTTGGTTGAAACCGCTTTCCCTGTCCTGTTAAACAGAATGCAACAGTTATAATCTAAGAAACACGAACATGGACACGCAAACACAGAAATTGGCAAAAAAATGTAGAACACGACATATGGGGGTCACGTGCCAAATATATAATCTTATATTTTTATTATGAGGCATATATGAGTCTTGAATCTAAAGGATTCCGAATAAGCAGAACTAAGACAAAATACATTGAGTATAAATTTAGTAACAGTAACAATGAAAGCAGAGAAGTGAAGATTGAGAACCAAGAACTGTCTAAGAGTGAACATTTTCGTTATTTAGGGTTGATTATCACAACGGCGGAGGAGATTGATGCGGATATGACCCATAGAATTAAGGCAGGATGGCTTAAATGGAGAAGTGCGTTTGAGGTACTGCACAATAAACGAATACCCACTAGACTAAAAGGAAAGTTCTATAGAACGACTATTAGACTGGTGATGTTGTATGGGATGGAGTGTTGGGCAACCACGAAACATGTAGAAAAGATGAGTGTTGCTGAGATGGAAATGCTAAGGTAGATGTGTGGTAAGACTAAACAAGACAAAATTATGAATTAGTGTGTTCAGAATTGGATAGGAGTAGCATCGATAGAAAATAAGTTGGGAGAGAATCGATTGAGATGGTTTGGTCATATTCAACGGAGACCAATAGAGACAGTAGTGAAAAGATGCGATACAATGATAGCAGATGGAAGTGTTAGGGGACCGGGTAAGCCTAGATTAACATTAGCTAACGTTGTAAATAGAGATTTGGATCTACTTAATTTGACTAACGAAATGGCCTTTGATAGAGTCGTGTGGAAAAGAATGATTCATATAACCGACCCCATTTGATGGGATTCAAGGCTTGGTTTGGTTTGGCATATATAAGTCAATGATAATAATTTTGAAAGTCTAAAGGAGAAGAATATATATAAATTTATACTGTTTTTTGTTTTATCATTGGATTCCAAGTCATTTTATTCAAACTTGTAATGTGATTCATGTGGGTCTACGTATTGAGAAGTCTCCGACGAGTGTCGTGTTGTGTTGTGTAATATCAAGTCAGTGTCGAACACAACACATTACTTTATTAGAAGTGCCCATGCTTCTTAGGTTATAATCTTCTTATATGAGAAAATGAAACTGCATATATTACATCTTTGCACACATTGATGGGCACCTTGAAGAGAAGCCTGGCAGCACTGCCATTTAAAAGACTACAGCTTATCACCTATGTGGCCATTTCCCCATATACATGCTTTCTATAGCAAAAAAAATAGGGAACCTCAACACACACACACACACCAGGAGGAATGAAAGAACCTCACTTGAGTCTCATTGCATCTCCCATTGGAAACTAATTACTCCATATTTTCCATCACTACTAAATCAACACCTTTTCTTAAGATGCAAGGTTTACTAGAATGAAGTGGAATGGAATGATCATTCCATTGAAATATCCATTCCCATGTTTGGTTGATTAAAAAAATAACGAAAAATGCATTGCAAATATAATCATCACCTATGAAGCACAGACATGGCAGAACTAGTGCTGTAGCGGTGTCGGACACAGGGACACGCTGACACGCCGACACGCCGGGAACACGTCCATTTGATTTTATTATTATTATTGTAAGGGACACGTCGGGGACACGGAAAGAGGAGAAACCTAAACCCTAAATCAAAAGAAGAAAAAAAGACAGGAGAACTTGTTCAATTGATCGATCTTCAGTCGCGAGCCCCATCTCCATCGAGGCTCCTGTTCCAATCAAATCTCCATCTCATCTCGACCTAGTAAGTCTTGCCTCGTCTCTCTCTCTCCCTCTTTTCTTTCTTTCTTTTCTTATTTTAGTTTTTTTATTTTATTTGCTGATTAGATATTTATATACTTGTATATTTTAGTTTAATTTTTTTTCTTTATAAATTTATATATGCAAATTTATTTTTTATTATTTATTTAATTTTTTCTTTATATAACGTTTATAATTTATAAAAAATATATTTATAATGTTTAAATGTAATGATTTTTATATAATACATCGAATTAATGTTAAATTTTATTAATTTTGATTGTTTGGTATTGGTAACATAATATTAATCTATATAACAAATAGGTAATATATATATATCTTCAAAAAAAAATTGCCGTGTCTCCCGCCATGTCTGTGTCTCCTTTGTTTTGAAATCGCCGTGTCTCATATCCGTATCCGTATCTGTATCCGTATCCGTGTCTATGCTTCATAGATCATCATTGACCATTGTGAGGGAATTATCATTCCATAGGGGAGCCTAAGGAATAACCATTCCACCTCGTTCCAAATAGAGCATTACAGAACCATTTTGCCCATAAGAGTGGAAGTTCATTATTAGTCTAAATCAACACACAGATTAAGTGATCAAAAGAAGCCAACTACACTCAATAAGGACCAGACACATTTTAAAATTTGTTTCCATTGCTTTGAAAGCAAGTCAGTTGTGTCTCTCACATCTACTTAGCTAACTCAACATAAAAAAAGAATATGATCAAATGTTAGGTCTTGATCAACATGCTGCCAACTACTAAATGGTAATGGCAGATAAGATGCATTCAAATATGTAAACTTGTGCAATCTATAGCCTGTTTTCAGAGAGGAGAGAGAGAGAGATACCAAAAACTTTTTTGAGTATGCCTTCGTCACCAGCCAGCATATCCATAAAAAGCTCAGGTGATGCATCTGAACTGATCTCCCTCATGTCCATAAAACCCATGTTGGTCCTTGATATCTGGACTGTAAATAAGTCAGGTTTTAAAAGCTATGAAAGGATGACAAAATGTCACTTATCAATAATGCCGTTCTGATATTTCAAGAACCATAGACATATATATACCCATCATGTATCAAATTTCTTGTACCTTTTCATTTATTCCTGGCATGGCTTCATACTCTAGCTGTGCTTTCCAATCTATCAGATCCTGGCGAGATATGAAACTAAGGTACCAAATATGTTATGTTTAAGTGAAAAGAATATCAATATTTGTGTGTTTGTGTGTTGTTTTATTTATTTATTTATTTTATTTTATTTTTTTAAGCAGACAATTGAAAGAAGCATAGTTGGAGTACCTCTCAGGATAAAAATCGACACCTTGTAGGCCTTTTGAATCATCCTGATCCAAACTCGTGTTCTTTCCAGACAGCTTGCTAAGAATGATGCCAGCCTCAGCCAGGGCTGAATAACAAATCCAAGGGAAAAATTTAGAAATTTGTTACTTTATCCAAGGAACATCACTACATGAATATCAACATCAAACCATCTCAGTTCTTACATTGAATTGACCCAAAATCAGGCTCTTCAATGTTCACATCATCAAAGGCAGCAACTATAGACCCAGAAAGTGCAACAGATGGAACAATCTGATGCTTTGGATTCCTATTAAACCAAATAACAAATCGCTAAGAGAGACCATCACAAGCTGGCACATTACATTTATATGATACTGACAAATCTTATCCATGGACCAAATCCTACCTTTCCAGTAAAGAATTAGCTCGAACTAACCATCTTGCATATTCTCTCCGAGTACACAATTCATCTGCCTTGACATCATCTTCAATGATCTGTATACCTTAATTACAATGGCGCAACATGCTTAGAACTGAACGTTAAGTTTCACTCAAAATAGCATAGGCTTCTATTCTAAAATATATAAAATTATTGCAGATGATGATGATTTTTTTTTTTTTTTTTGAACGGCAATGATGATGAAATATTTCTACATTATAAGGAAGGGAGGGAGGAGGAGAGGAACTAATGGAAGAAATATATGATCTATGATTACTTCTATTTCAAGGTCTTAGATAAAGTCCAAACTTCACGACATCAATCCCTGGTTAATGTTGTAACATGTAAGGACCAAAGTTTCGAGGCCACAGACTCTCTTCTTTCATGACTTTTGGATCATAATGAATGGTACTATCATGATTACACTTCACAATTATACCATCCACAAAATCAAATTTCTGATGTCTTAGGCCTCGTTTGGGAACAGACTAATTTAGTAACTTTTTGACTATTTGGCTAAAATATGAGCTAAAAAAAACTAGTATGTTTGGGATGACTTTTTGACTTTTTACGAAAAGATGTGCAAAAAGTAGAGAGAAAAGAGAATCTTTGACTTTTTGGTATGAGTTGTTGGCTTTTTGGATAATTTAGTAACTTTTTGACTTTTTGGCTAAAAAAGAGGGTTCCCAAACGAGGCCTTAATCAATAATATGCTAAACACCAGGTAAGAGACCTAGAGGCAAAAGCTGGAACATTTGGACACAAAACTTCATAGTCATATATTCTAGTGATTTAGGCACATCAATTTGATTCAAATACCATATGCAGTCAGTAATAACAATTTTAGAAGTTCACTCACTCCCACATCCCTTCAGCCAAGAATAAGAAGTTGGCAGTTCATCTTCCAAGAAGTAGATTCAAGGGGAATGGCAAATACGAAAATAAAATCTTCTGTTCGTAAAATTTGTGAAAAATATTAACAAATCTGTAGGCGGGGGGATGTAGTATAGTAATTTGGTCCAACCCCAAACACAAACAAAGACAAGGAAAAAGACAGTCTTAAAGAGACTCTCTAAATGACCCAATGTATAAATAAGGAGTCTGTTTTGACAGGAAATGGATATATCCATATATATGACTCCTATTTATGAGAATATGCTTCTAAGACATACCTTCAATTTCTTAAGCACCGATAAAGCTTCCTGCTGAGTAGAATCCACAGGGGCTGGAATTATCATCCGTCCAAGCTTTCTTTCTTGCCCCTTTAGATGGTTTGTCTCTTAACAAAGGTAAAATACAAAAGATTAGTACATAAAAAGTGGCACACGATGCAATATAAACAACATTAAGAGCTAATCAAGTTCCAAAATCCAGCTATTATCACAACAATCATTTTATAAAACAAAAAGTTGGAGATGGAAACCATCAAGTTGAGAAAAAATGCAAAAAGCTAAAGAGATGCTCATAAAAGATGATTAATTTTTCAGGAGTATCAGTCATTTACTCCATATGACGAAACACATTAAGACAAAAAGGATAATGTAGGGAAAAAAAATCTTTTGCTCAGGAAGTCGTCTAGGGCTTCAGTCCGACTAATCCCCCAAGTACATGGAATCCCCCTGTCCGATATACCAAGTAATTACCGGGCCAAAGCCCCAGAGATAGCCTCAAGGGGGAGTGGGGAATGTAACATTTAACCATTGGCCCAACCCTTGCGATGCAAACCCATGACTTCTCATATGAGAGTCATAAGCTCAGGCCAACTAAGACAACCTAGTCCGTTCATTCAAAATTACTTTCAACACACTAATAAAGTTAAAGCTCAGTCAAGTTCAGGCTCAAAACGGAGAAAATGAATCAAGCCTGATGGAGCTTCCAATTACAACACTTAAGCAAATTGTTTGCCATGGTGGGAAACTTGATGCACAACACACAAAAACATTCAAATGCATCACTTTGTTACTTTGAACAGCAGTTAATTGCTTAATGGGGGGACACAATGGACAACCCATGGATAAGAAATCAACCTACTGCCTTGTACATTGCATTTGTAATCCACATCTCTCTCATATAAAAATGAGTTTTATTTGTTTTTCCATTAATAGTTTAACATTGAGGCATTCCAAAGCTTCAACAATTATCACACCTCTACCATGTATCTCAGTGCTCAAGCGGAATTGCAGCTTCAACATCAATTAATATGCTCAGATAAGAAAGCAATTTAAAAGGAGAAAACAAAATCAAAACACCGTTCAAATTTGAGAACTTTTGAAATTGGAATGTACCTAATGCCACTTCTTCAACAACTGCATCGAATTCACTCACCAAGCTTGCCTCAGGAACCACAGTGTCACTCGACCGTGAATCATAATCAATAGTTTTATTCTCAATGGCTTTATCAGATTCAGATGGCCCTAAAATCCCGTGCAAAGCATGCAGTGGACTCCTAAATTTTATCACAAGACCTAAAAAAAAAAAAAAAAAAAACACAATGTTCTACAATTAAAACCCAATTCACAAAAACCCCAAAATAGGTTAAATTTCCAAGAAACAAACCTCTTCTGAATAGACTAAAGTAAGCAATGGCAGCTAGTAAAGCAGTGATTGAAGTTCCAATACCCACCACCAGAAATGTAGGCCAACCTGCAGAGCCAGAACAAACACTCAACAACAATTTATAACAGAAATTACATAGAAAACATGTAGATTTAAGCCAATATATATATATATATATATAAACAAACGAGACCTTTGTTTTTGCTCTGAATTGGGGATTCAACGATTGCCCAACCACCGTACTCGTCGGTTGAGCTTAGGTCTGGGGCGAACCACGAGAGCTGGAGGCTACTCGAGGCGATTGGTGCAGAGAGACATGATCTAGGGTGTATGGATCTGCGAGTGATGAAAATTGGGTGTGGAGAATTTTGAAACGAGAAATTACAGGGACGATAGAGAAGGCGAGTGCATGTGGGGAGGATGAAAGAGGATGGTGATGAAAAAGACCACATTTTTGTAGTATCTGCAATTGCCAGTTTGCAGAAAATTAGGGTTTGGATTTAGGGTTTGTGGACTGAGATGAGATCAGACATGGTTGCCAATCACTTGTAGTTGCAGAGGTCATTTATTAAACTATTTTTTTGTTTACAAAAACAAAATTTGAATTTGGATTAAAAAAACCAAAGGCAAATTCTGGGGTATTTTTTTTAAGGTATCTGATATTATAATTTTATAATATAAAGTACATCAAATATTTTTATGATGTCTAAGGTTTCTCAACATCAATTCAGAGAAAATTAAGTCAGAGAAAATTGGTCCAGAGAAATTTTCTCTGGCCTCCTTAGCTTTTCATGGACATTGCCAAAGAAATTTCCTTAGCCTTTCATGGACTCCAGAGAAATTTCAAATTTCTCTACCGTGGGTTTGATCCTCCACCAAATGTTGTTGAAAGCTTTCACTGTGTCACAGATAGAAGGTTCCAAAAACGCTCCCAAAGAAAATTACTTCTAACCCAGAGAAATTATGAACTTCCCAAATAATTTCTTTGGGTTCAACCCAGAGAAAATTGAAATTTCTCTGCAGAGGAGGAGGTCTTAGAAATTCAATGAAATCAGATCTAATAAAGTTGGTATAGTTGAAAATTTCTCAGAATTCATTCATCAAATTCCACTTGACATTGAAATCTTTCATCACAACCATAAAAAGCAGCAAGCAACCTTCAACATCATCATCATCATCATCATCTTCTTTCTACATCATCTGTAGCAGCACCATAAAAGCAAAATAAGTAAGAGCACTTTGATAGCATCAACACAAATGCACAACAAGATAAATGATTAACTAGAGATAGCATGAGGCAATAACAAAACTTCCAGAGAAATTTGAACAACCAGAGAAATTTGAACAAACCAAAGATCAACCAGAGAAATTTCAACAACCAGAGAAATTTGAAGGAAATTGAATTGCAAGGTATCTCGGAAGAGAATGAGGGACTGCATATGAAGCTTGAGAAGAGCTTACCAAGCCAGAGAGAATATGAACCAGAAAAGGAACTAAAGAAATCAAAAGACAACATTGAACATTTGAGGGCAAATTTGATGGATAAGAAGACGGAATTGCAAAATATATCAGAGAAAAATGAGATGTTGAAGTCAGAAATGAAGGGAAGAGAAATGGGAAAAGTTTGAAAAAACACAGCTAGAAGCAAAGCCAGCAAGGACAAAAAAAACAAACTCACACTTTGTAGGGAGAGAGAAATAGAAGAGAGTTTCCAACAAGAGAGAGAGAGAGAGCGGAGTCCTCTTCGTCGGCCTGTCGATTGCCGCGATCCAGAGAAATTTCATCCAGAGAAATTCTGAACTTCCAAAGAATTTCTCTGGGTTCAACCCAGAGAAAATTCAAATTTCTCTGGGTTCAGTTTGACCAATTTTCAAACCAGAGAAAATTGATAAATCCTGGACTTCCCAAACCCAGAGAAAATTGACTTCACCAATTTTACTCAGTTAAAGGCAGAGAAAATTAAACAAATTTCTCTGAGTTTGTTTTATTGAAATTTCACTGAGTTGTCTCAGTAATTTCACTGAGTGTACCAAACAAACTGCCTCTCATTTTCTTCATCTCTCTCTCTGACCTCCAGATCAGTACCTCTTCGTCCTTTGTGTTTCTCCTTTGCAACTCTCTCTCTAGCTTTTAATGTGTTTGAATTTGGGATCAGAATACTACTTTATCTCCCAAGAACACCAGTTTTAGTGGATAGTTGATGAGTGATGTTATAGTATTTTGTAGGTGTTCTTGAAACAAATTTTGTTGAGCCTACTCACAATAAGCAAGATTTTAAGAAGACTCCCTTTTTCAAAAGCTTGAAGCCCGATTAAAGGAGATGACATTGAAATATTGGTAAGCTTCCATTTGCAAGGTTTTAAGCCTTATCCCAGTGAAAATTATGGGAAGTGAATTTAGATTATTTAATTCCATGAAAAGTCAAACAGAGATGTTTCTGTTCAAACTTCAAATTGAACAATCATTTCATGACATTAAGACAAATGTAGGTGAGTTGCTTGCTGGCTGGGTTAGTTTCTAATGGCTAGATAATATCACAGGCATTTCAAAGATTCTTGTTTTTATTAGCAACGATAAATTCAACTAATTTATATTTATATTTTATCAACATTAGAGTACCGAGTAATATTGTGGTAAAACTTTAATCATCATTCATCACTTTATATTGTTCAAAGTATCAAAACTCTATGATTTTGAAAATAAGTATGGAGTTTTGAGTTGAACTGGTTTTGCTTGTGATGTATTTCTGATTGTTAATACTCTTAGTTCTTCTATGTCCTGGGTATGAGTTTTGTTTTTATTTCTATTTGCATTTTATTCTTAAGGCATTTATCTGCTGAATCTTGGTAGGAATTTCCATTGCGGATTGATTGGTTATCAGCAAATGAAAAAATTTCCACCAGCACCCAAGCCTTCTCAGGAACCACGTTCATTTAGGGCACATAACTTCATTGAACAACCTGTGTTACTGAATCACAGGTCCTCTGTAACTGACAATGCGGGACCACTTTCTTCTACAGTTGAATCTTTTGAATCTGGAAGTTCTATGGCTTTCGCCTAGACCTTGGGAATTGATTGCTTCTGAGAGTGGTATCTCTCACGGCTTCGAGGCGACGATCTCCGACCACTGTCGAAGTTTCTTCAGAGCGTTGATCCCCTGATTCCATCACATCTCCTTTTCCTCTTTCGTCCTCATTCTCTGCCACCACAGCACTTCCACTGTGTTCACAGCCCCGTCGAGACCACGGTTTGTGGGTCTAGACGTGTTTGAGCAAGAACAAGGTCTGATAGCTGTAAGCAAGCTCACGAGGATGAAAAAGAAGCTAGGGTTTGGGGTTGATGTAGGAGAGAGAGAGAGAGCAGAAAGTGAGAAGAGAGAGACTTCTTAAATTTCTCTGTGATATATGAGTTTGGGGTTGAAGGACCTTAGACATCAAAAAATAATTTTGTGGATCTCTTCCATTACGAAAAGTGGGAGAGGGACCCTAGACTAATTTTTCCCAAATTCTAACACTCCGTTTGAATAGTTGAGTGAGGCCAAAAAAAAAAATGGTTATGATTTTGTGCTATTATATTTGGATGAATAGAAGAAAAGATCTGATTTTTGAGTGATACTATATGTATAAATTAATATATTAATTAGTGTATTAACACATAATTTTATTATTGATCTCACTCATTATACAAATTATAAATATCAAAAATATTTTAAACTGTACCATATTATCAATTGATTATTCTTGATCTTACTCATTATACAAATTATAAATATCAAAAACATTTTAAATTGTACCATATTATCAATTGATACATTAGTTAGTGCACTAATTGGTATATATAGTATTAGTCATGATTTTTTATTTATATTGTTTAGACAGAGTAAATAAGAGAAAAGTAACGAAAGGGTTGTATTTTATTTTATCAAAATAAACTTCTATATTCGATAAAAATAAATAAATAAATAACTTTTCATATTAATAAATTATGTTGTTTTATAAGAGTAATTTTGGTACTTTAAAATTTTTTCATTAAATTCAATTTTTTTTCTCACCAAATCTCATTATTTTTTGTGAGAAACAAAATATAAGTTTAGTGAGAATCTTTTTCTCACTATCTCTCATCATTTCTCACTTATTCAATCATCCAAACAAGTGAGGGTTTCATATTCTTACCATTTTTTTTCTTTTCTTTTCTCACCAAACCCCTCAATCCAAACGAAGTGTAAAAAATGAGTTCATCCATAATTTCATCTCTCCATTCTTATTCAAACCCTTATTATGATTCTTAATTCAAACTCATATCGATGATTCAAACGGTTTATCTCGTAGGTCTTGTAGTAAAGATCATCCATGTAAAAAATTAATTTCACTAGACATATATAAACACATAAACAAATCACATTTTCTTTTATAAAATGCTGCCAAATATAATTGTAAATTTAAACCATCAATTTTATAAAATAAAATACAATTTGTTTCCGTATTTATAAATGTTCAATAAAACTAATTTTTTGTAATGATGAATTTTATTGCAATGTCTAAAAAATAGACAATTCGGATCATTTATAGATCTATAGCCCAGGTTAAAATCTACAAAACAAAAGAGATGTGAAAGAGCATAAAAGGATGAAATATAGAGGGGAGCTCATCCCAATGCGAAAAGGCATTTGGCCCGTTTAGTGCAAGTTATTATAAACTAAAAGTTGATGATCAAAAAGTGTTAAAAGCATTCTTCCCTTAGTTTTTAGATAAATTTAGTAATAAGTGGTGTGAAATGAAGAATCAAGATCTTCCCCTTACATTTTTTTCTTGCATTTCTTATTTGTAGGGTTATTGGACTCACTTTTAGGCCCAATTTTAATAATCTGAACCGTTCATATTTTAAGATTTGTTCAGTACATCATACCTGTAAAAAATCAAGTTGATCGGATATCAAAAAGCATGTGTTCGAAAAACTATTTATTAAATTCTTTTAAAAAATAGTTTTTAATTCGAGTTTTCCGAACACATGCTTTTTGATATCCAATCAATTTGATTTTTCACAGGTATGATATACTGAACAAATCTTAAAATATAAACGGTTCAAATTATCAAATTGGGCCTAAAAGTGGGCCTAATGGCCCTGCAAGTAAGAAATGTAAGGAGAAAATGCAAGGAGGGGGATCCTGATTCGTGAGATGATATCCAATATTTTTTATTAGGAATAAGTATCAAGTGATAAGTAGTGTGAAATGATACTCTAATACCACCAAATAATTATTTTTAAAAATAAATAAAAATATTAAAAAGTGTATTAATTTTAATAAAAAAAATGTCTTGAATTCAAAAAAAGGTAATCTTGTGGTGCTCTTTAATTTTTTAATTTTTAAACTTTTTTTTAGCTTGAGCGACATTTGTTGGCAAGACACTATACAAAATAGGTGTCTTTTTTTATGGTCATTTATTAGAAATTAAAATGTTCATTTTCTCGTAGTTCATAATTATAAAAATATAACAATCATACTATTTTTATTTTTATTTTTAAATAAAAATTTTGAATATCTTTTTTCTCAAACAAATGAGATATGAAGATAGGTTCTACTTATAAAAATGAAGATAGGTTTTATTTTTTTTGAACAAAGACAGGTTTTATTTGAATATCATTTTTTATGATAGTTTATGTATAAATTTTTTATGGGTTTGTTAATGACCACCTTTAGTCAATAAAAATTACAAACTGTAAAAATATTCATAATTTTAATACATTTTTCAAATACCTCAAAATAGTCTGTCTTACTTTTATACAAATTTTACAGAATTTTCTTACAATAATTATAATTTTAAACACTGTTATTTTTATATCACCATTTGGTTTTTTAATTATGCATAACTTTTTTTGTCTGTAATAGCTTATCATTTTTTATATCATCATTTTTATTTTATTTTTATGGTCTCCAGTAACCTATACAAGTTATACCGTTGTCTGCTCAACTCTCATCTAAATTTGTTTGGGATTAACTTAAAAAAATAGGTCAAATGGTCAAAATTACATAATTTGTTATTCACTTCAACTTGACTAGTTTATAACTTAGTAATTCGTGTACATAAATATCAAGATTAAAAATTATTCAAAATGTCATATAAATAAAAATTAAAAACTTAATTTTAAATTAATAAAATGCAATTGAGACGTGTGCTCGGCATCTTGAGTAATGAGTACACAATTGGAGTGCTGATTTTTAGGATTCAACGACCATCTAATTAATGAATAAGGTAGGGATTTTCCTATTAATTAATGAATAAGGTAGGGATTTTCCTATTATCTCTCTTTATTACATATATTTTTCATAAAAATTTAAAAAATTCTTCTAAAATACTTTACACATATTTTTCTATAAAAATTTTAAAAATTATTTTCAAATAGTTCAGTTTTTTTCACTTCATATTTTTTAAATTAATTTTTTATTTGAAGTTAAATAATCAAGGAAAAATTACTCATAAATCTCATTTTAATAAATGTTACTCTAATTAGTTCTAAGTGTTTTTTCTTAAACCATTTAGTCCTTTTTATTTTTGGTATGACACATGTTTTTGATATATTGTATATAGAGTTTACATTTTTACCCATATTGATTTCATTTTGCAACAACATTATCAACATCATCACACATCATCAACATCATCAACATTGTGAACATTATCAGATCATCCCTACTGTCTCTTCCCACCTCTCTCTTTAAAACCCTCCCACATCTCTCTCTAGCTCCTCCACCGACTCCGCCGCGGGCCCACTGTCCTTCCTTAAGTCCCATTAGCGGAGCCGACGGCCTCGCCGCTGTCTGAAAGCCTCCACACCGATCTCTTTCTACTTTCTCTCTGTCTAGATCCTCCACCGATCCACACCGATCCAGTACCACCGCCGTGAGATCATGAGATCCGTCATTTCGCCACTGCTGACCTCTCTGCCTTCGTGGTTCGCAATCGTCTGCAACGTTTGTTGGGAAAAGGCCGATCCACACCGATCCAGTACCACCGCCGTGAGATCGTCAGATTCATCGCTTCGCCACCGCTGACCTCTCTGCGTTTGTGGTTCGCAATCGTCTGCAACGTTTGTTGGGAAAAGATCTTTACCCATTCCCTTACGCTTCAACAATCGGGTTCTTCTAGTTGATGTTGTTGATGTTTGATAATGTTGATGATGTTCACGATGTTGATGATATGTTTTGGTAATGTTGTTATGATGTTCACGATGTTGATGATATGTTTTGATGATGTTGTTTTGATGATGTTTTACGATGTTGATGATGTTGTTGATGATGTTGATGATATTTTTATGATGTTGTTGATTTTTGATGATGTTTTTTTAGTGATGTTGGTGATGTAGTTGATGTTGTTGATGGTGATGATCTAGTTGATGTTGTTGATGGTGATGATATAGTTGATGTTTCTGATGTTCGGAAATGAGAGAAATCTAAAAAAGGCTTATAGTAAACTTCTTGGGAAATTCTGTAAATTATACATAAACACCAACCCAAAATTACCCCCTCAATTATTGACCTAGACGCGGAAAAAAATGGGTACTAATGTCTTTACACAGGACCTATTAGTCCAACAAAAAAACGCTAGGACTAAATGGGTTAACATTCCCAAATTAGGGATTTAATGGTGCTTTCCCCAATAATCAATGTACAAATAAACTTATTTTTTATTGGGTGCTCAGGTAAAAAATCCAATATTGAATTTCTTATGCCCAAAGGGCCCGTTTGTTTTTCAGAAGTAAAATGAAGGAATTGTTTGTAAGGGGACGCTAGTGAAGGGATAAAGAAAAATTATGTTTGTTTGATAACCAGTAGACTAGTAATAGTTCATGTTTGTTTTGAGAGATAGAAGTGGGATTAACCATGTAAAATTTCACAAATACCCTTTGCATTATTATCAAATTTAGGCTTATACCAACTAAAGAATAAATAAATTTTTACTTAGTGTTATTCTTCTTCTTTTTTTATATTTTTTAAATATTAAAGAATCCAACTATCAAATTTTTTTTACTAAATGTTATTCTTTATATATATCAAATTTTTTTTACTAAATTTTTACTCAATGTTATTCTCTTTTTTTTCTTTTTTTTCTTTTTTTTTTTTGGTGCAAATATTAAAGAATCCTACTATCAATAAATTTTACTCAATTATTTGTGTTTAATATTACATGAGCCATATTATGAGTCTTATTCCAAGTATTATAACAAATTTAGTAATAAACACAAAGGTAAAATAGTCAATTAACCCATAGTCTCAAGGAATTCATTTTTGAATACCACCTCCCCTACACCACTACTAGTCTCTTCATCCAAAGTCTTTCATAGTCCCACGGGACTCTTAATCCCATGGCTACTTTTCAGAACAAACACAATTTTTTGAATCCCACCTCATTACTAGTCCCAATCCAATTGTCCAAACCTAGAAACAAATGGGGCCAAGGTCTATATGCAACTTTATTATGTCCATAAGGACAAGTTTTTGTAAATTGACAAAAATACCCACGTATATATATACATGATTCTCAAAAGAGTAATGTTAGAGATCCAAAAATTTTTACCAAATGTCTTACATGGTGTGGGACCTACACCATGTAGGTTCCACACCCATGTGAAACATTTGATAGAAATTTTGATAAAACTTTTGGGATTTCTAGCATTTTTGTTCTCAAAATCAAACATAAGCAAATCATTTTCTTAGGCCTCATTTGAGAACAGGTTTTTTTAGTAACTTTTTGACTTTTTGGTTAAAATATGATGTAAAAAAAACTAGTATGTTTGGGATGACTTTTTGATTTTTTACAAAAAGATGTGCAAAAAGTAGAGAGAAAATAAAATCTTTGACTTTTTAGTATAGGTTGTTGGCTTTTTGATTTTTTTAGTGACCTTTTGACTTTTTTGCTAAAAAAGCTACTTGCCAAACGGCCTACTCTCTCTCTCTCTCTCTCTCTCTCTCTCTCTCTCTCTCTCCTCATGTCCTCTTTCACCGAAATCAATACTGGAGGAGGTCCTATACAATCGATCTTTGTCGGTGAATCACACAGATCCACATCAACAACCACCATATCACTAGTTCCTCAATGCCGATCTCTCACGTCTTCTGATCTCCTTCCTCTCTCTCCTTTGTCGTCGTCTACTCATCGCCGAATTCTCTACCACCAACGCCAAACTCAACGAGGCAACCGAGTCTCTGATCTGCCTCATATGGTTCGGATCTCACTCCCCATGCCCATCGTGTTGCCATGTTATCCCAAGTAAGCAACCCAAGAGGGGGGGTGAATTGGGTTATTAAAAACTTTACAATATTAAAATTAACACAATATT
This sequence comes from Camellia sinensis, assembly GCF_055761805.1. Lineage (NCBI taxonomy): Eukaryota > Viridiplantae > Streptophyta > Magnoliopsida > Ericales > Theaceae > Camellia > Camellia sinensis. Next base: position 156,735,801 of record NC_138970.1, read on the forward strand.
CAAAATTTTAACCAAAAAAAAAATAATAATAATTATCAAAATAAAAGTAAAAGAGATAGGGAGAGAAAATCAAACACTGAGATTTATAGTGGTTCGGCACGCCAGGCCTACGTCCACTCCCCAAGGAACCTCCTTGAGAATTTCTTTACTATCAATTGAATAAATATACCACCAAGCTTGTGAATTTGGCACAAGACTTGCTCTTATCTATTGAGTCTCACTCAACAATAAATGTCTTGCCCTTACAAAATCTCTCACAAAAATAATGAATAAAAATAAGTGGTACTTAAACCCTCTTTTACAATAATTCTCTCGCAAAGAGTAGATATGAAAGTGTAAGAATAAATGCTACACTTAGATCTGAAAGTGAAAGAGCAGAATACAATATACTCAAAATTTTAGAGCACACAGAAATTTTTCTCTACATGTTCTTGATTTTTCTCCATACACAACACTTCTATTTATACACAAAAATATACCCGTTGGAAGAGACAAGCGCTCCTCAAGACGTCAGCTGAATAAATCAATTTGGAAGAGAATCACATGGAAAAAATTTTGCAATCTTGCAAATTTGAACATCTTTAGGTATTAGTCAAAATTGTACAATAAAGCAAAAAGTTAATGATGACTTTTCACATGCTATGATAATGTTTCCACATGTTAATATATATGATACAATTAATGTTTGTGTAAAAGTCTAATTGCTCCCGTGATATATGCTATTTGTATTAAATGCATTATATATATATATATATATAATATTCTAATCACATATTTGCATACACAGAAAAATCTCTTTAAACAATATTTATGATAGATCTGAAAATATATGTCCTCTTTAAATTAATGTATGTGTTGTAGAGATTTTAAACTAAATATATCCTATTACTCCATATAAATTTTGTCAAAAGAAGATAACCCATCAATATCAAATTTGTCAAATTAATACAACTAATCAATATTAATTTCATCAAAAGGTGAATAGTGACCGGCCGAACTTTTCAAAATCGTGAATAGTAATATTTTCAAAATATTTTCATTTAAATAATATGTATAACAAATATAACATATAGCCTATAGTTTAAACATATTTAATTTTGCGTCAAATAATATAGAACATGTGCATTAAAAAATCCAAATATGTGCATTAAAATATCCAAATTTTCAAATAATATTTTAAACATCATCAAAATTAAACAACATGATTAACAATCTCCTCATTTTTTATGATGGAAACACAAGTATGTTTTTGACACAAAATTAAAATCAACAAAATATTTGATAACTTTGCAATATATAATTAAATCACACGCATGCACAAAATATTCTCCCCCTTTGACATCATCAAAATAAAATATTTGAGAGACCAAACTATAATAATGATCCTTAGGTCTTGTCGAGATCATTGTGGGGATTTTGAAGCATTTCGAGTGCACAAAATGTTGACAAACAAAATATTTGAGCAGATATGCATCGAGTATTGGATCGTTGGAGTGTATAAAAAGTGACAAGGATGATAGGCAAAGAGACGAAATTATCAAGTGTTGGAGGAAAAAAAAATTTGTTTTAGCTTCTTGTGTAATCATGTCTTTCCTTACCTTAGCTATCAATGATTCGGACTTGCATGAGATACCTGTAATGCAAGCAAATGAGAGGTTACCAGTGGTGCAGGCACATGCTATTCCTGTAAATGAGGGTCCTAGTATTATTGATAATTGAAATGATATTGATGCTATTAATAACACTATGGCTCTTAGTACACAGGCAATGACTGCAGTTTCCAATATGGCGCAACGATTACAAGCAAGAATACAAAAAAATCAGCAATGAAGAGATGAGGTGTGCTTGTTAAAACAACATCTGGTTACTATGTGTAAGGAGAAGAAAGAGCTAAAAAGAAAAAATGCACAGTTGGAGAATGTGGTGCAATATTATGCAACGGTTATAATGCCAAAACTCACAGAAGTCGAAAATAGAGAGAGGCATGTAAAAGAGGCTCATAAAAAATTATTGAGAGAAGTGAAACGGAAAAAATCTGTGAAGCCTTTTGAAAACTTACATGTAATCGAGTAATATTTTCTCCTTCTAAAATAAAATTGCAAGCATTTTTCCTCCCTTTTTTTTTAATTTAAATTTTGTCTTTTCAAAAAAAAATTGATGGTGCAGATAAGAAGTAGTGCAGATAAGAAAATATATATATATATATGCTCTCCCTAAAATTATGCACAGAATATGCACACATCTTTTTTCTTTTTCTTTTTCCTTTTTATTTATTTATTTATTTATTTTATAATAATTGTTAATCTCAAAATATATAAGTCTCCCTCTAAATTAATGCACTAAAAATTACATAAATTTGAAGAAACAAATTAACAATCTATAATACCAATGGCCATTAAGATCCGGCCATAAACAACTACACCAACTGCATTAGCATAAAAGGAGAAAATAAAAATAAAAACAATTTCTTCAGACAAGGTAGAAGCAACCATTATTAAATCCAAGAGAGTTTAGAGCACAAACAATAAGTAAAAAATATAACACAGTACAAAAAGAATTTTAACATGTTGATCGGTGATGACCTTGATGATCAGAAGAAATGGAGAAGATCGTGTAGAGTAGTGACGAATTTTTTATAGATCGACAATGGATCTTGATGGATCAGTCACGGATCTTGATGGATCGGTGATGGAACTTAATGAATCGGTAAAGATGGTGAAGCAGATTTTGGGTAGAGACGTGATGGAGCTTGGTAGATTTGTAAGGGATTTGGGTGGATGATGGTAGTGATGAAAGTGATGGATGATTTTGTGGATGGTGGAGATGGTTGTAGACGATGGTGAGGATGAAGATGATGTCAGCTGAAGATGAGAGGAAGAAAGGGAGAGCAAGAGAGCAAGAGAAAGAGAAAAAGAGAGAGTAAGAGAGAGAGAGGGTGAGAAATAGAGACGGAACGGGTGAGAGAGGGAGAATATATATATATATATATGTATATAATTTTAGTATTATTATTGTTATTATTTTTTATAATAATTATTATTATTACTATAATTATTTTGTTTAAAGATTTATAATCATTATTATTTTATTTATTTAAAATAATTTTAATATAAACATTATATTGGAGTATTCATCATACCAAGTTCAGTTCTAATATAACAAAATTGTTCTTCATTTAGAGGCTTGGTAAATCTGTCAGCTAATTAACGATTTATGAGCACAAATTCGAGTTCAATGTCACCTTTGAGTACATGATCTCTTAGAAAATGATACCTTATTTCAATGTGTTTAGTGCGTGAGTGGATTTTTTGAAAGGTTAATGGCACTTATGTTGTCACATTTTATAGGAATATGATCATAGTGAAGTCCAAAGTCTTCAAGTTGTTGTTTCATCCAAAGCAAATGTGCACAACACCCAGCGGCGGCAATGTATTCTGTTTCAGCAGTCGACAGAGCCACTGAGTTTTGTTTTTTTCAAAACCAAAAAGTGAGTGAGTGTCCAAGAAAATGACAAGTGCCACTAGTGCTTTTGCGGTCAAATCTACATCCCGCAAAGTCGGCATCTGAGAAACAAAAAGGTTCAAATGTGGTTCCCTTAGGATACCATAATCCCAAATTTAGAGTGCCATTTAACTGAGGTGATGTATGACTCTTTCGGTGCGGATTGAAAACATGCGCACATACAAACACTAAACATTATATCGGGTCTACTTGTAGTAAGATAGAGTAGAGAACCAATCATACCTCGATATTTCTTTTCATCTACAGGTTTACCTTGTTCATCTTTGTCGATTTTTATTGATGTGCTCATTGGAGTTGCTACAGTCTTTGATGATTCCATTTCAAACATTTTGAGTAGATCCTTGATATATTTCGTTTGATTTAAATGAATCGCATCATTAGTTTGTTTAATTTGTAGACTAAGGAAATAATTTAATTCCCCCATCATACTCATTTCAAATTCACCCTGCATATCTTTAGCAAACTCTTTGCATAAACTTTCATTAGTAGCACCAAAAATGATATCATCAACATAAATTTGAACAATTAGCATATCTTCCTTTTTGATTTTTATAAAAAGTGTTGTATCAAATTTTTTTCTACAAAAATCTTTGTCAAGTAAAAAATTACTCAATCTTTCATACCAAGCTCTAGAAGCTTGTTTTAAGCCATATAAGGTTTTTGAAAGTTTGAAAACATGATCCGGGTATTTATGATTTTCAAAACTGGGAGGTTGTTCAATATAAACTTCCTCCGAAACGTACCCATTTAAAAAAAGCACTTTTAACATCCATTTGATATAATTTAAAATCTTTAAAACATGCAAAAGTAAGTAGCATTCTAATGGCTTCAAGTCTAGCAACTGGTGCAAAAGTTTCATTAAAATCAATACCCTCTTCTTAATTATAACCTTGAGCTACTAATCTAGCTTTATTTCTAGTAATAACTCCAGATTCATCCATTTTATTTCAAAAAGCCCATTTAGATCAAGGAGTTAAAAACCAAACTTCATTTCTTTCAAATTGATTTAATTCTTCTTGCATTGCTAAAATCCAGTTTTCATCATTTTTAGTTTCTAAAAACGATTTTGGTTCAATTTGTGAAACAAACGCTAAGTTACCACAAACATTTCTAACAGAGGAACGAATTTTTATACCTTCCGCTACATCACCTATGATGAGGTCTTTGGGGTGGCCATGAGCATACTTCAATTCTTTTGATAAATTTGAGTCGTTTTCTGGAAGAGCATATATTTCTTGAAGTTTTTTCATTGTCATTTCTTCTTCATGTTCACGTAATGGATTTTCTTCATTTTCTTTTATATAAATGTTCTCCATGCTTGGTTGTTTTTCTACAATATCATTACTTACAAGATTCTTGGAAATCATGTTATTACATTCATCAAAAACAACATGCACAAATTGTTCAACAAGTAGAGTTCTTTTATTAAATACTCTATAGGTTTTATTGGAAATTGAATACCCAAGAAATATAGCTTTATCCGATTTAGCATCAAATTTTTCTAAGTTATGTTTATTGTTATTCAATTCAAAACATTTACAACTAAATGCACGCAAGTGACTAATATTAGGTTTTCTACTTTTCTAAATTTCATAAGGGGTTTTCTTAAGAATAGGTCTACTCATAGCTCGGTTTACAACATAGCATGCAGTGTTAACAGCTTCCGCCTAGAAATACTTAGGCAAATTATTTTCACAAAGAGTAGCACGGCCATTTCTTCAAGAGTTCTATTCTTTCTTTCAACTACACCATTTTGTTGAGGAGTTCTAGAGGCAGAAAAGTTATGATTAATTCCAAATTCATCACAAAACATAATAAAATCATCATTTTTAAATTCTCTACCATGATCACTTCTAATACTACAAATATTAAGATTTTTTTCATTTTGAATTCTTTTAGAAAGTCTTAAGAAATTATGAAAGGCTTCATTTTTGTGTGCTAAAAACAATACCCATATATATCTAGTATAATCATCAACACAAACAAGTGCATATAATTTTCCTTCTAAACTTAATGTTCTAGATGGTCCGAATAAATCAATATGCAAGAGTTGAATCGGTTTAGTAGTTGAAATGATATTTTTGGATCTAAAAGAAATTCTAGTTTATTTTCCAAATTGACATGCATCACAAAGTTTGTCTTTTTCAAAAACAATTTTTGGTAAGCCAATGATTAACTCATTTTTTGAAAGTTTGGAAAACAAATCAAAATGAGCATGTTTTAATTTTCTATGCCAAATCCAACCATTATCATTTATAGCAGATAAGAATTTAATGTTAACATGAGAAGATAAATCATGTAAATCAAACACATATACATTCTTATGTCTATAACCTACAAATAAGTTTTTGTTTTCAAGGGTGTTCTCAATAGTACAATGAGTTTTTTAAAAAATAACTCTATAGCTTTTATCACATAGTTGACTAATGCTAAGCAAGTTATGCTTTAAACCTTCAACAAGTAAAACATTTTCAATAATAGGAGAAGGATTTTTACCAATACTACTTACACCAATGATTTTTCCCTTGCTATTGTCCCCAAAAGTCACATATCCACCATCCTTTGGTTAGAGAGTGGCGAATATAGTTTTATTTCCCGTCATGTGTCTCAAACATGCACTGTCGAGATACCATCTATCGTTACTAGATTTTATCTTGAAACATACTTACAAAAATTTGATTTTTCTATTAGTACCCATATTTTCTTGGGTCCATAAAAGTTAGAATTTGACATTCTTGAAATGGCTTTAGCAATCCACATCATTTTTATTTTAGCAAAATGATTTCTTTTAACAGGACATGAAGGTGAAATATGACCTTTTGTACCACAAAAATGGCATGTGAGATGAGAGTGACTAAAGGATGCATGCATAAAACCATTTTTGACAGTTTTTACTTTTGAAAAAAGGTTTATATCCAATCCCGGCTCTACCAAAAGTACGATTTTAATTTTTAAAATTTTTATCTAAAGTCTCTCTACCTTAAGTGAATTTTGAAAGAGTACTTTTCAAGTCTTTAATATTTTCTTTCAAAATAATTTGCTCCTTTTAAAAAACTCATTTTCTTCTTGTAAAACAACTAATCTTTTCTCAGAAGTTGAAGACTCTTTTCGAATTAAAATCTCATCTTCATTTTTCATTTTTATGGCTTCGTTTTTTAAAGTATTTATCTTGGAAATTAAGAATTCATTTTCTTTTGATAAACTTAAAATCACTTTCTTTTGACAATTACTTTTCAAACAAAGTTTCTTAAATTCAGCATGTAATTCATCAAAAGCTGATTGTAATTCATTAAACGTAAAAGATTCATCATTTACTTCATCTTCGTTTCCAAGTGCCATTAAGCATAGGTTAGCAACCTCATTTTTGCAAACTTCGGTTTCTGAGTCGCTTTCATCGCTATCTTCTCCCCATGCCGCAATCGTGGCTTTTTTCTTGTTTTTCTTGAATTGTTTCTTAAGTTCTGGACATTCTGATTTGTAGTGTTCAGGTTTGTTGCATTTGTAGCAGGTAACTTCAGATTTTTTGTGATTTTCTCTCATTTGAAAATCCCTATTATTGAAATCTTTTCTAAAAAATTTTTGCACGCCTTGTTTCTTTTTTACAAACCTTTTGAACTTTCTAGTGATGAATGTCATTTCTTCATCACCATCTGTATCATCTTCCTCTTGATGTTTCGAGGTGGATTTGAAGGCTATTTCTTTCTTCTTCTTCTTCTTCTTCTTATTCTTGTCCTCCTCTTTCTTTCCTTCTTGCATTATGAGCTCATGAGTTAAGAGAGATCCCATTAACTCATCTAGACTTAGCTTTGATAAATCCTTGGCTTCAATAATGGCAATGACTTTTGTCTCCCAATTGTTTGGCAATGACCTAAGCACTTTTCTTATAATTTCAACATTAGTATATATTTTTCCAAGAGAAATTAAACCATTAATAATATCAATAAAGCGAGTAAACATTTGAGCAATAGTCTCATCAGGCTTCGTTTTAAAGAGTTCATAATTATGGACTAACAAACTGACTTTAGATTCTTTAACTTGTTCGGTTCCCTCATGAGTCACTATAAGCTTGTCCCAAATTTCTTTTGTGGTTTTATATGTGAAAATTCTGTTGAACTCGTTGGCATCTAAGGCGCAGTACAACATGTTTGTGACTTTGATATTAATTTGGGCCATTCTAGTATCTGATTCATTCCACTCATCTTTAGGTTTTGGTACCCTAAGTCCATCTACGGTTTTGGTAGGAATTTTTGGACCATTGCAAATAATTTTTCAGCATTCATAATCATTAGATTGAACATGTATGGTCATCCTAGTTTTTTAATAGCTAAAATTTGTGCCGCTAAATAGTGGTGGCCTATTGGATGCTTGTCCCTCAGGTAAGGAATAATTAGGGGTTACCATGATCTACTCTAAGATGGTTAAGTCACACAAACTAGAGTCTAGGCTCTGATACCAATTGTTATCCCAGGTAGATAACCCAAAAGGGGGGTGAATTGGGTTATTAAAAATTTTACAATATTAAAATTAACACAATATTCAGAATTTTAACCAAAAAAAAAATAATTATCAAAATAAAAGTAAGAGAGATAGGGAGAGAAAATCAAATATTGAGATTTATAGTGGTTCGGCACGCTAGGCCTACGTCCACTCCCCAAAAAACCTCCTTGAGAATTTCTTTACTATCAATTGAATAAATACATCACCAAGCTTGTGAATTTGGCACGGGACTTACTCTTATCTATTGAGTCTCACTCAACAATAAATGCATTGCCCTTACAAAATCTCTCACAAAAATGATGAATAAAAATAAGTGGTACTTAAACGCTCTTTTACAATAATTCTCTCACAAAGAGTAGATATGAAAGTGTAAGAACAAAGGTTACACTTAGATCTGAAAGTGAAAGAGCAGAATACAATATATTCAAAATTTTGGAGCACACAGAAATTTTTCTCTTCAAGTTCTTGATTTTTCTCCATACACAATGTCACGACCCAAACCCGCCTCTATAGGTTTAGTGTCGTAACCGGCCAATAATCCTTGGATTACCAAAGACCTCTTAACAGAATAACGTATAGTTAGGGCCTGCGGAAGTAAGTATATAAAATATGTGTAGTCCAATAAGCTGTGATGACATACATGAGACAGATAGACAAATAATTTAAAACTTTAAAAAAAAACTTGTGAGCGAAGTAAAAAGATATAGTATTTACACATCACTCCATGAACATATAAACAAAAATCTTGCGCGCACTTAAAAAGAGCAAAGTCTAGTACACCGCAAAAACAACCACTAAACTTGTTTCCACTCGGAACCTCCTCGGGAGGCACAAAGGTTGGCTGACAAAAACTGAAACATAGGCCGTCAACTTTGGGCCTGGTCACGTGCTTGCTCACCTACATACATAATATAAATAGTGAGTTGGAGCCTAATGAATAATAACGAAGCAAAGGGTTTTAAAGAATGATGTCCATACAGATTTAGAAATCATAATTCAGATTCATAACAGATTCATATTCATATTCTTGTTCAGATCATATACAGAAATCAAAGTTCATGCTTAATCATACGTGGTACATTCATTAGCACTAACAGAACAGATGCAGAATATATGGTGGTTATGAATAGCCAATTCCATAAAGGAACCTTTAGATCCGAGTAATAGAGAATATACATGCTGAGCCCCATGATGGAGCCTCCGGTACGGGTAACAGATTGCAGACATATTAAGTTCTATGGTGGAACCTCCGATACCGGGTAACAGCTAACAGATATCACATGATGCTAAGGATACCACGAATACATTGCCAAAAATTAGACAGTCATTCATTGTACAGAACATATCATTTCAGAAAATAGATCTTAATTCATCATACAAAAAGTAAATAAAGTTAAACATAGCTTTACTAAGTTATTACTCACAGTTGGCTTCGGGTGCAGATAAACAGAGCAGGCTAATCAAACGGTATACAGCACGTGACCTACATTAACACATAACAAATACACTTCTGAAACACACGTTGGAAAACATCTAACCCATTACATTCTTATTCTTAGTGTGTCTCTTCATTGATCCTCCTTATTATGCCTTAATCTTGGCCTAAGAATGCCTAGGATGGAATGAGGATGCAAAAATGTATTTGAAACACTTTTTTCAAAACTTGCTGAAAACAGGGTCCACGCTCGAGCGTGGCTTTCCTCGCTTGAGTGGACATGCAAAAAGTGAGGGTTCGCTCGAGCAAGACTTCCTTAGCTCGAGCAGATTGTAAACTCTGAAAAAGTACTGGTTGCTTATTTTTTATGCTCGATGGACGCTCAATCTCCGCTCGAGCGTGAGACTTAGGCCCTCGCTCGAGCGTGACTTCTGTCACTCGAGCGTACTGCAAAACATATAAACTTCTGGATACATACGTTTTACGCTCGAGTGGGTATCATGTCGCTTGAGCGGAAGTGCACACATTCAAAGTGCTTCGCTCGAGCGTGAACTCCTACGCTCGAGCATAGATTCAAATTCTGGAATTTCTAGATTTGATCTCTAGGCTTCAAACTCAAACTAAACACTTCAAAACTCATCCTCTTAGCCCAAAATTTTGGAAAACACTTAGAAACTCACAACATCTTGCTTTGAAGATCATTTCATGAAATCAAGGCCCAAAAGCATGCCAATTATTCAAAAATTCAACTTAAACTTTATGAATGTTTCATGAACATAACATGCATGAATTTTCTTGATCTTGAGCTTCTCAAAACATGATCAAATGCCATAAAACTTGATAATTTCCCAAAATCAAAGTGAATTCAAGACATGCATGAGGGAATTCTTGAAAATCACGCTCAATTTGTAAAGGAATAAACATACATGTATGTTATGGTCCTTCTTCCATCTTATTTAACTCAAGTCTTGCTTAACCTAACATAATCTTCATGAATTCATGTTCTAAACATCATAATTATATAATCTAAGTGTTGAATTCATACCTCAACCTTTTAAGTAAGATCTAGATGATGAGCACACTAATTCCAAGCTAATTCTTTCCAATTCCAACAATTCTTGTTGACCTCAACTCTCTCTCACTCTTGGTCCCTCCTTTTCTCATACGTTTTTGAGCTCAAGGAGTAGGGAATGAGGGTGTAAAGTAAAATAAAGGGGTCTAAATAGCCTTAGATAGGCTTAATTAAAGTGGCTTAATTAAGATTGACTTAGGGTATCACATTGACATTAATTATTCTAATTTAATCGTTCCAAATCGAATTTCAATTAAATCTACCATAAAATTCTATAAATTCCACATAACACATAAATCAAATCAATTTCAGAATCAGATGCCGATAAGGCCTTCAATTCGCAAAATATAGCAGAATCTCAAACAGATATTCCTACAATAAACAGATAGAAACACAAATAATGCAACACATATGGAATAAATCCAAAATTTGATCTTAGTGACTTATTAGGCACATGAAATCATGAATTAACGTTAATAATAAGTCGGGGTTGTTACACACAACACTTCTATTTATACTCAAAAATATGCCCGTTGAATAAGACAGACACTCCTCAAGACGTTAGCTAAATGAATCAATTTGGAAGAGAATCACGTGGAAGAAATTTTGCACTCTTGCAAATTTAAACATCTTTAGGTATTAGTCAAAATTGTACAATAAAGCAAAAAGTTAACGATGACTTTTCACATGCTATGACAATGTTTCCACTAATGATGTTTCTACATGCTAATATATATGATACAATTAATGTTTGTGTAAAAGTCTAATTGCTCCCGTGATGTATGCTATTTGTATTAAATGCATTATATATATATATATATAATATTCTAATAACATATTTGCATACACAGAAAAATCTCTTTAAACAATATTTATGATAGATCTGAAAATATATGTCCTCTTTAAATTAATGTATATGTTGTAGAGCTTTTAAACTAAATATATCCTATCACTCCATATATATTTTGTCAAAAGAAGACAACCCATCAATGTCAAATTTGTCAAATTAATACAACTAATCAATATTAATTTCGTCAAAAGGTGAATAGTGACCAACCGAACTTTTCAAAATCGTGAATAATAATATTTTCAAAATATTTCCATTTAAATAATATGTATAACAAATATAACATACAACCTATAGTTTAACAAATTTAATTTTGTGTCAAACAATATAGAACATGTGCATTAAAAAATCCAAATATGTGCATTAAAAGATTCAAATTTTCAAATAATATTTTAGACATCATCAAAATTAAACAATATGATTAACATGCTGGATCCTCGCCGTAACTTGGTGTCGGAAATGTGGTGGCTTGGTGTCAATTGTTGAGAGCCTCAAGTGATGTTAAAAAGAGGGAGAGAGAGTTGATCTCTACGTCCTGGTCACTTTCTCACATTCTCTGTTTTCCTAAGCTCAGGTAGCTATGTTTTCCTAAGACGAAAATGAAGAACAAGTACCTGTAACACTAGGGTTTGTGGAAAAGCCCAAGAATCGTTGGTCACTTCTTCATTAATTATTTCCAAGCAAGGCTAGAGGAGTTCTTATGTCTAAAGTCCTCTCTTGAATCTTTCATTCTATTTTTGCTGAATTTTAGAAATCTAATTCATGTTTTTTTCTTTAAATTTAATTTAATTTAGGCTTGGTTGGATCCAATAAATTTTCTGTCTGGAAGATCTTGTCAATATGAAATTTGCGGCGAGCCTTTGTAGTTTTTGCTTCAAGTGTATATCTTTTCATAATTTTAACTATTTAAACAAAAAGAAATGTCAATATGTTATTATTGCATTGACAATGTCCACTGGTTTAGGGTTTCCATAATTTTAATCTCTGTGAAGTAAGGTTTAGATGATGATCTATGATGATGATGTTGTTGATGACTTAGATCTGTGGTAAATTTATATATGTGGTAGATCTAGATATGTGGTAAATTTGATAATGATTTGTGATGATACTGATGATGATGTTGATGATCTTTTGATTTTTGGTGATCTAAGTTGATTAGATGATAGAGCCATATTGAATTGAATAATATTTGTATGTATGGAGAGAGAGAGAGAGAGAGAGAGAGAATTGAATTTCAACAGGTGGATTTAATGGCTTTTGGGTTTTGGATCTGCTTATTCTTGTTCATTTTCTCTCAAATCGGTTCTTTGTTTACCTCTAAAAGTGACCACGCACAATCGGTTCGTGTACAGATAAAAATTATATAGATATAAAAATTTATACAGATAAAATTTGGATAAAAAATTTGTATAGATAAAAAAACAGATAAAAAATTAGACAGATAAAATTTAGACAAATAGAAACTTTATACAAAAAAAATTGAACAGATAGACAAACTAATTTGAACAGATAGATGAATATTTTGGAACAGATAGAAAATAATTTGAACAGACAGTCAAAAAAAGTCAATAGATAAATTAAGGGATAAAATTAAAAACAAAATGTTCTTCTTTTTTTTTTTTTTTTTTTGAACTATTTAAACAAAATGTCCTTCAAAACAAATAAAAGCACATCTCACCAAACTATTTCACAAATGGTAGACTTCTCACCAAACTATGTCACAAATGGTAAACTTCTCACCAATAAAAAAATTACATTAGACCTAATGACTTAAACACCCTCTAAATTGGATTTATCACTATTTTTTTGTATTATTTTATATTAAAAGCATAATTAGAAATCATTTTTTTTCCATAAAAATGTAGTTATTATTCACATTTTTTTAATGCAGAACACCAAACAACACTATCTAAACTAAGATTGTGCAAAATACCACTCAATTCGCTAAAATAGCATCGATTCGCATCAATTCGCACTACTCTATTCCCTGACTACAGTTTGAACTTTAAAATTTATAATCTGCCTTCAAAACCGCTCCGCTCCACTATAGTTAATCCATATATATTTTTTAACCTATAATGAAATATCAAAGTAAAAATAAGTGTGAGAGAAATTTAAGATGTGAAATTTATTACAAATTAGTAGTTATATATATATATATATATGAAATTAGTTTGTATTATATATATGAAAAATATTATACAAATTAGTGTTGTCTATTATATAAAGACTTGATAATTTGTTAGAATATTCTCCAATCCGTCCAAAACAGCTCAAATCATAATTTGCTAATCTATCATTCAATTTATAATTTTATTCTCAAACCGTCCGAACCACACCGCACACACCTTTAGTCTAAACTACTATATTTACACTCAAGTAAAAAATGTTATTAACCATAATTCTTTTTAAGAAAAATGTGATTTCTAACCACGCTCTAATGTAAAATGAGATTCATGTTTATTTATTTATATACTTAATTATTTAAGGGTAAATTACACTGACACCCCCTGAGGTTTATATTTATTACAGTTCTTCCCTCACTTTTTGAAAATTGTATCTCCCCTGAGATTCAAAGTTTTATTACAGATTTTCCCTTCAGCAATTTAATTTTTTTAAATACCAATTTTGCCCTCACTGGGTAAATTACATTGATACCCCTCACATTTTAGAAATTACAATCGATTCCCTAAGGTTTAAGGTAACATTACCAATTCCTCCTTGGTTAGTATTAGTTGGAAAAAAAATTTATTTGAAAAAAAAATTAATTGAAAAAAAAAATTGTTAGTGAAATTTTTAAATGTTTGTTTAAAAACCAACGTAAATTCATTTTTTAAATTTACGTTTTTTTCTCAAATTTACAAAATGAGACAATTATTTATAAACTAAAAAATTATCAAACAAGTTTTTATGACAATTTTTTTAATTTTTATAAATATAAATTGAAAACTGAAAACGAAATGGTTACCAAACAGGTCTCAGATGATAAAAATATCGTAAAATTAACAAACAATTAAATAAGTTACCAACGTAAGAAATGACTTATCAAAAGATTCTTAAGCTATTTATGATTTGATTTTCAGAATTTTTTTAAAAAAATTAAAAATTAATTTAGTTAAAAAATAAAAAATAAAAAATAATTATACTTAATTATTTAATTTTGAATAAAAAAATTTAGGTCAAAGAGCTATGCTTCTTTTTGCCAACAGTCCTCTCTCCGATTTTGTCCACCACATGATCAAATCCAAACTCCTCCTTGTAGTTCTTTAATGCTTCTAAACTACCAACTTCAAGCTAAAGCATTAAAAGATTCTACTAATCAAGAGACCCAAGAAAGTTCAAACCAATTTTTGTCATCAAATTGCTCATAAAACAAGCATACAAGTAGATTATCAACAACAAAAACACTTTTTGCAAGCATGTATACATTCGAAAACTATAAAGATTGAATTCAACGAATCAAGAAGACAAACACTTTTTATTATTTGAGTATATGATCTTAGCAGCATCTGGAGTATGGTGCTTTGGTGAAACTGCGGCTAATATTACAATCCCACTTAGCAAAGCCAACCCAAGTCCCAAACCATTTACAACCATGGACTCTGTTGAATGCTTCAACACATTCCTCTTTGTTTGTAAGAACGTCAACTTCTCTAGCAGCCCCGTTTCAGCGGTCACCACTGCTAAACCATACGTGTAGAGACCAAGGAAGACGTGCCAAGGCAAGATTCGAAGCCTTATTGTCCTCGCCTCCCCTCTGTGCCAGAAGCTCAAGAACCCCATCAACCACTACACCAAAACAGAGAAGAAATATAACATCAAACGCCCTCTTTTCTATATTAGTTTTGACAGGTGCAGGTGCATGTCTAAGGGGTTGGACCCATCAAATTCTAAATTTTAGGATAAGCTAAGTAAGCAAAAAAAGGATCCAAAATTAGATACAGATATGGACAAAAATAATGAAAAGTTTGGAAATTATGCTTTCATTATTGTGCAACAATTGTTTTTTAACTTTTATTTTTTTTGGAAAACAATAATTGGAAATAATTCACCAAACAAATTTCATATATTTTCCAAAAAATAGAATTAAAAAACAAAAAAAAAAATGAAAACAATACCAAACAAGCTTGGGGAGTTAAAAGAAAAATGCATATTATAAATTATACGAAATTCAAGCAATAATGTTTTTGTTGCTTGGCAATTGATAACTCATGTGGAGGAGCCTGAAGCAATAATGGCATTTGTATCGCTTTCCAATTAAATACTCAAAAGTGATAATGGTGTTAGGAATACCAAACTATATCAGTTAAACACAAAACACCAAAAAAAAAAATCGACACATAAGAAATATTCACTAAGACAAAAAAGATTATAAGAAATTAGAGAGATGGCCTTCTGCCCTCCAATATAAATACATAAAAAATAAAACAACTAGGATTATGGGACCAAGGTGTCTGCATAGAAAAATTTTCCACATTCTCACATGAATGCAGGACCACAAAAAAATAAATAATAATAATGATAAACCCATTTGAGAATGGGTATCCGATTCTGTGATTTTTTCCCCCGACAAATGGGTATGTAGTACATCATCTGAAAACAGAAGCATATTTTGATTTTTCACAGGCCAAAAACAGAAACATATTTCGATTTCTCACAGGCCAAAAACAATTGGTTGGGGATTTGGAGAGGGATTTGAAAAGAAAAAAAAAAAAAAAAAATACGTGAAACCAAGTGAAATATAAGTATATTTTATTCATATTTCATCACATTTTTCATTTTTCCTTCCTCAAATCCTGACCAAACAGCATTAATGCATTTTACTAGAAATATTTTGATTTTGGAGTGAAGAACAACAAACCAACCTGAGCCCCAAACAAGGAGACACAAATCAAACCCATCCATGAATGCAAACTGAAGAAATTAGCCACAATCCCATCTTCTCCATGAAACTTTGTCCAGATCCCAAAAATCCCACAAGCCAAAGCCACTCCTTGCAGGCACAAATGCACTGATTTCTTCAAATTTCTTGAACCTGGCAACCATCTGTGCACCAAAATCGCTGTAAAAACAAAAACAACAAAAACAATCAAAACCCATTTCTCAAAAACACTTTCTTGTTCCAATAAAACAACCCATTTCTTGAAGAAAAAAAAAATCTCTGCTTCACTACCTTCTCCACTGATGAGTATGAACCCAATCACCATTAGCAAGGGATGAAGCACCTGTTGAAAATAAAAAACAACATATAATGCCACAATCTTTTGCTCAAATACAAATGCATGTATTTAGAGAAGGAGAGAGAAGAAGGGTACAGCATAGATGGTGTCTTCTTGGGATTGAGAGTGAGAGAGGAAACTAGTCTTGAAGGCAAGAGCCCAAATGAGGACAAGAATTGCAACAATGAGACCTGAGACTCTGGCAAACAAAAGCAGAGGGATTTGTGAAGGAGAGATTGTTGTGTCCATTGTTGATTTTGATTTTGTGGGTATTCTTCTTCAAGCCCTCTCTCTCTCTCTCTCTCTCTCTCAGTAGAGGCTTGAGTAGAGTGAAGCTTCGGTAGTCACCGACAACAGCTGTACAGTGAAGAGAAAAGCAAATGGATCAGCAAAAGAAATACATACAGTTAAAGCATCCTTTTCCACTATACTATACTAGCCTATCATCCGTGCATACGTAATAATTATAAATATTTATATTTATTTTAATTTTTTTAATATATAAATTATATTTTTAAAGATTTTTTTAAAAATAATTTAACAATCTTATCACTAATCATAATGTACAGAAAAAATTAAAAAAATTACTGCAGTAACTATGTACGGACTATATCTATAATTATTTATATGAGAGAATTTTAAATGCTAATCAGAGATTTTGACCAAATCAATAAATGCAGGAATGTGGATTAAAAAAAGTTAATAAATGTTGACCAGAAAATTTTGACCAAATCAATAAATGCTGAGATTTTTCTTTTTTTAAATCAAAAATTTAGAAAATTAAGATTGAGATATTACAGTTTCCACAAGGTTTGAGGTTTAGAAACCCTCTTTTCCTTAATATATTTACAATTATCTATATGTATGAATTGTGATTTTTAAATGTCTTTTTTTTCTTTTTTTTAATGTCTTCTTTTTTTTCTTTTTTATATTATACTAAAATTTAATATTTTGATATTAATCATATGTGTTGGACTTTTTAAGGAATTAAATGTCTTCTTTTTTTATTATATTATATTAAAGTTTAATATTTTAATAATAATTATATGTGTTGGACTTTTCAAGAAATTTTTTTTATACTTGTTCTTAGGATGCATTAAAGTATTATTATGAGGGATAATAATCATATGTGTTGGAACTTTTCAAGGAATTCATATGCGTTGGATTTCAAAAAAAAAAATTTATGCTTGTTCTTAATGCATTAAAGTATTATTATGAGGGTAAGACTTTGGGGTTGGGAGAAATTAATAAATGTTAAGGGTTTTTTTTTTAAAGTAAAAAATTAAAAAATTTAGATTGAGAGATTGAAACTCCCATAAAACTTGAAGTTAAAAATCTCCTTTTACCTAATATATAGTATAGATTGTACTTTTTATATTTGTTTGGACTGTCCTATTATCTTCTCTCTTTTTTTTTTAAATAATAATAAAATTAATTGAGTTAACTTAACTATAGCTTCTAGTGTCATTATAATATTTATGAGAATGTATATATCCTTTTCCAGTATATATTATACTTTTTGCCTCTGTTCGGAAAGTCTATCTTACGGTTTTTTTTTTTTAGTTAAAATAGTTATAAAAAAAGTAAAATAATTTTTTACTTTAATAAGAAAAAATATCATATTTAACTCATAATTATTATATTTTTCTCACAAAAAATCAAAAAAATTAAAAAAATATTCTCAAACAAGATTTTTTAACCCTAAACTAAAATAATTAAAAAATCAAAAAATTAAAAAACCACCCTAGTTTCCAAACGAACGGTTTATATTTGTTTGGACTGTACTATTATCATCTCTTTTATTTATAAATTTATAAATAATAATAAAATTAATTGAGTTAACTTAACTATAGCTCCAAGTGTCATTATATTATTTATGAGAATGTGCTTTCAGCATGATTAAAATAATATGAATGGGTGATTATTGGGTGTGCAAAAGGTGAATCATGTTATGGTGTACACGATTTAAAAACCAATTGATTGTTGACCATGATTATGTTAAATATACTCGGCACGAATTCTTCTGTGTTAAAATATTAATGTTAAAGTACGATGTTTTGTGTTATCGACATTTTAATTTTTTTAATTTTATTCTTAATTTTTTTAATTAACTCAAATTAACCCAATTTTAAACAGGTGTCTAAAGTACTATTTGATAAAATTTAAGATAAATCACAAAGGGTTGGTTTGGCAAGGGCTCATTGGGCTTTTTTGGCTCAATGAGCCATAAAAGACAGAATAGGCTCATGAGCCACAACAGACAAAACATCTCATCCAACCCCATAATCATTACACTCTTCTTTCACAAAAAAATCAAAAAAGCCAAAAAGTCAAAAATCCTTCCCAAACTAAGCTTTTGAGTCCAGGCTCATATAGTCAAAAAAGCAAAAAAGTCAAAAAACCAACTCACTTCCCAAACGGAGGCAAACACACTTCATCAGGTTTGCTAAAACTTTAGAATTATAGGAATTTTATTTTTTAATTAATTATGTTAAATAAAAAAATTTGATAAGAAAATATTTATAATTTATAAAACTATAAAGGCAATTTGTATTTTAAATAAATCTTAAAATATATATTTATAATTTATCTTAAAATTTATAATTAAAATATAAAAATTAAAATTAAGTATTAAAAATTGAATGTTACACTTTTTAATTGAAAATTGTTTGATACCTATTAAAATTTAAGTGTTGAATTTAATCAAATTAGTTGATGTTTAAAATTTAAAGAAAAAAATTAAAATTTTTCGCAAGCATTTTTTATAGGGAAAATTAGTCAAAGGTGCCTCTCCCATTTTTAGTAATGGAAGAGATCTACAAAATTATTTTTTGATGTGTAAGGTCCCTAAACATATATTAGAGAAATTTGACTCTTTGTCTCTCCTACTCTCCTCTGCTACTACCTTTCAACCACAACCACAACCATATGCAGGCCCCTTGAAGGGCAACACAGGTTCGTATAGCTTCAGAAACTGGATTGGGAGTTGATCGAGGTCAAGATCAAAAGCTGGCTCCACGCCATGAAGATCGCCGTGAAAACGGTCTTCTACGGAGAGATAATCCTCTGCGACCACGTCTTTTCTGCATCTTCGAGAATCTCCGAATCATGCTTCGCTGAAATCGCCAAAAAAGGTGCTATGACTCTGTTTGGATTTCCAGAACTCGTTGCAAAGTTCAAGAAACTATCTCCAGAGAATTTTTGAATTTTTGTTGTTGAATTTTTGTGTTTGAGGTAAAAATGCACTTCACTCCAATGGCGCATTATAGCAGCCTCCCCTGCGACGGAGACGACATTTGCATGATCTGCAAGAAGAAGTCGGCGGAGGACGAGACCATCACCTGCAAGACATGCGTCACACCTTGGCACGTCACTTGTCTCTCCACTCCCCCTCAAACCCTAGCCGATACTGTCCAATGGGAGTGCCACAATTGCTCCGTCATCGCCGATCCTAATCTTATCGACAAGCCGGCCGCTAGATCTGAATCCTCCAGGGATCTGATCGCGGTGATTCGAGCGATTGAGTCCGATCAGTCCTTGGCTGTGCGAGAGAAGGCTAAGTGAATGCAACAGCTCATGAGCAGAGGCCCCAAGAATTTCTCTGGGTTCAACCTAGAGAAAATTCAAATTTCTCTGGGTTCATTTTGACCGATTTTAACTGATAATTCAGTGTTTCAAAAGTATTAATCAAAGTAGAAGACTTTTTTGTATTCAAACTATACAGGACAATAGTTATTTTGGATCTTGATGCATTGGATTCAATAGATTTGTTGTTTTGAACTGTCATAATTATGTTATAGCAGTTGGATACTTCAATGAAGATGTCATTGAACTTGTTAAATTTTGCCATTGCTATCAAACGTTTGATGTATTTTATAAATGTCAGTGATTAAAAAGATGAGATGATGAGTTTTGGCATTTTGCACTATAAATGGCATGCAAAAATTAGAAAAGAGCCAGAGAAATTTGTGCAGTGAGAGAATTTCCTAAATAGCTACACAAATTTTCTCTCCAAAATTTTCTCTAGATTTCTTTGGTACTCAAAGAAATTTCAATTTTCTCTAGTTTGAATCCAGAGAATTTCTCTGGAGAGAAGTTCAATTTTCTCTGGAGAGAATTTCTCTGGGACTGAAATTTCTCTAAATTGATGTTGAGGGACCTTAGACATTATGAAAATATTTAATATCCTTTATATACTATAAAATCTTAATATCAGGGATCTTAAAAAAAATACTCATTTTTTATACTATGGTAGTGGTCCGATAACCACCTGGCAGTGCTGGTGATGTGTTGGAGTGTGAGTAATAGTGGCAATAATGGCTTTCGTAATGGTGGTGAAACTGCCTATTTACCACCCACGGTTTGAGTGTGTTAACGGATCGAATTTAGTTGAGATTTTTAATAAGAAAATTTATGAAAGTTTCAAAATCTTCGTTTTAGATGTGGGTTGATTTTATGACTTTTAGTTTTTTTTAATTATTTTAGTTTGAGATTAAAAGGTTTCATTTTGAATGAATTTTTTTACTTTTATGAGAGAAAAATAAAATAATTATGATTTAAATATAATATTTTATTTTATTAGTTTTTTTTTATCTATTTTGTCTTTTTTGACTAAATTAGCCAAAATAACCCATGCCAAACCTAGAAAGTCTCATTTCACAATTGTTAATTTTTATAATTTTAAAAATACTTAAAAATAACTGTATTGGCTAACCAAGTAATTATAGATTAAAATCACCTAAAATTTTAAATTATAAGTTCCTAAAATCTCTTTCCCAATATTTCTCTCTTTCTTAAATCTCATTGCATAACAAAGTAATTATACATTTAAAAAAAAACACAAATCTCATCTTTTAACAAAGTAATTATATATGTTTTTAAAAATATTATAGATTAAAAAGAATTAAAACCACAATTGCTAATTTTTGTAATTTTAAAAATATTTAAAAATAGCACGATTAGCTAACAAAGTATTTATAGATTTTTTTTAAAAAAATAATTAAATTACAAATTCCTAAAATCTCTCCTTTAATATTTGTCTCTTTCCTAAATCTCATAATCTATCTATCTATACTATATATTATACAAAGTGACTTTTCATTTTAGAGACTCTAAGCGTTTCAAAACCTTAAATATAATTTTTTGAATTTTCTATTTTTCTATAAAAAAAAAATTTAAATATCTATTGACTATTACAAGGATATAAATATTAACTTTCAAAATTATTTAATGCAACTATATTTAGGGATGGCAATTTGAACCCGGCCCGACGGGGACCCGATCCCCCGATCCCGAATTGAGCGGTTTTTTCCCAAAAAATACCCCCGATAGGCCGGGGATGGTATTTAAAAATAAACTCCCGATGATGTTCGGGCCAGGGATGGGGATGCATTTTCCAACCCCGGCCCCGCCTCGTTCAGCCCCCCGATTCTGTTTATATATGTATAAATATATATGTGTGTGTTGTGTGTTTATATATATATGGGGGGGTATGTGTGTGTATGGTTTGGTTGACTTGGCACAACAAACATAACATAAACCTACTCACATTCTCACTCTCTCTCTCTCACACTTTCTAACACATAACCACAGCTCCCTTGCCGTCGGCTCTTTCTCGCATTCTCATCGGCAGCTCCCTCACCGCCGGCTTCCCGTTAGGAGGCGGGGGTGGGGGTGGTAGTGGGTTCCCGTCGAGGGTCGGGGCCGGGGACGGGAGAGTTTCCACCATCAAGGATCGGGAATGGGGAAGGTGATCCCCCGCCCCGCCCCGCCCCGCCCCGCCCGTTGCCATTCCTAACTATATTGCTGGTCAATACCCCCCCAAAAAAAACACAATTCTCAACCCTCCTCTCCTTTCAAAATAAATCAAGCATTTATTTAAAAAGAATATAAATTTTATACAATCTTCTCTCTCTTGAAATAAATCTAATGAAAAAGAAAATTCTCTCACATCCCATAAATGTATACTATTAATATCCTTCGTAACTAGTCTGATCTATATAAACCTAAACTTAAACCTAACATAAAATAAAAATTAAACATTATATCTAGATTCTCTCTATTCCATAATTAAACACAATTTTATTTCCAAATAAATTTAAGCATATCTATATTAAATATATATTTTTAAAAAAAAATCATAATTTTTTATTTTTTATAATGATTTCATGATTTATAATTTAAAAAAGGAAAGATGAAAAAAATCATTATTGTGCACTCTTTCTCTAACCAATTCTTTATTCTATCAAAAAATTCTAACCATCATATATTATACTTTTTCTTAGTCATTTATGTCTTCCTCACCCTATAAATATTACATTCATAGAACAATGAAACTTATTGCTTTTTAACTTTCTTTATGAGACAATTTAGAGGTTAGTTTTTGTTTAGTATATTGTATTCTTCAAACCGACTCTTTTATCCTTTAGGTACACCATTTTTTTTTTCCTTCTTTTTTATCTATGACCATTTTTTATTTTTGTATTTCATATTTTGTAAGTCATTTCTCCCTCCTCTAGTAATCATTATCTGTTTTTTGTTTAGAACTATTTTTTGTTGGTTAATATTGTTTTACTATAATTTTTAAACTAAAATGACGTAATAAGGTTGTTCGTATAATAAAAAATATGTCACTTATTATAAAGTAATACATCAAATTTCAAACAAAATTATTATTAACAAGTTTTTGTATTGATTTTATGTTTGTATATCATTACTTTTTTTAAAAAAAAAAAATTGCTTTTAATATTTTTTGATATCATAATATGTGTTAATTGACAGTTGGTGCAGCGTATTACTTCAAAGATATATAATAGTTTTTCAAAGCTATAAAAAATATATATTATTTTTAATCTATTTTTTCAAAATTATTAAAGGTGTTAGTCAATTATTTAATTATTTATTTTTAATATGTGCAACTCCTCTCTTCCTCTATGGTACTTCTCTCTTTACTCCACTATGAGTTCATATGTTTTTAGAAAAAAAAATATATGTAATTTAAAATTTTGAATCTTTTTATATACGAAGTTAAAAAATATATTTTGGAATTTGAAATATAGTTATATAATATCATGTCCTTTTAAATATAGCTATATTTATAATTAAATTTAATATGTCTATTACCTATCCTTATTTATGTTATTATATAAATAAAATGTTATACAATAATTGAAATTGAAAGTCTTAATCTATTTTTTTTTTTCAAAATTTAAAATTGTTAAAATGCATATGTTGCAATATCGTTAATTTCTTCCTATTATAAAGTTTATTTTAAATCTGATAAGATTTGTTCAATGACTGATATTCAATTTTTGTAAAAAAATTCCAATATATTTCTTCCAAAAGTTAATATAGTAAGTTTACAAATTCATATTTTAAAACTCAAAATTATTAATATTTTTATTTATTTTTATTTTTGTTTTATATAAGCATGTTAAAGTATAAATAGATATCCAAGTAAAATTATAATTTTTTTTTTATGCCCAAATAATTATGGCATTAGTTTTAATTGTAATCACATCTTTTTAAAGTCCTAATTCATTTTTTAACTTTTTTTTTGATATTTTAAATTAATGTTACGATAGTTGTTTCTTAAGTTTTTAAAATTTACTTAATTATTTCCCTTCAAAAACTAATATTACAATTTTTTAAAATTCATATATTTTTATTCTAAAATAGTGAAGTATGAGAATTATGTCATTTTTTTATAACAAAACATAATTTTAATTATGAATTGTCAATACAACAATTTTAATATGAGAGCTTTTTTAGTAAATCCATTCTCTAAGAGTGGAGTTCCAGGAAACCCATACTGTTTTATAATATTCCATTAGGTCCATTTTATACAAAAAGACCAAAAAAGCCCTAAAAAACACGCGCCCCTCTCTCTCTCTCTCTTTGAATCTAATAACCGTTTCTCTTCCCCTCTCTATTCTTGCGTAAGAAATCACGCACAGTACCTCTACAGTCCAGAAATCCAAACCATATTCCACATCGCCTCGACGCCCCGAAGACTGTATTCCTTCCATCGTTGCATCGTCACCTCGTCTCATCATCTTCTCCCCATCCCTACGCCGAGAAGCCTGTCTTCGTTCGATCGTCACATCGTCTCATCATCTTCTTCGCCGTTCGTACGCCCAGAAAACTGTATACGTTTCTTCGTCGAATCGTCCCTTCGTCTCAACATCTTTGTCGTCGAAATGGCCAAAAAACGTAAGCATTCATTTATTCTGAACCCCTCAATCGTAATCCCTAAATTTTTTCATTTTTGCACTCAAAAACATTACACTTGCCATTACATTGTGTTCACAACTGTCAACAATCGACAATGTTCTAGTTGTAGTTGTTGTTATTGAAAAATGTGAACATTCACATTGATTTGAAATGGTTTGATGATCAAATTATTCCAGATGTTACCCCGTTGTTGTCCAATGCTGTGACCATTCACATGGTTTCAAAAATTTTTTGGCCAGTTCTTTTTCTGTTGCTGTTGGTAACAGATATGAACATTCACATAGAGTTAAAATGTTTGCGTAATCAGGTATTAATGGTGTTGTTGTTGTATGCTGTGAAAATTCACAGGCATTGACACACTTTGGCCAATTCTGTTGTTGTTCTTGTTGTTGGAAACTGTGAACATTTACATTGCCTGAACATTGTAGGACAATCAGATATTATTGGTTTATCTTGTTATACGCTGTGAACATTCGCATTGCCTGAAATTTTTTGGACAGTCAGATATTTTTGGTGTTGTTGTTCTATGCTGTCAACATTCACATTTGCTGGAAATTTTAGGAGAGTCAGATGTCGGTGGTGTTAATGTTCTTCGATGTGAACATTCACATTGCCTGAATGTTTCAGTTCGATCAGATATTATTGGTGCTTTTGGGCTAGTCTGTGAACTTTCACATTGTCTGGAACATTTGCCGGAAAATTTAGGACATTCAGATATTATTGAACTTTCACATTGCCTGAAAGTTTTAGTTCAATCAGATATTATTGGTGCTTTTGGGCTAGGCTGTGAACATTCACATTGTCTGAAAATTTGCCTGAAAAATTTAGGACATTCAGATAGTATTTGTGTTGTTGTTCTATGCTGTCAACATTCACATGCCCTTCAAATTTTAGGAGAGTCAGATGTCGGTGGTGTTAATGATATACGATGTGAACATTCACATTGCCTGAAGGTTTAAATTCGATCAGATATTGTTTGTGCTTTTGTTCTACTGTGAACATTCACATTGATTGTAAAATTTGCCTAGAAATTTACACAATACAGATATTGTTGGTGTTGTTGTTCTATGCTATTAACATTCACATTTGCTGAAAATTTTTGGAGAGTCAGATGTCGGCGATGTTAATGTTCTACCATGCCAACATTCACATTGCCTGAAAGTTTTAGTTCAATCAGATATTGTTGGTGCTTTTGGGCTAGGCTGTGAACCTTCACATTGTCTGAAAAATTTGCCTGAAAATTTAGGACAGTCATATATTATTGGTGTTCTTGTTCTACGCTGTCAACATTCACATTTCCTGGAAATTTTAGGAGAGTCAGTTGTTGGTGGTGTTAATGTTTTACTATGTGAACATTCACATTGCATGAATTTGTTACTTCAATCAGATATTATTGGTGCTTTTGATGTAGGATGTGAACATTCACATTGTCTGAAAAATTTTAGTTGAGTCAGCTATTATTGGTGTTGTTGTTCTATGCTGTGCACATTCAAATTGCTTGAAAATTTTAAGAGAGTCAGATTTTATTTGTGCTGTTGGTATATGCTGTGAACATTCACATTCCCTGACGATTTTAGGACAATCAGATATTATTGGTCCTGCTCCTATGTGAATGTTCACAACCAGACACAAACTCTGGTGATTCACACCAACGCACACAACTGTGAACATGCACACCAGTGGAATAGTGTGAATGTTCACATCTGTTCGACTATGCTAATCATATGAGCCTTCACTTATTTTTTTTTAAATGCTCCATTTTGCAGACGTCGCACACAAGAAAACCGGAAAGAGAAAAAGAGATGAGTCCCATGCGAAGGAAGAAACCCCAAAAACAAATACTTGCACCAATGTCGACAAACGCCATGTGAACTACAGATCTAATATGACAGGACTGGTCAAATTAATGAAAACCACCAAGTTCACAGAAGCACAGCTTCGCTGCCTTCGACAAACCCCTTTTTGGAATTTGTTTGATGCATTGAGAAACAATCAAATCGACCTGGATAAATGCATGAAGTATGATGATGTTGTTGTGCATGTACTACAAATGTACCAAGCTTCAGAGGATGCCTTCTACATTGGGCAGAAGAAGATGAAAATACACAACAGCGACATCAAGCTGATTTTCGGTGTGGACTGTGGCAGCAAGCCAATGGACATAACATACGGTGCGAAACCAAAGACTGGCATTGTAAACAGAAGATGCAAAAACGTAAGCCGGTTGACTTCAAAATGGATACAAACCCTTTTGACCGAGGCATTGAAAGGGAAAAAGAAAGATGACAACGAAGAAGTTGCCCGACTAGTGTGCATGTATGCTTGCCAGAAGCTTTTTTTCTCAACAAGCGGAGAGACAATAGGATGGGGCTACTACGCACATATGGTCCCACTGGAAAGCATGCAACAATATGATTGGGCCAAGCAAATTAGGACAATGTTGACATCGTCTATTTCCCAAAATGACAAAAACCCAGCAAAAGTCACCGGCTGTGTCATGTTATTGATGGTAAGTACCCATGTTTTCCAATAATAAGATTGAAATGTCCTCCAGTGTTTTTCATCTAAGCCAACTGTCAACATTGGCATCTGCACCTCTGATGTGAATGTCCATAGGCAATTGTATTTCACATATGTGAATGTTCACATCTGAACCACTGATGTGACCGATCACATCCACTCATAACATACTACTGTGCATGTTCACAACAGTGCCAAAGCACTTATGTTTCTGTCATCATTCACATCAGTGATTCAAATGTGAACAGTGTGAATGTTCACATTCAATGATAATGTACCACTTTGAATGTTTACCACACTGCTCTGTAGGCAATTATGTTTTCACTACTGTGAATGTTCACATCTGAAGCAGTTAATGTGACTGATCACATTGACTCATAACATAACTCTGTGAATGTTCACAACAGTGCCACATCGTTCACGATTCGCAGATGTGAATGTTCACATTCAATGATAATGTGCTACTGGGATGTTCACAACAATGCCACTGTGATTAATGTTCACATAGGTTGCCATTACTCTGCAAATGCTAAATAACAATATGCGTTTCTTGTTTTATTGAAGTACTGGTTGTGTGAGCACACAACCATCCTCCAACCTCACAGACCCAATGCTTTTCCTCGCTGTGTGAAGTGGGATCTGACTGCTTTGCAGAAGAAGATGAAAACCACCTCCTTAGCAGATTTGGGTTTTAATGAGGTAGGGCCTTCAACTAGTGATCCAAACATTCACATTATAACACCACCCAAATATATGCGTTAATTAACATAATTTTTTCATTTCCAGGTTAATGCCGGTGAACTCTTTGCAATCCCAACAGAATTACAAAAGTTCAAGCGTAAAACATTGAAGGTGGAGCCTGAAATTTATGAACCGGGCAGAAAATGTCCCAACATTTCTGACATCAAGGGAGAACAACACAGTGGCAGCAGCTCCCACTTTTCTGGGGATGGGGTAGACCTGAAGGACAGTGATGAGGACATTCACATTCCATTTACCAGCCAACATTATGACAGAGCTATTGTAATACCAGACACAAACCAACCTGATATCATTGATGTCCTTATCCAAGAAAATCGGAAGGCTTGGGGCGTCATAAGGCAATGGGAAGCAAAGTACAAACACCTTCAATTTTCATGGGAGTTGAGGGCAAGAGTCATAGCTGATCTTGAGCATAGATTGTTTAACCAGTCCAGCCCGCCCAACGTGAATATCGAAATGAAGAAGTCCATGGAGCAGAAGGATCAAGAAATCAAACGCTTAACGCAGCTGGTCATCGACTTAGAATGCGATAAAACAATTCTTCAGGATCTTTACGATGACCAGTCAGTCCACATTGTCACACAAGCTATGTCAGAAAGGCAACCCCCTAGCCCAATGCAACACAATATCAGCCCACCTTCTAGGGTCAAGCGTATAAAGGAAAAAGATCGCAAAGAACATCGCCTGCCTGACTTCCAATACCCAGATTTACCTGGCCAAAAGCAGCCCCCTCCAGTCGAAATGGTTGAAGATGAGGAGGAACACCCACCAGCGAAGCAGCCAAAAAAATTATCCTTCACCAAGAAGTTCAAAGTCTGGGCCAAGATGTCCAAACATGACAAACAAAAGGTCCAAGCTTTACAAAAAAATGGAGGCGATGAGTAAGTGACTGTGCAAACATCCAATGTTAACATTCACATTCCGTAATAGTCTATATTCCTAACTGTGTTCAGTTTTTTTGGGTTGTTGAGATATATGCAATGTGAATATTTACATTGGTTTGTTAATAATGCACAGGCTGCTGGTGTGGAAAGGAGATTCGAAGGCTACACATGTGTATTTTGATGACATTGTCAACCTTATCAAGGAGGAATCAATACACAGCAATGTATGCCATTACAAATATAATTC
This sequence comes from Camellia sinensis, assembly GCF_055761805.1. Classification (NCBI taxonomy): domain Eukaryota; kingdom Viridiplantae; phylum Streptophyta; class Magnoliopsida; order Ericales; family Theaceae; genus Camellia; species Camellia sinensis. The sequence goes on from NC_138970.1 coordinate 156,765,038, forward strand.
AGTCTTCATGCATATGCACACACAGACACACACACACTGATGTTGTATCACATGTGTGAACATTCACATTTGTGGTTGCTCATAGCAATTGTAAACACTGATGTGAATGTTCACACTCACGTACGATATTCATAATATGACCCCATGTTTGTGCAGCTCATAGATGCATATGCTGAACTGTTGCATGAACAACAAGAGGTGGTCAACCCAACTTCAGATGAAGCCTCATTGATCTTCACGAGCATGTGTTTGGTAAAATCTATCATTCCATTACTTGTAATGTGACTGTGAAACTTCACAGTTCATTAATTATTTGTCAAATGTGTACAGAAAGTGATACGAGAGTACCATCCTCGCAAAAGGAGTAAACACATTGACGCACATGTCAGAAACTACCAAGGAGAGAGATACCTACTATTCCCATTGCATCATGAGTACCACTGGACGATAGTTGTGTATGATGCTAAAGAAAATTTGTGGAAGCATTACAACTCGTTGCGCCCAAGACCAGGCATACATGACCCGCATATCGACCAAGCACAAGAAATTGTAAGTGGCTATTTTTCAACACAAACATGACTTGTTCTCGTGCATTAAATGACTGTACACACACATATGTTTGTTGGTCCCTAATGTGAAATTCCATACACAGAGGAACTACATTGAGCATGTTGTGACCGTTATTGGCGAGTCATCACCGCTACACACTAAGTTAGCAGGCCAAAATCCAGCACAACCAACCAAAAGTGTTGATGTCTGTCCTCAACAAGGCGACGACTCGTAAGCCTCACTAAATTTTTTTTCAAATCCTCCACAACCATTATGCAAATATTCCTGTCAACTGCTAATCAAAACCATTTCACATTTACAGAGTGGACTGCGGACCTGCAGTATGTTACATCATGCGGGCGCACGTATATCATGAAGAAATTGTGGGCAGCCTCAGTAGTGCAGAATGGTGTGGACTACGAGATTTGTTAGTGCATAGTTTTTTGAATCATAAGAAATCAGAGCTTCCTTAAAACCTATAGGTGGGGGGTGTCCACCTACGAACTAACCAACAGTCGATTTGAATGTTAATATGGAAAGCGTTGATATTTTGACACAGCAACTGATTGTAAAACAGTGATACAACATCTGTTAATAGGAAAAAGGCAGCTGCGAATTTTGAACTACTTTTGGTGTTGTTATGTTTTACATATGTGGATGTCCACAATTGTACCGCTAATGTGAATGTTTACAGTCACGTACGATATGCATACTGCTGTGTTGTTGTGAGAAAAATTTCTGCAAATGTTTGAACCTGACTGTTGTTAAGTACACATACTTTGTGCAGGAGTGTACACTTGGTCTACGTGGCATCAGTATGGATCACATACACATGTGTGAACATTCACATTTGTGGTTGCTCATAGCAATTGTAAACACTGATGTGAATGTTCACACTCACGTACGATATTCATAATGCCGTGTTGTGATGAGCATTCACTTATGATATTCAAATGCATATGCACTAATGTTTACATTCACTTACGATATTCATATGCACTAATGTTTACAGCTATGACTGTTCACAGTTTCAACACTGATGTGAATGTTCATAATCACTTATGATATTCATAATGCCGTGTTTTGATGAGCATATTTGATGCGATTTGTGGAACCAGTTTTCAATGTAACACACATACCTTGTGCAGGAATGTACACTTGGTCTACGTGACATCAGTATGGATCACATACACATGTGTGAACATTCACATTTGTGGTTGCTCATAGCAATTGTAAACACTGATGTGAATGTTCTCACTCACGTACGATATTCATAATGCCGTGTTGTGATGAGCATTCACTTATGATATTCAAATGCATATGCACTAATGTTTAGATTCACTTACGATATTCATATGCACTAACGTTTACAGCTATGACTGTTCACTGTTTCAACACTGATGTGAATGTTCATAATCACTTATGATATTCATAATGCCGTGTTTTGATGAGCATATTTGATGCGATTTGTGGAACTAGTTTTCAATGTAACACACATACCTTGTGCAGGAATGTACACATTGTTTGCATGACATCATTACGGGTAACATGAACAGGTGTGAATATTCACATTTCTTTACATTCATGACAGTTGTACATGTTCACACCATGTCAATCTTCATGAATGTGAAAGTTCACATCACATCTTGTATTCATGTCAACATTGACAACAATAAGGTAAAAACGTCCAACCCATGTGCAAGTTTTCACATAATATGATTCGTTTACGTAAGTGTGAATGTCCACATCATGTATTTATAATTACAACTTTAACAAAAAATCAGTTTCGTACAGAAAAAGAAAATGAAAAGGCACAAATGAATATAAGAATCCAATGTAAAACACAACGTTAAAATGAAAAATGTACATCCTATATCGGCTCCTTGCATGACTTCCGATTATGGCTCCCCAGTTTATCACATCTCCCGCACCTTATTTGCTTAAGTTTCTCACCCCTTGATGGGATCCTATTTTTTTTCGGCCTTCCGGGTGGTCTTTTCACAGTTGGCGGGTATATAGTGAAGTCCATGGGATCAAAAGACGGCTTCTCCACCGATGGTATAGGGAATATGGCACCCGAATACGCTCCACGATATGTCTGTACATGAAAGTAATGTTCCACACAATCATTGAGATTGTAGCGGCTCTTCTGAATGGCAACAACAGCATGGTCACATGGGAATCCGTTAATTTGCCATTTGAAGCACGAACATGTACGCCTCGCAACATCAACAGTGACAGATGGTATCGAATGTACTTCAAACACATTCTCATTGGCTTTGCTAACTTGCCAAGACCTGCTGTGATTGAACGAATCCATAAGCCTTGTTTCAAATGTAGGACAAATAAGCTCATTCCATTTGTTTGCTTGGTCACGCCGTGCAGACATTTGCCGCATCAACTGAGTACGAATTGTGTCCACCATTTGAGTGATAGGAAGATTACGCGCTTCTTTAATCCAGTTATTAAATGACTCCGCCGCATTGGAAGTCATCTCCCCATAACGCATGCCCCTGCACAATATCACAAACATTTTACACCCCGAAAGTTAACAGGTTTGAACACTCACGTTGACTGATGTGAACATTAACACCATTCGCAGTGGACATTAACATCAACTTACACGATGCACAGATGTGAACACTAACATCAACTTAAATGACAGAATGATGTGAATGTTAACAACAGCAAAATATGACAACTTGTTTGAACATTCACATCATTCAAATGATTCATTGCTATCAGATGTGAACATTCACATCACTGACATTGAACGTGAAACACAATTGGAAGATTTTTACAAATCGTAACTGATAATTCACATCGCTACCATTTTGACTTGCCCAATGGAACAGTTTATGAAACTGTTATTACCTGAAGTATGAATTTGCCCAGTGCTCAGGTGCCAAGTCCTTGAAGAAATCATGTGCTCGTTGTTTACCCTCCTCTTTTAATTTTGCAAGCTTTTCATGGAACCCTACCACAGTTGGCTCATAAGCACAATCACCCAAACTACTTACTAGGTGATCCCTGAAGCCATTATCAATTCCTTTCATCCGGTCTCTTAAATTGCTCTTCAAGTGTTGTAAGCAATAACCGTGATGAGCCGATGGGAACACCTTCGGCATAGCTTCTAACAGGCCAAGATTACGATCCGAAATAAAAGTAATCTGCCGGTTACCATCAACAACCTTCCCAAGTTCATGCAAGAACCACGACCAATTCGCCGTGGTCTCCGAATCAACAACCGCAAATGCAACAGGAAACAGACCTACAACACAACACCAATACACAACTGTTCACAGTATTCCAAAATGAATAGAAAACAATATAAACGAAACAGGTCATGTGAATGTTCAGCAATTGATAATGTGAACATTCACATTAACGCCCATCAATAATTCATTTTTGATTGTTCAGCAACTGATAATATGACCAATCACAGTAATGCTCATTAACAGATCAACTGACAGTAGTATACACTGATGTGAATGTGAATGTTCACACAACTATCACTAGCAGGCACAGATGTACAATACTGTGAATGGATCAATGTAAAATAATGTGAATGTTCACATTACAGGCATCAGCAGACACAGATGTGAACATTCACATCAGTGCATACTAATGTCAATGTTCACAGTACTTATAATTTCTCCATCACTCATTTCTCCATACTATGCATGTCAATGTGAATATTGACATGAATATAGAGGTAAAAAAATTACTAACCATTGTTTCCGTCTTTTGCCGTTGCCGCCAGTAGCTGACCTTTGTACTTTCCTTTGAGGAATGTTCCATCCAAGAATAATAAAGGCCGACAAGAATTGAACCCAGAAATACATGCAACGAATGACACAAAGAAACGACGAAACTGTTGACTACTCGCATCATAGTCAATATTGACATAACTCCCCGGATTGTACCGCATCACCACATCCGAATACCACCGCAGCTGGTCAAACGATAATGAGTGATCTCCATGAATACTAGCCTTTGCTTTCTCCACAGCCAACCATACGACGTGGTAACTCACATCTAGCCCATAATCCCTCTTCAAAATAGTAACAACATCACACGGCCGAGTCAACGGCTTGTCCCTCACAATTTCAGATATGGTACTCGACACCAAATCCAAACTAACTCGTGGATTCTTCGATGTTCGGACATCCGTACCACACGTATGCACATCACTAAAACTCTTGATGTAGAAAAAATCATTTGCTCGTTGTGCTCTACAATGTATAGCCCACAAGCAGCCCCTCTCCTCCCGCATCGCACACACAGCAGTAACTCTTGTTGTCTCGTTCTTCACATATGTAAACTGAAACCCACATTGAATGGCGTACTTACATAAAACGTCACGAAATTCTTGTGCACCTCCAACAAACCGTTGTCCCACATGCGTAATACCATTTGCCCAAGAGGCTGACAACAACACCTTCTCGTTATGGTGGCAAAATCTTTGTAATGCATCAATTTCTTCCTCAACCCCCACACGCACCAATCCCAAACTAGTCGACTGAACAATACCACTTTTCAACTCAACCACAACTTCTACATGTTGTACCCCCATTGATTTAGCAAGCAGTAACATGTTCTGAAATTCTTCCTCATTGTCCAAATCACACTTCCTAATGCCAGGTAGTTTACAGAACAGTGAAATAGAACCAGCAGACAACTCATCCCATTTCTCACACAAACACTCCACCAAACGAGAATAACACATTGCGCGGGCAACATTTATTACAGTTGTACTGCAACCATATGTACACACCAACAGCATAAAGGTATCCATCTCCTATAAAAACACAAAAACCACAACAATGAACATTAATATAAATCAATATGAAAATTCACTTTGTGCAGAAAATGGATGAGAACGCGTACAGCCGAAGTGCTAAATCCATGCTTCAGAAGGTACAAGATGTGAACATTCACATTGTTGTTAACAACATGTCAACATTAAGGAAACATCAAAGTAAAATGACAAAATCAACAATCTTCACATCATATTCGCGCGATGTGAACATTTACATTGAAACAGACACTGTAAATTATATGACACACACAGAGCCTCATTCAGCAAACATCAATTTCAAATGAGAACATCCACATTCTTCACATAATCCACATTAACAAATTGTTAACATCCACATTGACCTATATACTGATAATCAAATCATCTACAGAGATCCTCATTACGCATGCGTCCAAGTAAAATCAGAACTACACATTTAATCAAAATCGACATCAAAAATCACATTGTGCAAATTATCAAAAATTACTACGTGTACAGTTCAGGTGCTAAATCCATAATTCACAAATACAAAGATGTGAACATTCACATTTATATTAACAAGATGCCAAAATTGCAAACATCAAAGTAAAAATGAGAACACCAACAAACTTCACATAATATTAACAAAATCTGAACATTTACATTGAAACATACACTCTGAATTATATCACACACACAGAGCCTCATTAAGTAAACATCAATTTAAAATGAGAACATCCACATTCTTCACATAATCCACATTAACAAAATGTCAACATTCACATTGCCATATATACTGATAATCAAATCATATACACAGATCCTCATGACGCATACAACTAACTAAAATGAGAACTAACACTGTTCTTCACATAATATGAATGTACTCCCCTCCACATGACGACGTAAGAAGCATATAATTGAAAAGCCAGCGCATCCAATTCACATCAATCCAAAAACAGAGCATCTGCTTCATCATACAAATGAACTGAACATTTATTCACAATCAAATTGATACTAACCTTAACCATGCAATCCTACAATCCTCCAGAAAGTCGAACACAACTGATTCGAACTACTTAAAGCTCGGAAAATGTGACAGCCGAACAGCTACCTCTTCGTCATCTTCACTCGCAAACCACAGAACCAGAACCAGACTAGAACACCAACAATGAAACCCTAGCACCACCAATCCTTCGAACGAGTATGCAAAACATAAACGTATCTCTTGGAATTGGATTGACGAAGAGAAACGTAAAATGGAAACTGCCAAACTGAATCACCGAGGAAACAGCCACGTAAACAGGCACATAATATGTAAATGCGTATAACACTATACACATACATATATATATATGGGGGCAAAATAGTCCAGTAAAATATGTTAAATTAGGAAAATGGACCTTATGGAATAAAAAGAAAAGTTTATGGGACTAATCAGGTTATCATATTCTTTTGTGGACCTAATGGGTTATAACAACTCTAGAATGGATTTATCAATAAAAATCTCTTTTAATATATATATATATATATACTATATATTGTAGTAAAGAAACATTTGAAACAAAACTTTTAAACTTATATATAAAATTTTATTTACAAAAGATAAAATATAAAAAATTTAAATATAATTATCATATTTTTAATAAATAATATATTATTTCATCCTGTGCATCCTTAATTTATATATAAATTAAATATCACAACTATGTACAAGCCATTCCCCAATCCCCTCCCCCTCATTACCACTTCCTCACACGTATATTTCTTTCCTTTTTTGCCCCACACCCAAAAAAGGAAAAAAAAATCTTTCATTTTGATTTTGTAATCCATAACTTCAGAAGTTACAATTTACATGCTGCCAATATGCTGGTTTGAAACCACTGAAGGTTGCATTGTGAAAGGAGAGCAATGCTAGAGTTATCAACAAATTTATCAAAAACACTACCACACGGATAAAGGATCCATGTGTTTGGTAATTTTTTTGATAAATTTGTTGGGATGTATAACATTTTCCTTGTGAAAGTCATACCTCAAAGAAACATTACCAGCATGCCTTATCGCCATAATAATTTCAAATCAACAAGACCAAAACAAAACCCCCAAAAAAATGATCAAGCAACTTGATTCAATGCAAAACTCCAAACTGAAACCCACATACGATCATTAGCAATAATCTAAACCCTACAATAATGCATTTCACCATCTAAACTGTCCCAACCAAAGCCATTTCCAGATTTGCTAATGTAACTCGCAAATCAATGCCAATAAGAAATCCATCTCAACCTAATTCACCTTTCTTTCCCATTTCTGCTCTCATATGAACCTTATTAGTGTATAAGTCTCACAAGTAAACGAGTTATTTTCTGACAACAAGAAGCATATCCAGCAAGAGAAAAGACCCCCAAAAAAAAAAACATAGATAAAGATAAAAGAGATTAAAACATCAAAGACCACAAATTCTAATTTTATTTTTCACCCAATGAACAGTAAGAAGCACAAACATTACAAGCATAGTCCCAAGTCAAATATCCTGGCCCCAGGGACAATCAAGCTTTTGTTTTTCTACCCAAGTAATTGGAAAAATACCACATAATATCTAGGGAGCATGAGTTCACAAGCCCCGACCACGACCCCTCCCAACATAGCCATAACCCCTTCCATAATATGAGCCTCGAGAACGACCACCACGATAGGGCCCCCGACCACCTCGGCCTCCTCGATACCGTGAGAAATCACCAAATGTCTGTACCCCAAAGAAACAGGCAACCATGTTAGAGGACCTAGTCTGTGAAGGTAAAAACCAAAACCACCAAATGGCAATTTTACCTCTGTGTCTATCTTCATTTGCTCAGAGAACCTAGTCCTTCCATTATTTGATTCATGACCAAGTGCATTGCAAGAGATGGTATCAAAAAAGTCATCCTTATTGTAAACAGGCTATAGAACACAAAATCAGAAGCAAACGTGATATAAGAAGACAAAAAAGCAAAATGTATAATGAGATATCTTCATTCACAGGTTGAATCTAGCTTTAGAAAGTAGAAAACGGGATGGATATCTCACTTTGATCTCAAAATTTGGTAATTCGGCACTGTCTTCATCTTGAAAATCATCTTCATCACTGTAATTCTCATCCCCTTCTTTAGACTTGTTACTTTTGCCAAGATGACCCCATACTTCATCCTTTTTAAATTTCTCATTCATTGCCATAAAATCAAAATCTTCAGTGAATTTTGTCACTGGACGTGAACTCTGCATGCCAAATGTTCAGTATTCAATGTCATCAAACCCCAATTCAGATTAACATAATTCAGTATTTCAGTACCAGTACATCATCAAGAATTGATCAAATAAAAATTACAAACTGCTGAGTAAATTCTATTACATCTCACAACCTTCCAATTTCAAATAGTTACACAGATAAATGCATTCCAAACACAAGCAACATCACAAATCAGGGGGGGGAAATATGTGCTTATGGGTGCCAAAAACAAAAACTAACATTTTTGTTTACATTCTGCAATCCTTAAGAAAACCTAAGCTTTTAACTGAAAATAAAACAAGGAACTGACTATTGTGTTTGGATAGGGGGAACAGTAAGAATGAATTTGGATTTTACTCCAGAACCCGAACCCGAACCCATAATATTCAGTTTGGTTGAGTTCTCCAACCACAGGTTTTGAACATGTACAACTTTGGATCCAAGATGATAAGACAAATGTAATTCAGAGCCCATCAAGCAAAGCATATGATTTATCCCTGACGTTGGTTCTCTCGTTAGTCAGATCTAACGAGCAAAAAGGATGCCATATCCTAATCAGTGTTTAGATGTTATAAAAACTCTGGCCAACAGTCCACATACCTAATCTAACAGATTTCTATATCACCTTGGTTTTGGATACCTAGAGCCCAGGATATCTTAAATAAACACTGCTCCTCGTCAATTAGGATACCTGCCTATGAACTAAGACCCCATTTGCCATCTCTCAAAGCATTAAAGAGAGAGAAAAACTGCAAAATCACCAATTTGCAAGCTCCCCACCACAACACTGGTAAATCCATAAGCTGCTGCTTCTCCATCTCCCAGTCCCACATTACTTCTGAGCATTTCTTTGTTATCTAATCTCAATGTTCATCAATTCAAAATAATTGCACAAGCCATAATTCATTTCCTTACCAAAGCAACATCTCAAGGTGGAAAGTAAAAGCTATAATTCAACACTCTAATAATGACCATAAAATTAAAATTAAAATATATATATATATATAATTATGAAAGTGCACTGTTAATAGAGCAGATGAATAAGAAATCATGCTTCTTTTAAGAAAAACCCATATACTTCCCTGAATAATTTTTAGAAGCATCATCTGAGCTTACCCACTCAAAATTTTGACTAAATGAGAAAAGTTAAATGCCACACACAGACACAGGGTGCATACGGTTACAAGCCCCCCACCCAATGCACACAAACACACATGGAGGCCAGCTGTGCATAATTGCATGTTCAATGGTTTTTAACTGTCCAGCAGGGCTACATAGGCAAAATACGAGAGAGAGAGAGAGAGAGAGAGAGAGAGAGAGAGAGTCATTCCAAGCGAGTTTCCCCTTTGGGCTTTGGCAGAAGTGGGTTTCATCTACTTATATATATATAATTATGAAAGTGCACTGTTAATAGAGCAGATGAATAAGAAATCATGCTTCTTTTAAGAAAAACCCATATACTTCCCTGAATAATTTTTAGAAGCATCATCTGAGCTTACCCACCCAAAATTTTGACAAAATGAGAAAAGTTAAATGCCACACACAGACACAGGGTGCATACGGTTACAAGCCCCCCACCCAATGCACACAAACACACATGGAGGCCAGCTGTGCATAATTGCATGTTCAATGGTTTTTAACTGTCCAGCAGGGCTACATAGGCAAAATACGAGAGAGAGAGAGAGAGAAAGTCATTCCAAGCGAGTTTCCCCTTTGGGCTTTGGCAGAAGTGGGTTTCATCTACTTATTTAGAGGATATGCAGACTTTTAAAGAATCATTTGTAGTTAAGACGGTTTCTTCCATGAGAGTATACCTCGCAACTCAATCTAGCAATCTAACAAAGTTCAAATAACCTCTTTTTTTTTATGAGTAACCGAAGTTTTAATAACTTGATATCCTGAAAAGCGAAGTTATCATTAGTGCCAACAAACAGTTCTGTAAAAACATAGTATTGGTAATGCACAATATCATATGGCATGCAGTTCATCTTACACAAGTAAAACTACTAGTTAGTAAAAAAAATATAATCCAATAGATTAATAAAGTATTCTGCATGGAAAAAAAGTAATAAAAAATACACTATAATGCTGATGCTGGTGTAGGATGGCAGGGTGATATTTTGTAACCACCTAAGAAAGGAAGTTATCAAACGGACATTTGTTTAAGCAAATAAAATTGCAATTTAAGGAACTTCAGGAAAAATTTCAGGTTGACAACTTGGTTAATAAAACAAAAACTTCTTGTCAAACACATTACCCCAGCTCCTCTTCCCCTTTCACGCCCTCTATAGCCATGACGACTTTGGAAAGGAGCTCCATTCAGCTGAAGAAGAAAGACATTAAGAGTCCTCATCAGCATTAATTACACAACATATGAAACAACTCAACAGGAGATGTATTCTCATTTTATGCAATGAACAGAAACCAAATTTCACATCACAGGTTTTGCTGTAACTATGCACACACACACACACACGAATGTGGTGTACAAAAAACATATGCAAACCAAATTGTAGCCTTTTAAACGTTACCAAGTGCTACCTAAATTGCTTGAAGCAAGTTGTAGCATTTCTTGATAACCCATGCACACAGAGAAAAGCAATCTATATACATCCATAATCATGCAGTATGCACAATCAGAATCATAATTGATTGGAGCAACTAGTGTAAATGATTTTGTGCTTAGTATTGCAATTTAATGAGTCAGGTAAATTTAAAAGAATCAGCACTATAACCGCAATAGGGAAGAAAAAGACAATTATTTACAAACAAAACTTTTTACAGAAAACTCATCCAAAATGATGTGAAAGTGGTGGTTTTTCAACTTCTGAAATTATGAGCCACAATGGTGTGTGTTTTGGTTTTAAATGAAACGACCACAAAAGACCACATCATCCTATATGAAAATTTTGCTTCTTTTTAAATAAAATAAATAAAAAAACTGTTCATATAGCATTACCCAGGAAGAAAAAAATCTTAAAAAATATAATGATAATTCAGATGACCGGGTCACCTTCTGTCCATCACGTGAAGGCTGCGGCAATGGCAATATTGGTGGTTGAGCTTCTGTTGGAACTGGAACTGGAACTGACGGTTCTGATGATGACACTTGAACAACCTCCACATCCTTATGAGCTGTTTGTGAAGACTGAGATGAAGAAACTGCAGCCGGTACAGACTGCAACAACTGACCTGGGGTTACAAGTAAAGGTGTTGGTGTTTCTGTCTGACTTGAACTGGATGTCCCAAGACTCCCAACAATAGAGGATATGGGTTGAGATATGGTTTGATATGGCAAAGTTGGACCAGAAATTGCATTAGTCTTGTTGGAGATTGGTGGTATAACAGCATTTGTATCTGGACTTGATGTAACCAAAGGAGAAAGAGAAGGCAGGTTAGCATTTAGAGTTGCTGTAGGCAGGGCAGCACTAGGAGCCTTGTTTGTGATTGAACTAGGTAATGCTTCAGGAGCTAGTGTGATAGAAGGCGCAGGAGGAAGCATTGATGGCAAAGTTGATGCCGGAAAAGATGTAGGTGTCAAGTTGAGGGAATTGGTAGTAGTAGGAAGCAGAGGAGAAGGATATTCTGGCAAGTTTGAACCAGGCAAGTTAGATGCTCCAGTTGGAAAAGGGGCATTGAATCCAGAATACTGCATCGGCTGCTGCATGGAAGGAGGCATTGATAGTCCAGGTGGTGGCCTAAGCAAAGTTTGCTGGTGCAACTGAGGGAGACCATTTGGGGGGCCATAAAATCCTTGCCAGTACATTGGCATAGCTAATCCACTTCCATTCGCACTTGGAATAGGGGGTGAAGGCCCCCATGACCCTAAATTTGCCCCAGGTTGATACAAAGGTAAACTACCTTGGAAACTTGACCCTGGATGTCCCAACTGTGCAGTATGGGAACTAAGATCTGTAAGAGATCCGCTAACAGCAGGAGGCAAGCTTGAAGATGTAGAAGCAGGTCGAGGATAGTGAGACTGCATACGGAATCGGGAAGAGTTCAGAAACAAATTTACAATTAAGATCATCAATCTTTTTTTTGATAAGTAATTTAATGCAACACGTATACAAATGTCTTCCTTTGGATCACCTGAATAATAGCTGGATCATTGTTAATGGGAGGTGAGGTCTGAACAGGTGCAGAAGATTTAACCTGTAAATCCTGTAAACACACAGAACATTTCAGGGGTATTGCTACTATCACAAACAGATAAAATACATAGATATGTGTGTGCGCGCGCGCGTGTGTGTGTGTAGAACAGAAAAGAATCCTGCTGAGGCCGAGTTTACAAGGTTTTAATCCACAAAATATTCATACATTTCAATTGACCCAGCAATTAAAAACAAGGATCGCAGAGGTTACAACATAAACACATTAAGAAACAAAAATCCCTATATGGTTCTTTTGTTTGATCTATTCTCTTAATTTTACATGCTTGTGTTGTTCTTTCACCTATTCATAAAAAGAGAACAAAATTTGTTATCATTAAACCAGATGTATAAGGTGGATTTTTCTATTTTTCACAATAAAAAACAAAAATCCTTAAAAAGAGGGGAATTAAACCAAGGCACAACGAGAATAGCTTTTCAATAAAGGAAAATAAGCAAAGTATGGAACTCAATAACAAGACAGCCTAATCAAGCATAAGGTTGCCACCAAACTACCTTGATATCACTTCCACGGAATAGTATGTACTCATAAACCTTGTCACTCGGAGGAACTTGTGGACCATCCTTTTTCCGTCCTTCCGTTCCAAATGATCTCACTACCATGAGAAAGATGAACACCAGCAATTAACATGGAAACCATAGCATAATAGTATTCACAAATAGAATTCTTTTAACAACTACAAAAACTAAGCCAAAATAGTAAAACTGGTCATTATATGCATTACCCCTTTCAGACTTACATAGTCAACTAGCATTATTTTGGTCATTCTCTAATTTAAAAGTTGACACATGACGACTGGCAAATCTTGTTGGTTAAACAATTCCCAGCAGTGCGAGCTCATATTTCAAAATTTTCAAAATTTTATGTTGAAATGTAATCTGAATTTCATAATTTAAGATTGATTTGCAAATCTGATTGTCTGGGATATTTCAAAGGTCTCTAAGCTACTAAACCCAACTTTTATTACATTGAGATAACAATAGCACAGGCCCGTCCTCTTCAAAAATACAGACAAGTCAGAATGAATATAGAGCGCGCTTGGGAACTTGGCTTTTTTAGCTGCTTTTTTTATTTTTTAACTTTTTTATGAGATGAAAAAAGGTTAGTGAATTTTGGATACCTAGTTTAGTTGGATTAGCTGAATAGATTGTTGTAAGGGAAAAAAATGATTGATTGATGGGTAAAATGTGACATTTTTGTGTGTGTGTTTTTTTTTTTTTTTTTTTTTTTTTTTTTGGAGGGAGGAGGGGGGGGGGGGGGGGCGCCTATTTTAGCCAAAACGCTTCTCCCCAAACAAGGCATAGTATCGAACCTCTCTTGTCTCTTCAATAACGAAGAGCACAACTTATAATATATAAATAAATAAAATTGACAAAGACATCAAGAGCAACAGATGCAGTATAATTCCACTCTCACACGAGCCCCAATTACAAACTGCTTCAAAACACGACTCATCTAGGTGCCAATCTCAGCTCAAAACATGAGTCTATTCACTAAATCAAGTGCGAAGACCCAAATTTCAAGCAACAAACTCATGAGTAGAGCAGAAAAGTACATTCCTTTTTCAATCTACAGCACAAAATTGTGTATTAGATAAAAATTTAAAAAAAGAAAAAAAGGAGATAAATTCAGATTAACAAATCAAAAACCCCAAAAAATAAACAGAAAACAATTAAAAGCCCCCAAAAATAGAGAGAGAGAGAGAGAGAGAGTACCGTTTCGCAATCCAATACTGGACTCTTCGGTGTTGATGTTGTACAAAACGCCCTCGTATCTCATTTCACTCTTGGAAGTCAAGCTAATCAAGCTGCCGATGTAAGAATCGGCCGATGAAGTAGATCTAGAAGTCTCTGCCGCCATAGTTGCAGCAGCAGAGCAGACCGAGCAAGAAATCAAACTGCAGTCCCCTGGTTTTTAGAGAGAGAGAGAGTAGAGATGCAGAGAGAGAGGGGGGGGGGGGGGGGGGGAAGGGACTCAACTCTCTTGCAGAGGCAGAGGGAGAAGGAGCAGGGGATTTGGATTTTGTTGACCTCTTTCAAGTTTGAAGTAGTGAGATAATGTGTAGGGTTTCCGGTTTCTCAAACATGACATACGTTTGTGTTTCTGATTGGGAATGCCTTCTTTCCAATAGAACCCCTTTCTTTTTTTCTTTTTGGGAAGTACGTCTCCAATGGTTGGGCAAATGTTTTATCAAATTTAAATTTGATTAAAAAATTTATTTTTTTATTGCTTAAATGATTTTTTAATTTTTTTTATTAAATTCAGAATTTTTGAAATCTTTCATCAGATTAAGAATTGATCATCAAATCACTATTTATACCTGATAGATTTTTACCATCTCTTGAATATCTCTTCGGATGTCCCCGAATAACCAACTCAAGATAAAAATTTATAAAAAATTTACACTGACCGCTCGACTGACCGAACATTCGCTCGATCATCTGCCCAGTTGACCCCCCAAATGACCACCTCAAGGCAAAAATTTGGCAAAACTTTACACTGGCCAATCGATTGGTTGGATATCTGTCCACTCGTCTGCCTGGTCAACCAGTGTTCTGATGAAGCTTCAAACGCGTCCATTGGAGCACTTGATATTAAATTGACATTTTACTCAAATTTAGTAAAAATTTTGATATACCGTTACAGATGTCCCAAGGGTGATCAAACTATAAAATTCTTATTAATAAGAATATTTTTAAAAAATTAATTAAAGTGTGTTTTTATAGACTTTTAATGGTAAAAACTTTTGTTTAATAATTCTTACCGATAAAAAATTTCAACTATCTAATCCAACGGAAAGTTGAAGTCAAATTATAAAATTCTTATTAATAAGAATATTTTTTAAAAAATGGGCATTTACATACAAGTCCCATATTATGAACTTATAATCCATTAAGTCCTAGATAAGCTTATTTCTTCCTTTAAATCACATTAATTTTTAATAGACTAATTTATCCTTAATTTACCCTTCTAAAACCTCCATCACTGCCAGATGCTTACTACATACTTGGTGTAAAGTTGACATCTTCATTCTCTCTCTTACTTTTAAAGCCACTCCCCAATAACAACAACCAAACATGTCGTTCTCTCTCATTTGTTTTCTATTTTTTTTTTTCAGACTCCCTCTTTCACATATAAAAAATAGAGCCCAAGCTTTTTGACTTTGGTTCTCTCCTTATCTATCTCAACACCATCAACACCTGCCTCAACTCCCACACCATCATCGTTCTTCTCCACCATGCCAAATCAAAGTTGGTCTTCTCGATTTTTATATTCGATCACTAGTTCTCGAAGCTCTCTCTTTGTACCCACCAAATATGTAACATCCTAAGTTCATCCTCATCATGGATGATGTGGTTTCAGATCCAATCCCCTTACATCCGCCATTGGTGACTACGAGAGCTTGGGGAAAAATGATGATTCTAGGTTCAACTGGGTTTGTCCTTTAAATGAGTGGGGACTCGATCACATTAAACTACACCTCCAAGACCACTTATTCCCCGAAAGAGGTATTTCATTCTCATCGTGCAATTTTCAATGGTTGTAAACTAAGAAATTTTCATAAACAATGGTTGTGTAAAATTGAGAAATTTCTCAATTTTTTCTAATTTTAAAATTGAGAATATTATCAGTTTAAAACTGAAAAAATAATAATATTCTCAATTTTAACACTAAAAAAATTGAAAAAATTCTCAGTTTTATTGGATATTTTTGCAAACTGAAATCATTCTCAAATTTAAATTGAGAACATTCTCAGTTTTAGAGCTGAGAATATCTCTGTTCTTACCTACAAACTAGATCTCCTGCCCCATCTCTTTAGTCGATTTCATATGCTTCGTTCTGAACCCTGAAATTGAGCAATCAAGCATTTTAAAGATTGGAGTTACAAACACACACAAAGTTGTTGCAAATTGAAGTGATTAAGGAAGAGAATAGATCGAAACGAAAGTGTAAAATGTTGAGGCATCACAAACCTCCAACTTAAAAACCTTCGGATAATTCAAACGATCATCATCATTAAATGTTTGAAAAGATCCATGAAGATGCAAACTCTGCTCCTCCTCTTAGTCGTAAAATTTCTTAGGGACGTTCCAAGTCCTCTTCTTTCTCTAAAGTTGCATCTCTAATACGTTAGATTCAAAAGGGCATGAATGTCAATTGCATTCCAAAATAGGACTTATGCATCCAAAAACTATTGCATAGGACTTGAGCTACCACAGCTACTATCATTAGGAATTTTAAGTAATTAATCATTTATTTTATTAAACTTCCATAAGGAAGTCTAAAAAAATCATAGTACTTTTTCAGCAACAACTAGGGGTGGAC
This sequence comes from Camellia sinensis, assembly GCF_055761805.1. Taxonomy (NCBI): domain Eukaryota; kingdom Viridiplantae; phylum Streptophyta; class Magnoliopsida; order Ericales; family Theaceae; genus Camellia; species Camellia sinensis. Next base: position 156,782,131 of record NC_138970.1, read on the forward strand.
ATTAGCTCGTTGGTCCGTCTAGCCCGCCCGACCTAGCCCTATTTTTCTAGGGCTTGGAAAGATTGTTTTAGCCCATAGGGCCGGGTTAGGCATACATTTTCATTTCAAAATTATTGATGGGCAGGGTTTCAGATTTATACTTTCAACCTACCCCGTTATTAAGTTAATTAATTATTTATTTATTTATTTATAATATATTAAAAAAAAATTGTTAGGATCTGTAACAATCTAAAATTTCTCCCTCCGCTCGAGCGGGGAAGTTGACGCTCAAGCGAACTTAAGAGGTTCTCAGTATTTTTGCAGACGATCTGAAATTCTGAGAGTTGTGAATTCCCGCTCGAGCGTAAGAGTGGTCGCTCGAGTGGACAGCTTTGTTGGAAAGCGACGCTCGAGCGTGGAAAGTGAGATTGCCCTTGACATTTTTATTAGTGTATTTGGAACCTTCTTATTTTATTTTAGAGTATTGATTGAGGTGGTAACATGATGGTAAAGTAAGATTTGACCAAAAACTTTAATTCGAATAATTTGCCTACGATCAGCCGTCACTCTTTTGCCCCTTTTCTTTTTTGACACTTTGAATTTGGGTGTGAGGCTATAACCATTGGAAAGCTTGTTTCTGGGGCTTCAATTTGGACACAAGAACGACCTAAAACGGAGTCCAGATAAGAGAGTTATACCTGTTTGAAGTTTTGGAATATGTGTTGGAAGTAGGTACGCTCAAGCGGGAAAAGCGACGCTCGAGCAGACTGCGCGAATTCAGCAACTTAAAAAGTGAATTTCTAGATCATTCTTTACATTTTCTTTTTCCCTCTTCCTTCCTCTCACCCTAGGTTCGAAAATCCTTGATCTTTTGACCCAAATATCTTCCATTCCTCAAAGTTTTGACCAAGATCTCTTACCAAAAAGTGAATAACACATGAAGATTTTATTTTTCTACCAATTGGAATTCGGATTTGTGAAGGAACCTCATCAAAGCTTTTCTCTTTTGCTTGATTCTTGAGGTAGGGGTACTAGTTTTTCTTCAATACTTACATTAATAGACAAATTTGTGGTATTTTGACTATATAAATGCAAAATTTACATTTTTTAGCATATAGTGTTACATCATGAGATTTGGGGGTTTAGGGTTTGAAGTGTTAGGGGTTTAATTGTTGGGTTAATATGGTGGATTATGAACCTTAGGTGTATAATCAAGGGGGGAAATTGGAATTAAAAGTAGTGGTGTGAGAAGTTTCAATTTTCTTGAAATTCTTGATTTTTCTTGAAAACCCTAAGTTGATAATTTATGATTTTCCCCAAATTGAAAATAGAATCATGAAATTGATAAATTGAATTATATATATAAGTTTAATTGGATTTTAGAAATGTTTGAAAATTATGTTAAAAATTAGCGATTGAACCTTTATTATGGATATTGTAAATTTACATGCATCATAGATTTCTTGAGATTGCGAAGGATTTGAGATTAAATTCATGGAATTAGGAAGAAATTGGGTTTTGAACATAAAATGAGTTACATGCATGTTCATGATTATGGAAGCTAATTATTTTTGATTTGCTTTTGAATATCTTACATGAGTTTGAGTCTAGTTCCTACATGCATGAACAAATTTTACAAATTTTGATATTCTAATTGTACATTTGATTTTGAAAAAGAAGTTTAGAAAACCATGAGTTCATGGGTTTTGATTTTGAAATTAAGTAAGGTTTTGATTTAAATAAATTAATTATTATGTTTCAAGATTTTGAGCAAATAATTTATGAACAAATAAGTGTTTATATTTTCTAAGGCATTTTCTTGGTTTTGATCAAGACGTGCATGGATTTAAAAAGAATTGAAAATGCGTTTGGAAGCCATTTTTGAGAAGTTCGAAATTTTGAAATTTTACAGACCGCTCGAGCGGACTAATTGCCGCTCGAGCGCAAATTGAAGGCTTCCAGTACTTTTTATAATCTTTTACAAACCGCTCGAGAGACTAGAGGCTCGCTCGAGCGAACAACTATTCTCAGTATATTTTGAAAAATTATATTTAGTTCATATTTTTATTCTCATCTCTTTCCAAAGCATTCTAGACATGATTTATGACTCAATAAAGATTAATAAGTTGCCAATCAACATAAATTAGTTGATTAAAGAATAAGTCATTAACTTAGTGATACTTGATTAAGAAGTCAAGTGAGGAATTAGTTTATTCAGAAAATAATGATTTAGTAATAAAAGGGATTTGTGAGATGAGAACCTGATTCATCTGACTAAAGAAAAAATAAGCGTAAAGGGCCTTCAAATTATTTAGACAGAAAATATGAAAGTTCAGTTTGATCAATGGAGTAATATTGTGCTTCATTGTGTATATGTTATGTGTTTGTGTAGGTCACGCGCTATTGTCTGCTTGACCTGTCTGATTTGTTTCTGCTACCATCTGTGAGTAATAACTCTGTAAAGTTATATTTAATTACAAGTATTTTCTGACCAATATGATGCGATATGTTTTCTGAAATACTATTTTATGAATTATGAATGAATGTCTATTTTTCTAAAATGTATTTATGCCACCCTTAGTTCACGTGGCCCTCGCCTAGGGATAACAATACCGTGGTCAATATGCACGTGGCCCTCGCCCAGGGATAACAATACTGTGGCTTATATTTACGTGGCCCTTGCCCAGGGGTAACAATACCGAGGCATATATTCACGTGGCCCTTGCTTGGGAGTAACAATACCATGGCTACTTACGTGCAAGATATAGACCTTTATTGTCGTCGGTACCGACTATACATGTGGGTCTCAGGACCAAGTTGATACGATAGCTAAAAGATGTACCACGTATGATCTTATGTAAAATCTGAATATGAATATGAACATGTATCTGAATCTATTTCTGATTTGAAATCTGAATATGCATAAGACTCTGTTTCCGATAAGAATATGTTTTTGATATAAACTCGAATTTCTAATTCTGTGATGGATATCATTCATTAAAACCCTTTATTCTATTATTATTCACTGAGCTCTAGCTCACTGTATTATTTATGTATGTAGGTGATCAGGCACGTGACTAGGCTTGGAGGCATCTGCCTGGAATCTGTTTTTGTCAGCCAATCTATGTGCCTCCCATGGAGGTTCCGGATATGTCAAGTGACTATGGCCATGTGATTTAAAGTTTAAGTTTTGTGTTTCTTGCCTGCTTAAACAAGTCTTGTGTATTTTGTAAATGGGGCTAAGTCCCTTTTTGTCCAATCTATATATATATATATATATATTATGACGTAAGGATGATGTGTATATCTGTACATAAAAAGTTTTAAATTTTTCTGTCTCATATAAGTCTGCACAGCTCATTGGACATTGTATATTTGTTATTTACTTCTGCTAGCCCCTAATATTATGTTAATTTATCTCAGAAGCCTTCGGTAATCCTAAGATTACTGGCCGGTTGCGGTGCTAAACCTGTAGGGTCGAGTTTGGGCCGTGACATGATCTAAACTTTATCTTTATTTTTATTGAAACTCATATTTGTAGTGATATGCGATTTAATTTATTTAAGAAAGTTTTCAATTTATACATGAATTCTTTCAAATTACAATGATGCAAATATTTTATTTAAGAAATATGATATGTGATTGAATTTAATTATGGAATAGTTTACTTTTTTGGATAAACTATAGTTGGACTTAATTTTCATTAAGTCTTGTTGAAAATAAGTTCTACTAAAATCGTCGGTAAAAATAAATTTTTATGACAATTTTTTACATATGTCATTAAAAATTGACAATTAGTGATTTTTTTTTTTTTTTTTTTGCATATAACAAAATTTTTTTGTCATGTTTTTTAAATTGTTGTTAGAACATATAATTAATGAATTTTTTTTTGGTGACAATTTTTTAAACTGTCGCTAAAAATTGAAAATTAGTGACTTTTTTTGTGACAATTTTTTTAAACTGTCGTTAAACCTTATAATTAGTTACATTTTTTGTGACGAAATTTTTAAATTATCGTTGAAAAGTAACGATCAGTGATATTTTTTAATAGTATTTGATGAAAAAATGACATTAATTATCATAGAACTTACTAGATAATAAGTCAATCTATTAAAAATTACACATAAATTCCATAATTTTTTTTAACATATAACCTATAGGTGAATTTAAATTTTAAAATTATTAATTAGACCAGAATCAAACAAATATAAAAATTTAATATTAGAACTAACAGATACAAATTTTCGTATTAGAGCATCTCCAACGGTTCACCAAAATTTTCACCAAATCTGAGTAAAAAAAAGACTATTTTCTCAATCTGATACAGGCTGCTCCAACGGTTGTCATCAAAGCAGGGGTCGACCGGTTAGTGTATTATTTTTTTTACCTCTTTGAACCTTTTGACCTGTTTGAACCAACCTATTTGCAAGGGAACCGGTCAACTGGTTGGTCAACCGGCCGATCGACCAGCTGGTGGACCGGTTGTTCTCCCCCAACGGTCACGCACAGTAAATTGGTGAAATCTTCCCCCTGTTCTCACTTTGATGAAAATTTTGGTGAATTCTCTTTTTTATACCAATTTGATGAAACCATTGAAGCTGCAAAAAGTGACTTTTTCACCAAATTTCAAATCTGATGCAAGGTTTGGTGAAGCGTTGGAGATGGTCTTATGTAATACGACCTGGTCCGGACCTACCCTGACGCTACTAGCAAAAACAAAGACAACCCGCGCATCCATCTATCTATATATCGTATAAGAAAAAATGGATTTTTAATATACAAGTTTTGTGAGAATTTCAATATCATAATCCTAATTTTCTAATTTTTTGATTTAAAAAAAAAAACTCAGTATTTATTGACTTCTTCCAACCCACAAATCCTTTTGACTTCTCTCATAATTACTGCAGCACCCTTTTCAATTTCTCTTATACACTATGATTACACACAAAAATAAAGAAAGTAAGAATTTAGCTATATATCTCAAAAAGATATAATATCTAAATTTGAATTATGAGTTAGTAATATAATTATCTATTTTTTTGATGTATATCTACCAAAATTATTGCTTTTTTAATTTTTAAAATAGATTAAAAAAATATTGACTGATTTATTTATTTAATAACAAAAAGATTTCATGATTGCTCCCTCCTAATCTTTCTCACCAATTTAAAAAAAAAATATATATATATATATATTAAGACTTGCCTTCATTCATTCTTCCCCAAAAAATTAGATAATATTTTTCATAAAAATTATAGATATTTATCTGTATGTTATATATTATATTATATATGTTATATATTATATTATAACATAACAAAATAAAAATCAAATATACAAACAGATAAAATTAATAAATTTAATTTTTATTTATTCAGTTAAAATCTTTTTTTGCATCTCAATATCCAATTTTAAATTTAAAAAATCTTTACAGTTTATCTAAACAAATCTAATTTGAAAATATCTCCCACCGTTATACTTTAAATCAATAAAACTAACATGTTTATCACAAATCGAACGTACATCATAAATTACCTAAATAATAATAATTAAAAATAAATAGAAACCACAAATAAATTAAATTAAAAAAAATAGATACCCACAACTCCATCTTAAATAAATTGAAAAAAAAAAAAATCTGAATAGAAACCAAACAAAAAGAAAAGAATTTAGATATGGAACTAAAAAAAATATGCCAATATCTAAATTTGAATTATGATTTTATAAAATAATTATATATTTTTCTGATGTATATATATCAAAATTTTAAATCACTTAATGAGACAAATTAATCAATTTTCAAATCTTATTTAAAGAATAATCTGATTAGTCATCCCAACTCCTAAACTTTGCGGGTACTGGTAGAGGCGCTAATGGATTGGGTTGGGTGAGGTTTAAGTTGTTGGAGTGAATAGTCTCCCACTCTATAAATTATTTATTTTTTAATTTTATTTTTTTCCTGTGTGATTCTCTTTCTCTACTGTTGGTTGGGGTTTGATTTTAGTTTTAGTGAGGTTTATGCGTTTGTTTACAGGTTTGCATGATGGAGAAGAATTATGTCTGTTCCATGCCAATGATTTTGATCGGATTTTGTTTTCTTCAATGAAGACTATAAAATTGAACTAAAAAAAATGGGTGTCAATTTTTTTTTATGTTTTTTTTTGTCATTTTATTTTATAAAAAATGTGAACATTTATTGAGAATTCAAGATTTTACTATAACATTAGATTTTTGTATAACTAGGTAAATTTAAAACTTTTAAATATCATTGTGTTCTTTATTTTTATTCTCTTTCTATCTCATTAGACCATTACTGGAATTTGTTAGTTTGTTAATTATAATTCAATTAATTGAGAATGAAAGCTTAATATAACTTTTCATATATATTATAGTTAATTTGTTACAACTATAGTTATATATAATAACATAATATATAAGGATAATCTCTAAATACAATTTCTATTTTTTTATGTGATTAAAATAGTCTATCTTCATAATATATAGAAGAGTTAGATGATTTCTGTTATCTCTAAAAAGTCAAATCTATTTTTTTTTACTTTTTAATTTTTTAAATTGAAATAGTCCATCTTAATAGTATATAGAACAGTTAGATGGTTTCTTTTATCTCTAAAAAACCCAATCTATTTTTTATTTTTATTTTTAAATTTTTTTAAATTGAAATATCAATTGTTTATATCCATAAAACAAAATTGATAAACACATATTAAAAAGCTACACAATTTTTTTTTTCTTTTTCTTTGTTTTTCATTTTTTAATGTGTAGGATATTTGCAAATAGAAAATGTTTGACACCTCAAATTTTTTTCCATAATCCAATTTATAATGATATAGTCATAAATGCCAATTTTTATATAAATATGAGAAGAGAATTAATTAAATTATATATTTCAACCAACCGCATACTCAAACTTTGACTCTTTCAAGATGTTATTTTACTATAATTCTAATTAAGAGAATTTTCAACCCTTAATATATATTTTTTTCAAATTATAATTTGATAAAAATTTAAAAAGATGAAACGTTGAAAATATTATTTTCATCAAAATTGGTGAAAAGAAAAAAAAATTTGGGATACTCTTTTAAAAATTGATAAAAATTTAATGGAAAAGTTAAAGTAATTTATATCAAATCAAAAATTTTATTCAAATTTAAAATCAAATTAGATAAAAAAAATTAAAAGGAAATGATGAAAGTTTGAAAATATTTTGAAACCTTCTTATTCATAAAGATTAGAAATTCGTGTGTGTATTATATTCATATTGTATTTTTAGTCATGAAATTGAAATCAAAAGAAATGTAACTTAAATTATTGGATTAATAATAGAAACATCATATTAATTATTGTTAAATATCACTTCACTTCATATTTAATAATAAAATTATATATTTGTTTTAATTATAACTTTTAAATTTGTATATTTTCATAGCAAGAAGATGTATGTCATAATTCAGTTAGGTTTAACTTTTTTTAAATACAAATTATCAAAATTACACTAAATACATTTATATATATATATTTTAATTTTTTTAAACTAATAATTTAAAAAATTATAAACATAACAGTTAACTTATAAATTTTATTTATACCGCAAGATAAAATATTAAATTATTTCAAGATAGTTATTTTGTTTTTAATTTATAAAGTCTCGTGTATAGCACGAGTTACTATTAATTCATAAAATATGATTTAGGACTTTACACGAAGATGTTTGAGTTCATCTATAAACTCGGCCCATAAGAGACTATAAGGATAAATCTAAGGTTTACTTCGATTTTTTCTATCTAATATTTAGTTTGATTTTTTTTGTTAATATTTTTATACTTTTTATTTTCATTTTTTTTCTCTCCACTTGTTAGGTATTATATGTTATTTGATTATATGAGATGTAAAAAAGTTTAAAAAAATCAAAAGACTTGAATTCTATTGGAAAGTAAAAAAAAAAAAAAAAAAAACGAAAATATTAGAAATATTTGAATAAAAAATATATAAAACTTAATAATATAAGTGTAATGAAAAATTGAGTAATCTGGATCAGTTTGATTTTGACACGTAATATTTAAACTTTTTTTTGAGTGAGATGTGATATAAGTGTAATGAAAAATTGAGTAATCTGGATCAGTTTGATTTTGACACTACGGGGTTGTTTGGGATGACCTAAATAAGTGTACTTTTTGTCTTTTTACAAAAAGATGTGCAAAAAAGTAGAGAGGTGATGTGATGAAAAAAAGATAAAAAGATAAAAAATACGTACTTATTTTGAGTAGCCAAACTTGACAGTAATATTTAAACTTTTTTTTTGAGTGAGATGTGATTTTAATTTTTTAAATAAGTTAAATCCATATCAGTCCATTAATCGTGTGACACACACCAATGATTATACCACAAACAACACCGCTAGACATCTTCGCATAAAAGGACTGGTCGTCACAGAAAAACCAACACCACCCCTTTGTTTCGATTCTTCTCTGATTACCGTTATATGATATACATACATCTCTCTATACATATATATACACGCACAACTCGCCGGAGATTCTGATATTTTGGTAACCTTTTCGATTTCTCAACGGTCAAAAAATTAGGGTTTTTCGAGGACTCGAAATCCATTCGCATTGCACTAGGGTTTCGTGTAAGAAATTTTGCGAATTTGGCTTTGCTTCGTAGTGTTTCGTGATGTTTACGCCGCAGAGGAAGCCGACTCCGCGGACCGAGGCGGAGAAGGGCAAGGCGGTGGCGCTTGTAGATGGGCCGCCGCCGCCGCTGGGTTCGTTGAATGAGAGTGGGATGAAGGCGGTGGTGGATGTGGGTGATATGGAGGACTGGAGGCGGTTTAGGGAGGCGGGGTTTTTGGACGAGGCAGCAATGGAGAGGAAGGACCGGGCTGCCATGGCAGAGAAAGTTTCGAAGCTTGAGAGAGAGGTTTGAATCAATTGCTATTGAGTTTGTTCTTTGAATTCGATAATTATTTGAGGGTTTTACTTTGCCTATATTGTCACAGTGATGCATTTTCTTTGTATTAGTATGATTATTAATGTGTGTTTCAAAAAATTCTGTTTTAACAAAATAGTTTCTTTTTCATTGTTATATTATGCTAATTGGTATTAAAATGTTGTCATTGAATTCCGGTTGGTGTTCGATATTTGTAACTTAAGCTAGCTTCATATAGTGGGATTAATAGCAAATTACGATTGTAGAAGCTTAATTATTGTATCTTGTATTGGTTTCAGTCTTTGAGTATTAACCTTGGTTCGGGTCCATGCTGGTTTAGTGATAGGGAAAGGAAAGTTTCAGTGAAGTTGGGTTTTCAATTTCACTATCTGAATTAATTAGAGTTGTGAACTGGAAGGATATGAAATTTAGGGATTTTCATGATTAGCCTATTTTCTTTTTGTGTTAAACTCGAGGTTCAGGGCTGAAAAATGATAGTAATAGAAGTCAGAAGAATAGTAGTAATATGACTGCAATGGTTCGAATTAAATTAACCATGGAATAGAAAGGATGATTTTATTTTTAAGTGCTAGTTTGACACAAATTAACAAAGTGACTATGGACCAACTTTTTCAGTCCAAGCATGCTGCATGAACACTCTGGTAGCTTATTCCAGCAGTATGTGAAGAATATCAGTGCCATCCTTTTCCAACAAAGGTTCTAATCATTTTTGGAGTTTTGTGTAGGATAACTTACTACTTTGAACTTTGTACTTTGTACTTGTGCAGTTATGTGCATGATTTCACATATGATTTCTGTGTACGTACTGAAATGGGTTCATGAACGTCCTGGTCTTCCATCCATTTCTCTTTTAACTGCCAATATTTTCATTTTAGTGAGAAACAAACTATAGAAAGAAAATAAGGGATAAGGAAAAAAGAAAACGACAAAAAGCAAAATAAGGAATGTGGAAACAAATCTAAAAAGAGAAAAAGAAACCGATTTCCCAAGCTCCTGTTGCTTGGATTTGATTTGACTGTCATAGGTTGATTGCCCAATATACCATAATGACCGCTTCATCTCTCCCGTAACATTCATTTTGTGACATTCCTTGTAATACCTTTATCCTTGCTACTAATTGACCTTAGATAAAGAAAATTACCTTCCTGAATTTCTTAGACATTTATATGTGTTCCATATTTTAGTGCATTTATTTTATGTTACAAGTTTACAGAGTGATGCACTGTATTTTTGGACGTTGTGCTTATTTAGGCCAAGTTTGGGAAGACTAAATAAGTGCACTTTTTGTCTTTTTGAACTAAAAAATTGAGGTTGAAAATATGGATGTTTGGGTTAACTTTTTGACTTTTTATTGAAAAATGTGTAATAAAAAATTGTAAAAATTGATTTGTAGGGAAAAATTTGAATTGAGAGTTGTGCAGCCGTAATTGTTGACTTTTGATGAATAGTGTTAACTTTTTAACTTTTTGAGTAACTTTTTGGCTTTTTGGCTTTTTTGGAACATCCCAAACTTGGCCTTATATTATATAATGCATATAACTGTTATTTAACATAGATAAGTAGGACATGGGTTAGTCCAAGAAGGGGGAAAGGATCAGGGTTGTTATTTTGGCATGTTGGGTTTGGATTGTGGTTAACTAATCCTAAGGGTTGCATGAGTTGTCCTTGTCACAGCCCAACATCACTTTGGTCTTGAGGTGGTTAATTAATGCTTAGGATAAACTAGAGGGAGTTAGCTTCCTTGGTCTAGGATGGAGTTTAATACCTTCTACTTTTCTTTTAGTTTTTATCATTACCTGAATGCTTTGATAATTTTTTTTATTTTCCAACCACAATACACATTAATCTATATATTTGTTTATGAAATAAGTACTTGAGATGGTTTCTATCTAAGTAACATGGACACTGCGCTATATTCGTATCGGGCCCATGTGACACTGACACTTATTGGACACGGTCTAAATGCGTCATATATATGTTTTAAAATATTCTTAGAATCGGATGAGCTTAAAACTATTGGGGGACTTATGTGTCCATCACTTTGATACAAAGAAAATAATATTGGAGCCAATGCTTAAAATCAAAATATGACTTACCCATTAATTTCAGCTCCTTTAAACTCTTTTATTTTAGGAACTATGAAGTCTAAAATTTTCATTTTGTTTTGCAAATAGAACTTTTTAAAATAAATATTAGGTTTTTTTTTTTTTTTTTTTTTCACACTTCTTTTCCAAAATGTAATGTTGAAAAGGATCACTTGCTATTTTAAAATGATGCAATATGTATGTATTTGCAAAAAATAAAGTTATTGTTATTTTAAAACTCTTTCCATGTTGTTTCCTTATTTTTTTGAAAATTGCTTTTTGGTGTGTTTGTATCATGTTGCATCATTGTCCCATGTTTGTATCCGTGTTTCTTAGGTTTATATTATTTGCAAATAAGAAAAGTTTAAATATTGTTACAAAGATGTAGTTAATGAAACTAAATTCTAAATTTAATCATATGAAGAGATTAATCTTATATCCCACTTTCTTGTTTTGCATGCCTTTTGCTTTCCTTGGGTCAAGTTCCCCTCTCTACAAATGAGTTATGTTTATTAGATTTTCTCTTGTTTATGAGAGCCTTGTGCATTTTTCTGTAGTTTTTTTTTTTTTAGGTAAAATGTCTCTATGCCTTTGTTTGTCATCTAAAGAGTGATTTTTTTTTTTTTTATCCTTCTATTTCTTATTGCTTCATTTTTTTATTGGTTTGCCATCAAGTTTTAATTTTTTCCTTATGTCTAGGTATGTACATGGGATTGTTGATATTGGTGTTGTTTTTGACCTTTAAGATCCTGGTTGAAGTTGCAGTATAATATTTTATAATTGATTATTATTATTATTTTTTCAACAGCTTTTTGATTACCAGTATAATATGGGGCTTTTACTGATTGAGAAGAAGGAGTGGGCATCAAAGTTTGAAGAACTTAGAGAAGTATTGGCTGAGGATCAGGAGGTCCTCAAACGTGAGCAGGCAACACATTTATTTGTATTATCTGAAGCTGAGAAGCGAGAGGAGAATTTGAAGAAAGCTTTAGGTGTTGAAAAGAAGTGTGTGGCTGATGTAAGATACTTTGCTCTATTCTTCTTGTAGCATGAAATATTATAAATGTTAATGAAATAGGTTTCATCATCTCTTATGTATTTTGAAATGTCATGGCTTTTAGTTTCATCATTTCTTACATATTCATGGGTTTATGGCATATATTTGGTTCTCGCTTACTTCAAAATAACTATTAAAAAAAAAAAAAAAAACTTCTTTGATGTAGAAGTACACTTGAAAATTTAAAATAGTGTATTTTACAGTTGATGATGTAATGGGTTTAGATGCTGGATAGCTTGTAGATTTATGGTTCCAAAAGTTGAATATAGGATAACTTGTAGACTTGTATATTTATGATGTGATGGGTCTTATCATTATTTAGGTGTTTTCAGTTTTTGCTGTTAAAGTGGAAAGAAGGAGAGAGGAGGGGCAGTGGTTATTGCATTAGGTTTATGGGATTAAAATCTGAATAATTAGGGGCTCTTGTGATAAAAATGTTGAAACAAACAATGTAAGAGAAGGAAGTGGATGACTCATATTGAATCCCTTAGGCTGTACAAACCTAGTTCGCATCACAAATATATCTGAAAGTCAGACAAGATTACACTGATTGTCCTCGAGGGGACACCCTTGTCCTAGGCTACATTTCCCACTAAATTGAGTCATACGTTCTAGTCTTTTGAAAATGTACTTTAGTACCAAAAAATAAAGAGTACACAGATTTTCCTAGGCTGCTGGATTTTTTTTATTTGGATTATGACCCCGAGATTAGCATCTATGGTGGGTTGTATCTTTTCTGACTATACCCTATTTTTCCATCTATTTAAATCCCTATATGCATTTTCAACATTTTTAGGTATTTGGATATTGAAATCTTTCAACTCTATCTTTTGTCCCTTCACATAAATTTAATGATGATATATAATGGACTCGCCATTTTTCGTTTAAAAGTAGATGTACTCACCATGTAGATACCAATATCTGGTGCTTAGTCCTGACTGTTTCTCTGGTTGATAGAACTAAAAGTTACAGAACTACTAACTCAACTTATGGGAAAACCAAATCTCATTTAATTTAATTACTTGAAATTTGTTATTCTCTTCTATGACAATATATACCCTTTAAATAGCTTCGTTACATAACATAATTTTGACCCCTTTGCAAAGGGTGTTTCTGAAGTTAAATCTCTCTCTCTTCTCTCTCTCTCTATGCTTGGTAAGAGTAAAATTTTATTGAAGCAATAAAAATATACAGGAAACGCTTTGACACAACTCGGAAAAGTGATCAAGGGAATTAAAAACTTGAAAAACATGAAGTCCTTAGCAAAACAAACACCACTGATCATGGTGGAACAAAAATACAGAATAAAACATCATCTAATTATTGCTTCTATTCCACAGATAAGCCCCAATACTGATAGAATTTTCAAGTAGCCGTTGTATCTTTGCTATTTTTGTATTGAAAACCTTACCACAAACATCTCTATGGATTAAGTGGTGCAGCAAACCTTACATTGCTAACCATTTTCAAATATCCTTTGATTGTGCTGTATTGGCAGTAAAACAAATCCTATGCTTTTTGTGTGGGGAGGGGGTAGTTTGAGTGTAACAATCTGGTCAGCAGTTCTTTGGCCATGTGGCAAGCTGTCAAACGGGAGAATTGAATCCATAAACAAAAACATTAACACACTTAATACTGCTACCATTGCAATACTATGATAACTATAATACAAAACTTTTTAAACTGTTTTCATCTTTGGCTTCTTTGGCCATGTGGCAAGCTGTCAAACAGGGGAATTGAAACCATAAACAAAGGCATTATCATGCTTAATATTGCTACCATTTCAATTTTATGATAGCTGTGACAAGGGACAAAAAATAGAGTTGAAATCTTAATAGAGTTGAAGTCTTTAGGGATTTAAATAGATGGACAAAAAATATAATTGAAATCTTTCAATGCTTAATATTTGGATCACGCTTAATATTTCTACCATTGCAATCTTATGGTAGAAATATTTCAACTCTATATTTTTTAGGTATTGAAACCATAAACAAAAACATTGTCATGCTTAATATTGCTACCATTGCAATCTTATGATAGCTGTGACAAGGGACAAAAAATAGTTGAAATCTTTCAAGGGACAAAAAATAGAGTTGAAATCTTTAGGGATTTAAATAGATGGGCAAAAATTATAGTTGAAATCTTTCAACCCGTAATATTTGGATCACGCTTAATATTTCTACCATTGCAATCTTATGGTGGAAATCTTTCAACTCTATATTTTTTAGGTATTTCTACCATTGTTCATCTGTTAGAGTGAGGTAATCTTTCAGCTTTTGCTGCCTGTTCTTGCAACTAAAATCGATCAATTTAAACACTTCTCCAGGCAGGCATAGTGGTACATCTCTCTTTTTGTTCGAATGGGTTTACTGTGCACTTCCTAATAGTTTGTTTTGTGTTACTTTTTGGCCTCTACTTTGTTTTACCATGGACTCGGATATAGTGGCTAATACTTCCTTCATGCAGCTTGAGAAGGCATTACGTGAAATGCGTGCTGAGCATGCAAACATCAAGATCACATCTGAGACTAAATTAACTGAAGCAAATGCTTTGGTTGCTGGAATTGAGGATAAATCATTGGAGGTAGAGGAAAAGTTGCATGCTGCTGATGCGAAGCTTGCTGAGGCGAGTAGAAAGAGTGCAGAGTTGGAGAGGAAATTGCACGAACTGGAGGTTTGTGAAAGTGTGCTTCAGAGGGAGCGCCTATCCTTAAACACGGAGTAATGATCTATCTCAAACTTCATGTGAATGCCGATCGTTGTGTTTGCTCTCACTTTTTAGAAGTTTTTGATGAACTCTAATTTTTCTCTCTTTTTCTGTCTCTATTAGACGAGAAGCGCACGAGGCAACTTTTGGTAAGCATAAAGAAGATTTGCTGGAATGGGAGAGAAAACTGCAGGAAGCGGAAGAGAGGCTATGTGAGGGTCGGAGAATCAACAATCAGAGAGAGGAAAAGGCAAATGAGATGGACAGGAATTTGAAGCAGAAAGAGAAGGCATTTGAAGAAACACGAAAGAAGATTGAGTTGACTGGCCAAACTTTGAAGAAGAGAGAAGAAGATATAGAAATCAGACTATTGGATTTAGTTGCAAAAGAAGAAGTGAGTTTCTGATTTATGTCAGCGTTTGTTTGATATAAAATTGATGATGGTATGGTATCAATTGTATTTACCTTCTGTCCAATTTGGTTGCAGAAAGCTGAATCTCTTAGAGGCAGCCTAGAGATGAAGGAGAAGGAATTACTTGCTTTGACGGAAAAGCTTAGTGCCAGAGAAAGAGTGAGTTGCAACGCCCTAAACTTTTTACATAATTCAATATGTCTTGCGTAAATGCGTTGCTTTCTCAGTGAATTTACTTATACTATTCACATTATTTAGGTTTCACTCACATTACTTAGGTTTCACTTATGATTTACTTGACGAGTATAGTTTTCAGCTTCTTTAGATGTTTTCTTTTTTCTTTTGTTTCTTTTCTATTTTTCAAAATAATTTTGAACGTATTTATCTTTCAGCAATGCGGAATTTTCCTTTAGAGTCTATAAGAACGGAGTTTGTCAATTAAGTTCTGTAGAATATGATAAATATATTCACATGTTAAAAGGAAATAGAATATTGAGTTATCAAATTACTTGAATAAATATATTGTTTTATGTCTTGTACTTGGGTCAATTTTTAGAGTTCAGTTTTTCTCTAGCAGCAAATGCACAGCCCAATTAATCCCTCATAGTGCATTTTATTATATATTATTGCAAATATAATTTAGATAAAATAAGTAATAAAATTACAAATTTGTTTTAATTAGTACAAACATACATATTTTTGTTTTTGTTTTTGTTTTTGATAAGTAAATTCAAACACTTCTAATATCTACTGTTGAATATAAAGTCAGAATTTGTGTTTTATCCATTTGTGGGCGGTCAGCTCTAAGGTGGTTGGTGTGGGGCCTTCTGGGAAGATTGTAGGCACTGAGATGGTGGAGCACTACCAGAAGTTGAGAAAGAGAGAACTGAGGCAACCTTAGAGTATAGAGAGAGAGAGAGTGACTGAGGAGAAGCTTTGAACTTGTGGTGGAGGATAGTACAACTGTAATTTGTGTATTTGTGGAGGTAGGGGCTTTCTTTTATAGAAGGGTTGGGCCATGGGAACTATCTCACCCTTGTGTGGTGTCCCATGCTTGGGGACAAATGGCTCATCTTTTTTGGCCCAATTGTACTAATGTTGAGAGCTTGTGGGTTGAGTTGTAATGGGTACGTATGGTGCAACTTACGAGGTATCATGACTGGTCAAAGTGGAGCAACATCTGGACTTGTAGAGGCCTATCTCTTGTTTAAATTGGTCAAAGTGGATCAACTTCAACGTTTCCTCAACTCTACACACCAATACCCAAGTCTAATGATCTCATGTGAGGTCATATTAATGGACTATGGTATGTAGAGGTCACTATCGATACAATTTCTATTTTTAAAAGACTTGCATGGATTTGAGTATTATAATTACTTTCAAGTTCTAACACTGTAGTCTATTTGTATATAAAAAAAAAAAAAAATTCTGACGCTGTAGTCACTAGAATGACACTTAATACTGCTTGGTCTGTTACAGGTGGAGATTCAGAAGATCCTTGACGAGCACAGGGCCATCCTGGATACAGAAAGGCGGGAATTTGATTTGAAAATGGAAGAAAGTAGGAAATCTCTTGATGATGAAATGAGAAGCAAGGCAGAAGCAGTGCAGCAAAAGGAAGCAGAAATCAACCACATGGAGGAAAAACTGGGAAAGCGAGAACAAGCATTGGAAAAGAAGTCAGAAAGACTGAAGGAGAAAGAGAAGGGCCTTGAAGCAAAGTTGAAAAGTTCAAAGGAGAATGAGAAAGCTATCAAAGCCGAGGAGAAGAGGTTGGTGGTTGAAAAGAAACAAATACTTTCTGATAAAGAAAATCTTCTCATTCTCAAGGATGAACTTGAGAATATTAGGGCTGACATTAGACGGCGTGAACTACAGATAGATGAAGAGAAGGAAAAACTCAGAATTTTAGAAGATGATAAAGCTGAACATCTCCGTTTGCAGTTGGAGTTGAAAAAGGAAATAGAGAAGTGCAGACTTCAGAAGGAGTTACTTTTGAAGGAAGGTGAGGATTTGAAGCAGGATAGAAAGAAATTTGAAGAGGAGTGGGAAGCATTGGATGACAAACGAACTTCTATTACTAAAGAGTTAAGGGAAATTGATGAAGAAAAAGAGAAACTTGAAAAATTGCAACACTCTGAAGAAGAACGGTTGAAAAAGGAGAAACTTGCAACGCAGGATTATATACAGAGAGAGTTGGAAAATGTCAGATTGGAGAAAGAATCTTTTGCAGCCCTGATGAAGCATGAGCAATCAGTTTTATCCGAAAATGCTCAAAATAAACATAGTCAATTACTTCGTGAGTTTGAGTTGCGGAGAAGAGATCTTGAGATTGATTTGCAGAATAAGCAAGAGGAAATGGAGAAACAACTGCAGGAAAGGGAGAAAGCATTTGAGGGGAAGAGAGAGAGAGAACTTGGTAATATCAGCTACCTAAAGGGAGTTGTCCAGAGGGAAATGGATGAAATGAGATCTGAAAGGCGTAGAATAGAAAAGGAAAAGCAGGAAATTGCTTTGAACAAGAAACAACTCGAAACACAGCAAAGTGAAATGCATAGAGACATTGACGAGCTTGGTGTTCTTAGCAAGAAGCTTAAGGATCAGCGTGAGCAATTTATCAAGGAAAGAGGTAGGTTTCTAGCATTTGTTGAGAGGCTTAAGAGTTGCAAGAACTGTGGGGATATCACACGGGAATTTGTTCTTTCTGATCTGCAGTTGCTTGACATGGAAGATGTGGATGCCCTTCCTTTCCCGGGATTTGGAGATGAGGTTTTGATGAGCTCTCAGGGTGTTGCAGCTGCTACTGATGGAACAAATATCAAGAGATCTCCTAGTGGAATTGGTTTTCAATCAGATTCTGGGGGACACATGTCTTGGTTCCGAAAGTGCACCTCGAAAATTTTCAAGTTGTCCCCTGGTGGAATGATTCAGCATGATGCTGCTCAAAATTTGGAATCAGCTTTGTCTGCTGTGAAGGTCAATAGAGGTGAAAAATCTGATGTGCCAACTATGCTGGTTGATATAGAAGAAGCAAGGGGGCTGAGTATAGCTGAAGAGGGACCAGAGCCATCCTTTGGGATTGCGAATGACTCCTTCAATTTTCAAAACCTTGCATCCAGTAGTGTCATTAGAGAGGTGGATCTTGGCAATGCTCCATCCATTGACAACCAGAGCAACATGGACAGTAAGGCCCAAGAATTTCCAGAAGATTCCCAGCAATCAGAGCTGAGGAGTGGTCGGCGCAAACCTGGGAGAAAACCGAAGGTTGATATTCATAGAACACGCTCCGTGAAGGCAGTGGTTGAAGATGCTAAGGTCTTTCTAGGGGAAGCTTCGGAAGACTCAAAGCGGCATGAGCTCCATCCTAATGATTCTGCTCATATCAATGAGGAAAGTCGGGGAGATTCCAGCCGTGCTGGGAAAGCTGCTGGCACCACTGCAAGGAAGCGGCAACGTGCACGAACCTCTAAAATCACGGAAAGTGAGCAGGATGCTGATTACAGTGAAGGACAGTCTGAGAGTGTCACTACAGGTGGGCGCAGGAAGAGGCGGCAAACAGTTACTCCAGCTACGCAAACTCCAGGGGAAAAACGATATAATCTCAGGCGACACAAGACGTAAGTGCCTAGTTTTTACTCTTTGACAGAACTTTTAGTTTTGGTGATGAGATGTGTATAGAACTAATTAAGCTTGAGTATGCGTGGGAAGCATTTGACTAAGAAGAAGTTGGAGTTCAAAGCGTTTTGATGTTGCATTTCATTTGGTTGGAAAGAAATGCGTGGGTATTTGAAGGAGTTGCCCGGTATATAGACTATTTATGGGATAGGGTGCAATACTTGGCGTCTTTTTGGGCCTCGGCGAGTTCAGTGTTCCAAGGAATCCCGCTTTTTATGCTTGTTTCTGATTGGGTGTCAGTTTGTACTGTGTAGTAGTAACTGGTTGCCTTCTTGCATTTTGAATTGTTTTTTTGGTTTTTTCTTCGCTGTGTCAACTTTATTGTAGAGGATGCCTTATCCTCATTTCTTTTTGGCCTTGTGCCTTAATATATCTTTGTTGTTGCTGATCAAAAAAAAAAAAAAAATGTTGCATTTCATTTGACTCTATGCTTCTGTGCACTTTTTGGGCTTTTCAAATCTTGCCTGTGCTTGAGCCCAGGGTGGTCGTCTAGTCCTTGTTGAATGGATATTCTGTTAACTTCTAGGGCCATGAACAATTTGTTTGCATTTTAGACAGTTTTAGAAGTATTGTCTATTCTCTGATCTTTGATGTTAGTTTCTTGTTGTAATGACATCCAATAATCATTAAAAAAGGTTAAAAAAGAAGAAGCTATTGATTGATATATGTGTCTATCAACTTAAGATAGTGATGGGATCAGTTTCAAAGAAAGTTACGCTTTATGTTCTTTCAATGTGAAACTACAATTTTTGCCCTGAAGCCCCTTAAAACTATGGTATGATCTAAACATATGACCTTGAAGGATTTTTGTGATCAAATTGGATTATTTACATGAACTTCACCAGTCTGGAAATTTGATCTAGCATTCACTGGTTCTAAATTCTTCGTCTGAACATGGTACAGTGCAGGCATGGCCACGACAGCTCAAGCTTCTGCTGATATAAAGGAGGAGGATAAAAAAGCCAATGATGGCGGTGATACAGTTGAAGCAGTACCAAACCCTGAAGTTGCTTCAGCACCTTCATTGGGAGTTGCAAGTGAGAATGGCAATACAACTCCATTGGTTCAGGTTATGACATACAAAAAAAGTGTTGAAATTCCAGAGTTTTCATCTGACAAGGTTGTCAGGGTAAGTATTTTATTTTCCTCTGTTTTAGCAGTATTACACAGCCAGAGAAAACAAATAATATAATGGAAAAGGGTCAATCCAATCAACTAAAGTAAACCCTAACCCTAAAAACAAAGAAATTTTCAATACTCAAAACTAAAAACTCTCAATTCAATTTATCATCAAAATTGTTCCTCCTAGATAATGGCTTATGTATAGGCACCCAAAAAGCCCTAGTTAAGAGTTTTCAAAATAAAAACTTCCTAATTAAATACTAAACAAATTAATAAAATCCCTTAAAATTTGAAGTAATAAGAACACAATAAAAGTCCTTTTCTGTCCACATCATTGATTCTTTAGGCCAACTTTGTTGACTCATGATATGTTTGTTCATATTGCAGTTCAGGACTGCTGCAGATGTTGATGAGAGTTTAGATGCAGCAAAGTTGGTTGAAAATATGGGTTTGAGTGAGGAGGTAGATGGTACATCAGAATATGTAGGTGAATTTGAGAATGGGAGCACATTCAATGGCAGCGACAGTGATGGCGATGATGGCGACAGCGACGATGACGATGGCGACGATGATGAACCAGAGCATCCGGGTGAAGTGTCGCTAGGAAAGAAAGTGTGGAAGTTTTTAATGTCTTGACCACTCCATTCTTTGAGTTTGTTGTTAGGATCCCCCCCCCTCCCCTCTCTCTCTCTCTCTCTCTCTCTCTCTCTCTCATGTGTATTATGTATTAGGTATCAAATATTAGGAAAACTGTAGCTTCAGTTTGGGGGAAATGCCTTCTTTTTACTACTGTAGTTTTCTTCGCTTTCCTTCAATTTAGGATGTCAGGCCTGATCTGTTATTAAGTAACAGCATGGTCTTGTTGATTTTGTGTAGTAGCAAGTGATGGTGCAGTTTTGACACTCCTCAACATTCATCTCTAAATTGTTGGTGCCAGTTTTACTTCGTCTATGTTTTTCTTGTTTTCCAGAGACAGTGCTTTGAGCCTGGCATTGCAAGATCATTGTGTCTAGTCTGAATCTTTCAGCTCTCTTTCTTGGGTTGATGATATATCCACATGTGCTCTTGGTATTCCTCCATGGATGTGAACTAAAGATGCTTTTCACATATGTATTACTTTGGTGATTTGGAAAATTTCTTAATTAAGTGATGCTTTGGAACTACTAGTTGATCACAGTTCTTGCCATTTAGAGTTGGTGATTGTTAAGGTGCTGCTGGGTCACTGATTGTGGTGCCCAATTTTGTTTCATTGTTACATTCAATTGTTTTTTTATTTTATTTTTTATACCTCTCATCCTGTCTTAAGGTATAGTTGTTTCTTGTGCTGCTGCAACTTCAAATGCTGCTTTGTTTCTGCAGACTCGGTCTCAAATTGATAGGTGTCGAAGTTTACCAGTGATGGAAAAGTTCTTGATCAGGTTAGTTTTCCTTTCAAAGTTATAATTTTACAATAATTACTTGTGGACATAGTTGTCAAATTGGAATTGGTATCGTGAATCGAAATGGTCTCGTATCGAATCGCGAATCGAATCGAATCGAATCGTAAATCGTAAAGATTCGGTCACTTTTTCTAAATCACTTAAAAACATATATCTACACATTTAGATGTTAAATATATCTTATAAGTATAAAATATTTAGACTTAAATCAACAAAAATGTTATTTTGAATGATAATCACATAATTTAATAGGTAAGAAGTTAACAAAAGTTCTTATGCAAAATCACCATCTTACCCTTTTTTTTTTTTTTCTTAGATTTTTTTATCAACCATTCTTTATAAAGGTAATAACCAAATAGACAAACTATTAATTTTTAAAGTAACAATAGTTAACAACGAAATTGATATTTAGACAATAAGTATATATACTTTTCTAAGTAAGAGTGAACAAATAATAAGAAAGAATTATTTAGAATATTTTATTTTAAAACTTAAAATATTTTAAAAGGTATAACTGACCTCACACATGTAGTATTCAATTTAATAAAATAGTAATAGATAATTCATAGTGTAACTTTAATCTTAAACATCTTTAGAAGATATATTACAATTTTTTGAACGGGACAAAAATGAGAAGAAAAGTTAAAAATATGTTAGGTCTGACTGAATATGATTGGATCTTATAAAAAACTCCATAATCACTAAAATAATAACAAATCATATATATATGTTGGTTATTTTGGCGTTAAATACTATTAGAAGTTGTATTATGTCATTTTCACTAAAAAGATGGAAAAAATGAGTCAAAAATATGTCGGACACAATAACTTTAAAAATTGCATGAATCGTAAAAAGTGAATCAAATCGTGAATCGATTGTGAATCATGCGATTCACTAGAGATTCACTTCCAATATAGATTCACTCATAGATTCGTATCGATTTTGCAAAATGTGCGTATCGAATCGAGAATCGAATCGCGATTCATAAGATTCTGATAATATAGCTTGTGGAAAATAGTCATTGCCTTTGTTTACCTTGGATTTCCTTTTTCTTATGTCGTTCAATTGTGGTCCTCTCACTGTGGTATCAAATAGGTAACTTTGAGTGGTGCCAAATCATTTCAGTTATCGATTGTTAACAAAAAAATGATATCAAATAGGTAGCTTTGAGTTGTGCCAAATCATTTTAGTTATCTATTGTTGGCAAGAAAATGAATACTTTTATTTATAAACAACTTGTTGGAAATGCACCTTACTCTCTGTCTCTATCATCAAATCACTGTATTAGAACATAGTATTTTGGGTTAATTACATGGATATCTCTTCGGCTATCATTGAATATCTCTTAAATCTGTCTCTCAATAAAAAAAATCGTACATTTAGACTTAGACATTGCAGCGCTTTTATTACTGCCTTGTGAGGGAGATGGTGAATTGTTTGGTGGATAGACAATAGTACTGTGCATAGGAATAGTATCAGGAGAGGAAGCATTATTAAAAATGACTGATATATATACAAATTTGAGTCTTGAATTTGATGAACTTGGAATTAAGTGGGTGCAAAATGGAAATGAGATATGCTGTTACAAACTTGCTAGCTTTATGTTCCAGGTTTTGGGCAATTCTTATTGTCTTCTGCCATATGGTGTATGTTAATGAGTTAGTGGCCCCACTAACTTGTAACTGATGTGCAAGCAGGGTGACTTTTATTTTGTGGAAAGGAAAATAAAAAGAATTTGGAGCTTCAAAGGGAAGTAATTTTAAATTGGGTAAATTACATTGACTACTCAGGGATTTAAAGAAAATACAGTACGTGTTACAGTGATGATATAACTATATTGAGTTTTCTTAATATTTTAATTTATGTTACACTTCATCTTTTTGTTATTAATAATTTGTTAGTCAAATAAATTTATTCACCTTGCTTATTTTTATTTTTCAAAAAATACTTTTCAAAAAGTTTTACTTTCTTATTTTTCATGTTTTTTTATTTTTACTGAATTTTTTAAATATTTTAAGCAATTTTTTTACTTTTTAGGCACATCTAACATAAATACACTTAAAAAGTAAAAAAATTATAAAAAAAAAATATTTTAAAAATTCACTAAATATCAAAAATACAAAAAAAATACAACAATTCAATACATATTTTGTATTTTTATGTATTTATTAATTTTTAAAAATATTTTTTAACAATTTTTTTAACTTTTTAGATATATCTAAATAAGGTGCATTAAATATTTTTAAAAATTCACTAAATATTTTTTACTTTTTAAAAATATTTACTAAAAATAAAAAAATACGAAAACTAAAAAATTCAATTTTCAAAAAATTTAATCCAAAAAATTCAAACTAAACACACTGAATGTTATTTTTTTTACATTAATATATGCATGCCCCCACATTTCCTCCTCTTTTACCTACCACACAACCATCTTACCACTTCTCTTACCCCGCCGTCGTTGGTTTCCATCATCTATCGCTAACCTCCCACCGCTGCCCTCAAACTCCAACCACCAAACCTACCAACCAACAGCCCCCACCGAAACCCACTGTTCTCCCAAACCTATCAACAATCACAATTACAGCCAATTATCTCCTCTTAACCCAACAGAAATTATCATTGAAGCCCACCACCTCCATCAAATTTTATCAATCCTTACCTCTGGAGCTCATTAGCTCCACCAAGACCTCGCTATCGCCATCATCTTCTTAACTACCATTGTTACTGTTAATAGCTTCTACCTTTTATTGAGCCACCAATCCATCCACAACTTCCACCTTTGACTGAGCCACCTTAACCTCCCACAATCTGTCTCAACCCATCCATAGTGCTTTTCAGAGAGGGAAAATGACAATTGGGAAGAAAAGGGGACAAAAACAAATAAGCAAAGGGGCGAGGCTACGGGTATGGGTCAGTGAGAGGGTAATTTTTGGGAAAAATTGGGCCGAGCTTCGAGTTGGGTTTTGAGGCCCAAAACGCAGAGGACTAGGTAAAAAGGCCGTACTGAATACTCCGGCCTAGAGGGCAAGGTTACTCCGGCCTTGGGGAGACAAAGTTACTTCGGCCCGAGAAGGTGAGTTTATTCCGACTCAAGAAGAGATAGTTGCTTCGGCCCAAGGAGGAGTAAAGCTACTCCGGTCCAGAGACAACTCGGAGTTATGCCGGTCTCAGAGTTAGTCCGGTCGCTGTATGTTCTGGGAAGACCGGCTTCGAAGTTAGTCCGGTCGTGACACACTGGTTAAGTCAGTCAGAACTTGCTACTTGGAAGTTTGATCTAAGCACACCAAGGTTGAACAAGGGCAGCCGAAGTAATGAGTTAGAGGAGAAGACCGAGCTAATGATAGTTCGGCCTTCTATGTGGCTCAGCATAGCCAGTGTTATTTCGGTCATGTTGTAGTTCGGCCATGAAGAAAACCATCCCACTTGGTTTAAGCAGTGGGGGAGGGTGTAAAAGGATAAGCATTATCCTTAGGAGAATGAATCCTAGGAGGACTCTGCATGGAGAAGTACAAGTCCTACTAGGATTGTGCCACGGGAAACTTATAAAAGCTCACAAACATCACCTTGGAGGAGGTAATTGAACACAATCTTTCTGAGAACCTAGAGCTTTGTCTATTTGTCAAGTTTTCTGACTTAGGCATCGGAGAGGTTTCCGGCACACACCCGCCGGCTAGCTCACGTTTGTGTTTTCAGGTGACAAAGCGACGTCGTACGGAGGAGCGTGGACTTGGTCAACAGGATTATACGAGGAGAATTATTTCCTCCCCGTACAATTGGCGCCGTCTGTGGGAAGAACAGACAAGAACAAAAACCTCTTGACTAAGCTTCTCCTTTTCTCAATCAATGGCACAC
This sequence comes from Camellia sinensis, assembly GCF_055761805.1. Taxonomy (NCBI): domain Eukaryota; kingdom Viridiplantae; phylum Streptophyta; class Magnoliopsida; order Ericales; family Theaceae; genus Camellia; species Camellia sinensis. The sequence continues at coordinate 156,807,430 of NC_138970.1, forward strand.
ATTGAAGAACCACCACAGTCCGCCGTCGACGGGCTAACTCCAGACGGGGGCGCAAGACGAGAAGGATTACCCTCTGTCCCTCCTATGGCAGATCTGGAGTCCCAACAACATAACTCCAGGAGGAGTGGCAGGGGAAGACGGATTAACAGCCCTCGTCACTCTCAAAGTCCTGACAGGCAAAGGAGGAGGATTGATCCTCAAGCCCTGGAAGATCGCGTGAAAGAACAAGATGAACTAATTCGAAAGATGGCGGCGGACATGGAGGCTTTGAAACGCCAGATGAAGACTAAGGATGTGGCGACAGGAGAGGGGCGCAAGCACAAGACGCCCCCTCGCCACTCAGAAAATCGTAGTAGAAATACTACACCCTCCCAAGGAGAAAGCAGAAGCCTCAGGACAAGCGACACTCACTCCTTATCTTCCAGGACTCGTCACTCCAGGCCTGAGAGGACGAGATCCGAAAGATCATACACTGAAGGGAGCACGTATTGGCCTTCGCACTCGCATCAAACCAGATCTAGACAGACGGACTTACCCCGGTCATCCGACTTACGAACCGTGCTCGAAGAAAAAGCACGATGCAAGGAGGATGCCAGGGCAAGGGATCCACACTGAATTTCGGCCTTACAGCGGTTGGCTCCTCGGACGCATGAAAGCGTCGAGGTTGGAATGCCAATACCGCGACCGGCCTACGAACCGACGGACAAGGCATTGGCAAGATTACAGACTTCGTCGTTTGTCCCAGCAATCGAAAACGCGCCCCTACCATCAGGCTTCCTTCAGCCGAAATTCACCACATATGAAGGGAAGACAGACCCGTATTCACACTTGAGCCACTTTCGCCAAGTCATGGCTGTGTACAGGCGAAACGAGGCCTTAATGTGCATACTCTTCCCGTCAAGTCTTGGCGACCTAGGCTTGACTTGGTTCGAAAAGCTCCCAGAGGGCAGCATAGCCTCCTGGGCCCAATTGGCAGAAGCATTCGTAACGAGGTTTCGGACAAATACTAAAACACCGGTGGAGATAGACCAGTTACTCTCCATCGACATGGGAGAAAAAGAGACCCTCAGATCTTACAACAGTCGCTACTGGGAGACATTCAACCAGATTGGAGACTGCCCCACCAATCTGGCCATTGCGCAATATAAAAGAGGCCTACCAGTAGGGAATAGACTAAGGGATTCAATTACAATGACGCCACCCCTCACCATGGAGGCCCTGATGGAGAGAGTGCATCAGCACATCAGGGTAGAAGAAGATGGTGCACGTTCCAAGGCAAAATCAAGTGCGACCGCGGTACCAGAAAAGAAAACCTCAGCAAAGGTTAATACGGTGGACCGAAGTAACAAAAACGGGCGTGGCAGACGAGATAACGGAGAAGATCCAGACAAAAGATGGCTGAGAATTCGCACTGCCATAACAACGGTGTTTAAAAAACCAATATATCGGATTCTGAGCGAAATAAAAGACGAGCCATTTGTCAAGTGGCCAGCCAAGCTAGGGGAAGCTCAGAAGAATTACGACGATAGATCACGATGCACCTTCCACAAAGAAAAGGGGCACCGAACTGAGAATTGCATGCCACTAAGACAGCACTTGGAAGAATTGGTGGCAGCAGGCCACTTGGACGAATACATAGAAGGAGGAGCGCAACCGGCCCCCCAAGATCATAATGACCATCCCAACAGAATGCAAATCGACGCCCCGCCACAAGGCATCATCAACGTAATACATGGAGTCTTTGAGCCTGAGCGTGTATGTGAGCTCAAGGGATCAATCAAGAAGGCAGAGCACTTCAGGGAAGTACTAAGCGCCCAGCCTGCCGCCAAGAAGGGGAAGACAGAGGCCACAAATGTCATGTCCTTTTCGGATAAGGACTTGGATCGAATTTACTGCCCCCATAATGATGCCCTGGTTGTCACTCTCCGAGTCAAGGATTTTGACGTCAAGCGGATTCTGATTGACCAGGGTAGTTCATGCGAGATCATGTATTACGACACATTCAAGCAACTAAAGCTGCAAGACAAAGACTTAGCGCCTGCAGTTTCTCCCCTGATTGGATTCAACTCCATGCCAGAATGGCCTGTCGGCAAGATAATCCTCCCAGTTAGAGCAGGGAGTGTAACAAAACAAGTGGAGTTCTGGGTATTGAAGGTCCCCTCCACTTACAACATCATCCTGGGCAGAACATGGCTGCACGCCATGCGATCGGTAGCGTCATCATACCATCAGGTAATGAGGTTCCCTAACGACACCGGCATAATTGAAGAAGTTTATGGCGACCAGATCATGTCAAAACAATGCTTCGCCACAGCGAATGGAAGCCGAGCTGCCAAAGGATACGTTCATTCGGTGGAAGAACCAGAAAGTAATGAACTATTCGCGGACGTCGGCAAAGAGGCTAATCAGAAAGCGGTGGAGGACTTGGTGGAGGTAAAGATAGATGAGAAGAACCCGGATAAGTTCTTCTTGCTTGGCTCATCGTTATCCAGCGCTGAGAGGTTAGAGGTCTTGGAATTCTTGACCTCTAATATCGAAGTGTTTGCCTGGACGCCATACGATATGCTAGGTATTGATCCAAACTTTATTAGTCACCAACTCAATGTCCACCCATCCGCCAGACCAGTCATTCAACGCACACGCAGATCGGCACTCCACCACGCCGAAATAGTAGCAGAAGAGGTAGGCAACCTGCTGGAGGCAGGAGCAATAAGAGAGGTACACTACCCAAGATGGATCTCCAACACAGTGGTAGTGCCAAAAAAGAATGGTAAATGGCGTGTCTGCGTCGACTACAAAACGGTCAACAAGGCATGCCCGAAAGATAGCTTTCCTCTCCCAAGGATAGATCAACTGGTGGACTTAACGGCGGGGCATAACCGACTTAGCTTTTTGGATGCATACAGAGGCTACCACCAGATCGCCATGCATGAACCAGACCAGGAGGTCACATCCTTCACAACGCCAAGGGGGTTATATTGCTACAAGGTCATGCCCTTTGGCCTAAAGAACGCAGGGGCGACATTCCAAAGGATGGTCACCAAAATGTTTGAACCATTGTTAGGCAGAACAATGGAGGCTTACATCGACGACATGGTGGTCAAAAGCAAGGATGAGAATGACCACCTGAAAGATCTGGGCGAGATGTTCCAGATCCTGAAGAAACACAAGCTGCGCCTCAACGCATCCAAATGCGCATTCGGAGTTGGATCGGGCAAATTCTTGGGCTTCCTAGTGACCAACCGAGGTATAGAAGCAGACCCCTCCCAGATCAAAGCAATCCAGTAGTTGGAGAGACCAAACTCAGTCAAAGAAGTGCAGCATCTTACTGGTATGGCGGCTGCACTCAACCGGTTCATAAGCAGGTCGTCAGACAGACTACGACCATTCTTCCAAGCTTTAAAAACTAAGTTTGAGTGGGACGAAGAATGCGACCGAGCTTTGGAAAGCTTGAAGGAGTACATGTCTTCCCCACCACTACTTGTTACACCAGTACCTGGTGAAGAACTCTTTTTATACCTGGCAGTCTCTCAGCACGCAGTTAGCGCAGTGTTGGTTCGTGCAGAAGGAATACAACACTTGCCCATCTTTTATGTCAGCAAGACATTGTTAGGAGCCGAAACAAGGTACTTGCCCTTAGAGAAACTAGCATTAGCATTAATGATGGCATTCAGAAAGTTGGCACATTACTTTCACGCCCACACCATAGTCGTCCTCACAGCCTTTCCACTAAAAGCTCTGTTTGAAAGGGCGAACTTTAGTGGGCGAATTTTGAAGTGGGCAGTAGAATTGGGACAATTCGACGTCAAATTCCAACCTAAAACCGCAATAAAAGCCCAATCCTTGGCAGACTTCGTCGTAGAATTCACCCCTGGAAGTCATCATATCTGCCCAGTCGACCTGACTAACACAACCGAACTAGGGACGGAAGTTGACGCCGGAATAGCGCAACCCCTAGTGGAAGGTAGTCCATCAACCGAACTAGGGACGGAAGTTGACGCCGGAAAAGCGCAACCCCTAGTAGAAGGTAGTCAATCAAGCACCAAGGCAGACCATGCTAAGGATAGCAAGGAAGAGACAAACAAAGGCTCACCAACAGTTCAAACAGAGGACGCAGGACAGATAGCCGACATGGACCTTGAAGACAACACCATTCTTGACCTCACGACATCATCTGATCCTTCCACTTGCTGGAAATTATTCGTTGGAGAGATGTGGAAGCTCTTTGTGGATGGAGCATCCAACCGACATGGCGCAGGGCTTGGCATAGTCCTCATCTCTCCAGACGGTCTGGTTATAGAGCAAGCAATCAACCTTGGCTTCCCAGCATCCAACAATGAAGCGGAGTATGAGGCGCTTATCGCAGGACTCAAGTCAGCACACTTCATGAAAGCAGCCGAACTAATGGTATACAGTGACTCTCTGCTGGTGGTAAACCAAATTTCTGGCGAATACGAAGCAAAGGACGACAGAATGGCCAAGTACCAAGAGTTAGTCAGAACAGAGATCAAGAAATTTGATGTGGTAAGGATAGAACAAATTGGCAGGGAGGAAAACAGCCGAGCGGACGAGCTAGCAGGCCTGGCCTCAATGGCAGATACATCAATCCCTCATCCATTACTCATCGACTTCTTACCAAGACCAAGCATAGAAGACCCCGAAGCAGAAGAAGTATATTGCACTGAATTAGGCCCTTCATGGATGGATCCCATCATCCTGTTCCTAAAAGACGGCATCCTACCAGAAGAGAAAAAAGAAGGCAACAAAATAAGGGCAAAGTCGCAGCGATTTTTGCTATCTCCATCTTTGGCATTATACAAGAAGTCATTCTCTGGGCCTTACCTCAAATGCGTTCATCCCAGCAAAGTAGAAGCTTTCTTGTTCGAAATACATGAAGGGGTGTGTGGAAGTCATCAAGGGGGAAGGTCGCTCGCTTACAGGGCTATTTCACAAGGATATTGGTGGCCGTATATGCAAGCAGACTCAGAGAAATATGTGAAGAAGTGTGAAAAATGCCAGAAATTCGCGCACCAAATACATCAACCAGCAAGAGAACTCCTACCCTTAACTAGCCCATGGCCTTTCGCATTGTGGGGCTTGGACATAGTAGGACCACTTCCAACAGCACCCGGGGGCAGAAAATTCTTTCTCGCAGCAACAAACTACTTCACAAAGTGGGTGGAAGCAGAAGCATTGGCATCAATCAAAGAAAAAGACGTGAAGAAGTTTGTTTGGCAGAATATTATCACTCGGTTTGGCATTCCAAAAGCCCTGATCTCAGATAATGGCACTCAGTTCGACGGCAGAATTTTTAGAAGCTTTTGTGAAGAGTACAAGATAGAGTTCTACAATTCTACACCGGCATATCCTCAAGCAAATGGGCAAGCAGAAGCATCAAATAAAGTCATCTTGGATGGACTAAAGAAAAGGCTAGAGAAAGCGAAAGGCAAGTGGGCAGATGAACTTCCTCATGTTCTATGGGCTTACCGCACCACACCTCGGCGCTCAACAGGAGAAACACCATTCTCCTTAGCCTATGGAATGGAGGCAGTGATCCCACTAGAAGTGGGCCTCCCCACAATTCGAAGCGAAAATTTTGATCCAGACCTAAATGGAGAAGCCATCGCCCTAGAACTCAACCTGGCAGAAGAAAGAAGAGAAAGAGCGCTAGTCCACATCGCCTCATACCAACGAGAGTTAATCAGAAAATACAGCAAAAAGGTTCATCCCAGACAGTTCAAGATTGGGGATTGGGTACTACGCAAAGTAATGGGGAACACCTTAATCCCAGGAGACGGCAAGTTAGGCCCAAATTGGGAAGGTCCTTACAAGGTGGTTGGGTTAGCAGGCAAAGGGGCATACCACCTAGAAGACAAGGATGGCAAGGCAATCCCTAGGCCATGGAATACGGCCAATCTCAAGTTATTTTACTTTTAGCTTTTCTCTTTTTGAACATATGTAATTTTTTCTTTCCTTCAATAAAACAAGCAATTCTTTTTTAGCTCAAGTTATTCCTTGTAAAAGTTAGCTTTCAAGACTTAAGTATATTGCAAACATGTTATTCTAAGTTAGCTGGAAAAACTAACTTAGAGGTTGGCTGAATTAAACCAACACCCTTCCTAAGCCCAGGATAAGGATCCAGGCTGCAGGACATTTGGTCGGAACAACCAAAAACTAGAAGTTAGCTGGAAAAACTAACTTCAATAGTTGGATGGAATAAACCAACTCTTGTTACTCTTCAGCCGAAGTAAGTGTAAGGCTGAAGAGTGGTTGGCTGGAATAAACCAACACTTTGTACTCCTTAGCCGAAGTAAGTGCATGACTAAGGAGTGGTTGGCTGGAATAAACCAACTCTTGATACTCTTCAGCCAAAGTAAGTGTAAGGCTGAAGAGTGGTTGGCCGGAATAAACCAACACTTTGTACTCCTTAGCCGAAGTAAGTGCATGACTAAGGAGTGGTTGGCTGGAATAAACCAACACTTTGTACTCCTTAGCCGAAGTAAGTGCATGACTAAGGAGTGGTTGGCTGGAATAAACCAACTCTTGATACTCTTCAGCCGAAGTAAGTGTAAGGCTGAAGAGTGGTTGGCCGGAATAAACCAACACTTTGTACTCCTTAGCCGAAGTAAGTGCATGACTAAGGAGTGGTTGGCTGGAATAAACCAACTCTTGTTCCTCTTCAGCCGAAGTAAGTGTAAGGCTGAAGAGTGGTTGGCTGGAATAAACCAACTCTTGTTACTCTTCAGCTGAAGTAAGTGTAAGGCTGAAGAGTGGTTGGCTGGATTAAACAAACACTTAGTACTCCTCAGCCGAAATAATTATGTCGGCTAAGGAGTGGTTGGCTGGTAAGTATAATTTAACTAACCAAAAACCGAAACAACACTTGGAGTAATAGAAGACAGTACAAATGCAAGCATACACACAATAACCGGAATAAGAGAAGTAAAATTTTCATAGTAAAATTTTCATTGCAAGAGAGGTCATTACAAGGGGGCTTAGTTCGGTTACAAAAAAGAATACAAAGTCAAGCGAAAAGATCTTCAATCTCGGCATCAAAGGCAGCATCAGTGACAGCTGGAAGACCGGTCTCTGGTGGCAGGACTCCTTCAGTCACAATAGTGGCACCGACCGGAGCCACAGTTTCATTTGGCTGTTCAATAGTCAGATCTTCAACTCTGGACTCCGGCCGATCTATCTGATCCACGTTTTCAACTGGAGTATCCTCAGAAGCAGAATCTTCGTCAGTATCTGAACCTTCAAGGAATTGCTGCTGCATGGCATCCGCATACCCCGCAAGGGACTTCGGTATAAAGTACTCTGGAGGGTTGAAGACCTCGGTCTGTTGATCATGACCGAGCTTCTCCACAGCCGCCCTCCAGCCGCACTTGAAGAAGAGCTCCTTGGCGGCATCGCATTGCTTGACGTAGGCCACCTCTCCCTCCTTGAAACCTCGCTTGTACCCCCCCTTGTCGACCGCCTCCATGTTCTCTTTTAGTTCGCTTATTTCGGCGTCCTTTCTCTTCTCAAGCTTCAACAACTCCCGCAAATACTTGTCCTTCATAACGATGACAGCTTTCTGCTTCTCCGCTTCCGCCGAATTAACTAGATCGGCAAGACGACTGTTCTCCGCTTCTAGCTCGGCCATTCTCTTTTCGGCTTGTAGTAGTTCGGCCGACTTTGCTTCGGCTTCCGCCATCGCCTGCCTTGTGGTTTTGCGGAGTTCTTGGACTTTCCTATAAGTGACATTGTTCTTTTGCAAGGCCTGGCAAAACAAAAATCTCATCTCAGCCGAAGTAAAAGTTTGAAAAAATTTAGACAGGAAAAGACAGACAGAGCTACTTACCAAGATCATGGACTTGGAAGCAGACCGAATTGATTTCATTTCGGTGTTCAGTTGCTTCAAGTGGTGCTCCATGTCCTTGGGGAGGCACACACTTTTGGCCAGATTAAAGGCCAGTTGGTGGTCTTTTTCAGCCACGACCGAGTCAGTGGCTTTGATGTTTCGGTCATTGAAGATCAAAGGCGGAGCCCACTTCGGAGATCGAGCTCGGTCAGTTTGCTCTGGTTGGGACGCAGGATGAGGACTTTGGGGGACGGATTCGACTTCATCAACAAGTTGTTGTTCGGCTGACGTAGATCGGGCGCGTTTTGAAGGGCGTGATGAAGAAGGCCGTTGTGAAGGAAGGGCCACGACGGCAGGCTGCACCTCAGTAGTTGGTGTTACTTCGGCTCTAGTTGTTGAAGTTAGAAGGGCCCTGACTCTGCTCTTCTTTGCCATTTCTTCCTCAGCGGTTAATGGAACAAGTCTTATCTCGGGCAAAGTTGGGTCCGGCTCCGGTGCTTCCTCGAGAAGAAAATCGGTTACCTTTGCTTTCCGTCGACCGCTGTAACGGTAGGTCGGTTCGAAATTTAGAAGCTTGGCCCAATCTCTTTCTTTAATCCGAAATGTAGCCCGCAAGACTCCGAGGTTGGGATAGCTATACAAGGAATGGAGATGGGCGAAATCTGTTAAAAAGAGAAGTGTTAGTTCGGCTAATAGACTAAACAACCGAGATAACACACAAAGTAGAAGACCGAAATAAAATTACCAGGCTCTCCCATTTTCTAATTTATAGGTCGGCCAGGAATTTGAGCTTGAAAATCCTCAAAGTTCCCAGAGACCCAAAAGAAATCATCATCGTTAAGATCTTTGTCCGGAGTGTGCTTAATTATCTTCTCTCGGCGGCGGCGAATTCTAAGGTAATAGACCCACCCAGCATTCTTCGAGCCGATGGAATACTGATGGAATATTTCGGCTAGGCCAAGATTTAAACCGGTCTGGTGGTTTAGTGCGGCTATTCCCATTATGATACGGTATGTATTGGTGGACAGTTGGGTGGGGCATAACCTAGTCTGTCTAAGAAATTCGCAGATTAGCGGTTGGACAGGAAACCGTAGTCCGGTTTCTATTATGGATTGAAGGGTAAAAGGGACGAAGCCTTCGTTATCCCAGGGAGTAGCATCTTTTTGGGCCAACGTCAGATGGACATCGTCAGGAATTTGGTAATCTTCCCTAAATTCGGCCATACCACCAGGGGTCTCAACTAGATATCTATACTTACCCATCTGGTGAATAAATTACTTATAAATTATTTCGGTGCAAAAATTTGGCTCAGTAGCTCGGTTGAGCACACACAGGAGTGCCTGGGCAACCTAAGTCTGCAAGGTAGAAAACAAAGGGGTTAAGCACAGATCGTTGGACCGCGCTACAAATTATAAGCAAGATATGCAAATCCTACTTCGGCTTAGTGGGCTGTTCTACCTCGGTTTATCAAAAGGTTTGTTAGCTCGGTCTTGAGCAGACTAGCCCGGTTTATCATCTAGGGGCAGCTTTCTGAGTTCGGCCTAAAGAACTAAAGAAAGCTGGTCTAGCCCCAAGGCCTAAATCAGTTGTGGAATGAATAAAGTTACTTCGGTTAAGCTTCTACGGGCGGCTTTCTGAGTTCGGCTTAGGAACCAAGAAGACCGGCTTGGCCCCAAAAGCTTAGTTCGGTTGATAACCGAAGTTCCTAGTTTCCTATATTCAAAATTTGGTGGTCTTATCTCGGCTAAAGTGAGTCAGGCCCTGGTAACCCATCGAAGCATTAAGTTCTAGTTCGGTTCTTGCCTACAAAGATCTACCTGTGGGGGCAAACAGGATCCTAGTTCGGTTACTATGTGATTTTGGATCTAGGGCTGGTTTTCTACACAATAGTTCATACATACATGGAGTTCTACTGGTTTCTTCGTAAAAGTACAAAAGCAAAGCATACAAATGAAAGAAGATGTTTGCAAAAAGCATTCAAAACAGAAACAAATGGTAAAACAAACAAAACAAAAAATCGCAAGATGGTTAGATTTTCTTACCAGAGAAGAGAGAAAGAAGACTGGAGTCAGAAACGATGGCAGCAAGAAAAGAACACAAGCTTAACACAAGCTCAAGTATGGAAGAAGTAGAGATACAGAAAGAAGATGAAAACAGTAGAGTAAATGATTCCAGAATCGGAAGGGCTGTTTTGTGAAAAAGGGAGAGAGAAAAAGGCGGCAAAAAGAAGCGGGAACAGTACAAAAATTCTGAAGGACGGCGTGACAGTTGGCCACAGCTTATCAGAGCTTGCCACGTGTCACTAGAATTGGAAGCGTTACAGTCGCTGTGATTGAAGAGACGTTTTGACCGGACATAGTGATACCCGAGGTGAACTTAGCTCGGCTGGGATGGCTAAAGGGTTTTTAGCTCGGCTGAAAAGGCGTAACAAACTCTAGCTCGGCCAAAAGGCTGGTAATCCCAATCATGTTGCACAGATAGGATTAAGGGGCAATTGAGAGGGTAATTTTTGGGAAAAATTGGGCCGAGCTTCGAGTTGGGTTTTGAGGCCCAAAACGCAGAGGACTAGGTAAAAAGGCCGTACTGAATACTCCGGCCTAGAGGGCAAGGTTACTCCGGCCTTGGGGAGACAAAGTTACTTCGGCCCGAGAAGGTGAGTTTATTCCGACTCAAGAAGAGATAGTTGCTTCGGCCCAAGGAGGAGTAAAGCTACTCCGGTCCAGAGACAACTCGGAGTTATGCCGGTCTCAGAGTTAGTCCGGTCGCTGTATGTTCTGGGAAGACCGGCTTCGAAGTTAGTCCGGTCGTGACACACTGGTTAAGTCAGTCAGAACTTGCTACTTGGAAGTTTGATCTAAGCACACCAAGGTTGAACAAGGGCAGCCGAAGTAATGAGTTAGAGGAGAAGACCGAGCTAATGATAGTTCGGCCTTCTATGTGGCTCAGCATAGCCAGTGTTATTTCGGTCATGTTGTAGTTCGGCCATGAAGAAAACCATCCCACTTGGTTTAAGCAGTGGGGGAGGGTGTAAAAGGATAAGCATTATCCTTAGGAGAATGAATCCTAGGAGGACTCTGCATGGAGAAGTACAAGTCCTACTAGGATTGTGCCACGGGAAACTTATAAAAGCTCACAAACATCACCTTGGAGGAGGTAATTGAACACAATCTTTCTGAGAACCTAGAGCTTTGTCTATTTGTCAAGTTTTCTGACTTAGGCATCGGAGAGGTTTCCGGCACACACCCGCCGGCTAGCTCACGTTTGTGTTTTCAGGTGACAAAGCGACGTCGTACGGAGGAGCGTGGACTTGGTCAACAATCACAATTACAGCCAATTATCTCCTCTTAACCCAACAGAAATTATCATTGAAGCCCACCACCTCCATCAAATTTTATCAATCCTTACCTCTGGAGCCCATTAGCTCCACCAAGACCTCGCTATCGCCATCATCTTCTTAACTACCATTGTTACTGTTAATAGCTTCTACCTTTTATTGAGCCACCAATCCATCCACAACTTCCACCTTTGACTGAGCCACCTTAACCTCCCACAATCTGTCTCAACCCATCCATAGTGCTTTTCAGAGAGGGAAAATGACAATTGGGAAGAAAAGGGGACAAAAACAAATAAGCAAAGGGGCGAGGCTACGGGTATGGGTCAGGCTGCTTCATCTTTCTAGTTGAAACAACATTTAAAATGGTAAAATAGGAAATCAATACATATCTATCTATTTATATACTGTTATAAAGTGAACACCTTTCATAGTGTCTTGAAACCTTTGTTTCTTATGCTGTCATGTGCCTACTTTTTTATTTGAAATAAGAAAAAAATTAGATAGATGAGAGGAGAGGATTTGAACCTTAGACTCATATCAAATGAGTAAGCCTTTTACCACTTAACTAGCACATAATATATAATAAATACTTTATTTTATTTTTATTTATTTGAATTGCACACACATCGCGTGTGACAACTACTAGTATATATATATTATATATATATTTTCCTGATGTTATCGTCAAACCTTTGAATTTATAAAATAAAAAAAGGCTTAATTGTGAAATCTATGAAAGACTAGCCATGACATAACAAGAGTACACTATAATTATTCCATACTAATAGGGCTGCAAAGGAGTTGAATTGAATTTTAGTATGTTTGCACTTATTTATTAAGATTTTAATGAGTTCGAATTTGAGTTCGAGTTTGAATTCGAACTCAAACTCAATAAAAATTTAATGAATCAAGCTCGAGTCGAGTTGGTTTAGACTTGACTTGAGTTCGAACATATTTACGAGTCTTAACGAGTCAAAAATTTTATAAATTTATACTTACGTATGACACTAAAGTTACAATTAAAATTTTGATTATATTATTATATATACAACATATATAAATATACTAAAAAAAAGTCAAAATTTTACTAAAATAATAATATTTATCACTACTATTATATAAATGTATTATCTATAATTAACTATTATTTACATTTATATTTTTTAAGTATAGAAATAATATATTTATGTTATTTGTTATATATATTTTACATTATTTAATATATAAGTAATAAATGTTAAAAGAGTCGAGCTTACGAGTCAAGTTTTAGTATGTTTATTAAAAATTTAACGAGTTTGAGTTTGAATTCAAATACAAAAAAAAATTTAACGAATCGAGTTCAAACGAATTCTTACCAAACCAAGTTCGAGCCTGTTTACAAACAGTTTTGTTTCACCCCTACATACTACTAGGACTCACTGTATTTATCCAAATTGTTGAGGTATGACAGTGCAATTTACCCTTTAACAATTGGTTTCTAACTTGAAATATAAAATAAAATAAGATTTTCTCATAAATCCAAAAGCAACTTAAGTTATTTGTGCTTGTTTGAGGGTTATTTTGAAAAGATGATAAAAAGTTAGCTTTTGATATTTTATTAAGCTTTTTGACTTTTTTAGAGAGTGATTTGAGAAGTTGATAAAAAATTAATTTTGACTTTTTTGGTTAATATTTATTTATGATTTCACATCATAATAAAATAACCAAACTGCCTTACCTAATTTAGAAAATTTATATGTTCACTCATGTATAGGGACAGAACTACATATGGACCCCTGCTTTGCACAAAATGCTCAGCTATATATAGATTAAGATCAACACACCAACTTCTCCTCTGGATTCCCTCCCATCTTATAATTTTAACTATTTTCTTTAACAGTTTTTTATAATAAAATAATAGTATAATATATATATAAAAAAAATATTATTATAAGAACTATATGATTTCTTTTTTTATGAAAGTTTAGAATATTTGTAGTATTATGCGAAGTAAATGTTACGAGTAGTTAATTTATGGTGTGTATCTTTAAAGTGAAAGTGAAAATTATGAATTATTGTAGTTACGTTATGAACGATGTAGTGTAAATCTTACGAATTATTTGTGATGCAAAATGTTACAAACTATTTTGGTGAAAGAAGTAGCAATTTGTTATGGTTATGCTATAGACATATATTGTGATAACGTGTATATAATATGCACCTTTTAAAGAGTGCACACTATGATAACTCCCTAACATATTATGTTCTAAAATATATTTTTAATTATATTAGTCACTTTATAAATGAAATTAAGTTCACAATTTTTGTATCTCATTAGCTCAATCACTATTTATCGCTACTGCAATATAAAAACTCTCATTGATTAATGATGCTATAACGTAACATTAATGTTACATCAAATATTTAATAAAAATAAGAGTTTATCCATTTTTAATTAATAATATGAAAATCACAATTGTTTATTGCATGAAAATCTATTGCTTTAAATCTAACTTCACTTATCTTCCTATGTTTGTTTTTGGCCCCCCAATGATCGAATTCTGGGTCCGTCCTTGTTCATGTATAACCCTAAATAATATAAAGGGTATAATTATAATTTTTCGTGTAACTTTTTTTTCCCTAGTCAAATGATTTGTTGCTAAAAAAAAAGCTAACGTGCCTTTTTTTTTTTCTAAGCTGCAAACGCAGCGTTTTACTAAGGGAAAAATGTTTCAAACCCCTTTTCCCTCCCATCCCCTTTGACCCCCTTTCCCTCCCATTGGCCAGTTTTTGTTTTGTTTTGTTTTGTTTTGTTTTTTTTTTTTCCCTTTTCCTTCAATCACCATCCGCCACGTGTGTGTGAGATGGTGAGGGTGGTGATTAGAAGGGGTCTCTATCAATGCTGTTTACCAAGGTTGCCAAAAGACCACTGAATAGAACAAGCAAGGGATGTAATAAAAGGACTTGTCATAGCTTATTTTTAGGCCTGGCAAGGAAATTTAAGTAGCGTGGGCTGTCTTCTACCCTAGTTTGCTCTCTCCCATCTTCTTTTTCACTACTGTGGGTGTTTGGAAACATCTAAATTTTTTAAATTATGTTTTTGAATTTTTTCGATCTATCTATTGTGGTTAACGCTTGGGGTTTAAGCCCCAAGGTCACATGTTCAATTCCCCTCTCCCTTGGGCCAATCTCCTGGGCGAAGCATTGTTGGTTAGGAGGTTGGATCTCGATTTGTCTAATTAGCACTTGGTGTGGGTTTAATGCTCTCCCGCTCTGCGAGTCCTGACTTAAGCGAAGCTTGTCTTGGGAGGTCGGGACAAGTTCCCAGGTTATAGTCTCCTCGCTCGGAACAGCTAACAGGACACCCTGGTGATCTCTACAAGCGGCGCTGCCTTGGACTTGTGGGAGGGCAGGGAGGATTTTCCTGTAACAAAAAAAAGAAAAAAAAGAGTAAAATTTAAAAATTTTAACTTTTTAAAAAAATTCAAGGAAAAAAATCACTAAAAACAAAAAATAATAAAAAAAAGGCAAATCCCAACTTAATCCAAACTTCAAAGGGTAAAATATTTGACATTCTTAAAAATGCTCTTCTAATTTCTAAGAATTTGTTTGTTTTCAGAGATGAAAGGTGAAATTAGATTAGTGCTGAGGTAGAGCCTACAAATATTATGCTTGTTTGAAAAACCACCATAAGAATTAAGAGTGGACTCTTAATTCTTATTTGTAGCTATGGGTTTCCTAATTCAGTCCCATGAGATTAGAGGTAAAAAGATCTTATTGTCTATCATTTCACAGAATTAATAAAGTCATATTTTATATAATAAGAATTTTTATGTAATTTTGTATTTAATTCCAACCAAGTAATACCACCATGTGTGTTTTACTCGTTAAAAATTCGTTTAAATTAATTCGTTATATAAACAAGTCAAACTTGGACACATTTTAAAGTTTGATAAATTTTAATTTAAATTTGAAAAACAATTTACTTAACTCTAAATTTATATGCAATATAAAAAACTAAGTTATTTAAATTTAACTCGATTAAAACTTGTTTTTGAATCGACTCAAAAAATAAATAAGTTAACTTTAAACATATTTTAGAACCAAACTTGCAAATGAATTTTCAATTTTTTAATAAGGTTTTGTTAATGAGTGTCTTAGACCATCTCTAACGGTGTATCAAATTTATCATCAAATTTGAATTTGATAAAAAATGGTTCCTTTTTTAGCTCCAACGATTTCATCAAATCGGTATTAAATCTAGTATTTATTTTTCTTTCATCAAACTGAGGATCAATATGTCTTTCATTAAATCACTGTTCATAGCTGTTTGATTTTTGCCATCGAATGTTCGTCCGAATGTCCTCCCGAATGACCATATCAAGGCAAAAATTTTTGAAAAAATTACACTGACCGGTCGATCCCCTGGTCACCCGCTTGGTCAACTCCCCAAATGGCCACCTCAAGGCAAAAAAAGTGTGAAAAATTTACACTGGCCGGTTGACCGACTAGACATCTACCTGAACAACTGGTGTTTTAATGAAGCTTCAAAAACTTTTACTGGAGTATTTGATATCAAATGAAACTTTTACTCAAATTTTTATTCAAATTTAAAATGTCTGTTTATAATGTCTAATAGGACGTATAATATGTTATCAATTTAAACATTGTTAATTAATACTCTAATAAGAAGGAAAGGTGATATCAAAACTCCGGATATTCTCGATTATTGCAAGGATTTTCTCGACATTTCTAAAATAAAATTCATTACAAAAAAAAAAAACACTTTTAGCGACCAAAAGTGTAATTTTGGTTGCTGAAAGTATCCGCGACATGAACAAAATTGGTTGCTGAAGCCCTGTCACTAAATGCTTCGGCGACCAAATCAATTTCGGTTGCCTTTGTAAATAAATTGGCGACCAAATATTTCCATCGCCAAACGACTAAAATTTCGTCGCCATAAATTAACATTCAGTCACTAAAAGTAGCCTTCAACTGATGACATGTTAAGTTTCAGCGACATATAAATGCGTCGCTAAAAATATCTTTCAGTGACTAAAAAGATTGGTTGTTGAATGTTAAAACTTTTGGCAACCAATCAAGTTTTGGGTCGCTAAAAAAATTATGGACACATACTTTCAACAACATAAATAAAATGTCACCAAAAGTAAATTTACAACTAAAAAAACCTGTCACCAAAAATTCATTATTTATAATTTTTTTTTAACAATTTCCATGTTCAATACATAATTCATAAACCTATAAACATAAGCAAATATAATTCAAATTAACACACTTGTGCAAAGCATCCAAAATATAAACTTAATTCAAAAGTAGTACCATATTAAATATAAACAACATATCAAATCCAAAACATCCAATTTATGTACAAATCTCTTACAATCCCAAACTTCAAACATGTAATGCCCAAAAACCTTCTAACCTTGCAAATTCATAACAAAAACCTATGACAAAATATATCCAAAAATTCAAAATGTACTCCTTTGATGCTCCCCGAACTATATTTCATCCATTGCCAATCTGTCAAACATATGGAAAAAACTTCAAACATGTAATTCCAAAAAACCTTCCAAGCTTGCAAATTCATAACAAAAACCTATGACAAAATATATCCAAAAATTCAAAATGTAATCCTTTGATACTCCTCGAACTATATTCCATCCATTGCCAATCTGTCAAACATATGAAAAAAAAAATTATAATGTTAAAATGTTAATAATAAAGGTCTTGATCTAAAAACATTGGGTTCACATTATAGATGAACAAATTGAGAGCAAATTTTCCTACGGTGAATTACAAAATTTCAATATACCAAAATCAAAAAGTAACACATGATTCACTAATTAAACTTGGCATATATGAACTAATTACAAGCAATATCTCTATAAATTTGTAAATCAGTCACATATTGTCCAACCAAAACCTAGCTCAAATTATGTCATTATGGAATACTGATGAAATCCAATTTCAAGGTTCCAAAACAAGAGCAAATATCAATTGAGTAGGAGCTACCACTGGAATGAGATGTAATCCAAAGTGCTAACTTTACTTTCATGACTAAATTGAAATCAGAAGGACCTAAATCTTAAACTTGAGGTTGCTTTTACTTACATTAAGGTCAAAAACTTCCTCAAATAAAAACTAGAATGAATATGAATAGTTTGCTAGCATTGTGCCCACAAATCATACTTTATTGTCGATGATATATTGTGATAATTAGTTGTCTGATATTGCAAACGCAAATTATGAGATGTGTGACATTTCTAGTATAGCATTATAGTGTTCTTAGGAAACGTAATAAGAGTTTAACATTGGGATAATGAAATTAAAACACATCTTTGGTCCCTAGATTAAAACAAAATATAGCAGCAATCTAAAAAACATAGGGATAATAAATAATCCTTTCTTTGAAACTCTCATTCCTAAACTCTAGTTCCTTCCTAGACTCTCATTTTCTTTTCTCTAGTTCCTCTCTAAACCCACACATCCCACCATACAAACCCACTAGCATTAAACCTACAATAGCCATCATGGCCAATAGAGAGATAGTAGGCATACCTATATGGAATTAAATCATCCAAGGAGTTCTTTGTAGATTAAGAAGATGAGATCTAACAAGTTCAAGGAGTTCTTTGCAGAGCTCAAGGTCTTGTGCAAGATACATCACATTAATGTGGTAAGTAACATTTTCATATCTGCAAAATGAAATTTAATGTGATTTAACAAAGTTCAAACATTTTTTACCAATCAAGCCTATATGTATTTATAGGTGGAGTTGTTGGGGTATGCCAGTGGAGATGACCACCTCTACTTGGTTTATGAGTACATTCAAAATGGATTTGTCAGTGATTACCTTCATGCTCCATTACTCAAAGGTATTTATTTAGCATAGGCCTCTCAACAGATTGAATTCAGACTGGTTTTAGCATAATCTGAATCTAAATTTGGTTTACTTGGCTTAATCCGAAATCTGACCCAATTCATTATGATACTCTATCCATTACTCTATACTTGGCTTAAATTTTCACATTGTATCAATTAGTCCAATTGCTAAACGCCTCTGTAGAATTGAACTGAAATCGAGAAACAAATAGTCAATTCATTCTCATCAAATTATTGAAACAGGCCATCAGCCACTTTCCTGGACTGCAAGAACACAGATCGCGCTAGATGTTGCGAAGGGTATTGAATATATTCACGATCACACTAAAGCATGGTACGTACACCATTAGGATTCCATATTTTTATGTATGTATTTCCATTAGGATTCCCTTGTAATCTCATTAGATAAAATATTAATTTTTACAAGTTGAATAGAAGAAATAAGTGGGAAGACTTGGGCTCATGATAAATCTCAAAAGGGAACTTACCATTATATTGTTGATCCTGGAAAGGGAACCTTTGCTTCAACCTCAACGACTTTGGTTCTTTTAGTGTAAAATCAACTGCATAGGATTATTAAAAAGAAAAGTTCACCGGCAATGACTTTAGTTCAACAAATGAATATTATTATTACATTACAAGCATGAGGTAAACGAAATTACCAGTGAAAAAACCAGTTTTGTTGACCCCTTGGACGTTGTATGTAACGCCCTCAAAATAATATATAAAACCCATCACTTTAGACATGCATTGATATAAAAGAAACCAACAATTTCTATTCATCAGAGTAATTCTTACAACTGTATTACATGTTAACAACAAAAGCAAATACCCTATGGGCTTACAGCTTTCCAAGTCAACACCTGGTTACACAAAAGAAGAGTACTAACTCTATACAAAATAAGCTCTTGGCTTGATATACATGTAATACAAACAAAATAAACAAAAAAAAGAATCTTCAACTCTCATCATCATCCAAGCTATGTCCTTGGAGGTGGCATACTACTTGTACCTGAAAATAATGTCCCATAAAGGGTGAGCCAACGCCTAGTAGAGATATGCTAAACACAGTATGAGCAATGACTAAGACATTAGCAATTGATAAATGTTCAATTTCCATAAACCAATTCATAACCCATTTCCATTTCATGACCACTATGTTCATGTTTCATTTCAATTTCCATTTCTTATCAATTTCACAATTTACATCAACGGCTCAGAACCTGGCCAACCACTTATATGAGACAGTGACTCATAATAAACATTTCCCATTTTTACAATAGATAAACATACTAGTTGTATCAACATCTCAACAGATAAGCATACAAGCTGTATCCACATTTCAACAGATATGCATATTAGCTATATCAACACTTCCAAAGATAAGCATATGAGCTGTGTCAACACTTCCAAAGATAAGCATATGAGCTGTATCAACACATTATTTGACAAGCATATGAGCTGTATCAGTGGAGTCCATCTCCTATCTCCTCCCAAACAACATCCGGTTTAGAGGTCCATCTCCTATCTTCTCTTAAACCGTGGAGTACATCCCCTATCTCTTCCCACACACACAACGTATATACACAAAGGTCATATACACAATCAATCAATACATAACGTTAATGTATTCTATCAACCGTCATACTCTATGACATATCCAATTGATTAGTTTTAGTTTGCCTAATCATCATGCATTGTCTACAACAATCAAAACTACCCTCCACCAGTAGCCCAAGCAATTATTTCTAAACAGATAATAAAAACTCCAACAGATAAAATATCAATGTTTTCAAAAGTGAGCGATTAATAAATCTAACTCCACTATTCAACCATATAATGAACCAATTTCATTATTTCTAACTCAATTCCATAAAGTCACAATTTTCCCAAAATTAGGATTTTCCACCCGATTTCTAAATATTGACCCAATGGTCTAAATATCAACAACCAATAACGATATCATTATTTTGAACCCACAATACACATTTTAGACTCAAAATAACAAATCCTCTTTTAACATTTTGAAACCCTAAGTCCCAAAATTTATCCAACTTCAACACTTTATCAAAACAACCAAAAATCTATGTCAAAGACCATAAGAGTGAGTAGGAATCCCTACCTCAAATTCGGAACTCAAGGAAAGAAGGTGAAGAAACTCAACGTGCTCCAAAACTCAATATTCTCGGATCAATGTGTAGCCCTCGACGATCAACCCAACTTTTACAAAGGCCGAAGGAAAAGGAAACACTCTAACTAGATCAAACCCTAGAGAGAAGGGAGTTTCTAGAGAGAGGAACTCTCAAAATGTCTCTTTAGAAAGTAAGAGAGAGAGAGAGAATGTAAAAAGTGAATTTAAAACGCCCAGCTGCCAACTGATATACGACATTCCCGCTCGAGCGGAGAACATAACGCTCGAGCTTCAAGAACAAAAAACTAGGTACGCTCGAGTGCAAGAAGGCCCGCTCGAGCGCCAAGACACAAGAATAAAGTACATCTGCTCGAGCGCAAAAACCAGTCCGCTCGAGCGTAGATTTCCCCCTCCCAGAACTTACACCAAAAGTACTACCCGCTCGAGCGCCAGAGCGCCAGAGTACCCGCTCGAGCTCTACCGCTCGAGCGCAAAGAAACCCGCTCAAGCATGAAAAACATGCCTGCAGAAGTTCTGCAGAGCACCAAAATACTGGGAGCGTGCAATCTCCGCTCGAGCACAAGAAGACCCGCTCAAGCGGACCTCCTAAAAACGGGGCAACAAAGAATTGAAACCAAAGCCTAACCAACCTGTAACAACTCTGCCCAATATATCCTAAAACCCGAACAAATGGAATTAAAGGATGACAACAAGATAGATACAACTACCAACTCTACGGAACTGAGTCCGGAATACAACAGAACAGTAAAGGGACAACCGAGATCGCTATAACCTCCCTCCTTTAAAGAATTTCGTCCCCGAAATTAAACACAAGTTTTTCAAAAATAGGTTTTCTCTATTCTCAACAATGCTACAACATAATATTAAACAATCCGACCCATTATCGGTCAATCCCCTCTCTTTCAAAAGGCATTTCACATTACACATAACAACCTGCATTATCAACATGCATTCCTTTGAAATTTACTAATTTCAACTCATTTTCCACAATTCCATAATACATGCAACATTAACATCATGCCTGCATTTCCACAATACATTGAACATATGCAATGTTATAACAAATTTTCATTAACCAAAACATTCACAATGTTTTACAACTTAAGACACATATAATGTTCTTAAAGTTCAACGATATTACAAAATTACCAATACATGGTTACACATCAACAAACAAGTCCGGATATTTCTTGCGGACTTCCAACTCACGTTCCCAAGTGGCTTCCTCCACTCCGTGATGTTTCCACAAAACCTTCACCAAAGGAATGGTCTTGCTACGCAGGACTTGATCCCGCCTATCCAAGACCCGAACTGGTCTCTCCTCATACAAGGCATCCTCATCTACCTCCAAGTCGGTCCAATCTAACACATGGGACGGATCCGGCTCATACTTCCGGAGCATACTCACATGAAACACGTCATGCACTTCGGACAACTGTGGTGGTAAAGCTAAACGATAAGCAACCTCGCCAACCCTCTCAAGGATCTCAAAGGGACCAATAAACCGAGGGGATAACTTCCCACTCTTCCCGAACCTCATCAAACCTCGCCTAGGTGATATTTTCAAGAAGACATGATCACCTACCTCAAACGCCAAAGGCCTCCTCCTATGGTCGGCATAACTCTTTTGGCGACTCTGGGCTGTAACAAGCCTCCTAC
This sequence comes from Camellia sinensis, assembly GCF_055761805.1. Lineage (NCBI taxonomy): Eukaryota > Viridiplantae > Streptophyta > Magnoliopsida > Ericales > Theaceae > Camellia > Camellia sinensis. The sequence goes on from NC_138970.1 coordinate 156,829,300, forward strand.
GGATAAGCTCAACTTTCTCCGTCGTCTCCCTAACCAACTCCGGACCCAACAAAGGTGCATCACCCACCTCGGCCCAACACACTGGAGACCTACACGGTCAGCCATACAAGGCCTCAAACGGTGCCATACCGATGCTAGATTGAAAGCTGTTGTTGTAGGCAAACTCCACCAAGGGCAAGTGCCTCTCCCACGTCCCACTAAAGTCAAGGACACAACCTCGAAGCATATCCTCAAGGATCTGAATAGTACCCTCGGACTACCCGTCAGTCTAAGGATGATAAGCCATACTAAAGGTCAACCTAGTGCCCAAGGCACTCTGCAAATACTGCTACAACCTAGCAGTAAAACGAGGATCTCTATCTGAGACGATCGTCACTGGGACCCCGTGCAATCTCACTATGTCCCGAATATACTAGTCGGCGAGATGATTTACTGAATCTCTCATGCGCATAAGAATGAAGTGCGCCGACTTAGTCAACCGGTCTACAACCACCCAAATGGCATCACTACCCCGCTGAGTCCTCGGAAGACCTACAACGAAGTCCATAGTGACATGCTCCCACTTCCACTCGGCAATAGGCAAGGGTTGCAACAAACCCGCTGGCCACTGATGCTCAGCCTTCACTTGTTGACAAGTAAGGCACTTAGACACGAAAACAGCCACGTCTCTCTTCATACCCCGCCACCAAAACTGGCGACCCAAATCCCGATACATCTTAGTGCCTACCGGATGCACCGCAAGACGTGAATGATGGAACTCTCAGAGTACTTCCTCTCGGCAAGACTCCAGCACAAACAAACGGTCTCGGTATCTCACACTCAGGTTGGGATACACCGTCAAACCCTTCTCAACCTTCCCATTTGAGATCTTCTCTCGGAGGGATTCTACCTCAAGGTCACCTCTCTGTGCCTCTAACACTCGGGTCACAAGTGTAGGCTGCGCAACAATAGAAAACAAGGCTGCAGCCTCAGCTGATTCACTCAGAAGCAAGTCAAATTTGCCAAGTGCACCCAACATCTCCCATTCCCGGATGGCTATACAAGCTACATCACTAATGGATTTTCTACTAAGGGCATCGGCCACAACATTGGTCTTTCCCGGGTGATAGTGCAACTCAAAATCATAGTCCTCAATGAACTCCATCCATCTCCTCTGCCTCAAATTCAAGTCTCTTTGTGTAAACAGGTACTTCAAACTCTTGTGGTCCGAGAACACCTCGAACCTCTCACCATAAAGGTAGTGCCTCCAAATCTTCAAGGCAAAGATCACTACTGCTAACTCTAGGTCGTGTGTAGGGTAATTCTTCTCGTGTATTTTCAACTGACGTGAGCCGTAAGCTACCACTTTCCCCTCTTGCATTAACACACAACCCAAACCCTCTCGTGAGGCATCACAATAAACCGCATAACCCAACCCTCTCTCTGAAATAATCAAAACCAGAGTGGTGGTCAATCTAACCTTCAACTCTTGGAACGACTTTTCACAAGTCTCACTCCACACAAACTTGACCCATTTTCGCGTCAATCTAGTCAACGGCGAAGCTAGCCTGGAGAAATCTTTCACAAACCGACGGTAATACCCAACTAATCCCAGAAAACTGCGGATCTCAAACACACTCTTAGGCTGTGCCCAATCTTGCACTGCCTCTACCTTGGATGTATCAACAGACACCCTTTCCTCGGATACCACATGGCCTAAGAATTTGACCTCTCTTAGCCAGAACTCACACTTCCCAAACTTGGCATACAGCTTATGGGCTCTAAGCAACTCAAGCATCACTCTCAAGTGTTTCTCGTGCTCCTCCTCAGAAGACGAATAGATAAGAATGTCATCCACGAAAATGACTACAAATCGATCCAAGAATTCTCGGAAGATCCGGTTCATCAAGTCCATAAAGACTGCCGGTGCATTGGTAAGCCCGAATGGCATCACCAGAAACTCATAATGGCCATACCGCGTACGGAATGCCGTCTTAGGAATATCCTCCTCCCTGACCCTCAACTGGTGGTAACCCGATCTCAAGTCTATCTTAGAGAAACAACGGGAACCCTTTAACTGGTCAAACAGATCATCTATACGGGGCATAGGGTACTTATTCTTGACCGTAGCCCGATTCAACTTCCGGTAGTCTATACACAATCTTAAGGCACCATCTTTCTTTTTAGCAAAGAGGGCCGGTGCTCCCCACGGCGAAACACTAGGGCGAACAAAACCCTTATCTAGCAATTCCTGGAGCTGAATCTTCAACTCATTCAACTCGGCTGGGGCAAAACGATAAGGTGCCATAGAAATCAGCGCTGTGCCGGGCACTAAATCAATAGAGAACTCTATCTCTCGGTGAGGTGGCAAACTAACGAGATCCTCGGGAAAGACGTCCAAGTACTCACAAACCACTCTTGGCAACACAGTTTGGGTCTTATCACACTTACCACTCAAAAAGCTAGCAAGTAGACCACTAAGCTCACTTCGCCCTCGCGGATCATACATCGGTGGCAACACACTACCAACCCGATCCCTCAAGAAATGGAAACACTCCCTGCTCAAGGTACAAACTGTGACCCTCTGGCGGTAGCAATCAATAACAGCCCGGTATGACGATAGCCAGTCCATACCCAAAATAACATCAAAACCCTTCATGGGCATGACAACAAAAGGAAAAGGAAGCCTATGGTCGGCGACCTCTATATCACAACCTCTAACACCTTGTTTCAAGATCAACACACCACCAACAGGTGATACTACACATATATGAGATGCTAACTATGCCAACTCCAATTTCAAAACAGATGCAAATGCAGCAGACATAAAAGAATGAGATACACCCGTATCAATCAAAATACTAGCAACCGAGTTGCAAAACAGAAAGGTACCTCTCACTACTGATGGAGCCGGTACTAGATCCTGCGCGGTAACAGCATACACGCGCCCTGTAGGCCCCTGATCTACCTGCTCACCTCTAGGATCAAAAGATTGCTGCACTGACTGGGATGACGAAGCCCCCGGATTGGCCCTCGAGGCCTGCACAGACTGAGCTGGCTGATAACCTTGCGTCTGCCTAGAACCAGACACTCCTGAAGTAGCACTCAACTGTGGGCAATACCTCTTCAAGTGCCCAGGCTGACTACACTGATAACAAGACAAAGGCTAGCCCCTGCCCTGACTCTGGCCTTGAGGTCTAGTTGAAGAAGAAGCAGCTCACTGACCCCCTCCCTTCTGCGGGCAAACCGAAGACTTGTGACCCAGCTGGCCACACGCAAAACAAGTCAAGCCTCCCTAACTACCTCTCCCAAAGCCCGCACTCGGCACTGGAAAGGTCGATTTAGCCAAACCACCATGAGACTGCTGAGGGTTAGAACCCCTCTGTCTCCTACCGTCACCCTGACCATCTTGGCTCCTCTTGGAGCCTCTCTGCCCCTCATCTTCCTCCTACATCATAATCTCCATATGAGCAGCAGCATCAACCAAACGTCTGTACTCTCGGATAAAGGACCCTCCAACCCTCAACTTGAGTCCACGCCTCAACTTCCGCTCAAACTCAAAACAACGACGTTCCTCGGACGCCACCAGTTCAGGTTCAAACCTGGACAGACTAGTAAAAGTAGCCTCAAACTCGGCCACTGACAAGCCCTGCTGTCTAAGCTGGCAAAACTGCTCTCTCAGCTTCTCCCTAGCAGCTGAAGATAAAAACTTCTCCTGGAAAGTACTCACAAACGTCTCCCATGCACCACCAACACTGCCCTTCTCGTACTTCCACCATTGACCCGCATCTCCTTTCAGCTGGAAGGATGCCAAGGTCACCTTTAAAGCCCCGTCCTCGATGCCAAGCATCTTGAACGTCTTCTCCATCTGTTCCAACCACTCGTCAGCCTTAAGTGGCTCCTTCGGATCCCCAACAAACTCGTCCAAATTGGACCGGAAGAATTCCCTCTTCAAGAAGGAAGGCCCTGCCTCAACAACCTGGGCCTGAACTGGAGCCTGAACTGGATTCTCAGCTCGGAAAATACCTACAGACGCCCTCAAAGCATCGGCTATCCCTCGGGCTAAAGTGCTCATAGCCTCCTGACCTGCTAGCTCGGCCACATTGGCCTGGCCAACCCACTCCTGCTGTGCCGGAATATCATCCGGTAAAGGCATCTCCTGCCTACCACGTCTGCCTCGTCTACCACGTCCTCGTCCTGACATCCTAATAAAGGTAACGAAGAACGTTAGCACATTCATAAATGTGCCAAAACTAAACACTTGCGTCCTAATACATGGACAACTGTAATTCACTCCACGTTAGCATATAAACACATAAGCACTTACGAATTTCATTTCCGGATAATGATAGTCCCAAGGCGTTACTAGAGTTCTGGTTAGAAACAACATTGATCAAGTGCTTTTCCAACAAGACTCCCAGAAATCCAAGGATCCAATCAACATCCTAGAAACTACATTCCATACCCACATAGTCACATAAGCATGTTATCAATTAAGCACATAGCATATGACACTACATCTAAGTCTCTATCAAGCGAGACAAACCCATTGTGATCCTAATCACTTCCCACGTACCCAAAGTATTCGAACCTGGTACGCTCTGATACCAAGTTGTAACGCCCTCAAAATAATACATAGAACCCATCACTTTAGACATGCATTGATATAAAAGAAACCAACCATTTCTATTCATCAGAGTAATTCTTACAACTGTATTACATGTTAACAACAAAAGCAAATGCCCTATGGGTTTACAGCTTTCCAAGTCAACACCTGGTTACACAAAAGAAGAGTATTAACTCTATACAAAATAAGCCCTTGGCTTGATATATATGTAATACAAACAAAAAAAACAAAAAAAAGAGTCTTCAACTCTCATCATTATCCAAACTATGTCCTTGGAGGTGGTATACTACTTGTACCTGAAAATAATGTCCCATAAAGGGTAAGCCAACGCCCAGTAGAGATATACTAAACACAGTATGAGCAATGACTAAGACATTAGCAATTGATAAATGTTCAATTTCCATAAACCAATTCATAACCCATTTCCATTTCATGACCACTATGTTCATGTTTCATTTCAATTTCCATTTCTTATCAATTTCACAATTTACATCAACGGCTCAGAACCTGGCCAACCACTTATATGAGACAGTGACTCATATTAAACATTTCCCATTTTTACAATAGATAAACATACAAGTTGTATCAACATCTCAACAGATAAGCATACAAGCTGTATCCACATTTCAACAGATATGCATATTAGCTATATCAACACTTCCAAAGATAAGCATATGAGCTGTATTAACACTTCCAAAGATAAGCATATGAGCTGTATCAACACATTATCTGACAAGCATATGAGCTGTATCAGTGGAGTCCATCCCCTATCTCCTCCCAAACAATATCCGGTTTAGAGGTCCATCCCCTATCTTCCTCTAAACCGTGGAGTACATCCCCTATCTCCTCCCACATACACAACGTATATACACAAAGGTCATATACACAATCAATCAATACATAACGTTAATGTATTCTATCAACCGTCATACTCTATGACATATCCAATTGATTAGTTTTAGTTTGCCTAATTATCATGCATTGTCTACAACAATCAAAACTACCCTCCACCGGTAGCCCAAGCAATTATTTCTAAACAGATAATAAAAGCTCCAACAGATAAAATATCATTGTTTTCAAAAGTGAGCGATTAATAAATCTAACTCCACTATTCAACCATATAATGAACCAATTTCATTATTTCCAACTCAATTTCATAAAGTCACAATTTTCCCAAAATTAGGGTTTTTCACCCGATTTTTAAATATTGACCCAATGGTCTAAATATCAACAACCAATAACGATATCATTATTTTGAACCCACAATACACATTTTAGACTCAAAATAACAAATCCTCTTTTAACATTTTGAAACCCTAAGTGTCAAAATTTATCCAACTTCAACACTTTATCAAAACAATCAAAAATCTATGTCAAAGACCATAAGAGTGAGTAGGAATCCCTACCTCAAATTCGGAGCTCAAGAAAAGAAGGTGAAGAAACTCAACGTGCTCCAAAACTCAATATTCTCGGATCAATGTGTAGCCCTCGACGATCAACCCAACTTTTACAAAGGCCGAAGGAAAAGGAAACACTCTAACTAGATCAAACCCTAGAGAGAAGGGAGTTTCTAGAGAGAGGAACTCTCAAAATGTCTTTTTAGAAAGTAAGAGAGAGAGAGAGAATGTAAAAAGTGAATTTAAAACGCCCAGCTGCCAACTGATATACGACATTCCCGCTCGAGCGGAGAACACAACGCTCGAGCTTCAAGAACAAAAAACTAGGTATGCTCGAGCGCAAGAAGGCCCGCTCGAGCGCCAAGACACAAGAATAAAGTACATCCGCTCGAGCGCGAAAACCAGTCCGCTCGAGCGTAGATTTCCCCCTCCCAGAACTTACACCAAAAAGTACTACCTGCTCGAGCGCTAGAGTACCCGCTCGAGCTCCACCGCTCGAGCGCAAGAAGACCCGCTCGAGTGGACCTCCTAAAAACTGGGCAACAAAGAATTGAAACCAAAGCCTAACCAACCTGTAACAACTCTGCCTAATACATCCTAAAACCCGAACAAATGGAATTAAAGGATGACAACAAGATAGATACAACTACCAACTCCACGGAACTGAATCCGGAATACAACAGAACAATAAAGGGACAACCGGGATCGCTATATTGTAGGTCCTCTTCCGATTTGCAAACTCCTTGTGTTCTGCTATATCAGTAGTAGCATCAAGCATTACATCATGCATGCATATAAGAAAGCCATCTTTCGAGGCTAGGATATCTGATTCTATGAAGTCCGCGCCCTCTTCAACAGCTTTCTGCAAGAAAGTCATTTTTCAAGAATAAAAGTGATGCAGAGCATGTGATAAAGAGGGGAAAATTTGAAATTTGACATGGAACCCACTTCAAATGCTCTATATTAACTTGCCTATGGTCAATTTGAGTCCTATTATTATTCTTGGGTAATGTTTACGTCTTTAGAAAAGTCACTTTTTCTGCCCAAAACCCTATTAATCGCACCAAATCAATCATGACCCTTTTTCCCCTATTTATTGGCCTTCAATCAAACCGTTAAAACCACAAAATGGTTGCAGTCAAATCCATAGAATCAAGGCATTGACATTTTTTTTACCCCACAGTAGGATGTTAGTATGTTAGTAAAGTCAGATTACTGTAACAAGTTGATGTCACCCTATTGGATTGAACCTGATGCCTTAACCTCACTGGCACCTAAGGGTCCCCTCAAGACCATTTGAGGTACAGCCCAGGTCTAAGGCATATCCATTTACAGAGCATAATTTTTTACCGACTCAACCATGAAGTAGAAAAATTTTCCAAATTCATTACATGATCAGGACATGAAAATATTTTTTCAAATAAGCAAAATGTTATCCGGCATGCTTACCATGTATGCAGGAGCAGATTCTTCAGGAAGCTCTCAATTTGAACCTCGATGTGCAAGGTTATATGGGCAAGGCGTCTGCAGAGGCTGTTTGTTTTTATTTTCAATTTTGCTAGGGAGTGAATAGAAAGGCCTCGCGGAACAACACTCAACAAGGAGTAGCAGGAAAATAAAAGGGACAACACCTGTTTGAGTGAATTACTGGAAAAATGAATCAACAATTACATTTGAACATAGTAAATTTTGATGAATGAATTCATGGATTTAAATGAGAGCCACCACATATGTATAAGAAGCACATTTTCACATATGGCTAATGGAAAGTTTGATTACTTACAATTCTCCTTATAAAATGAAGTACACCACTAAATTCAGCTTTGAAATTTAACAAATTGACCAGTAGTAGCTCTATAGTAATTGACATAAAAATTATTACATTTTTGACCCATAGGTGATTAAAATTAAACTCAAATCTAAACTTAAGTTTAGAAGAAAATTCTGACAATTGTCTCTGCATAATGTTTTTAAGCATTGCTTAAAAAGAAAGGAATCGGACGCATCTAGCGCGATCTGTGTTCTTGCAGTCCAGGAAACATTAGAATTCCATATTTTTATGTATGTATGTGTTATGATACGTTCACAGTAGTAAAAAAAAACTAAGAATACAATAAGTGAATCCTCTAATAGCTACAAATTTAATATAAAAAAAAAGTGTCAAAATTCTCTAAATAAATTTAAAAAGCCTTAACAAATAGTCAAATATTACCTGATGTAGTAATTGCCCCCAACGAACAAGTGCAGCTTTTTTATCTCTATGCATTAACCGATAGCCTATAACCAATTGGCAATTGTAAATCAAAGTTTAAATTAAAATCGCACTATACACGAAATTAATGGAGAGTTATGGGCATGAAATGAATGTCAAATAACATATAAGGATACTCATGTCCTGTCTTCAAATTTTTTTTTTTTTTTTTTTTAATTTTCTACCTTATTTGTCCTACTTCCTTGCCATGGATATGTGCAAAATAAACAATTTGACTACACATCTAAATAAATGATTGTACTTCTAATCTAGACAACAATTGAATCAAGTACTCCAAACCTAAGTGCCAAAAGCATGTTTCTAATTTCGTTAGTTTAGTGTCATGCACATAGATTGGAAACTTGAATTGAAGCAAGAATAAATATGAATTAAAGCAATGGCATGGCAACATAAATATCAATTAAAGCAATATCAATTTAGTGTCATGCACCATCATACGTAAGCATGCCATCTTTCCACAACTCCTTCACTCTATAGAAGACCCAAGTTCAAGCCACCACCATCACCACACACACACACACACACATATATATATGAATACTTTTCTAAATATATATATTATACTGATTTTTATCAATCAAGAAAATTTTTAATGGAGGACATTTTCAATCCCTTCCATCAAAAATGGAATCTTTTTTTGATCAGCAAAAAAATCTTTATTGATGAAAAAAACATACATTTCATATGAGATTACATCAATAGACATGAAATAAGAAAGAAGAAAGAAGAAAAAAAGGATCAAAGCGCAATGTTGGAGTTGAATCAAGATCCCTTTCTTTATTAATCAAATGTATACAAACTGGAGTTGAACCATGACTGGCTGTTCTTGGACTGGAAAAGCTTTGGGTTGATCTTGAATTCATTGGTGAAATGAAAACACATAAGAGGAAGAGAGCGAAAGCAGTGTTTGAGACATTGAGATAGAGAACCAAAAATAGAACAAAATACACCACAAGCTCACAGAGGAACCAAACAACAAACAAAAAACTAGACTGACATACAGTACATATCCAATTCAAATACTTACTGTATGTAAAGTTGAATAAAAAGTCTTTTGAGTTAAATTACCCCATGAAACAAAAACAAGCATATTATGTCAGCCTCTCCACTATCAAATCATCTTCCATAAAATTAGAAGAGAGGAAGTTACTGAAAAAGATTTAAGCCCGAAAGGTCCAATGGAAATTCAAGAGGATGGTATTGAAAGAGATCTTAAAGAAAAAAAAACCACATCTATGACTACACATATACATATATAACCATGAAAAGACAAAAATAAATAAGATAAAATCGAGAGCACAAAATCACAAAAGCATCAAATATGACAAAACTTGCCTCAGAAAAATAAAAGCATCACCAGCAACTAATTTCTTGGCACTAACAAAGACACTCCAGCCAGTTGTGAGTAAATGGCACCTGGGTTGCCCTGCCGAAGAAAGTTCGGTTATGTCTACTGACAAAGACTTAATAAATTTATTTTTTAAAGGTCAAATTTCACAAGCATTTAAAAAAAAATACTACAAACATCCTAAAATTTTGACCATTATACATTATTAACCCCAAATACCCCTTTTGTGTTAATAGGAGTGTTATGAAAGAAAGAAGAATAAGATCCAATCAGAAAATATAATCAACAAGCAGATGCATATTCAAGTTACAAGGACAATCCAATGTAATGGTCCAAACATCCTCAACATCCCAAAAAGAAAAAAGAAAAAAAAAAGCCTATTCTTGGCAAGTAACTGGCCTTCCAATCACCCAAGTTATGCAAAATGAGAAGGTACACTCCAAGGCAGAAAACAAGTCATGTTGCCCATTGAATATGGTAGACATCCAACATGATATGCCTTCCAGTACAATACCAGGAAATACTCTTAGCTTCACTAGAATCCTAATGGAGTGTTAAAATCACAGACGCAGATCCCTAAAGAAAAAACCATAAATAACCTGTATTCTCCACAAACAACCAATGCCATTAAAAAGAGGTCACATGTTCAAAGTGTTCATTATAAATCACAACCCAACACCAACAACAACACCAACACCAACCACATACTCAAACTGTATAGATTTACAAATTGTCAGGTCAATGAATAGCCAACCATGACGTACCAATAAACTACATTTCACTATCAATATATGTCAAGAGGGAAAATTCAAAAAGAAAAGGAAACCATAACTACAAAGATCTACTGCTAGTGTCAATAAAGATCCATTGCATGTTTTTCTCTAATAACTCAACAAAAATGCTTATACAAATTTTACATATTGCACAAGATCTTAGCATTTTTTTTTAAAAGTAAGTGACTAAAGTATTTCCATACCACTGTCTTCAGACAAAATGTTGATCTTAGCATAAAAAAAGGCTTAATTGAAATCTCTTCACAAAGTGTTCCATTCTCTAAGATACCTAAGATGACTAACCATGAACCTCAAGCTGTTGACATACATCAACAAATGGATATAGTTCAGTTTGACGCATATTTCGACAAAATCTAATCATGGTGCATTAACTATCTCTCGCATATTTGGATTTCTTAAGAGGGAGGAGGTAATCTACATTTACAGATCAACTATTTACAACATAAAACAGAATGAAGGTGATCACACATGCAATTATAGCTGAAGGTCTACTGATTTGGAGTCACTACTAGACATATAGTTCATGTAGGTCACACAACAGATATAATACATATCAAAAATAAAATAAAAATTAGTTTATTTCACCTCTGTAACTTTAAAAATTGGTTTAAGAAAATACATTCAGAATATCATTTGGCCCAGAGGAGAGAAGAGGGCATCGACCCAAAGAAGAGGGCATCGATCTGCCGCCCAGCGGTGCTGTGCCATTGGCATCCGACAGCTCGAGAAAGCAAGAGGGAGAGGGACTACATTCAACATATCAGAGATAGAGAAGGGAAGAGGGAATCGACCTAAAAAGAGGGTGCGATCTGCCGCCGTACAGCGCTGCTGTCAACAGCGCTCCGGTGCCTTTCACATTCGGCGATACAGCAGAGCAAGAGGGAGAGGGGGAGGGAGAGAGAAGAAGAAGAAGTGAAGAAGAAGAAGAAGAAGAAGAAGAAGAAGAGAAGAAGACATTACCTGGATCGACTTGTGTGTGCCGTTTCAGATGGAGTGAGAAAGTGAGAAGGAAAGTGATGGTCAATTGTTTGTTTATTCACTCAGTCAATTATTTTTGGCAATAAAAAATTAGGGTAAAGGCAAATAATTTATTGGCAACCAAATTTGGTTGCCATAAATATTATTCAAATTTTCGACGACCAATTGTCACCAAATACATATAATTGGCGACTAAAATTTCCGTCGCTAAAAATTAATTTGGTGGCCAAATTGTTTTCAGCACTCTCGCGCAAAAAATAACTTGGCGCCAAACTCAATAGTGACCAAAATTTTAAATTCGTCGCCAAAAGTTTGGTTTTTAGTGACCACAACTATTCTGTCGCCAATGATGTATCTTTGGCAACTAAATTTTTGTTTGGTTGCTAAAAAGTGTCGCCAAAAATGTTTTTTGTTGTAGTGATTATCCAGTGACAATTTTACTTTTGTTTTTTTAACTTATTTATTGTAACTTTACATTTGAACATAAATATTTCGATTTTTAGTGTTTTGCAAGTAGACAAAAATACTCTAAAAACTAAAGGGAATAAGTAGCATTTTTATATTGGGGTGTAATTTTTTTTTGATACAAATATTGGGGTGTAATTGCTAACTCAATCTCACGACTTCGGTTTAAAAAAAAATAATAAAATCATCTATAACAAGAATCTTTAGGCAATTTTATATATTTAATCTTTAATTAATACTAGCACATTACTACACAATAGGGTTGTTCAAAAATCCGTTCAAACCGGTAATCCGGACCGAACCAAACCGAATCGTACGGTTTGGTTCGGTTCTATTAAAAATTGGTTCGGTTTCGGATTAAGAAATATGATAACCGTAAAAACGGTTCGGTTAATGGATTTTATAAAAAAACCGCTGTTCGAACCGAACCGAACCGAATTTTAAAAGATATATATATATAATATTAAGTTTTATTTTTGTTAATTGATTTTTTATAATTTTAATGATATTAAGATGGCATAGATATGTAATATTAAGTAATGCCTTAATATTATTAGTTTTTATCATGAGTTAAATGTAATTAGTTTGAGTAATTATTTTGCTAATATTAACAATTTATTCTTATAAATAGAAATTTTTTGAACCGTAAACCAAACCGAAACCGAACCGTTTTTTCGGTTTGGTTCTAGTCCGGTTTTACAAGTGTAACGGTCTGGTCTGGTTCTTAAAATCACAGAACCGTTAGGATCAGTTCAGTTCTTGGATTTTCACAGAACCGAACCAATACGGATCGTGTACACCCCTACTACACAAACAAACAAACAAACAAACAAAATCTATCTTACATTATAATATTCCCACATTAGTAATTTCAGTATTCATAATAGGAGGCAGATTTCCTCCCGCCATAATCTAAATTAGAAGCATTGTTTGGCTTTGTAGGGCTCACCAAATTATTTATTTTATCGAGTATTTTGTATATTTTATTTATAAAAAAATTAGATCGATTCGATGATCATAACTCATTCAATTTATTACGTTTGGCACAAAAAAAGAAGAAGAAAAGAATGATTTATTTTTAAAATCATAATTGTCATCTATTTTTTTTGTGACAAATGTGATAAATTTGAATATGTTACAATTATTAGATTGAACTAATTTTTTGTGTTGCAAAATCCATAAACTTAAGAGAGATTTATTTATAAATCCCATCTAGATGACTTATAGCCCAATAAGTCCACAAACTATTCTCATACATTTATATTATAATAGGCCTTTTTTCTCATATTAGAAGTATTATGTAGACTATTTTATCCTTATAAATTATTATAATATATATATATTATACCATATATTTAGGAGAGATAAAATTATTATTAGATATATTTCATTTATAATGTATATAAAATACTGTATATAAATATAAAAAATTATTATTCTGAGTATTTTTTTGTCTCAATATGAGAGATTCACTTGATCCAAGGTGTTCCTTCACCCTTATTGTACAATCAGGTCTTGCCGTGGAAGAATATTTGAAAGAGAAGGTTAGTTGTATATGTAGACTAATAATAGAAATAATAATGGACTCACAACAGAGATGATGGTAAACTGGTGATAAACAATCTTTTTTGTTATTGTTATACATAAACTGTAGTCTCTTCTTCGGTTTGTGTAGTCATCGATATTGTATAGTTTATTTGTCAGTATTATGCTGGAGTTGATTATATACAATTTTTTTTCAAAAAAGTGTATCAATATATATGAATTATTTGATGATCTTTATATATTGTTTGATGACTTGTTATATATTAATTGTTATTATGCTTATTGGCTGAGCAATCATTTTTATTACCATTGAACAATTGAAATAATCGATTTTTAATTTTGTTTTATATTTTCACGTTGTAGTGTGAATGTTTACATTAGTATAAGTTTAGTTTTGTATTTTTGTATTTTTTTTACTTTTATTTTTAAGGCTAGTTGTATGTTAATTGTAAACTATAAATATTTACATTGTATTTTAGTATGGATTTTATACTTTAGAAGGTTAATTGTATGTTTGTTGTTTTTATTACTATATTTGTTAGTTGAACAATCATTTTTGTTACCATTGAATAATTGAAATAGCTGATTTTTATTTTTTATTTTTTATTTTATATTTCCATGTTGCAGTATGATTGCTCACATTGGTATAAGTTTAGTTTTTTTAAGGATAATTATATGTTAATTATAAACAGTGAATATTTACATTGTATTATATTTTGATATGAGTTTTATTTTTTTGAAAGTTAGTTGTATATTTGTTATTTATTGTGAATATTCACATTGTACTTGGATATATGTTTTGTTTTTTTCGAAGATTAGTTGTATATTAGTAGTCATATTAATGCAAACAACAATATGTTATTTTGATCACAAACATAGTGTGTATATAGCGATGTGAATGTTCACAATAATTCTGTAATGCAAATAGGTAGTCACACTAAATTTTAATGTTCATGTTCACACACTCATGTAACATTGAGTGTGTGTATGGTTCCATAAAGAAATATTATTTATTAGGATACATTTGTAATGTGAAAGTTCATATCAACATTTAGTTAGAGATTTTCAAAAAACAGACAATTTATGATTTTGAAAATGTGAAATTTTTTCTGTGAAATAAGAGAGATTTTTTCCTGTAGAATGAAGGACGGATTTTCTTCCTAGAATGAGGAGATTCTCCCTGGAATGAAGAGAGATTTTCTTCGTAGAATAAGGGAGAGATTTTTCCATGAAATAAAGAATTGTTGTTATTTTTTATTGTATATTAATTTCAAAATAGAAATGGTGATTTGATCATATTACACCAAATAAGACGTAATAAAATATTCAAAAAGAATATAAGTTAGGTGGATCATAAGTCTTAGGAATATGATTTACTTTAAAACCTCTCTAAACTTAATAGGACAATTCTATATAGGCGACATCATAAGAAATTATAACTTTTGTAATTACACATATTTATAGTGTCTCATGTCAATTTAAGATAAAAAAATACGAATCACGAATTTGTGGTACACATTTTTTTTTTTTTTTTTGTTACAAGGAAATCCTCACATCCTTTTGTAGGTTTAAGGCAGCGCCCGTGTCGCGATTACTAAGATGTCCTGTTGTTCGTTCCGAACGAGAGACTATAACTTGGGAGTTTACGCTGACCCTTCAACACAAACTCCAATTAAGTCAGGGCTTGCATTGCGGAGGGGAGTCAAACCCACGCCTAGTGCCATGTATAATAGTAACTTGAGGTCCTCTCCCAAGCCAACTACGCTGCGCTCAAGGGGTTAATGTAGAAATTGTTCCTTTTGTATGTACACATGTTGTTAATTCGAAATCGCTCCTTTTGTGATAAGTAAAAAGATACTTTCTGTGATTAAAAAAAAGGGGGAAATGATACAGAGCTCTAAATCTAAAGCTCTAGTGATGTGGCAAAGAAAAAAAAGAAAAAAAGGCACAAACATCACATCATGGGTGAGGGCCAGCTCATTAGAGTTCTTCTAGAGTTCTATATTTAGAGTTCCCAATCTTTTTCCTAAAAAAATTAAGGTTAATTGGTTAAAAGTCGAGGATTATGGGGCTATATGTTATTATACACCATATTTCCTCACTTAATCATTGTATACAAAATTTTAGATCCTACTTTCTTTATCAATTACAACACCCTTGGAGCATTACGTAGTCATACTCCTGGAGCACCCAATAATTACTCTAATTTCTATGATAAGGAAGGACACATGTTGAAAAGTTGTTCGTGACTAGTGGTGGTGACTGATGGTGGTGAGGTAGATAAATATTTGTTTTGTTGAGGAAAGAGGTAGATAAATATATGACATTGGATAAATAGATAAATATATAGGTGACACGTATACAACTTGGTGATATTTGGACAAATAGTTAGATAGATAGGTAGCAAGTATACAAATAGGTAACACTTGACATATAAGTGGCATTATGTCATTTTATAATTTATGTAAACAAAAATTTATAATATTATTATCAAATATATATCACACTAAAAAGAGGTCTAAGTGTATGGAAGGAACCAAACACAGAATGCACAAATATAAAATAAATGTTCACATCTATTCGCTACTACAAATATAAATAATTTTTTATCTCATATCTATATATTTTATATTTAATATATATATGAGAGGGTAATTTGTAAACAAATTGGGCCGAGCTAGGAAGAGTCTTTTTTGGGAGCTGGGCCGCGTAATGAGCTGAGATAAGGGCTGGAGTATGGACGACGGGTAGCTCGGTCTCTTTTTATTTGAGTATCAAATTGAGCAAGGGCGTTGACCGAGCTACCTAAATACTAGGCCCAAGGGTTGGCCGAGGTGTTTGGTAAGACAGATGGCCAAGCTAGGTATAGCTCGGTCAATGCTTCTATTCCATTACTTAGTTGAGCACAGAGCCGAGGTAAAGATGACAGCCGAAGTAAAGAAAGTTCTGTAGCAAACCGAGGTAACATCATTGGCGAGGGCCAAGCTGTGTATAGCTCGGCAGGGTGGCATTCGATAGATCGACTTTCGATCACACGGTCCGAATGGCAGAGGACCGAGATAAGGCAGTTCGGTCAGAAATGTATAACCGAGGTAAAGGGTTCAGCCATCTCACTTGGCTTGCAGTGATGAGACTCCTAGTAGGACTCTGCTAAGGAGAGTTAGAGTCCTACTGGGATTGTGCAAACCATCTCACTTGGTTGGTAGTGAGTAGGAGTATGACTCCTAGGAGGACTCTGTTAAGGAGAGTAGAGTCCTACTAGGATTGTGCAAAACCATCTCACTTGGTTGGTAGTGAGTAGGGTGTGTGATTACTAGGAGGATTCTCATAGGGAGAGTTGGAATCCTACTAGGATTCTGCCAAAGTAAAGTCTATAAAAGCTCATGACCAGACCTAGAGCTTATTGCAGGCATCGGAGGGGTTTCCGGCACATACCAGCCGGTTAGCTCACGTTTGTGTTTTCAGGTGGCAAAGCAACGTTGTTTGGAGGAGTGCAAACTTGATCAACAGGATCATACGAGAAGAATTATTTTGTACTCGTACAATATATATATATATGTAACACAATTAAAAAAAAGTGCACATAATAACGTTTCCAGACAATTAAACATGGCCAAAAGGTCCATTAAATGGACTGAAATAAATGGAGTTGATACAGAATCTGCTGCATATAGATTATGCATGCATTGACCAATACATACCTACTATTATTTGGATGAGTGAGTTAGGCTTTTCAATTCAAGACTCAACAGTCAAAAGTCTTCTATATTTTGATGGCTATTTGACATACGTAGATTTTAATCATGCTAGGACCACAAGAAAACCAAGTGAAATTTCACTAGTTTCTTGTTCTACCACCATCGCGAGCAGCTGCCAACCATTGTCGACTACCATCTCCATCTTTGGCGTTCATTTTTAGACTTGACGAACATTTTTTGAGGAGAATCTGTCACGATCATTTCTGATTACTGTTTCTACCATTCTTTCCTTTGGACAACTCACTTTCATCATCACACTACCACCACAAACCATTCACAAAATCACAAAAAATCTATAAAAAAATGTGAAGATAGTAAAATATATCCGAAGTCAATTTTGTATTATATAAATTTCTATTTGAAAATACAAAGTAATTTTGTTGTTAAAATATATATATATATTGTCAAATAATTTTATCATTTTGTACACCTTAATTAGAGATTTTTATTTTGTCATTTTGTACCCTGTTAGGATTTTTAACCTTGAAATTATTGTCTTTCAATTTACATTTTTACCTGTTAGGACGAGAAGATGGGTGACATGGACAAAGAATCACCAAAATTAGGAGGGGAGAGTTGTTAATGCAAAATTCTTTTGGGTGACCCAACCCTCATGTCAAGGCTTAGTTTTGGGTTATTTGATAGGTATTTCTATTGTATATGAATATATGAGATCAATTTGAGATTTTTGACAGAAAAAGAGAGAATAGTTGTTGTAAAAAAAAAGTTTAGGGTTTGTAATTGATCTTTTCTCCATAGTGATATTTTTTGATTTCTTTGTCATGAACAAACCAATATGTTTCATTCTATGTATTCCTTTCCTTTTTTTTTTTTGTTATAGTTTTCTCTATAGAGAAATTAGATCCTCTATTCCAATGTCTATCTCACTCTTCGTGTAGTGTAACGTGTAACAATATGAAATCAGTGAGACAAACATTGGAAGAGAGAGAGAGATGAGACAAGATCCAAAATTAATTTTCACATTTTTAGTTCTTTTTAATGAAATGTTCCTTTAGTTTCCTAAACAAAAAATTATTTTTCACATACTTTGCTCAACTCTTAATGTTTTGTTTTTGTTGCAATTAGATCACCTACCTATTTTATAAAGTTTCTTAAAACTCGTTTCTCTTGTTTTTCTATCACACAAAATTACTATTTTGGTGAATTGACAATGAATGAGTTGTTTGTTTTTGGCAATCTGAAAATGTGTTTTTATAATTTACTTAATATTGACATGTAGGTAAGTAGTTGGATCTTTTCGCTTAATGTTTGAGTTTGAATCTCCATAATCACTTGATAGCTTTAAAATTGTTCTTTAACGCTCACAGAATGTCGTGAGTTTTGGTTTTGATTCCAACATAAGTGCAGTGGTGTTTTTACAGATTATAATGTGATATTAAAATATAATATCTAGTGAATGTAGAATAACGGATATCTATTTTTGTCAAAAATAAAAAATAAATATTCAGCTGTAATTTCAGATTAGTCTCTATACTAATCACAAAGTTGGTACGTTAAGATTGAAATGACTTGATGGAAATTAAGCAGTATAAATACTAGGTTAGTCCTAGGATGAATCTGTCAAATATTAAAGGCTGATATTACTCAAAAGGCCACACATGTGATGATGCTCACTTTTCAAAGCCCTCTCAAATGCCCACCCTGTTTGAGTAGTCCGGTCTTTTCTTTAGCTATTTCAGAGAGAGAGAGAGAGAGAGGGAGCTGTTCTAGCATCTCAAAAAAAGAAGGGACAAACCAGGGAAGTATAAGACCTAACTTTGCCTTTCATGCATTACATGCACCCCACCTCCCCCTAACCCCCCCTTTTTTTTGCATGCAAAATGGTCCCCCAAACCCTAACCCTAACTTTAAAACTCTAACTCCTAACTCCTAACTCCATAAATCCCTCCAATTGCCAAACCCTTTAATTATTAGTTTTTATTATAAAGCTTAATTAGAAATTCATGTTATTGTTTTTTTAAAGCCATAATTTCAAAATATGACTTTAGATAGAGGCTGAATAAAAAATGACGTCTACGGGAGTCAAGGTGTGAGTTTAAGAAATTTTAATTTTTTTTTTGCATAAGAGTTGTGAAAAAAGTAATTAAGTAATTTATGAGGAGAAAAAAAAAAAGTAATTTCCAAAGTTTTGAATAATTAATAAAGCCATTTTGTTGGTTGATAATATTTAGTAAAAAAAAGCTATTGCATACCTCCTTGCTTTTTTTTTTTTTTTTTTTAAGCAGAAAACAAAAAGATGTCGCATGCACATCTTCTATAAATAAATCTATTTATATAATAAAGTAAGATGATTTTTAAATTTGTGTTACACATATTTGTTCCACTAGGACATTTGTACGGCTTAAATCTATTCAAATTATAAAACAACGGCTGAGATATATTTTTTAAAAAATATCTTACATGTACATTTTTTATTTTCTCACCCATGCTTCCATGATCCCACCTTCCTCTCTCTTTTCTTTTATTTTTTTTTTATTTTCTCCTATTTTTATTTTTCTCTCTATTTGTTTATTTTTTTATTTTCTCCTTTTTGTTCACTTATTTTTATTCATATTATATGGAAAAGTCTACAATTTCAGAATTAGGAGTCGGATTTTACTTTGTATAGTGGAGATTAAATTAATGAACTTTATAGTCCACAAATTAAATGAATTTGAACAATTGATTATTACTTTTAAATATATTGAATACCTGATAGACTTCATAAATTTAGAACTTATATGAATCTTCAACATATCTTTTAATAAAGCAGGATGATTTTTGAATCTTTAACATATTTTTGTTCTATTAGGACATTTGGCTAACTTAGATCTGTTCAAATTATAAAACAATGGCTGAGATATATTTTTTCAAAAAATATCCTACATATACATTTTATACTTTCCCACTTCTCTCTCTCTCTCTCTCTCTCTCTCTCTCTCTTACTTTTTCATTTTCTCACATATCCTTCCATGATCCCATGATCCTACCTTTCTCTTTCTTTTTCTTTTTTTCTCCCGTTTTTATTTTTCTCTCTATTTGTTTATTTTTTTATTTTCTCTTTTTTGTTTAATATATTTTACACATATTTCCATAGAATGTATGTATGCCGTAATACACTAGGACATTATGGGCATACATACAATTTCCATATAATTATATAAGCAAAAATAATATTATATGTATGCTCGTAGAAATTGTATGTATGCCAAGCACATTTATCTATCTAGTTATATATTATATAAACAAAAGCGAGTTTTTATGGGGAGTTTTGTGAGAACTCCAAATTAAAAATAGTGTTGGGATTACAATTATATTTTAATCCTAACATTATTTACACCGTGCCTTTAGGTACAGACATACGCTAGTTATATTATATTGATACTAGCATGTGAAATAGTTGAAGATTATCTTGTTATATATTGTGAAAATAAATGAAATATAGAGTTAGAAAATTATTTTTAAAAAATTAGTAGGCAATCCTATTATACATTTTACAAATATCAGAATGTAATTTTCTCCTCGAATAGCTCCGCCCCTGACTTTAGGCTCGAAGTTGCATTTTCAGAATATGATTTGGAATTTTTTTACCAGAAATAATTGAAGTCATATTTTGAGAACAATACTTTGGTGAAATCATAT
The DNA here is from genome assembly GCF_055761805.1 of Camellia sinensis. Classification (NCBI taxonomy): domain Eukaryota; kingdom Viridiplantae; phylum Streptophyta; class Magnoliopsida; order Ericales; family Theaceae; genus Camellia; species Camellia sinensis. The sequence goes on from NC_138970.1 coordinate 156,850,105, forward strand.
TTTCATAACACAGGTGCGGAAAACAAATTCCAAATTACTTGAGTTGAGTTTGAGTTTGAAAGATCTGTTATTAAAATAGCATAGTTTGGTAGAACAATCCTTTAACCAATTTTAGTACTCTATTCATTGAAAATTAAATAAACATAACTAGTAGTAGTAATAGTAAATGATAATAAATTCGAGGAAAAGAATCACAAATCTTCAAAATACAGAGCTATATACAATTTCAGCCCCTATCTAGAGGCAAATGCAGTTTCAACTGTCCTTCCGATCTTATTATTGTTATTACTTTTCGAGCATTGAGAACTGTGCTATAGCTTTTAGCTGTACTTGATCTTGTATCCTCTGTTCTTTTCCCTCTCTACACTTCTTTGCCACATATATTTGGAAGCAATAGGCCTGAGTTTGGAACTGTGCTTCTCAGTTTTCTCAATGTCCTGTTTGATTCAATCCCTTTGGACCTTTCTTTCTCAATTTCCCATCTGGGTTTTTGATAAGATGAGTGATTTCAACAAAAAACCATTTGGATTTTCTCATTCTATCTCACCTCCTCTATAGCTCTGCTTCTACTCCTCTGTTCTTTTTTACACTCTTATGTCCCTGTTTTTTTGTTTTTTGTTTTTTTTAATACAACTCTCATAATGAGGACTCCAAAACCATCTTGTTGTGTTCTTTAGTGAAGAACTAAGGGACTCATATGGATCACTGATAAGAAAGTTGACTTTGGTGTTGGAGCCAATCGTCTCCATTCTTGATTCCCCTGTTTTTGCTCTGTTTTAATCATTTTTGTTCTTGGGTTTGGTTTAGCTGTGGATTAAGTCATCCCCATGAAGATTTTCAACAACATCAGTGATTGTGTTTTGGTTGTTTTCATAATTTCTTTGGGTGTTTTGTGTAATGGAGAAGAAGAAATTTCAGTAGCACCAATGGAAAAAACAGAGAAAGAAGCTCTGTATTATACTATACAGGGTTTTGTGGGTAATTGGTGGAATGGCTCAGACCTCTATCCAGATCCTTGTGGTTGGACACCTATACAGGTACTTTCTAACCAACCCTAGTGTTCCATATTTTTTTGGAGAATCAATAATCTAAACCATTTATAGTTATACATCTGTCATTTATTTATTTACTTGTTTATTTTATGTTTCTTTGCATTCTATGGTATCTTTGCTGTTAATTCTGTTTGAGCAATCACATCTTTTTTTATGATAGATATTCCATTTCTGTTTTCCAACTACGGACTTCATTAGAAATATTTTAGGAAACTGTGGATTTATTTTTTAACCTTAATCATTCAAGAATAATAACCCAAATTTAGATAGGATAGTTTACTTATAAATTTGGAGACTGAGTTAAATAGCTTGACTTTAATGAATTCGAAATCACCATGTAGAACTAGTTATTTGAAAGCATGCTAAAGATTTTCTTTTTAACCATAAGGATCCTACTAAAATGCATAAATCTTCTATCTCAACTTTTCTTCTTTCATTTTTTTTTATTTATTTAATCTTAAATCCTTTGATTTGAAATATAGTCAAAACTAGAAGCCTTTTATGAACTCATTTTTCCAATTTTTTTTTTTTAAATTTTATGTATGCTATTTCCATATTGGGAAGTTGAGATCTATAAAAATTTTACAAACCAATTTTCTGAGAACTTGTGATATTTCTTGTCTTTTTGTTTGATTTAAAAAAAAAAAAAAAAAGCAGAAAAATAAAATGGATTCAAATCAACAGTTGTTACTGAACCCTGATCAATATTCTCTTGAAGTGAAACATAACATATATCTGGTACCAAGAAACAATAAGAATAAAAAAAAATTAGCTTGTTTGGTTTTAATTTTTTGAATTCACTTTTCAAAAAGTTCAATTTTTTAATTTTCTGTATTTTTTTTTTATTTTCACTGAATTTTTTTTAACATTTTAAGTAATTTGTTTTTTAATTTTTAGATATACTTAACATAAATACACTTAAAAAGTATAATATTTGTACAAAAAATCTTTAAAAAATTCACTAAATATCAAAAATAAAAAAAAATATGAAAATTTAAAACATTTTTTCGTATTCTTGTGTATTTATTGATTTTTTAAAATATTTTACTTTTTAGATACATCTAAGTAAGGTATATTTAAAAAAGTAAAAAAATTGTTTAAAATTTTAAAAATATTCACTAAAAATAAAAAATTTAATTTTCAAAAAATTGAATCTAAAAAATTGAAACCAAACAAGTCAATGTTTTTTTTTGTTTTGTTTTTTTGTGGGTAGATCAGCTGGAAAAAAAACTTTCTCATTTTTTTTCAATACTATCCCGTACAAGAGATATTAAAGTAATAATAAATGAAGTTTTGATTTATTGAATACATTGTTTAGCTGTCTATTCAGGATTTTTTAGTACCGTCCTTTTTTAATTTTTTTTTTCTCCCTTTCTACAGGGTGTATCTTGTGATCTCTATAATGGCTTTTGGTATGTCACTGCCTTAAACATTGGCCCTATTCAAGACAACTCTCTTCATTGTGCCCCAAATCCAGAATTTAAACCAGATTTATTTAGACTCAAACACTTAAAATCTCTATCAATCTTCGATTGCTTTGTTTCGCCCCACAACCACCCTATCCCAATCCCAACCGATAACTGGGAATTACTTGCTACCAACTTAGTATCACTAGAATTCCGATCCAACCCTGGTCTCATCGGTCAAATTCCCACTGTTTTTAGTGACCTAAGAAAGCTCCAATCTCTCGTGCTATTGGAAAATGGATTAACGGGCGAATTACCAACAAACATTGGCAATTTAATCAAATTGAGGAGGTTAGTCCTTGCCGGCAGCGAATTTAGAGGTCAAATCCCAGAAAATTTTGGTGCGCTATTTGACCTTTTAATCCTTGACTTGAGTAGAAATTCACTATCAGGGACTTTGCCTTTGAATTTGGGAACATTGACTTCACTATTGAAGCTTGATTTGAGCAACAATCAATTAGAGGGACAAATTGGAAGTGAAATTGGAAATCTAAAGAATCTAACACTGTTGGATCTCAGCAAGAACAAATTTTCAGGTGGGTTGACCAATTCACTCCAAGAATTGTCTTCTTTACAAGAATTGGATTTATCAAACAATCCAATTGGTGGAGACTTATTGAGTGTGGAGTGGCACAGACTACAAGGGTTAATCTTTTTGGATCTGTCCATTATGGGCTTGACAGGAGGAGTTCCAGAGTCCATGATAGGCTTGAAGAGGCTGAGGTTTTTGGGTCTTAATGAGAACCACCTCACAGGCAATCTCTCCCCAAAGCTTGAATCTTTGCCTAGTGTGAGTTCACTATACCTAAATGGGAACAATTTGACAGGTGAGCTTACATTCTCAGAATGGTTTTATGGGAAAATGGGGAGGGGTTTTAGGGCTTGGAACAACCCTGGTCTGTGTTACCCAGATGGGTTGGTGTCACCAACAAATCATGGTCCAATTGGGGTAAGACCATGTCATCAAGAGGTCACAACACTACATGGGTTTGAATTTGATCCTAATTTGAAACCCAAATTGGGTAATGGGAATTTGAATCAGAAAACCCAATTCATGTCTTCTTTGGGATTTTCAAGGTATGGTGTTGATGGGTTTTGGTGTGTATTTGTGGTAGAGACATTGATGATTCTTCTTCTAGTCTTGAATTTTTCCCTGTAAGGTTTACTTGTAGGAGGATATTTGATGTTATGAAGATTAATCTTTTTCTTTATCCTCTTTTTTGATTTTTATTTTTTTTTAATGTTTTCTCTAATATCGATTAGCATCAAGGTAATGTGTAGTAACGTAATTATATTTTCTAATGGTTCATAGCCATTTGTTAAGTCGTTTATTTAATATATTCTCTATCTTGTAGATATATATATATATATATATATTCTCTGTCTTCTTGTAATCAATTTTTAGGAGTGGTTTGAAATCTTCATTCCAAAAAATTGGTAATTTTATGAAGTTATATTTTTTTATATTTGAACTTGTGACGTAAGTGTCCGAAGACTTGTCAATCGCCACTCACCTCTAGGCTATTCACATGGGTTTTAAGTTTTATATTTTGAAGACATTAAAACATTTTTCTGTTGCTTGATCTTGTAATTTTTCTTCTTGTTCTTGGAACCTAGCTAGTAGTTCTTTTCGGTTTCTTTCTAGTGAACAAAGCAACTTATAAAGCTAACTTGAACACCGGTGTATATTTGAAAGGAAAAGAACTGAATTAAATTGGGATCTGTGGAAATTAGGCATTTTGGCAGTTTGTATCTTTGATTGTTTTTTCGAAAGCATTTTGGCATTTGAATATTAAAAAAAAAGGCATTTTGGCAGGTATGACTTTATTACATTGAAAGTGAAGTATAAGGGGCATAGACTGTAAGGCAGTCTTCCCGTAATCTGGACATAATTCATATTGGACTCACCTCACATTTTAATTTATATAACATTTAATTTAATTTTTATCAAAAGTTTGTTAGTATAAATAAAAAAAGATATTATTATCTATTTTTCATTAAAATATGAGAGATTTGATCAAAACTCAATCATAATAAAACTTTAATGTATTAAAGACAAGTATAAGAAGTTTTTCTTAAAAAATCCAACACACATTATTATTATTAAAATATTAAATTTTAAAAGAATATAACTTTTGATATAGATGGTGATTTTTAATAAAATTAGTATTTTTATAATCTTTTCATCAAGATCTATGAGATAAAATCCATGTTGACTATGAAAATCTTTAAAAAAAAATATATTATTGTCAAAATTGATGGAAAAGTAATAGTAACATGTTATTCTATTTGATATTAACATGTTACTCTGGCAATATTATCCAAAAAAATATATATATTTTACTTTATTTTTACTCAATTATGTGTTTTATACTTAGGAGGTTTATGAAGCAAAATAAAATTGAACTGTCAGTTTCACCAAATAAGGATTGAATGGAGGAGTTTTGGTTAAATTTCTCTTGAAATATATATTTTATCATGCACTTCTTTGTATCTTCATACTATATGTATTAGTTTTGGTCTCTTTAACTTTATTAAAATGGAAATCAGTGTAATCTTGTCAAAATTATGAGAGATGTAATTTTTTTAAAACCATGCTTTTCTCCCATTCGAAATTTCATTTGGAATGTGCTGTTGGGTTTTGTAGGCCCACTATGGAGTCTATATCGACGATTCGAATCGTTTAATATTTAGAATTCGTTGAGTACTTCATCTCTATAAAAAGTCAAGTAGATTGAATATTGATAACTACTTGATCAGATCAAATTTGTGTCAATGGTAACTATGATTTTAAAAATAAATTATTGATACAAATGTGATATAATCAAGTGACTAATAATATCAAATTAACGTGATCTCTTATAGAAATGAAATACTCAATGAGTTGTACATATTGAATGGTTTAGATCATCGATGTGAATTCTGTGGTGAACTTATGAAAGCCCAACAAAGGGTTCAATTGGAAAATCTAGCTAGAGACAAGCTGTTTTCTCTTTTTAAATCTAAAGAGAGATTAATATAATTTATCTTAATCATAATTGGTTGAATTAACACCAATTTGAGGCGTAATTGAAAACTATTTTGGTCGTAACCAAAATCACTGTAATAAGTCGTAACCAACACTACAACATAATTAATTTTGATATAATCATTCAATAATAATAATTACATTTTCTTATCATATTTCTATTATCATTTCATATATCAATATTACATTGGTATATTAGTTCACATCATTTATATATATTCCAATTATAGGAATAAACATAATGTAATAAAAAAATATAATTACCACAAGATATTATTGATAATTTTTTACCTCCACCACTACAATAATTCATGTCCAAATATCATAATAGCTTATGCTCAGTATCAATTATAGTCAGTATCAATTTGAACTATGAAAATTATTATTGATTCTTATGTTTAAAGTTGGTGATGATGATGATGATAAAAGGTGAACTCTACTAAAAGCTTTTTGTCAGCTCATCAGGGGGTACCTGTCTAAGTTGAAGCTTGGTTTCTTCGTCTGTTCAAAGGGCTCTCTCTCTCTCTCTAGGCTAATTGAATGTTGTTCACTGTTTTGGACTTGACTACAGACTCTGCATCAACGACAAATTAAATTTTATTATATTTTTTTGCAGGGGTCATGTTTTCAATAATGATTGTTTTGATTCTCTCTTAAAATTTCTGTGACACGATGGAATCTGGGATATTCATTCAATTCACCCTTGTTCTTCAATTTTAAATCTTTTACGTGGACTATCCATTTCAATAATGATAAAAAAAACTAATTTAATGAAAAAGGTGTCATTCAAAAATTTTTCATTTTTTTTATTTGAAAATTTTAACAACTTAAACCATATATAATCAAACATTCAATTTTTATTCACTTTCTTGGAGCATATTTACTGAAATCAGAAACTTTAATGACTTAAGAATGAAATAGAAAAATAATGATAATTTAAGACATAAAAGTGAAATAGCCATTTTTATTTAAAGTATATCTACAAGTTTGATGCTGAGATATTTTTTAACAACAAAAAATAATTTTTTTAACCACATCAATTTTTTTCAATAGCAATTTTATCTTAAAAGGCTAAAAAATACCTACTAAAAAAGAAGGGTAAATTACACTCACCTTTGTTGAGTTTTAGAAAAAAGAAAAAAAATTGGGAGTTCTAAGTTATGAGCTTTAGAGAGCTCTAATTTGTAGTAGGCCCATGTGATGTGATATTTTGATTTTTTTTTTTTTTCCGAATTTTCACATCACTAGAGTTGGGTTTAGAGTCCCAGTTCTAAAGCTCTCTATCATTTCTGTAGAAAAAATATAGTCAATCTCATATTTTTGACACAATTAAACTAGACTCTCATAAGATTTTAATTCACATAACACTTATATTTTTTTATTAGTAATTTCTAAATTGTATGGATGAAAATATGATGTTATCATCTATTTTATACTAAAATGTATATTTATCTTTATTTATTTGAGTAGTTACTTATTATTTGTATTAGTTTTGATTACTTTAACCTTACTAAAAGAGATGTCAATATGATTTTAAACTTTAAGACTAACTATATATATATATATATTTTAAATTTTTTTAAAAAAAGTGAGGGTAATTTACCCAAAAAGAAAAAAAAAAAAAATGTGTTAAACCTGCCCTAAGATCCTAAAATAGTTTATAAGGCAAATTATATTGATGTTACCTACATTTTGTCTTTTGTATCATTTTAGTCTCTACATTTTTAATTAGTTCAATTTTGACTCTTAATTTTAGAATTTGTATCAATTTAGTCTAATTGATAATATCGTTAGTATTTTTGACGGAAAATAATCACTGAATCGATTGAGATTAACTCTTTGAGTTGAGTTAAGTAAATTTATGATTTTATCCTTAAAAATATGATATATCTCATGTATATACGTATTTTTCATAAAAAAAATTGATAGAATTATTATTGTTAGATCAAATTGAGATAAAATTATAAATTCAGAATTGAAATTGAGTCAATTAAAATGACATAAGAATTAAAGTATAAGAAGTATCGCTATAATTTATTTTAATGTATATTATTAGAAAGAAAAAAATATAAGAGTGATCACCATATTTGACTGAAGGTAAACAAGACCAATTCCAATTGCCAATATCCTCAACAAACAAACAAGCAAACAAACCCCACAAATTCCTTAATCGGCGGTGTTTGGAGCGTGTTAACGATTACGTTCACGTTTACCGCATTAGAATACCATTCGTCGTCGAATTGTCAATCTCCGTATATCTCTCCTGCTTTTCTCGTCAACGACGTGTGCTTTGAATCATCCAACGGCTCTCATCATTTGTACAAGTATCCATGCTTGACCTTTTTTTTTTTTTTTTTTTATCAAGAAAAAAAGGGCTCTGTGGTGTCATCATGGCCCCGTTGGGCCCAGACCGTAACCGGTTGCCAGCCAGGAATTAATCTCCATCAAGTGAGAGACCCACCACCAAAGTACCAATGGAGCGCGAACACACGCCACAGCATGACGTGGGCAGGTGTCGAGGGGATTTATAAAACGTGTTCACCGAAGTGATTTCAAACACTTCCTCCCTAGAAATTGACTCTGGCACGCGGTTGTGGAATGCCCCGCATTCTCCACCAGGCCACCAACCCTGGTGGTATGCTTGACCTTTGATATCAACATTTTTGGTATTCTAATTTATTTATTTATTTAAGATGGGTTTTTCTTGACAAATTTACTCATTTTGTTGAATTTAGTAGCGAGGTTTTCGTTTAGTTTTTACAGTGCTGTTGCAGTGTGATCAAGTCACATTCATGAGGCGATCACCATGAATTGTGCCTACAAACGAGATCATTATTCTTACCATTCATTGCGTTGAAAACCCTGGACATGAACAAAGATTATTGATTGCTCAAAGCATCACAAAGATTAGTGTGTTGGTTTCAAAGCAATCAGTAAATTTTATTTTGTTGCTTTCAGATGCTCAATTTTCAACTTTATTTTGTGATTGGTATGTTTTCAAGTCTATTTTGGTGGGATTGGACAGAATTTTTTAATTAATTATTGAGTTTGCTAATTGTTATTTGTAAAGTTTCCTTCAAGTATGTTGAATTATTATTGATTTGTTTATGAACTCGTAGTTAAAAAACTTAAAGGTCTTGTTTAGTTTGCTTTTGAGAAATAAATTTTGGAGAATTTTTTTTAAAATTTTGTTTGATTTAGTGATTTTGAAATTTTTTTTTTTCAAAATCACTTTTTATCTCATACACATCAATCAATCACTTTTTCTCTCATACACATCTATTCAACTATAACAAAATATCAAAGCATCCTAAACTCCCATGCTCCAAAACTATTTCCAAAATATACAATCAAACAAGCCAAATTTTTTTTTTAAACTCTTTCCTCAAAATTTTTTAAAAAAAATTTATCTCCTAAAGCCAAACCAAACATAGCCGCACAGTTTCCTTCCGTTCATACTCTTTTTTTTTGTGTTACTAATGGCTTGTTTAAGTAGACAATAACATGTTACTGTCAAACAGAGTAATCTGTTACTGTCAAATAGAGTAACTGTTAAGTTAATTTGGACATTTAATTTTTTTTTTTTTTTAAAGAATTTCATAGTCAACATAAATGTTGTTTGATAGATCTTAATGAGAAAATTTTAAAAATATGAATTTTATTAAAAATCAACATTTATATCAAAAGTTATATCATTTTAAAGTTTAAAATATTAAATTAGTTATTGAGGATATTTTGGTAAGTGAAATTTGCTGGACTTTGAAAGAAATTTTTTTTAAACTTGTCTTTAATGTATCAAAATTTTATTATGAGGTGCTTGGTACTATATTTTGTGGGGATTCACCCAAAAAAAGTATTTTGTAAGGAGAATTACAATTTAGTGGCGTTTATAAAAATATTTATAAATACATAAAAAATTTAAAAATATTAATTATTAATATTTATAAAATCTATCATTTATGTATAAATGTTTTTTATTATATAAATCTACACTAAATTATATTTGTTCCTATTTTGTATGCCACTTGTTCAACACTTGGGCAACTTTCAAAGTCGTTATGTGGATATTTTTATTTCATTTTCTTTTCTATTTTAAAAAAGTTGAAAATTATCTATTTTTGAATTTTTCTATGAAAAAAAAGTAGACAAATATTGAAAATATCGATCAGCGAAGTCACCGACAAATATTGAAAATATCGATCAGCAAAGTCACCGACATGAGAGAAATGTCTTGATGATTTCGGTGATCGTAGCACTGCTCTTTTTTTACCAACAGCATATATGATTGCGGTCTCAAATGAGTATGATATGGGGCTCATATTTATGTGCAGTTAATAGAAAAAATTAGTAATTAGGTGGGTGTTTGGAATTCTCTTCTTTAGTGTCTTTTTTAAAAAGAATTTTTTATAGTGATTTTTTAAAAAGCTTTAAACATTTAGAATTTAATCGATTGGATGGATCATAAAAGTTAAACAAATTTTACTAAAGACAAAAAGAGGCTTTAAATAGTTTTTTTGTGTGGATTTTTTCAATTTTTTCAAAAACTTTTTACATCCTTCTACATTAGATGAATTTGAAAAGAAAAAAAAAATTGACATAAATTTTAAAAAGTATAACTAAAGACCAAAAAAAAAAAAAAATCAAGAAAATGTAAAAAATTTCCCAAGTTTATTTTTTTGTGGAATATTGACAAATCAAAAAAATTTATTATAAATTAATAGAGGGCAAATGAGACATATATTCAAATACAAGTGAGAATTATGCTCACTTATTTCTACTTGCACGTCACTGATTTCCAATTAATTTTTATATTTCTTTTATATTTATATTTTTTCTCATAAGTCATGAAAAATATATTAAACTTTTTGGTCAATGGAAGTTGTGTAGTGGTGAAGAGACATGCTTAAAACTAGTGCATGGTTCTTTCTGTTTATTGTTTTTTAAATACAAAGTTGGGTATGACTGAATTTACTCAAGCATGATACATTTTTGTTTTATATGAGGATGATATTTTAGATAATTTATTTAATCAAAATGAAAAGTCTTTCCCACTAAGATTAAGTACCAAATCAAAAGTCTGTCAATTTCAAATGTGATGCTTATTGTTTTCTTATAATAGCTTCACACGCAAAAGATCCCTCATTACTGTTGCAATTTTGTTAGTATTAAAAAGTCTAATCCATCCATTCATGAGTTTAAATAATTTTTGATCAGCATCATCCATTTATGAGTTGTGTGTTAAATGCACCTAAACTATCACAAACAAGACACAAGATGGGATATGTTATTTGTTTTGTTAATAGGTTTTGTGCAAATAGATTTACTAGTAGCGTAGAGTAAAAAATAGAAAAAAAAATCGTAAATTAACATTCTAGATTAAATCACATGGTTTACTATGATTTTTTTAATTGCCAGTTCAATCTCGATTCTTAAATAAGGTGAATTGTATTTTATTGTTTGCACCATGATTTTCAACTTTAATTTTTAGTAGTAATTTATTAATTTTAATAACTATTTAAGTCATTTAAAACTATTCTTACTCAACGACTTGATTAGTCTAAGCCTTACTTTTGGTTCTTCTATCATCAACTCCTTCCTAACATTATTTGGTTCGGAATGGGGGGCTCCTTTTGTCTCCCTTTGGGCATATTCTTAGAAGGGTTTGCGATATTTCGTCAATTTTATATTTCTCATACCTTGGGGAGGGTAATAAGGTGGATCACAAATTAGCTTGGATTTGGCGTTTGGTCTTTCGGTTTGACTGGAAGACAATTAAGCAAAGTTGTCTTCTTTGATCCTTTTGGATCGTTTGCAATGAATTTATAAGTTTCCAATCTGACCAAAAAAAAAAAATAAATAAATAAAAAATAATAATGGTGAAACAAAATTTGCAAATATCCTAATATAGGGGTATTAGAACAAAAATTGCCAATTTGAGATGACCAGCATTATTTTCTTGTGGGATTGTTAGGGTACATGAGACTAAATAATTCAATTCTTGGGTAGGTAAACCTAAAAGAAGATTTTAAGAGCTCAGCATAATTACTGGATCATAGGTCTTGAAACCAAAAGCCAAAAGCCTCTATAATTAACACCAATTGATTTTAGTAATGATGTTGGAAACAGAGACATCAAAATCATAACTCTGTTTTAAATTTACCAAATACTTTTCAATGTTATATTATTAAAGCAGTAGTGTTACACGTATTAATTGATATACTAATTAGTATATTAACATAGTTATTTTAAAATTATGACCCCACTTATTACAAAAATAGTAGTGTTATATATACCAATTAATGTACACACTAGTGTATTAATTAGTATTATGTCGTTATTACTGATCCTACCTATTATACAAATTATAAATATCTAAAACCTCTAAAATTATGTCACATCATCTGTTAGTATACTAGTTAGTATATTAATGAATTATTATAATATTATTTTTACAAAAATAATTTTTTTTTTAAATTATACCACATTATCAATTAATACACTAATTAATAAATAATTAATGCCTATCACATTATTTTTACCAAAGGTCATGCTGATCAAAATTCTCCAATCCCACGGACCTTTGTGTGCATAACCAACCAATCAAACAATTGTGTTTAACTTGTTGGCTTTGGTCACTTAACTATCCCATCATCGAACTTTGTGCACATTTAACTAACACTTGACCAAGAGTAACAAGACATACTTCAACTCACCATGTTGATGGAAATTCTTCATATTTTATTGTACCCAATTTGTACACGTACCATTCTTTAATCACCATGCTGATGAATTTGCACAAAAATAAAATAAAATTAGAATAATACAACATGCATTAAGAAATTTTTGATATCAATAATGATTCATCCTCCCTTTTTCTCCCATCTCCTTTGACCTCCTATCTCTCTCATTGGTTACATTTTCTTTTTCCTTTTCTTTTTTTTCCTGCTCCTCCAATCACCACTCGCCACGTGACAAAGGGGGGTGAGGGGATGACCCCCAAAAGGGGTCCAAAGCATTATTCTTTTGATATTTATAATTTGTATAATGAGTGAAGTCAATAATTATTTCATAACTAGTGTTGGTACACTAATTAGTATACTAATTGATGCATGTAGCACCACTGATAAAATAAAAATATTCAACTAGTTAATTTAACCTACATATTAATTTCAAAAAAACTTTCAAATTATTGACCTCCAAAAACCTCCAATTTATTTATTTATTTATTTATTTATTTTCCCTAAACCCTTTGACATTCAAAATTCTATAGTCCTTGGCGTGCAATTCACTTCTCTTTTTCTTCAAAGTCCTTTTACATCCCAATTTGCCTAATTTTTTGTTCGGTGGTGCTACATGTACTAATTAGTATACACACTAGTACATCAACTAATGTTATAATATCATTAATGACCCTATTTATTATACAAATTATAAATATCCAAAATTTTTAAAATTATGTCATATTATCTGTTGGTACACTAGTGTTTACATTAATTAGTGCATATAACATTATTCATTTTTGTTTGGTTTTTTTTTTAAATTTTATTTATTATTATTTATTGTTTCCCATGCAGACACATGTATATAAACCACCTTCCATCATTAAACAATCATACCTCTAAAACCCTAAATACCAAACATATTATTATTAATTTTTTTTCCAATGGCCTCTTCACCATCACCATCACCATCACCATCATGTAGTTCCAAACCCATCCTCATTCTCATCGTCATTCTCATCCTTATGGGTTCTTCTGGTGCAACTCGACCGGGTGCAATGAAGCCGGAGCATTTCAAGCCTCACCGGCGACAGATGGGAGCCGGCAATGGATATGAAAGCATGGTTTTCAATACTTTTCCCAAAGGGACCCCTATTCCTCCCTCTGCTCCTTCCAAGAGGCACAATTTTGTTGTGTCCTCTTCACCTCACAATTGAAAACTAAACTCTCTCTGTCGAAGGATCGGTAGCTAGTTTATATATGGAAAAAAGAAGTGAAGCTTAGCGAGATTAAATCATAGGGTGCATATATTTGTTGTTTTTGTTGTTGCCCTTTGAGGTTGAGGTGTTGATTGCCAGTTACACAGTGTACAGAAAAATTTGTTTAATATAGTATTAATATATATATATATATATATTGAAAGTTTGTACACGGTTTTTCGTTCTATGAGTACTTTTTTTTTTGAGAGAATTTCAAAAAAGTGTAGTGTAAACAAAGTAATTTCAACATGGTGGAAGTACAAGTGGTTCATGCATAAATTTATGCAATAAGGACTTATACTATCATCGTTTGAATTTATTGTTTCTGCCCTCCAGTTTTTTGGTGTGTGTTTGTACAAGCTTCTATGGGGTTATTCAGAATGGAAAAGTTCAAAGGTATTGCATTGAAGATTTTGTTCTTGTATTTGCATTTTAATTTGTTTTTGATTAAACTAATTTGTTGGATCTCTCTCTCCCTCTCTCTCTCTCTCTCTCTCTCTCTCTCTCTCATATTTGACTTTGAAATTGGTGGAAAAGCCAGCATTTGGTTTTTCTTGCAAAAGACAGAATGGAATTGACTGGAAAGGCATCCAAAATTGCCTTAAAACTGAGGGTGGCTTGCTTGGCCCACCAACTTTTGAATCTTTGTCTACAACTTACAATTATCTTCTTCACCACCACCATTATTATGCTGCATGATCAATTCATTTGTCCATAAAATCCAGGTCTAAAAATAATAGAATACTATGAGGTGTAACATATACCCGGTTCAACCTCTAATGCTTCTTTAGTCGTGATTTTAGTAGTATTTTGTTATGATATATTGGATTTAAAAGTAGTTGTAGGCTACCAATATATATGCAGGGGTGGTTTGTCTATTAAGTAAATTAGACAACCGCCTATGCCTCCAAATTTGAGAAGCTCCCTAGAATTTAGGACTATTAATAGTATGTACTATTTTATTAAGCAAAGATGCTTAATAATGGGTAATACTTAAGAGGATATTAGGTCTCACATGCTCAAATCATAATTAAAAAAAAGAGAATAAGAAAAATTTAAGATTTAGGTATTTTTTTGTTCTTATATATTTGTATGGATCAAATAAATAAAAGACATGTGCTAGAATGTTCTATGTAAAATGACATTTTATTTGTTCTCCCCCCCCCCCCAACATTTCTTTTTAATTAGTAATTGGATTAAAAATACTATCAATTGAAAAAAAAATATTAAAAATTTTTCTTTCTAGAAACTTAATTAGCAATTTTGCACTTGAAAAGTTTAAAAAAAATTATATAAAAGGTTTTATGATTTAAAAAGTTTAAGCAATGACTATTTAAATAATAAAAAGTCTCTGTCCAAGACTTTGTGTAAGGCTCTAAAAACAATTTAGTCGTTCCACCTTCCCCTTGACCACTCCTTTCTATTGACCTATTTTACAGGACACAATACTAACATTGAAACCCTTACTCTTTTATTGTCAATTTGCTGTCACCAACATACTGAACAATATCATTATCCACCTCGTTACTCCAGTTCTTTATTGACACCACCACCAACACCTCAAAAACACCATCAAACATCCACAATCATAGTCCCTTCAAATCAACACCATTGAACACTATCACTGAACAAGATCTCTTTCAAATCCAATTGCGGGAAGGAAGGGGATGATGGGGTGTGGGGTTTCGTCCAATTTTGGATAGATATGTTGGCTATTGGAGCAAATTAGGTATATTAAAAACATTAAAGGCTAAAATGAGGGGGGGGGGGGGGGAATTAAGGGTCAAAGTGGACAATATTGAATTTTAAGAAGGCAAAGTGTAAATTATTCAAATTTGTATAATAATATGTTATTATGCCACGTGGTTGCTAACATGACGCTGGTGGCTAATTACGTGGCATTTTTATCCAAAATTGGATGAAAGTTAAACCATTGAGTAAACTGAAAAAAAAAAAAAAAATGTTAGGAACTTAACGCTATATTTGGTTGGGAGAATTTAAGAAGAGATTTGAAAATGGAAAGGAAAAATGTATGTAAAATTAGATGAAATATAATTATATTTTTTTTCATATTTCACTTACTTTTTTTTTTTACTCGGCAAATTCTTCCTCAAATCCTCCAACCAAACATAATGTAAGTAAAAAAAACTTATGGCCTGAGAAAACACCAAAACTTAATGGTGACAAAGTGTAATTTATCTTAAATTAAATACTTCAGCGTACTACTTAAGTGTGAATTTGAGAACATATTTATTCACACTTAAAATTAATTTTTCTCCAATTCCAAATCTAAGATGCAAATTCTATACTGCCTAAGACTATTGAGTTTGAGATTGAAATGAAAAGAAAAGAAAATTGTGGGCTGATTTGGAGTTACATCAAAGAAGGCCCAGCTGGTTGAAAGTTGGCAATTCTTAAGTGTCTGGGGCTAATCCAACACAAGGCCATCAATAGAGCCAGAGGTCGGGGGCATTCTATTTACACTTAAAAAATCATTAAGTATTTTTAATTTTTAAAGACATCTTATTTAATTATTTAAAATTTTATATAACTCTCATGGCACCCTATTATTTTTCCCAAATTACTCTCAAGGTAAACCCAAATAATAAATAATAATAAATTAAAAAAAAATTAAAGGCAGACTCCATAATTAGAAGCAAGCGGCTAGGTAGCTTGCTTCGCCGCAAGCATGTGAAACTAACAAGAAAATGGTGCCTTATTGGCCCTTTGGCCCAACACAGCCCCGACAGCATAATATATAGCAAATGGTGCCTTATTGGCCCTTTGGCCCAACACAGCCCCGACAGCATAATCAGAAGCATCACACATGATTTCAAAAAGAAGAGACCAATCTGGTGATTTCATGATTGGGGCGGTGGTCAAAGCCATTCTTAGTGTTTCGAATGCCTTTAAGCATGCTTCATCAAAGACAAAAGGCGCATCCTTAACTAGTAAACTGCACAAAGGACGTGATATCTTACTAAAGTCTTTGATGAACCTACGGTAAAAACCTGCATGCCCTAGGAAAGACCTAATTTGACGCACGGAATTGGGTGGAGGAAGGCTTGCAATGATGTCGATCTTAGCCTTGTCAACTTCTATACCTCGAGGGGACACAATGTGTCCCAACACTATACCCTCACGAACCATAAAATGGCTCTTTTCCCAACTCAAGATTAGGTTTGCCTCAGTACATCGTTCTAACACTCTAGTCAAGTTCCTAAGGCATTCCTCAAAAGACGGTCCAAACACTGAAAAGTCATCCATAAAAACCTCTAAGAATTTCTCCACCATGTCGGAGAAAATGGCCATCATACACCGTTGAAAAGTCGCCGGTGCATTACACAGCCCAAAGGGCATGCGCCTGTAAGCAAAAGTGCCAAAAGGGCATGTGAATGTAGTCTTTTCCTGGTCAGCAGGATACACCGGGACTTGATTATACCCCGAATAGCCATCAAGAAAACAATAGAAACCCTGCCCTGCTAACCGCTCTAGGATTTGGTCAATGAATGGTAAGGGAAAATGGTCCTTCCTAGTCGAGGAGTTTAGTCTCCTATAATCAATGCACACTCGCCACCCAGTAGTGGTCCGTGTGGGGACTAACTCTCCTCCTTCATTCTCAACAACAGTGATGCCCGATTTCTTGGGCACTACTTGTGTGGGACTCACCCACTTGCTATCTGAGATGGGGTATATGATACCCGCATCTAACAATTTCAAAACCTCCTTCTTCACCACCTCTTTCATGTTAGGATTCAGTCTCCGTTGCATTTCGCGAGAAGGTTTGGTGTCCTCTTCTAGGTGTATATAATGCATGCACACGGAGGGATCTATCCCTTTCAAATCAGCCACTGACCACCCTATAGCACTCCGATGTGCCACTAGAACACTCATTAACTGACTCTCCTGCGCTGCAGTCAAGTCAGATGCAATGATGACCGGTAAAGTATCTTGGGGCCCTAAAAATGCATACTTGAGTGTGGCCGGAAGTGGCTTCAACTCAAGTGTAGGTGGTGTGACCAAAGAAGGTGTGGCAGGCTCTCTCGACAGAGGAGGAAGTGACTCAAACCGGGCTTTCCATGGAGGAAAATCCGGTGTAGAAGAAGAATTAAGCAAGACATTAACCTCCTCAACTGACCCATCTATATCAAAATTTTCAAACCCAAAATGAGCTAGACAAGCCTCCAAAGGGTCCTCTACAAGAATGGAGGGCAAAGCCTCCTCAACAATCTCATCCACAACATCCACTAATAAGCACTCCTCTCTCTCATGAGGTTGTTGTGATGCTTGGAAAACATTAAGTTTCACTTGCATGTTACCAAATGAAACTTCCATAACCCCGGTCCGACAATTAATGCACGCATTGGCCGTAGCCAAGAAAGGTCGACCCAAAATCACCGGGATTTGTTTCCTAGAACTGGCTACCGGTTCCATATCTAATACCAAAAAGTCAACAGGGAAGTAGAACCTATCAACCTTAACTAGCACATCCTCAATCATGCCACGTGGCACTTTGAGGGACCGGTCAGCCAACTGAAGAGTAACAGTAGTGGGCTTCAACTCGCCAAGCCCAAATTCCTCGTACACAGAGTACGGCAACAAATTAACACTAGCCCCTAGATCCAATAAGGCCCTATCAATGAAGTGGTCCCCTATAATGCATGCAATGGTTGGGGCACCTGGGTCCTTAAGCTTAGGAGGTGTGTCATTCAACAAAATGGAGCTTACTTGCTCCGTGAGTAGGACCTTTTGGGACACATGTGTCCTAGATTTACGCTTTTGCGTACAAAGGTCCTTCAGAAATTTGGCATATGATGGTACTTGCTTAATCGCCTCCAACAGGGGAAGGTTGATTTTTACCTGTTTAAAGACCTCCATCATTGCCTCCATAGATGCCGCCTTCTTATTAAAAGGGGACGGTGTATCAAGGCACTGGGGAAAGGGTGCCTTAGGCACATATGTAGTGCTAGGGACTAACTCATCCCTCTTAAGTGTTTCCCCCTCACCCTTGCTCTCACTTGGTGAACCACCGTGGTCACCCTTCCTAACTCTAGTTACATCAGACGCAACAGATTGAGGCTCTAACTCCCTACCACTTCTTAGAGCAACCACCGCCTGCACTTGCTCATGTTGCTTACCATTCCCACCCGAACTCTCTGCCCCGTATTGTCCCTTAGGGTTAGCCACAGTTTGACTTGGTAATTTTCCCTCCTCTCTCCGATTCATGTTGTTAGCCATTTGACCCAATTGGGTCTCTATCTTGGCAATAGAGTGAGTGTGGGAGTGAACTATCGGTGCTAACCCCTTAAGTTCTGAAAGAACTTCCAACACCTGAGTCTCAAAGGCAGAGTTGCCCTGAGGGACAGGCGGGGGTTGTGGTTGACGGTATGGTTGTGGGGGTCTATACGGTTGCGGTGGTCGGTAAGATGATTGGTTAGCAAAATTATTAAAATTCTGCCTTGGTGGTGGAGGATTGTAAGAAGTGCCTTGTGAAGGGGGCCTCCATGAGAAATTAGGGTGATTTCTCCATCCCGGGTTATATGTGTTGGAGTATGGGTTATTACCCGGGTTGGAGAATCCTTGAGCCGCATTCACATGCTCTTGGACTAACTCCGGAAATTGTGATGCCGAAGGGCACTCACTCAAGTCATGAGCAGGGCTCGCACAAATAACACATGCCTCGTGAAATTGAGGCTGATCATGTTGGGTAGGAGCATGTCCCGTAGCTAATAATTGGTCCATCTTGCGGGACAATGCCTCTACTTGTTGGGCTAACTCTAGGTTTTGCCCGACCTCATAAATGCCCCCTCTTTTCGGGGCTCCAACCATGGGTTGCCGGACTTGCCGGGCTGCGGAGGCATGGTGAAGGGAATTATCACTTAGGTTCTCAAACAATTGCCATGCCTCGGCATCATTTTTAGACATAAATGTCCCACCACAGGACGAATCCACCATTTGGCGGTGTGGCTCAGTTAAGCCATAATAAAATGTTTGAACAAGTTGCCAATTAGGCACTTGGTGGTGGGGACACTGTTGGAGAAGGTCTCGAAGTCTTTCCCAAGTCTCATAGAATTGCTCGCCATCCATTTGAGCAAAGTTTGTGATGGCTCGCCTAAGTTGGTTGGTTTTACCTATGGGAAAGTACTTCTCCAAAAACCGTTGCTGTAATTGGTCCCAAGTTGTGATTGAATTAGCAGGTAAAGAATTTAGCCAGTGTTTGGCTTTATCCTTTAACGAGAATGGAAACAATCGCAACATTAAGGCCTCATTTGTGAAATTCTGGATCCTTACTGTCGAGCAAATTTCCAGAAATTCATTCAAATGCTTATAAGGGTCATCATGAGTTAGTCCATGGAATGATGGGAGCATTTGTATGGTGCTGGACTTAATCTCGTAATGAGCAGCAGTGGTGTTGGGCAATTGGATGCATGATGGTGATGTATATGCAGTGGGTGTAAAATAATCCTTAAGTGTCCGGTTAGGCTCATTCGGGATATTAGGATCTGCCATCTCTAATGGCTCAATGTATGAATATTCAAGCCTAGGAATACGAGCAGAGGTCCTAAGTCTCCTAAGGGTCCTCTCTAGTTCAAGGTCCAAACTCCACAATTCAGGGCGACAAGAACGACGCCCGTGCATACACTACCCAAACACACACAACAAGTTCCGACTCTGTGCACTAAGTATGAAAGCAAAATACCAAAGGAAGAAATACTCATAGCGGTTTAACGAAAACGCTTTACTCGTCTTACAGAAGGTTGACGTGTAGACGTTGTCCCCGACCTCTGTTTGAGCTTTGACTTCTGTTTTAGCACTTTGGTGCTTTGCTTGTGAGTGTTTGCTTCTGTTTACTCACTTTAGCACTGCGGTTTTGTTTTTTTTTTTTTTTTTTTAAAAAAAAAAAAAAAAAAAAAAACTCGGCTGCGCTCCGCTTGCACTTCAGTGATAGCTCCAATTTCAAACACTCTGCACACGTAGCAACACTAAAAACATAAAATCCTAAACTAAAAATTAAAATAAGAATGTAACTTTAAATTAACTAATTTCGCCAGAAGTCCCCGGCAACGGCGCCAAAATTTGATGGATCGTTGAACACACCAAAATTAATTACTAAACTATACCAAATTCTATCAGAATAATGGCAAGTCCAGGTATCGATCCACAGGGACTATTGTGAAATTAAACTAATTTAATTGTTAAATTCCTAAATTAATTTTGATAAAAAGATTGAATGATCATAACCTAATTTAATTAACAAATAAATTAATCTAAGGAATTAAATTATCAATAATAAATGAAATTGGATTTACTAAATTGGGGAAAAATCCTAGGGTTGAGAATTCACCACTAACCACATAATTAGGGTTTCCAATTGAAATTAATTATGCTATGGTTTGAACGAATTAATGCTTCACAACTACAAGCTCAAAGCATTTAACAAGAAGATCATCACATTCAATGTACGAGCACGAACCATCTCAAGTAATACGAATCGTTCACTCTAAACTAGGGTAGTGATACGACTCGTTCCTCGTAGCATGGTTCGTCTCATACCTTGAATGTGAAGGAATAGAAAACTCATGTATGGATAATATTCAACAATCACAGAAAGTTAAATATTTAAAAAGATAATGAAGATCATATATAAAGAATTTCTAAAACACCATACAATGGTTCAAACCTTACATAATATAAAATCAAAAAGGAAAACTACATAATTACATGGCTAGGGTTTCATCAAAACCCTAGAAAAGAAGACTAGCCACTCATGGAGGAGTGGAAGGAAGTAGAAAGAGAAGGAATCACCATGGGAGACATCCTTGAAGCTTTTTGTTTCCTTCCTCTTTTGCAAACCCTAGCCTCCCTCTTTAGGTCCAAAAACTTTCAGAACCCTAATCCAGCCTCTTTTTCTTCTTTTTATCCTGTCAATCTCGTCCAAACAGGTTTAAAACGTCGGTTTGACTTTCCCAGAAAAAGTCAACGCACGTGCGGGAAAGTCAACGCACGTGCGGGAAAGTCAACGCACGTGCGGAAAAAGTCAACGCACGTTCGGGAAAAGTCAACTCTGCCAAATTCTGTCTTTTTGCTCATTTTATGCTCCGACGATGTATAACCTGATTGACACTCAACACACATAAAATATACGGTTTGACCAGCAAGTGAAGTTAAGAGATTCTAATTAACGGCCTCAATGATGCACATTTCGGCCTTAATCAGTCCAGCTCGACGACATCGTACGTCTTGGGTTTTCCTTTCTGTCTTCTTGTTGTTTAATTTTCTTTCTAAGATAAATAATAGCTTATGTGTTGATAGAAGGCCTAATTTGAATTGCAAACGCACCCGATTAAAAAAAAAAAAAAATGTTCAGTTTTGTTTATATCTCAAAATTCTCATCTAATCATGAAGCAATACAATTTGATTCTATAAATTAAAACTTAAAAATATATATATAATTGCTTTGAATGACTGATCACTTGTATACTTTGTATAACATATTTCCTTACCTCTGCTTTTTTGTATCTCTTTCTTCTCATGTTGTTTTGCTATTCCAATTTGTTCATTACTATGTGTTTGACAAAATGCTTGAATGAGAAACGCTTTGCTATCTTGTTTGGCTTTCATTTTTTATGGAATTTTTTTTCTATATTTTTTTTTTTACAAATATTATACATTGTAAGTGTATGTGCAAATAATAGTGAGTTTTGGTAGGATGGATTGGAATTTTGGAGGGAGGAAGAAGAAAAAAAAGAAATAATTTTAATCTCTTAAAGAAGAAGATACAAAAATTTGAATAGGAATAATTGATTAGGGGTACTATGGGAAAAAAAATTATTTTAAGATTAATATGTAGGGTGATTCTACTTACACCACTACTTTATCTCTTTGCACTCTTCATATGAGTTTCCCCCCCCTCCCCCCCAATTTTATCAATATGTGAAATTACCTTAAAGACAAAACAATAAAAGTAAATATATTTTATTATCTCTTTACAACTCTTGGTCTTCAATCCATACTCCTCTTTTTCCTTTCTTAATTTTTCGTTTCACTTACGCTTCTCTTTTAAAAAAATGAGAATCATAGTATTTTGATCATTAAAGAAAGCAATGGATGAAGAAATGGTAGCGAAGAACCATAAAAAAAGTGAAATGGTGAGTTATTTATTTATTTATTTGGTAGGTTTTTGTTTCGTTTTTTTGGACTGGTGTACGACTTTTGTTCGGTGATTTGAAATCAAACAAAATAAAATAGTCCGACATCACATTGCTGAGCAAAAAATATAAGTCTGGTAACCAACTACTAAATAAAAGATACATTTTCGATAACCCCAAACCGAATTTTTAAAATTTGTTCGGCTTCTCATTACCACATGTTTTCAGTTTTATTTTTTTATATTTTTGCTTAGAAGGATTATACTTACTCATTGCAATAATGCAAGTATTACAATATTAGTGGACTGTAGTTATGAATTCATTATAGACGAGGTTTGTTAAGTTTTTTTTTTTTTTTTTTTTTTTTTTTTTTTTTTTAAATATGATTTTTTTCTTATTTTTAATTTGTATTTAGTTTTATTAATAATTTGACGTGTAAACGTATTTATTATCTTTAGATTTTTAGTAGTCGTGAAGCATTAATAAATGGGCTTCTGACGTTGGAAAGAAAACTGGATTTGTCACTGTTATAAAGACATCAGATGCGGGAGACAATGACAGAAAATCAAGACTTACACTTGCTTGTAAAAGAAGTGGTTACTATAGTGACAACAAGAAGATTAAGGGGGAATGATTAAGGTTGATAGGTTCTAAAAAATGTGGATGTCTATTTCTATTAAGGGGAAAAAATTACCTACAAATTATCAAGACGAATTGTGATAACATGTTTGATTGATGGATGCAAACAATGACACCTTTTATAGATACTTTATGGATATTCGTACACTTGATGTTTTTATGAGTAATTTTATGAATACTTTTTATGTATGATTTTATGGATGCGTGTTTGATTTATGATTTTTTTTATAAATGCTTCAAGGAAAAAATAAATCTTTCATTGTATAGCGACGGGGCCTAAATAACTATACTGTAGTTTGGTAACATGACACTAGAATAATTCCATTTGTATAACAATGCATCACTGAACATTCACTTCACAAGTGACCCAAATTAATTTCTCATTATCATCTAATTGGACGGCAACATAATGCTGGGAAAAAAAATATTATTTGGTAATATGACATTGGAGTAATTCAAACTAATTAGAGTTGTATTACTGAACAGGCCTACCACAAATTAAAAAATTATTGTTTGGGAGAAAGTGTCTTTGTAAATGTATAGCAACAAAATACTGGAGAGAACTATTTTTTTTCGACAGTATAATACCGAAATAATGTAAATTGTTTAGTACCGTGCTGTCAAAATTAGTGGTGTAAAGAGATGAAATAGTTAATTTAGGGTTAGTTTTGGTAATATATTGGGGGTATAACGAGAATTACATTTTTTTTAGTAGTATAAGGAGATGGAAGGTGTAAAGAGATTAAATAGTAGTGTAAGTAGAATCACCCTAATATGTATTGTCCTTATTAATAAATTCACATTAAAATATAATAAGAATTAAAATTTATGAATTTAAATCGAGCATATTATATTTTGAGTTCAGATAGAATTTCCGAAGTCAGGTATTAGAAAGTTTGATGCAGATTTTTAAAATTTCAATTCAATCTCTCAGTTAAAAAAAAAAAAACTTTTGGGACTTGTAAAAAAATAATAATAATAACCTTCCCCGATTGCAAAGTGATATTTGTCAACATATAAAAATTAGGGGGGATTATAATTCGAATTGATCTGAATTAGGGTAAAATTAAGACTAATTTGTTATTTATGGTTCTTAAAAAATTAGAATCAATCCAATCTGTTTAAATTGTGGAACTAATTCGAATCAATCCATTTAAACACGGATTTGATCGGTTTAGGACTACAAATTCACATAATTAAATAACAAAAAAAATATAATATTTTAATTTCATAAAAATATAAATATAGCATCATATTAGTACCACAATAGGAACATGTCTTTCCATAATAACGACATACTGTTCTAGAATTTAAACAACCATAAAAAAACTGGTTCCGCTATAAATATTTAGCCCATTACAAATTAAAACTAAAAACCAATAAACAAAGGCAATAAAAGAATATATTATGCAGGTTTAGGTTTAAGTTTTATATGGAATAAGAAAAAATATTATGTGGGAGGGTGTAAAATATAAATATAGGTTATTTGTATACGGTTCAGATCGGTTCTAATCCGGAACCAGGATTTAATCCAAAACCAATTTGTGGATTACGGATTTTATGAATTCTTTATTTTAGTCCTAATAAAAATAGTGAGAGGGCGTCATTATTTATATATATAAAATTTTACACTTACACATGAATCTTGTATGGATTTATTCAATAATTAAAAAGTGAATTTTATTCGATCATATATAACAAATTTCTTTATCATTCCTACGTTGATGTGGCAAAATTTTATTCGAATATCTACATATATAGGCTTTGTTTGGGAAGCAGGATTGAGGCTATTTAAGTTTAAAAAAAAAAAAATAATTTTTTTAATTTAATAAGATAAAACATTATATCTAACTCATAATTATTATATTCTTTTTTTTATAAAAAGTCAAAAAGAATCAAAAAGTGCTTTCTAAATGAGGCCTTTTAACCCTAAGTAAAAATAGTAAAAAAGTCAAAAAGACAACCCACTTTCTAAACGAATCCATATATATATATATATATATATTATGTGATTTGATTTGGAAGTTATTATAAAATAAGAAAACGTAAAATTGAAATCTTTATCAAGGCAATGACTTCAATCAGGGTTCTTTTCGCATATTCTGATGCAACTTAATACTATTATATAAATCCAAAATGAAGGGTGTTATTGCAATATTATAATTGAAAGAGTTATTGCAATATTATAATTTAAAGAGGATTATTCCTAAATTAAATTAATTGTTAGAAACCTAAGAAGTGTCGTAATTTGCATATAAATAAATAAGGATAAATTACACTTTACTCTCTAAAGTTTCACCCATTTTTTACTTTGACCCTTTAAGTTTATTTTTTTTTACTTTGGCCTTTCATGTTTGTAATCTATCATATTTTGGCCCTTCATGTTTGCAATCCTTCCCACTTTACTCATAAACTAACTTCCATCCAAAAAATTAATAGAATCTGTTACATCACTAACATATCAACTCTATATGTGATTTAAAAATTTTACTAAAGATGAAAAAAATGATAAATAGAAAAAAAAAAAAATTGATTTTTTTTTAGTCTTTTGTGAGCTTTTTTTTCCCCCTCAAATTTATTTATAAACATTATTACATTATAAATGCATCCAGATTAGATGCAGCTAAAAAAATAAAAACAAATTTAAGAAAAAAAAAATAGAAAACAAAAAAATTGAATTTTTTTTTTCAAATATATTCATAAATATTATTACATTATAGAGGCATCTAGATTAGATGCAGCTAAAAAAATAAAAACAAATTTAACACCAAAAAAAAAAAAAAGGTTTGCTAAAGACAAAAAAAAATAAAAATATAGTGACTCAAATGTATTGTCAATTCTGAAATGAAAAGTTTACTATTTATTTTTTCGTCTTTAGTATTTTTTTTTATAGTTGAATTTCTTTTTATTTTTTTTAGGTAGATGCATATATAATGTAATAATCTTTACGAATAAATTTTAAAAAAAAAAAGTTCACTGAAGAGTAAAAAAAATTTCAATTTTTTTGTTTGTTATATTTTATTTTTTGCATTTTTAGTGAATTTTTTACATCACATATGAAGCTGATGTGTTACTGAAGTAAAAAATTATGTTAGTTTTTTAGATGTAAGTTAGTCTAAGAGTAAAGTGGGAAACACTACAAGCATGAAGGGCCAAAATGAAAAAATCAAATTTAAAAGATCAAAGTGGGGAGAATTGTAAACATAAAGGGATAAAGTAGGAAAGATCGTAAACCTTAAGGGTCAAAATAAAAAAATAAACTTAAAAGGCCAAAAGTAAAAATAAGTGAAACTTTGAGGAGACAAAATATAATTTAC
Source organism: Camellia sinensis (assembly GCF_055761805.1). Lineage (NCBI taxonomy): Eukaryota > Viridiplantae > Streptophyta > Magnoliopsida > Ericales > Theaceae > Camellia > Camellia sinensis. Next base: position 156,876,734 of record NC_138970.1, read on the forward strand.
CCAATAAATAAACTATCAAGAGTTTTTAACTCCCGTTCATTTGCTCTAGTTGAAACTTCATCTCTCATAAGTTATAACACCACTTCTTAGGAGAGGGTAATTTATATTAATTTTTATAATAAGTTGCACAAATCGGTAAAAACCACTTTTTAGTAGGGACGTAATTTGAGTAGGTTTGATCGGATTGAAAGATTGTCTAAATTCAGTTCAATTTGTGTTGAGACTTGTTTAAGTCTGCCTTAGCCCAAATTGAAACTTGAAGTTATCTGTTCAAGTCTGACTCGAGTTAAACCTGAATTGTTTGAATTGTATATGAATTTAATTTTTTTTCTTTGCAGTTAAATTATTAATTTATTAAAATTAGACTCAATTTATATTTTTTAGAAAATCTTAATAATATCAAAACAAATAATTTATATAATTTAAGAGAGATGTCACTATGGCAATCTTCACAATTTATGAGTACAAATAAAAAATATAAAATTTTGTGTTTATAATACATATTCAACATGATTTAATAATTTAAATTACTTTAAATATCATGTAATGACTAATAATTTATATATATATATATATATATATGCAAATTTGCCAAAACGCACCCAAATTTAATTCAAATTTATGAATTTTTATCTAAATCCGTACTGAATTAAAAAATATCTTGTCTAAACACTAAAAAAATTCAGATTAAGTCAGATTAAGTCCGTTCAAATTGCACCTCTACTTTTTAGTTGATGGTAATTTTTATTATTTTATTATATAAGTTGTACTAATCTCATAGAATATGTTTTTATTTTTATTTTTATTTATGTTTATATAAATTGTTTACCATTGTAGAAATTTGAAACATGCCATTGTTATATCATTTTGTACGGATTTTTTATACAAATTTTTTATTTGTAAATCATTTTCTTTAACCGCTCAAGGGTGGTGGCACAGTTATACATGGCTGATTCTCACGTGGCCTGGTTGCTACATACCAATCACCAAGGATATAAAAATGGCATGTCGGCCCGAAGCTCATCCGAAACCGTCTGCGACTCGGCCAGACCCAAGCTTGATCCCTCAGACCTGGGTTTGAGCTGTGTGTTTTTTGACTCTACTCATGAGCTCGACCCATTTGGCCAAGCTTTAGGTGCGATCCAAGCCCACTTTGAACCCCACCTAAGGCTTGGCCCGCTCAAAGCCCCTAGTTATTTTTAAGCTATTTTGATGAAAAAATAAAAAACAAATTGTCAAGCCCGACCCAGGCTCGAGGCTCAAATTTTTCTAGGGCTTATGCTGACATTTCGCATGAGTGAGCCGATCTAGTCTGGTCCAACCTGATTTTTGGTGGAAACTTGTAAAGTCCAAAGGCAGATCGACTCGTAGCCTAGGTCCAGATAAACTGGGCCAAAATTACGCCCCCACCAATCACCCGTTCCTAATGACATATTAATCTGAGTCTTATATCACAGTCGGTTTACTTACCTAGAAAACATAATCAGAAAAATATTTGGAATTTACAACAATAACCTAGATTCATTTATGAGATGACTTCACAATAAACACTTTAAATATACACCATAGATTCAATTCTTGACACTTTTCTGGTTATTAAGTTGTGTTTGATAACTTTCTTATATTATATATATATATAGAAAAATTATTGATGTACTGAATTTGAGCTCACTATAATTACTCAAATTACATAAGTCGGACGATCGTCCGGATGACCAGCGTCACATTTGTCAATCGTGATTGTCATCCTTATCAACCGTAACTATCACCCTTGTCATCCGGCATGTTAAACAGACATTCGTCTGGATGATTGGCCGGACGACCTCCCAGATGACCGGTGTGTCAATTGGCATGCACAAATTCGCATAATTCGAACGAGCTCAAATTCGGTGGATATAACATTACTGATATATGTATTACTCTATATTGTACCCAACTATATATAGCAATGAACCCATGCTATGCATGGGATGTAAAAAATTTAAAATAAAAATTAATAACCTGTTTTTATCTCCGATAATATAGATGGTTAGGATTTTGTATGCAAATTACAAATTGTAATTCGAAAATTTTGTTGGAAATGTTGGAGCTCTTACAAAACTTCTTACATTAGTCACTTTGGCTTAATTAATATTGATGTAGGTGGGCCTACAAGGACTATTGACCCACGACATAGGGTCTAATACATAATTCAAACACTAAAGCTCAACATTGCTGGGGCCCAACGTTACATCTAGGACCAATGGCATCAGAACACCTGTCAAGGGAAGAACCAGCCACATAAGCAGACAAAGATCCTGCAAAGTTATTACACTACACATCAACTATTAATGAGTTTCACTTCGGCATTTAATGCGATAACCCCTTCACGTTGGGGCAGAATGGCTTCACCATGAACAAGGCGAGTTAAAACGTAGACTTTCGGCCAACGTGACAGGTCGGGGCAGGTGAGGAAATGATGAGCAAAGGATATAAGCAGGTTTCTAAGACAAAGAGAATGTCAAGTTATCCATCTCCATCCTCTTCCTACATCTTTATCTCCCTCACCTCACTAACTTGCTTGTCAGAGGGTTCGCTGGGGGACTCCCCGTTCCCCGTTGAACTCTTTTGTAGGTACTCTCTGTAGGTTCAACTCTCAGACAATGACTTGGGAAGCGTGAATCATTCCGACCCGTTTCATTTGGAGCCTCCAATGACGAAAGTATCATCAAATATATTTGCTAATGATAGTCCTGATAAGAAATTTTAAATTCTAAAATATTTATAAAATCATTACATTTTTCACATATACTAAAATATTTTCATACATTTCAATAAATTTTTACGCAGTTTTTTCAACAATAACAACAGTCCTAAGGGTTGTTTTTAACATTTTCCAAATTATCATTCCCTTGAGTCGATATATATTTTGTTGCAACAATGCTCTACAGATCGTTGAATGTGTTACTATCTTTATTTGTTTTGTTGATTGTAAAATTTACTGAAACACATGGTACAGTTTATCTTATCTTTTGAAAGTTCTTTTTGTTTTGTCCAAAAGTGGAGAATATAGTAAGATCTCAAGTTGGAGGCACGAAAAATATATCAAGGCATGTTGCTTATCAGGTTTTCAAATATCTAGCTTCATTAGGTACACCACCTCACTCAAGGGTGATTGTCCGATAGTTTTAGAATATGGTCACGTGATATTTTATGGTAATATAATTGGTGGAGAATGTAAAATATTGATTATTTATATTAAGTGATTGAAGAATATGAAGTGACATAATAAATGATGATTGGTGCAATATGTAGTATGACCACGTGATACTTCAAAATTATTATATAATTTTCTTCTCACTCTCATCGGTGTTGTCTTCAAAATCTATGTTTATTTATTTTTTTGAATGCTTTTTGAAAAGAATTTTTTAAAATTTTAAAAACAATTGAAAAGTGTTTTCTAAAAAGGAGATGTTATCATAAAAGGTTCATGAACAGAATTTGTCAAACAAACTTTTTATATCAACTTTAATTTTTCCTATTTTTGAATTAAAGAAAATAAAAAATACTAAAACACAAATATATTTCTTTCCAAATATTCAAAAAAATTCTTCTTGGACCATAGACTCTTTCCTGATAAAATATTCATCAAGGCAAATAGCGTACTATTTTCATCAGATTTTTTATTTTTTATTTTTTTTTCGCATAATTGAAAAATGCATTATAAGTAATGATTTTCTTTTCTTCAAATATATATGCATATATCATTCACTCCATCCAAAACTGTTTTTTTGGTGTTTCCAATACAAGTATTTTGGTCTCTTTCGAATTTAAGTACATAACACAAGAACATTTGAAGATGCGCAGATCTTGTTACGAAGAAAATGATTCACCTCTTTATTCACAAAGAAGTCGCGTGGCGAAATGCACAGTAAATTATAATCGGTGTGTTTGGTTTGAATTTTTTGAATTAAGTTTTTTAAAAATTTAATTTTTTGATTTTTGTGTTTTTTTTATTTTTAGTGAATATTTTTAAAATTTTAAACATTTTTTTACTTTTTTAGATGCAGCTTACTTAGATGTATCTAAAAAATAAAAAATTTGTGAAAAAATATTTTAAAATTTTAATAAGTACATAAAAATATAAAAAATGTATTGAATTCTCTTTTTTTTTTGTATTTTTGGTATTTAGTGAATTTTTAAAATATTTTTTTCACAATTTTTTTTACTTTTTCAGTATATTTATGTTAGGTGTGTCTAAAAAGTAAAAAAAATTGCTTAAAATATTAAAAAAATTCAATAAAAACAAAAAAATACGAAAAACAATAAAGTAAAATTTTCTAAAAAGTGTTTTTGAAAAAACACAACCAAGAGTTTTTTTTTTTTTGGCACAATAAAATAAATAATCATTTTATTAGAAAATCAATTATGTAACAAATTCTAATAGCATATATTGACAAAAACTTCACATTATTAATACGAACACCAATACAATAGAAATTCCCATAATACGAAATGAATTATATGAATTCTATAATTTTTTTTATTTTTTATTTTCAACTTTCAATTGTGACAGCTTTCTTCTATCCAATTATAAGTTATTTTTAAGAACAACTTTGATTCAAACCCCCACTGTTTTATCACCCCCACCACCCCCACACACACGTGGGGATTGGTCATTGAAAGAAAAAAAAAAAAAAAAATTGGGCCAATCAACTCCCACTAAAGGTCCTGGAGGTCTCCCCAGTTGGGGTACAAATCATTTTCCTTTTAAGAAACTGCTGGTGATAATTACAAATAAAACACTAGAAAATACAAATAATAAAAATTACAATAATTATTGAAAGGGCTGAGGCGCGGGAAATTCACTCTCTTTAAGGAAATTCAAACCCTCTGCGGTTAGGCAAAGCCTCACACCAGTGAGGCAAAAAAAACCTTGACTTATCCCCCAGGATACAACAGCCCGACTAAGCCGTATGGTTCACCAATACTGCACAATTGGTTGAACTCAAAACTTTATCACACACACCCTTTTTATTTGCCTGATAATCTCACTCAAGACATAACAACACAACCAAAACTTCTTCTCTCGTATATGTCAAGATAGGAGATAAACTCAATATATATAAAAAGGAAACTTAATAGGCAAGGTTCTTGACATAACAACACAACCAAAACTTCTTCTCCGTATATGTCAAGATAGGAGATAAGCTCAATATATATAGAAAGGAAACTTAATAGGCAAGGTTCTTGGTGGATAAGATAACAAGAGACTTGACCAAGACCTTGAAAGCTTATGAAGACTTAGAATAGATAAGTCTTGGGAAGACTAGGAGAAGACTTGAATGGATAAGTCTTGGTAAATCTTATCTTGGAAGATTTGGATGGATAGGAATGGGGAGACTAGGAAGACTTGAAAGGATAAAACATGAAGAAAATTAACAATACATTATAATATTAAAATACCTACTAACAGAAACTAATATTAAATAGTCAAATGGCCACCACGTACAATTGTCATGTGATTATTTTTGTTTGTTTTTAAAACTAGGACTCACAACTGGAAACTTAAAGTATAGGAATTGATTGTTACAGTAAAATATTAAATAATTATAATAATTTGTGTATGGAAAATATAAATTCAAGACCTTTATTAAAGAAAGTACCAAATGAATAGTGTTGGGAACGTAATTTTGAATAATGTCATGTGTGAAGATCTTAGACCAAGGTGCTAGGTAGCAGGTTGATATTGGTGGAGGCATTGTTGTGAACTCAGGCTCGTCCTGAGATTTAGGCGTGAATTTTTAAAATGGGAATCCCTCCTATATTGTAAAAAAAAAAAAAAAAAAAAAAAAAAATTATGAATAAAATAATAAGTTGTAACTTTTTTATTTGTTTATAATTACATAAAAATTTATTTGCATATATAATTATTAAAATTATAAACAAAACAATTTAATGAAATAAAATTAGGAAAAAATTATTCAATTAAAACTGATAAAGACCTAAGTAAAAAAATTAGGACAAAATTATTTATTCCATTAAAATCTAATAGATAAAGAAGATAAAAAAAAATTAGGGCCCATATATTGTATGTATTGTTCTTCTTGGGCCCAAACATTTTTTTTTTAATATATATTTTCATTTTAATAAATATGGGCTAAACTACACTTATAAATAAATATGTGCTAAACTATACATACACTCAATAAAATATTTTGAGATCCTTTAAATTGATCTTTAAAAAAAATAAAAAACATAAATAAATTAAGCATATATCATTTTACTAAATTTAAGACCTTATTTTTAGGCCAAAATTTTGGTCGGCCTGTGTGGACCCTACCTAGGTTGAGATATTCAACCAGAAACGTTGCGTTTGATTTACTTCTGAAATTATGATTCTAATTAAAAAAAATTAATTTTTTTTAAAAAATTAATAACTAAACAAACAATTTTAAATTATTTAAAATTTAATTTAAAAATTATTTTCAAAATTCATAGTATATAATTCAAAACTCAATTTAAAATTCTTTTTAGAATTTAAAATCAAACTTTTTTAAAACTATATTTTAAAAAAATTCAAAAAAATTATTTTTTATTTTGTTTTTAAAATTATTTTTAGAATTATGATTTAAGTATGGAGTCGTGTTTTGAGTTATGAGTTGAGTTTTAAAAATAGAAAATTTGTTTGATTATGAGTTTTAAAAAAAGTTTTGAGTTGTATTTTGAGTTTTTTTGAGTTTATTTTTTTTAAATATTTTTAAAAAAATTATTTTATTTTTTGGGGTAAATATTTATTTATTTATTTATATTTCATATATTTGTGTGCTGTATTTTTTTAAATATTAAAAAAAATTTAAAAATTTTTATTTTTATTTTAAATATATAATTTTATTTTATAAATATATTTTTAAATATTTTGATTTTTTTATTATGTGTTTAGTTACGATTTAAATGTGGATTTTGAAAGTAGTGTGAGGTTTCAAGTTATGTATTTGATTATGAGTTTTGAAAATAGTTTTTGAATTGAGTTTTGAGTTATGTGTTTGATTACGATTTGATTGTGAAATTATGTTTTGAGTTTAAAATATTAAAATTTAAAAAATTTAAATATTTACAAAATAAAATAAAATATTTAAACATATATAAATAAAAATTATATATTTAAAATAAAAAAATAAAAATTTCTGAAACATTTTTTAATATTTTAAAAAATAAATCTAAAAAATTTGAAAATACAACTCCAAATTCAAAAATTCAAAACTCAAAATACAATCCAAAACTCTTTTCCAAACTATTTTTTTTCAAAATTTAAAAACTCTTTTTTAAATTCTTAACCAAACAATTTTTTTCCTCAAAAAATTCAACTCATAATTTCATATTTAAATCATAACTCTATATTCAAATTATAATTCTAAAATTAAACCAAACACAACGAAAGTTTAGTCCTTATACTGAATGACTAGATTAACAGTAGATAGCACTAGAGAGATTTACTCTAACCTTGTTAGGGAAAAAGAATAGTAGATAATGTATAGCTCTAGAGCACCAAAGCTAGCAACTCTCAAAGGTAAAAACAGTAATGATATATTTTCTTAAAAATAAAACTCTAAAGGGAGTCCCGTACACTTGATAATAATAATAATAATAATAAAAATATACAAAAATAAAAAAAAGACACAAACATCACTATTACTATGGGGCATACGGGAGATGTTACAATGTGCACCATAAAAAATGTACATATGGCATGTCTTTCATAACTTTTCACAAAATTTCATAACTTAAACTCAAAATGTCATCATTTTTTCGCTCCAAAAGTCATATCTTTTTTTTCACTGAAAAATGTCATAATAAAATTTCAAAGTGCTATAACAAAAATCACAAAATGTCACAGTATTATTATTCTTAATTTTAGGGTGTTTATCATAAATTTGTTATTTATAATTTTATTACAAAATATTATAACACACATTACAGACAATCATAACGTTCATTATAAAAAATTATAATCTTTTTATAATGTGTATCATTTGAAAGGGTGCAGATTATAAATTTCTCCTTAATTATTTGTACATTAAATATCTCGTGACCAATGGAGACAGGATTGACAACCAATATCTTTGTTGATTATATGGCCAAATTTTAACACACACCAAATGGATATTTAAATTCTTTCCTCTCACATGGGCGTGATTACCTATCCAAACACATTCTAAAATGCAAAGCTTTAAAATTGTATTCATAATGTTCCTTTTTGTATGAATTCGCATAAAAAGAAAAGTTATTAAGCTTATTTGGTATAATTCTTATAAGTTAAAAACTGATAATAATAAAAGGAAAATAATCTACTGGTGGTCAGCAAAAATGTAATTATAAAAAATTGATAAATATTATAAATATTAATAATTAAAATTACAAAATTTTTCATTAATGCGTAATAATTTTTAAAGATTACCATTGAATGATAATTTTTTCATAAAAAACAAAAATCAAAACCACTCATTTTTAAAGAATACCACTGAATGGTAATTATTTTATTTTTTTCTCGACTTATTTAACTTATTTCCAATTAATACTAAACAATAAACAAGATTTGCAAGAAATAGTCTTGACATAAATTTTTTAAAATAAAAGTAGTTAAAAATAATTTATATAAATTATACCGAACAATATATGAGCTATTACCAGGTCAAGTACAACTATTTTTGAAGTGAAAGCCATAAATTTCAGAGACTGCAAAGCAAAGGAATCGGGAGAGATATGACCAAAGCTATCCAACTTTTTTATTTTTTTATTTCAAAAAAAAAAAAAAAAAAGTCAGAAATCTTTCAGAAAATAATCAGTTGATGAAAACAGCATTCATATGACAACTTCAGTAAATCCTATTGGATTTTTGTTGCCTTAGCTTTAACCAACAACCTCTCCTATATTCTCTGCTTTATATATGAGACGAGAAAAATTATATTAGGACAAATAAATGTAATGTTTCAGTATAGTTTTTATTACTTAAAGCAGCGTAATTCAAAGCTTTTTTTTTTTTTTTTTTTTGTAATTATTGATGGTTAGATTTTTGTAATTGACAATATCATTTGACAGAATTCCTTTCATTTATAATTTTATTCGCTCTTTTGTTTTAGTAAGATTGTGAGTGTTTAGATGCGAATCTAACTTGAATTGTGTCTGTGTCGAAGAGTTTGTGCTGACATTCTATAAAAATTGGGCCGAGCTATGTGATAGGCTTCGTGGCCCAAAGTGCCAAGGACTTGGTGAAAAGGCCTCAAGGTTACTCCGGCCCAGGAGAGACAGGGTTACTCCGGCCCAGGAGAGGCAAAGCTATTCCGGCATAAGAGGGACAAAGTTACTTCGGCACAGTGACTATAAAAGGTACTTCGGTCCGAAAGCAACTTGGAGTTGTGTCGGTCTTGGGGTTATACCGGTCGAAAGTCGTTGGTTCGGTCTAAAACCGTACTATGGGTTCTACATGGAAAGCCGAGATAAGAAAGGGAAGACAAAAGAACCGAACTATGAATGAGTTCGGTCCACTCGGTGGCTCAGTATAGCCAAGTTTTATTTCGGTCGAATGGTAGTTCGGCCATGGAGGAAACCATCCCACTTGGTTTAAGCAGTGGGGGAGGGTGTAAAAGGATAAGCATTATCCTTAGGAGAATGAATCCTAGGAGGACTCTGTATGGAGAAATAAAAGTCCTATTAGGATTATGCCATTCGAAACCTATAAAAGCTCACAAGCACCACCTTAGAGGAGGTAATTGAACACAATTCTTTCTGAGAGCATAAAACTTTGTCTATTTGTCAAGCTTACTGACTTAGGCATCGGAGAGGTTTCCGGCACACACCCGCCGGCTAGCTCACGTTTGTGTTTTCAGGTGATAAAGCGACGTCGTACGGAGGAGCGTGGACTTGGTCAACAGGATTATACGAGGAGAATTATTTCCTCCCCGTACAATTGGCGCCGTCTGTGGGAAGAACAGACAAGAACAAAAACCTCTTGACTAAGCTTCTCCTTTTTTTCAAATCAATGGCACACATTGAAGAACTACCGCAGTCCGCCGTCGACGGGCTAACTCCAGACGGAGGTGCAAGGCGAGAAGGATTACCCTCTGTCCCTCCTATGGCAGATCTGGAGCCCCAACAACATAATTCCAGGAGGAGTGGCAGGGGAAGGCGGAATAGCAGCCCTCGTCGCTCTCAAAGTCCTGACAGGCAAAGGAGGAGGATTGATCCTCAAGCCCTAGAAGATCGCGTGAAGGAACAAGATGAACTAATTCGAAAGATGGCGGCGGACATGGAGGCTTTGAAACGCCAGATGAAAACTAAAGATGTGGCGACAGGAGAGGGGCGCAAGCACAAGACGCCCCCTCGCCACTCAGAGAATCATAGTAGGAATACTACACCCTCCCAAGGAAGGAGCAGAAGCCTCAGGACAGGCGACACTCATTCCTTATCTTCCAGAACTCGTCACTCCAGGTCTGAGAGGACGAGATCCTGAAGGAAGCACGTATTGGCCTTCACATTCACACCAAACCAGATCTAGACAAACAGAGCTGCCCAGGTCATCCGACTTACGAACCGTGCTCGAAGAAAAAGCACGATGCAAGGAGGATGCCAGGGCAAGGGATCCACACCGAGTTTCGACCTTACAACGGTTGGCTCCTCGGACGCATGGAAGCGTCGAGGTTGGAATGCCAATACCGCGACCGGCCTACGAACCAACGGACAAGGCATTGGCAAGACTACAGACTTCGCCGTTTGTCCCAGCGATCGAAAACGCGCCCCTACCATCAGGCTTCCTTCAGCCGAAATTCAATACATATGAAGGGAAGACGGACCCGTATTCACACCTGAGCCACTTTCGCCAAGTCATGGCTGTGTACAGGCGAAACGAGGCCTTAATGTGCATACTTTTCCCGTCAAGTCTTGGCGACCTAGGCTTGACTTGGTTCGAAAAGCTCCCAGAGGGAAGCATAGCCTCCTGGGCCCAATTAGCAGAAGCGTTCGTAACGAGGTTTTGGACAAATACTAAAACACCAGTGGAGATAGACCAGTTACTCTCCATCGACATGGGTGAAAAAGAGACCCTCAGATCTTACAATAGTCGCTACTGGGAGACATTCAACCAGATTGGAGACTGCCCCACCAATCTAGCCATTGCGCAATATAAAAGAGGCCTACCAGTAGGGAACAGACTAAGGGATTCGATTACCATGACACCACCCCTCACCATGGAGGCCCTGATGGAAAGAGTGCATCAGCACATCAGGGTAGAAGAGGATGGCGCACGTGCAAAAGCAAAATCTAGTACAACCACAGTACCAGAAAAGAAGACCTCAGCAAAGGTCAATGCAGTAGATCGGCAGAATAGAAACGGGCGTGGCAGACGAGATAACGGAGAAGACCCAGACAAAAGATGGTTGAGAATCCGCACTGCCATAACAACGGTGTTCAAAAAACCAATATATCGGATTCTGAGCGAACGACAGATCACGGTACACCTTCCACAAAGAAAAGGGGCACCGAACTGAGAATTGCACGCCACTGAGACAGCACTTGGAAGAATTGGTGGCAGCAGGCCACTTGGACAAATACATTGAAGGAGGAGCGCAACCGGCCCCCCAAAATCATAATGACCATCCCAACAGAATGCCAATCGATGCACCACCTCAAGGCATTATCAATGTAATTCATGGAGTTTTTGAACCTGAGCGCGTATGCGAGCTCAGAGGTTCAATTAAGAAGGCTGAGCACTTTAGGGAAGTATTAAGTGCCCAACCTGCCATCAAGAAGGGGAAAACAGAGGCAACAAACGTCATGTCTTTTTCAGATAAGGACCTGGATCGAATATACTGTCCTCACAATGATGCTCTGGTTGTCACTCTCTGAGTCAAAGATTTTGACGTCAAGCGCATTCTGATTGACCAGGGTAGTTCATGTGAGATCATGTACTACGACACATTTAAACAACTGAAGCTGCAAGACAAAGACTTGGCGCCTGCAGTTTCTCCCCTGATTGGATTCAACTCCATGCCAGAGTGGCCTGTCGGCAAAATAATTCTTCTAGTCAGAGCAGGGAGTGTAACAAAACAAGTGGTGTTCTGGGTATTGAAGGTCCCCTCCACATACAACATCATCTTGGGCAGAACATGGCTGCATGCCATGCGTTCGGTAGCGTCATCATACCATCAGGTAATGCGGTTCCCCAATGACACCGGCATAATTGAAGAAGTCTATGGCGATCAGATCATGTCAAAACAATGCTTCGCCACAGCGAATGGAAGCCGAGCTGCCAAAGGATACGTTCATTCGGTGGAAGAACCAGAGAGTAATGAACTATTCGCGGACGTCGGCAAAGAGGTTGATCAGAAAGCGGTGGAGGACTTGGTGGAGGTAAAAATAGATGAGAAGAACCCGGATAAGTTCTTCTTGCTTGGCTCATCGTTGTCCAGCACTGAGAGATTAGAGGTCTTGGAATTCTTGACCTCTAATATCGAAGTGTTTGCCTGGACACCTTACGACATGCCAGGCATTGATCCAAACTTCATCAGTCACCAACTCAATGTCCACCCATCCGCCAGACCTGTCATTCAACGCACACGCAGATCGGTACTCCACCACACCGAAATAGTGGCAGAAGAGGTAGGCAACCTGCTGGAGGCAGGAGCAATAAGGGAAGTGCACTACCCAAGATGGATCTCCAACACAGTCGTAGTGCCAAAAAAGAATGGTAAATGGCGTGTCTGCGTCGACTACAAAACAGTCAACAAGGCGTGCCCAAAAGATAGCTTTTCTCTACCAAGGATAGATCAACTGGTGGACCTAACGGCAGGGCATAACCGACTTAGCTTTCTGGATGCATACAGAGGCTACCACCAGATCGCCATGCATGAACCAGACCAGGAGGTCACATCCTTCACAACACCAAGGGGGTTATATTGCTACAAGGTCATGCCCTTTGGCCTAAAGAACGCAGGGGCAACATTCCAACGGATGGTCACCAAGATGTTTGAACCATTGTTAGGCAAAACAATGGAGGCTTACATCGACGACATGGTGGTCAAAAGAAAGGATGAGAATGACCATCTTAAAGATCTAGGCGAGATGTTCCAGATCCTGAAGAAACACAAGTTGCGCCTCAATGCGTCCAAATGCGCATTCGGAGTTGGATCTGGCAAATTCTTGGGCTTCCTGGTGACCAACCGAGGTATAGAAGCAGACCCCTCTCAGATCAAAGCAATCCAGGAGTTGGAGAGACCAAACTCAGTCAAAGAAGTGCAGCATCTCACTGGTATGGCAGCTGCGCTCAACCGGTTCATAAGCAGGTCATCAGACAGACTACGACCATTCTTCCAAGCTTTAAAGGCCAAGTTTGAGTGGGATGAAGAATGTGACCGAGCTCTGGAAAGCTTGAAGGAGTACATGTCTTCCCCACCACTACTTGTTACTCCAGTACCTGGTGAAGAACTCTTTTTGTACCTGGCAGTCTCTCAGCACGCAGTCAGCGCAGTGTTGGTTCGTGCAGAAGGAATACAACACTTGCCCATCTTTTATGTCAGCAAGACATTGTTGGGAGCCGAAACAAGGTACTTGCCCCTGAAGAAACTAGCATTAGCATTAATGATGGCATCTAGAAAATTGGCGCACTACTTTCACGCCCACACAATAGTCGTCCTCACAGCCTTTCCATTAAAAGCTCTGTTTGAAAGGGCGAACTTTAGTGGGCGAATTTTGAAGTGGGCAGTAGAGTTGGGACAATTCGACATCAAGTTCCAACCCAAGACCGCAATTAAAGCCCAATCTTTGGCAGACTTCGTCGCAGAGTTTACTCCTGGAAGTCATCATATCTGCCCAGTCGACCTAACTGACACAACCGAACTAGGGACGGAAGTTGACGCCGGAATAGCGCAACCCCTAGTAGAAGGTAGTCAATCAAGCACCAAGACAGACTATACTAACGACAAGAAGGAAGAGACAAACAAAGGCTCACCAGCAGTTCAAACAGAGGACGAAGGGCAGACAGCCAACATGGACCTTGAAGAAAACACCGCTCTAGACCCCACGACATCATCTGATCCTTCCACTTGCTGGAAGTTATTCGTTGGAGAGATGTGGAAGCTCTTTGTCGATGGAGCATCCAACCGACATGGTGCAGGGCTTGGCATAGTCCTCATCTCTCCAGACGGCCTGGTTGTAGAGCAAGCAATCAATCTTGGCTTCCCAGCATCCAACAATGAAGCGGAGTATGAGGCACTTCTCGCAGGACTTAAGTCAGCATACTACATGAAGACCACCGAACTAATGGTATACAGTGACTCTCTGCTGGTGGTAAACCAAATTTCTGGCGAATACGAAACAAAGGACGACAGAATGACCAAGTACCAAGAGTTAGTCAGAACAGAGATCAAGAAGTTTGATGTAGTAAGAATAGAACAAATTGGCAGAGAGGAAAACTGCCGAGCGGACGAACTAGCAGGCCTTGCCTCAATGGCAGATACAACAATCCCCCATCCATTACTCATCGACTTCTTACCAAGACCAAGCATAGAAGACCCCGAAGCAGAAAAAGTATGTTGCACAGAATTAGGCCCTTCATGGATGGATCCCATCATCCTGTTCCTAAAAGACGGCATCCTACCAGCAAGAGAACTCCTACCATTAACTAGCCCATGGCCTTTCGCAATGTGGGGCTTGGACATAGTAGGACCACTTCCAACAGCGCCCGGCGGCATGAAGTTCTTTCTCGCAGCAACAGACTACTTCACAAAGTGGGTGGAAGCAGAAGCGTTGGCATCAATCAAAGAGAAAGACGTGAAGAAGTTTGTTTGGCAGAATATCATCACTCGGTTTGGCATACCAAAAGCACTAATCTCAGACAATGGTACTCAGTTCGACGGCAGAATCTTCAGAAGCTTTTGTGAAGAGTACAAGATAGAGTTCTACAATTTCACACCGGCATATCCTCAAGCAAATGGGCAAGCTGAAGCATCAAATAAAGTCGTCTTGGATGGACTAAAGAAAAGGCTAGAGAAAGCAAAAGGCAAGTGGGCAGATGAACTTCCTCACGTCTTATGGGCTTACCGTACCACGCCCCGGCGATCAACTGGAGAAACACCATTCTCTTTAGCTTATGGAATGGAAGCAGTGATCCCACTAGAAGTTGGCCTCCCCACAATTCGAAGCGAAAATTTTGATCCAAACTTAAATAGAGAAGCCATAGCCTTAGAACTCGACCTTGCAGAAGAAAGAAGAGAAAGAGCACTAGTCCACATCGCCTCATACCAACGAGAGTTAATCCGAAAATACAGCAAAAAGGTTCATCCAAGACAATTCAAGATTGGGGATTGGGTACTACGCAAAGTAATGGGAAACACCTTGATCCCAGGAGACGGCAAGTTAGGCCCAAATTGGGAAGGTCCTTATAAGGTGGTTGGGTTAGCAGGCAAAGGGGCATACCACCTACAAGACAAGGATGGCAAGGCAATCCCTAGGCCATGGAATACAGCCAATCTCAAGTTATTTTACTTTTAGCTTTTCTTTTTCAAACATATGTAATTTTTTCTTCCTTCAATAAAACAAGCAATTCTTTTCAGCACAAGATGTTCTTTATAAAAGTTAGCCTTAGTTAACATTAGGTATAGTGCAAGCATTTTTATTCTAAGTTAGCTGGAAAAACTAACTTAGAGGTTGGCTGGAATAAACCAACACTTGTTACTCTTCAGCCGAAGTAAGTGCAAGGCTGAAGAGTGGTTAGCTGGAATAAACCAACTCTTGTTACTCTTCAGCCGAAGTAAGTGCATGGCTGAAGAGTGGTTGGCTGGAATAAACCAACACTTGTTACTCTTCAGTCGAAGTAAGTGCATGGCTGAAAAGTGGTTGGCTGGAATAAACCAACTCTTGTTACTCTTCAGCCGAAGTAAGTGCATGGCTGAAGAGTGGTTGGCTGGAATAAACCAACACTTGTTACTCTTCAGCCGAAGTAAGTGCAAGGCTGAAGAGTGGTTGGCTGGAATAAACCAACACTTGTTACTCTTCAGCCGAAGTAAGTGCATGGCTGAAGAGTGGTTGGCTGGAATAAACCAACTCTTGTTACTCTTCAGCCGAAGTAAGTGCATGGCTGAAGAGTGGTTGGCTGGAATAAACCAACACTTGTTACTCTTCAGCCGAAGTAAGTGCAAGGCTGAAGAGTGGTTGGCTGGAATAAACCAACTCTTGTTACTCTTCAGCCGAAGTAAGTGTAAGGCTGAAAAGTGGTTGGCTGGAATAAACCAACACTTGTTACTCTTCAGCCGAAGTAAGTGCATGGCTGAAGAGTGGTTGGCTGGAATAAACCAACTCTTGTTACTCTTCAGCCGAAGTAAGTGCAAGGCTGAAGAGTGGTTGGCTGGAATAAACCAACACTTGTTACTCTTCAGCCGAAGTAAGTGCATGGCTGAAGAGTGGTTGGCTGGAATAAACCAACTCTTGTTACTCTCCAGCCAAAGTAAGGGTATGGCTGAAGCTGGATTGGCTAGATTAAACACTTTGTACTCCTCAGCCGAAGTGATTATATCGGCTAAGGAGTGGTTGGCTAGTAAGCATATTTTAACCAGCCAAAACCGAAATAACAGCTGGAGTAATAGAAGACATTACAAAGTACAGGCATACATATCACAACCGGAATAAGAGTTGAAGCAAATTCTTTCATTCATTGAAACTATTACAAAGAAGATTCATAGTTCAGTTACAACGGCAAAGAACAACAAGGAAAAAATCAAGAAAAAGATCTTCGATTTCGGCGTCGAAGGCAGCATCGGCGTCGACCTGAAGACCGGTTTCAGGCGCAAGGACGTTTTCAGTAGGAAGAATGGTTTCGGCCGGAGGCACGGTTTCACTTGGTTGATCAATAGTTAAATCTTCCAACACGGGCTCCGACCGAACTACTTGATCTGCATTCACAACCGGAGTATCCTCAGGGGCAGAGTCTTCATCAGAGTCTTCATCGTCTGAGCCCTCAAGAAACTGCTGTTGCATGGCATTGGCGTATTCCATCAGGGAGTTCGGTATAAAGTAGGCTGGAGGATTGAAAACCTCGGTCTGTGGATCATGACCGAGCTTCTCAACGGCTTCCCTCCAGCCGCACTTAAAGAACAGCTCCTTGGCAGCATTTCATTGTTGGGCATAAGCATCCTCTGCCTTCTTGAAGCCTTGTTTGTCAGCTTCCTTTGCCTTCTCCTTTATTTCGGCATCTTTCTCTCTTTCGAGCTTCACCAGCTCGCGCAGGTATTTGTCCTTAAGAGCTATGGTAGTCTTCTGCCTTTCTGCCTCAGCCGAACTAACTAGTCCGGTCAACCTGCTGTTCTCAACGTGAAGCTCGGCCATTTGCTTCTTGATTTCTTCTACCTCGGCCGACTTCACTTCGGCTTCTGCAACAGCATCCCTTGCCGTCTTTCTGAGTTCCAGCACCTTCTTGTGAGTATTGTAGTTTTTTTGAATTGCCTGGCAAAAAACGAGGACTCACCATGAGTTGAAATAAAAGTTCACAAAATTAGACAGAGAAGTGGACAGAACGGCATGCCAGGATCATGGACTTCGTTGCAGACCGAATGGACTTTAATTCGGTGTTTAGCTGCTTTTTGTGGTGCTCCATATACTTGGGGAGGCACACACTCTTGGCCAGACAAAAGGCCAACTCGTGATCTTTTTCGGCGACAACCGAATCAGCATCCACGACATCTCGGTTTTTAAAAGTCAATTCTGGTACCCAACTGGTGGTAGTTCGGTCGGTGGGTTCCGGTTGGGGGCTCGATGGCAAGATTGGTGGAATAACAGTCTCATCTTCATCAACCAAACTTGGTTCAGACTCGCTGGTTCGAGCGCGCTTGGTTCGGCGCGATGAAGACGGTTGTTGAGAGGGGAGGGCCACAACGGCAGGCTGCGTTTGGCTGGGTGACGGTACTTCGGGCCTGCTTGTTTCGGTCAGAAGCGCCCTTAGTCTGCTCTTCTTGGCCATTTCCTCTTCAGCAGTTAAAGGAATTAATCTTATTTGCGGCAAGTTTGGGTCCGGCTCTGGGGCTTCTTCAAGAAGAAAGTCAGTTACTCTTGCTTTTCGGCGACCGCTGTACCGGTAGGTCGGCTCAAAGTTTAGAAGCTTAGCCCAGCTCCTTTCTTTACACCGTAGTGCGGCTCGCAAGATCGCAAGGTTGGGATAGTTGTACAAGGAATGGAGGTGGGCGAAATCTGCGAAACAAGAACTGTTAGTTCGGTTAATAGACTAAAAAAACCGAAATAAAATACAAGGAAGAAGACCGAAGTCAAATTACCGGGCTCTCCCTTTTTCCAATTTATAGGTCGGCCAGGAATTTGGGCTTGAAAGTCCTCAAAGTTCCCAGAGACCTAGAAAAAATCGTCGTCATTAAGATCTTTGTTCGGTGTGTGTTTAACTATCTTCTCTCGGTGGCGGCGAATCCTAAGGTAATAGACCCACCCAGCATCTTTTGAGCCGATGGAGTATTGATGGAATATTTCGGCCAGGCCAAGGTTTAATCCGGTTTGGTGGTTCAGTGCGGCTATCCCCATTATAATGCGGTATGTATTGGTGGACAGTTGGGTGGGGCATAATCTAGTCTGCCTAAGAAATTCGCAGATCAACGGTTGGACAGGAAACCGTAGTCCGGTTTCTATTATGGATTGAAGGGTAAAAGGGACGAAGCCTTCATTTTCCCAAGGAATAACATCTTTTTTGGCCAACGTCAGATGGACGTCATCAGGAATTTGGTAATCTTTCCTAAATTCGGCCATGCCACCAGGGGTCTCAACTAGATACCTATACTTACCCATCTGATGAATAATTTACTTATAATTTATATCGGTGCAAAAATCGTGCTCAGTAGCTCGGTTGAGCGCACGCAGGAGTGCCTGGGTAATCTAAGTCTGCAAAGTAAAAAACGGAGGGGGTTAAAGCACTGATCAATGGACCGTGCTACAATTTAAAAGCAAGGTATAAGAGCCCTACTTCGGCCTCAAAAAACTGGTTCTATCTCGGTTCATCAAAAGGTTTGGTAGCTCGGTTTGAGCAGTTTGCTCGGTAGACCGGTTTAACGTCTAGGGGCAGCTTTCTGAGTTCGGTCTAAAAAACTAAGAAAGCTGGTTTAGCCCCAAGGCCTAAATCGGTTATAGTGTGAATAAAGTTACTTCGGTTAAGCCTCTAGGGGCAGCTTTCTGAGTTCGGTTTAGGAATTAAGAAAGCTGGCTTGGCCCCAAAGGCTTAGCTCGGTTGAAGACTAAGGTTCTTAGGTCAATGTATTCAGACTTCGTTCGGTGATCTTATTTCGACTAAAGTGAATCAGAAGGTTATTTTTTGAAGCTACTGCCATCTCTGCAAGTTCTAGTTCGGCTATTGACTGAGGTAATTTGCCTATTTGGACAAACAGTACCCTAGATCGGTCGCTACATTATTCTGGATCTAAGGCTAGTTTTTTACAGAAGTTCATACACACATGAACTCTGTTACTATTTCTTCGTGAAAGTACAAAAGCAAAGCAACAAATGGAGAAAAGTGTTTGCAAAAAGCATACAAAACAAAAACAGATGATAAAACAGGCAAAAGAGCAAGAAGGATAGGCTTGCTTACCCGAGTAAGAGAGAAGCTAAGAGATTGAGGCAATGGCAGCAATGGAGGCACGAACACAGCAAGCTCAAAACTCAGGGGCTCAGGAAACAAGGGAGAAGAGAAGGTGAAGAGAATGGGTGAATGGTTCAAAAAAGAAAAGAGTGTTTTGTGAAATAAGAGAGAGAGAAAAGGCGGGAACTGTACAAAATTTCTGTAGGGCGGCGTGACAGTTGGCCATAGCTTATCAGAGCTTGCCACGTGTCACTGGAATGGGAAGCGTTACAGACGCTATGATTGAAGAGACGTTTTTGACCGGACAAAATGGAGCCCGAAGTAAATTTAGCTCGGCTTAAAAGTTCGAGAGTTTTTAGCTCGGCTGGAGAGGATAAAGTATTTTTAGCTCGGCTGGAAAAGCTTAAAACGACGCCAGCTCGGCTGGTGGACTAGTAATCCCAATCATGCTATGCAGATGGAATTAAGGGGCAATTGAGAGGGTAATTTTTGGTAAAAATTGGGCCGAGCTATGTGATAGGCTTCGTGGCCCAAAGTGCCAAGGACTTGGTGAAAAGGCCTCAAGGTTACTCCGGCCCAGGAGAGACAGGGTTACTCTGGCCCAGGAGAGGCAAAGCTATTCCGGCATAAGAGGGACAAAGTTACCTCGGCACAGTGACTATAAAAGGTACTTCGGTCCGAAAGCAACTTGGAGTTGTGCCGGTCTTGGGGTTATACCGGTCGAAAGTCGTTGGTTCGGTCTAAAACCGTACTATGGGTTCTACATGGAAAGCCGAGATAAGAAAGGGAAGACAAAAGAACCGAACTATGAATGAGTTCGGTCCACTCGGTGGCTCAGTATAGCCAAGTTTTATTTCGGTCGAATGGTAGTTCGGCCATGGAGGAAACCATCCCACTTGGTTTAAGCAGTGGGGGAGGGTGTAAAAGGATAAGCATTATCCTTAGGAGAATGAATCCTAGGAGGACTCTGTATGGAGAAATAAAAGTCCTATTAGGATTATGCCATTCGAAACCTATAAAAGCTCACAAGCACCACCTTGGAGGAGGTAATTGAACACAATTCTTTCTGAGAGCATAAAACTTTGTCTATTTGTCAAGCTTACTGACTTAGGCATCGGAGAGGTTTCCGGCACACACCCACCGGCTAGCTCACGTTTGTGTTTTCAGGTGATAAAGCGACGTCGTACGGAGGAGCGTGGACTTGGTCAACAGGATTATACGAGGAGAATTATTTCCTCCCCGTACATTGAGTATTCCTTATTTACTTTATTGGTGACTATGCATGGTAATTTGTGCGCTCGAGCGGTGAAATGGAGTTTCCAGTATTTCAGCTTGTATTTAGAACTTCTAAAAAACTTGTCTTACTGCTCGAGCGGTGAAGTGTGTGCTCGAGTGGTTGGCCTATATGTTTTGCACCGCTTTTACTCACACTGCTTGAGCGGTGAAGTGTGCGCTCGAGCGATTTTTGCAACTCTGTTTTTTATAAAATGCTCCGTTTGCTATTTTTAGGGTTCAATCCATCCAGACTCTACATTGGAAGGTGTTTTTATATGAATTTTCTTGATGTATAGAAGATAATCTATTGATCAACGAATAACAGAGTGTCAAACATCAAGAGTTGATTTTGTTTGCTTATTCTCATACAGAGAGAGGTGTTCTTCGGTAGATTTCAGAGTGACTTATCGTCGTGAATTTGACATCGGTATTGTGGATTCAATATTGGGCAAAATAGTTCTGTAGTGAATATGGTGTTGGAATAGGCACATTGAGTTTGGTAGTTTGGTTCAATTCGAGCGTAGATTTGCTAGGTAATTGAGAGTACTTATGTGTGATTCCTTTTTATCTTCTTAATAAATTATTTTGTAGTTTTGGCCTGTGATTTTTTTCATGTTAAATCGTTGTGTCGATTTATCTTAATTATTTAATTAAGATTATTTTTTACTACTTTAAATTAAAATATAATCACGAATTAATATCTCACGAGTCATTTAAAATTTTCATTGATTTTTAAAAGATAACTAATTTTATAAATGGTATGATGCATTAGTCTAACTTCTCATGCGACACAGAAAGATGAGCTATGATCTGAGTGGACTTATTTAGGTCCCTATCAGGATTTGTTGTGTTTGTTTGCGTGGTTTATTTCGATTTCGACCCATGGAAATAATTCTAATGATTTGTTTTTATAGGGCATCAAACAGATTATATTGAGCCCTTCCTTTGGATGGGGATAAATTTAGCCATAACATTAGAACTTAAGGATTGCAATAATACTTCCAATGAACACCCTTTTTTTACCAGTTCAAATATATATATATATATATATATATATATATATTGAGGATATTAATATCTATATGATCAGATTATATTTATTTTAAAAAAGCAAAGAGTCTATTTTCATTCAGTGGTGGTAGGGACCCCAGCAACCCCCAGTAGGCAAAAATAATTTTTTTTTTCTTTTCCTTCCAATCACCCAGTACCACGTGGCACTGGAGGTACTGGGGTCGGTTTTACTGGGGGGTGGGGGTCTGCCGCATTTTTCATTTTCATTTGACACTGAATTTACATAGTCTTGAGTTTAGGCTTTGCAAAAAGGGAATAATTATTTGATTGTTCCGAGACTAACTAGTTATTAGTTTCAGTCACTCATATCAACAAAATGTAATTCGAGATCCCACTTGGATCTACTTATTACTCTGAGATAAGTATTTTTAGGATTTGAATTAGTATTTTTAGGATTTGAATTAGTATTTTTACTCATAAAGTGTAGAGATTTTGAATTGTTTTATTTTTTGGACTAGATTTGAGATTAGAAATTCTAATATTGTCTGACATGCTTAGTTACAAATATTAATTTTTATTTTTATATTATTTTGGGTTAGAGAATAAACTAGAAAAAATAAAAAATAAAAACAATAAATATATATATATATATATACATACATATGCTTCTTTTTAGAACTTAAATGCAAAAAATAAAATAAAATAAAAAATAAAATGCAAACAATTGTTAAAAGGCTCAAAATCATTTACAGTAAGCATTGTTTGAGAAGGGCTAAAGTGATTATTTTAGCCACAAAAGATAAAATAAGTTATTTTAGTCATAAAAAATAAAACATCACATCTAATCTATAATCATTACACTATTTTTTCACAAAAAAAATTAAAAAAGTCAAAAATTCCTTCCCAAACTAAGTTTTTTAGCCCAGACTAAAATAGTCAAAAAAAATAAAAAGTTAAAAAGCCAACCCACTTCTCAAACGGAGGCTAAGGCCTCGTTTGGCAAGAGGCTATTTTAGCCAATTAGCCAAAAAGTTATTAAATTAGCCAAAAAGCTAACAGCTCATACCAAAAAGTCAAAGATTCTCTTTTCTCTCTACTTTTTGCACATCTTTTCGTAATTAGCCAAAAAGTCATCCCAAACATACAAGTTTTTTTTACCTACCTTTTTAGCCAAATAGCCAAAAAGTTACTAAATTAGCCTGTTCCCAAACGAGAAATAATTATTGAAAAGATCAAATTTATTTATAACTTTTTAAGACCTTATGTAAGGGCATCCACAATGGGATAGCCAAAATTAGTTGTTAAAGCGTGTTATATGACAAAAAGTGATAAAAGTGGGGCCCAAAAATGTTTGTTAAAATGTGTTAAGAGTTTGTTAATTTTACAGAGTGAGTGGTGGTGCAATGGATGTGTTAAGGGGTGTGTTAAATATATATATATATATATATATATGTATATGTGTATATAATAAATAAAATAAATAAATAATTTAGTTTAATCAAAAATTTGAAGTCCAAAATTAAATTTTAAGTCAAAAAAAAAATCCCAACATGTTAAAAAAAAAAAAAAAATCTGTTGACCAGGTCAACCGGCCGGTCAACCCGGAAGACAAAAAAACGCGTCTCTTTGCCAGCTAAAACGCTAGCTGCAGTTAACAAATAGCTTAATAACTGATGCTAACAAAACTCACTAATACACACACTAACACCTCCATTGCAGCTCCAAACACACATCACTACGAGTCCGGATCCTCGGCCGCCCTTTCCGGCGGCCGAGCCAGCAGCCCCCCAAAACGACGTCGTTTTGGGGGTTATTTTGATTTTCTTTTTTTTTTTTCTCTTCTTCTTCCTCGTTGCAAAGCCGAACCAGAGGGAGGGGAGGGAGAGAGAGAGGGGGAGGGGAGGGGAAGGAGAGAGAGGAAGGGAGAAGAAGAGGGAGCACCGGACTGGAGGGGGCCATAATCACCGGGGGAGGAGGAGGAGGAGGCGGAGGCGGAGGCGACGGCAGATCGGGCGACGATCGGACGGCTGGCGAGCTCCACGACCTGCGACGGCGAGCTCCACGACCTGCGACGGCGAATCCGGACCTGCGACGGCGAGCTCCCCTCCCCTCCCCTCCCCTCCCCTCCCCTCCCCTCTGCTCTGTGCTCTCCCCTCCCCTCCCCTCCCCTCTGTGCTCTGGTTCTACGACAAAAAAAAAAAAAAACGAAAAAGCCCCCAAAACGACGTCGTTTTGGGGGCTGCTGGGAACGGCTGCCCAAAAGGGCGGCCGAGGATCCAAATTCACATCACTACTAGCCAAAACTTGGCAACTGACACTAACAAACAAGTTAGTGTGTCTATTGTGGATGCTCTAACCATGTTAAATAGGCGAATTTAGAATTAAAAAGTGATAAAATAAAATTAGGGTCAGACGAATGATTATATTAGGTTCGATGCAGAACCGGGTTGGGAGTACCATGTCAAGTTGGAGCGGAGTTTGACAATTGTTTTTTTTTTTTTTTAAAATCTAAAAAAATTGATGTAATTACTAACTTTTTTTTAGTGAAATTAAGTTATTCTTTTTTAATTCAAGACAAATAAGCTTAACTTTTTAATTTATTTAGCTAAAAAACAACTTTTTAAAAAAGTCAAAAAACACATAAATAAAAAAGTTTAAAAAATCATTAAAAAAAATTAAAAATCACTAAAAAAACAAATTAAATTATACACCTTAGTCATTAATTTTGCCACACAACTAAAAAAGATATTCCTAAATAAATTAATTTTTTTCTCAAAAAAATGTTTAAAAAATTATTACTATAAAAAGTCAAAAACATGCCTTAACCCATGCCAAAGGGGATCTAACCCAATTTTTCATTAATACATATAAATCAAATCAAGTCTTGAGTCTCATTAAATAAGGTTGGCTATATGAATCCTTATTCTTTACTTGACTCTATCAAAAGTCATTTAGTTAATCAAATTAAGGAAATTCATATATGCATTTACTATACTGGCCCACTTTAATCTAAGTTTGCCACTTTCCCTAACACTCTCCCTCTACCGTCAATGTATCGCATCTATTTACTACTGTCTCTGTTGGTCTTCGTTGTATATGACCAAGCTATCTCAATTTATTCTCTCTCAGCTTATCTTTTATCGGTGCTACTTCTACCCATTTACAAATATATTTATTTACAACTCTATCTTTTCTAGTCTTGCTACATATTCACCTTAGCTTTCTCATCTCGACAACACTCATTTTATCTACATATTATTTCTTAGTTGCTCAACATTCTGTCACATACAATATCGCTGGTCTACTAGCCGTTTTATAGAACTTTTTTTTTAATCTAGTGAATACTTATTTATTGTACACTACCCCAGATGCACTCCTCAACTTAAACCACCCCGCTTTAATTCTATGGATTACATCTGTTTCAATCTCCCTAACTGTTTTGATAATAGATCCTAAATAACGAAAAAGTACACTCTTAGGTAGTTATTGATTCTTAATCTTCATTTCTCTTCTGTTTTCATTATTACTATTACTAAAATTACACATCATGTACTCTATTTTAGTTTTACTTATTCTAAAACCTTTAGATTTAAGTACTTCTTTCCAAGTATTCAACTTAGTATCAACTCCTTCTCTAATCTCATCCATTAATACAATATCATTTGCAAAAAGTATACACCATAGTACATCATCTTGAATATTTCTCGTCAATTCATCCACAACTAAAGCAAAAGAATAAGCACTTAAAGTTAATCCTTGGTGTAACTCCACAGTAATTGGAAATTCACTTGTCTCTCTAGTTGACAATTTAATAGTGGGCACCATACCTTCATACATATCCCTAATCACATCAATTAATGTAGCCTTTTGTCATTCCTTTCTTCTCTAACACCCACTAGATTATATCTCAAAACACTTTATCACATGCTTTCTCAAGATAGATAAAAACCATATAAATGTCTCTTTTCTTCTCTCCTATACTTTTTTATTACTCTCCTCAAAAGATAGATCTCTTCCATTGTTGACCTACAGGGCGTAAATCCAAATTGATTCTCTGACATTTTGTTATATCTCTTAATCGACGTCCCATCACTTTCTCTCACACTTTCATTATATAACACATTAACTTGATTCCTCTATAGTTGTTGCGATTCTGGACATCTTATTTATTCTTATAGATTGACACTAAAATATTCTTCATTCACTCCTCCGAGATTTTCCTAATCAACAAAATCTTGCTAAATAACCTAATCAATTAAGCAACTTCCTTCTTACCTAAATATTTTCAAGTTTTAATAGGGATATCATTGGGTCCTAAAGCCTCATTCTATTTCATCTTCTTAAGTATAATCTCCACTTCAAAGTTCTTAATTCTACGATAGAACCTATAATCTTGGTTTTCCTTATTATTGGCTACTTTCCTCCTTTTAACTTTTCTCTATGTTCCTCATTCAACAAATTTTCAAAATAGTTACATCTCCTTAACCTCTTCATCCTTCATCTAAACTTTAGAGTCCTTCCTCTTAATGCATTTAACCTAATTAAAATCTCCTATTTTATTCTCTCTTATCTTAGCAAGTTTTAGGGGTATAAAACTGGCTCGGCCCAGCCCAACCCATGTCGGGCCTCACAAGGCTTCCGCCAAAATTCAGGCCAAGCAGGGTCGACCCACGTGCCAAAAAATTAGGCCCAGGCCTAGCCCTAAGCCTAGGGGTATTCGGCCCTTGAGCGGGCCTGCTTGGTGGGCCTGGGCCTAGCCTCGGGTTTGGGTGGGCCTAACTATTTTATTTTTGTTTTTTTAATTTTTCTACCGAAATTTTATTATTTTCTACTAAAAAAAACACTGGGCCTCAGACGGGTCGGGCCTTAAGCGGGCCGATGGGCTGGGTTTCAAAATGGTGGCCTAGGCCTAAGCCCAGGGGCTTGGGCTGGGCTTGGGCCCGGGCCCGGGCCTAAACAAGCCTAAATAAGCTGGGCCCATCCCGGGCCTTGGGCGGGCTTCAGGCCGCCCACGAGTCGTGGGCCATTTTTACACTCCTAGCAAGTTTGTATATTCTTTTCTCTCACTCCTTACTACTTAGTCTAGTGTATAGGTTATCATAGGCTTTTAACTTAGCATCTCTCACTATTTTTTTGACATCCTTATTAGTCAATTTGTACCTCTTAAGATTTCTTAAGTTTTATTTTTTTGTCACTTTTTAAAGCATTTTTTTTTCGTCTTTGCTACTGCTTGAATCTCATTCCTTCACCACCAAGTTTCCTTAGAGCTAAGTTCCTTTCCTTTCAACTCTCTAAGGACTTCTCTTGAGATTTTCTTCATACAATTAGCCATTGAGTTCTACATAGTGTTTGTATTATCTTCCAAATACCTTCTTTATTCATTGTATTCTTAAATATTTTTAGTTTATCCCCTTTTAGGTCCCACCATCTCATCCTATGGCGCCCACTATACTTCTTAACTTGGTGTTGCCCTTTAAAGCATAAATCTAATACCAAAATCCTATATTGAGATGTCATGATCTCTCTAGGAATCATCTTACAGTCGCTGCATTTTAGATTGTCTACTTTTCTTATTAGAAAGTAATCTATTTGGCTTTTAATTGACCCACTTTTAAAGATTATTAAATACTCCTCTCTCTTCTTATACATAATATTGGCCACCACCAGGTCAGAAGCGAACGCAAAATCTAAAATACTCTCTCCAACCTTATTTCTATCACCAAAACCATACCCATCATGCACCATTTCATAACCTAGTTTATTTATTCCTACATGGCCATTGAAATCTCCACTTATAACAAGGTTCTCTCCTGCCGGTATCTCCTATAATACCTCATCCATTTGGTTCCAACAATCTCTCTTTGTCTGATCATCTAATCCTACTTGAGAGGCGTATGCACTAATAACGTTCACAATGTTCTCTCCTATAATTAGTTTAACTAACATAATCCTATCATATTTCCTAATGACCGCAATTATATTTTCTACAAGACGCTTGACAACTATTATTCTTACCTCATTCTTGTATCTATCATCATTACTATAATATAGTTTAAAACTAGTATCCTCTATTTTCATAACTTTCTCACATGTCTACCTAGTTTCTTATACGCAAGTTATGCTAACTCTCCACCTAGTCATACATATTTTTAGTTTTTAATGCAAGTTTAACTCGACCAGAAGAAGACATACAGCAGCGGAGCTGAGAACAATGACAAGAATAGAGATAGCAAGGAAAGATATGTACTCTTGTTGGCAATTTCACAACCACATTATCTACAAAACTTATGCACCATTGTTAATAGTAATTCAATCATTCTTTATTAGAAGGATGAAGAATATTTTAGAGAGAGCGAAAAGATAAGGTTTAACAGGTAAACACCAATAAATCTACATTGCAAACAAACAAAAATTGGTATCACACTCCAAAATGAATAAAAAAAGGAAAACTATATAACAAACCAACAAACCAACTTTTAAGGAAAAACAGAGGCTCAATATCAAGTAAACACACAGTTTGTACCCAAAATGGTAGCACCAAAACCAGCCTCAAACCATCCCCAAATCAGCACCAAACCAACCCTAAATCCACTCTTAAATTCAACCCCAAATGTACTCTAAAAACCACCCACCATTTTTAAAATACCAAAACCACCCCGTCTTAATTTATTTTTGGGTGAACTGTCAATAAGTTCTAATAGCTGAACTTAATTCCCATCAAGTCCTATTGAAAATAAATTTTAATAAAAGCGTTGCTAAAAATAATTTTTTTATGATGATTTTTTTACACATGTCGCTGAAAATTGACAATTAATGACTTTTTTTGTCACAGTTTGTACAAATTGTCACTAAAACTTACAATTAGCGACGTTTTTCTATGACAGATTTTTTAAATTGTGACTGAAAGTTGAAATTTAGTGACTTTTTGTGACGATTTTTTAAAATGTCACTAAAACTTATAATTGGTGACATTTGTTGTGATAAAATTTTCAAACTATCGTTGAAAAGCAACAATTAATGACTTTTTTAATAGTGTTTGATGAAAAATGCCATTAAATCTCACAGGACCTATTGGACAATAAGTCCACTTATTAGGACTTCTATGTAACTCCCCCATTTATTTTTTTAGGACTATATATATAATGTAAATTTATATATGAATCTATTCTTGAACTCTTACATTTGTTGCAATTACTTTTTTATTTTTATTTTTCCAACATTTTTTTGAAAAGGTGGGCTAAATTATTTAATAGATTTGGTCATGGTTCATGGGATGGGCATATAAATTTAGAGAGAGAGAGAGAGAGTATGGTATGCAAATTTGGTGCTAAGTTTACTTTAGTAAATCAACTATAGCTGGTGTAGTATCCATGGTGATAGGTTTGGTGGTGGCGGTGGTTTGAGTTGTTAGGGAAAATAGATGATTTCCCACAAGTAAATCAATCAATAGGAATAAAAACTAATGCGAAAAAATTAAATTAATAGCGACACAAGAATTTTATGTGGTTCCCTCAATGTGAGATACGTCCATGGGATCGAAATCCGATTCCACTATCAACTAAAAAGTTTTCAAACGATTACAAACAAGACACGAATGGTCTCACAAAACCACTCTTAGGTGAATTCCAAATAATCGCAAATAAACAAGAGGAAAAGACCTTACCAAACAAATGAACAAAAGTCTTCGAAACAGAGTTAAAAATGACCCAAAATAATAACCCAAATCAATTCCACCAAACCAGCTGCAAATCTACACAGAGACAAAACTTTCAAGCCTTTGTAGACAAACCGCACCCATCGAAGAAGAACCAATCTTCTAGTTGCCGCAGAAATCTAGAAGAACAAAACAATATATCTCTATATATTATTGATTCTTAGGCTTTATATCAAAACCCTAGTTGTTACCAAACTAAATATTAAATACCCATTGGGCCTCCAAAAGTTAGATATAATATATAAAAAATATATTACAACCAACACCAAACTAAACTAAATATTTTAATAAACCAATTGGGTCCCATACTCTAACAAAGAGGTATACCTAATAATTCTCCCCTTATCAACTTAGGTGGAGACATTAACCATATCCGCCAAAGTTTGACACTTCAAATGTTTATCCGTCGACAAAGTCTTAGTCAACATATCCGAAATATTATCATCTATGTGAAACTTTTCTAGTTGCAACAATTTCGAATCTAACACATCATGAATCCAATAGTATCTCACATCAATGTGTTTCTTTCTCGAATGAAAAGTGAAATTTTTATTCAAATGAATAATACTTTGACTATCACAATAAAACGCATACTTTTCTTGTTTCAAACCCAATTCTTGCAAAAATTTCTTCAACCATAAACTCTTTTTTGCAAGCTTCTGTAATGGCAATAAATTCTGAGAGGGAAGATTTGCACCTGACTGTACGGCCGAGCTGAGATAACGTCAGACGTGACGGACCGCGTAGCACCGAGCTAATCTCTGTTGACATGGCCAGTGACCTGCCTTGCACGGTCGGAAATATTGACCGGTCAGGCAGCAACTGGCATAGCCGAGCTGCGTCTTGAACGTGTTGGATGGAGCTTGGGTTAGCGGATGCTGACCGGGCTAAAAGGTAGCCCGAGCTAGTCCGTGGGCGCAATCAAGGCCGGTACACCTTGGATCGGTCAGTCGATATAAAGTGGCTTCGTGTGATCAAGATTGAAGGTAGACCGGTTGGAGGCCGACATGCCTCGCAACCGGATGGTCATGATGAACCGACCAATGATAGTTCGGCCGAGGTGGGCAGGCGTTCGCCTGATTCCAAGTTATAGGTCGGCAACGCATAGCTCGGTTATGAGCATGTAATAGCGACTCTCCACAAGTGACAGGCCGGTCGTGGTACTCCGGTTAAGTATGCCACCTGGGCCAATGGTGTGAAGGAGAGGACATCCGCTCCACGCACGCCTCAATACCGTTGGGCAGTTCTGTGTGTACTGGAGGGAGGACTGAGCCTTTACACGTGTAAGGTGGAGAGAGGCGAGCACTGCCACCTATCCAGGGAAGGACAGCAGAGGTAGTGTGCGCACAATCTTGAGGCTGCATGGCCAGCCTAGAAATATGGAACAAGAGGGACGTTGGAGGTAAGCGAATTCATCCTGTCACAAACTCTCTCCCTGATAGCCTTCTTCTTTAGCTAGTGGTCTGACTTGATCGTCGGCCACCGCCGGGCAGCTCACCATTTTTGCGTTGTAGAGATAGACGCCGTTACAAGAAGCTTGACGACCAAGGAGTACGGAGAACAGAGGATATTTCGCCCCCGTACAAATTCAATTTTGGTAGTTCAAAAAACAACACATTTTTGTAATTTAGATTGCCATGCCACAGCTCCCCTTGCGAAAGTCATCAAATACCTCAAAGTAGATTTCCTAGAGTCAATATCACCGGCCATATCAGAATCCGTGAACTTATCAAGCATCGGCTTACCATCCTTAAAACACAAACACACCTTTGAAGTCTCTCGAAGATACCTTAGAATCCATTTCATCGTTGCCCAATGTTCTTTACCCGGATTAGAGAAAAAACGACTCACCACACCAACGGCGTGAGCAATATTTGGCCTTGTACAAACCATGACGTACATCAATGAACCAACCGCTAAAGCATAAGGAATTTTCAACATCTCTTCCTTGTCTTTCTCACTTGTAGGACATTGATTTGAACTAAGCTTGAAGTGACCCACAAGTGGACAACCAACCGACTTTGCTTTATCCATATTGGACCTCTCAAGAACTTTTTCAATGTAGCTTTCTTGAGACAACCAAATTAGCTCCTTTTTGCAATCACGAACAATTTTCATACCAAGTATTTGTTTTGCTGGTCGCAAATCTTTCATAACAAAAGACTTGCTCAACTCTAATTTCAACATGTTAATCATAGTGTAATCTTGACCCACAATTAACATGTCATCAACATAAAGCAAAAGAATAATAAATTTGCCATTCGAAATTTTTTTCACAAACACACAATGGTCCGAAGTGGTTTTAAAAAAACTATTATTTATCATAAAAAAGTCAATTTTTTTGTACCATTGCCACGGGGTTTACTTGAGGCCATACAAACTTTTCTTTAATTTGCAAATAAATTTCTCTTTTCTTTTTTCCAAAAAACCTTCCAGTTGCTCCACATAAATTTCTTCTTCAAGGTCACAATGAAGAAATGCGGTCTTTATATCAAGTTGCTCAACTTCAAGGTTCATACTTGCAGCCATGCCAAGTACAGCCCGAATAGAAGACATTTTCACAACCAGCGAGAAAATCTCATCAAAGTCAATACCTTTTTTTTGCCCAAAGCCTTTCACAACAAGACGTGCTTTATAGGTCAGATTCTTGCCATCATTCTTCAACTTGAAAACTCACTTATTTTTCAAAATTTTCCTCTCCTTAGGCAGCTCCACTAAATCATAAGTGTGATTTTCAAGTAAAGAATTCATCTCCTCTTCCATGGCCTTTTTCCAATCATCTTTTTTTGCATGCTCAATTGCTTCTTGGTAGCTCTCGAACTTCCTTTGATCGGAAATCAATACAAATTCATTGGGAGGATACTTTCTTGAAGGTTGCCGGTCCTTTGTAGATTTTCTCAACTGAAGTTGTTGTGGTAGTTCTTGAGTTAGATGCTCTTCCTCAATTTCGAGTTCAACTTCATTTGGAGTAGCATCATCATCTACATCTTCAAGAGGTGGTTGCACATCTCCCCCATTTTCATTATCCTCCGAAGACGAAGGAGATGGATCGATGTCAATGAGATAACTAGTTTTTGGCTTCGGTTGATCACCTTTGCCAAACTCTTCAATTTTTTGGTCTTCAAGAAATACAACATCACAGTTTCGAATGACTTTCTTGTCAAGTGGATCCCACAATCTATAACCAAATTCATCACGTCCATAGCCAAGAAAAATACATTATCTTGACTTACTATCAAGCTTGGACCTTTCATCATTTGAAATGTGAACAAAAGCTCGGCAACCAAACACTCTCAAGTGCTCATAAGACGCATCTTTATCGGTCTAAACTCTTTTTGGGACATCAACATTCAAAGGATAGGAAGGGGATAAATTGATCATGTCAACCATTGTCGTTATTGCCTCACCCCAAAAGAATCTTTGCAATTTAGCATGTGAAAGCAGACACCTTATTATTTCCACAATGGTGCGGTTCATCTTCTCAACAACGCCATTTTGTTGAGGAGTCTTCTTAACTGTCTTTTGGTGTCGAATACCTTGGCTGCGACCATACTCATCAAATGGCTTAATGTATTCACTACCATTGTCTGATTAGATGTACTTCAATTTCTGACTTGTTTCTCTTTCAACCATGGCCTGAAAATGCTTAAATAGGTCTAGAACTTGATCTTTATTTTTTAGTATAAAAGTTTAAACTTTCCTTGAATAATCATCATTGAAAGTAACAAAATAAAGTGCACCACTATGTGTTCTAACTTTTAAAGAACCACAAACATCCGAATGAATCATCTCCAAAACATTTTCTTTTCTAGAAGTAACATTTTTATAAAAAGAAACTCTATGTTGTTTAACTGCCAAACAATGAATACACGTTTTAAAATGTGTACCTTTCAAACAGAGTAGAAGCTCTTTTTTGAACAAAACTTGTAGCCCTTTTTCACTCACGTGCCCAAGTCGCTTGTGCCACAATTCGGTAGAAGTATCATCTTCAAGTGCATCGACAACACCTTTATAATTTTTTCCTTGCATCGAATAAAGTGTATGAGTCTTCTTGCACTTAGCCACTACCAACGAACACTTTGTGAGCTTCCATATTCCATAACCAAATTTGTTGTTGAAGCCTTCATCATCTAACTTCTCGGTAGAAATCAAATTGAGGTGAATGTCGGGAACATGCCTCACATCTTTAAGTAACAACTTGCAGCCCAAATTTATTTCCAAGCAAACATCACCCATGCCAATATTCTTGGATAAACCTTCATTACCCATTCGAACACAACCATAATCTCCTTTGGTGTAAGTAGTGGAAAAATCAACTCGAGAAGTCACATGAAAAGAAGCACCAGAATCAATCGCCCAAGTGCTCTTTTGGCCCACAAAATTGATACAATCATCTTCACAAACGACCATGAGATCATCAGTAGTAACCATCGTTGTGTCTTCTTACTTCTTATCCACACTTTTGTCACGCATTTTCTCCTTGTCTTGAGCTTTCGGCATCCTCGTTTCATGTGCCCTTTCTCATGGCAATAATGACACTCAATGTCTTTCTTCGAAAAAGAATGATCTTTTGATTTGTCACGGCTTTGATCACGACCATGAGGAGTCTTACTCCTCCCCCTTGTTTTGCTTTAGCTTCTCACAATAAATGCTTTTGAATGAGAGGAACTCGCTGATTTTCTTCTAGTTTATTCATTCAACAAGTTACTAATAACTTGGCTCATTGTGATAACTCAATCAGGCGCCGAATTACTAACAACCATTATAACCAAAGTCTCCCAACTTTCGGGCAAAGAACTAAGTAATATCAAAGCCTGCAACTCATCATCAAAAACAATTTGCATAGAAGCAAGTTGGTTAACAATACTCTTTATTTCATTCAAATATTCCGGAATAGGGCTGCTGTCTTTATATTTTAAAATAACTAACTTACGAAACAGAAAATCTTTATTTGTGGTTGATTTTCTATCATAAATGCCTTCTAATTTTTTCAGACATCATGTGCTGAAGTTTCAATAGCAACATGATGAAATTGATGGATAACACCAACGACTTTTCAATTAAGCCTCTTCCATTCATCATCTTTCATACCATCGGGTTTACCACTATCACCCTCAATAGGCCCATATAAATCTTTACAAAATAATAGGTCCTCCATTTAGTAGTCCAAGTTACCCAATTGGTTCCATTGAAGCTAGACATACGACCCACATTTCCCTCTATCGATTTACACAAATAAATAAACCTAAATAAATCATATGCTTTGATACCAGTTGTTAAGGAAAATAGCTGATTTCCCGCAAGCAAATCAATCAATGTGAATAAAAACTAATGCGGAAAAATATAATCAATAGCGACACAAGAATTTTGCGTGGTTCCCTCAATGTGAGGTAGGTCCACGGGATTGAAATCCGATTTCACTGTTAATCAAAAAGTTTCTAAATGATTACAAACGAGACACAAATGGTCTTACAAAACCACCCTTATAGGAATTCCAAATAATCACAAATAAACAAGAGGAAAAAGCCTCAATAAATAGACGAACAAAAGTCTTCGAAACAAAGTTGAAGAAGACTTAAAATAATAACCCAAATCAATTCCACCAAACCTGTCGAAAATCTGCACATAGACAAAACTTCCAAGCCTTTGCAAACAAACCACGCCCACCGAAAAAGAACCAATCTTCTAGCTACCGTAGAAATCTAGAAGAACAAAACAATATATCTCTATATATTGTTGATTCTTAGGCTTTATATCAAAACCTTTGCTGCTACCAAACTAAATATTGAATACCCATTTGGCTTCCAAAAGTTAGATATAATATATTAAAAATATATTATAACCAATACTAAACCAAACTAAATATTTTAATAAACCAATTGGGTCTCATACTATAATAAGGAGATATACCCAACAGTTTGGATGTGGCAGGTTGGAGGAGGGATGCGGTGGTGGACGTGGCATGGTGAGAGGTGGTTTAGTGGTGGCAGACGGATACATCACTAAATCTCATCTATCACACCAATAATTAGTTTAAAAAATCCTGAATTTAGAACAAAAATAAAAAAACCATTTACTTGAAATACAGAAATCAAAATCATACAACATCAAAAAGAATAAAGCCCTAGAACTAGAATGGAATGGGGAAATAGAGAAAATGAGAGAGAGAAAGAGAAAGAAAAACCCAAATGTCAATGGGAGGCGAGGAAATGGTGAACTGCAGGTGGTGACTAATTCTTTATATGAGAGAGAGCAAGAGAAAGAACTAGTGTGAACACTAACAAATTAATAGACAAAAGTAAAATTAAAAAAATAATGGCAAAAATTTGAGTGCCAATCTAAAATTTTTTCCTCTAAAACTTTATACACGTTTGGCGACTAAATTATTTTTGCCAGTGTTTCTGTCGCTCCTTTGTCACTATTTTTGCCGACTAAACTGGTTTAGTTGAAAAATATTAATATACAACGACTAATATTATTTAGTAGCCAAAACATGAACTAAGGCCAACAAAAAGAAATTTTGGTCGCTAGAAGTGTAATACCATTCCCAATTAAACCAAAAACACATATTTAGTGATCAAATTTTTGGTCGCCAAAGATTAATTTGACCATGCATCAAATTATGCTAATTATTTTGTCACGACTCGCTCCCCGTATCCAAGGTTTAAGTATCGTGATGGTCAGTAACTGAAGTTACCTCCGGCCAATTCTTGAACAAATTAATAAACATGAGCGGAAGTAATATTTAAATGAGGGTACCAAAATAATCATCGGAGTTTCTATTTTTATTGCAAAATTTATCGATCAAAAAGGCCAATATTTACATATAAAAATATTATAAAAGTGCTGTGTGTGTCTATTCTGCAGCCCCGCGTTTAAGACTTTCCAAAAGCTATTTCTAAATTGCATTGTTTCTTGAAAATTGGTAAACAGCTATAAGCACATGGCAGAGTGAGAAATATTATGCCAAGAGTATAAGGGATACAAAATAGCCATGAATAGTTATGTAACTAAAATATTTAAGATAACTTAGTCTGAACAAATAATCATTTAAGTAGTAAAACTGAGATTATGTAAATAAATAACCATAACCACGGTATCGAACAGAACAGAACAGAGGTCACATGAGTGATAGTCAGAATAGAGGTATGGATTCAAGAGGTGGCTCGTACGGATTATAGAGGTGACTCCCACAACAGTGTAGCACTTAGTTCCGTACAACACTTTGCTCCGTACAGAACATAGGTCAATAGATCCATGATAGACAGAGGGTTACAAATTGACCAAAAGAAGCTGATAGTTATTTAAGTCATCCAAGGCATGGGACTCCCGTGGTGGTTCTTACAAAACATAATTATTTATAAGGTTATAGTTAAATATTCTTTAAAATATAAACAAACATATTCATTAGTTTCATTTTAAACAAATAGAGTTCAGAAAATAATCCACGTAATTAAAATATTTATGAAATATAACTTATATTAATATGACTAATAAAATACAACTTGTATAAAATAAATTATGGTAAGTCAAAACATACGTAAAATATATTATGGTGACTCAAGACATAATATAACTCACCTTAAAAATAATATCTTATTCTTTCTTTCTACTACCAGTAACCCTTTCGACTTCCATTATTTTATTTTCCTTTCTTTCCCTCCTTTCTCTCTTCTTTTCCTTTCTTTTTCTTTCCAGGTGAATCAACTCCTCCCTAAATAGGGAGGTAAAACCATTCTCTGATCAACACGTGGCTAGACCCATATCATTCCACAGATTTGATAATAAATTCATAGATTTATACTTATCTTTAATAAATGTTTAAGATAATTACATTTTGATTAATTTTTCTAATATAACTATATAAATAAATTAATTTTTAATTAAATTATACTTTATCGTATACTAATAGAAAATTAATTATTTATTTTACTACCACACTCATTATTATTATTATTATTATTATTATTATTATTATTATTATTTATTCTTACTTTTATATTTATTTATTTACAGCCAAACTAGTATTATAATTTCATATTTATGTTAATTTGGTCCCAAATAATAATCCCTAATTAATTTCATATTTGATAGTCCAATGCCAAATTAGATTATGTATTTATTATTATTTATTTAATAATATATTATCATATACAACTATAATACTAGTATAAAATTTAAGGAATAACTTAAATTTTCGAGTTATTACATATTTGGTGACTAAATTATTATTTAGTAGGAAAAAATTAATATACTGTGAGCAAAAAAGGTTTTAGTAGCCTAAACCCTAAACTAACGCCAACCAATAGTTTTTTTTTGTCGCTTATTTTACATTTTTGGTGACTAAATTTTTTTTAGTCAGTAAAAATTCATATATCATGACTAAAAAAAATTAGTAGCCTAAAACCTAAATTAACGCCGATCAATCATTGTTTTAGTTGCCTATTGTTACACTTTTGGTGACTAGTTTTTTTTTAATTGACAAATTTAATCGCCAAAAATTTAATTTGTTGTAGTGCTCTTATTGTGCTATACGACTATTAAACCAACATATAGCTAGAGATACAAATTTGGTATAAAAAAATTTATCCCGAAATTGTATGATTCAAATTTACTCTTGCATGATAGTAGTCCACACTAATTAATTTGTAAATTTATAGGTACAAATTTTCTATGCCTCAATAAACATTTTTGTATTTTTGGTTTTGTTTGAAGAACTTGCTCAAGAAACCTTGAAGCTACAAGAAGAGAAGATGCAATCATGGAAGATGATGATATGATTCTGATAAGAATCATTGTTAGGAAGTCAACATCAAGCTTGTAATTCACGTTTCTAAAAGAATACAAAGCCACGCGTGTTTGCATGATTTAGGATGACTTTTATCCTTGGATTCACAATCAATTGTTGTTTTACGATTTTTACACCCACAAATCCACGGCACAACCTTTTCTCATCATCATTCTAACGTAAAGCTCTGAACTTCCAAAAAAATATATATATATATGAATCAGAAATTTATCTGAAAAGATGATAGATGGCACATGTGTTGTGTTATGGATCCATTTATTTAAGTTTTTAAATAAATTTATGTGTAAATATTTTGGATATGTAGTACTACTGTCTTATTTTTTGTCATTGTTCTTACCTTACAAAAATATAACAACCAAAAATAATAAGAATATATATTATTATCAACAAGTATAGT
Source organism: Camellia sinensis (assembly GCF_055761805.1). Taxonomy (NCBI): domain Eukaryota; kingdom Viridiplantae; phylum Streptophyta; class Magnoliopsida; order Ericales; family Theaceae; genus Camellia; species Camellia sinensis. The sequence continues at coordinate 156,915,534 of NC_138970.1, forward strand.
TTATTAACAAACATAATAAAATTAAATTTTTTTAGCACCTCAATCGGATGAATTTCAAAACACATAAATTGCACTATAAAAAAAATAAAATAAATCGAAGCAGTTGGGTCGTATAACATTAAAGTGTCAAAGCCTCCGTTTGGGAAGTGGGTTGGCTTTTTGGCTTTTTGGCTTTTTTGGCTATTTTAGCCTGGGCTAAAAAGCTTGGTTTGGGAAGGCTTTTTGACTTTTTGGTTTTTTTGACTTTTTTTGTGAGAGAAGAGTGTAATGATTATGGGTTGGATGTGATGTTTTGTTTTTTGTGGCTAAAATAGCCTATTTTGTCTTTTGTGGCTAAAATAGCCAAAAAAGCCCCAAACTCTTCTTGCCAAACGAACCCAAATTGTAGTGATTTTCTTGAAAAAAGTATAAAAAAGGGGTTTGGCTTTCCTTTAGTCCTAGATCGGACTGAAGGGTGCTGTTGGGTCTGTAAGGATCCACCATTGGTCCCGTTTCAATAATTCAAACCGTTCAATGCGTAGAACTCATCGATATATGTCTGTAAAAAATCACGTTGGTCGAATATCGATAGCTATCTCATCGGATCATTTTTTTGTCAACCGTTTATTTTTTCACCATCTATTTTTTTTTATATACAAAACTAATTTGATCACATAGCCATCGATATCCGATCAACGTAACAGTTTATAAGCATATAGTACTTGACGAATTCTACACATTGAACGGTTCGGATTATCAAAACGAAACTAGTGATAAGGCTCCACGAATCCAACAGTACACTTCCGTATGATCTGAGACTACAGGGAAGCCTGTGACTTATAAAAATGTGATGGGTATATACGATTTTTTAGAGAAGGGTAAGTGCCCTCCTGGATTCCATATGGAATCCGTCACTCATGTATTTTTTATTCACTAGTTTCCCATTATTTGTATTGAGGTTTATTGTGTTGACACATTCTTAATAATTCTTTCAACAATGATGGAGACCACTAATTTTAGAGTTCTAAAAAGACCATTAATGACATGACACTCAATAAAAAATAAAAAAAAATATAACACCAAGACCACAACATCAAATCATTCATGGTAAGATCTACTGCCACATCATTAGTGGGAGCACTAATTAGTGCTCCTACTCATTTTCCTAATTCTTTGTCTATAGACTCTCTCCTTTTTTTTCCTTTTTCTTTCCTCAATCAACTCAACAAAAATAAGGGGAGGTTGAGTTTGAGAAATTAAGATTAAGAGATCAATCAAATACCTCTTAGCCTATTCTGAATTTCCATTTTCTCCAAAAACCCAATCTTCATTAGGATTAGAGTATTACTGCAAGATGTATTTAAGAAAATCTACAGCATTTTCAATTCAATTCAATTCATTTCCTTCTATTATGCTGATTCAAGATTTTGTCAGTTAATAACATTTAAATTGATTGAGTCAATCTTTAAATATGTATATGTATATATATATAATAAATAATAAAAACAAACAAACGAACACGAAAATAATAAATTAGCATTTTTTTTAAAGTGAAAACAACTCAAAAATAATTGTATTTCATAAAAGTACAAATGAGAATTGTGTACATACCACAACTTTCACCAATATGAAAGACACAATTATTTTGAATTTTCTCACTGAAACACAATTTATCTTAATTTCAAAATGCAAGGGACAAGATCTGGACATTTGTCTCTTGTTATATACACATACATATACCCCACCAGTCATCCCTATTATCATGCTATATTGCTCCCCACCCACAGCCCAAAACATTGAAAAAAGCCAACACAAAAGTTAAAACCCCACAATTCCCATTCCAAAAAAATAAAATAAAAACTAACAATCTAAACATTAGAACTTGCAGCACAAAATAGGTACCAATAGGAATAGGAATAGGAATTGGAATTGGATGATGATTGATACTATTAAACTCTAAGCAAGTAAATGCTAAGTTCAGGACCTCCATGACCATGACCATCAGGGTTCATCATGTAAAAAGCTTCAGAGTCTTTGGACCCTACAACTCTCTCAAATTTGGCTCTCATGTACATTAGCTCCCCCTCAGACCCACCGCCACCACTCTCCGGCAACACCCCCGCTCCCATGGTAACCGGTCCCACCGCCCTCAACACCTTCCACTCCTCGGGCCCACATTCACGCCTCACCGCGTACCCGCATTTCTTGCCATTGCAGTATGTTCTCCAAATTGGCTCTTCCACTAACTTAACACCTTTCTTCTCTGTTTTCTTGTCACACTCCAACGCGATCCGAACCAACCCTGACGCCATTTCTCGAACCAATATGTTTGTTGGAGTTGCAAACTCAACCAGAAATGCCGGACTCAACTTGGGATCCTCTTGGAATGCGAAATGGACGTGCCCGCGCCTGTACCCAAATAAGGTACCCACCAGTACTCGGGTGCCAAGACCCGAATGAAAATTTGATTGGCTCTTGCTGCTAAAAAGAGCAAGAGCCGATCGGAGCTTGGAAACTGCCATAATTGACAGTTTCTTCTTTGGTGCCTTCACTGAAACAGCCAGTGATGGCACCGAAAAGTCAAGCCCGTTAACTTTCAGCTCCTCCTCACAATCATGTGAGGAGGAGCTGAAAGTTAAAATTTCTTCCGCGTTATCCTCGTCTTCTTCAACTTTCCTCTTCCAGTGGAAGTATCTCCTGGAGAATGAGAAGGAAGAGTCATGGGGGCTCTTAGCTGTGATTGTCTTCATGTGGGAAAAGCTCAGAAACAAAGAAAGAGAAGAGGGAACACCTGAAAGATGGGTATGTATGAACTATAAGGAGAGAGAAACAAGAGGAAAAGATAAATATTTATTTGGGTGTGTATGTTCACTTTGTATATAGTGGGTTGTTTTATTCTTCTCTTCCAGCCATATTTGTCAACACTGAGAGACTGAAAAAAGAGAAATCTGACAAAAGGATGGTGACCAGCCCCACCTACCTGTGTCACAGTATCAGGAAAATGGAACAGAAAGAGAGTAGACAACAACAGAGGAGAGAGAGAGAGAGAGAGAGATGGAGATGAACAACACAGTCGCTCTGAAAATGGGAATTGAGAATAAAGGAATATGATATGAGGGAACAGGGCTCTGTGTTATATCTTCAGTCTGGGGTGTGGGGTCTCAGCTGAGAATAATCAGAGTGTGTGGGGGTAGGCAGAGCTTGAGAAGCTTGACTTAGGTTAGGTTTGGCAAGTGGGTTTGGCTCGGTTTGAGATTAAAATAGTCAAAAATAAAATAAAATAAAATAAAATAAAATTTTTAATTTTAATAAAACAAAATATCTTACTTAACTCATAATCATTATATTTTTTCTTTCATAAAAAAATCAAAATTTTTTTTTAAATCAGATTTTTTAATCCCAAGTTAAAATAGTAAAAAAAAATCAAAAAGTCAATTCACTTTCCAAACCATGCCTTAGAAAAAATAAATTTTATTTTCGTAATACTATAAATTCAGAATTTTTATTAATAATTATTAATTTATAATTTAAATTTTTTCTATATATAATTTCGCACCGCATAATACTATTTTAATTTTTACCATCCAATCATGTTGCGGTAAAAATCTGATTCATTTTGTCTGGGTTTGTAAGATTTCTAACTTTGTTAGATAGATGTAATTCTTTTACATGAATACAAATTAATTATAAAATTAGACATAATATTTTTACATATATATATATATATATATATGATAATACGTGATTATTTTTTTTTGTGTTCATTGACTTTTTCAAATAAATTATTCTTCATCTTATTATACACCTCAAGTTATTCATCTAAACTCATTACATTTTTAAATCAATTTATCAAATATGAGTTGTTTTAAAATTATTTATTTGATTAAAAAATATATCACTATCTTAAGTTAAAAATTAGACTCATTTTTCAAATCCAATAATGTGAAAATGTATTAAAATAGCTAAAATAACTTGTCTCTCTTATATATTCTCTAATTATTAGTCAATAATTTCTTTTATACATTAATAGATCTAGAAAATAAATTTATGTATAATTTTTTATTAAAAAAAAAACTCGACGAATCCCGCTCAAAATAATTGACTCAGTAAAAGAACTAGTAAAGAAGAGGGTTATTTTAATTTATTTTAAAAAATAGTGAATAAAATTGAATTCAATTTAATTAATTAATATGAATACAAGAATGATTCATCCCCCTTTTCCCCCACCCCCTTTGACCCCCTCTTTCTCTCATTGGTTACATTTTTTTTATTTTTTATTTTTTTTCCTGCTCCTCCAATCACCACCCATCACGTGGCAAAAGGGGTGAGGGGTGACCCCCAAAAGGGAGTCCCAAACATTATTCATATGAATAACATTGGAAAGTATGAAGGGTCAGGTTAGGGCACACCAAACCGTACCCACCAGGACCACCACCCGCACTGCGTTCTAGGTTCTAGTCCTTTCATACAACTGACCACCACCACCACCAATGCTGCACAACTATCCATGAGCCACCCCCATTAGCCACCATTGTGTTTTGTATCATTCCCTTTATTACTATATGCATTTCATGAGTTGTGTGAATGATTAGTCTGTTGGTTCTAGCCAATGTGCACAAGCTATAAATTTTTTTGCTAGATTCAGAGGGTTATAGACTTGGGGGCTCTTTTAGGGTCTATGTCCTTCTTTGCTGTAATTTATGCGTGTTTTATATTTTTTTTTTTAAAAGATGGCTTCTCTCAATTATAAGATAAATATAATTCAATTATTAATATTCCTAAAAGTACTCTTTTCAACGTGTTTTAAAAAATCAATAATTCGGATCATTCAAAATGAAATCCAAAATGAGTCTACTAACACAACACTTCCCAGTTAGATTCAATTGGAGAGGAACCACTCCCTTCTTTTTATATATATTTTGAGAATTTATGTTAAATCATTTTATACAATTTTTATTTATAACCTATGAAATATAAAAACTTAAATAAATTCAAAAAAAAAATGACTATAGTGTCTTTAACTTCTATATTTTAATTTTTAACTCTAAAAAAATTACCCCAAATAAATCTAATAATTAATCAAGATGTTTCTTTTCCTTTTCAATACGTACGGTACATAGGTTGATTTTTAGAGAGAGAAATATGCAGCCTCTGGATTGTTAGGTAATTCTCCATTGGATTTGTGTGAAAACAATTAGGTAATGACAAAGCATCCTCACTTTTATAGTTAGTAGTTCAGACCAAAGAGAAATGCAATGCAAAAAAGGTTATCTAATCATGACTAAAATACATAGAGCCAATAAACTTCTGCCTCTTCCATGAGAATTGTGCTAGTTAGTGCATAAAATTAAAATTATCAACCATGATTAGGGGTGAGCATGGTCCGGATTGGACCGGATTGGGGTAAAACCAGGACCAATCCGTTATCTACGGTTCCTAAAAAATTGGAACCAATCCAATCCGTTTAAATCATGGAACCAATTCGAACCAATCCATTTAAATACGGATTTGATCGGTTTAGGACCATGGATTCACATAATTAAATAACAAATATATATATATATAACACTTTAATTTCATAAAAATATAAACATAGCGATATATCAGTTCCATAATAGCAACATGTTTTTCTATAATAGTGACATATTATTCTTGAATTTAAACAACCATAAGAAAATACAAACAAAAGTAATAAAATAAGATATTATACGGTTTTAGGTTTGAGTTTAGATTTTATATAGAATAAGAGAAGATACTATTGGGGAGGATGTATAATAAAAATATAGACTATTTGTATACGGTCCGGATCGGTTCCAATCCGGAACCGTGGGGTTCAATCCGGAACCAATCCGTGGACTACGGATTTTTAATTCTTCAATCCGGAACCGGACCGCGGATTCAAAAAACCAATCCAAACCTATCGGATTGGACTGGACTGGATCGGATTACGGATTTCATGGATTTCTTGCTCAGCCCTAACCATGATTGGATTTTGAAGTACAACCTTAATCCTGGTTTGGATATCAGAAATGGAAGATATGATATGAAATCTCATTGCCTAGGAAGATATGGAATGGAATCTCATTGCTTAGAATTATTATGTAAGGCTTGATTTGGAAGACAATGTTGTGAATGTGATTTTGAACATTTATTTGGGCTATATTTAACTGATGACACTACAAGAAATGTCACTTTTGGCTACCAAAATATTGGTCGCCAAAAGTCACTTATTTAGTCGCCAAAATGATTTAGCAACCAAAATTTTTCGTCGCTAAGCTCGTCGCCTTTACCCTGTCGGCGATAGTATTGGCGACTAAAATCTGTTTGGTCGCCGAAAGTGTACACATTTGGCTACTAAATTTGCTTTAGTCGGCAAAAGGTATGCTTCCCCTACTAAATAATTGGTCGCCGAAAGTTAACATTTGGCTACTACTTGAGTTTAGTCGGCAAAAGATATATTTCTGCCACTAAATAATTGGTCGCGGAATTAGGATTTTTGGCTACCAACCTGTTGTGGTCGGGGAAGGTACACTTTTAGCTACTAAATAATTGGTCGCCGAAAGTGCACATTTGGCTACTACTTTGAGTTTAGTCGGCAAAAGGTATGTTTCTGCCACTAAAGTATTAGTCACTAAAAGTGCTACCATAATTTAAGAATAACTATTATAGACCAAACATTTTTGTCACCAATAGAATACATATTTTTAGTGACTAATTAATTTTTGTCATTGTTACTTTTGCCCGCTAAAAGATTCGTAGCCAAAAGCCTGCTCACATTCACTTTTTCATTTTTTGCCACCAAACATTTTAGTCGCCAAATGATACCATATTTTTTCCGTGACTAAAAAATTTAGTAGCCAATACTTTCTCTATCTCTTTCTCAATTGTTTTAGCTACTAATTATTTGGTCACAAAAAATTAATAGGTTATGTTTTCGCTACTAAATTCTTAGTCACCAAAACATTTGATTACATATTTAGCTACCAAAATATTTGGTGGCCAAATACGTTAACGTTTTTCTTTTAAATAAAATATTTGGTGCACCTGTATCCATTATTAATACAACCTGTATCCATCAACGGTAAATATGTTATGAAGCATTCAACAGCAATTACACACATTTCAGTTCCAACCATCCAAAAAATTAATATTGAACATCCACTTATATATATATATATATATATATATATATATATATATTACAAATTTCATAAGAACCAAGTCTAAGCCCACGTCAATAATTTAATTCAATACATAATACTGGAATAACCAAATTCATTGTGCACTTACAACTTTTGTACCACAACAAAAATTATATTATGTACTGCCACAAAACTATTATGTACCACGTGCTATGTTAATTGCTACCAACAAAAAATTTTGTACAAACCACTATATATACGAATAGAGATATAAAAAAAAATGCCCTCCCGTACTTGTCAACAAAAACATATCCACATTTGTATGTCCAAAAACATCTGCAAAAAAGGGGGAAAAAATCATTAGTTCGGTGCGTGCAATGGCACTTCTGGACGACATATATATATCGTAATAATTTCAAACATTAAAAGACAAGGAGAGTGATATCTATTAACTAATGCAAGACATCCAAACATGAACCCATCATGAGTTCTTGTTTTAGCTTTTTTATCTCTAAATCTATCGAAGTAAATTTTAGTACTTAAATGTGAAAGTAAATTGTGTAGGTATTATAAAATTACCAAAATTTTGGGTGTACTTACCATTTCATCCACAAATTATTTGTTATAAAAATGTAAGAAAAGCCATCATTAGAGTTTGTCTGGTATCCATAAAAGTCACTATGCTTATGCTTTTGTGACCTCCATGAAGCTTCCAGTTACGTTAGTTCAAAAACACTTTCCTTAAAGAAGAAACTAATTAGTGGGTTTATAGATGTAGATATGCTTCTGTTTGTGAATGAGTAATGCCTTGGGTTCTTTATAGGCTTATGGGGACGAGCTATATAAGATTATGCTTAACTATTCTTCCATTACACCATCTAATTTTGATACGTACCTTCAATACTTAGCTTCTTTAGTCCTAAGTTCCCTATTCTGTTGCTGAGGAATTATCCTCCCATCAGCCAAATCTTGAGGCCATGTTATATATATGAACTGTCTATTGTTCAACTGTTGCACATTTTGTAGTGGTGATAGTTAAACTTATCAAATACACAATTGTGCCTAAACCTTAGCTGAACTTTACAAATCCATTGTTCCAATTTCCAAAGGACTAGGTCAACAGGATATATCATTCGTCACATTTAGTTCTTGTCCTACTTACGTATTGTGGACACTTACATGTCACATTTATCATCGGGAAGCTTCCCATTACGGAAAAACAGTGGCTCGGGGGCTGTTTTGCATTTTCGCCCCCCGAACCCCTTTTTTCGACTAAGTTTATGACATTTTCAACTATAATTCCCAACGTAGGCGTGCTATTTACGTACCGTCTGTCCCTACATGTCACATTTATCACCGGGAAGCTTCCCGTTATGAGAAAACAGTGTTTCGGGGGATGCTTTGCATTTTCGCCCCCCGAACCCTTTTTTTCGACTAAGTTTATGACATTTTCAACTCTAATTCCCAACGTAGGCGTGCTATTTACGTACCGTCTGTCCCTACATGTCACTTTATGCACCAAATAGACAAATTTCCATGAACAGATTTTTAAACAAATTGCTGGACAGATTTGGAGACAGATTTTTAGACAGATTTGCTGCCAGATTTTCAGACAAATTTGCAGCCAGATTTGGAAGACTGGGGCAGCACTATTCTAGTTCGAATTCAAAGAGATTATCATTAACAGATTTATATTTTCAAACAGATTTTTGCTAACACATTTGTTCAGAATTTCTCCAACAGATTATGTCCAACAGATTTTCGCACATAGCCACTTATAATCACTTCAGATTATGTGTATTATAACATGTGTATGTACAGGAATATCTGTTTTTTGTGAATGTATTAACTTAAATCTAAAACAAAAAGAGCTACAAGACTAATGATCTTAAGTGAAAAACAGAGTATAGTTTAGATTTTGGGCAGTATATATAGTTCAGATTGTGTATTATAGTGTAGACAGATTTAGTTCAGATTGTGTATACTGTATTATAGTGTAGTATAGTGTAGACAGATTTATAAATCTAAACTATACACAATCTGTATTATAGTTTAGACAGATTTTTAAGAGTATAGTTTAGATTTTGTAGTATAGTGCAGTATATATAGTTCAGATTGTGTATTATAGTGTAGACAGATTTATATATGTTGTATTATAGTGTAGACAGATTGTGTATTATAGTGTATTATAGTGTAAACAGAGTATAGTTTAGATTTTGTGAAACAGATTTCGAATGAAAGACAGAGTATAGTGTAGACAGATTTAGAATGCAAACATAATACAAGGGTATCATTAACAGATTCGAACTCTTGCTTCAAGGTGTACCTCCAATCTTTGTACAACCCATAGGCCTTCTTATTCACAATCTCCTGTGCTTGTAAGTCATTGTGGAAATCGTCCCCAATTTGAAACTTGTCCTACATGCAAAACAAATTGAAATAGTAATCATTACATATTAGTCTTTCTTATTACTCACATAATACAATTACATATTGTGGACAAGTAATATTAGTTACAACCGAAAACCTATTTTAGAATTAACTACAGAGGGAATAGAATGGTGATTCCATAGGCTTTCCTATAGAATGACAATTCTTTAAAATTAGTAAACCATGATTCCATTTGTAATGCATTTGTCATAATTTTTTTAAGTCTAACCAAACATAAGAAAGAATATTTTGATGGAATAATCATTTCATTCCAATGAACCAAACACTATCTAAGTCTCTAATAGATTATCTGCAAATTATGAATTAAATTCACATAATCCATTGTTTTTGCAATTTGTTTACAACCCAATCTCCTCATCAGATAAAAATGAAGCAAAATGGAAAAGAGAGAGCTAAAGGAGTGTTCTCACACAGAAGCCGGTTTTGACCATGAAAAACTCCATTGAACCTCCAATCATCGCCGACACGACTGATATCTTCAGGTACCAATCCCAAAACTTCATTTCTCTATTTCACTTCTTTTTCCACTGAAAATTTGTACAAAAATGAGCAATTAGGGCAAGTTGCTTTCAGCAATTTACAATCAAATAGCCATACTCAAACGCATACACACAAGCAGAAGAAAAACACAAACCTGAGAAGAAATTAATGGATTAGAAAGCATACCTTCTGACTATTTGAAGAACCCATGTGTGTGCGTGTATGTGAAGCTGTATGGGTTTGTAGAGATCACACAAACTGGAAATATAGAGATCACACAACCACTCAACCCTCAAAAGTTTGTATCAAACACAATTCACAACCCTAATATAAGAGCTCACCATCCCTCAACCCACACATCCCTACACTGTGTACCAGTTTTGAAAAACCTGCATTAACAAAAGTTAGCAAAAAAAAAATAATAATAAATAAATAAAAAGGAGACTAGCACCTATTGATGTACTCACTTCACTTAACCCACTTTCCTTAAAAGGAGACCAGCATACACCTCCAAGGCCCTGCACACTCACCAGAACATTAGAGATAATGCATCACAGTTACAGCAAATACAAGCCACTCTTAAGACCACATCATCCACACCAATTACCTACTGTCAGATTTCAAGAGACAAAACAAAAACAAAACATGTGTCAGGATCCATATGTGTAAAGCAAAATATTTTCTTGAAGAGAACAAAATATATCATAAAAATGTAATGCATAAAAAACATATGTCCACATAGAAAATACAACACAAAAACTACATATCATAATCCATATCATCATCATGTCAAGTTCTTCATCTTCTTCGTCAACTCTACTATCTCTCATTGTTTTATTCGGAATAACCTCAGCTTCAATATCATCCCCTATGAAATCAAATAATTTCTTCAATGTTGATCCGGACAACTGAGTTAATGTTTTCTTGTTGGAATGCATCATGAAATTCTAGTTGATCCGGTGGTTCTCCAAAACACTAGATCACTACACCATTCCATCTCACCCTCTCACCGTTCACTACCTCCAAACAATTCAAAGTGGAACAGAAACCAATTAATATTTTTGACTTATTTGTTTTTTACTGGAGAAATTATACTCACATTGAGATTGCCAAATTTTCAAATTGATGTATCTTGTTTTTTATGTATATTGCTTGTCTTAATGACTTAATTGATCAAAGGTTTTTTTTTTTTTTTTTTGAAACAACAAAAAAAATTATTGATGATCATCATGAAGGGTACAAGACACATGCATCAATAAATGAATTGGGTGCGAAAAACATCACAATTAATCTAGAGAGACAGAGAATGTCTCTGCCAAAACAGCCAAAACAGCCAAAACAGCCAAAACAAGCAAAACAAAAAATAAAGAAGAGGAAACAAAGAAAAGAGAGTAAGGGAAGAGGGATGGGGGTAACCCACGTGGGTTGCCTCCTTTATTGTTTCAATTATTATATATATATATATATTTTTTTTTTTTGAATAAGTAGAACTTTCTAGATATTTGATAACAAACAACATAACAAAAACACACATGGAAATGTAAAAGCTAAAATAATAATATCCAGTGTAGTAATTCTTAGGTAGATAAGCATCCTTTATTGAACCAAATCGTTCAAATGAGATTCTAAGATCTTGTGGCCTGTAAAGAATCAAGTAGAATTATTAGATTTCCTCTTTCTTCTTCTTTTTTTTTTTTAAAAAGAGAGTGTAAGAGAATAATAACATTTAAAACAATCATATAATGACAAGATCAAGGTTTAAAATGATACTTTTTACATATTTAGAAGAAAAACTCACCTACCCAAAAAAAAAGTAAATAAAAATTTGGGTATATGGGTCTATGGCTCCACTTGCCATGTGGCTCGACCATGTCACCACTACATCACCTTCTCCAAGTTCTCTAACCACGTGTGAGCCTCAAGAGGTGACACATGGATCAATAGGCATAAGGCTTTTTGACCCTGCCCCATTGCCAATTCCTACATAAGGTTCCTATGTTAACCTACCCATCCCCTACACCCACAACCGCAAATCCCATTAAGTTCATAAAGATTGCGAACATTGAAAAAATGAACTCCAGTGCCGTGGATCATATTGACATTAGATTGAACTCATATAAATTGGGACAAAAATTTTTTTGCTAAACCCACTATAAATTCATGAGAAACCGTAACAATGAAATGCTAAGCAACAAAGAATCAAATACTTGAGGTAGCCCCTGTAAGTGGTGGTGAATCTATTCAATTCCTATTTGGTTGTTCACATCCAGCCAACATTTCTTCTCATTCATCAAAATGCCCAATACTGCTAAACGATTTTATTCATCAAACCATCCCAAAATTTAAATGCAAACTTGCAAACCACAAATCAACACACTAAAGCAATAATTATATAAATATGGATATGATGAATATCTCTCTAAGAAATAAAATCACAAATTCAGAATCAAAATTGAACTAAAGGAAATTACATGAACTAATGATAGAATGACCAAAGTACAGGACTACAGTTATAATTTACCCTTAAATTAAATACTGTAGAGGCTGGAAAAGCAGGATTCTCTTACAAGTAAGTACACATGGATCAAAAGGGAAAATCGAGAGGTTTTTACCTCTTAGGCGCAGAAGTTGACAATTCAGCCGCTGGTGGCTTCTCCTCCTTCGATTTGGTGGCGGATCGCAGCGGATACCGAAGTATCGATGAAGATCTCTGCGCGTTCGCTGCAAAATCGGGATTCAAATTATACATGACAATTAACACACACACACAAGTAGATACAAACACATTATAGAGGGCGATTAGGGCATAGATTTTGGTACCAGCTGCAGAAGATTGATCATTGACTGAGTCCTCCATTGATTCTTCTTCTTGAGAGAGAGAGAGAGAGAGAGAGAGAGAGAGAGATTATAGTGCGTGGAATGGTTGGGTTAGGGCAGTGATGTGTGCCGCTTGCCATTTGGGCGGGAATTTTTAGAATAATCAAAATTTCATTTTCCTTAAATATTTGGTTTTAGTGAAATTTTTTAATTTGGTTTTAATTTTTTGAATTTATTTTTTTGAAAATTGAATATTTTATTTTTCATATTTTTTTGTTTTTAGTGAAATTTTTTTAAAAATTTTAAGTAATTTTTTACTTTTTAAAATGCATCGTACTTAGATGTATTTAAATAAAAAAATATTTTAAAAATTAATAAATACACAAAAATATGAAAAATGTATTGAATTTTTATTTTTTTGTATTTTTAGAATTTAGTGTATTTAAAAAAAAAAAACACAAATATTATACTTTTTAAGTGTATTTATATTAAATGTGTCTAAAATTTAAAAAATAGCTTAAAATATTTTTAAAAAAATCCGTGAAAACAAAAAATATATATATAAATTTGGAAATTGACAAAACCAAATTTCTAAAAAGTGAATTCTGAAAACTGAAATCAAACAAAGTGAATCATATTAATTTAGATGTTGCCCAATGGTTCATGTGATACAAAAATAAAATTTAAAATATTAATTTATTATCTTAAAAGAAAAGAGAAGTAAATGTTACAAAGTTTCTGTAGAGATTCAAACCAAAGTTTTATTCATATACCTACTACTAATGGAATTCATTTTTATTTAATTAATAAGCATATTTCATTTTTATTTCTATTTTTAAAAAAGAAGCTCTTCATAAAAATAAAATAAAATAAAATAACTATTTTGTTTAGTAGCAGTAGTAGTAGTAGCAGTAGTAGTAGTGGTGGTAGTAGAGTGGTGGCGATAGTAATAGTAATGGTAGTCGCAGAGGTGAAGTAGCGACAGTAGAAGTAATAGTGGTGGTGGAATGGTGTTTGCAGTAGTAGTGAAGGTGATAGAAGAGATGGGTGGTGAGAGAGAGTGATAGGCAGAGTGACACAGAGATGAGGGAGAGAGTGATAGACAGAGAGACACAAAGATAGAGAGAAGAGAGATGAGCGAGAGAGATAAAGAGAAGAGAGATGAGCGAAAGAGACAGAGAGAGAAAAGAGATGAGAAAAGAGATGAAAGAAGAGATAGATGAGTGAGAGACACAGAGAGACACAGAGATGAGGGAGAGAGTGAGCAATGTGAACACAATGGGAGAGAGAGATAAACAGACAGATAGACACATAGAAAGAAAGAGAGAGAGAGAAGAGTGAGAGACAGACAAACAGACACAGAGAGAGAAAGAAAAAGAGAAGAGTGATAAGTGAGAGAGAACGAAAAGAGAAGAACGAGAGAGAGAATAGAAAAATAGAGACATAGAGAGAAGACAAATGAGAGAGATAAAGAGAAGAAAGATGAACGAAAGACACACAGACAAATAGACAAACAGACAGAGAAAGAAGAGTGATGAGTCAAAGAGAAAAAAATAAGAGTGGTGGTAATTGAATGGCATTTGCAGTAGTGGTAAATGTGGTAGAGAAGATGGGTGGTGAGAGAGAGAGATGAGTGAGAGACGAATAGAGAAAAGAGATAGAGAGACAGAGAAAGAGACAGAGTGATGAGCGAGAAAGAGACAAAGTGGTCGCTAAAAGTGCATTTTTTTGTAGTGGATCGATAAATCGAAAGGGAGCTCAATAAATAAAGAAGACAGATAATTCAAAACTTAATTCAAATCAATTTTTTAAATATTTTAAATATTTAAATATTTTAAAAATATTTTAATTTTGTAAGAGACAGATAAAGAAGAGAGATAGAGAGAGAGAGAGACAGAGATAGAGTGATAAGCGAGAGAGAGAGAGATAGACAAAGTGGTTGCTAAAAGTGTATTTTCTTATAGTGGATCGATAAATCGAGAAGGAGCTCGATAAATAGAAAAGATGGGAGTAAGAGAGTGAGCAAGACGGACATAGTAAGAGAGAAATAGACAAATAGACAAGTAGACAGAGAGAGATAGAGAAGAGTGATGAGTGAGAGAGAGACAGGGAGAGAAAGATAGACAGAAAAAGAGATAGAGAGAGAAAGAGAGAGATGAAGAGATAGAAAAAGAGAGAGAAACAAAAGATGAGCGAGAGATAGACAAAAAGAGAGAGAAATAGAGCGAATATTTCCTGCTAATTTTTTTCGAGTCAATGAAAAATAGATCAGGCTTGTTAAATTAATATTTTTTTAATTTTATTTATTGTTTATACTTTTTACTTTATTGGAGTTTTATGACTCAGTTTGTGAAAAAAAAATTACAAAATTTAGAAATATTTAGAAAGTATAAATTTAAAAATAAGTCTTACAAATCAGATTTATTTACTCATAAGTCAATTGTGAATTTTTTTTACACACTTAGCCCTCGTTTTGATAATGAAATTTTTTTAAAACTTTTTAAATATATGTTTTGTGTCTGTAAAATGATTATTTCATTAGTACTGGTAATAATATTGAAAAATTTATTAAAATGATAAATAATTGGGATATTTTGTCTTTTATTTGTGAATTTTGATTTATTCTTAATTTATTAGTGTTATTGAAATATGATGATGTAAAAAGTATAAATAGTTTAATTGTACTTTTTAAAAATAATAAATTTATTATTAAAAATTAAATTCATCAGACTGACCTGTAACTATGCCTTTAAATTTTTGCAATGTAAAACTATCGACAAACCGCCAATAACAAGTTGCCCATTTTAGCATACCTTTCGCGTGAGGGCCCAATTATTACAATTATTAAAAATAATAGTCTATTTTCAGAATTTAATTTCTTTTTATAATACAATTATTACATTTTAAAAATATTAATTTTTCAAAATTACCTTTTGATAGCAGGGCCGGCCCTGCCCTAAGGCAGGTAAGGCTTGTGCCTTAGGCCCCATATTTTGGCCCAAAAATAGGGCCCTAAATTTAAAAAATTGTTATAGGTTCAACTTTTTTTTTTTTGGTTTTAAGATCAATTTAAAGGGCCCCAAATGTTTTATTGGGCACATGTATAATTTAGCCCATATTTATTTATAAATGTGTTTGGCCCATATTTATTAAAATGAAAATATATAAATAAATAAATAAAAAACAATAGGGCCCCTAAATTTGGTAAAACATATAAACATATATAACATAGGGCCCCTAAATTTGGCCCAAAAATACGGCCCCTAAATTTGGTAAAATATTATAGGCTCAATGTTTTTTTTTTTTTTGGTTTTAGGATCAATTTAAAGGGCCCCAAAATATTTTTTGGGTCCATGTATGATTTACTCCATATTTATTTATAAGTGTAGTTTGGTCCATATTTATTAAAATG
The DNA here is from genome assembly GCF_055761805.1 of Camellia sinensis. NCBI lineage: Eukaryota > Viridiplantae > Streptophyta > Magnoliopsida > Ericales > Theaceae > Camellia > Camellia sinensis. The sequence continues at coordinate 156,931,815 of NC_138970.1, forward strand.
AAAATATATATTAAAAAAAAGTGTTTGGGCTCAAGAAAAATAATACATACAATATATGGGCCCTATTTTTTTATTTTTTATTTTTACCTTCTTTATCTATTAGATTTTAGTGGAATAAATAATTTTGCTCAATTTTTTTTACCTAGGTCTTTATCAATTTTAATTGAATAATTTTTTCGTAATTTTTTTGTTCTAATTTTGTTTTATTAAATTGTTTTATTTATAATTTTAATGATTATATGTGTAAGTAAATTTTTTTATGGTTACAAACAAATAAAAAAATTGTAACTTATCGTTTTTATTCATGAATTTTTTTTCAATATAAAAGGACCCCAATTTCCGAAATTCGCCTTAGGCCCCGACGAACTCAGGGCCGGCCCTGTTTGATAGTATATTTTTTTAGAAATATCAATTGTCATAATTGTTCTGTTTGTATTATTAATGGATTTAAAAAAAGGACAAAATAAGAAATTTATATTATTTTAATAATTAATTTTTTAAAAAAATTAATATTTTTAGATAATAAAAAATAAAATAAGATATTAATAATTTTGGATGGTGGGTGTACAACCTAAAAATAAAAATAAAAATAAAATAAAATAACTATTTTGTTTAGTCAAATTTTCAAGTGGAGACTAATGGTATTGTTATTAATAAAATAAAATAACTATTTTGTTAATTTTTTATTTTCATTCGGCTACCAAAAAATGTAGTAGCCAAAAGTAGGCCTTTGGCGACTAAAAGGAATTTTGTCGCTGAAACTTAACATTTGGCGACCAAAATTTTGGTCGGCGAAGATTAAAAATTAATTTTTTTATTTTCATTCGGCTACCAAAATATTTAGTAGCCAAAAGTAGGCCTTTGGCGACTAAAACTCATTTTGTCGCCGAAACTTGACATTTGGCGACCAAAAGTTTGGTCGGGAAAGATTAAAAATTAATTTTTTTATTTTCATTCGGCTACCAAAATATTTAGTAGCCAAAAGTAGGCCTTTGGCGACTAAAACTCATTTTGTCGCCGAAACTTGACATTTGGCGACCAAAAGTTTGGTCGGGAAAGATTAAAAATTAATTTTTTTATTTTCATTCGGCTACCAAACAATTTAGTAGCCGAAAGGTACCTCAACGGCTACTAAATTTTTATTTAGTCGCCAATTGTCATATGTTTAGCTACTAAAAATTGTTTTAGTCGCCAATTGTAATATCTTTAGCTACTAAATTTTTTTTAGTAGCCAATAATCAACATTCCCCTACTAAAAAAAATTAGTAGCTAAAAAGTTGACTTTTGCCGACTAATATTATTTTTGGTAGCCAATTCCGTGACTTTTGGCGACTAAATTAGTCTTGGTAGCTAAAAGTGGTCGACAAAAATGCTTTTTCTTGTAGTGTGAATTTGACAAAAGATTTGAAAAAAAATAAATAAAAAGGTCAGTAAAATGTAAATAAAATCGGCAGTGCTGTATACCCCCAGTGGGGGGTGACCTCCAGGACTCCCACCCCACATGGGGGGCTGTGAGAGGAAGACCCAAAAAAAAAAAAAAAAAAAAAAAATTTTCAGCCAACCAAAAATTAGTGGGAGTGGTGGGGGTGTAAGGCATTTGTCAAATAAAATATAACTTCTGTTTGAGAAGTTGAGAATTGGGTTTTTTTTTTTGTTAAAATAGCTAAAAAATAAAATTAAATAGACTTTTAAGACAAAATATCACATCTAATTCATAATCATTGCATTTTTTCTCTCACAAAAAGTCAAAAAAGTCAAAAAGTCATTTTTAAAAGAGATTTTTTAGCACCAAACTAAAATAATCAAAAAATCAAAAAACTAACCTACTTTTCAAATGAACCCATAATTACATTTCACATATTTTTTTTGTTTTTTCTTTTCAAATTCTTACCTTAATCCTTAAACCAAACATAATATTAAAAAATTAATTGAAATGAGAAAGTAATTCTTGATTACTTAAGTAAAAATTGCTTTTTCAACTAAAAGTAAAAAAATCTTATTTTTACACTTTTCTATCATTGCCTTACATTCTTATAGTAATATGATTTTGGAAATTCATTCGGAGAATTGATTGGAATGATAAAGTAATTCTTAATTACTTATTCAAGCTTAAATTGCCTTTTCAATCTAAGTCTTAGTTTGGTAAATATATTGGGACTAAAAAAGTACATAAGGATAAAAAAAAGTCACAAAATTATAAAATGACAAAACACTTGACTTTTAATGTAAAATTACCAAATTGACCCGTATACAAATAAAAAGTCAAAAAAATATCATTTTCAAGTAGAGGGCAATTTTGTCATTCCAATGTAAAAAAGTCAAAAAAGCCAAACAAGAAAACCAAATGAATAAAAAAGTCTCAGGCTAAAAAACTCAAAAAAATTAAAAAAAATCAAAAAACTAAGTTTGCCAAATGCAGTAAAAATTTGATTTTTACACTTTTCTATGATAATCTTACATTCTTCAAGTTCAAGGAATGTGATTTTGGACATTCATTTGGAGAATTGGTTGGGATGAAAAAGTAACTCTTGATTACATTCAAGATGAAATCACCTTTTCAAATTAAATAAAAATTTAATTTTTACAATTTTCTATGATATCTTACATTTTAAAGGAATGTAATTTTGGATATTCATTTGCTGAATCGATTGAAAGGAAAAAGTACTTTTTCATTACTTTTTATTTTTACTTTTTTATATTTAAATCCTTCATTACTTATTCAAGCTTAAATTTCTTTTTCAGTAAAAATTTGATTCATAGAAAATCTTACGTTCTTAAAGGAGTGTGATTTTTGACAATCATTTGCTAAATTAATTGAAATGAGAAAGTAATCTTTTATTACTTATTCAAGTTGAAATTGTTTTTTCAAACTAAGTGAAAATTTTATTTTTATGCTTTTTCATGATAACCTTACATTATTAAAGGAATGCAAATTATTTAACAATATAAAAAAAAATTAAAACAAAAAGGATAGAGCCACAATATTTAAAAAATATATCATTTTTTCTAAAGAGAACTCTAACTGACATAATAATTCCAGCAATCCAAATATAATCTAGTATATTTCTAGTAATGAGATTCATAATAATAATAAAAAATTATTTTTTCTTCTTAATTCCTATTATTCAAACGTAACCTAATATTAATAATGGGGAAACTACATATCAATTTATTTGACTAAAAATAATTACAAATACATAAGAGTGCAACTATTTTTTATATGTAAGAAAACAAAACAAAAGGTACACTTCAAAAAGATTTTCACCTTGTAATAAATATTTCGGTGGTGCTACATGTATCAATTAGTATGTACACTAATGTACCAACTAGTGTTATGATATTATTAATGACCCTATTTATTATACAAATTACAAATATCCAAAATCTCTAAAATTATGTCACATCACTAATTGGTACATTAGTGTGTACACTAATTAGTGCATATAGTATTATTCTAAATATTTATCCCACTTCACACTAATTGGTAGTTTTTCCTAATAATAATGAGATTCTAAGTAAGTGTGAACAATTTTACATATCTAATCACAAAACTGGATAGGACTCTCTTACATGAGATGTAATAGTGCTGCTAATCGCAGGCCCACGCTTCCAACGTCGTTCCCTGATCACTGAGCCCACCGGGGTATCTGCACAAAAGCCCAGCGAGGAACAAGAGTCCCCTAATGGACCTTCTGGCAGTCAAGTTAGAAGAGAGAGGAGTTTATGTCGAATGATAGGAGAATAACGATAGCAAAGAGAGGGTTTAATGGCGAATGATAAGAGAATAACGATAGGGCACCTAACCTTTTTGTGTCTTGGAAGCCTTCTTATATTCTTCGTTCATCATTTCCTTGTCCACTCCGACCTGTCACGTTGGCCGAAAGTCTACGCTTTAGCTTGCCTTATTCATGGTGAGGCTGCCTGCTCCGACGTGAAGGGATTATCGCATTTAATGCTGCAGGGGCTTCATTAATGGCTGATGTGTGGCGCAATAACTCTGTAGGATCTTTGTCTGCTTATGTGGCTGGTTCTTTTCTTGACAAGTGTTTAGATGCCATTGGTTTTTGGTGTAACGTTGGGTTCCAATAATGTTAGGCTTTAGTGTTTGAACCGTGTGTTAGGCTCTAAGTGGTAGGCCAAAAACCTCTATGGGCCCACCTATGTCAGTAGTTTCTCATTCCCAAGTGCAGCTTCAGTCTAACGAAGGGAATAAGGAAGAAGACGAGGATTGTGGGTGGCCAAATGAGAGAAGGCCGACTGGGAAAGAAGACCGATCGAGAGGAGGGCTGACTGCAAAGGGAGACCGAGAGGTAATACCGACCGAGGGGAGGCCGACAGCAAAAAGGGACCAAGCAAGAAGACCGACTGTGAGGAGGGCCGACAGCAAAGAGTTACCAAGCGAGAAGACCGATTGACTGGAAGGGCCGACCGCAAAGGGTTACCGAGCCAGAAAACCGACTGAGAGGAAGGCTGATTGCAAAGGGTTACCGAGTGAGAAGAGGGCCGACCGTAAAGGGGGCCGAGGGAGAAAAGTGGTGGCGCGCATGGATCGAGGAGCGGCGAGGCACATGGTGATGTGAAGTGGAATAGACAGGGAAGGGGAAGAGGGTAGTGAATCGTGGTCGTACACGTGGCATGATCTCGTAACAAGGGAGGTGATGTGTTGGCAGCAAACGAAGGGGCAAGATTAACATAGGGCGAGGAAAAGGCAGGGGCGGAAGCTTTCGAAAATTTTCAAACTGGCGAAATTTAATCTCGATCCTTGGAATATAGGCAAACCGTGGGCATTTGGAGTTATTCGTTTTACTTATCTTTTCGTGAAAAACCAACACATCCCAGAGTTAAACTTATTTGTTTCGTGTGACATGCCTCTGCAACACTTTGCGAACTTCCTTATGCCAGCGTTCGAAGCGATACGCAGACCCATAGGGGGGATGGCTTGAGATGAAGTGCCAGCCATGAGGCTAGAGGCATTGGGAGAAGACAACGCAATAGAGTTGGCTGAACAATACAGAGCAGAGATGAGGGAGAAGAGGGGGCTGGGCAAGCAGTGAGGGCTGGGCAAGCAGCGAGGGCTCGCTTGGCGACGATGATCGTAGCGCTAGGCCAATTAGCCAAGTGGAACCGGACCACTGGCATACCAAGGCCGACAAGTCTACGTTCACGGCGGTGGAGTTGAAGGAGGAATGAAGGAAGTACCAAATTCCAGCGGAGATAGAGCTAAGGTTACCCACGTCTAAGGAGAGAGTGTCAGATGCACGATTGACAGAATTTACGTTGTATAAGGATGTATTGCGGGGGAGGGCTGAGGTTACCGCTCCCCCAAATAGTGGTGGATGTACTGAACCGGCTGGAGGTGGCGCCAGGGTAGCTGATGCCCAACGCCTGGAAAATACTAATGGCTTGCGCGATCGCATAGCCACAGGCGAACGGGGGGGGCGGCCATGACAGTGGAGGAATTTTTCTCTTGCTACAAGGCCTCTGGCCAACAAGAAACGTGGGTGATCTTACAGGCGGTCTAGTGGCTGGCTTACCATCTTCGGTGAATGGGTGGAGGCTGAGATGGTTCTATGTATTGGCGAACAGTGGGATGGGGGTTCGCACAACGTGGAAAGTCCCCACGAAGTCCGTGGAGCCAAGGCTAGATGTGGAGGCTGAGAACAGAGTGAAGCGGGGTAAAGGAGTGGAGGGAGAATGAGGGTGCGAAGTGGGACGACCTGATCTGACCTTCAACCCTGTTTTCCTTGAGCCTGGGGCCGCAGCCGACGGATGAGAATCCTGCGTTGGAGGAATTGGAGGCAATGAAGAAGGTAGAGGAGGCGAAAGAGCGGAGAGCGTTCGCTAAGGTGGACAGGTATAAAGGAAACAAAGTTGGGGCTTATGCCTAAACTGGTGATGAAGGAGCCAGTCCGACCACAACCCAAACTATAGGGAGACCAAAACCTAATTGACTTTGCCCCACTGCCGCCTTCAGTAGACCCGTTGAAGGAGAGAGGCAAACAGGAGGTGGAGGCGGTGTTAAAGAAGACGAAGAAAAAGAGAGTGACGGCAGAGGAGAGTAAGGGCACCCTTGTTTTAAAGAAGATGAAGGAGAGGAGGGCAGATGAAGCTCCATAAAGGGAGAATGCCTAAGTGGTGAAAGAAGACATGGGCCCAAGTGCCTAAGTGCTGACGACGGTGGGACCTGCGCCAGAAGTATCCCCCAGTCCTGGTGAAGGAAAAACTGGGGTTAGCAAACTAGAGACGAATGCCGCGTTGAAGACCGCCATGTACCACGCGCGCGTGGTGGCAGGTCGGTTGGTAGAAGAAGGGGGGGAAGCCAAGGTCGCTGCCGACCGTCTCGTTGGAGTAATGGAGGATGCGGCCGTGCGATTGATGGCGCGATTAACAGAGGCCGACCTCTTGAGGGGGTTCTGCTCGGCGCAAATGAAGGTGGTGACCTTGGCGGCTGCCCTGATGAATAAGGCAGCGCGCGCGAAGATTGCGGGAGAGCCACTAAGGGCCCAGCTGGAAGAGGTGAAGGCGCAGCTGCAAAATTTAAGGGCAGCGACAGCGAGCTGGAGGAAAGCTGCGTGAAGTGCGTGTGCCAAGGGACTGGAGTATGCTTAGAGGGCAAAGAAGATTAAGGTACTGGCGGTGGTGAAGAACTACTTAGCAGATCGTGTTGCCGCCGAGCTCTCCTAGACCAAATCAGAGCTGAAAGTGGTGCGCCACAAGGCGGTATCGCTGAAGTTTGAGTTGGAGGGCGAGTAAAAGAAGGTAGGCAAAATCCAGGAGGCCTGCACCACCGCTAAGGAAATATTGGAGGAAGCCCTGGTTAACAACGAAGAGCTGTGTGACTAGGCGATTCTACCTATGAGCCGTTGAACCTCCTCGACCGTTCTGGGAGACCGCATTTCTAGTAGGGCGTTGATCTTTTCGGGGTTGGCCTCGATGCCCTGTTGGCTGACCATGAAGCCCAAGAACTTTTCAGATCCTTCGCTGAAGGCGCACTTCTCTGGATTCAGCTTCATCTAATGTTTGCGTAAGGTTTCGAAGGTTTCTCCTAGGTCTGCCGAATGATCAGAGAAGAGTTTACTTTTGACTAACATGTCGTCGACATAGACTTCCATGTTCTGGCCTTTCTAGTGTTGAAAGATGGCATTGACTAGACGTTGGTAAGTTACTTTGGCATTTGTAGTCCGAATGGCATAACACGATAGTGATAAGTTCCTTTGTCTGTGATGAAGGAGGTGTGTTCCTGATCGGTCGGGTGTATCAAAATTTGATTGTAGCCGAAAAAGGCATCCATGAAACTAAGCATCTGGTATCCGACAGTGGCATCGACCAACAGATCTATCCGGGGAAGAGGATAACTATCTTTGGGGCAAGCTCGATTAAGATTGGAATAGTCGACGCAGAGTGGACCAGGACTACATTGGACAACCATCTGGGGTAATCCACATCTTGGATGAACTGCGCCTTCAATAGTTTGTCTAGCTCAAAGGCAATAAGAGCATTGCGTTTCGGGTGAAAGGTCGTAAGTGGGGCTCGATACTCAGATAGTGAGTGCTGAAAGAGGGATCGATGCTTGGAATGTCGGAATGGGTCCAGGCGAACACATCATTGTGCTCGGTTAAGAGAGCTGTGAGGTCGACATTGGCCTGCAAAGATAGTTGGCTGTCGATCTTGGCTGTTTTGGTTGAGTTCGTAGGATCAATTAGGACTTTGACAGGTTCTTCTACTGGTTTCCCTGTAACTAACTCTTCTTTGTCTCTGATGTCGAGTTCTTCGATGATCATAGCTTCCTTCAGCTTGACCTTTTTTAGTAAGGCAACGTAGCATTCTCTGGCCATCGTCCTGCTCACCCCTCACGGTTCGTACTCCAAGGTCAGTGGGGATTTTCATGGCTAGATGGTATGTGGAGGTGACAGCTTGAAAAGCGTTAAGGGCTGTTTGGCCGAGGATTATGTTATAAGTAGAAGGACAGTCGATGACAAGAAAAGTGAGTACCTTGGTGGTCTGCCATGAGTACTCTCCGATGGTGATGGAAAGATTGATGGAACCTATGGAGGTCACCCGATCCCCCGTGAAGCTGACTAACGGGGTCTGGAGAGGGGACATTTTTCTTCGCCCACTTTGAGCTGGCGATAAGCGTTCAGGAAGATAATGTCGGAAGAACTGCCGTTGTCGACAAGCACCCGTCTGACTTTGTAATTGGATAGGAGAGCAGAGATGACGAGGGAGTCATCGTGGGGGAAACAGATGCCTGTGCAGTCGGCCTCCGTAAAGGTGATGGGTTCAGTCCACTGCGTGGGGTGTTTGAAGGGACGATCCAATGTGGCAACTTTCTTATCGGAGCCTTGTCTGATTTTTCTGAGTTCAGCTCACTGGGCTGAACGGGATGGTTCTCTGTATGCAAGCCCACCAGCGATGACTCTGATCTCTCCGACCGGGGGAGCAGGGTTGCCTTGGGGTCGGGATTGTAATGGGGGTTGATCATTGTCTCGGTTAGGTTATGGGGGTTGTCGGGGAAGGGTTTGTCGACGGTGGCCCCCGTTCGATCCTTGGCCGCTGTTGGGGACGGGCTTCCGTGAACCGACTGAGGCGACCCTGACATATCAGATTCTCTACCTGGTCTTTGAGGTTAACACATTCCTCAGTGTTGTGGTCGTGGTCCTGATGGAAACGGCAGTACTTTGATTGATCCCCCCGGTTGGAAGGAGACCGTGAGGGTTGGGGCCATTTCAAGTTGTAATCTCACTGGATCTAGTTCAAGACTTGTTCCATGGGGGAATTGAGGGTAGTGTACTGCTCGAACCGACCAGGCGGTCGGGTAGGTGCCGATCGATCGGGACAAGCGGGTCGGTCGGTATACTGAGGGGTTTGTTGTGTATATTTGGTGGTTCTGGTTTCAGATTCCTTTATTTTTTCTCTGGAGGTTGCGTTTTTAGTTGTAGTATCCTGGCGGGCTGCCAAAGAGTCTTCGACATTTATATATTTTTGGGCTTTGAAAATGAGGGTAGCCATGGAGGTTGGTGGGTTTTTGGAGAGGAAGAAGAGGAAATCAGATGATCATAAACCGGCTATGAAAGCTGTGAGGATGACCTTGTCGTCGTTTTTCGCCACCTGTAGGGCTTTGGTGTTGAAACGGGTGACAAAGCTACGTAGCGACTCCCCATCTGTCTAGCGGACGTTAAGAAGCTATGTTACCGGACGCCGCTGGTGATGAGCGCCAACGAAATGGCTCAGGAAGGAATCACTTAACTGTTGGAAAGTAAAAACGGAGTCTAGTGGAAGCTGACTAAACCATAGTCGAGCCGACCCCTTAAGTATCACGGGGAAAGCCCGACACATGATCTCATCAGGAAAAGCATGGAGGATCATTGGGGTTCTATATGTCTCCAAATGGTCAACTGGGTCCGTTGTGCCGTCGAAAGAGTCGATCGAGGGCATTTTGAACTTGGGAGGTAGGGGTTTGTCTCTGATGGAGGCGACAAATGGGGAGTTGGCTATTGTGAAGGGCTTATTTTATATGTTCTGCATAACTCCTTGAAGCTGGAGTTTCATGGCTCGAAGTTTCGCATCCCATATAGGAACATTGTCACCTCTCGAGGGTAGTGGAGGCTGAACACTGCTAGCCTCTCCTTCAGGGGCAAGTGTTTGACCGGACGAATGCAAACCTCGAGGTGGCGGGTTCATGTCTTGGGGTGGAGCTTACTGACCCTCTAAGTTGGAGAGGTGGGCTTGCTGGAAAGAATGGCTCGGGGTTTGTTCTCAATTGGGAGGGATATCTTGTGGCGGGAGAGGAGGTATAGGGAGGTTTTGCTGGAGCAAAGCGTTGATCAAAGCCTGGTTTTGCTCGGCCCAACGGTTGATGCTGTTGGTGAGTTCTATGAAGTACTGATGTGGGTTGTTTGGATTGGTAGGGTTGGCTTGGGGGTCGACGATGTTGTGTTGAGAAGCCATATATCTCATTGTGACCATTCACCTTGATGGCCAGCGATGAAGGATTATCGAGAACGGGTCTTCGGTAACAATGAGCACAATTGTCACGCGGAATGGTGTTCCCACAGACGGCGCCAACTGATAGTGCTGCTAATCACAGGCCCACGCTTCCAACGTCGTTCCCTGATCACTGAGCCCACCGGGGAACCTGCACAAAATCCTAGCGAGGAACACGAGTCCCTCAGTGGACCCTCTGACGGTCAAGTTAGAAGAGAGAAGAGTTTATGGCGAATGATAAGAGAATAACGATGGGGCACCTAACCTTTTTGTGTCTTGGAAGCCTTCTTATATTCTTCGTTCATCATTTCCTTGTCCACTCCGATCTGTCACGTTGGCCGAAAGTCTACGCTCTAGCTTGCCTTGTTCATGGTGAGGCTGCCTGCTCCGACGTAAAGGGATTATCGCATTAAATGCTGTAGGGGCTTCATTAATGGCTGATGTGTGGTGCAATAACTCTATAGGATCTTTGTCTGCTTACGTGGTTGGTTCTCCTCTTGACAAGTGTTTAGATGCCATTGATTTTTGGTGTAATGGTGGGTTCCAGTAATGTTAGGCTTTAGTGTTTGAACAGTGTGTTAGGCTTTAAGTGGTGGGCCAAAACCTCTATGGGCCCACCTATGTCAAGATGAAAGTAAGAGAATTGTATTTAATTTTGTGAATTGTGCATTTCGAATTATTCAAATGTTATTAAGCAACAAACTTTTCATGTATTCCAAACAACAAAATGAAGATATGGAATAAGACTCTCATTCCTTCTCTTCATAAGTGCCATTCCAAACAAGGCCTAAACGAAAACCAATTAAAGATTGTCTCCACCATCCTGCATATGCACACCACATGTGAAGCAGACTCCTTAGAGTCAAACCTAGATGAATTTTGAGAATGCGTGACTAAGACTATATATAGTATAGACCCATATGGATCTAATTATTAGAACCCAAAATCAGATTTAAACAAAAAAAAACATTAATCTATCATTAGATCCACCTAATCAAAGTTCACGGATCAACTAATCATGAGCTAAAACCAGCTAAAAAAGCTCTAAGCTATTCAGACTACCCCACAAATTTGTTAACTTTAATACGTGAGAAGCAAATATGATCCATAACCCAACAACTAAAGCTAAAACATTTAGGTGGTTAGCACTCTTTTGAGAAGTGAGTTAAAAATTACTTCTTAATTTTTAATTCATTTGGAATTTCATCATTTTTTTATATTTTTTACATATATTTTTTAAAATAATTTAAAAAAATCAAAAAATTAATTTTTAATCATCCTTCTAAAACACCCAAAGTAACCTTGAAAATTGAAAGTTAGTTGCGTGAACGCATGGTTTTGGATGGTGAGATCAGGCACAAGTCTCCCACAATACTTTTCTAAGTTTTGACAGCATAGTCTAGGTGGCATGGCAAGTGATTTTTCTTTTAATAATGAAAAAGAAAAATAAAACAAAATCAAAGCTGAAGTAGAATTTGAAAAAAGAAATAGATGAACTTAGGCTCCATTTGTTTTAAGAGGTAGAATAGAGAGGATTCATAGTGAAGGGATTGTTAGTGAGAGAATTAAGTAAAATTTTGTTTGTTTTGATGATAGTTGTTAGAGTAGGAGTTGTTAAATTATTTTTATATAAAATAATAAAAAAATATAAAAAAATTAAACATTAATGTTTAAAAAAAAATTCTCAATATGTAAAAAAAATAAAAATTTCTAATCCCCTCGCTATTTTTTTAATACCACCTAGTCTTACTCCTACATTTAGAGGGACCTTTTTGTTACTCAAATCCTCTCATATAAGAGTGCCAAAAAAACAAACAAAAAAAAAAAAATTCCCAAGATATCAAACCAAATCAAATCGAGCAGTTTGAGAAGGTGAGCTTGTTGAATTGGATGTCTTTTGATAAAAATGGGAAAGTCGGCCGGTCTAGGAGTTGAAAAAGTTCTCAACTAAGGGTGGTTCAATTTAGTAATTTTTTCTCACAATCAACTCAAATCGATTAGTGCACACCGCCATTCACTTAGGGATGGTTTGGCATTTCCTATATAATTTATTTTTTTATCTTTTTGTTATCACATTATCTTTCTACTTTTCTGCATATCTTTTCGTAAAAAGACAAAAAGTACACTTATTTAGATCATCCCAAACAACCCTTTAGTCTTCCACTTTTTGAAGGTGATTTTTTAAGAAAAGTTTCATTAAAATAAAAGTTATAGAGCACTTTTAGAGTGATTATTTTTGTGACTTGAGTCCACTTAGGTAAAAGCGTTAAAATAAAAAAAAAATAAAAAAAATTACTAACATGTCAACCAAAACCAACTTGAACAGTTTTAGAAGGTGAATATGTTGGATTGGATGGTTTTGATAAAAATTTGCAAGTTGGTTAGTCTAGAAGTTAAAAAATTCTCAATTGACAGAAGGTGATTCAGGTAGTTAATAAGTTTTACTATTGGACCACTGGAGTTATATTTGAATTATAAATTTGAATAAGAATTAAAAAAAAAAACAAAAAAACAAAGGAGGAGAAATAAAGAGAGAAAAAAAAAATAGACTACTTTATTTATATTGTTTTCTTTTGTTTTTCAAATTTATATCTTAATCTTTAATAAAAATTCTGATGAGGATTTGACCTTTGGTAAATACCTTCTGAGACCATCTCTAACGCTTCATCAAATCTTGCATTAGATTTGAAATTTAGTGAAAAAGTTACTTTTTGCAGCTCTAATGGTTTCATCAAATTGGTATCAAAACGAGAATTCACCAAATTTTTCATCAAAGTGAGAACAGGGAAAAAATTTCACCAATTTACTGTGCATGATTTCCCTTGTAAATAAGTTGGTTCAAACAGTTCAAAAAGTTTAAAGAGGTAAAAAAAAAAATACACTAATTGATCGATCGGCCGGTCGACCCCTACTTTGATGACAATCATTGGAACAGCCTGTATCAAATTAAAAAAATAATCTTTTTTTATTTAAATTTAATAAAAAATTTAGTGAACCGTTGAAGATGCTCTCTGGTGAGATTTGACCCATGGTTTGATCCACTTCATTGAGGAATTTTAGATTAGACTAGGTGGGCCATTGAGAGAGCTGCCCCAAGCCTCTGGTCTGCAATTACTCTGGAGCTGCTGCACTTCATTTCCAGAAAAATCAACATGCATTTCCTTTCTTTGGCACTGAAACGTCTAATTTGAAATTTTCAATCCTTAGGTCTTGTTTGGCAAGTAGTTGTTTTAATTTAAAAATTAAAAAGTTATTAAAAAATTAAAAAAATCTATCACATATATTAAAAAATTAAAGATTCTATTTTATCTCTACTTTTTATACATCTTTTCATAAAAAGTTAAAAAATCATTCCAAACATACTAATTTTTTTATCTTATTTTTTAGTAAAAAAATCAAAAAATTATTAAAATAACATGTTCTCAAACGAGACCTTAATTCACTAGTCAACATAGAGGCGCCGTTTATTTTCAAGGTAGAATTAAAGGGATTGATAATGAGAAGATTAATAGTGAGAGGATTATTAGTGAAGGAATTGATAGTGAGGAGATTAAGTAAAATTATATTTGTTTTGATGATAGTTAGTGTGTAAATTATTAAATTATTACCCTATAAAAGAAATATAAAATATTAGAACAAATAAAATTATAATTTTTACTTAATAAAAAATACAAAAACATTAATCATTAATGTTCAAAAAAAAATGTCCAACATGTATTGAAAAAAAAAAAAAAAAAAAAAACTAAGTCGGAGGGCTAATAAATACCTAATACCACCTTCATCTCCTCCATCCCAATCTCCCCTCCAAGACTCAACATAATCCGAACCTACAACTCAATTCCCTCTCTATCTCTTTAAACAAACACAATATTAACAACTCTCACCTTCATCTCAATTTCATCCCCCTTTTACCTTCCAAAACAAACCGACTATACCGCAATCCCTCAAGGCAGGTCCTCACATATCACATCATCAAGCATTTGGTCCCTCAAATATAACCATCATTTAATCAAAATATTTATTTTTTATATATAATTAACTAAAAATAATAGTAAATAATACATTGCATTCACCTCTATAAGAAAATGACCATTATGGTAAACCAAATAGTGCACCGTAGTATTATAATATCTATTAATTGGGAAAACATTAATCAATTTTGAATAAATATAAATGTTTTCCGGCAACTCCAACACTAACAAACATTTATCTAGCAAAAATACAAAACAATTAAATACATTTTATTATACGTAGTCACTTAACAATAGTGTCTATTCCAATAATATACTGTACAAATAATGCTAGGTTCATAAAAAAAAATATCAAAAAAAAATATCATCAAATTTTTAAAATAACCTAGTGTGGTAGGTAACAAAATTTAAGAAAAGACGACTTACCTCAATATATTTTTTTTAATATTTCTTTCGAGATGTACTATTAAGGTATACTCTACTCCTGACAAAGTAAATAGACAACCTAGTTGGACCTATTTTGTGGTGAGCAATAAGACAAAAAATTCAAGTAAGAAAAGTGATAAGGGGAGAAAATAGTAAAAGATGAGGGGTGAGGGAGAAAACCAACTTTAATAATGAAAAAGTGAAAAAATATAAAAATAAATTGATATCTAAAAACCTAATGCAACACATGCAGTCCAACAGTGTGATAAAATTGTTGCAAATCTGAGGTAAAATAAAACGAGTAACCTAGATATCCTGGTGAGAATCATATTTTTATCACATACCATTGATATTTGAACAAAAGAAAAACACATAGTAGAAGAAAGAACAATAGGGAGAAAAAAAATAAATAATTAACGTTAATTTGAGCGATCAGAATCTGGTAGTTCCAAGTCACCAACATGGACAATGCTGTTCCTAATATTACAAAAATAGCAACACAAAAAAAAAAAAAAAAAAAAAAAAAAAAAAAAAAAAGAAAAAAAAAAGGAAAAGAAGCAGTGATCAAAATACAAAACATTTGTTAGACCAGTATAAACAGGTCCACACAACGGTTACTAGAACGGGAAGCAGAAGTAGGAGATGGTAATGATAAGTTACATGGTTCAAAATACATAAAATGGAAAATTAGCAGCTCAATAAAATTGGACAATTAGTTCAGTATTCCTTTTTACTCAACCTGTGAATTTCAAAGCAAATGTACAAATCCTTCTTGGTTGAGTTAACAACATTGAAAAAACTTCAAGCTAGAGTAAGAGGTGTAAATATAAAACAAAATAATGTTCTGAATAACTTCATACATAATGCTGTCAAGGAAGGATATTCAGGAAATGGTAATAGAACTTCATAAATTATGTGCTTAATAACATGGAGTTGCATGAAAAAAGAGAAAAATACCAATAGCAGAATAATGCTAAATTATCCAAAATAAGGAAAGAATTACATTTCATTTTATTTTTAAAGAGCTAGGCAAGGTTTTTGGTGTTATACTTTATACGTCAGACATGGTTAAGTAGCAGAACAGCATCGACGCAATAAAATCCCAAGGCCTGTTCCACCATAACTCTATAACCACCAAGCGTTTAGTTCTTTACAGAAGATCACACGATATGAAGCCAGTGATGGAAATACCCGCACAATAATTAATAACACAACTGCTCATAAGCTCAATTAGCTACATGCATTGCTAGCAACAAGCAAATCAGGACCATTTATATATTACCACAATCACTATCATAAGCAGATATCACCCACATAAACTGATGGGTTAGTTCAACCCAATACCGATTTTCAAATTGTCAAATCCAAGAAAATCACAAGTTCAACACTTCTAGTTTCGTTAGTCCAGTGTGCACCAATAAAGTAAGTAAATTTGAGATACATAGAAAATCTGCCAGCAGCAAGGCAGAGCAATATCTAATATCATTTATTATCAGCTGGGAAAGGATTAAAACCACCCTGCAGCATAGTTTCTAGTGGTCCAAACAGTGGTTTTGGGAACTTGTTCCAGTCATACCAATCCCAGCCACCACATTTCTCAGGCTCTAGATTTTGGGGTACTTGATGAGGATCAGCCAAGACTGCACGCATGAAAATGCAAACAAGATGTACATGAGGTTTTCCGTCCTCAGAGAAGAAGTTGTTGGTTGCAGTCAAGAACTCTATCTTCTCAATGTCTAAACCAGTCTCCTCCTTCATCTCTCTGGCAGCACATTCCTCAAAGCTCTCCCCTGATGCCAAATATGTGAAATAAATATAGATAAGTAACCGAGTAATCCTAGAAATCATGGAGTGCATTACAATCATTGTTGGTATGAAAAATGTGGGAATAAGTGTTAGGCTGAGAATCCAATATTTCCCATGGAGTACTTGTATCTAAAAGTCACTCCTACCCACCAAAACACAGACCCCCTTGAGGACATAAAATCTACTGCATCTCATTTGAGAACCCTTATTTCAAAAAAACATGAAGTAAATGGAAGAAAAAGAAAAAGGAACAGTTCATGATCAATATTGGATTGACTAGAACTGGGCTTAAATAACATTTAAACTGTTTTTCCTTTCAAAAAAAGAAAAAAACTTCACAGCAAGGATTAACCTAATTTCCTACAATTTTGCCTTGACAGATTGCTTGTTTGGTGCATACAAGAAAAGGTTTCATGATGCATGATTTATGTTGATGACAGTTCCACAAATTAAGAAATAAATAAACAATATAACAAACACATAAGCACACAAGGTTTTTGATACAAACCACTTGGCTAGAACTCACCCTTCAAAATCTGCTTGCATGATGAGGGTGTCCAAGATGCTTATATACACCTGGTCAAGATCTCACTTTTCCAATATGGGACAATGTAAGGATTGTAATATACAACCACACAACGCAACTGACGTCCATGGCGACCCACTCTATTGCCACCGACCCAGTAATAGCCCTTTTCCTTATTGGGATGGCAGCTATACTCAATTATCTGTATTCAACTCACTTTCCCTTTTGGGAGCTACACTCAACTATGTATTCAACACCTTAGCAGGTATCTTAAACCAGTCTATAAACCGTGCTCTCTGCAACTCAAACTGCCAAGTCGCAGCCCATCTGATCCTATAATGGACATGATGGCAGGCTAGCTCTGATATCAAATTATACAATCTCTTTAAATAAAACTCAACCTTGAAAACATACTTGCACAAAGAAGGCGCCCAAGAGACTTATATTCACGTGGTCAAGCTCACTTTTCCAGTGTGGGCAATGTAAGAATCGTAACAAACTGAGTATAGTTCGGCTATTAAGCCTACATCTATTGGGATTATGTCTACTACAGGCCTACTTCCTTCAATAAAGGCCCATCCAGGGTGTCTTCGCTTTTCTGCAGCCATCTTTGCCACTCATGTGGTGCTTTGAAAAATGGAGAATCCTAGCACACATTGCTAGATAAATTAATATGGGTCTTCTATTAAAGAAAGTTAAAAGGAGTAATAAATAGAGGAATATGATGGTAAGTCGAAATACCACATTTATGATTTTGTCTTCTTGCATGTGAGGGGCATCAGATAAAATGAATCAATAATGTGGGTAGGCCACACAATTGGTGGTCTCAAGATGAAGAAAAATGAATTGCCGCACACAAGGTATGCATTGTGGGCATTAGTGATGATGCAGTTGGTGTTTAGCTGTAAATATACATAGCTTGATGGGAATTTGGATTGGTGTGCCGTAAGAGCGAAGACAACAAAGGGTGTTGCAAGGGCAACCAAATAAGCTACAAGTAGCAGCTAGAGAGATGAATAAGAATGTGCATGATAGAGATACGAGGGGTGATTCTATTTACACGACTTTAACTCATTACACCCTTGATTTTAATTACAATTTATCCCTTTATAAAATTAACTTTAAAGACTAGAAACATAAAAAAAATGTAATAGAATTTCTTTTTACACCCACTCATTTCTTCTCCTTCTCAACCACCATCACCTTTCTTCTCCACCAACTATCGCCACCCCTTTTTCTCCGCCAACCACCGTCACCCTCTCCCCCTTATCTCACTCTCTCAACCCCTCGACAACACCCAACACCACCACCACAAGAATATCAAAGAGAAAAAACTTGTAATAATTTTTTTTTTAATAAAAATAAAATCATAGTTACAATATATATGCGATAATTGTAAATAAATTATATATAAGATTTTAGTGTATAGAGATGTTTTAGTGTGATTTTCTTTCATTTTGATGTAGTTCCATGCCACTTGAAAAAAAATGGAGTCAAAACCTCGTTCAACTCTTGTTCACCAAAGAAACCAAAATTGTTCAGGTTACCGAACATATTAAGTTTGTTCGGACAACTAAGGCCGAACATGACTATTTTCTCTAATTTTGGTTTGTTAGGTCGGCCAAAGCCGAACAAACTTGATTTGTTTGGCAATAAGCGGGTAAACGTAGAAAAAAAAAAAAAAAGAGAAAAAAGGAAATTCTTAAGAAATCATTTTTCATGTCAAATACCACCCCAACTCCCTCCATTGTGACTGTGTCACTGTTATCCTCCTCTATAGTGATAGAAAAAGATGGGAAAAAGAGAGGGAAAGAGAGAGGAAGGGATGGAATGAGAGAGGAAGAAAAAGGGGAGTAAAGAGAAGCTGCAAGGTTAGGGATGAGGGTATGTTCAGTATTATGGAGGGTGTATGTAAACAGATACTTTTCAAATTTCTTCATATGGCGTAATTAGAAATTAGGAGTAACAAGATAAAACCATGGTGTATATAGAACCACCTAGATATGAGGGGTGTGAGATGTCAAAATACCAGAGAATGGGAAGCCTATAGGGTTTAGGGCTCAGATACTCAATTACCCTTGAGTAGGTGTCTCAGGTTGGTTTTTGGGTTTTTTTTTTTTATCCCACCATTGTATTCTCTATTATTCATAGTCAATTCACCTCTCTCCTCATGGACATAGACATTTTTTCTGAACCATGTTAAATATTGTATTTTTCTCTTTCGTGTGTGTGTGTGCAAATTTATTTTGGACATGCTGCCACTGAATAAGGGAATATTTTTCACAAGTTGTATCATAGTTTTAGGTAGGTTTACAAGAGTTTGTTTACAAAAAGCTTATTAGACCATTAAACTCTAAAACCCCTGACAATAATCCTAGAACCTCGCCATTTTCCCATTTGTCAGGCTGTGAATTAAGGTCACCACCAATGGTTATAAGCACAATCGAGTTGAAATCGAGACACCCACCTACCACACATAGTTTTAATTGATTCCAAAGATCATGAATTTAGTTGACAATCCAAAAAAATAAATAAATAAAACATTGGCCTCTGTCATTGTTTCGAAAGACATGCATTGAAAATAAATCCAATTGCATTTTCAATAAGAAACATTTGACACAATAAAACAAGGGTAAATTACACTGACACCCTCTGATGTTTCAATTTAATACAGATTCCTCCCTAACATTTTAGAAATTACACTTCCCTCCCTATTAATGTTTGTTTTTTAACAGAGGTAATGGGAAAAGTGTAATGACACTGATACCCTCCACTAAAGATATTAATTTATGAAATTAATATCATCTTCTCTTCCCGTTTCATTTTTCTCGTCTACTCTCAATTCTAACAGCAGTGTGGCCCTCTCACTGCCACACTATGGGTTTATATCGGTGACCCACCTCTACAATTCCCATAAAGAAAAAAAAAAAAATCAGAAAATATGCTGAATTTAATATCAATGGTCTAGATTTATTTAAAGTATGGGCTCACAACACTTAGGTGGTATTTGATAAAGCTGAAAACTAAAAATTAAAGTATTGAAAAATGAAAGCTGAATTTGTTAAACTAAAAAGTTGTTTGATGGTAGTGATAGTAAAATGATCGTGGTGATTATGACAATAATGACAATAGTGATGAAAGTGATGGTAGGAGCGGCGTCAGTGGCGGCATGATGGTGGTTGTGGTAGTGGTGGCGATGGTAGTAGTGGTGACGGTGACGGTGGCATAGTAGTGGTGATGGTGGTGGTGGTAGTAATGGCGGTGGCATGATAATGGTGGTGGTGGTGGTGGTGGTGGTAGGGACGGTAACAGTAGTGATAGTGGTAGTGGTAGTGGCGACGACGATGGCGATGGCGATGGCGATGGCGATGGCGATGACATGGTGGCAGCGGTGGCGGCGGCGGTAGCGGTGGCGGTGGCGGTGGCGGTGGCGGTGGCGGTGGCGGTGGCAATGGCGAAAAGTTTATAATAATATATATCGATACTTATGTTTAATATTTTATAAATTCAATCAAAATTAAGTAAATTTTATATGATTTATAATTTTCTTAAGTTTTAGTCTATATTTTAAAAGCCACTTAAATTTTTAAGTAATATCAATTGTGAATATCAAACAGACTTAATTGATTATCACTTAATCAATACAGTTTTAAGTGCTAAATAACATTATCAAACGACTCCTAACTTCAAAATTGAACCATAGATTTGATATTCTTGATTTTTTTCTGATTCCATTTATGGGATTGTAGAATTTTTTTTTTTGAATGCATGTCAAGTCAACGTAGGGTGGGGTGCAATATTTTAGATTTTTTTTTTCTTTTTTAGGGACTATTAAATAGTTGGTATTGTTAAAGTAAGGTAATTAAAGCATTGTAAGGCTGTGGTTGGTTTATTTAATACAAAGTGGTATGGAAGGAATGAATGGAATGAGAAAGAAAATGATGGATAAAAAATCAAGGGTAAATATGGTATTTTAAAAAGAATTATCGCTAACATAAGCAAAAATTGTTTGTTGACTTAACAGTCAATTAACAGAGGAGACAATTGGTAATGCTACTTTAAACCTTGTGGCGGGGGTTGTAATTTTCAAAATGTGAGGGGAGAATTTGTATTAGTTGCAAACCTCAAGGGATGTCTTAAGAAATCATTTTTCATGTCAAATACCACCCAACTCCCTCCATTGTGACTGTGCCATTGTTATCCTCCTCTATAGTGATAGAAAAAGATAGGAAAAAGGGAAAGGGATGGAATGAGAGAAGAAAAAGGGGAGTTAAGAGAAACTGTAAGGTTAGGGATGAGGGTATGTTCAGTATTATGGAGGGTGTTAACAATTACTTTTCAAATTCAAATTTCTTCATATGGTGTAATTAGAAATTAAGTGTAACGAGATAAAACCATGGGGTATATGGAATCACCTAGATATGAGGGTTGTGAGATGCAAAAATACCAGAGAATGGGAAGCCTATAGGGTTTGGGGCTCAGATACTCAATTACCCTTGCGTAGGCGTCTCAGGTTGGGTTTTGGGTGTTTTTATCCCACCATTGTACTCTATTATTCATAGTCAATTCACCTCTCTCGTCATGGACGTAGGCATTTTTTCTGAAACCATGTTAAATATTGTATTTTTCTCTTTTCTGTGTGGGTGCACAAATTTATTTTGGACATGCTTCCACTGTATAAGGGAATATTTTTCACAAGTTGTATCCGAGTTTTAGGTGGGTTTACAAGAGTTGGTTTACAAAAAGCTTATTAAACCATAAAACTCTAAAAAGCCCAACAATAATCCTAGAACCTTGCCATTTTCTCATTTGTCGAGTTGTGAATGAAGGTCACCATCAATGGATTACAAGCACAATTGGGTTGAAATCGAGACACCCACCTACCACACACAGTTTAAATTGATTCCAAAGATCATGAATTTTGTTGAAGATTCAACCAAAAAAAAAAAAACAGATTGGCGTCTGTCATTGTTTCGAAAGATATGCAGTGAAAAAAAATCCAACTGCATTTTCAATAAGAAACATTTGACACAACAAAACAATAATAATCACCTGGACAAAACGGGATAAGCTCTTCTCCATACTTACGAGTCTCAATTCGGACTCATTTTATTATCCAAATCGTCTACTTTATAAGCTTTACAGTAAAATTATTCATACAAAAAATTAAATTTATCGGACAACTATAAATGCACAAACCAATCAAATTTTATTTTACAAAATAAATGAGCTTATCCCGGACAAAACACAATAAATTTCTCAGGTTATTGGTCACTTTGGGGACCCAAAAAACCCTACTAAACAGAGCATTGTCTAAAAAGTAGTGAAATTAATTAGGCCCAAAATCAAATGTATTGAGGGGAGAGGGAGAGAGACAGAGAGTAACTGACCAAACTCAAGGTGGCCGCCGGGGAGAGCAAAAGTATTGTAGCCGATGGAGGTGAGCCTTCGCCCTAAAAGCACTTTCCTCCCGTCCTTCACCAAAACCACCGCCACCCCAACCTTCGGCGTCGGCGTCGGCGTCGGCGGCTGCGGCTGAGACTTGCTTTCCATTTTTTATGACTAGTTTTCAGGCTTGAGATTAGACTCTGTGTTTGCTATTGGAGGAGAGGGTATTTATATGGTATGTGAAGAGGTGAGTGTATTTAAAACGACGACGTCTGATGCAGTAATTGCCACGTGGTAGTTTTTGATTTCCCGCCTTCAAGAATGTTGATTGGGCTGCAAGAAACTTGGGGCGCAATTCAACGTCCCAGTCCAAATGGTAGGCCCATGATACGTCTAATTTGCCTTTTTCGCTTCTGGACACTGATCGGGTTGTGTGAAAGTGAAACATTTGCAAGTGTCTTATACGAGCGAGAGGTCCTGTTATAACTTAAGTGGGGACGAAATTAATATTTTATTATCGGA
Organism: Camellia sinensis; assembly: GCF_055761805.1. Taxonomy (NCBI): domain Eukaryota; kingdom Viridiplantae; phylum Streptophyta; class Magnoliopsida; order Ericales; family Theaceae; genus Camellia; species Camellia sinensis. Next base: position 156,954,438 of record NC_138970.1, read on the forward strand.
AGGGTCGAAAAAAAATTCACTATGTATATAATCAGTGGAACTAAGAAATTGAGTTAGTGGGACATTATTAATTATAATTTTTTATTTAAAATAAAAATTATGATCATTATTAAAATAATAATAATTTTATGAATTAAATTTAAATATAAAAAGTTAAATATTTATTATTAATAGGAACAAATTAAAATTCTATAATAGTGTAGAATAGCTTGGTATCGAATGATGATGTAAGTTTGTAATTTTAGTACAAAAAATTATGGATCAAAATTCTTAATTTTAGACAATAAAAACACATTATTTATAGCACAAATTATTATAAAATCTATTTAATTTTTATTTGACAAAAAAATATATAAAGATGTGTTTTGAATAAAAATTATTAAACAGTTTTAGAATATCATATAGCATTGCCTACGTGATGCTCAAAGTATGGGAAATCACAAATCATACTAAGTAGTCTGTCAACTGTCTGAAAATAATAAGTTCATTATATTCAATCTACAAGATTTTTCGCTATACTATTAGTTTAAACTACTACATATATAATACCATATAGTGCTATCAAAGTATCAAATAATTACTTGTTGTTAATAATACAATAAATCCTTAATCAAAACACATGTTAAGAAAAAAATACATATTGTATATGACAACAATACACCCAAAAAAAAAAAAAAAAATTCAAACTGAAGGGGGCACATGACCCCCCTAGCCCTTCTTTCCCTCGGCCTCTATATACAAATATAGATACATATATATATATATATATATATATAAATAGAAAAAAAAATTAAATAATATAGAAGCAATTTCTAATAGAATGAAAAAGTTTTTTTTGTACAAAATAGAAAAAGAATAAAAGATGAGAGAATAATAAGATATTTATTTTTATACTGGAGGGACATTTTATATATAAAATATTATATATATTTTTAAAGTACTATGACAAATAGTATTTTTCACAAAAACAAAAAGGGCATAGCTCTCCATAATCTTCTTCTAGTTCTATCCTCGCTATTGATTTTTGTCTTTTCATAAACAAGTCAAGAAGGCAACCAAAAAATAAATAAAAATAAAAAGGGCAAATTACATATACACCCCTCGAGGTTTGGTAAAATTACAGATACCCCCCTGAGGTTTCGAAAATTACATCCCGCCCCCTGAGGTTTGTATTTTCATAACAATTTACCCCCTGAGGTTTATATTTCATAACAAATTACCCCCTAATTTCTTATGTAAATATAGCATTTAGGGGGGAATTTGTAATTTCTCAAACCTCAGGGGGGTATTTGTAATTTAGCCAAACCTCGAGGGGTGTATATGTAATTTGCCCAAATAGGAATAAAATGAAAGTTATACTCAAAATAACCCTTAGTCCCACAAGTGTTATTAATTCATCATTGAAAGTTGGTTCTGTCAAAATCATAATAAAAAAGATTTGTTGTGACGATTTTATGAATCTATTACTAAAAATTGATAATTTGTGATTTTTTTGATGACGATTTTTAAAATTTGTCACTAAAAAATGAAAATTAGTGACGTTCTGTAACAATTTTCTAAATTTGTTGTTAAAAAAGATAATTAGTGACATTTTTTTGTGACAAGATTTTCAACTATTACTAAAAACTAACAATTAGTGACATTTTTTTATAAAAATGTTACTAAAAAATAAAAAATATGATTTTGTGATAACAATTAAAAGTGAATAAGATTTTTTGGTGGACCAAAAAGTCAAAAGAGAACTTATTAGTGTATACATATTTTTAATAGGACTTTTCAGTAATTTCCCCGTTTTATATTTAGTTGGATTTTTTTAAGCTAAAATTTGAATTTAAAAGAATTTGAGGAGTTTGAGGATAACCATGAGTTTCTTTTAGATTATTGAGCTATTAATTTTTTAAAACTCTCAGTGTATATCATTTATGGAAGAGTCTTACTAACAACTATTCCTAGGATACAAGTAAAAGAAAAAAATTTCGAAAATTACAAGACACTTTTCACTACATTCAATGCAATTTTATTGAAATCAATACACTTTTTAATAGTTTTACATATTTTCAAGGCATTTTATACATACTTTTTAATATTAAACAATGCATAGGGATAGTTTTTACCATTTACCTTCATGAAAAATATTAGATCAATTCAATAATTGTAACCGTTTCATTTTATTACGTGTCTCTGAAAAAATAGATGACGAAATAAAAAAAAATAATTATCAAATTAACTTAATTTTTTTTTATATGAATGATATACACGAAAGGCTCTGCAAAATGAATATTTTGGATCATTTGAAATTGAACCCATGATTGGCTCCCACAAGCCTCTCAAATTCTCTCAAGTTTATATTTGAATTTGAGAGAAACCCAACAGTTTAAACGAGTTGTTTATAATTATTTATTTTTTTTACAATTTGAAAATTTTTGTCAAACTATTTCGTACAGTTTTTTTCTTATAACTTATTGGGCAAAAATACTTTAAATAAATTGATTATTTAAAAACAAGAGGAGCGGTATTTATAACTTTTACTTTATGATTACCAATTAAAAAAAATAAAACTATACTTAACTTTTACTTTATGATTATCAATTAAAAAAAAATAAAACTATACCTAACAGACTCGTCAATGACTTTTGCCCTGATCTTCGGTTGGTGATTGTAGAGCTGTTGTTGAAACTTAGTGGTGGTGTTGACAAGTTCACAACATGTAGAAATCACAACTGTTGATTGTGTTCTTAATGGCCTTTAGTGATTGAGAGGGAATAAAAATAACCACAAGAATTATGTGGGTCTAGGCATTGCTACGTGGTATGATTATGAATTATCACATGTATGATAGTTGTCAAATTCTTATCAAATACTGCATTAGTGTTTTATGTTATGCAAAACTCATCAGGATATGAAATCTTATCGATATAGAAGTCTTAAACAACTAAAGATTGTTTGGGATAGGACTTCTGGAACATTCAAATTACTTGCTAAGTAAGTCACTGAATATTATAAATAGGCAACACCCTCAGGGGTTGAGGTACGTAATTTCTCTATATGAATTAGTCCATTAAATATTTTGATAATATTGGAGGACTAACTTGAGCGTCGGAGAGTCCCCGGCTACGATTGGGGGTGTTTTGTCTTGCAGATAGCGATAGCGTGGTGGTGCTGATCATCTTCTTTGTTGAATTTCTTTATCATCAAATACAGTATTTTTTTTTATGTCCGTACAATTGGCATCGTCTGTGGGAAACAATAAAATTCAACAAAGATAACTAATAAATCGTGGTAAACTTTCTTGGAGGGCTTTGTTCATGATAGTGGTTGTTTTTGACTGATTATATACTTTTATGTTGGAGTTCATCAACAACAAAAACAAATACAGTGTTCTTGTATAAATATTCTTTCGAATCTATATGGATTTAAGCCACTGCTTTTATAATGGTCATCATTCATTAAAGGCTCTGTCAAAGATTTGTTATCTCAATATATATAGTATAATGTGTTTATGCGGATATGATGAAAAGCGACGTTCGCAAAGTCACATGCAACCAGTTTCAAGATTTTGTTCGTACACACTCGTTTTTGTTTTTCGAAGTTGCTTCTAGGCTCGGTGTAAAGTTAATCGTACACATAAGAGGATTGACACAACTCAATGGAGGAAAGAGAAATAGATGAGTTGGGATATTGTTAAATAAATCAAAATATAAGTCATTGCAAAAAGATAGTGGCTTCCTAGCAAGATATTATATTGAATTTTTATTATTTGCGGAATATGAATTTTATGCATTATTACTTTGCGGATGAAGATATTTTATTATGTATTATGCTGAATTTTGATTATTTATGGAGCATGGAGTTCATGCATTATTATTTTGACCACGAATACATGGAAGATCAAATTATTATATCAGATTTTTATTATTTGAAAAATATGAGTTTTTATACCGAACGCGGATAAAGACTATTATTTGGGTCAAATATGCTGAGATGGAGTCTGCGCTTTACGGATCATGGGGGCAATATGAATTACACTACCCTTTGGTTACAAATTTTCTATCTTTGCCAAGCTGGTTTGGGCAAGAGATAAGTTGGTAGGTATGACTAACTTGAAAAATCTGTGTTGAGTGGGTTTTGCTTGGTGAAGTAGATTGGCAGATTTAACCAATTTTGAAAATCTTTGTCGAGCAAAGTAAGTAGGCAGGTTTGACCAACTTGAAAAATCTTTATCGAACGGGTTTTGCTTGGTGAAGTAGATTGGCAGGTTTGACCAATTTTGAGAATCTTTGTCAAACAAAGTAGGTTGGCAGGTTTGACCAACTTGAAAAATCTTTGTCGAGCGGGTTTTACTGGGTAAAGTAGATTGGCAAGTTTGACCAATTTTGAAAAACTTTGTTGAGGAAAGTAGGTTGGCAAGTTTAACCAACTTGAAAAATCTTTGTCGAGTAGGTTTTGCTTGGTGAAGTAGATTGACAGGTTTGACTAATTTTGAAAATCTTTGTTGAGCAAAGTTGGTTGGCTGGTTTAACCAACTTGAAAAATCTTTGTCACAAGGGTTTTGCTTGGTGAAGTAGGTTGGCAGGTTTGACCAACTTTGAAAATCTTTGTAGAGCAGGTTTTGCTCAGCAAAGTAGGTTGGCAGGTTTGACTAACTTAAAAAATCTTTGTCAAGCGGGTTTTGTTCGACAAAGTGGGTTGGCAAGTTTGACTAGCTTTGAAATTTTTTGTAAAGTAGGTTAGTGGTTTGTCCAACAGTGGGATTCCTTGTCGAGCGGATTTTGCTTGCCAATAAGCAAGTTGGTGTTTTGATAAGTCCTAACGAGGTTAGGCATTCTTGGAATAAGTCCTAACAAGGCATTTTCGGAATAAGTCCTAACGAGGTTATTCTTGGAATAAATCGCAGCAATGTTAGGCATTTTCGGAATAAGTCCTAACAAGTTTAGGCATTCTTGGAATAAATCCTAATAAGGCATTTTTGGAATAAGTCCTAACGAGGTTAGGCATTCTTGGAATAAGTTTCAGCAAGGCTAGGCATTTTCGAAATAAGTACTAACAAGGTTAGGCATTTTGGAATAAGCTCTAACACCCATGTATGGTTCTAGCTAGGCAATATAACACATTTATTTTTATTAGAACAATAGAAAGCTTCCACTCTTTCACTGGGTTCAAAGAGAATGAAAGCTTAGAGGCAATTGAGAGGGAATAAAAATAACCACAAGAATTATGTGGGTCTAGGCATTGTCACGTGATATGGTTATGGATTATCACATGTATGACAGTTGTCAAATACTTATCAAACACTGCATTAGTGTTTTATGTTATGCAAAACTCATCAGGATATGAAATTTTATCGATATAGAAGTCTTAAACAACTAAAAATTGTTTGGGATAGGACTTCTGGAACATTCAAATTACTTGCGAAGTAAGTCACTGAATATTATAAATAGACAACACCCTCATGGGTTGAGGTGCGCAATTTCTCTATATGAATTAGTCCATTAAATATTTTGATAATATTGGAGAACTGACTTGAGCGTCAGAGAGCCCTCGGTTACAGCTGGGGGTGTTTTGTCTTGCAGATAGTGATCGTGTGGTAGTGATGATCATCTTTGTCGTTGGATTCCTTTATCATCAAATACGGTATTTTTTATGTCTGTACAGTGATCATTTTGAGCATGATTGAGCTTCCATTCTTCATCGTATTCCTCTACTTAAAGCAAGATATTTATGAACTTTTATTTGAAGAAACCCGTTTTGGTACCCTCAAGGCTCACCATATCGAAACAATCCTAGTCACTCATCATCTTCAAGGCAACATCACCACTTTGGTTTCCTACTCATATTGCCACAAACCTACAAACCTGACTATGTTTTGCTCCATTGCTCATTTTGCAAATGCAAATTCCATAACAAAATTAGCCCAGGTCATTATTAGCGTTATTGTTACCATAATCTTAATAAAACAGACAATTATAATAGAAAAAATTGCAACAATTGATTTTGGGGTGGTCAATAATTAATCAAGATCTATATTTGTGACTGCTTTTTGGCAATCTCTCTAGTTTTGAATCCTCCACACATCGTTGGTAGTGATCTTCAGACCATTTTTTGATAGGTTCTCTTTAATTCTAGTACACTTAATCCTATTGCTGTTTTTTTATCATATCAAGTAACTTCTCTTGGTACTTTAACTCAACTGTTGTAGTCATATGACATCTGATTCTTCTAATTTCTCTTTTCGATTCTCTGCTTCCAATTTCCTTGTAATTCACGTTGTCGATGGGTCACATATGATTGTTACTCACATAATGCAAGTCTCTACTAATAATGGGTCTTTATCAAAATACCTATTTATTCTTAAACTAACTCAAATCTTATCTTTGTTGGTCAATTGTGTAAATTTGGATTCACTGTGACTTTTTCTTCTATTGGTTATCTTGTGCAAATGCCATAAACGAGTGACCCTTGGGACAGGCCGTAAACTTGGGTGTTCATTTGAATATGTCTTCTCAGTCTTCCACCACAATTTAGTTTACTACTTCCATCTCTATTGCTTCTTTCATTAGTATCTAGCATTCTTAGTTGAGTCATACGTCACTTAATCATTTACAATCTCTAGTTTATAGTGGTCAATTAGGTCTAGTAAAGGATGTAGAAGTCAATTGTTTACCTTGTCAACTTGTCAAATAACGACTATTATTCGTCGTTTTTTTGTGGCAATCAGATAAAGGGCATGGTTTGTTTTGAAAAAAATGGAAAAGTTTTGTGTATTCCTAAGAGGTGTGCTAGGCTTGGTTTAAGAGATTTTGGTTATTTCAATCAAGCATTGTTAGTCAAACAAGTTTGGTGAATAATTTCTAACCCTATGTCTCTACTAGCAAAAGTTTTCTTGGGTAAATATAGCTCTAACAAAAATTTCTTGGAAGCTGGTTGTCCAAGAACAACTTCATGGGAATGGAAAAATATTCTTTAGGGAATGAAGTTGTTGAATGAGGAGATTATGTGGAGAGTTGGTGATGGCCTATCAATAAATCCTTTTGAGGATTTATAGATACCAAGCAGGGTTAATCCAATGAAGGGGGTGGGGCTTTCTCAATATTTGCCCAATTTGAGAGTAGCCCATTTGATTGACCATTCGAATAATTGTTGGAGAAGCAATCTGATTAAATGGTTGTTTTCGGAAAGTGTTATCCCATCAATCTTAGGGATTCATATTCCCTTAGTCCCTTGTCCTGATAAGATTGTATGGATAAAAATAAAAATGGGATGTTATTTGTTAAGTCGGGATATTGGGTGCCGATTAGTAAAAGGCAGGATGGAGCTAATGGGGTGAATGTGAATGATTTTTTTCGCTTGGAAAAATCTGTGGAAGACCAAAATTCCATTTAAATGGGCCATATTCCTATGGAAATGCCTTCAAAACATTGTCCCCATGCGATGGAAACTTAAGAAAAGAGGTATACCACTGGATATGTAGTGTGTGAAGTGTGGTCTTGCTGATAAAACATCAGAGCATCTTTTCTTTGAGTGTCGTTGGTCCCAAAGAGTAAGGAGGGGTACTATTTTGGGATTGGAATTTTCACTTGGGCAACCGGTTTGTTTTAACACTTGATCTAAATGGGTCGAGAGTGTTAAGGAGGAAGAGATAATTGTCCACTCTATTGCCATTTTATGGGCAATATAAAGGCAAAGAAATAGTGTAGTTTTTCAAAATGAACAATTGACATTAGATCATACCTTATGTTTGCCAAATGAGCTTAATATATAATGGACCAATAGTAGAAGGTTGGCTTTTGATGATAGTATGGTTGAGTATGTGTCACGACCCAAACCCGCTCTTATAGGTTTAGTGTCGTAACTGGCCAGTAATCCTTGGATTATCAAAGGCCTCTTAACAGAATAACATATAATTAGGGGCTGCGGAAGCAAATATACCAACAATACATAGTCCATAAAGCCGTGCAGAAATACATGGAAGAAAAATTTAAAACATTATATAATATATATGCATATACGCAACATTATAATGCAATAATCTTCGTCACATTTAGTACAGTTGTAGCCCAAAAGAGAAATACCCCAATAAGCACATAAATCAAAAGACTTAATCGTATTACATATTAACACTAGGTCGTAACTTATGCCGTTTAGACTTGACTTGAGCATAAAATGAAACCTCCTCGGAGGCACAACAGCTGGCTGACAAAATAGAGACACCAGCTCGTCAACTTTGGGTCTGGTCACGCGCCTGGTCACTTACATACATAATATAAATAGTGAGTGGAAGCCCAGTGAATAATAACAGAGTAAAGATTTTAATAAATCATGCCCGAAACAGATTTCAAATCTCAAAGCAAATCAAATTCATAATCAAGTTTATAGCAGAAACAGAGTCGTAGTCTTATTCATATTCAAATCATGTGTGATACATCTATTAGTATAAACATGTCTCTTTGGTCAAGCATATCAAGTTCCAAAAAGGAACATCCGGTACCGGGTAACATATCTCATACATGGGCCACGGTATTATTTCCTCCGGGAGAGGGCCTGTACCACGGTATTATCTCCCCTGGGCAAGGGTCTCATGACCATAAGCCATGCTATTACGTCCCCTGGACGAGGACCTCTGCTAAGGATACCACAATTATTTTTCGAAGAAAATTTAGACATTCATTCATTCACACAAAACATAGCATTTTAGAAAACTGATCATTTCGTATAATCAAAAAATAATTAAAGTCAACATAACTTTACAGAGTTATTACTTACAGATAGCCTTGGCAGTAAATAAATGAATCAACCGCTCACAGCACGTGACCTGCACCAAACATAACAGATACGTATAATGAAACACACACTCGGTTGATACTTAACTTCTTTCGTTTCATTCTTAGTGTGTTTCTAAGTCTTTACCTCTTATTGAGAATAAATCATGGCCTAGGAGTGCCTAGGATGCAATGAGGATGCTGAAATGTACTTGAAAACACTTAACAAAAATTGCTGAAAACATAGGTCTCCTTCGAGCGTAGCTTTCTTCCCTCGAGCAGACATGCAAAAATATAGTGGTCGCTCGAGCGCACATTCCTTGGCTCGAGTAGTCTGCAAAAGTACTGGTTGCTTAGTTTTTCCACTCGATACTCGCTTTAGCATGAGACTCAAGTCCTCGCTTGAGCACAACGCTTGTCGCTCGAGCAGTCTGCAAAACACTCAGACTTCTCGGAGCATGCATTTCACGCTCGAGCCAACCATTGGTTGCTTGAGCGGAGATGCAAGACATAGAGTGGTCGCTTGAGCGTAGACTCCTTCGCTCGAGTATAGGAGCAGAATTCTGGAATTTCCAGATTCGCTTCCAAGCTTAAAATTCAATTTCCAAACCTTCAAAACACATTCTTTTGGCCCAAAACTTAGTAAAACATTAAGAAACTCCTAGTGCATGATGAATTACAAACTATTTTGCAAAAGTAAGCCCAAAAGCTAAGCCGATTGTACTAAACAAAGCTTGAAACTTAAATAACATAACTTGTATGTAATGTCATGAATTTCAACTCCCCAAAACATGATCAAGTGAGTCATTAAGCTTAAAAACAAGTTGAATTATTTTAACAAAACCAAGATATGAACATGCGTGTGGGAATTTTTGTAAAAACAACTTCAAAACCTCATGATATGCACATGCATGCATGAGTCATATTCAATTCTATCATCTAATTTCAATTCTTTTTGCATAACAACTTTATTTCTTGTTGATTTCACATATAATTGAGTCTAAGGTTGCAAAATGTGAGTTGAAGTCTTACCTAAGGCTCAAATTCTTCAAGTTGGAGTTTAATTCCTTTGAATTCACTTTAATCTCCTCCAAATTCTAGCAATCACTCTACAATTGAACTTAATTTCCTTCTCTCCCACTCTCACATGTTTTTGATGGTCAAGCAAGAGGAAGTGAAAGTGTCAAAGTATGTAGGAGGTAATGAGGTGGCCTTATATAGGCTTGATTAATAAATTCATTAATTTGGGCTTAATTGAGCATTAATTAATCAAATTATTTCATTCCGAATTGAATTTTAATTAAATCTACTATAAAATTCTAAAAATTCTAATTAACACATAAATCAAGTTAATTTCTGAATCGGATGCCAAGAAGGCCTTCAACTCGCAAACTGAAACGAAAACATGAACAGATCTTTCTACGTTAGATATAAACACAAATAAGACGATGTATGATGCAAAATTTCACTTTAATATCTTATTAGGCATAATTAAGCATGAATTAACATTAATCATGGGTCGGGGTTGTTACAGTCTTCCCCCCTTAAAGAGTTTGGTCCTCCAAACTCGAATTACCTTCATTTCGGAAAAATGTTGGGTCCAAAGGAAACAAATTCCGATATCTCTTCATCATATCTTCTTTTGTTTCCCATGTAGCATAAGTTCCTCCGTGGTTTTGCTAATCAACTTTCACGGTATTTCTTTATTCCTCAATCTTTTGATCCGGCGATTCACAATCTGAATAGGTTTTTCTTCATATGTATAATCATCCTTCAAAAGCACATGTGTTTGCTCGATAACATGGTGCGGATCTCGTAAGTAATCCTGTAACATTGAGATATGAAAGACATTATGCATATGCTTCATAACCGGTGGTAAGGCTACCCGATACATCACTGGGTTGATTTTCTCCAGAATTTCATATGGCCCAACATATCTCGGTGCTAATTTGCCCTTAACACCAAATCGTGTTTGTCTTTTCATTGGAGTCATTTTAATAAACACGTGATCCCCGACTTCATATTCTTTATTTCTTCTTTGGACATCAACATAACTCTTTTGCCGACTATGTGTAGTTTTTAGAAGTTGTTGAATCAGTTCCACTTTCGTAGTTGTTTCTTGCACAAACTCTGGGTTCAACAATGGTCTGTTACCTACTTCAGTCCAACATATAAGAGAACGACATTTTCTTTCATACAGAGCTTCATAAGGAGTCATTCTAATGCTTGAGTGATAGCTGCTGTTATACATAAATTCGGCCAGAGGAAGGTAAGTCTCCTAATTGCCTTGAAAGTCTAACATACACATCTGTAACATGTCCTCCAATGTTTGAATGGTCCGTTCAAATTGGTCGTCTGTCTGTGGGTGGTAGGCACTACTCATCCGTAATTCAGTTCCCAAAGCTTGTTGCAAACTCTGCTAAAATCTCGACGTGAACTTCGAATCTCTGTCAGATACAATAGATACTAGCATGCCATGTAATCTCACAATTTCATTAACATACAAGTTAGCCAACTTATCCACATTAAATAATGATTTAACAGGTAAGATAAGTGCGTATTTAGTTAAACGATCAACAATTACCCAGATAGAATCCATATCTCAAGGAGAACAAGGTAATCCCACAATAAAGTCCACCGTGATATGTTTCCATTTCCATTCTGGTATTGGAAGCGGTTGTAACAAACCAGCGGGTCGTTGATGTTTGGCTTTAACTTGTTAACAGTGTAAACATCTAGCCACAAAATCAGCAATACTCTTTTTCATTCCCTGCCACCAGAAATTCTATTTCAAGTCATGATACATCTTTGTGTTTCCCGGATGCATGGCAAATTTTGAATCATGAGCCTCAGTCATGATACATCTCCTCAAGTCAAAATAATCTGGCACACAAAGGCGACCCAGAAATTTCAGCACATTGTTCTCAAGTACAAACTCGGGCCTCGGTTTTGAGTCGATTTCATCTACAATCTTTTTCAAGATTTCATCTTGAAGTTGTTTCTCTTTAATTTCTTCAATGATTGTAGGCTGGGCGAAAATAGCAGCTAAAATTCCACCTTGTTCTCGCAATACCACCTCAATCTCATTCTTTTCCAAGTCACATAGCAAACCCTTTCTGACCGGTGAGTAAACATGATAAATTTCCCATTGACTTTCGGCTCAAGGCATCTGCCATAGTATTAGCTTTTCCCGAATGATACAAAATCTGCAAATCATAATCTTTGATCAACTCCAACCATCTTTTCTGTCTCATGTTCAATTTTCTCTACGTAAAGAAATATTTCAAACTCTTATGGTCGTTATACACCTCGCAAGTCATACCATATAGATAGTGTTGCCAAATTTTTAGAGCAAACACCACAACGGCTAATTCAAGGTCATGGGTCGGATAATTCTTTTCATGCAGTCGGAGTTGCCGAGAAGCATAAGCAATTACCCTTCCATTTTGCATTAAGACACATCCCAAGCCTTTATAGGAAGCATCACTGTAAATTTGGAACCCATCAGTACCATTAGGGAAAGTTAAAATTAGTGCAGTCACTAATCTGGTTTTCAATTCTTGAAAGCCGATTCTTGTTGATCATTCCAATCAAATGGTAGATTCTTCTGTGTCAACTACGTCAGTGGCATAGCCAGTTTTGAGAAGTCTTTTACAAATCTTCTGTATTAACCTACAAGTCCCAAAAAACTTTTAACTTTTGACACATTAGTTGGTCTTGGCCAGTCCACAATAGCTTCAATCTTCTGAGGGTCAACAGAGATACCGTATTTATTGATTACATGTCCCAAAAATGCCACACTGTCAAGCCAGAATTCACATTTGGATAATTTTACATACAATTTCTTTTCTCTCAAAATCTGTAAAGCAGTTCGCAGATGGTTTTCATGTTCTTCCTTGCTTTTAGAGTAAATCAAAATATCATCAATAAAGACAACAATAAATTCATCCAAAAATTGTTTGAACACCCTATTCATAAAATCCATGTGCAGGTGCATTAGTTACCTTAAATGGCATTACCAAAAATTCATAGTGCCCATATCTAGTTCTGAATGTTATTTTCTCTATGTCCTCTACTTTAACTTTTAACTGATGATAGCCTGATCGGAGGTCAATTTTAGAAAACACTTGGGCTCCCTAAAGCTGGTCAAATAAATCATCTATCTGGGGCAATGGGTATTTATTTTTGATAGTTACTTTATTCAACTCCCAGTCATCGATACATAATCTCAGGGACCCATTCTTCTTCTTAATAAACAAAACTGGAGCACCCCAAGGTGAAGTGCTCGGGCAGATGAATTTCTTGTCTAATAGTTCTTGAAGTTGGGCTTTCAATTCTTTTAGTTCTGAGGTTGACATTCGGTAAGGGGTCTTAGAAATAGGTTGTGTTGCCGGTGTTACTTCAATAGTGAACTCAATTCCTCTATAAACTAAGTTTCCAGGCAAGTCATTCGGAAACACATCAGGAAATTCACTAGCAACAGGAATAGTTTCCATATTAGAATTATCATAAATCTCAGTCAAAACACAACACATGTAAACCCTACATCCTTTTCGAAGCAGTTCAATAGCCTTCATGGCAAAAATCAGGTATGGGGAAGAAATTACCCCATTTCTAGTAAACACAAACTCAGGTAAGCTAGGTGGACGAAATACAACAAATTTATTCACACAATCAATGATGGCACAATACTTAGCCAACCAATCCATATCCAGAATACAATCAAAATAATCAATGTTCAAGGACAGTAAATCAACATACAATGTCATCTCGCCAATCATAAGGTCACATGCCGGATAAACATAAGCACATATCATAGAACCCCCAGACGGTGTAGATACAGATAGCAAACAGTTCATAGGTTCTAACGGTCTAGTTAATTTTCGAGAAAAAACATGCGATACAAATGAATGCGTGGAACCAGAATCAATCAGCACACAGGCATTTTGAGCACAGATAGAAATTATACCTGACACTACTGATTCAATGTTCTGTACATCCTTAGGCACTGAGGCGAATATTCTCCCTTGCCTTAACATTTCATTCTCATTATTGCCCCTGGCATTAGTTCTGGTATTTGATTTGGCCGCTAAAGCAGGCCCAGCTGAACTTGCTACGGGGTGATGGCATTCCCGGACCCCAGTGGACAATCTTTTATCATATGTCCAATTTTGTCACACCGGTAACAGGCACTAGATGCACGGTAGCATACTCATCTATGTTTTCTGCCACAATCTGGATAGTTTGGTATAGATCCACTACTTTGATCGGAGTTACTGGAGGATCCCGTGTTTTGTTTCTTCAAAAGTGATCGACCATTTTTGAAATTAAATCCTGCCCTTTTACTTTTCCATTCAGTCATTGGAGTTATAGCTTACTTCTTTGTTGCCAGGATGGCCTTTGCCATCAATGATCTATCAAGGACATCGACATATGTAGGCAATTTCAGTACACATACCCAGTCATACATATCCAGATCTAATCCCCCTTCGAATTTTTGAGCCTTTTTGTAATCTGTATTGACCATATAAGGAGCAAATCTGGCCAACTTAGTGAATTTAGCTTCGTACTTGGCCACAGACATCTTCCATTGCTTATGTTCTTGGAATTCAGACACTTTTCGGTCTCTGAAGCATTGGGAAAAGTATTTGTTGTAGAATATCTCGTTAAATTGAGCCCATGTCATATTCCCGTTGTTGTTTTGGACCAACAACCACTATCTTCGGCCTTCATTCTTTAGAGTGTATGTGGCCAGAAGTACTTTCTGAGTTGCGGAGCAAGGGAATACTTTAAATAACTTTTCCATTTCTAGTAACTAGGTTTCTGCCTTCAATGATTCAATGCCACCCAAGAGGGTCGGCGGTTTCATTTTTCATAATTTCTGAGTCAAATTGATGATATCATTATTGTCTGGTTCAGCTAGTATTGGCGTAAGCGGAGGAGGTAAAGGTGGTTGTCTTAATTGCTGCGTCATGGCTTCAGTCAAAGCCGCAAGCATCTGTTCTATTCTGTTCATTTGGGCCTCGGAAGATTCACTTATATCATTTCCCCCTGCATTCTCCATTTCGCTAAAGAGAGACAAGGTAACAATAAACATAGGAATAATCTTGTTCATTTCTTTTAATTTTTATTTATTCACATTCAAATTCAATTTTCACATGTATAACAATTATCACACACTCACACATACTGATGAAATGTCCCTAGTTCTTTCTAGGACATCCTATAGCTCTTATGGACTCGTGTGTGCGGTTTAACATGTGTTCTGATACCACTCTGTTACGGCCCAAACCCGCTCCTATAGGTTTAGCGTCGTAACCGGCCGGTAATCCTTGGATTACCAAAGTCCTCTTAACAGGATAATATATAATTAGGGGCTGTATAAGCAAATATACCAACAATACATAGTCCATAGAGCCGTGTAGACATACATGAGACAGAAATTTAAAACATTATATAATATATATGCATATACGCAACATTATAATGCAATAATCTTCGTCACATTTAGTACAGTTGTAGCCCAAAAGGGAAATACCCAATAAACACATAAATCAAAAGACTTGATCGTATTACATATTAACAATAGGTCGTAACTTATGCCGTTTAGACTTGACTTGCGCACAAAAGGGAACCTCCTCGGAGGCACAATGGTTGGCTGACAAAACAGAGACACCAGATCCTCAACTCTGTGTCCAGTCACGCGCCTGGTCACCTACATACATAATATAAATAGAGAGCGGAAACCTAGTGAATAATAAAGGAGTAAAGATTTTAATGAATGATGCCTGGAACCGATTTCAAATCTCAAAGCAAATCAGATTCATAATCAGGTTTATAGCAGAGACAGAGTCGTAGTCTTATTCATATTCAAATCATGTGTGATACATCCATTAGTATAAACATGTCTCTTTGCTCAAGCATATCAAGTTACAAAAAGGAACCTCCGGTACCGGCTAACATATCTCATATATGGGCCACAGAATTATTTTTCACGAGCGAGGGCTTGTACCACAGTATTATCTCCCCCCGACAAGGGCCTCGCGTACTATGTCCCCTGGGCAAGCGCCTCTACTAAGGATACCACAATTATTTTTCAAAGAAAATTTAGACATTTATTCATTCACACAAAACATAGCATTTCAGAAAAACTGATCATTTCGTATCATCAGAAAATAATTAAAGTCAACATAACTTTACAGAGTTATTACTCACAGATAGCCTTGGCAGCAAACAAATGAATCAACCGCTCAGAGCACGTGACTTGCACCAAACATAACAGATATGTATAATGAAACACACACTCGGTTGATACTTAACTTCTTTCGTTTCATTCTTAGTGTGTTTCTAAGGCTTTACCTCTTATTAAGTCTTAATCATAGCCTAGCAGTGCCTAGGATGTAATGAGGATGCTAAAATGTACTTGAAAATACTTAACAAAAATTGTTGAAAACAGGGGTCCTGCTCGAGTGAACATGTAAAAATATAGTGGTCGCTCGAGTGCACATTCCTTCGTTCGAGCAGTCTGCAAAAGTACTGGTTGCTTAGTTTTTTCGCTCGACGCTCGCTCGAGCGTGAGACTCAAGTTCTCGCTTGAGCGCCACTCTTGTCGCTTGAGCGGTCTACAAAACACTCAGACTTCTGGGAGCATACATTTTACGCTCGAGCCAACCTTTGGTCGCTCGAGCGGAGGTGCAAGACACAGAGTGGTCGCTCGAGCGTATGAGCAGAATTCTGGAATATCTAGATTTGCTTCCAAGCTCAAAATTCAATTTCCAAACCCTCAAAACACATTCTTTTGGACCAAAACTTAGTAAAACATTAAGAAACTCTTAGTACATGATGAATTACAAACTATTTTGCAAAAGTAAGCCCAAAAGCTAAGCCAATTGTACTAAACAAAGCTTGAAACTTAAATAACATAACTTGTATGTAATGTCATGAATTTCAACTCCCCAAAACATGATCAAGTGAGTCATTAAGCTCAAAAACAAGTTGAATTATTTTAACAAAACCAAGATATGAACATGCATGTGAGAATTCTTGTAAAAATAACTTCAAAACCTCATGATATGCATATGCATGAATGAGTCATGTTCAATTCTATCATCTAATTTCAATTCTCTTTGCATAATAACTTCATTTCTTGTTGATTTCACATGTAATTGAGTCTAAGGTTACAAAATGTGAGTTGAAGTCTTACCTAAGGCTCAAATTCTTCAAGTTGGAGTTTAATTCCTTTGAATTCACTTCAATCTCCTTCAAATTCTAACAATCACTCTACAATTGAGTTCAATTTCCTTCTCTCCCACTCTCTCACATTTTTGATGGTCAAGCAAGTGGAAATGAAAGTGTAAAAGTGTGTAGGAGGTAATAAGGTGGCCTTATGTAGGCTTGATTAATAAATTCATTAATTTGGGCTTAATTGAGCATTAATTAGTTTAATTATTTCATTTCGAATTGAATTTTAATTAAACCTACTATAAAATCCCAAAAATTCTAATTAACACATAAATCAAGCCAATTTCTGAATCGGATGTCAATAAGGCCTTTAATTCGCAAACCGAAATGGAAACATGAACAGATCTTTCAATGTTAAACATATATAAACACAAATAAGACGATGTATGATGCAAAATTTCACTTTAATTTCTTATTAGGCATAATTAAGCATGAATTAATGTTAATCATGGGTCGGGGTTGTTATAGTATGATACTATAAAGTTAGAGGATTCTCCTTCTAATAACTATTGTGTCCTTGTTAATAATCTCATGGAAAATTCTATTTTTCAGTTATTTACCTGTGTTGTGAACGAAGGGTGGCAATGGGGCAATAGGATTGGCATGGGTGTGTTTTGATGAAAATCAAGATAAGGTGTATCAACAAGTAGTTTCCTTCCAGTGTCATCTCCATTACTCGCGGAAGAAAGGGCACTCTTGGAGGCTACTAAATGGGCTGTGAAAAATCTAAAAATCTCTGAAATATTAATTTGTGATTATTTATCAATTTTAACTAGTAAATAGAAATCCCAATCAAACAATCAAAAACAAATCGACACAACATTTTTTACGTGAAAAAATCACAATTGGAACATCTCCAATTGTGGTAAAAAAAAATCACGGGTCAAAGCCACAAAACAATCCACTAAGAAGACAAAAAGGAATTACACAAGTGTACTATCAATTATCTAGCAAATCCACGCTCAAATTTAACCGACCCCAATGTGCCTCTTCTACCACCATCTTCATCTCAAAATTGTTTTGTCTAACGTTAAATCCACAATGCTAATATCGAATCCACGACGATGAGCTACTCTAGATTCCACCAAAGCTTAAGGCTCAAGTTCTACGGAATTCACCGAAGAAAAACTCTCTCTTTTGTGAATAAAACAAACTAAACAAACCCTTTGATATAACCCACTCAATTCATGATATAAACTCTCGAAGATATCAAAGGAAACAAGCAAAGAAGTTCCAGATGAAAATCTTAATACCCGATAAGAAGATTTGGAAGCCGTACCCTAGAAACTGAATTAATCACAGATTTATAGAAAACAGAATTGTGATCTCCGCTCAAGTGCAAGAATGACCGCTCGAGCGGTCTGACTAAAACGCGTGTTTCAAAACAAGGATCTACGCTCGAGCGCAGGAAAGGCCGCTCGAGCAGAAAAATATAACTTATAGTACTTTTGCAGGCGAGTGAAACTTCTGAAAGGATTGCAACTCTGCTCGAGCATACAATCGGTCGCTCGAGCGGACAAACAATTTTAACTACAATTTTGCTTTTTGCTTCAGGGGCGCTACCCCTGGACCCTGCCTGGGTGCTGCCCCGTACCCGCCATGGGGCGCTGCCCCTTCGACCCCCACGAGCTGACCGGGTAGCTCGATCCCCGACATAGTCAGCAAAGTGGCAAACATGATAGGATTAAGATCACAAACTCCTCTGCATAGGTATAATTCGAGTTGGATTCATATCTAAATACTCATATCTTTATTGAAATAAAAGATCGAATAAAATTACAACTGAAAGGAATTTTATGAAAGAGGATTTCTAATTACAAAAACCTAACAGGCTGTAAATAGGGAAATTAAATGTCTCCTTATATTTATAGATTGCAAGGTGTTGTTAAATAGTTTTGAACAAAAAGGCAAGTTGGATTGGGAGGTGGATTTAGTAGTTCAAGATGTTTTGTCTCTAGGTAAGTATTTTGTGCTTCTATGTTTAACTAAAGTTAATAGACAACTAGTTGAACCAGCGCATAGGTTTGCAAAAACTGTAAATAGACTTGCAAAAACTGTAAACTCATTATCCTCTGTTTAGTATATATAAATATGTCTTTTGTCTATATTGAAAAAAAAAAAACTTTTTAACTAATGACAAATAGTTTAGTGATTTTATTACTTTTTAATATTTTAATAAAAGTTTTTTTTTTTTATAATTTTTTTTTATCACTATCCCTAATCTACTAAGGTTTGGTTTCGTATCCAATTTGAAAAGTTCCATCTTTTTGTAGAATTTTTATCTTTAGTCTTTTTTTTTTCCTTTTTTTTTTTTTACTTTTTTTTTTGTTTGTATAGTGTAGAACAATTTGAAGAGTTTAAAAAAAATAATCAAAAAATAAACCAAAAAAAAAAAGACAATAAAAAGTTGAAAAGCAAATTTCTTTTGGTTTTTTAGTGATTTTTTTTTTCTAAATTTATAATTATTTACTTTTTAACATTCTAGTTCATCTAGTCGAATAAAATTTGAAATTGTAAATTTTTTAAAAAAATAAAAAAAAAATTCACAGGAAAAAAAAAACTACTAAAAAAATAAATTCGAAACACCTCTTAAATTTAGTGGAAAGAAGCCAAACTGGTTGCATGATGACTTGCATTAGAAAGAATATTCTTGGAAATGACATAATTGAAATTGAGCATATGCATAAAGCTACATGCATTAGAAGCTGAAACTAAAATTTGTCAGTTTCCTTGCCCAAAATTATGGTGGTCCACATTATATGCAAATGGAACCCTTCTTGGTGGGAAGCAGACAACTCAAGTCCTGTCTGTCCCTTCAACTTGTGTCTCAACAATAAGTTTGACAGATGTAAACTCTTAACAAATAAACTTTCAATCTACATGGAACTAATACTTTATAATTATGATATACTAAGGCCTCGTTTAGAAATTGTCTCTTCTAATTTAAAAGTTAAAAAGTTATTAAAAAAATTAAAAAGTCAATAATTTATACTAAAAAATTAAAGATTCTCTTTTCTCTCTACTTTTTGCACATCTTTTCGTAAAAAGTTAAAAAATCATCCCAAACATACTAGTTTTTTTTAGTTTATATTTTAGCCAAATAACTAAAAAATTACTAAATTAGCCTATTCCCAAACGAGGCCTAAGCTTTATAATTATGGGTGGTTGTTTTTATTTTTATTAAATTAGTTTTTATTTTTTCAAAAGTCTAATATAGCGATAATTTTAATATTATTATTAAACCAATCCATTAAATTCAAAAAATTCAAAACTAAAAATATTTTATATATTAAATATATCAATTACATATTAAACCCTAACAACCACTTGTTACATGATTATCATCTAAACACATAATAAAAATTAATTTGGTAAAAAAAAATGTGTAAAAGATTTATCAATTTTACATAATTTCATCTTTGGTGGGTAGAAATAATTTTTAAAAATTCAAAAATAATTTTTTGACATTTATTTTTGTCAAATTAGTTTATATTTTATCAAATTGATGACTTTGTCATTGAAATTGAGCAATGCTATTTTCAATTGTTCTTATTTGGAATAAGATTCAAAATTCAGGATCAAATGTGTCATAATTGAAAAGTCAGGAATCAAAGTGACACAAGTCCTTAACTATAGAGACTATTAGTATAATTCGCCTTTTATTATATTAAATATTATATTTTTGAGTAATAATATTCATCTTTTTTGTTTGATAAAAAAAGTAGAATATAAAATACACCTATCAATCTTCCACAAAAAAGTTTTAATCTAATAAGTGACAAAAACTTACTTGTACATATATCCTGAATTTTAGATGTTTGATTTGAAAAAAAAAAAAAAAACAAAAACGAAAACAAAAACAAAAAGAGGACAAGAATGTAATCAATGTTTAATTTTGTTTTATTTTTGTTCTAATAATAAGTGACGAGAAACTCATACATGGTGCTGTTTTGTGTAATTAGTTGTATGTTACAAGCTGATAATTCAAAACTAGAAATCAAAAGCACCATTAACTTAATTTTTAGAAATTAATTTTTTAAACTTATTTAAGTTATTTCTATTTAATAAATTATAATATAGAAGTTATACTAAATAATTGAGAGATTTACCAATAAATTTCAAAAATTGATCTTATAATCCAGTTGGTCCCATTTATATTCTTATATTCCGTTTGGTCCTATCGTTTGTGAAAGGATGTATTTGCCATTAACGCACTTATTAATCTATGCGTTACAGCTGTATGTGAGTGAATGAGGTGTAGGCGCGTGGGGCACACGAGGTGTAAGATGTAAAGAGCCACTTGACTTGTGTCACGCGACACATATTGGAGTGACACACAACAGTAAAGCGTACTAAGGGCTTTTGTATTCAAAGTGTGGATTTGGTAGGTTCCACATGTCACATAGTCTGTTAACCCATACACACCAAACAGTACCCGATTTGTACCTCCACAACAAGCCCTGCAGTTAAAAAAATAAATAAATAATTACAATCACCATATCCTTACAGACCCAGCCTCACACCAACACATTGTATTCTATTTTTATGTGGTCCCAAACCCTTATTGGCCCTTTTATGCTACTTCATTCGACACACACTTGTCAAACACACAACCACAAACACTAATAACACATTCCCACACACACCCCCCAATTTCCACTACCACAATGACCTAAAGTAATGTTGGTCCACCCACAATCAACAACTACACAACGACCGTATCATTCAGAACACCCAAAAGTAATCTTCAACATCTCTAAACACGGAAGTGATCCCGCAATACTCGTTCCAATCAAACAAAAAAAGAGTACAATCGTTCTGTAAATCACGCCAAACATGGAAAATATGACCACATGGGCACAAATCTCTCCACCAGCAGAACTAAACAGAACAAAAGTATAAAATTGGGACTGATTAGTTTAATAGTTTGTGAGATAGGATTTATTAGTAAATATTCCTAAATGGTTCACACAAACTCTCAAAATAAAAAAATTATAACTAACTCAAATAAGTTATACCAAACAACTATTATGTAATCTAGGTTGTTTGGGATAATCTAAATAACTGCACTTTTTACAAAAAAGATGTGCAGAAAAGTAGAGAGGTAATATAATCCAAAAAATATAAAAAGATTAAAAGTATGCTTATATAGCACACCTTGAACAAGCTCTAAATTTTTTAAAATTGAATTTGAGCAATTAATTATAACCATTTATAACTAATAGAGAAATGATGAATTTGGGTTATGACCAAAATTATAATTTTACCTTTACGAGTTTCAATTCTCTCAAGTTAATCCTTTCAATTTAAGAGAGTCTTTGAAATTGCTGGGCCCAACTTCAATATTTTCAACTATTCACTTTTTAATATTTATTGAGTTGAATATTATGTAAAAAAATTAAAATGATCAGATATTGGTACATATATGTTTGAATTATATTTATATTATAAAAAATAGATACCTACTCTTAAAATTATAATTGTGGTATATTTTTTATAAACAAATGTAATTAAAGTATATAGTTATCAATATTCGATCATTTTCATTTTTTGCATAAATATTCTATTCAACAAATTGTAAAATGTTAACAATTTAAATACTAAAATCAACTCGTAAAGCCCAAACACTACCTTATAACTCTAAATCATAATCACTCTATGCTGCCTTAATCCATAACCAAGATTTGAGAACGTAATTTTTTTTCTTGATTAATATGACAGCGTAATTAAGTTGAAGAATTTCAATCATTACACTGGTGACATTATTTTATTGAGTAATTGTGATGTCCTGGGATCCTAGATTTGACCAGTATTGCGTAATTAGATGGTTTGTTTTACTTTTGACGTTTTGATTATCATATTGAGTCGTTAATATTTCAATTCCGCTCTTACTTAAGATCTCTTAACGTTTCTAGTTTAAAATTTTGAATTTTGGGCATTAGAACTTGTATTGGGGCATGGAAACAAATTTTGGATTTAGCTAGCAAAACTGCTCGTGCTGAATCACTTAGGGAACTTGAATATTTCTAGGTAGAAAATCATTGGTGCGGATTTGGTAGGAATCTTGGGTTCTTCTCTAGCTCAAACTGCTCGTGAGGGGTGTGTAAATTCGCTCGTGCGGATTTAGATTTCCGCTCATGCGGAATTTGAAACCGCCCGTGTAGATTTTTGCGTGTCTCTCTCGAATTTGAAGCCATTTTCCTCAAATCTGATACCAAAAACATGTTGTACTCATTTTTTCATCTCTCTCTCTATTCATCTTTTCTTCTCCATCTCTCTATAAACCCATCTAAACTCAAATTTCTCTCTAAAATTTAGCAAAAACTATCAAGATTTTGATAGAGGTTCTTATACCAAATCGAAGAGGGCGACGAGGGTTATGTTTTCACCGATCGAATCAAGATTTCATCGATGTTGAATTTTAAGGTTTTCCCCTCTTTCCTCTCCTAAGCTTGAGGTAGGGACATTTTTAGAGTTATATATATTCTTTTGCAAGTCTTTGTTTGTTTGAAACCTTTCTTATATTTTGAACTATGATTTTGGGTTCATGAGTTCTAGATGATTTTAAAATTGAATTTTCTCTATACTTCTCCAAACTTTTAAGAGTATGAGTTATGTTGTTAAGTATGAGTGTTGTTTTGGAAAAATTCTTTCAAAAAATAAGATAAATTTAGTTTTATGGAAACCCTAGAAATTTGGAGATTTTGGAAAAAATGTTGAGATTTTATGGAATTCATGCTTGATAAATTATTATGGTGAATAAATGATGGAGGGATTACTATATTTGTATATAATAAGGGATTCCATGGAAAAATGAAAAATGATTGATTTTGAAACTTGATGAATACAATATTATTGGTTTGTCTTGAAAAAACCAAGTTTGAAACTGATGATTAACATGTGGAGAATGTATGTAATATAATATTGTTATTTATCTCTCGGAAGACATATTGTGAAATTACATTGAGAAGAGATGTGTAAATTTAATCACAATGGAAGATTGTGTGGTGGAATTGAAAATTGAACTATTATAATGCATTGTTACATGTTGCATTGTCATTTCATTTAATCTTCATTATCATTGATTTCGAATTTGCATTTGAAAATTATTACTTTGAGAAAGGAATTGTTTTGGGATAAATACGTTGGTAAGTCCGGGAGGGGGTGTAGTTTGGTATTCGTTAAGTTGGCCTTAGTGTTTATGGTGAAAGGCTAAAAATATGCGCAGAGGAGGTACCACGTGCCTTCCGGTTAGAAACTAGTAAAGTGACGATTGGTAGTGCTTGATATGCCTACTTATATATACCAATCTAGGGATTACTTGTGTCGTATTTACCACCCCTTGAATTATATTGATATTATTGAATTGTTGTGTTTTTAAATTAGCATTGTGCACAAGATTTTCAAAAGATAAAGAAATATACGTTGAGCATGACATGGCATGTGCATTTATCTCAAGAGACTGTATAAAATGTATATACTTTGTTAAGATCTTCTTATTGGGTTTTGTGCTCGCCCTAGTGGATTTCTGCAGGAAATGATGTGGTGATTCTGCTGAGTTAAAGGCGTGGAGTGTATTTTAAGGGCACATGGCTCTTCTCTTTTGTTGTTATTTTGACAAGTCGAGGGTTTTATATGTATGTGTAACAAGCCCGCGGGGGGACCTCGCTACAGCTCGGACTCGACTTTTGTAGTCACGGTTCTAAATCTGAACCAAAGAGTCCAAATCCGGCAAATCGTTTTAGGAAAACTGATTTTTGAAAGAAGTGCCAAACATGGACTGCTTTGCCAGATACAGAGTCGCCACCTAAATATTTTATTTTGGGAAATTTAGGAAACCCTGACTCGGTGCCAAAAGGCCACGTGTCCGTCATCACCAAAGTTGCCTCGGCTCGGGAACTTGGGTACGATTGGGGAAGGTCACTTCGTGAGCACCCCCGCTCGCCCGGTCATAGACCGGCCTCTACTAACCATGATATCAATTTTTGAAAACATTGTGAGTTCTTATACCGGTTATTAGCCTAGGTTACTATGTGATGCGCACAGCATATAAGTATAGACCGGGTCGCCCGAATTGGAACAAAACATTTCATGTTTGCCTTTTTTGAAAGAGGTTTTGCTACCCGCAGGTAAGCTTGAAACATTTGATAATTTACTCCAATTCAGATAACCCGACCTTCACCCACAGGCATTCAGGCAGTTATATCATATAAGCACATAGCCTCATGGTAAGCATGCTATCATGGCATTCACTCACACGCATGCAAGGATGCTAAAGCATAAAACTCACCGAGTACTCCAAGCCAAAATAGAAACTATATTAGAAATCATGCATGATCCTAAGTGTACAGAAATGCCTAATGCAACACATGCAAAATGCAACTATAGCAGGCTCGGTTATTCTAAGATGGCATATGGAATGCTATAACTACCATGTATTCAATTTGGAATTGAAAGTACAATGCAGTTAGTATGATGCGCCGAGCCCGATGCATGCAATACAGATGAATGATGCAAACATGCTGTCATACTGTATGCTAATTGAAATATGCCCTAATCTAACCATCAAAAGCGGATAAATAAAAGGGAGAAAGACGTGGGGTTGGAAGACATACATCACACTCACCCACACTTATTACAGTTGTGCCCTCACTCGGAGGGTCCAAATAAATAATACAGTCCAAATATTACAGTCCCGAAAATATTACAAGATTCTTAATTAATTAATGAATTAACTAAGAAAACAAGTAAAACTGGCGTGCAAGCCAGGGACTGCCTTGCTTCTGATGGATGATGCATGTCCGGATTGTCTTGCGCGGAAATCCACCGGAATGCCCCGATTAGCCTCTGTTTACACCTGTTCTTGAAATGCGTGCCAAGTTCCAAAAAGTTGCTGATTCCTCGTTTTGCTGCAACAGAGAGCAGAAAAGGGGCATAGCAATGTATTTGCACAAATATATGCATGTCTCGATCCTCGTGCCACCAATCACGCATACCGAGGCATGATGGCCGAGGAGTCGAAATGCACAACTCAATATAGGATGAATGCACATGAAACTACAGCTAAAACCTAACTCCATCATGGGTAATCTGGAGTGTCGGTGACTGGGGAATTGAGACACATTCCGTCACTCGGAGTACGAAATGTACCTCGTTTCTCGCGCCCGGGCTAACTCCTATTCCGAGCACGATGCAATATGCATGATATGCATGAAATGCAACTAAGATGCAATCCTAACATACACAATGCTATGAAAATGAGATGCCTCGAAATGCGTGCACACGGGCGCACAAACCTAGATGCCTCGAAATGCGTGCACGCGGGCACGCAAACCGAGAAAATGATATGTCTCGAAATGCGTGCACGCAGGCACGCAAACCGAGAAAATGGCAGAATGCAATAAAAAAGAGGTGCCTCGGAGTGCGCGCACACGGGCACGCGAACCGAGAGAATGATATGTTGTCTCGAAGTACGTGCACGCGGGCACGCAAACCGAGGCGGTGATATGTGTCTCGAAGTACGTGCACGCGGGCACGCAAACCGAGGCAATGATATGATATGATGAAATGATATGGGAATGACAAATGGGTTTATACCAACATGAGTGAGCCTCAGCCACACTCACATGGGATGCCGTCGGATAAAAAAAAGAGGTGCCTCGAAATACGTGCACACTGGCACGCAAACCGAAGCGATGCGAAAGCGATGCGAATTTCATGAAAAATGCAACATGGACTTATACTAACATGAGAGAGCCTCAGCCATACTCACATAAGATGCCGATGGCAGAAAATGAAGTGCCTCAAAATGCGTGCACACGGGCACGCAAACCGAGGCGATGCAAAATGCGATGAAATGATATGGAAACATGATATGGACTTATACCAACATGAGAGAGCCTCAGCCACACTCACATCGGATGCCGACGGATAAAAAAGAGTGCCTCGAAATGCGTGCACACGGGCACGCAAACTGAGGCAATGCAAAATGCGATGAAATGATATGGAAACATGATATGGACTTATACCAACATGAGAGAGCCTCAGCCACACTCACATCGGATGCCGACGGATAAAAAAGAGTGCCTCGAAATGCGTGCACACGGGCACGCAAACCGAGGCAATCATGAAATGATATGGAAACATGATATGGACTTATACCAACATGAGAGAGCCTCAGCCACACTCACATCGGATGCCGACGGATAAAAAAGAGTGCCTCGAAATGCGTGCACACGGGCACGTAAGCCGAGGCAATCATGAAATGTAACGAAATGACATGGAAATGACAAGTGGACTTATACCAACATGAGTGAGCCTCAACCACACTCACATAGGATGCCGGCGGATAAAAACGAAGTGCCTCGAAATGCGTGCACACGGGCACGCAAACCGAAGCAATGATAAAATAATATGAAATATGGCAAAAATGATATACAAGCATGCTAATGGAATTCCAGCAACAAAATATGGGGGAAAACAGTCCCGAAATGAAGCGAAATGACATGAAATGCAAAGAAATCCCCCGAAATGCTACATTAGGTACCCGAAATGGCCTATAGCCATGCCAAACATGCACAATATGGACATGCAATGCAAAGACAGAAGCTAGACAGTCCCAAAAGATGCACTTTCACAGTTACAAACATGGCCAAACAGCAAGCATAGATAAGGGAAACATAGCATGCAAGAACAGGGGCCAAAAGAGGGGTAATGAAGCAAGTGGTATAAGCAAAACCCAAACTGAAAAATTTCCTTCTACAACACTGAAGATGGACCAAAAATATGAACATTTACAGTATATGGCAGTCTCAAAATCAGTATACAAATATGCTAAAAATGTGATGTAAAATGAAGCTCAAAAGGTGCTAAAACATGAAGTATACAAAATGATCACCAAACAGAAAAAAAGTGTGAATGAAACATGAAGTATAGGCCAAAACAAGGCCATTTTCAGTTCGGACCAAGGTCCAAAAACAGAAGCAAAGAGGGCTATCAACTCATGCAAAAATGAGGCCAAATAAGGGATTGAACTACAAGGGACACATGGAGACATCAAACAATGTTGAGCCCTTCTCCAATGTTGAAGAGGGGCTCAAGATAAGCCTTATATCAGTTTACAACATGCTCGAAAATAAATTGCTCATGGGTCAAAAATAGCATGCAAAACTATGACATACAAGATGATCAATGAAACAAGTGTATTATGGAGGGCTCAAACATGGTTGAGCCCTTAATGAGAAGTGAAGATGAGCTCAAAATATGGTCCTTTTCAGTTAGGGCCGAAGCTTGAAACCAAAAAGAAATGAGGCTTAGAAATAGATCAAGGAAAAGGGTCAAAAGGATCAAAGTGTAACTTACCCTTGAAGATCCAAGCTTTTGTTGCTTCTTGGGTTGATTTGCAGCTTCTTTAGCCTTCAAGAATCCTCCCTTGTTGCTGGAAATGAGATGGTGGTGGTAGAGCTTGGTGGTGTAGAAGGAATGATGGTTAGGGGGTTAGGGTTTTTTGGAGAATTGAGAGAGAAGAAGATGGAGATGGCTATGGAGCTTTGAAGAGAATTTTTTCTAACCCTTGTAGAGGAGGCCATCAGCTGGTTAAAAGGGCCAAAAGGGGGTGTAAAAGGTGGGGGAGATGGAGAGGAAAACTCCCCCTCAAAATATCCCCCGGATACAGAAAATATCTGGGGGATATTGCCTAACAGCTGGAAAGTGCACAGTGCGAGGAACATGGCCGGCCTCTCACTTTTGCTGGAGGTGGCCGGCCGGCCACACCCCCTAGCCGGCCGGCTAGGGGTCAAAAGGGTCAAGGAGCTTTTCTGGCCGGCCAGATATTGGAGAGGTACCCCTATGTGTGTACAACACAACCATGTGGTTAAAATTCCAAGAAAGTGGGTCCAAGGGGTTCAACATTGGCTCGGAAAGAGGGGTTCAAAAGGGTCAATTTGAATTACTGGCCGGCCATGAACTTTTAGGGGCCTCCCAGATGTGTACATCACAGATATGTGGTTCAAAGTTCAAGAAAAAAGGTCCAAGGGGTTCAACATTAGCCCGGAAGAAAGGGGTCAAAAGGGTCAGGTGACCTTAATGGCCGGCCATGAACTTTTAGGGGCCTCCCAGATGTGTGGATCACAGATATGTGGTTGAAAGTTGGCAACACTAGCTCCAAGGTATTCAACATTAGCCCGGAAGTGCGAAAAACGGGCGCCGGGAGGCTCCGGAAGAGAAATAACTGGTTGCTGCAACAATTGCTGGCCTCCCACCCTTCAGTGACCTTCCCTGTGATAAAACAGAGGTACCTGCCAAAAATGAACAAAAATCGTTGCAAAACGAACGTCCCGGGGCCAAAACACGCAGTTCGGGGTCCCGAAAATGGGCTGTTAAGCACCGAAAATGGTATTCGACCTCGAAGTGGGTTTCTTAACCCCCAGTGTCCCTTAAAAGGGATGAAATAGGAAGTATGCCAAAAATCAGAGCAATAGGAGATGGTTAAGCGGTCCCGAACCGAGGCACACGGCCTGACGGCTCCGAAAACCGGGAACCAGACTCCGAAATGGGAAAAATGGCCTACGGCCACCAAATGTAGCCTACGGACATTGAGAGATGGTCTACAGGACCCCTCCCTCCCCTCAGGAAAAGAAACTGAGAAAACCGAGTCTGGTTCGCAAACCGAGACAAGGCACAGAAAAGGGTTCGGGAGTCCGGAGGCAGGGCTCACGGCCGCAACTCCGAAACTTCTGAACGAGCACATCATGCAACATCACCAAGCGCTCAATTGGTGACGTCTGAGTCTTAAGGTCGGTAAAAAATGGGGTGTCTACAGTATGAGATTAAATTGTATTCGACTTGTAGTGCCACATGCTATGATTCATATCATAAGAAATGTTGAATGTATAATTACATGTGAAATATTTTTGTTAATCTCTAGAGTATAATGAATTCAAATTTTAAAGATTTGATAATGATGTTAATGATGAGGGATTATATTTTATATACATACATACAATGAAAGTTATTAAATTTGGAGTAAAATCTTGCTGATGGAGTAAATTTGAATTTTTCTTCCGTTAATAAATTTGGGGGCGTTACAGTAATGACAAGACATTGTATTGGATTTGTTAAATTAATAATAGAGATATTACGTATCAGTGCATTTCTATAAAGTTTCAGATTTTTATCTAGTCCGAAATTGGATTGAAGCATTTTTTATAACTCGACGAGTTTTACATATTGAATGATTTGAATTGTTGATGTGAATTCCGTGTAAATCTACATAAACCCAACTGGAAAGAAGCTGATTCATTCTACAAAAATAATTACATATCAATCAAATTTTTTATCAACATTAATAATTAAAGTTATAAGTAAGTTTTTTAAAAATCTCTAACTATTTTTTTACACAAAATTGTATTATAATTCTCCATTTATCAGTGCATTTCTATAAAGTTTTAG
This sequence comes from Camellia sinensis, assembly GCF_055761805.1. NCBI lineage: Eukaryota > Viridiplantae > Streptophyta > Magnoliopsida > Ericales > Theaceae > Camellia > Camellia sinensis. The sequence continues at coordinate 156,984,884 of NC_138970.1, forward strand.
ATTTTTATCTAGTCCAAAATTGGATTTAAGCATATTACTAGGCTCTGCGGTCTACCATGGAGTCTACATTAATAATTTAAGCCGTTTAATATTTAGATCTCATCGAGTATTTTATTTCTATAAAAAATTACATTTATTAAATATCGATAGTCACTTAATCAGATCACATTTGTGTGAATAATTTATTTTTAAAATCATAATTACCATTGATACAAATATGATCTGATTAAGTGACTATCGATATTTGATTAATGTGATTTTTTACGAAAATGAAATACTCGACGAGTTTTATACATTAATTGATTTGAATTATCGATGCGAGTTCCGTGATAAGTCTACAGAAACCCAACTGAAAAGAAGCTGATTCATTCTACAAAAATAATTACAAATCAATTAAATTTTTTTATCAATATTAATAATTAAAGTTATAAGTAAGTTTTATAAAAATCTATAACTATTTATTTACACAAAACTGCATTATAATTCTCCACTAATAATTGCAAAGGACACGTGTTAGTATATTCTTGGTTGCTTTTAAAGGTGGATATCATCCCCAACCACTAAAGTTTTCACAACAGACACATGGCTGCTCTACAATCCTCCAGAAAGTTGGAGGGGGTGCTGTTGCACAAGTGGGTTCATTTTAAGATTTCGTTTTGATTATTTAAATTATTTATATTTTATAATTTGTTTAATATATTATTATTATAAAAATTAAATCAATTAGATAATAGTAATTATATATTTAAATTAATTTTATATAAAAAATAACTATAAAATTATAAATGATTCATATAAAATTTATTTGAATGCATGATTTTTATTATCTAATTAATTTAATTTTTTATAAAAATAAAATATTCAATAAATTTTAAAATATAAATTATTTAAATTATTAAAACAAAATATTAAAATGAGTCTATGGGTGGGTCGGACGGTCCAATCTGCTTATGGACCGGAGACCGTCCAAGCCCCCCACACCATAAGAAAAATGTTTGGAAATTTTTAAAGAAGCGTTTTAATAATTCTAATGTATGTATGGACCTATTGAAATGATATTTTGGCCAAATATTTTTTTATTTTTTTTATTTTTCACATTCAATTACGGTTCTAATTTTAGGGGATGAATCACCACAATCCTTCCAACAGAATATTCCATTCTCCACAGTCCCATTCTGTCTCAACTCACTCTCTCTCTCTCTCTCACTACAAATGCAGATTATGTATTCTATTGCTATTCAGTGATTGCTAGTTTCTGTGTGTATGTGTGTGTGAAAATGACGGACACAACAGACGACATAGCAGAGGAAATCTCGTTCCAGAGCTTCGAAGATGACTGTAGATTACTCGGCAGCCTCCTCAAAGACGTTATTCAAAGGGAAGCTGGTTTTCCTTTCATGGAAAAACTCGAGCGCAATCGAGTCCTCGCTCAGGTCTCTCTATCTTTTCTTCTTTTTCTTACTAGTCATTCATGCGCGCGCGCACACACAAACATATAAATTCAGATTTGTATGTATTGATGTATTGGATTCTGTTAGAACATTTTTAATCATCATTCCCTGTTTCTGGTTTCTTGTAGAATTGGGTTTCTCCGTTTTTTTCAATTGGGTTTTGTTATTTCATTTCTGATGAAAGGGGTGAAATTTGCTGATAAATAAATTGATTGATGATAAAATATTTATAATACGAATATTGCCCCTTCAAATACAAGAAATGAAAATAAATCTTATTCATATCCCTCTCTTACATGATTTCCTTTCTTACCCATCCAAACATGATAATGAGAAAACACTATCATTTCTTTTCTTTTTTCATATAGGCAGTGGCCGAGTTTGATTCATGTGGCACCATTAATCCTTAGCAATATTAATTACAAAACTTAACTGAATTCTTTTTTCATTTGGTGATAGACTGACTAAAGATCAATGTGATGTTAAAATTATGTGCCTTATATATGTTTTAATTAACCAATTTTTTTTTATTTGCTATTTTAGTTACTAAATATGATGATAATCACGATGCATACAAAAAAAAGAAAAAAGAAGAAGAAGAAGATACATGTGGAGAAAAACAAGAGAGAAATGAGAGAGATAGAAATAATTATAAGAGAATATTTTGATAAAATTAACCATTTATAGTGACAAATTGTAAGGAATATATTAAAAAGAAAGAGAAAACAAAGATGAGATATAAACATTTAGAAATATTTTTAAAAATTAAAAGGAAGTTTAATGAAAAACTTATTTTAATTAGAGGTAAAAGTATAATTTTTAAAAAAATGAGAGGAGGCATGTGCCCCTTGACCCTATGTAACTCCGTCCATGCATATAGGTGAGAGACCATAATCTTTTTCTTTTCTTTTCTCACCCTGTGATCCAAACATAAGACCAAAGCAGAGTGTCATGATACAAAATGGCTTATCAGAATATGATACTCCAAATTAATACATTCCCACACACACATGCATGTATGGCTACATGAGGAGCATCGTAGGAACTAGAATCGGAAGATTGGAACAACATAGGAAAGTTTAGAATGAGTATATGCTTCGAGACAAACCCACAAAGCTCCTCCATCAAAATGCTCTCTCTGTATCTTCAAACAGTAAATATATAGTACATGAATGTGTGTCTGTGCATGAGTAGATAACCAGATTGAAAAATCAGTACACATCTCAGAAAAGAGTTTACTTTCTCACCATTTCTCACCCAACCTATGAACCAAACATGAGAAAAGAGTTCTCTTCCTCACCATTTCTTATCATTTCTCACCAAATCACCCCCATCCAAAGAAGCATTTCTTCATATCTCAATTGGGTTTTCTTGTTAACAATTCTTGAGGCAGGGGCGGCTCCAAGGCTTGGCCAGGGGTGTCACTAGAACCCCCTGGCTGAATTTTTATTATTATTATTATTATTATTATTATTATTATATAAATATTAGATTTTAGGAAAAAAATTAGTAATTGAACCCACTAAAATACAACTTTGAACCCATAATTTTAAATCCTACTCTTTTGAACCCACTAGTTGATAGTGTTGATAATGAGCTTATTATGCAACGATTTCAAAATATGAAATCTTGTCGTGGTCAATTATAGAAGCTCGTGTATTAGCATGTCTTTTTGTTTAAATAATAGTATCAATATATTGAAATATTTTTGTTTATAATTTTAGAATTTAAATTAATTTGTTGATTTTTTTCTCCATATGTGATATAATGATTAATGTGAATTTTCTATAAGATATATGGTATTTAAGTTTTTGATTGACACCACTGATAAAAATTCCTGAAGTCGCCACTGCTGAGGTGTATGTTTTATAATTTTGTTATGTACACATGCTTGTGCATAGATTTGTAAATGAAGTCACTGAGAAATTTTGATGGGATTTTATTGGTTCAGAGTGCTTGTAACATGAGGCTGGCAGGGATAGAGGACACAGCTGAGCTGCTCGAGAAGCAACTCTCATCGGAAATGTCCAAAATGACATTGGAAGAAGCCCTGACTCTTGCTCGAGCTTTCAGTCATTATCTCACCTTGATGGGTATTGCTGAGACCCATCATAGGTAATTTGTACTCAACTTGTTTGAAATGCTAGCCCTATTAATCATTTTGTTTCCTATTGTCCCATCATAGGTAATTTGAACATACTTACCTTGTTTGAAATGCCATAGCCCTATATATCATTCTGTTTCTTATTTCAATGGTTGTCATTTTTGAGCAATAGGAATATACTTTTATACATAGTTTAATCTAAAACAAAGATATCTATGTTCATCGTTGCAACAATCGTGAATTGGTACTTACAATTCTGAATTTTTTCTAATAGTCATGGTTAATATATTTCATTCTTTAGTTGAAAAATGTTTATAGTGTTTCTGTTAATTTTTAACTTTTTTCTAGGTTAGCTGAATTTTGAATTGCTCTGTTGCTGAATGATATCTGAACAAAACTTGAAATTAGTTCTTATAAAATTTTGATCCATTTAGTGTTAAAAATAGCCAAATAGGAAACTTCCCAAAACTGTTTTCCAGGCTAACGTTCATTCATGCAGAGTACGTAAGACACGTAATGTGGCATACCTATCAAAATCTTGTGATGACATTTTCAATCAGCTGGTTCAAGGTGGAGTTCCCCCAGACGAGCTTTACAATACTGTCTGCAAGCAGGTTATTAATTTTCTTTCACTGACATTTCACATTTTTAGTGCAGTTATCTTATTTGGTTGTTTGATGTTGTCTATTGTGTTGGTAACGTTGGTTTCTTATTGCTGCAGGAGGTTGAGATTGTTCTGACTGCACATCCCACGCAAATCAATCGACGTACCTTGCAATATAAACACATTAGAATTGCGGTAACTTGTGTTCTTGAAATGTTCAGTTAACATGTAAAATTATTATTTATTTAAGTATCGTGTTATTGATTTGGCTTTGATTGTGAACCCGGGCTTTCCTCACAGCATCTCTTGGAGTTTAATGACCGACCTGATCTTGGCCATGAAGATCGAGATATGCTGATAGAAGATCTGGTCCGTGTCTCTTAATAATAATGTTGAAAAATGATGTTATTTTGCTTTTAAATGTTTTCAATGGCCTATAATTCATTCTGGTATTTGTAGGTGAGAGAGATAACATCAATATGGCAAACAGATGAACTAAGACGCCACAAACCTACACCTGTAGATGAAGCTAAGGCTGGTAAACTACTTGAAATTTAAGACGTACTAAAGCTTTCAATGTATTTCTTTCTCTGAAAAGACTCTGTACATTATTCTCTTAGGCTTACACATTGTGGAGCAGTCCCTTTGGAAAGCTGTACCCCACTATTTACGTCGTGTCAGCAATGCTCTGAAGAAGGTTTGTTTTCAATCTGTACTTGCCATATCCTTTAACATATGCATTTATTTCATGGCTCTTCTTTTTCTATGACTTCTTTCTGCGTCTCTTTCTCTCAGCATACTGGGAGGCCACTTCCCTTGACATGCACACCGATTAAATTTGGAGCTTGGATGGGAGGTGACAGAGATGGAAATCCAAGTGTCACAGCAAAGGTTCTGCTTCTAGCAACGGTTCATATGTAAATTTGATTATTTGAACTTATATGAACAGAAATTTCCCCTGGAGTTGGGAAGAATTTAATTTGCTAAAGTAAATTCTGCAAATCCAAATATTTTTGTAAATTTGCTGGGTAGCATATCCATACGCTATCATAGTAATGTGATTCATGGAACAGCCAAAACTTGTTCTAGAAAAATGGAGTCTTGGTATTCTGGTCCATGAATGACGTGCTGCATTGACATTCTGGTCCAAGCCACATCATTCTATATATGATATTCAGTAGAATAATTCTGTTTGCATGCATTACTATTTCACCAAATACACACTTTTTTAAGGTGCCAAACATATGCCTTTAATATGAAGAGAGTACTCAATTTTCTTGATTTATTAGCCAATTTCATTGTTATCTGTTCTGACTGTACTAATGTCAACATTTTTGTGGAAGTATTTTTATTTTTATGTTGTGTAAGGTCCAATTATGTACTTAATCTCATTGAATAGTATAATCTTCTGCTGTTTCAGGTCACAAGAGATGTCTCTCTTTTATCCAGCTGGATGGCTATTGATCTCTACTTCCGGGAAGTTGATAATCTAAGATTTGAACTTTCCATGAACAGCTGCAGTGATAGATTGTCAAGACTAGTTCATGAAATTTTAGAAAGAGGTTGGTCATGTCCAAGTTCTATTCAAACTCCTCTCTTAAACAGCTTATGGATATTTCTATTCTTATTCCTTGTGTCTTTGTATTATGTTAACCGGTGACTTGTAACTGGCTTATGCTTCTATTTTTGGCTCTTCATGATGAACTTTTCTTGCTCACAATCAAATGAGGAACTGAAAATGAGAATCCAGTTGGCTGAGCGGTGAAATTGTTGATATATTGTATATATATGAATGTAAATACTGCATGCTAATTGTCTAACCCTACCATAATGTAATGTAACAATTCATGTATGTATGCATGAAGTTTTTGGCAAGAACATTTATTGTGTAATCTAACTGTGAGAATCATGAGCTTGGAATTGCCAATTGATATATATTTCAAAATTCATAGCATCTAAACCTTGTGAATTTAATATATGTGAAAACAAGCATTAGCAGAATACTGTGTAAAACAAATGGTGAGGGGCTCCTTATATAGGAGATGTAGTGGAGTAGGTGGTAGTGGTAGGTGTGTAGTAGGTGGTGGTAGGTGTAGTAGGTGATGGTAGGTTTTAACAGCCCCCCGCAAACTCAAGGGGGATAGGAACTAACCAACTTGAATTTGGAGAGAGTAACAAAACAAGAAAATAATCTGAAAAATAAAAAATGGATAGGAGACATGTATGGTCGTGTCAGACCGTTGTAGAAGACTGTATGGTTATGGCAGACCGATGTAGACGACAGTTTATGGGGTCATGTCGGACCGTTGTAGCAGACAATGCTGTGACAGTTGTTGTGACAGTTTACGGAGTCTTGCTGGACCCTTGTAGAATCTGTTTGGCTAAATCATGATTTGTTAAAGCCTCAGGTCAGAGGTTCGAGGGCTGGTAGAGAGAGGGAAGGAGAGAGAGAATTAGAAAATTTGGGTTTGTCCGGCAGACGGGCAAGGCGAGGCTGCCGCCCGCCGGTGAAACGGAATCACTAAGTTCTTAACCTTGCTCTGATACCATGTAAAACAAATTGATGTATATTATTGATTGTTGAATGTTATAAATTACAAATGGTGAGGGGCTCCTTATATAGGAGATGTAGTGGAGTAGGTGGTAGTAGGTGGTAGTGGTAGGTGTGTAGTAGGTGGTAGTAGGTGGTGGTAGGTGTAGTAGGTGATGGTAGGTTTTAACAGCCCCCCGCAAACTCAAGGGGGATAGGAACTAACCAACTTGAGTTTGGAGAGAGTAACAAAACAAGAAAATAATCTGAAAAATAAAAAATGGATAGGAGACACTGTATGGTCGTGTCAGACCGTTGTAGAAGACTGTATGGTTATGGCAGACCGATGTAGACGACAGTTTATGGGGTCATGTCGGACCGTTGTAGCAGACAATGCTGTGACAGTTGTTGTGACAGTTTACGGAGTCTTGCTGGACCCTTGTAGAAACTAACCGGAATCAATGTCAGGACAGTTTACAGAGTCTTGTCGGACCCATGAAGGAGCTAACCGGAATCAATGTCGGGACAGTTTACAGAGTCTTGTCGGACCCTTAAAAAGTCGCACCCTCAAAAGGTGTGCCCAATCTTTCAAAAGGCGTGCCATCAAAAGGCGTGCCCAATCCATAAAAAGGCGTGCCATCAAAAGGCGAGCCCAAGTCATAAAAAGATGTGCCGGACATGATGGCGAGGCGCGTCACCACATTGGCTTGCGCGCCCGTTTTGTCGTCTGGCGTCAAGTGGCGCGCGATGCGCGTGTCTGCCTTGGCTATTTAACCAAGACGGATGCTGATGCTGAGGCAGAGGCTAAGACAAAAAACTGGCTAAAAACCTCTGAGAAACTCTTCGTTGTCTTGAGAGAGATATTCTGTAACACTCTGTAACCAACCCTTCTCTGAAACAATCAGCAACCCATAACATGGCCTCTTCGTCCCGTAGTCTGCTCACTCTCTTTCCCGACCTCAACGAGTCCACGAGAGAGGTAACTGGTGCGGTTGCCCGTGAACCTCAACCAAGCGCCCCTGAGTTTGCTCCATTGACCTTTCCTATGCGGTCTGTGGAGCAAAGAATGGCAGCGCAATCAGATATTGAGGCGAATCAGTATACATTGAAGTCATGTGTTGAAACCATGACTGCGGTCACAAACTTGTCGCACCGGCTGCAGAGTAGGACAAATGAGGTGCAGCAGTTAAACGCCCAACTGGCTCTGCTCCAGCGCATGTATAAGGATGCGCGAGCAGAGATAAGTGTGCTAAAAGTGGAAAACAAGGAGCTGAAGCGGAAGGCCACCGTGATGTTCCGATTTGGAGATCCGCCATATGCTGCAGTGGAGGAGCAGCGGGGAGTTGTGATCGTGCCCAGTGGAGTGGGAAACACTGAGGCAACACCGGCAAGGACCGCCCAGGACGGAGGCAAGAAGAAGAGACCGGCGGCAGAGTAGAGAAGGGATACGGAAAAAAAATCCTTTGTTTGTTGTGATGGTGGTCTTTGCTGTTTTTTTTTTTTTTTTTTTTTGTGTGTAAGTGTGATCGGGGTTGATCCCTGAGATGAATAAAATAAGATAAGGTTTGGTGTGCCATTTTTTTGTTGTTGTTGTTGTTGTTGTTTTTTTTTTTTTTACTCATACACCCATGTTCTTCGGATGGAAGACTAAAAAAAAAATAAAGTATAAAAGAAAAGAAAATTGAAGAGAAGTGGGTGAATGTGAAATTAATAAAAAAAGAAAAAAGAAATGGGAGATTTAAAGTTGTGGGCGGGTGTTTTGGTTGCTTTTCAGAAGATGGAGTAAAAAAGTTGAGTGGGGAACATGAGTGTGTGTGGAAAGAATGAAAAAGAAAAAGAATGGGTTGGATTTGTACAAAATAATAATAAAATAAATGGGTGGAGAAGGTTGGAAAAGGGAAGAGAAAAATAAAGAAAGGTAAAGTGGGGGATTTAAAAAAGAGTAAATGGATGTCGTGCATGTATGTGTGGTGTAGTCTGTCTATCAGTAGTGCAATGTGTAGTCTGTCGATCAGTAGTGCAAGGAATAGGGAGAATCCCATAAGAGAGGCTTTCAATTTGGTTTCTGGTCATGAGAATCTGATCCGTTGGGTTGAGATCGCCAACGCTTCTGGATCTTCATGATACTATACACATACGACATCATCACCACGAACACCGTCCTAGTGACGGTCTTGACGACGATTGGAGCGCGACCGCGTTTCACACGATCCAAACCCATGATCACAAGCTTCCTCAGAGGGGTCTTCGGACTTGCCGCGGAGGTTGATGTCGGCGACTCGGCGTGTGGTGGGGTCGCAGCTCACGCCGAATCAGTTGGGGCAACAGTCGGTGCCATTCCAGGAGTTGAATATGCCCAAGTGGTGGGGTTCGTGTAGGACAGCTCTCAAGGCCATTCCAGCAGTTTGCATGATCTCCAACTCCACAAGTGTTGCTCTGGTGACCTCGAGGAGTGATCATAAGTTTGATCTGATGTATGCGAAGAGGGCTTTTGTGCACTGGTATGTGGGTGAGGGTATGGAGGAAGGAGAGAGAGAATTAGAAAATTTGGGTTTGTCCGGCGGACGGGCAAGGCGAGGCTGCCGCCCGCCGGTGAAACGGAATCACTAAGTTCTTAACCTTGCTCTGATACCATGTAAAACAAATTGATGTATATTATTGATTGTTGAATGTTATAAATTACAAATGGTGAGGGGCTCCTTATATAGGAGATGTAGTGGAGTAGATGGTAGTAGGTGGTAGTGGTAGGTGTGTAGTAGGTGGTAGTAGGTGGTGGTAGGTGTAGTAGGTGATGGTAGGTTTTAACATACTGCCTCTTCATTTAGATCATGTACAGTTAACTAACAAATTTGTTTGCCATATGTTGCATAGATTTTGCTCTCACAAAAAAAAAAAAAAAGAAAAAAAAGAAAAAAAAAAAAAGAAGCATGGAGATTTAATATATATAGATAAAAAGATTTTTGCACTTACGAAAAAAAGGGTTGTGTGGTTTTAACATGAAGATTTAATATTTGAACAACCTTTTTATTTTTTGAGAATTTCAATGTTCCTTGTTGGTGTCATTTGAAATAATTTTTAATATTCAAAATTCATAACAATAGTAATTAGACCATTTTCCTGTGCAAAAGTTTTGATGTTTTGTAAAATTTCACTTTGAACCTTGTTTGCCTGTTTATTCTCTTGTATCCCTCTGGAACACTTGTTTTCCTTTGCCTGTTTGCTTTATAATCTAAATCCCTAGATCTGAGTTCCTATGGATAAGGTGCTTATCTGTTCACTGACCATGTCCTTGAAAAAAGCACTGGCACATACCATCTTCACATTGAGTAAATTATGCCACATGGGTGGTGAACTGATATGGTTCAGATATATAGAGTGTTTCGTAGGTTACATTTTCTGTTTTAGAATATGTATGGCTAATGATTCTGAGGTGCAAATTGATATACGGTTGCATGAAGCTGTCCCTTCTGTAGAATGTATGAACTTGCTCTCAAATTTCATGAAGTTCCAAGTACTAAACTAGTTAGCTACTTATTGATTCCATATTAGCCTAAATTTATCTCCAAATTTATCTCCAGAAAATTCCGCTGAGGATCGGCATGAGAATTGGAACCAACCACAAAACTGGAATCAATTGAAGCATCATGACCAACAAGTGCCTTCACTCCCTACACAGCTACCAGATGGTGCTGGTCTGCCTTCTTGCACAGGTGAAAAGATATATTTTGGTATCTGCTCTCTATTTTTGGGTGGTGGTCTATTTTTTTCAGACATTTCTTATGCTTTCAATGTAAAATTCCATTCATTTTTTCTCTTTTTGTTTGTATCATTACGGAAACACCAATTGACTCTATGACTGACACATTACCATGGTATGTCATGAATAGAAGCCCATTTCACTTCAACTCTATACTTGTTGCCTCGATGCTTTTAAAATTCACATTCCTTTTTCTTCATTGAAGTCACCACTCAAGTGCTCATTGAGCCATCTACATACGGTGGCTACTGGAAACTCAATTTTGTGCTTGGGTAAGGTCGCTGCTAGAGTGCTTGGCCTGTTTTCCCTCTGTTGCACTTTGTTTAAGGCCTCCAAACACTTCTACAACTCAAAGAACAATTTAAACAGAGCCTTATCTAAGGAAATTAGCCATTCCTAAATGGCATTGACAATTGGAATTTGTGATTCATGATTACAATGACAAGTTTTGAAAACTTGACTCGGTTTGTATCTACAACATTATTTTTTTTTTTTTGATAATATAACTTTCTTGTTAAATGGTGCCAACTAAATGGGATTTGACCCTCTACACAGGTCATGTAAGTATCTACAATATACTCAACTCAACTCAGCAAGCTCTTGTGTCAATTACACGGGGTTGGTTATATGGATCCATTTCCTTCCATTGGTTTTATTTGCTGTTAGCCTGTCATATCTTTAATTAAGTTTAAGATAGTTTTATCTTTTCTTATTACTTCTGCCTAGTTTTCTAAGCCTTCTTTTATTTCTTTTACTATCCTCGATGTAGATCAAATCACTCCTCACAGGCAGGCACATTAGTTGGTCTACGATGCACATAATCATTCCTCCTTAAAGAATCTCACTTGTTATCTTGTATTTTGTTGTAAATTGTTCATCCATATCACTCGTCTCACTTCCACAACACTCATTTTTTGAACATGTATTTTTCTCAACTGTCTAACATTCAGTACCATACATCATAGAAGGTCTGGTCTTATAGTAGTCTTATAACATTTTCCCTTTAAATTTAATTTAAACCCTACGATCACACATCACTCTTTATGCATTCCTCCATTTCATCCATCCAACCCTAATTCTATGGCTCATGCCCTTCTTAAATTCTCCATATTTTATGAATAATTGACCCCAGATATCTATGACATATATGCTAAAACACGAGAGTCTCATTGACTGCGATAATTTTAAAAATAATTTTCATTTTCTTTTGGGGTTTCATACATTAAAGCTGATGTGAATCATTTGTTTGATTTTCTTTTTCAATGACTGGCTGTCACAATGATTTTTGTTGTTGGTTTATCTCTGCTACTGTCAAAGATCTCTCTGCAACTCATTACTTCTGCCCAATGTCTAACAAAGTTTTAATATTTGTGGCTATTATTTCAATTATCTCAAAACATTTGACATCTGAGAATTTCTTATTTTTTGTTTTGAATTCTTGGCACGTGTTCCAATATTTTTTATGGCTTCTTTCAATTGTGTTCATGTCTAAAATTGATGTCCAAACAGGAATTCTTTTTGTTTACATTGGTTTGAGTTTAAGTAGGCTTAGGGCCTGCTTTGCTAATGCTTTGGCGTTCCAGTTTCTAAACACGTTTCACCAATAATGTGCTGTCATGTTAAACAAGCGCCCTTTATTTCTCATGTTTCGGTTAATGTTTGTTTAAATTGGCATGTTATAGAGATGCCTACCAATATGAAAAATCATTTCTGATTCCTTTGTAAATTTGTGTTCATGTAGAATGCCAGGATGGGGAATCTCAGTATCCTAGAACAGTACTTCCTGGGACAAATTACGTGCTATTGAATCATCAGGTGAGGCAAGTTATATGACGTTTTCACCAAGTAGATGGTTCTTGTAATATTCCTATGATACCAATCAACATCTATTTGGTTTTTTTAATTTATTTTATTTGCTAACGGGAGCCTCGTGCAGTGGGAAATTATTTTAATTTGTTTTGTTATTATTATTATTATTATTTTTGCAGGCTGGCCATGGTACTTCAAGATCAGGCTCTTCATCCCACGATTCAAATCACAGCTTGCATAAAAAATTTGTAGATGGAAATATAGCCAATTCTAATAACTCTCCTGCTGTGTCCCCACGTTCTGCCTCTTTCAGCTCTAGTCAACTCGCTCAAAAAAAACTATTTGGCGAATCTCAGATAGGAAGGACCAGCTTCGAGAAGCTTCTAGAGCCAAGCATGCCTCAACAACCTACAATGGCCCCTTACAGAATTGTTCTTGGGCATGTAAAAGACACGGTATTCCTTTTTCTATTTGACCAGTGACAATATTTGTTGATGCCGGATGGCCGACATATATATATCTATAAAAAAAAGAAAAGAAAAAGTTCTCAATCAATTCTATTCAATATCCAAAAGTCTCTTCAATTAAACATAAGTCCAATATTTATAGATCAACTAAAAATATAAATTAGGAAAAGATAAACCCTCAAAATAATAAGCTCCAAAAATTACTTAATATTAATGCATGTATAGAATATGATAGTGGTGTTGGTGGTAGATAGTGGCATGTATAGAATATGATAGTGGTGTTGGTGGTAGATAGTGGCATGTATATAATATGATAGTGGTAGATAGTGGTAATATATAATATGTAAGTGGCATATAATGGGTTATAATGATGTTTGTAATATCTCCTATATAAGGAGTGTCATTTGGTCTTGTAAAATAAGAAGTTTTGAATATAACAGAAATATATTCCTTCTTCCTCATATTTTCGGAGTTCTTCTTCCTCATATTTTCTAAGTTGGTATCAGAGCAACAAAAAACGCAGCAGCCCTAAAACCGTCATAGCCATGTCGGAAGTCACGTCCGAAACCACTTCAACCCCTGCCGCTGCCATTCCGGTGAAAACGTCCAACTCTCACTCTGTCCAAATCACCACCATCCGCCTAAATGGTGATAATTTTCTCCGCTGGTCACAATCTGTCCGGATGTATATCCGTGGGCAAGGAAAGATCGGTTACATCACTGGTGACAAGAAGGCTCCTGCTGTTAATGATCCGCTGTTCGACAGTTGGGACGCTGAAAACTCCATGGTTATGACATGGTTGGTCAATTCTATGGAGGAGGATATAAGCTCTAATTACATGTGCTATCCTACTGCACAAGAATTGTGGGATAATGTTAGTCAGATGTATTCTGACCTAGGAAATCAATCTCAAGTTTTCGAATTAACTTTGAAGTTGGGAGAGATTCGTCAAGGAGATGATTCCGTCACCAAATATTTCAATTCGTTGAAAAGGTTGTGGCAGGATCTTGACATCTTCAACACATACGAATGGAAATCGGTTGACGACTGCAACCACCACAAGAAAACTGTGGAAGACAGCCGTATTTACAAGTTTCTTGCCGGCCTCAACATTGAGTTCGATGAAGTGCGAGGAAGAATTATTGGCAGACCTCCTCTCCCATCCATTGGCGAAGTATTTGCCGAAGTCAGAAGGGAAGAGAGCCGAAGGAGCGTCATGCTTAAGAAAAAAGGTACTGGTGAATCAATTGAAATTTCTGCTTTAATTAGCGATGCTGCGGCCAACAAGGCTGCAAATTACCAGTGCAGGTTTGATGATAAGCCACGGGTCTGGTGTGATTTTTGCAACAAGCCTCGCCATACACGCGAAACGTGTTGGAAGATCCATGGCAAACCTGTCAACTGGAAAAGCAGCAAACAAGGAGAGAAGAATCGTGGCTTTCCTACCGCTAATGAAGCCGATTCAGGTCCCTTCAACAAAGAGCAGATTGATCAACTCTTAAAGCTGATAAAATCCAACTCCTCATCCGGTACTCCTAGTGTTTTGTTGGCACAAACAGGTAGAAATCCTAAAGCCTTCTCTTGCCTAAACTTCTCTCCGTGGATCATAGATTCCGGTGCCTCCGATCACATGACTAGTTTTTCCCATTTATTTAGTACCTATTTCCCTTGTTCTGGTCATGACAAAATCAGAATAGCCGATGGTAGTTTTTCACCTATTGCAGGAAAAGGATTTATTAAACTAACTGAGAAAATTAATCTCAATGCTGTTCTTCACGTCCCCAACTTAGCCTGTAACCTTTTGTCTGTCAGTAAACTATCTAAGGATTCTAATTGTCGTGTTACATTTTTTGAATCCCATTGTGAATTTCAGGACCAGAACTCGGGGATGATGATTGGGCGTGCTAGGATGCTTGAAGGTCTTTACTACTTTGATGAAGTACCTGTTAGTAATAAAAAAGCTCAGAGCTTTAATAGTACTAGTTCAATCTCTGTTCGAGAAAAAATAATGCTATGGCACTATAGGCTAGGACATCCTAGTTTTCTTTATCTGAAACATTTATTTCCAGAATTATTTAAAGGGATTGATTGTTCTTCTTTTCATTGTGAAAGTTGCATTTTTGCAAAATTTCATCGCTCTACTTATTTGCCAAAACCTTACCAGACTTCCAAACCTTTTTATTTGATTCATAGTGATGTTTGGGGCCCTTCTAAAATCACTACTCTTTCTGGTAAAAGATGGTTTGTTACATTTATTGATGACCATACCCGCTTATGTTGGATTTATTTGATGAACAAAAAATCTGACGTGAAAAATTTATTCACAAATTTTTACAATATGATTGAAAACCAATTTCAAACCAAAATTGGTATTTTACATTCTGATAATGGAACAGAATATTTCAATGAGCAGTTGGGTGAGTTTTTGGAAAAAAAGGGGATTTTTCATCAATCTACATGTCGGGATACCCCTCAACAAAATGGCATTGCAGAACGAAAAAATAAACATCTACTTGAAGTTGCACGTGCTATAATGTTTTACATGCATGTTCCTAAATATTTATGGGGTGAAGCAATTTTAACAGCCTCTTATTTGATAAACAGGATGCCTACAAAGGTGTTAACATACAAAACACCTTTCGATTGTCTCAAAGCTTTTTTTCCTGACACGAGGTTGTTTTCTGATTTACCCGCCAAAGTTTTTGGATGTACTGCCTATGTTCATGTTCCTAGTCAATTTCGTTCAAAACTTGACCCCCGTGCTATAAAATGTGTTTTTTTGGGATATTCCTCAAACAAAAAGGGGTATAAGTGTTTCGATCCTCAAACCAAGAAATTTCATGTGAGTATGGATGTGTCATTTGTGGAAACAAAATCCTATTTCCCCAACACTTCTCTTCAGGGGGAGACAAGTGGAGTAGAAGACCGTTTTTGGGATATTTCTATCCCGCTCCCCAATGTCATTTATCCTACACAAAAACCACATCTGTCTGATAATGATCACTTAGGAGAACCAAGTTCTATGGTGCCTAGTCAAGAAGATTCTTGTTTAGGGGGAGAAGTACTACAAAATGATCTAAATCCTGAGCTTCAGGTTTATACTAGGAAGCGATTTCATTTGAAGAATAATGACCTGAATGTCCATCCTAATGACCCGAATGTCCACCCGAGTTCTGGCATCGAAATTTTAGGTAATCCTATTCCTTCTATTTCCGACCTTGATGTTCCTATAGCAATTAGGAAAGGTGTCCGAAATTGCATTAAACATCCTATTGCAAATTACCTCTCCTATCAAAGACTGTCTAAAAACCATAGAGCTTTCACATCTAGGATTTCACACTTGTTTGTTCCAAGAAATATACAGGAAGCATTGGATGATCCGAATTGGAAATTAGCAGTCATGGAGGAGATGAATGCTTTAAGGAGAAGTGGTACTTGGGAGATAGTTGATCTACCCAAAGACAAGAAAACAGTTGGGTGTAAATGGGTGTTTACGATAAAATGTAACGCAGATGGAAGCG
Source organism: Camellia sinensis (assembly GCF_055761805.1). Taxonomy (NCBI): domain Eukaryota; kingdom Viridiplantae; phylum Streptophyta; class Magnoliopsida; order Ericales; family Theaceae; genus Camellia; species Camellia sinensis. The sequence goes on from NC_138970.1 coordinate 157,001,128, forward strand.
TTGAGAGATACAAGGCGAGACTGGTGGCTAAAGGCTTCACTCAAACTTATGGGATCGACTATCAGGAGACGTTTGCTCCTGTTGCTAAAATAAATTCCATCAGAGTACTGTTATCTCTTGCAGTAAATTCAGATTGGCCTTTACATCAACTTGACATTAAGAATGCATTTCTCAATGGTGATCTTGAAGAGGAGGTGTTCATGAGCCTACCGCCGGGATTTGAGCAGAGACTTGGAAGCGACAGAGTATGCAGATTGAACAAGTCATTATACGGACTCAAACAATCACCAAGAGCGTGGTTTGAACGCTTTGGGAAGGCAGTTATCAGTTGTGGCTTCTCGCAGAGTCAAGCAGATCACACAATATTTTATAAACATTCAAAAAACAGTAAAATTGCAATTTTGATTGTTTATGTTGATGACATCATTTTAACTGGTAATGATGAAGCAGAGTTAGCAGCCCTCAAAGAGAAACTCGCAAAAGAATTTCACATTAAGGATCTGGGAGCTCTCAAGTATTTCCTCGGAATGGAATTTGCAAGATCCAAGGAAGGTATATTCGTTAATCAGAGAAAATATGTTCTTGATCTCCTTGGAGAAACAGGTATGCTTGGTTGTAAGATGGTGGAGACTCCGATCGAGCCTAACTTGAAGTTACAAGCTGCTAAGGCTGAAGAAGTCAAAGAGAGGGAACAATATCAGCGACTTGTCGGGAAATTGATTTACTTGTCTCATACGCGGCCTGATATTGCCTTTGCAGTCAGCATGGTAAGTCAGTTCATGCACTCACCAGGGGCAGAGCACTTTGAGGCCGTTTATAAGATCTTAAGATATTTGAAAGGAACTCCAGGGAGAGGCTTACTGTTCAAGAAACATGGACATCTTCAAGTTGAAGTATACACAGATGCAGACTGGACAGGAAGTGTTACAGACAGGAGATCAACATCCGGATACTGCTCCTTTGTAGGTAGGAACCTAGTTACATGGCGGAGTAAAAAACCGAATGTGGTAGCTAGAAGTAGTGCAGAAGCAGAGTTCAGAGCTGTTGCCCATGGAATCTGTGAAGTAATGTGGATTAAAAGAATTCTTGAAGAATTAAAGCTTTCTCACCCGACACCTATGAAGGTCTATTGTGACAACAAAGCAGCTATATCTATAGCTCATAATCCAGTTCTACATGATCGCACAAAACATATAGAAGTGGATAAACATTTCATCAAGGAGAAAATCAATGCTGGCATAATCTGTATGACCTACCTTCCAACAGGTGAACAATTAGCTGATGTGCTAACGAAGGGACTACACAAGAAGCAATTTGATAAGCTGACTAGCAAGCTGGCTATGGAAGATATCTTCAAACCAGCTTGAGGGGGAGTGCTGGAAATTTGTGTTAATGCATATAATATGATAGTGGTGTTGGTGGTAGATAGTGGCATGTATAGAATATGATAGTGGTGTTGGTGGTAGATAGTGGCATGTATAGAATATGATAGTGGTGTTGGTGGTAGATAGTGGCATGTATATAATAGGATAGTGGTAGATAGTGGTAGATAGTGGTAATATATAATATGTAAGTAGCATATAATGGGTTATAATGATGTTTGTAATATCTCCTATATAAGGAGTGTCATTTGGTCTTGTAAAATAAGAAGTTTTGAATATAACAGAAATATATTCCTTCTTCCTCATATTTTCGGAGTTCTTCTTCCTCATATTTTCATATTTTCTAAGTATTAATTCCCTCAATAAAAATGCCCTACAAGTTTTGATTCTTCCAGGATCACCTCACGTAAGTGTGATGAATAATGGGTCCCCTCATGTGATTCCCATCACTTGTATAATTACAATTGTGGATGTTGAAGCTTCTATTAATACTTTCACATCTTTTGCTGCTTTACAGTAGTAAGCACACTTGCCTGTGACTAGCATTATGTAGAAACCTTGTTATTTTTATTTTTTGTTTTTTAAAAGGAAACTGCCATCAGATACTTCAGTCTATACCTTGCGTTATTAGCGTTGCTGCCTCACGATGATGGTCTCACTTGGGTGAGCCTCCAACGATAAATGTTACCTGTGTCCTGCAAGATTCTCTTGCTTTGGTCTCATTTAGGATAAAATCATTCATAAGGCTGTTTGGATCATAGATTTGGGTAGGGATTTGGAAAGAGAAAGGAAAAAGGTGAGGACACTGTGAATGTAATATAAGCTAAATTTTCTCCATTTCCTTTTCCCTATCCAAATCCATGATAAGCACTGATGCCTTGGGGATGAACATGAGTAATGTGTCTCCTCATATGAAGTGCTTGAATTGCTGTGGTGTTATTGTTGCTTTAATTAATTCCCTTCTGTCATAGCATGAAGTCAATGTGGGTATTTGCCTTGCGAGTTCAGCTTGTAAAGACAAGGAAGCGGTTAGAGCTTCTTCTTGAGGACCTCCCTTGTGAATACGATCCTTGGGATTATTATGAAACATCAGATCAACTTTTGGAACCGCTACTTCTCTGTTATGAGTCTCTGGTATGAAATCAACTATTTCTATCCACACACTTGCACACAAAGAGAATAAAAGACCATAATTTTTGTTGTGATTTATTACACATTTATAATAGAATTATTGATGTTTGCAGCAATCATGTGGATCTGGAGTGCTGGCTGATGGTCGGCTTGCTGACTTAATCCGACGAGTGGTTACTTTTGGGATGAATTTAATGAAGCTCGACTTGCGTCAGGTGTGTTTCGTTTTTGATTCTTGTTTGCAGCAATGTGGTTGATTTGTTTGACTTAATTTTCCTAAGGGTGAATTACATTAACGGTCCCTATAGTTTGGCGCTTGTGTCATTTTGGTCCCTGACTTTTCAATTGTGATACATTTGACTCTGAATTTTGGATCTTGTTCCAAATAAGGACAATTGAAGATACTATTAGATTTTTCAAGGGAAAAATCGTCAATTTAATAAAATAAAAATTAATTTGATAAAAATAAATGTCAAAAAATTATTTTTGAATGTTAAAAAATTACATCTACCTACTAAAGATAAAATTATATAAAATTGATAAATCTTTTAGACATTTATTTATTTTTTACTAAATTAATTTTTATCATGTATTTCAATGATGACCATGTAAAATTAATTTTTAAAAATTAATCATGTAATTTTTATTAATTTTGATCAATTTTACATAATTTTATTTTTGGTCGGTAGAAATAATTTTTAAAAATTTTGAAATATTTTTTTGACATTTAGTTTTGTCAAATTAGTTTATATTTTATCAAATTGACGATTTTGCCCTTGAAATTAAGCAATGGTATGTTCAATTGTCCTTATTTGAAACAAGATTCAAAATTCAGGATCAAATGTGTCACAATTGAAAAGTCAGGGATTACAGTGACACAAGTCCCAAACTATAGGGACTATTAGTGTAATTTTCCTTTTTCCTAATGTACAGGAAGCTGGTAGACACTCTGATACGCTCGATGCAATTACCAAATACTTGGATATGGGTACATATAGTGAGTGGGATGAAGAAAAAAGGCTGGTGTTCTTGACGAGAGAGCTAAAAGGGAAGCGGCCTCTAGTTCCTCCAACTATAGAGGTAAGTTCAGCATTTGATATAAGCATTTAAAAGATTAGTGACTTTGATGTGTAGTGATCTCCTTTTTGAGGTGATTAGACATTGGTTTAATTTTTTCTTTAGAAAGAAAATGATAATAACAATGGTAGGGTTTTAGATCTTACAAATAATCCATCTCTCCCTGTAATGAGCCACACCCCTGTTTCTTTATTTATTTAAAAATAGGGGTACTTACGTGTAGGTCTTAATAAGTAGACTTATTGTCTACTAGGTCCTATGAGAAAAATTTCTCATAAAAAAAGGTCAATTGTAAGTTTTAGCAACAATTTATAAAAATCATAACAAAAAAAGTCACTAATTGTCAATTTTTAGCGACATGTATAAAAAATTGTCACAAAAAAAATATTTTTAGCGACAATTTTACCAAGACTTATTTTCAATAGGACTTGATGGGAATTAAGTCAAATTATTAGGACCTATTAGTAGTTTACCCTTAAAAATAAGTTCTTAATGTTGTAGGAATTCATATAATGTTATCTAGCTATCCATCCTCGTAATAATTTTCTTTTGAAACATGGGAAGTAGTTTATTTTGACAATTGTCTTAATCTCAAGTGATAATAATATTACATGGACACTTTAAAACTTTGGAGGGACATGCTGTGGACACAACAAAGCACACACGTGTTTAGGATAAGTCTGCGTGAGTATTGTGGTGCACATTTCAGCCAGTGTCAGACTATAGAGAAGAGGCAGCAAAGAACAGATTTCTAACTTCAGTAGAAGTGTCCCAGAATACCTTCAAAATCTGTTTCTTTATGTCATGTTTGTTGCAAAATTTACCAATTTCCAACATTTTCCCTTACATATAACTCTACCTTTCTCTTGACCCAATATTTGTACAATGCTTGTGCACCACATGCATACCCAAGTTAGGTAACTTGGGAGCAGATGTCGGATGTGGGTATCTAATTCTAATGTCCAAGGACACCAGAACATGACTAGCTTTATGGTTTTATGTTTTACTTAATAGGGTAAATGGTGTTTACCAATTAACATAAAACATTTATGCACAAAATGGGAGACTGGGAGTATTATGCTTAGTTGTATAGTAAATTCACTACTTGATGGGTGTGTGTCCAACAAGGCATGCAAATGCCTACTAGATACATATCTCACACCCTTACTTGAGTGTCAAGCGTGTCTGACACGGTACTTTATAAATTTAGAAGTGTATGTTACATGGTCTTGGGTAGAACTCCATCTCAAAAGCTAGCAATTAAGGTGAGGGTGCCCTCACATTTATGTACTTGACATGAATGCTATTGATCTGAGGGTTCCCTCACACTTTAAAACTTCGCATTATTGTAGTATCTTCAGATTACATTAGAATAATATTATGAAGTCTCATGGCATGAAGTGGTTATCTATCATGGAGCCTTTTACAGGGACTTTATGCAGCTTCTTTCATTGAGGTTAATGTGGTCCATGTCATCTTATTTGTTCCACTTCCTTTTTCTTTTGCATAACCTGAATGTTTTACTACCTATCGATTTAAGAAACCAATGGCCACATACTTTATGCTTCATTTTCCTCTTACACGACTTGAAATAGACAATGTTGAGTAACGAAGAAAAATTGCCGACGTAGTAGAGGCGGTTATTTAATATATCAATTGCTGAGTGCCTTGTGACAAGATCCAATGAATACTTACTGTCCATTTCTTGTTTATTGTCCATTTAGTTTTTTGGTGCATCCATCTATAGATTTATTTAGTTATTTGTTCCTAATCTTGTCTCAATTTGATTTTCTAGGTTCCTCCTGATGTTAAAGAAGTCTTGGACACTTTCCGTGTTGCTGCTGAGTTGGGAAGTGATTCACTAGGAGCGTATGTGATTTCTATGGCTTCAAATGTATGTGCTATTAGTATCAAATCTATGCTTCCATGGGAGATTTTTCACAATTGGATATTGCACTTGTGCAGTTTCTCAAAAACATTGTCGATTTTCACAGTTTTGTTGTTTCCCCTATGCAATCCACAATAACAATGGTGTATACTTGCTAACTGTCAGGCGAGTGATGTCCTGGCCGTAGAGCTTTTGCAGAAAGATGCTCGTCTTGCTGTTTCTGGGGAGCTAGGCAGACCATGCCCAGGTGGAACGTAAGATTCTACCTCTTCTTACTTATATATTGTTGATGGGATTGTTGTTGTGATTCTAATAGAAGGATATTGTTCTATTTGTTACTAAATGTGATAATTAAGAGTTGATTAGGGTCATGCTGAAATACTTTCTGGGTTTATACTGTGAATTTCTTCATTATTGTTCAGAGGAACAGCCGGGATGGCATACTGAAAGGTGCTAGGAATTGATACACCTAACTAGGATTGGTCAGACGAAACACAGGCAGGGATAAACCAAGAATCAAAATTGAGCACAAAAGAACTCAAAGATTTATGTGATTCAACCCATAATAGGGTTACGTCCGTGATCGCTGTGGTTATATGATGATTTGAAAATTGTTACAATACAATACAATACAAGGGAGATGTAGGACTTCAAGTATAAGGGATTGTTTGGAAAGTGTTAAAACTTAAATTAGTATATTTTTTGACTTCTTATGAAAAAATGTGAAATGTGAGGTAGTATTGAACTGATGTGACAGAGAGGTGATGTAACCCAAATAAGATGACTGTGACCTAAATAAGATAATGTGCTAAAATAGCATGCCAAGCAAACCCTAAATACATAGTATTAGAGCCACATGATAGAACTGTGAAATACCTAAAATATTTCTCTAAAATTTAGGTGGTCAGTGGTCAGTACTTATTAGGATCCGCATTACCTATTAGAAGGAATAATTTTGGGTTCCCTAAATGAGTGGATTAATTAATGATGAATTCATATTTTCTGTAAGAACTTTACACCTGAAGGCACAACTCATTCAGCTGAAACTTCTTGTCACTTGTCCTGGCATATTGCATACCCTATGGGGAAATGAATGAAAAAGATGGAATTTTATATTGAGAACATGGAACAACCTGCTCAGTTGAAATATAAGGTGTTTCTGCTACTCCTTTAAAATGTTCTGAATCTTGCCAATTTTTTTTTTGTCTTGGAATAGGCTACGGGTGGTTCCTCTGTTTGAAACTGTAAAGGACTTAAGAGAAGCTGGCTCTGCGATCAGGAAATTATTGTCGATTGATTGGTACCTGGAACACATAATTAAGAATCATAACGGGCATCAGGAGGTATTTATCACACACAAAACACATCAAGCTTAGGTTTTAGTTTTATTTTTTATTTTTTATTTTTAAGTATCTATGAGACTTCCAGTGCTTATGAAGTTGTGGACAGGTGATGGTTGGATATTCTGATTCGGGTAAAGACGCTGGCCGATTTACTGCCGCGTGGGAACTATATAAAGCTCAAGAGGATGTTGTAGCTGCATGTAATGAGTATGGTATTAAAGTTACACTGTTCCATGGGCGTGGAGGTAGTGTTGGTCGTGGTGGAGGCCCAACATATCTTGCCATTCAATCGCAACCACCTGGTTCTGTAATGGTAAGTCATCTATTTATTCTCTAGTTGAGACTCTTAGTTCTTTATCCTTTTTATTTAAAATATATATAGTGAAATATATCACTTTGTGTGATAAAACACTGTTAAGTGTTAGGGGTAGTTTGGTCTTTATGTATTATTCTTATTAGTATAAGTAGTTGTGTGTAAGGGGGAAACCCTAAGTTTTTGAATCAATAATCTACAGAAGCTTTCTTTTGTTCTATTCCTTCTTCTTCTTCTTCTTCTTCTTCTCATCTATACATTTAACATGGTATCAGAGCACTATCTTCCTCCTTGAAAATTGTTCCTTAGAGCCCCATATTGTTCCTGGTACGTCTGTTACAGCCAGGAAAAAAAAAAAAAAAAAAAAAATTTTACAGTATGCTCGAAATTTAATGGGTAATCACCCTATAATCTCATTTTGATTGTTTGGTCATTATTGATTGAATTTTCTAATTTTTTTGATTTTTCGTCAAAATTGGGTGATTTTTCGAAAATCACTGTTTGACCCTCTTTTTTCTGGTTTTGTCCCTTCTTCTCCTATCCTTGGGAGCCGACTGGAACCCTAAGGGGGTTTGTTGTCCCTGGTTTGATGTATTTTGGCCCTATCTTGGATTTTTATCGCTGTTTAGATGCTCTGCTTCGGTTTTCTGACTTGTAGTTGATCTGGTTGCTCTGTTCTGGGCTTCTTTTGGACTGTTTTAGCCTTAAAAGGTGTTTGGTGTGCTGGTTGGGTGATTTGTGAACTTGTTTGATATCCGGCTTGTGTTTTTTGCACCCTCTTTTCTCATCTCATGGCTGACAGCTTGGGTCAGGACTCTAAGGGCAAGGAGGAGAGTGGACTGAGTCGTGGTCTGACTCTTGGTGATAGTCCTTCTCTCCAGATTAGTCCGGTCAAACTTAATGGTCTTAATTACTTGATTTGGTCCCGCTCCTGTAGTCTTGCGATTGCCGCCCGGCGTTTGACTGGCTATATTACTGGTAGTAGTTCCCAGCCACCTACTGAGGATAGTACTTTATCTGCTCAATGGATTTCTGAGAATGCTTTAGTTATGACCTGGCTCATCAATTCTATGGAGCCTACCATTAGTCGGACTTTTCTCTTGATGGATACTGCTCACAAGATCTGGATAGCTGCCTCTCAAATGTATTCTCAACAAGGGAATGATGCACAGGCCTATGAATTGCGTAAGACGATTAGGGGTTTGGATCAGAAGGATCGCTCTCTGGCAGTCTACTATGCTGAGTTGAGTGGTTTGTGGCAAGAGCTAGATTTCTACCAGAGTTTCCAGCCAGTTTGCTCCAAGGATGCCACTATGTTTCAGCAGGCTGTGGAGAAGGAGCGGGTGTATGACTTTCTTGCTGGTCTGAATTTGGAGTATGATCAGATACGGGTTCAGGTGTTGGGTCGCTCTCCGTTTCCTACATTGCGTGAGGCTTATGCCCTGGTTCAGCAGGAGGAGAGTCGTCGCAGTGCTATGGTGCATGCTCCTGTTCTGGATCGGTCAGCGATGGTTGTCGGCCCCAAGTCACGTGATACTCCACCTTTTCTGCCTCTAGGTGGTGGTAAGGGTCCATTGGTTGATCGGGACCGGTTGAAGTGTGAGTATTGTGGGAAAGATAGACATGATAAAGAACACTGTTGGAAGTTGCATGGCCGCCCTACTCGAGGCCGTGGTGGTGGTGGTGGTGTTCGTCCTCAAGCACATGTTTCTGAGACTACTGCTAGTGCCTCGAATGATGCTAGTTCTCTTTCCCCGGATGAGCTTCACACTCTCAGACGTTTGATGGCTCGACTTGATTCTTCATCTGCCTTAGCTCCTTCCTCTTCTGCCTCTTCCAACTTTGCTCACACAGGTATTTCTGCTAGTGCCCTCAGTGTTTCTTCGTCGTCTCCTTGGATCATTGATTCCGGTGCTACCGATCACATGACGGGTACTTCTAGTTTTTTCCATTCTTATTCACCTAGTTCTGGGCGAGATAAGGTTAGAGTGGCTGATGGCACTTTATCTTCTATCTCCGGCAAGGGTTCTGTTCGTTGCACCTCTTTACTTTCGCTTTCATCTGTTCTTCATGTTCCTAATTTTTCAACTAACTTACTTTCTGTTAGTAGCCTTACTACTGCTCTCAATTGCTCTGTAACCTTTTTTCCGACTCATTGTGTCTTTCAGGAACTGGCTACGGGGAAAATGATTGGCAGTGGTAGAGCACAAAGTGGTCTGTACTTTCTGGATGCCATGCCTGCCTCACCTTTGTCCTCTCAGGCTCTGCAATGCTCTTCTGGCTCCTCCCTTCGTCTCCTTCATCAGTGGCATCGCCGTTTGGGGCATCCTTCCTTTAGCATTTTAGAGAAACTTTTTCCTTTATTAGTTCGTGATTGTCCTAGGAATAACTTTGTTTGTGATGCTTGTGAGCTTGCTAAGCATAAACGTACTTGTTATCCTTCAATTAATAAAAGAAGTACTTTTCCTTTTATGCTTATTCATACCGATGTGTGGGGTCCTTCCCCTGTTGTTTCTACCTCTGGTTATCGATGGTTTGTCACATTCATTGATTGTTATTCCCGTGTGACTTGGCTTTATTTACTTCGCACAAAAAATGAAGTTTTCTCATGCTTCAAAAGTTTTCATAAAATGGTATCCAATCTCTTCAATGCTACTATCAAAATTCTTAGGAGTGACAATGGGACTGAGTATGTTGATGGCGCTTTCCGGGCATACCTCGACGACCATGGCATTCTTTATCAGACTAGTTGTGTTGGCACTCCTGAACAGAATGGAGTTGCTGAACGTAAGAATGGCCATCTACTTGAGGTTGCTCGCTCTCTCTTGTTTACCATGAACGTTCCTAAGTCCTTTTGGGGGGATGCGGTTCTTACCGCGGCTTATCTTATTAACCGTATGCCCTCTAGTGTCCTCCACTTCCAAATTCCTCTTGAGCTTCTTCCTGTGACGTATCCCACTTCTTCTCTTCCGCCTCGGGTTTTTGGTAGTGTCTGTTTTGTTCATCTTCACCCTCGGCCTCGTGGGAAGCTTGATCCTAAGGCTGTCCGGTGTGTCTTTCTTGGTTATTCTGCTACTCAGAAAGGCTACAAATGCTATGACCCTCACTCTCATAGGTTGTATGTTAGTATGGATGTCACCTTCCGTGAATCTGAGTCTTTTTTTCCTGGTCCTCCGCCATCTCCTCAGGGGGAGCGTGGTATCGATGAGATTGCGGATGAGACGGCATCATATCAGCATGAGTTGTCTTTTTTCCCTCCTCCTCAACGGGCTGTTATTTGTGGTGAGGGGGAGCCTAGGAGTTCTGTTGATGAGGAGTCGGATATCAGTGGTCGTTTGGACAGAGCTGATCTTAAGACTTATTCACGGCGTCAGAAAGAGCCGGCTTCTCTTGTGCCACCAAGTCAATCATCATCTCCTATGCCAGTTCCACACCCAGTTTCCACTAACTCTTCAGGTAATGATCCTCATCTCATTTCTTCACCTGTTGTTGATGGTCCTATTACGGATGATTTGAGTCTTCCTATTGCTCTCAGAAAGGGGGTTAGAGCTTGTACTCAACACCCTATTTCTAAATTTGTGTCATATGATTCGTTGTCTTCTACGTATCGTGCTTTTGTTTTGTCCCTTTCTTCTGTGTGTATTCCGCAGGGTTGGAAAGAAGCCATCAATGATCCTAAGTGGAAGGTAGCTATGGTAGAAGAGATGCAAGCTTTGAGTAAAAATAACACATGGGAGTTGGTGTCTCTTCCAAATGGGAAACACCCAGTCGGATGTAAGTGGGTGTTCACCATTAAGCACAATGCAGATGGGACGATTGAACGGTACAAAGCAAGACTAGTGGCCAAGGGATTTACCCAAACATATGGAATAGATTATCAAGAAACTTTTGCCCCGGTAGCAAAGATGAATTCCATTCGAACTATTCTGTCATGTGCGGCTAATTTGGGATGGTCTCTACAACAACTAGATGTGAAGAATGCTTTTCTTCATGGGGATTTGGAGGAGGAGGTATATATGGATGTACCTCCAGGATTCTCATCTCAGTCTACAGTTGGAAAGGTTTGTAGATTAAAGAAGGCTTTGTACGGTTTGAAACAATCTCCTAGAGCCTGGTTTGGTAGATTCCTCAAGGCATGGTGGGATTTGGATATCAGCAAAGCAATGCGGATCACCCCTTGTTTGTCAAACGCAATGTACATAAGGTAACAGTGCTTATTGTATACGTGGATGACATAGTTGTGACAGGTAATGATGAGGAGGAGGTGACCCATCTCAAGATGCAGTTAGCCAAGGAGTTTGAGATAAAAGAACTTGGTCCATTAAGATACTTCCTTGGGATTGAAGTTGCTAGATCTGACAAAGGCATCTTTATTTCTCAAAGGAAGTACATTCTAGATCTTCTTGAAGAAACGGGCATGTTGGGCTGCAGACCAACTGATTCACCAATTGAGACTAATCATCATCTTTGTAGTGGAATTGGTGAGCTTGTGGAGAAGGAAAGGTACCAAAGACTTGTGGGAAGACTGATATATCTCTCTCATACTCGTCCAGATATTGCCTATGCAGTTGGAATAGTGAGTCAGTTTATGCATGATCCTCGTGTACCTCATTTGGATGCAGTCTATCGCATTTTGAGGTACCTTAAATCTGCCCCTGGAAAAGGAATTTTGTTCTCTAATCATGGTCACTTGATGTTGGAAGCATTCACAGATGCAGATTGGGCAGGCTCTATAGATGACCGACGCTCTACATCTGGTTATTGTGCTTTTGTAGGGGGAAATCTAGTTACATGGCGTAGTAAGAAGCAGGGGGTCGTTTCTAGATCTAGTGCTGAAGCTGAATACAGGGCTATGGCACATGGAACATGTGAACTAATGTGGCTTCAATCTTTGTTGAGTGATATAGGGCTTGATTGGAGTGGTCCCATGACTTTGTATTGCGACAACAAGGCTGCTATTAGTATTGCACACAATCCTGTTCAACATGACCGGACTAAGCATATTGAGATTGACAGACATTTCATTAAGGAGAAATTGAATAAGGGTGTGATATGTATGCCTTTTGTTAAGTCTGAAGATCAACTGGCGGATGTTTTTACTAAGGGTCTTAGTAGTAAAGTCTTTCACTCTATTTGTTGCAAGTTGGGCATGAGAAACATCTTTGCACCAACTTGAGGGGGAGTGTTAAGTGTTAGGGGTAGTTTGGTCTTTATGTATTATTCTTATTAGTATAAGTAGTTGTGTGTAAGGGGGAAACCCTAAGTTTTTGAATCAATAATCTACAGAAGCTTTCTCTTGTTCTATTCCTTCTTCTTCTTCTTCTTCTTCTTCTTCTTCTCATCTATACATTTAACAAACACATTCCCAACTTATATTCATGCATAATCTGAACGGAAAAGTTCATTCCATTTCATTCTGTTGTTGCTTTCAATCTGAGTTCTTTCACATTTTCCAACAAAGGCAATGTGGTCACACTGGTCAGTAACATTTGAGAACTGCCCAACTCTAGTTTGAATTCTTATAAACCAATATGGACTTCCACACATCTTTTTTAAGTTCATGGTTGCAGATGTCTAACATAAGCCCCGTGTGAAAAAGGTACCATACAATTTGAATTGATCGTTTGGTGCTAATGTTATCTTCAAAGTTCCATATAATTCATGGATAAAAACCACTTCCCTAGTCGCAGCGGCTAGATTAACATCAATGTTTTTAGTTTTGCATCCAATGCTAAATACCAAAACAATCAAATGTTTGACATTATTATTAGATTTGTTTTTGTGATCTTTGGCCTATGATTTAATAGTGGCACTGGATTTTTGTTTGAATCATAGGGTACCCTTCGGTCAACCGAACAGGGAGAAATGGTGCAAGCCAAGTTTGGGCTACCACAAACAGCTGTTCGACAACTAGAAATCTACACTACAGCTGTGCTGCTTGCTACCCTACGCCCTCCACTCCCACCTAGAGAGCAAAAATGGCGTAATCTAATGGAGGAGATTTCAAAAATCAGCTGCGACAGTTATCGAAGCACAGTATATGAAAACCCAGAATTCCTAGCTTACTTTCATGAAGCTACCCCACAGGCTGAGCTTGGTTTCCTCAATATAGGAAGCCGGCCCACGAGACGAAAGAGTTCCGGAGGGATCGGACAGCTTCGCGCGATTCCATGGGTATTTGCATGGACCCAAACCCGATTTGTTCTTCCTGCTTGGCTCGGAGTTGGAGCAGGCTTGAAGGGTGTTTGTGAAAAGGGACATACTGAAGAAATAAAAGCAATGTACAAAGAATGGCCTTTCTTTCAATGCACCATAGACCTTATAGAGATGGTTTTGGGAAAAGCTGACATTAATATAGCCAAGCGTTATGATGAAGTTCTTGTCTCCGATAGTAGGCAACAGATTGGTGATGAACTAAGGAGGGAGCTTCTAGCAACAGAGAAGTATGTTTTGGTGGTTACTGGGCATGAGAAATTATCAGAGAATAACAGGAGCTTGCAGAGGCTGATTGAGAGTCGGCTTCCTTATCTCAACCCCATCAATATGTTGCAAGTGGAAATATTGAAGAGATTGAGACGGGACGATGATAACCATAAACTTCGTGATGCATTGCTCATTACTATAAATGGGATTGCGGCTGGGATGAGGAACACTGGTTGAGAATCATAAACCTTTCTCGAGCGACGAGTCTTCGGTTGAAAATTATAGTTCATAAAGCATATATTAGCATATATTTTGGGCTTCTTTTGTTTATGAGTTTATATATCCATGTTATAGGATGTGATGAGAAATTTTACAGATGGTATGAAGTTAGAATATTGTGGTCACTGCATTGGGATAAGTAATCATATACCCAATGGTCTAAACTTTGTTTGAAGTATAGTACATAAATGGAGTGTTATTTGCAGCTATAAATCCAAGATTGTTGATATGATTATTAGCTAGTCCTTTGAGACTACGTTGATAGCTCCTAAATGTCCAGGGTAGATGGTAACAATCTCAAAATGAGCTGATGTAGTTAAACAAAGACTCTGTCCAATCCAAAAGTAAATAATTCAAGCTTAAATCCTAAGCCCAATTCAAAAATTGAACTAGCTTAAAATATTGATCCAATATATCCTTGTGGCCAATAATATCTTTTCTAAGCCCCAAAAAAATAAGATTGAGCCGGACGGGTAAGTGAGCTGATGTGCACCTCTTATTTTGAAGAAGTGGAGTTGGTGAGAGAAAGTAGAGGGGCTGGGTTAGTGAAGTGAGGGTAGTACGGGAGGAGATAGAGAGCGAAGAAAATAACATTTTGTGATTTTGTTCAATAACAAGGGTATTTTCTTCTAAAAATGGCTCTCTCAATAAAAGCCGCATGATTTCTATGAGCAAGGATCCTCTAAAGTTTTTTTTCCTAAAGTTTCTTAGAGTAGTGTATTGTGTGGTTGAGATTTAATGACAAGTCACATCAATTTTTTAACATTAAATTTCAACCATACAATACACCACTTTAGAAAACTTTAGGAAAAAAACACTCTAGAGGATCGTTGGTGGATTTGTATTTCTAATTTATGCAACAAAAAGTGCAACGTTGTACTTTAATTGAAAAGTCAAAAAATAAAATAAATAAATAATTAAAATAAAATAAAAATTTGTGCATGTAAATTTCAAGATATTCTATTCACATGGACCAAACTATAGTGATAAAATGAAATTCGTTCCTTATTTATTTATAAATTTTTCGAACTTTTAGACCCAATTAGAGGTTTACTCATTTTCTTACCTTGTCAATTATGTTAACTAGTAGTGAAAGTATGATTTTGTCAATTGTTGTTTGATATTTCAATTCAATGCTTAAAATTGAATAATTTTAGTAAAAATAAAATAAATTTATTTAATAATAACAATTCTTATTATTTAAAATTTTAAACAATTTTTTTAAGGGAGTCGCTATTCACACTCTACTTTATTTCAAATACTCTTCTTTTTTCGTCTTTTATAATACATAGTTACATTGATACCATTTCACACAAAATACACATTGAAAAAATCAAAATTCCAAGGATATTAATGTAACTATGTTGTACAAAAAGGACAATATAAGGAGTGTATTTGGTGTAAAGTTGAGTGAGGATAGCAGCTTCCTTTCTTAATAGTTAAAAATTTTCAATTATAAATTTCTTAATTAATTCTAAAGATTGAAGACTGGGTTTTTTAATATTTTATGATTGTACTACTATTAAAGTGTAATGCCATCACCCGACCATTGTCACCAATATTATCCTACCGTCACTATCACCAACACCACAGTCACTATTTACATGACCCATTTACCTCTACCAACACAATCGCCACAACTGTTTTATCACTAAGACAACATTACTATTGTCACTGGCAATGTTACCGTTATTGTCACCACTAGCGATCCACCACCATCATCGCTACCATCACATCCACTATACAACCACCATCGGTACTGGCACCACTACCATTACAATGTTGCCACTTCATTGTCCCTCCACCACCATGCGACAATTGTATCCTACACAACCATCACCACAATAACCACTATTATTACCATTATCACTCTACTACCACTACCTTTATCAATTCTATGGTACCTCACACAATCACTACCTTACTACCACAATAGTCATGCCATTACTAAACTAATATCTTACCACCGCACAAATATTGGCATTATGACTATCAGTCGAACTCTACCACATTATCACTATTATCACCACCACCATGTAACTATTGAACCACCACTCCAATATAAAGAGTGCAAGAATTTTTTTTTAATTAAAAAAAATTGGGTAAATTAGAAATACACTCCCTGAGATTTGATTAAAATACGAATCACCTCCCGTGATTTTAGAAATTACATTCCACCCTTTAAGATTTCTAATTTCGTAACAAATTGTCCCTTTTATTAATAAATCATCAAATCAATTAATAGTTTTTAATGATGTAAGAAATATGTTTCAATTAATAATTTAGGTAATTTTATTATTGTATTAGAGAGCAATTATGAACTTCATTTTTTAATTAATTATGTTAAATAAAAAATTCTGACAATGGGATATTTGTAATTTTCGAAATCATAGAGGGCAATCTATACTTTAAACAAACCTTAGGAGGTGTATTTGTAATTTATTCAAAAAAAAATATGTATCAAACAACTTAATTGAATTAAGTATCCAAATTTTAATAGATGTCAAATAGTTTTTTAAATTAAATAAAAGCAACATTCAATTTTAATATTTAGTATTTAATTTTTAACTTTATCAAATAACAGCAAAGAATATTCTGGGTCTAGGGCTACCCTGCATTATGTATGGCCCAAAATAAATATAGGCTTGACCACAACCGCATTGGAATTTGGCACCCATTGGGTGTTGTTGCACCGAACACAGAAGAAAGTCACACTTCTTTTACCTAATGGAGAGCTGGCCATCAACCCAAAGAAAAATGCTTGGGAGCACTAATTAGTGCTTCCACTAATTAGGTGGCAGTAGGTCTCGTTATTAATGATGTGATATTTTGGTTTTGGAGTTGTATTTTTTTTTTTTTATTTTTTTTATTTTTTTAATGCATTAGTGCTATTAGTGGTGATGTTTTTAGTGGGATGAATCATTGTTGGTAGTTGGACAACCAAAAGTCAGTGTAATACTAAAGTTATCTGTTAGAGCCTGCTCGAGATAACCATATATATATATATATATACATATTTTGTGGTCGATTTTCTACGGTTTATATTCTGAATATGGTGATCATTATAATTTAAAATGTGATTACTATAGCTATGGTGATCATTATAATTTAAAATGTGATTACTATGGCTCCATAAAAAAAATGAAGGCAAAACTACACCAAAATACACACAAAAAAGGGAGATAAAAAGGGTAGACACACAAATGAGAGAAGAGAGAAATGATGTTAAATTTACAAAAGAAAATTTTAACAAAATTAAATATTTAAAGTGACAAATCACATGGACTTTATTGAAAAAAAGAAAATAAAATAAAACAAAGAAGTATAACGACTTAATGGGTATACTTAAAACTTTAAACAAGTGAATTGAAAAAAAAAAATAATTAAAAAGAAATGTATAATTTTTTAAAATTTGAGGAGGAGCACATGCTCGTCTAGGTCCTAACGTAGCTCCACCACCATTAGGCCTAGGAACTACGAGTGGATGAAACTTTAACCATTAGTTCATCCTTGTAGGTTCAAATGCATTACTTCTCATAGTCATAAATTTTGACCAACTAGCACAACCTGATTATTTGGAAATTAAACTAAAATAAATATCATTAGCTATAAAATAACAGAGTCATCAATATTAGGTCCCGAAAACATACGATGGAAAGCACACAGCTTGAAATGTATGTATGAGATTCATTCTGGTATGACTCACATTACATGAGTTAAAATTTACAGAATAAATTTAAATTTTGAATACTTTTTTTAATATATATATTATACTGATTTTTATCAATCAAGAAAATTGTTAATGGATGATATTTTCAATCCCTTCCACCAAAAATGGAATCTGATGTGTTATGATCTGTTAGCTTGTGTTGTACTACATTTTTTCTTTTTCTTTTTCTTTTTTTTTTCTTTTTTCCTTTTTGAAAAATTTCTTTTGTTTTTGATTTTATAAGATGCCATTTGTTCTTAAAAAGATATACCATCCCTGAAAATATGGGAAAGTGAGGTTCAATCAACATGTCCCAAAACACATCATATAATTGAGACTACCCTTTGTTGATAGTGCTATCCAGCTTTTTCTACTGCATCCGTCCCAAAATAATAGTCTCTTTTGAAAGATTTAATTTTTTCTGATAGTACAATTATTGTACTTTAAAAATATTGATTTTTCAAATTTATCCTTTAATAGTATATTTTTTGAGAAATGTCAATTGTCATAATTGTACTTTGTGTGATGTTAATGAATTTAAAAGAAGGGCAAAATAAAAAATTCACATTATTTTAGTTCTTGATTTTTGAAAATAAACTAATATTTTGGGATAATAAAAATTAAAATAAGAAACTAATATTTTAAAACGGAGAGAGTATTTTACATTTATTTTTTGAATCTTAATTGTAAATTCTCTGTATGTACATTTCCATGGTGGTTCTCATTAGTTTGATGCTTGCAGTACTTGGGCTATTTTCTTTGTTCTCTAGAGTGGGGGAAAGTCACTTCATTTCTTCTTTTTATTGGATTCTTATTTCCAATAACTACCTCATGATAAGTCATGACATTCTATCAATCATCTCAATTAAATATACTCCCTCCGTCCCAAAATAATGGTCCCTTTTGGAGAATCCAACTTTTTTTGGTAGTACAATTATTGTATTTGAAAAAAGTTGATTTTCCAAAATTATCCTTTTGATAGTACATTTTTTGGGAATATCAATGCATAATTGTACTTTTTATGTTGTTTATTAATTTAAAAGAAGGGTAAAATAGGAAATTTATATTATTTTTGTACTTGATTTTTGAAGAGGGACTAATATTTTGGGACAATGAAAAATGAAATAAGAGACTAATATTTTGGGACGGAGGGAGTATTCATTCATTGGGCTGGTGCGGTGTTGCCTAACTTGTGTTTTTCAGTGATTAACCGACATTGAATATTATGTGTACTGAAATCTAACTGAGATCCTCTTTTTAATTATTTGGGAACAATGTTTGCAAGACATATGTTAGTACTTATTCCAGTTGGTTGTTAATCAGGAGGGTAATGTCGCCTTCTAAAAATTCTCTTCTTTATTAATGTTAATACTTTTCATCTAAGAAACATCTTATATAGAATTCTTCTATCCTAATTGGGTTAGGATAAATCTCTCCAAAAAGCCTAAGTGCACCCAAACTAAAAGTTACACTTTCACTGAGACTTAACCTTTTATCTTAATTAGCACATCACCTGTGTTATGCACATGTTAAAAAATTAATTTTAAAATTAAATAGTAATATAAAATTTATTTAAAATGTAGGGAAAAAGGATTTAGAATGAATTAAATTTTAACTATTTTATTAATATATATATATATATATATATTGCAGTTGTTATGTCGTTCACTGTACATTTTAAATTTTCAATAAGAAATATATGTCATAATTTAATTGGTAAAGATAAAAAATTTCAAATATTTTTATTTCATTCATTTTTTTTATTTCTATATTTTTAAATTACAAATAAATAAATTTTATTTGTCCAATTATATATAGCAAAAACTTTCATTCATTTTTTTTATTTCAATATTTTTAAATTACAAATAAATAAATTTTATTTGAACTCTTTTTTTAAATCTCAAATTAAATGCAATTTAGATATGGTTAATTTATTATTATTATTATTTACCATCTACAAATTATTAAATTAGAAAAAAAAAAATAGATAAACGAATAGTTTTATACAATGTACATCTTAGATATGATAAAAATATATACTAAAAACACGTGTTTTTGAACATGACACTTGTATTTTTTGATGTGGCAAAAAAATTTGCACTACACGTATTTTTTTTAAATTTATTTGTATTTACATGTGTCATGCAAAATTTCTTTTTTAATTAATAAAGGTGCTATAAATATTGTAACGCCTAAAAAATTAATGTTTTAGACACCACAAGTATTGTTTAGTTTTCAAAAATAATAATATAAAATTTTGAAGTAAATATTTTTAAAATTTGAAATTATATAGGACTAAAATCATATTTGAAATTTTCTTTCAAATATTTTTAAATTTCAAATTAGATTTGAGTTAGATATAGTTTTTTTAATTTATTTTCTATATTAAGATTTTTAAATTCCAAAACCACAGATATGATTAAATGGACTAATATTTCTGTGCCATTTTCTTAAGGTTCACAAATTTAAAAAAAAAAAAAAAGAAATTTAAATAAATGTTTTGGAACTAATAAAAAATCCCTTTTGCTTAAGGTATAGTATAGATATAGATAGATTAGTCAATCCTACATAAAGTAGGGTTTAATTTTATACAATGAAATTTATTTTAAATCAAATGAACTCAAGCCATGATGTCTCTAACTATGTCAGGATTTTAAAAATCCTCATCCCCCGCACCACATATTTTTTAGAATGAAATTTGAGATTTTGAGTGTTATATTTTATATATTTTAAATGATAAATATTTGGAGAGATGATTAACTTAAAATGAAGATAGTTAAGAAGGAATTCAAAAACAAACATATGAATAAGTATGAAACTAACCTTTTTTAAAATACATGTTTCATTAGATTACTTGATTGTGTAGGGTTTTGCCTTCAAAAATATTTGTCATGTTCAATTGCTACATATTATTTAGGATTTTAAAAACTCTTTGTTTTTAATTTTACTTTATATTTTTGATTGGCATTATTTGGAAAGATTGGGAGGAGGCAAATAAATGGGATATGCTAATGATTTTCCATATTAGTAGGATATTTGAATTTTGAAATTCAAATTTAAAGGATAATTAGAGGGGTTTTTTTTTTTTTTTTGGTCAGTTGGGTTAACCAATAGAAGGTTTTTTTTTTAATTATTTAAAAATACAAAAAATTTAACAAAATTAGTTTGAGGATTTGGAACTCATATGATCCTTGTGATTAAAAACTCCATTTTCCTTAATATATATATATAAATATCTCAGCCAAGGTCTGGTTCATTCCAGCACCTTAGCCAATAACAACCTGTCACCTGGCATCTTGGCCTTAGGTCGTGGCATGTCGCTTTACTCAAAATTATGTCCTCACAAATATATGTTATTGCTTTTTAAAAATGTATAATAATTTTAGGAGAGGAAATAAATGGCCTAATAGTATTGGTTAACAAAATCCATTTAATGAAGGTTCCCAATTTGCTTTAATTGATGGCGCAAAACATGATTATGAAAGCAATGTTCTCAAAAAATGGTATGCAACTTTTGGAGAATTTATTCTCTTGGAAAGAAATATTTCTTGCAAGGGAAATGAATCTAATGATGCACCAATCAAATAAGGAAAAAGCAGGTTAATGGGCAGCTTTGTATTGTCCATCAAGTTGATTATGTGATCCCCACACTGCTGGAATTCCGCATTAACGCCACTGTTTTTCAAACGCCGTTATAGGTGTGAAAAACGTCGCTAATTCTTTTTGTGTCGTTAGTATCAAATGTTGAAGATGTGGCCGTCGCTATAGTGTTATCGCATTTTAAAATCGTCGTTAGATTGGTATAGGCGGCATTTTTAAAAACGTCACCAAATGTTGTACTTAACGTTAACATGATGTCATGATGATATTTAGCTGCACTTTTAAAATGCCGTCATATATACATATATATATTATTTTAAAAATCTAACCGTTATAGCGACGTTTTTGAAAATGCTGTGATATCTATTGTTTTTTATTTTAAATTGTGCTAATTTTTTGTGATTGAACTAAAAAAATACCTGTAATAAAACTGAAAAATACCACTAATATGAAACAATAACTCCCATTCAACAAATCATATTTTAACATTAACCACAAAATAGCATATCCACAAATCATGTTTTAACATTAATCACAAAATAACATATCCAAAAATCATGTTTTAGCATGGAAGCTGTTCATTGTTCTACATGCCTGCATCAGAACATAAACTGCAATCAGATTCACCAAAATAAACATAAATCGAAGAATTTGTACCCAATACTTATGCACAGTACTTAAAACTTGAAGAAGCACTAACAAGAAGATTTTATCACATAACAAGAAGCACTACAATTCCAAGAATATGTACCATTATTTTCTATGGCCACTGCAGATAACACTGCTGGAAATGCCATATCAATATTTTACAATGTGAACAGAGAAAGCAATGCACACTTTTCAACTCAAAAGAATATAGACAAAATATCATAACAAAAGACCCAAATACTCAAAACATGAAGGGTAAATTACCAATAAGTCCTAATAGTTAGACTTAATTTCCATCAAGTCTTATTGAAAATAAATCTTGATAAAATTGTTGCTAAAAATAATTTTTTTTGTGACAATTTTTTATATATGTTGCTAAAAATTGACAATTAGTGACTTTTTTTTGTCATGATTTTTATAAATTGTCTTTAAAACTTACAATTAGTGACATTTTTTAATGACAAATTTTTCTCATAGGACCTATTAGACAATAAGTCCGCTTATTAGGATCTACACGTAAGTACCCTAGACATGAACTACTAATGCAAAACATATAAGCAAGAGATCCATCTTCAGTCATGTTTGGTAACATTGCGTAAAATTAAAATACCACACTTTTTTAAAGATATATTCACAAGGCAGAAGTTGAATTAGCTAAATCTAATGCACTTTTTTTTTTATTATTTTTTTTATGACATTAATAAATATTTCTTCACGTCATGGTGAAGGCAAAAAACTAGACAAGACAGTGTGGAGCTGTAGACACCTCATTTTGACCACCCACAAGAATTAGGCACTTGGTTCGATACACTCGATGATGAAAGTTGAATTGTGTACTTTGAATTCATAGCAATTCGGATTTAGTCAGGCTATCGAAATAACCTCAAATCGTCACCATTTAGCTTATTTGAATCTCTGAGTCTCATTTTTGGACCTTTTGCCACCCTGAGCCGAGTTTGAACCAAAAAAACAGGAGAGGGCATGAATGCCCGGTCGTGCCTCAGTGAAGGCCGGCTGTGGCAATGAATGGCCGGCCGGGCCTTGGTGGCGAAAAACATTGTATTGGGCGGGAGCCCGCCAGCTGTCCTTTTTTGAAGATATATATTACCTTTTTGGCTCAAATTCTATAAATACGACCATATACCTTTGTTTTGGGGGTTACACAATTTAGAAAGAGCCTATATATATTGAGAGAGCTCATTCTTCCTTCTTCTTCCATTGCAAGCTACCTTTGAGCTGACCTATCTTCCTTGTATCATCTATATACACCATACACAACTTTGACTCATCATCTTAGAGCCTTGTTTGACCCTTGAGAAGCATAATTTAAGCTTGAGAGTGTGTTAAGAGTGAGTTTGATCATCAACCAAAGCTTACTCCATTTTGAGAGGTATAAGCTTATAACCTCTGTTCTTGCTCTTGATTTCTTCATTTCTACTTATTTCTTGTGTCCTTGGACTGTTTTACACCTATATTCTAAGAGTTGGTACTTGGGTTTGGATAAGCTACCAAAGGTGATAAGGTTAACATCCCTACTTGCATCTATTCTCATAGCTCAACCCTTAGCTCCTTTACACTCTTTTTCTTTGTTTTTTGAACCGATTTTTAGAGTTGAACTGAGGCCAAAAACATGATTTGAAGTCTTGAAATTGGAGGGGTTGGCCATCCCTCCATGTTCTTTCGTTTACATAACTTTAGTGTCTTTGCTTTTGCTTAGCTTCTGAGCTCTTTTCTTACATTTTTAGCTACTGTTTCAGGCTTATTTTAGACTGTTTTAGGGCCGTCTCATTCTATTTAATTACTTTAAGCTTTGATTAGTTCATTTGTTGTATCATAAGTCCTTGTACATAGCTTGTTGCATGTTTTTCTAGATTTTCTTCAACTCATTTCCATGTTTAATAACCTCGTTTTAATGATCAACTTGCCATTCCTTTCTTTCATTTGAGAGTCGTTTCAAGTGGTTGATGGTTATTCAACACATGAACTAGAGTTTTGCACTTAATGGCTTAATCACTACGGAGATTCATTGTCAACGGCGTAATCTCTCTTTCATGTTGAGAATTACTTCCCATTTGACGCTTTTCTCCTTTAGGGGACTTAATCATCATTTTGGACAAATGGACTAACGAATGGAAAAGACTGAACAAATTGGTTTAAAATTGGATCAACGCACTTAAAGAAAATGGCTTAAATTGCTTAAACTTGGCCAGACGTTATGCCAAATTTATCGAGTCAAGAATGATCATACGCTAATTCATGGCATTTTGATGATTCTTGAAGTGCCTCTACCACCTTCTTTGAGTTCACACCATGACAGGGGGGAGGGGTGGTCATATCCATTGCATTTAATTGATTTTGTCCAAAATTGTATCCAAGATCATCAAGTAATCAATTTGCTCATTGATGGCTTTGGAATCAATTTCAACCTTCTCTCGAGGCTTTCCTATGACAGAGAAGGAAAAAAGGGACAAACAGAGCTTGAGCAACTCTGTCTGCATTGTTTTCACTTCAGAACACAAAACAGAGTTTTACACGAAACTGAGGCATGGTCGGCCTTCTCTATGTCCAGCCGGGCTTCATTGAGGGCTAGCTGGCCCTCAAAGTTTGGTCAGCAATGTATTTTTGCAGAAAACAGAGGGAAGTGGCTGAGGTGAAACAAGGCAAGCTCGGGGCAGATAGAGCTGTTCTTGAGCATCGTACATGTGCATGCATGCAATTCTTGCGCATCATCGCTTATATTATGATTATTGTAATTAATTAATTTAATATTGTTTATTGTAATTAATCTCATCATTAACGTGTTGTAATTATTATTGTTTCTTTTTTAATTGTTGTAGTTACTTAGCTTAGAGAGTTAGTTTATTTATCTCAGTTATCCATGTTTTAATAATCTTGGTTATCCGTTGTAATAGCATAGATAAGCTAATTAGCTAGTTAATTAGCTTAGCCCATTTTATTCATTCATTTGGTTTTGGAATAGTTAGTTTAATTCGGACTTTTGGACATTGATTCGCACCCTCCTGCGTGAAGGATTAAATGTTGTAATATGTGTATGTCTTGCAACTCCACGTCTTTCTCCTTTTTATTTATTCGCTTATGATGGTTAGTATAGAGCATCACGTTTTGTTCGCATCCCTCATGCCTTGCATCCATTTATATTGCATGCACCAAGGTTCGGTTCATCATTCAAACTTGCATTGTCATTTAAATAATTCTTTGAATACGTGCTTAGACCGCGTGTTAGCAAATTGATTCGCATGTCATAAATTAGTAGCCGAGCCTATTAGTTGCATATTGCATGTATTACATTAGTCATGGTGCATTAATTAGGGACATGCATGTTTTCTAATTAGCTTGTTGTTGTTTGGCTTGGAGTACTAGGCATGTAATTTCATGTTTTAGCATCTTACATTGAGTGTTTGCGTTGCCATGTCCAAAAGCATGAATTTCATGAGGCTAATTGCTTAAATGATATAGACTGTTTGAATGCCTATAGATGAAGGCTAGATGCTTGAACTGGGATGATTTGACTAAATATCCATTGTAGCCCATTTTTTCAAGTGGTAAATTCACAAAACAATTTCAAAGCAAAACGTGAGATCAAATGTTCCATTTCTTGCAAACTAGTCTATATTTGTATGAGCGTCACATAGTAAAGAATAGCTAAATCAGAACAAGGGCATATAATGTAAATAAGAAACACGTCATGATTAGTAGAGGCCGATCTTTGATCGGGCAAGGGGGATACTCAATTCATGACCTTCCCCTCTCGTACCTAAGTTCCTGAGTTGAGACACTTTGGTGATGACGGACTAATGGCCTTTAGCACGAGTCTCGGGTTTCCTAAATTTCCCAAAAATATTTTGGTGGCAACTCTGAAATCTAGAAAAGTAGTCTATTTTTGGCATTTGATTCAAACATCGATTTTTCAAAAAAAATTGCCAGATTTGGACTCTTTTTGGTTTTCATTATTTCACATTGCACTTGTGAAATCAGATTCAGAACTACAAGTGGAGTCCGAACTGTAGGGCTATTCACCTTCTAAAAGGAGCGCGGAAAATCGAGTTACAGTTTTTGGCGACTCTATTGGAGAATTAGAGGACTTGACTTGAAATTCATGATGTAACTTTTTATTTACACTTATAGGTTTGTTTGCATTTGCATTTTCATTTGCATTGGTGCGCTTAAAGTCACTATGTTTGTCGACTGCT
The DNA here is from genome assembly GCF_055761805.1 of Camellia sinensis. Classification (NCBI taxonomy): domain Eukaryota; kingdom Viridiplantae; phylum Streptophyta; class Magnoliopsida; order Ericales; family Theaceae; genus Camellia; species Camellia sinensis. The sequence continues at coordinate 157,027,132 of NC_138970.1, forward strand.
ATTCTTGGATGGTTTGCCGGAGGCTCGCCCGAAAGGCTTGCCAAAAGACTAAGTGGTCATGGGCTTTACCATGTTGGGAACACAACCCTTGGATCTGGACTACCGCTGTACCGTTTGATCCTCCTTTCACTTCTCTGTGTAAGGTGTGAGAGGTATATTAGGTAATCTTGCCAAGGTACCCTTTTGACCATTCAACCTAGTTGCATATAGTGAAGCTATAGTAACTATTCCAAATTAGGGTAGGGTGCCACCCATTTGTAGGATGTTGTGAAACTTCTTGTTTGAAATAGTGTAGCCTAGATCATACTGGAATCTAGGATAAGGAAACCCTACCCCCTCATAGGGGTGTTTTGGTTATTTTACTTGATATGTGCTTTTACAGTGAGGCTGTACAGGATGGTTCATATTAGTAAGGTTTGAAAACAAAGTTCAGTGGGGATTACAGTTCAGGTATGTGTCTTGACTGTTGTGGATTGGGGCCGAAGTGCTGTCCGATTTTGATTTTTGTTTTTCTTTCTTTCTTTTTGCTAGGTAGTTTACCATCATATCTTCAGAAAGACCCGATATTCCCCAAGTTGTGTGGACTCGTTTTAGCAGGTTGTGTAAAGCTCGAGACCTTGTTGGTGGTCAGCTCGTGCTAGTCTCGCTTCCTCCAGTCACTTGACGGAGAAGAAACAGACAATCAGTAGCATTAGTATAACGCACCCCACAAACACCCACCCATTCTTAATCAATCAACTCACCAACATCTAGTTCACCCGGATTAGCAATGGCACAAAACACAGCACCAAACGTAGAGGAATTCGCTGCCATGATAATTGCCGTCCAAAGAACTATAGATCCTGTAAACCAAAGGATGGCTACACAAGATGAAATCATTGCCGATCTGCAGCGTACATCTGGGGCATCAGTGTCAACTGTGCACCTGATCCCTACTGCTCAGCTAAACCTGGATCTACCGCCGCCAGCAGAAAATCTACCAGTCCAGATACTCAGGATATGTTTCCCCCAGCCCCAGCTTATTGTAATCTGATTCAATCTCCTCTAGGGATTTTTCCTTTCGATATCAATGAAATTGATACAGCCTTGGTCAAAATCGCCAGATTAGAGAAAGCATTGAAGAAATCCCAAGGCTTTAACTCTATTCTAGATATCGAAGATGGGTACATTGAGGCTTTGGTTAGATTACCAGAGAAATTTAAGATGCCCCACATTGGCAGACTTGATTGAAGTGGGGATCCAATCGTGCATGTTTAATTGTTTTCGGATGTATTGAGGCCCATGGGTTTGTCTCGAGCGCAGAATCTTTCGTTGTTTGGAAGGACCCTGTCTGATGTGGCGGCCATCTGGTACGCTAAGTTGGAGGACTCTACAAAATGAAATTAGGAGGAGCAATCTGAGGCATTTGTCAATCAGTACTTATATAACACTCAGATAGAAGTAACCATTAGTGAGATGGAGGCTACTACCCAGAACCCCAAAGAATCATTTATTGATTTTGTTGCCCGGTGGAGAGCCAAAGCAGCTCGAATGACAAATAGACCTTACGAGAGAGAACAAGTATGTCTAGTGGTCCAAAACCTAGAGCTAGACATGCTGCAAAGAATGATAGTGGCACCATTGTCCACGTTTACTTCCTTACATGATCTAGGGGTCCAGATCGAGAGTTCATTTAAAAAGGGTATTATCCATAGAACAAGTGAACCCTCAAGAAGGATGTTCTCTCGGAGTACCAATGCTAGCAGTAGCACTATTCCGCGGCCTACAGATGTCAGCAATGTCGTCACAATGGCCAAGATGACTAATCTTTTGGCTATTGTCACAACCTCACAACCTTCACAAAATACCGATCCACCCTGAAACCATAGAGTCTTTACCCCCTCCATATGAGCCCCTCCATATGAGCCCAATTCAAGCCCTCAAGTTATTGATGCGAAAGGGGCATTTCAAGCCTCTCGATCCTCGTCCACTTCTAGACCCATTGCCACCCAAACATGACCCTACCCAGTACTGTATCTTTCATCAACAACATGGCCATTCCACAGACATGTGCTACCACCTACGTCATGAGATTCAGGATCTCATCGACAACGAAGTCATTGTCCTACCCGCAAAACCAAACGAAACAACCAACCCACTTCCTGCACATAACCAAGTCCCCCTGCCCAGAAACATTAACCACATCCATACACTACCACCCATCTTCAACCCTAGCATATACATTATCTTATCCCACCTATCAAAATCGGAGGTGGTCATTCTAGAAGGCATAGACACATGCATGATGGATTTAACACCACAAACCCAATCTGAACCTAAGGCAGCTGAAATGGAGAAAGAGAAGAATACACTGAAGACAGGGTCGCCTAATACCCGTGTCATAGAGAAGGGGGTCTTGTTTACAGAGGAGTATGATCCCAGCTTGTACATTGTGGCCATCGATCAGCCAAAGCCAGTGGTCATACTGTCAGATTTTCTTAGCATTAATCGGGGAAGACCAAATGGCACAGAATTAGAATGAGTGGCCCGAGCAAGGCCTACATGACTTAGCAAACCTAGAAGAGGATATTGTAGAATTAGAAGAGGATCTGGAGGATCTTTACTTCTTCGAGGAAGAAGACACAAGCTGTGTACAGATGGGATGGTGGGACCCGAGCTGGCCAGAAACTAGCAATGGGTGGTTGAGTGAGGAAGAGTCCGATATGGAGGAACAAACAGAAGAGACCATGGAAGAAGAGTAAATTGTTGTTAAGGGTAAGGCTGAGGCTGCACCTCTTACTGAGAAGGAACAGGCACTGGAACAGTTTCAAAAGGAAAGGATAGAGGAAATCCAAGCGAAGATAGCTCTGGAACAAGGCAAAGGAAAAGGGAAAGAAGAAGCTGTGTCCACAACCGGCAGTGTTCAAAACACTAAGAAAACAGAATGGGATCCCAAGGACCGAAAAAGGATGTTGAGGAAACTTAGAAAGTACCGGGATGTTGAAACCCGAGCTGTGATGGAAGAAGAATGGTATGATGATGAGGCGCATGATGTTAATATGCTTCGGATAGAACCTGATGCCAGTCCGATCTTGACTTCGGGAGAGTGGTGGGATGACAGCGACCTGAGTCACGAATACACTGATGAAGGTTGGAAAGCTGATACCCCAGATGACACTTGGTATTCCGATGAGATTAATCACATGACCTGGAGCGGTCGGTATTTCAAACCCACAACGTTAGACCAGTCGAAAACCTCTGGAAAAGAGGCTGAAAAAGCAAAAGAGAGGGATGTGGAGGAAAACATGGTCTTGAAATAGCTCAAGAAAATTTAGGCCGATATATGCATTTGGAGACTAATAATGGCGTCTTGGGAGCATAGATAAACCTTGCTCGAATCAATGAATCGAACCAAACTGCCTATTGACACCACCGCTAACCAATTGGTGTCGTTGGTCACCTCTGGGGACGTTATGCTAGTAATATCCTTCACAGATAAAGAATTGCCTCCCGAGGGTGCCAACCACAACAGGCCTTTGTATGTAACCTTGGAGAGTCGGAAAAAGTGGATTTCGGTGGTATTAGTAAATGCCGGCTCAGTGATCAATGTGTGCCCAGCTAGAACTGCCTATGCTATCGGTTTGAGGCTGATTAACTTTACACCTATGACCCAAGCTGTCTGGGCTTATGATAATACAAGCCGGGATGTTATGGGCATGGCCAAGAGCAATATCCTGATCGGCCCGTCCAAACATGAGGTAGAATTCCATGTCATGGATGTTACGGCCACATTCAACCTATTACTGGAAAGGCCCTGGCTCCATCAGATGAAGGCTGTGTCATCAATAGTCCATCAGTTAGTTAAGTACCCCTTTAAAGGCGGGATTGCCATTGTGTACGGTAACTCTGCAATCCATCCTTCCCAAGAAACCATTGCACCATTACTGGGGATCATACATAGGGAAGAAGACGTGTTCCTTTCCGGTTTTTCTTTGGCAGAAGCCTGGTTAGTTCAAACCATCATAGTAGAGGGCGATGGAGATTATGTGAGTGCGCAATCCATGTACATGATGAACAAACAGGGGCATATGCCCGGGTCGGGACTAGGCTGAAGTGGCAAGCAGGGAGGTACTGCTGCTAAGAAGCTGAGTCATAACCCCCATGCTTTCAGGCTGGGATACAAATCTACTGTTGTAGATTGGCAAAGGAAAGGGCAAGAGTTAAGAGAGAGGCTAAAGGCAAAGAGGACTGGGAAGCAGTATGAGTTAGTCCACAAACCTATACGGGGAACCTTGAACGAACGCTTTGTCTGCCAAGGGGAAGATTTCGTATTCTGTGGATTCCTATAGCCTTGGTATGATTGGGAAACAAAGACTAGGTATACGAGGTTCGAGATCTTTTTCGGGCACCTGTAGACACCCCATTTTTGACCGTCCTCAAGACTTGGACGTCACCGCTTGGAACACTCGGTGATTATCCACGTTTGTGTTCGTTTGGAGTTCCCGGAGGTCTCGGCTCGCGCGCCTTGCCTCAGGATCTCCGAACTCGACTGTTTAGTGTCTGGTTTTGCACCGAACACTTGTGTTTTGCCTTGGAGGGGCAGGGAATGCCTTGTGAGGCATCCCCACACACCACCGACAGTGGCTAGAGGCCACCGGCTGGTTTTTTGCTGCCATCGGCACTATTTATTGCCGGTCAGCACATTTTATTATCGGTCGGCATAATTTGTTGCCGGTCGGCACTCGTTTTTGTCGAAATGACATTTTTGGGCAGCCGACCACTGTTCATCTACTTTATAGAGATATTTTGTGCCAGCTGTGATAGCTGGCACCAACTCTGCCTCCCTCCATACACGTGTATGGAGGGATCTCCCTCTAAGCAAGCTTGTTGTATAAGCTTTGCAAGAGGGAGTCTTATAAGAGGAAGGCTCTCCTCTTTGATCTAGGTTAGAGACTTGGAACCAAAAAACCAGAGCTTAGAGATATAGATACATCCTATCTCTATATCTCCCTCTCTCTCCTCCTTTGTGTGTGATTTTTGGCCCAAAAGTGTGTTTTTACCTTACTTTTGCACCATTACACACACTATTACACCTAGCTCTGAGATTGAGGGACTTGGGGGGTTGATTCTTGAGTTTTTGGACTGATTTTGATCAAAAGAAGAGGGCTGGACCATTTGTTCTTCAAAGGTTCTTCAAGGGTGAGCATCTTGCTTTATATTCCCCAAACTTGCAATAGTTATTTACCTATCTTGCTTGCTGATTTAGCTTTTGTGCATAATATCAAAAAGGTTTATATTTTCATGCTTTAGAACTTTCATTAAGGTTGTCTTGTAGTTTGAGTGCAAACTCACCTTGTTAGGCCTTATTTGGCCCCTTTTGTTGCCTCTTTGGTAGGGCTTTGTTTACTTCAGTGTTTTGATCTCTTCACCACTGAAAACCAGTGTATTTTTAGTGGTAAGGAAGATGGTTTGAAGTCTTGCATAGGGGAAGGACACCCCTCTCCCTTCATTGTCTTGTTTCCTTGAGTTTTGGCCCAAAAGGGTAACATGCATACTTGCTTGTTCTTTTGCCTTATTTCAGAACTTTTTGGGTGTTTTTGGGTCATATGGGATCTCTGTTTTTGGCCGGATCTATGGCCCTTTGCATGCTTAGTATACTTGCTTCATACTCCCCCATTTGGCCTAGAATCGTGTCTTGTGTTTGGGCCTTAATTCTTGCATGTGTTGGCTTGGTTCCATGAAGATGTTGGCTTTATTTTATCATGTTTAAAGTCTTTTGGCCCTTCATTTCAGTCATGCTTGCATGGTTTGATGTCATCCCTTTGTGTTTTGGCTTGTAAGCCTTGAGCATTTCGACCTCTAACATGTATGGCTTGAACTATCTTCATGATTTTGGCATCACTTAGGACCTTATTTCAGCCCAAGAATTATGTTTGTATGTGTGCATGTATGATCTCCTTCATGCCTTGATGGTGTGCCCTTTTGTGCCTACACATGAACTTTAATGCATACACTCCTTTGGAGTCATTTTAGCTGCCATATTAGGAGGGTTTGGAGTCCTATTTTGTCTGCAAAAACTCTATTTTTACTTGTTTAAACCATGCCATGATTTGGTCTTGTTGTTGGAAATGAAGTGGCCCTTTTGGTGCCTTAGCCTTGGGTCTATTGGCTTGCATGTTGGCATGAGAGTTGTCCGTCATTTTGAGCACTTTTTGGTGCTGTTTTGAGGTGAATTAAGGCCTGCACCTTTATCATTTTAAGACCCTCTTGCATGCTTGTCTCATGTTTGTTGCATGATTGTTTCATTAATGTGTAGTCCCATGCTAACTTTATGACAAATTGGTCCATGTTTGCATCACATTTACACCTTGCATGCTTAGCATTGCGTATTTGTCATGATAGTTCCATAACATTTGCCATGACTTGAACAATTGGCATCATGTTGCATTTGAACCATGTTTGCATAACATGCATTGCATTGCTTGGTTTGGGGTGTCAAACCAAGTGTGAGTATTAAGGAGTGTTCATACTACAAGTGATGAAACACGCCTTAACTCTCGGTCGCCGGGGCCTTTGACTTCGACATGATGAGGCTTTGGATCTCATTTGTATGTTGCATACATCTTTACATTAAGTGGCAAATTTGATCCCTTGGGTTATCATGCACCATTGATGGCTCGAGGATCGAAGGTCATACTTCCTTGAGTTCAAAGCATGATAGGAAGCATGACCATGCTCACATGTGCCCGAAAACCCCATGCCATGCACTGTCTGTTCTCTGTTTGCTGTCAAAACTGTCTTCTGCAGGAAGTTTCTGCCGACCGGCAGAATTCAATGCCGGTCGGCAATCTTTGAATGGCCGATAAATCAAAACAGTGCCGATGGAAATCCTGGACTGCCGGTGGGAATTCTGTTAAGCCGGTGGTACTCTGCAACATTCAAGGAACCTGTCCTAGGGTTTTGGCGATTTTCAGAAAGACAGGGCAGTGTAAACAGAGGTGGCAGAGATATGGTACGGGTTTTTCAGGCGAGCCGGGTTTCGAGCACGCATTATTCGCGCATCCCGAGGCAGAGGTTGCGGCCACCCTCTTCTTTCTTTTGCATTCTTTCTTTTTAATTAATTAGAAATTCTGTAATAATTTTATTTGTTTATTATTTGGGACTGTAATATTTATTTGGACCCTCCGAGTGAGGGCAATTGTGTAATAAGTGTGTGTGAGTGTGTGTATGTCTTCCAACCCCACGTCTTTCTTCCCTTTTATTTACCCGCTTATGATGGTAGACTAGGGCATGTTTAATTTAGCATACCTTATGCTATGCATGCGTGCATCCATGCATTTGTATTGCATGCATCGGGCTCGGTACATCATGCTAACTGCATTTGTATTTCAGTTCCAAATTGAATACGTGCATCAAATTGATCGCATTTCATATGCTATGCTTAGGTTAGCCGAGCCTATCTAATTGCATCCTGTATGTGTTGCATTAGGCAATTTAACATGAACTAGGACATGCATGTTTGCTAACTAGTTTATTGTTTTGGCACGGAGTACGATGTAAGTATTTTTGCTTTAGCATCCCGCATGCGTGTGAGTGTTGCCATGATAGTATGCTTGCCATGTGGTTAAATGCTTATCTGATAAACTGATTGAATGCTTGTGGGTGAAGGTTGGATTGTTTGAGTTGGAAGAACTCATTGAAATCCGTGTTTTAGTCTACTTGCGAGTAGCAAATTCCAAAGCACTTTTCAAAACAAACGGATATGCAATGCTTATTTCCAAATTAGGCAATCTAATCTATACTTGTTTGTTGCGCGCATAACATAGTAATTCTAGGCTAATAAATGGAATAAGAACACATAACGTTTTCAAAAACGGATATCATAGTTAGTAGAGGCCGGTCTTCGGACCGGGCGAAAGGGGGTGCTCATAGCTGACCTTCCCCGATCGTACCCAAGCTCCCGAGCCGAGACAACTCCGGTGATGACGGACATGTGGCCTTCGGCATCGAGTCAGGGTTTCCTAAATTTCCCCATTTAAAAAATATTTAGGTGGCGACTCTGTATCTGGCAAAACAGTCCATGTTTGGCACTATTTTTTCAAAAATCTGTTTCTCAAAACGATTTGCCAGATTTGGACTCTTTGGTTCAGATTAAGAACCACGACAACAAAATCGCGAGTCCGAACTGTAGTAGTAAGGCCCCCCCCTCCGCGGGTGCGTCTACAGTTTCTAGCGACTCTGCTGGGGAATATTAGAGAGCTTGACTCGAATTCGTGATATCCCATTTTGACTTCATCTATGTGTCTCTTTGCATTGCATTTGCATTGGTGCGCTTAGGAACACAGTGTTTGCCATCTGCCATTCCTGAACGGTTTGCCGGAGGCTTGTCTTGTCAAGGCATGTCCGTAAGGCTGACTGGTTATGGGCTCTGACAGCATGGGAACACGAACCCCGGTTTTACCGGGGCACCCTTTTCGACCATTCGACCTAGTGCATATTCGGATCCATAGTGACCATTCCAAGTTAGGATAGGCTGCTTACCCGATGTTAGGTTGTTTGAGAACTGCTGCGTGCATAGTGAAACCCTAGCTCCTGACAAAATAGGACAGAGAAACCCTACCCCAATATAGGGGTGTTTTGGCTCTCTTTACTTGCTATGTGCTTTTAGAATGTTGCTCTACAGGGAACGTGCATATCAATCTGCAAGATTGAGTATTAGGCCTGAGGGTATCAGTATCAGTTTATGAATCAGTTATCTGCGGGTATCAGGTTCAGTTTTGGGAACAGAGATTTTGGGAAACAGTGATCAGTATTGAGGGACAGTGTGTTCGGCTTACTGACTATGTATTATGGATACTCAACTGTGTATTATATGTTTATTTTATGCCGTTGTGCTGTCCGGTTGTTAGTTTATTTATTGCTTTATTTATCTTTTTGCTAGGTAGTTTAGCATCATTGCTTCCAACCCAGTAGACATTCCCCAAGCACTCTGGATCAGAGGTCGCCGACTCCATCGATTTGAGGATCTGATAGCAGGACAACCGGTGTACCACTCTCTACCCCCGGTTACTAAACGGAAGGCAACTAGGCAGAGGGCATCGGTTCAACAGTCAGTTCAGAGGGCCTTATCTACCCCACCTGAGTTCAGTAGGGATCAGGGTCCTGTTTCACCCACAGAGAGGGAACGCATACCAGTAATTCAACCAGAGCAGAATAGTATGGCTAGCTTAGAGGAGATGGTGCGCCAACTTCAGGAAAGCATGAAAATGATGCAGCAGGATGCTGTCCGACAGGCAGAATTCGCCAGACAACAAGCCACAGTTATGGGTGAGCAAGCGGAGTTAATTGTGAGATTGCAGCAGCAAACTGGGGCGTTAGCTTCACAGCAAGTCCCTCCCCCATTAAGGGTTCCGATACCCGAAGAGACGCCAAACGCCTGGAATGTCCAAGAAGATACGGACATTCCAACGGGGCCAGCTCCACCCCCGATTCTGCCTCAACAATCCAAGGCACCCACTTCTATCAATCTATCGGATTCTCCCTTCGAGTCCGAGGTGGACCTCGTGGCATTGAAAATGCACAAGCTTGAAAAGCTGTTCAAGAAATCTCAGGGTGCGAAGTCCATTCCGGACATTGGAGACGGATACACTGACGCAGCCGTGACGCTGCCAGATCGGTTTAAGATGCCGCAAATCGATCATTTTGACGGATCTGAGGATCCCATGGTACACTTGCGACTATTTTCAGACGTCCTAAGGCCAATGGGCCTCACCAGATTGCAGAAGCTGTCTTTATTTGGCCGGAACTTGTCGGGTGTAGCGGCCGCATGGTATGCAAAATTGGAAGATGACGTCAAGAGAAGTTGGGACGAGATGGCTGAGGCCTTCATCCTGCAGTACTCGTATAACACACAAATCGAGATCACGACCCGGGATCTCGAGACAACGAGACAAGAAACCAAGGAGAGTTTCTCAGAATTTGTAACCAGATGGCGGGCTAAGGCTTCGATGATGACCTTAAGACCCACGGACAAGGACCAGATTCGGATGATTGTGCGCAATCTTCAGCCGAAGCTAATGCAGAAGATGATTGTAATCCCCTTCCCTACTTTTGCTGATCTACATGAAATGGGGGTGCAGATCGAGGATGCCTTAAAACAAGGCCTGATTGATAATGACCGGGAGCAACCATGCAGAACTTTCAATCGAAATACTACTGCAGGCTCGAGTGGCGCTACAACTACCAGGACCTCCGAAGTGAGTATGGTCACCACCAACCCTTCCCCAAGAACTACGGCAGCCACACCATTCTCCGGTGCGTCCGGAAGCAACCCTCAAACAGCCAAATACCCTCCCAGAAATACCAGAACCTTCGCTCCGCTTTATATGCCCCTATCCAAAGCTTTGGGGGTTTTGATCAGAAAAGGGCATCTGAAGCCCCTAGAGCCGCGGCCCTTACCCGAAAGACTCCCCGCCGCCCACAATCCAGCCAAGTATTGTGCGTTCCACCAGCAGCACGGTCACGACACCGACCTGTGCTTTCGATTGCGTCATGAGATCCAAGATCTCATTGATAATGGGGTGATTTTACCCCCTGAAAAACCCAATGCTACTACAAATCCTCTCCCCACACATAACCAAGCTCTACCACCCAAAAGAATCAATTTCATCCATACTGGGGTCGCATCCTACGATCCTAGTATCTATATCACACCCTCCTACCTACCTAAGCTGGAGGTTTTCCTTCCTGATAGCACCGATTTGTGCATGATGGACGTCTCCATAACCCAACCCAAGCCAGTGGTGGTGACCATCGAGAACAGGAAAGAGATTGTTGAGCCAGAGTCTGCGGAATCTGGAAGTGATGTTGGGAACGCTTATAGTCCAAGTGACTACATTTCACCAATGGGCCAGAATAGACCAGATGTCGAATTTCCAGCCGGGGGAGAGTTGTGTGCAATCCAAGGGGATAGTCCAGGACAGGGAACGGATGATTTGACAGCTGTGGAAGAGGATCTTACCAAGTTCCAGTTTTACGATAACCAAGATCCAGAAGACCCAGCCGTCAACTGGTTCGATTATGAGGAATCGGCTGAGGCCACAGGATGGTTGGACGATCAGCCAGATGTGGTAGGAGGGTTTCAGTCAGAACAAGGCCCGGCAGGGGCAGAAGCGTCAATAACAGCCGGGAAGGTCGAAGAACAGAATACATCGCCGGAGAGCGCCGGTGTCGAGAGTTTCGCTCAGGAATGGAGCATTTTGAGTACAGGGATCATTGAACAATCTACTGCATTGACACAGTCAGAACAGGAAAGATTCGAAGATTCTGAGAGGGTCAGGAAGGCAAAAGGCCACGTGGGGGTTGAGGCTGCCACAAGCACAGAAATGGAGAATGCTGCGAGCATAGGGATAAAAGGTACTGCAAATATCGGGACAGTTATGCCAGAACCAGACAGATGCCTGTCGGCTGCAGATGGTATGTGGTGGGAAGACGACGATCTATGTCTGGCCCACACGGACGAAGATTGGGAAGGTAACCAACCAGATGATACCTGGTATATCGGCGAAGTCGATCACATGACTAGGAGTGGACGATATTTCAAGCCTCCACACCTAGATCAACCAGAGGCGTCTGGAAAAGATAAGGAGGCAGAGAAGCAAAAGGAAAAGCAACTTGAGGATGAGGCCGTATTGAGACAATTGAAAAAGATACAAGCAGACATCTCCATCTGGGGACTGCTTATGGCTTCTCGAGTACATAGACAAGCCGTCCTTACAGCCATGGACAAAGCCAAGCTTTCCATAGACACCATGCCCGAACAGTTGGTGGGCTTAGTCTTTTCGGGAGGAAGTTCCCCAGCATTGAGTTTTTCTGACAAAGAACTGCCACCCGAGGGTGCGAACCATAACAAGCCACTCTACATCTCTATGGAGTGCAGGGATAAATGGATACCCGTGGTGCTTGTCGACACGGGGTCCGCCATCAACGTCTGCCCGGCAAGGACAGCTTATGCGATTGGTTTGAAAGTCGCGGATTTCGTGCCAACGGCCTAGGTAATTCGGGCGTATGACAACACAAGCCGGGAAGTAATGGGAACAGTTAAGATTCAAACAAAGGTTGGGCCGGGACAACACGAGATAGATTTCCATGTCTTGGAGGTTCCTGCAACGTTCAACCTGCTTTTGGGGCGGCCGTGGCTGCATCAGGTAAAGGCGGTCTCCTCTACCCTGCATCAAGTGGTGAAATACCCCTATGGGAAGGGAGTAGCCATTGTCTTCGAAAATTCATCAATTCATCCGCCGCCAGAAGTATCCACGCCTGTTCTAGAAATTGAACACGGTATGGAAGATGTGTTCATATCAGGTTTTACCTTGGCTGAGGCTCGGGTTGTACAGGACATCACGGCAGCTAATGAAGGGGTATATGTCAGTGCCCAAGCAGTCTATCTCATGAACAAACTCCAGCACATCCTCGGGATGGGATTGGGCAAGAGCGGCCGGAAAGGTGTCGCAGCATTGGCCGAAGTGCCGCATAACCCTCATACCTTTGGTTTGGGCTACCTACCCACCAAAGATGATTGGATAAGGAAAGGAAAGGAAATGGCCGGAAGGGCCAGAGCGAAATAGATGGGGAAGCCCTTTGACTTAATGCACCAGCCCATTCGGGGGACCCTAAACGGACGCTTCGTCCGGGAGGGGGAGGACTTTCCGTTCTGTGGCTTCCCAGAGCCGTGGCTCAACGCGGAGAAGAAGCGCGTACCGGGGTTTGAGATCTTCTTTGATTTACAATTACCTGAGGATGACATCGCCGAAGGGCAGGCAGATCTATCGGCTGAGGCTGAGCAAAGTAAGGAAGTGCAGTCTGAGGACGCTGAAAATGAAATAGGGGCAGCGCTGGCGTGTCTGCTTTCAGATACTCTGATCGAACAGAGGTGCTTGGGGGATAGCTCCTCGGTATGTGTGATTGGGAATGAAGCGGCTGTGGGCCTACCATCAGCTATTTTTGATGCGTCCATCGCACCTTCTCTCATCTGACAATATGAAGAAGGCTTTTTATCTAGCAGCACCGGGTCAGGTAGTGAGCCGGAATCTGATTCCACCGAATCTTGTGCGTCGGAATCAGGTTCCAGCTCAACTGAGTCTGAGTCCGGTATTCCTGGGGGTGATAACCCAGATGCCACAGTCCTGTCTAGGTCGTCATTTTCATTTTCTTTTGAGTCTGTTGTAACAGAGGAATCCGACAGCTCGGAAGTATTTAATGAGAACGACGTGGATGTGGTTTCGGAGTATTTTTCTGTGCCTTTGATTTATTGCTTAAATCAGGATTTTCAAAATTTTGATGAAAACGACGAGGAAGAAATTCCTCCGATTTTGCAACGGTTAATTGATCAAGAGCAGGAAAGATTTGTTAAACCCTTAATGGATGAAATCACTACTGTGAATGTTGGTACTGAGAAGGACCCGCGGCTGGTCCAGATCGGGTCCACGTTGTCTTCTGAGGAACGCGAGCGTTTAGTCGCTTTGTTAAAAGATTTCAAAGATGTTTTCGCGTGGTCCTACGAAGACATGCCTGGAATCGATCCTGAGATTGTACAGCACCGGATCCCTCTTGATCCCGAGGCCCGACCTGTCAAACAGAAGCTCAGAAGGATCCGCCCTGATTGGGCCATTAAGATCAAGGAAGAGGTCACCAAGCAAATCGATGCAGGCTTCCTGCTGGTATCCGAATACCCGACTTGGTTGGCCAACATTGTTCCGGTGCTGAAGAAGGATGGCAGAATTCGGGTCTGTGTAGACTTCAGAGATTTGAACAGGGCCAGTCCGAAGGACGACTTTCCCTTGCCGCACATTGATGAATTGGTAAATTTCACGACAGGACACGCCTTGCTTTCGTTTATGGATGGCTTCTCAGGCTATAATCAGATAGTAATGGCACCCGAAGACCGGGAGAAGACTGCATTCACTACCCCGTGGGGTACATATTGTTATAGAGTGATGCCATTTGGGTTGAAGAACGCTGGAGCTACTTATCAATGGGCAGCAACCACGATCTTGCATGATATGATCCATAAAGAGGTCGAGGTGTATGTGGACGACATGATTGTCAAGTCCAAAGAAAGAGAAGGCCACTACACCGCCTTACAAAAATTCTTCCAAAGGATCAGAGAGTTCCGGCTGCGGTTGAATCCCCAGAAGTGTACTTTTGGTGTTACAGCAGGGAAGATGCTAGGGTTTCTGATTACACAAAGGGGCATTGAGGTCGACCCTTCCAAAATCAAGGCCATCTTAGAAATGCCACCACCGAGGACTGAAAAGGAGGTGCGAGGCTTTCTAGGTAAAGTGCAATTCATAAGACGGTTTATCTCTAAATTAACCTTGACTTGTGAACCACTTTTTGGTCTCCTGAAGAAAGGAAAGAAGTTCCAATGGGACGGCTGATGTCAAGCAGCTTTTGAACAGATCAAAGAGTATCTACAGAACCCGCCCGTGTTGTCACCACTAGAGCCGGGGAGACCGTTGATATTGTATCTTTCGGTAACTGAGACTACCATGGGCTGCATGCTCGCGCAAGAGTCAGAGGACAGAGTGGAAAGGGCCATCTACTATCTGAGCAAGAAGATGCTGGATTACGAGACCCGCTATACACCACTGGAGAAGGCTTGTTTGGCCTTGGTATGGGCTACCAGGAAGCTGCGGCACTACCTGTTAGCTCACTCTATAATGTTGGTTTCACGTTTGGATCCCATCAAATATCTTTTCGAGAAACCAGCCCTTACGGGTAGGCTAGCCCGTTGGATGCTATTGCTTTCTGAATTTGATTTGAAGTATGTAACACGCAAGTCAGTGAAAGGAAGAGCAGTAGCGGAGTTCCTTGCCGACCACCCGGTTGAGGGGGATGAAGCGGTTGAGTACCTATTCCCAGATGAAGCCATTCTGTACATCGAGGATGAAACTTGGACGATGTACTTTGACGGAGCGTCAAACCAGTATGGGCATGGGATAGGGGTGTTGCTGATAGCGCCTGACGATTCCCGTATCCTTTTAGCATTCAAGCTCCAGTTCAAAGTCTCGAACAATGAGGCAGAGTATGAGGCATGTATTGCTGGCCTAGAAGCGGCCCTAGAACTAGGGGCAAGACGGTTGGACGTCATTGGGGACTCGAACCTTGTTGTATCTCAAGCAAAAGGAGACTGGAAAGTCAAAGAGGAAAGGATGATAATTTACCACCAAACCTTGGATTTGTTAATTCCTCGATTTGAGAAGTTAAATTTCACCCACCTAGTAAGAGAGAACAACAGGTTCGCCGATTCACTAGCAACTCTATCTTCCATGATAGACATCCCGTCCGGAGTCCGGATGCGTCCGGTCATTATTGATCAGAAGTTTGTGCCAGCATACGAGTCGATTTCCGCCATAGATGAGGCTCAAGACGACAACCCCTGGTATTACGACATTTGGAACTTCTTGGAAAAGGAGACGTATCCACTAAGGGCAAATGCCAAGGATAAGAGGGCAATCAGAAGAATGGCTGTTCAGTTCATCATCTGCGGGGGTAAGCTGTACAAAAGGGGTCATCTGGGAATGCATAAGCTCTGTGTAGAAGCTGAAGAGTCGAAGCGCCTAATGGAGGCCATCCATGGAGGGGAGTGCGGTGCGCATATGAATGGAGTAATGTTGGCCAGAAAGATCCTTAGACAGGGTTACTACTGGTCAACCATGGAGGAGGATTGTATCGGCTTTGTTCGGCGATGCCACAAATGCCAGATCCATGCAAACCGTATGAACATCCCACCGTCCAAGCTATACAACATGACATCCCCGTGGCCATTTTCCGTTTAGGGAATTGATGTGATCGAAGCTGTTACCCCGAAGGGGTCGAACAGACATGAGTATATCCTGGTAGCGATAGATTATTTCACAAAGTGGGTCGAGGCCCAATCATACGCGGTGTTGAAGGCGTCGCACGTCGCAAAGTTCATCAGAAACAACATCATCTGTCGCTACGGGGTGCCAAACGAGATTATTTCGGATAATGGATCCCACTTTAAGAAAGGAGTGGTTGACTTGTTGGAAAAGTATAACGTGGCTTTTCATAAGTCATCTACGTACCGGCTGCAAACCAACGGAGCAGTTGAGGCCGCCAACAAGAACATCAAGCACATACTGCGGAAGATGGTGGAAACCTACCGAGATTGGCCAGATAAGTTGCCGTTTGCTCTGTGGGGCTACAGGACTTCAATTAGAACTTCTACCGGAGCGACTCCGTATTTGTTAGTTTATGGAATGGAGGCCGTTCTACCTATTGAAATTGAAGTTCCGTCTTTACAGGTATTGGCTGAGTGTCAGATAGCTGAGGCAGATTGGCAGCAGAGCAGGTTTGAGGAACTCATGCTCTTTGACGAGAGAAGGCTGAAAGCACTGTACCACGTCCAAAGTTATCAACGCAGAATTGCGCGGGCTTTTAACAAGAAGGTTAAGTCCAGAAATCTAAAGGAAGGGATTTGGTGCTCAAGGACAACCGAGCTCCCATCCACGACCCGAGGGGCAAGTTCAGACCCAATTGGACTGGTCCCTACATCATCAAAGCTATCTGGTCAGGTGGAGCTGTGGTTCTGATGGACTTAGATGGCTTGGAATTCTCCCAATCGATCAACATGGACAAGTTGAAGAAATACTACCCTTGAGAGGCTCGCTAGGCCGAAAACCCGAAAGGGCGACCTAGGCAAAAGTCAGAGCACAAAAAATTAGAAAATATAAAAACTGAGCTCGCAAGGCTGAAAACCCGCAAAGGGCAGCCTTGGCAAAAGTTAGAGCGCAAAAGGAGAGTGAAAATACTCGAGTGAACCTAAACCGGAACTACGTAAGGCTTGATTTCCATCCTTGGGATATGTAGGCAGCTTCATCCTGAAGTTCAGCCATAACGCTTCCCCGATCAACTTTGTCCATTTGATCATCTCAGTCATCTTTGTCTGTCAGCATCCGTTGGAATCTCCAGTGCAGTGCCACTCAGACTAGGGGCAACTTTCCAGTTGCGAGGATCTGGGGTTGTGCATCTCAGTGACAGATCTCAGGCGTGTCCAGTTCTGATCCACATCAAAAATGTTTTTGAGAAGTTTTAATAAAGCCGATTTCGTTCAAATAATCTTTTTACAACTTTGATCATTTTTGGACCAAAAACGGAAAATTTTCAGTACCACAACCTTCAATTTCATTGATTTCAAAATAGAGTTCTCCTGCTCTTGCATACAATTGAAGTTGCTTTTTATTACATTCATAAAGAAAACTTGAAAGTACTAATAAAGCAATAAATCTGGGGCATAGTCAAGTCAGGTGTTCCTGCGCCCCCTCCCAGAGCTGGTCGAAGCCTCTGATGCCAAGCTGGGCCCAATCTGTGCTTCTTCGTTGAGCCAATCCACGCACTCGTCAGACAAAGTGCAACTGAAAGTAAGAGCGGGGGCCAGGAGTTCTCTCATCCTCCACGCGGTGGCCTGCCAAGCAAGCTGTGCGCCTCGGGCTGGGAATGCAGCAGGATACTCTATCCCCTCTGGCGGGCAGGTCTGATCATGGCCAAATTGGCGTCGAATCCGAAATGGGAAATAGAATACACAGTGAGTGAGACCAACCAATTGAATCCCAGTCTGCCGGGGCATGTTGTAACTCATTGCCGGAAGGTTCAGCAAAGGGCACCGCCAAGCAATACGGTCTGCGGACAAACGGCACATCCAAGCGAACCACCATCCCTCATCCAAGGCATTGACTAGACGGTGCCGGAAGAAGTAGCCGCGAGCTGAATATGCTGGGCAAGAGTCCACAACCTGCAGTTTGTCCATCAACCATACCTGGGAAGGGATGAAAAATGAGAGAGTAAAGAATAGAGAGATTTACGATGAGAGAAAAGTGAGGATGGGGTTTTGTGAGAAAAGACCGAGCTTGAGGGCCGAGTGATGTGAGCAAAACATAAATGCGAGATTGGGTGGGAAACATTACCTGTAGTAGTAGTGGACTTCCTGCTAATCTGGTCGTCTCATGGCGATAAAAGGCGTCTAAGCCCATTAACGTTTCGGCCAGAGTCATAGCAATACAGCTCTTGCCCTCCCTCAAGCCTTGGGCAACCTCGATCAGCCGGACACTAGCCCCTCCAGAGCCTGAGACAAATAGAAAATGGGATAGCATGCACAAACAGAGGGCGTGTCGCCGGAAGCCTTGCCAGTGATGGTTGTTGCGATCACCAGCATCAGAAAATCGATTGGCCAAACTCGGAATGTCCAGCATCCCGTCACAAATTAGGGACCGAGCGTCACGCATGCTGAGTCCGCACATGCGCTCTAAGGATTGGGCATGACCAAAATTAAGTTGGGGCAGGAGCTCCTCTTCGTGCTCGGACTCCATTAAGGCTCGGAAATCTTCAAAGGTAGGACATATCTCTTGCCCGGCGAAGCTAAAGACATGCGTCACCGGATTCCAAAACCTTGCCGCGGCATGAAGAAACGGGAGGTGCAATGGGGTGCGGCCTAGAGTGAATAGTGCATTTATGCTAAAACCCCGAAAATTCACTTTTTCCGAGCCATCCAAGCTAGCAATCCAAGATGTGAGATTTTGAGCAAGAAACTCTTCCATTGGAGCAAATCAGTGTGAAAATGAGAAAAACTACGAAGCTGGGATCTTTTGTAGGAGATAAGGTTGAGTGGGGGACAGGTGTCAACATTCTGGTGATCCCCTCATTAAGTGCCGGCCGGCCAAACTTTTTGCCAACCGGCCATAATAGTTTGCCGACCAAGCAATTTTATGGCCGGTAGCCATTCCTTGTAGCCGGTGGTCTCTACCCCAAGCCGATGGGCTTCCTTCTGGTTTCCTAAGCTGTTTATGCTAGGCATTGGGGAATTTCACCACCTCCAACCCCTCCCCGGCGATCGATTCTTGCGAGGGCACGCCTGTCCGATTGACAAGTTATTATGCATTTGCTTATCGAGTTGTATTTCACCCTCTTTGAACTCTTGATTTGTTTATCGAGTTGTACTCACGCTTGTTTGGTCCTATTATGCCTTTGTACATTTGCTTATCGAGTTGTAAGTCGGTTCACTACCTGATTTTTACGATGCAAGTTTCCAAAGTAAAATTCGTTCACATTGTGGTGTGATGCCTTGCGATGCGATGCACAGAAAGTCCACAAATGCAACATCTTTTGAACAAAATGGATTGTCTCATTCCCATCACGTGTTTTGCAAAATGTGTAACTTTGAAAAAGAATAAAACCTGCCCGAGGCAGTGCAATTTGCTTAAATTACTAGTAAAAAGGAAAGTAAAGCATAGAGTGACAAGGTAGCAAAGTATCATAATTGATACCAATGAAACTCCCCTTGCGGTCGACGCACCTTCCATGCCTTTGTTCGGGTCAATGACGCGTTTTCGCACCTTCGTTACTTTAACCATACGAGGACGCGCACTTTTGGAATGTGAACTTTCGAGTTGACCTCAGGCCACAACTTCTGCGAGCAATGCTCGATGCGTGCGAAGAATGTCCCGCCCCATATCCTATTCATGCCTTGTGAATTCCACAAATTGTTTCAATTATGCTGTGTAACAGTACATTACATTACCTGCGTAGACCGCATGTTTGTAATCACTTTTATTACTTGCGTAGACCGCATGTTAATTACATTACCTGCGTAGACCGCATGTTTGTAATCACTTTTATTCCTTGCGTAGACCGCATGTTAATTACATTACCCGCGTAGACCGCATGTTTGTAATCACTTTTATTACTTGCGTAGACCGCATGTTAATTACATTACCCACGTAGACCGCATGTTTGTAATCACTTTTATTACTTGCGTAGACCGCATGTTAATTACATTACCTGCGTAGACCGCATGTTTGTAATCACTTTTATTACTTGCGTAGACCGCATGTTAATTACATTACCTGCGTAGACCGCATGTTTGTAATCACTTTTATTACTTGCGTAGACCGCATGTTAATTGCATTACCAGCGTAGACCGCATGTTTGTAATCACTTTTATTACTAACGTAGACCGCATATTAATTACATTACCTGCGTAGACCGCATGTTTGTAATCACTTTTATTACTTGCGTAGACCGCATGTTTGTAATCACTTTTATTACTTGCGTAGATCGCATGTTAATTACATTGCCTGCGTAGACCGCATGTTTGTAATCAGTTCATTACCTGCGTAGACCGCATGTTTTGCTTGCGTAGACCGCATAATTAACCAATTTTATTACCTGCGTAGACCGCATGTTTTGCTTGCGTAGACCGCATAATTGTTCAATTTCGTTGCTTGCGTAGACCGCGTATTTCACTTGCGTAGACCGCATTCTTATGTTCAAGTTCATTGCCCGCGTAGGCCGCATGGTCATGATCAATTTCATTGCCTGCGTAGACCGCACGCTCCACTTACACACCCATACCTTCACAGCGTTGTTATGCTCCCCACTTGCTTTGCGATGTCACACATTTCGAGTACACTGTTATGCATGTTGCTAACGATATTGCACCTGTTAAGTTTGTTTTCTCTACAGGCACGATATTGTATGTACGGTTCATTTGAGGCTGGCGCAACCAGACGAGCCGCACAGGTATTATATTCTCCGAGTCAGACGTATTGAGAATTACATGATTCTCTTACATCCCTTCTGTATTGTAGTGTAGTTTGGTGTATGCTAGCTTAAAATTGTCGCATGTGTGCTTCGTTACAGCTTTCTTTGCATGATCATAAGTTATGCCCGAGCTCTGTGCATTGTCTTGCATTTTGCCCTTGCCTTCGGGCGCATATCTTGTTTGTCTTGCATGTTTGTTTGAGTCTTCGGCCTTGTCAAAAATGGGTCGTCTTTGGACTTTGACATTCACTCCTGTCATTGTTATGACTTTCGAGTTCTGTCAAAGAGGGGCAACTGTAGACACCCCATTTTTGACCGTCCTCAAGACTTGGACATCACCGCTTGGAACACTCGGTGATTATCTACGTTTGTGTTTGTTTGGAGTTCCCGGAGGTCTCGGCTCGCGCGCCTTGCCTCAGGATCTCTGAACACGACTGTTTAGTGTCTGGTTTTGCACCGAACACTTGTGTTTTGCCTTGGAGGGGCAGGGAATGCCTTGTGAGGCATCCCCACACACCACCGGCAGTGGCTAGAGGCCACCGGCTGGTTTTTTGCTGCCATCGGCACTATTTATTGCCGGTCGGCACATTTTATTACCGGTCGGCATAATTTGTTACCAGTCGGCACTCGTTTTTGTCGAAATGACATTTTTGGGCAGCCGACCACTGTTCATCTACTTTATAGAGATATTTTGTGCCAGCTGTGATAGCTGGCACCAACTCTGCCTCCCTCCATACACGTGTATGGAGGGATCTCCCTCTAAGCAAGCTTGTTGTATAAGCTTTGCAAGAGGGAGTCTTATAAGAGGAAGGCTCTCCTCTTTGATCTAGGTTAGAGACTTGGAACCAAAAAACCAGAGCTTAGAGATATAGATACATCCTATCTCTATATCTCCCTCTCTCTCCTCCTTTGTGTGTGATTTTTGGCCCAAAAGTGTGTTTTTACCTTACTTTTGCACCATTACACACACTATTACACCTAGCTCTGAGATTGAGGGACTTGGGGGGTTGATTCTTGAGTTTTTGGACTGATTTTGATCAAAAGAAGAGGGCTGGACCATTTGTTCTTCAAAGGTTCTTCAATGGTGAGCATCTTGCTTTATATTTCCCAAACTTGCAATAGTTATTTACCTATCTTGCTTGCTGATTTAGCTTTTGTGCATAACATCAAAAAGGTTTATATTTCCATGCTTTAGAACTTTCATTAAGGTTGTCTTGTAGTTTGAGTGCAAACTCACCTTGTTAGGCCTTATTTGGCCCCTTTTGTTGCCTCTTTGGTAGGGCTTTGTTTACTTCAGTGTTTTGATCTCTTCACCACTGAAAACCAGTGTATTTTTAGTGGTAAGGAAGATGGTTTGAAGTCTTGCATAGGGGAGGGACACCCCTCTCCCTTCATTGTCTTGTTTCCTTGAGTTTTGGCCCAAAAGGGTAACATGCATACTTGCTTGTTCTTTTGCCTTATTTCAGAACTTTTTGGGTGTTTTTGGGTCATATGGGATCTCTGTTTTTGGCCGGATCTATGGCCCTTTGCATGCTTAGTATACTTGCTTCATACTCCCCCATTTGGCCTAGAATCGTGTCTTGTGTTTGGGCCTTAATTATTGCATGTGTTGGCTTGGTTCCATGAAGATGTTGGCTTTATTTTATCATGTTTAAAGTCTGTTGGCCCTTCATTTCAGTCATGCTTGCATGGTTTGATGTCATCCCTTTGTGTTTTGGCTTTTAAGCCTTGAGCATTTCGACCTCTAACATGTATGGCTTGAACTATCTTCATGATTTTGGCATCACTTATGACCTTATTTCAGCCCAAGAATTATGTTTGTATGTGTGCATGTATGATCTCCTTCATGCCTTGATGGTGTGCCCTCTTGTGCCTACACATGAACTTTAATGCATACACTCCTTTGGAGTCATTTTAGCTGCCATATTAGGAGGGTTTGGAGTCCTATTTTGTCTGCAAAAACTCTGTTTTTACTTGTCTAAACCATGCCATGATTTGGTCTTGTTGTTGGAAATGAAGTGGCCCTTTTGGTGCCTTAGCCTTGGGTCTATTGGCTTGCATGTTGGCATGAGAGTTGTCCGTCATTTTGAGCACTTTTTGGTGCTGTTTTGAGGTGAATTAAGGCCTGCACCTTTATCATTTTAAGACCCTCTTGCATGCTTGTCTCATGTTTGTTGCATGATTGTTTCATTAATGTGTAGTCCCATGCTAACTTTATGACAAATTGGTCCATGTTTGCATCACATTTACACCTTGCATGCTTAGCATTGCGTATTTGTCATGATAGTTCCATAACATTTGCCATGACTTGAACAATTGGCATCATGTTGCATTTGAACCATGTTTGCATAACATGCATTGCATTGCTTGGTTTGGGGTGTCAAACCAAGTGTGAGTATTAAGGAGTGTTCATACTACAAGTGATGAAACACGCCTTAACTCTCGGTCGCCGGGGCCTTTGACTTCGACATGATGAGGCTTTGGATCTCATTTGTATGTTGCATACATCTTTACATTAAGTGGCAAATTTGATCCCTTGGGTTATCATGCACCATTGATGGCTCGAGGATCGAAGGTCATACTTCCTTGAGTTCAAAGCATGATAGGAAGCATGACCATGCTCACATGTGCCCGAAAACCCCATGCCATGCACTGTCTGTTCTCTGTTTGCTGTCAAAACTGTCTTCTACAGGAAGTTTCTGTCGACCGGCAGAATTCAGTGCCGGCCGGCAATCTTTGAATGGCCGATAAATCAAAACAGTGCCGATGGAAATCCTGGACTGCTGGTGGGAATTCTGTTAAGCCGGTGGTACTCTGCAACATTCAAGGAACCTGTCCTAGGGTTTTGGCGATTTTCAGAAAGACAGGGCAGTGTAAACAGAGGTGGCAGAGATATGGTATGGGTTTTTCAGGCGAGCCGGGTTTCGAGCACGCATCATTCGCGCATCCCGAGGCAGAGGCTGTGGCCACCCTCTTCTTTCTTTTGCATTCTTTCTTTTTAATTAATTAGAAATTTTGTAATAATTTTATTTGTTTATTATTTGGGACTGTAATATTTATTTGGACCCTCCGAGTGAGGGCAATTGTGTAATAAGTGTGTGTGAGTGTGTGTATGTCTTCCAACCCCACGTCTTTCTTCCCTTTTATTTACCCGCTTATAATGGTAGACTAGGGCATGTTTAATTTAGCAGACCTTATGCTATGCATGCGTGCATCCATGCATTTGTATTGCATGCATTGGGCTCGGTACATCATGCTAACTGCATTTGTATTTCAGTTCCAAATTGAATACGTGCATCAAATTGATCGCATTTCATATGCTATGCTTAGGTTAGCCGAGCCTATCTAATTGCATCCTGTATGTGTTGCATTAGGCAATTTAACATGAACTAGGACATGCATGTTTGCTAACTAGTTTATTGTTTTGGCACGGAGTACGATGTAAGTATTTTTGCTTTAGCATCCCGCATGCGTGTGAGTGTTGCCATGACAGTATGCTTTCCATGTGGTTAAATGCTTATCTGATAAACTGATTGAATGCCTGTGGGTGAAGGTTGGATTGTTTGAGTTGGAAGAACTCATTGAAATCCGTGTTTTAGTCTACTTGCGAGTAGCAAATTCCAAAGCACTTTTCAAAACAAACGAATATGCAATGCTTATTTCCAAATTAGGCAATCTAATCTATACTTGTTTTTTGCGTGCATAACATAGTAATTCTAGGCTAATAAATGGAATAAGAACACATAACGTTTTCAAAAACGGATATCATAGTTAGTAGAGGCCGGTCTTCGGACCGGGCGAAAGGGGGTGCTCATAGCTGACCTTCCCCGATCGTACCCAAGCTCCCGAGCCGAGACAACTCCGGTGATGACGGACATGTGGCCTTCGGCATCGAGTCAGGGTTTCCTAAATTTCCCCATTTAAAAAATATTTAGGTGGCGACTCTGTATCTGGCAAAGCAGTCCATGTTTGGCACTACTTTTTCAAAAATCTGTTTCTTGAAACGATTTGCCAGATTTGGACTCTTTGGTTTAGATTAAGAACCGCGACAACAAAATCGCGAGTCCGAACTGTAGTAGCAAGGCCCCCCCCTCCGCGGGCGCGTCTACAGCACCATTTACCAGAAGAGGAAGATGAACAAACAAACCTAAGCACTGGTACCGATCAAGGAAGGACTGTAAACTTGGGCATCAAAGATGAAGAGTTATTGGGAAAGGCATTGGCTGACTTACTGATCAGTTTTACTACTGGAGCTGAGACCACCAACTTGGGGGATAGTTTTACTATCTCAATGATTGGGGATAACCTATCAGTGGATTTCTCCAATCTTATTGTGGATGCATTTGAGGCTCCACGTTTGGTCTGGAAGTTTGAGCAAGGCATTATCAACAATTCTGAATCGGATAATGCGTCCAGATCTGATTCCACTAAGCCTATGGCGTCGAGGTCAGATTCGAGTTCTTCTGAGTCTGGTACTTTTGGGAGTGGTAACCTGGATACCAAAGTCCTGTCCAGGTCATCTTTTAGTTTTTCCTTTGAGTCCACTGTGACTGAAGATCCAGACTTTTTGAATGGGAATGCTGTAAATGTTACCTACTTCTCTGTGCCTTTGGTTTGTTGTATTGATCTTAATTTTCAAAATTTTGACATAAACGAAGAGGAAGAAATTCCTCGGGTTTTAAAAAATTTGGTTGATCATGAAGAGGAGAGGCATGTTAATCCTTGTACAAATGAAATCGTATGAATTAACACGGGTACTGAGGAAGATCCTCCCTTTGTCCAGATCGGGTCCACACTGTCTTTAGGGGAACACGAGCGTTTAATCACGTTTATAAAAAATTTCAAAGATGTTTTCACGTGGTCCTTGGAAGACATGCCTGGAATCGATCCTGAGATTGTACAGCATCGGATCCCTCTCGACCCTGAGGCTCGGCCAGTTAAGCAAAAGCTGCGTAGAGTTTGCCCAGATTGGGCTTTGAAGATTAAGGAAGAAGTTACCAAACAGATTGAGGCAGGGTTCTTGCTTGTATCTGAATATCCGACATGGTTGGCCAATATTGTTCCAGTCCCAAAGAAGGATGGCAGAATTAGAGTTTGTGTCGACTTCAGAGATCTGAATAAGGCTAGTCCGAAGGATGATTTTCCATTGTCGCATATTGATGAGTTAGTAGACTTCACTACGGGCCATGCATTGCTCTTGTTTATGGACGAATTTTTCGGGTATAACTAGATTTTAATGGCACCCTAGGATAGGGAGAAGACCACTTTCACCACTTCATGGAGCACCTATTGTTACCGAGTCATGCCGTTTGGGTTGAAGAATGCTGGGGCCACTTATTAGAGGGCTGTAACTACTATTCTGTACGACATGATCCACAAAGAGGTTGAGGTGTATGTGGACGATATGATTGTCAAATCCAAAGATTGAGAGGGCCACTACACTGTCTTGGAAAAATTCTTTCAGCAGATCAGAGAGTATAGATTGAGGTTGAACCCGCAAAAATGCACCTTCAGTGTAACAACAGGAAAAATGCTGGGATTCTTAACCATACAGAGAGGAATTGAGGTAGATCCTTCCAAAATCAAGGCCATCTTAGAAATACCACCACCAAGTACTGAAAAGGAGGTGCGCGGCTTTCTGGGTAAAGTGCAATTCATAAGCCGGTTTATTTCAAAACTAACCATGACTTGTGAACCACTATTTGTACCTGTCAGTGACAAACTCAACCATGGGGTGTATGTTAGCTCAAGAGTCAGAGGCCAAAGTGGAGAAAGCCGTTTATTACTTGAGCAAGAAAATGCTGGATTATGAAACCCGTTACACTCCCCTTGAGAAATCTTGTCTAGCCTTGGTTTGGGCTACCCGGAAGTTGAGGCAATACTTGTTAGCTCACTCTGTAATCCTGGTTTCGAGATTAGATCCCATCAAATATCTCTTTGAGAAACCAGCGCTTACGGGTAGGCTAGCCCGTTGGTTACTTCTTTTCTCTAAATTTGATCTTACATATGTTACACGCAAGTTTATTAAAGGAAAAGCTATAGCGGAATTCCTGGCAGATCACCCAGTAGAGGGGGATGAAGCGGTGGAGTACCTTTTCCCAGATGAAAATATTTACAAATAGAAGAGAGAACGTGGACGATGTACTTTGACGGAGCAGCCAATCAATACGGTTATGGGATAGGTGTGTCGCTGATAGCACCTGATGACTCCTATATACCCTTAGCCTTCAAACTCTGGTTCAAAGTATCCAACAATGAAGCAGAGTATGAGGTGTGTATCGCTGGTTTAGAGGTCGCCCTGGAGCTAGGGGCAAAAAGGTTGGACGTTATCGGGGATTCGAACTTGGTTGTGTCTCAAGCTAACGGAGATTGGCGGGTTAAAGAGGAGAAAATGAAGGTTTATCATTAGGTCTTGGATATGCTGATTTCGAGGTTTGAAAAGTTGACGTTTACCCATCTGCTAAGAGAGAACAACCGATTCGCTGATGCACTAGCAGCTCTATCTTCTATGGTAGACATTCCATTGGGAGTCAGGATGCATCCAATCATTATTGAATAGAAGTACACGTCGGCCTATGAAACCATTGCCACGATAGATGAGGCTCCAGACAAAAACCCTTGGTATTACGATATTTGGAATTTTCTGGAAAAGAAGGTGTATTCATCAGGAGCAAATGCCAAGGACAAAAAGGGAATCCAGCGTTTGGCCGTTCAATTCATCATCCGCGGAGGCAAACTATACAAAAGAGGCCATCTGGGAATGCGTAAGATATATGCCGAGGAAGAAGAATCAAAGCGCTTTATGGAGGCTATTCACGGAGGAGAGTGTGGAGCCCACATGAATGGTGTAATGCTCGCTCGAAAAATCCTTAGACAAGGTTACTACTGGTCAACCATGGAAGAGGATTGTATTGGTTTTGTTCGGCGTTGTCACAAATGCCAGATTCATGCTAATCGTATGAACATTCCGTCATCGAAGCTCTACAACATGACTTCACCATGGCCATTCTCTATTTGGGGGATAGACGTTATCGGCGCAGTTACGCCAAAAGGGTCAAACGGACATGAATTCATTCTGGTAGCAATTGATTACTTCACAAAATGGGTGGAAGCCCAGTCTTACTCTGTACTGAAAGTATCACATATGGCTAAGTTCATAAAAAACAACATCATATGCCGGTATGGGTTGCCTAATGAAATTATCTCCGATAATGGAACACACTTCAAGAAAGAGGTGATAGATTTGCTCGAAAAATATGACGTGGCTTTCCATAAGTCATCAACCTACATGCTGCAGACCAATGTGGCTATTGAACCTGCTAACAAGAATATCAAGAGAATTCTGCAGAAGATGGTGGGAACCTATAAAGACTGGCTAGATAAATTGCTATTTGCGCTCTGAGACTACAGAACCTCAATCCGAACATCTACAAGGGCAACTCCTTATTCTCTTGTCTATGGGATGGAGGTTGTTTTGCCGATCGAAATTGAAGTGCCCTCGCTATGAATTATGGCTGAGTGTCAGATAGTAGAGGTAGATTGACAGCAAAGTAGGTTTGAGGAATTGATGCTGTTTGATGAGAGAAGACTAAGAGCATTGTATCATGTCCAGGGCTACCAACGCTGAATTGCTAGGGCTTTTAACAAGAATGTTAAGTCTCGGAATCTCAAGGAAGGGGACGTGGTGCTGAAAGACAACCGAGCTCCTATTCATAACCTTAGGGGCAAGTGCAAATCTAACTGGACTGGTCCTTACATCATCAAGTCAATTTGGTCAGGAGGGGCGGTTATTTTTATGGACTTGGATGGTCTGGAGTTCTCGCAATCAATCAACATAGACAAGTTGAAGAAATATTATTCCTGAGAGGCTCACTAGGCCGAAAACCCAAAAGGGCAACCTAGGTAAAATTTAGAGTATGAAAAATTAGAAATAAAGAAAAACTGAGCTCGTAAGGTTGAAAACCCGAAAGGGTGGCTTTGACAAAAGTTAGAGCGTAAAAAGAGAGAGTTAATATTCGAGTGAACCTGAACCGAACTATGTAAGGCCTGATTCCCATTTTTGGGATACGTAGGCAACTTCATCCTGAAGTTCGGCCGTAACTAACTTCAGTTCAACTGTCCTATTCGTTTACCTAATCAAGTCATCCTTGTTCATCATCTATTAGTTCGGTTATGCTCCATATTTCAGGCAGAAAAGTTGAGTATATAATAGCAGTAATGATATGCAGCTAGGGGCAATTATGATTTATTTTGATTTAGGATTGTACATCTTGAGGATCGATTCTATGCATGTTAGGTGGTGATCGCTTCCGAAAATTGTTTTAGAAAGTTTTAATAAAAGTTGATTTTGTTCAAAATTTTATCCTTTTATAACTTTGACCATTTTTTGAGACCGAAAGGAAAATTTTCAACACTCGCAACTTTAATTTTATTGATTTCAACACAAGTACATTCTTCAAACTCTTTGATTTAGATCAAAGCTGCTTTTTATATCTTAAACTTGAAAAGAAAATATCAAAGCAGTAAAACTAGGGGCACAGTTGAGTCAGGTGGCTCTATGCCAAAGATGGCCCAATCTTGGCCTCCTCTTCAAGCCAAGCCAAACACTTCTTAGATAAGGTGTAACTGAAACTAATGGCAGGGGCTAGAATCTCTCTTGCCCTCCAGGCCGCGAGATACCGGGGCAAATGCGAGGCTTTAGCCAGAAATGAAGCTGTGTATTCTACTCCCTCATCTGGATGTATCTGATCATGCCCAAACTGGCATGGGAACAGGAGAGGAAAATAGAACACGCAACGTATAAGGCCAATTAACTCTACACCCAATTGTCGGGACATGTTGTAGCTCATCTCGGCTAAATTAAACCATGGACATCGCCCAGATATATCAGCTGCAGACCAGCTGCACATCCAATCACACCATAAACCCTCTGAAGGGAAATCTATTAGCTGTTGGTGAAAGAAGTAAGCCCTGGTCGAGTATTCGGGGCAAGGGCCTACTACCTGCAGTTTATCCATCAACCATACCTGGGAAGAGATGAAAAATAAGAAAGGTTAAAGAATAGAGAGGTGTCCGTTGAGGGAAAAGTAAGAAAAGGGTTTTGAGAGAAAAACAAAGAATGAGTGATGAGTGATGAGTGATGAGTGATGTAAGAATCATAAATTAGAAGGGTGGAAAAAAATACCTGGAGAAGTAGTGGGCTCCCTACAAAGCGGGTAGTCTCTCCTCGACAGAAAGCATCCTGTAGACCGCTCGAAACTCCACTCCATGCGCGAGGGCGCAAATCGTTGTTCATAGCTATTACAGTTCGGACTCATGTCACAGTTCTGAATCTAATCTCACAAAGTGCAATGTGAGACTGATAAATCACCAAAGAGTCCAAATCTGACAAATTGTTTTTGGAAAATCAATTTTAATCAAAAAGCGCCAAACATAGATTGCTTTGCCAGATTTCAGAGTCGCCACCTAAATATTTTATTTTGGGAAATTTAGGAAACCCTGACTCATGCCTAAGGCCACGTGTCCGTCATCACCAAAGTTGCCTCGGCTCGGTAACTTGGATACGAGAGGGGAAGGTCATGCAATGAGCACCCCCACTCGACCGATCGAAGGATCGGCCTCTACTAACATAATATGTTGTTTTTGAAAATACATGTGTTCTTATCCCGGTTATTAATCTAGAATTACTATGTGATGCGCACAACATACAAGTATAGACTAAATCACTCAAGTTGGAATAAAACATCTCATGTTTGTTTGTTTGAAAATGGTTTGAAAGTGCTACTCGCAAGTAGGCTAAGTCGCGGATTTTGCCACCCTCAAGTGGGCTTAGAAAATATGGTAATTTGCCACTTCAAGTGGGCTTAAAACTTGCATTTCGATGAATTGTTCCAATTCAAGTAATGAAGCCTTCATCCACAGACATTCATGCAGTTAAACACTTAAGCAATTAGCCTCATGGCAAGCATGCTATCATAGCAACATACACATCTCATGCAGTATGCTAAAGCGTAAAAGCTTACCTAGTACTCCGAGCCAAAAAAGAAGCTAGTTAGTAATCAATGCATGATCCTAGCTATGTTAACAATGCCTAATGCAACACATGCAATAATGCACCTAAAATAGACTCGACTATCTAGAATGGCATATGAATGCAACACTTGATAACATGATTTGAAACACGTATTCAAGTAAGTACTGAAAGACAATGTAGTTTGTATGATGCGCCGAGCCCAGTGCATGCAAGACAGATGAATGATGCAAATATGCAAACATAAGTATGCTAATTGAAACATGCCCTAAAACTAACCATTGAAAGCAGGTAAGTAAAAAGGAGAAAGAAATGGGGATTGGAAGACATGCATCACACACGCGCACACTTATTTACAACATCGCCCTCTTGGAGGGGGGTCTGAATGAATTTAGCTAACTAGCTACACTAATTAAACTAATTATTACAAATCAACTAATTAACTAACTTAGCTAATTAATTATTACAAAAATTTAACTAATTAATTGAACTAATTAAATTACAAAACCAACTAAGTAAGAAACTAAAAATAGGCTGCCACGGCTCTGCCTCGGAATCACGAATGATGCATGCTCGGTCGCTTCCTCCCGGAAATCCACTACTGTGCCTCATGATGCCTCTGTTTGCACTGTTTTAGACTTCTGAAAATTGTGCCGACCTCCAAGATACTTCTGATCCACCTTATGGACATGCTGAGAAGTGGTCGGCCAAGAGGAGTGGCCATCGGCCAGAGTTTATGGCTATCGACCAATTTTGATAGCCGATCGGCAGACTAAGTGGTCGATTGGCCACTGCTTCCTGCAAATTCTCCTTTTGCTGTAACAGAGCACTAGTAGAGGCATGTCAGTGTATTTGCAAGAAAATGTGTGTGCAACCACACTCCTTATCATGTCTAAAGCTCAAAGGAGTGTAATGCTCGGCTCCCGATCAATCACGCATCTCAATGCATGATGGCTAAAGAGGCCGAGTTGCACAAATCAATGTCAATGAATGCACACAAATAACATACAAGACTCGATGAACCTCCACCTTATCATACATGATCAAAGGTGTCGGTGACCTAAGGAATGAGGCGCGTTTCATCACTTCAAGTGTGAAACGCTCCTCGTTCCTCTTGTTTGGATTGACATCCAATCCAAACACAACGCAATGCAACAAACATGCAAACATAATGCAACATGCAACATGCAAGTAACATGAGTATGCAACAACATGCAAACAACAATGCAATGGCAAGGGCTATGTAATGCAACACTTAATGGACCAAACCAAACTCTAATAAGCCTCATGCATGCCAAGACAATGGCCAAAGTATGCTGAAAATGATGTCCGAAAGTATATACAAGCATGCATGCCAATTGGTTCACAAGCAAGGCATGAAGGCACCAACTCTTAAGCACATTGAAGGAGTGAAAAATGTGAGAGTGTGGCAATGAAATAGGCTCTGAAATCACATTTCAAAGGATGCTAAATCATGCACAAATAACAAACAAAGCATGCTAGT
Organism: Camellia sinensis; assembly: GCF_055761805.1. Lineage (NCBI taxonomy): Eukaryota > Viridiplantae > Streptophyta > Magnoliopsida > Ericales > Theaceae > Camellia > Camellia sinensis. Next base: position 157,059,264 of record NC_138970.1, read on the forward strand.
GGGCTTAAGGCTTAAAGCTTAAAGCTAGCCAAGGGACTTACACCATGGCCATATCAAGCAAGCCCCAAAGGGCCAAGGTGACTCAAAATAGTCCCAAGGCAGGTCAAAACAGTGCCAAAAACATACTTGAACATAGCCAACATACGCTAGAATTAAAGGCATAAAGCATGACGCATGCAAGGCCAATGAGTGGGATTACACTACACCTACCAAAACCAAGCATGAGATCACTTCACCAACCAAAATCAAAGCTATGACATGTTAAATAATGACCAAAAATATGCTGGAATGGAATCAACACATGCTAGAAAGATGAGACAAAATCTTAAGCATACAAGACTGGTTTGTAAGGACTACACTGCAAGCGTATTAAGCATGCAAGAGCAATCAAACTAACCCAAAACAGAGTTATATCATGTTAGAATAAGGCCCTAAACATGCTAAGATAGAACCAAAACATGCTAGAAATACATGCTCCTTTGCAAAGCTAAAAGTGGGATTATACTACAAGTACAAGAAGCATGCAAGGGGTGACCAAGACAGCCAAAAACAGAGTTATGGCAGGTTTGGAAAGTCATAAAAATGAGCTCAAACAAAGCTTCAAGAAGATAGAAATGCATGCTCATTTGGTTGGCCATCAACACAAGCCAACAAGAGAAGAGGAGGGGGACAACCCCCTCCTATTTTGGGCTTCAAAACCACATTTCTACCACTAAAAATCCTCTGGATTTCAGTTGTGAAGAGGCCAAACAAAGGTGATCCAAAGGCCTAAAAGAGATGGCTCAAAACAAGGCCTAAAAGAGATGGCTCAAAACAAGGCCAAACAAGGCACAAAGGGGGGGTAGACCACCCCTAACACAAACAAAGCCTTAAACAAACATGTTAAGCACTTCAAAACAAGAATTTTTTTAGTTGAAAGCAAGGCCTAAAATAGTATGCAAATGGGGCCAAAAGCTTAAGCAAAACAAGGCTTAAAAGGGGTAACAACTCACCCTTAGAGAACCACAGCAAACCAGCACTTCTGAGCCAAAGAAAACAACCTTTGAGAGTCCAAACAAGGTCCTCTAGTACCTCAGCAACAAAGCAATGGTGCTTTACTAGGTGTTGTAGTGCAAAAGTGAAGACAAAACACACTTTAAGGCACAAACTAACACAAATATAGAGAGAGAGAGAGGAAGAAATATATATATAGAGATATATATCTTGTATATCAATTTTCAGAATCTCTGGAAAAGGAGAGGGGTCTCCCTTCTTATAGAAATTCAAATCTCAAGCTTGTTGAACAAGCTTGAGGCTTGTTACAATCCCTCCATACACGTGTATGAAGGATGAGATCTGTGCTCACCAGCTGTCACAGCTGGTACAAAAATATTTGCAAAAGCAAACAAAAAGGCCTCGGCCAAAAGATATGGCCGATCGGCCAAAAAAGGTGCCGACTGGCCACCACTAATGGCCGATGGAAAGAAGAAATGGCCGATAAGCACAAGGCTTGGCTGATGGGTTGTAGGGAGGCCAACAAGCCACTCCCCTTTCCTTAGAAACAAAACCACAAGCTCTTGGTCCACAACCAAGTGCAAAACAGACAAGTTGAGAGTCTCCAAGGCAAGGCGCACAGCCGATACCTTTACAAACTCAAAACGAACACGAGCATGGATGATCATTGAGTGTTCAAATGATGACGCCCAAGTCTTGAGGACGGTCAAAAATGGGGTGTCTACACATCCAAATCCATCAAAGTTTCGTCCAGTGCTAAACCTATGCAGCTCTTGCCCGCTTTCAAGCCTTGGGCCACTTTAATTAACTGGATACAAGCTTCGCCAAAACTAGGGACAATGAGGAATTGTTCAAAAAGGCATAAGCAGAGAGCATATTATCGGTGGCTGCGCCAGAAAAGGTCGCTCCTATTTCCAATATTGAAAAATTGATGAATTAAACAGGGGATGTTCAGCTCCCCGTCATGAGCTAAAGACCGAGCCTCATGCAATGATAATCCACACATCCGTCCCAAAGCCTGGGCATGGCTAAAACGGGGCTGAGGCATGATTTCTTTATTGCGTCGGAATTCCATTAGTGCTTGAAATTCTTCGAGTGTTGGACACATTTCTTGAGATCCAAATTGAAATACATGTATGAGTAGGTTCCAACATTGAACCGCGACATGGAGGAATGAAAAACAAAGAGAAGTGCAACTCAAAGGAAAAAGGGCGTTTAGGCCAAAACTGCGAAAATTCACTTTTTTCGAGCCATCCAAAGTGGCTATCCAGTCTCGAAGCTTATTGACAAGTAACATCTCCATCTTGAGAGCAAAATATCAAAGACTTATGAGTCTACCAGAAAAACAGCATGGGAGCACTATTTATAGAGTTTGAGAAGGAGCTGTGCATGACAGCTAGACAGCACTGACTGACATCACACTAATGGCCGGCCGTGCATTAGTGAAGCCTGGCCAGGTCTTAGTGCTGGTCCAGTTCAGTGCAGTTGCAGTAAAAGCTGGCCTTTGTTCGGGTGGACCACGACTGTGCTTTTGAGTCTTGTTTTGTTTGTGCCAAGTTTTTTTTTATAGTATTAATTTTTGGGTTATTTTCATTTCATTTTTTTGTTATCGAGTTGTATTTTACATTTTGTCTGGTTATGGGTTGTTATCCGATTCGAGAATGAATGTAAGAGCCGATAGTTGTTATTTCGAGTCTTATATGAAGTTACTTTGCAAGGGTTACGCCATTTATCACATGCAAATGCCATTAATCACATTGTGCAAAGGGAACATTCAACAAAAACTTGTCTTTTATAAACTAGCGGGTCCAGCCCCGATCATAGTTTTACAAAACAAAACAAAACAAAAAATAAAAGAAAAGTCTTCAAAAACAAAAGGGTCTATCTGAAGCTAGTCTTTAACTACAAACAAAAATGATATGAAACAATAACAAGTAAAAAAACAAACAAAATAGCAAATCATCATCATCATTAGTAGCCCATCCTAGCTCTCTTCCTTCTCAGTTGCGCATGAGGTGCGTCACTGTCATCACTGGGGCTACTAGACTGCAAGTCAACCTCCTCTCTCTTGTCCTCAAGGGTCGTGGACCCGTCAAAAGACTCCTCGGAAGGCGAGCACTGCCTCACTCGACCTTTCCCTTAATCGGCTCCTCTGTGGCCCCGTCTTTGTCTACTGGCTGCGGAAGGTCCTGCAGGCACTGCTAGCATCGGCTCAAGCTGAAAAGAGAACATATATGAGTATGAATTAACAAAGTGTACAGTATGGCAACAACAATAAATCATAGATAGAATGTACCTCGATCCCATGGGTAACTAAGGCAGTCTACCTCCTCTGTACCATCAGGAGTAGTCGGTTAATTGTACAAAGGAGGTCATCATCGTACGCCCAGGGGATCTGTAAAAAGAACAAAATCTGAGAAAAGGAGACGGAATAAATAGCGAACAATGAATAAAAATGGCAGAAAACAAGCTAAAGTGCAGTATGGACTAGCATAAAGGAATGTGTATTTACTCGACGCTAGGAGCAAACACTAGCCTGCGGTCACTCTCCTCGATGTGCTCAAGTGGGATCAACTCGATCACTCCATCCAGACACATGTACATGATCTCAGTGGGGATCACAGGAAATCCAGAGATGGGAGCAATGGCAAGGGCACCTCTAGTAGGCGTATTGCCAGCGGCAGTAGCGGCAGCAGCAACAGCAGCAACAACAACCTCGAGCCACACTTGGGGTAACAGACGCCATCACTTGGATGTGTAAGAAGGTAGTGAAGTCACTAGGCTCATGATGATGATCGTTATCCTCGCTTATCATCAAGAGGTCGATCTGAGGATCGTCCTGCAAATCATCCACTACCCTCATGCTGGGAGGAGGAGGATGTGGAATGTCGGGGGCAGCGAGGCCTTGTGTCTGGCGGATGAACCTTTCTCCCAGGTAGTATGCCTGGCCAAAGGGGCCCTTGAATAGAATCTGCATGGTGAAGACATCCCATGCAATGGCGTAGGTCATCCTCGACACCTGGGGAATGCCTGCCCAATGGTGCCAGTCAACTTGAGAAAATCAGTGCAGTGGCAGATATCAGTACAGTATGAGAAAATCAATGCAGTGGCAAATATCAGTGCAATATGAGAAAATCAGTGTAGTGTCAGGTATCAGTGCAGTATGAGAAAATTAGTGCAGTGTCAGATGTCAGTGTAGTATGAGGAAATCAATGCAGCGTCAGATGTTAGTGCAGTGTCAGAAATCAGTGCAATGTTAAAAGTCAGTATGAGAATGTCAATATGGTATAGATGCAACAGCATAAGAGTGACTGTGTAATGTGGGAAATAGTGCAATATGCTTATAGTAGGCAACAGTTAAAGGCTGGTATTTTGCTACATGGTCTGCCGTGATTATGTCAAAGAAGCAGCGGAAGTACGGGAAGGTTCGGTCTATTAGGCGGTATCGCTCGAACCACGAGTTGTAGTACCGGGAGTGGCGTACTGATAACTCGATCGGCCTCACTGGGACTGGAGTCAGGGAAGTGAAATATATGTAGAACCAAAGCTGCAAACAGAAAACATGGGAAAAATAGATCAGATGAACAAGAAATGCAACAGTGAACAGAATGTAAAGAATATTAGAAAAGTGAGTGTGGGGTATACCTCCCAAACCCTTCAGTAGCCGCTGAGTGAATTCACCTTGTACCACGCCAGTCGTACGCCACCACCTGAGGAAGGCATACCAGTGCCCTTAGAAGGTATAACAACATGGTACTTTTCCTGTTCGCAAACAGGGTAGTACCAAGAAGATACATTAGGAAGCCGTGGGTGTACTAGGCAACCTCATCTGTAGTAGCTGGCTGAGTGCCGGAAAAGTGCTCCAAGAACCAGCTGTAGCACACCATCTCGTGGTTGGTGGTGTCTGGGATCACCTCGAGAAGTTGGAGCTGTGCAGCTCTCCACTGGGTCATATCCAGATCAAAGGGGACTGGGTCGCCGACCCTAACCTACAAACCAGTCAGCATCGAGAAGTCGTATGGGGTTAGTGTCATCTTCTCGGTTGAGAAGAAATGGAATGAGTCGGTGGTATCCCATCATCTCTCTACTAGGGCCCCATAGAGCCATGAGTCGGCCCTCATCTATATGAGCCCGGAGCAGAAGGGCCCAAAGCCAACAACATCAACTAAAGTACAGACCTCTGTGGGAAGCCGCTCGTACCAATGTTGAGGGCCAAATATGGAGCCATAGCCACCTATTCTCCTGGCTATCACCTATTAATTGGGAGTTTTATCAGTATATGTATAACAGAGATGAGTGGTTTGCTCATCAGTTTCAACATGTGTGCAAAGTAAAATAAAAGGGAAAAGTTGCGTACCATGGAGGCGTCGGTAGATATGTGCTCCGTGGGCTCTCGTAGTAGGGTGTTCTCATCTATCCTTGGGATGAAGCCCTCAAATCTCAAAATATTGCTGGGGGTGGCACGTGTGTTCGTAGCTGGTAAGTAGCCGCATCAAAGGGCTTCTCGGCAAAAGGAAATCATGCAGCAGCCTCTTCCGCATCCAAATCTGCACCAAGGGCAGCACCAATACCTGCGGTGGGGTCAGGAATGGGTACTTCGTCAATAGCCATAGAGAGGAGATGAAAAAGTGAAAAAAAAAAGTGAGTGGATGAGTGATTTTGGAGTGGAAACCTCAAAATCTCAAACCCTAGGAGAGAGAAAACTCAAAGAGGGAGAGGGAAAATGTGTGAGATCTAAGAAAAACCAAGAGAAAACTCAAAGCTTCACCAAATCAAGTTTCAATCAGTTCAAAATGTAGAGGATAACAAAGTTTTTTTAGGAAAATTTTGTGAATTTTGTTGGGTTTTTGTGAGGAGAGAAAAAAACTAGAGGGAGAGGAGTCCTAGAGTGAGAGAGAGAGTGAGGGTTTTCGGGTTTGGGTGTGTACAAAATAAGGGTGATTTTGTGTTTTATAAGTCGTGGTGTGTGTTTTTCCCGATCTGCCCCTGCCCCGCTGTCGAAGCCCGGCCGGCTGTGTTGATGCTTAGCCGTGTTTCACTGAGGCCCGGCCGGCTCTCGGTGTAACTCAATTTTGTTTTGTTTTTTTTTTCTACTTTGTTTTCTATTTAGTATTCTGGAGCCTTGATCTAAAAAAACAACCAAAAAAAAAGTAGAGTTAAAAAAAAAAAACAACAAAAGGTTTGGTTTGTTTTTGTTTATTTTGTTAATTAATGTGATTTGTTTGGATCGTTTTGGTTAAACTCATAACTCCTTTGTTTCGGTTAAACTCACAATTTGTGTTGTGTGAATCATGTCATTAGTTTATATATATTTCGTTAGTTGTTTCGGTAAATTGTAATTTGTTCTGTAAAGTTGTAGCATGTTGCTTTTTGGAGAAAATCAATTTTCAAAAAAAAAAAAAAATCAAATCAAAAATCAAATCAAACAACTTGATTTTCAAAATTACTATTTGGATGTCACTTTTTGTGCATCATTTTGATTTACGTTAACTCGTGTTTACACTTTGCAATTGGATTTCTCTTTGTATTGAGTTCTAAATCTTGCTTGCTCTTTTGTTGCCCTTTCTTCCTCTCGCGTGTGACACTTAGGATTGCACCATCGGTTAAAACATTGGGTGTGCCCGATGTTCACACCACATTTCCTCCTCTCACATGTGATGCATTAGGATTGTACCATCGGCTAAAAACATCGGGTGCGCCCGATGTTCACACCAACTTTCCTCCTCTCGCATGTGACATGTTAGGATTACAAATCAGTTAAAAACATCGGGTGCGCCCGATGTTCACACCACATTTCCTTCTCTCGTATGTGACGCGTTAGGATTACACCATTGGTTAAAAACATCGAGTGCGACCGATGTTCACACCACCTTTCCTCCTCTCGCGTGTGATGCATTAGGATTGCACCATTGGTTAAAAATATTAGGTGCGCCTGATGTTCACACCACCTTTCCTTCTCTCACGTGTGATGCGTTAGGATTGAAAATCGGTTAAAAACATTGGGTGCGCCTGATGTTTACACCACCTTTCCTCATTTCGCGTGTGACGCATTAGGATTGCACCTTCGGTTAAAAACATCGGGTGCGCCCGATGTTCACACCACCTTTCATTATCTTGCGTGTGACGCGTTAGGATTGCACCTTCGATTAAAAACATCGGGTGCGCCCGATGTTCACACCAACCTTGCCTCCTCTCATGTGTGATGCGTTAGGATTGTACCTTCGGTTTAAAAACATCAAGTGCGCCTGATGTTCACACCACCTTTCCTCCTCTCGCGTGCAATGCATTAGGATCTCGGTGACCTCGGGTGCGCTTGATGGTTGCGTCGCCCATCGCCTTTCCTGTGCGACGCGTAGTTAGGCTTGCATAATTTTCTTATATCCTTTCTACATGAAATGTAGTTTGGCTCATGTTTCCCACGCAAGGCGTGTTTGTTTACTTACTTCTTTTCATGGTTAGAATTACTGTACCTTGTTTCAGTTTGTTTAAATGTGGTATTTTTCTTTGCATAGCATTTGCATTCAAGTGTTTCATTGCATGATCATAAGCTATGCTGTTGCATCTTATATTTGTATTTTGCCCCTGAACTACGCTAGTTTGATTCCTTTTAAAGGAATACGTAGGCAGCTTGCGAGCGCAACCAATCTAATTTATGTCTTGTTTTTTTGCCCAAGTCTTGCAGCCTCATCAAATGAGTCGGGTCTGGGCTTTGACATTCACTCACGTCATTTCATAACTACTCAAGCTCTGTCAAAGAGGGGCAACTGTAGACACCTTATTTTGACCGTAGACACCACATTTTGACCGCCCACAAGACTTAGGCGCTTGGTTCGATACACTCGATGATGAAAATTGAAATGTGTGCTTTGAATTTATAGCGATTTGGATTCAGTCAAGCTCGAAATAACCTCAAATCGTCACCATTTACCTTGTTTGAATCTTTGAGTCTCATTTTTGGACCTTTTGCTACCTTGAGCTGAGTTTGAACAAAAAAAATAGGGGAGGGCATGAATGCCCGACCGGGCCTTGGTGGTGAGAAACACTGTACTGGGCGGGAGCCTGCCAGCTGTCCTTTTTTGAAGATATTTATCACTTTTTTGGCTCAAATTCTATAAATACGATCATATACCTCTGTTTGGGGGGTTACACAATTTAGAAAGTGCCTATATACATTGAGAGAGCTCCTTCTTCCCCCTTCCATTGCAAGCTACCTTTGAGTTGACCTATCTTCCTTGTATCATTTATATACACCATACACAACCTTGACTCATCATCTTAGAGCCTTGTTTGACCCTTAAGAAGGATAATTCAAGCTTGAGAGTGTGTCAAGAGTGAGTCAAAAGTGAGTTTGATCATCAACCAAAGCTTACTCCATTTTGAGAGGTATAAGCTTATAACCTTTGTTCTTGCTTTTGATTTCTTCATTTCTACTTATTTTTTGTGTCCTTGGACTATTTTATACCTATTGTAAGAGTTGGAACTTGGGATTGGATAAGTTACCAAAGGTGGTAAGGTTAACACCCTTACTTGAACTTATTCTCATAGTTCAATCCTTAGCTCCTTTACACTCTTTTTCTTTGTTTTTTGAACTAATTTTCAAAGTTCAACTGAGGCCAAAAAACATGATTTTAAGTCTTGAAATTGGAGGGATTGGCCATCCCTCATTGTTCTTTCGCTTACATAGCTTTAGTGTCTTTGCGTTTGCTTAGCTTTTGAGCTCTTTTCTTACATTTTTAGCCACTATTTCAGGCCTATTTTTAGATAGTTTTAGGGCTATCTCATTCTATTTAATTACTTCAAGTTTTGATTAGTTCATTTGTTGTATCATAAGTCCTTGTACATAGCTTGTTGCATGTTATTCTAGATTTTTTTCAACTCATTTCCATGTTTAATAACCTCATTTTAATAATCAACTTGCCACTCCTTTCTTTCATTTGAGAGTTGTTTCAAGTGGTTGATGGTTATTCAACACATGAACTAGAGTTTCGCGCTTAATGGCTTAATCACTACAAAAATTCATTATCAACAGCGTAATCTCTCTTTCATGTTGAGAATTACTTCCCATTTGATGCTTCTTTCTTTTAGAGGACTTAATCATCATTTTGGACAGATGGACTAATGAATGGCAAAGACTAAACAAATTGGTTTAAAATTGGATCAATGCACTTAAAGAAAATGGCTTAACTTGCTTAAACTTGGCTGGACGTTATGCCAAATTTATCGAGTCCAAAATGATTATACGCTAATTCATGGCGTTTTGATGATTCTTGAAGTGTCTCTACCACCCTCTTTGAGTTCACTCCATAACAAGAGGGAGGGGTGGTCATATCCATTGCATTTCATTGATTTTTGTCCAAAATTGCATCCGAGATCATCAAGCAATCAATTTGCTCATTGATGGCTTTGGAATCAATTTCAACCTTCTCTTGAGGCTTTTCCATGACAGAGAAGGAAGAAAGGGACAAATAGAGCTTGAGCAACTCTGTCTGCACTGTTTTCACTTCAGAACACAAAACAAGTTTTGCACAAAACTGAGGCACGACCGACTTTCTCTATGCCCTGCCGGGTTTCATTGGGGGCCGCCCGGCCCTCAAAGTTTGGTCAGCAGTTTATTTTTGCAGAAAACAAAATGAAGTGTCTGAGGTGAAACAGGGCAAGCTCGGGGCAGACAAAGCTGTTCTTGAGCACCGTGCATGTGCATGTATGCAATTCTTGCGCATCCTTGCTTATATTATGATTATTGTAATTAATTAATTTAATATTGTCTATTGTAATTAATCTCATCATTAACGTGTTGTAATGATTATTGTCCTTTTTATAATTGTTGTAGTTACTTAGCTTAATGATTTAGTTTATTTATCTTGGTTATCCTTCTTGTAATAATCTTGGTTATCCATTGTAATAGCGTAGACAACCTAATTAGCTAGTTAATTAGCTTAGCCCATTTTATTCATTCATTTGGTTTTGTAATAGTTAGTTTAGTTTGGACTTTCGGGCATTGATTCGCGCCCTCCTGCATGAGGGATCAAATGTTGTAATAATGTGTATGTCTTTCAATCCCACGTCTTTCTCCCTTTTATTTATTTTCTTACGATGGTTAATATAGAGCATCACGTTTTGTTCACATCCCTCTTGCCTTGCATCCACTTGTATTGCATGCACCGAGGCTCGGTTTATCATTCAAACTTGCGTTGTCATTTAAATAATTCTTTGAATATGTGCTTAGACCGCATGTTAACAAATTGATTCGCATGTCATAAATTAGTAGCCGAGCCTATTAGTTGCATATCGCATGTATTACATTAGTCATGGTGCATTGATTAGGGACATGCATGTTTTCTAATTAGCTTGTTGTTGTTTGGCTTGGAGTACTAGGTGAGTAATTTCATGTTTTAGTATCTTCCATTGAGTGTTTGCGTTGCCATGTCCAAAAGCATGAATTCCATGAGGCTAATTGCTTAAATGATATAAATTGTTTGAATGCCTATAGATGAAGGCTAGATGCTTGAATTGGGATGATTTGATTAAATGTCCATTTTAGCCCACTTTTTTAAGTGATAAATTCGCAAAATAATTTCAAAACAAAACATGAGATCAAATGTTCCAATTCTTGCAAACTAGTCTATATTTGTATGAGCGTCACATAATAAAGAATAGCTAAATCGGAACAAGAGTACATAATGTAAATAAGAAACACATCATGATTAGTAGAGGCCGATCTTTGATCGGGCGAGGGGAGTGCTTAATTCATGACCTTCCCCTCTCGTCCTAAGTTTTCGAGCCAAGACACTTTGGTGATGACGGACTAATGGCCTTTGGCACGAGTCTCAAGTTTTCTAATTTTTTCAAAAATATTTAGGTGGCGACTCTGAAATCTGGCAAAGCAGTCCATTTTTAGCATTTGATTTAAACATCGATTTTCCAAAAAGAATTACCGGATTTAGACTTTTTTTTTGTTTTCACTATTTCACATTGCACTTGTGAAATCAGATTCAGAACCACAAGTGGAGTCTGAACCGTAGGGCTATTCGCCTTCCAAAAAGAGCACGGAAAGTCGAGCTACAGGAGCCTACTAAACTTCTGTTTTTAAATTCAATCCATTAATTTAAAGTCATAACCAAACATGAGAATGAGAATTATCATTTTATTCCTATGTCCTTCCATGTTGGCAACCAACCAAATGAAGAAACATGAACATGAACATGAACATGAACATCAATATGAACACTCTCACTTCATTCCATTCCTTCGTACCAAACATGCTCAAACTGTCAATAGATGCTTGAAAAAAACAAAGAACTTGCATGAAATTAGGTACCGTGCAAAACAAAAGAAAATTGCAAAAATTTTGAGGAGAAAATATGGAAAAAAAAGCATTTTCAGAGAGAGAGAGAGAGAGAGAGAGAGAGAATAGTGTATCTCAATAAAGAACAAAAAATATCATACATCTAAATGCTAATGCTATGATGTAAAATTTTACATTTCGAATTTTAAAGAGGCACATAATGGGATGCAATTATATCTAACTAATTTGAATCTTACTTTCTGTTTTTAGATGTTGGTGGGTTTCTATAATTGCACCAACTCTATAGATTAGCAACTTGAAACTTTCAGAATTCAAGCCAAAATTCCCTATTTTCCATACAGAAACCCTATAATTTTTTTGTCTACCCTTCGGAACATAACCCTAGTAACTTTCTCAAAGCTAAAACCCACCACAAATCCATTTGTAGGCTGCCTTTGGGCAAGTTTCCTAAAACTTTCCTACACTACATGGACACATCCACATACAAAATTATCTTGTGAAATGCTACATATGAACAAATTATGAGCTAAGCCAACATAAGTCCAGATGCCATAGAGATAAACTTATCATATCCAAAGTAGTACAAGACAGAATTGAGCGGCTTTTGCCTTTTCTCCTTTCATCCTTTTCTAAATCTCTCAATTTTTTTTAAAGCCATGGGAGTGGGAAAAAGAAAGAATAAATGAAGGAACAAATATACACAACACTTATCCATAACTTCCATATTAAAGAGTGACACCTCTTTCTTCACTGATACTTGTATCAAGATTTAGTTGTACGTAAACAACACTTGTCCATATAACACAATAATTAAATATATAATTATGCCCTATGACAAATATATACAGCTAAATGAACAACAAATGTCTATAGCAAATAAGTACAACAAAGTAAAAGAAAGAAGACCCTACCATGTTATGTGAACTACCATTTAACGTTGCTACAAATTCTACAAAGGATATTTCTTCAATTTGAAGAATATCAACTTCAATACCATTTAATTGATTGCCGATGCTGTCGAAACTGGAATATATTTCTAAGTTCCATGGAGGAACCTTATCATATTTGTGCAATTCTCCAAAACATTCTGCTGAAGCTGGACCAAAATAGAAAAAGTTCTCAGAGAAGATAAGGTCCCGTACTCCCTCTGCTCGAAAAACATCTAGTAATGAAGGAGATGAAACAAGAACCTTCCTGAATGCAAAGAGCGCATAATGCTATAGTGTATAAAAAACAATCCTGCAGAAACTGGAAAAGCCAGAGGAAAAAAAGAGTAAAACAACAAAATAAGGAAGTATTAGTGTCATGAGAAGCAACAAAACAATTTAGCAAAGTAGCATAAACTACTTTCATAAGCAAAGGGATGAACAAAAAATCACATAGAAGTATCATTAACCTTAAGGGACTTGGCAGCTGATTTTGATTTGAACAAGCCCTAATGGATAGAAATACCATAAGAAGAGCCCCCATGAACCACTTGATCGAAAGTTCGCCATATAATGTAGAAATTGGAATGGTACTTCTACCAGCTGATACTTGGACATTATGAGATTTAATATCTTCTGGTGTAAGAAGGAAAAAAAAGTAAGGACTCTGCTTAACTTGACAACATAATCACTCCAATGTTGTATAAAAAAATTGACAAAAAGTTTAGTAGAAGACTCTATATCATGAAATTTTGAATTATTGTTTTTGAAGTCAAAAACAAGTATTTGAAAATCCTCATGCCAGACAAATCATTGGTCTACTGCCTGTACTCGTGAAGCATGAAGGCAACTGAACAAAAGATATTGGCAAATTTATGTACCCTTCCATTCTCACATAGAAATTGCAAGTTGTTCAAATTACCAAATCTGGATATTAGTTAAGGACATCAATAACAATTAGCACTAAAATAACCACAATTCAGAAAACCTACTATGAAAATAAGATTTTGAAGCCAAAGTTGGTAATTGAAGTGCATAATATACCAAAGCAACATAAGGACAACCATCCTTGCTGCAAAACAATTCTTATTCTTGTGATCTATAAGGGCACCCAATTCAAAGGTGATGTTTTTATATCTCTGTCAATCTACTTCTTTTGAGAAGGAGATAAGAGCTAGGTCTACAATCTGGCTAAGAAAGAGATGATTCCTCAACCACAAGGTTGGTGAACACCTTATAATCTTTTTATGGGCCATCTTTGTACCTTGTTGAACTAGTTTGCCATTGTCTTTGCACTCTATTGAGTTCAAATTTGCTTCTGGTAAGGATTGCCTTCCCTCATTTCCCCCCTCCCTCCTTTTCACTCATCTTGCAAAGCATGCCTCGTTCTTAAAAAGGGCCATTAACTAGCTAGGGCATTCTATATTTGGCAAAATAAAAAGTTCAATGCACAGAAACAAAAACTCAAAGATGCATAATATGCATATGTAATTAACAAAAGAAAATTGGAAACTGAACTAAAGCGGCTAAATTCCAAATGTGGGTGGTTTGGTAAAACAAGTAAATTCATGAGGAAGCAATCACTCAAGTTTGTAGACACCTCATTTTGACCACCCCTAGGACTTGGGCGCTTCATTCCAAACATTCGATGATGAAACGTTAAGCTATGCAATTTTTTGAATCATCAGTAAAAGAATTCAGTTTCGAGCTTCAAACCCAAACCTTGCACCCCAGTTGGACCAAAACCTGTTTCTCTAGCCTGACCACTCAAAGAGAAACAAGACTAAAAGTTAATCGGCAGGGCACTTTTATTGGGCCAGCCGTACATCCTCTTGGCTGGCCGACCATGTTTAACGAAGCAGATATTTTTACAACAGTAGGCTGCTCTCATGCACAAGATTTGGCTAGTTGTTCTCTTTTGAAGATATTTCCGATCTGAGAAGCTGAAATTCTATAAATATAGCACCTCCTCTGTAAGTTTAGAGTGAGAAAACTTAGGGAGAAGATATTTCCAAAGGCATACAAAGAACTCTCCACTCTCTTGAATATAGATACACTATAGATACACCATTGAAGCTCAAACTTGAAGCTTTTTGCTAAAGTTTTGAACGTTATTTCAAATACTTGAGAGTGTTTGGATTGAATTTTGCGAATCAAGAAGCTTTTCCTCTTTTCAAGAGGTTAACTTTTGAACTCCTTTTATCACATTTTTCTTTTACTCTTTTTTTTTTTTCTTGTCATAATATATTGATTTTCAGAGTTATTTTAGGCTTAAAAATGTGATTTAAACCTTGTTGAAGGTGGAAGGGTTAACCACCATTCCATAAGCATATCCATAGTTATGCTCTCTTTGTTTTCTATATGCTTTTACTCATTTTCCTTCACTTTTAAATTGATTTCAGCACCGTTTTACGTAATTTTGTGTGAATATGAATTTAATATATGTTGTTAAAGCTTTAAATAGGTAGCTTGATTTTTTTATTCTCTCTCTCTTCTTCAAAGTTGTTGTAAGCTCTCTTCTAGTTCTATCTTTGAAACATAGAAATGGATGTTCATCCTTATTCCATGAGTAGGAAGATGAGCATACAACAACTCTTTATATCTTTCATTCATTTTCTTAGTCTTGTTTTGATTTTGCTTTGAAGCCATATGAGTGCTCAAGTATTAGAGACTCTCTTCCAATTCCTTTTGAAGCATGGAAACGGATTTCAATCCATCTTCCATGAGTAGGAAGAATAGTCTTTTTGCTTCCCTTAATGATATAACCTCTTGTTTGTAAGTTTTGTTTTCAAGAATGGCTACACCTATTCTCTCTAAATTTGAGTGCTCACTTACTCTTATTTTCCATGAGATAGAATAAGTTTTATGCCATCTCTTTGAATGCTTCCTCTTCTTAATTTGCCTTAGCTTTGTATTCATTGATTTCCATCCCGTTGCTTCATTAATCATCATCTAAATATCCTTGGCATGTTTGATGATTTGTGAAGCAAACTTATTCTCTCATTGAAAATCTTCATGACATAAGGGAACATGAAGGATGATCATCCTTTGGAAACCCTTTGTTTTTGCTCTATTCTAGTTCTATTGCAACAAGTCTTTCTCTAGAAACAATGGCTCGCTGGCCAGCCACCATCTTGTAAGGCTGACCAGTTCATTAGGCTAGCCGACCACCTTTTTTGTACGGCAATGGTAGTTTTTTAGCAAAACAGAGTAGATCCTAAGGTCCAAAACATACCTGTTTTCTTGATTATGAACAAGGCAGTTTCTGGCAGTAAGCAGAGGGGGTTTTTAGAGGATGTTCTTGCTTGTGAGCACGTGATTCCCTCACCTCTCATTCAATACTTTTTGACTAGTCGTTTTGTAATTTGTGTTTGTAATAGTTAGTTAATTCATTTGGGTTTGTAATAATTAGTTAATTAGGACATTCAGACCCTTTTATAAAGAGGGAAAATTTATAACACTTGATGTATGTCTTCCAACCTCTATTTCTTTCTTCCTTTTATTCACATGCTTATCGTGGTTGTATAAAGCATCATGTTTTCCGTTATCATTCTCATGCTTTGTATCCATTTTTGCATGCATTAAGGTTCAGCTCATCATCTTTGATGTCGGTGTCACTTCCTACTTGATTATGTGCGCTACCTCATACTTTGAGTTGATTCACATATCATGTTAGTAGCCGAATCTAGTAGTTGCATTAACCATTTTGCATACTAGGATCATGCATTTTTTCTAACTATCTTTTTTTCTTTGGTGTAGACACCCCATTTTTGACCGTCCTCAAGACTTGGACGTCACCGTTTGAACACTCGGTGATTATCTATGTTTGTGTTTGTTTGGAGTTCCCGGAAGTCCCGGCTCGCGCGTCCTGCCTCAGGATCTCCGAACTCGACCGTTTAGTGTCTGGTTTCATACCGAACACTTTTGCTTTGCCTTGGAAGGGCAGGGAATGCCTTGTGAGGCATCCCCACACACCACCGGCAGTGGCCAGAGGCCACCGGCTGGTCTTTTTCTGCCACCGGCACTATTTGTTGCCGGTCGGCACATTTTATTGTCGGTCGGCATAGTTTGTTGCCGGTCGGCACTCTTTTTTGTCGAAATAACTTTTTTGGGCAGCCGACCACTGTTCATCTACTTTATGGAGATATTTTGTGCCAGCTGTGATAGCTGGCACCAACTCTGCCTCCCTCCATACATGTGTATGGAGGGATCTCCCTCTAAGCAAGCTTGTTGTATAAGCTTTGCAAGAGGGAGCCTTATAAGAGGAAGGGCCTTCCTCTTTGATCTAGGTTAGAAAGTTAGAAGCAAAAACCAGAGCTTAGAGATATAGATATATCCTATCTCTATATCTCCCTCTCTCTCCTCCTTTGTGTGTGATTTTTGGCCCAAAAGTGTGTTTTTACCTTACTTTTGCACCATTACACACACTATTACACCTAGCTCCGAGATTGAGGGACTTGGGGGGTTGATTCTTGAGTTTTTGGACTGATTTTGATCAAAAGAAGAGGGCTGAACCATTTGTTCTTCAAAGGTTCTTCAAGGGTGAGCATCTTGCTTTATATTCCCCAAACTTGCAATAGTCTTTTACCTATCTTGCTTTTTGATTTAGCTTTTGTGTATAACATGAAAAAGGCTTGTATTCTCATGCTTTAGAACTTTCATTAAGGTTATTTTGTGGTTTGAGTGCCAAATCACCTCATTAGGCTTTATTTGGCCTCTTTTGTGCTTCTTTTGAGAGGCCTTGTTTGCTTGAGTGTGTTGGTCTTTTCATCACTAAAAACCAGTTGATTTTCAGTATTAAAAAAGGTGGTTTGAAGTCATGCATAGGGGAGGGACACCCCTCTCCCTTCATTGTCTTGTTTCCTTACTTTTTGGCCTAAAAGGGTAGCATGTATGCTTGATCATCTTGAGCCTTATTTCAGAGGATTTTTGGATGTTTTAGGTCATATGTAACCTCTGTTTTTGGCTGGATTTGTGCCTCCTTGTATGCTTGTAGTACTTGCTTTGCATTGCTCCATTTAGCTTAGAAATGCATCTCATGATTAGGCCATGATTCTTGCATGTGTTGGCTTAGTTCCATGAAGATTTTGGCATTGTTTTACCATGTTTAAGGTCTGTTGGACATCCATTTCAGTCATGCTTGTCTTGCTTGATGTCATCTTTTTGTGTTTTGGCTTGTAGGCTTTGAACATTTTGACCTCTAGCATGTGTAGTTTGACCATCCTTATGACTTGGCATCATTTAGGATCCTATTTCAGCCCAAGAATCATGTTTGCATGCTTGCATTTACGATCTCTTTTGTGCCTTGAGGGTGTGCCCTTTTATGCCTACATTTGAGCCTTGGTGCATACACTCATTTGGAGTCATTTTAGCCGCCATGTTAGGAGGGTTTGGGGTCCTATTTTGTCTGCAAAAACTCTATTTTTACTTGTCTAAACCATGCCATGATTTGGTCTTGTTGTTGGAAATGAAGTGACCCTTTTGGTACCTTAGCCTTGGGTCTATTGGCTTGCATGTTGACATGAGAGTTTGCCCATCATTTTGAGCACTTTTGGTGCTGTTTTGAGGTGAATTAAGGCCTGCACCTTTATCACTTTAAGGCCCTCTTGCATGCTTGTCTCATGTTTGCTACATAATTGTTTCATAAATGTGTAGTCCCATGCTAACTTTATGGTAAATTGGTCCATGTTTGCATCACATTTGCACCTTGCATGCTTAGCATTGCATATTCGCCATGATAGTTCCATAACATTTGCCATGACTTGAATATTTGGCATCATGTTGCATTTGAATCATGTTTGCATAACATGCATTGCATTGCTTGGTTTGGGGTGTCAAACCAAGTGTGAGAATCAAGGAACATTCATACTACAAGTGATGTAATGTGCTTTGATTCTCGGTCACCGAAGCCTTTGACTCCGACTTGATAAGGCTTTGGTTCTCATTTTGTTTGTTGCATGCATCCTTACATCAAGTGGCAAATTTGATCCCTTGGGCTATCATACACCGTTGATGGCTCGAGGATTGAAGATCATGCTTCCTTGAGTTCAAAACATGATAGGAAGCATGACCATGCTCACATGTGCCTGAAAACCCCATGCCATGCATTGTCTGTTCTCTGTTTGCTGTCAAAACTGTCTTCTGGAGGAAGTTTCTGCCGACCGGCAGAATTTAGTGCCGACCGGCAATCACTGAGGTGCCGATGAGTCCAAGAACAGCCGGTGGAAATTGTAGAGTGCCGGTGGGAATTCTGTCTGGCCGGTGGTGCTCTGCAGTGTGTAAGGAGCCTGCTCCAGGACTTTGGCAATTTTCAGAGAGACAAGGCAGTACAAACAGAGGTGGCAGGGGTACGGTACGGGTTTTTCGGGCGAGCCAAGTTCCGAGCATGCATCATCTGCGCATCCCGAGGCAGAGGCTGTGGCCACCCTCTTCTTTCTTTTGCATCATTTCTTTTAATTAATTAGAAATTCTGTAATAATTTTATTTATTTATTATTTGGGACTGTAATATTTATTTGGGCCCTCCGAGTGAGGGCAAATCTGTAATAAGTGTGCGTGAGTGTGTGTATGTCTTCCAACCTCATGTCTTTCTTCCCTTTTATTTACCTGCTTATGATGGTAGATTAAGGCATGTTTAATTTAGCATACCTTATGCTATGCATGCGTGCATTCATGCATTTGTACTGCATGCATTAGGCTCGGTACATCACGCTAACTGCATTTGTACTTCAATTTACAAATCGAATATGTGATAATTGATCGCATTACATATGCCATGCTTAGGTTAACCGAGCCTATCTAAATTGCATCTTGTATGTGTTGCATTAGGCAATTTAACATGAACTAGGACACGCACGTTTTGCTAACTAGTTTACTGTTTTGGCACGGAGTACGATGTAAATATTTATGCTTTAGCATCTCGCATGTGTGTGAATGTTAACATGACAGTATGCTTGCCATGCGGCTAAATGCTTATGTGAGATTAAATTGTTTGAATGCCTGTGGGTGAAGGTTGGATTGTTTGAGTTGGAAAAACTCATTGAAATCCGTGTTTTTAGCCTACTTGCGAGTAGCAAATTCCAAAGCGCTTTTCAAAACAAACGGATATGCGATGCTTATTTCCAAATTAGGCAATCTAGTCTATACTTGTTTGCTGCGCGCATAACATAGTAATTCTAGGCTAATAATTGGAATAAGAACACGTAAAGTTTTCAAAATCGGATATCATGGTTAGTAGAGGCCGGTCTGCGGACCGGGCGAAAGGGGGTGCTCATAGCTGACCTTCCCCGATCGTACCCAAGCTCCCGAGCCGAGACAACTCTGGTGATGACGGACACGTGGCCTTCGGTACCGAGTCAGGGTTTCCTAAATTTCCCCATTTTAAAAATATTTAGGTGGCGACTCTGTATCTAGCAAAGCAGTCCATGTTTGGCACTACTTTTTCAAAAATCTGTTTCTCAAAACGATTTGCCAGATTTGGACTCTTTGGTTCAGATTAAGAACCGCGACAAACAAAAATCGCGAGTCTGAACTGTAGCAGCGAGGGCCCCCCTCCGCGGGCGCGTGCTACATTTGGCTTGTCTTGGTTGAGTACTAGGTGAGCATTTTTTACTTTGGCATATTATATGTGTGTTTGTGTTACCATGTTGAGCATACTACCATGAGGATACTTGCTTACTTGAAATAACTCTATGAATACTTGTGGATGGAGGCTATTTTGCTTAGATTGAAATGACTTTGATTATTGTACATATGAGCTCGCTTTGCCTTTGAGTTGCTGTAGACCGCCCAGAACTCTGCTCCGCGCGCGGGGGCGCGAATCGTTAGTTCTTAGCTACTACAGTTCGGACTCATGTTATGGTTCTGAATCTAATCTCACAAAGTGTAATGTAAGACTGATAAATCACCAAAGAGTCCAAATCCGACAATCGTTTTGGAAAATCAATTTTAATCAAGAAATGCCAAACATGGACTGCTTTCCCAGATTTCAGAGTCGCCACCTAAATATTTTGTTTTGAAAAATTTAGGAAATCTTGACTCGCGCCTAAGGCCACGTGTCCGTCATTACCAAAGTTGCCTCGGCTCAGAAACTTGGGTACGAGGGGGGAAGGTCATGAAATGAGCACCCCCGCTCGCCCGATCAAAGGATCGGCCTCTACTAACATGATATGATGTTTTTGAAAACATATGTGCTCTTATTCCGGTTTATTAGCTAGCTTGCTACGTGATGCGCACAACAAACAAGTATAGACTCAATCACGCGGATTGGAACAAAACAACTCATGTTTGTTTTTCGAAAATGGTTTGAAGATGCTACTCGCAAGTAGGCTAAGACGCGGTTTTTTCACCCTCAAGTGGGCTTAGAAAAACATGATTTTTCCACTTCAAGTGGGCTTAAAACTCACAATCATCGAGTTGTTCCAATCCAGGCAATCAAGCCTTCACCCATAGGCATTCATGCAGTCAAACACTTAAGCAGTTAGCCTCATGGAAAGTATGCTATCATGGCAACATTTACACACATGCAAGATGCTAAAGCATAAACACTCACAGTGTACTCCGAGCCAAAAAAGAAGCTAGTTAGTAATCAATGCATGATCCTAGCTATGTTAACAATGCCTAATGCAACACATGCAAAAATGCAACTAAAATAGGCTCGGCTATTCTAAGATGTCATGTGAAATGCAATTTTGATAACATATATTCAAATAGGAATTGAAATACAATGCATTTAGTATGATGTGCCGAGCCCGGTGCATGCAAGACAAATGAATGGATGCAAACATGCTAACATAAGGATGCTAATTGAAAAATGCCCTAAAACTAACCATCGAAAGCGGTTAAATAAAAGGGAGAAAGAAATGGGGGTTGGAAGACATGCATCACACACACGCACACTTATTTACAACATTGCCCTCTCGGAGGGTCCGAATGAATTTAGCTAACTAGCTACGCTAATTAAACTAATTATTACAAATCAACTAATTAACTAACTTAGCTAATTAATTATTACAAAACCTTAACTAATTAATCAAATTAATTAATATTACAAAACCAGCTAAGTAAGAAACTAAATAGGCTACCACAGCTCTGCCTCGGAATGATGAATGATGCATGCTCGGTTGCGTCCTCCCGGAAATCCACTGCCGTGCCTCGTGATGCCTCTGTTTACACTGTTTTAGACTTCTGAAAACTGTGCTAACCTCTAAGATACTTCTGATCCACCTTATGGACATACTGAGAGGTCATCGGCCAATAGGAGTGGCCATCGGCCAAATTTGATAGCCGATCGGAAGACAAAGTGGTCGATCGGCCACTGTTTCCTGCAAATTCTTCATTTTGCTACAACAGAGCACTAATAGAGGCATGACAGTGTATTTGCAAGAAAATGTGTGTGCAACCACACTCCTTATCATGTTTAAAGCTCAAAGGAGTGTGGTGCTCGACTCTCGAGCCATCAATCACACATCTCAATGCATGATGGCCAAAGAGACTGAGTTGCACAATTCAATGACAATGAATGCACACAAGTAACATATAGGACTCAATGAACCTCCACCTTATCATGCATGATCAAAGGTGTCGGTGACCTAAGGAATGGGGCATGTTTCATCACTTCAAGTATAAAACGCCCCTCGTTCCCCGTGTTTGGATTGATGTCCAACCCAAACACAATGCAATGCAAGGCATGCACACACTATGCAATACAACAAGCATGCAACAACATGCTATCTAATCAACATGCTAAACATCATGAACATACCACAACATGCAAATAACAATGTTATGCAACAACATGCAATATTCAATGGACCAAACCAACCTCAAACAAGCTTCATGCATGCCAATACAAGGGCCAAAACCATGCTGAAAATGAAGTTTGAAAGTATATACAAGGCATGAAGGCACCAACTCTTAAGCACATTGAAGGAGTGAAAGGTGTGAGAGTGTGGCAATGAAATAGGCTCTAAAATCACATTCCAAAGGATGCTAAATCATGCATGTATGACAAACAAAGCATGCTAGTGGGCTCAAAGCTTAAAGCTGGCTAAGGGACTTACACCATGGCTATACCAAGCAAGCCCCAAAGGGCCAAGGTGACTCAAAACAGTCCCAAGGAAGGTCAAAATAAGGCCAAAACATGCATGGAATGAGGCCAAAACAAGCTAGCATAGTGAGCACAACACATGACGCATACAAGGCCAAAGAGGAGGATTACACTACACCTACCAAAACCACGCATGAGATGGCTTCACCCACTAAAATCAGAGTTATGGCATGTCAAAATAACACCAAAAATGCACTAATATGGCAGCCCAAAGGTTTAGGCAACGAGGCATGCATATATGCTCATAACATAGGCATAAAGCAAGACTCACCAAAGGCATTGAAATAGTGAAGCATGAGAGAGTATGGCCACACTATACATACTGAAATCATGGTAGAAATGAGACCAAAGCATGCAAACAACTCAAGTAAGCCATGCTAGAGACCATGAAACTCAAAGCTAATGATCAAGAATGCACTATAGCTATACAAAGCATGGCATGCATGATCAAAACAACATCAAACAGAGCTTAAGCATGGTAAAACATGAAGAAAAGCTTCTTGGAGTTGAGTCAAAAACATGCTAGAAGGATGGTCAAAAGCATGATGCATTTTAGGCTAGTGAGAGGATTTGCACTACAAGTGCAAGGAGCATGCAAGAGGCTGTCAAACCAACCCAAAATAGAGTTATGGCATGCTAAATAATGACCAAAAACAAGCTGAACTGGAACCAATACATGCTAGACAAACATGCTACTTTGATGAGCCATCTATATGAGCATGCAAGACATAAGGAGAGGGGATGACCCTCTCCTATTTAAGACCTCAAAATACACTTTCCACCACTGAAATTCTCTGGAATTCAGTGGTAGAAAGGTCATGCAAAGACTAAAACAAAAGCCTAAAGAGGTGGCCCAAAACAAGGCAAAACAAGGCACAAAAGGGGGTAGACCACCCCTAACACCAACAAGACCTTAAACAATCATTTCAAACACATGAAAATGAAGCTTTTTACAGTTGAGAGTTAAGCCAAAATAAGCATGCAAATAAGGCTAAGTAAGCAATGAACACAAAGCTTAAAAGAGGGTTAGTGACTCACCCTTGTAGAACAACAAAACTAGCAGCTTTTCTGAGCCAAAACCAACCTTAGGATGGTAATACAAGTCCTATGGAACCTTAGCTCCAAGGTTAAGAGGTTTGGCTAAGGGGTTCTAGACAAAATGTGTGAAGAACACTCACTTTAAGGCACAAACAAGGGCCAATATAGAGAGAGAGGAAGAAATATAGAGAGAGCTATATAACTTGTATATCAGATTTTGAGAACCTCTGGAAAGCGAGAGCGGTCTCCCTTCTTATAGAAAATCAAATCTCAAGCTTGTTGAGCAAGCCTGAGACTTGTTTCAATCCCTCCATACACGTGTATGGAGGATGAAATCTGTGCTCACCAGCTGTCACAACTGGCACAAAAATATCTACAAAAGCAAATAAAAAGGCCTTGGCCAAAAGATATGGCCGATCGTCCAAAAAGAGTGCCGATCGGCTAAAAAGAGTGCCGATCGGCCACCACCAATGGCCGATGGCAAGAAGGAAAGGCCGGTAAGCACAAGGCTTGGCCGATGGGTTGTAGGGATGGCCAACAAGCCACCCTCTTCCCTCAGAAGCAAAACCACAAGTCCTTGGTCTACAACCAAGCACAAAACAAACAAGTTGAGAGGTTCTAAGGCAAGACAAGCAGCCAAAACCTTTGGGAACTCAAAACGAACACGAGCATGGATGATCATCAAGCGTTCAAACGATGATGTCCAAGTCTTGAGGATGGTAAAAAATGGGGTGTCTATAGTTGCACATATTCAAAAACTCTTTTTAAGAAAACATGAAATCAAAGCATTTCAAAGTAAGTGATGTGGTCTATACTTGTTTGTTTCACATAGTAATGTTAGTATCTTAAATAATCAGAACATGAGCATACAATGTCCATAAAATTCACATCATGAGTTAGTAGAGGCTGATCTTTGATCGGGTGAGTGGGGCGCTCAATTCATGACCTTCCCCTCTCATACCTAAGTTCCCGAGCAGAGACAACTTTGGTTATGATGGACAAGTGGCTTTTGGCACAAGTTACGGGTTTTCTAATTTTCCAAAAATATTAGGTGGTGATTCTGAAATTTGGTAATGCAGTCCATTTTTGGCATCTCTGGTGATTAATAAATTTTTCTAAAATTTGCCGGAGCTGGACTCTCATTCGTTTTTTTTTTTCTTTTTCTTTTCACATTGCACTTGTGAAACCAGATTTAAAACCACGGGAGTCCAAACTGTAGGGAATCGTACCCAAGGAGACTAAACCCCTCGGAGGAGCGCGAAAAACAAGCTACAAAGTTCAACATCATAGCATCACAGATTGAACTACTATCTGATCTCGATTTAGGGTTTTCGTAACTATCTCTTTCTGATCAATTTTCTCAAGTATTTTCTCTGGATTCCTAACCAATATGTATACATAGAGATACAATCATTCATCTATATTTATGCACACACATCTATATAAATGTATATATGTTTTTTTTTCCTTGTGTAGTTAATAATGATAATATAATGATTTTCTTTGATCACTTAATTGGATTGAGTAATCACATGGTGGATAAATTTAACTCTAATCAAATGCTTTTGTGTTCATGGTTTTCTTGATGGAATTTGTAACTTTTATCAGCTTAATGGAAAATGATTTGGGAAGAAATGTAATATATATACTTTTATAAATTTTTAGCAATGTTTAGGCGTGGAAACAAATTATCAAGGTCAATGAATGGTGCTGGGGGTTTTTGGGTGCCTGTATTGTTTACAGTTTTGATTCAAATTCAAATCTCTTACAACAAATTTTTAATTAAATATGAACTTCAAAATCAGAAAGAGAATTTACCGCTTAAAATCACAAGGGGCAAACCCTAGGAGGAGAAGAATCGACGGAATGAAGAGCTTGAGAGAGAGAGAAAGAGCTTGAGATTGAATTGAAATTGATGCAGATGGTGCTCACCTTAGTAGACAATGCAGATGGTGGTGGTGGTGAAGCTTCGAAATCGAGAGAGAACTTCGAAATCGAAATCACTAAGCTTGATGCAGATCATCGAGCTGAAGTGAGAGAGTGAGCCGGAGATTTGAGGCATCTTCTTTACTGAGACTAAAGGGTTTAGAAAGAAAAAGGGTTTCAAGAGAGAGGGAGAGCGTGTGAGAGATTGCAACACATTTGGAGGCATTTGTAACCGACTTTTATTAATTAAACGGTGTCGTTTTAATTAGCATAAAAGGCGACGTTTATAAAACACCAATAAATATTAAAATGGGTGATGTTTAAAAAATATCATTAAATAAACGCCATTAGAACAAACATTTTCTATAGTGCCAATTCAAGCAAAGGAAAGCTAGTTGACGGATCCTAATTTGTCACGGACGTCTTAGTTTGATAACAAATAGTACTCCAAGGTCAATTTCACTTTTATCGCTTAAATTATCATTATTTATCTATTTTATTTTTAAATTATTAATTTCATCTATTTAATTAGTATAATTTTTACTTTTAGTTCACATGATTCAATTAGAGAACATTATATAAATCAGTAATTGTTGAAGTTGAATTTAATCAACCAAAATAGACATCAAATTGAATTTCAGTATAGTTTGTTCAAAATAGTATATATATATATATATATATATATATAAATGAGTGTTTAATTATATGATTTAAGTGACTCAAATTTTGAAATAAACTTTTTACCAATCAAATCAAACTTCAATTGTTGCTTATATGTACAAAATAATCATTTTACCCAACAAATCAGGGTTTGACGATTAATGATTTGTACAATTTTCTTCAATAGGACCACATAACTAAATAAATAAAATTGATAGCTTATGAATGAAATAAAATTACTGTGTACATTTATACTTACAGTATAGGGGATAAATATGAAATTAACTCATTATTCAATAGTCTTGAAATACGATGTGACATTATATATTGCTCCTAATTAATGATGTATCGAAAATTCTATGAATGAGACAATGCTAACTCGCGTTTATTAATAAATAATTGGGTAAATTATACTTTGTACCATTACACTTTACACCAAATCTCACTTTGGTTCCTACACATGAAATCATAACAGTTAACCCCCTGTACTTCTGGTCAAATCCCACTTTGATTCTTACACATGAAATCGTGACAGTCAACTCCCTGCACTTTTAT
This sequence comes from Camellia sinensis, assembly GCF_055761805.1. NCBI lineage: Eukaryota > Viridiplantae > Streptophyta > Magnoliopsida > Ericales > Theaceae > Camellia > Camellia sinensis. The sequence continues at coordinate 157,085,775 of NC_138970.1, forward strand.
TTAAATCTCAATTTGGTCCCTATACAATTGTTAATGTCCATCTTCTGTAAATCTTTAACAAAATCCAGTCATGTAACAAAAATATGACTGCAAAATGAGGGTAAGAAAGGAAAATTATCCATATTTTCCACTAATACACTTTGTATAACGTGATAAGCACATGAGAGTTATATAATATGATATATATATATATATATATATATATGTTCGTATAGTAGAAATTGGGATGAAAATCAAAAAAACCGAGCTTTTGAAATTAAAAAAAAATGTAACTAAGAAATCAAAAAGAAAAGAAGATGAATAGACAAAATACTGTGTTACTGTGAAAAACAGAATTTCGTGATTCCAATTTATACAAAACCTAACTCATCATCTTAATTGTTTACAATTTGCGTTTTGTTTTATCATAATACATTCATATTTTGATGTAAATTCTGAGATAAAGTATGTATTAGTGAAAAATATAGATAATTTTCCTTTCTTACACTCATATCATAGTCACATTCTTATTACATGACTAGACCCTGTTAAAGATTTAAACAATTGAGTAACTGAAAGAGGACATTGACACTTGTATAGGGACCAAATTGAGATTTGAATAAAAGTATAGAGGGCTGACTGTCATAATTTCATGTGTATGGAATAAAGTGAGATTTGATCAGAAATATAAAATGTTGACTATGTAGAGGCCAAATTGAGATTTAGCATTAAGTGTAAGAATACAAAGTATAGTTTATCTTAAATAGTTTGATAAGAGATAACTCATTGATGTACTTTGTAATTTATCTGTCAAATAATATTTAAACAATTTCAAATGATATTTTGAGATCATCTAAAAAACGGACCGACATAACCTTAAAAAATTAATGTATTGGAAGCTTTGTACTTACTCATATAATCACGTGTTATCTCATAGTAAACATATTTTTGAGAGTTTGTATTATATTTGAATTATAATTATTATAAATATCATAATTGAATCATTTTAGAGTCATAATTGAAAAAAAATTAAAATTGAGTCATTATTAAATATCACGTAAAGTATAATCAAAGGTTTTTTAGATGACAATTAAAATAATATTATAATTAACATTATAATGAATCATATTTAATATTACAATAAATTATAACCAAACATTACAAACGATACATATCTTTATATTAGAATTTTCAGATAATCACAAGTTAACAAACAAGAAAAAGTCATAAAAAATGTAAGTCAAGTCTAAGAGATGACGGTCTTGTTTGGTTTGTATTTAGAGATACAATTTTTGAGAAGAAAAATAATCTCAAAATTTTATTTAATTAAAAATTTTTTAAAATAAATTTTAAAATCACTTTTCTTTTACTACACATCAATTAATTATTTTTTTTCTCTTTTTTTTCTTTCATATTATACACATCAATTAATTATTTTTCCTCTTTCACATCTATTTATTTAACTAGAAAAAAAATTAAATCATCTAAAATTTCAAAATTATTATCAAAACATATAATTAAATAAAATTTTAATTTTATAAATACTTTCTAAATAATTATTTCTTAAAATTATTTTCCGAATACAAAGGGTGTGTTTGGTAACGTTTACGTTTTCAGTTTATATTTACAAAAATTTTATAAACTAATTTTTGTTTATTTTTAGAAAAACATAAACTACAAACGCGTTTGGTAATTGACAAAATGTTTTAAAAAAATTTAAAATATAAAAAAGAGTGAGAAATGGCAAGTGGTGGCAAGTGATGGCGGAAGACGGTGGTGGAAAGTGGTGACGGTGGGTGGTGGGTAGCTGGTGGTGTTGGGTGGTGGTGGGTGGGTGGTGGGTGGGTGACGGTGGTGGGTGGTAGCGAGTGGGTGGTGGTGGTGGTGGCGGCGGCGGCGGGTGGTGGTGGCAGGTGGGTGGCGGATGGCGGGTGGTGGTGGGTAGGTGGATGGGTGACGGTGGCGGGTGGTAGCGAGTGGGTGGTGGTGGTGGTGGCGGCGGTGGCAGGTAATAGGTGGTAGTGGCAGGTGGGTGGCGGATGGTAGGTGGTGGATGGTGGGCGGTGACGGTGGGTGGGTGGGTGACGGTGGCGGGTGGTGGGTGGTGGTGGTGGTGGTGGTGGTGGTGGTGGTAGTGGTAGTGGTAGTGGGTGGTGGTGGCAGGTGGGTGGCGGGTAGGTGGGTGGGTGGGTGACGGTGGTGGGTGGTAGGTAGTAGCAAGTGGGTGGTAGTGGTGGTGGTGGTGGGTGGTTGGTGGTGGTGGCGGGTGGGTGGCTAGTGGTGGCAGGTGATGGATGGTCGTGGCAGGTCGGTGGTGAGTCGTGGTGGCAAGTAGGTGGCGGGTGGTGGTGGCAGGTGGTGGATGGTAGTGGCAGGTGGTGGGTGGTGGCGGGTGGATGGCAGATGGGTGGTGGGTGGTGGTGGTGGTGGTGGTGGCGAGGGGTGGGTGGTGGTGGCGAGTGGGTGGGTGGTGGGTAGTGGTGGCAAGTAGGGGGTGAGTGGTGGTAGCAGGTGGTGGTGGTGGGGGGGTGGGTGGGTGGTGGTGGCGGAAGACGGTGGTAGAAAATGGTGGCAGGTGGTGACTAGTGTTGGGTGGTAAAAAAAAAAAAACTGAAAACTCAAAATGGAAACACATTTTTTGTGTTTTCATTTTTTGGCCAAATTTATGAACTGAGACCACTGATTTATAAATCAAAAATTTTACCAAACAAGTTTTTATTTGAGTTTTTAAAATTTTTATAAATATAAACTGAAAACTGAAAACGTAAGTGTTACCAAACGGCACCTTTGACTGTTATTTTGTTGACTATTTCTAGTCATACACCCTAGATCCCGTGCAGACTTCTCTGATGTGGAAGGGGCCGTATGAGTCCAGTCCAGATCCTCTGCCATAGTTTCCTACAATTCTTCCTGTCGTGGTTTCGAAATGACGTCGTTTTGATGTTAAATTCAATTTTTTTTTTCTCTTTTTTCCCATTCTCCCTCAATCGTTAAGACAGCCAGCCTAACCCCTCAAGAGAGAGCCGAACTCGAACGGTTCCTCTGGCGCAGAGGAGGGTGGGCAACGACGACTCCGGAGGTGACAGCGACTGCAGCTAGGCGAAGTGAGGCGGCTGTGAGGTCTCCTCTTCTATCTTCATTCTCATGTGGTGCTTAAATATGTATGTATATATATATGGTTTATATGTATATATATGTATATGATTTCTTTATTTGAATTTCTTTTGATTTCTTAAATGGGTTTTGCTTAAGTTGTTTGATTTCTAAGATTTTATGGGTTTAATTTCTAGGGTTTGAACTCTTGTTGATTTCGTAAATGGGTTTGTTTTCTAGGGGTTTTTCCCTCATATTTTCCCCTTTACAATTTCTCCTTCCTAAAAATAGGAATCTAAAGATCAAGTTGTATGTATGATTTTTCATTTGAGCATATCAACTTTTAATTATCCAAATCATTCTGTGTCTATAAAAAAAAATCTGAGATTTCCCCCATTACATTGTTTGAACAAGGGGGACCTGATTGAGACTTGTTAAAGCAAATATAATATGCTTTTTCCTATAATATTTTTCATATATGATTTGTAATTTTTCATGTACTTTTTTTCAATTGATTCTTTGTAATTTCTGCATTAGGATGCATTGGGCATCTTCCTAATTACATCTTGCTGGTATATTTTTATTGCAAGAAACGCCTTTTTAACATGATAAATGATCTTCCAACAATATTTGAAGTTGTGACAGGGACGGCCAAGAAACAAGTGAAGGAGAAGTCATCAGTCTCAAATCACAGCAATAGCAAATCTAAGTCAAATTCTAAGGTAGTAAAGGATTTCTACTATTCTAATTTTTCAATCCCACTACATAAACTGAAGTTGTTGGTTAGATAATTTTGGTTTGTTGTGCATTACTTAAACAAGATATGGTTTGTGTTGTCAAAGTGGCACATATGATGTGTATGTAGTTAGGCCTCAATGAATTGTGTTAGTATAATGTTCATTTCTTAGTTCACTGTTTAATTAAGCTGATTCACAATTGTTGTTTTCAATGAATGAAATTGTTATGTCTCAAAACAGAGCAGTTCAATTTTTTCCACTTCACATGAGTGTGTGTGTGTGTGTCATTGGAAATTAATTTTGTTAAACCTATAATCATGGACATTAGGGTTGAAGCCATAGACACAATATTGATGAGTTAACTGTGATGCATAAATTTGAGCTTGTTTTTTTTTTCTTCTTTTTTTTTTTTTGTTCTTTTTGCAGGGTTGAAGCCCAACAAAGTGTACTATTATCAATGTGGAGACCCTTGTATACCAGCAATGAGTAATGTGTCCTACAAATGCAATACAAAGAAATGATGGAATTATAAGAGAAAGAGTTATGCTACTGTAATTGTTATTATTTTAATTATGAAGAAGTAACTATGTTTCAATGCTGTAATTGACTAGTTTGATTTTTGAAATGGTTGGGAATGTAGAACTTTTGAAAATTGTGAAATCTGAAAATGTTGTTGATATTATTGAAATAGTTGGGAATTTAGAAATCTGAAAATGTTGTTGCTACTTCTATATTGCAGCTGCTATTGGCATTCAATATTAAAAAATCTAAACTTTTATTGATGCCCTTATTTTGTCTTTTACAGATTTTGGATGTAGAGGGGGGAAAATGAGAGAGGTAAAGATGAAGATAGAAAGATAAAGCAAAGGCCAAAGATATATGACAGACTAAATTTTTTAATAAAACAATGATATATAACAAACCTATTATACAAATCTCATTCAGTCACAATCAAAATTGCATAAAAATATATGACAAACTAATTTTTTTTTATCAAACAATTTCCTAGGACTCATTTGATCTATAGAAAATGACTTTATCAATCTCTTAAAAGACTGGTTAGATCTATATAATATAACAATACTCAAATTTTCAATTCCATTAATACAATAAAAGAAGAAAAATGAAAAAAATAAAAGCTATGAAAATGATATTTTCCAAAATTGCTTCGTTTCAAATGAATATCATCAGAAGATTGTTTCAACTAGGTAGCATTAGTAACTTAAAACGAAACATGCTCAGAGATCAGCAACGATGACGCATGATCATGAAATGAATTGATGACGATGAATCATAGTTGATATGAGAAGCATCAATCCATATGCAGATGGTCCATTTCGTTGCTATCACAGAGTCATCAAGACTCTAGAGAGAAAAGAAACAGGGTTTTCATGGCCGCATAGAGTATGTTCCACTGTCAAATTACCTTGGTTGGGCACCTGCATTCAATGATTGAAGTGAAGACGAGTCAAAAAATGAAAATTTTCAATGATCAGCGAAAATCATTACTTTGCTTAGTATACTTTAGAAAAACATATATTGGCATGTCAACGGGGTTATATCGAATCATACCCGTCTCTTAGTCAATCTATCTTACCAAGTCAAAAATCATAGCAACACTAATACAGACACAACCATAACCATAGATGTGAAATTATCTTACACAATTTGCATTACAGTAGTACTAGTTATATTGGATATTTCATTATATCATATATATGTGAAAATGATAACGTTTCACTTCATTATGTGAAAATTGAATAAACAGAACTTCATTCTTATGGGACCTCAATACCTGCAATATTTTGAAAACAGCACAACATGTAAAATAGTTCAACAAAAGAATTATACATTATCTGCATTGCAAAACATTTTTGTTTGTCATGAAAATGAAATGATCACTTGAATATTAATCCTATATACATATCTGATATAGTTTTGACCAAGTGGTGTAAAATCAACATAAATTCTTCTAATATCTGATATAAATACATAAATCCTCCTAATATCTTAATCATATATGCATATCTGATATAGTTTTGAACAAAAAGAATTCCACAACATAATTCTGTGAATTCTCTTCAGAATTCAAGAAGCCCTTAGAAGGAAAATCAAACAACAAAATACAAATTTGATATAAAAAATTAATCAAATCGATGGAGAGTTTTAATTCATTAGTAACAAAGAAAAAATATAGAACTCAACTCCATATGAACACAAGACCTGCCTCATCAACTTCAAGATTGTTCAAGTATCATTGAATCCCTTGGACTAATGAGTCTGTAATATTTACATTTGGACTGATGAATCCCTTGTATATCAGACCCATATTCTTAAAGATACAAAAACTCTAAACAACTTTGACAAATTTATTTTTTTATACTATTTTCATTTTGGGATAAAAAATCATTGGTTTGAAGTTTTCAACAGGTTTCCATAATCATACAATCAAAAGGTTTTCATAACATAATCATATAGTCAACACAAAGACCCAGATAAATTATTATATCAAACAACACCATTCAAGCCATAAAAATTGAAAAACCAAAGCCCCAATTGAAAGCAAACATGATCAGATCGATCACCTAAAACAACATAAAGCATATCTGAAACAAGCAGACTCACATCTGTTTTCTCTCAAGGATGGAAAATAAAAAAATGAGAGAGGAGGAGGAGGAGGAGGTTGAGAAAGAGGAGAGATAGAGGAGGAGGAGGAGGTTGAGAATTCATTACCGTCGCCTCGCCTCCACCGCAGCATCGCATCGCCTCGCCGCCATCGCCCTTCTTTTCATTTCGTATCTCTGTTCTTCCTCATCGAGTGGGTTAGGGCTCTCAGACTACCTCAGAGAGAGAAGACAATGGGGAAAAGAAAAGAAAAGAAGAAAAAAAAAAAAAAAAAGAGAGGACCAAAACGACGTCGTTTGGGAACCACGGCAGGAAGAATTGTAGGAAACTATGGCAGAGGATCTGGACTCCGCATGAGTCAAGATCATTCACCATGGGCAGTGCTATTTTTTTTTAGACGATCGAGGCTTCTTCCCGGTCTCAGATTGAATTAGAAAACTCGTGAGAGTTAATCACATGTTTATTTTAATAATTTAAATTGTTTAATAAGTAAAATTTGTTAAAATTTTATTTTTATAAAAAATTACGTTAATCAAATATTAATAATTATTTAATTAAATCATATTTCTGTCAATAGTAAATATAATTTAAAAAAATTGTTGACAAAAATATGATATGATCAAATAGTTATCGATATCCAATCAGCATGATTTTTTAGAAGAATGAAATATTCAACAAGTTTTATACATTGAATGATTCAGATTATTGAAACAGATCCCATGTTGGGCCCCATGGACCCAAATAGCACGATAGAATTATTTTTTTTTAGTAGGGTAATAAATGAGCAGAATGAGTTGAATAATTAATTGTTTAACATTAGTTTGAAAATTTTAATGAATTCTAAAATTTATTTAAGTTTGGTTTGTTAAGCTTTTGAATCAATCTCAAACAAGCTTTGTTGAGCTGAGTTTAAGTATTTTGATATTTTTATATAATTTTAAATTTATCTAACTAAGTTTGAACAAGGAATTAACTGTTTAAATTTAATTTTAAAACTTTAACAGGTTTTAAAATGTATTTAAGATTTAACTAATTTACTTAATGAATTAGACTCAAGTAATTTTTTAACGAAGCAAATACGAGGCGAATTCAAACTGTCTCGTTTGTTTATCATTTATTTTTTGGATGAGTTTCCTTAAAAATAAAAAATATTATTGACCATATATAATTTTTATTTTTAGAAAAATAAATATAGTTGCCACCGTTGAAAATCTAGTTTGAACACGTCCAATGTTAAAAAATAAATGGCTATCGACCTTTTCAAATTTGGCTTCTAATAAAGTTGTAGATAAATAGAACCGTCACTGAGTAGATTCGAGCTCAGCTTGGTACGAGCTCGTTTGGACTTAATTTGTTAAATTTTTTTTACGTTTCAAGTTCAAGCTTGCTAAATTTTTAATAAACAAGTCTAAATATATTAAAGTTTGGCTCGTTAACTGGATCGTTTAGCATTTATTATATATATATATATATATATTAAAAAATATAAAAATATGTATAAAAAATAATATAAATATGTTATTTATATATTTAAAAAATATAAATGTAAATAATAATTAACTATAGATAGTACATTTATATAATAATGGTGGTAAATATTATTATTTTAGCAAAATATTGATTTTTTTAGTATGTTTATATATATAAACATATTGTCTATATAATTATATAATCAGAATTTTAATTGTAACTTTAGTTTCATAGGCAAGTATGAATTTATTATTTTTTTGGCTTGTTAAGGCTCGTGAATAGGTTCGAACTCGAGTCAAGCTTAAGTCAACTTGGCTCTAGTTCGGTATGTTAAATTTTTATTAAATTAGAATTCGAACTCAAATTCATTAAAATTTTAATAAACTAGTTCAAATATACTAAAATTTAGCTACACTTTACTCTTTTTCAGTCCTACCTTTTAATTAGATGAATTTGTAATTTGGTGTTAATTAATTTTTTATTTTTACAAGTAAATTGATTGTACTGCAACAAATTGACTATCTTTACAATAATGATTATTGGTACTATTATTTATCAATTCTATCATTAAGGATAAATTTCTAGAAGGAAAAAAATTAATTGTTATACATGGGTGCTGATTTCCAACCACACCGTTTAACATAAACTCAACAGAAGAGCACATGCAGAATAGATCACACCCGAACAACTTGTCACAAAAAGATAAGACTTTGATGGTGGTTTGTCCACCCGGGGACACTCCGACGATCAAGTCAGTACTTAGTTATCTTTCAAAGCTAGCAAATAATGCTTAACTCACTAGCCAGGATATAAAAAGTGTACCTTAGACCCATAAGAGTGCCTTATTTTTATAGTCAGCACTAACCTAATCCCTGTAGAAGTCTAGCTTCAATAGACTTTGGCTCAATACTCATCTTGGACTCACTACTAAAGAAATGGCCTTTTGAGTCGGTTTTTTGAGTAGGCAAATTTTACCGTCGCAAAAGGTAGCCTTTTTAAGACGGCACAGAGTTACCGACTCAAATACCAAACCTTTAGTGTCGGCACCGTTGGCCGATACAAAAAATTAATATTTGATAGCATTATTTGAGTCGGTTGAATTTACCGACGCAAAAGATAGACCTTTTGAGTCGACATAGACCTTTTGCGTCGGTAAATTTGTGCCGACGCAAAAAATTAGACCTTTTTGTGTCGGCAACTGATGCCGTAGCAAAAAAACAATTTATAGCCAAGATATATATATATTTACTTGATTATATTTAATAAATATATTTATTTATACATATACTTTTATATTAATATTGAGTGCATATACTATAAATAATATATATCTCGTTTAATATTTGAAAGAGGTATGGTGGTGAAGTGGATTTAGTGCGGTGACCTCGGGTCAAATTGTCCAAATGGTGTGTGTTCGAAACTTGGGAGCCTCAATGAGAAAATTATGAGTCAAATTTTTTAAAACATTTAACCATTTTTTGAGTCGGCAATCTACCGTCTCAAAAAATTAAAACTTTTTGCGTCCGCAGATTGCCGACTCAAAAACTTTTTGCGACCCCACCATTTTCGTCCCTTGAGTTGCCGTCGAAACGCTGTCGCAAAAAGTTTTTGCGTCGGCAAATACGCTATTTGCGACAGCACGCTGCCGACTCAAAAGCCCTGTTTTCTAGTAGTGACTCCAAGCTAGATAGAGATAAACTTCCTAAGAGTTTTATCTTTATCCATACTAAGGTCCTCTCTAGTTCTAGGGCTCCTATCCTTTATCCGCTCATCTCGGATTTCGGTATCCCCGCAGATAATCTTGGCCTAGCCGAGATCACCTCGATGTCATGACCAAGACACGTGGCACCTTGGCTGACACTTCGGCGTCACTTTGTCCACGTGTTGTCATTCACAAAATATGTCCCCACAACTGCCCTCTGAGTTCTATTACCTCGGCATCCTGGAGGTGATGGAACCTACATCGTTTGTCCACATAGCACGTCGGCTGAGACTTATTTTATCCTTCATGATTGAGATCATCATTCGTCGGCTGCATATAACCAAGACTCTGCAGTCCACTTGATCAATGGTTAAGAACTAAGAACCAAGCTCTTCAAGTTCCTTAACTAGGACCGTTCCTCTAGCCGAGGTTCTTGCTTCATTAAATCAAAAAACTCCAAGAGTTTTATCTGCGCATGAGCTGTCACGTATGATTTTCTCAACTGTTTCACCCACGAGTCCTTCTCTCATTGATTCTTACCTGACACTCACCATCAGGTCGCGTCGCTTTTGCGCACACTGCCTAACAGACACGTCGTCCAAGGCATATCATTTATGGTTTGCCGCCTTTTCGCGTTTTAACAAAATTTCTCCCTCTCTCTCTGCTCAGAGCCTTTCTTTCTCAAACCTCCATTTTTTGTACCTTCGAAGCTTTCTACAACCACTCCATTTACCTCATTCGGCAAAGCATTTACCGTCTTGCTTCTCTTGTCGTCACCGTCTGACTCTGGTGAAACTTAAACCGGTGTCCTCGATCTCGGCCCCAACCAGTGAGTTCTTTATTTCTTTCGATTTTAGTTTCAGCATTTCATTACTTTGTATATATTCCTTGTATGCCTATTCCGTTGCTGTTGAATTTGTTTTTATGGCTGTACTCTGTTTCTTCTTTGATCATGAATCAATTTCTCATTTCTTTGGATTTTTGTGGTACCTTGAGCTTCGTTATTGCACTTACTTGTGATTCGTACTGTTCAATATATCTCTAGGTCTACATATGTACATACAAACTGTTCACATGCATGATGTTTTAGCAATTTGTCACTGTTCTTTGGCTTTTGCACATTTGCACATGCTTACATAGTGTTCTTGAATTTTTGTTTATTTTATTGAGTCTGAATCATTGCTCTTTTCTATTTTTCTTGCTTATTTCCAAATCTTTCCCTTGATTTCTTGTTTCCGTATAGGTCTAGGCCTTGGGTTTTGATAGAAATCACTATCTCTAGGAAAATTAAAACAAATTCCCCTAGATCTTGAAAAACCCTTGAACTAGTTCCTGTTTAGGGTTTAGCTGAGATCTTTCAAACCCACACCAACCACTCTCTTTTGAAATCTTGCACCTTCTTCCTTTAGCCGACATCCTGGGTATGTTCAGGTGAAGGGTAGATACCTATAGTATTTCCGTCGAGAGTTCTCCATCCCAGCCAATGTTCACCTTAGGCTAGTTGGGAAGGAGGACTCCATCATACCTGATGGGGATTACATGCCCTTCCCAGTAGTTGCTTTCATAGAGTGTGGACTTAGGTTCCATCTAGACACTCTTTTCTGAGAAGTCATTCATTATTACAAGCTCAACCCCATGCAACTGGCCATTAACTCCTATAGGGTCATCAATGGTATAATTGCTCTAGCTAGCTGAGAAAACGCTAGGATAACACTAGCCGATATCTAATACTGTTATACTATGTGTGGCCTGAAATCTAAAAAAGGATACATCTATTACCTCAGGCCGAGATCAACAACCTACAAACTTATAGCCGACCTCTCAGACTCCAACAAAGGTGCTGGGGATGATTACTTCATCATCTCAGGCAACTGGGAATTTGCACCTGACGATGACCTTCCTCTCTATCCTCTACGTCGATCGGTGTTTAAAGAGGATGAGGGTAAGAACCAAGTGTCAGCTTTTTTGCTTTAAGACTTATCACTTTATACTTCTTATGTGTTCTAATGTATGAATTTTGTTCTTGCAGCTCTCCCTCAACCCTCAAAGGATTTTCGCTAGTCCTTCTTTCCCAGCAAGGACTTGAAAAGGCTGCTGGGCTTGTTAGTTGACCAACGCAAAGCTCCTTTGCTGCTCAATTACATTCCAACTTACAAATCTACCTTGCCCGACGTTCCCAAGAGGAGCAGAACTCCTCCCTCTGCTATAACTCCAACAGTCGCCTCGTCACCAATGCCAAACTAGGCCTCTTCTTTTGATCCAGTTAAGGTTGCACCAATGTCTGCCCTCAAATTTATCACGACATCACAGCGCTAGCGCCGACGCTGACGTCGAGCTCTGCCAAACATACCAGCAGGCAGAACTTGTAGCCGCAAACATCAAGCTTCCGAGGCGTCGACTTACAATCTTGCAAACCCACCAACCGTACTTCTAGCAATCCATTTCGGTACCAAAGTAACGGTCGCGTCCATTGCCCACGAAATGGGCCGCAAACGGGCAGTTGTTCAAGACCTTTTGGCTAACATCCCAAGGGTTGTGACGGTACAATTATTACCTTCTCCATCCCAATCGAAACCAAAGCTGAAAAGATTGAAGAAGGCCAAGGCCAAGGCCACAGTGACTCAGATTAAATTTGAGGACACTGTGCCAATTTCAAAATTAGCTGAGGTTGAGAAGAGTCAAATGGCCACCGAGAAAAAGCCAACGGAGGTTGAAGCATCTGAAGCCCAACCACCCAAAAGGCTGAGATCTGAGCAACTTGAGGGTAGCTGTAGTTTCCCTGGCAGCATGACTTGGGCTCTCGAGGTCATGGTGGATGATAGGCCCCTAACAGCCGGCGACAGTGCAATGAACCTTGAAGTCGGCGCAGCCCTGTCAACGACTGTTCTTCTACCAGAAGGCATGAACCATATGGCCGAGTTGCATGAATACAAAAACTTTGCCCTTATGATGTAACACTCGGTCTTGGTAAGTCTCTTTCTTACTCTTTTGTAGTCTTCCTATACTTAGTCAACTATCATTAATCTGTTTTTCTTCTCGCAGGCCATCCAGCATGCTCATTTATACGCGGTCCAGACCGAGATGACAAGGAAGGAGTTGGCACAGAAAACTAAGGAAGCTGCCAAACTCCTTTCTTCACTCAATCGTGTCGAAGCCAACAACTAAGCTCTATTGGATTAGGCCAAGGCTTCCAAAGCTGCTCAGGATTTGGCCGAGGAAAAAGCTAAAATGGCTAATGCTGAAGCCGAGGCCGCTAGAGCCGACCTTGAGGCTGCAAAGGCCAAGGCTGTTGATTTAGAGGCCAAGCTTCAAGAGGCCCTAGACTCGAAGGAGGCCGAGGTGAAGGTAGCCAATGAAAAGGCCTATGAAGAAGGGATGGCCGCCGTCCGCGACCAGTACAAACAACAAGTCAACCTAGCTTGCAACCGGGGTTACTACCTTGGTTGGACGGCGACGCTCAACAAATTACCTATTCCAATGGACTCCGACCTCCAAGACATCAATCAACTTCAAGTGTCTTTCCCTCTGGTGCCCAAGGACTTTGGCGATGAAGCCAACAAAGATGATGCCGAGGATGGTGAAGTCGATGAAGTGGAGGAAGAGGCTGCCACTGGTCCCAAGTTTTCCACCCTCAACGAGTAAATAGACTTGACTCAAGATGAGGAGTATGACTTGGTTTCCAAGGACGTCTCTTCTAAACCAACCATCTCTGAGGTCGAGGTCTAGTGCGCCGAAAGGAGTTTGGATCAGACTTTGCTAGAAATAGACATCGAGATAGCGGCCGAAAAGAATGCAACACCACCCGCCGAGGTTGAGAAATCACAGATTAATCCTAGTACTTAGGATATTTCATCTTTATTTTGTACTTTTATTTTGTCTGAACAATGTTTAGCGTGCAATTTGGCCAAAGCGCCCCTTTTGTAATTTTGAACAAATAATCTTTTGCCGGGCCGAAGTGCCTTTTTCTGGATGCATGTCTTCTCTTTTTTTCTAAGTGTTGAATGTTTGTCCCATGTATGTTTTACTGCGTTCTTTTAGGCCTTTCACGCTTTCATACTTAGAATATTTTTGCATTTCTTCAAAGTATACCTTTAACTGTATAATAACTCTGGGGTATAAAACCTCGGATACAAACCTTGACTTCTTGCCTTGGCCAACCATTTGCTCACCTCGGCGAACACTCAAAAATATAAAAAATATTTTTACAAGTGTTTATTCAGTATTTATTCTTACTTTCACATGCTATTTTCTATCAAGACTTCTTCCTTCTACCTTTTCCAAGCCTGGTAACCTAGTTGGCCATCTCGGCAATTATATATCTCGGATACTTTTTCCAATATAACCTCGGCTAACTTCAACGTGTAAATTTTTCTGAAATTTCAACAAGTGTTAAGCCCATTCTGACTCGTAAGTTTTGTCTATAAAATTTCAACAATTTCAATAAGTCCTAAGCACTTCAAGTTTTTAAGCTTATCATTCTTCAGCTCTCTGCCCTCTAATGTGAACTTGAGTTTCACTTATGTTTACATTAAGCACGTATAATCTTTTTCCAAAGTTAGGTTCAAACAAAGATTAGCCGAGGTTCTCAACCTTTGTTTTTTTGTTAATCTAACTAAAATGCACTTAGTTCCATTCTAAGTTTAATGGCAAGTCTAGTTTCAATTCAACTTAGTTCAACTCTATTATATGCAAGTATAATTCAACTCTGTCATATAATAAGTCTAAGTTATTCGTCATGTTTCAATCAAAAACATCGCCAACTTAGTTCAACTCTGTTATATGCAAGTATAATTCAACTCTTCCATATAATAAGTCTAAGTTATTCGTCATGTTTCAATCAGAAACATTGCCAACTTAGTTCAACTGTATTATATGCAAGTATAATTCAACTCTGCCATATAATAAGTCAAGTTATTCGTCATGTTTCAATCAGAAATATCGCCAACTTAGTTCAACTCTATTATATGCAAGTATAATTGAACTCTGCCATATAATTAGTCTAAGTTATTCGTCATGTTTCAATTAGAAACATTGCTAACTTAGTTCAACTCTATTATATGCAAGTATAATTGAACTCTTCCATATAATAAGTCTAAGTTATTCTTCATGTTTCAATCGGAAACATTGCCAAAGGATTGGTCAGTCCTATTACACAAGTTTCAAAATTAAGCTAAAATTTTATTATTACTTCGGCTAACGACATAAATTTCGAAAAACAAAAATCTAATGACAGAAAAACTTCAAGTTGCAAATGTTCTAGGGTCTTGGTAACTCTTTGCTATCACTGTTTTCAAGTTGATATGCCCTATTGCCGGCGACCGAGATAATTCTATAAGGCCCCTCCCAATTTGGGCCAAGTTTGCCTTCTCTGGGATCCTTTTTGTTGCCAACGACCTTCATCAGGATGAGGTCCCAACTTGAAACTCTCTTGGGTTGACCTTTTTATTATAAGCCCTAGCAAGCTGCTGCTGGTATGCCCCCAGACGAATTGTTGCTCTCTTCTTTCTTTCTTCCAGTAGGTCCAGATCTCAGGCCAGGAATGCCTCGTTAGTCCCATTCTCTACTCTTTGGGTTCTGATCCCTGGGATGCCGACTTCCAGTGGGATGACTGCTTCTGTGCCATAAGCCATGGCAAATGGGGATTCCCCAGTTGATCTTCTTGGCGTGGTCCGGTATGCCTGAAGTACATTCGACAATTCTTCCATCCATTTTCCCTTTGCTGCCGCCAGCCTCTTTTTGATCCCATCTAAGATAGTTTTATTAGATGCTTCTGTCTAACCATTACTCTGAAGGAAACTTGGAGTAGAGTAATAGTTCTTGATTTTGTACTTTGCACAGAAGCTTTTGATTAGCTTACTGTCAAATTGTATACCATGGTCTGCTATTATTGTCCCTGAGATCCCAAACCTGGTGATGATGTTCTTCCATATGAAGTTCTTCACATCAGTATCCCGAATCTTCGCAAGGGGTACAACTTCTACCCACTTTGTGAAATAGTCAGTTGCTACCAGCAGGAACTTCCTTTGTCTAGTTGCTTGGGGTAGTTGTCCAACAAGATCCATGCCCCACTGGGAAAATGACTAAAGGCAGGATACTAGGTTCAAATCTGCTGCTGGTTGATGTATCAAAGGCCCGAACCTTTGACACTTCTCACCCTTTTTGACATAGGCTTCAACATCCTTCTACATGTAGGGCCACCAGTATCCCTAAGTAATGGCCTTATGAGCAAGTGATTTGCCCCCAGCATGGCTTCCACATACTCTTTCATGTATTTCATACAGGAAGTTTTCAACTTGGGAGGGATGCACACATCTCAAAAGGGGACCAGTAAAAGACCTTCTGTAGAGATGTCCTTCTGCTGTCAGGCTAAACCTAGCTGACTTTAGTCTGGTCTTGTGTGTTTCTTTATGATCATTTGGCAGCTTCCCATCTCTAAGAAACATTACTATTGCATCCATCCAACTTGGGCCCATCTCCACACACATTGCTTCGTACTCTGTGATCAGTGGTTCCACACTTGGGCCTGATAAATAATCAACCATTATTGTCCTTGCCTCCCTTGATTTCATTGCACTAGCTAGGTTAGCTAAGGCATCGGCATGGCTGTTGTCATCTCGGCTAACCTGATATAGTTGGTAGTCCTGAAATAAGGCTAACAGTCTAACAACCTCTTTGACATAGACTATAATTATTTCATCTCTAGCTGCATATTCGCCTGTTGCCTAATTCATACTAAGCTGGGAGTCATAGAAGACTACCACCTTGTCGGTTTCCATTGCTGCTGCTAACTTCAATCCTACAATTAGTGCTTTATATTCTACTTCATTGTTTAAGGCCTTAAACCCCAGTTGAATAGATTGTTCTAACATCTGCCTATCTGGCGATACTAGCACTACTCTTGCCCCTGCTCCTTGACGGTTTGAACTCCTATCTATAAACAAGCGAAAAAAGTCGCTGATATAAATATTGCAGGGCTTGAGTTTCTCTTCCTTCTTTCGCTCTATTGTGAGGTTTTTCATTCCCAGTTGGGTCTCTTCTTGTTTTCCTGGACACCCTAAGCCGCGACCCATCGGAGCCCGACATGGGATGGCTCCACGTGTGAATTCGGCCACAAAGTCGGCCAGAACCTGGCCCTTAATTGCTATTCTGGGCCTAATTTCCAGGTCGTATTGGCCCAGTACTACTGCCCATCTAGCTACCTTGCCTGTTAGATCTTCTTATTGTAGTAGGGACTTCAAGGGTGCTTAGTTAATACCACAATCTTGTAGACTTGGAAATAATGGTTTAACTTCTTGGAGGTCATCATTAAGGCCAATGCCAATTTCTCCAGGGGTAAATACCTGGTCTCTGCCCCTGTTAGGGTTTTACTCACATAGTATACTGTCCTTTGTTCTCCCTTCTCTTCCCTAATTACCACTGCACTTACTACATGCTCCGAAACTACCAAGCATAAGAACAGTTCCTCTCCAGGTACTAGATTTGAGAGAATTGGGGCTGTGGTCAGGTATCTTTTCAAGTCAGCTAAGGCGACTTTGCATTCCTCTGTCCACAAGAAATCTGTGGTCTTTTCAACAGACTGAAAAATGGTTTGCACTTATCTGAACTTCTGTTTATAAATCTGTTTAGGACTGCGGCACTTCTAGTCAACATCTGCACTTGTTTTGCCGACGTTAGGCTTTTCAAATCCATGATGGCCTTGATTTGATTTGGGCTTGCCTCAATGCCCCCCTAGTAACCAAGTATCCCAAGAACTTACCAGACCCAACTCCAAATGCATATTTCGACGCGTTGAGTCGGAGACGATATGCTGTAAGGATGTCAAAAACTACTTTCAAGTTGGCAAGATGATCCTCAGGTTTTTTAGTCTTCACGGCCATGTCATCAATGTACACTTCTACTGTTTTGCCAATCAGATGTCTGAACATCTTGGTTACTAACCTCTGGTCGGTTGCTCCTTCATTTTTTAACCCAAAAGGCATTACTTTGTAGGGATACAGCCCTTTTGGGGTGATAAATGCAGTCTTTTCTTCATCAGGGGGGTACATTGCTATTTGATGGTACCCCTTCTAAGAAGCTCATCCTTCCATGCCCTGAAGTGGCATCCACTAATTGATCGGACTTGGGGAGTGGGAAACTGTCTTTGGGACAAGCCTTATTCAGGCTAGTGAAGTTTGCTGAAGTCCACGCAGACCCTCTACTTTCCATTCTTCTTTTTCATAACCACAGTGTTGGACAGCCAAGTGGGGTAGTTTACCTCTCGGATGGCCCTGGCTTCTAACAATTTGTCCACTTCTTCCTTTACTACTTCTACATGAACTAACCTTGGCCTTCTCGCTTGTTGAATGACGGGTTTAGCCGACTTTTCTATGTTCAGTCTATGGCATGTAACCTCGAGGTCAATGCCAAGCATCTCGTATGGCGTCCAGGAAAATACCTCTATGTTTGCTCACAAGAATACTTCTAAATCCCTTTCCTCTTTCTCGGCCAAGCTTGAGCCGAGGAGGAAGAAGCACTCTTCATCCCCTTGCTAGACCAGAATTTTCTTTAAGGCTTTCTCGTTTTTGTCGGCCGACTCTTTGCCGACGTCATCCAGGACCTCCATGTCCTCGTCCTCAATCTTTATTGTTTCTGCTTCTCGTACGTTACAGGTGGATTTCATTGCTGCCATGGAACAATTCTTTGCCTGCACCTGATCCCCTCTGACCTCCTCAATTCCATGCTTTGTTGGGAACCGCAACAACTGGTGTAGTGTTGATGGAGCAACCCTTATTGCATGCAACCATGGCTTTCCGAAGATAGCATTATAAGGGGAGGGGGTGTTAGTTACTGTGAACTTTGTACTTACCTTTTTGGTGTCTGCCTGTACCTCCAAACCTATTGCTCCCAGGGGCCATGTTGGCGTTCCATTGAACTCGACCATTAGATTGTTGGACTGGTCCAGATCATCTTGGTGAAGGCCGAGCTCCTTGTAACATCTGACATACATAAATGTCACAAGAGCTGCCTTGGTCAATCAAAATGCAACTTACCTTGCATTCTCCAATCTTGAGGGATATCACTAGAGCATCGTTGTGTGGGTGCTGCACCATGTTTAGGTCGGCTTCAGTAAAGGACACCATTGGTCCTCGGTACTCGTCTGCACTAGGCCTCTTTTGCTGGATCGGATACACATGTTGTAAGTGCTTTACCCTCTAAGTCTCCCCACGTACCTTGTTCTCATTAATTGTCGAGTGAATCACATTGATCACTCAAGGTCCGTTTGCTTGCGGTTGTGGTGCTAGCAGAGGTGATGTTACCGGTGCCTGGGATAGCCTTGCTTGCTCTTCCCTTGTTCTGGCCTCATCTACTAGGTCCCTTAAGTGATCTTGTCTTACCAGATCTTCTAAATGTGCTTTTAGGGCTCTACAATCCTGTGTCAGGTGTCCATCTTCATTATGGTAAGTACAGTGCTTTCCCAGACTTCTTCCCATGAATTCGCTAGGAATCTTTTCTAGTGCTCTATAATATGGCTGGTTTCTAATTCCTTCCAGAACTTTATAAACTGGAATCCGGAATACGGTGGGGACTACCTGTGCGGCTCTCAATCTTGTCTCTTGCCTGTTAAATCCAGTATTACCTTAGCCTTGCTTCGGCGAACCGTTTTTCTTCTCGTGTTTCGACGCCTTTGTCCCGGCGTGTCTTCTTCAGCTCTCGTGTATTTCTCGATCTTAGCCATGAGTTCCTCCATACTTTTTGGAAGCATCTTTGCCAGTGACGTTTAAAGCAAGCAGTCATTGTTCAGGTCATTCTTAAAAGATACGACCGACAACTCTCGGTTGCACCCTAGTATTCGGTTAAAAACCTCATAATAACTTTTGGCATAAGCTTTGAGCTTTTATCCTCACCAATTCTCAGAGCCATCAGGGAGTCTACCTTCAACGACTGTAGTTTGTTTATAACGAACCTGGCTACAAACATCTCGGCCAACTTTTCACAGTTCCTTTCGGCAACTTGTGAAACCAATCTGACGTGATTTCCTCAAAGGATAAGGGGAACACCGTGCAGAGCAATGGTTTGTTCCCGGTATACAGTGCCATTGAGTTCAAATATAAATTGACATGAAAGTTAAGATTAGACTAACCGTCGTATATCTAGAATCTCGACATGTGGAACCTTTTCGGAGCCTCAAACTTATCCAATTCTACTGAGAACGGCGTTCTCGGCTTGACCGGTGATGTGACCTCGGCTTTTTGTCGCTTCCTCTGGAGGTAGTCCCTCAAATCCTCCTTAGTCTGTCCAAGAGCTCAGTTGTCAACGAATTTCAGCCTTTTTGGTGTGTTGCTTCCGATGTCGTTATTAGTTCTCTTGGACTTCCCTTCATTCATCGTGTCAAAACAAAGCTCCTTCCCTTGAACATGTCGATATTCCTTAACATATGTTTCTTTGGCACGAGGTGTCTTTTGAGACTCCCCTCTCATCGATTCTCTTTGCTCGACCTCCCGTGAAGGTCAATGCGAATGCTCCTTTGCCCTGTCATGCTGAGGGACTGTAGGGATTGTTTTTTGTTTCCCTTTGTGGGCATCGTTCTTGGCCGCTGGAATCGGCGTGTCCTCCAATAGAAATGGTGGCTGCATGACGTTGTTTTACATTATGAAGTTGATAACTGATTGTAGGCCTGCCAACTTGTTTGCCATTCCCTTCATCTCGCTGTCCCTCCTCAGGTATTTATTTTCCCATAGCTAGATGTCGCTTTCGTTATAATACCCGCCTTGATATGCTTTCTTCGGTGCGTCTCCCTCTTGGCCGACGTCCTTTTCTCCGGGATTCTTATCCTGAGGTTCTTCATTATAGTTGTCCTCCTCAACATTAGGATCGGCGTTTTTACCACTCCCACTAGAGATGTCGCCTCCAATCCTTTCTTTTTACTCGTCGTTGGCCATCTATTCTCCTTACGTTTCCCATAGACAGCGCCAAATTGTGGGTGCTGATTTCTGATTACACTGCCCAACAGGAACTCAATAGAAGAGCACAGGCAGAATAGATCACGCCCGAATAACCTGTCAAATAAAGATAAGACTCCGGCGGTGGTTCGTCCACCTGGGGGCACTCAAACGATCAAGTCAGTACTCAGTTATCTCTCAAAGATAGAAAATAGTACTTAACTCACTAGCCAGAATATAAAAAGCGTATCGTAGACCAATGAGAGTGCTTTACTTTTGTAGCCAGCGCTAATCTGATCATTGTAGAAGCCTAACTTCAATAGATTTTGGCTCAATGATCATCTTGGACTCCCAACTAGATAGAGATAAACTCCCTAAGAGCTTTATCTTTATTCATACCGAGGTCTTCTCCAGTTCTAAGACTCTTGTCCTTTATCTGCTCATCTTGGATTCCAGTATCTTTACAGATAACCTCGGCTTAACCGAGATCACGTCGGCATCATGACCAAGACACGTGGCATCTCAGCTGACACTTCGGCGTCACCTTGGCCATGTATTGTCATTCACAAAATATATCCCGACAAGATTCATCTTTATCCAAGAAACCTGTGGTGTGAATTTTTTAAAAAAATCAAATTCACTTTAATGTGAACAAATCTTCCACGAGATCTAGGTTATTGGAAAAAAAAATCTCATTCTATCAATTGTAAAAGTTCATACATTTCCATGTCTTTTCATTAAAATAATATTACTTATGATTTGAGTATAAATTAATTTGTTAATTTAATGAAAATAGGATAAATTTGATTTGATTTTTATTTTTTATATATAAGATTTGTAGAATTTAGGTGGTATTGTGTATAGTTTTTGCTTTCTATTTTCAAAACAATAATGTTACATAGCTCTAAAATAATAGTTCTAGTGGGAGCTCTAATAAGGTAGAAGAGAGAGAATAGAGAGAGACAGAGAGAGGAGTGTGGGCCTCCTCTTTACATAAACACTTCCTACATCATTAAAATTATATTAGAACTCTCAAATTAAAACTCCCAAATATTATTATTTTCAAAAGACAGGAAAAAATGGTTATAGACATAGAAATTTTATTCAAAAATTTTTAAATTTATTTTATGATTTTTTTCCTAAAAATATTTTTTTTATGGAATTGTTTATAATACTTAAAAAAAATATTTTTGTACAAAAATGATGTATGCTTTAAAAAATTTTGTCATTTTATTTTTGAAAATACAAAAAATGAAAATATCAAAAATGAATGTTACCAATTTATTAATTTATTCTTATTGTTTTGAATTATACCTTTAGAAAAAGTTTCTCAAGTCAGCACTGGTCGCTGCATTGATATAAGAGAAACGCGGTGAATTACACATTTTTTGTTCCCAATTTACACATTAATATTTATGATTATTTTCTACATTGGAGATATATATATGAGAGGGTAATTTATATGAAAATTGGGCCGAGCTGGGTAATGGGCCGTTATGGGCCACAGTGCGAAGGGTTGAGTAAAAAGGCCATGAAGTTATTCCGGCCCAAGAGAGGTGTAAAGTTACTCCGGTCCCAAGGAGGTTAGCTCGGTCACCATACTAAAACTTATACTGGTTATGGCGCAGTATGGTTAGCTCAGTCTAAACCTTGCTAAAAGTTAGCTCGGTTTAGACCTACCACGGTTTGTACAGGAGGAATTGAGGTAAGGGCAGTAAAAGGACGAACCGAACTAAGGATAGTTCGGTCTGTTCTACGACTAAGCACAGCCATGCGTACCTCGGCCACATTGGAGTCCGACCATGGTAAAACCATCTCACTTGGTTTAAACAGTGAGGGGGGTGTTGAAGGATAGGCACTATCTTTCAGGAGTATGAATCCTAGGAGGACTCTATATGGAGGAATAAGAGTCCTACTTGGATTGTGCCACACGGAATCTATAAAAGCTCACCAATATCACCTATGGAGAGGTAACACAACTTTGATCCTCAAATACACAGAGCTTTTTGTCTATTTGTCTGTTTGCTGACTTAGGCATCGGAGAGGTATCCGGTACACACCCGCCGGCTAGCTCACGTTTGTGTTTTCAGGGAATAAAACGACAACGTTCGGAGGAGCGCAGACTTGATCAACAGGATTATACGAGAAGGTTTATTTCTTTCCCCTACAATTGGCGCTGTCTGTGGGAATTCAGACAAGAACAAAACCTCTTGATCAAGTTTTTCCTCTTTAGAAGCAATGGCACACCACGAAGATTTGCCGCAGTCCGCCATCGACGGACAAACACCAGAGGGGGGTACAAGACGCGAAGGCCTACCTTCTATCCCTCCCATGGCGGACTTAGAACCACAGTGACAAAATCCCAAGAGGGATACAAGGGGGAGGAGGCGGACTAACAGCCCCCGTCACTCTCGTTCACGAAGTCCTGATAGACAAAGGCGGAGGATTGATCCTCAAGTTCTGGAGGACCGTGTTAAGGAGCAAGATGAATTAATAAGAAAGATGGCGGTGGACATGGAGGCCATGAAGTGCCAGATGAAGGGAAAAGGAGTGGCGACAAGAGAGGGGCGTAAAAGCAAGACGCCCTCTCGCCGCTCAGAAGACCGTGGAAGGCATTCCACACCATCACAAGTAGAGAGTAGAAGCCCCAGGACAGGCGATACTCAATCCAGAACCTCCAGAACTCGTTTCTCCAAGTCTGAGAGAACGAGATCATTGAGGTCTTACACAGAGGGAAGTACCTATCAACCCTCACGCTCGCACCAGACATCATCCAGGCAGACAGAGTTACCAAGATCATCCGATTTACGAAACATGTTGGAAGAAAAGGAACGATGGAAGGAGGATACTAGGGCACGCAACCCTCACAGGGTATCTGCCCTTCAGCGGTTGGCTCCTCGGACGCATGGAAGCGACGAGGTCGGAATGCCGTTGCCACGCCCTGCCTACGAACCAACGGACAAAGCATTAGCAAGGCTGCAGAGATCGCCGTTCGTTCCGGCAATTGAAAACGCGCCTCTTCCCTCAGGTTTCCTTCAACCCAAATTCACCACGTACGAGGGGAAGACGGACCCCTACATACACCTAAGCCACTTCCGCCAGGTTATGGCGGTATATCGGCGAAACGAGGCTTTGATGTGCATCCTCTTCCCATCAAGCCTTGGTGACCTAGGCTTGACTTGGTTTGAAAAACTTCCAGAAGGCAGGATAGCCTCCTGGGCACAATTGGCGGAGGTGTTCGTCACAAGGTTCAGAACGAACACCAAAACTCCGGTGGAGATTGACCAGTTACTCTCCATCGACATGGGCGAAAAGAAAACACTAAGATCCTACAATAGTCGCTATTGGGAGACATTCAACTAGATTGGGGACTGCCCCACCAATCTCGCCATTGCACAGTACAAAAGAGGCCTTCCAGTCGAAAACAGACTAAGGGACTCAATCACCATGACACCGCCCCTCACCATGGAAGCCTTGATGGAAAGAGTGCATCGGCACATCAGGGTGGAAGAGGATGACGCCCGTGCCAAAACAAAATCTGGCATGACCGCAGTACCAGATAAGAAGACCACAACAAAGATCAACGCGGTAGAACGTCCGAACAAAAACGGACGAGGCAGGCGAGACAACGGAGAGGACCAGGATAAAAGATGGTTGAGAGTCCGCACTGCCATAACCACGGTATTCAAGAAATCGATCTACCAGATTTTGAGTGAAATACGCGATGAACCTTTCGTCAAATGGCCAGCTAACCTAGGAGAAGCACAGAAAGACTACGATGAAAGGTCACGATGCACTTTCCACAAAGAAAAGGGGCACCGCACTGAAAATTGTATGCCATTGAGACAACATCTGGAGGAGTTGGTGGCAACCGGTCACTTGGATAAATACATTGAAGGAGGGACGCAACCAGCCCCCCAGGACCACAATAACCCCAATGGAATGCCAATTGACGCCCCACCTCAAGGTGTGATCAATGTGATACATGGGGTATTCGAACCTGAGCGTGTATGCGAGCTCAGAGGATCGATCAAGAAGGCTGAGCACTTAAGGGAGGTACTAAGTGCCCAACCTACCATCAAAAAGGGGAGAACAGAGGCCACGAACATCATGTCTTTTTCAGACAAGGACTTGGAAAGAATATATTGCCCCCACAACAATGCACTGGTCGTCATCCTCTGCATCAAGGACTATGACGTCAAGCGAATTCTGATAGACCAAGGTAGCTCGTGTGAGATAATGTACTACGACACCTTCAAACAACTGAAATTGGAGGACAAAGACCTGGCACCAGCTGTATCCCCCCTGATCGGATTCAACTCAATGCCAGAATGGCTAGTCGGCAAAATCATTCTTCCAGTCAGGGCAGGAAGCGTGACAAAACAAGTGGAGTTTTGGGTGTTAAAAGTCCCTTCCACTTACAACATAATCTTGGGAAGAACATGGCTGCATGCCATGCGATCTGTAGCGTCATCCTACCATCAAGTAATGCGGTTCCCCAACGAAGTCGGTGTAATTGAAGAGGTCTTTGGAGACCAAATTATGTCCAAACAGTGCTTCATCACGGTTAATGACACCCGCGCTGCCAAGGGATATATTCATTCGGTGGAAGAATCTGAGAGCAATGAACTGTTCGCAGATGTCGGCAAAGCAGCTGACCAAAAAGCGGTGAAAGACTTGGTAAAGGTAGAGATAGATTATAAGAACCCGGATAAGTTCTTTTTGCTCTGTTCGTCGTTGTCCAGCACTGAGAGATTAGAGGTCTTGGAATTCCTGACCTCTAACATCGAAGTGTTCGCCTAGACACCATACGACATGCCAGGCATCGATCCAAACTTCATCTGTCACCAACTCAATTTCCACCCATCCGCCAGGCCAATCATTCAGTGCACTCGCAGGTCAGCACTCTACCACGCCGAAATAGTAGCAGAAGAAGTGGGAAACCTGCTGGAGGCAAGAGCAATCAGAGAGGTACATTACCCCAGATGGATTTCCAATACAGTCGTGGTACCAAAAAAGAATGGCAAATGGCGTGTCTACGTCGACTACAAGACAGTCAACAAAGCATGCCCAAAGGACAGCTTTCCCCTACCACGAATAGATCAATTGGTAGACCTAACGGCGGGGCACAACCGACCTAGCTTTCTTGATACGTACAGAGGTTACCATCAGATCACCATTTACGAACCAGACCAGGAGGTCACGTCCTTTACAACTCCAAGAGGACTGTGTTGCTACAAGGTCATGCTATTTGGCCTAAAAAATACAAGGGCAACATTCCAACGGATGGTCACCAAGATGTTTGAACCATTGTTAGACAAAACAATGGAAGCTTACATTGACGACATGGTGGTCAAGAGCAAGGATAAGAATGACCATCTAAGGGACCTAGGTGAGATGTTCTAGATTCTGAAGAAGTACAAGTTGCGCCTTAATGCATCCAAGTGCGCATTCGGTGTAGGATCTGGCAAATTCCTGGGCTTCCTAGTGACCAACCGGGGTATTGAGGCAGACCCCTCCCAGATCAAGGCTATTCAGGATCTGGAGAGACCTAACTCAGTAAAAGAAGTACAACATCTCACCGGCATGGCTGCTGCACTCAACCGATTCATTAGCCGATCGTCAGACAGACTACGACCATTTTTTCAAGCGTTAAAAGCCAAGTTCGAGTGGGACGAAGAATGCGACCGCGCTCTGGAAAGCTTGAAAGAATACATGTCTTCTCCACCACTGCTGGTCACCCCAATACCTGGAGAAGAACTCTTCCTGTACCTGGCGGTCTCTCAGCACGCGATTAGTGCAGTGTTGGTCCGTGCGGAAGGAATCCAATATCTGCCCATCTATTATGTCAGCAAGACATTACTGGGTGCTGAAACAAGGTACTTGCCACTGGAAAAACTGGCATTGGCCTTGATGATGGCCTCAAGAAAGTTATCGCACTACTTTCACGCCCACACCATAGTCGTCCTCACAGCTTTCCCATTAGAAGCTTTCTTTAAGAGGGCAAACTTTTTTTGGCGAATCTTGAAGTGGGCAGTAGAATTGGGACAATTCGACATCAAGTTCCAACCCAGAATCGCGATAAAGGCCCAAGCTTTGGCATACTTTGTCGCAGAATTTACCACAGGAAGTCATCATATCTGCCCAGTCGACCTGACTGACACAACCGAACTGGGGACAGAAGTTGACGCCAGAATAGCGTAACCCCTGATGCAGTATACTTAGTCAGACCCCATGGCAGACCAGAGTAAAGACAGCAAGGAAGAAGCAAACCATACTACACCAAGCCAAGACTCACCAACAAATAAAAACTTGGTACAATCAGATAGCGAGGGGCAGACAGCAAGCATGGACCTTGAAGAAAACACCAGCAACATTCTTGATCCCACGACATCATCTGACCCCTCCACTTGCTGGAAGTTGTTCGTTGGAGAGATGTGGAAGCTCTTTGTGGATGGAGCATCCAACCGGCATGGTGCAAGACTTGGCATAGTCCTCATTTCACCAGATGGCCTGGTTGTGGAGCAAGCAATCAACCTTGGCTTCCCAGCATCAAACAACGAAACGGAGTATGAAGCACTTCTTGCAGGACTTAAATCAGCATTCTACATGAAGGCCACCGAACTAATGATCTACAGCGACTCACAGCTGGTGGTAAACAAATTTCTGGCGACTATGAAGCAAAGGATGACAGGATGGCCAAGTACCAAGAATTGGTCAGAACAGAGATCAAGAAATTTGAAGTAGTAAGGATAGAACAAATTGGCAGGGAAGAAAACAGCAGAGCAGGCAAACTAGCAGGCTTTGCGTCAATGGCAGATATATCCATCCCTCACCCACTACTAATTGACTACCTACCAAGACCAAGCATTGAGGATCCTGAAGTAGAAGAGGTGTGTTGCGCCGAATTAGGCCCCTCATGGATGGATCCCATTATACTGTTCTTAAAAGACGGCGTCTTACCGGAAGACAAGAAAGAAGCCAAAAAAATTTGAACAAAGTCGCAGCGATTTTGGCTCTCCCCATCTATGGCATTATACAAAAAGTCATTCTCAGGATCTTATCTAAAGTGTGTCCACCCCAGCAAAGTAGAAGCATTCTTGTTCGAAATACACGAAGGGGTGTGCAAAAGCCACCAAGGAGGAAGATCGTTAGCCTACAGAGCCATTTCACAAGGATGCTGGTGGCCATACATGCAGGCAGACTCGGAAAAGTATGTGAAGAAGTGCGAGAAATGTCAAAAGTTCGCACACCAAATTCATCAGCTGACCAGAGAACTCTTACCATTGTCCAGTCCATGACCCTTTGCAATGTGGGGCTTGGACATAGTAGGACCACTTCCAACAGCGCCCGGAAACAGGAAGTTCTTTCTCGCAGCAACAGACTACTTCACAAAGTGGGTGGAAGCAGAAGCATTGGCATCAATCAAGGAAAAAGATGTAAAGAAGTTCGTCTGGCAGAATATCATTACTCGATTCGGCATACCTAAAGCCTTAATATTAGACAACGGCACCCAGTTTGATGGCAGAATCTTTAGAGGCTTTTGTGAAGAATACAAGATAGAGTTCTACAATTCTACACCAGCATATCCTCAAGCAAATGGCCAAGCAGAAGCATCAAACAAGGTTGTCTTGGATGGACTGAAGAAAAGGTTAGAAAAGGAAAAAGGCAAATGGGCGGAGGAACTTCCTCATGTTTTATGGGCTTACCGCACCACACCTCGAAAATCAACAGGAGAAACACCATTCTCTTTAGCCTACGGTATGGAAGCAGTAATCCCACTGGAAGTTGGCCTCCCCACAATTAGAAACGAAAATTTTGATCTAGATTTAAATGGAGAAGCCATAGCATTGGAGCTCGACCTCGCCGAAGAAAAAAGAGAAAGAGTACTGGTTCACATTGCCTCATACCAACAAGAGTTATCCAGGAAATACAACAAAACAATGCATCCAAGGCAATTCAAGATCGGAGATTGGGTGCTGCGCAGAGTGATGGGTAACACCTTGGTACCAGGAGATGGCAAGTTAGGGCCTAATTGGAAAGGACCTTACAAAGTGGTCGGATTAGCTGGCAAAGGGGCATACCACTTGGAGGATGAGGACGGTAAAGCCATTCCTAGGCCATGGAATACTGCCAATCTCAAACTATTTTATTTTTAGTTTTTCTATTTATTTTTTTTTTTTTTTTAAGTATGTGTAATTTTCCTTTTTCTCAATAAAACAAAGTCGATTCTTTTCAGCATAGTTGTTTTTTGTAAGAGATTGTATTAGTAAGTTAGGGACATCAAAAGTAAGGTTGGCTGGAAAAACCAACACCCCTCCTAAGCCCAGGATAAGGATCCAGGCTGCAGGACGTTTGGTCGGAATGACCAAACACTTTACTTTAGGTTGGCTGGAAAAACCAATCTAAAGGTTGGCTGGAAAAACCAACACCCCTCCTAAGCCCAAGATAAGGATCCAGGCTGCAGGACGTTTGGTCGGAATAAACCAAACACTTTACTTTAGGTTGGCTGGAAAAACCAATCTAAAGGTTGGCTGAAAAAACCAACACCTCTCCTAAACCCAGGATAAGGATCCAGGCTGCAGGACGTTTGGTCGGAATAACCAAACATTTTATTCGAACTTGGCAGGAATAACCAATTTAGTGGTTGGCTGGATTAAACCAACTCTTGTACTCTTTAGCCAAAGTAAGAACATCGGCTAAAGAGTGGTTGGCTAGATTAAACCAACTCTTGTACTCTTTAGCTGAAGTAAAGGATATCGGCTAAAGAGCGGTTGGCTGGACTAAACCAACTCTTAGTACTCTTTAGCTGAAGTAAGGACATCAGCTAAAGAGTGGTTAGCTGGATTAAACCAACTCTTGTACTCTTTAGCCGAAGTTGAGGACATCGGCTAAAGAGTGGTTGGCTGGACTAAACCAGCTCCTAGTATTCTTTAGCCGAAGTAAGGACATCGGCTAAAGAGTGGTTAGCTGGACTAAACTGTCACGACCCAAACCCGGCCCTATGGGTTTAGCACCGTAACCGGCCAGTAATCCGAGATTACCGAAGGCCTGCAGAACAGTAATACAGTAAAACAGAGTACAGGGCCTGGCGGAAGCCAATACAGTAAATAAATAGTGTCCATTGAGCTGTGACAGTCTGTATGCAAAAGGCTCTTCATACATTTATACATAAACAGTACAGAACAGTATACACAATATTTACAATCATTCAGACTAGGGACTCGACCCTAGATAACAGTACAGTAACACTCGGTCTAAACAGAACAGTAAAACAGTACAGAAGGGGGAAAAACAAACAAAACACCCCCAAGCCATAGCATGGCAACTCGGAACCTCGCAGTGAGGCACAAAGGCTGGCTTGACAAAACTGGAGTAACCCTGACGTCTCTAGCTGCGGTCTGGTGCTTGAACACCTACATATATATATGAGCAGTGAGCTAAAGCCCAGTGAATAACATAAAGCGTAAAGGGGTTAGAATGAATGTCCTTACAGTAATGAAAACAGTTCAATTCAATCAGTATTTCAGTTGTTCAGTACAGTAAACAGTCATATGTGGTACATCCATTAGCATAACAGTAACAGTAGGTCTTAAAAGACCGAACAGTAATGATGGCCATCAGTCAGTAAACAGTAGTGGTTCCACGAGGGAACCGACAGAGAATTCTGTCGCAGTAACAGTAACAGTAAACAGTAGGTACTAAGGATGCCACAGTACAGTTCAGAAATAAAGGACATACATTCATTCAGTAAATAATACCAGTTCAGTAAACAGTTCAGTTCAGTATTCAAAAGATAATCAGTTGAACATATCTTTACACAATTGTTACTCACAGAGTTCTGGGCTACAGTATGCTAGAGCGTGTCTCTCCAGTCGCCAACCCTACACAGTTCACAGGTTGAACACACTAAGCTACACAGTTGGGAAACATCATAACTTAATCCCTAATTTGCCTTGGTGTGTTCTACAACGATATCCTCATCTAAATGTCTTAAACTAGGCCTAAGAATGCCTAGGATGGGATGAGGATGCAAAAAAATGCGATCAGAAAACAGTTTCAGAATTTTCAGAAAAACGGAGTCCCGCTCGAGCGCAGGTTTCCCCCGCTCGAGCGGTCATGCAACAAAGGTACACGCTCGAGCGTAAAATTTCCCGCTCGAGCGTACTGTAAAAGTACTGGATGGGTGAAATCTCCGCTCGACGCACGCTCGAGCTTGAGACAAACTCCGCTCGAGCTCCCAATCCTCCGCTCGAGCGGACAGTAAAACAGTGCAGAGAGATGCTGGATGCTCGGATTCTTCACTCGAGCGGTACTTCCCCCGCTCGAGCGGAAGTGCGAAATCTGGAAAACCCAGATTGCACCTCCAAGCTCAAAACCAAGTTCAAAAGCATCAAAACTCGACCTCTTGGGCTAAATTTCCAGAAAACATTTATAAACGCATAGAATAACATGTTTTAAAGCTCAATTTGAGAAATCAAAGCCCAAGGGTGTTTAATTCAAACTCAATTTCAAACCATTTTTCAAGAACAATCCTCAAACATGACATGCATGATCTTAAATCCTTTTCAAAGCTTCAATGCTGTTTCAAAAGAGCTCAAACCTTCAAAGATAGGATGAACTCATGGAGTATGACCAAAAGATGGACATGCATGTGAGGCATTATGAACTACAACCTCAAAACTTCAATATATGTACATGCATGCAAAGATTGAGCTTCAATTCAACAACAATGAACCAAAACATGACTTAGTTTTACAATGAAGCATGAATCATGCAAGAATCCACTCAAAACATGAATAAGAAGACAATGGAGCTACCTTTAGTCTTGTATTTCAAGAAGGGAGCTCAAATATGCAATCACTTCAACAATTTCTTCAATTACCAAGCAATTTACAAGCAAAATCAACAAGAACAATTCTCTCTCTCTCTAACCCTCCTCTCTAGGTCGGCAAAAGCAAGAAATGAGCTGAGCAAAATGTTTGATTCAAGCATACCAAGGCTCTAACATGTTATAATAAGGGCCCACTAACAATGGCAAAACGGTAATTAAGTCCAACTCTTCTATTAGCTTACTTTAATCTAATTAATCATACCTAATCAGTTTTCAGAAAATTATACCATAAAATCACATTAATTATGAGGGTCACGGAACATCAATCAGTTTCTAATTCGGCCGCCGATAAGGCCTTCAATTAGCGGTTTAAACATATAAACATGAACAGATAATCAGACAATCAAACAGATAGAATGCAATTAACTAACATATACTCAGTCAATTCAGTTTCCAATTTCAATCAGTCAGTTCAGTACTTTAATCAGTTCAATTATCAGTCAGTTATCAGTCATCATCAGTTCCGTTCAGCAGTAATCGGTAATTATCGGTAATCAATCAGTCCCTAATCAGTAAACAGTATGAGGGTTGTTACAATCTCCCCTCCTTATAAAGAGTTTAGTCCTCTAAACTCGAGTTACCTTCATTCTGGAAGAAAACAGGATTCAGTGGAAACAGTTCAGGATATCGTTTGGCCATGTCATCTTCCCTTTCCCAAGTGGCATACACGCCACCATGGTTTTGCCAGTCAACTTTCACTAACGGGATCTCTTTGTTCCTCAGTTTCTTGATTCGTCGGTTTACAATCTGTATAGGCCGTTCCTCGTAAGTGTAGTCATCACTCAACACTATCCGAGTAGGCTCAATCACATGGAAGGGATCCCGGAGGTAATCTCTTAACATAGAAATGTGGAAGACGTTATGCATATGCTCCATTTCAGGAGGAAGCGCAACTTGATACGCCACCGGATTGATTTTCTCAATGATCTCATATGGTCCGACGTATCTCGGTGCTAACTTGCCTTTGACTCCAAAACGAGTCTGGCCTTTCATTGGTGTCACTTTCACAAAAACGTGATCACCCACTTCATACTCTCTGTCCCGTCTCCTGATATCTGCATAACTTTTCTGTCTACTCTGTGCAGTTTTCAGTCTTTGCTGTATCAGTTTCACTTTCTCAGTTGTTTCATACACAATCTCGGGCCCAAGCAAAGGCCCATCTCCAACTTCTGCCCAGCAGATTGGAGATCTACATTTTCTGCCATACAATGCCTCGAAAGGCGCCATGCCAATACTCGAATGGTAGCTGTTGTTATACGCAAATTCAGCTAAGGGCAAATGGCTTTCCCAGTCTCCCTGAAAATCAAGGACACACATTCTCAGTAAATCCTCCAGAGTTTGGATGGTCCTTTCTGATTGGCCATCTGTCTGAGGATGATAGGCACTACTCAGTCTCAGTTCAGTACCCAGTGCAGTTTGTAGGCTTTGCCAAAACCTCGATGTAAACTTCGAATCCCTGTCAGAAACAATAGACACAGGCACTCCATGCAGTCTTACAATTTCATCAATATAGATAACAGCCAATTTGTCCGCATTATAGATTGTCTTGACAGGTAAGAAGTGAGCAGATTTGGTTAGTCTATCAACAATAACCCAAATTGAATCCATACCTTTTCTGGAGCGAGGTAATCCTACAATGAAATCCATCGTGATATGCTCCCATTTCCACTCTGGTATGGGTAGGGGTTGCAATAATCCGGCAGGTCGCTGATGTTCAGCTTTGACCTGTTGGCAATGAAGACATTTGGATACAAAATCAGTAATTTCTTTCTTCATTCCCGGCCACCAGAAATTCTGTTTCAGATCTTGGTACATTTTCGTATTCCCCGGATGGATAGTCAATTTCGAATTGTGGCCTTCTTGCAGAACTCTTCTTTTCAGTTCAGTATCATTTGGTACACACATCTTTCTTGAAATTTCAGTACATTATTCTCAAATTTGAATCCCGGTCTCGGTTTAGATTCTCTTTCTTCGATGATCTTCTTCAAGAAATCATCCAGTTGCTGTTTCTCTTTAATCTCTTCAATCAGTGCCGGTTGAGCAGAAATAGCAGCTAAGGTTCCACCTTGTTCTCGTAAAACAATTTCAATTTCAGATTTTTCAATGTCACAAAGCAACTCTTTCTGTCCGGTGAGCAAACAGGCTAAGTTTCCAATCGATTTCCGGCTCAATGCATCGGCAACGGTATTGGCTTTTCCCGGATGGTACAATATCTGTAGGTCATAGTCTTTAATCAGTTCCAGCCATCTCCGCTGTCTCATATTCAGTTCTTTCTGTGTGAAGAAATACTTTAAACTCTTGTGGTCGGTGTATACTTCACATGTCACCCCATACAGATAGTGACGCCAAATTTTCAGTGCAAACACCACTGCAGCAAGTTCCAGGTCATGGGTCGGGTAGTTCTTTTCATGTGGTCTCAACTGTCGAGAAGCATAAGCAATAACTCTCCCATTCTGCATTAAAACACATCCCAAACCCTTATGAGAAGCATCACTAAATACAGTATAACCATCCGTACCTGAAGGTAAGGTAAGAACTGGTGCAGTCACTAATCGAGTTTTCAACTCCTGGAACGCAGATTCTCTTTGGTCAGTCCAGTCAAATGATGTCCCCTTCTGAGTTAACTGAGTCAATGGTAGGGCAATTTTGGAGAAATCTCTGACAAATCTTCTGTAATATCCAGCCAATCCCAAAAAGCTTCGGACTTCAGTCACATTGGTCGGTCTAGGCCAGTTCACTACAGCTTCAATTTTCTGTGGATCAACAGAAATTCCATTTTTGCTAACAACATGCCCCAAAAACATAACATGGTCAAGCCAAAATTCGCATTTAGACAGTTTAGCATACAGTTTCTGTTCTCTTAAGGTTTGCAGGGCAAGTCTTAGATGATGTTCATGCTGTTCTATACTCTTGGAGTAAATCAATATGTCATCAATAAATACTACAATGAAGTCATCAAGGTATGGTTTAAAAATTCTGTTCATGAGGTCCATAAAAGCAGCAGGGGCATTCGTGACTCCAAAAGGCATAACCAAAAATTCATAGTGTC
This sequence comes from Camellia sinensis, assembly GCF_055761805.1. Classification (NCBI taxonomy): domain Eukaryota; kingdom Viridiplantae; phylum Streptophyta; class Magnoliopsida; order Ericales; family Theaceae; genus Camellia; species Camellia sinensis. The sequence continues at coordinate 157,120,243 of NC_138970.1, forward strand.
CATACCTTGTTCTAAAAGTAGTTTTATCAATGTCTTCCGGTTTAACCTTCAGTTGATGGTATCCCGATCTAAGATCAATCTTGGAAAATACTTTAGCACCCTGTAACTGATCAAACAGGTCATCAATACGCGGTAATGGGTATTTGTTCTTTACAGTTACCTTATTCAGTTCACGGTAGTCAATGCACAGTCTCAGTGAGCCATCTTTCTTCTTGGCAAACAAAACTGGTGCACCCCATGGTGAGGTACTGGGTCTGATGAACTTTTTGTCTAACAGTTCTTGCAGTTGCACTTTCAGTTCTTTCAATTCAGTTGGAGCCATTCGGTATGGAGCTTTAGAAACTGGTTGTGTTCCGGGAATCACATCAACGGTAAATTCAATCTCCCTGTCAATCAAATCTCCTGGAAGATTACCTGGGAAAACATCTGGAAATTCTCTGACTATAGGAATGCAATTCACATCAGTTTTAACACTATCATCAGTAGACACAGTCAGTACAGAACACAGATATCCTTTACATCCCTTTCTAATCAGTTTAACAGTTTTCACAGACGAAATTAGATACGGAGGAGGTACTACTCCACTCCCATTAAACACAAATTCAGGCAAACCAGGTGGACGGAAAACAACTTGCTTGGTCACACAGTCAATAGTGGCATGATATTTTTGTAACCAATCCATCCCCAATATTACGTCAAAATGGTCAATGTTCAATGGCAGTAAATCAATAAACAGATGCATATCCCCAACAATGATTTCACATGCGGGGTACATATAAGCACATGTCATGGATCCCCCTACGGGTGATGATACGGCTAGCAGATAGTTCATAGGTTCTAAGGGTCTATTCAATTTTCGTGAAAAGGCATGCGACACATATGAATGCGTAGACCCCGAATCAATCAGTACATATGCATTTTGTGCACAAATAGAGAGAATACCTGACACAACGGTCTCAGTATTCTGCACATCTCCCGGTACTAGTGCGAACACTCGGCCTTGCCTCACAGGCTCTTTCCCGATAGCTTTAGGGTTCGGTTTTGGTGGAGCGTTTGATGCTGCGCCGCTGGCTGCAGCTTTGCTATTGCCCTGAGGAGCAGAAGGACAATCTTTAACCATGTGGCCCACCTTGCCACACCTGTAACAGGCCCCTGATAATTTGTGACAAATCCCTTTATGCTTGTTACCACATACAGAGCAGGGTGGAATGAACCCACTCCCTTGGCTGGGGCTAGTCGTTGACCCCATATTCTGTTTCTTGTTGGCTGGGTTGTGCTTGCCTTTCTTAAATTTGAAACCCTGCCTTTTACCATGCCATTCAGTTGTTGGTGTTTCAAATTGTTTCACTGCTGCAATGTTCGACTCGGCCATCAATGCCCGGTCGAGAACACCCACAAAAGTCGGTAGTTTCAAAACATTTATTCGGTCAAGGATTGCAACATTAAGGCCGCCTTCAAATTTTCTGGCCTTCTTATACTCAGTATCCACCATATGCGGTGCATAACGGGCAAGCTCAGTAAATTTGGTTTCATACTCTGCAACGGACATTGTGCCTTGCTTCTGCTGTTCAAATTCAGTCACTTTTCTATCCCTGACACACTGAGGGAAGTACTTTTCAAAGAAGGACTCCTTGAATTGAGCCCAAGTCATAACAGTGCTTGCATCGCGGATCAACATCCACCACCTTCTAGCTTCTTCTTGTAAGGTGAAGGTAGCTAACAGTACTTTATTCGCTTCTGAACACGGAAACACTTCAAATAGTTTCTCTGTTTCCAGAACCCAAGCTTCAGCTTTTAACGGTTCAAGGCCTCCCTGAAAGGATGGCGGTTTCATTTTACTGAACTTCTGGGTAAGAGCAATAATATCCCCATCATTCACATTAGGTTCCGGCTGAACCGGAGGAGGAGGAGGAGGAGGTGGGGGCGGTTGGTTCTGTTGTTGTTCCAGTCTAGCAGTTATCAGTTCTATCATTCTTTCCATTCTTTCCATTCTTGCCTCAGTAGATGAGGACTCAGGTTCATTTGCATTGTCCATTTCACTATAAGCAGTTATAACAGTTTTAAACATAAGCAGTCATTTGTTTAACAGTTTAACACATTAGCATGTATTCGGTCATAACATAACCACACACTTATCATGCTCATGAGATGCCCTAATAACCTTTCTAGGACACCCTATAGCTCATTTGGACACGTGTGTGCGGTATAACTCGTGGTTAAGTATCGCTCTGATACCACTCTGTCACGACCCAAACCCGGCCCTATGGGTTTAGCACCGTAACCGGCCAGTAATCCGAGATTACCGAAGGCCTGCAGAACAGTAATACAGTAAAACAGAGTACAGGGCCTGGCGGAAGCCAATACAGTAAATAAATAGTGTCCATTGAGCTGTGACAGTCTGTATGCAAAAGGCTCTTCATACATTTATACATAAACAGTACAGAACAGTATACACAATATTTACAATCATTCAGACTAGGGACTCGACCCTAGATAACAGTACAGTAACACTCGGTCTAAACAGAACAGTAAAACAGTACAGAAGGGGGAAAAACAAACAAAACACCCCCAAGCCATAGCATGGCAACTCGGAACCTCGCAGTGAGGCACAAAGGCTGGCTTGACAAAACTGGAGTAACCCTGGCGCCTCTAGCTGCGGTCTAGTGCCTGAACACCTACATATATATATGAGCAGTGAGCTAAAGCCCAGTGAATAACATAAAGCGTAAAGGGGTTAGAATGAATGTCCTTACAGTAATGAAAACAGTTCAATTCAATCAGTATTTCAGTTGTTCAGTACAGTAAACAGTCATATGTGGTACATCCATTAGCATAACAGTAACAGTAGGTCTTAAAAGACCGAACAGTAATGATGGCCATCAGTCAGTAAACAGTAGTGGTTCCACGAGGGAACCGACAGAGAATTCTGTCGCAGTAACAGTAACAGTAAATAGTAGGTACTAAGGATGCCACAGTACAGTTCAGAAATAAAGGACATACATTCATTCAGTAAATAATACCAGTTCAGTAAACAGTTCAGTTCAGTATTCAAAAGATAATCAGTTGAACATATCTTTACACAATTGTTACTCACAGAGTTCTGGGCTACAGTATGCTAGAGCGTGTCTCTCCAGTCGCCAACCCTACACAGTTCACAGGTTGAACACACTAAGCTACACAGTTGGGAAACATCATAACTTAATCCCTAATTTGCCTTGGTGTGTTCTACAACGATATCCTCATCTAAATGTCTTAAACTAGGCCTAAGAATGCCTAGGATGGGATGAGGATGCAAAAAAATGCGATCAGAAAACAGTTTCAGAATTTTCAGAAAAACGGAGTCCCGCTCGAGCGCAGGTTTCCCCCGCTCGAGCGGTCATGCAACAAAGGTACACGCTCGAGCGTAAAATTTCCCGCTCGAGCGTACTGTAAAAGTACTGGATGGGTGAAATCTCCGCTCGATGCACGCTCGAGCTTGAGACAAACTCCGCTCGAGCTCCCAATCCTCCGCTCGAGCGGACAGTAAAACAGTGCAGAGAGATGCTGGATGCTCGGATTCTTCGCTCGAGCGGTACTTCCCCCGCTCGAGCGGAAGTGCGAAATCTGGAAAACCCAGATTGCACCTCCAAGCTCAAAACCAAGTTCAAAAGCATCAAAACTCGACCTCTTGGGCTAAATTTCCAGAAAACATTTATAAACGCATAGAATAACATGTTTTAAAGCTCAATTTGAGAAATCAAAGCCCAAGGGTGTTTAATTCAAACTCAATTTCAAACCATTTTTCAAGAACAATCCTCAAACATGACATGCATGATCTTAAATCCTTTTCAAAGCTTCAATGCTGTTTCAAAAGAGCTCAAACCTTCAAAGATAGGATGAACTCATGGAGTATGACCAAAAGATGGACATGCATGTGAGGCATTATGAACTACAACCTCAAAACTTCAATATATGTACATGCATGCAAAGATTGAGCTTCAATTCAACAACAATGAACCAAAACATGACTTAGTTTTACAATGAAGCATGAATCATGCAAGAATCCACTCAAAACATGAATAAGAAGACAATGGAGCTACCTTTAGTCTTGTATTTCAAGAAGGGAGCTCAAATATGCAATCACTTCAACAATTTCTTCAATTACCAAGCAATTTACAAGCAAAATCAACAAGAACAATTCTCTCTCTCTCTAACCCTCCTCTCTAGGTCGGCAAAAGCAAGAAATGAGCTGAGCAAAATGTTTGATTCAAGCATACCAAGGCTCTAACATGTTATAATAAGGGCCCACTAACAATGGCAAAACGGTAATTAAGTCCAACTCTTCAATTAGCTTACTTTAATCTAATTAATCATACCTAATCAGTTTTCAGAAAATTATACCATAAAATCACATTAATTATGAGAGTCACGGAACATCAATCGGTTTCTAATTCGGCCGCCGATAAGGCCTTCAATTAGCGGTTTAAACATATAAACATGAACAGATAATCAGACAATCAAACAGATAGAATGCAATTAACTAACATATACTCAGTCAATTCAGTTTCCAATTTCAATCAGTCAGTTCAGTACTTTAATCAGTTCAATTATCAGTCAGTTATCAGTCATCATCAGTTCCGTTCAGCAGTAATCGGTAATTATCGGTAATCAATCAGTCCCTAATCAGTAAACAGTATGAGGGTTGTTACATAAACCAACTCTTAGTACTCTTTAGCCAAAGTAAGGACATCGGCTAAAGAGTGGTTGGCTGGATTAAACCAACTCTTAGTACTCTTTAGCCGAAGTAAGGACATCGGCTAAAGAGTGGTTGGCTGGAAAAAAATACCTAGAGGTTGGCTGGATTAAACCCGTATCACTCTTCAACCGAAGTAAGGATATCGGCTAAAGAGTGGTTGGCTAGTAAGCTCAGTCAGATTGCTCAGCTCAGACCGGAATAAAGTATCTCGGCCAAAAAATATTGTGTTTCGTTCAAGTTGCAGTTAGAAAGCAAGCACAAATAGGAAAGTAAACCGAGATAACAGTTGGAGCAAAAGAATTCATCGAAAAACTCATTACAAGTGGAAGCATACAGATCAAAACCGGAATAAGTGTCGAATATAAAAGATGATTTTCATTGGTCAAATTCAAAGAAAATACAAAGGAGAGGCCTCAGCCCGGTTACAAGACCAAAAGGAAAGAAGAAAATACTGAAAACAAGCAAATAAGAAAAGAAAGTACAGAATCAGTTAAACATATCATCAAGATCAGCATCGATGTCAACACGAAGACCGGTTTCGGGCGGTAGATCGGTTGCGGTTTGTAGCTCGGTGTCTATTGGAAGCACGGTTTCAGCTGTCAGGTCTTCAACCGTTGGCTCCAACTGAGCTGATTGATCGTTGGCCTGATCATTGACGACCGGGGTATTATTGGTCTCCGTGTCTCCATCATCATCTGAACCCTCAAGAAACTGTTGTTGGACGGATGCAGCATACTCCGCCAGTGAGCTCGGTATGAAGTACTGAGGAGGATTGTAGACCTCGGTCTCAGGTCCACAACCGAGCTGCACCACGACTGCCCTCCAACCGCATTTAAAGAAGAGATCTTTAGCGGCCTCACATTGTCGCGTGTAGAGGGCCTCCCCCTCCTTGAAGCCTTCAGCATTTGCATCATTCACCTTCTTCGATAGCTCGACAATCTCTGCATTTTTCTTTCCTTCGAGCTTGACTAGCTCGCGAAGGTACTTATCCTTCATCACGGCTAGTGCCTTCTGTTTATCAGCATTAGCCGAGGTAACTAGTCTGGTTAGACGAGCTACCTCGGCCTCTAGCTCGGCTATCTTCTGTTTGGATTCTTTTAGCTCGGTGATTTTTTCTTCAACTTCGGCCAGGGCTTGCCTTGCTGTTTTGGGAAGCTCCAACACACGCTTATGGGCAATGTAGCTCTTCTGCATGGCCTACAAAAGAAGAAAAGACTCGTGATCAAACCGAGATGAAAGTAGTGCAAATTAGAAAGGTCAACAGAAAAATATACTTACAAGCACCATGGATTTCGTGGCCGAACGAATGGCTTTTAGTTCGGTTAGATTTTTGTGATGCTCTATGTCTGCTGGAAGGCAAACACTCCTGGCAAGGTTGAATGCCATCATGTGATCCTTTTCAGCGACCACCGAGTCAGTGTCCTGAATAGCTCGGTTTTGAAAAGTGATTTTGGGAGACCATTTGGAGGAGCTAGCTCGGTCGCCACACTCCGGTTGCAGACTTGGTGGAGGGCTCGGTGGAAGGATGGTTTCATCTTCATCAGCAAGGCGTTGCTCGGTTTGGGTAGTCCAAGCGCGCTTGCTGGGGCGTGATGAAGAGGGTTTTGAGATGGAAGGGCCACCACTGTTTCTTGAGTCTGGTTGGATGGTGATACTTCGGCTCGGTTGGTTTCGGTTAAGAGGGCCTTCACTCTATTTCGCTTTGCCATTTCTTCTTCTTCGGTAGTGCGAATCAGGTCAATTTGTGGCAAGTTGGGGTCCGGTTCGGGAGAGGCTTCCAGTAAGAAGTCTGTTACTTTGGCTTTACATCGGCCACTGTATCTGTACGTCGGCTCAAAATTCAGTAGCTTGGCCCAACTTATTTCGGAATACCGAAGTGCGGCGCGAAGTGTGTTTAAGTTGGGGTAACTGTACAGTGACTTGAGGTGGGCTGAATCTGCATAAAGAAGACAACTGTCAGTTCGGTTAAAGAATAGAATACCAAAACAAAACAGAAGCATGCAAGGAAACCGAGGTAATTATACCGAGGGTCCCTTTATTCTAGTTTATTCGGTCACCAGGAATCTGGGCTTCTTGGTCTTCGAAGTTCCCAGAAACCCAGAAGAAATCATCGTCGTTCAAGTCTTTATCCGGTGTGTCCGTTATTATTTTCTCTCAACGACGACGTATTCTTAAATAATACACCCACCCATCTTCTTTTGAGCCTATAGAATATTGGTGAAAGAGTTCGGCTAAGCCGAGGTTAACACCAGCACGGCGGTTTAGCTCGGCTATACCATTTATTATGCGGTATGAGTTTGTGGAAAGCTGAGTTGGGCATATCCTGGTTTGCCTAAGGAATTCACAGAGTAAAGGCTGTACAGGGAATCTTAGGCCAGTTTCTACAATGGAAATGAGGGTGAAGGGAACAAAACCAGGGTTTCCCCAGGGTATGATATCTTGTTCGGCTAAGGTAAGGTGGACGTCGTCAGGAATGTTGTACTCCCTTCGGAATTCGGCCATGCCGCCAGGTGTTTCTACCAAAAACCTATATTTACCCATTTACTTTTAAGTTATGTATAATTTTACTGTGATAGCCCGGTTAAAAAATGACGCTGAGTAGCTCGGTTGAGCGTGTAAAGGAGTGCCTGGCAGCCTAAGTCTGCAAAGTGAAAAAAGAAAGGGGTTATGCACAGATCGATGGACCGTGCTGCAAAGAAATCAAGGTAAAATAAATAGAGTCCTACCTCGGTTAAGTGAAGAACTACGGGTGTTAGCTCGGTTTCGGCAAGGGGTTTGTTAGCTCGGTTTAAGCAAGGCATTTGATAGCCCGGTTGAGCCTCAAGGGGCAGCTTTTTTAGTTCGGCCTGAACTTGGAAGGCTGGTCTAGCCCCTAGACTCAACTCGGGCATAGTTAAGGTTTTTCAAGGCTTAACTTGTTAGAACCACAAATATAACAATAAAGAGTTAGCTCGGTTGGTTGGTCCGGCTAGACCGACATCCACTACAAACAACTTCCTAGTTCGGTTATATTGTGATTTTGGATCAAAACTAGTGTTTTTCATGTTTTTTCTTGAATCAGAGGGGCTCTACTACTGAGTTTTTACAGAAGATACAAAGACAAGGCAGAAAATGAAAGTAAAAAATGTTTTGCGAAAAAACACATAAAACAAATGTCATGGGCTAAAAAAGTACGAAAGCCAGAAAAATAGAACAAATTTGTGTTACTCACCAAGTTAAGAGGAAGGAAAGGGAAGTAGAAAGCAGCCACAAACGCGAGCTTCACAGATGCAAAACAGTAGAGATGCAAGCGAGAGAGAGCACAAGAGGAGAGAAGATGAATAGTGCAGTGCTTGATGCAAATAAAGAGTTTTTGTTTTGATACAATAGGACAAAGGCGGGAACTGTTCAAATTACGCAAGATACGAGGGCGGTGTGACAGCTGCCTTTAGCTAATCAGAGCGTGCCACGTGTCATTGAAATGAGAATCGATTCAGTTGCTGTGATTGAAAGGACGTTTTGACCGGACAAGCTGAGCCCGGTATGGAATTTAGTTCGGCTGAAGAGCTTAAGAGTTTTTAACTCGGCCGAAAGGACTTAAGGGGTTTAGTTTGGCTGAAAAGGCAGAAACTTTTTTAGCTCGGCTAGGTACTGGTAATCCCTATCATGCTACGTAGATGGAATTAAGGGGCAATTGAGAGGATAATTTATATGAAAATTGGGCCGAGCTGGGTAATGGGCCGTTATGGGCCACAGTGCAAAGGGCTGAGTAAAAAGGCCATAAAGTTATTCCAGCCCAAGAGAGGTGTAAAGTTACTCCGGTCCCAAGGAGGTTAGCTCGGTCACCATACTAAAACTTATACCAGTTATGGCGCAGTATGGTTAGCTCGGTCTAAACCTTGCTAAAAGTTAGCTCGGTTTAGACCTACCACGGTTTGTACAAGAGGAACTGAGGTAAGGGCAGTAAAAGGACGAACCGAACTAAGGATAGTTCGGTCTGTTCTACGACTAAGCATAGCCATGCGTACCTCGGCCATATTGGAGTCCAACCATGGTAAAACCATCTCACTTGGTTTAAACAGTGAGGGGGGTGTTGAAGGATAGGCACTATCTTTCAGGAGTATGAATCCTAGGAGGACTCTACATGGAGGAGTAAGAGTCCTACTTGGATTGTGCCACACGGAACCTATAAAAGCTCACCAATATCACCTATGGAGAGGTAACACAACTTTGATCCTCAAATACACAGAGCTTTTTGTTTATTTGTCTGTTTGCTGACTTAGGCATCGGAGAGGTATCCGGCACACACCCTTCGGCTAGCTCACGTTTGTGTTTTCAGGGAATAAAGCGACAACGTTCGGAGGGCTGCATGACGTTGTTCTGCATTATGAAGTTGATAAACGATTGTAGGTCTGCCAACTTGTTTGCCATTCCCTTCATCTCGCTGTCCCTCCTCAGGTATCTATTTTTCCATAGCTAGATGTCGCTTTCGTTATAATACCCGCCTTGATATGCTTTCTTCGGTGCGTCTTCCTCTTGGCCGACGTCCTTTTCTCTGAGATTCTTATCCCGAGGTTCTTCATTATAGTTGTCCTCCTCAACATTAGGATCGGCGTTTTTACCACTCCCACTAGAGATGTCGCCTCCAATCCTTTCTTTTTACTCGTTGTTGGCCATCTATTCTCCTTACGTTTCCCATAGACGGCGCCAAATTGTGGGTGTTGATTTCTGACTACACTGCCCAACAGGAACTCAATAGAAGAGCACATGCAAAATAGATCACGCCCGAATAACCTGTCAAAGAAAGATAAGACTTCGGCAATGGTTCGTCCACCCGGGGGCACTCCAACGATCAAGTCAGTGCTCAGTTATCTCTCAAAGATAGCAAATAGTGCTTAACTCACTAGCCAGAATACAAAAAGCGTATCGTAGACCCATGAAGGTGCTTTACTTTTGTAGCCAGCACTAATATGATCATTATAGAAGCCTAACCTCAATAGATTTTGGCTCAATGATCATCTTGGACTCCCAACTAGAAAGAGATAAACTCCCTAAGAGCTTTATCTTTATTCATACCGAGGTCTTCCCCAGTTCTATGACTCTTGTCCTTTATCTGCTCATCTTGGATTCCAGTATCTTTACAGATAACCTCAGCCTAACCGAGATCACGTCGGTATCATGACCAAGACACGTGGCATCTCAGCTGACACTTCGGCGTCACCTTGGCCACGTATTGTCATTCACAAAATATATCCCGACAAGATTCATCTTTATCCAAGAAACCTGTGGTGTGAATTTTTAAAAAAAATCAAATTCACTTTAATGTGAACAAATCTTCCACGAGATCTAGGTTATTGGAAAAAAAAAATCTCATTCTATCAATTGTAAAAGTTCATACATTTCCATGTCTTTTCGTTAAAATAATATTACTTATGATTTGAGTATAAATTAATTTGTTAATTTAATGAAAATAGGATAAATTTGATTTGATTTTTATTTTTTATATATAAGATTTGTAGAATTTAGGTGGTATTGTGTATAGTTTTTGCTTTCTATTTTCAAAATAATAATGTTACATAGCTCTAAAATAATAGTTCTAATGGGAGCTCTAATAAGGTAGAAGAGAGAGAGTAGAGAGAGATAGAGAGAGGAGTGTGGGCCTCCTCTTTACATAAACACTTTCTACATCATTAGAGTTGTATTAGAACTCTCAAACTAAAACTTCCAAATATTATTATTTTCAAAAGACAGGAAAAAATGGTTATAGACATAGAAATTTTATTCAAAAATTTTTAAATTTATTTTATAAATTTTTTCCTAAAAATACTTTTTTTTTATGGAATTGTTTATAATACTTAAAAAAAATATTTTTGTACAAAAATGATGTATGCTTTAAAAAATTTTGTCATTTTATTTTTGAAAATACAAAAAATGAAAATATCAAAAATGAATGTTACCAATTTATTTATTTATTCTTATTGTTTTGAATTACACCTTTAGAAAAACTTTCTCAAGGCAGCACTGGTCGCGGCATTGATATAAGAGAAACGCGGTGAATTACACATTTTTTGTTCCCAATTTACACATTAATATTTATGATTATTTTCTACATTGGACACACACACACACGTATATATATATATATATATATATATATATGAGTGATGCAATCGATTGTACCAATAATTTGTTGACACGTGAGGTGATATACTGCCTGTTTGATGTTTGATGTAATTGTTAAAACAAATCATAGCTTATAACTTAACAATTAAACATTATAAATTTAATCAGAAACTGTTAACTTGTTTGATATAACTATTATTAGATTATAAATTTTAGTGAATTTAATTAGAAATTGTTAACTTATTTGCTATAGTAGTTAGATTATAAATTTCAGTTGTCAAACAGTGTTTATTAAGGTACTGTTTGGTAACACTTACGTTTTCAGTTTTCTATTTATATTTACAAAAATTTAAAAAACTTAAATAAAAATTTGTTTGGTAAAATTTTTGATTTATAAATCAGTGGTCTCAGTTTATAAATTTGGTCAAAAAATAAAAACACAAAAAATGTGTTTCTGTTTTGAATTTTTAGTTTTTTTTTTTTACCACCCAACACTAGCCACTACCCGTCACTATTTTTCACCACCATCTTCTGCCACCACCACCCACCCCCTACCATCGCCTGCCGCCACCACTCACCACCCACCCCCTACCATCGCCTGCCGCTACCACTCACCACCCACCCCCTACCATCGCCTGCCGCCACCACTCACTACCCACCTGCCACCACCACCCGCCACCACCACCCACGAGCCACCCACGAGCCACCTACCTGCCACCACCCACTCGCCACCACCACCACACCTCATTACCACCACCACCACCCACCACCCACCTGCCATCCACCCGCCACCACCCGCCACTCGCCACTGCCATCCACCGCCCGCCACCACCACCCGCCACCTACTTGCCACCACCACTTACTACCCATCTACCACCACCATCCAGTACCAGCCACCCACCACCACCAGCCACCTGTCACATGCCATCTATTCGCCACCACCACCCACCACCACCATCACCTACCTGCCATCACCACCACCACCACCATCACCAACCACCCACCACCAGTCACTTGCTACCACCCGCCACCACCACCACCACCCACCACCACCCGCCATCCGCCACCACCACCCATCACCACCACCACCACCACCACCACCCACCACCCACCTGCCATCCACCCGCCACCACCCGCCACTCGCCACTGCCATCCACCGCCCGCCACCACCACCCGCCACCTACTTGCTACCACCACTTACTACCCATCTACCACCACCATCCAGTACCAGCCACCCACCACCACCAGCCACCTGTCACATGCCATCTATTCGCCACCACCACCCACCACCACCATCACCTACCTGCCATCACCACCACCACCACCATCACCAACCACCCACCACCAGTCACTTGCTACCACCCGCCACCGCCACCACCACCACCACCCACCACCACCCGCCATCCGCCACCACCACCCATCACCACCCGCCATCCGCCACCACCACCACTATCACCCGCCACCGTAACCCATCCACCATCACCAGCCACCACCAACCCGCCACCACCCACCACCACTCCGCCATCCGCCACACACCTGCCACCACCATCTGTCACCACCACCACCACCACCACCACCCACCACCGTCACCTACCCATCTACCATCACCACCCATCACCCACCCGCCATCCGCCACCCACCTGCCACCACCACCTACCACCACCACCCATCACCCGCTACCGTCACCCACCCACCCACCACTACCGCCCGCCACCGCTACCCATTCACCACCACCCGCCATTTGCCACCCACCTGCCACCACCACTCACCACCCGTCACCACCACCACTACCCACTCGCTACGACCTACCACCTGCGTACCGTCACCCACCCACCCACCACCACCACTCACACGCCACCACCCACCGCCACAAGCTACCCATCGTCACCACTTTCCACCACCGTCTTTCGCCGCCACTTGCCTTTTCTCATTTTTTTTTATATTTTTAAATTTTTTAAAATATTTTATCAATTACCAAACGCGTTTGTAGTTTATGTTTTTTTAAAAATAAATGAAAATCAATTTATAAATTTTTTATAAATATAAACTGAAAATTTAAACGTTACCAAACACGCCATAAATAATTAGTGGTGTAACTTTTTGTTGTGTAAATATTTTTTCACCCTGTTTATTTATTTATTTTTTTGTTGTCAAATCTTGACTCAGTCAACCAGCCTACTGGACTGATATTTGCGATCTTGACCCATCGCCATCCTTGGAAACGATCTTGACCCATTGTCGGATTAATTTTCGCGGTGGTGATCAAGGTTGGGATGATGGACTGATCTTCGCGATGGATTGATCTATTCAGCGAGACTGCCTTCTCGGCCATGGACTAATTTTAAAAATTGCCAAGAATGGCTCCAAGAGGATGAGCGAGAGAGAGAGAGCCTCGCTAGAGTAGACCAAATCCAAAGCACCTTGTTCTCGGCCATGGACTGATCCTTTGCGATTGCCAAGGGATGGCTCTGGAAGGATGAGAGAGAGAGCCTTGCTGGAGCAAACTAGATATGGAGTACCAGACAGAGCATGATCGCCATAGTCGGAGTAGAACCAGAGTGGAACCCTCGCCGAAACCCTCGTCGAAAATCGTCAGCTATCGTCGGAAATCGCCACAGTAGAAAAATGGGACAAAAATTGGATGAGGTATAAGTATATACGGTGGCATAATAGAAAATATGTAGAAAACTAAGGATATTTAAGTAAAATGGTACTGCACCGCATAATACAAGAAGTAGAAGCAGTGTTTCGCTGCTTCTGAGAAACAGATTAACATAGGCTAAAAAAAAAACTGAAAAAAGCATAAGCCACGACTGAAAATTTAGAAAACTAGCTTGTAACTCAAAACTTTCCAGACTCGAAATCAAAATGACGTTATTTTGATTTTGATTTTTTTTTTCTCTCTTTTATCTGTGAAATGCAACAGAGGGAAGGACGGAGAAAGAGAGAGGAGAGAGAAGAGAGAAGAAAGAGAGAGGGAGGACGAGGCTCATGTTGGTTCTACCGCCGTCGCCTCCTCTTACTCTCGCCTCATCTGTGATGCCCTGATTCTACGCTATTGGTTGCAGACAAGGGAGAGTCACTAATAAGTCCTATGGTCAATAGCCAAGTAAGATCCCAGATCACCGGAGGAGTTAAAATAGCCTCCCTTCTAAGTCTAGCTTTCTTAGGCAGCGCACTACCCTTTTGACAGATCTTAAAAGGTATTGACACAAGGTCTCATAAGCAACGATAAGGTTCATGCATATAAATATATAGAACATAATAGCCATGAATATCCTTTATTACAAAAGTTCGTTCCATTACTTTACATCCCGAAAAGAAAGTTTTAAACTTCAAATGAGTCATACAAAATATCCAAAGGAATCTTCTAATATTCTAGGATAGCCAAAAGTCTTCAAAGGTTTCAGGTTCGACGTCTCCAGCTATGAGTTCCTCGTCGTCACCTGGCATGATACGCCGTGAGCTTTAAATGCCCAGTAAACACACATACACACCCCACCCCTTTTTTCCAGTCCAATACACAATCACAATTATAACATCAAGTAGTAAAGCATGATATTCAAATAAATAAGTAAAGAGTTAAGTCAGATGTTAGTAAACTAGAAATCTCCCAAAGAGATTTCATCCTCCCAATCACAAGAATCGAACGCGGATTATTCGGTATGCCCCCTCTTTTGTTGCTTTGTTGCAGAACTAACCTCGGATGCCTACCAACGGTTATATACCGCGTAGCGCCAACCGCAGGGCCTCAAAAGAGACAGTAAAAATAGGGCCTTGCCCGAATCCCTCCTTACACCAAGCTACCTAGGGTCCGAATACAACCGCTCCGTTCAAGGGTTCCGAAAACCACTCACACAAGACTTTAACTTTCGAATAGGGAACGCATCCCAAAAATCCATATATCACATTTTATCATCTTTTCAAGACTCAAGTGCTCGAAAACCCAATACCCTCCCAATTTGGTTTCCCGTTGAGTTAGATATTTTACATCAAGGTTAGACAATTTAACCAGATAAAAATGTCCACACAAGCATGCATCCATAAGGTGAAGAAGATAAAGAGCATAACATAACATATACAATATCATGCCAAGATATGATCATAAGCTAATAAACATTTTTATGAATACAAGGGCATAAAACATCCATGCATAACAAATTTTCCAGATTTAGCATCACATAAAGATTAATATGAAAGGGCTATTTTAGATCTTCCACCGGACTTGGTCTTCCTATGGTTCGTAGAGAATTTGATCTAGTTTCTAGAACATTTTTCGGAAATGGAATTACTTTTCCAGATTTTAAGTTATTTAGAAAATAGTCCAGTGCTGTCCAGAATCTGTCCAGATCCGTCGACCGTTACGAAAACTTGATTTTATTGCAAACCGCTTAATTTTTTTCGATGAAAACAATTTTAGTTGAAATCTAACTCCTTAAGGAAGGTTTTGGCATAAAATAGAGGTTCAGAATATTTTTGTACATTTTTCTGGAATTTTTGAAAGTTGACTGCAAAAACAGGTTTTAAGGTGGTATGCCCGAAACAAGAAAATTTATAAAAAGGGGGTTCCACCATGGGAAAGTTTCATTTCTTTTGTGAGGAAAATATGCTAACTATCACATGTTTAACTCAGAAAATTTGTTTGAAAGAGTGCCCTTGAAAAGTTGAGAGAATTGTACAAAAAGAAGATGGTTTGTGCCAAAATGAGGAAAATACAAGAGAGATGGAAACAATACTCAAATCTTGATATTTTTAACATAAGAACATGATAATAACAGATCTGAAACATCACTTAAAATCTTTAAAAGGACATACATTAGAAAAGAAAATGAAGAGAAGGTTGTGTTGGTGGCTTATCTTCTAGCTTTGCACAAGAAACTCTCTTCTTCTTCCTTCTCCTCCTCTAGACTTCTCTTCCTTGCTCTCCCCCCTCTTTCTAACCAAAATGTGTGTGTGAGTGAATGTGTTGTGTGAGTTTGTAAGCTAGGGGGTGTGGTATACATATAGGCAATTTTGGTTTAAAAGGACATAAAAGCCCTTTAGTTGAAAATGGATGGGAAAGCTAGGATTTTGGTTGGTGTCAAATGGGATAGGAGTAACTAAGGTGCTAAATCATAGGTTTTGGCATCAATTAGTTGATCTTTAGTTGAAAGGTAACTAGTTTTGAGATTTGCAACCTAGGTCTAGGTCACTAGGTTTGGATTTCCTAGAATATCTTAATCATAGTCTTGGGGAAGTGTGATGGGTTGTTATTTTAATTAATTTTGGTCCTAGGCACATCCCTCAAGGTGTATATATACATATATATATTGCAAGATTGATGGTATACCAAGGTACAAGGTACAAGCACTAGTTTGGGGTAAATTTAGAATTTAAATAAAGAAGTGAGGGCTTGGAATTAAACTCATGTATTGGAACCTTACTTATGTAGAATTAAATTAAATTAGGTTAGGAAACCTAAACCGGCTAGTGTAATTCCTGTTCCGATAAAAATTAAAAATGCTATCTGGCAAGATTCGAAATAATTTTAAGAAACTAAGGGGCTTCACATTAAATGTAATGAAATGAGGAGGATTAGAACCTTAATGATGTATTTAATTATGATCTAGTTAGGTCTAGGACTAATGTAAATATCTTAGAAGTACACACAAAAATATAACAAATCTTTATAGGTACCAAAGTCATTATTGCTCCAAGATTTCAAGAGATTTTAAAGTACAATTATTATAGTCTAGGGGGTATGATGGCTAGCCATGTGATGGTGAATTGATGGACATGTTATATATATATATATATATATATATATATATATTTTGTACAAATCTTGGAAATTGTAAAACACATTATTAAAAAAGATGTTTGGGTATAAGTGCATATATATATATATATATATAATAGCACTAGTTTGGGGTCAATTTGTGATTTAATAAAAATGTGAGGGCTTGGGTTCAATTAAAGTATTTATTCCAAGTGTAAAATAATTCAGTTTGTATTATCTTGCTTTGAATTTAAAGGTAAATAACCGAAGATGACTGTAAAAATTGAAAGTTAAGGTTTAGAGCGATTAATCTAAAATTTGAGAGTTAAGTAATTAATATTAGAGTGTTAGAAGTGATTTCTAAGCTTCTAAGATCGATTAGGGTTTGTATGGATTCGCCCGTGATGCGTTTTCAATCCTAGGGCTTAATTTGCGATTAATCGACGAACTAAGGGCTTTATTATAATAATTTAAAATTTAGGGACCTAATAAGGTTTAAAAAAAGTCAGGGGCCTCACATCATCCCTCTCGCCTCATCGCCTCTACGAAGGATGACGGAGGACGACAAACGACGAACCATATCGCCGATTTCTGTGTGTGCCGACGAGGTTGGTGCTGCCACTGATGAGGCTCGTGCTGGTTTGCTGCTCTCTGTGTGTGGGGGGGTTTGATTTGTGTTTGTGTGTGTGTGTGGGTGGTTTGATTTTCCAGATGTGTGCATGTGTGTGGGGGGGGGGGGTGGGGGGATGGGGGGGTTTATTTTGTGTGTTTGATCTCCAGATGTGTGTGTGTGTTTCTTCCTCTTCTTTCTTCTTCCTTCTTTCTTTCTTCTTCTTCTCATTTCTTCTTCTTCTTTTGAGTTATGAAGAAAAGGGGCAAAACAGAAAGAAGAAGAAGAAAAAAAAAAAAAAAAATCCCAAAATGACATCGCTTTGGAATTTCGGGCTGCTCGAGTCACGGAAAATTCAAGCTACAAAACGGAGTTGGAAAATTTATACCAAATAATCTAAAATAACTTTTCTTAAGCTAGAATCCATAATCTGTCTAAAAGAATCTGCACCAAACACCCCCATAAATGTGATAAATGTAACATTATTCTTATTCACTAAATGTGATAAATGTAACATTGCTCTTATTTCTTTCCCATTACGAGAATTGTAAGTAATTATTTATTTCTTTTTAAATGTGAACCATTTCTTAATGGTTGTTGGGCTTAGATTTAGTAATTAGTGATTATTGTTAAATTTTAATTGTCTAATTTGATGTATCTCATATTTATAATTACAATTTTGAAGATCCAAAAAACAAAAGCAAAAAAAAAAGAAAAAAAGAACACACTACAAAAAATTTCAATTTTTTGCAACGGCAAAATGCCGTCGCAAATACTCAAAATGCCGTCTCAAAAACCTTTTTGCGACGGCAAACGAGAGGTCACAAAAAGGCCTTGCTGAAACGTTTCGCCTTTTTTTTGCGACAACGGCATTCTAATATATAAAAAAGTGAGATTTTTTGCGATGGCATTGTTTTACCGTTGCAAAAAGTGTTATTTGAGACGACAAAAAATGTCATCGCGAAAGGATTTTTATTACGATGGGATACTTGTCGTTGCTAAATATTATTTGAGAAGGCAAAACATACTATCGTTAAAAAATTATTTGAGACGGCAAAAAATTCTGTCGCGAAAAGTTTTTAATTACAATAGCCAATATCTTTTGCGACGACATTGCCTACGTCGCGAAAAAAAAAAAAAACAACATTTGGTTCTAATGTTTTTTGAGACAGTGTGGTGTCGTTGCAAAAAAAAAAAAAAAAAAAAAATCTGCAATAAAATTATTAAAAATATGAATATTACATGTATTAAATGAAAAATAACTGAAAAAGAAACCAATAATTGCATAATAATATAAAAATTTCTGTATAAAAATAACAATTTATCCATAATAAAAATATTCTTGCATTTATAACTACACATCAACAAAAATACCCTACTACATAATGTTGCATAATACATATATAATGTTTAAATACATAATGTCGTTCACAATTCAAAATAATATAAATCAAAAACAAAAATTTTTCTCATGATTTTTCCGTGGGTAACAAAAACAAAAGTTAGTCGCATTCTTCGCAGGCAAGCATTCCACAAGAAGCAAATTCCTACTCAGGAAATATCTAAAAATAAAAAAATAAAAATAATTAATGATAATATAATTATGTGTTAATATATTAATTACAAAAAAACATAAAAATTTAACTATTATACCATTACAAAGATAATTAAGTAAATAATTTTGGCTAGACCGAAATCCGGCTCTAACTCCCAAATCGGGAACTTGATTCGAGTCCCGTCTTCTCTCACAAGTCTCTCATACCTAGGCAGTCGTGTGTGCCAAGTTTCGTACTAATTTGAAGCCATTTGGTGATTTTCATGCATCAAAACCTTGAATTCAAGTTTCTTAAAGAACTAGTTTGCCTAGAGTGAAATCTAACTCTAACTCCCAAACTAGGAACCCGATTCGAGCCCCGTCTTCTGCTAAAAGTCTCTTGTTCCTAGGCGGTCGTGTGTGCCAAGTTTCGTGCTAATCCGATATCGTTTGGTGATTTTGGGGCATCAACATCTCGAATTCAAGTTTCTTAAGGAACCCGATTCGAGCCCTGTCTTCTCCCACAAGTCTCTCGCGCTTAGGCAGTCATGTGTGCCAAGTTTCGTGCTAATCCGATGTCGTTTGGTGATTTTGGGGCATCAACACCTCGAATTTAAGTTTCTTAAGGAATTAGTTTGCCTAGAGTGAAATTCGACTCTAACTCCCAAACCAAGAACCCGATTCGAGTTCCGTCTTCTCCCACAAGTCTCTCGTTCCTAGACGGTTATGTGTGCCAAGTTTCATGCTAATCCGACGCCGTTAGATGATTTTGGGACGCCAATACCTCAAATTCAAGTTTCTTAAGGAATTAGTTTGCCTATAGTGAAATCCAGCTCTAACTCCCAAATTGGGTAGCCGATTCGAGCCCTGTCTTCTCGCACAAGTCTCTCATGCCTAGGCAGTCGTATGTGCCAAGTTTCGTGCAAATCCGACGCCATTTGGTGATTTTGGGACGTTAACACCTTGAATTCAAGTTTCTTAAGGGTCTAGTTTTCCTAGAGTGAAATCCGGCTCGAACTCCCAAATTGAGAACCCGATTTGAGCCCCATCTTCTCCCACAAGCCTCTCGTGCCTAGGCGGTCGTGTGTGCCAAGTTTTGTGCTAATCTGACACCGTTTGGTGATTTTGGAACGTTAACACCTCGAATTTAAGTTTTTTAAAGAACTAGTTTGCCTAGAGTGAAATCCGGCTCTAACTCTCAAACCGGGAACCCGATTCAAGTCCTGTCTCCTCCCACAAGTCTCTCGTGCCTAGGCGGTCGTATGTGCCAATCCGACACCGTTTGGTATTTTGGGGAGTCAACACCTTGAATTCAAGTTTCTTACGGAATTAGTTTGCCTAGAGTGAAATTTGGCTCTAACTCCCAAACCGGAAACCTGGTTCGAGCCTCGTCTTCTTCCATAAGTCTCTCGTGCCTAGGCGGTCCTGTGTGCCAAGTTTCGTAGCAATCCGATGCCGTTTGGTGATTTTGGGGCGTCAACACCTCGAATTCAAGTTTCTTAAGGAGCTAGTTTGCCTAGAGTGAAATCCGGCTCTACTCCCAAACCGGGAAGCCGATTTGAGTCCCGTCTTCTCCCATAAGTCTCTCGTGCCTAGGGGTTGTGTGTGCCAAGTTTCACCCTAATCCGGCACTGTTTAGTAATTTTGAGGCGTCAACACTTCAAATTCAAGTTTCTTATAGAACTAGTTTGCCTAGAGTAAAATCTAGCTCTAACTCCCAAATCAGGAACCTAATTCGAGTCTCGTCCTCTCCCATAAGTCTCTCATGTCTAGGCGGTCGTGTGTGCCAAGTTTCGCACTAATTCGACACCGTTTGGTGATTTTGAGGCGTCAATATCTCGAATTCAAGTTTCTTAAGGAACTAGTTTGCCTAGAGTGAAATCCGGCTCTAACTCCCAGACCGGGAACCCGATTCAAGTCCCGTCTTCTCCCACAAGTCTCTCGTGACTAGGCGGTCCTGTGTGCCAAGTTTCGTGCTAATTTGACGCCGTTTGGTGATTTTGAGGCGTCAACACCTCAAATTCTAGTTTCTTAAGGAACTAGTTTGCCTAAAGTGAAATCCAGCTCTAACTCCCAAATCAGAAACCCGATTCGAGTTTCATCTTCTTCCACAAGTCTCTCGTGCCTAGGCGATCGTGTGTGCCAAGTTTCGTGCTAATCCGAGGCCGTTTAGTGATTTTCAGGCGTCAACACCTTGAATTCAAGTTTCTTAAAGAACTAGTTTGCCAAGAGTGAAATCTGTCTCTAACTTCCAAACCGGGAACCCGATTCGAGCCCCGTCTTCTCCCACAAGTCTTTCGTGCCTAGGCAGTCGTGTGTGCCAAGTTTCGCACTAATCCGACACCGTTTGGTGATTTTGAGGCGTCAACACCTTGAATTCAAGTTTATTAAGGAACTAGCTTGCTTAGAGTGAAATCCGGGTCTAACTCCGAAACCGGGAACCCGATTTGAGACCCGTCTTCTCCCATAAGTCTCTGACCGAAATCCGGCTCTAACTTCCAAACTGGGAACCTGATTCGAGCCCCTTTTTCTCCCACAAGTCTTTCATGCCTAGGCGGTCGTGTGTGCTAAAGACCAGGCTGTAATGGTGCGCCAGTCCAAGTGGGAAACTTAACAACGGAAAATTCTCTGTCTTTCTTTCTAATTATTTAATTAGCCTCTATCCTTTTAGGCTGTGTACAGTTTATTTCTGGATATTCTTAGCTTAGAATGCAAAGTTACATTTTAGATTTGATCTTCTGGTGATTGTGTATATTGATTCTCTTTTCCTGCAGATTCCTTAAATATCTGGTGGCCACTCAATGCATCAGGAACCTATGACAGTCAATACATAATGTGTTAATCTTATTCTAATTTTATTAGATATATGTACATATATGTTGTGTGAAAATTTAACTATCAAACAATTTAATTTATATCGAACTTGTCTGTTGGGATCTACACTCGCCCCTTGTGACACAAAGGCCATCATCTCAGCTCTTATCTGCTGTAAATGTGTAGAGAACTCTACTCGCATCTCCTCCCTCAGCTCTTCCCTCAACTCATCCCTTAGCTTCGCACAAACCTGCTAGGTGATCTGAACAATAGTCGATGGCTGAGGTGTTGACTGTGATGTCCCAGCACCATCTTTATACACTGCGCTCCGAGGCACAGTTCTCCCATATGTGCGACAATATCCATGTCCGTCATGACCTATCAACTCATGGAAAATGCATTCCTAGCCTCCAAAGTCAGGCAATCCTCTGGTAGCATGGAGAGTTGATGATTAAACTCATCATGTATTGAATAAGACATACAAGTATATGTCAAATTAAGATGGTTGACACACAAAAAATAAAAAATAAAATTTAAATACAATGTTAGGTGTTTGGAAACTACCAAGGTCTGGATAACCTCAGGGTCATCTGCTTTACGTGTCATAAGCCAAACATTCATCTTATCAGTAGACTCCCCCTTGTTGGTTATCTAGATTTTTTTAGAAATATGAAAATTAGAATCCAAATAATTTGCAAATATATAATGTTTATTTATGTAAAAAAATAAAATAATAAAATATAAACCTCATGCCGAATCTGAGCGAAAGTAGTACGCCTTGTGGTATGAGCTATGCTGTGAGCTCGCTGATTTTTAGCGTTCCTTGTTGCAATTTTCTGTAACAGGTTTATCAAATGTAAGTATATAAATATGATTTGTATGTTTACATATCATACATATAACTTATTTGTATACCCCAGTATTGGAAGTGCGCCAATACTCCACAAGTTCTTTCCACTGGCTTGGCACAATGTGCAAAGGAACATCATCCTTCAGATTAGCATCAGAATTTCTAGGCTTGAAATGCTTGGTCTTAATCTTATTCTTGTGATCCTTCCATATGTTGTTGCAGGTTTTCATGCAGATTGGCTTATACTCCTCTAGACATATATTCAAATTGCCCTATAAAACACAATTTCAAAGTTTAAATAATAATAACACAATTTTGGAATTTGAATTTTTGGACAAAAATATATTTTTACCTTCACATCCTTCCAGATAGCATCAAGAATATCATCAGGCACAGTGTTCCAGTCAAGAAAAGTAAGAGGAACAATGTTACCATTCCGCACAATAATGCTAAGTTGGGTAGTTAACGTAGACACATTATCTTCTATTGGGCAGTAATTTTTGTCAAATTGTATGTCCTACTTTGTACCAGTACCCCACTCCTTAATACCCTTGGCACATCCTTTACCACGCCTAGTCGAGGTTGATGAAGAACTAACATGACCTGCGAGATACAATAAGAATAAACAATATACAATGATAATAAACAAATGCAAATTTAAATAATGTTAATACAAATCGAATTTTTATATCTGAGGTGGGCTGTGAAGAAGTTGAAGGGTTTGGAAGATACAATGAGAATAAACAAATTATAAATAATGAGAATAAATAAATGTATATTTAAATAATTTTCATACAAATCAAAGCAAATTTATATACCTGCGGTTGGCTCATAAGATGATGACTCTAGTCGGGATGGTAGCTGCTGTGGTGCCATTGATGGTGGTCGATGCGGTGGCACTAATGGCCCCTCTAATGGTGCTCGTTGTGATGCCTCCTCTAATGGTGGTGCCACTAATGGTCGTCGCTGCGGTGGGTGGTCAGATAGTGGTGGCACTAATGGCCCCTCTAATGGTGGTCGATGTGATGCGTCCTCTGATGGTGGTCGATGTGATGCCTCCTCTGATGGTGGTGCCACTGATGTCCTCTTACGTACCACATCAGACATCATGCGTAGGGGATGATCAGGCTTCCTCTTCCTTACCATAATAATCTGCAAGCAATATGACATTAATTGACATTAAAAACATAGAGAATGGTTTTGAATGAACTACAATATAGCATTAATTGAACTAATACAATTACAAAGACAAAGTAAATTAAGAAACTGATGATTAACTACAACCTTGGCCTTAATTCAATTACTGATGTTTGTTAAATATCAGTTTATTTCAACATCAAGTGTTTCTCCTTCTGCGGCTTCCCTCACCCAACCAACTTCTTCATCGCGGAGCATTATGTTTTCTTCCAATTGTTAGCTCATATATGGCTCGATTTCTGGATTAGTCGAATTCATATCAAATAAACCTCTTTAAGACATCTTCACCACTACTTGCTAATCTGGTTCTAACGGGTCTGCAACATACCAAACTTGCTCTGCTTGGGAGGCCAAGATAAAAGGTTCATTGGTAATTCGACCATCTTGGTACAATAAATGATTAAAGTTGACCAACGTGAAATTGAAGACATTTTGTATCTTCCCGTGAATGTTGTCAATCCAATCACACTTAAACAACACATGCTTCTTCTCATTAGAATATCGAATCTCAACAATATTTTTCAATTGTTCATAATAGTACATAGACCCCACACGAGGATTCTTGTCTTTCCGACTAGCATAACTTATGGTATCTGCCTTCAAAGCTACACCACAATTTTATGTGGCTCGACGGTCATCCATGGCCTTTACTCGATACCAAAACCCATTCATTAGATACCCGTTGAACCTCCTTGCTAGGTTATGAGGACTATTTGCCAATACAATAATATTTTCAGAAAATGTGACATCAGTAGTCCTTTGCAAAGTTTGAACCTATTTAAAAAAAAAAATTGTAAAATTTAAAATGTAGTTCGACTTAGGTAACTAGAATTTGTAGATTTAAATACATACATGTTCTTTGAACCAAATGTGAAAAGTTTCAAAATGTTTACGCCGAAGCTGATGATCGTCAACATGAGGCATTTTGACCTTAAGTACTTCAAGGTGTTTGCTGTGTAGATTGAAAATTTATCAATAAAAAAATTTTGGTTCAAAATTCAATGAAATATAATAAAATATTGAATGAGTGACATAACCTACTTTATGAATGGTTGAACTGCGCTTGTATTGAATAAGACATACCGATGAGCTTGTACTGAAAAAGTATTATCAAGATAAAAGCTTGTGCTTTCACCAACAACATGACCTAGATTATCATCACCACTATAGTTCCTCACGGGTCGACTAGATTTGGTTTCCACATCATTGAGATATTGTGCACAAAAATTCATGCATTCTTCCATAAGATATCCTTTAGCAATTGAACCTTCTAGATGAGCTCTATTACGTACATATTGCTTCAAAGTAAGAAGATACCCCTCAATTAGATACATCCATCGAAACTAAATCGCTCCAGCCAATAACGCTTCATCAGCTAGATGTACAGGCAAGTGCTCCATTATATCAAAAAAAGTCGGCGAAAATATTTTCTCTAGATGACGAAGTGTTACGGTGATACGATCTTGAATATATTGCAAATCCGTCACACGATTCACGTTGGAACACAATTGTCTAAAGAAATTGCTCAATTCAATCAACGGTTCAATTAGATTCTTCAGTAACAATCTTTGAATAGCCAATAGAATAAGTTGTTGCATTAGAATATGACTATCGTGACTCTTAAGACCCCTAATACTTCTATCATGTAAGAGCACACGACGCGATATATTGGATGAATACCCGTTGGGAACTCTAACTTCTTTCAACACTTTGAAGAACAAATCTTTCTCATCCTTGGTCAACGTGAGTTGTGCTGGTGATAAATAAGCTTTATTTGACCCTCTTAACTGCAAATGCAGGGGCTTTCTAATATTTATTTCTTATAAATCACACCAAGCATTGATACTATTCTTTGATTTTCCTACAACCCTTAATATTGTCCACAACACAATATCACAAACATTCTTCTCTATATGCATCACATCGAGGTTGTGTCTTATTAGATTGTGCTCCCAATATGGCAGTTCATAAAAGATACTCTTTTTCTTCCAGCTATAGGTGCGATGTCCATCTTTCTCCTTCTTAACTTGTCTCCTATGCCTCTCCTTAAGGTTATCTCCCTTGTATTGGGTTAAAATTCCCTCACATTCTAATTGTAGCAACATCTCAGTTCCAGACAACAATTTTGGTTTGAGTCTGAATTCCCGACTACTATCAAATGATACTTTATCCTGTCGAAATTTATGACCACTAGATAAAAATCAGCGATAACCCAAGTACAATTGTTTCCTACTATGCTTCAACCAATACGATGTAGTTTCCTTATTGCAATAAGGACATGCATATTCACCTTTAGTGCTCTATCCTGACAAGTTTGCATATGCAGGAAAATCACTAATTGTCCACAGTAAAGTTGCATACATTTGAAACATTTGATTTGTTGACCCATCAAATGTGGAGACACCGTCATTCCATAGTTCTTTCAACTCCTCAATCAATGGTTGCATATACACATCAATCTTGTCACCAGGTCCTTTCGGGCCATCAATAAGCACAGATAAAATTAGAAATGGTTGCTTCATGCACATCCATGGCGGTAAGTTGTATGGAATGAGCACAACAGCCTAAGTGCTATGAACTATGTTCATCGTCCTGAATGGGTTAAAACTATTAGATGCTAAGCCAAGCCTTACGCTGCGGAAATCATTACTAAAGCCAATATTCCGACGGTCAAAATCTTTTCATGCAAGGGAGTCAGCAGAATGCCTAAAGACAACATCATCAGTTCGTTCCTCTGCATGCCATCTTATTAACTTGGCCGTCTTAGATGACATAAACAACCATTGCAACCTTAGCTTTAAGGGAAAATACCTCATCTGCTTTACATCTATTTGTTTGCCACCTTTGTTAGTACCATAACCACCATCACCATTTGATTTTCATCTAGAACTGTTGCATATGACACATTTATCAAGGTTGGCATCATCGTTTCGAAACAACATGCAACTGTTAGGACATGCATCCCACGTCTCATACGTGAAGCTCAAATTTGTTATGAAATTTTGAGCTTTATAATATGAGTTCGGGAGTTTCACACCCAACGGGAACACCTTTTTCAATAACTCAAACAATATGTCAACAAACTTGTCTGTCCACTGATTAAGTACCTTCAGATGTAGAAGTCGAATAATAAATGACAAAGATGTGAACTTCTCACAACCCGGATACAATTCACTTTGTGCATCTTGACGAAGTTTGAAATACTTTGCAGTCTCTGCATTTGGACCGAGTTGGGGTTCAGATGCATGGGGATCAGGCCCCTACGGTTCATTACCTTTAACACTTGTACCGGCACGTGGATTTCCCATAGCCCCTTATATCATTCCAACCATATCATCCCCAATGTTTAAATTAGTCGATGCTTCATTCTCTCAATTTCCATGTAGAGATACGTAAGATTCCCCATGATTAATCCAATACTTGTACCTTTATAAAAAACCATTCAAAATCAGATGCTCCCGTACACCCTCTAGTACAAGATGGTATCGATTCTCACATTTCCTACATGGACAACTAATCATCGAACCTTCAACTCTATTGGTGTAGGCAAACACAAGGAATTGATCAATCTCATTAATGTATTCCATCGACATCCTATTTGGCAAATCAATCCAACTCTTCCCTCAAATATTGCTTCTGCACACATCCACAAAAATTAAACATCAAATAACTCTAAATATAATACCTACATATCCATGCATCATGATACCTATCTATTCAATTTCTCCCAAATAGGTAGGTGGTCTTATCCCATTAGTTATTTACCGATTTCTGCATTAGGTACTCAACCCAAAAATGATTAAGTGGATTTATTTCTAACATGATAAAGTTAAAGTTTTCAATCAAGACCTCCTAGGTAGTTTAACACAAGAAACTAACAAGAATTGGTCTATATCAGGTATCTCATGAGTACCCAATAGGTAACCAATGTGAATCAAGCAATGCAAAGCTGATTCGTTATTTTAATTTTGGTAACCAATGATATCAGTAAGAGACACTGATATTCAAGACAAAGCTGCAGATGCTGTGCTAATTCACAAAGCACCTACAAGGCTACAACCTATAATTCAAACAGCCTGTTCACATTCCAAGCAATGCAAAAGACACTATATATAAGGGAGGCAACCCAAAAAGCAAAACACCAAAAACATAACTCCAGTGGGACAATATATGTACAACTACTAAAACCTGCTTAGACTTAGATGGAATCAAACCCAGTATAACAGTGAAACTCCTACTTATACTATCCCAAGAGGTGATCAAATGCATACTCTTTCAAGCACCAAAACCTGAATTACAATGTATTTATTTTGATGCAAAAGACACCAGATACTGCCGCATATATAGTCATTAATTTACTTACCAATAAGTCTTTCTGGTTGACCAACTACAAAATTTTAACCCCTCAAACAATCCCTCCATTTTCAGATGCTATATTACAGTTTTTACTTCTGCATCATTGGGCCATTTGACTAAATAATTTGAACTACCATTTAACATAAAAAAATTTAAAAAATTAACCATCTAACAAAAAATTATAAACACAACCCTAAAACCCAATATTCAGATCCATACTAGATTTTTTTTTTTTTTGGGGGGGGGGGGGGAGGGAGGAGGGGAAGGGAACATAATTTTACAAAACAAATGCAATGATGATTATAATTTTTTTTTATCACGTATATTAAAAAAGGTAAAAGCAAGCAAGCTATGATTGATCAGATCAGTCAAAACACATGCATATACCACAGTTAATAACTATTCCTCAAACCCTACTTACTGATCAGACCAATCAATTCATGAAAAAATAGTGAATTTGAGTAAGATCTATAAGAGTGGGAGAGAGAGTGGGAGAGAGAGACAGAGAGAGAGAGAGTGAGAGAGAGCATATAGGGTCGTCACTCGTTAAGTGAGTGTGAGAGGCGCGATTGAGACTAACTGAACCACCGCTGCTGCTGCTAGCCGTCATCATTCCTCATTGTTTTATTAGCTCTTTCATGAAAGTAAACACAAAGAAATCAAAGGCTATACATTGTAGGTATTTATATGAAATTGAATTACAAATAAAATTTGTGTATATAAAATTTGTATAGAATGATATGTCAGTTGTATATTTGTAATTTTGAACAACAAAAATTGGTGTTTTGACTTAAAATTAAAAAGACTAAACAGAACACCACATATATCTACGAATCACTACAAGAAAGTGAACAAGACTTGACAAAACATGAGACAAGATTTAGCACAAAATTGGAAGAGTTTTCTATAATGAGAAGATGTATATATTTATATATAACAAAAGATGCTTTCTATAACAGTTTTCTATAACAAAATTGAAACAGTTTTCTCCATTTGAATGATTTAAACTTTCACCTATAAGATAAACCATAGGGTAATATTATACATTCATTATTACACAATATATAATCATTTTAAATTTCTTATAGTATAGGAAGCATTAACAAAATCCAAAATCCACTGTAATATGAATATGAATGAGGGTACAGTGAACCCAACCTAGGTTTAAAATCACAGATTTGACTTGATGAGGTATTCCTTTATAAGATGTGATGTCTAAAATAAAATAAAAAAACAGGGTTTTGAATAGCTACTAATACCTAAATCTAGACAAATTGATGATGACTTACCTGATACAGTCACTCGTGCAGCTAGCCACACCACCGCTGCTGCTGCTAGCTAGCCGTTGTCACTTGGCGCACCACCGCTGCCGTTGTCACTCACCGCTGCTGCTTGTAGCTGTCGTCACTCCTGCTTGCCGTCGTTGCTTGTCAAGAGAGAGATCGTAACACGCCGATGGAATTTTGCCTCAAGGGATTTTGGGGGAAACGTTTAGGGATTTTGCTTCAAACGTTTTAGGGATTTTGGGGGAAAAACAATAGCACAAATGAGTGAAGGAGCGAGATATGAAAAAAATTTCATTACTTTTTGCGACGGCATGTTTAAACCGTCACAAATGATAAATCTAATAAGTAAAACGACGTCGTTTTAACAAGAGTTTTTTTTGCGACGGACAATTGCCGTCACAATTGGTCCATTATTTGCGATGGTAAATTTTTACCGTCACAAAAAACTTGTTTTTGCTACGGTACACAAGCTGCTGCAAATACTTCCGTATTTAATAACACACTTTTTATTTATGCTCATTCGCGATGGGGTACCTACCATCGCAAAAGCTATTTAATCGCGATGGTTAAAAATGCCGTTGCAAAAAATTATTTTTACAATAACATACACGCCGTTGCAAAAAATTCTGTGTTTTATAACCCTTTTCCTGTAATGACAAGAAGAAAAAGAGTGGTACATCCCTAACGAAATGCCTAACACTATATTCTTCTTCTCTTCTTCTTCTTCTTTTTTTTTTTTTTTTTTTTTTTTTTTTTTTTTTTCACCTAGAAGCCTCATAAACTATATCGAGATGCTACTCCTCATTCATTTTGTCAAAGTCTGAAGGGAGATGACATAAATCCAGTGAAATAACAACTACAATCATTACATGCACCAATGGACTTTAGGTCTCTTATTTCTAAGGACCTTTAATTTGGTGAATTTTCAAATTGAAATGACCTGATAGATTGAAGTACGGAGCCCCATTTAGTGGAGCACTACTACCCTTCTGTTCCATCGGGGGGGGGGGGGGGGGGGGGGGGGAGGGGGGGCACAAGGGACTTTCCATTCAAATTGTTCTTTTTAACGGGAATTGATAAGAGATAAAAAATATTTAAATTCATTTAATTTTATCTAAATGTAGTAATATATTAGTAAAGGCAATTAATTCGATTTAATTAAAATTAGAGATTAAGATACTCAGAGAAGTTTTGATTGAATTATGATTCAAAGAAAAAAAATGATAGAATAATCATTTTATGATGAAAAAAGAATTATCTCTTCTAAATATATAGTAAGTATATACTATACAATCAAATATAAACAAATACATAAATCCTTACGATATTTTATAAATTTATAATGGATTTAGGGGAAAAGGATTTGTTCTTAATAACTCTAAATTTGGAATTCCAAATTAGACTTGTGTATGTTGTACAAATGACACACACAACTATATATCTAAGAACAAGTATAAAAGTGAAAATGCTCAATTAACTGTGCTACATGTATTAAATTGAAATATTTAAAATATATATAAGAAATATATTATGCAATTTAAATTTATTTTAAATATGGTTCACATAACATTTAAGATAGATCTCATAGCTATATAGCGCATTTTTCATATTAATTATGAGCTATTATCATTTTTCTTATTCAAATTCATATATTACAATATTAAAATTTTATATGTTAATATTTTGTTTTAATTGTGCAAATATCATTTTAACACATTTAAATCATTATTTATTTCCCATTAAAAAATCTTTAATTTATTACTAGGGAAAATATCATTTTGTTTCTCAAACTATCATTTAAAAATTAATTTAACTCCTATTTTTTTAATAATATCAATTTTACAATTTTTTTTTTTTTAAAATTTTGGATCAATTTTACCTCAATCTTAAGTATCTATTTATAATCAAACAGCAGTTGCTGACTTAGCATTAGAATTTCGTTTGAAAGTTCATTTTATTTTCCAAACTATCTCTAAAATATCAATTAGACCTCTAAATTTTATTTTATTTAGGGATCTAATTGATATTTTGGGGATAAAATGAAATTTCAAATGAAGTTTATAGACGGCAATTGACTGTGGGAGTAAAATTGATGTTAAATCAAATAGTTTAGGTATAAAATTAATATTACAAAATGAGTATGAATTAAATTGATTTTTGGGTGATAATTTGTTTGTTTGTTTTAGATCTGGAAGAAAATTTTCACTGCAAAATCGATAAAAGATCGAATCAATTTACTACAACAGTATCAAAAGATTTCAAAAAGAGATGAACCTCAATAGAAGGGAGGATGCAATCTTCTATAGAGGAGGAGAAAAAATCCTCACAAGGGAGGGAAACAAATCTTCATACATGAATGATTATTATATCAATAAACTAAAAATTAAAACACCAAATAGAAAAAACCAAATCTAAGTTGTTACCAAACTCATCTAAAACTCTACTGCTTCACAACCTTCAACTTGAAATCTGAAGACTTCATCTCCGTTGGTTAAGATAGAATATTAAGATTAAGGTGGTCGCTTAACGTGAAATAAACACGTTATTTAGCATCGGCCTTTAGACTGTAACAAGATTTGAAACTAAATTTTAAAATTTTGAAGTTGAGGGTGGAGAAAGTAAGCTAATGATGGCCAGACTAGTGAGACAAATATCATATCTGGATTAAGGACTAAATCTGAAGGAGGGTTGAAAGGAAAGGCAAGAAAAGAAAAGGAAGGAAGAGGAGAGGGAGATGGGAGAGGTGGAAGAACCACCGCCATCTCCCTCCCCCCTTACAAAATCATATTCCCTCCCAAACATATTTGTTGAAAGATGCAAAACTTTTGGCATTTTATGTTTGGATGACATAAATACTAAGGAAAATAGGAATCTTGTTGGCTGCAATAGAAGTTTTGATGCCAATTTATTGTGCTCTAATGCTAAATTGTTCTGCGGAAACTCATAAAAACCTTTCACGCGCAATATTGATTATTGATAAAATAATGAGTTAATTATTTAAAAATTTTATTTACAAATGTTATGATAGTTCAAATTTTATCTAAGATTTTTTGAATCAGTAAATCCTATTACTAAAACTGAGAATATTATCAATTTTTCTCAATTTTTAATACTAAAAACATTATCAATTTTGAATAGTAACGTTTCAGATTATTGTTTCACTAATTGATAAAAAAAAAAAAAAACATGAGACTAAATGTTTTTGTCCTTCTACTTATTAGTTTGATTCAACTATCCAATAAAATTGATAACATTTTTTTATTTTTATTTTTAAAGTTTTTTTCATTTCTAGTTTTGCAATCAATGTTCCATCATCATGCTCCTTTATAAATACAAAATTTAATTTTGCACAAAAAATAATTTAGTTTTTACAATTTTTTCAAGCTCATAATTTTTTTTATTTTTTTTTATTTGAAAGTTGGTGTTTTAAAGTTTTAAAAATCAAAATAAATGTCAAATCATTATGTTCTTTTATAAATAATCATAAATGATAAACAATCATTATTTGAATGACAATTTCAACTATTAAAAATTTAATAAAATTTAAAAATTTAAAAAATTTTATTCAGACTTAATGAAATATAAATTCATAAAAATACCCTAAAATAAACCAACAAACATATGACATAAAGAACAGCCATCATAAAAAGAAGATAAGATGTCGGGGTGTGTGTTTGGGAAGTTAACTGTTAGATTAAAATAATAAAAAAAATTAAAATACCCAATTATATTATTATTATTTTATTTTTTATATGTTTTTTTTATTAAAAAAAATTTTAAAAATAAATTAAAATAATCAAATTTTAAACGAGTTCATAGTATATGTAGTTCAACGTAAACCTATGTTCACAGGGAACACAAATCAAATATACTGATTTAAAGGGTGGGTTTTTTTTTTTTTTTTTTTTTTTTTTTTTTTTTTTCACTTTCACACATATATATATATATATATATATATATACTAGTGGTCACCCGTGCGATGCACGAGATTTTAAAAATCAATAATCACTAAAAAGAATTTGCTATTTGATTGCATTTCTTAATATTTTATTTAATTTGTGTATGTAAATCTTATTTCACATCATTAAAAAATATTTAATATTTCACATTATTGAATTTTTTTAAAAACTATCATACATTAAGGCCAAGTTTGGCATCCTCCAAAAAATTCAAAAAGTCAAAAAGTCACTATCCTATTTAAGTCACATCATCTTATTTAAGTCACATCACCTTTCTAACACATCACTTCAAACCCAACCCAAATCCAATCCATATTTCATAAAAAGTCAAAAAGTGCACTTATTTAGGGCTAGTTTGGCATGTACTAAATAAGTCAAAAAGTCAAAAAGTTTCCCAAAATCATTACATATATAATAACTAATTTATCTAAGAATTACTTCAGACAATCAAAAATAGAGTAACAAAGGCATGTTGTAATTAATCAAAATGACTAATATATTAAATAAAAGTAACACTAATTTTGTTTAATCAATAGTAGATATTACATTAATCATCCCATATAATATAATAAATTAAAATAAAATTAATTTTAATTCCCATTATATGGTTAAAATTTTTTTACATGCTATTTGTTTTTTGGTTATATTGATTCATTAAACACAAATATGTTTGGAATGATTAAAAAGAAAAAAAGGTTTGGAAATGCATTAAACTTGAATTGATAAACATAAAGAATATAAATATTTATATTATTCAAAAAAAAAACATTTTAAATATGAGATATCTTCCATTTGTTCAAACTTTGAATCTAAATATAAAAAAAAAATTAAAAAAGAAGAAGAAAAAATTTGTGGTTTAAATCTCAAAGGAAATGAGTTCCTAAAAATAAATTTAAGATTTTTAGGCACCGAAAAAGGATTAGAAATGGCTCAATGTTGATTGTTTTTCCCTAATCTTCTGTTCATGATTTCTTTTGCAAGAACTTGTTTTTATATTGAAAATATTATGCTTAAACAAAAGATATATATGGAATTTTATCATGTTTACAATTTGTAAGGATAATTAATTGATGATTTTAAAAAATAAAATATTAAATTCAACTTGAAGATAAACATTAAAAAAATTAAACTAAAATATATAGAATTCTATAACAAACCAAGAAAAGATAAATATAGATCGTTAAAAAAATTATTATCTTTTTGGGATATTTATATCCCAATCTCAATCCTTTTTTTTTATTTTAATATTTTGTTATCTTTTATTTAAATTTTCATTTTGCAGTTCAAATCTAAATAATTATATTTTTATTTTTGTATATTCTTTCATCAATATTTTTTTGTTGCTCATATATAAATAATTACCTTTTTATTTTAAAAATTATTTGACTCGTACTATTTTTTTATTTTAATATTATGCTTAAACAAAAGATATATATGGAATTTTATCATATTTAAAATTTGTATGTGTAATTAATTGATGATTTTAAAAAAATAAAATATTAAATTCAACTTGAAGATAAATTTTAAAAAGATTAAACTGAAACATATGAAAATTTTATAATAAACTAATATAAGATAAATATAGATCGTTAAAAAAATTATTATCTTTTTGGGATATTTATATCCCAGTCTTAATCTTTTTTTTTATTTAAATATTTTGTTATCTTTTATTTAAATTTTCATTTTGCAGTTCAAATCTAAATAGTTATGTTTTTATTTTTGTATATTCTTTCATCTCTATTTTTTTGTTATTCATATATAAATAATTACCTTTTTATTTTAAAAATTATTTGACTCGTAATATTTTTTTATTTAAATATTTTTAATTGTTCATATATAAATAGTTAACTTTTTATTTTTAAAATTAATGGACCCGTAATATTTTTTATTTAGTTATTTTTTTATCTTTTATTTGACTCTTTATATTATTTTTGTGGTTAAAATTTAAATATTTATCATTTTATTTGTTATATTTTTATCTTTACCTCTTTGTTGTTCATATTTAAATATTTATCATTTTATTTAAATATATATAATCCTTTTGGCCTTTGAGATTTTGATAATTGACAAATGATTAAAAATTAAAAAAAGTGAGAGAAGAGACTTGAGGGGTGACACGTAAAAGAGAGAATTCATAAGAATTTAGTATTAAGGGTTTGGAGAATTCTCATACTCTACTACATTTGCTTATAGATATAGTATAGATTTGTTTAACTTCTGATCATACATTTCCACTCCATTTAAACAGATACGAAAAGAAACATTAGAAAAACAGATATGAAAAGAAAGGAATCAAAGTAGCCAGCTTTTGTATAATCTTCCAATTTCCTTGCAACTTTCTCAATAAAATATATAAATATATATCCTTGTGAACTGTATATAAGAAAATAAAGTTTACTTTCACTTCTTTTTTTATTTTTTTAACTTCTGATCATAAATTTCCACTCCATTTAAACGGATATGAAAAGAAACATTATGAAAAGAAACATTAGAAAAACAAATGTGAAAAGAAAAACAGAGACATGTTCAGAGCAAAAGAAAAAAAAAAAAAGGGACATGCACACTACAATTTTGTGCAATATTTATAGTCAAAATACAAAATCACAAATGCTTGGAACAAAAAATAAATTAGTAAAGCAAAAGAAAAAGAAAAAGAAGAACCGAGACATGCATTCGATCGAGAGGCGGACTGCTAAATTCAGGGACTGCTGGTGTTCACTGTTGATGAAGGAAATTAATGAACTATATTTTAGATTTGTTTGAGGTGGGAGAGTAACATGTGAGAGGGATATGTATCTATTGTAGGAGTTGTGGAAGAGTGAAAGTCTTTATATCTATCTGTTATAGGATATGGATAGTTAGGTGTTTTTTGTTTTTAGATTTGTTTGAGGTGGGAGAGTAACGTGGGAGAGGGATATACGTGGGAGAGGGATATGTATCTATTGTAGGAGTTGTGGGAGAGTGAAAGTCTTGATTTTTTTATTTTTTATAGCTTTTTATGGATAGGTTTTTTTTTTTTTTTTGATAGCTTTTATGGATGGTGTGTGGGTGAAAATCTGACCACACTGCCCGTTTAGTGATCAGCTGGAGAGCACAGGCAGAATAGATGGCTTTAGCAACCTGTAACAGAAAGAAAAAGCTCCGGCGGTGGTTCTTCCACCCGGGGGCACTCCGACGATCAAGTCAGTATATCTCTCAAAGATAATCAAGTGCTAAACTGAATACTCAAAACATAAATTGCATACCTTAGACCCATGGGGGTGCCTCTCTTTTATAATATACTCAATCCAAGTCCCAATAGAAGTATGACTTCTATGAACTTCATCTCAATGTTTACTTTGGATTCTTAAAGAGATAAAGATAAACTCCCTAAGAGTTCTATCCTTATCCAAGGTCAAGTCCCCTCTCCGTCTTAGGACTCTTGTCCCTTATCTGCTTATCTCGGATTCCGATATCTTCGGGGATAACCTCGGCAACTCCGAGATCATCTCGGCTTAACTACCAGGACACGTGGCACCTCGGCTGACACGTCGGCGTCACCATGCCACGTGTTGGTATTCAGAAAATACATCCCCACAACTGCCCCCTAGGTTCTATTACCTCGGCATTCTGAGGTGATGGAACCTATTCCGATATTTTGCCATTTCTTTTCTGTGTAATGGTTCAAAAACTGTTTAGTCGAGATAATCCTCTTCCAACCGACATGTTCTCTTCGGAGAACAAGGTTTCGATCGTACTTTTCCACGCGCATGAGCTGTCATGCATTTCTAACCGTTCCTTTTCACGTGTTTTGTTTTCATTGGAGCGTGTCTGTGACGCGCCTGAAAGCTGTCTGTTCGTTCGTCTGCGCTGTCTGACGCGTGCGTTGCTCTAGGCGCAATAATTGCCCTATTTTTGCCGCCGTTTCAAATTTTTGACAAAACTCTTTTTTGCCTCTACTTTTCCTTCACTTTTTCATTCTGTCTTCTTGCTCTTTTTCTCTCTGAAAGCTCTTTCTTCTTCGAATCCGCCATTGCTTCGATCTCTCTTCTTGAACTGCTCTTAATCCCTCATTCTTGCGAAGCCTTCTTTGCTGTTGCAACCAATTTCTGAGCTCGGCGAACATTGCCCCGGCTTCACTTGTTCCGGTAAGATTTATTCCCTTCAATGTTAATTTCTCTTTCTGCGCTTTTGTCTGCCTGTTGCCATTACTGATCTTGTTCGAAGCCATGGGTTTATTTGTATCTTGAATTTGTGGCTATTCCTTGAACTTCTATACTTTTTCACCATTCTCTTTGCCACTGTTCTTGGTTTTTTTTTTCCCCTGTATCTTTATTGTTTCTGAGAGCTATACCTCTGTTCTGGAATCTGAAACTTCGTCTTTGTTTTCTCTTTTTTGTATCTGCCCCAGATCTGTGCCTTCAATCTTGGTCTTTAGAGTTCTTAGGTTTGGGATTTGTGCGTAGAACCTTCAAATTTAGGGAAAACTGAAATAAGCCTTATCAGCCATTTCTTAGATTTTTACCGAGGTTCTTGTAACCCTTCCTAAAAACGCCCATCTTCTGAAACATATTTTAAATTGACATAATGGGTATGTGGAGGCATAGGGTAAATACCCCAACAAAACTTGAATACTTTAGGCAGGAATTCTCTATCCCAGCCGATGTTCATCTTAAACTAGCTGGGGACAGTGATACCATCATGCCCACAGACCATACGATGCCCTTTCCTATAGTAGCTTTCACCGAATGTGGACTTCGGCTTCCACTTGATCCCCTGTTTTGCGAAGTTCTTTACTTCTATAGGCTGAACCCCATGCAACTTACTATCAACTCCTATAGGGTAATTAACGGTATTATTGCTTTAGCTAGGCAAGAGAACCTTAGAATTACCCTGGCCGA
Organism: Camellia sinensis; assembly: GCF_055761805.1. Lineage (NCBI taxonomy): Eukaryota > Viridiplantae > Streptophyta > Magnoliopsida > Ericales > Theaceae > Camellia > Camellia sinensis. Next base: position 157,158,324 of record NC_138970.1, read on the forward strand.
CCTTCAATACTGCTATACCATGTGCCCTCTTGACCTGAAGGATAGAGGTTTCGTTTATTACCTTAAACCGAGATCTACTCAGTACAAAATCGTAGCCGACCTCCCAGACTCCAACAAGGGGGCTGGAGATGATTTTCTCATTGCTTCTGGAAATTGGGAATTTGGCCCAGATGAAGATGTCCACCTCTACCCTCTTCCTCGAACAATTACAGAGGGCAAGAGTAAGAGCCCTAAGTCAACACTTAGTTGTTTTTATTTAAGTCTTTAATATTTTTTTTGTTTCTGACGTCTGTTTCTTTGTCCTGCAGATCTTCGTCAGCCACCGAAAAATTTTCGTCAATCCTTCTTCCTAGGAACAGATCTAAAAACACTCCTTAACCTTCCAATCCATAAACGAAAAGCCCCACTGTTACTAAACTTCATTCCTACATACAAATCCACTTTATCCGACGTCCCAAGAAAAAGGAAGAAGAGTCTTTCTCCACCCACAGCCACAACCTTAACTGCTTCTACATCCCAAACAGATCAAGAGTACACATCTGACCCAGCCGATCTTCCATCAACTTCGGCCCCCTACTTAATACCAATTCCTGAACGTAAACGTCGACGAAGGCTTGTAAAGACTGCCGAGATGGTTCGTCCAAGGCCTGTCGTTCAAGACCTTCTCGTCGATCTTCCAACTGACGCCGAAGCCGCACCAACGCAATCAATGCTCCCACCCAAACCAAAGAGAGTTAAAAAGGCTCAGCCTAAAGCCAAGGCTACAGATGCCGAAGCTGAGGATGCTGTGCCTATTTCAAAGCTGGCAGAAAGCAAAAAATCAACCTCTATTTCCTCCAAGAGGTCAGCTGAGGGTCAACCCTCAGGGTCTACTCAATCAAAGAGGCCAAGGTCATCGTCTGTGACGACCTCGGCTTCAAAGAAGCCCGACGTCCCCTGGGCCCCTGATCTATCCCTGGAGGATAGGCCCATTATGGCTAGTGAAAGTGCTGACGACATTAACGTTGGTGTCGCCCTCAGCACTGCTCTTCTCCTTTCGAATGACTTGGAACGAAATGCTAAGCTTAGTGAGTATGAGAATTACGCTCTCATGCTCCAACACTCCGTTCAAGTAAGTATTTCTGTTTGTACTTGTGATTTTTTCTTCCGTTCTTTACTGAAAGTACTGTCTCACATTTCTGTTTTTCTGCAGGCCATTCAGCATGCCCATTCATTTTCAATGCAATCTTTTGAAAATCGTCAAAGGTTGGTTGATATGAAAAGGGAAGCATCTTCCATGAAGAGAGAGATAAAGTCCCTTGAAGCGAAAATGAAAAAACTGGAGGATCAAGCCAAGGCTGCAACTAAAGTTCAAACTTTAGCTCTTGAGAAGGCCGAAGCTGCTGAGGCCGTTAGAAAAGTTGCTGAGGCCGAGAAAAGAGAGGTCGAGGCTCAGAAAGCCCAAGCGGAGAAAGAACTCCAGCAAGCTCTGGCCACGAAAGAGGCCGAAGTCAAAGAGGCCGATGAAAAGGCCTACGCCCAAGGTATGGCTGACGTCGCAGAAGATTATAAGCTTCAAGTCAGGCAGGCATGCAACAGGGGATTTTCCCTAGGTTGGATGTCCCTGATAAAGAAGCTTGATCTCCCTGTTGACTCGCCCCTTCGGAATGCTGATGCCATCCCTTTGCCATTTCCTCCACCTCCACCTGAAGGTGAATCAGAATCTGATGCTGACGCCGAGGATGAAGATAAGGAAACCAATGAAGAAGCCTTGGTGAGAAAACCCAAGGATGCCGTTGTAGCCAAGTCCCCTCCTCCTACTGAGCAGGTTATGGACTTAACTTTGGATGAGGAGGGTGATGAGGCCAAGGAGGCAACCAAGGAAACTGCCACTGGGCATCTATCGTCCAATCTTCTCTTGATGGAAAGAAGTGTTGAGGAATCACTAGCAGAGATTGATGCCGAGATACAAGCGGATAAAGTGGCCGACGAGGTTCCACTAGAATCGTCCGAGGTCCCAGTCCCTGCAGTGGCTAACAGTGAAGAATCTTGAGAAAATTGTCTTTTGTACTTTTTCCTTCTTTTTCTGTACCTTGCATTTTTGTACTCGTTTAATTTTTGGACAATGCAAAACTTCTTCTTATGGCCGACGTGGTTTTTTCAATATGTAACTGTTCTTTTCTATGGATGTTTTAATCTTGTGATGTTCTGTTTGACTGGTTTCTGCATAGTCTTGTATTTAGAAGTTCTTTGCATGCTTCTTCATGTCGCTTCCTTTGTGCAATCTTCTCGGGGTTACATACCTCGGGTATAACTATAAAACTTAGACTTCGGCAAGATACCGACCTGCAAACTTTTCATGAATTTTAACAAGTATAAAACATATATTTCTGAATGTAAATTTTGCAAGTTTCTTCTCAAATAAGTATCAAACAGTGATCTTGATCTATCTTACTTGTAAATTGTTACAAATTTTCAACCAGTAGTAAACAATATACTTAGCCTTTATATCAACCTGTAAATTTCTGTATACCTCAGCGGGTGATCATATGTCGGCTTAACATAGACTTGTGAATTGCTACAAATTTCAACAAGTGTTAAGCATCTTCCCTAGGGTTTAAGCAACCCACACATTGCTATGAGAACTTAAGCAATAACCTCGGCGTATCTTCAACTTGTAAATTGCTACAAATTTCAACAAGTGAAGATAAGGAATCAGCTTAATTCCAACTTGTAAATTGCTACAAATTTCAACAAGTGAATTAAGGAATAATCTCGGCTTAACTTCAACTTGTAAATTACTACAAATTTCAACAAGTGAAGATAAGGAATCAGCTTAATTCCAACTTGTAAATTGCTACAAATTTCAACAAGCGAATTAAGGAATAATCTTGGCTTAACTTCAACTTGTAAATTGCTACAAATTTCAACAAGTGAAGATAAGGAATCAGCTTAATTCCAACTTGTAAATTGCTACAAATTTCAACAAGCGAATTAAGGAATAATCTCGGCTTAACTTCAACTTGTAAATTGCTACAAATTTCAACAAGTGAAGATAAGGAATCAGCTTAATTCCAACTTGTAAATTGCTACAAATTTCAACAAGCGAATTAAGGAATAATCTCGGCTTAACTTCAACTTGTAAATTGCTACAAATTTTAACAAGTGAAGATAAGGAATCAGCTTAATTCCAACTTGTAAATTGCTACAAATTTCAACAAGTGAATTAAGGAATAATCTCGGCTTAACTTCAACTTGTAAATTGCTACAAATTTTAACAAGTGAAGATAAGGAATCAGCTTAATTCCAACTTGTAAATTGCTACAAATTTCAACAAGTGAATTAAGGAATAATCTCGGCTTAACTTTGCCTGAGCTTGTCTTGGGTTCACATTAATTATGTCTTCAATACTCATCAATGCATAACTTTATCACTCATACATGTTGAAAGGATTCTGAAAAGACTTTATTGATGATATCGGCCAAACAATGATGTATATCTAATGATAGAAAAATTTCAAATTACAAGTATTCCAAGGTCTGGGCAATGCTTTGCCCTCATTGTCCTCAAGCCGATAAGCTCCATTGCCTAATACTGAAGTAATTCTGTAGGGTCCTTCCCAGTTTGGGCCAAGCTTGCCCTCCCTGGGATCCTTCTTGTTCCCGACGACTTTCCTTAGTACTAGGTCGCCGACTTGAAAATCTCTTGGATTAACCTTCTTGTTGTAAGCTCTGGCAAGCTGTTGCTGGTACACTGCGAGCTGAATTGCAGCTTTCTCTCTTCGTTCTTCCAACAAATCCAGGTTTCGGGCTAAGAGTATGTCATTGGTGCCATTCTCTACTCCCTGGGTTCTGATCCCTGGGATGCCGATCTCCAATGGGATGACTGCCTCTGTGCCATAGGCCATGGCAAAGGGGGATTCTCCTGTTGATCTTCTCGGCGTAGTCCGATATGCCCAAAGTACGTTGGGCAACTCGTCCACCCACTTTCCTTTTGCTGCCTGCAGCCTCTTCTTTATTCCATCCAGGATTACTTTGTTGGATGCCTCTGCTTGCCCATTGCTTTGAGGAAAACTTGGTGTTGAGAAATAATTCTTGATCTTGAATTTTGCACAAAAGTTTTTGATAAGTTTGCTGTCGAACTGTGTTCCGTTGTCGGCAACTATTGCTCTTGGAATCCCAAATCTGGTGATAATGTTTCTCCATATAAAATTCTTGACGTCTATATCTCGGATTTTGGCAAAAGGTTCTGCCTCTATCCATTTTGTAAAGTAGTCTGTTGCTACCAGCAAGTATTTTCTCTGCCCAATTGCCTGGGGAAGTTGTCCAACCAGATCCATGCCCCATTGGGCAAACGGCCAAGGGCTGGATACTGGGTTCAGGTCGGCAGCTGGCTAATGTATCAAAGGTGCAAACCTTTGACATTGTTCACACTTCTTTACATAGGCTTCGGCATCCTTTTGCATGTAGGGCCACCAATACCCTTGGGTAATGGCCCTATGGGCTAACGATCTGCCCCCAGCATGGCTTCCACAAATTCCTTCATGAATCTCGTAAAGAAAATCTTCAACCTGCAAAGGGTGTACGCACCTTAAAAGTGGTCCAGTGAAGGACCTCCTGTAGAGATGGCCTTCTGCTGTTAGACTGAATCTGGCCGATTTCAGTCTAATTTTATGTGCTTCTTTATGGTCTTCTGGCAGCTTCCCTTCTTTTAGGAATGCAATGATTGCATCCATCCAGCTTGGTCCCAAGTCTACGCACATTGCTTCTTGTTTGGTGCTTTGTTTGTCTATGCTCGGGGCCGACATGTAATCGATCATAATTGTCCTTGTTTTTCCAGTTTGGATTGAACTGGCCAGGTTAGCCAACGCGTCGGCGTGGGTGTTGTCATCTCGGCTAACTTGGAGTAATCTGCAGTTCTGAAATAGGGCTGCCAGTGGGACGACTTCCTTTGCATATGCCGACATTCTTTCGTCTCTGGCTGCAAATTCTCCTGTTGACTGGTTAACAATGAGTTGTGAATCACAAAAAACAATTACCTCGTCTGCCTCTGCTGCTGCTGCTAGCTTTAGCCCTGCAATTAATGCTTCATATTCTGCTTTATTGTTGGAGGCTTTGAACCCCAGACGGATGGACTGTTCTACAATTTCTCCATCTGGAGATATCAGCAGTACTCCTGCTCCTTCTCCCTGGCGGTTTGAACTTCCATCGACGAATAGTCTGAATGAATCGCCGATGTAGATGCTGCATGGTCTGAGCTTTTATTTCTCTTACTTTTCTTTCTCTTGCTTTTTTGTCTTTGACTGGGATTCTTTTTGTTCGTTGGGGCAATGCTCATCTCGGCTCGACGGAGCCCGAGGTGTGATGGCTTCAGGTGTGAGTTCTGCGACGAAGTCGGCCAAAACTTGGCCTTTTATTGCTGTTCTCGGCCTAAATTCTAGGTCAAACTGGCCCAGTGTTACTGCCCATTTTGCTATCCTTCCTGTTAAGTCTCCTTGATGTAACAAGGACTTCAGTGGGTGCTCTGTTAGGACCACAATCTTGTGTGCCTGAAAGTAATGGCTCAATTTCTTTGAAGCCATTACCAAGGCTAGCATTAATTTTTCCAGTGGTAGGTATCTTGTTTCTGCGTCAGCCAAAGTCTTACTTACATAATAGACAACCTTCTGCTCCCCTTTTTCCTCTCGGATTAGCACTGCACTGACCGCGTGTTCAGAGACTGCTAAGTACAAAAACAATTCCTTCCCTGGAACTGGGTTAGAAAGGACCGGGGTTGTGGTCAAGTACTTTTTTAGGTCGGCTAAGGCAGCTTCACATTCTTCTATCCATAGGAAGTCTGTGGCTTTTTTCACCAGGTTAAAGAAGGGTCTGCACTTGTCTGAGCTTCTGTTGATGAATCTGTTTAGGGCTGCGGCCCTTCCAGTAAGCACTTGAACTTGTTTTGCCGATGTCGGACTCTGTAGTTCCAAGATGGCCTTGATTTGGTCTGAGCTGGCCTCAATGTCCTTTCTTGTTACCAGATATCCTAAAAATTTACCTGACCCAACTCCAAAGGCACACTTCGAGGCGTTGAGTCGGAGCCGATATCTTTTGAGTATGTCAAAGACCTCTTTTAGGTCAGCAAGATGACCTTCTGATTTCTTGGTCTTTACGACCATGTCATCGATGTAAACTTCTACCGTTTTGCCAATCAGGTGTTTAAACATCTTTGTCACTAACCTCTGATAGGTTGTTCCTGCGTTTTTCAGCCCAAAAGGCATTACCTTGTAACAGTACAGGCCTTTCGGGGTGATGAACGCGGTCTTCTCCTCATCTGGAGGGTACATAGCAATCTGGTGGTACCCTCTGTATGCATCTAAAAAACTCATCCTTTCATGTCCCGAAGTGGCGTCTACCAGTTGGTCGATTTTGGGCAGAGGAAAGCTGTCTTTGGGGCAAGCTTTGTTGAGGCTGGTAAAGTCTACGCAAACCCTCCACTTGCCATTCTTCTTTTTTACTACTACTGTGTTGGACAACCATGTTGGGTACTGAACTTCTCGGATGGCCCTGGCCTCAAGGAGTCGGTCTACCTCTTCCTCTAATGCTTCGACGTGCATCAACGTCGGCCTTCTGGCTCGTTGAATCATAGGCTTTGCCGATCTGTCGACATTCAGACTGTGGCAAGTGACCTCGGGGTCAATGCCAGGCATTTCATAAGGTGTCCAGGCGAATGCCTCTATGTTTGCCCTTAAAAAATCTTCCAGTTCTTTTTCCTCTTCTCTAGCTAAGCCTGAGCCGAGAAGAAAAAATCGTTTTTCGTCGCCCTCCTGGACGAGGATTTTCTTTAGCGCCTCTTCACTTTTCTCGGCTGGTTCTTTCCCGACGTCTTCTAGGACTTCCATGTCCTCATCTTCAACTTCTGCTTTCTTTGGCTCCCGTATACTACAAGTGGATTTTATTGCTGCCATGGAGCAAGTTTTGGCTTGTAGTTGATCCCCTCTAACTTCTTCAATCCCATGCTCTGTTGGGAACCGGAGTAGTTGATGCAACGTCGAGGGAACTGCCCCCATTGCATGCAACCACGGCCTTCCCAAGATGATATTGTATGGTGAGGGTGTGTCAATTACCAGGAATTCCGTCCTGATCTTCTTAGTGCCGGCTTGTACTTCTAAGCTTGTTGCATCCAGTGGCCATGTCGGTGTTCCATTAAAGCCGACCATCGGGCCGCTTGATTGTTCTAGGTCATCGGGGTGAAGGCCTAGCTCTTTGTAACATCTGACATACATGATGTCACAGGAGCTGCCTTGATCTATTAGGATGCGTTTTACTTGGCACTCCCCAACCTGGAGGGATACTACCAAGGCATCATTATGCGGATGTTGGACCAGTTCTAAGTCGGCTTCAGTAAAGGCTACCATTGGCCCTTGGCATTCTTCTGGCCGATGTCTCTTTTCCCCGACTTGGTAGATATGCTGTAAATGTCTTACCCTCTGGGTTTCTCCTCTGACTTCGTTTTCATTGACCCTTGAGTGGATCACATTAACCACCCTCGGTTCTTCTGCTTGTGGTAGCTGTGCTGGGGGAGGGGGTGCTGCTGGTGCTTGAGGCAACCTTGCCTGCTCTTCCCTTGTTCTGGCCTCATCGACCAGGTCCCTCAGAAGGCCTTGTCTTACCAGGTCCTCCAAGTGTGCTTTTAAGGCTCTGCAACCTTGAGTTGGATGCCCTTCTTCATTGTGGTAGGCACAACGTCTACCAACGTTCCTTCCCATGAATTCCCCCGGTGCTCTTGCCGGAGCCCTGAAATAAGGTTGATTTTGAATCCGATCTAAGATTTTATGGATTGGGATTCGGAATACCGTGGTTACCGCCTGTTTATTTCTTAATTCTATTTCTTGTTTGGTCGGCCCATTGTTGACTCGGCCTCGCTTTGGTGAGCCGTTTCCCTTTTCTTGTTTCACCTCTTTGTTTCCCGATGTATCTTCTTCGGCCCTGGCGTATTTCTTAATTCTTGCCATGAGTTCTTCCATGCTTTTTGGCAATGTTTTTGCCAAAGACTTCCGTAGTGGGCAGTCATCTTTCAGGCCGTTCTTAAAAGACACGACCGCTACTTCCTGGTTGCATTCGGGTATTCGGTTGAACACCTCGTAGTACCTCTTCGCATAGGCCCTAAGGCCTTCTTCCTTGGTGATTCGTAGAGCCATCAAAGCATCAATCCTTAGGGGTTGCAGCTTGTTGGTCACGAACCTGGCCACAAACATCTCGGCCAAGCCTTCCCATGTCTTTATGCTTCCTTTTGGTAACTTATGAAACCAATCAGATGCAATTTCCCCAAAGGATGAGGGGAATACTTTGCAGAGCAACGGCTCGTTCCCGCTATATAATGCCATTGAATTTAGGTATAGCCCAACATGAAAGTTTGGATCTGACTTACCATCATAGATTTGGAACCTCGGCATACTGAATCTCTTGGGCGGTTCGAATTTGTCCAGTTCCACCGAGAAGGCTGTCTTCGGTTTTACTAGGGAGTTTACCTCGGCTTCTGCATTCTGCTGCCTCCTTTTGAGGTAGTCCCTTAGGTCTTCTTTGCTACTCCCTGGAGCTCGGCTGTCTTTGGATTTTAGTCTTTTTGGTACACTGCTTTCGGCCTCGTGGTGGGTCCGTTTGGATCTTTCTTCATGGGTTGTGTCAAAATGGAGTACTTGCCCCTGAACATGTCGATGTTCTTTGGGGTCTGGATTCTTCATGTGGTGTGTCCTTCGGGACTCTTCTTGCCTCGGCTTTTCCCGTCCGACTTCCCTGGAAGGCCGGTGAGAATGCCTTCCGCTCCTGGTATGCTGAGGGACCTCGGGGATTGTTTTTCTTCCACCCTTCTGAATGTTGGTCGCTGGCATCGGCGTATCTTGCAGCGGGTATGGTGGTTGCATAACATTATTCTGTATCATGAAGTTGACGACTGACTGAAGGTCCGCCAACTTGTTTGCTAGTTCTTTCACTTCCTCATCCCTCCGTAGGCACCTGTCCCTCCATACCTGGAGGTTATCTTCATCATAGTACTTTCCTTGGTTTGTTCTTTTTGACGTGTCGCCTTCTGGGATGACGTCGTTCTCTCTGTGACCCTGGTCACGGGCTTCTACATTGTGGTTGTCTCCTTCAATGTCAAGGTCAATTGGTCTGCCACTCCCAGTGGGGGCGTCATCCCCAATATTTTCCTGCTGTCCGTTACTGGCCATCTATTCTTCCTTCGTTCCCACAGACGGCGCCAAATTGTGTGGGTGAAAATCTGACCACACTGCCCGTTTAGTGATCAGCTGGAGAGCACAGGCAGAATAGATGGCTTTAGCAACCTGTAACAGAAAGAAAAAGCTCCGGCGGTGGTTTTTCCACCCGGGGGCACTCCGACGATCAAGTCAGTATATCTCTCAAAGATAATCAAGTGCTAAACTGAATACTCAAAACATAAATTGCATACCTTAGACCCATGGGGGTGCCTCTCTTTTATAATATACTCAATCCAAGTCCCAATAGAAGTATGACTTCTATGAACTTCATCTCAATGTTTACTTTGGATTCTTAAAGAGATAAAGATAAACTCCCTAAGAGTTCTATCCTTATCCAAGGTCAAGTCCCCTCTCCGTCTTAGGACTCTTGTCCCTTATCTGCTTATCTCGGATTCCGATATCTTCGGGGATAACCTCGGCAACTCCGAGATCATCTCGGCTTAACTACCAGGACACGTGGCACCTCGGCTGACACGTCGGCGTCACCATGCCACGTGTTGGTATTCAGAAAATACATCCCCACAGATGGGTTTGTTAGGAGTTTTTATTGTTCTCCAAACGTGGGAGAGGGATATACGTGGGAGACGATATGTATCTATTATAGGAGTTGTGGGAGAGTGAAAGTCCTGATATATATTTTTTTATTTTTTATTTTTTTTACAGCTTTTATGGATGGGTTTGCTAGGAGTTTTTGTTGTTCCGAAAGTCTTTGAGAGGGGAGGAAATGAACTATAAACTAAAAAGAGAGCTGCCACGTATTTTTTAAAATTATGAGAATTTTAGAATATCATTTTAAAGGCTTTTGAAAATACCACTACATTCTATTATATAGATAGGATAGATGTTTTGAACTTTGTTACACTCAGACACACTCCTCTCAACACTCTTTTTTATACCAATGTATTCAACAATTCCTTTTTGAGGTTATTGTAGAGCCTGGAGTTGGTGCTATTTTTCAGAGACACCATACTGTATTGTGAGTTTTTAAAGGCGTGTCTCAAATTTATTTTAATAATTTGAATTATTTATAATATAAAATTTGTTAGATATACCATTTATAAAAAAAATTTAAGTAAACTAAATGTTTGTAATCTACAACAAGACCACATTTATGTTTAGAAAAAATTAACGATCAGTATAATTTTAATAATTTTTTAAAGTTATTATTTAGCTTGATTATGGTGTTATATTTATCCGATTAAATTCATTTTTATATAAATGATATATTTAACAAATCCTATAATATGAATGGTTCGAATCATCAAAATATAGTTCGAATAAATTACACGGAGTGTGACAACATTGGTGCTATCATATCACCCACCCCAATCCATTGTTGTAAGGTTTATTGGGTCTATTTTATGACTCATTTCGATGCCCAATATATTTTACAAGTATATTACACTCAATATATTCTAAAAAGTAAATTATTTAAATTATCAAAATAGACCTTAAAATAAGTTCAATAAACTATACAATAATAATTGGGAGAATTATAACATGGTGGGAATAAGAAAATAAATTATAAAAATATGTGAGGTGGAAGTGATTTTATAATGGGATACAAATAAAATGTTGGGAGAGGTATAAGCCTCCATATTTATGTTAAAAAATAAAAAATAAAAATAAAAACCTTATCCTACTAGAATGTAATTCCCTCCCTAATAATTAGGCTGCACAGTGCATCACAGTCACCCAACTCCCTCTTATGCAGGGAAAATTATTCTTTGCGTCTGGGCAATATGATGTGGTGTTTCAACTTGGCTAATATTGATTAAACTAGTTGAACTTATTATTATTTTTTTAAAATCTTTTTTTAAAGAAACAATTAGACATTTATCTGTAAATGATAGCGTGAAACAATACTCTTAAATTACCAAATAATTTGGCTATTATTGATTAAACTAGTAGAATTTATTACTTTTTTTGTCTCTCTTTTATAAAAAAAAACAATTAGACATTTATCTTTAAGTGAATGGTGTAAAACAATACTTTTAAACTACCAAATAACTTCTCCTTATAGAGATGCAAGTAGGAATGGCAACGGGGCGGGCGGGGCGGGCGGGCCGGGGCGGGCCGGGGATCACACTCCCCGTCCCCGATCCCTGACGGGGAAGCCATCACCGCCCCCGCCCCCGCCCCCGCCCCCTAACGGGGATCGGGTTTCCCCGATCCCGAACATTCCCCGGCCAAAAAAAAAAAAAAAACCTTCAGAAAATACAACAGCAACTGTGTAAATCAGATCTGAACTTTGTGTAGTCCACCAAATCAAATCCAATAGAGAGAATATAATCAATGGAATATTCAAGAAATTAACAAAGAATAGAAATTACATTAGTGTGTCTATATGTACACACCATAACACATTTATTTCCTTTGGTGGACCAAAACAAAAAATTGAAAATAGAGCAACTTCAGTTTTCTTCTTCAGCTTGCTCAACTGCCTCGGCACTATGATCACTGCCGAAATCAAGTTATTATTCGGTGATAACGGAGTCGCCACCTCAACCGCCGTGTAATGAGACAAATCTGAAACAGATCTGAAATTTGTGAAACAGATCTGAGACAGATCTGAACCAGATCTGAAAACCAAAAAAAAAAAAAAAAAAAAATTTGATCGGCAGTGTGAGACGCGGTGGTGGTGAGAGATGCTGTGGTGGTGGTGCGAGGTGGAGGCGACAAGAGGAGGAGCCGACTGCGTAGCAGTCTGTGGAGTGAAGAGAGAGAGAGAGATCATAGATCAAAGATGCGTTTTGGGAACTTTGACAACTATATAATAGATATAAAATAGATAGGGACGGAGGTTTATTATCAGAGATAATATAATAGATATATAATAGATTAGAGGGAGGGGCGGGGAGAAACGGGTCGGGGAACGGGGCCGGGACGGGCCGGGTCCGGGGTTGTGAAAGTGATCCTCGTCCCCGGCCCGAATTTAATCGGGGATTCAAATTTAAATACCATCTCCGGCCCATCGGGGGTATTATTCGGGGAAAAACCACTCTTATCGGGGACGGGGGGTCGGGTCCCCGTCGGGCCGGTTTTAAATTGCCATCCCTAGATGCAAGGCCTCGTTTGGGAACATATTAATCTAGTAAATTAGGAATTCATGAGATTCATCATAAGTCTTATTTCAAAAAAAATTCAGTTCTTATCAATTGTGATCTAATGACAATGGGGTAAAATGAAAAAAAAAAAACTTTTAAAATAATAATTTCTCACCAAATAAATTTATTAATTATGTCATTATCTCTAAAAAAAAAAAAAACTATCCTTGAACTAATGCAATATATCCATAAAAATAAACTTGTCACCAATAAACCTGATAATTTATAATCTATTTTTCTTTGAAGATTATAATCTAATTTAATACTTGCAGTATCGTAATATGAGAGTGCCTACGAATACCTCACTTTTTGTCAAACAAAATTCAATTTTTTATTTATTTATTTTTTTAATGTTAAAAAGTTGAAAAAAAAGAAGAAAAAAACCACGATTAATGTGATTTCAAAGATAGATAGTTACTGGCTCGAATCTCTTCATCAAATGTGTGTATTATTTTTTTGTTATATTTATTGAGGTTTCTCTCTTATTTGAAGAGTTTTTTTTGTACTTAGTGTTGTATTTAATTATTGTTATTAATATCCTAATTTATTAATTTTTACTATAATATTGTGAATATTTGGTGCTGTTTTTGAGTTGCTTTAGGATAAATTACACTGACACCTCATGAGGTTTGCTCTGATGACATTAATACCCTTGACTTTTTTAAAAATTACATTTCCCTCCCTGAGATTTAAAATTGCATTATATATTGTCCCCTCAATTAATTGACAGTTAAGTCAACTAATAGATTTTACTGATGTCAGCAGTTTAATTTTTTTAAATATCAAATTTACCCTCACTGTATTTCTCTTCTATTACTCATTATTATCTCTTTTTAACACATAGCAACCACCCTCAAACTCCTCCATTTCCTCATTTCTACCATTTGTCACAATTTTAATCTTTCCTTTGCACTTAAAAAAAAAAAAAAAAACCATCACAATTCAGTGCGTTTGGTTTGCATTTTTTGAATTAAGTTTTTTGAAAATTGAATTTTTTGATTTGCTTGTTTTTTTTGTTTTTGGTGAATATTTTTAAAATTTTAAATATTTTTTTTTACTTTTTTAGATGCACCTTATTTAGATGTATCTAAAAAGTAAAAAATTTGAGAAAAAATATTTTTAAAAGTTAATAAATAAATAAAAATATAAAAAATGTACTGAATTTTCTATTTTTTTTGTATTTTTGATATTTAGTGAATTTTTAAAAGGTTTTTTTTCAGTTTTTTTTTTTTTTACTTTTTAGGTATATTTATGTTCGGTATGTCTAAAAATTAAAAAAATTGCTCAAAATATTAAAAAAATTCAGTAAAAACATAAAAAACACAGAAAATAAGAAAGTAGAATTTTTTGAAACGTATTTTTGAAAAATGATAACCAAGGAAGGTTAAAAAAATAATGTTATACAAATAAAAAAAATCATACACAATTTTCATACATAATAATATGACTCATTATGGACCTTTTACTTCAAAACAAAACATCGTTAAAGATGAATTTATTTACAATAATAATATTGTCACATCATTCTTGTTTAGTTTTTTTTTTTTTTTTTTTTTTGAATAAAATTTTATTTATTTATTTATTTTTTGTCTACATGAACAATTAATTCTTTGAAGCAATAAATCAAATAGGTAACATGCAGACCTTTACTACTACCAAGTAGGGCTGAGCAAGGAATCCGTGAAATCCGTAATCCGATCCAGTCCAATCCAATCCGATAGGTTTGGATTGGTTTTTTGAATCCGCGGTTCGGTTCCGGATTGAAGAATTAAAAATCCGTAGTCCACGGATTGGTTCCGGATTGAACCCCACGGTTCCGGATTGGAACCGATCCGGACCGTATGCAAATAGTATATATTTTTATTATACATCCTCCTCCATAGTATCTTCTCTTATTCTATATAAAATCTAAACTCAAACCTAAAACCGTATAATATCTTATTTTATTACTTTTGTTTGTATTTTCTTATAGTTGTTTAAATTCAAGAACAGTATGTCACTATTATAGAAAAACATGTTGCTATTATGGAACTGATATAGCGTTATGTTTATATTTTTATGAAATTAAAGTGTTATATATATATATATTTGTTATTTAATTATGTGAATCCGTGGTCCTAAACCGATCCAATCCGTATTTAAATGGATTGGTTCGGATTGGTTCTATGATTTAAACGGATTGGATTGGTTCCAATTTTTCAGGAACCGTAGATAACGGATTGGTCCTGATTTTATCCCAATCCAGTCCAATCCGGACCATGCTCACCCCTACTACCAAGCATATAATATACGTACTCAGACAACAAAAAAAATCAGATTTTAATAGAGATAATAATAATTCTAATAAAAAGACTAAGGTCTAGTTTGGAAAGACTAAATAAGTGTACTTTTTAACTTTTTATGAAATATGGGTTGAGTTTGGGTTGGGTTTGAAATGATGTGTTAGAGAGGTGATGTGACTTAAATAAGATAATGTGACTTCAATAGGATAATGACTTTTTAATTTTTTATCTTTTTTTAATCATGCCAAACTTGACCTAAATGTGAATATGGAATAAAATGTGTATTATAGAATTCTCCCAAAAAGAAAGAGCAAGTAGAGCAATACGACAGATGGAAAAGGTGAGTTTACTAGTCAATCTGCTTATCATAATAATGCGAACCCCAAAAAAACTCCCAATTCAATAAAGGGGTGTTTGATTGGACGGATCGGGTAAGGAGAGATTAGAATTTATCGAACTTGAATTCTGGGACTGTGAATCCCCCGGACTATTTGGTTAGATTGAATATGTATCTTGTGTTTATTTTCTCATGGAATTAAATGTCTAGAAATGATTATTTTTAGTGAATCTAATGTTTGGTTGGACGGACTAAATATGATAAATAAGCAAAAAATTATTTTACTATTTTGTTTATTAAGTAATAGCAATATTAAATATATCTTTAATATTTTAATTCTTTTTAGCTAGATTAAATAAAAATTTATTTTATTTTATTTTTTACACAATTAAATAAATTTATTTTTTAAAAATAAAATAAATAAAATATCAATAAAAATATATGTTATTTTTTAAAATTAAAATTTTAAATAAATTTGCTTTTAATAATAATAATAATTAAACAATGAAATTAAATAAAACATCCATTAAAATTTAAATAATGAAATTAAATAAAATATAAACAAAATTTTAAAATAAAACATTAATAAAATATTATTTAAAAAAAATAAATAAAACATCAATAAAAAGTTAAATAAAATTATTTTATTTTTAAATTGAGACATTTTTATTAAATTTTACTAAATATAATATATAATGAAATAGTAAAGGGTCAAAATGGTCATTTCACCACCTAATCCCAATAATAAATAGTCCCTCTAAAATTGCCTCACACCCTCCCCCCTTAGGATAGTATAATCCCTCGTATGGGGGATAAGAAGTTCGACAAACTAAAAAAAAAACAAACATCAAATTAAATACTCCCTCCGAATTACAATCCGTATAGTAAATAGTCCTTCCCTTATCCTCCCAATCAAACACACTATATTCCCCAACCAAAGTTAGTGGCACCAATTATCTAAATATCAAAATGAATGACATGCTTAGACACATAACATCAAGCATGACACCATGTCTAATGGCATGGATGGCCATTAATGACACCGCCACCTTCTTCTACCCAACGCAAAACTCCACACCCCTATACTCAGATCAAATACCAAGACCCCCAACCTTTTTCCATCACTCCCACTTTTCTCCCGTCACTTTATCTACTTCATCTACCCACAGCCCACGTATACGCCACCTAAACACCCTCTAAAGTCATAAATATATGTAGAGAGAGAGAGAGAGAGAGAGAGAGAGAGAGATTCGTTTGGGGAGTGGCTATTTTAGCCAAAAAGCCAAAAAGTCAACTAAAACTAGTCACATCACCTCTCTACTTTTCTGCACATCTTTTTGTAAAAAGTCAAAAAGTTACTAAAATAGCATGTTCCCAAACGAGGCCTCATTTTAGATCTGATAGTCCAGACAACAATCTCAATAGATCTATTGCCATAATCTGACCGTAATCGTCACCTCCCTTATCTGATGACATATTATGTTTAGGGTTTTGACGACATCGTCAATTGTGTCTATTGGGAATGACTTGCCATATGCTTTGATGCTGCTGCCGTTGCTTCTAGTGGTGATTGTGGTCGCAGATGGGTGTGGTGGTGAGGGTTGATCGGAGACGAGCACCATACATGAAGGATTGTGAGAGGGAACCAAATATGTTTTAGGAATGGAAGGGCCAAAGGAAAAGCGGGTGAGGTGAGAGTAACGAGGTAAATTCATATTTTTAGGTGAGAGTAAAAATGTAATTTCATGTGTACTAGAATTATTGTCTTCATCAATGGACAAACACTGACAAGGGACCTAAGTTTAATTTTCAAAATGAGAAGGGGAACTTGTATTAAATCTAAATTTTAGGGAGTGTTACTGTAATTTATTTTAATTTGTATTTTGAAAGTTTGTGTCAATTTGGTTGGTGCATTTTTTGCTTATAACTTATTAGGTAAAAATAATTTAAATAAATTGAAAAAAAATTGATTTGTAAAAGCTGAGTGAGAGATGTTTTTGTTTCTTATTTTTAGATTATTAGTTTTATAGATTGCATCAAAGAGTACCATTATGTATCAACAAAAAAAAAGGAAGAAGATTAATTCCACTTTTATTCCTTAAATTGTCATTATTTTTTTTCTTCCTATTTCATCAGTGAATTATCAATTTCATTTGTTTAGTAATTATCATTTTTTATTTGAATTTATATGATCTAATTGAATGAAATAAAAAATTAGAAAAGAAAAAGAAAAAAAGTAATGGATATGGATGGGGTAGGAGGTAATGGGGTAGGACCGCTTCCGCAAAGGCATATATGTGCACTAGTAATCACGTGTTGCGCATGACAATGACTTCCACCTTATCACACCGTCGAAGTTGGAGACCTCTAAAAGTCAAAAGTTATAACTTTTTAATTCGATGATTCTCCTCTCGCCACGTGTGAACAGCATTGCCATATGTACCGACACCACACTGTTTTAACCGAATCAGGATCCTCTCCTTGCCGCCTCCATCCTTGCGTCCGTCCTTGCAAGCCTTCGGGTCTACTTTTAGACCCAATTTTGATAATCCGAACCGTTCATATTTTATGATTTATTCAGTATATCATACCTGTAAAAAATCAAGTTGATCGGATATCAGAAAGTATGTGTTCGAAAAATTGAACTAAAAATTATTTTTTAAATAATTTAATAAACAGTTTTCCAAACACATACTTTCTGATATCCGATCAACTTGATTTTTTACAGGTATGATATACTGAATAAATCATAAAATATGAACGGTTCGGATTATTAAAATTGGGCCTAAAAGTAGACCCGAAGGCCTGCAAGGACGGGCGCAAGTACCAGGCTGCAAGGAGAGAACCTTGGCTCGTTTTAACCATCCGACTTCCCTCAATTTCGTACCACAAATGCCAGACCAAGTTCCTATAATTCGTAATTTAATCCGGTATAGTCTAATTCAGTAAGTTTGGGTTAATTTTTTGAATTTATGATTTGGTTTCAGATTAAAAATTTAAAAATTCGTACGACACGGATTGGTTCCAACCAATCCGAACCGTGTATAAATAATATATATTTATATTATAGACCCTCCCACATAATATCATTTTTTATTCCTTTTGTTTGATGTTATGCTTAGTTTAAATATAGAGGAGAATTTTGCTTTGTGTAATGTGTATCCAGTTTAATCGCTTTTGTTTGCTACTTTTGTTTATTGCTTTTGTTTGATGCTATGTTTATATTTTTTTGAAATTAAAATGTTCTATATTTTTTTTGTTATTTAATTATTTGAATCCGTGATCTTAAACCAATCCAATCTGTATTTAAACGGATTGATTTCATGATTTAAACAGATTGGATTGATTTTAATTTTTCGAAAACTGTAGATAACTCCTTATTTTACCTCAATCCAGACTAATTCGAACCATGCTCACCCTTAACAAATGCTCCTGGGATTCACAATTGCTTTTTTATTTTTTTAAATTTTTTTATAGTAATATTTTAATTAATTATTTTTTATTAGTTAAATTATTATTATTATTTGCATAAGGTGTATATAATGTACACTTGCACATCATACCATTCTCCTATATTATTACTCTTATAATTTACAAATCATTTATGTATGACATATATTCGTGATTACTATGATGATGATTAAAAGAGGTATAGACTTGTTTTGAAAAATAAATTAAAGGTTGATTTTTTAATTTTTGTTAAATTTTTTAAAAAATATATAAAAAAATAAAGCAACGATATAACTCAAAACTGTTAAAAAACCAAAAAACCTAACTTTTAGTCAGATTTCCAAAATAGGCTACTACATACACATCTCGAAAACTTTTATGGTCATATTGGTGAATCAACTCACTGCACTAGAATGAGGGACTTGTCAAAATCGATAGTAGTGCTTAGATTTGCTTGCTAGCTACAATTACTTATAATGCATTGCCATACAATTGATCAAAAATAATATTCTCACGTCTCCTTATTGCAGTTTGACTGGGGGTTTTCAATATTAATTTCTTGAATAAAAAATAAAAATAATGTCAGAAACACCAAGGTGAGTATGGTTCGGATTATATCGGATTGAGATAAAATCAGGATTAATTCGTTATCTACGATTCTTAAAAAATTAAAATCAATCTAATCCGTTTAAATCATCGAACCAATCCGAACCAATTCATTTAAATACGGATTGGTTCCGTTTAAGATCACAGATTCACATAATTAAATAACAAAAAAATATATATAACACTTTAATTTTATAAAAATATAAACATAACGCTATATTAGTTTTACAATAGTAACATATTTTTCTATAATAGCGATATACTGTTCTAAAATTTAAACAATCATAAGAAAACTGGTTTCATTATAAGTATTTAAACTATTACAAATTAAAATTAAAAACCAACAAACAAAAGTAATAAAAGAAGATATTATACGGTTTTAGGTTTGAGTTTAGATTTTATATAGAATTAAGAGAAGATACTATGGGGGAGGATGTATAATAAAAATATAGACTATTTGTATACTGTCCTGATCGGTTTCAATCTGGAACTGTGAGATTCAATCCGGAACCAATCCATAGACTACGGATTTTTAATTCTTCAATCCAGAACCGAACTGCGGATTCAAAAAACTAATCCAAACCTATCAAATTAGACTGGACTGGATCGAATTACGAATTTCACGGATTACTTGCTCAATCCTAAGCAACACACTGAAATAATGTAGCATTAATATTTTTATAATTAAACTGACAGCTACCAAGTCCGTGATATAAACCTTCAGAATTCATTATTCAAAAGTAGAAATTATCTAATAAACCAAGAAGACACGTGTTTATGTGTCCATTATCTCTTTATTTTCAATGACATATATTCATTTAACCCTTTATGATTGATAAGACACACAATCAACATAAAATTTCTGAAAGAACTGAAAAAATGACTCTCATAGCAAATGGGTGCAAACTATTTCAGTAAAAGTCACCATGAAAAACCAGTTTGCAAAAGGAAGGTGCCAAAAAACATGTTTTGCACAGCATTACTTTTGAGAGTGTTGTGCGTAACAGGCCTATAGATCTCCTTAGGCATCTCAATCTATGAAAAGAATGGCACCTTCATAATATATATGAATATATATATACATATATGCTTCTTGAAGAAAGGTGTATGAAAATATGCAGTCTGACATTCTTGGCAAATATGGACGTGGAATATCAAGAAGCTGCATTGTGCAGTAGTATTATAAGATATGGTGGATCAATCGCACAGTTATTTTTTAAAAAATGAAATAAGTGGATGCTTCACTTTAGTGAAACAGTGCAATCTTTTAAAATTTTATGTAGGCATTCACAGACGTACGTACTTCTCAGCTTTGGTTAAAGGCCAGTGGTTCTCGTGGGAGAGCATTGGATGCTAGTGGTGCTTGTACTCGATCGTCCTACTGCCTACACACACGCACGCACGCACGCACACACATGTATATATTGGGCGGAGTCAAGATTCGTCCAGTGAGAGTCATACTGTAACCAAAAAAAAAAAGAAAAAAAAAGAGCATATTATATCTCGCCAGGTTGCTAATGCATCAGGTCGAGTTTTATTTGATTAAATTATGTTAAAGATTACTTAATAAATGCTATTTGGACTAATAAAAAATTATAAGTCATTAATCTCAATGTAAAGATTATTGAACAAATTACAGCAGTAGTTCTTGTAGTTTATTTTTTTTATTATTATTTTTTTTCATTTTGGTCCTTGTTATTTTAATTTAATTAATTTTGCCCTTTAATTTTACAGATTGTGCCATATTAGTCCAATAAATAACGGCAGTTAAGTTTGATGAACGGAAAATCAAATGATGTTTCAATTTGGTCCTTGTAGTTTCTAGGATGTGTTAATTTGATCTATATTGTTTTGACTTTTCTATAAACTACAGGGACCAAATCGAAACATCATTTGATTTTCCGTCCATCAAATTTAACTACCGTTATTTATTGAACTAATATGACACAATCCATAAAATTAAGGGGCAAAATTGATCAAATTGAAACAACAGGGACCAAAATGAAAAAACGAGTAAACTATAGGGACAATTTGCATAATTTACCCAAGATTATTTGTACAAATTTTATTGTTGAATAAATCAAAATGTATAAAATTATGAATATAGTTAAGGTGGTATTTGCTAACAATTAAAAAGATCTCAATGTAATTAATCTTCTTTCTATTCAACCTTTTAGGCTAATTTTTATATCTTTAGTCGAGAGTTCACAAGTGATCCAATTAAATAATTTATAGGACATTATTTCTCTATCAAAACTTAATTGTTTTTGATGAACACTACAAAAAATTTGCTTTTTTGCGACGGTAAAATACCGTCGCCAATACCCAAAAAGCCATCTCAAAAGCTTTTTTGCGACGGTATATAGCTTTTAGCGACGGTAATAGGGGGGTCGCAAAAAAAGGGGTAGCTAAAGGTCTTTAGTGATGGTAAGACGCCGTCGCAAAATATTGGCGACGGCAAAATTGCCTTTTAGCGACGGCAAAATACTGTCGCAATTAATGTGTAAAAATCTGAAGTTTTTGAGACGGCACTAAAATACCGTCGCTAATATGGTTATTTGCGACGGTAAAATACCGTCGCAAAAGGGTTTATTTGAGACGGTAAAAATACCGTCGCTAAAATAGTTATTTGCGACGGGTTTAATACCGTCGTTAATACAGTTATTTGCGATAGAAAAATGTGCCGTCTCTAAAAATATTATTTGCGACAGTAAAAATACCGTCGCTAAAGGCCTTTTGTTAATATTGCCAATATCATTGGCAACGGCTACGCTACTGTCGCAAAAACCTGGTTCTAACAAAAATGCTGCAATAAAATTATTAAAAATATGCAAATTACCTGTATTAAATAAAAATAGCTAAAAAAAATCGATAATTATATAATAATATAAAAATTCCTGTATATAAATAAAATTTCATCCATAATTAAAATATTCTTCCATTCATAACAACACATCATCAAAATTATCCAACCACATAATTTTGCATAATACATACATAATGTTGTTCACAAATCTAAAAAACGTAAATCAAAAATAAAAGTTTTCTTCATAATTCTTCCGTGGGTTAAAAAAACAAAAGTTCGTCGCAATCTTCACACGGCTGCATTCCACAAGAAGCAAACTGCTACTCAGGAAATATCTGAAAATAAAAAATAAAAATAATTAATGACAATATAATTATGTGTTAATATTTTAATTACAAAAAAACATAAAAAATTAATTACTATTGTAGACACCCCATTTTTGACCGTCCTCAAGACTTGGACGTCACCGTTTGAACACTCGGTGATCATTCATGTTTGTGTTTATTTGGAGTTCCCGGAGGTCTCGGCTACGCGCCTTGTCTCAGGATCTCCAAATTCGACCGTTTAGTGTCTGGTTTTGCACCAAACACTTGTATTTTGCCTTTGAAAGGCGGGGTAGGGCTTGTAGACCATCCCCACCCACCACCGGCAGTGGCTAGAGGCCACCGGCTGTTTGTTTGTTGCCATCGGCACTTTTTATTGCCGGTCGGCACTGTTTGGTCGGCACTTAATTTTGTCAAAATGACATTTTTGGGCAGCCGACCACTATTCATCCACTTTATGGAGATATTTTGTGCCAGCTGTGATAGCTGGCACCAACTCTGCCTCCCTCCATACACGTGTATGGAGGGATTGCCCTCTAACCAAGCTTGTTGCATAAGCTTTGCAAGAGGGAGTCCTATAAGAGGGAGGGCTCTCCTCTTTGATCTAGGTTAGAAACTTAGAAGCAAAAACCAGAGCTTAGAGATATAGATACACCCTATCTCTATATCTCCCTCTCTCTCTCTCTTTGTGTGTGTTTCCTTGGCCTAAAGGTGGATTTTACCTTACTTTTGCACCATTACACACACCATTACACCTTGCTCCGAGATTGAGGGACTTGGGGGGTTGATTCTTGAGTTTTTGGACTGATTTTGTTCAAAAGAAAAGGGCTGGACCATTTGTTCTTCAAAGGTTCTTCAAGGGTGAGCATCTTGCTTTATATTCCCCAAACTTGCAATAGTTTTTTACCTATCTTGCTTGCTGATTTAGCTTTTGTGCATAACATGAAAAAGGCTTATATTCTCATGCTTTAGAATTTTCATTAAGGTTGTCTTGTAGTTTGAGTGCAAACTCACCTTGTTAGGCCTTATTTGGCCCCTCTTGTTGCCTCTTTGATAGGGCTTTGTTTACTTCAGTGTTTTGATCTCTTCACCATTGAAAACCAGTGTATTTTTTGTGGTAAAGAAGGTGGTTTGAAGTCTTGCATAGGGGAGGGACACCCCCCTCCCTTCATTGTTTTGTTTCCTTGCATTTTGGCCTAAAAGGGTAGCATGTATGCTTGATCTTTTTTAGCTTTATTTCAGAAGTTTTTTGGGTGTTTTAGGTCATATGTAACCTCTGTTTTTGGCCGGATTTGTGCCTCCTTGTATGCTTGTAGTACTTGCTTTGTATTGTTCCATTTTGCTTAGAAGTGCATCTCATGATTAGGCCATGATTCTTGCATGTGTTGGCTTAGTTCCATGAAGTTTTTAGCATTGTTTTCCCATGCTTAAAGTCTGTTGGTTATCAATTTGGCCATGTTTGACATGTTTGTCATGGTTGCTTTGCATTTTGGCTTGAAAGCTTTGAGCATGTTGACCTCTAGTATGCATGGTTGTGATCATCCTCATGATTTGGCATCATTTAGGACCCCATTTCAGTCCGTAAATCATGTTTGTATGTGTGCATGCATGACCTCTTCCATGCTCTTAGGGTGTACCTTTTTATGCCTAGAAATGAGTCTTGGTGGTAGCATTTCATGGGAGTCATTTTAGCTGCCATATTAGGAGGCTTTGGAGTCCCATTTTGCATGTAAAAATTCTGTTTTTACTTGTCTTAGTCATGCCATGAGTGGTCATGTTGATGAGAGTGAAATGTCTCCCTTTTGTGCTTTAACCGTAGGACTTTTGGCTTGCTTGTTGGCATGAACATTGGTCCACCTATCGGACACTTTTTGCCACTGTTTTGGGGTGGGTTAGGGCCTGCCCCTTTACGGTTCAAAACCCTCTTGCATGCTTGTCTCATGTTTGTTACATAATTGCTCCATTAAGTAATGTTTCATGTTGATCCCATTGCTCAAGTGGCCTAAGTTTGCATTGCACTTGCATATTGCATGCTTAGCATTACATACTTGTCATGTGAGTTGCATAACATTTGGCATGCTTTGCATTTCCATGTCATTGTTGCATTTTGAATCATGTTTGCATAACATGCATCGCATTTACTTGGTTTGGGGTGTCAAACCAAGTGTGGGAATCAAGGAACATTCATACTTCAAGTGATGTAATGTGCCTCGATTCTCGATCACCGAGGCCTTTGACTCCGGCTTGATAAGGCTTTGGTTCTCATTTTGTTTGTTGCATGCATATTTATATCAAGTGGCAAAATTGATCCCTTGGGCTATCATGCACCATTGATGGCTCGAGGATCGAGGATCATGCTTCATTGAGTTCAAAGCATGATAGGAAGCATGACCATGCTCACATATGCCTGAAACCCCATGCCATGCACTGTCTGTTCTGTGTTTGCTGTCAAAACTGTCTTCTGCAGGAAGTTTCTGCCGACTGGCAGAATTTAGTGCCGACCGGCAATCTCTGAAGTGCCGATGAGTTCAAGAGCAGCCGGTGGAAATTGTAAAGTGCCGGTTGGAATTCTGTCTGGCCGGTGGTGCTCTGCAGTGTGTAAAGAACCTGTTCTGGAGTTTTGGCAATTTTCAGAAAGACAGGGCAGTACAAACAGAGGTGGCGGGGGTATGGTACGGGTTTTTCAGGCGAGACGGTCTCGAGCATTCATCACTCGCGCATCCCAAGGCAGAGGCTGCGGCCACCCTTTTCTCTCTGTTGCATTCTTTCTTTTAATTAATTAGAAATTCTGTAATAATTTTATTCGCTTATTATTTGGGACTGTAATATTTATTTGGTTCCTCCGAGCGAGGACAATTGTGTAATAAGTGTGCGTGAGTGGGTGTATGTCTTCCAACCTCACGTCTTTCTTCCCTTTTATTTACCTGCTTATGATGGTAGATTAGGGCACGTTTAATTTAGCATACCTTATGCTATGCATGTGTGCATTCATGCATTTGTACTGCATGCATTAGGCTCGGTACATCACGCTAACTGTACTTGTACTTCAATTCACAAATTGAATATGTGATAGTTGATCGCATTTCACATGCCATGTTTAGGATTAGCCGAGCCTATCTAGATTGCATTTTTGCATGCGATGCATTAGCCATTCTTAACATGAACTAGGACATGCATGTTTGCTAACTAGTTTACTATTTTGGCACGGAGTACGATGTAAGTATTTATGTTTTAGCATCCCGCATGCGTGTGAGTGTTGCCATGACAGTATGCTTACCATGTGGCTAGGTGTTTATGTGAGATAAACTGTTTGAATGCCTGTGGGTGAAGGTTGGATTGTTTGAGTTGGAAAAACTCGTTGAAATCCGTGTTTTAGCCTACTCACGAGTAGCAAATTCCAAAGTGTTTTCAAAACAAACGGATATGCAATGTTTATTTTCAAATTAGACAATCTAGTTTATACTTATTTGCTGTGCGCATAACATAGTAATTCTAGGCTAATAAATGGAATAAGAACACATAACGTTTTCAAAAACGGGTATCACGGTTAGTAGAGGCCGGTCTTCGGACCGGGCGAGAGGGGGTGCTCATAACTGACCTTCCCCGATCGTACCCAAGCTCCCGAGCCGAGACAACTCCGGTGATGACGGACATGTGGCCTTCGGCACCGAGTCAGGGTTTCCTAAATTCCCCCATTTTAAAATATTTAGGTGGCGACTCTGTATCTGGCAAAGTAGTCCATGTTTGGCACTTCTTTTCAAAAAAATCTATTTCTCAAAACGATTTGCCAGATTTGGACTCTTTGGTTCAGATTAAGAACCGTGACACAAATCGAGGGTCCGAACTGTAGCATGAGCCCCACGCGGGGGCGTCTACAACTATATAATTACAAAGATAGTTAAGTAAATAATTTTGGCTAGATAGAAATCCGACCCTAACTCCCAAACCGGAAACCCGATTCGAGTCTCGTCTTCTCCCACAAGTCTCTCGTGTCTAGGCGATCATGTTGCCAAGTTTCGTGCTAAACCGACCCCTTTTGGTGATTTTGGAGCGTCAACACCTCGAATTCAAATTTCTTAAGGAACTAGTTTGCCTAGACTGAAATACGGCTCTAACTCCCAAACCGGGAAACCGATTGGAGTCCCGTCTTCTCCCACAAGTCTCTCGTGCCTAGGCGGTCGTGTGTGCCAAGTTTCGTGCCAATCCGACCGCGTTTGGTGATTTTGGGGCGTCAACACCTCGAATTTAAGTTTCTTAAGGAACTAGTTTGCCTAAACCGAAATACGGTGCTAACTCCCAAACCGGGAACTCGATTGGAGTTTCGTCTTCTCCCACAAGTCTCTCGTGCCTAGGCGGTCGTGTGTGCCAAGTTCCGTGCTAAACCGATCCCTTTTGGTGATTTTGGGACGTTAACACTTTGAAATCAAGTTTCTTAAAGAACTAGTTTGCCTAGAGTGAAATCCGTCTCTAACTCCTAATCCGGGAACCCGATTGGAGTCCCGTCTTCTCCCACAAGTCTCTCGTGCCTAGGCGGTCGTGTGTGCCAAGTTTCGTGCCAATCCGACCTCGTTGGGTGATTTTGGGGCGTCAACACCTCGAATTTAAGTTTCTTAAGGAACTAGTTTGCCTAAATCGAAATACGGCTCTAACTGTCAAACCGGGAACCCGATTGGAGTTCCGTCTTCTCCCACAAGTCTCTCGTGCCTAGGCGGTCATGTGTGCCAAGTTCCGTGCTAAACCGACCCCTTTTGGTGATTTTGGGACGTTAACACTTCGAATTCAAGTTTCTTAAAGAACTAGTTTGCCTAGAGTGAAATCCGTCTCTAACTCCTAATCCGGGAACCCGATTGGAGTCCCGTCTTCTCCTACAAGTCTTTCGTGCCTAGGTGGTCGTGTGTGCCAAGTTTCGTGCCAATCCGACCCCTTTTGGTGATTTTGGGGCGTTAACACCTCGAATTCAAGTTTTTTAAAGAAATAGTTTGCCTAGAGTGAAATCCATCTCTAACTCCTAATCCGGGAACCCAATTTGAGTCCCGTCTTCTCCCACAACTCTATTAGCTTAAAATGCAAAGAATGCAAATATACATTTTAGCTTAGAATGTAAAGTTACATTTTATACCTGATCTTCTGGTGGTGGTGTATATGGATTCTCGTCTTCTGCAGATTCCCTAAATGCCCGGTGGTCACTCGATGCATCAGGAGCCTATGATAGTCAATGCATAATGTGTTAATCATATTCGAATTTTATACATAATGTTGTGTGACAATTTAACTATCAAACAATTTAATTTATATCAAACTTGTCTGTTAGGATCCACACTTGCCCCTTGTGACACAAAGGCCATCATCTCAGCTCTCAGCTGCTGTAAATGTGTAGAGAACTCTGCTCTCATCTCCTCCCTCAGCTCCTCCCTCAACTCATCCCTTAGCTCCGCACGAACCTGCTGGGTGATCTGAACAATATTCGATGGCTGGGGTGCTAACTGTGATGGCCCTGCACCATCTTTATACACTGCTCTCCGAGGCACAGTTCTCCCGTATGTGCGACAATATCCATGATTGTCATGACCTATCAACTCATGGAAAATGGCATTCCTAGCCTCCAAAGTCCGACAATCCTCAGGTAGCATAGAGAGTTGGCCATTAAACTCATCCTGTATTGAATAAGAAATACAAGTATATGCCAAATTAAGATGGTTAACACAAAAAATAAAAAATAAACTTTAAATACAATCAAAGGTGTTTGGAAACTACCAAGGTCTGGATAACCTCTGGGTCATCTGCTCTACGTGTCATAAGCCAAACATTCATCTTATCAGTAGACTCCCCCTTATTGGTCATCTACATTTTTTTAGAAATACGAAAATTAGAATCCAAATAATTTGTAAATATACAATGTTTATTTATATACAAAAATAAAATAGTAAAATATAAACCTCATGCCGTATCTGAGCGAAAGTAGTACGCCATGTGGTATGAGCTATGCCATGAGCTCGCCGATTTTTAGCGTTCCTAGTTGCAATTTTCTATAATAGGTTCAACAAATATAAGTATATAAATATGATTTGTATGTTTACATATCATACATATAACTTATTTGTATACCTCAGCATCGGAAGTACGCCAATACTCCACAAGTTCTTCCCACTGGCTTGGCACAATGTGCAAAAGAACATCATCCTTCAGATTAGGATCTTCACTTCTAGGCTTGAAATACTTACACTTAATCTTATTCTTGTGATCCTTCCATATGCTGTTACAGTTTTTCATGCAGATTGGCTTGTACTCCTCTGGACATATATTCAAATTGTCCTATAAAACACAATTTCAAGGTTTAAATAATAATAACACAATTTTGGAATTTAAATTTTTGGACAAAAATATACTTTTACCTTCACATCCTTCCAGATAGCATCAAGAATATCATCAGGCACAATGTTCCAGTCAAGAAAAGTAAGAGGAACAATGTTACCATTTCGCACAATAATGCCAAGTTGAGTAGTTAACTTAGACACGTTATCCCTTATTGGACAGTAATTTTCATCAAATTGTATGTCCAATTTGGTATCGGTACCCCACTCCCTAATGCCCTTGGCACATCCTCTACCACGCCTACTCGAGGTTGATGAAGAACTAACATGACCTGTGAGATACAATAAGAATAAACAATATGCAATGATAATAAACAAATGCAAATTTAAATAATGTCAATACAAATCAATTTCTTATACCTGAGTGAGGCTGTGAGGAAGTCGAAGGATCTGAAAAATACAATGAAAATAAACAAGTTATATGTAATGAGAACAAATAAATATATATTTAAATAATTTTCATACAAATCAAAGCAAATTTATATACCTGCGGATGGCTCATAAGCCGATGACTCTAGTCGGGATGATAGCTGCTACGGTGCCACTGATGGTGGACGCACCGATGGTAAGCCTAGAGGCTGAGTAGATGATAGCTAGTGTGGTGCCATTGATGGGGGTTGATGCGGTGGCACTAATGGCCCCTCTGATGGTGCTTGCTGTGATGCCTCCTCTAATGGTGGTGCCACTGATGGTGGACGCACCAATGGTAGGCGTGGTGGCTGAGTAGATGATAGCTGCTGTGGTGCCACTAATGGTGGTCGATGCGGTGGCACTAATGGTGCTCGCTGTGATGTCTCCTCTAATGGTGGCACTAATGGCCCTTCTGATGGTGGTCGATGTGATGCCTCCTCTGATGGTGGTGCCGTTGATGTCCTCTTACGTACCACATCAGACATCATGCGTCGGGGATGATCAGGTTGCCTCTTCCTTCCCATAATAATCTGCAAGCAATATAACATTAATTAGAAACATAGATAATGGTTTGTCATCAACTTTAATATGACATAAATTGAACTAATACAATTACAAAGACAAAGTAAATTAAGAAACTGATGATTAACTACAACCTTGGCCTTAAGTGAATTACTGATGTTGATTAAATATCAACCTATTTGAACATCAACTGTTTCCCCTTCTGTGGCTTCCCTCACCCAACCAACTTCTTCATCACGAAGCATTATATTTTCTTCCAATTGTTGGCTCATATATGGCTCAATTTGTGGATCAGTTGAACTCATATCAAATAAACATCTTTGAGACATCTTCACCGCCACTTGCCAGTATGGTTGTAACGGGTCTGCAACATACCAAACTTGCTCTGCTTGGGATGCCAAGATGAAAGGTTCATTAGTAATTCGATCATCTCGATACAACAAATGATTGAAGTTGACTAACATGAAATTGAAGACATCTTGTATCTTCCCGTGAATGTTGTCAATCCAATCACACTTAAACAAAACATGCTTCTTCTCATTGGAATATCGAATCTCAACAATATTTGTCAATTGTCCATAATAGTACACAGACCCCACACGAGGATTCTTGTCTTTCCGACTAGCATAACTTATGGTATCTGCCTTCAAAGCTACACCACAATTTTGTGTGGCTCGACGGTCATCCATGGCCTTTACTTGATACCGAAACCCATTCATTATATACCCGTTGAATCTCCTTGCCAGGTTATGAGGACCATTTGCCAATACAGTAATCTCTTCAGAAAATGTGACATCACTAGTCCTTCGCAAAGTTTGAACCTATTTTAAATAATAAAAATTGTAAAATTTAAAATATAGTTCGACTTAAGTAAATAGAATCTGTAGATTTAAATACATACATGTTCCTTGAACCAAATGTGAAAAGTTTCAAAATGTTCACGCCAAAGCTGATGATCGTCAACACGAGGCATTTTGACCTTAAGTTCTTCAAGGTGTTTGCTGTGTAAATTGAAATTTTATCAAAAAAACAAAATTTGGTTCAAAATTCAATGAAACATAATAAAATATTGAGTGAGTGACATAACTTACTTTATGAATGGTTGAACCGCGGCTGTATTGAATAAGACATACCGATGAGTTTGTACCCAAGAAATATTATCAAGATAAAAGCTTGTGATTTCACCAACAGCACGACCCAGATTATCATCACCACTGTAGTTCCTCGTGGGTCGATTAGATTTAGTTTCCACATCATTGAGATATTGTGCACAAAAATTCATGCATTCTTCCATAAGATATCCTTTAGCAATTGAACCTTCTGGACAAGCTCTATTACGCACATATTGCTTCAAAGTAAGAAGATACCTCTCAATTGGATACATTCATCGAAACTGAATCGCTCCATCCAATAATGCTTCGTCAACTAGATGTATAGGCAAGTGCTCCATTATATCAAAAAAAGTAGGAGGAAATATTTTCTCTAGATGACAAAGTGTTACGGCGATACGATCTTGAATATATTGCAAATCTGTCGCACGATTGACTTTGGAATACAATTGTCTAAAGAAATTGCTCAATTCAATCAAATGTTCAATTACATTCTTCGGTAACGATCTTCGAATGGCCAATGGAATTAGTTGTTGCATCAGAATATGACTATCGTGGCTCTTAAGACCCCCAATACTTCTATCATGTAAGCGCACACGACGCGATATATTGGATGAATACCCGTCGGGAACTCTAACTTCCTTCAATACTTTCAAGAACAAATCTTTCTCATCCTTGGTCATCGTGAATTGTGCCGGTGGTAAATAAGCTTTATTCGACCCTCTTAACTGCAAATGTAGGGGTTTTCTAATATTCATTTCTTGTAAATCACGCCGAGCATTAACACCATCCTTCGATTTTCCTGCAACCCCTAATATTGTCCACAACACATTATCACAAACATTCTTCTCTATATGCATCACATCGAGGTTGTGTCTAATTAGATTGTGCTCCCAATATGACAGTTCATAGAAGATACTCTTTTTCTTCCAGCTATGGGTGCGATGTCCAGCTTTCTCCTTCTCTACTTGTCTCCTATGCCTCTCCTTAAGGTCATCCCTCTTGTATTGGGTTAAAATACCCTCAGATTCTAATTGTAGCAGCATCTCAGTTCCAGACAACAATTTTGGTTTGAATCTGACTTCCCGACTACTATCAAATGATACTTTATCCTTTCAGAATTTATGACCATTAGGTAAAAATCTGCGATGACCCAAGTATGATTGTTTCCTACTATGCTTCAACCAACACGATGTAGTTTCTCTATTGCAACAAGGACATGCATATTCGCCTTTAGTACTCCATCCTGACAAGTTTGCATATGCAGGAAAATCACTAATTGTCCACAGTAAAGCTGCATGCATTTGAAACATTTGATTTGTTGATGCATCAAATGTGGAGACACCGTCATTCCATAGTTCTTTCAACTCCTCAATCAACGGTTGCATATACACATCAATCTTGTCACCAGGTCCTTTCGGGCCGTCAATAAGCACAGATAAAATTAGAAATGGTTGTTTCATGCACATCCATGGCGGCAAGTTGTATGGAATGAGTACAACAGGCCAAGTGCTATGAACTATGTTCATCGTCCTGAATGGGTAAAACCATCAGATGCTAAGCCAAGCCTTACACTTCGGCAATCATTACTAAAGTCAATATTCCGACGATCAAAATCTTTCCATGCAAGGGAGTCTGCAGGATGCCTAAAGACACCGTCATTAGTTCGTTCCTCTGCATGCCATCTCATTAACTTAGCCGTCTTGGATGACATAAACAGTCTCTGCAACCTTGGCTTTAAAGGAAAATACCTCATTTGTTTTGCAGCTATTTGTTTGCCACCGTTGTGAGGACCATTTGAACCACCATCACCATTTGATTTCCATCTTGAACTGTTGCATATGACACATTTATCAAGATTGGCGTCCTCGTTTCGAAACAACATGCAACTGTTGGGACATGCATCCCATGTCTCATATGTGAAGCCCAAATCTGTTGTGACCTTTTGAGCTTTATAATATGAGTATGAGAGTTTCACACCCAATGGGAACGCCTCATTCAATAACTCAAGCAACATGTCAACAGACTTGTTTGTCCACTGATTAAGCACCTTCAAATGTAGAAGCCGAACAATGAATGACAAAGATGTGAACTTCTGACAACCTAGATACAATTCACTTTGTGCATCTTGAAGAAGTTTGAAATAGTTTGCAGTCTCTGCATTTCGACCGAGCTGGGGTTTAGATGCATGGGGATCAGTGCTCTGTGCTTCATTACCGTCAACACTTGTACCAGCATGTGGATTTCCCACAGTCCCTTGTATCATTCCAACCATATCGTCGCCAATGTCTAAATTAGCCAATGTTTCATTCCCTCGATTAGCATGCAGAGATACGTAAGATTCCCCATGATTAATCCAATGTTTGTACTTTTTAAAAAAACCATTCAAAATCAGATGCTTCCGTATACCCTCTCACACAAGATGGTATCGATTCTCACATTTTCTACACGGACAACTAATCATCGAACCTTCAACCCTATTGGTGTAGGCAAACACAAGGAATTGATCAATCCCATTAATGTATTCCCTCGACATCCTATTTGGCAAATCAATCCAACTCTTATCCATCATCTGTACTTCCCTTATATGCGTTTCCCACTATTAATTTGCTTCAGGCAAACTTACTGGGAGATATACATCTCACATACAAAACAAATATGCCCTAGAAAAAAATATAATTACAAAAAATGTAAGAGTCATAATGAGATGTAAGGGTAAAAATATAATTACAAGACATAATATCACATACTAATTATCGTAAGGGAAGAGCGGATTGGTGGACTTCGAATCCCGATTAGTGAGGAAACAACCAAGGGCATGCGACTATTGGGCCAAATGCTATCCTCAAATGCATTGATAAATATAATAATGGTTTATAAAGCTTTTCTATGTTAATTCAATTGCCCCATTCTGTTTTCATATAAAATGCTTGCATTTCAATTCTATTGTGCAAGTGCTTCAGTTCTAGATTTATTTATGTAAGGTAATTAATCATGGTCTTTCTAGACTGAAAAAGTGATAAGGGTGGTAGTAAATAAGAGTACTGGTTGAATTATTCATTGGGGGCTTGTTGCCAGAGTTATTACAGGTATCCCCTAATACTTGGTTCAAAAAAATCCAAGCATCATTTTAGTAAGATGAAGGATCTTAACTTCTCCCCCTTTCATCTTCACCAAACATAAAAAGAGTATAAATATATAGGGGGAGGGAAGGGGATAAAAGATTATATTCCTCCTACTAGTTCTTCAACAGAAGTGAATACTCAACTTGCCTTTGGAACAACAGTGAGACAGGGAACTTTTCCTCCACCCCCAAAACATAAAAAAATAGAAAACCCCCGAGTACCCCCTGCCAAGGGAAGCAAGAAACTTGAGTAAAATTTTTCCTTAAGGCATGTTGCATTAGGGTTTCAAACTAAAATGTAAGTCAAACATTCACTCCCTAAACTCAAGCAACTTGAGAAACTTCTAAAACTATAACATCCAACATAAAAATCTGCAAATTAATTCATATGTTCTGCATGTCTCATTTAAGTAAGAAGCAAAACTAAAAGGAAATTTTATATCTTAACCTCCTTATTTTCTATCTTCAATACAAGCAATAGAAATTAGAATTGAAAATCTATAATCATGTAAAAAGCAAAACTAAAAGGAAATTTTTGATAGATTCTAATGGGTGGACAAATCACGCAAAGAAAACATAAAAAATGGGAAAGATTACCACAGAAGCAGCAACAAGTGGAGGTGAAAGTCCAATGTCATAAACAGTAACAAGTGCAGTTCCCAACCCTTTAGGAGCCAGTACTGACTGCGAGCATTGTAAACCTGATGGTGGCTGAATCACTTCTACAACTTGGGAATTATTAACAACAGCATCCAAAAAACAGCTTCCTCCAGTGATTGAGAGATTTAGTTGGAAAAGAAAAAAGCATCTCATATGAGAAGCCCAAGTATTGGGTGATAAAACCGAAATGTGCCGATGTCTTGGGGAGAAATCAATAGAGGATATAAAGCCCAAGATGAAACATAACATCAATAGAGGATATAAACAACCTAGATGATATCAATATATCACAAAATATAGATATCATTTGGGGGGAAATCCAGATTCAAAAATTAAAATCATAATAAAATATATCAATAAATCAAAATATCAATGTCTAAAAAATACACAGATAACTACATTTCAATGTCTGAAGAATATGGATATATCAATTGATATTATAAACTTCCCAACCTTAAAGTGGGAATCAAATTGAAGAATGGAAAGGATTGAAGGTGCCTCGTCACTCGTTCACAGTCGTTCACAGTCTTGCCTCGTCACTCGTCGTTCGTAGTCGTTCACCCTCGTTCTTGCCTCGTCACTCGTCATTCACAGTCGTTCGTCACTCGTTGTTCACAGTCACTGCCTCGTCACTCCAGCGAAGGCCGTCGTTCACCCTCGTCAATCTGCGAATGCCGTCGTTCACCCTTTTTCACCCCGGTACTGAATGATTTTCATTTCAGGATTTTGGAGATTCTGGGATTCGGATTTTGGGGGTTTTGGTTTGGTGAGTTTAGGGATTTTGATTTGGGGGTTTTGGTTTGGTGAGCTAGGGATTGGGATTTTGGGGATTTTAGGATGACCGCGAATGAGAGAAATCCCCGCGAATGGGAGAAATGAGCGGGATGTGAAATTTTTTTTTTTTTTTTTTTTTTGCGATGGAATATATACCACCGCCGCAAATGATACTTGATTAATAAATTAAAACGACGTCGTTTTACAAATTTTTTTTTTGCGACAGGCTTATGCCATCACAAATGGTCCACCATTTGCGACCGCAACTCTTTACCGTCGCTAAATAATACTTTTTGTGACGGTATACGTGCGTCGCAAATGCTCCTGCATTTTTCGGTGAAATTTATTAGCGACGGAGGTAAACCCCGTCGCAAAAGGCCATTTTCGTCGACGGTAGATAAACGCCGTCGCAAAAATACTTTTTTGGCGACGGCAACTACACTGCGTCGCAAAAACTCATTTTTTGCGACGGCAGGTGCCCCGTCGCAAAAGCCTTCGTGTTATATAACAGATTTTCTTGTAGTGGAAACTTTATATATATATTAATATGATTTCTAGTCAATCAAGTAAATTATATTATTTATTGGGATTAGGCAGTTTGTTGTTGCAACTGTACGGTCCAGTTTGGTCTATTTTGGATTTGTTTCAATGATTCAAATCGTATGTGTAGAACTCATTGAGAATTTTATCATCGTAAAAAGTCACGTTAATCAGATATTAATAGACACTTGATCATATCGTTTTTGTGTCAACAAGTTATTTTTAAAATCACACTTACCGTTTACACAAATTTGATCTAATTAAGTGGTTATCGATATCCGATCAATATATTTTTTTTTACAAGGATGAAATATTTAACGAGTCTTACACAATGAACGATTCAAATAATTGATGTGAGTTCTGTGATAAGCCCACAAAGGCCCAACAACATGCACCAGTCCGATTTTGAATTGGAGAAAAACTACTGCCTTATTCATTTATAGCAAGTTTTTTTAACATGTGATTACCAATATCCTTTTAACATGGGTTGAATTTAATTTTTCAATAATGTTAGGATGATCATCTTTTTTTACTATAATTTATTTATTACATTTTGTGTCAATACTGTATTGATTTAATAGGTTTTATCACTTATGTTTACAATCAATGTAGCGTTGACATATGAAATGATAAATAAAATATGAAAATAAACTATGGTCATCATAATATTACTATAAAAAACTTGCCCAAAAAAAATTATTGTAAAAGTTTAAAGGACAATTACACAAGTGGTTAAATTTTGAAAGACAAGTTTAATACATTATGAAATCTCTGTTTCGTTGTGTTTTGGAAATATGATTCTACACCAACATTGGAGCACGATGTTTGGAACGAGTTTTGGAAATACGTTTCCAAAACTCTGCAGAGAACTCTGAGACAGGCGCGCTTTTTAGAATTTTTTTTTCAAATTTTGCCGAACCGGTCGTCCGACCGGTTGACCGGAATAGTAATTTTTTTTTTTTGCAATTGATATGTTAATTTTTATATATTTGAAAAAAATATTTTCTAAATTTTTTAAAATTTTTTATGTGCTTTAAAATAATTTTGAGTTGTATGTTTGGTTATGAGTTGTAAATTTTTGTATCAAATATCAAATGTCACATCAGCAAATTCCCCACTAAATTCAAAACCATTTTCAAAACTCTTTACCAAACAAAATTTTCACACTCAAATCATAATTCCAAACCTCACAAACTCAAAATACAACTCATACTCTCAAATCATATTTACAAAACTCTACCAAACGCAACCCAAGTTTTTAAAGTATTATATTGAATTTGGGGGGGGCAATTATGTAATATTTCAAAAATTTTAGAAATAACATGTATATATATATATAAACTGAAAACTTGGATAACCAATAGCTATTAGGGGTAGAAGCATGGCTGCCGCCGCTTTATTTGGACTGCTGGTGAGTTGTGTGGTTGTTTTGGTTTGTGTATTGGTGAAGATGAGCTACTGATAAAAGGAGTATTTACTCAGTGGTGGACTTTGTTGCTATACATATGGATTGCTGTCTTGATCTGTTTTGATCTGTCAACTAGTTTTGGTCTGTTTATTTCATTATTTTATTGTTGCTTGGTAGTTTTGGGTTGTTTGGATAGCTGTTATTGGGTGAGGTTGTTTTGGTGTTTGTGGTTGGTTTCTCACCAACTCGTGATGGTGTGCTAGCATATGATTGGGCGGCCTTTTTGGTGCCAATCTAGTTGGGATTGATTAGGTTCGCTATGATGCTCTTTGCATTCATCTTCCTCTTTCTTTTTTGATGTAATAGTTTTCTGTTTCATCAATAAAGTTTCTTTTCTTTGCTGATAAAAAAAAACTGAAAACTTGGATAATCTTGGAGGGTAAGAACCCCCGCCCATATATATATATATATATAAACTAGTTTTTTTACTAGTGCTATGTGCGGATTGTGTTAGAATTTTTTTAAATAAAAGAGTAATATAAATAATTACAAATAATATCAATTAAAAATTAATAAATTGTGAAAGTATAGTAAAATAATCATACAAAAAAATTATAAAAATTCTTCCAAGTTTAAAATAATCAACCAAAAAAAAAAAAAGAATTATCAAAACTGTAAAAAATAAAATAAAATCTATTAAAAATAGTTTAAATTACAATTTATAGTCTCAGTTAAAAAGAAAAACAAAAATTGATAAAGAATTGTACAAAATTCATTTAATATTGATATAAAATTACAGTGACAAAAACACAGCAGTACACCATTTTACTGTATTTTCAAATTTCTTTTTGTTTTCATTTTCAATATTTGATTTTTTCATTCTTGATATAAAAAAATAAGTGAAATCTTAAAAACACTAATGTTTTGTACCAATTTCATTTTTTTAATTCAATCTTTTTTTAAAAAAAAAAAAAAACTCTGAACATAGTCTAAAATTATTTTATTTGTTTATTTATTTAATTTTGTTAAAATAGTTCCACAAATGCATTTTAGGCATTGTTTTGATATTTTTTGTGTCTTTATTGATAGAAAATAATTTTTGAAATGATACCAAATGGATCCATTTTTTTAATGTCCCTTTTTTTTTTTAAAACTATTATTTAAAAATTTTAAGTTAGAATTTCCCTACAAACGTAAAAAAACACCCAAAAATATACTGTAAATTTTTATAAAATATTATATTTTGATTTTGTATATATATAATGAGTACTCTATAAAATATTAGAAAAATATCATTGACAACTTACAAAATAGATATGGAAGTGAACTTAGCTTTATTGACTTGAATAATAGAAAATTTTATTAAAAATGAGTAAAGCAGCAAAATAATAATAACAATAATAATCTAGAACCTATAATATATGTGCATAGAAAGAGAGAGAAGACCAAATGAATAGTGTATTTTATTTATAAAGATCAAAATTATGAATAAATAAAAAAAGAAAAGACGAGGCGATAATTATTTTAGCAATGAAATTCTTTTATCTCTTACATACATTCTCATATATTTATATTCTACTAAATGAATAAGTACATATAAATAACAGAGAAAGATCATAAATGAACATATTTATTAAACAAACTTAAAAGAAAATTAAAAGACAATAAAAGTAAAACAAAATAAATGGCACCGTTTGGGAAGGTGGTTTGAGAGCTTTTTTGGCTATTTTAGTCATAAAAGACAAAATAGAATATTTAGCCGTAACAAACAAAACATCAAATTTAACCTATAATTATTACACCATTCTCTCACAAAAAAAGTCAAAAAAATCAAAAATCCAAAAAGTCCTTCCCAAACCAAGCTTTTTAGCCCAAGCTAAAATCGCCAAAAAAGTCAAAAAGTCAAAAACCCAACCCGCTTCCCAAATGAAAGACACATGGTAAACTTTGAGTATGCCACATGGCAAAATTGTAGAAAATGCCAATGACATCCGACATATTTCTAAAGCTTCCTAAGAGAAAACTTTACTTTACTTAGGTCTCACTAGTCAATTATATGTTTTAGTTAAAAAGTCAGAAAATTATTATAAGTTGTCATATTATTCTTTTTATTTTTCTGCACATTTTTTTTAAAAAAATCAAAAAATTACTAAAATAATTTGTTCCCAAACGAGACATATATTATATGATTGTTGAGAAGTTCATTTCTAGAGGGTGTATGACATTAGATTTAGGAATTGCTTTGTTTTGGTTGTAAGAATACGATTAGTGAAATTATTTGGTGAAAATAACAACTTATTATTTTAGGAAAATGTTTGGTAGCTCGAAAATAGTTGGCTCGAATTGGCTCGAAACCCAAAACGACGTCGTTTTGGATTCTCTTACCGGTAAGATATATGAAAATTCTCTTATTGGTAAGATAATTTTCATTAAATATCCCTCTCGTAAAACGAAACTACCGTTCCAAAACGACGTGTTTTAATTTTGAGCCAAATTCGAGCTTGAAAATTTCGAGCTACGTAGCATAATCGATTATTTTAAGGGTAAATTATATTGGTAATCTCTGCATTTTATTACTTGTATCATTTTGGTCCCTATAATTTTAATTACTCGATTTTGAACCTTAATTTTAAATATTGTATCAATTTGGTCCACTTAATAATGCCGATTAAGATTTTTGAAGAAAAATAGTCACTAGTTGATTGAGATTAACTTACTAAGTGTGGACTCACCTTTTTTCGCGCCCCGCCTTTCGGAAAGGGTTTGAAAAGAAGGCCTCACAGCTCGGACTCTCGCGGTTCTGAATCTAATCTCACAAAGTGCAATGTGAAATTGATAATCACCAAAGATTCCAAATCCGACAAACCTTTTTGGAAAATTGATTTTAAATCAAATAATGTCAAAATTGGACTACTTTTCTAGATATAGAATCGCCACCTAAATATTTTGTTTTTGAGAAATTTAGGAAACCCTGACTCGTGCCAAAGGCCACGTGTCTGTCATCACCAAAGTTTCACGGTTCGAGAACTTGAGTATGAGAGGGGAAGGTCCTAAAATGAGTACCCCCGCTTGCCCGATCAAAGGATCGGCCTCTACTAATCATGATATGCTCTTTTATAAACATTATGTGCTCTTATTCGATTATTAGTTAACATTACTATGTGACGTGCACAAGCAAGTATAGACTAAAATTGCAAGAATTGGAACAACTCAACTCATGTTTGTTCTCGAAAATGGTTTGAATTTGCCACTCTCAAGTGGGCTCAAAAATGCGGATTTGCCACCAAACAAGATGGGCTTAAAACATGATTTTGCCACAACAAAGTGGGCTTAAAACACACATTCATTGAATTGTTCTAATTCAAACAATCAAGCCTCCATCCACAGACATTCATGCAGTTTAGCAAGTAAGTACATAGCCTCATGACAAGCATGCGAAACATGGCAATATGGCAATCACACTCATGTAAGCATGCTAAAGCATAAAGACTTACCGAGTACTCCAAGCCAAACCAAAAACTAGTTAGAAAAATGCATGATCCTAATTATACAAGATGCCTAATGCAACATATGCAATGATGCGACTAAATAGGCTCAGCTACTAATCATGGTATTTGCAACACTTTGAGAGCATGCTTTGAAACACGTATTTAAATAAGTATTGAAATTGCAATGCAGTTTGAATGATACCCTGAGTCTCGGTGCATGCAAGACAAATGAATGGATGCAAGCATGTAAGCATAATGTATGTTAATTAAAACATGTCCCTAATCTAACCATTGAAAGCGATTAAATAAAATGGAGAAAGACGTGGGGTTGGAAGACATGCACACACGCACACACACTTATTACAACATCACGCCCTCGCAAAGGAGGGTCCGAATGAATAAGCTAACTAGCTGGGCTAATTAAGCTACGCTATTACAACACGAAACTAATTAACTAACTTAGTTAACTAATTATTACAAACCAAAATTGAGTAACTAGCTATGCCAAGCTAATTAAAGCAATTAAACTAATTAACTATCTAAGGTAATTAAATAATACAACATTTGCATTAACTAGCTATTCTAAGCAAACTAAAGCAATTAAATGGCCTCGAGGGCGAGGGACACACGCAATCTTGGTTGGTTTCCTCCGGAGGATCTACCACCTTGCCATTGCAGCCTCTGTTTGCACATGCTTGAACATCGATAGTGCTGCCGACTTCCAGAATGCCTCTGCTCCAACTCAGGAGCACAGTTGTGCAAAATTTCATTTATGGTCGGTCGGCAACCAGTGATGGTTGTCGGCTACCATTGGTGGCCGGTCAGCCACTACTGGTGTCCGGTCGGCCACCCCTTCCCTGAACTTCCTTTTTTTGCTGCAACAGAGAGCAAACAGAGGCAAAGCAGTATATTCTCATGGAGTGTATGTACTGTTACTCTCCTTATCATTACACAAGCTCAAAGGAGTGTAACTTTTGGTCCTCAAACCATCAACGAAATATTTTCAATGCATGATGCCTAAGGAACCAAACTTGTACAAGCTTAATGAGGGCAAAATAAGACTCAACAAAACCATAGCCCCATCATATATGATCAAGGGTGATGGCGACCAAGGAAAGTGGCACGTTTCATCACTTTGAGTATGAAACGTCCCATTTTCCTTGTGCTCGAATTAACGTCTGATCCGAACACATGTAATGCAACACGTAAGATGCTTATCTTGCCTATTTTATTTGTTCATTTTTATTTACTCATTTTAGCTTACCAATCCATTATTTAATTGATTAGTCCAAAAGGTGAGTGTCCTCTAATTGAAAGTAGGCCTAAACTACAAGTGTCTTGAGCATGAAAGAGACCTCATGCCGTTGATAATGAATTCTCGAAGGAATTAAACCATTAAGCATGAATATGTCCATTTCATAGTCAAGTCAACAAGGGGTTCAAAGCCACTTTCAAAATAAATGAAAAAGTGAAGAATAGAGGGAGATTGCAGAGATTTTAGTGCTGAAATAGAGTGTAAAATGACATTAAAACATGCAAGCAACTCATGCAATTCATGCTAAAAAGCCTAAAACATTAAGCTAGTGAGGCCTCTTTACACAACAACAACACAATACAAGCCTCAAAGGACCAAACCAGCTCAAAACAAAGTTGAAACCAGTCAAAATAGTAGCAAAAACATGCTGAGATTAAGGTACAAAATGCTAGAAAAACATGCTCACATGTTAAGCTATCTAGGCCTGCAAACAAGACACAAAGAGGGGAGGCTACCCCCTTCAATTTTGGACTTCAAAACAAGATTTTTGCCACTGAAATAACTCTGAATTTCAGTGGTTTAAAGGCCCAAAAATTTTAGTTTGAATATGCTAAAAGATGGTGCAAAAGTCTACACAATTAAGCAACAAGAATGGTAGATCACCCCCTAGCACAAAATAGCCTCAAACCATCATGTTAAGTCTCAAGAAACGGAGTTTTTTGTAGTTGAAGACCAGCTAAAAAACAATACAAAAGGATGGCAGAACAAGTGTGCACAATAAGCTTAAATGAGGTAATTTCTCTACCTTTGAAGAACAGCACAAAACAGCCACAATTTCAGGCTCAAACCTCTTTCCAAAGCTCAAACTAGGCTCCAAGGAAACTCAGCTCCAAGGTGGTCAAGTTTGGTTAAGGGTAGTGTGCAAAAGTATAGATAAAACAAACTACAAAGCACAAAACAAGAAGAGAGAGAGAGAGATAGAGGGAGAGAGAGAGAG
Organism: Camellia sinensis; assembly: GCF_055761805.1. NCBI lineage: Eukaryota > Viridiplantae > Streptophyta > Magnoliopsida > Ericales > Theaceae > Camellia > Camellia sinensis. Next base: position 157,201,129 of record NC_138970.1, read on the forward strand.
AGAGAGAGGGAGAGAGAGAGAGAGAGAGAGAGAGAGAGAGAGAAATTTGATCCAAAATTTCTAACCCCTCCAAATAGGGGAGAGCACCCCCTATATATAGAAAACCAAGGTTGAAGCTTGAAATCATCATACCATGCACGTGTATAGAGATGCACTTCAGTGAACAATAGTTGGCACAGCTGGCAAACAAATATCTGAAAAATGAGAAAAATGGCCATCGGCCACCACTGGTGGCCTACCGACCATCAATGTAGTCGACCGGCCAACAACATAGCCGACCGGCCACCACTGATGGCCAACAGACACAAGTCATGGCCGATAGGCTGTGGGGCTAGCCGACAGGCCACCCTCTCCTCCAGACCTGAAACAACAAGCTCTTGGTCCATAACCAAGTACAAAGTAGATAAGGTTCGAAGGCTTAAAGACGAGGCGGCCGGCCAAGACCTCCATGCACTCAAAACGAACACGAGCATGTAAAATCATCGAGTGTTCAAACGATGACATCCAAGTCTTGAGGACAGTCAAAAATGGGGTGTCTACAATTGTCTCTCTTTGACAGAACTCGGAAGTCATGAAATGACATGAGTGAATGTCAAAGCCCAGAGACGATCCATTTTTGACAAGGCCAAAGACTTGGACAAACAGACAAGAAAAACAAAGAACGGTTGCACCCGCAGGCTGCCTACGTATCCCTTTGCAAGGAATCAAACCGGCATAATTCTGGGGCAAGATGCAAAATGATATGCATGATGCAACAACATAACTTATGGTCATGCAATGAGGCTGTAATGAAACATCTAGATGCAAGTGTTATGCAAAGAAATGCTACATGTGAACAAATCAAAACACGATACAGCAAAGTAAAACATGAACAGAAGTAAGTAAACACGCTGCACGTGAAAAGCACAAGCCAAACTACATTTCATGTAGAAAGGATGTAAGAAAATTATGCAATCTTAATTGCGCATCACGCAGGAAAGGCAAAGAACAACACAACTATCGGGCGCACTCGAGGTGTCAAACAAGATCCTAACGCGTGGCACACGCGAGGAGAGAGATGGTGTGAACCCAGGGACACACCCGAATGTTCCTAACCAAAGAGAACAGTGATGACTACCGAAACACGTCCAAACATTTATAACCGAAACAAGGAGTGGTATAAGCATCAGAACTTGTCTGAATGCATTTAACCAAAGCGTCCTAACGCGTCGCATGTGAGAGGAGAAGAGAACGGTGTAAACACCTGGTGTACCGGAATGTTTCTAACCGAAAGGAGCAGTGTAAACACCGGGGTGGTATAAACATCAAAGCACGTCCCAATGTTTCTAACCAAAAGGAGGGGTGCAAACACGGGGCGTACCTGTAGACACCCCATTTTTGACTGACCTTAAGACTCAGACGTCATCGATTGAGCGCTCGGTGATTGTGCATGTTTGTGCTCGTTTCGAGTTTTCGAGATTTTCGGCTAAGTGCCTTGCCTCCGGGCCTCTGAACTCTTTGTGTTTTGGCTTGGTTTGTAGACCATGCCTTGTTTTTCCTTGTCTGGAGGGAGTCTGTAGACCACTTTTTGTAGTCGTAGACCACTTTTCCCTCTTGTAGGCTGGTTTCCGATTTCTGGAGCCTTCGGCCTAGCGCCTTATCTTGCATCCTTTTTGGTTTTTTTTTTTGGCACAAATCTTGTTTTCCTTTCTTGGAGGGTGGAATGAGGGTTGGAGACCAGTTTCTCTCCCTGAAAACCACTTTTCTTCCCTGTTAGCTAGTTTTCTTCCCTGTAGACCACTTTTGGTGGTCTACAAGTGGTTTGCAGTTGGAAAAAGTGGTCTCCAGCTATGCCACTACCTTCCTATCTCTGTACAGACCACCTTTCCCCCATTGTCGACCACTTTTTGTCCTGGCCGAGCAGTAAAAGTAGCTGGCCGACCACTTCAACTGGTCGGCAGCTTTCCTGGAGTTTCTGCAGGTGCTGTGGATTCCAGCTGTGCCAGTTGTTGGGCACAGAACTCATCCTCCATACACGTGCATGGATGGATTGGTCCAAGCTCTTAGCTTGTTCAAGAAGCTTGAACTTTGTTTTTCCTGTAAGAGGGAACCTCCCCCCTCTTGTCTCAGGCTCAGAAAAGTTGGCTGAGAGCTATACATATAATCTATCTCTATAATTGCTCATTCTCTTCATATTTGTGCTTGAAAGTGCATTTTCATCATACTTTTGCACACAAACACATAATGAAACACCACCCTTTTGTTGCTGAGGTACCTAGGAGCTGGTTTTGGTGTTTTTGGTTTGGTTTGAGCTCAGAAAAGGTGTTGGAGTTGCAGCTTTGAAGTTGTTCTTCAAGGGTAAGCTTCTAACCCTTTAAACCTTGGTCTCGGTTTAAGCTTTTGGCCCTATTTTCATGATGATTTAGGCCTAACTTTTAACTACAAAAAGTTCTGATTTCAAGTGTTCTAAATGTTTGTTTAAGGCCTTGTTGGTGTTGGGGGTGGTTTACCATCTCTTGTGCCTTGTTTGGCCTTGTTTTTGTGCTATCCTTTTAAGTTATTGGGACCACCTCTTTTTGGCCTTCTCACCACTTAAACTCAGAGGAATTTCAGTGGTGGAAAGGTAATTTTGAGGTCCCAAAATAGGAGGGGGTCATCCTCTCTCCTTGTATCTTGGATGCTTGCCTTATTGGCCTCATGTTTGAGCATGGTTTCTTACCATGTGTTGGCTTATTCTCAACTTATTTTTGGTGTTATTTTGACATGGCATACCTCTGTTTTAGCTTGGTTGAGTCGCCACTTGCATGCATTCTACACTTGTAGTGTAATCTTGCAATCTAGCCTAACATGCATCATGCTTTTGACCATCATTCTAGCATGTTTTTGGCTTAACTCCAGCAAGCTTTTGGCCATGTTTTAGCATGCTCTAGGTCTGATTTAAGTTGTTGTGGTCATGCATACATTGCTTTGTATAGTCATAGTGCATTCTAGCTCACTAGCTTCGAGTATCCAAGCATCTAGCATGCATTACTTGGACTATTTGCATGATTTGGTATCATTTGTTATGTGATTTCAGAGCATGTTTCATTTCCATGCCCTCACATCTTCCACTCTTTCAATGCTTTGGAGGGTTGGTACTTTGTGTCTTAAGTATGAGCCATTGTGCATGCCATCTTGCCTAGCCTTTTGGGCCACCATTTCAGTGTGTATTTGGTCATATTTTGCCATGATATAACTCTGATTTTTGTTGGTTAAGTCATCTTATGCTTGGTTTTGGTAGGTGTAGTGTAATCCTCCATATTGTCCTTGCTTACTCCATACTTCATGCCTTCATGCTAGCTTGTTTTGGCTCTGGTCCATACATGTTTTAGCCTTGTTTTGACATGCTCTAGGACTGTTTTGGGTTGTATTGGCCATATGCTTCATGTATTGCATAGCTGTAGTGAAATTGGCCTTGTTAGCTTTGAGTTTTGAGCACCATAGCATGCTTAATTTGTGACATGTACATGATTTGGCATCATTTCACATGATATTTCAGAGCATATAGCATTGCCATGTTCCCACTTCTCTCACTCTTTGAGTGCCTCTAAGGGTCATGCATTATTGCCTTGTTTGTGACCTAGCTTGTATGCATGCATGCCTAGACCTTTGAGCTCCCATCTCAACATGTTTTGGTCCTTGTCTTGACCTATTTGAGCTCTGTTTGTGGCTGGTTCATCCATTGGTGCCATGCATTGCATGCCTCTTATATAGTCCCATTCACTAGCTTTCATGCTTAAGGACTCTTGCATGCCATACTTGTGTTGTTTGAGTCATTTGGCATCATCTCATACATGATTTCAATGCTTATAGTATGGCTACACTCTTACATTTGTCATTCCTTGAGCACTTTTGAGAGTTATGCTTTTATGCTTAGTTGGTGGGCTAGAGCATGTGCATGCTTTGTTTTGCATTTCATGCCATCATTTTAGCAATTTGGCCATTGTTTTGGGCATGATTGAGGTCTATCCATATTTGGTTTAAGTCCATTGAGCATTGTTTTGCATGCCCCTTGTGAGGTGCCCTTTACTAGCTTTGATGCCTTAGCCTCTAAGCTTGCCATGCATGCCTTGTTTGCATGATAGAATTTTGTGCATGCCTTCCTAGCATTGGTAGAATTGCATTGTTGTTGCATGTTGTCACATTGCATTATTGTTGCATGCTTGTTGTATTGCATTATGTTGTTGCACGCTTGTTGTATTGCATTATGTTGTTGCATGCTCATGTTGTTTGCATAGTGTTTGGATAGAGTGTTAGTCCAAACGCGAGGAACGAGGGACGTTTCATACTTGTAGTGATGAAACGTGCTTCATTTCTCGGTTGCCGACCCTCTTGATCATGCATGATAGAGGTGGAGGCTCTTATGTGTCATTTGTGTATTCATTGACATCGACTTGGGCAAACTTGGCTTCTCGGCCATTGTGCATTGCGATGCATGGTTGGTGGCCTGAGAGTCGAGAACCACACCCTTTTGAGCTTGAGAAATGATAGGGAGGGTGGTTGTGCACACATACCTTGCAAATACACTGATGTGCCCCTTCTTGTTCTCTGTTGCAGTAAAACTGGAGTGTGACAAAATTTCTGGTTGGCAGACCAGTAAAAGTAGTTGGCCGACCACTTTTTCTGGTCTGCAGCAAGTTTAGGTGGTCTACAGGTAGTCTACAACACCATTTTCTAGTCGGCAGCCCTCCCGGAGGTCTCCATGTTGGAGTAGAAGCATTTTGGAAGTTTGTGCAGTGTTTTGAAATCAAATGCAAACAGAGGCAATTTGGGGCATCGTGATGGATTTCCGAGCGAGGCGATAGAGAGCATGCATCCTTCATTGTTCAAGGTAGAGCTGTGGCAGCCTAGTTCACATACCTCATATGCTTAGTTAGTTACCATGATTAGTTAATTTGTTAATTAATTAAAGTATTGTAATAATTAGTTGTAGCTAGTTATTCGATTTGTGTTTTGTAATAACTAGTCTAATTAGCTTAATTAGATTAGTTGCTTAGTTTAGCTTAGAGTAGCTTAGCTTTCATTTGGGCCCTCTATCGAGAGGGCGTATTGTTGTAATAAGTATGCGTGAGTGTGTGAATGTCTTCCAACCCCACGTCTTTCTCCCTTTTATTTACCAGCTTTCGATGGTTAGTTTAGGGTCATTTTCAATTAGCATCCTTATGCTTCACATGCGTGCATCATTCATCTATTTTGCATGCACTGGGCTCGGCGCATCATACAAACTGTATTGTATTTCAATACCAATTTGAATACATGTTATCTAGTTGCATTCACATGATATCTTAGAATAGTCAAGCCTATCTTAGTTGCATTTTTTCATGTGTTGCATTAGGCATTATTGACATAGCTAGGATCATGCATTGATTACTAACTAGCTTCTTTTTTGGCTCGGAGTACTCGGTAAGTGTTTATGCTTTAGCATCTTGCATGTGTGTAAGTGTTGCCATGATAGCATATTTGCCATGAGGCTATGTTCTTAAGTGATTAACTGTATGAATGCCTGTGGATGAAAGCTCTATTGCTTGAATTGGGACAATTCATCAAAATACGAGTTTTAAGCCCACTTGAGAGTGGTAAAATCATGTTTTTCTAAGCCCACTTGAGGGTGGCAAATCTGTGACTTAACCTACTTGCGAGTAGCAACTTCAAACTATTTTCAAACAAACAAACATGAGATGTTTTGTTCCAACTTGAGCGATTTAGTCTATACTTGTATGCTGTGTGCATCACATAGTAATTCTAGATTAATAACTGGAATAAGAACACATGTGTTTTCAAAAATAACATATCATGTTAGTAGAGGCCGATCCTTTGATCGGGCGAGCGGGGATGCTCATTGCATGACCTTCCCCCCTTGTACCCAAGTTTCCGAGCCGAGGCAACTTTGGTGATGACGGACACGTGGCTTTCGACACGAGTCAGGATTTCCTAAATTTCACAAAAATAAAATATTTAGGTGACAACTCTGAAATCTGGCAAAACAGTCTATGTTTGGCACTTTTTTGATTAAAATCGATTTTCCAAAACGATTGCCGGATTTGGACTCTTTGGTGATTTATCAGTCTTACATTGCACTTTGTGAGATTAGATTCAGGACTGTGACATGAGTTCGAACTGTAGTAGCTAAGAACAACGATTCGCGCCCTCGTGCGTGGAGCGGAGTTCCGGGCGGTCTACAGTACCCGAATGTTTCTAACCAAAAACGGGGTGTGGTATAAGCATCGGAACACGTCCAATTGCTTCTAACCGAGGGGTGGTATAAACACCGGAACACGTCCCAATGTTTGTAACCAAAAGGAGTGGTGTAAACACTGGGCATACCTGAATGTTTCTAACAAAAAATGGGGTGTGGTATAACCATCGGAATACGTCCAAATGCTTATAACCGGGGGTGGTATAAACATTGGAGCACGTCCCAATGTTTCTAACCAAAACGAGTTGTGTAAACAACGGATGTACCCGAATGTTTCTAACCAAGAGAAGTGTGGTATAAGCATCGGAACACGTCCAAATGCTTCTATCTGGGGGTGGTATAAACATCGGAGCACGTCCCAATGCTTCTATCTGGGGGTGGTATAAACATCGGAGCACGTCCCAATGTTTCTAACCAAAACGAGTGGTGTAAACACCGGGGGTGGTATAAATATCAGAGCACGTCCTAATGTTTCTAACCAAAATGGGGAATTCGAAAGACAAGAATGATTTCACGTGGAATTCCTCCGAATGAACCATACATACAATAGCGTCTGGTTGCACCAGCTTTGAATGAACCATACATACAATATCGTGCCTGCATAAGAAAGAAACTCAACAAGCATAACATAGCAAGAGTGCATGTTCTATGCAAGACGAATAACCATGACACAACGTCAGGGACATGTTTCATGCACAACATGCAAGGAACAAAACGGAAGCATATTCTATGCAACGAAAATTGGAGCATATTTTTTGCAACACCAAAATGCATATTCAATGCAACAATACAAAATGCAAATTATATGCATGATCAAAAGCACAAAATGCACATTCTATAGAACATCGGGATGCATGTTCTATGAAACAATACAAATGCATGTTCCACGTGAATGTAGCAAATTCAAATTCTATGCATAATTGAAAAATGCACATTTTATGCAATAACGGAAGTTTAATCGTCAAACCCAATTTCAAGAACAACTTCCGACTTAACCCCCAGAAAAGTTGCAACAAATTTAAAAGAATACACCTCATTCGTGTTGAACATCATACACCGAAGACATGGCCCGGAGCTTCCACAGAGGCATTTGAGCTTAAAAATAAACCTTTCTTGCACTTTTTTGAGAACTAAAGACATAAAATAGCATAAAGACCCAATTTAGGAGCACTGGGAACCTGTCGGCCACCAGGGAAGGTGATCAACCACCCATTGGCCACCAAAAAAAGTTGTCGGCCACAAATGGTGGCCGGTCGGCCACCGATGGCAGCTTTGGAGCAAAATGGCCATTTCACCTCGGGTGTTTAAGTATAGAGTTCCGAACTTTATTTCCCCACTTCTCCATTGCCAAAAATCATCCTTCTCTCTCTCTAGACCATTTTCTCCCCTAGATGCGCACTTTATACGCGTTTTCCAACGCCCCATAAACATTTTCTTCGCTAAACCCTCGTAGTTTACATTATTTTGAACTGATTGAAAGTCGATTTTGGTACTTCTTTCTTCATTCCCAACACTTGAGGCTTGTTTCCCTCGAGTTACCCCTGAGTTTGGTGCCCTTTCCCAGGCTTTGACTTTTTCTGCCATTTTCCCTATCTGAGAGTTGACTTTTGTTGACTTTTGGCATTCTCCACCCATTTTCCCATTTTCGACCATTTTCTCATCTTTTTTCGAGATGGCAGACGACATCCCACACGACGGAGCTTCTCCGGAGATAGAAGTGGATCCAAAGCTTGAGCCATTGCCACTCAGCATTCGACCTTTTGACCCGACGACGTATTATCCTGAGATACATGTGCTACCACCCGATAGGATTCGTCAGTTCAAAGGCTTTGCACGAGGCGCACCAGAGGACCTCTTACTGCGCGAGCCGGAGTCACATTTATCTCGTGGTGCCTCTAAGGTATACACTGCATTCTTAGATTTTCCCAATGTACCTTACATTGCTTGCCTAAATCACACTCTTGCACTGTATTTCTTACATTGCATTTCATCTACTTGTTCTAATCACAGGGGGATTCACACACCATCAGAGGATATGGGACCACCTCCGCGAGGGAGTGGTACATGGAGCTCCCTGACAGTGTTTGCTATATCATCGACGAGGCCGGCTTCGACTCATTCTGCATGGGACTCTCACGCCTCATAGCGAGTCGGCCTTTACTGGGTGCATTGGTAAAAAGGTGGTGGGATACCACCGACTCCTTTAACTTCTCTACCTCAGGAGAGATGATGATGACTCCCTTTGACTTCTCTTTGCTCACTGGCATAGAGGTGGGGGGTCATCCGATTCCTTACGATACGGATATGGGCGAGTGGGAGGCCGCCTGGATTTATCCACTGGGGGCACGCCCACTTATCTCTCGATCAAGGATAGTTCGATACAGGATAGTTCGATACACCTGGTTTGCAGACCATTATAGAGGGACAATACCAACGACCCGAGAGGAGACCGAGCAATATGCCCGAGGTTTCCTGATGTTCCTTTTTGGCACTACCTTGTTTGCCGACCGGGTGAACACCGTCGGGCTATATCTCATGAGCGCCTTGGTGGACTTGTCCCGTGTCCGATTCTACGATTGGGGCGACGCAGGCCTGGCCACCTTATACAGATACATGAGCTCGACCTCCCGTAGGAGCGGACATCTGATTGGAGGCTACTGGAGGGCCTAGGAGGTATGCTTTACTTTTTTATTTTGCATTTCCTATCGTGCTTTCTACTTGGTACTTTCTGTACACTGCACACACTGTATACCGCACACACAGTCTGCTTTCTGCTTTGCACACTCTGTATCCTGTATTCTCTGCACATTGCATTTTTCTGGACATGACCCATATACTTTGCTTTCCGCATTACTTGTATTTATTTGTTGTATACTCACTGTTGTCCTTTCGCTTTCTGCAGTTATGGGTGTACGCCTACTTTTCAACACTTGCCTTAGAGTCGAAGGTGGAGATGCCACCTGTCGTACCATACTCTCATCGATAGGATGAGAGATGCTAGCGAAGGTCCCAGGAGTCCTTCCCCTTCTTCCGTTGATACTTCGACACTGTGACCGCGGTTGAGGTAACTCAAGATTCTCTGTTATTTCCATTGTCCTTTGATTCTGATTCATATCACAATATCTGATGACAGCTAACAATCTACACATTCTCTATTTACAGATCACTTGGCAACCTTGGGTGACAATACCTCAGGGAGTCAGAGATCAGTTCGCTAGTGCTCGAGAGGCTTCCCGCTTCTGGCTCCTGCTTGAGGACCCAGTTTGTCGGGCATGGTTCTTAGGGGAGCGGTTCTTAAACCAGACCATCAGCTTGCCTGAGCCGATAGTTCCCATGCCACTTCCGAAATATATGAGAGCCACAAAGAAGTTCACTTTTCAGGAGATGATTGATTTCACCAGGGGCTAGGACGTTGACTTTTTCCGAGTCGAGGGTGATTACACAGCCTTCATCCAGACATACCTTATGCCACCTCTGACTGGCGCCCGTGGAGGTGAGAGAGCGAGGGCTCCAGTTGCAAGAGAGAGAGAGAGGCAGAGGGGCTATGGCGACTAGGACCCGTGGCAGGAGAGACGTTAGTCGAGATAGAGGACGGGGTGGCCAGAGCTGCTTACTACACTCACCTGTTGGCGGCATACTGGGGAGGCTTACCAGATCCCCATTGAGCCCGCACCAGTAAGGCATGAGCTTGTCGGAGTTCGAGGGTCGACTCCAGTATGTACTACACTTTACATGTTGCATGTTCAATTCATTTCAGTTATGCTTTACAGAACACTGATCTTCTCAACGCACTTGCAGGCACCTATAGAGTACACTGGACAGGCTCTCGAGCTAGTGGCTTCCCTGATGGAGATGGTGTAGAGGAGCATGAACTTTCTCAGCCTCTGCAGGATTCCGGTAATTTCCTTCAGTTTGCACTTCATGTCATGAGATTTTCTGCTGATACATTAGTATTTCGATTGTAATCTGTTCCATATTGCACTGATTTGATACAATGCATTCAAACACTTCTCCCATACACTGCACTCGTATGCTGCATATTGCATATCATCTTTGCATCTGATATACACCACGTTGATGTATTTTGACAAACTGCCCTTTTCAGATCCCAGTCCCACCGGACGCTCCAGCAGGAGCTGCAGTAAGACCATCAGTGCCTCCTTCGGCAACAAGGAGAGGGAGACAGGAGGCTCCATCGCATAGCTGAGGGAGAGCTAGGGGCACCCGTGACAAGAGTGGCCTTTCAGAGCCCGCCCTGGATGATGATGATAATGAGACGGACAAGGACGAGGAGGCAGGGAGTCCACAGTCAAAGTCATCTGAAGATGGAGACGACGACGCTGACTCAGATTCTGAGGGCGGAGATGATGTTGAGGCAGGTTCAGCAGCTAGCTCAGATACAGAGGCCTCTGACAATGGCGCTGATGGAGATAGTGCTGAGTCCATGATAGGAAGAGGACGAAGAGGGCCTTTTGATCCTAAGATGGATGGCACCGATTCATATGTTTTTTTTAATCTCTTTTTGCTAGTAGTGTTAGCACATTGTACAGTTTTAGACAATTTTATTTTCTTAAAAACTTGTACTCTTTTGTGAAAAGAAACCATGATTGGAATGAAAATCAGTTTTTGAAAAATGTGTTGTGTTTTATATTCTGAGCATCGCATTGCACCACATCGCACAAAAACGGGATTGATGGAAACTGAACTTTGTACATTGTATTGGCAATTGCTTAATCAGGTAATGAACTAACCAACACATAACAAAAAGTGTAAAACTAATGATAATAACTCGATAAACAATGCAACAACTCGATAAACAAAATCAATACAACTCGATAAACAAATCGAAACAACACAAAATCAACTCAACAAGACTACTAAAATAGGATAACAAGATGTGCCAAGAATAGAACCAAACACAAGCTCTCAACACATAGAAATTGACCAGAGGACGGATCAGAAGACAAAACAGGAGGCCATCGGCTAGGAACAAAGGCTGTCGACCACCAATGGTGGCTGTTTGCCACCAAAAGGGCCGGTCGGTTGCGAAAGGTGACATACCAGGGAGGCTTACCAGATCCCCATTGAGCCCGCACCAGTAGGGCATGAGCTTGTCGGAGTTCGAGGGCCGACTCCAGTATGTACTATACTTTACATTTTTCATGTTCAATTCATTTCAGTTATGCTTTACAGAACACTGATCTTCTCAACGCACTTGCAGGCACCTATAGAGTACACCGGGCAGGCTCTCGAGCTAGTGGCTTCCCTGATGGAGATGGTGCAGTGGAGCATGAACTTTCTCAGCCTCTATAGGATTCCGATAATTTCCTTCAGTTCGCACTTCATGTCATCAAATTTTCTACTGATACATTAGTATTTCGACTGTAATCTGTTCTATACTACACTGATCTGATACATTGCATTCAAACATTGCTCCCATACACTGCACCCATATACTGCATACTGCATATCATCTTTGCATCTAATATACACCGCGACTGATGTATTTTGACAAACTGTTCTTTTCAGATCCCAGCCCCACCGGACGCTCCAGCAGGAGCTGCAGTAAGACCATCAGTGCCTCTTTCGGCAGCAGGAAGAGGGAGACGAGAGGCTCCAGCGCATAGCCAAGGGAGAGCTAGGGGTACCCGTGACGAGAGTGGCTCTTCAGAGCCTGCCCCGGACGATGATGATGATGAGACGGGCGAGGATGAGGAGGCAGCGAGTCCACAGTCAAAGTCATCTAAGGATGGAGACGACGACGCTGACTCAAATTTTGAGGGCGGAGATGATGTTTGTAACACCCCGTATTTTGAGGTATTAATATTTAATGAGTGATATTGATGGTTTATTATGATAGTTTAGTGGTGAGATTTTTAGATAATAATCTAATTTTAAATTATTTATTTGTATTTATCTCATCTCTTTTATATCTATCATATTATTGTTTATTGTTATTTAATAATAAATTAAATTTTCTTGCCATTTCCCATCACATAGAAAAAAACAATTTAAAAAAATAAAAAAAATAAATAAGAGGAAAAGACAAAACTGTGGGCTACCCACAGTTTTCTCACCTATCACCCTAAATCAACCATTTGCTTTTCTTATAAATTGAACCCCTCTTCTCCTCCTTTCTACGAACACTCAATTTCATTTGTCTCTCATTTTTTTCCTTTTCCCCTACTTTCAACTCTCTCTCCATTTGTGATGTAAATTTTAAGTTTAGACATAGGAATATTTAAATTGAGAGTTAGTAATTTTACAAGAGATCAGAATTATTTTTGGAGATCCATGGAGCAATTTTGGATTTATGGTGATGAAATTAATTATTTTGAGGTAAATTCGGGTTGTATACAATATGCTCTATTTAAATCTCTTTGCAAAGGGTTCTCTATTTTTAATTATCCTTAATTTGTAATCCACTTGATTATTGTAATTATTAATAGATTTTGTAAAATCATCTCATAGTCGAATCGTTGATATTCTGATCATTTGGTAAAATTTCCTACAAATATTTCTGTGTTAAAATGGTGATTTGTTTGACTGAATGACATGGAAATACTCCGTACATGGATTGAGTGAATCTTATTAATTGTTTACACTAATATGCCCGGATAAGCGTGGAGCTTGGGTGAGGTGGGTGAATAAATGAATCTATTCACTGGTCATGTACTGAGTAGGACCGGGTATTTGGTCCAGATAAATTATAGTTGGTTTGTTGTGCAATTTGATAAATTGCTTGATTATCGTATCGTTGATTTAATGTCATAAATTGTTGGATTCTTGTTAATTTATTCTGTATCCGAGCTTTGTATTCTTGTCGTATTGTATACTTCCCGAATTAATTTATTTTTTAGGTACGGAGCAGATTTTAGTGGAGCTCAAAATTGAGATTAAAAAGATTTATTAATATAAAGATTTGGGACCCACCACTGTAATTATTAAATTTGGAGATAGATGTAACATTGTTTATTTTGAGATAATTGTGCTATAGAATATTTGGAGGATATTATACCATTTGGAGACAATTTTGTAGTTATTATTTTTGGGAGCAAAACTTGTAATTTTTTTTTAGGCTATTTTAGTGTGTTTAACGACCCGGGAGTGGGGCGTTACAATGTTGAGGCAGTTTCAACAGCTAGCTCAGATACAGAGGCCTCTGACAGTGGCACTGATATAGATAGCTCTAAGTCCATGCCAGGAAGAGGACAAAGAGGGCCTCTCGATCCTGAGATGGATGGCACCGATTCATATATTTTTTGCTTAATCTCTTTTTGCTAGTAGTGTTAGCACATTGTATAGTTTTAGACAGTTTTATTTTCTTAAAAACTTGTACTCTTTTGTGAAAAGAAACCATGATTGGAATGAAAATCAGTTTTTGAAAAATGTGTTGTGTTTTATATTTTGAGCATCGCATTGCACCACATCGCACAAAAACGGGATTGATGGAAACTGAACTTTGTACATTGTATTGGCAATTGCTTAATTAGGTAATGAACCGACCAACACATAACAAACAGAGTAAAACTAATGATAATAACTCGATAAACAATGCAACAACTCGATAAACAAAATCAATAAAACTCGATAAGCAACATAACAACTTGATAAACAAATCGAAACTACACAAAAGCAACTCAACGAGACTACTAAAACATGACAACAGGATGTGCCAATAACAAAACCAAACACAAGCTCTCAACAAATAGAAATTGACCAGAGGACAGATCAGAGGACAAAGCAGGAGGCCATCGGCTAGGAACAGAGGCTGTTGGCCACCAAAGGGGCCGGTCGGCTGCAAAAGGTGGCCGGTCGGCTACTAGAACTAGCCGGTCGACCACCAGTGCAAGGAGCCCCAGATTGCTACCACCTGTCTTCCACTCAATGCCTTATCTTCTATAAAAATTAGGATTTCATAGTTTCTTCATTCCAATTCTGTTTTTGCCACAAATGGAGCCATTCTTCACCGAAACACTATCAAATTGGCTTGCAACTTCAGATGGCTCAGAAAAAGTGAATTTCTGGCGTTTTAGGATAAATGCACTATTCCCGCTAAGTCGTGCCCCGTTGTGTTTTCCGTTCCTTCATGCCGCGGCTAGGTGTTGGAACCCGGTTACACATGTTTTTCGCTTTGGAGGGCAAGAGATATGGCCCACAATTGAAGAATTCCAAGTTCTGATCGAATCCTAGCGTGACGAGAAAATCTTACCCTAGTCCCGTTTTGGTCACATCCAAGCTTTAGGAAGGATGTGTGGGCTCACTTTTCATAAGGCTCGCTCCTTGGTTCATAATTGGGAGCTAGATATTCCCAGGCTAATTCATCGATTTTCTGATGCCGGTGACCGCGACGACCATCTTTGGCAGAGTTTTCGGCAGCATGCCCTTTGCTTGTGTATGTTAGCTCATTTTCTGCTTGCCCCTGGCTTCAGAGGGTTTAGCATTCAACTGATCAAAGTGGCCCAAGGCTTGAAATTGGGAAAAAGCTGCATTGGCTTGACATTAGCCGAGACATTGATGGGCTTGGACACCTTTCATCAGCGAGAGACAAACAAATTGGCAGGGAGTCCACTACTTTTACAGGTAATGTTTCCCACCCTATCTCATATGTGTTTCTCATATCACTCGACACTCATGCTCTGTTTTCTCTCAAAACCCGTTCTCACCTTTTCTCTCCATATACATCTCTCTATTTTTTAATCTCTCTTATCTTTTATCCCTCTCCAGATATGGCTCATGGATAGGTTGAGAGTAGTGGATTCTTGTCCTGCATATTTAGCACGAGGTTATTTCCTTCGCCAACGGCTGGTCAATTCCCCGAACGAGGGGTGGTAATGGCATTGGATGTGCAACAGGTCTGTTATTAACATTGCTTGGCGTTGCCCCTGGTTTGATCTGTCCGAGATGAGCTACAACATGGTCCAGCAACCCGGTATTCAACTGATTGGCCTGACACACTGTGTGTTCTACTTTCCATTTTGGTCCAGAAGTCAGTTTGGACATGACCAGAGTTGCCCAGAAGAGGGGGTAGAGTATCGTGCTTCATTTCCAATTCGAGGTTCACAACTAGCTCGATATCCTATTGCCTGGAGGAGAAGAGAACTTCTGGCTCCCGTTGCCAATTTTAGTTGCGCCTTATCTGGAAAATGCATAGCTTGGCTTGAAGATGAGGCACAAGCCGGGCCTACTTTAGTATCTGAAGCTTCCACAAGCTTTGGGAGGGTACGCAGGAACACCTGACTCATCTATGCCCCAAGTTTATTACTTTGATTTGTACTTTCAAGTTTTCCTTTTGAATGTAATAAAAAGCAACTTTGATGTGTATCAAGAGTTAGATAACTCTATATTGAAATCAATGAAATTAAAGTTGTGGGTGCTGAAAATTTTTCTTTTGGTCCAAAAAAAAGGTCTAAGTTGTAAAAAGATTAATTTGAACAAAATCAACTTTTATTAAAACTTTTCAAAGCCATTTTAGATAAGGATCACAACTAGACACACTTGAAATCTATCCTTGAGATGTATAACCCCGAATCCAGCAAATGGAAAGTTACCCCTTGACTGAATAGCACTGTATTGTACTGTAACAAGCTCTCATAGTGAAGATCACAACTGAACTCTTGGATGTAGAAAAAACAAAGATGACCAGAACAATCTCATGGACACAGTTGATTTGGAAGTGTTTATGGCTGGACTTCAGAACGAAGTTGCCTACGTATCCCGAAGATGGGAATCAAGCCTTACGTAGTTCGGTCCAGGTTCACTTCGGTATTAACACTCTCCTTTTGTGCTCTAACTTTTGCCAAGGCTGCCTTTTTTGGGTTTTCAATCTTGCGAGCTCAGTTTTTCTTTTTTCTAATTTTTGTGCTCTAACTTTTGCCTAGGTCTTCCTTTCGAGTTTTCGGCCTAACAAACCACTGAAGGATAGTATTTCTTCAATTTGTCCATGTTGATTGGTCGGGAGAACTCCAGGCCATCTAGGTCCATAAGAATGACAGCTCCACCCGACCAAATAGATTTGATAATGTAAGGACCAGTTCAATTAGGTCTGAACTTGCCCCTAGGGTCATAGATGGGAGCTCGGTTGTCTTTGAGCATTAAATTCCATTCTTTCAGATTCCTGAACTTAACTTTCTTGTTAAAAGCCCTGGCAATTCTACGTCAATAACCTTGGACATGGTATAGTGCTTTCAGCCTCTTATAGTCGAACAACATTAGTTCTTTGAACCTGCTCTGCTGCC
Source organism: Camellia sinensis (assembly GCF_055761805.1). Classification (NCBI taxonomy): domain Eukaryota; kingdom Viridiplantae; phylum Streptophyta; class Magnoliopsida; order Ericales; family Theaceae; genus Camellia; species Camellia sinensis. Next base: position 157,217,581 of record NC_138970.1, read on the forward strand.
AATCCGCTTCTGCTATCTGACACTTAGCTATAACCCACAGCGACGGAACCTCAACTTCAATTGGCAGAACAACTTCCATCCCATAAACTAGAGAATACGGAGTTGCCCCAGTAGATGTTCGAATTGAAGTCCTATAGCCCTAGAGAGCAAATGGCAGTTTGTCTGGCCAGTCCCTGTAAGTTTCCACCATCTTTTGTTGAATGTACTTGATGTTCTTGTTGGCGGCCTTAACAGCTCCGTTGGTTTGCGGCCGGTATGTGGACGACTTATGAAAAGCCATGTTGTACTTCTCCAATAAGTCGATCATTTCTCTCTTAAAATGGGAACCATTGTTTGAAATGATCTCATTTGGGAACCCATAACGACAAATGATATTATTCCTGATGAACTTGGCTACATGCGACGCTTTCAGCACTGCATAGGATTAGGCCTCGACCCGCTTTGTAAAATAGTCTATTGTTACCAGGATATACTCATGCCCATTCGAGCCTTTTGGCGTAACTGCTCCAATAACATCAATTCCACAGACTGAAAACGGGCACGGTGAAGTCATGTTGTATAGCTTCAACGGCTTGATGTTCATGCGATTTGCATGAATTTGGCATTTATGGCATCGCCAAAAAAAGCCAATACAATCTTCCTCCATGATTGACCAGTAATAACCTTGCTTGAGAATCTTTCGGGCTAGCATTACTCCACTCATGTGTGATCCTCACTCTCCTCCGTGGATGGCCTCCGTTAGGCGCTTTGACTCTTCTGCATCAACACATAGCTTGTGCATTCCCAGATGGCCTCGTTTGTACAATTTACCCCCGCAGATGATAAACTGAGAAGCCATTCGCCGTATTGCCCTTTTATCTTTAGCATTTGCCTTTAGCGGATAAACGTCATTTTCCAGAAAGTTCCAGATATCATGATATCAGGGGTTTTGATCTTGCACTTCATCTATCGCGACGATCAACTCATAGGCCGGCACATACCTCTATTCAATAATGATTGGACGCATCATAACTCCCAAAGGGATGTTTATCATGGAAGACATAGTTGATAAGGCGTTAGCGAACCTCTTGTTCTCCCTTAACAGATGCGTGAAGGTTAGCTTCTCAAACCTAAGAATCAGAGCATCCATGGTTTGGTGATAGATTTTCATCATTTCTTCCTTAACCTTCCAGTCTCCTTTTGCTTGAGACACAACCAGGCTCGAGTCCCCAATGACGTCTAACCTTTTTTCCTCTAGTTCCAGGGTAGTTTCCAAGCCAGCGATACATGCCTCGTATTCTGCTTCATTGTTCAATACCTTGAACTGGAGTTTGAAGGCTAAAGGTATATGAGAATTGTTGGGTGCTATCAGCAACACCCATATCCCGTAACCGTACTAGTTAGATGCTCCGTCAAAGTACATAGTCCAAATCTCTTCCTCGACCTGCAGAATAGCCAAATCTAGGAATAGATATTCTGCTACTTCACCTCCTTTCACTGGATGATCTGCTAGGAACTCAGCTACCGTTCTTCCCTTACAGACTTGCGAGTCACATATTTCAGATCAAATTCAGAGAGAAGAAGTAACCAATGAGCTAGCCTACCCGTAAGCGCTGGTTTCTCGAAAAGATATTTGATGGGATCTAATCTCGAAACCAGAATTACGGAGTGAGCTAACAGGTAGTGCCTCAACTTCCTGTAGCCCATACCAAGGCTAAGCAAGCCTTCTCCAACGGAGTGTAACGGGTCTCATATTCTAGCATCTTCTTGCTCAGGTAATAGACGACTTTCTCCACTCTATCCTTAGATTCATGTGTAAGCATACAGTCCATAGTCGTGTCAGTTACTGACAGATACAAAATCAATGGCTTCCCTAGCTTTGGCGGTGATAACACGGGCGGGTTCTGAAGCTACTGTTTGATCTGCTGAAAAGCAAACTGGCATCGGTCATCCCATTGGAGTTTCTTTCCGTTCTTTAGGAGACCAAATAGTGGTTCACAAGTCAATTTTAAGTTTGCAATAAACCATCTTATGAATTGCACTTTACCTAGAAAGCCTCGCACCTCCTTTTCAGTCCTTGGTGGTGGCATTTCTAGGATAGCCTTGATCTTGGAAGGATCAACCTCAATGCCCCTCTGTGTAATCAAGAACCCTAGCATTTTCCCTGCTGTAACACCAAAAGTGCATTTCTGTGGATTCAGCCTTAACCAATATTCCCTGATCTGTTGGAAAAATTTCTTCAAGGCGGTGTAGTGGCCCTCTCTTTCCTTGGACTTGACAATCATGTCGTCCACATATACCTCAACCTCTTTGCGGATCATATCATGTAAGATAGTGGTTGTAGCCCGTTGATAAGTAACCCCAACATTTTTCAAACCAAACGGCGTCAACCTGTACCAGTAGGTTCCCTATGGCGTAGTGAATGTAGTCTTCTCTCTATCCTCGGATGCCACTAAGATCTGGTTGTACCCGGAGAACCCATCCATAAAAGAGAGCAACGCATAGCCCCCGATGAAGTCCACCAATTCATCAATGTGAGGTAGAGAAAAGTTATCCTTCGGACTGGCTTTCTTTATATCTCTAAAATCCACACATACCTAAATTCTACCATCTTTCTTCGGCACCGGAACAATGTTAGCCAACCATGTAGGATACTTAGATACTAGCAAAAACCCAGCATCTATCTGCTTGGTGACCTCTTCTTTGATCTTTAAAGCCCAATCCGGGCGTATTCTCCGAAGTTTCTACATGACGAGTCGGGCCTTGGGGTCGAGAGGGATCCGATGCTATACAATCTCAGGATCGATTCCGGGCATGTCTTCATAAGACCACGCGAAAATATCTTTGAAATCTTTTAATAAAGCGACTAAGAGCTCAAGTTTCTCCGAAGACAACGTGGACTCGATTTGGACCAGACACGGATCCTTCTCAGTACCCACATTAATGACAACGATTTCATCAACAAGGGGTTTTACAAACCTCTCATCTTCTCGATCGATCAAATGTTTCAAAACCAGAGGAATTCCTTCCTCGTCGTTTGTATCAAAATTTTGAAAGTCGTGATCAATGCAATACACAAGTTACACAGAGAAGTACTCAGAAACAATAATGGTACCATTCTCATTCAAAGTTTCTAGCTCATCCAATTCCTTGGTTACAACCGACTCAAAAGAAAAGGAAAAAGACAACCTGGACAAAACAACAACATCCGGATTATCAACCCCAGGAATACCGGACTCCGACTCAGAAGAACTGGAATCTGATTCCGACTCCACAGACTCTGTGGAATCAGATTCCGGTTCACTACCTGATTCAGAACTACTAGACAAAAAACCCTTCTTGAATTGCCAAACGAGAGAGGGTGCGATAGATGCATCCAGAATACCACCGGAAGGGTCCACACCTGATTGATCTCCAATTATGGAAATGGTGAAGTCATCCCCCAAGCTCTCCGGTTTGATCTGAGGATCCGAAAGGAGACAAGCTGGCGCTGCTCCTAGCTCAAATTCACTACCATTGGACTCATCCTCTGTACTCTGTTCAGCCTCAACAGATATGTCAGCCTGTTCCTTTGTGACTTCATCCTCTTGCAGCTGTAGGTTGAAGAAAATCTCAAAGCCGGGCAAACGCCACTTCTCAAAGTTCAACCATGGCTCAAGAAAGCCGCAAAATGGGAAGTCCTCCCCCTCTCGGACAAAGCGGTCGTTCAGAGTTCCCTGTATTAGCCTATGTACAAGCTCGTAAGGCTTCTCACTTTGCTTAGCTTTAGCTCTTCCTGTCATTTCCTTTTCTTTTCTCATCCAGTCCTCTTTGGTAGGCGTATAACCTCGACCAAAGGCATGAGGGTTATGTGGTACTTCGGCTAGTGCTGTAACGCCCTTCCGACCACTCTTTCCCAACCCCATCTCGGGTACATGCTGTAGCTTATTCATGAGGTAGACAGATTGATCACTGACGTATAACCCCTTATCAATAGCTAAGATACCTTGCACTACTCGGGCCTCAACCAAGGTGAACCCAGACAAGAAGACATCCTCATCGCCGTGTATAATTTCTAATATCGGTGTAGTGACTTCCAACAGAGGATGTATAGAAGAATTCTCAAAAACGATGGCTACCCCCTTCCCATGGGGGGTACTTCAACATCTAATGCAAAGTGGAAGACACAGCTTTTACTTGGTATAGGCACGTCCGTCCAAGGAGCAAGTTAAAGGTGGCTGGAATATCCTGGACGTAAAACTTAATGTCCTATTGCGTCGGGCCAACCTGTGTTTTGATTTGAACTATTCCCATCATCTCTCTACTCGTGTTGTCGTAAGCTCGGATCACCTGGGTCATTGGTACAAAATTTGCTGGCTTCAAGCCAATAGCATAGGCCGTGCGTGATGGATAAACATCGATTGCAGACCTAGTATCAACCAATACAACGGGCACCCACTTCTCTCTGCATTCAACAGAGATGTATAGCGGTTTGTTATGCTCAGAGCCTTCAGGCGGTAATTCTTTATCTGTGAAAGTCAAAGCCTTTGAAGCACCTCTTGGGAAGACCAATCCCACTAACTGTTCTAGAGTTGTGTCGATAGATAGCTTGGCCTTATCCATTACAGACAATACAGCTTGCCGGTGTACGCGTGAAGCCATGTGCAACCCCTAAATAGATATGTCTGCCTGAATCTTCTTCAGTTGCTTCAGTACAACTTTTTCTTCTAATAATTTCCCTTACTGTTTTTCAGCCTCCTTATCTTTTCCAGATGCTTCTGGTTGGTCCAGGTGTGGGGGCTTGAAATACCGCCCGCTCCGAGTCATGTGATCCACTTCTTCAGAATACCAAGTATCATCTGGTAAATTTTGTCCCCAATCTTCATCGGTGTAGGCAAGATGCAAATCATCATCTTTCCACCACATTTCCCCGACAACCGACAAGCAACTGTCCGGTTCCGTTGTAAGTATTCCCGCATCCACATCATAGTCACTCCCCATAGGGCCTTTGGATTTTCTAGCCTTCTGATCAGTCTCATCACTTTTGCGTTCAAATTGCTTCAACGCGGCCTCCTATTCTCTATCAACTATACTAACACTACTCAATTCCTGAGCAAAATTCTTAGTACCGGTGCTTTCTGGCAACTTTTCCTTGTCATTGGCCGTTTTGGCTCCTGTAGGGGTTCTTGTTTTCGGCTGTTCCAACTTGGGTTGAAGTCCCTCATCCACATCAGGTTCATAACTGAGCCACCCCAAATTAACTGCTGATCCGTTCATATCAAACCGGTCAATCTGTACACTTCCCAGATCTTGTTCATCGAAGAATTGCAGGTTGCTGATGTCCTCCTCGAGATCGGCTAAGTCATCCAGTCTCTGGCTTGGTCCGTCCTTCGGGATTACATTAACCTCCAGCCCTGTTGGCAACTCCACCCTTTAGTCTGGCCTGATTGGTTGTGACAATGTAGTGGCAAGGGTCGTATTCCTCTTCTGCTAAGTCCACAGATCCCTCAAGTTCTGAATTGACATTCCCATTCTCTACCAAGGTTACCCTGCCTTCCTCTTCCATAGTCACCATCACAGGTTTGGGTTGGGATATGGGCGTGCTTATCATGCACAGATCTGTGCTTTCCGGGATGAACAACGCCGGCTTGGGTAAGTAGGAGGGGGTGATGTATATACTGGGGTCGTAAGGAACGACCAGTGTTTGAATAAGATTTACTTGCCGAGGTGGAAGGACCTGGTTATGTGGTGAAAGGGGATTTGTAGTGACATTAGGCTTTTGAGGAGGCACTATCACTTTGTTGTCAATGAGATCTTGAATCTCATGACGCAATCTGAAGCATAGGTCGGTGTCATGACCATGTTGTTGGTGGAAGGCGTAGTACTTGGCCGGGTTATGTTTCGGGGGAAGAGGGTCGGGTAAAAGATGAGGCTCTAGTGGCTTCAGGTGTCTTTTTTTCGATCAGGACTCTCAGGGCTACGGATAAGGACATGTATAGAGGGGTAAAGACCCTTTAGCCTCGGGGTTGGTGTTTTGCAGCTTATGAGGTGGTTTCGGATGTACTAACAAAGGGATTGGCAGTTTTCGATGTGGTAGTGACCATACCAACATCAGAAGGCCTTGCAACTGCACTACTACTCGTAGTTGCATTGGAACTGCGTGTGGAAGCCCTCTTAGACTGCCCTTTCTCGTGGTATATTAGACCTTGCTTCATTGCATCCTTTATCTACACCCCTATTTCATGGAGGTCAGCAAAAGTAGGCAGGGATATGACTATCATTTTCTGTAGTAGCTTTGGTTGTAGATTATGGACGACCATTCTTATCTGGTCCTTTTCAACTGGCCGGGTGGTCATGATGGAGGCCTTGGCCCTCTACCGAGTGACAAAATCGGAGAAACCCTTGTTCGGCTCTTGACGAGTTACTTCGAGATCACGAGTTGTGACCTCGATTTGAGTGTTATAAGAATATTGAGCAATAAAGGCCTCAGCCATCTCTTTCCAGCTCCTTTTCACAGAGTCTTCCAGCTTAGCATATCAAACGGCTGCAATACTTGACAGGGTCTGGCCGAAGAGGGATAACTTTTGCAGTTTAGACAGGCCCATTGGCCGCAGAATGTTTGAAAATAGCCGCAAGTGGACCATGGGATCACCCGAGCCATCAAAGCGGTCTATATGCGACATTTTAAACCTGTCTAGCAATGTCACCGCCACATCAGTATAGCCGTCCTCTATATTCGAGATCGAATTGACACCCTGGGCTCATTTGAAGAGTTTCTCAAGCTTGCTCACTTTTAGTGCAGTAGGGTCAACCTCAAACTCAAAGGGCGCCTCTGTTAGGTAAACCGGTGCTTTGGAGGTCTAGGGTGGAATCGGATCCATGGGGATGTTCGCATTTTCCTGGACATTGGTTGTGGGAGCAGGAGCTCTGGGTACTGGAATGTTTGTGGGAGGTGGATGGGATGAAGAGACTATTGCTTGCTGCGGCTGTTGTTGCTGTAGCCTAGCGATCAACTCAGCCTACTAGGCCGCAATTTTCGTTTGGCGAGCGGTGACTTCCGCTTGGCGGGCAGCGTTGAGCTGAATATTCTCGATAGTCTATTGAAGTTGGTGTCGCATTTCTTCCAAGCTGTTTAAGGGGTGCTGATCTATTAGAACTGGTGTGTACTCTCTTTCCGAGGTGGAAGTAGAAAACTGGACGTTGCTGAAGGAGGGTAACTGCCGAACCAGTGAGTTACGCCTGACTCTTCTCCGTCTTGTAACCGGGGGTAGCGAAGAAAACACTGGTTGTCCTCTTAAAAGATCCCTAAATCAGTAAAGTCGCCTTACTCGAGTCCAGAGTGCTTAAGGGGTAATTGCCTCATTTGACGTAATTGTGAAACACTACCTTTGAAAAAAGAAAATAAAGCAAAAGAAACAAAAATCAGAAAACGCACAGCACCTCGGCTCAGACAAAAACAACACACAGTTGCAGTCTTAGGCTAGATGGTCGTACTCAAACACTGATTTCTGCCTCAAAACTGATACCCTCAAACTGATACCTAGACTTGCAACTAATACATACATTCTTGCAGAGTTTCACTCTAAAAGCACATATCAAGCAAGTGAGAGCCAAAACACCCCTATGATGGGGTAGGGTTGCCTGTCCTAATTTCGTCAGGAACTAGGGATTCATTACGCAAACAAGCGGTTTCATACAATCCTATATTCGGATGAGCAACCTGTCCTATTTTGGAATAGCCTCTAAGGCTTCCAATATGCAACTAGGTTGATTAGTCAAAAAGGGTACCTCAACAAGACTACCTAATATACCTCTCACACCTAACACCGAGAAGTGAAAGGAGGATCAAATGGTACAGCGGTAGTCCAGATCCAAGGCGTGTGTTTCCATCGTGACAAAGCCCGCAACGGGTCAGCCTTATGGCACACTTTTCCAAGCGAGCCTCCAGTAAACCGCTCAGGAGTAGCAAATGGCAAACACTGTGACTTAGGTACACCAATGCAAATGCAATGCAAAGAAATACATAAATGTAGATAAAACAACATATCATGAGTTCGAGTCAAGTTCTCTAAATCCCCACCGGAGTTGCCAGAAACTGTGGACTTACCTTTTTCTACGCCCCACCTTTTGGAAAGGGTTTGAAAAGAAGGCCTCACAGTTCGGACTCCCGCGGTTCTGAATCTAATCTCATAAAATGTAATGTGAAATTGATAATCACCAAAGAGTCTAAATTCGACAAACCTTTTTAGAAAATCGATTTTAAATCAAATAATGCCAAAATTGGATTGCTTTGCCAGATATATAGTCCAGGGATGGCAATTTAAAACCGGCCCGACGGGGACCCGACTCCCCGACCCCGATTAGAGCGATTTTTCCTCGAAAAATATCCCCAACGAGCCGGGGACGGTACTCAAAAATAAATCCCCGATGATTTTCGGGCCGGGGACGGTGATATGTTTTTCACCCCCGTCCCCGGCCCCGAACCCGTCCCCTCTAGCCCCCCAAAGTATATATACCCTTGGGTTACAGGGTTATGTACATTTCTCCCAAACAAAAAATATATTCTGCTCTCACACTCTCTCTCTACCCTCTACTCTCTCTCACTCTTCCACTTCTCTTCTCCGTCTTCGCAGCATAGCCGCCACTCTCCGCCACGTCGGAGTTGCTGTCCACCTCGCACCGCCGCTTCACCTCTGCCGTCCCTTCCACCTCCGTCACGGCCCTCTCTCTTCCTGTCCGTCGAGTCACCATCGTCGCTATCACACAGACATCTCAGATTTGCGAGATCTGTGTTGATCTCCTCCGTCGTCACTGTCGATCTCCACCGATCTCCACCGTCGTCCTCTCTCTCTGTGTATACATATATGTATGCGTGTCTCTGTGTGTATGTATAATGTATGTGTGGGTCTATGTATGTGAATGTATACATGTAAATATGTATGTGTGTGTGTCTCTTTGTGTTTGATTTTTTGATGATGTTGTTGATTATGTTGAAAGAAGTTGTTGATGGTGTTGAATCTTGAAACATATTTGGATCGGGGGAGTTTCGGGGTCAGGGAAACCCGATCCCCGTTGGGGGCGGGGATGGGGACAGTCATAGGCTCCTCGTCGGGGATCGGGGCCGGGGCCGGGGACATTTTTGCCATAGGGGATCGGGGACGGGGAGGGTGATCCCTGGCCCCGCCCTGTCTCGTTGCCATTCCTAATATAGTCTCCACCTAAATATTTTGTTTTTGGGAAATTTAAGAAACCCTGACTCGTGCCAAAGGCCACGTGTCCGTCATCACCAAAGTTGCCTTGTCTCGGGAACTTGGGTACGAGAAGGGAAAGTCTTGAAATGAGTACCCCTGTTCACCCGATCAAAGGATTGGCCTCTACTAATCATGATATGTTCTTTTATAAACATTATGTGCTCTTATTCGATTATTAGCTAACATTACTATATGACGCGCACTAGCAAGTATAGACTAAAATTGCAAGAATTGGAACAACACAACTCATGTTTATTCTCGAAAATGGTTTGAATTTGCCGCCCTCAAGTGGGCTTAAAAATGCGGATTTGCCACCAAACAAGATGGGCTTAAAATATGATTTTGCCACAAGAAAGTGGGCTTAAAACACACATTCATTGAATTGTTCCAATTCAAAAAATTAAGCCTCCATCCATAACCATTCATGCAGTTTAGCAAGTAAGCAGATAGCTTCATGGCAAGCATGCGAAACATGGCAATATGACAATCACACTCATGCAGGAATACGAAAGCATAAAGACTTACCGAGTACTCCAAGCCAAAACAAAAACTTGTTAGAAAAATGCATGATCCTAACTATACAAGATGTCTAATGCAACACATGCAATGATGCCACTAAATAGGCTCGGCTATTAATCATGGTATTTGCAACACTTTGATAGCATGTTTTGAAATACGTATTCAAATAAGTATTGAAATTATAATGCAATTTGAATAATACGCCGAGCCTCGGTGCATGCAAGACAAATGAATGGATGCAAGCATGCAAGCATAAGGTATGCTAATTAAAACATGTCCCTAATCTAACCATCGAAAGCGATTAAATAAAAGGGAGAAAGACGTGGGGTTGGAAGACATGCACACACGCATGCACAGACACACACTTATTACAACATGACGTCCTCGCGAAGGAGGGTCCGAATGAATAAGCTAACTAGCTGCGCTAATTAAGTTAAGCTATTACAACACAAAACTAATTAACTAACTTAGTTAACTAATTATTACAAACCAAAAATGAGTAACTAGCTATGCCAAGCTAATTAAAGCAACTAAACTAATTAACTATCTGAGCTAATTAAATAATACAACATTTGCATTAACTAGCTATTCTAAGCTAACTAAAGCAATTAAATGGTCTCGAGGGCGAGGGACACATGCATGCTTGGTTAGTTTACTCCTGAGGATCCACCACCTTGCCGTTGCAGCCTCTATTTGCATATGCTTGAACACGAACAATGCTGCTGACTTCTAGAATGCCTCTGCTCCAACTCAGGAGCACATTTGTGCAAAATTTCATTTATGGCCAGTCAGCTACCATTGGTGGCCTGTTGGCCACTGTTGGTGGCCGGTTGGCCACCCCTTCCCTGAACTTTCTTTTTTTGCTGTAACAGAGAGCAAACAGAGGCAAAGCAGTGTATTCTCGTGGAGTGTATGTATTGTTACTCTCCTTATCATTACACAAGCTCAAAGGAGTGTTACTTTTGGTCCTCAAACCATCAACCAAACATTTTCAATGCATGATGGCTAAGGAACCAAACTTGTACAAGCTTAATGAGCGCAAAATAAGACTCAACAAAATCATAGCCCCATCATGTATGATCAAGGGTGATGGCGACCAAGGAAAGTAGCACGTATCATCACTTTGAGTATGAAACGTCCCATTTTCCTTGTGTTCGAATTAACGTCCGATTCGAACACATGCAATGCAATACGTAAGATGCTTATCTTGCCTCTTTTACTTATTCATTTTTATTTACTCATTTTAGCTTTCCAATCCATTATTTAATTGATTAGTCCAAAAGGTGAGTGTCCTCTAATTGAAAGTAGGCTTAAACTACAAGTGTCTTGAGCATGAAAGAGACCTCATGCCGTTGATAATGAATTCTCGAAGGAATTAAACCATTAAGCATGAATGTGTCCATTTCATACTCAAGCCAACAAGGGGTTCAAAGCCAGTTTCAAAATAAATGAAAAAGTGAAGAATCGAGGGAGATTTCAGAGATTTCAGTACTGAAATGGAGTGCAAAATGACATTAAAACATGCAAGCAACTCATGCAATTCATGTTAAAAGCCTAAACCATTAAGCTAGTAAGGCCTCTTTACACTACAACAGCACAATACAAGCCTCAAAGGACCAAACCAGCTCAAAACAGAGCTGAAACCAATCAAAACAGTAGCAAAAAAATACTGAGATTAAGGTACAAAATGCTAGAAAAATATGCTCACATGTTAAACTATCTAGGCATGCAAACAAGACACAAGGAGGGGAGGCTACTCCCTCCAATTTTGGACTTCAAAACAAGGTTTTTGCCACTAAAATAACTCTGAATTTTAGTGGTTTAAATGCTCAAAAATTTTAGTTTGAATATGCTAAAAGATGCTGCAAAAGTCTACACAATTAAGCAACAAGAAGGGTAGATCACTCCTTAGCATAAAATAACCTCAAACCATCATGTTAAGCCTAAAAAAATAGAGTTTTTTGTAGCTGAAAACCAGCTCAAAAACAATACAAAAGGATGGCAGAACAAGTGTGCACAATAAGCTTAAAAGAGGTAAGTTCTCTACCTTTGAAGCACAGCACAAAACAGCCACAATTTTAGGCTCAAACCTTCTTCCAAAGCTCAAACTACACTCCAAGGGACCTCAGCTCAAAGGTGGTCAAGTTTGGTTAAGGTTAGTGTGCAAAAGTGTCGATAAAACTAGCTACAAAGCACAAAACAAGAAGTGTGAGAGAGAATTCTAGAGAGAGAGAGAGAGAAATTTGATCCAAATTTTCTAACCCCTCCAAATGGGGGAGAGCACCCACTATATATAGAAAACCAAGGTTGAATCTTGAAATCATCCTACCATACACGTGTATGGAGATGCGCTTCAGTGAACAACAGCTGGCACAACTGGCAAACAAATATCTGAAAAAGCAGAAAAATAGGTGGCCGACCGGCCATCAATGTAGCCGACCGGCCAACAACATAGTTGACCGGCCACCACTGATGGCTGGTAGACACAAGTCATGGCTGATAGGCTATGGGGCTAGTCGACAGGCCACCCTTTCCTCCAAACCTGAAACAACAAGCTCTTGGTCCACAACCAAGCACAAAACAAATAAGGTTCGAAGGCTCAAAGACGAGGCCGTCGGCCAAGACCTTCAAGATGAGCATGCAAAATCATCGAGTGTTCAAATGACGACATCCGAGTCTCGAGAACGGTAAAAAATGAGGTGTTTACACTAAGTTTAATAAATAAATAATTTTGCCTACAAAAGTATAATACATGCCATTTATATGCGCATTTTTCATAAAGAAAAAACACTAACAATTTTAATCTATTAGATCAAATTGAGACAAAATTACAAATTCAAAGTTAATATTGCGCTAATTGAAATTATAAGGACCAAACAATAAAATGACCAAAATATAGGGACTATTGATGTAATTTATCCTTGTTTTAAATGATTTTTTTTCTTTATTTTTAGCTACTGTCGTAAGTCACCACATGTGGCTGGTGGCGATTGGTAGTCGCAATTGGCAGTGGTGATGATATGGTAAGAGAAAAAAACAGGGACCCCCACTGGGGGAGACCCCCAGCACCCCCAGTGGGTGCTAATTGGCCAATTAATTTATTTTTTTTCTTCTCAAATCACCAACCCCCACGTGTGTATAGGGGTGGTGTTGGTGGGGAAAGAGTGGGGGTCTCAATCAACTCCCTATGGTAAGATAAGTGGAGTAGGTGAACAAATAGTTAATGTAGACATATAGGTGAAATAGTGGACAAATATAGAGATAGGTTGGGTAATATCGTTTTTCAAATTGTTATTGTTCTTATGATCCTAAATGTTTCAAAATTAAATTCATAATCCGAGTGCCACCAAAAAAAATCCCATCTCTTTTCTCATGATATTTTTGAAAATTAACTTGAAAAAAATTATATTTTACTAGGAATACTTTTAAAATAATTGCAATTTTATGAAGGTATAAGTGAAGGTCGTGTCAAATGCCACAGCTTTCGCTTACACCAAGCACAGACTAGCACTTCTATAAAACTGTAATTATTTCGAGCTGTTCAAACTAAAATTCAATTTTTTAATAGCTCGCCTAAAAGTTTAAATTGTTAGAAAGAGGAGTAACTTTACAATTTTTATTTTCAAAGGGACCAAATAGTAACAAATATTTTAATTATCAAGTAAGCTGTGAATTCATATACATCATTTATTGATTGCTCTTACACTAATTTGACGCGTTAATTACCAACACATTTAAAAACTTAAACAGTTAGAAAGAGAAATTACTTTGTTACTTATATCCACAATTTTAATTATTTCAGAATGAGCATATGCCTATCATTGAATTTAGACCTTATATTTAGAATTTTTTCCACACTTACATCATAGGATTTCTCCCCATTACACGATCAAGTCATCTGGTGGAGAGAAGCCTTACAATAGGATATTGGAGTTTGACTAAAGAAACTTCTTATTTAGTTTCGTAACAGTGTATGAGAGATCTATACAGATGATCCTAGATTAGTTATTGTTGTTGTTGTTATCTTTCTTTTTCTTTTTTTTTTTTCCTTTTTGTTGTTGTTGTTTTATTTTGTTTTCTGGTGTTATTATGTGAAAACAAACAAGTTGCACTTTTCCAAGAAAAAAGTTCATTGATCTTATATGATACTACAAGAGACTTGGACGGGTCGGACTGATCCACGCTTCTCCAACCGGTATCCGAGTGATCAAGCCAACCAGAGAACCTGCACAAGAGTTCAACGGGGAACGGGGAGTCCCCCAGCGAACCCTCCGACGAGCAAGTTAGAAAGAGAAGTGGATTGTAGAGATAGATTAGAGATAGAAAAGCTTAACCTTCTTCTTGTCTTCAACGTCTGCTTATATCTTCTTGTAATCATTTCGTTGTCCCTTAGGCCTGTCACCTTGGCCGAAAGTCTATGCTGTAGCTTCCCTTATTCAGGGTGAGGGCGTGCAGTCCTGACGGAGAGGGGTTATCACAATAAATGCTGTAAGGGGGCCTCATTAATGGCGATGTGCCGTGGCAATAACTTTGCAGATCTTTGTTTGCTCATGTGGCTTGCCCTTCTCTTGCCATGTGTCTTGATGTCATTGGTTCTTATTGTTACATGGGGCTTCAGCAGTGCTGGGCTCTAGTATTTGAGATGTGTATTGGGCCCTAAATGGTGGGTTATAATCTTTATGGACTTACCCATGTCAGTAATGCACGTGCTTGGTCTCTCGCGGTGTGTCAACATATTGTCCGCTTTGGGGTTGGGCCATTGGGAGCTTGCCCCTCACAGTTTTGTTCCTCCTCCTGAAAGAGGGGAAAAGGGTTGTTGACAGATGGAGGGGGCCAGTACGCTTATAAGGTAGACGATGTGGGATAGACCCAACTTTATACATAATGCAATACAACTTGAAAGAAAAAGTTCAGACTGATTCAACGAATGTTTTATTTATTTATTTATTTATGGTGGAGAGAAGCCTAGTGTAGAAGGGCTTTGAATATGTTCTTTCACATTTTGATCATACCCACTAAAGTTTACATGGTGGAATCAATGGCATTCAAATACTAACTTGTGTGCTTTCTTTCTTGTATAGCGAAAATTAAACTCTTTTCATGCATGGTGAGTGTAAATTCATTCTCAAATTGATTCTCCAACTGTTTTGCCACTTCAAAAGGGCCACCAACAATTCCATTGTCAATAGGAAAACAGGCCTAAAATAAGATGCCTTAATTATGGTTTTAAATATCAATCAATATATATATTAAGTTTTTGTCTTTATGAAATCAATACATCTTGCACTATAATAAATTAAAAATTTAGAGACAAAATTTAGACAAAATCATTTATTAGGATTGAAATTTTTAGTTGTTAGAAATGTCATACTGTATTTTCAGCGATGGAAGACATTTATTGATGAAAAACTATCTTTTTATGACCAAAATTTTTATTTCAAAAAATAAATCTTTTTAGCATGAAATTATTTTGTCCCTGAGGGGTTGCATTTATTAGCGATATTTTTAAAATTATATTTGTTAAAAATTTTTTATTTTTATTTTTTACGATGATCTTTTAGTGATGGCAGGAATTAGTCCACTAATATTTTTTACTACAAAATTTTCACTTTAAAGAATAAAAAAAAGTTTGGTCCCTAACTAAAACCTATGCTGTAATGTCGATATACCTTGACTTACATAAATATAATTTTCTTAATCATTAATATATGTATTTATATATATTTTGGTGTCAATTGATTTCCCATATGTATCGAGCTCATATTCATAAACCGATTCATAATTAATACAACCTCATAAAAGTATCTTTTGACACAATGATTTTAAAGAATTGATTCTCAATCCTAGTAGACTATCATCAATGGCAATATCTGTGTCGATATTTAAAATCATGATGTTAATCAAAAGGACAAAAGTTAACAAAAAGCTAAACATGAGGCCATGTAACGACAACCGTAAGAAAACAAGTGGGTAACATCAATGAAAACTGATTTAGAAACGGATCAGACAAGCAAAAGAAAGTGTTAAATTGTTAATATTTTATCCTCTATTTTTAACAGAAAATTAATATATATATATATATATATATATATATATTTGATTTAGTAAGATGGAAAACGAAAATTGATAATTTTTTTTACCCATAATCAGTGAAAAATAAGTTTGTTTGAATTTTTTATATTTAAAAGATGAAAAACGTTTTCAAAATTAAAATCTTACCAATATTATCAGATTATTATTGCCACTGCTCTACCACCGCTACCTAGGCCATCACCACCATTTCCATTGCCTCACCTGTATCACTGCCACCACTACCTCACCACCATTACCTCCACCACTCATACACATTAGCACATTAATTTTAAGGTTGTAATTAAACATATGAAAGTATTTGCAAAAATATTTTTTAGAGATGATATATAAACATTAAATTTATACAAAAAATTCCATACAAAATGCGGTAGCATAAGTTTGTTCATTCATTTTAAACCAAAAGGCTCATTAAAGTAATTTATAATTTTTAAAATGTCAGTACCTCATCATTCATATGAAACTTATTGTATATTTTTTTGTTGAAAATAATTTTTCTATTTTTAAATATTTTTAATAAAAATTATTATTTATTAATAAATATTTTTTACCGAAACAAACGGTGCAAAAGTGGGAATAAATTTTCCAAAAATTTCAATTCATTTTCTTTGTGTATTCCTTTGAAGTTCCCCCCACATGTTCCCTTGGATTTTCCAATGCATTGTGCCGTGCACGTTTCTTAACGCTTGAGAGATTTCTAACTATTGGAAAATTTTGTTGAGAGAACTCCACTCAAAAATGGAAATGACCTCATTTATAACCATACATTGGACTCAAAATGGCTTCCTTTATGTAAAGATATACATTTCTATTGCGACAAAAGCAAATCTTGAACTTTCTTGAATTTCAAGCATTCCAGAGTACTCGAAAACTATTTTTTTCCCTTCGTTTTTTTCCCCCCTTCTTTTCCCTCAAATATTTAAATGGATAAATTATAAATATATTTTTTGAGATTGATTTAAAATACAGATCATCTGTTGTGATTTTAAAAATTATAAATATTTTATTGTTAGAATTTATAATTAACAGAGTTGAAGAAATAAAATTCCTGACTATCCTCCTATGCAATAATCAAATTAACAGAATTATTAAATTAAATATATTGTTGATATAATTAAAAATTATTAATTGATTTAATGATTGATTTATGAAAGGAATTAGGCTATGTTTGGCATAACATTTTGGAGCTATTTTAGTCACAAAAAGACAAAATATGTTAAAAAGTTAATAAGATAAAATGTCACATCTAAATTATAATCATTTCATTTTTTTCTTACAAAAGTCAAAAAATTAAAAAATTTATTTCAAATAAAACTTTTTAACTTCAAATTAAAATAATTAAAAAGTCAAAAAAATAATTCACTTTCCAAGGCTTATTTGTTTCTTCAAATATAGGCATGCCATTTTTTTTTTTTTTTTTTTTTGGATATATCAAATCACGTATCTATAAAGACAACTTTTTGTTGCTGTACATGATCTATAGCTACTAAGCCTAAGAATATAAATAAATTGACATTTGTAAACTTATTGAGCGTTGGTGCTTGAGTGCATGAATTGTTTTTCTTTTCTTTCTTTTTTTTCCCCACTAGTTATGTGTTAACTTTCTCTCTCTCTCTCTCTCTATCTCTCTCTCTCCAATACAATTTTTTTTTAAAAAATATTAGAGATCTTAAAAATTCTATCAAATATCTCACATAGATGTGAGTCTCACATTCATATAAAATTGGTAGAATTTTTAATAAAATTTTTAAAATATCTAGGTGCCGTTTGGTAACACTTATGTTTTCCGTTTTCTATTTATATTTACAAAAATTTTAAAAACTCAAATAAAAACTTGTTTGGTAAAATTTTTGATTTATAAATCAGTGGTCTCATTTTATAAATTTGGCCAAAAAATGAAAACACAAAAAATGTGTTTCCATTTTGAATTTTCAGTTTTTTTTATCACCCAACATTAGCCACCACTCGCCACCATTTTCTACCACCGTCTTTCGCCACCACCACCCACCATCCACCCTCCACCACCACTTGCCACCACCACTCACCACCCCCTGCTACCGCTAGCCACCACCACTTGCCACCACCACCACCACCCACCATTACTCTTTTTTGTTTATTTTCTAGTCATAAAAAATGTGTGATGGTTGGTAAAAAGTGAAACCTTAATTTAAAAAAAAAAATTATTCCACGGTTTTAAGAAAAACTGATATACAACTGAATTGACAGCGCGAGATTGAATGAGTTTGATTTGTGGTTGATTTTTCATAGCATATGCAAATCGAATTGACTAAAATATTATATATATACTTTTATATTACATTTTTTTTTTATATTAAAAGGGAAGTGATTAAATGATACATATTTTGTAATAAAGGTTGGGGGAGGTATCCATGTTCATCATTTATCTTCATTTATTTTTGATATGGAAAAATCTACAATTTCTATAAAGCCTATAAAACTTCAACCAAAAAATTGGAAAACCGAACTACAGAGCTATACTAAAAGTGTAATTGACATTATAAATCTTCAACGAAACTGTAGAGCTACTATAAATCTTCAACCAGAACTACTTACATCCCTACTAATAGTGTAATTGACATTATAACAAATTAAAATTTTAGAGACAAAAATTAATTTGTAGAGACGAAATATTTTAGTATAAAAAATGTCATTGTTGTATCTTTAGCAACGAAATTAAATATTTAGTGCTGAATTACTATTTTTTGAGACCAATTTATTTATTTTAAAAAATAAACTTTTTTGATGCCAAATTATTGTGTCCCAAAAAGTGCAGGACATTTCAAAATTGTTGCTAAAAGATTTATTTTTTTTAACTTTTTAGATGATCTTTTAGTGACGACCTTTGTCATAACATGAATTGGTCTTTAAATTTCTTTTATAACTAAACTTTCACTTTTTTGGACTAAAAAAATTTGATTATTAAAACTCTTATATGTTATAAAATTAGCTTTAAAGTCATTTACAAACAGAATTAAGCAGATAAATCAAATTAAAATGCATTTTATACATTAAAAGCTAAAAGACAGCGACTAAAATCATTATCAATTAACCTATAATTAATGCTATGTATTGGAACTTTTTTCATTTTCTTGGCATCTTACAAAATATGATCACATGAGCCTCTAACCAAATGAAACAAACACCTATCTGTTCCATAATTAAAAGAGAGTTGGTCAAATGTTTGATTTCTCATTTTTTTCTTCTTCTTTTTAATCAACTTTTTTGTACCATTATTATAGAAGTCATAATTACTCCATGATAATTAAATTGAAACATCAACAAAAGTATATCAAGAAAAAAAAGAATGATATTTTTTTCTTAAAAATGTTAAAAATCTTTGAGAAATTTCGTTCAATCTTAAAAGTTTAAAGCCAATGGCATTAAGTTCGAAGAAGATATTAGCAACAATATGAAAAAATGCAAAAGCAATTTACATGATTTGGTAAAAGCAATTAGATCAACCCCTGTTTTGGGATTTGTTTGCACATGATTTGGTAATCTGTCTTGTCCCCACTTTACTATGATGCGTTTTTAGCGTTTTTCTTTTCTTACATGTAATGCTTCCTATTGCATTATTAATACAATTCTTCTTCACATATTAACAAAATAATAATAATAATAATAATAATAACATTTAAAAGCAATTTACATTTACAATATATATCTATCTAGGGTCAACCCAGAGTATAAATCAGTAAGGTTATGTTTGGTTACAGGATCTGGTATGAGAAATAAAAAGATAAAAGGAAATACAATCTCATTTTTTGTTTAGTTATAATGAAAAACATAAGGGAAAAGAAAGTAAAAGAAATGTAATCCCATTTTTTATTTTTTAGGTTCACACAGGCTCATTTCTTTCTCCATTTCTCAATTCAACTAAACATAACTTCGAATTCGAATCTTATTAATTCTTTATCATTTTTCTTTCTATTTTCCTTTTCCTTTTCATTTCTCCCATCAAATCCTCAAACCAAACAACCTAAGGCGGCTTTGGACTCACAAGCTCTCAAATAATGTTAGGTCTTATAATATTAGTAGTTTAAAAATGAATTTTTATAAATAAAAAAAGTTAAAATGTCATTTGAAGTGATAAATCATTTAAAAGTATTGGACAGTTGTTTCTCAATCACGTGGATTTTTTCTATAAAACATTGTTGACTATACATTATAACATATAAGAATTTTAGGGGCTAGATTTTTGTTCCTAAAAATAAAAATTTTATTACAAAAAAATTAGGAGACCAATTCATGTCACTCACTAAAGAATCGTCACCAAAAGCTTAAAACAAAATAAAAATTATCAATAAAATTTTGAAAATACTATTAAATACACTATTAGGAATGAAATGATTTGGTCGTTACTAAATGTCCCAAAAGATAATAATTCATTACTACATGTCTAATTTTATCATTAAAAATACAACAAAGAAATTTTTAAAAACTAATATATTTTATTCTTAAAAAGTGATTTAGTTTTTAATTTTTTCTCTTTAAAACCTTAATTCTTGTAATGCTAATTACGATTGTCTTTAGATTGTTACTTATCAAAGTTGAATTCGATCTCGTACATTAATCTAACCATGTTACAAGAAAGATGGAATAGATTAGTCATATTATTCATTAAAAAAGATAAGATAAATAAATTGTATTATATAAATTTAATTAGTAATTTTACAGTTAAAAATGCAACTAAAAGGAAAACTAGGGTAAAAGTTGAAACCATATCCAAATGGGTAATGGATTGGCTAAGGTATCATTTTCGTGCAGGAAGATATATATGGTTCGAAGTGATCCAACAATACAGTATAATGCAAAGTAGATAACACTATCTATCTTCTTTTTTTTATTATATATTTCATGTTAGTTTAAAGCAAGCAAGAAATCGTGGCAATATTGATTTAAAGTTAAAAGATACTTTACAAGCATAGTGTAACTTTCTCCTTGAAAGATGATTGAAGTTGATTATACGATTGAATTTTCATTAAAATTATAATTTTTTGAGGAACTCAATGATTTCATCTTTCTTCTTTTTCAATCACTAAGATACTCTGGTTTATTGAAATGAAGTAAAATGGTCATTCTTTGACCTTTTTTTTATTGAATGATAATTCCTTTATAATGATGAATAATAATTTTATTTGTAATGCGTTTTTCATCAATTTATTGAACTAGATACAAGAAATTTTTTTTTGATAAAATAAAAATTCAATTATGTCTTCATTATGGTGAACCAAAAACACTATAAATTTAGAAGGTATCGGATTCTCTACATGTGTTAGTCTCTCCTTCATAAGTGAGGTTCCAATATAGGATTTATTTACTTTAATATCATGCTGAAATGTTGGCCACTCATTTTAAAATTTAAATTACTAAAATATGAATAATTTTATTATTTATAATCTCAACATATATCAGTCCACTCTAACAAATTATTAGGTACACATTTTATATATAACTTATTAGGTAGAAATAATTTTAATAAATTAAAAAATATTAATTATCTAAAAATTGAAATGAGTGTTTTCAAACTTCTATTATTTTATTTTTAACTTTCAAGATAAAGGATAATTTATTTATGTTTTTTGAGTCAAACAATTTCTGCACTAATTTTACTAACCTAACACGTATTTAAAAAGATTATTTAATTGTAAAATTAAAGCACCAAATGATCCCACCAAAAGAAGAAAAAAGGCATATGCAGTGAAGACCTTTCAATGATGGTGACACCACCTTCAACAGTGCCTTTTATAGGAAACAAGATATACAATCTGGGCCACTATCACCCCCCAATTGAATGGGCAATTGCCACATACAAAGACATTTGAAACCAGCACTTCACTTTTTTCCATTAAGACACCCCTCCCTCCCCTCCAAAAAGAAGATACCATGCTTCTACCCCATCACAAGAAGGGATGATAAAGAAAATGGGGTTGGTTGGAGTCTTGTGTTTTAGTTTATGAAAAGAAAGTTGAATGATGATTGTAACCTTCACTTCATTATTATTGTTCACATCAATACTAACTTACATTGTATTTGGATTGTATACTTGCTTTTATATGATTTTTAACAACAATATTCTGTCTAAGGTTTTTTGAAAAGTGTCTAGAAATATAAAACAAAATGTGTGAATTTCATTTTGAATGTTAACCATTTAGTATATTAGGCTCCTGCTAAAGTAGAATTTGCATTTAAAGAAGATGATACACAGTCTTACTATCATTATTGGAGAGATTTGTTAATGTGTGAACCGAAATATTAACCACTAACTTATCAAAAAGTCTAAGTTGATAAAGAGTGAGATGATTTTATTATTTATATGTTTAATATGTCTCCTCACATGTGACCAAATGTCCTTTGTAAAGAGGCTAAATATGTGCAAGTACTATAATTATTAGAGTAGGCGGTGAAATTGAAACATAATATTATATATCGCTTGATTTGATACCATATTAAATTATTAATCGCTAAAATTAAATCTAAATCATACTAAACCAAACCATACCATCACATGTTTGTGATAAGGCACAGCAACCTGCAACAGATACAGAAGCTGCAACAAATACAGAAGCTACAGCAGTTGCATCACATGTGTAATATCCAGCTGTATAGGTTGTTATTTTTGTTATAGGTTGTTAGTTTGTTATAGAGTAACTGTCCAGCATTAACTGTGGTTAGGTAGTTATGGTTAAGAGTCAATTGCAGTGTATAAATATGACTTCATCCTGTACCAATGATATTCATTCAATAAACAATATATTCATTTTCTTTATGGTATCAGAGCTCTAGGCTCTTACGAGCAAGAAAGCTGCAAAGCTTCAGCTATGACTTCTTCAAACATCACACCTGCACCACCTGCAACAACTTCTGCAATTTCTTCATCAGCCTTACCTTCAAATCTCACTTTATTGATTTCTAATCTGAGTTCTTTTGTTTATGCCAAGCTTGATTCATCCAATTATATAATTTGGAAGAATCAGTTACAAAACATCTTGAAAGCTACAAAACTTCTTGGCTATGTAGATGGATCAGAGGTATGTCCTCCTCCAATGATTATAGATTCTTCTAATAATCTTGCAATTCCGAATCCAAATCATGAACTATGGACCACTATTGATGCTCATTTGTTAAGTTGCATCACTGCAACTTTGTCTCCATCCATCTTCACTACTGTTATTCAATGTAAAACCAGTCATGAAGTTTGGACTGTTCTTGCCAATCGATTTACTTCACTGTCTAGATCTCACATACATCAGTTGAAGATCAAGTTGAGTAAGATTGTTAAGAAAGGGACAACAATGGAAGAATACCTGAATCAATTCAAGGTATTGTCTGATCAACTTGCTCTTGCATCATCTCCTATTGATGATGAAGATTTAGTTCTGTTGATTTTAAATGGCTTGCCTGAGGAATATAATGCTACAAAAACTGCTATCCGCACAAGATCAGATCATATTTCTCTAGATCAGTTGTGTTCTTTACTCTATTCAGAGTCTGTTCATGTGGAATCCTCTCTTAAGCATGCACATGCCTCAGATTTTCCCAGCTCCATTGCTTATACTGCACACAGAGGAAATTATTCTAATCGAGGCAGTACTAGAGGTTTTTATAGAAGTAGAGGTGGTTCTTACAGAGGCAGAGATGGAGGTAGGTCTAGAGGACAGATGAGAGGCTCACAGTATTCAAGAGGCAGATTCAACTCTGCTTATAGTCCTCAAGCTGGCAGATTCAGCTCTAACTACTCTTACAGTCCTCAAGCTGTTGCTGCTGCCAATACTAATTCTGCCAATGTGATCTGTCAAATTTGTGGCAAGCCCAATCACACTGCTCTAGACTGTTGGTACAGATTAGACACAGCCTTTTAGCAGTCTGTCTCTACAGAGCCTCAGTCAAAATCCTATGTTGCATCATCCTCAACTCAGTCACAACCTGTGAACTGGTATCTTGACTCCGGAGCCACTAGTCATATGACACCTGATCTAAGTCAGCTCTCTTTCCTTCAGCCATATTATGGTCAAGATCAAGTTGCAGTTGGTGATGGTTCTACACATACCATTGCTCATACTGGACCAGGTCTTCTTCCTACTCCTTCTTTTCCTTTTCATCTTACAAAGCTACTTCATGTACCTACACTTTCATCCAATTTGCTCTCTGTTCATCAGTTAGCCAGAGATAATCACTGCACTATCACTTTTGATGACAACTCTTTTGTTATTCAGGACAAGATTACTCAGAAAATCTTGTATAAAGGAAGCTACACAAATGGTCTTTATCCATTCAGTGCTTCTCCTGCTGCATTTCCATCTGCTGCATCTTTCTCTTCTCAAGCTTGTTTCTCTTGTTCTTCATCACCTACAGGAACACCTTCATCACCTACAGGAACACCTAATTGGCATTTCAGACTTGGTCATCCTTCCTCTAAGAAGCTTCATCATATTCTTTCTCATAATAATCTAGGTTCTAATGTTTTGTCCAATAAAGGCTCTAGTTTGTGTGAACATTGTTGTGTTTCAAAGAGCCATCGGATGCCTTTTCATTTGTCTAATTCCACTGTAAATAAACCATTAGCTCTTATCCATACAGATGTTTGGGGCCCTTTTGCTTCTTCTGTTTCAGGTTTTAAGTACTATGTGCTTTTCATTGATGACTTTAGCAAATTTACTTGGCTTTTTCCTTTGCATTATAAGAGTGAAGTTTTCACTAAATTTCTTGAATTTAAATCATTTGTTGAGACTCAATTTCAAACTAAACTTCAGATTCTTCGCAGTGATAATGGAGGGGAATATCTTAGTACATCATTTCAAAATTTTCTTAAAAATAAAAGGCATTGACCATCAACTAACTTGTCCACATACACCTTCCCAAAATGGTGTAGCTGAAAGGAAACATAGGCACCTCATTGAAACTACTATTACCCTCATGCATCATTCTTCTCTACCTTTAATTTACTGGTTTGATGCTCTTGCAGCTGCTGTCTATTTGATTAATAGACATCCTACTCTCAAACTTAAAAATCTTACTCCCTATGAGGTCTTATTCAAACATAAACCTAATTATATGTTCTTGAGATCCTTTGGCTGTAGATGCTATCCTTGGCTCAAACCATACACCACTAATAAACTTCAACCTAGATCTCTTCCTTGTGTTTTTCTTGGTTATCAACCTTCCATCAAAGGTTATAGGTGTCTTGATCCCATCACAGGCAAAGTCTATATATCTCCAGACATGTAATATTTGATGAGTCTTTCTTTCCTTTTCAGACTTCTTCCAAACAGTCTTCCTCTGCCTCTGCTGTCTCTCTCCAGCAGTTTTTCTGGTCTTCACCTCTATCTTCCTCTCACACTGCATCTCCTCCAGCAGCTCTTCCACTTCCAACAGCTGCAACTACTCCAGCTCCAGCAATTCCAACAGTATCAGCAACTCCACCTACTCCAACAATTCACCCAATTCCTGCAAATCCAGCAGCTGCCACTACTCCAGCAGCCTACTCTAATCCAGCAGCTCCCACTGTTTTCTCAATTCCAGCAGTACCAGTCTCTTCCACTTCTGTTCCTCTTCTATCTCCTGTCCCTTCTGATCCGATTGTTATTTCCAAAATTTCTATTGATCTTCCCTCTCTTTCTTCTAATATTCATCCCATGATTACCAGATCCAAATCAACCTCTTCTCATACTGCTTGTCTTTCTTCTTTCTCTCCTCAATCTGAACCACAAACTTTTCAACAAGCAGCTTCTTCTTCTGTTTGGCAATCTGCTATGCTTGAAGAATTTCAAGCCTTACAAAAACAAGGTACTTGGTCTTTAGTTGATCTTCCACCTGGCAAACAAGCAATAGGCTGTAAATGGGTTTATAGAATTAAGAAAAATTCAGATGGTTCTATAGCCAGATATAAGGCAAGGTTAGTTGCCAAGGGCTTTCTTCAGACTGAAGGGGTGGACTATCATGAGACCTTTAGTCCTGTGGCTAAGCAGCCTACTATTAGAATTCTGTTATGTCTGGCCCTACATTTTGATTGGCCCATCAAGCAGCTTGACATATCTAATGCATTTCTCCATGGTGTTCTTGAAGAAGAAGTTTATATGGTTCAGCCTCCAGGCTTTGTTCAACCAAATCAATCTCAGCTTGTTTGCAAGTTACACAAGGCTCTCTATGGTTTAAAGCAAGCTCCTAGAGCTTGGTTCTCTACCTTCTCCAATTTTATTCTCACTCATCAATTTGTTCAAAGCCATTGTGACTCGTCTCTTTTTATTAAGAAGACTTCTACTGCTATTACCATTCTTCTCATCTATGTAGATGACATTCTCCTCACAGGAAGTGATCCTCTCTATATTACCTCTCTCATTACACATATGCATACCACCTTTTCCATGAAAGAGCTTGGCTTTGTTAATTACTTCTTGGGTATCTCTGTCATAAAACATGCTTCTGGTTATGTGCTTTCTCAGCAAAAATATGCCTCAGATTTATTGACCAAGGCTGGTATGAGTGACTGCAAAGCTTACTCTTCTCCCATGGCTACTAAGTCTTCTTCCAGTGCTCTTACTGCAGCAGAAGATTCTCTCTTTTCTCAGCCGGCTTTGTACCGCAGTTTGGTTGGAGCACTGCAATATCTTACTCTTACTAGACCAGATTTAGCCTTTGTGGTTAATCATCTTTGTCAATTCATGCACTCTCCTCTGACTAGCCATTTTACCTCAGTTAAAAGATTGCTACGATATCTCAAAGGCACCTTATCTTATGGCCTTCATTTCACTTCTGGTCCTCTTCTTCTCAATGCATATTCAGATTCAGATTGGGCAGGTAATATCCTTGATCGCAGGTCCACCACTGGTTACTGTATCTATCTTGGTCCTAATCTTATCTCTTGGTCTGCCAAGAAGCAACCAACTGTGTCTCGATCATCTTCGGAGGCTGAATATAGAGCTTTAGCCCAAACCTCGGCTGAACTTAGTTGGATTGGAATGTTGCTTGCTGTCCTTCATGTTTTTGTTCCTGTGCCTACCCTATGGTGTGACAACTTATCTGCCATAGCTATGAGTAACAATCCTGTGTTTCATGCTCGTACTAAACATATTGAGGTGGATTATCATTTTGTTCGCGAAAGGGTTGCATCCAAGAAGCTTCATATCTGTCATATTCCCACTTCAGATCAAGTTGCTGATATCTTTACTAAACCTCTATCTGTTGCTCGGTTTCAATATCTTCAGCTCAAACTCAATGTCCTTCCTAGTCCCTTGAGCTTGCAGGGGTATGATAAGGCACAGCAACCTGCAACAGATACAGAAGCTGCAACAGATACAGAAGCTACAGCAGTTGCATCACATGTGTAATATCCAGCTGTATAGGTTGTTATTTTTGTTATAGGTTGTTAGTTTGTTATAGAGTAACTGTCCAGCATTAACTGTGGTTAGGTAGTTATGGTTAAGAGTCAATTGCAGTGTATAAATATGACTTCATCCTGTACCAATGATATTCATTCAATAAACAATATATTCATTTTCTTTAGTTTGGATACATTTTCTGAATATCTAGGGTGTTTTCTTTTTTCTTTTTTTTTTTTGTTTTTCAAATAATTTTAGAGGCAGGCAATAGAATGAAGCATAAGATTGTCCCCATGGGTTTCTCTTTTGCTGTCATTAGCCTAAAATACGGCCCCACTTGCATACCTCTTGCTGGCTTTACATAAAATTAAACAACAACAACAATAATAATAATAAAAAATTCAGTGCTGACATTTGAGGACGTTCCAAAAATGGTTGGTTATGCAAATCAGAATTCTGGTAAATGCTGTGGCTTAAGAACTGAATATTCTACCCCCCAAAAAAAAAATGAAAAGTCACATCTTTGATTTTTCACCATTTTAAATCAACATGTCCTCACCCCCCAAGGCTATTTTCACAGATTTGTTTTTTATTTTTATTTTTTGAAAATTATTGTATATTATATTATGCAAAAACAAAAGATGTCACTAAATTTGTATCACAATTTTATATCACCGTCAACTGATGAGTTTTTCGTTTGAAAAATAAGCACTAAAAAAATAGTAAGAATAATATTCGACAATAATTATTATAACTTAGGCATATGGAACTCATTAAATATATGCCACATCAAAAGTTCTAGTTGTGAAGTTAAAGCTAGTTTTTTGTTTCTTTCTTTATTCTTTATGCTATGCTCGGTCCTTATGAAAATTATATTGAAAAGTATTTCAACTAAAAAATAATTAAAGTAATCCATAATCCATAACGAAAAAATATTTCAAATAATTTACTTTCTGATAAATCGTTTAGTTTAAAAAAAAATGTTAAGAAAAACAATTTTGAGCACTTCACACATAATCCATAGAAAAAAGTTTATCAGAAAAAAAAAAAGGGGTTTCATCTAGGAGAAATAACATGTCAGGGTTATCTTATAAAAATAATAACAATTTCATGAAAAAACTTATAAAATTATTAGTTCTAAATTTTTTCATTAATATGCTTTTTTTTATTATTATTATTTTACATTCCACTTAAATGATATTTTCCCTTTCATTTATAAACTGTACATATGAATATGATGTGTGCAATATCAAAACGCAAAAGTGTATATCGGTTATGAAAAATGCTTGAGACCTCCATTTTTGATGATCCTCACAATCTCCAATTGATTTGTGACCACTCATTATATATATATATATATATATATATTTTTTTTTTCTTTTCCTCTCTCTTTCTCCTCCCTCTCTCTTGTGGGGGTATGGGGGTTGTGGGGGGTTTGGAACATTACTCTATCTGTTACCATCTAAAAAAAAAGTGGATATCTGTTGTGAGGAGCACCTTGGACAACACAATTATGCATATATACTCACATACAGATCCCCTAGACCATGTTCTAAGAATAAAAAAAATAAATAAAATAATAATAATATCACATTATCACTGTAAAAATTATTATCACTCAATAACAAATTACTATATAATTATAATAAATCTTTAATAATAGAATAAATAATTACATTTAAATAATAAAATTTATTATTATTCTACTCGTAATGTTATTATTGATTGATAATAACAAATACCATTAATATATTATCAATGACGTAATATCAATGTTATACTAAATTTTAAAGTCGGGAGACTGTAGGTGGGTGGGTGGGTGGTATAGTTCTTGTGGCTATATTATGACTCATACAATCTGCTTCTCGTGCATTCTTCATCTTAAAGTTCACATTGCTCATCTCTCTGCATGTGAACCCTGCCTCTCTCTCAAACTTTAATAAACTCTCTCTCTCTGATTTTGTTTCTTGAAATGATGCCCCCTGAGCATGAGAGTAGTAGTAGTATCAGTGGCAGTCCAGTTGGTATTCTAGTCACCAACCGCATAGAAAACACTTCAATTCATGCTGAGCCACCAATTTCAGCTAGTAACAACGTTAGTCCTTGTTTGGATGAAGAAAATCCAATAATGCTCGATCAGCATCAACAATCCTCTCAAGCCCGTTTCTCCGTCCTCTGCAAATCGCTACGCCCCGTCACACTAAAGGTACCTTAAATTAACCTAGTCACCAACAACAACGTGTCAATCTAGTTGAGATATGTCTTTTTGCGATAAATCAATATTTTTTCTTATAAAAAAAATGTAACATGTAGCTAGAACTAGTTGAAATTTAACTATATTTGTACATGTTTATAAAATTTTCTCAGTTTGAAGATGTTGCATACACTGTGAAGTTGCAAACCAACAAAGGCACTTGCTTTTCATCCTCTGAACCCAAGCCGACTCGAAGGGTCCTCAACGGTGTCAGTGGCATAGTTCGACCCGGGGAGCTACTAGCAATGCTCGGTCCCTCAGGGAGCGGTAAAACTACCCTTCTGACCGCACTCGGAGGCAGGCTGCCAGGGAAAGTCTCGGGCACGATAACATACAACGGGCAGCCTTTCTCTAGCTCCATTAAGCGAAAGACCGGTTTCGTGTCACAAGACGACGTGTTGTATCCTCACTTAACGGTGCTTGAAACTCTGACTTTTGCAGCTTTACTTAAACTTCCAAATAAGCTCACTACAGAAGAGAAGATTGAGCAAGTCGAGTTAGTTATCGTGGAATTGGGTTTGACAAGGTGTCGAAACAACGTTGTCGGTGGTCCTCTCTTTCGTGGCGTGTCAGGTGGAGAGAGGAAAAGGGTTTGTATAGGGCAGGAGATGTTGGTGAACCCTAGTTTGTTGTTGCTTGATGAACCTACTTCTGGGCTCGACTCGACTACTGCTCAACGTATCCTGGGGACACTGAGAGGATTGGCTAGAGGAGGAAGAACGGTGATTACAACGATTCATCAACCTTCGAGTAGGCTTTATAGGATGTTTGATAAGGTGGTGGCGTTGTCCGATGGGTATCCGATTTACAGTGGAAGTGCTGGTAGGGTTATGGAGTATTTCGGATCCATTGGGTTCGTTCCCGGGTTTAATTTTGTGAACCCTGCTGATTTTCTGCTTGATCTTGCTAATGGTATGGAATTTCTTTTTATCTTCTCAGTTATAATGTTAATTTTGTTAATTAAACTTCACTAAAATGTTCAAAAATGGAGAAAAAAAATTGTTTAGTAAAACGTTCCATAAAAGTTTTACTAAATTTGCTTAATGTTCAACAATTGTTTATCTGAACAAATCAAGAATTCATTTACATTGAAGTTATGAGCAGGGTTAAATAGATTAAAATGTGAAAACATTAAATGACGTTTCTAAATTGATAAAAAATTATCTGCTATAAGATATTCTTACATACGCAGGGGTGCCAGACTATCATGGTAATTCTGGTCCGTAGCAATTACAAATGACTAAAAATCAGAAAAAATGGACTTAATGTTCTACTTTGTCTAGCTCGAGCTCTAACTCGTGTTCCGGCAGGTTAAAACCTCGTTCAAGTTTTGTTCGTTAAGTAAATAAGTCATGTTTAAATATATTTTTGAGCTTGTTAATGTTTCAAATAAATTTGAACAATCAATTACTCATCGGCTCGTTAAAAGAATAGAAAAATACTAAATTGTTCAAGCTCGGTTCGACAAAAACTTGGTTGAGATCGGCTCAAAAGTACAACGAACCAACTTTAAGCAATTAACTGTTCAGCTTGTTTGGTTCAATTATCACTCCTTGTCAACCTTTATTTAAAAAAATAAAAATATGTAGGACCTCCATCTTGAGCTTTGTTAATTTGGTCGATCTTATCGGGACAAAATCTACGGAGTGATCCCGGACCACAAACTAATTTTCCTGATGGACTCTGTTTCAAATCTTGAAGAATAGACATGACACAATTGACCTTCCCCACAAAATTGGGAATTTGAAATGGTTCAAAACCTCTATACTTAACAATGAAATTAAACTGTAGTTGGTCTTTTCAAATCACTTGACATTGCGGTCTAGCTTCTATATATACTTATAACTCTAGACATAAAAAAATTAAAAAAAATCAAAATATTTTTTTTTCAGAAAGTGAGGAGTATTTTGACTTTTAGTTTTTTTTCTTTATTAATTTTGAACCTACAAAAAAATAAAAATAATAAAGTACACCAAATAGCCCTATTATGCTCATAGCCAAATTAACATGGGCCATCACAAAGATGAAAGTCAGTTAACTTGAAACCATAATTGATAATTTTGCAGATTTGTTGAAAAAAAAAAGAAAAAAAGATTATAAATGAAGCAAACCATGTATTTAATTTGGGCTGGCATGAGATTCTTTGCCGTCCAAATTACAAGATCTGATTTTTAATTTAATTTAAAAAAATCCTATCATATTTTTACTATGAAACTGTTTTGGCTATATACAGGTGTGACTCCAGATGCAAAACAGGATGATCAACAAGAGTTCCATGGCAGAGCAGACCACCGTGATGATCAAAACTCTATCAAACAGCCCTTAATATCTTCCTACAGGAAGAACCTGTACCCTGCCTTGAAGGACGAGATTCGTCGAAGCTGTGGGACCCCAGTTCGATCGTCAAGATCAAGTAAGCCAAAAACCCTGTCCATCTCTAGGCCAACAAAAAAAAAGCATACGTCCTTCTATCCCATCACTCACACTTACACGATGATCCTGTCATCGAGCGCCTATCGAAAATGTGTCCAAATGCTGTCCGCAAACTAAGCCTAGTAGGCTTTTTTATTTTATTTTGTAGCAAGATTGAGTGGGTCCAGAACGCGGCCAAAAACTTAGGCTCAAGACATGCCCAACAAGTTTAGTATATACAAGCTCATGGTCCTGGCCGATGGGTGGGCCAACAAGCTGGTGGGCTTAGCCTAATGGTCAAAATTTATGGAAATTTTTATTTTAATTTTTTCTCTAGTTTTCAATTTTTTTCTTATATTTTTAGTAATTTTTGACAAGCACGCAGCTCCGCTAGACAAATTGGACTAGGCTTCAAACTCTAGGCTCAGGCCAAAGACCAACCTCATTCGGGGCAAATCAGGCCACCTTGGGTACTATGTTGGTCCTGGTAAAAAGTTCATCAGCCCAGTTTTAAGGACAAAGGATCTCGAACCATCACCCTCTATTTTCATATACCTAAGTGTTACATATTACATTAGTCATGAAATACCGATGTTGGGTATTGAGTCTGTGCATTAAATATGCAAGTATGCTTTTCTAGTTTTAAGCAGCTACTTGATAATTTACTAACCACAAAAGCATTGATGTGTTGTAGGCACTGAAAATCAATGGACAACTGGTTGGTGGATGCAATTCAAGGTATTGCTGAGGAGGGGACTAAAAGAAAGAAAGCATGAGTCCTATTCTGGTTTAAGAATTTTTCAAGTCATGACTGTCTCTATTCTTTCTGGCCTTTTATGGTGGCATTCTGATACGTCGCACATTCAAGATCAGGTATTTTGAACCACACCTCTTCTGTGCATCTCTGGATCTCAAGCAGCAGCTTCATCAAACAAATTTAGTTGCATTTTTGTTTTCTCGTGTGTTTGGAAACAGAATTGTGAGGTTAATAAAACTCATCATTTTCATTTTTGTGCAAAACCAGTTTTCTAGACTCTGAAAGCAATTTTTGGTGTTTTCTTAGAAGGTCAGTTGCTTTCAAATTTATTTATTTATTTTCCCAGTAGTGGTCATTTACCCACTAGAATGTTTAGTAATGGTTATTTCTTCAGGTTTCATAGGGTAAATTTTTTTGAACATTAGGTTCTAGTGTTCAACATGGTTGCTTCTAGAAATGCACTTAGTTTCTGTTGTGTAGTGTCTTGTATTTTTATTGTTCACTCGATTTTACTGCAAGGGGTCTTTTGCAGAGGTGGATGGCCAAAGCCATTAGGCGGAGGCCCAGAGCCATGAGAAAAAGTGAGACAGCATTGTAGAGTTGTTAAGCTTATGAGGCTTAGAGCTCTGAGTGTTTTGATTGTTTCACTTTACTGTTTTTGTGATCGAAACTTTCTTGATTTCTACACAATTGTTTTTAACAAAGCTTGAACATTCAACAGGTGGGACTTCTCTTCTTCTTCTCAATCTTCTGGGGATTCTTCCCTCTCTTCAATGCCATATTCGCCTTCCCGCAAGAGCGGCCAATGCTAATAAAAGAACGTTCATCGGGCATGTACCGCCTCTCCTCCTACTATTTTGCCCGAATGGTGGGTGACTTACCGATGGAGCTCGTACTCCCAACCATCTTTGTTACCATCACGTATTGGATGGGAGGTCTCAAGCCATCACTCATCACATTCATACTAACCCTCTTGATCATCCTTTTCAATGTGCTAGTCTCTCAGGGGCTCGGACTAGCCCTCGGTGCCATCCTAATGGAAGTGAAACAAGCCACGACATTGGCTTCCGTGACAATGCTCGTGTTTTTATTAGCCGGTGGATACTACATTCAGCACATACCAGCTTTCATAGCGTGGTTGAAATACATTTCGTTTAGTCACTATTGTTACAAGCTTTTGGTGGGTGTTCAGTACTCGGAGACCGAAGTTTATGAGTGTGAATTAGGGGCTCACTGCAAGGTTTTAGATTTTCCAGCAATTGAGTATTTGGGTATTGATAATAAGGGTTGGGATGTGTTTGCTTTGGCTGTTATGTTAGTTGGGTATAGGCTTTTGGCTTATGTAGCGTTGAGGTTGGGGCAACCTCACTGATTAGAGACAGAAATGTTAAGATGTTCCAAAAAATTTGATCAAAATGTCCCTGATGAAGAGCCTGATTTGACTTTTTTTAGTTGTAAAGTAGATTCATATTGTATGTTGACATGTTTTAGCAATTTTACTTGGAAGTAGTACCATACATGATTATTTGTGACCTCTTGAAGTTTTCACTATTTGGTCCAAATTTGCTGATGAAAATTTCGTGCTCAAGCAAAAACAAGAAAGTAAAAATAAAAGTGTAGGGATAAAGAAAACATGGTACTCTGTTTTTGCAGGAAAATAATTGTAATACAACCCTATGGGATTTAAGAGTAACAAATATCATTGATTGTTGTGGGTGTTGATTTCCGACCGCACAATCAAAAGGGAAACTCTGCTGGAGAGCACCAGCAGAATAGATTAAATCCAACAACCCGTAACAAGAAGATGAGAATGCCGCGGCGGTTCGTCCACCCGAGGGCACTCCGACGATTAAGTCAGTCAACTTATTTCTCAAAGATATCAAATAAGTACTCAATGCACAAGTCAAAGCATCACAAATAAAAACATACCTTAAACCCACGAGGGTACCTCACTTTTATAATGATCAGTGTCTAATTTCCCCTAGAAGTCTTACTTCATGGGACTCTATTCTTTACAAGGATAACATCTATCACGACTCACACTATCCAGATTAAGATGAACTTTTTTAAGAGTTCTATCTCTTATCCAAATAGGTAGCTTGATGTCATCTAGGACTCTTGTCCTCTATCTGAATATCTCGGGTTCAGATATGATCACATCATATCTCGGCAACTTGGTCCATCCTAGGCTAACAACTTCGGCAATGTGGACAACCCAAAAAATATGTGCCCACAACTGCTCCCCAAGTTATATTACCTCGGCAACCTGAGGTGATGGAACCTACACATGTATTTCATTGACCGAGATCATGACTCAGCAGCTTTATGAAACAAAGACACAAGTGTCCACTCGTCAAAAACCAAGAACCAAGAATCAAGAATCAAGATGATCCTTCTCATCCTTCTTGCTAGATGTTGGCTATCTATTCTATACCAAGTTCCCACAGACGGCGCCAAATTGTGGGTGTTGATTTTCGACCACACAACCAAAAGGGGAACTCAGCTAGAGAGCACCAACAGAATAGATTAAGCCCAACAACCTGCAAAAGAAGATGAGAATCCGGCGGTGGTTCGTCCACCTAGGGGGACTCTGACGATCAAGTCAGTAACCAATATCTTTCACAGATAGCAAATTATACTCAAAACTTACAAGAAAGAACTTACCTCTGACCCGCGGGGGGGCCTTGTTTTTATAATCACTAGTGACCTAGTTCCTTTAGAAGTCTTATTCCAATGGACTCAAGCTCAATGCTCATCCTAGACCTTCAGCTGCATAGGGATAAACTCTCATTGAACATTATCCTTATCCGGAGTGAGATCCTCTCCTGTTCTAGGACTCTGGTCCCTTATCTGCTTATCTCGGATTTCAACATCTCTGTAGATAACCTCGGCTTAGCTGAGATCATCTCAGCACCGTGACCAAGCCATGTGGCACCTTGGCGTCACCTTTGCCACGTGTTGTCATTCACAAAGTACTTCCCCACAATTGCCCCATAGGTTCTATTATCTGGTAACCTGAGGTGATGGAACCTACACCGTTTGTCAATATAGCATGTCAGCTAAAATTCACTCTTCGATTTGACCGAGATCATGACTCGTTGGCTTCATATAACCAGGACTCAACTGTCCACTTTACCAAGGATCAAGAACCAAGAATCAATTTCTTCAAGCCTCTTAACTGGGACTGCCTCTTAACCGAGACTGCCCCTCTAGTTGAGGTTATGGCCTCACTACTTCAAGAATTTCAAGAGTTCTTAACTGCGCATGAGCTATCACGCATTGGTTCGTACCAGACACCCGCTATTAGGGTGCGTCACTCTTGCCTGCGCCACCTAACAAGCATGTCGTCCAAGGCATCTCATTATGTTTTGCCACCTTTTCACATTTTTGACAAAATTTCTTCTTTTTCTCTCTGTCTCTTCACTTCTCATTCTCGCATTCTCTCTCTGTGCTCACACACACTCTCTCTAAACTCTCAAATCCTCTATTGCTGTGTTCTTGAGCTCTCTGTAACTGCTTCGTTTACTTCCTCCGGCAAAGCATTTACTTTCCTGCTCCACTCATCGTCACCGTCTGACTTCTGTGAACCTCAAATCGGTGTCCTCGACCTCGGCCCCAACCGGTGAGTTCCTAGTTTCTTTTTATTTTAGTTTCAGCCTTTCATTATTTTGAATATGTTCTTTCTTTGCCATATGTCAATTCTGTTGCTATTGAATCCGTTTTCATAGTTGCACTTTATTTTTTCTTCGATTATGAATCAATTTCCTGTCCTTGAATCTGTTTTGTGCATTATAATTTGTCCTTGAGGTCTAGCGTATTTCTGTTGTTTACGGTTCTTGCACACCATCTTGCACACACCCATTTGTTTCGTGTGTGCATATCTGTTTTCTTGTTATCTACCTCATTCTTGATTTCTGAATTATATTTCTTTTCCGGTCTTCTTGCTTGGTTTCTAGATCCTTGCATTTGATTCTTGTTTCTACATAGACTTAGGTTTGGGGATTTGATTTAGAACCCTATTCTTTAGGGAAACTAAAACAAAATCCTCACATTGATCTTCAGAAACCCTCAACCTAGTGCCCTCTAGGTTCTAGCCGAAGTCTTCAGACCCATATCAACCACTCTCTTCTGAAATCTAGTACCAATTATATCAACTCGACATGATGGGCATGTATAGGTAGAGGGTAGACATCTCGACCAAATTAGAATATTTTAGGCAAGAGTTCTCCGTTCCAGCCGACGTTCAACTCAGGTTGGTTGGGGAGAAGGACTCTATCATGCCTGGGAAGGATTACATGCCCTTTCCAATAGTCTCCATTATTGCAAACTCAATCCCATGCAACTAGCCATTAACTCTTTTAGGATCATCAATGGCATTGCCAAGTTGGCACATTAGCAGAATGCTGGAATAACCCTATCCGATATCCTGTACTGCTACACTATGTGTGGTCTCAAGACCAACACCGGCTATACGTACTACCTCAAGCCGAGATCTATATAGTACAAGTTGATAGCCGATGTTCCAGACTCTAATAAAGGCGCGACAGACGACTACCTGATTGTCTCGGGCAATTGTGAGTTTGCGCTGGATGATGAGCTCCATCTTTTCCCACTGTGCCGTGAAGTTTTTAGGAATGACAAGGGTAAGGACTTAGTCCCTTTCCAAAGTCTCTTTTCTACTATCAGATCCAACAATCTTTCTATTAACTTGTTCTAATGCTCTCTTTTTGTCTTTGCAGCTCTTCCTCAGCCAGAGAAGAACTTCTGATAGACATACATGCCAAGCAAGGACTTGGTTCACCTTCTTGGCTTACTGATTGAAGTCTGCAAGGATCCAATCCTCCTCAACTATATACCGACATACCGGAGTTCTCTACCTGACACTCTCAGAAGGAGCAAGACTTTAGTAGCCACTCAACCAGCCACCTTCTAGCCAAGGCCTGATCAAGCCTCCTCATCAGATCTAGTGGACCAACTATCCACTTCGGTTCCAGCTCAACTCATTCCACCATCCCAGCTCCATCTCGGATGCCGAGCTTCTCCTAACCCTACAGTCAGAAAAATTCGAAGTAGAAGATGCCGAGGTTCCGATATCTCGGTGGTCGACCCATTCAGCCCTCCTATTTCCCTCTCTGCAATTCATTTCGGCCCTAGAGTCACTATTGCCGCTATAGCTGATGAGATGGGCCAAGCTAAAATTGTTCTAGACGACCTTGGAGTGGTGTTGGTCCATTCTTCTTTCCCATCCCAGTCCTAACCAAAGCCAAAAGCCAAGAGGGTAAAAAGGGCTAAGGTAAAGGCCACTGCCACAGAAGTGGAGTTTGAGGACACTGTGTGGACCTTGAAGTTGGCTGAGATCGAGAAAAAATCATCTGCCGCCGAGAAGAGGCCTGTCGAGGCCGGGTCATTGGAGGAACCTTCCTCAAAGAAGCCGAGGTTGGAGGGCACAACTTATCTAGGCATTTTTCATGCCGACGAGCCTTGGGCTCTAATAGTCATGGTGGGAGACCGACCTTTGGTGGCTGGTGACAGTGCACTTCACAGTGTGGAGGTCGGGGCCGCTCTCTTGACCGCCGTACTTCTGCCAGCTGATATCAATTGCATGGCTAAGCTTACTGAATATGAAAACTATGCCTTGATGATGCAGCATTGTGTTCTGGTAAGTTTCATGCTTTTGTTCAATTTCCAATTTATTTTTTATACTATAACCACTATTATCTATGTTCTCTCTCTTTTTGCAGGCCATTCAGTGGGATCACTCCTTCACAGTCAAAGCCGAGGAGTTCAAGAAAGAACTGACCAAAATGACTAAGGAGGCAGCCACGCTCCTTTGTTCTTTGAACCAGGTCAAGGCTCATATCTGAGGCCTGTTGGACTAGGCCAAGGCTGCTTAGGTGACCCAAAACAAAGTCGAGAAACGTGCTTAAGCGGTTAAAAATGTTGCTGTGCTAAGCCGAAGCAAAAGAGGCTAAGGAGAAGGAGGCTTAGGCCCAGAATGAATTACAAACGGCGCTTGCCACGAAAGCAACCGAAATCAAAGTTGTCGATGAGAAGGCCTACGCAGAAGGAGCAGCCGACGTCCATGATGCCTACAAGAAGCAAGTCAATCAGGCATACAACAAGGGGTACACCCTTGGCTGGATGGCTACTTTGAAGGAACTAGCTATTGCCGATAACTCGCCCTTTCGCGATGCTAGCCGACTTGCTCTATCATTCCCTTCGACTCCAAGCCAATCCAAAGATGAGCTGAAGAGGAAGAAGAAGCTGAAGCCGACAAGGCTGAGGGTGCAATCGTTGAGCTCGATGAAGAAGCTGAAGCTGTTGGGGCCATGTCCCTAACTCTGAATGAGCAAGTCTTGGACTTGACTCAAGATGAGAAAGATGATGAGGTCTCCAAAGATATCCACAAAGAAGGCTACCCAAGAGACCGAGATCCAATCTGTCAAGAAAAGTCTTGACCAGACACTACTCGAGATCGACACCGAAATCGAAGTCGAAAAGTCTACCCAGTTGATTGCCAAGGTCGAAACAACTCCAATCGCCGAAGCAGGGCAGTCTGAGGAGAACATCTAGAAACTCATGTACTTAGGATTTTTTTCCTCTTTTCTTTGAACTTTTTCTCTTTTCAGTGCTTGTAACCTTTTTGTGTTTGAACAATGTTAGCTTCATCGTGGTTGACGTGCCATCCTTTTGTAATCGAACAAGTTTTCTCCTTGAATGTGTGCTTTATTTTTGTCTAAATGTTGGAATGCTCTCTTCATGTATGCTTTATTGCTTTTCTTCTGTGCCTTGTATATTTCCATACTTAGAATATTATTGCCATTCTTCCATGTACACCTTAACCGTGTAATTACTTCGGGTTAGAACATATTGTAGACATCCCATTTTTGACCGACCTTAAGACTCAGACGTCATCGATTGAGCGCTCGGTGATAGTGCATGTTGTGCTCGTTTCGAGTTTCCGGAGTTTTGGCTGAAAGCCTTGCCTCCGGGCCTCTGAACTTTTTATGCTTTGGCTCGGTTTGTGGACCAAACCTTGTTTTCTCTTCCCTGGAGGGAGGGAGAGGCCCGTAGACCACCCTTTTGTGTTCGTAGAGCACTTTTCTCGCTTGGAGACAAGTTTTCGATTTTCGGAGCCTCCGGCCGCGCGTCTTGTCTCAGGACCGCTTAACGTTCTCCGTTTGGCTTGGTTTTCAAACCATGCCTTGTTGCCTTGGCCTAGAGGGCCATGTGGTCTGGGAGACCACTTTTGTGGTCGTAAACCACTTTTGGTACCCGTAGACTAGTTTTTGGGATTCCCGGCTGTGCGCCTTGCCTCCCGGACTTTCGTCTTGCATCCTTTTTGGTTTGTTTTTGGCACAAACCTTGTTTTCCTTGTTTGGAAGGTGGTATAAGGATGGGAGACCAGTTCTTCCCCTTGGAGACCATTTTCCTTCCTGCCAGCTAGTTTTCTGGTCGGGCAACTGGTTTTCTTGGTCTTTGAACCACCTTTTCTGGTCGGTCACCACACTACCACCTTGTTTTCAGTGTGCAGACCATCTCCCCCCTATGGCCGACCACTTTTTTCCCTAGCCGACCACTTCCATTGGTCGGCCGACCAGTGTAAGTAGCTGGCCGACCACTTCAAGTGGCCGACAGCTTTTCATAACCTTTTTGGAGATATTTTTAAGCTAGCTGTTACAGCTGGAAGGCACAGAAGCCATCTTCTATACACGTGTATGGAGGGATGGCTTTAGGCCAAAAGCTTGTCCAACAAGCTTGTTGCTTGTTCTCTATAAAAGAGAACCTCCCCCCTCCTCCTCCAAGTTCAAATTTTGTGGCTTGAGCTATAGATACACACTTGTCTCTATATTTCCTTGTTTGCTCTTGTTTTGTGCCTTAAAGTGTATATTCATCATCCTATTGCACACAAACACACACTCAAACACCATCCTTTTGTTGCTGAGGCTCTTAGAAGCTGGTTTTGGTGTTTTTGGTTTGGTTTGAGCTCAAAAAGTTGCTAGAGTTGTAGCTTCAAAGTGGTTCTACAAGGGTGAGCCTTTAACCCCTTAAACCTTGGTTTTTGCTTAAGCTTTTGGACCTATTTGCATGCTTATTTAGGCTTGACTTTCTACTGCAAAAATTTCTGATTTTGCATGCTTATAATGTTTGTTTAAGGTCACTTTTGTGCTGGGGGTGGTCTACCCCCTCTTAGGCCTTGTTTGGCCTTGTTCTTGTGCCATCTTTTTAAGCTATTGGGACCAACTTGTTTTGGCCTTCTCACCACTGAAATCCATAGGAATTTCAGTGGTGGAAATGGTGTTTTGAGGTCCCAAATAGGAGAGGGTCATCCTATCTCCTTGTGTTTTGTATGCTTGCTTCATTTGCCTCATGTTTGAGCATGTTTGTTAAGCTTGTGTTGGCCACATCTCAGCCTATTTTAGGCCTTACTTCAGCATGGCATACCACTGGTTTGATTTGGTTTTGTCACCTCATGCATGCCTTATACACTTGTAGTGTAAATCTTGCAAACTAGCTTTGTGTGCTTTATGAAGTAGCATGTCTTTTTAGCTTGTTTTGAGTCTATCTCAGCATGTTCTTGGTTTTTTTTGCCATGATATACCTCTGTTAAGGTTTGGTTTGATAGCCCCATGCATGCTCCATGCACTTGTAGTGCAATTCCATGAATTAGCCTAATGTGTATCATGCTTTAGACCATCATTCTAACATGATTTTGGCTTAACTCTAAGAAGCTTTTGTCCATGTTTTAGCATGCTCTAGCTCTGATTTGTGTTGTTTTGGTCATGCGTGCCATGCTTTGTATAGCTATAATGCATTCTAGCTTGTTAGTTTTGTGTATCAAGTCCACTAGCATGCATTACTTGGTCTATTTGAATGATTTGGCATCATTTTTTATGAGGTTTCAGTGCATGTTTCATGGTCATACACTCACATCTTTCACTCATTCCATGGTTTGAAGGGTTGGTCCTTTATGCCTTAAACATGAGCCATTGTGTATGCCTTCATGCCTAGCTTGCGAGCTATCATTTCAATGTGTTTTTGGGGTTATTTTGCCATCATATAACTCTGATTTTTGTTGGCGCTGCCATCCCATGCTTGGTTTTTGTAGGTGTAGTGTAACCCTCCCTTTTGGCCTTGCATATTCCATGCTTCATGCCCTTCATGCTAGCTTGTTTTGGCTTCCTTCTATAAATGTTTTAGCATCATTTCGACATGTTCTAGGACTGTTTTGGGTCACCTTGACCATATGCTTCATGTTTTGCATAATTGTAGTACAAATGCCTATGCTAGCTTCAAGTTTTGGGTACCATAGCATGCTTCATTTGCATCGTGTGTATGATTTGGCATCATTTATCGTGATATTTCAAAGCTTATAGCATTGCTATGTTCCCACTTCTTTCATGCTTTGAATGCTTTAAAGGGTTGTGCATTGTTGCCTTGCTTATGGCCTAACTTGTATGCTTGCATGCCTTGACTTTTGAGCTCCCATCTAAGCATGCTTTGGTCTTTATTTTGACCTATTTGAGCTCTGTTTGTGGCTGGTTCATGCATTTGTGCCATGTATTGCATGCCCCCCCTCCTTTGTAGTCGTCTTTGCTAGCCTTATGCCTTAAGGGCTCTAGTATGCTATGCTTGTTTTGATTGAATGATTAGGCATCATTTCTTATCTTATTTCAGTGCACTTAGTGTTGTTACACCTCCATGCTTGTCACTCTTTGAGCACTCTTGAGAGTTGTGCTCTTATGCCTAGTTGATAGCCATTGCATTGAGCACACTTGTCTTGATCTTCATGCCTTAGTTTCATCACCATGGCCACTGATTTGGGAATGATTGAGGTCTGTCATTTTTTGGTTTAAGTCCATCAAGCATGTTTGCTTTCATGTTATTTGCATGCTTTTGCATCATGTTGTTGCATGCTTATGTTGCCTTGCATTGTGTATGCATGCATTAGCATTGTTTGCATGTCATTGTTAAGTTGATCATGTCACATTGCATTGAGTATGCCATGTTCTTT
Source organism: Camellia sinensis (assembly GCF_055761805.1). Classification (NCBI taxonomy): domain Eukaryota; kingdom Viridiplantae; phylum Streptophyta; class Magnoliopsida; order Ericales; family Theaceae; genus Camellia; species Camellia sinensis. Next base: position 157,260,176 of record NC_138970.1, read on the forward strand.
ACATTATGTATGCTCATGTTACATTGCATTGAGTATGCCATCTTGTTCATTGCATTGTGTATGCTATGTTACATCGCATTGTGTATGCCATGTTGTTAGATTGCATTATGTATGCTATGTTGTTATTTGCATTGTGTATGCCATGTTGTTGTTTGCATTGTGTTTAGCATGCTCGAGTTGTATTACATGTTTGCATGCTTGAGTTGCTTTGCATGTGTTTGGATTAGGTGTTAGTCCAAACACGAGAAATGAGGGACTTTCATACTTGAAGTGATGAAACATGCCTCAATTCTCGGTCGCCGACCCTCTTGATCATACATGATAGAGGTCAAGGCTTTATATGTTTATGTGTGCATTCATGTCATATTGAATTGTACAATTTGGCTTCTCGGCCATCATGTATTGAAATGCGCGATTGGTGGCCAGAGGGTCGAGAACCATACTCTTTTGAGCTTATGAAATGATAGGAAGGGTGGTTGTGCACACGTACCTTGCAAATACATTGCCATGCTCTTTCTCGCTCTCTGTTGCAGCAAATTGGAGAAGTGCAGCAACAATTGGTCGGCCGACCAGAAAAACTAGCTGGCCAACCACCTTTTCTGGTCTGCAGCAATGGAAAGTGATCGGCCAGTGGCTGGCAACATCCTTAGGTGGTCGGCCATGCTCCTACATGTCCCCAAGTTGAGTTAGAAGCTATTTGGAGCTTGGTGCAAGGTTCTGAGAACAAATGAAAACAGAGGCAAATTGGGGCATTGCGGTGGATTTCCGAACGAGGTGACCGAGCATGCGTGCATTCTTCTCCCTCTGAGGACATTTCTTTACTGCTTTACTTAGCTAATTTGCTTAGCTAGTTTATGCTTTGGTTCTGTATTTAAGTAGTTAATGCGTTTAGCTGCTTATTTGTGTTGTAATAACTAGTTAGTTAACTTGTTAATTAATTAGCTTCATTTTGTACTTAATTAGTTAACTTGTTAGTTAATTAGTTTTGTGATGTAATAATTAGTCTAATTAGCTTAGATTAGCTAGTTAGCTTCCTATTCGGACCCTCCGTTGAGAGGGCCAACTGTTGTAATAAGCGTGCATGTGTGTGATACATGTCTTCCAACCCTCATTTCTTTCTCCCTTTTACTTAACCGCTTACGATGGTTAGTTTTAGGGCATATTTTATTTAGCATACCTTATGCTTCGTATGCATGCATTCATTCATCTGTTTTGCATGCACCGGGCTCGGCACATCATACAAACTGCATTGTATTTCAATTCCAATTTAAATACATGTACCAAGTTGCATTTCACATGACATTCTAGATAGTCGAGCCTATCGTAGTTGCATTTTTGCATGTGTTGCATTAGTCATCTTAACATGAACTAGGATCATGCATGATTTTTAACTAGCTCTCTGTTTTGGCTCGGAGTACACTGTGAGTGTTTACGCGTTAGCATACTGCATGAGTGTGTATGTTGCCATGTTAGCATGCTTGCCATGAGGCTAACTGCTTAAGTGTTTAACTGCATGAATGCCTGTGGATGAAGGTTGGATTGCTTGAATTAGAACAATTCATTGAAATCCGCGACTTAGCCTACTTGCGAGTAGCAAACTTCAAACCGTTTTCATACAAACGAACATGAAATGTTTTGTTCCAACTTAGGCGATCTAGTCTATACTTGTATGTTGCACGCATCACATAGTAATTCTAGGTTAATAACTGGAATAAGAACACATGTGTTTTTAAAAACAAAATATCATGTTAGTAAAGGCCGATCTTTGATCGGGCGAGCGGGGGTGCTCATTGCATGACCTTCCCCTTTCGTACCCAAGTTCCCGAGCCGAGGCAACTTTAGTGATGATGGACACGTGGCCTTAGGCACGAGTCAGGGTTTCCTAAATTTCTCAAAATAAAACATTTAGGTGGCGACTTTGTATCTGGTAAAGCAGCCCATGTTTGGCACTTCTTTATTAAAATCGATTTTCCAAAATGATTTGCCGGATTTAGACTCTCTGACGATTTATCGATCTTGCATTGCACTTTGTGAGATTAGATTCAGAACCGTGACATGAGTCTGAACTGTAGTAGCCTAGAACAAAACGAATTCGCGCCCTCACGACGCGGAAAGCGGGAGTTCTCGGGGCGGTCTACAGTTTCTGGCGACTCTGCTGGGGATTTAGAGAACTTGACTTGAACTCATGATATCTTGTTTTGACTACACTTATGTGTCTCTTTGCATTGCATTTGCATTGGTGCGCCTAAGTCACAGTGTTCGCCGTCTGCTATTCCTGAACGATCTGCCGGAGGATGCATGCCATAAGGCAGATCGGTTACGAGCTCTGCCACGATGGGAACACAAACCTCGATTGTTACCGAGGCACCCCTTTTGACCATTCGACCTAGTGCATATCGGAATCCATAGTGACTATTCGAAACTAGGACAGGTTGCTTACAGGTTGTTTGAAACCGATGCGTGTGTAGTGAATCCCTAGCTCCTGACAAAATAGGACAGGGAAACCCTACCCCTCCATAGGGGTGTTTTGGCTCTTACTTGCATGATATTTGCTGTCAGAGTGTGTCTCTACAGGTTGTGTGTATCAGTTTACAAGTCTAGGTATCAGGCCTGAGGGCATCAGTGTTTGGGAAATCAGTTTTACCTGAGGGTATTAGATCTGGGGCAGCGATTTGGGCACAATAAACAGTGTTTGAGAACAGTGTATTCAGCTTACAAGTGCCAACTGTGTGTTATCATGTCGACTGTGTGCTGTCTTTATTTAAGCCGTTATGCTGTCCATTTTTTCTGGTTGTATGTTTCCTTATTATGCTTTATTTATCTTTTTGCAAGGTAGTTTAGCATAATTGCATCCGACCAGGCATATATTCCCCGAGCACTCTGGGTTAGAGGTCGAAGACTTAATCGATCCGAGGATCTGATAGACGGACAAGCAGTGTTCCTTTCTTTACCCCCAGTTACTAGACGGAGGTCAGTAAGGCGTAGTGCATCAGTACAGCAGTTGCCAGATCAGTGGTCCTTGAGTAGTCTGGCTGAGATTTCCGAGTCTACTGCAGAGACAGATATACCGGTTATTCAGTTAGACTAGCACAATATGGCAGGTATAGAAGAGATGATGTGTCAGCTCCAGGAAAGTATGCAAGCCATGCAGCGGGATGCTGCCCGCCAGGCAGAAGTGGCTGCACGTCAAGCAGGAGTAGTGGCCAACAGGCAGAGTTAATTGCCAGGCTACAGCAGCAAATCAGAGCATTTGCTTCGCACCCAGCTCCTCCCCCTCCAAGAGTTCCAATACTCGGGGAGAACGCCAACGTCCACGAAAATACGGACGTGCCAATGGGGCCAGCTCTGCCCCCAATCCTACCCCAGCTGTCTAAAGCGCTGACCAATATAGTGGATACACCCTTTGAGTTCGAGGTGGATCTAATGGCGTTAAAAGTGAGCAAACTAGAAAAGCTATTCAAGAAGTCTTAAGGCGTGAAATCTATTCTGGATATAGAGGATGGATACATCGATTCTGCCGTGACTCTGCCGGACCGGTTTAAGATGCCGCACATAGACCGTTTTGACGGTTCTGGAGATCCTATGGTGCACCTACAGCTGTTTTCAGATATCCTAAGGCCGATGGGCCTCTCTAGATTGCAGAAGCTTTCCCTGTTTGGTTGGACCCTGTCGGGTATAGCGGCCATTTGGTACGTGAAGCTAGAGGACTCTGTTAAGAGAAGCTGGGAGGAGATGGCTGAGGCCTTCTTAGCTCAATACTCCTACAACACTCAGATCGAGGTCACAACTTGTGATCTCGAGACAACTAAGCAGGAGCCAAAGGAGAGCTTCTCCGATTTTGTAACTCGTTGGAGGGCTAAAGCCTCGATGATGACCATCAGGGCCGTTGACAAAGATCAGATACGGATGGTTGTGCGCAACCTCCAACCCAAGCTCATGCAAAAGATGATCGTCCTCCCCCTTCCCATCTTTGCAGATTTATATGAGATCGGGGTGCTGTAACATGTCCGCGAGGGACCCCGCGCTACAGTTCAGACTCGATTTGTGTCACGGTTCTTAATCTGAACCAAAGAGTCCAAATCCGACAAATCGCTTTAAGAAACAGATTTTTGAAAAGAAGTGCCAAACATGGACTGCTTTGCCAGATACAGAGTCGCCACCTAAATATTTTTTAAGGGGGAATTTAGGAAGCCCTGACTCGGTGCCAAAGGCCACGCGTCCGTCATCACCAAAGTTGCCTCGGCTCGGGAGCTAGGGTACGATTGGGGAAGGTCAGCTATGAGCACCCCATCTCGCCCGATCCGAAGATCGGCCTCTACTAACCGCGATATCTGTTTTTGAAAACGTTATGTGTTCTTATCCCGATTATTAGCTTAGAATTACTATGTTATGCGCACAGCACAAAAGTATAGACTAGATTGCCTAATTTGGGAATGAGCGTTGCATATCCGTTTGTTTTGGAAAAATGTTTTTGGAATTTGCTACTCACAAGTAGGCTAAAACACGGATTTCAATGAGCTATTCCAACTCAGACAATCCAACTTTCACCCACAGGCATTTAAGCAGTTATATCACATAAGCAGCTAGCCTCATGGCAATCATGCTATCATGGCAACACTCACACGCGTGCAAGGATGCTAAAGCATAGATACTTACATCGTACTCCGTGCCAAAACAAAAACTAGTTAGTAATCATATGCATGATCCTAGTTCATGTTTAAATGTCTAATGCAATGCATACTGAATGTCACTAGAGTAGGCTCGGCTATTCTATGAATGACATGTGAAAATACACAAGTAGCATGTATTCAAGTTAGATTTGAAATACTAATGCAGTTAGCATGATGCGCCGAGCCCGGTGCATGCAATACCGATGAATGATGCATGCATGCATAGCATAAGGTATGCTAAATTAAACATGACCTATTACTAACCATCAAAACAGGTAAGTAAAAGGGAGAAAAAAGTGGGGGTTAGAAGACATGCACACACTCACCCACACTTATTACAAATTCGCCCTTGCTCGGAGGGACCGAAAGAATAATACAAATTAACTAACTCACAAGCTAATTAATTATTACGAATCACCTAATTAATTAACAAATTAACTAAGCATAAGGAAAGCAACAAAAGGGGGGGCCTCGGGAAGAGGGCCTGATGCGCGCGTGCTTGGGTCTTGCTCGGAAGTGCACTGCCATGCATAGGCCGCCTCTGCTTTCCCTTCTCTGCCTCTTTGAAGACTGCAAAAGTCTCAGAATTGCTTCCCTGGACATTGGGACACACCACCGGCTGAGAAGAATGGCCGTCGGCAGTAATATGTGATCATCGGCTGGTGGTGAAGCTATCGGCCACCAATGGATTGCCGGTCGGCACTAAACACTGCCGGTCGGCAAAGAATGTCTGCAGAACCTGCAATTGACAGCAGCAGAGGGCAAGGCATAGCATGGCAGTGCAATTCAAGCAATGAATGCACCAATCCTATCCCTTATCATGTGTATGACTCAAAGGGACATGGTCCTTGGTTCTCGGACCATCAAGCGCTCATTTCAATGCGTGATGACCTAAGAGACCAAGTTGTGCACTTTCATGTCAAATGAAATGCAAACCAAATAAGCACATAAAGGCCCAACCTCTATCACTTGATTTCAAGAGGCAAGGCATGCATGTTCAATGCGATGCAACATAAGCATGTTAGCTAATATGCAACATGGCATAAAAGAGAGCATACAAACATGCAATGCACATTAGGTACACAACCTAAGCAACAAAGCAAACAAGCATGCCACAATTATGCAAACCACTAGAGCATGCAAGATGTAATCCAATCACGCAACATGCTAGCAACTTGACCAATGGAATGCAAGGCGAATGCAAGTGATTTCAAGCATGCAACATGTGCAACAAAAGCATGCAAACATGGGATGATGTAACAACACTTGAATGACATGCAAGGGATGGACTTACACTAATTGGACAGCTCTAAGTTAGGTCCAAAATAGTGGCCAAAAGCTTAAGAAAATGGGACCAAACACACATACACACATGCACATGTTAAGGTCTAACGCTTAAGCATCAAAGGACAACTTTTAAGCACACTTAAAAGGGAATAATCATGGACATATGGCATGCATTATAAGCCTTGAAAATCATGCTATAAGAGGTGCCAAACCAACTTAAACAAGACAAACACTAGTATGCAAATGGTCCAAGCACTTGAGGCAAGGCAAGGAGACTTAAACCATGGCCAAGCCAACCAAGCCCCACAAGGCCAAGAAGACTTAAAACATGTTCAAGGCAGACCTAAACAATGCTAAGGGAACACCTAGATGGCATCCAAGTATCCTAAAAATGGAAGCATGCAAAAGAGACCAAACATGGAGCATAAGACAACAACCTTTTAGCATATTAAAGGGATATCAAATGCAAGCATATAGGCATGCCACAAGGACTGAAATAACATGACAAGTGGTTCCAAACCACTGAAATGATGCAAGGATGGCATGCCAGAGGGGTCAATGCTCAAGGTACACAAGAGAGTTTGCATAGTAGCTATACAAAGCAAAGCATGGATGACCCAAATGACCAAAAACAGTCTCTTAGCATACTAAAACAAGCATAAAAGCTTCGCAAAGCTAGGCCAAAACACATGAGCATGGTAGTCTACATGCTAGGCACATGTTGAGGCAAATCATGGAATTACAAGGCATGTATGCTAAGCAAGCATGGTGTACCAAAACCAACTAAAAACAGAGGCATATTATGACATAATAAGCACAAAAATCAGCTAAGGCATGGTCAACAAGAGCCTAAGCTAGGTGCTCCCTCAAGAGGCAAAAATGGTCCTTTTCAAGGACAACAAGGAGAGGGGGTGGCCCTCTCCTTCTTGGGACCTCAAGGCACCATCCTCACCTCTGAAATCCCTTAAGATTTCAGTGGTGAGGAGGCCCAAACACCAAGGTCTCGGAGCTCACTCAAAATGGCACAAAATGGAGCCTTACAAGGCTTAAGAGGGGTCAAACAACCTCAAATCACAAAACACTCTAAACAAATTATTTAGAGGGCCTAAAAATAGAACTTTTTTATGTTATATACTAAACACAAAAACAATTTCAAGGTAGGCAAAAATACAATACAAGAAAGGGGTAAAAAGGAGCAAGCTTCTTACCCTTGAAGACCTTCTTCAACAATGGAGCTCCAGCAGCTTCTTTAGGTTGAAACCAGCTTCAAAACCTCCAAAACAACCCTCAAGAGGCCTCAGCTCCAAGGGATGGTGTAATGGTGGGTGCTTGTGAGCAAAAGTAAGACAAAACACACACACTAAGCTCAAAAGAGGGAAATATAGAGATGGAATAGATACAAATTCCTAGACCTAATATCAAAGCTCTTTAAAAATGTTGTCTAACCTTTCTAACCCTAATGCCAAGAGAGGAGACTCTCTCTTATAGAGCTCTCTCTTGTAAAGCTTGTCAAATAAGCTTGTCAAGAGAGAAATCCCTCCATACACGTGTATGGAGGGGAGCAGAGTGGGTGCCAGCTATCACAGCTGGCACAAAATATCTACCAACAGTAGATGAACAGTGATCGGCCATTCAAAATTGCCATTTTGGCAAAATAAATGGCCGACCGACAACAAAGAGTGTCGACCGGCAATATACATTGCCGATGGAACAAAATCACTGGCCGGTGGCCTCAAGCCATGGCCGGTGATGTGTGGGGATGCCTCACAAGGCATTCCCTGCCCCTCCAAGGCAAAACACAAGTGTTTGGTGCAAAACCAGACACAACACGGTCGAGTCGAGAGATCCTGAGGCAAGGCGCGCAACCGAGACCTCCGGGAACTCAAGACGAACACAAACAAGGGTAATCACCATGTGCTCCAATGGTGACGTCCAAATCTTGAGGACGGTCAAAAATGGGGTGTCTACAGTTGCCCCTCTTTGACGGAACTCGGAAGTCATAACAATGACGGGAGTGAATGTCAAAGCCTAGAGACGACCCATTTTTGACAAGGCCGAAAACTCAGACAAACATGCAAGACAAACAAGATATGCACCCGAAGGCAGGGGAAAAATGCAAGACAATGCACAGAGCCGGACATAACTTATGATCATGCAAAGAAAGCTGTAACGAAGCATAACATGCGACAGTTTTAAGCTAGCATACACCAAATTACACTACAATGTAGAAAGGATGTAAGAGAATTATGCAATTCTCAATACGTCTCACTCGGAGGATACAATACCTGTGCGGCTCGTCTGGTTGCACCAGCCTCAAATGAACCGTACATAGAATATCGTGCCTGTAAAGAAAACAACTCAACAGGTACGATGTTATTAGCAACATGCATGACAACGCAAAAATGGATGCAAGATGATATGCAATATATACAAAACTATGTATAAACAATGAAAATGAAAATGCAATGCAATTGAAACAATGCAAACTATATGCAAAGCAATTGAATCATGATCCAATCATGAGCAGTTCGAAATCACACCTATGTCAAATAGATTGATGGAGGTAACAAGTCCGTCTACCATAGAACGGTCAACTGAACTATGAGTAATGTAGACGGACACAAGAACAAGTATTGGGGGGGATGACAAAGGTGGGGAAATGACCCACTAGGGAAAGGACTACGATCCTAATGCTGGATGCAACAATTACACTACAATGTAATATATAATGAAAATGCTGGGGAAATGGCAATGGATATGGCATGCGGGCCAAACCAAATCTTGCCTAGGCAAGGCATGTACACATACAAGCCAGGTCTAACATAGAACGGTCCACTGAACTATGCTTCGACACGAGAAGTATGGGCACATACCGGACCAAGCTCAACATGGAAAGGCACAAGCCATAAATGGAAGGTGATGCAATAAATGCATGCAAATTACAATGCAATATCTACAAATATGCAATGGAATGGAAATGCAATATAATGGATATGGCCTGCGGGCCAAACCAAATCTTGCCTAGGAAAGGTATGTACACATACAAGCCGTGTTTAACATAGAACGGTCTACTGAACTATGTTTCGACGTAAAAAGTATGGGCACATACCGAACCAAGCTCAATCATGGAAAGACGCGAGCCATAGACGGAGGTGATGCAGTGAATGCATGCAAATAACAATGCAATATCTACAAATATGCAATGGAAATGAAAATTGATATGGCCTGCGGGCCAAACCAAATCTTGCCTAGGAAAGGCATGTACACGTACAAGCCAGGTCTAACATAGAACGGTCCACTGAACTATGCTTCGACACGAGAAGTATGGGCACATACCAGACCAAGCTCAACATGGAAAGGAGCAAGCCATAAATGGAAGGTGATGCAATGAATGCATGCAAATTACAATGCAATATACACTATATTATAATGATGCATGACAATGCAACTATTTACAATGGTGCATGACAATGCAACTATTTACGATGATGCATGACAATGCATGTTTTTTTTTGTTTGTTTTTTGTTTTTGTTTTTGAAATGCAAATGCATGATGATGCATGATGCATGGAATGCGCGACAACACGCGGTTTTTAAGATACATGACAATGTAAATGGACTGTGCACATCAATGCACTAAAGGTCTTGCACCTTCCGAGGATTTAAGGTCTCCTAGACCGTATATATTGCACAAGAAATGCATAACAATGCAAGTGAACTTGAAATGCGCAACAACGTGCGGCTAAAGATATGCATGACAATGCAAACGAACTGTGCACATCAATGCGCCAAAGGTCTTGCACCTTCCAAGGATTTAAGGTCTCCTAGACTGTATATATTCTCGATATGTCTCATTCGGAGTATACCATACCTGTCCGGTTCGTCGGGTTGCACCAGCCTTAAATGAACCGTACATACAATATCGTGCCTGCAAAGAAAACAAACTTAACAAGTACAATGTGATTGACAACATGCATATTAATGTACTCGAAAATGTGTGACAACGCGAAGCAAGTGGGAAGCATAACAATGCTGTGAAGGCACAAACATGTAAGTGGAGCACGCGGTCTACGCAGGCAATGAAATTGATCATAAGCATGCGGTCTACGCAAGCAATGAAATTGAACATAAGAATGCGGTCTACGCAAGCAGAACATGCGGTCTACGCAAGTAATGAAATTGATTACAAACATGCGGTCTACGCAAGTAATGAAATTGATTACAAACATGCGGTCTACGCAAGTAGCGTAATTAATTATAAACATGCGGTCTACGCAAGCAAAACATGCGGTCTACGCAAGTAATGAAATTGATTACAAACATGCGGTCTACGCAAGTAAAACATGCGGTCTACGCAAGGAAAGCATGCGGTCTACGCAAGGAATGAAATTGATTGAATGCATGCAAAATGCAATGAGATGCGCAAAACCGCGCGATGCGTTTTAGACAACGCGAGCGCACAAGACAGTGCGATTGATATGCGATACGCATGGGGCAACTTTTGAGTTTTGTAAAAGCCAAAACGATACGAAAAGGATACACCTTGCATGAATTCGAGTGCCACGCACAGAAGACACGACCCGAGGTCAAAACGGAGGCCGGTTGAGCGTTAGAAATGCACTGCTTTGCACTGTTTTGAGCATTAAAGGCCCTGGACCCCTCACATAACTCAAACAAGGGTGTAGGAGGCTCCAAAATCACTGTAGGAGACCACCGGATGTCCACCGGCCATCAAAATGCATCACCGGCCGTCCATCGGCGATCATACAATTTCCATCGGCACAATATTTTGCCGACTGGCAAAGAGTGTGGCCGACCGGCAAAAAGTCCCTGTATCGGGGCAGTTCTGTCATTTCACTACGGGTCTTTTAAAATAGGGCTTCTAGCCCTATTTTGTTCACTTTCTTTTGCTCGAAAATCCTCTCCCTCTCTCTCTAGAGTGTTTTCCTCCTTTGATTCTCCCATTTTCGTGCGTTCTAGCCCCCGTTTCGTTGTCCGATTCGCGAACACCTTTGCGTTTCGAACGTTTTGAACCGATTGAAATTTCATTTCGGTGTCTCGTTCTTGATTTTCGCCACTCGGGGCTCGTTTCCTTTGAGTTTTTCTCGATATATGTGCCTTTTCCGCACTTCGGCTTTTTCGGCCTTCTCGGGGTTGACTTTTCGTTGACTTTTCACATTCTCGCCGATTTTTTCGCCTTCCGGCAATTTTCACACCCTCTTCGAGATGGCGGACTGTAGACACCCCATTTTTGATCGTCCTCAAGACTTGGACGTCACCGTTTGAACACACGGTGATCTTCCATGTTTGTGTTCGTTTAGAGTTCCCGGAGGTCTTGGCTCGCGCGCCTTGCCTCAGGATCCCCGAACTCGACCGTTTAGTGTCCGGTTTCACACCGAACACTTGTGTCTTGCCCTTGAGAGGCAGGATGAGGCTTGTAGACCATCCCCATCCACCGCCGGCAGTGGCTAGAGGCCACCGGCTGGTGTTTGCTGCCACCGGCAATGTAGTTTGCCGGCCGGCACTATTTATTGCCGGTCAGCACTATTTTGTGCCGGTCGGCACTCCTTTTGGCCAAGATGGCATTTTTGGCCGGCCGGTTACTGTGCAGTTGCTTTTTGAGATATTTTTAGGCAGCTGTATTGCAGTGACTTTCCCTCCATACACGTGTATGGAGGGATGGCCCTCTAGTTTTGCTTAACTTGTAAGTTTTGCAAGTTTGGTGGGAGAGATTGATAGAGGCTCTCTCTTGGGGTTAAGGAGGGAGGCTTTAGACATTTTAGAGAGGGAAAAACACAGAGAGAAGCTCTGGTTCTAGGGTTTGAGTTAGATACATTCTCTATCTCTCTTTCCCTCTCATTTGTGCACTAGGTGTTTTGTGTCTTACTATTGCACACAAACACCTAGTGTTTCACCTTCCTCTTGGAGCTGAGGTTCTAAAGGACTGGTTTTGAGATTTTGGTGTTGGATTCAAGCTAAAGGAGGCCATTGGAGCACCATTTGTAAAGGGGTCATCAAGGGTGAGAATCTAGTCCCATTTTTCCCCATTTTTGCATTGATTTTCTACTTGTCTTAGAGCTGTTTTTGTGCTTATTGTATAACATTAAAAAGTTCTGTTTTTAGACCCTCTTTGTTGTTTATTAAGAGTGTTTTGTTGTTTGAGGGTAGTTGACCACCCTTAAGCCTGGAAAGGCCTCATTTTAGGCCATTTTGTGCTAGCTCCGGGATTTTGGTGTTGGGGTCTCTTCACCACTGAAATCTTGAGGGATTTCAGTGGTGAAGATGATGCCTTGAAGTCCCAAGAAGGAGAGGGCCACCCCCTCTCCTTGTTGTCCTTGAAAAGGGCATATTTTGGCCTCTTGAGAGAGCATTATGCTTGAGTGTGTGTTGAGCATGTTTGGTCTGTTTTTCATGCTTATATATCCATAATATAACATGATTTTAAGTTGGTTTTGGTACTCCATGCATGCTTAGCATAGTTGCCTTGTAATGCCTTGTTTATGCCTTAACATGTCTTAGGTTGTTAGCCTTAGTTGGAGCATGTTTTAGGCTTGGTCTTGTGAAGATTTTGTGCTTATTTTGACATGTTTTAGATCTGTCCATAAGTATTTGGGTTGATTTTGGCATGCTTGATATAGCTCCTTTGTGTTTGGGCTTGTTGGCCTTGAGTATGTGCATGTGTAGCATGACATCTTTGCATCGATTTGGTGATTTGGGGTCCCTCCACATGTTATTTCAGTCCCATTTCCATGCTTGTTTGATTGCCTTGCATGCCTCTTTAATGCTTTGGAAGCTTGTGTAGCAATGCTCCATGTTTTGGTGTCTATGCATGCCTTTGTTTTTGGGTCATTTAGATGCCATCTAAGTGGTCCTTAGGCCTTGTTTTGATGCCCCAAAACTCTATTTTTGGTTGATAAGCTCATACCATGTTTAGTCTTGTAAGTGTATTTCAATGCTCCTTGGATTTGCTTTGAACAGTTAGACTATTTGTTGCATGTTTAGCTTGATTTGTTGCTTGGTTTGGCACCATGTATTAGCATGATTTTCAGAGCTTGTGTTGCATGCTTTTAGTCCATGAATGTCTCTTTCAAGTGTGCTTGAATGTTGCTTGCTTTGTGCCTAAGTGTTGGGTCTTAACATGTGTGTGTGCATGTGTGCTTAGCATCCATTTTGGGCATTAATGGCCACTGTTTTAGGCCTTATTAGAGCTGCCTAATTCATGTATAAGACCATCTTAGCATTAGTTTGCATTGTCATACGTATGCTTGCATGATTGCATAAGTTCATTGCTATGCCATGTTGCATCCTTAGCTTGTATGCCTAGGTTGCATTGCATCTTGCATGCATTCCTTGTCCCTTGACTTGGGTGATAGGGATTGGGAGTTTTGTTTGATTGGTTTGCATACATTTGAAATCAAAGTTGCATACTCGGTTCTTTGGGCCATCATGCATGGAAATGCGTGATTGGTGGTCCGAGAATCGAGGCACATGCCCCTTTGAGTCATTATCATGATAAGGGACATGGTTGGTGCATATATGCCTTGAATTGTGCTGCCATGATTTGCCTTGCCCTCTGTTGTTGTGAGTTGCAGGTTCTGCAGGAATACTCTGCCGACCGGCAGTGTAAGGTGCCGGCCGGCAATCTTTTCTCTGCCGACAGCTTCAATTTTGTGCCGATGGCCATATCACACTGCCGGTGGCAATTTCATTCAGCCGGTGGTGATCCTCTCTGTCCAAGGGAGCAGCCCTGAGGTTTTGACAGCCTCCAGAGAAGTGAAGGAAAGAAAACAGAGGCAGCCTACGCATGGCGGCGCGCTTCCCGAGGCGGTTTACTGTTTTCTTAGAATAATTAATTTGTTAATTAATTTGTAATATTTAATTAGCTCACGTAGTTAATTAATTTGTAATATTTATTTGGTCCCTCCGAGCGAGGGCAAATCTGTAATGAGTGTGCGTGAGTGTGTGTATGTCTTCCAACCTCACGTCTTTCTTCCCTTTTATTTACCTGCTTATGATGGTAGATTAGGGCATGTTTAAATTCAGCATACCTTATGCTATGCATGCGTGCATTCATGCATTTTGTATTATGTGCATTAGGCTCGGTACATCACCCTAACTGCATTCGTACTTCAAATCAAAAAGTGAATATGTGATAATTGTGCATTTTCACATGACATGTTTAGGATAGCCGAGCCTATTCTAGCAACATTTTGTATGCGATGCATTAGACACTCAACATGGACTTGGATCATGCATGTTTGCTAACGAGTTCTTTGTTTTGGCACGGAGTAAGATGTAAGTATTTCCGCTTTAGCATATCGCATGAGTGTGAATGTTGCCATGTCAGCATGCTTAACATGTGGCTAGATGCTTATGTGAGATAAACTCCTTGAATGCCTGTGGATGGAGGTTGAATTACCTAAATTGGAATAATGCATTAAAACTGTGAGTTTTAAGCCCACTAGATAGTGGCAAAATCATCTTTTCTAAAAGTCCACTTGAGGGTGGCAAAATCTGCATTTTAGCCTACTTGCGAGTAGCAAACCATTTTCAAAACAAACATGAAATGTTTTGTTCCAATTTGGGCGATTTGGTCTATATTTGTTTGCCGCATGCATAACATAGTAATGCTAGGCTAATAATTGGAATAAGAACACATAACGTTTTCAAAAACGGATATCATGGTTAGTAGAGGCCGGTCTTCGGACTGGGCGAAAGGGGGTGCTCATAGCTGACCTTCCCCGATCGTACCCAAGCTCCCGAGCCGAGACAACTCCGGTGATGACGAACATGTGGCCTTCGGCACCGAGTCGGGGTTTCCTAAATTTCCCCATTTTAAAATATTTAGGTGGCGACTCTGTATCTGGCAAAGCAGTCCATGTTTGGCACTACTTTTTCAAAAATCTGTTTCTCAAAACGATTTGCCGGATTTGGACTCTTTGGTTCAGATTAAGAACCGCGACAACAAAAATCGCGAGTCTGAACTGTAGTAGCATGAGGCCCCCCCCTCCGTGGGCGCGTCTACACGGACGATCTTCCACAAGGCGGGGACCCCCCAGAGCACGAGATGGATCCCGAGGCCGAGCCCTTGCCACTTCACATCCGGCCGTTCGATCCAGAGACCTACAGGCCTGCAGTTCATGTGATGCTCCCCGATGGACTACGCCAGTTCCAGAGCTTCTTGAGGAGCGTGGCACCCGAGCTTCTCCTGCGTGAGCCTACCTCCCATCTGTCCTTCGGCGCTTCCGAGGTAACATTCTTTCCTCTGCTTTAATTTCCGCAATGTAGAACATAACTGCCATTAGTTGATCCTGTTCTCTAACTGCTTAGCCCGGATGCACCGATACACTGTACACTGTAACTGATTGCAAACAAACTTATAAACGATATCTGTTTGAAACTTACACGTGCACACACACTGCACTGACCCTGAATCACCCAAACACACGGCGCACACTGTATTTCACTGCATACACACTGGTACCCGATATCTGTTTGAGTTTGAAAACATGCACACATGTTGTATTTGCCCTGAACCACTCAAACACGCTGACACATCACACGTTGTAGTTCACTGTAAGTACACCGGCACCCGATGTCTATTTGAATTTGAAAACATGCACCCATGCTGTATACCTGTATGCTTCTTAAAACTGTGTTTTGAATATTGCCTCGCAATTATTTTTGATTATAGGGGGATTCCCATACCATCCACGGGTATGGGAATATCGTCGCTCGGGATTGGTACCTAAAGCTTCCAGACGCGATTCGTCATATCATTGATGAGGCCGGTTTCGGCATCTTCTGCAGGGGGCTCTTCCGGCTCACGACTTGCAGGCCCTCGCTTGCTGCTCTAGTGGAGAGGTGGTGGGATACCACCAACTCCTTCCACTTCTCCGTTGCGGGGGACATGACGATGACCCCTTACGATTTCTCGATGCTCACCGACATCGGGGTAGGGGGTGATCCGATCCCCTTCGACACCGATATGGGTGAGTGGGACGTCGCCCAGTTGTACCTACTCGGCACTCAGCCTCCCCTCGCTCGAGCAGGGTTTGTCAGGTACTCTTGGTTTGAGAGCCATTTCCGGATCCAGCCAGCCTTGGCGGAGGAGGCGCAGATGACCCCAGAGGAGGTGGATCAGTATGCGCGAGGCTTCATCATGTTCCTCTTCGGGACGACTCTCTTCGCCGACTGGGTGAACACCGTGCCTCTGTGCCTGTTGAGTGCACTGGTGGATGTCAGGCGAATCCGCCATTATGACTAGGGCGGCGCCGGCTTGGCCACTTTGTACGGTTACATGAGCTCTTCTTCCCGCCTCAGCGGACCGCTTCTCGGCGGCTACTGGCGAGCTTGGGAGGTACATCTTTTTCCCCTTTTACATTTCTGCTTCACGTTTTTTGTATTCTGCACACTGCACACACCACGGTCTGCCTCTCACTGACTATATACTGCACACGCGGCACACATATACTCTGCTTTACTTTGACTGTATACTGCACACTGCACACACCACGGTCTGCCTCTCACTGACTATATACTGTACACGCGGCACACATATACTCTGCTTTACTTTGACTGTATACTGCACACACTGTATACTCTGTACCATACACTGCACAACACACGGCTCTGCCATCTTTGCTTTATTCTGTATTTTTCTTTATCTGATAGTCATACTTATACCTGTTCTGCAGTTGTGGGTGTATGCCTACTTTCCCAGGCTTGCCCCAGTACTTGATGTGGAGACCCCACTTGGCGTCCCCTTTTCTCATCACTTTGACGTGCGATGCGTGCGGAGGCCACGGGAGTCTTTTATTTTCTTCCGCCGCTACTTCGACACCATCACCGCCGCGGAGGTATGTTCAACTTTAGAATTTGCTTAGGCTTCGCTTAGCACTGTATGTTTTCAGTAACAGTAGATAACAAACTGCATTTCATTTTCAGATCACTTGGCAGCCCTGGGCTCCGTTGCCGGCCGTGGTGAGGGATCACTATGAGGGCGCAAGGGAGACTGCCCGCTGTCTGATCCTGTTGGAGGGCCCGGTCTGTCGGGCTTGGTACCTGGGCGAGCGCTTCTTGCGTCAGACCCTGGGTTTACCGGAGCAGATAGTGCCGAGTCCACCTCCTGCCCACATGAGAGATACTGAGAGGTTTGCCGCCCAGGAGATGAGGGATTACACCGTCGGCTGGGGTGCAAAGCATCACAGAGGCGAGGGCGACTACGCAGAGTACGTCCGGACCTACATTATGCGACCCTTGAGCGGTGGTCGCCGAGCTGAGAGGGAGAGGCCAGTGGCGCCGGCAGCTGGAGCAGGAGCGGGGGCTGGAGCAGGAGCGTCGAGGAGAGCTCGAGTTCGCAGCAGAGGTGGAGTTCAGAGAGGGCGGGGGACCAGCTGGCCTGCTCTGCCCACTTTACTGACATACAGAGGGCAGGATGGGGCGACCTACCAGATCCCCTTTGCTCCTCCCCCGGCTGATCATGAGTTAGCCGGTATCCCCGATTGCCTCCGGTATGTATTACTTCATTTTGCATCTTGCATTGGCATTTCATTTCAATTTATTTGATATTCCGCGGAATACTGATACATCTTGTACTCTTGCAGGCGTCCTCCGAGTACACCCGGCAGTCCGTGGAGTTGAATGCCTCCATGATGGGGATGCTACAGCGGACCTTCGACCTCTTGGCCCTCTATAGTATTCCGGTATATCCTTCTGACGACGGTCTCAAACAATTCATAAGTTGATTCACGTAATCTGATGCACGACACAACACCTGACACACTGATCTCACAACATCTGATACACTGCATACACTGCATTTATACACTGCACTCTGCATTGATAAATTGCCCACGGCATTCACACACTGTATACTGCATTCTGCACTGATAAACTGCTCACGGCATTCTCACACTGTACACTGCATTCTGCACTGATACACTGCTCACAGTATTCTGATGTATTTGCCTTTTGTGCTTTTCAGCCTCCCTTCCAGATTCCTCCGGTGGGTGGTGCTCCGGCTGGGCCCTCTATTCCTGCTCGAGGATTGCGTGGAGACACTGTACGTCCCCGTACCAGGGCGAGGCGTGTTCATGTCGGGAGTAGCTCTCGGGCGCCGACCCCTGATGATGACGACGATGACGATGATGAGTCCGAGGCAGAGGCAGAGGCCGGGTCATCTGAGGAGGCTGGAGACGACTCAGACTCAGGCTCAGATGACGATGCTGATGATGATGCCCCTGGACCTTCGTCCAGGAAGAGGGTGAGGACAGATCCCCGGGCCCGAGACTACTGATGATGATCCAGATTGCTGCTTTTCTTCTTTTTGTACTTTTTTCTTTTCTTTGCTGGTAGTTAGATTACCCTGTACTGCCGCAGGCAGATTTTTGTTTTCAAAGCTATGTACTTGAAAAGGATGATGAAATGAACAAT
The DNA here is from genome assembly GCF_055761805.1 of Camellia sinensis. Classification (NCBI taxonomy): domain Eukaryota; kingdom Viridiplantae; phylum Streptophyta; class Magnoliopsida; order Ericales; family Theaceae; genus Camellia; species Camellia sinensis. The sequence goes on from NC_138970.1 coordinate 157,278,568, forward strand.
CTTTTCGTTTAAAAAGTGTTACATTTACATATCTCATGTATTGCATCGCATCACATCATGTTACACCTCAATGCGAATGGAATTGATCTGTTGTCTGAAAAATCGAGCATTTGTGCTGTAATGATCAGATAACCAAACGGCCTTATAGCAAAACAGCCCAAGCAACACACTGCTCAAACTGAACGCACAGCCCATACTCTGTTGGGGATTAGTCTGCATACAGCCCCTAACACCACACTCGGTTCATTCTGCACACAGCAAATCCTGAACAAACGGTCCAATCTGACAAGACGGAACACAAAGATGGAACCAGTTGAAGTTGAAGCATGCTCAGATGCCTCGAATTTTTTTCTTCTTCTTTGGCTTCGCACAGATGTAGAGAATGTCATAGCACTCTGAGCATAAACGATTTTCGAAATAAAAAAGGATTTTCAACCGGGGTATCGAGCCTACAACTGAACACAATGGGAATGACTCAAACAAAAGGGTACACGACCTAAACACAACGAGACACGCTCGGAAAAGACCCAAAACAAAAGTTGAGGTGAACAAAACGAAAAACACGACACGCAGACATGTTCAACGAAAGACCTCAAATCTCGAGGAGCCAGTTCCTCCGGGTATGTTTCCCACCCTTTCTGATTTGTGATTCTCACATCACTCGGCCCTCAGGCTCGGTTTTTTCCTCTCAAAACCCTTTTTCTTACTTTTCTCTCAACTTACACCTCTCTATTCTTTATTCTCTCATTTTTTATCCCTCCCCAGGTTGTTTAATGAACGAATAAGGAGTTGTGGGTTCATGCCCAATGCCGTTAGCTCACAGCTATTTCTTCTAGTGGGTAGAGTGCCCTCCGGGCAAGTATGTTGACGACGGGGGAGAGACATAACGCCTGACTCAACTGTGCCCCTAGTTCATCATTTTGACCATTCTTTTGTTTTGGTTTTCTACTAAAACAGTTTTGATCAAGATGAGAGTCGGATTAACGTACTTGTTCGATTTTTTATTTGAAAATCATGCAAGTCAGACTATAAGCACTGAAAATTTTCCTTTTTGGGTCCAAGAAAATGGTCCAGTTTTGGAAAATGGAATAGTTTTCGAGAATATAGTCAACCTCAGTAAAAATTTTCAAAAACTATTTTGCAAACAGTCAATGCTCAACGAGCATGGAGCTTCCTCTTTGAGATGCGCAACCTCGGATCGGAGGCAAATGAAAAATTGACCTAGGCTTGAAAGGGGTGGATGGCAACGGAAAGTTGCCCCTGGTTTGAACGGCGACTCACGACGACTTGTGGCAACGGAAAGTTGCCCCTTGTTTGGATGATGTCGCAGCAGCCCGCGCAGCCCGCAAACAGTCTTCATTGGTGGTGGTCGAACTCTTGGACACAGAGATGACGAAGACGATCATAATCAATATATGGACACAGTCACTTTGAAGGTGTTGAGGGCTGGACTTCAGGATGAAGTTGCCTAGATATCCCAAACATGGGAATCAAGGATGATCAAAACCATTACATGGACTTAGTCGCTATGAAAGCGTTGGGGGCTGGACTTCAGGATGAAGTTGCCTACGTATCCCAAACATGGGAATCAAGCCTTACGTAGTTCCGGTTAAGGTACACTCGGGTATTTTAACCTTCACTTTTTAGGCTCTAACTTTTGCCAAGGTGCCCGATGTGGGTTTTCGACCTTGCGAGCTTCATTTCATTTTCTTTTTTTTTTCTTTTTTCTTTTTTTTCTTGATTTTTTGATTTTATTTCTTCTATTTTTTATTTCTTTTTTTTGATTTTATTTCTTTTCTTTTTCTTGCATTTTTTGTATTTTTCTCTTGCTCTAACTTTTGCCTGGGTCGCTCTTCCGGGTTTTCGGCCCAACGAGCCTCTCAAAAGGGTAAAAGTGTAACAAGTCCATGCCAAATGGTTTTTGAAGTTGAAGCCTCTCTGCATCTAGGAGAACGGCTGTTGTAATGATTTGCAAAAGAATCCATCATGGCTGCTCCACGAGCTTCTTCTGGTGAGATCTAATCTTTTTTATTCGACTTTGGTGCCTCTTGTTCGAGGGCTGCTCCAAAACTGGCCACACGGGCCTCCTCTGACAGTTGACCGTTGAATGTTCCGAATGAGTTCGAGGTTCAAAACAAACAGGTCGAATCTTGGGGCTGAGAGCGATCCTAGGCTGCACAATCTCAAGAGCGATTCCACACAGGTCTTCACAGGGCCGCGCAAAACATCTGTTTTTGAAAGTTTTTAAGAAAGCGACAAATCGCTCGCGCCGAAGATAGTGTGGAACCAATCTGGATCAAGCCAGGGTCCTTCTCAGTACTCACGCTAACAAGCATGGTTTCATTCATTAAAGGTTTAGCATGCCTCTCTTTCTCTCAATTGATCAAATTTTTGCAAAACCGGAGGAATTCCTTCCCCTTCGTTTTCACCACAGTGTTAAAGAGGTTTTGAAAAACATAGGTCAATGCAATGATTCTCAAGGCACAAAGGGGCAGGTAGAATGCAGGGCCGTTCCATTCAAAACTTCTGGCACAACTAGCCCAAAACAAACAATAAGCACGAAAACATGATAGCCGCAGCTGTTTCATTCAGGTTTCTCGGATGTAACTGGCTCCACAGCAGAGACAGACTCGAAAAGAAAGAAACAAGGTTAAATACAAAAACGGTGTTCGAGGCAACAACCCCAGATTCACTCGACATCCTATACGACGGGACTGACTCGGTACCACAAGACAGACTCGAAAACAAAAAGACTGACTCAAAACAAAGAGGCAGACTAAAAAACAAAACAGAGAACTGACTCAAAACCCAAGCCAGAAGCTACAAAACTGCATTTACAAATGCTCAAAAAGTGCGTGCCAGACGCCACATCTGAAATACACCGAGCGCCGCCCGCAGGTGGTCCAACCCCTGATCACATACTCGCAGTATCCTCAAAGTCCAACAGCTCGGTGGTAACAGACTTCGCTGAGGTAGGTGGAAGAATGACCTTATTATCGATCAGATTCTACACTTCATGGCAAAGGCGGAAACAGTTATCGGTGGCGTGACCGGTCTGTTGGTGGTACGCGCAGTACAAAGCAGCATCATGTGTGAGAGGGAGATTATTCAAGAGAGGCCGAGGTTCAAGGGGTTTGAGGTGCCCCCTTTCGGCAAGAATCTGAAGTGCCTTAGACAGAGGCATATAGAGAGCATGAAAGATTCTACGCCCTCGGGGCAGATACTTTGAAGTCTGAGTATTCTTACTAGACGCACAAGCAAAAGGGTCGGCAGGCACCGCCTTGGTTTTCTGATCTTTCCCAGGTGCAGGGTTGGGAATAGGAGGAACTGTTCTGGCATGACGGGGCCTATCCCGATTTTCTGACTGACTTGAACTACCCTCAAGTGGAGTGGGGAAAGCATCCTCCACAGTTTTTTCCACAACTGCGGATATCTGTTGCTTGTTCATCCCCCCGGCTTTCAAAGCCTCGACTGCCCGCAGCAGTTGTTCAATGGGATCAGCATCTGCCTTCATTTTGTTTTTGCCTCTAGCCTCAGCCTGATCGGGGGTTTGGGTTACTACATCAAAACGAAGCCCGGTTGTTGCCGACACGTCGTTGCTGTAGCTGGAGGCAACCTCTGGTTGGCTGAGCTCTATCACGATCTGCCCCAGTAGCGGGGGTTCTTATGGTATGAAATTCCCGGCATACGGTGCCGCTGGCAGCGAAGCCGACATTCCATAGACCAGGTCGGCCACGGACCTCTGGAGGTGGCCTATCATTCCCATCAATTCAAATGTGGTGGGCTCACGAGCCTGATACAACTGGGGGGTCCAGACTGGGTGCGCGACAGGCGACCTAGGCGGATGCGATACATCAACATTAGTTTCATCCCGCAGGGTGATCCCTTAATCTAGCGTAGCTGTCATAACCACAATCTCTTCTGAATTCTGCGTCATCATAAGTCCTGCTTCAGCAAGGGGGAACACTAGCTATTCTGTATCAATTCTCTGGACCTCTGAACTGAAAGGAAAAACAAACAGCATTTCAGCCCAAACAGATCAAACACGGGTGTAGCCGAATAACTGCACTCTACTACTGATCACTGTTCCCCAGAATCACTGTCCCCAAAACTGAACTTGATACCTGTGGATAACTGATTTCTCAACAGCACTGATACTGGTGCCCTCGGGCCTAATACTCAATCTTGCAAACTGATATGTACGTTCCTGTAGAGATACACTCTAAAGCACATAGCAGATAAGTGAGAGCCAAAACACCCCTATGTTGGGGTAGGGTTTCCCTGTCCTATTTTGTCAGGAGCTAGGGTGTCACTATGCACGCAACGGTTTCAAACAAACTATAATCAGGTAAGCAACCTGTCCTAGCTTGGAATGGTCACTATGGTTTCCGAATATGCACTAGGTCGAATGGTCAAAAAGGGTGCCTCGGTAAAACCGGAGTTTGTGTTCCCATACTGTCAGAGCCCATAACCGGTCAGCCTTATGGTCATGCCTTGACAAGACAAGCCTCCGACAAACCGTTTAGGAATGGCAGATGGCAAACACGGTGTCCTAGGCGCACCAATGCACATGCAATGCAAAGAAACTCATAAGTGTAATCAAAACAGGATATCACGAGTTCGAGTCAAGCTCTCTAAACTCCCCAGCAGAGTCACCAGAAACTGTAACACGTCCACGAGGAACCCCGCGCTACAGTTCGGACTCGATTTGTGTCACGGTTCTTAATCTGAACCAAAGAGTCCAAATCCGGCAAATCGTTTTGAGAAATAGATTTTTGAAAAGAAATGCCAAACATGGACTGCTTTGCCAGATACAGAGTCGCCACCTAAATATTTTTTAAGGGGGAATTTAGGAAACCCTGACTCGGTGCCAAAGGCCACGCGTCCGTCATCATCAAAGTTGCCTCGGCTCGGGAGCTAGGGTACGATTGGGGAAGGTCAGCTATGAGGACCCCCTCTCGCTCGATCCGAAGATCGGCCTCTACTAATCGCGATATCCGTTTTTGAAAACGTTATGTGTTCTTATCCCGATTATTAGCCTAGAATTACTATGTTATGCGCACAGCACAAAAGTATAGATTAGATTGCCTAATTTGGGAATGAGCATTGCATATCCGTTTGTTTTGGAAAAATATTTTTGGAATTTGCTACTCGCAAATAGGCTAAAACACGGATTTCAATGAGCTATTCCAACTCAGACAATCCAACCTTCACCCACAGGCATTTAAGCAGTTATATCACATAAGCAGCTAGCCTCATGGAAATCATGCTATCATGGCAACACTCACACACGTGCAAGGATGCTAAAGCATAGATACTTACATCGTACTCCGTGCCAAAACAAAAACTAGTTAGTAATCATATGCATGATCCTAGTTCATGTTTAAATGTCTAATGCAACGCATACGGAATGTCACTAGAGTAGGCTCGGCTATTCTATGAATGATATGTGAAAATACACAAGTAGCATGTATTCAAGTTAGATTTGAAATACTAATGCAGTTAGCATGATGCGCCGAGCCCGGTGCATGCAATACCGATGAATGATGCACGCATGCATAACATAAGGTATGCTAAATTAAACATGACCTATTACTAACCATCAAAGCAGGTAAGTAAAAGGGAGAAAGAAGTGGGGGTTGGAAGACATGCACGCACTCACCCACACTTATTACAAATTCGCCCTCGCTCGGAGGGACCGAAAGAATAATACAAATTAACTAACTCACAAGCTAATTAATTATTACGAATCACCTAATTAATTAACAAATTAACTAAGCATAAGGAAAGCAACAAAAGGAGGGGGCCTTGGGAAGAGGGCCCGATGCGCGCGTGCTCGGGTCTTGCTCGGAAGTGCACTGCCATGCATAGGCCGCCTCTGCTTTCCTTGCTCTGCCTCTTTGAAGACTGCAAAAGTCTCAGAATTGCTTCCCTGGACATTGGGAGACACCACCGGCTGAGAAGAATGGCCGCCGGCAGTAGTATGTGATCATCGGCTATTGGTGAAGCTATCGGCCACCAATGGATTGCCGGTCGGCACTAAACACTGCCGGTCGGCAAAGAATGTCTGCAGAACCTGCAATTGACAGTAGCAGAGGGCAAGGCATAGCATGACAGTGCAATTCAAGCAATGTATGCACCAATCCTATCCCTTATCATGTGTATGACTCAAAGGGACATGGTCTTTGGTTCTCGGACCATCAAGCGCGTATTTCAATGCGTGATGGCCCAAGAGACCAAGTTGTGCACTTTCATGTCAAATGAAATGCAAACCAAATAAGCACATAAAGGCCCAACCTCTATCACTTGATTTCAAGAGGCAAGGCATGCATGTTCAATGCGATGCAACCTAAGCATGTTAGCTAATATGCAACATGGCATAAAAGAGAGCATACAAACATGCAATGCACATTAGGTACACAACCTAAGCAACAAAGCAAACAAGCATGCCACAATTATGCAAACCACTAGAGCATGCAAGATGTAATCCAATCACGCAACATGCTAGCAACTTGACCAATGGAATGCAAGGCGAATGCAAGTGATTTCAAGCATGTAACATGTGCAACGAAAGCATGCAAACATGGGATGATGTAACAACACTTGAATGACATGCAAGGGATGGACTTACACTAATTGGACAGCTTTAAGTTAGGTCTAAAACAGTGGCCAAAAGCTTAAGAAAATGGGACCAAACACACATACACACATGCACATGTTAAGGCCTAACGTTTAAGCATCAAAGGACAACTTTTAAGCACACTTAAAAGGGAATAATCATGGACATATGGCATACATTATAAGCCTTGAAAATCATGCTATAAGAGGTGCCAAACCAACTTAAACAAGACAAACATTAGTATGCAAATGGTCCAAGCACTTGAGGCAAGGCAAGGAGACTTAAACCATGGCCAAGCCAACCAAGCCCCACAAGGCCAAGAAGACTTAAAACATGTTCAAGGCAGACCTAAACAATGCTAAGGGAACACCTAGATGGCATCCAAGTATCCTAAAAATGGAAGCATGCAAAAGAGACCAAACATGGAGCATAAGACAACAACCTTTTAGCATATTAAAGGGATATCAAATGCAAGCATATAGGCATGCCACAAGGACTGAAATAACATGACAAGTGGTTCCAAACCACTGAAATGTTGCAAGGATGGCATGCTAGAGGGGTCAATGCTCAAGGTACACAAGAGAGTTTGCATGGTAGCTATACAAAGCAAAGCATTGATGACCCAAATGACCAAAAACAGTCCCTTAGCATACTAAAACAAGCATAAAAGCTTCGCAACGCTAGGCCAAAACACATGAGCATGGTAGTCTAAATGTTAGGCACATGTTGAGGCAAATCATGGCATTACAAGGCATGTATGCTAAGCAAGCATGGTGTACCAAAACCAACTAAAAATAGAGGCATATTATGACATAATAAGCACAAAAATCAGCTAAGGCATGGTCAACAAGAGCCTAAGCTAGGTGCTCCCTCAAGAGGCAAAAATGGTCCTTTTCAAGGACAACAAGGAGAGGGGGTGGCCCTCTCCTTCTTGGGACCTCAAGGCACCATCCTCACCTCTGAAATCCCTCAAGATTTCAGTGGTGAGAAGGCCCAAAAACCAAGGTCTCGGAGCTCACTCAAAATGGCACAAAATGGAGCCTTACAAGGCTTAAGAGGGGTCAAACAACCTCAAATCACAAAACACTCTAAACAAACTATTTAGAGGGCCTAAAAAAAAACTTTTTTATGTTATATACTGAAAACAAAAACAATTGCAAGGTAGACAAAAACACAATGCAAGAAAGGGGTAAAAAGGAGCAAGCTTCTTACCCTTGAAGACCTTCTTCAACAATGGAGCTCCAGCAGCTTCTTTAGGTTGAAACCAGCTTCAAAACCTGCAAAACAACCCTCAAGAGGCCTCAACTCCAAGGGATGGTGTAATGGTGGGTGCTTGTGAGCAAAAGTAAGACAAAACACACACACTAAGCTCAAGAGTGGGAAATATAGAGATGGAATAGATACAAATTCCTAACCCTAATATCAAAGCTCTCTAAAAATGTTGTCTAACCTTTCTAACCCTAATGCCAAGAGAGGAGACTCTCTCTTATAGAGCTCTCTCTTGTAAAGCTTGTCAAATAAGCTTGTCAAGAGAGAAATCCCTCTATACACGTGTTTGGAGGGGAGCAGAGTGGGTGCCAGCTATCACAGCTGGCACAAAATATCTACCAAAAGTAGATGAACAGTGATCGGCCATTCAAAATTACCATTTGGCAAAATAAATGGCCGACCGACAACAAAGAGTGCCGACCGGCAATATACATTGCCGATGGAACAAAATCACTGGCCGGTGGCCTCAAGCCATGGCCGGTGATGTGTGGGGATGCCTCACAAGGCATTCCCTGTCCCTCCAAGGCGAAACACAAGTGTTTGGTGCAAAACCAGACACAACACGGTTGAGTCGAGAGATCCTGAGGCAAGGCGCGCAACCGAGACCTCCGGGAACTCAAGACGAACACAAACAAGGGTAATCACCAAGTGTTCCAATGGTGACGTCCAAGTCTTGAGGACGGTCAAAAATGGGGTGTCTACAGGTGCAGATTGAGGACGCAATGAAACAAGGTCTGATTGACCATGAAAGAGAGCAGCCCAAGAGGGCATTCAACCGCAGTATGAATACAGACACAAGTAGTGCTGCAGCTGCCAGAACTTCAGATGTAGGAATGGTCACCGCCACCACTCCAAAAACCCTTGCAGCTACACCCTTTACCGGTACGTCCGGAAGTAGCTCGCAAACAGCCAGGTATGCACCTCGAGGCCAAAGAACCTTCACCCATTATACATGTCTTTGTCCAAGGCTTTGGGGGTTTTGATCAAGAAAGGGCACCTGAAGGCCCTAGAGCCGCGACCCTTACTAGAAAAGCTTTCTCGCTCCCATAACCCGGCGAAGTACTGTGCCTATCACCAACAACATGGTTACAAAATTGACCAGTGCTTTCGATTGCATCATGAGATTCAGGATCTCATTGACAACAGGGTGATCGTACCTCCGGAGAAACCGAATGTCATAACCAACCCTCTCCCACCACATAACCAAGCTACACCTCCCAAATGCGTCAACCTAATCCAAACCTTGGTCATTCCATATGACCTGAGCATATATATCACCCCTTCCCACCTACCCAAGCCATAGGTGTTCATTCCTGACAGCACTAACTTGTGCATGTTGGACATCTCCCAAACCCAACCTGAACTGGTGGTGGCTACTATCGAAGATAGAATTGAGATGACTGTTGAGGCAGATAAGAATGATCATTCAGAGCCTGAGGGGTCTGCAAGCTTCGTGTACAACCCGAGTGGTTATATCACAGCAACGGATTAGTTTAAGCCGAAAGTAAAGCTGCCGGTTGGGGCAGAGATTTGTGTAGTTTGAGAGGATGGACCTAATCAGGGGCTAGATGACCTAGCAGAGTTGGAAGAGGACATTACCAACCTTCAGTTCTTCAATGAACAGGATCTGGGAGACGTGACTGTCAACTGGTTCAACTTGGAAGGGTCAGCAGAAGCTACTGGATGGCTCAGCGATGAGGCAAATGTTGTTGAGCAGCCTTAGCCAGAATAGGGTCCGTCAGAGACGAGGACATCAGCAGTGGCCGGAATGGCCGGAAATCAGAACGGACCGCCAGAGAGAACCGGTGTTAAGAATTTTGCTCGGGATCAGAGCATTTTGAGTACAGAAGATACTGGGCAGCAGGCTGCACTAAAGCAGTTTGAGCAGGAAAAGATCAAAGATCTGGAGAGGGCTAGAAAGGCCAAAGCCCCTGTGGGGACAGAATGTGCTATGCGCACAGAGACAGTTATAACGGAATCGGACAGGTGTCTGTCGGTTGCCGACTGTATGTGGTGGGAAGACGATGACCTCTGTCTTGCCCACACCGACAAAAACTGGGGGAACAACCAACCGGATGATACCTGGTATATTGGAGAGGTGGACCACATGACCAGGAGAGGGCGATACTTCAAACCCCCACACCTGGATCAACCAGTGGCGTCCGGGAAGGACAAGGAGACGGAGAGGCAGAAAGAAAAGTTACTCGAGGAGGAGGCTGTGCTGAAACAGCTCAAGAAAATCCTAGCAGACATCTCCATCTGGGGACTGCTCATGGCCTCAAGGGTTCATAGACAGGCTTTCCTTTCTGCAATGGACAAGGCCAAACTTTCAATCGACACCACGCCTGAGTAGCTGGGAGGATTGATTTTTCTAAGAGGAGATTCCCCGGCGTTGACCTTCACTGACAAGGAGTTGTCGCCTAAGGGGGCAAATCATAACAAACCTCTCCACATCTTTGTGGAGTGTAGAAAGAAATAGATACCAGTAGTTCTTGTTAACACAGGATCTGCTATCAACGTGTGTCCGTCGAGGACGACATATGCAATCGGGTTGAAGCCCGTGGATTTTGTGCCAACTGCCCTGGTGATACGGGCACATGATAATACTAGCAGAGAAGTGATGGAGACTGTGCAGATTCAGACCCAGGTTGGTCCAGGACAACAGGATATTGACTTTCATGTCTTGGACGGTCCCGAGACCTTCAATTTACTCCTAGGGCGGCTGTGGTTGCACCAGGTGAAGGCAGTCTCTTCCACCCTGCACCAGATGTTGAAGTACCCCCACGGGAAGGGGGTGGCTATTATTTTTGGGAATTCTTCAATCCATCCGCCGCCAGAGGTGTCTACACCGGTTCTGGAGATCGAGCATGGCGCAGAGGATGTGTTCCTGTCAGGATTTACCCTAGTCGAGGCTCGGGTTGTATAGAACATACTGGCTATTGATGAGGGGTTATATGTCAGTGCACAGTCTATGTACCTCATGAACAAACTCCAGCACATCCCTGGGATGAGATTAGGGAAAAGTGGCCGGAAGGGCATTGCAGCATCGGCCGAAGTGCCGCACAACCCACATATCTTTGGCTTAGGTTATCTGCCTACCAAAGAGGACTGGGCCAGGAAAGGCAAAGAGATGGTTGGAAAAGCCAGAGCAAAGTAGGCCGGGAAGCATTATGAGTTGATGCACTGACCTATCCAGGGTACCTTGAAAGGACGCTTTGTTCGGGAGGGGGAAGACTTCTTGTTCTACGGCTTCCCAGAGCCATGGCTCAACGCAGAGAGGCGGCGGTTGCCGGGATTTGAGATTTTCTTTGACTTGCAATTGTCTGGGGATGATGTTGTCGAAGAGCAGACAGACCCACCAGCTGAGGTTGAACAGTGCAAGGATGAGGATTTCGACAGCACAGAGATTGAAATGGGGGTAGCACTGGCTTGTCTACTTTCAGATCCTCCGATCGTACATGAGTGCTTGGGGGATAACTTCTCGGTGTCCATGATCGGGAATGAAATGGCTGCGAGCCCATCTTCAAACATTCTGGATGTATCCATTGCACCCTCCATCGTCTGGCAATACAAGGAGGGCTTCTTATCGAGCAGCACCGGGTCAGGTAGTGAGCCAGAATCTGATTCCACTGAGCCTGTGGAGTCGGAATCAGGTTCCAGCTTGTCTGAGTCTGAGTCTGGTATTCTTGGGAGTGGTAACCCGGATGCCACAGTCCTGTCTAGGTCATCTTTTTCTTTTTCCTTTGAGTCTGTTGTAACAGAGGAATCAGGCGATTTGGAAGTGATTAATGAGAATTGTGCGGTTGTGGCCTTCGAGTACTTTTCTGTGCCCTTAATTTACTGCATTAATCAGGACTTTCAAAATTTCGATGAAAACGATAAGGAAAAAATTCCTCTGGTTTTGAAATTTTTGCTTGATCAAGAGCAGGAGAGGTTTGTAAAACCTCTGGTTGATGAAATCACCACAATTAATGTGGGTACTGAGAAGGACCCGCGGCTGGTCTAGATCGGGTCCACGTTGTCTTCGGAGGAGTGCGAGCACTTAGTCGCTTTGTTAAAAGATTTCAAAGATGTTTTCGCGTGGTCCTATGACGACATGCTTGGAATCGATCCTGAGATTGTATAGCACCAGATCCCTCTTGACCCAGAGGACCGACTTGTTAAGTAGAAGCTCAGAAGGATCCGCTTGGACTGGGCTCTCAAGATTAAAGAAGAGGTCACCAAGAAAATTGACGCAGGGTTCCTGCTGGTATCCGAATACCCAACTTGGTTGGCCAATATAGTTCCGGTGCCAAAGAAGGACGACAAAATTCGAGTATGTGTGGACTTCAGGGATTTGAACAAAGCCAGTCCGAAGGACGACTTTCCTCTGCCGCATATCAACGAATTAGTGGACTTCACTGCGGGGCATGCGTTGCCCTCATTCATGGATGGGTTTTCTGGCTACAATCAGATTCTGATGGCACCCGAAGACCGGGAGAAGACTGCTTTTACCATCCCGTGGGGGACCTATTGTTATAGGGTGATGCCATTTGGGCTAAAGAATGCTGGAGCTACATATCAACGGGTTGCGACCACAATATTGCATGATATGATCCATAAAGAGGTTGAGGTGTACGTGGACGACATGATTGTCAAGTCCAAGGAAAGAGAGGGCCACTACACTGCCTTGCAGAAATTCTTTCGATGGATCAGAGAGTATCAGTTGCAGCTGAATCCTCAGAAGTGTACGTTCGGTGTTACAGTAGGGAAAATGCTCGGGTTCTTGATCACACGGAGAGGTATCGAGGTCGATCCTTCCAAAATCAAGGCCATCTTAGAAATGCCACCACCAGGGACTGAAAAGGATGTGCGAGGCTTTCTGGGTAAAGTGCAATTCATAAGACGGTTTATTGCAAAATTAACCTTGACTTGTGAACCACTCTTTGGTCTCCTGAAGAAAGGAAAGAAGTTCCAATGGGACGACCGATGCCAGGTTGCTTTCGAACAGATCAAGCAATATTTACAGAACCTACCTGTGTTGTCGCCACTTGAGCCGGGGAAACCGTTGACTCTGTACCTTTCAGTGACTGAAACTACAATGGGTTGTATGCTTGCACAGGAGTCTGAGGACAAGGTGGAGAAGGCTATCTACTACCTGAGCAAGAAAATGCTGGATTACGAGACCCGCTACACTCCGCTGGAGAAGGCTTGTCTGGCCTTGGTATGGGCTACGAGGAAGCTGCGGCACTACCTGTTAGCTCACTCTGTAATACTGGTTTCGAGATTAGATCCCATCAAATATCTCTTTGAGAAACCAGCACTTACGGGTAGGCTAGCCCGTTGGTTGCTTCTACTTTTCGAATTTGATCTGAAGTACATGACACGCAAGTCAGTGAAAGGGAGAGCGGTAGTGGAGTTCCTAGCTGATCACCCAATTGAAGGGGATGAAGCAGTTGAGTACCTGTTCCCAGACGAGGCCATTCTACATGTCGAAGAAGAGACTTGGACGATGTACTTTGACAGAGCGTCAAACCAATACGGGTATGGGATTGGGGTGTTGCTGATAGCACCCGACAATTCCCGTATACCCTTAGCATTTAAACTCCGATTCAGAGTGTCGAACAATGAGGCAGAGTACGAGGCATGTATTGTCGGTTTAGAAGCCACCCTAGAACTAGGGGCAAAATGGTTGGATGTCATCGGCGACTCGAACCTTGTTGTATCTCAAGCTAAAGGAGATTGGAAAGTTAAAGAAGAAAAGATGAGAATCTACCACCAGACCTTGGACGTGCTGATTCCTCAGTTTAAGATACTGAATTTCGCTCATCTGTTAAGAGAGAACAACAGGTTCGCTGATTCATTAGCAACTCTATCTTCTATGATAGACATCCTTTTTGGAGTCCGGATGCGTCCGATCATCATTGAACAGAAATTTGTGCCGGCCTATGAGCTGATTGCTGCCATAGATGAGGTGCAAAATGAGAATCCCTGGTATTACGATGTCTGGAACTTCTTAGAAAAAGAGGCATACTCACCAGGGGCAAATGCCAAAGACAAGAGGGCAATTCGAAGAATGGCTGCTCAGTTCATTGTCTGCGGGGATAAACTGTACAAGAGGGGTCATCTCGGGATGCATAAACTATGTGTTGATGTTGAAGAATCCAAGCGCCTGATGGAGGCCATCCATGGAGGAGAGTACGGAGTGCACATGAACGGGGTGATGCTAGCCCAGAAAATCCTTAGACAAGGTTATTACTAGTCCACCATGGAGGAGGATTGTATTGGCTTTGTCCGACGATGCCACAAATGTCAGATTTATGCAAACCGCATAAACCTTCTACCGTCGAAGCTGTACAACATGACTTTGCCATGGCCATTTTCAGTCTGGGGGATTGATGTGATTGGAGCTATCACTCCAAAGGGGTCTAACGGGCATGAGTACATTTTGGTAGCGATAGACTACTTCCCGAAATGGGCCGAGGCCCAATCTTATGCGGTGTTGAAGGCATCACACGTTGCTAAGTTCATCAGGAACAACGTCATCTGTCGTTACGGGGTTCCGAATGAGATCATTTCAGATAATGGCTCTCACTTCAAGAAGGAGGTGATTGACTTGTTAGTGAAGTACAACGTGGCTTTTCATAAGTCATCTACATATCGGCCGAAAACCAACGGAGTAGTTGAGGCCGCCAACAAGAACATTAAGCACATTCTGCAGAAGATGGTGGAAACTTACTGGGACTGGCCAGATAAGCTGCCATTTGCTTTGTGGGGCTATCGGACTTCAATTCGAACTTCTACTGGAGCAACTCTGTATTCTTTGGTCTATGGGATGGAGGCTGTTCTGCCTATCAAAGTTAAGGTTCCATCATTACGGATATTGGCTGAGTGTTAGATAGCTGAGGCAGATTGGCATCAAAGCAGGTTCGAAGAACTCATGCTCTTTGATGAAAGAAGGCTGAAAGCACTATATCATGTTCAGGGTTATCAACAAAGAATTGCCAGGGCTTTCAACAAGAAAGTTAAATCCATGAATTTGAAAGAAGGGGATCTAGTGCTCAAAGACAACCAAGCTCCCATTCACGACCCTAGGGGCAAGTTTAGACCCAATTAGACTGGCCCTTACATCATTAAGTCTATCTGGTCCGGCGGAGTTGTCGTTTTGATGGACCTAGATGGCCTAGAGTTCTCCCAGCCGATCAACATGGACAAGTTGAAGAAATACTATCCCTGAGTGGCTCGCTAGGCCGAAAACCCGAAAGGGCGACCTAGGCAAAAGTTAAAGCATGAAAAATTTGAAATAATAAAAACTAAGCTCGCAAGGTTGAAAACCCAGAAAGGGCGGCCTTGGCAAAAGTTACAGCGCAAAAGGAGAGTGTTGATACACGAGTGAACCTAAGCCGAACTACGTAAGGCTTGATTCCCATCTTTGGGATACGTAGGCAACTTCATCCTGAAGTCTAGCCATAAACACTTCTACATCAACTTTGTCTGTGTGATCTTGTTGGTCATCTTTGTCTATTTTGCATTCAAGAGCTCGGATGTGATCTCCAGTGCAGTGCTCTGCAGACTAGGGGCAACTTTCCAGTTGCTAAGGATCCGGGGTTGTACATCTCAGTGATAGATCTCGGGCGTGTGTCCAGTTATGATCCATATCGAAAATGGTTTTGAAAAGTTTTAATAAAAGTTGATTTTGCTCAAATTAATTTTTTTACAACTTAGACCATTTTTGACCAAACGGAAAATTTTCAGTACCTACAACCTTCAATTACATTGATTTCAGTACAAAGTTCTCCTACTCTTGAATACAAATTGAAGTTGCTTTTTATTACATTCATAAAGAAAATTTGAAAGTACTGATTAAAGCAAATAAATTCGGGGCATAGTCGGGTGTTCCTACATCCCCTCCCAGAGCTTGTGGAAGCCTCTGATGCCAAAGAAGACCCAACCTGTGCCTCTTCATCAAGCCAAGCTATGCACTCATCAGAGAGGGTGCGACTAAAAGTGGGAGCGGGGGCCAGAAGCTCTCTCGTCCTCCACGCTGCGGCATACCGAGCTAGCTGTGCGCCTCGGACCAGAAATGCAGTCGGGTACTCTATCCCCTATTCCGGGCAAGTCTGATCATGTCCGAACTGGCGCCGAAGTTGGAATGGGAAGTAAAAGGCACAGTTAGTCAGGCCGATCAACTGAATCCCGGGCTGGCGAGACATGTTGTAACTCATCGTAGGCAGATTGAGCCAAGGGCAGTGCCAAGTAATACTGGTAGCAGATAGACTGCACATCCATTCGCACCACCATCCTTCATCAAGGGCATTGACTAGACGTCGCCGGAAGAAATCGCCACGAGCTGAATATGCTGGGCATGAGTTCACAACCTTTAATTTATCCATCAACCATATCTGGAGAGGGATGAAAAATGAGAGATTAAAGAATAGAGAGGTATACGTTGAGAGAAAAGTAAGAAAAGGGTTTTGATAGAAAAACTGAGCCTGAGGGCCGAGTAATGTGAGAAATATATGTGAGATAGGGTGAGAAACATTACTTGCAGCAATAGTCGACTCCCTGTGAATCTAGTCGTCTCTCGGCGATGAAAAGCATCCAAATCCATCAATGTCTCAGCCAGTGTCATGGCAATGCAGCTCTTGCCCTCTTTTAAGCCTTGGGCAACTTCGATCAAACGGAAGCTAGACCCTCCGGAGCCTGAGGCAAGCAAGAAATGAGACAGCATGCACAAGCAAAGCGCATGTCGCCGAAAACCCTGCCAGTGATGGTCGTCGCGGTCACCGGTATCAGAAAACCGATAAACCAAACTAGGGATGTCTAACTCTCCATCGCGGATCAAAGACCGAGCGTCATGCATGGTGAGCCCGCACATCCTTCCTAAGGCTTAGATGTGACCAAAGTGGAATTGTGGCAAAATCTCTTCCTCGCGTTCGGACTCCATCAAAGCTTGGAAGCCTTCGAAAGTGGGACATATCTCTTGTCCGCCAAAGCTAAAGATGTGTGTTATCGGATTCCAAAACCTTGCCGCGACATGAAGGAACGGAAAACGTAGTAGGGTGTGACTCAACGTGAATAGTGCATTTATACTGAAGCCCCGGAAGTTTAACTTTTTTGAGCCATCCAAGGTAGCAATCCAATTTGTGAGATTTTCGACAAGAAATGCCTCCATTTTGGAACCTTTATGGAGGATAAGGCACTGTTTGGAGGACAATTGTCAAAAAACTGGAGGTCCCCAGGCAAAGTGGTCGGCCAACCACTTTTTCTGGTCGACCAGCCAGTTTTTCTGGTCGGCCAGCTACATTTTCTGGTCTGTAGAGCAAAAAACTGGTCGGCAGGCTCTTTTACTGGTCGGCCATGAACAAAAAGTGGTCTGCAACCTCTTTCTTGTCTCCGAAAGAGAGTTTCTAGCTTTCCCGTGTAATGAGATTGTTTAAGGTCCGAGTTTACCTCTGTTTCGGATGCATTCTGTCGCTTTGTTTGTCCAAAATGCATTTGCTTATCGAGTTGTTAAGTTTTGCTTATCGAGTTGTTGCTTTTTGATTATCGAGTTGTTACGATTTGCTTATCGAGTTGTCGCTCTTTGCTTATCAAGTTGTAAACTTGCTAAGGTTTTGTTGTTTCTTAGTGAGTTAAGTTGTTTAGTTTGTTATGTTGGTTCACTACCTGACTTGGCAATACATGATGTTCAAATTCCATTCAATCTCATTTTTATGCAAAAAGGTGCGATGCGATGCGATGCTAAGAATTCAAATGCAACACCTTTTGAACAAAAAGCTGTTTTCATTCCATCATAGCTTTTTTTTACAACATTTTAGAAAAGGGTACAAGTTTTTAAGAAAATGAAACTGCCTAACGCTGTACAATGTACTACAACTACATGTAAAAAGAAAAATAAAGCAGGAACATCTGCATCAGTGCTATCAACCTCAGGACCGAGGGGCCCTCTTCACCCTTTTCGACTGAGCAGCCTCTGCACTGCCGCCGCCGGCACCACCATCTGAATCAGAGTCGCCCTTCTCAGAATCCTCCTCGGCGTCACCTTCACCCTCAGAACCAGAACCAGAACCAGAGTCATCATCTCTGCCTGCAGATGTCTCTGACTGAGGATGCGCAGACTCCTCTTCCTCGCTGGACTCGTCATCCTGTCTGGTAGGTGCTCTACGCCTCCCCCGACCGTGAGTCGAGACCCCTCTCCCAGCTGCTCGAGAAGACCTGGATGGCCCAGTCTGCAGAGGTGTGACCTGAAAAGGACAGTTTGAATGCATCAGCCAGTATGTATATCAGATGCAGATGCAAGAATGATACATAGAGTGGGTGCATGCAGATATAGTATGTGAATGTGATGTGTTAGATGTGCTCTACACATGCAATGAATCAATGCAGCCAAATTCTTAGTTTCCATATGTCATCAGAAGTATGATAAATGCATGGAAATTGAAAAGTACCGGAATGCTGGAAGTGTACAGGAGCATCTCCCTCCGCAAGACAATGCTCTCGAGTGGGGCCACCACTCCAAGCAACCCCTCAGTATACTCTCTAGGAGGCTGTAGATGCAAGTTCAAGTCATCAGTGAATGAATGAATGTCTGAGTGATAAATGAAAACTGTGAAGCATACTGATGGTGAGTCAAGATCACTGACGTATCGATGATCGGGCAACAGAGGCTCCAGTGGAATCTGGTAAGATGTCCCATACTGCCAGCCCGTTAGCTCGGTCGGAAGATCTGGCCACCCAGCATACTGGCAAGTCGAGGGCATCCCTCTAGCCCTACTCCTCGATGTGCTATCCCTGCTAGTGGAAGGGATGTTTGCAGCTTGAGCGCGACTCGATGATGGCATATCAGTAGCCCTCTTCGTAGGAGTACGGACACCTGTCAGTGGAGGCATCAAGTATGTATGGCGGTATGTCGCGTACTCCCCCTCCTCCAGGAAAAGAACTGCGTCGACATCCAGCATAAGGTCGTCAACCTCCTAGGGAGTAAGGCTCTCTGTGGACTGCATGTCCAGTGGAGGTGCTGAGGGGATCTCCTGAGCGAGATTGCCCATCGTCTGGCACATGAAGTGATCCCCGAGAAACCAGGCTCTGCCGACTAGTCCCTCAAACAAAACCCTGTATCGGGAGGCGTCCTATTCCCCGACGAACTAGAACTGAGAATACCCGGGCATTGCCAGCCAAGACTGCCAACTGATTTGCGGATAGCAAGTGCATAAAATGATTAGATGTCATAAATATGCAAGATGAATCAAAGTTGAAAGCATGAAGAACTGAGAGTTCTGGTTTACCTCGGTCGCCCGCACTGTGTCGAAGTACTGCCAGAGATATAGCAATGTCTCCCGAGGCCTGGACCGGCACCGACCCTCAAATCTACGTGAATAAGGGATCTCGAGAGGTGCCTTGACCTCAAGCTCAGGGGCGAGTGTCGGGAAGTAGGCATAAACCCACAGTTGTGAAAGGCAAGACAGTGGCTGTCAGAATACAGAATATGCAAAAAATACAGAATGCTGAGTGCAGAATGCAGAGCACAGAATGTAAAGTGTGCAATGTGTGCAGTGTGCAGTGTACAGATAATGAAAAGTAAAAATGTAAATCAAGAGGGCAGAATGTACCTCCCAGGCTCGCCACTAGCCACCTACTATGGTCCCCCGCTCTCAGGAGGTCGCGTTCATGTAGTAGTAAAGGGTAACGAGGTCAGTGCCGCCCCAATCGAAGTGCCAGACCTGTGATAGGTCTACCAGAGCACTGAGAAGATAAAGCCCGACTGTGTTCCTCCTGTCGGAGAACAAAGTGGTCCCGAGGAGGCACATCAAAAATCCCTGGGCATACTACTGTATGGCCTCAATAGTCTCGGGCGTAGTCCCTCTGTACTGCTCCGCAAACTAGGTGTACCAAACCATGCCCGGTGATCTGCAGGGCGGTGGATGGACTCCGAGCAGATAAGTCCAAGCCGCCTCCCACTCACCCATATCGGTATCGTATGGGATCGGCCGGCCTACCACGTCGAGGCCCGTCAGTATGGAAAAGTCATACGGGGTCATCGTCATGTCCCCGGTGACAGAAAAATAGAAGGAGTTGGTGGTGTCCCACCATCTCTCCACAAGTGCGCCCAGAAGGGTCCTGCTCGCCGGATGACGCGACAACCCCATACAAAATGGGCCAAACCCTGCCTCATCCACAATATGTCAAACGACATCTAGGAGCTCCATGTACCACTCCCTCGCAATGATCAACCCGTAACCCCGTGTGAAACAGGAAAATACCTGCGGGTAAAATGAACAGATGTAATCAGTTGCAAATAAATAGAATGCTGTGTTATGAATTCTGTGTTCAGCTTGAGCAGTGTTATGAGCCGTGTGCCAACTAAACAGAATGTTGTGTTATGAACTGTGTGTTCAGATTGAGCAGTGTTATGAGCTGTGTGCAAATAAACAAAATGCTGTGTTATGAACTGTGTGCTCAGATTGAGCAGTGTTATGAGCCGTGTGCCAACTAAACAGAATGTTGTGTTATGAACTGTGTGTTCAAATTGAGCCGTGTTATGAATCGTGTGCAAATAAATAGAATGCTGTGTTATGAACTGTGTGTTCAGATTGAGCAGTGTTATAAGCCGTGTACAAATAAATAGAATGTTGTGTTATGAACTGTGTGTTCAGATTGAGCAGTGTTATGAGCCGTGTGCAAATAAACAGAATGCTGTGTTATGAACTGTGTGTTCAGATTGAGCAATTGTAGACGTCCCCGAACGTCCCGAGAGGGAAATCCCCCGTTTTGTTCATATGGGCTCACTATAGTTCGGACACAAAAGTCACGGTCTTGTATCTAATCTCGCAGAGTGCAATGCAAGACCGATGAATCATCAAAAAGTCCAAATCCGGCAAATCGTTTTGGAAAATAGATTTTTAGAAAGAAGTGCCAAACATGGACTGCTTTGCCAAATACAGAGTCGCCACCTAAATATTTTATTTTGGGGGAATTTACGAAACCCTGACTCGTGCCGAAGGCCACGTGTCCGTCATCACCAAAGTTGCCTCGGCTCGGGAACTTGGGTACGATTGGGGAAGGTCACTTCGTGAGCACCCTCGCTCGCCTGATCAAAGATCGGCCTCTACTAACCAGGATATCGAGTTTTGAAAACATTATGTGCTCTTATTCCGGTTTGTTAGCCTAGATTTACTACGTGATGCACACAGCATACAAGTATAGATTGGATCGCCTGAATTGGAACAAAACACCTCATGTTTGCTTTTGAAACGGTTTGCTACTCGCAAGTAGGCTAAAATGCGAATTTGCCACCCTCAGGTAGGATTAGAAAACAAGATGATTTGCCACTCTCAAGTGGGCTTAAAACTCACAATCAATGCATTATTCCAATTTAGATAATCCAACCTTCACCCACAGGCATTCAGGCAGGTATATCACATAAGCAGTTAGCCTCATGGTAAACATGCTATCATGGCAGTCACTCACACGCATGCAAGGATGCTAAAGCATAAACACTTACAGAGTACTCCGAGCCAAAGCAGAAACTAGTTAGTAATCAATGCATGATCCTTGTTCATGTTAAGATGGCTAATGCAACACATGCAAAATGCAACTAGAAATAGGCTCGACTATCCTAAGAATGGCATATGAGATACTACAGCTAACACGTGTTCAACTTGGAATTGGAATACAATGCAGTTAGTATGATGCACCGAGCCCGATGCATGCAATACAGATGAATGATGCAAACATGCAAGCATAAGTATGCTAATTGAAACATGCTCTAATCTAACCATCATAAGCTGGTAAATAAAAGGGAGAAAGATGTGGGGTTGGAAGATATACATCACATACACGCACACTTATTACAATTGTGCCCTCGCTCGGAGGGTCCGAATAAATAATTAACTACTCTAGCTAATTAAATATTACAAAACCCTAATTAATTAACAAATTAACTAGGAAAGTGAATAAACCAGCATGCAAGCTATAAAATGGACTGCCTAAGCTCTTCTTCCGAATGATGAAAGATGCACGCATACTCGGGTCGCCTTGTCGGGAAATTCCATCGCGACGCCTCGCCTCGCCTCGCCTTTATTTCCAATTGATCTCAAAAACTTGCACAAAGCTCCAGAAGGCTGAAACTCCACCTTGGGAAGGCCACCGACCAGTTATTAGCGTGGGAGACCACCTACTGACCACCCTTTGTGGTGGAGACCAAAGAGGGTGGTCGGCCTACCAAAAAATTTGGTCGGCCGACCAGTTTCCACCACTGGTTTCTGGTTTTTTTGCAACAAAGGCAAGAGAGAGAAAAGGTAATGTATTTTCAACAAATGTGTGCATGACCACTCTCCCCGTCCTTGCACAAGCTCAAGGGAGTGTAGTCCTCGATCCTCGTGCCACCAATCACGTATCTCGATGCATGATGGCCGAGAAGTCGAATTGCACGACTCAATGTGAAATGATTGCACATATAAACAAAACAAGGCCTAAACTCCATCATGGGTAATCCGGAGTGTCGGCGACCGGGAATTGAGACACGTTTTGTCACTTGGAGTACGAAACGTCCCTCGTTTCCCGTGTTTGGACTAACCCTACTCCAAACACAATGCAATGAGATGGCATACACAATGCGACTAACATGCGATCCTAAATGCAATGCAACCTAATCATGTTGGCATGCGAAGGATGATATGCAAACATGCAACCTAGCATACGCAATGCCATGGACTAAAATGGCATACACAATGCACATGACATAATATGGCATACACAACGCACATATGAAGACTTATCATGCACACATGAAGACTATCAATGAGATGATCAAGGCATACATAATTCAATGACCAAACATACAACAACATGAACTAAATGGCATACACAATGCAAGATGGACTTAAACCAATATGAGTGGACCTTAGCCACACCCACATCAGTGGCCAAGTGATGAAAATGAGACAATCGAAATGCATGCAAACATGCACGGATGCAAAGGATCGACCCTAAGGCACAACATGTAACTCTAACAAAGCATGGAAAGGGATGACATATGGCATATAATGACACAAATTCCAGCTTTGAAATAGCATATAAGATGGTCTCGAAACATGCAAACGACTCACACAATGCATGCTAGATGGCCCGGATACCGAAACTAGTGAAGTGCGTTACACTAGAGTTACACCAAGCAATGCACACATGGAAAAACCACCCCCAAACAGACCCTAGGTAGGTCCCAGACAGTGGGAAAATGGCCTAAAATGATGGCTCAAAGTGCATGGAAATGAAGCTCATTCAATGGCCCGAAAACGAGGCATTTATGCACAACTCTCAAATGCATTTAAAGAGTGGAAAACATGACAATATGGCATGCATGTAAGCTCTAAAATATGATGTGCAATGGCCTCAAAACATGAAAACACCTCAGCATATGCATGTAATAGACCTCGAAACTCAAAGCTAAGCATGGATATTGAACTACAAGCATGCAAAATAAGCATCATTCGACCATGGGACCCAAAAATAGAGCTGAGGTAGTCCAAAATATGCACAAAAATAGTTTAAGGCATGGCCAAAGAGTGCTAAGAAAGATGGCCAAAACACCATGCCAAACAAGCCAGTGAACCATGATTTGCACTACAACTATATGAAGCACATGAGAGGTCACCAAACCAGCTAAAAATAGAAGTATGCCATTCCAAATAATACCCAAAAATCCACTGAACCTCAGTCAATGCATGCAAGAATGATGTGTCCCTTTGAAAGGCCAATAAGGGGGTTATTCTACACATGCATAATAGACATTCAACATGGAAAAACCACCTCTGGACAGAGGTTATGATGGCCCTAAAACTCACTAAAATGGGCCTGAAATAAGTCTGGGAAGCATGCAAATAAAGGCCCCTTTGAAAGGCCTTGAAGAGGATTACTCTACACATGCAAGATAGACATCAAAAATGGCAAAACCGCCTCTGGACAGAGGTCATGTAGGTCACAAAACTCATCAAAAATGGCCTGGAGCATGGCTTTGAAACATGCAAATAAGGGCTCCTTTGTAAGGCCATCAAAGCTAGTAAACGAAACAAGGGGTGAGAGGGTCACCCCTCTCTGATTTTGAGGCTCAAAACAACATGTTAGCCACTGAAAATCCATTGGATTTCAGTGGCTAAAAGGTCAAACAAAGCACAATACAAAGGCCTAGATGCATGGCTCAAAACAAGATGAAAACAAGCATGCAAGGGGGTAGATGACCCCCAACAGAAAAAAGACCTTAAACAAACAAGTTTAGAAGCCCAAAACAAGACTTTTTTCAGTTTATGACAAAGCCTAAATATGCTTGCAAACTAGGCTAAAAGATGGAGCAATATAGTGCTACAAAGAGGGAAATAAAGAGTTACCTATGTAGAGCAGACCTCCAGCAACTTCTGGACCAATGTAGCAACCCTTCAACCTCTGAGAAACAGCTCCAAGGTGCTTGGATGGATGGTGGAAAGGATAAGCTAAGGGTTGGTGTGTGATAGGCCAAGAACTATGGAGTTTTGGAGGCAATATAGAGATACAAGAGGGAGATGTATGCATGTATGCTCCGGCACTTTTTTGACCCAAGGCCAAGGAGGGAAGGCCCTTCCTTTATAGAGGAGAAGGTCTAAAGCTTCTCAAAGAAGCTTAAAAGCTAGGCCAAACATCCTCCACACACGTGTATGGAGGATGCACCAAATGCCTCCCAGCTGGCACAGCTAGAACACACTCAGAGAGAGGAAAAAGAAGATGGCTGGCCGACCAGTTCAGGTGGTCGGCCGACCATGCCCCCTGGTCGGCCGACCAGGTTCAAAAGGGTCAAGCTCAAAAGGTGGTCGGCCAGCCCATATTGGTGGTCTCCGAGGTGAATGCAACTCAGTGGTGGTATGGGAGACCAGAAAATGTGGCTCAAAAGTGAGGGAGACCACCTACCTGTCAACAAAATCGGCCGACCGGGGAAAGGTGGTCTCTAAGAAGAAAAGGTGGTCTCCGACCCTACTACCACCTTCCTAACAATGAAACTAGGGTCCATGGCAAAAATGAACCCACACCGATGTGAAACGAAGGTTCGGGGGCCAAAATGCGCAGCCGGGGGCCCCGAAAACTGACTATTAAGCATCGTAAGTGGCGTGCGACCACGAAGGTGGTCTCCCGGGCCACAATGTCCCTCTAAGGAGAGGGAACAAGGTGTGTGCCAAAAATCAGACCAAACGGAGGTACTTAAAGCGGTCCCGAACCGACGCACACGGCCGACGACTCCGAAAAATTAGAAACTGGTCTCCAAACGGGAAAAATGGCCTATGACCACGAAACGTAACCTACGACCACTGAGAGATGGTCTACAAGACCTCTCCCTCCCTTCAAGAAGAGAAAATAGAGAAAACAAGACCTGGTTCGCAAATCGAGATAAGGCACGAAAAGGTTCCGAAGTCCGGAGGCAAGGCTCTCAGCCGAGACTTTACAAGCTCAGAACGAGCACAATATGCAACATCACCGAGCGCTCAGTTAGTGACGTCTGAGTCTTAAGGTCGGTCAAAAATGGGGTGTCTACAGTTGCCCCTCTTTGACAAAACTCGAAAGTCATAAGTGACGGGAGTGAATGTCAAAGCCTAGAGATGACCCATTTTTGACAAGGACGAAGACTTTGACAAACAAGCAAGATAAAAGAGATGCGTCCGCAGGCATGCCCGCAGGCGGGGGGCAAAATGCAAAATGATATGCACCAAGTCGAACGTAACTCATGATCATGTAAAGCAGCAAACTGTAATGAAGCAAATATTCACAATAGATGCAACAGTTTTAAGCAAGAATGCAAAGCAACAACTACATTTCATGCAGTAAGAATGTAAGAGAATCACAATTCTCGCTACGTCTCACACAGAGAAGATACAATACCCGCGCGGTTCGTCTGGTCGCGCCAACTTCAAATGAACCGTACATACAATATCGTGCCTGCAAAAGAGAGAAATTTAACAAGCACAACATAGTTAGCAACACATGTTCAACACTACATCGAATGCAGACAAACATGGTGCCGATGGGAAAGTGCATCGCAATGCGAGAGAAGCGCGCGTGACAATGCAAGTTAAGCATAGAGGTATGACAATACCGGTGAAACATGCACCACAATGTAAGCAATGTTCATGACAATGCGAGTGGCATGCGTAACAATGCTGGATGAGTGCGACTTTACAAGCATGTTCAAAACAAAACATCGAGCAAAGAAATGCAAGCTTCGACGAGGACAACTTAAATCGCGACCTCCGGTTTATATCCCGGAAGGGTCACAACGTATTCAAAAAGGATACACCTCGCTCTCGGCGAGTAACGATGAAACACGCATCGAAAGTTGGAGTTGAAGTTCCCGCGGAGGGATTTCGTGCTGAAAAGTGTACTTTCTCGAGTGCCAGGCACTCCGATCATCACCAAAATTTGCAGGGAGCTCAAAGAGGCATTGGGGACCACCTTGGGAGGGCCACCAACTAGGTTTGGAGACCACCGACCAGGTTTAGTGAAAGGGGTGGTCGGCCTACCAAAAAAGGTGGTCGGTCGACCATCTATCCAAAAACAGGGACAGTTTGGTACTTTTGCACTTGTTTCTTTAAATATACTCAGCCAAAGCACTTTTTCTCATAACTCCAAGTCTGAAATCAGTGCTCCTTCCTTCCTAGACGATTTTCTCTCTCAGATCTGTGCTCTATACGCGTTTTCCAACGCACCACGCAAAGTTGTTTCGCGAAATCTTTCAGTTTTCTTCACTTTGGACCGATTAAACTTTGATTTCGGAGCTTCTTTCCCCATTTTTGCCACTTGAGGTAAGTTTGTCTCAACATTTGGAACATTTTCTCGGGAGTTGACTATTGTTGACATTTTCATTTCCCGAGAGTTGACTTTTGTGGACTTTTTTCAATTTTGGCTCATTTTGCTCATTTTTGCTCCTTTTTGCAGATTTCTCGAAATGGCAGGTCATTTTCCTCAGGGCGGAGGTCCTCCAGGTGCTGGGGGTGAGCCAGACATTATGTCTTTACCTCCGAGGATTCGGCCATTTATTCCCGAGAGGTA
Organism: Camellia sinensis; assembly: GCF_055761805.1. Taxonomy (NCBI): domain Eukaryota; kingdom Viridiplantae; phylum Streptophyta; class Magnoliopsida; order Ericales; family Theaceae; genus Camellia; species Camellia sinensis. Next base: position 157,305,503 of record NC_138970.1, read on the forward strand.
TGACCCTCCGGTGCACATCCTTCCTCGGGCCGTTTTTTACCATTTCACCGACTTTGATGAGCGAGCACCTGTAGATCTATTACTGCGGAAGCCAGAGTCCCACCTCTCTTATCAGGCACGAGAGGTATGTACTTCACTTTTACGTTTTCTGCAATGTATTCTGCATTTTCTGTGCATTTCATGCTTTTGCTATGTATTTTTTATCTGCTCGTTCTGAACGCGTTCACACACCATACTTCTGCTTATTCTAGCACACAGCTCACAACACAGTATTTTCTTAAGTTGACACACAACTCAAGCACTTGAATTTCTGAACACACAGCTCACACTTTGATGATGAACACACAGCCCACTATTTGACGGCGAACACACAGTCCACTATTTTCTGAAATCTGAACACACAACCCAAACTTGTTGATTACGAACACGCAACCCACCGTTTTTGAAGTCTGAACACACAGCCAAAAACCCTTGATGTTGAACACACAGCTCGAAGTTTGAGATGAACACACAGCCCACTGTTTTGAAATTTGAACACGCAGCCTAAACTTTGATGTTGAACACACAGCTCACACTTTGATGATAAACACACAACCCACTGTTTTTGAAGCCTGAACACACAGCTCAAACACTTGACTTTCTGAACACGCAGCCCATATTTTAAGGTGAACACACAGTACACATTGGTTGAGAGTTGAACACGCAGCACAAATTGTTGAATTTTTGAACACGCAACCCAAATTTTGAGGTGAACACACAGCACACACTGGTTGAGAGTTGAACACGCAGCCCAAACTATTGAATTGCTGAACACGCAGCCCAAATTTTGAGGTGAACACATAGCACACACTGGTTGAGAGTTGAACACACAGCTCACTGTCTTTGAAGTCCGAACATGCAGCCCGAATACTTGATGTTGAACACACAGCTCGAACTCTGAGATGGACACACAGCCCGTATACTTTATGTTGAACACGCAGCTCACACCCTTTAATTCTGAACACACAGATCATGGCATTGTATCTGATTTAATTTGCACATAGCTCATATACTTTATTTTGAAATTGAATACATATGTTCATTCTGAATGCAGATATCTTCCCGTATTACACGAGGATATGGATCAATCATCGCCAGGGAGTGGTACGCGGAGCTCCCAGAGGCTGTTCGCGATCTGGTTGACCAGGCAGGGTTCGGACCCTTCTGCACGGGGATATCACGTTATCCAGCGAACAGGACCCTGATGGGCGCCCTCGTAGAGAGATGGTGGGACACCACCAACTCCTTCCATTTCTCAGCTACCGAGGACATGACGATGACCCCGTTCGACTTTGCCGTGCTGACAGGTCTTGACGTAAGAGGCTGGCCGATCCCCCATGACGAGGATATGGGTGAGTGGGAGGCTGCCAGGATTTATCTGTTAGAAGCTCGCCCACCGGTTGACAGATCTTCGGGCCGAGTCCGGTACACTTGGTTTTCCACACAGTTCAGGGGGGTTGTGCCCGAGACTCCCGAGGAGATAGCACAGTACACTTGGGGATTTTTGATGTTCCTTTTCGGGACCACTATGTTCTCCGATAGGGGGAACACCGTTGGACTTTATCTGCTGAGTGCTCTGGTTAACCTATCACAGATCAGCCAGTATGACTGGGGTGGCGCCAGCTTGGCTACCCTCTACTGCTACATGAGTGCGACCTCCCGTGGACGGGAGAACATAGTTAGTGGCTATTGGAGAGCCTGGGAGGTACTTTCTGCCCTCTTGGTTTATATTTCTGCTTTTCATTACCTGTACACTGCACACACGGTACACTTTACATTCTGTACTTTGCATTCTGCTATCAGCATTCTAGATTCTCTGTACATTCTGCATTCACATTCTGTACTCGGCATTCTGTATTATGATGGATATTGCCCTATTTTCCACAGCTATGGGTTTTCACGTACTTTCTGACGCTAGCCCCGGAGCTTGAGGTGAAGGTGCCTCTCACGATTCCTTACTCGCTCGTATTCGAGGGCCAGTACCGGCCGAGGGCCCAAGAAACTTTGCCCTACCTGCGGCAGTTTTTTGACACAGTATGGACGACTGAGGTAATTCAGAACTCTCAGTTCTCCATGTTTTCATCTTTGATTCATCTTGCACATTTATGATTTCTAATCGGCTCATGCATTGGTTATCCGTAGATCACATGGCAGCCCTAGGCGCCCTTGGATGGAGATACCCTATTTTAGTTTGCTGGGGGATGGGCCGCTTCTCGGTACAGGATCTTGTTTGAGGGGCCTGTTGGTAGGGCCTGGTTTCTAGGGGACCGCTTCATGAGCCAGACTATGGGCTACCCTGAGCAGAGTGTCCCCGCAGCACCTCCAGACGATATGCGGTCTACTGAGTGGCTCACTCCCCAGGATGTCGATAGCTACCGACGTACTTCTACATTTGGAGGAGGGAGAGTACGCGACTTACCATCATACATACTTGATGCCTCCATTGACAGGTGTCCGTACTCCCATGAGGAGGTCTACTGGCATGCCATTATCGAGCCAGGCCCGGGCTACAGATATTCCTTCGACCAGCAGGGCCGGCACATCGAGAGGTGACGCTGGACTGGTCCCCCCGATTCCCCCGACTTATCATCATGCCGGATGGCCAAATATCCTGACTGAGTTGACAGGATGGTGATACTAGACTTCCTACCCGATTCCGATAAAGGCCTCTATGCCCGATCACCGATACGTCATTGATCCTGACTCACCACCGGTATGTTCCACTGCTTTTCATTTACCACTCAGATACTTAGGCATTTATTTACTCATTGATGACTTGAGCTTGTATCTACAGCCTCCCAGGGAGTATATGGAGGGTTTACTCGGGTTAGTAGCCTCACTCGAGGGCATGGTCCTGCGGAGAGAGACGCAGTTGTCCATCGTCAATGTCCCGGTACTCTTTAGTTTTCTTGCATTTATCATACTTCTAATGACATGTTGAACTTGAACATTTCACTGCATTGATTGACTGTATGTGTAGAGCACATCTGACACACACCATGTTCATGTACTGCATCTGAATACACCCACTCTATGTAGTTTTCTTGCATCTGCATCTGATATACATACTTTGGCTGATGTATTCAAATTGCGCTCTTTCTTTTCAGATGTCTCCGCTACATACTGGGCCACAGGCCGGGCCATCCAGGCCTTCTCGAAGAGCTGGGAGAGGGGGTTCGACTCGCGGCCGAGGCGGACGCAGAGCGCCTGTCATAGAGGAGGAGTCCAGTGAGGAAGATGAGTCTGCTCATCCCCAGTCAGAGACATCCGCTGACAGAGAGGGTGACTTTAGTTCTGGTTCCGGTTCCGGTAGTGGAGATGATGTCGAGGAGGGTTCTGAGGATGGCAGCTCCGATCGAGATGATGATGATTGTGCAGAGGCTGTTCTGCAGAAGAGGACGAAGAGGGCTTTTTATTCCTGCAGTTGATAGCATTGATGCAGCTGTTCCCTGCTTTATTTGCCTTTTTTACTAATAGTTGTAGCACATTGTACATTATTAGGCAGTTTTATTTTCTGTAAAACTTGTACCCTTGTTATAAAATGTTGTAACAAAGGGAAGCATGATGGAATGAAATAACTTTTTGAAAAAGTGTTGCATTTTATGTTCATAGCATCGCATCGCATCATTTTGCACGAAAATGAGATTGAATGGAATTTTGCATTGAAAATTGCCAAGTCAGATAGTGAACTGATGCAGCAAACTAAACAACTTAACTTACTAAGAAATAACAGAACCTTAGCAAGTTTACAACTCGATAAGCAAGACACAACAACGTTGGGTAAACAAAGAGTAACAACTCGATATACAAAACTCGACAACTCGACAAAACCTAACGACTCGATAAGCAAAACAACTCGGTAAGCAAAACAACAACTCGATAAGCAAAAACAACAACTCGATAAGTAGGACTTAACAACAACTCGATAAACAAATGCATTTCGGACGATCTGGGTGACGGAACGTATCCGAAACTGAGGTAAACTTGAACCTTCAACACTCCCGACGCATGGAAATGCTAGGAACTCTCTTCTAGAAGCTAGGACAAGACCAAAGCCCTGTTTCTCTCTATCGCCGACCACCAAAGGAAGCTGGCCGGCCAGCTTTTTTTCATTGGAGACCAAAGGGTGGTCGGCCTACCAGAAAAGGTGGTCGGCCGACCACCTGGTTTGGCAACCACCAGTTTTTCGACACGTGTCCCCTGAACAGTGCCTTATCCTCTTTAAAAGTTCCAGCCTCGTGGTTCATTCATTTTATCTCAGTTTTGCATCAAAATGGAGGCGTTCCTCATCCAAAATCTCACAGCTTGGATTGCCTCTCTGGATGGCTCGGAAAAGTTGAACTTTCGGGGCTTTGGCTTGAATGCACTATTCACGCTGGGCCGTACTCCGCTGCATCTTCCTTTCCTCCATGCCACAGCAAGGTTTTGGAATCCGGTAACACACATTTTTAGCTTTAGCGGGCAAGAGATGTGTCCTACTTTCGAAGATTTCCAAGCTTTGATGGAATCCGAGCGCAATGAGGAAATCTTGCCTCAACTCCGATTTGGCCACGTCCAAGCCCTAGGACGAACGTGCGGCCTCACTTTGCATGACGCCCAATCATTGATTCACGATGGGGAGCTGGACATCCCATGCTTGGTGCACTGGTTTTCTGATGCCGGTGACCACGACGACCATTATTGGCAGGGCTATCGGTGACATGCGTTTTGCCTATGCTTGCTATCTCATTTCTTGCTTGCCCCAGGCTCTAGTGGATTCAGTGTCCGGTTGATCGAGGTTGCCCAAGGTTTAAAGGAGGGCAAGAGCTGCATCGCCATGACATTGGCTGAGACATTGATGGGCTTAGACGCTTTTCATCGCCGGGAGACGGCTAGGCTTTCGGGGAGCCCACTACTATTGCAGGTAATGTTTCCCACCCAATCTCACATATGTATAGCTCACATCACTCGGCCCTCGAGCTCGGTTTTTCTCACAAAACCCTTTTCTTTCTTTTCTCTCATCGTACATCTCTCTATTCTTTATTCTCTCATTTTTCATCCCTCCCCAGGTGTGGTTGATGGACAAGTTACAGATTGTGGAGTCTTGCCCAGCATACTCAGCTCGCGGCTACTTTTTTCGACAATGCCTGGTCGATGCCCTGGATGAGGGGTGGTGGTACAACTGGATGTGCAGTTTGTCTGCAAACCGCATCACTTGGTGCTGCCCTTGGCTTAATCTGCCGGCAATGAGTTACAACATGACCCGTCAACCTAGAATTCAATTGATTAGCATGACACACTGTATCTTTTATTTTCCGTTCCGGTTCTGACGCCAGTTTGGACATGATCAAACTTGCCCGCTAGAAGGGATAGAGTACCCTGTTGCATTCCCAGCCCGAGGCGCACAACTTGCCCGGTATGCCACAGCATGGAGGACTAGAGAGCTCCTGGCCCCCGCTTCCACTTTCAGTTACACTTTGTCTGATGAGTGCTTGGATTGGCTCAATGAAGAGGCACAGGAAGGGCCCACTTTGGCATCAGAGGCTTCGACTAGCTCTGAGAGGGGGCGCAGGAACACCTGACTTATCTATACCCCAGATTTATTGCTTTATTAGTACTTTCAAGTTTTCTTTATGAATGTAATAAAAAGTAACTTCAATTTGTATGCAAGAGCAGGAGAACTCTGTATTGAAATTAATGAAATTGAAGGTTGTAGATACTGAAAATTTTCCGCTTTGGTCAAAAAATGGTTTAAGTAGTAAAAAGATTAATTTTGAACAAAGTCAACTTTTATTAAAACTTTTCAAAACCATTTTCGATATGGATTAGAACTGGACACGCCTAAAATCTGTCACTGAGATGCACAACCTTGAATCCTAGCAACTGGAAAGTTGCTCCTAGTCTGAATAGTACCGCGGCACTGCACAGCAACGGAAAGTTGCCCCTAGTCTGAAAAGCACTGCACGGGAGATCATAACTGAACTCTTGAATGCTGAATAGACAAAGATGGCCGAGATGATCAAATGGACAAAGTTGATCGGGAAAAAGTTTATGGCTGAACTTCAAGATAAAGTTGCCTACGTATCAGAAAAATGGGAATCAAGCCTTACGTAGTTCAGGCGCGGGTTCACTCGAGTATTTTCACCCTCCTTTTACGCTCTAACTTTTGCCAAGGCCGCCCTTTGCGGGTTTTCAACCTTGTGAGCTCAGTTTTTATAATTTCAAAATTTTTTGTGCTCTGACTTTTGCCTAGGTCGCCCTCTCGGGTTTTCAGCCTAGCGAGCCTCTCAGGGGTAATATTTCTTCAACTTGTCCATGTTGATCGGTTGTGAGAACTCTAGGCCATCTAGGTCCATCAGAACCACAGCTCTACCCGATCAGATAGACTTGATGATGTAAGGGCCAGTCTAATTGGGTCTGAACTTGCCCCTAGGGTCATGGATGGGACCTCGGTTGTCCTTGAGTACCAAATCTCCTTCTTTCAAATTCCTGGACTTAACTTTCTTGTTGAAAGCCCTGGCAATTCTGCGCTGATAACCTTGAACATGGTACAGTGCTTTCAGTCTTCTCCCATCGAAGAGCATGAGTTCTTCAAATCTGCTCTGCTGCCAATCTGCTTCGGCTATTTGGCACTCAGCCAACACTCGTAAAGACGGAACCTCAATCTTGATAGGTAGAACGGCCTTCATTCCATAAACTAATGAATACGGAGTCGCTCCAGTAGAAGTTCAAATTGACATCCGGTAACCCCACAGAGCAAACGGCAGCTTATCTGGCCAATCCCGGTAGGTTTCCACCATCTTCTGTAATATGTGCTTGATGTTCTTCTTGGCGGCCTCAACCGCTCCATTGGTTTGCGGCCGGTATGTGGATGACTTATGAAAAGCCACGTTGTATTTCTCCAGCAAGTCAATCACTTCCTTCTTGAAGTGGGAACCATTATCTGAAATGACCTCGTTTGGGACCCATAACGACGGATGATGTTGTTTCTGATAAACTTTGCAACGTGCGACGCCTTCAAGACCGCATAAGATTGGGCCTCAACCCACTTCGTGAAATAATCCATCGCGACTAGGATGAACTCATGCCCATTCGACCCCTTTGGAGTGACAACCCCGATCACATCGATTCCCCAAACTGAAAATGGCCATGGCGAAGTCATATTGTACAGCTTCGACGGCGGAATGTTCATGCGGTTTGCATGGATCTGACACTTGTGGCATCGCCGAACAAAGCCGATACAATCCTCCTCCATGGTGGACCAATAATAACCTTGTCTTAGGATCTTTCGCGCTAGCATTACCCCGTTCATATGCGCACCGCATTCCCCTCCATGGATGGCCTCCATCAGGCGTTTTGATTCTCCAACTTCAACGCACAGCTTATGCATTCCCAGATAGCCCCTCTTATACAATTTACCTCCGCAGATGATGAACTGAACGGCCATTCTTCTGATTGCCCTTTTATCCTTGGCATTTACCCCTGGTGGATATGCTTCCTTCTCCAAGAAATTTCAAATATCGTAATACCGGGGGTTCTCATCTTGAACCTCATCTATAGCAGCAATCAACTCGTAAGCCGGCCCAAATTTCTGGTCGATAATGACTGGACGCATCCGGACTCCAAACGAGATGTCTATTATAGAAGATAGAGTAGCTAGTGAATCTGCGAACTTGTTGTTTTCTCTTAGTAGAAGAGTGAAGTTTAGCTTCTCAAATCGAGGAATTAACAAGTCCAAGGTTTGGTGATACATAATCATTTTTTCTTCCTTGACTTTCCAATCTCCTTTCGCTTGAGATACAACAAGGTTCGAGTCCCCCGATGACGTCCAACCGTCTTGCCCCTAGTTCTAGGGCCGCTTCTAAACCAGCAATGCATGCTTCGTACTCTGCTTCGTTGTTTAAGACTTTGAATCAGAGTTTAAATGCTAAAGGGATACGGGAATTGTTGGGTGCTATCAGCAACACCCCTATCCTATACCCATACTGGTTTGACACTCCGTCAAAGTACATCGTCCAAAACTCATCTTCAGTATGCAAAATGGCCTCATCTGGGAATAAGTACTCAACCGCTTCACCTCCTTCAATTGGATGATCGGCTAAGAACTCCGCTACCGCTCTTTCATTGACTGACTTGCGCGTCACATATTTCAGATCGAATTCAGAAAGCAACAGCAACCAATGAGCTAGCCTACCCGTAAGTGCCAATTTCTCAAAGAGATATTTGATGGGATCTAATCTTGAAACCAGCATTACAGAGTGAGCTAACAGGTAGTACCGCAACTTCCTGGTAGCCCATACCAAGGCTAAGCAAGCCTTTTCCAATGGTGTGTAGCGGGTTTCATACTCCAACATCTTCTTGCTCAGATAGTAGATAGCCCTCTCCACCTTGTCCTTAGACTCTTGCGCGAGCATGCAGCCCATTGTGGTCTCAGTCACTGAAAGATACAAAATCAACGGCTTCCCCAGCTCAGGTTGTGACAGCATAGGCGGGTTCTGTAAGTATTCCTTGATTTGTTCAAAAGCCGCTTGGCATCGGCTGTCCCATTGGAACTTCTTTCCTTTCTTCAGGAGGCCAAAAAGTGGTTTACAAGTCAAGGTTAATTTTGAGATAAACCGTCTTATGAATTGCACTTTACCTAGAAAGCCTCGCACCTCCTTTTCAGTCCTTGGTGGTGGCATTTCTAAGATGGCCTTGATTTTGGAAGGGTCGACTTCGATACCTCTTTGTGTAATTAGAAACCCCAGCATTTTCCCTGCTGTAACACCAAATGTACACTTCTGAGGATTCAGCCGCAACCGAAATTCTCTGATCCTTTGAAAGAACTTTGCAAGGCGGTATAGTGGCCATTTCTTTCTTTGGACTTGACAATCATGTCATCCACATACACCTCTACCTCTTTGTGGATCATGTCGTGCAAAATCGTGGTCGCGGCTCGTTGATATGTAGCTCCAGCGTTCTTCAACCTAAACGGCATCACTCTGTAGCAGTAGGTCCCCCACAGGGTGGTGAAAGCAGTCTTCTCCCGGTCCTCGGGTGCCATTACAATCTGATTATAGCCTGAGAAACCATCCATGAACGAAAGCAAAGCATGCCCCGTTGTGAAGTCCACTAACTCATCGATATGCGGCAAGGGGAAGTCGTCTTTCGAACTAGCTCTATTCAAGTCCCTGAAATCCACGCATACCTGGATCCTACCATCCTTCTTCAGCACCGGAACGATGTTGGCCAACCAAGTTAGGTAGTCGGATACCAGCAGGAAACCTGCGTCAATTTGCTTGGTGACCTCTTCCTTAATCTTGAGAGCCCAGTCCGGGCGGATCCTTCTGAGTTTTTGTTTAATGGGTTGGGCCTCGGGGTCAAGAGGGATCCGGTGCTGTACAATCTCAAGATCGATTCCAGGCATGTCTTCGTAGGACCACGCGAAAACATCTTTGAAATCTTTTAATAAAGCGACTAAGCGCTCGCGTTCCTTCGAAGACAACGTGGACCCGAACTGGACCAGCCGCGGGTCCTCCTTAGTACCAATATTCACAGTAGTGATTTTATCCATTAAGGGTTTAACAAATCTTTCCTGCTCTTATTTAATTAAGCGTTGCAAAATCGGAGGAATTTCTTCCTCGTCGTTTTCATCAAAATTTTGAAAGTCTGAGTTAATGCAATAAATCAAGGGTACAGAAAAGTACTCAGAAACCACAGCCACATCATTCTCATTAAGCACATCCAAATCGTCTGATTCTTCGGTTACAACAGACTCAAAAGAGAAGGAAAAAAACGACCTGGACAGGACTGTGGTATCCGGGTTATCACCCCCTGGAATACCGGACTCAGACTCAGTCGAGCTGGAACCTGATTCCGACTCAACAGACTCGGTGGAATCAGATTCCGGCTCACTACCTGACCCGGTGCTGCTTGACAAAAATCCCTCTTCATACTGCCAAATGAGAGAGGATGCGATAGATGCATCCAGAATGTTTGTTGGTAGGCCCGTAGCTATTTCATTCCTGATCACGCATACCGAGAAGTTATCTCCCAAGAAATTATGTTTGATCAGAGGATCTGAAAGTAGACACGCCAGCGCTACCCCCATTTCACTTTTGGTGTCCTCAGACTCCACTTTCTTGCTCTGCTCAGCCTCAGCTAATGGGCCCATCTGCTCTTCGGCAACGTCATCCCCGGATAACTGTAAGTCAAAGAAAATCTCAAACCTTGGCACACGACGCTTCTCTTCGTTTATCCACGGCTTTGGGAAGCCACAAAATGGAAAGTCCTCCCTCTCCCAGACAAAGCGTCCGTTTAGGGTACCCTAGATGGGTCAGTGCATTAGTTCAAAACGCTTCCCTGCCTGCTTCGCCCTGGCTCTCCTAGCCATCTCCTTACCTTTCCTTATCCAATCCTCTTTGGTGGACAGATAACCCAAGCCAAAGGTGTGTGGGTTATGTGGCACTTCGGCCAACGCTGCAACGCCCTTCTGGCCGCTCTTTCCCAATCCCATCCCGGGGATGTGTTGAAGCTTCTTCATGAGGTATACTGATTGTGCGCTAACATACACCCCCTCATTAACAGCTAAGATGTTCTGCATGAACCGGGCCTCAGCCAGGGTAAAACCCAACATGAACACATCCTCCATACCGTGCTCAATTTCCAAAAAACTGGCGTAGATACTTCTGGCGGTGGATGGATCGACGAATTTCCAAAAACGATGGCTACTCCCTTCCCATGGGGGTATTTCACCATTTGATGCAAGGTGGACGAAACTGCCTTTACTTGGTGCAACCACGGCCGCCCCAAAAGTAGATTGAAGGTCGCAGGAACTTCTAAGACATGAAAGTCTACCTCATGCTGTCCCGGCCCAACCTTGGTCTGAATCTTCACTGTCCCCATTACTTTTCTGCTTGTGTTATCATATGCACGAATCACCTGGGATGTCGGCACAAAGTCCGCGGTCTTTAAACCGATTGCATATGCAGTCCTTGCCGGGCACACATTGATAGTGGACCTTGTGTCGACAAGCACCACGAGTATCCATTTGTTTCTGCACTCCACAGAGATAGTGGCTTGCTATGGTTCGCACCCTCAGGTGGCAATTCTTTGTCAAAGAAAGCCAACATCGGGGTAGCCCCCCCAGAAAAACTAAGCCCACCAGCTGTTCGGGCGTGGTGTCTATTGAGAGCTTGGCCTTGTCCATGGCCGATAAGACAGCTTGTCGATGCACTCGTGATGCCATAAGCAGTCCCTAGATGGAGATGTCTGCCTGTATCTTTTTCAACTGCTTTAGTACAGCCTCTTCTTCGAGTTGCTTCTCTTTCTGTTTCTCCACCTCCTTATCTTTCCTAGACGCCTCTGGCTAATCTAGATGTGGGGGGGTGAAATACCACCCGCTTCTAGTCATATGATCAACTTTGCCGATGTTCCAGGTATCGTCTGGATGGTTGCTCCCCCAATCCTCATCCGTGTGGGCAAGACATAGATCATCGTCTTCCCACCATATTTCGTCGGCAGCCGACAGACACCTGTCCAGCTTCGGTACAATTGTACTCGCAGTACTTTTCGTCCACATGCTCGCAGCATTCTCTATCCTCATGCACATAGCACTTTCAGTCCCCTCAGGGGCCTTAGCTTTCCTAATTCTCTCAGAATCCCCGAACCTTTCTTGTTCCAACTGCGTCAGTACAGCTGGCTGTTCAACACTTCCGACATTCACAATGCCCAAGTCCTTAGCCAAATTCTTAGCACCGGTGCTCTCCGGCGATGCATTCTGATTTCTGGCCCTTCTGGCCACAACTGATGTTCTTGCTCCTGCCGGGCCCCATTCCAACTGAGTTTCGTCGACAACATCTAGTAGGTCATCAAGCCACCCGGTGACCTCTGGTGACTCCTCAAAATCTGACCAGTTGACTACTATGCCTCTGGATCTTGTTCATTGAAAAATTAGAGGTTAGCAAAGTCCCCTTCTACAATTGCCAAGTCATCTATCCTCTGACCAGATTCATCCCCCTATATCACACAAAGCTCTGCCCCTGCCGGCAATTCCACATTTGGCCCAACCTGGCCTACTGATAGAATGTAGTCACTCGGACTGTATACCTCCTCAGCAAAACTCCCAGATTCCTCAGATTCTGACTCAACAATCTCATTCTCCCCTGAAATCTCCCTTGTTCCATCTTCGACAGTCACCACCATTGGTTCGGGTTGGGTTCTGGAAATGTCCAACATGCATAAGTCAGTGCAGCCAAGAAGGAGCACCGCCGGCTTGGGTAGGTGGAACGGGGTAATATATATGCTAGGATCGTAAGACACGACCCCAGTCTGGATAAAGTTGATGCGTTTGGGAGGTGGAGCTTGGTTGTGCGGTGGGAGAGAGTTGGTTGTGAAGTTGGGTTTCTCTGGAGGCACAATCACCTTGTTGTCAATGAGATCCTGAATCTCGTGACGCAATCTAAAACATTGGTCGGTGTCATAACCGTGCTATTGGTGATATGCGCAGTATTTTGCTGGGTTGTGAGAGAGTGGGAGTGGATTTGGCAATGGCCTCGGCTCCAGGGGCTTTAAGTGCCCTTTCCTGATTAATACCCCCAGAGCCTTGGACAGGGGCATATATAATGGGGTGAAGGTTCTCTGGCCTCGAGGTTGGTATTTGGTGGTTTGTGTGTTGCTTCCAGACGCGCTGGAGAAAGGTGTAGCTGCCATGGGTCTTGGAGGGGGAATGATGGTGACCATACTTACTTCTGAAGCTCTAGCATTTGCGGCATTGCTGGTGCCTGTATTGTTGTTGCGATTGAAGGTTCTTCTGGGTTGCTCTCTGTCATTATTAATCAAGCCCTGCTTCAAGGCATCCTCAATCTGTACTCCCATCTCATGCAAATCTGAAAAGGTAGGGAAAGGGAGCACGATCATTTTCTACATCATCTTAGGCTGGAGATTGCGTACAATCATCCGAATTTGATCTTTATCAGTAGGCCTTAGGGTCATCATTGAGGCCTTCGCCCTCCACCTGGCTACGAACTCCGAAAAGCTTTCCTTGGGCTCTTGCCTTGTTGTTATAGGAGTACTGTGCAATGAAAGCCTCAGCCATCTCATCCCAGTTCCGCTTAACATCGTCTTCTAATTTTACGTACCAGACAGCGGCCACACTCGACAGGGTCCGGCCGAATAATGAAAGCTTCTGCGGTCTGGTGAGGCCCATCGGCCGTAGTATATCTGAGAACAACCGGAGATGCACCATGGGATCCCCAGATCCGTCAAAGTCGATTTGTGGCATTTTGAACCTATCTGGCAGCGTCACAGCCACCTCAGTGTACCCGTCCTCAATGTCTGGGATGGACTTTACCCATTGGGATTTCATGAACAACTTCTCAAGCTTGCTCAATTTCAATGTTGTAGGGCCGACCTCGAATTCGAAGGGAGAGTCCGGTAGGTTGGTAGGTGTTTTGGACAGCTGGGGTAAGATTGGGGGCGGAGCCGACCCTATCGGAATGTCCGTACCCTCCTAGATATTTGGTGTTTCCCCGGGTGTCTGAACCCCTGGTGGTGGAGGAGCTTGATGCGAAGCAGATGCTCCATTTTGCTGTTGTAACCTGGTGATTAGCTCGGTCTGCTGGGCCATGATCGCAGCCTGCTGCTTGGCAAATTTCGCTTGGCGAACGGCGTCCTGCTGCATAAGTTTCATACTTTCTTGGAGTTGACGCATCATTGCCTCCATCCCTGACGTGTTCTGTTGATCCATTTGATCGACTAGTATATCTATCTCTATGGCAACAATTGAGACCTCAGCCCGACTGTCCACTGATGGGGTTGACCACTGCTCTGGCAACCTCTGCTCAGATACAATGCGTTTTCTCGGCCTCCGTCTGATAACTGGGGGTAGAGAGTAGAACACTGGTTGTCCGTCGACCAAATCCTCAGATCGATTGAGTCGGCGACCTCTTATCCAGAGTGCTTGGGGAATATTTGCTTGGTCTGAAGCAATTGTGCTAAACTACCTAGCAAAAAGATAAATAAAGCAATAATAAGGAAATAAACAACCAGACAAACGGACAACATAACGGCTTTAAATAAATACACAACACACAGTCGATAAGTTGAAAATGCTGTTGTCAAACACTGATCATTATCCCCAAATCACTCCCCCCCAAAAACTGAATCTGATACCCACAGATAACTGATTCCCAAAACACTGAACTGGTGCCCGCAGGCCTGATGCCCAAACTTGCAAACTGATAAATGCATTCCTGTAGAGACGCACTCTAAAAGCACATAACAAGCAAGTGAGAGCTAAAACACCCCTATGTTGGGGTAGGGTTTCCCTGTCCTATTTTGTCAGGAGCTAAGGTTCTATTTTGTCAGAAACTAAGGTTTCACTATGCACGCGGCGGTTTCAAACAACCTATAATCGGGCAAGTAACCTGTTCTAGCTTGGAATGGTCACTATGGATTCCGAATATGCACTAGGTCAAATGGTCAAAAAGGGTGCCCCGGTAAAACCGGGGTTTGTGTTCCCGTCGTGGCAGAGCCCGCAACCGGTCAACCTTATGGCACGCTTCTCGAAGCAAGCCTTCGGCAAACCGTTCAGGAATAGCATATGGCAAACACGGTGTCCTAGGCACACCAATGCACATGCAATGCAAAGAAACACATAAGTGTAGTCAAAACAAGATATCATGAGTTCAAGTCAAGTTCTCTAACTCCCCAGCAGAGTCGCTAGAAACTGTAGACGTTCCCGAACGTCCCGGGAGGGAAATCCCCCGTTTTGTTCATATGGGCTCACTATAGTTCAGACTCAAAAGTCACAGTCCTGTATCTAATCTCGCAGAGTGCAATGCAAGACTGATGAATCATCAAAGAGTCCAAATCCGACAAATCGTTTTGGAAAATAGATTTTTAGAAAGAAGTGCCAAACATGGACTGCTTTGCCAGATACAGAGTCGCCACCTAAATGTTTTATTTTGGGAAAGGTCACGTGAGCACCCCCGCTCGCCCGATCAAAGATCGACCTCTACTAACCATGATATCGAGTTTTGAAAACATTATGTGCTCTTATTCCTGTTTGTTAGCCTAGATTTACTATGTGATGCACACGACATACAAGTATAGATTGGATCGCCTGAATTGGAACAAAACACCTCATGTTTACTTTTGAAACGGTTTGCTACTCGCAAGTAGGCTAAAATGCGAATTTGCCACCCTCGGGTGGGCTTAGAAAAAAATATGATTTGCCACTCTCAAGTGGGCTTAAAACTCACAGTCAATGCATTATTCCAATTCAGATAATCCAACCTTCACCCACAGGCATTCAGGCAGGTATATCACATAAGCAGTTAGCCTCATGGTAAACATGCTATCATGGCAGTCACTCACACGCATGCAAGGATGCTAAAGCATAAACACTTACCGAGTACTCCGAGCCAAACAAAAACTAGTTAGTAATCAATGCATGATCCTACTTCATGTTAAGATGGCTAATGCAACACATGCAAAATGCAACTAGAAATAGGCTTGGCTATCCTAAGAATGGCATATGAGATGCTACAGCTAACACGTGTTCAACTTGGAATTGGAATACAATGCAGTTAGTATGATGCACCGAGCCTGGTGCATGCAATACAGATGAATGATGCAAACGTGCAAGCATAAGTATGCTAATTGAAACATGCTCTAATCTAACCATCATAACCTGGTAAATAAAAGAGAGAAAGACGTGGGGTTGGAAGACATACATCACACACACGCACACTTATTACAATTGTGCCCTCACTCGGAGGGTCCGAATAAATAATACAGCCCGAATAAATAATTAACTACTCTAGCTAATTAAATATTACAAAACCCTAATTAATTAAAAAATTAACTAGGAAAGCGAATAAACTAGCGTACAAGCTATAAAATGGACTGCCTCAGCTCTTGTTCCGAATGACGAAAGATGCATGCATACTCGGGTCGCGTTGTCAGGAAATTCCATCGCGACGCCTCGCCTCGTCTTTGTTTGCAATTGTTCTCAGAAACTTGCACAAAGCTCCAGAACGCTGAAACTCCATCTTGGGAAGGCCACCGACCAGTTATTAGCATGGGAAACCACCTGCCGACCACCCTTTGTGGTGGAGACCAAAGAGGGTGGTCGGCCGACCAGAAAATCTGGTCGGCCGACCAGTTTCCACCTCTGGTTTCTGGTTTTTCTGCAGCAAAGGCAAGAGAGAGAAAAGGCAATGTATTTTCAACAAATGTGTGCATGACCACTCTTCCCGTCCTTGCACAAGCTCAAGGGAGTGTAGTCTTCGATCCTCGTGCCACCAATCACGCATCTCGATGCATGATGGCCGAGAAATCGAGTTGCACGACTCAATGTGAAATGATTGCACATATAAACATAACAAGGCCTAAATTCCATCATGGGTAATCGAGAGTGTCGGTGACCAGGAATTGAGACACGTTTCATCACTTGGAGTACGAAACCTCCCTTGTTTCCCGTGTTTGGACTAACCCTACTCCAAACACAATGCAATGAGATGGCATACACAATGCGACTAACATGCCACCCTAAATGCAATCCAATGCAACATAATCATGTTGGCATGCGAAGGATGATATGCAAACATGCAACCTAGCATACGCAATGCTATGGACTAAAATGGCATACACAATGCACATGACATAATATGGCATACACAACGCACATATGAAGACTTATCATGCACACATGAAGACTATCAATGAGATGATCAAGGCATACACAATGCAATGACCAAACATACAACAACATGAACTAAATGGAATACACAATGCAAGATGGACTTAAACCAATATGAGTGGACCTTAGCCACACCCACATAGTGGCCAAGTGATGAAAATGAGACAACCGAAATGCATGCAAACATGTATGGATGCAAAGGATCGACCCTAAGGCACAACCTATAACTCTAACAAAGCATGGAAAGGGATGACATATGGCATATAATGACACAAATTCCAGCTCTGAAATAGCATATAAGATGGTCCCGAAACATGCAAATGACTCACACAATGCATGCTAGATGGCTCGGATACCGAAACTAGTGAAGTGCGTTACACTAGAGGTACACCAAGCAATGCACAAATGGAAAAACCACCCCCAAATAGACCCTAGGTAGGTCCAAGACAGTGGGAAAATGGCCTAAAATGATGGCTCAAAGTGCATGGAAATGAAGCTCATTCAATGGTCCGAAAACGAGGCATTTATGCACAACTCTCAAACGCATTTAAAGAGTGAAAAACATGACAATATGGCATGCATGTAAGCTCTGAAATATGATGTGCAATGGCCTCAAAACATGAAAACACCTCAGCATATGCATGTAATAGACCTCGAAACTTAAAGCTAAGCATGGATATTGAACTACAAGCATGCAAAATAAGCACCATTCGACCATGGGACCCAAAAATAGAGCTGAGGCAGTCCAAAATATGCACAAAATCAGTTTAAGGCATGGCCAAAGAGTGCTAAGAAAGATGGCCAAAACACCATGCCAAACAAGCCAGTGAACCACGATTTGCACTACAACTATATGAAGCACATGAGAGGTCACCAAACCAGCTTAAAATAGAAGTATTCCATGCCAAATAATGCCCAAAAACCCACTGAAACTCAGTCAATGCATGCAAGAATGATGTGTCCCTTTGAAAGGCCAATAAGGGGGTTATTTTGCACATGCATAATAGACATTCAACATGGAAAACCACCTCTGGAAAGAGGTTATGAAGGCCTTACAACTCACTAAAATGGGCCTAAAATGAGTCTAGGAAGCATGCAAATAAAGGCCCCTTTGAAAGGCCTTGAAGAGGATTACTCTACACATGCAAGATAGACATCAAAAATGGCAAAACCGCCTCTAGACGGAGGTCATGCAGGTCATAAAACTCATCAAAAATGGCCTAGAGAATGGCTTTGAAACATGCAAATAGGGGCTCCTTTGTAAGGCCAACAAAGCTAGTAAACAAAACAAGGGGTGAGAGGGTCACCCTTCTCTGATTTTGAGGCTCAAAATAGCATGTTAACCACTGAAATTCCATTGGATTTCAGTGGCTAAAAGGTCAAACAAATCATAATTCAAAGGCCTAGATGCATGGCTCAAAACAAGATGAAAACAAGCATGCAAGGGGGTAGATGACCCCCAACAGAAAAAAGACCTTAAACAAACATGTTTAGAAGCTCAAAAAAAGACTTTTTTGAGTTTATGACAAAGCCTAAATATGCTTGCAAACTAGGCTAAAAGATGGAGCAAAATAGTGCTACAAGGACGGAAATAGAGAGTTACCCTTGTAGAGCAGACCTCCAGCAACTTCTGGACCAATGTAGCAACCCTTCAACCTCTGAGAAACAGCTCCAAGGTGCTTGGATGGATGGTGGAAAGGTTAAGCTAAGGGTTGGTGTGTGATAGGCCAAGAACTATGGAGTTTTGGAGGCAATATAGAGATACAAGAGAGAGATATATGCATGTATGCTCCAGCACTTTTCTGAACCAAAGCCAAGGAGGGGTGGCCCTTCCTTTATAGAGGAGAAAGTCTAAAGCTTCTCAAAGAAGCTTAAAAGCTAGTCCAAACATCCTCCATACACGTGTATGGAGGATGCACCAAATGCCTCCCAGCTGGCACAGCTGGAACACACTCAGAGAGAGGAAAAAACAATGGCTGGCCGACCAGTTCAGGTGGTCGGCCGACCATGCCCCCTAGTCGGCTGACCAAGTTCAAAAGGGTCAAGCTCAAAAGGTGGTCGGCCAGCCCATATTGGTGGTCTCCGAGGTGAATGTAACTCAGTGGTGGTATGGGAGACCAGAAAATGCGGCTCAAAAGTGAGGGAGACCACCTACCTGTCAAGAAAACCAGCCGACCAGGGAAAGGTTGTCTCCAAGAAGAAAAGGTGGTCTCCCATCCTATTACCACCTTCCTAACAATGAAACTAGGGTCCATGCCAACACCGATGCGAAACTAAGGTTCGGGGGCCAAAACGGGCAGCCGGGGGCCCCGAAAACTGACTATTAAGCATCGAAAGTGGTGTGCGACCACGAAGGTGGTCTCCCGGGCCACAGTGTCCCTCTAAGGAGAGGAAACAAGGTGTGTGCCAAAAATCAGAGCAAACGGAGGTAGCTAAGCAGTCCTGAACCGAGGCACACAGCCGACGGCTCTAAAAAATCGAAAACTGGTCTCCAAACTGGAAAAATGGCCTATGACCACGAAACATAACCTACGGCAACTGAGAGATGGTCTACAAGACCTCTCCCTCCCTTCAGGAAGAGAAAACAGAGAAAACAGGACTTGATTCGCAAATCGAGACAAGGCACGAAAGGTTCCGAAGCCCGGAGGTAAGGCTTTCAGCCGAGACTTTGCAACCTCAGAATGAGCACAATATGCAACATCACCGAGCACTCAGTTGGTGACGTTTGAGTCTTAAGGTCGGTCAAAAATGGGGTGTCTACAGCAGTATTATGAGCCGTGTGCCAAATAACTAGAATGCTGGGTTATGAACTGTGTGTTCAGATTGAGCAGTGTTATGAGCCGTGTGCAAATAAACAGAATGCTGTGTTATGAACTGTGTGTTTAGATTGAGCAGTGTTATGAGCCGTGTGCAAATAAATAGAATGTTGTGTTATGAACTGTGTGTTCAGATTGAGCTGTGTTATGAGCCGTGTGCAAAATAAACAGAATACTGTGTTATGAACTGTGTGTTCAGATTGAACAGTGTGCTATGTATGAGCTGCGTGCCAAATAAACCAAATACTGCGTTATGAACTGTGTGTTCAGATTGAGCAGTGTTATGAGCTGTGTGCCCAAAATGAGCTGTGTGCCCAAATGTGCTGTGTGCCCGAAATGAGCTGTGTGCCCAAATATGCTGTGTGCCCCAAATGAATTGTGTGCCCAAATGAGCTGTGTGCTCAAAATGAGCTGTGTGCCCAAATGTGCTGTGTGCCCAAAATGAGTTGTGTGCCAAATTAACAGAGTGTTGTGTTATGAGCACTGTGCCAAGTCAGCATTGTGTTCTGAATAAGCTGTGTGCCAAGTCAGTATTGTGCTATGTGTGAGTTGTATGCCAGAATGAGCAGAAATACTGTGTATGTGAATGTGGTCAGAGCGAGCAGATAAAATACATAGCGAAGCATGAAATGTGCAAGAAATGCAAAGTACTTCACAGAGAATGTAAAAACGAATTACGCACCTCTCGCGCATGATGAGATAGGTGAGACTCCGACTCCCGTAGCAGTAGGTCTGCAAGTGCTTGGCGCGCGAAGTCCGTGAAATGATGGAAGGTGCTAGGAGGTAGGATGTGCTCCTACGGGTGGTACCCCTCTGGATTGAACGACTGCATCCTCGGAGGTAACGGTATAATGTCGGGCTCATCCTCTACTCGTGGAGAGCCTCCACCGTACAGAATATCGTCAGCCATCTGAAAAAAGATGCAAAAATGAGCGAAACGAGCCAAAATTGCAAAAAGTCAACAAAAGTCAACTCTCGGGAAGAGAAAAAGTCAACAAAAGTCAACACCCGGGAAAAGGTGCTAAACTTCGAGAGAAACTTACCTCAAGTGGTGAAAATGGAGAAAGAAGCTCCGAAAACAAATTCTAATCAGCTCAAAACGAAGAGAATCAAAAGTTTTCACGAAACAACTTCGCGTGGGGCGTTGGAAAATGCGTATAAAGTGCAAATCTAAGAGAGAAAAGGGTCTAGGAGCAAAGGAGAATGTGTTTCGGCCTTGTGTTTGTGAGCAAAAGTGATTTGGATGTGTATACTTAAAGATCCGGCCTTGAAAAGACCAATCTGTCCCTGTTTTGCTAAACTGGTCGGCCAGCCAGTTTTTCTGGTCGGCCGACCACTTAGTGGTCAACAACTGGTTAGCCAGCTATGTAAGTGGTCGGCCACTCTCTTGGATGATCTTCAGGGCTCCATTGTTCTCCCTGTGTGTTTTGGTGATGATTGGAGTCCTCAGTTCTCGAGGAAGTGCAAGAAAAGTACACTTTTCGGTTCAAAATGTCCCCGTGGGAACTTCAATTCAAGTCTCCGATGCGTGGCTCATCGTCACTCGTCAAGAGCAAGGTGTATCCTTTTGAATACATTGTGACCCCTCCGAGAGGTAAATCGGAGGTTCCGGCTAAGTTATTCTCGTTAAGGCTTGTATCTCCTTTTTCAGTATTTTGCTTCGAGCATGCTATTGAAGTGGCACACTTTTCTCGCATTGTTATGCACATCTTGTCGCATTGCTATGCACTCCACCCGCGTTGTCGCGCACACTTTTCTTGCGTTGTCACGCACTTTTCACTTGTATTGTTATGCATGTTCCCATCGGCATCATATGTGCACGCGTTTATCTTGTATTGAAATTATACCATGATGTAACGTTGAACATGTGTTTCTAACTATATTGTACTTGTTGAGTTTCTTTCTTATACAGGCACGATATTGTATGTACGGTTCATTTGAGGCTGGCGCGACCAGACGATATTGTATGTATTCTTCGCGTGAGACACAGTGAGAATAGCAGAATTCTCTTATATCCTTTCTGTTGAAATGTGTGAGACTGTGGTTTCTTATTCGCTCGCTTAAAACTATTGCATTTATTGTGTATAATTGCTTCATTATAGCTTTCTTTTCATGATCATAAGTTATGCTCGGCATTGTGCATATCATTTGCATCTTGCCCCTGCCTGCGGGCACATCTCTTTGTTATCTTGCCTGTTTGTCTAAGTTTTCAGCCTTGTCAAAAATGTGTCGTCTCTGGGCTTTGACATTCACTCCCGTCACTTCTTGACTTCTGTCAAAGAGGTGCAACTGTAGACACCCCATTTTTGACCGACCTTAAGACTCAGACATAATCGATTGAGCGCTCGGTATAGTACATGTTGTGCTCGTTTCGAGTTTTCAGAGTTTTGGTTGAAAGCCTTGCCTCCGGGCCTCTGAACTCTTTGTGCTTTGGCTCGGTTTGTGGACCGAACCTTGTTTTCTCTTCCCTGGAGGGAGGGAGAGGTCTGTAGATCACCCTTTTGTGGTTGTAGACCACTTTTCGTGGTTGTAGACCACTTTTCTCGCTCGGAGACTAGTTTCCAGTTTTCGGAGCCTTCGGTCGCGCACCTTCTCTCGGGACCGCTTAATATTCTTCGTTTGGCTTGGTTTTCAAATGATGCCTTGTTGCCTTGGCCTAGAGGGCCACTGTGGTCTGGGAGACCACTTTTGTGGTCGTAAACCACTTTTGGTGCCCGTAGACTAGTTTTTGGGGTTCCCGGCTATGCGCCTTGCCTCCCGGACTTTCGTCTTGCATCCTTTTTGGTTTATTTTTGGCACAAACCTTGTTTTCCTTGTTTGGAAGGTGGTATAAGGGTGGGAGACCAGTTCTCCCCCTTGGAGACCACTTTCCTTCCTGCCAACTGGTTTTCTTGTTCTTTGAACCACCTTTTCTGGTCGGCCACCGCACCACCACCTTGCTTTCAGTGTGCAGACCATCCCCTCCCCCATGGCCGACCACTTTCTTCCCTAGCCAACCATTTCCACTGGTCAACCGACCAGTGTAATTAGCTGGCCGACCACTTCAAGTGGTTGACAGCTTTTTATCACCTTTTTGGAGATATTTTTAGGCCAGCTGTTACAGTTGGAAGGCACAGAAGCCATCCTCTATACGCGTGTATGGAGGGATGGCTTTAGGCCAAAAGCTTGTCCAACAAGCTTGTTGCTTGTTCTCTATAAGAGAGAACCTCCCCCCTCCTCCTCCAGGCTCAGATTTTGTGGCTTGAGCTATAGATACACACTTGTCTCTATATTTCCTTGTTTGCTCTTATTTTGTGCCTTAAAGTGTATATTCATCATACTGTTGCACACAAACACACACTCAAACACCATCCTTTTGTTACTGAGGCTCTTAGAAGCTAGTTTTGGTATTTTTGGTTTGGTTTGAGCTCAAAAAAGTTGCTGGAGTTGTAGCTTCAAAGTGGTTCTACAAGGGTGAGCCTTTAACCCCTTAAACCTTGGTTTTTGCTTAAGCTTTTGAACCTATTTTCATGCTTATTTAGGCTTGACTTTCTACTACAAAAAGTTCTGATTTTGCATGCTTATAATGTTTGTTTAAGGTCACTTTTGTGTTAGGGGTGGTCTACTCCCTCTTAGGCCTTGTTTGGCCTTGTTCTTGTGCCATCTTTTTAAGCTAATGGGACCACCTTGTTTTGGCCTTCTCACCATTGAAATCCAGAGAAATTTTAGTGGTGGAAATGGTGTTTTGAGGTCCCAAATAGGAGAGGGTCATCCCTTCTCCTTGTGTTTTGTATGCTTGCTTCATTTGCCTCATGTTTGAGCATGTTTGTTAAGCTTGTGTTGGCCACATCTCAGCCTATTTTAGGCCTTATTTCAGCATGGCATACCACTATTTTGACTTGGTTTTGTCACCTCATGCATGCCTTATACACTTGTAGTGTAAATCTTGCAAACTAGCTTTGTGTGCTTCATGAAGTAGCATGTCTTTCTAGCTTGTTTTGAGTCCATCTCATCATGTTCTTGGTGTTGTTTTGCCATGATATACCTCTATTAAGGTTTGGTTTGATAGCCCCATGCATGCTCCATGCACTTGTAGTGCAATTCCATGAATTAGCCTATTGTGTATCATGCTTTAGACCATCATTCTAACATGATTTTGGCTTAACTCTAAGAAGCTTTTGTCTATGTTTTAGCATGATCTAGCTCTGATTTGTGTTATTTTGGTCATGCATGCCATGCTTTGTATAGCTATAATGCATTCTAGCTTGTTAGTTTTGTGTATCAAGTCCACTAGCATGCATTACTTGGCCTATTTGAATGATTTGACATCATTTGTTATGAGATTTTAGTGCATGTTTCATGGTCATACACTCAGATCTTTCACTCATTCCATGCTCTGAAGGGTTGGTCCTTTATGCCTTAAACATGAGCCATTGTGTATGCCTTCATGCCTAAGCTTGCGAGCTATCATTTCAATGTGTTTTTGGGGTTATTTTGCCATGATATAACTCTGATTTTTGTAGGCGAAGCCATCCCATGCTTGGTTTTGGTAGGTGTAGTGTAACCCTCCCTTTTGGCCTTGCACATTCCATGCTGCATGCCCTTCATGCTAGCTTGTTTTGGCTTCCTTCCATGCATGTTTCAACATTATTTCGACATGTTCTAGGACTGTTTTGGGTTGCCTGGACCATATGCTTCATGTTTTGCATAGTTGTAGTACAAATGCCTATGCTAGCTTCAAGTTTTGGGTACCACAGCATGCTTCATTTGCATCGTGTGTATGATTTGGCATCATTTATCATGATATTTCAGAGCTTATAGCATTGCTATGTTCCCACTTCTTTCATACTTTGAATGCTTTAAAGGGTTATGCATTGTTGCCTTGCTTAGGGCCTAGCTTGTATGCTTGCATGCCTTGACTTTTGAGCTCCCATCTAAGAATGCTTTGGTCTTTGTTTTGACCTATTTGAGCTCTGTTTGTGGCTGTTTCATGCATTTGTGCCATGTATTGCATGCCCCCCCTCCTTTGTAGTCCTCTTTGCTAGCCTTATGCCTTAAGGACTCTAGTATGCTATGCTTGTTTTGATTGAATGATTTGGCATCATTTCTTACCTTATTTCAGTGCACTTAGTGTTGTTACACCTCCATGCTTGTCACTCTTTGAGCACTCTTGAGAGTTGTGCTCTTATGCCTAGTTGATAGGCCATTGCATTGAGCATGCTTGTCTTAATCTTCATGCCTTAGTTTCATCACCATGGCCACTGATTTGGGCATGATTGAGGTTTGTCCTTTTTTGGTTTAAGTCCATTGAGCATGTTTGCTTTCATGTTATTTGCATGCTTACATTGCATCATGTTGTTGCATGCTTATGTTGCCTTGCATTGTGTATGCGTGCATTAGCATTGTTTGCATGTCATTGTTAAGTTGATCATGTCACATTGCATTGAGTATGCCATGTTCTTTACATTGTGTATGCTCATGTTACATTGCATTGAGTATGCCATCTTGTATTGTGTATGCTATGTTTCATCACATTGTGTATGCCATGTTGTTACACTGCATCATGTATGCTATGTTGTTGTTTGCATTGTGTATGTCATGTTGTTGTTTGCATTGTGTTTAGCATGCTCGAGTTGTATTACATGTTTGCATGCTTGAGTTGCTTAGCATGTGTTTGGATTAGGTGTTAGTCTAAACACGAGAAACGAAGGACGTTTCATACTTGAAGTGATGAAACGTGCCTCAATTCTCGATCGCCGACCCTCTTGATCATACATGATAGAGGTCAAGGCCTTATGTGTTTATGTGTGCATTCATTTCATATTGAATTATGCAATTTGGCTTATCGGCCATCATGCATTGAAATGTGCCATTGGTGGCCCGAGGGTCGAGAACCACACTCCCTTGAGCTTATGAAATGATAGGGAGGGTGGTTGTGCACACATAACTTACAAATACATTGCCATGCCCTTTCTTGCTCTCTGTTGCAGCAGACTGGAGAAGTGCAGCAACAACTGGTCGGCCGACCAAAAAAACTAGCTGGCCGACCACCTTTTCTGGTCTGCAGCAATGGAAAGTGGTCGGCCAGTGGCTGGCAACACCCTTAGGTGGTCGGCCATGCTCCTACAGGTCCCCAAGTTGAGTTAGAAGCTATCTGGAGCTTGGTGCAAGGTTCTGAGAGCAAATGAAAACAGAGGCAAATTGGGGCATTGCGGTGGATTTCCGAACGAGGCGACCGAGCATGCGTGCATTCTTCTCCCTCTGAGGACATTTTTTTACTACTTTACTTAGCTAATTTGCTTACCTAGTTTATGCTTTGGTTCTGTATTTAAGTAGTTAATGCGTTTAGCTGCTTATTTGTGTTGTAATAACTAGTTAGTTAACTTGTTAGTTAATTAGCTTCGTTTTGTACTTAATTAGTTAACTTGTTAGTTAATTAGTTTTGTGATATAATGATTAGTTTAATTAGCTTAGATTAGCTAGTTAGCTTCTTATTCGGACCCTCCGTCGAGAGGGCCAACTGTTGTAATAAGCATGCGTGTGTGTGATGCATGTCTTCCAACCCCCATTTCATCCTCCCTTTTACTTAACCGCTTACGATGGTTAGTTTTAGGGCATATTTTGTTTAGCATACCTTATGCTTCGCATGCGTGCATTCATTCATCTGTTTTGCATACACCGGGCTCGGCGCATCATACAAACTGCATTGTATTTCAATTCCAATTTGAATACATGTACCAAGTTGCATTTCACAAAACATTCTAGATAGCCGAGCCTATCTTAGTTGTATTTTTACATATGTTGCATTAGCCATCTTAACATGAACTAGGATCATGCATGATTTCTGACTAGTTCTCTATTTCGGCTAGGAGTACACTGTGAGTGTTTACGCTTTAGCATACTGCATGACATGTGTATGCTGCCATGTTAGCATGCTTTCTATGAGGCTAACTGCTTAAGTGTTTAACTGCATGAATGCATGTGGATGAAGGTTGGATTGCTTGAATTGGAACAATTCATTGATATCCGCGACTTAGCCTACTTGCGAGTAGCAAACTTTAAACCGTTTTCATACAAACGAACATGAAATGTTTTGTTCCAACTTAGGTGATTTAGTCTATACTTGTATGTTGCGCGCATCACATAGTAATTCTAGGTTAATAACTAGAATAAGAACACATGTGTTTTCAAAAACAAAATATCATGTTAGTAAAGGCCGATCTTTGATCGGGCGAGCGGGGGTGCTCATTGCATGACCTTCCCCTCTCATACCCAAGTTCCTGAGCCGAGGCAACTTTGGTGATGATGGACACGTGGCCTTAGGCACGAGTCAGGGTGTAACGCCCTCAAAATTAACCCATTATATATCATTGACATGCATTATTTAAAGAAGACAATATATTAATCCATTCATCAGAGTATTGCTAAATAAAGCATTACATGTAACATTGAACAAAATGCCCTACAGGCTTACATCTTTCCAAGCCAACACTTGGATACAAAAATATGAGTTCTAACTCAATACAAGAAAAAGCCCCAGGCTTGAACGTTTACATGTAATAATAACTAAAGACAATTAACTAAAGGTAGTCTTCTTCAATCCAGAAACCAAACCCTCCCAAGCTAAGTCCTTGGAGGTAGTTTATCACCTGAACCTGAAAATGATGTTCCCATAAAGGGTGAGCCACAGCCCAGTAGAAATATACTAAACCACAAATAAGCAATGAATAAAGCAATAGCATTCAACAGATGGTTAACCAAAATAATAAATTACTTCATTTTACAGTCTCATGACACTATTGCCAAAGATACGTTTTACTATCCAATTTTATCAATATGGCTCAGAACCTGGCAAAACTTACAACAGTGAATCACATGTATCATATTCACATCCTTCCGATATCAACAAACAAATGAGACTCAAGCTCAAATCAAACACTTCATACTTCCAGATTGATACACATTTTAGTGTTGTATCAATAAAACACTTCTATATAAATAAGCACACATAAAAGTGATGCTAATGGAGTCCATCCCCTATCTCCTCCCAACCAAAATCCGGTTTAGAGGTCCATCCCCTATCTTCCCCTAAACCGTGGAGTACATCCCCTATCTCCTCCCACACACAAAACAATGTATGCAAATGCAATGCTCAATCAATACACGTATTTTCTGTATCAATGCCATAGTCAAAATTAATAACTTAACCAATGTGATTAGTTTCAGTTATTCCTAATCCACATGCAATGTCTACAACAATCACAACTATCCTCCACCGATAGCCCAAAACAGTTATTTCTAAACTGAAAATAACTATGTAAACAATTCAATAGACAAATGATACCAATTGCCCAATTATGCCATTTAATCAATGAATTCCCCAATTCCATGAATTTAACCCTCTTTTCCCAATTCCATGAATTACTTATACAAATTAATTCAATAATACAACTAGGGTTTTTCCCAAAATTTACCAAAGTATTCCCAACATATCAAAATACCAAAACTTAGGACAAAACCTATAAAATGGAGTAGGAAATCCCTACCTCGAAGACAACAACTCAAAAGGTGAAGACAGAGATGAGTGCCCAAATACCAATGTGCTCCAAATCGCCAAATGTTCAGATTAAATGAAAGCCCTCAACCCACTCTATCTTTTTAATGAAGGATCTAGGATAGAAATACACCCTAAGTGGATCAAATCTAAAAGAGAAGGTGAGTAGGGAGAGAGAAAAGTCGAACCTAGGGTTTGAAATCAAAAGAATATGAAAGAGACTGATCAAATCCCGCTGCTGTGTATATAAACTGGACAGGCTCGCTCGAGCGAAGACTTGGTCGCTCGAGCGACCAGACACAGAGACACTACGCTCGAGCCAAGGAAGCCTTGCTCGAGCCAACAAGCCAAAAGCTCGCTCGAGCGAAAGAAAGCTCGATCGAGCGAAGAACTCAAACCATCAGGTTTGTAATCAGACACACGCTCGAGCGAAGGAACTATTGCTCGAGCGAAGAACAAACTAACTCGCTCGAGCGAAGAAAAGCTCGCTCGAGCCAAGAATGCAAAGCTACAGGTCCCAAACCAGACACAAACCCTCGCTCGAGCTATCAAACCCGGCTCGAGCGAAGAACCAAAAACAACAGCTCGCTCGAGCGACAAACTCCTCGCTCGAGCGAAGAACCAAAAATACTGGACAGCAACACTTGATTTCTAAACCCAACCAACCTGAAACAAACCTGCCCAACACATCCTATAATTCCAAATGAGAAAATAAAGGACAACAACAACCATTATACAATGACAGAATCTACGGAACCTAAGTCCGGATACAATAATCAAATGGAAAAAGACCGGGGTCGCTATAACCTCCCCCCCTTCAAAGAATTTCGTCCCCGAAATTAAGCATAAGTTTTTGAAAACAAATTGTTGTTGTTTTTTTTTTCTTTTTTTTTTTTTGTCAATCCAATAGTAAACATCTTGACCCAAAACTGGTTATTTCATCCCCTTATCAAGAGGCATCTCATATTAAATATATAACACAACATATATCTCAACCTGTATCATTATTATCCATTATTCCTTTCAATGTTAACAATTCCATATCATATTCAATCACATGATATATACAACCAATTCAACAATGTACTCAACAGATGCAATATTACACTAAACTTCTATAATGAAGCAAGTTTCAAGATACACCCATGTACCAATACAAACTCAATATTTCACAACTTAAGACATATGTAAAGCTCTTAAGTTCTACAATATTACAAAATCTAAATACAAGATTACAAATTAATAAACATGTCCGGGTATTTGTCGCGGACTTCCAATTCACGTTCCCAAGTGGCTTCCTCCACTCCGTGATGTTTCCACAAAACTTTTACCAAAGGGATGGTCTTGCCTCGCAAAACTTGATCCCGCCTATCCAAGACCCGAACCGGTCTCTCCTCATACGAGACATCCTCATCAACCACTAAATCGGTCCAATCCAACACATGTGATGGATCTGGTTCATACTTCCGAAGCATACTCACATGAAACACGTCATGTACTCCGGACAACTGCGGCGGCAAAGCTAAACGATATGCAGCCTCGCCAATCCTCTCAAGGATCTCAAACGGACCAATGAACCGAGGGGACAACTTCCCACTCTTCCCAAACCTCATCAAACCCCGTCTAGGTGATATCTTCAGAAAGACATGATCACCCACCTCAAACACCAAAGGTCTCCTCCTACGATCGGCATACGATTTCTGACGACTCTGTGCTGTAACAAGCCTCTTACGGATAAGCTCAACTTTCTCCGTCGTTTCCCTTACCAACTCCAGACCCAACAGAGGTGCATCACCCACCTCAGCCCAACAAATAGGAGATCTACACGGTCGGCCATACAAGGCCTCAAAAGGTGCCATACCGATACTAGACTGGAAACTGTTATTGTAGGCAAACTCTACCAACGGCAAGTGCCTCTCCCACGATCCACTAAAGTCTAGAACGCAACCCCGAAGCATATCCTCAAGTATCTGAATAGTACGCTCTGACTGTCCATCAGTCTGAGGATGATAAGCCGTGCTAAAGGTCAACTTAGTGCCTAAGGCACTCTGCAAACTCTGCCACAACCTGGCAGTAAAACGAGGATCTCTATCTGAGACGATCGTCACTGGGACCCCGTGCAATCTCACTATGTCCCGAATATACAAGTCGGCAAGATGATCTACCGTATCTCTTACGCGCATAGGAATAAAGTGCGCCGACTTAGTCAACTGGTCTACAACCACCCAAATAGCATCACTACCCCGCTGAGTCCTCGGAAGACCTACAACGAAGTCCATAGTGACATGCTCCCACTTCCACTCGGCAATAGGCAAGGGTTGCAACAAACCCGCTGGCCTCTGATGCTCGGCCTTCACTTGCTGGCAAGTAAGGCA
Organism: Camellia sinensis; assembly: GCF_055761805.1. Lineage (NCBI taxonomy): Eukaryota > Viridiplantae > Streptophyta > Magnoliopsida > Ericales > Theaceae > Camellia > Camellia sinensis. The sequence goes on from NC_138970.1 coordinate 157,335,929, forward strand.
CTTAGATACGAAAGCTGCCACATCTCTCTTCATACCCTGCCACCAAAACTGGCGACCCAAATCCCGATACATCTTAGTACCTCCCGGATGCACCGCAAGGCGTGAATGGTGGAACTCTCGGAGTACTTCCTCTCGGCAAGACTCCGGCACAAACAGACGGTCTCGGTATCTCACACTAAGGTCGGGATATACCGTCAAACCTTTCTCAACCTTTCCACCGGAAATCTTCTCACGGAGAGATTCTACCTCAAGGTCACCTCTCTGAGCCTCTAACACTTGAGTCACAAGCGTAGGCTGAACAACAACAGAAAACAAGGCCGCAGCCTCAACGGATTCGCCCAGAAATAAATCAAACTCCCCAAGTGCACCCAACATCTCCCATTCTCGAATGGCTATACTAGCTATGTCACCAACAGGTTTCCTGCTAAGGGCATCGGCCACCACATTGGCCTTTCCCGGATGATAATGCAACTCAAAGTCATAATCCTCTATGAACTCCATCCACCTCCTCTGCCTCAAGTTTAAGTCTTTCTGTGTAAACAAATACTTCAAACTCTTATGATCCGAGAACACCTCGAACCTCTCACCATAAAGATAATGCCTCCAAATCTTCAAGGCAAATATCACAGCTGCTAACTCTAGATCATGTGTAGGATAATTCTGCTCGTGAATTTTCAACTGGCGTGAGCCATAGGCAACTACTTTTCCCTCTTGCATTAACACACAACCCAGACCCTCTCGTGAGGCGTCACAATAGACTGTATAACCCAACCCTCTCTCTGGAATAATCAATACTGGAGCGGTAGTCAGTCTAACTTTCAACTCTTGAAACGACTTTTCACAAGTCTCACTCCATACAAATTTGACTCCCTTCCGAGTCAATCTAGTCAAAGGCGAAGCTAATCTGGAGAAATCTTTCACAAACCGACGGTAATACCTAGCTAATCCCAGAAAACTGCGGATCTCAAATACACTCTTAGGCTGTGCCCAATCCTGCACTGCCTCCACCTTAGATGTATCAACAGACACTCCTTTCCCGGATACCACGTGGCCTAAGAATTTGACTTCCCTCAGCCAGAACTCACACTTCCCAAACTTGGCATACAGCCTATGGGCTCTAAGCAACTCAAGCACCACCCTCAAGTGTGACTCATGCTCCTCCTCAGAAGGCGAATAGATAAGGATGTCGTCCACAAAAACGACTACAAACCGATCCAAGAATTCCCGGAAGATCCGGTTCATCAAGTCCATAAAGACTGCCGGTGCATTGGTGAGACCAAATGGCATCACCAGAAACTCATAATGGCCATACCGCGTACGGAATGCCGTCTTCGGAATATCCTCCTCTCTGACCCTCAACTGGTGGTAACCTGATCTCAAGTCTATCTTAGAAAAACAACGGGAACCCTTCAACTGGTCAAACAGGTCATCGATACGAGGCATAGGGTACTTATTCTTAACCGTAGCCCGATTCAATTTCCGATAATCTATACAAAGTCTTAAAGCACCACCTTTCTTTTTAACAAAGAGGGCCGGTGCTCCCCACGGCGAAACACTAGGGCGTATAAAACCCTTGTCTAGTAACTCCTGGAGTTGGATCTTCAACTCAACTAACTCGGCTGGGGCAAAACGATAAGGTGCCATAGAAATCGGCGCCGTGCCGGGCACCAGGTCAATAGAGAACTCAATCTCTCGATGCGGTGGCAAACCAACAAGATCCTCGGGAAAGACGTCCGAGTACTCACAAACCACCCTTGGCAACTCAATCTGAGTCTCAACATCCTCACTAATCGAAAGGTTAGCAAGTAGACCACTAAGCTCACTCCGTCCTCGCGGAACATACCCCGGTGGCAACACATCACCAACCCGGTCCCCCAGAAAATGAAAATACTCTCCGCTCACGGTACAACAAGTGACCCTCTGGCGGTAGCAATCAATAATTGCCCGGTATGACGATAACCAGTCCATACCCAAAATAACATCGAAACCCCTCATAGGCATAACTACAAAGGAAAATGGGATTCTATGATAATCAACCTCTATATCACAACCCCTAACACCTTGTTTCAAGATCAATTCACCCCCAAGAGGTGACACTACACAAATAGGAGATGCTAACTGTGCTAACTCCAACTCCAAAACAGATGCAAATGCAGCTGACACAAAGGAATGAGATGCACCCGTATCAATCAAAACATTAGCAACCGAGTTGCAAAACAAGAAGGTACCTCTCACAACTGATGGTGCTGGCACAAGATCCTGCGCGGTAACAGCATACACGCGCCCAGACGACCTCTGATCAACCTGCTCAACCCTAGGAGCATAAGATTGCTGCACCGACTGAGACGATGAAGCCCCCTGATTGGCCCTCGAGGCCTGACCCGACTGAGCTGGCTGCTGACCCTGAATCGGCCTCAAATCAGATGCACCAGGTGTGCCACCCAACTGTGGGCAATACCTCTTCATATGCCCTGGCTGACCACACTGATAACACGAGAGTGGCTGACCTCTACCCTGACTCTGGCTCTGAGATCGAGCCGAAGAAGATGCTGCTCTCTGAACTCCTCCCCTCTGAGGACAAACTGGAGACTTGTGACCCAGCTGGCCACACTTGAAACAGGTAATGTCTCCCTGACTGCCTTTCCCTGAACTAGCACTCGGTACAGGAAAAGTCGATCTAGAAAAGCTACCTTGAGACTGCTGGGGATTAAAACCCTTCTGTCTCCTACCATCATTCTGACCATCCTGACTCCTCTTGGAGCCCTTCTGCCCTTCCTCCTCCTCCTGCATCATGATTTCCATGTGGGCTGCAGCATCAACCATACGCCCATAATCCCGAATCATAGTTCCCCCAACTCTCAGCTTGAGGCCACGCCTCAACTTCTTCTCAAACTCAATACAACGGCGTTCCTCAGAGGCCACCAACTCAGGTGCAAACCTGGACAAACTAGTGAATGCAGCCTCAAATTCGGCCACTGAAGAACTCGCCTGCTTAAGCTGACAAAACTGGTCTCGCAGCTTCTCCCTGACCGCTGGAGATAAGAACTTCTCCTGGAAAGCATTAACAAAAGCCTCCCACGTACCTCCTATTCGCCCCTTAATAAATTTCCACCACTGACCTGCATCTCCCTTCAACTGGAAGGATGCCAAGGTCACTTTCAACCCCTCGTCTTCGATGCCAAGCATCTCAAACGTCTTTGTTGTCTGTTCGAGCCATTCATCTGCCTTAAGCGGCTCTTTAGGATCACCCACAAATTCATCCGGATTAGACCGGAAGAACTCCCTCTTCAGAAAGGAAGGTCCTGCATCAGCAGCAACAACCTGAGCTTGATTCTCAGCTCTGAGAATGCCTACTGACTCCCTGAATGCTCCTGCTATCTCTCGAGCTAAAGCGCCCATAGCCTGCTGGCCTACTGGCTCGGCCACATTGGCCTGGCCAATTCCCTCTTGAACTTCCGGAATCTCCTCTGGCACAGGCACCTCCTGTCTACCCGGCCTACCACGCCTACCGCGTCCTCGTACTCGTCCTGACATCCTAATAAAGGAAACAAAGACATTAGAACATTAATAAATGTGCCGAAGCTAAACACTCGCGTCCTAATGCAATGGACAACAATAATTCATTCCACGTAAGCACATAATCACATAAGCACCTACGAATTTCATTCCCGGATAATGATAGTCCCAATGCGTTACTATAGTTCCGGTTGGAAGCAGCAGTGATCAAGTGCCTTTCCAACAAGACTACTAGAAACTCAAGGGTCCAATCAACATCCTAGAAACTACATTCCATACCCACATAATCACATAAACATGTTATCACATAAACATATAACATTACACTAAGTCTCTATCAAACGAGACGAACCCAATGTGATACTAATCACTTCCCACGTACCCAAAGTATTCAAACCCGGTACACTCTGATACCAAGTTGTAACGCCCTCAAAATTAACCCATTATATATCATTGACATGCATTATTTAAAGAAGACAATATATTAATCCATTCATCAGAGTATTGCTAAATAAAGCATTACATGTAACATTGAACAAAATGCCCTACAGGCTTACATCTTTCCAAGCCAACACTTGGATACAAAAATATGAGTTCTAACTCAATACAAGAAAAAGCCCCAGGCTTGAACGTTTACATGTAATAATAACTAAAGACAATTAACTAAAGGTAGTCTTCTTCAATCCAGAAACCAAACCCTCCCAAGCTAAGTCCTTGGAGGTAGTTTATCACCTGAACCTGAAAATGATGTTCCCATAAAGGGTGAGCCACAGCCCAGTAGAAATATACTAAACCACAAATAAGCAATGAATAAAGCAATAGCATTCAACAGATGGTTAACCAAAATAATAAATTACTTCATTTTACAGTCTCATGACACTATTGCCAAAGATACGTTTTACTATCCAATTTTATCAATATGGCTCAGAACCTGGCAAAACTTACAACAGTGAATCACATGTATCATATTCACATCCTTCCGATATCAACAAACAAATGAGACTCAAGCTCAAATCAAACACTTCATACTTCCAGATTGATACACATTTTAGTGTTGTATCAATAAAACACTTCTATATAAATAAGCACACATAAAAGTGATGCTAATGGAGTCCATCCCCTATCTCCTCCCAACCAAAATCCGGTTTAGAGGTCCATCCCCTATCTTCCCCTAAACCGTGGAGTACATCCCCTATCTCCTCCCACACACAAAACAATGTATGCAAATGCAATGCTCAATCAATACACGTATTTTCTGTATCAATGCCATAGTCAAAATTAATAACTTAACCAATGTGATTAGTTTCAGTTATTCCTAATCCACATGCAATGTCTACAACAATCACAACTATCCTCCACCGATAGCCCAAAACAGTTATTTCTAAACTGAAAATAACTATGTAAACAATTCAATAGACAAATGATACCAATTACCCAATTATGCCATTTAATCAATGAATTCCCCAATTCCATGAATTTAACCCTCTTTTCCCAATTCTATGAATTACTTATACAAATTAATTCAATAATACAACTAGGGTTTTTCCCAAAATTTACCAAAGTATTCCCAACATATCAAAATACCAAAACTTAGGACAAAACCTATAAAATGGAGTAGGAAATCCCTACCTCGAAGACAACAACTCAAAAGGTGAAGACAGAGATGAGTGCCCAAATACCAATGTGCTCCAAATCGCCAAATGTTCAGATTAAATGAAAGCCCTCAACCCACTCTATCTTTTTAATGAAGGATCTAGGATAGAAATACACCCTAAGTGGATCAAATCTAAAAGAGAAGGTGAGTAGGGAGAGAGAAAAGTCGAACCTAGGGTTTGAAATCAAAAGAATATGAAAGAGACTGATCAAATCCCGCTGCTGTGTATATAAACTGGACAGGCTCGCTCGAGCGAAGACTTGGTCGCTCGAGCGACCAGACACAGAGACACTACGCTCGAGCCAAGGAAGCCTTGCTCGAGCCAACAAGCCAAAATCTCGCTCGAGCGAAAGAAAGCTCGATCGAGCGAAGAACTCAAACCATCAGGTTTGTAATCAGACACACGCTCGAGCGAAGGAACTATTGCTCGAGCGAAGAACAAACTAACTCGCTCGAGCGAAGAAAAGCTCGCTCGAGCCAAGAATGCAAAGCTACAGGTCCCAAACCAGACACAAACCCTCGCTCGAGCTATCAAACCCGGCTCGAGCGAAGAACCAAAAACAACAGCTCGCTCGAGCGACAAACTCCTCGCTCGAGCGAAGAACCAAAAATACTGGACAGCAACACTTGATTTCTAAACCCAACCAACCTGAAACAAACCTGCCCAACACATCCTATAATTCCAAATGAGAAAATAAAGGACAACAACAACCATTATACAATGACAGAATCTACGGAACCTAAGTCCGGATACAATAATCAAATGGAAAAAGACCGGGGTCGCTATACAGGGTTTCCTAAATTTCCCAAAATAAAACATTTAGGTGGCGACTCTGTATCTGGGAAAGCAGTCCATGTTTGGCACTTCTTTATTAAAATCGATTTGTTGGATTTGGACTCTTTGGTAATTTATCGATCTTGCATTTCACTTTGTGGGATTAGATTCAGAACCGTGACACGAGTCCGAACTGTAGTAGCCTAGAACAAAACAAATTTGCGCCCTCGCGGTGCGGAGAGCGGGAGTTCTCGGGGCGGTCAACACATATCTAACATGTAATACCTCGGGTGCACTCTTAGTTGGTCATCTTGGACCTACTTACCTCGGAGTTCACCTTTTGGTTTGATTTCGGCCAACAGACACTTTATAAAAACTCTTTGAATAACATTCAACAGGAATTGCTTCCTTACTTGTACTTGCTGTCTTTTAAAACTTCATCCTCCCAACCCTTCCAAGCTTGACAACCTGCTTGATTATTTTAGGTAACAAATACCTCGGGTATTCGCTTATCTGGTTATCTCGGCCAACTCCAACTTGTAAATTGTTGTCAAACCTACTCCTCTTTCTTGCTTCCTGCCCCTAATGTGATCCTAAGTAATACTTATGTTCACATTAAGCACACATCTCTATTTTTTGCCGAAGTCTGATTCAAACAAATCCTAATCGAGGTTTTCTACCCCGGTGTCTTTTTGAACAGATTAAACTTAGATCCACTCTGCCATAATGGCAAGTCTGAGTTACCTATCATGTTTCATTTTGAAACATTGCCAACTTAGTTCAACTCTATCATATGGCAAGTATAGTTCAACTTTACCATATGATAAGTCTAAGTTATTCATCATGTTTCATTCGAAAACATCACCAACTTAGTTCAACTCTATTATATGGTAAGTATAATTATACTCTACCATAAGATAAGTCTACGTTATTCATCATGTTTCATTCGGAAACATCGTCAGCTTAGTTCAACTCTATCATATGGTACGTATAATTTAGCTCTACCATATGATAAGTCTAAGTTATTCGTCATGTCCACCATGGGAACATTGTCAACTTAGTTCAACTCTATTATGTAGTAAGTATAATTCAACTCTACCATATGATAAGTCTAAGTTATTCGTCATGTTTTATTCGGAAACATCGCCAACTTAGTTCAACTCTATCATATGGTAAGTATAATTCAACTCTACCATATGATAAATCTAAGTTATTTTTCCATGTTCACCATGGGAACATCGCCAACTTAGTTAAACTCTATTATATGGTAAGTATAATTCAGCTCTACCATATGATAAGTCTAAGTTATTCGTCATGTTTCATTCGGAAACATCGCCAACTTAGTTTTACTCTATCATATGGCAAGTATAATTCAACTTTACCATATGATAAGTCTAAGTTATCTGTCGTGTTCACTATGGGAACATCGTCATAATACTTTCAGTCCTATCACACGAGTTTTTCTAACAATAATAAAAACAGAATCAAGTTAGCACTTTGTTAAGACATCAGCTAATAAAATCATTACATAAATCTCAAAAAACAAAAACTAATGGTAAAAAGACTTTAAATTGTTGGTGTTCCATGGTCGTGGCAACTCCTTGCCATCATTGTCTTCTAGTCGATATGCTCCATTACCAGCGACCGAGATGATTCAGTAAGGCCCTTCTCAGTTTGGGCCAAGCTTACCCTCCCTAGTATCCTTCTTGCTGTCGATGACTTTCTTTAGGACGAGGTCCCTACTCTTGAACTCCCTTAGGTTGACCTTCTTGTTGTAAGCCTTAGCAAGCTACTGCTGGTATGCCCCTAACCGAATTGTTTCTCTCTCCCTTCTTTCTTCTAACAGATCTAAATCTCGGGCAAGGAATGACTCGTTAGTTTCGTTCTCCATTCCCTGGGTTCTAATTCCAGGAATGTCAATCTCTAGCAGGATGATTGCTTCAGTGCCATATGCTATGGCAAAAGGAGATTTCCCAGTTGATCTTCTCAACATAATCTGATATGCCCACAGCACATTGGGCAATTCTTTTACCCACTTTTGCTTGGCCGCTTTAAGCCTCTTCTTGATCCTGTCCAAGATGGTCTTGTTGGATGCTTCTGCCTAACCATTACTCTGGGAAAAACTTGGAGTAGAGTAATAGTTCTTAATCTTGTACTTTGCACAAAAGCTCTTAATCAGCTTACTGTCAAACTGAGTACCATTGTCTGCTATAATAGCTCTCGGAATCCCAAGCTTGGTGATTATGTTCTTCCAGATGAAGTTCTTCACATCAATATCTCAAATCTTCGCAAGAGGTTTAGCCTCTACCCACTTTGTAAAGTAGTCTATGGTAGCTAGCAAGAACTTTCTCTGTCCAATTGCCTGGGGCAATGGTCCCATTAGGTCCATGCCGCATTGGGAAATGGCTAAGGACTAGACACTAGGTTCAGATCTGCTGCTGACTGATGTATCAAAGGTGCAAACCTTTGACACTTCTTGCACTTCCTCATATAGGCTTTAATATCCTTTTGCATGTATGGCCACCAATATCCCTGCGATATGGCTCTATGGGCAAGTGATCTGCCATGTGCATGGTTTTCACAAACTACTTCATCGATCTCATATAAAAAATCCTCTACCTGAGAAGGGTGCACACACACCGAAGTAGAGGTCCAATGAAGGATCTTCTGTAGAAATGGCCTTCTGCCGACATGCAAAACTTGGATGACTTCAACCTGGTTTTGTGTGCCTTCTTTTTGTCCTCTGGCAGTATGCCCTCTTTGAGGAACACAACTACGGCGTCCATCCAGCTAGGACCCATTTTCACGCACATTGCTTCGTACTCCGTTATCAAAGGCTCTACACTTGGGCCTGACAAATAATTAACCATTATTGTCCTAGCCTCTTCTGATTTCATAGCGTTAGCCAGGTTTGCCCAAGCGTCGGTGTGGCTATTGTTGTTTCAGCTAACCTGCTGTAGTCAACAATTTTCAAACAGTGTTAGCAGCTTGACAACCTCCTCAAGATAGGCCATCATCATTTTATCTCGGGCTGTATATTCGCATGTTGCTTGATTCACAATAAGTTGAGAGTCACAGAAGACTACCACCTCATCGGCTTCCATGGCTGCTACTAGTTTTAGTCCTGCAATCAATGCCTCATATTCTGCTTCGTTGTTTGAGGCCTTGAACCCTAAACAAATAGATTTCTCTATCATTCGCCCATCTGGCGATACCAACACCACTCTTGCCCCCGTTCCTTGACAATTTGAACTTCCATCAACCAACAGGTGGAAGGAGTCGCCGATGTAGATGTTGTAAGGTTTTGGTTTCTTTACCTTCTTCTGTTTTGCTGGAGTGGGGTCCTTTGGCCCTAGCTGGGTCTCTTCCTACTCCCCTAGACATCCTAAGCAGCGGCTTACCGGAGCCCGCCTTGGGATTGCACCAGGAGTGAACTTGGCCACAAAGTCGGCTAGCATATGGCCCTTGATTGTTATTCTAGGGCCCTAGAACAATTATTGTAAACTTTGTGCTTACCTTCTTGGTGCCTGCATGCACCTCTAAACTCGTGGCTCCTGGAGGCCACGTCGGCGTTCCGTTGAATCTGGCCATCGGGTTATTGGATTGTTCCAGATCATTTGGGTGACGGCCAAGCTCTTTGTAACATCTAACATACATAATGTCACAAGAACTGTCTTGATCAACCAGTATACGTCTCACTTGAAACTCTCCAATCTTCATCGTTATCGTTAGGGTATCGTTGTGTGGATGCTGCACTATATCCAGGTCTACCTTAGTAAAAGAGACCATTGGCCCCTGGTACTCATTCGTCTTAGGCTTCTTTTGCTGGACCTGATACATATGTTGTCTAAGTCTCCCCTTATACATCATTCTCATTCACCTTTGAGTTAATCGCATTGATCACTCGAGGTCCATCTGCTTGCTCCGGTAGCGGTGGTGGAGGTAGTGTTGCTGGACCTTGGGGTAGCCTTGCTTGCTCTTTCCTTGTCCTAGTCTTATCTACTAGGTTTCTCAAGTGACCCTGTCTGACCAGATTCTCCAAGTGTGCCTTCAGAGTCCTACATCCTTGAGTCAAGTGTCCATCCTTATTATGGTAAACACAATGCTTCCCAAGGCTCCTTTCCATAAACTCGCCAGGGATCTTCTCTGGCGCTCTGTAATACAATTGGTTTTTTTTTATCCTTTCCAGAACTTTGTAGACTAGGATCCTGAATACAGTGGTGACTATCTGTGCAGCCCTCAACCCAGCTTCTTGCCTGTTAAAACCAGTGTTACCTCGACCTCACTTCAATGAGCCATTTATCTTCTCCTGTTTTGGTGCCTTTGTCCTTTGTGTGTCCTCTTATACTCTGGCATACTTCTCGATCCGTGCCATGAGCTTCTCCATACTTTTTGGTAAAGTTTTTTCTAACGATTTTCGAAGAGGGCACTTATCATCCAGGCCATTCTTAAAAGACACAACCTCCAGTTCCTGGTTACAAGAAGGAATTCGGTTCAACATCTAGTAATACCTCTTGGCGTACGTCCTAAAGTTTTCACCCTTGCTAATGTTCAAGCTAGCAGGGAGTCTACACTTAGTGGCTACAACTTATTTGCAACAAACCTGGCCACAAACATCTCGGTCAGGCCTTCCCAACTCTTCATTGTTCCTTTCGGCAACTTGTGGAACCAATTCGATGCGATTTTCCCAAAGGATGAGGCGAACACCTTGCACAGCAACTGCTTATTCCCGCTATACAAAGCCATTGAATTTAAGTATAAGCCGATATGAAAGTTTGGATTAGACTTACCATCATAAATATTAAACCTTGGCATATGGAACCTCTTTGGAACCCCGACATACGACGTCCTCAGCTTGATGGGGGATGTAATCTCGACGTTAAGCTGCTTTCTCTGGAGGTAGTCCCTCAAGTCCTCATTCGTTCATCCAGGAGCTCGGATATCAACTGATTTCAGCCTTTTTGGTGCGCTGTTCCCGGTGCCATTGTGTATCCTCTTGGACTTCTCTTCATTCCTTGTATCAAAACACAGGGCCTTTCCCTAGACATGCCGAGGTTCTCTGACATAAGTTTCCTTGGTACGAGGCGTATTCTATGACTTACCTCTCACTGACTCTGCTCGCCCGATATCCCGTAAAGGCCGATATGAGCGCTCCTTTCCTTGCCATGTTGCGGGACTACTGGGATTGTTTTCTGTTCCCCTTTCTGGACGTCAGTCTTGGCCGCTGGTACCAGCGTGTCCTGTAACGGGAATTGTGGTTGCTTCATGTTGCTCTGCATCATGAAATTGACAACCGACTGCATGTCTGCCAACTTGTTTGCCATCCCTTTTATTTCACCATCCCTCCTCAGGCATCTATCCTTCCATACCTAGAGGTCATTTTCGTTGTAATACTCATCTCGACTACCTTTCTTCGGGGCATTACCCTTTTTGCTGACGTCTTTCTCCCCAAGATTCGTATCTTGTGCTCCTTCATTGTGACTTTCTCCTTCGACGTTAGGATCTATATACTCAACACTTTCACTGTGAATGTCGTCCCCAATTCTTTCTTTCTGCCCGTTGTTGGCCATCCATTCTCCTTAAGTTCCTGTAGATGGCGCTAAATTATCGGTGTTGATTTTCGACCATGCAACCAAAAAGGGAACTTAGCTGGAGAGCACTGGCAAAATGGATTAATCCCAACAACCTGTAGCAAGAAGATAAGAATACCGCGGTGGTTCGTCCACCCGGGGGCATTCTGACGATCAAGTCAGTTAACTTATCTCTCAAAGATATCAAATAAGTACTCAATGCACAAGTCAAAGCATCACAAATAAAAACATACCTTAGACCCACGAGGGTGCCCCACTTTTATAATGATCATTGTCCAACTTCCCCTAGAAGTCTTACTTCATGGGACTCTATCCTTTACAAGGATAATATCTATCACAGCTCACACTATTTAGACCAAGAAGAACTTTCTGAAGAGTCCCATCTCTTATCCAAATAGGTAGCTTGATGTCATCTAGGACTTTTGTCCTCTATCCGAATATCTCGGGTTCAAATATGATCACATTATATGTTGGCAACTTGGTCCATCTATATGGCACCTAGGTTAACAACTTCGGCTACGTGGACAATCCAAAAAATATGTCTCCACAATTGTGATCTTTGTTAAACAAGAAAGAAAAATTGAAGTAGTCTGTTTTAGCAGGAAAAGAGTAGTTAAATAATGTTTAGATTGATTATAAGGGGGTTTCTTAAAGTTTGATGGAGCTAGTTGATCATCGCACCTACATGTTCTTAGTATATAAATGCTAACTTCTTGTTTTAGTATCTATAGGTGTATTTGAAAGAAGAAAAGTGATGAATGATATCACACACTCGTTCCTTGTCTCCTCTTTAATGTGAAAATTAGATGAAAATAACATCATGATAATTTTAAGGGTAAATTATATATACACCTCCTAAGGTTTGATTAAAATATAAATTGTCCACTGTGGTTCTAGAAATTACATTCCACCTCTTGAAGTTTCTAATTTCATAATAAATTGCCCATTTTATTAATAAATCATCAAGTCAATTAACAATTTTTAATGATATTATAAATATATTTTAATTAATAATTTAGGTAATTTTATTATTGTATAGGAGAGAAATTATGAATTTCTTTTTTTTTTTTTTTAGTTAATTTTGTTAAATAAAAATTTTTAACGAGGGAGTATTTATAATTTTTCAAACTACAAGGGACAATCTGTACTTTAACCAAACCTCATGGGGTGTATTTGTAATTTACCGTAGTTTTAAAGTTGAGTGTTATTTATTTATTTGGATTAATTGGGGTGGTTTGTGAAATTTTGTTCAAGTTTCTTTTCTTTGTGAGGCTCCATATTAAAATTGTTTAATCTTTCTTTACTATCTAACCTCAAGCTTTCTAGTCCCTCCAATCCTTTAAATGGCCTTTTGATCGATTGTTATGTATCTCAGCCCTTAATTGAGGCCAAGTTTGGAAAGTTTCAAATAATCCATCCTTTTGGTCCTGTTTGGTAGAGCTGTGGGAAAGTGTTTATAGTTTATGCCTTAACAGCTTATAACTTATAACTATGAACATAACCTGATTTTTGACTTATAAATTAAGCATCTCCTGCCCCACTCAAAGAATAAGCTGATTTCTGACTTACAAAAAGCTATAAGCTGCATTGTTAAGCTAAACTAAATACATCAAAATAGCTTAAATTAAGCTGAAAGCTGAAATAAGCAGCTTTAAGCTGCACCAAACAAGCACTTTATCTTTTTATCTTTTTTTCCATCACATCATCTCTCTACTTTTCTGTACATCTTTTCGTAAAAAGATAAAAAGTACACTTATTTAGGTCATCCCAAAAAACCCATGAATTAAACATTCCTTTGATCTTTCTCACAACGTAATACCATATTAGAAGAGTTATCTCATTGCTAGCTCTTGAGAAGTTGTTTACTCATTCTCTACCTAGGAAAATGCTTACAAACTTTACAAACAAATGTGGCACCATAGTAGCATTTGACACATCTTTCTGTGACTGAAAAGTAATGCGTTCAATGGTTGGCAATTCAGGCCTCGTTTGGGAATCTTCTTTTTTAGTTAAAAAATTAAAAAGTTATTAAATTAGTCAAAAAGTTAACAATTCATACCAAAAAGTCAAAAATTCTCTTTTTTCTCTACTTTTTGCACATCTTTTCGTAAAAAGTCAAAAAATCATCCCAAACATATTAGGTTCTTTTTAGCTCATATTTTAGCCAAATAGCCAAAAAGTTACTAAATTAACATGTTCTATGTGAGTTCGTAAGAAAAAAAAAAAAAAAATTTCATTTGTTTGTATAACATCGACTACATATGCTACACAATCATTTGTGCATACCACTGTTTTTCAATTTCACAAAAAAAAAAATTGTTCAAAAATTCTCTAATTCCCATTTACATCTTAAGAGATCACCTTTAAAATTAGTCTCATCTTTTTGAACACATGCAACATGAGATAATTGACCTGGGAGTTAATGCCTAAATCAACATTTTGCCTTGTAATTAACTCGATTCAATAGTATCAAAAGACTAACATGGAAAAACGCGATATGAATAAGGTTATTTCGGGAATCGATAAAGCATAAGAAAATATCCAACAAAAATCCTGAAAACCCAAGTTAGTCCTACATCACATATTGTCCCAAAATGATTTTTGAAAACAAAAATGTACCCATTATTACAACATATGGCTTGGAAATATTTGGACAAGCTTTAGAATTGGCATCAAATCACCTTATTTGGTACTAATTTTTTGAATTCAAGTTTCTAAAAATTAAATTTTTTACTTTTCATGTTTTTCTTTATAGTATTTTTTTAATATTCTAAGTTTTTTTTTAAATACATTTAATATAAATACAATTACTAGGGATATTTATCAATAAATCTCACCATACAAATAAGTACTCCAATTAGTTTTAAATTTTTTCTATTAATCTGTTAAGTCCTATTAGTGAAAAGTTTCTTTCCGTGTGGTCCTATTTTTTATTTTGATATTGTTTTGGTGGACAACTATACCCTTTTATTAATGTGACAGGTATGATGTGACACTTCAATGTGAGAGGTATTAATGTGACACTCCAACGATATGACATTCCAAAAAAATTAAGAACTCTTTACTGTATTTTTCCTAAATGTGACAACATGGCGGGTATGATGTGACACTTTTTTCCAAACATGACATGTGACACTCCAACGTGACGGGCATGATACGATACTCTAACAAAAAATTAAAAACTCTTTAGTGTACTTTTCTAAACGTGACATGTGACACTCCAACGAAACGGATATGATGTAACACTAAAATGTGACATGTATTAATGTGATACTACCAAAAAATTAAAAACTCCTTAGTGTACTTTTCTTAAATGTGATAACGTGACAGGTATAGTGTGACACTTTAAAACTTATTCCAAAAAAAATAAAAACTTGTTAGTATATTTTTTTTTTCTAAATGTGACAACATGACAAGTATGATATGACATTTTTAAAAAAATAAAAACTCCCTAGTATACTTTTCTCAAGCGTGACAACGTGACAGGAATGATGTGACACTCCAAAAAAAATTAAAAATTTCTTAATGTACTTTTCCCAAATGTGACATGTGGCACTCCAATGTGGCGGATATGATGTGACAGTCTAAAAAAATTAAAAAAACTCTTTAGTGTACTTTTTTCAAATGTAACACTCTAACGTGACAGGTATGATGTGACACTAAAAAACTCTTTAGTATATTTTTTTCAAATGTGACACTTCAATGTGGCGCGCCCATGAGTCATTATACATGCAAAAGGACTAAATGAATCACAAGAAAAAATATGAGACTATATAGATTACAAGTCTAAAATATAAGACTTATTGGTCAATTTTCCTAAAAAGTATTATATTAGTGAAAATATCTTTAAAAAATTCACTAAATACCAAAATATAAAAAAATACAAAAAATTAGTACATTTTCATATTTTTGTGTATTTATTAATTTTTTCAAATATTTTTTTCCAAATATTTTAATTTTTTAAGATACATCTAAATTATATGCATATAATAAGTAAAAAAATTATTTAAAATAATAAAAAAATTCAATAAAAACAAAAAAAAATAAAAAAATAAAAAATTCAATTTTCAAAAACTTAGAACCAAACAAAGGGAATGTTGTCAGCATTATCTATCTCTACGCAAAGTATCTGATTCGCCATCATCTAAGGCGTGCCCATTTTAGTTTATTCTATTCCCCCAAATGGACTACTATATCTGTCTGTTTCACCAACAAGTCTTGATGGTTCTATCCATGGAGAAATTATTCATTGCCCCCACCATGTCCTCAATGCTCACAGTTAACTCACCCCATGCCAAACGTTCACAAAACGGCCTTTAAACGGACGTTACCTGGAAGTGTTTTGATTTCCCAACTGGATTGCATAATGTACTGGAAGTGCTGGTTGAAATGTTTGAATGAATATACTTATTTCATTTTGGCTTGAGTTTGATGAATATAATTATCCATTTCTTATTTTTCATATCATAGCCACCATTTTGTGCAATAGGTTTTTGTTTTTTTTTTTTTTTGCTATGATATTAAAGGCAATGTGAATCACCAACTCTCTTACCTATCAAACAAGAAAGACCCATCAATTCTCTCTCGTGTTTCTTTTCTTTTCTCTCATTTTGCTCCTAAAGTTGAGTTGGAATGGTTAGAAAACATTATGGTCAACAATTATAAAAGCTGATGAATATCTGAGCACATGGTGTGCAATCAAATATGGATTTCCCAAAAAAAAAATAAAAATAAAAAACTTGGATGGCAGTTTTAAAAAGAGCTGCAGTAACTAATGACAACTCCATGGCCATGCTTGCATGTCCACAAAAGAAAATGTTTGGTTCAATTGTGATCCAAATATTTCTGTAAGGTTGTTCTCATACTCGGCCAGCATTTGATAGGGTTCCGTAATGCTCTTTGCACTTCCTCCTCCTCTATTGATGTATTTCCATACTATGTATGTTCTCCTCCATCAATAAAATTTTCCTATAGCTAATAAAAAAATAAATATAGCGCAGAGTAATTCATTGTTTTCTTTCCACATAATGTAAATAGGAGTGATGGTAATTCGTTGGGTCATTGTAAAATACATCTTTAAATCATTCCAAACTCCAAAATTATTTTCAAAACATACAATTAAACAAATTTTCAAATTTTATAAACTCTTTCCAAAAAATTATTTTTCAAAATTGTCTCACTAAGTATAAACTAAACATGGCCTATATTTTTCCTTGTTTTTTATGTTCACATGTCTCTATATTTTGGTAGAAAAGCAAGCAAAAACTGAGGTAAGGGGGTACTATTTGTGCTAGAAGTAAAATTCAATACCACAAGACAAACTATGAATTACATGACCAACGAATGATTTTTGAGGTTTTGCCAATATGCACTCCATCAAATACCATTACGTGATTGGGTACTCATTAAAATGCCGATATGTGAACTAAAAGATATTATCCATTATACCATTTCAGTTTCTACAGCACAAAAAACCTACAAAGAGGTTCATTAAAATTATGAAATTACATGGCTGAAGAAGGTTTTTTGTGGTGCTGCAACTTTTGACATGGTAATTACAATCATATTTTCAACCAAAATATAAAAATAAAAATTAACCCAGCATATTTCAATTGCCTTCCTTTACTTCCGAGACATTGACTTCAACTTTTCTTTCCATAGCATAACTGATACAATCATCTCATCTAGTGGCTTTACTACAAACACATCCAACTAAAACTTGCATTTGCCAGCACTTGGTTGCATCACCATCAACCAAATATTATCTCAACAAGTTGTGCAGTAATCCTCTTCATTTCCACCTTGCAATGTCCAAGAAAGTCGAGCCAAATGTGTCCTTTGTGATTTAAGCCAAGAAGACCTCACTAGCTCATATCTGCAATGGGTATAGGTAGTTAATTCTCACATTTACAATTCCAACTTAATTGTTAGAAATGAAAATAAAACTCAAGAAGCCACGATGAAATCAGAAAATTAGGTTGTAAAACTCAACCTGAAATGAAACAATACTCCATTCAGACATTTCAACAAAGAATTTTAATAAACTGTGTAACCCAGATGCTAAATTAGTTAATTTTTGTCACCAAAATAAAGGTGAAAGAAGGAAACAATGCAATAGTTCTAGCTACCATTCCTCCAAGGGCGTCGGTGTTCCCCAAATGTTTTCACAGGGCGGTCGGCAATGGTGATTCTTTGGCAACGTCTTGAAAAGAGTTGGGCGTTAGAATTGTACACACACAGCATTAAAGGACGCTCAGTCTCAGATGCCGTTTCGTAAACGTTTGCCTTGGTTATGATTTAGCTGACTTGGCTGGGTCTACTGACATTGTACCAGATGTCACTTTTTGATTGGTCTGTGGCACCACATTGTGAAAGTGACGTGGTGCCTTTGGGGCAATGAATAATTTCTCCAATCCATGGCATGATTCGAAAAAAATAAACCTATAAATTGAAGCGTTCCAATGGTACTGATATACTTGAGGCCAGCTAAATTTACAGGCTTTAATCTCTTTTCTTCCGAAGAGTAATCAGAAGAAAAAAAAAAATGGCATCACTCAAGGCTGACAAACCTTGTTGTCGTGAAACAGCTGCGCAGGCCAAGAAAGAGCCCGCCAAAGCTCCAGCAGTACCTTTGCCCTCCCCTCAGCCCACTAAGATGGTTGAGCAGAAGCCCCTCGAGCCTAAGAAGAAGGTACATACCTCTTGATGTTTATTTATTTGAAGGTCAGGTCGGGTGCAGCAGGGATAGTCATTTTCTCCTATCGTACTCCGCAGCCGCATCCCTTGCCCTGATTAAGAAATGGGGTGGGGATGGATTTCACTTCCCCCGCCCTGCCCTGTTCCACCCGAATCTGTCCCGATTATATTTATTAAATATAATTATATATATAATTTATTTATTTTTCATTATAATAAAGTTGAAATACTAAAATATTATACTTAATATTAATTTTTATTCTTTTGGTCGAAGATAGAAGTTAGCATTCTACTCACTACATCCTAAGGCGCACCTACATGCCACTTGACCACAAGGACCTCGACAATTTTTATTCATTTATTTTCTATCTTATATAATATAATTTTTATAAATCCGCCACAAACCCGATCCGTGACCATCCCTAGACCTGGAAGTCATGGGTTCGAGTCGCGAAAACAACTTCTCTGCTTGCAGGATAAGGCTGCGTACATCAACCATTTTTCAGACCTCACAAATGCACTGGGTATGTCCTTTTATTTTATTTTATTCATTTATCTAATTGTCATTTTGATGGTTTTTCTAGGTACCAAGCGTTACCGCTAGCAAGCCAGTTGCCCCAAAGAAGAAATAAGAAGAACAAGGACGAATAGTGTTGGGCGTGACTTATCATATTCTATATATGAAGCTATGTAAACCAATTCAGTTCTTCTTATGTTTGTCAATGTTGTGAGACACTAGCTTGTGATCCATATCTATGTAGAACCCTTTTTAGGCTCAGCCTAACTAAATAAAACTTACTTATTTAAGGATGATTTCTCATTGCCAATCTTACGCAATTATGTGAATGTGATGCTCAATTGTTTTCTAAGAAGAAATATGATAGAAAAGAACTGTTACAAAACCAATTCAATTCAAGAAGAACAGAAGAATCCACAAAGAAAGTTGAAAATAATTCACATTTGTCCGATTTGAAACATAAATCCTACTGACAGACGCAGATCGAACAAAAAATAAACTGTTTGATGATCATGCCAAGTTATGTTTCATTAGAATGATTTCTCCTTCCATTGTACTTTGAAATGAGGTCATTTTAAGTGATAAACACAAATCAAACATATTTGAAAATCCAAGCAATGCCGTTATATCATTGCTTTCTATATTAGCCTCTAAAAAATCAACCATTCTCATCAATTGTCATCTCCACATATCCAATAATTCCAATAGAGTTTCTCTGATATATAGTGTTGGAAAATAATGGATTTTTAGTAACTTTAATTCGAAATTAAAATGGGATTCAACCGCTGGTTGAGGTGTGTCTGAGTAATTTTGTATTCTCTTAAATGAGAAGGTTGCAATACAAAAATAATGAACTGAAACCAGTGAGTTATAAATGAGAATTGTCTCATAAAGTGGGCATCAATAAAGTTGGGCTTAGATTTGGACTTAATCGTAGTTTGGACTGAGCCTAGGCTTGTGCTTGTGCATATGCTGGGTTTGGTCCTGAACTTAGTTTGAAGCTTGGGCTAAGCTATGTTGTGTTGGGCTTAGCTTGCGCCTGTGTTTGAGAATTTGACTTGGATCAAGTAGTGACCAAACATTAGTATTCATTTTGTGACCCATCTAGTTGGTTTATTCAAATATCATTATATATATATATATATATATATATTTATTTATTTATTTATTTGTATATATTAAGCACATGAGAAATGTAAGGTTTTGTACCTCTCATATTTTGATGATGGAGTTGATGACCATATTAGTGGCCATAGGTTTTCAACCTTTGTAACTCTAACCTTAATGGCTAGAGTTGGAAGCCTTGGTTAATGGCATTTGATGGCTCTATTGATGTATAGCCTTCATGGCTACTTGTATAAATAGGGGCATTTCTCTTCCAACTTGGTAGGATAGTTTTTGGAGAAATTTTTGATGGAAAATGGTGAAAGTGTTTTGAGACAAAAAAGTTGGAGGTATTTTTTTTTTTACACCAAAGAAAATTTTTCCTATCTTCTTTTGTTAACTCCTTTGGTTCTTGTTAGAAAGAGTGCAACCATTGGCAAATTCACCGAAACTATTCAGAAGGTGCTTTTGCATCAGCTGGTTTTGACCGTCGTATTCTAGGAGATAGACGCGGGTATACCTCCAATATCCATCGGAGGCAGTGAATCTATTTTAAGAAAATTGTCTAGTGCAGGCTTTGATTTGCTTCTTTTCTTATCATTTGTTCTTATTTTTTCAAAAATTTAGTTTACAAAGATGAGTTCTAATATTTAGTTATCCATGTTAATAATTTGTTTCTATTAGTAATATAATCTAATTCATTTATGTATTTCTAGTTGTGTATTTTATTTTGTATTTCATTCTTTAAATTTTAAAAAAATTATCTCGTCATTTCTATTTAATTTATTATATATATATATATATATATATATATTTCTTGTATTATTATAGAAAAATATAAACATATGGATGTTTAATAAACCTGAAGAGGCTTTAGTAGCTAATCCTGGATCTTGCTTCCAAGAAAATACTATGTGTAAGTAAAAAGGTGCCTACATATCTTTCCATTTTATCTATATAAACTAGTAAGAAACTTACAATGATTTTTGTTTTTGATTGGCACTGTCTGATTATTAACTCAGTCAATCAACACAATGTGGGATTTTTTGTACCCAAATTTCTGTCTCTCTGTCTCAATACACTTTCAACTATAGGATCATGGCTTGAGATTCTTGTGCCTTTTTTACATAATCTTACAATTGTGAGTGCATTGAGACAAAGAAATAGAAGAATTTGTGATGCATGGTGTTTGGCCATAGAGTTTCTGGAACTCACAGACTAACATGGCAAATGGAAAAAATCACTAGTAAATGGAAGTTGGTACATGCTTGGAATAACGTGGAATTCGGTTGAGACATGGAAAATGACGCCATGATCAATACTCATCACTTTGTCATGGCATACGATGGATTTTGGTCAAATTACAATGTTTAGGCCTCCAATTTCACGATTTTGCCATTTTTGAAAATATTTGTTTAATTAATTTCTTGATTTAGAAGAATCCGTTTGAGACTAGGTTTTTTCCAAGACGTGTAATTGTTATTTTAGTTTCCAGATTTGAGCTTAACTCAAATATTTCTATTTTTGATAATTTTGTGTTTTCTTTGATTTAGACTTGATTAGTGAGTGTTATCTTTTCTAGCTTATTTCCTATTGTATTTAGGGCTGATTGTTCTATAAATAATGGTTGTGAGCCGTAGAACAATGTAACTTATTTTGACAGAATTAATATATTTTTAAAAGAGAGTATCTCTTTTATCAAATTCATGGTTAATCTTTGTGTTTGAGTTTTATCCCATTATTCTACTTGAAAAATCTAAATTTTTTGTAGGTATTGATTTATGATTATGTATCAATTTTAAACAGTAAACAACAATCCTAATCAAACAATCAAAGATAAATTGACACAACGATTTTACGTGAAAAAAAACTACAATTGGAGCACCTCCAGTTGTGATAAAAAAATCACGGGTAAAAGCCACAAAACAATCCACTAAGAAGACTTTAAGGAATTATACAAGTGTACTCTCAATTACCTAGCAAATCCAGGCCCTAATCAAACCGAACCCTATGTGCCTCTTCCAGCCCTGTCTTCACCTCGAATTGTCTTGTCCAACGTTGAATTCAACATCGAGCCACTCCAGAATCTGCCAAAGCTTCAGGCCCATATTCCCCGGAATCCACCAAGGAATAACTCTCTCTTTGTGAACAAATAATCCTTTGATGTATACTTCTCAAACCATAAGTTAAACTCAAACAAATATCAAAGAAACTAACAAAGAAGCTCTAGAAGAAAACCTTAATATCCAAGAACAAGATCTGGAAGCCGTACTCTAAAACCTGATAGAGCCACATATTTATAGAAAACAGGGCCGCGATGGTCGCTCGAGCGAAGGAATGCTCGCTCGAGCGAGGAGACTAATACACGTGTTTTTTCAAGTGTCTTCGCTCAAGCCACCAAAGTGTTGCTCGAGCAAGAAATACAACTTCTCAGTATTTTTACAGTCAGTGAAAACTTTTGGGACCAAACAACTTCGATTGAGCGCCATCTTAAGCGAACAAACAACTTCGATTGCATTTTTGCATTTTGCTTTGGGGGCGCTACCCCTCAACCCCACCTGGGCGTTGCTCCAGACATACCAAGGGGCGCTGCCCCCTGGACCCCCGCAAGCTGACCGGTCAGCTCAATCCCTGACATTGTCAGCGAAGTGGCAAACATGATAGGATTAAGATCACAAACTCCTCTGCATAGGCACAATTCAGGTTGGATTTGCATCTAAAACTCATAATCTCATTGAAATAAAAGGTCGATAAAATTACAACTGAAATGAGTTTTGTCAAACGAGATTGCCAAGAATAAAAACCTAACACTACACTATATCAATTTGGAATAAAGAATCTCTTAGCCACCAACACTTGGTTTGTTTCTCTGCAACATATATTAATGGCAACACTTAGTTTGTCCCTTTGCAACCAAAAGAAATAGTCTCATATATATTTGTTAACCAGAGGTATATTGAACTGTTTTTCTACTGTCATTTTAATCTGATATTGTGTGTGCTGATTTTCGACCACACTGCCAAACAGGGAACTCAGTTGGAGAGCACAGGCAGAATAAATTGCGCCTGAACAACCTGTCAAAGAAAGATAAGACTCCGGTAGTGGTTCGTCTACCCAGGGGCTCTCCAACGATCAAGTCAGTACTCAATTTATCTCTCAAAGATAGCTAATAGTGCTTAACTCGTAAGCCAGAATACAAAAAGCATACCTTAGAC
The DNA here is from genome assembly GCF_055761805.1 of Camellia sinensis. NCBI lineage: Eukaryota > Viridiplantae > Streptophyta > Magnoliopsida > Ericales > Theaceae > Camellia > Camellia sinensis. The sequence goes on from NC_138970.1 coordinate 157,358,997, forward strand.
CCACGATGGTGCCTTACTTTCATAGCCAGCACTAACTCGATCCCTGTAGAAGCCTAGCTTCAATGGACTCTGGCTCAATGCTCATCTTGGACTCCTAGCTAGATAAAGATAAACTCTCCTTATGCGCTCATCTCGAATTTTGGTATCTCTGCAGATAACCTCGGCCTAGCCGAGATCATCTAGGCGTCATGACTAAGACACGTGGCACTTTGGCTGACACGTCAGCATCATCTTGACCACATGTTGTTATTCACAAAATATGCCCCACAACTACCCCATAGGTTCTATTACCTCGGCATCCTGAGGTGATGGAACCTATACCATTTGTCCATATAGCACATCGGCTAGGACTTACTCCGTCCTTCATGACCGAGATCATAACACGTAGGCTTCACATGACCAAGACTTTGCAGTCTACTTTATCAATGACCAAAAATCGAGAACCAAGTTCTTCAAGTTCCTTAATTGACCGCCCTTCTAGCCGAGGTTCTTGCTTCATTAAATTAAGAACTACAAGAGTTCTAATTGTGCATGAGTTGTCACACACGGTTTTCCCAACAATTTTATCCACGCTTCCTTTTCACATTGATTCGTACCTGACACGCGCCATCAGGTCTAGTTGCTTCTATGCACGCCGCCTGACAGACACGTTGTCCAAGGCACATTATTATGATTTGCCGCCCTTTTCGTGTTTTTACAAAACATCATTCTCTCTCCGTCTCTTCTCCTTTGTATCTTTTGTTTTCCCTCTATGTTCAAGTTTTTCTCTCTCTAAACAAATCCTCCACCTCCATTGCTATCGAGCTCTCTGCAACTAATTCCGTTCATCTTTTCTGGCGACACTTTCACCGTTCCGCTCCATATATTTCCGCCGTCTAACTCCAACAAACCTTAACATCGGACCCAACTGATGAGTTCTTCATTCCTTTCCATTTTTCAGTTTCAATTTTTCATGACTTGAATATGCTTCCATCTATACCATACGTTCATTCTGTTGCCATTGGATTCATTTTCATGGTTACACTCCATTTCTTTCTTTTCTTCGTTTATGAACCGATTTCCTGTTCTTGAATCTTAAATCTTATACTTGTATAGCCTTTTACGAAAAATGCCAATACTGTTCGGATTTTTTGCACATCTATACACACTCACTCAGTGTTCTTGAATTTCTTGAGTTTAAATCACGTTTTCTTTTCTGTTTCTCTTTCTTTATTTCTAGATTCTTGCCTATGATTTTTTGTATCTGCATAGGTTTTTAGGCTTGGGATTTGTTCTAGAATCCTTTGCTTTAGGAAAACTCAACTAAAATCCTCCTAAATCTTGAAAAACCCTTGCCAACATTCCTGTTTAGGGTTTTATCCGAAGTCCTTCGAAACCACATCAACCACTCCCTTCTGAAATCTTACACCTTCCTTTTTTAGCTGACATAATGGGTATGTTTAGATGGAGGGTAGACACCCTAGAAAAACTTGGGTACTTTAGGAGAGAGTTCTCTATCCCAGTTGATGTTCACCTTAGGCTGGCAGGGAAGGAGGACTCAATCATGCTTGATGAGGACTCTATGCCTTTCCCCGTAGTGGCTTGCATAGAGTGTGGACTTAGGTTCACTCTCAACATTCTTTTCCGACAAGTCCTTCATTATTACAAATTTAACCTAATCCAGCTGGCTATTAACTCTTATAGAGTTATTAACAGGATAATTGCCCTGTCACACCCCAAACCCGCCCCTAAAAGTTTGGGCATGACTACTTCAGAAACGAACACTTAACATGATGTACATAAGATATGGGGCCTGACGGAAGCATTCAATATCGAATAATAACATATATAATATCCATTGAGCTATCACTACTATGCCAGGATCACAAACAGAACATAAGGCAGATAAACATACAGTGACGGCATCTGAAAATTTAGTTATGTACATATACGTATACGGACCCAGCCCTCAAGATTGGGCGTGACAAAAACATTAAAAGGGTAGACGAATTATACACTTCAACCTTAGACGGACTATCAGGGAATAAAACCAAAAGCTTAGCAAAACTCCATAAAATGGGTTGCCTTCATTTAAATGCCTAAACACTCTGAGGTTGACAAAAGGGGAGCAGACGCCGTGGGTTAAGGCTGACCACCTGATTGGTGACCTACAAAAATAGACATAATAGAGAGTGAGCCGGACTCAGTGAATAGTAATACATGAATGAAACGATGCTTAACTTGAAACATAACACATAGCAATGCATATAAAGATGTGAAGTTTACATAGTTAGTCTGATTCTGTGCTAAGCACACAACGACCTTAGGTTCAATCTTGCAACATAAACATGGTGGCTATAAGCCCTTGAGACATGGTGGCACAAGGCCCTTGAAGCATGTGGCATTAAAGCCCTTGAAACATGTGGCATAAAAGCCCTTGAAGCATATGGCATGAAAGCCCTTGAAACACGTGGCATGAAAGCCCTTGAAACATATGGCATGAAAGCCCTTGAAACATACATGTATGAACCCAAGAGGTGTCTCACACGGATTCTAGAGGTGACTCACATTGTAGCACTTAGTTCCGTGTAGCACTTTGTTTCATTTCATGACAACTTATATAGATGGCCATAAGCCTCATAACTTTCATGGAATGGCTTTCAGCCTCATAATTTTCACATATGTATGGACTCAAGAGGTGGCTCATACAGATTCTAGAGGTAACTCGCACTGCAGCACTTAGTTCTGTATAGCACTTTGCTCCATACCAGGAATTAACAGGTTTTCCAGACTAAACCGTACATATCATGTCATATCATAAACGGAATCAAATCATACATATATTTTTTTTATACTTAAATCATAAGCAGAAATTAAAAGTCATATTCGTAACATACTTGAATTCGTAACATACATGAACTTGTACCATGCGTAAACTTATAACATACTTGAACTTGCACCATACTTCAACTTAGAAAATACGTAACTTGTAACACACCTATATTTGTAACATGCTTGAATCTGTAACATACTTAAACTTGTAACGTACATAAACTTGAAACTTAATTACTTAAACCACGGTATTATTACCCCCGAGTAAGGGCCTTGTGCTAAGGATGCCATGGATTCTTTTATATATATAGACAATCAGTCATTAATTCAAAACGTCACATAACAGAAAATAAAGCATTTCTTATCATATCATGTCATTGCAGTACGCTTAACAAAGACAGAACAATTCACATTCTAACGTGGGTTACATAACGATGTTAAACCTTTGCATTCATTTCATTTCGTAGATTCTAAACGATCTCGGATCCATACGTAACACAACAGAATAATCTTGGATTCACACAGATACATCATTCAGAGATGAACACAAGTTCCATTTATTCTTTCAGAAGAGGTAACGTAGTCTGCTGATGAATAAAGGAGAGTTAATATTCGTTATTGACAGAACAAAAGAATTCCAACGTCATACCAATGCACGCAAATCTTTCAATGTTCATAAATGTTAGTGTAACACTTACGAAGAACAGAGCATTAGTGACAATAGTTATCAACGGTAGATAAAATGTACATTTCCATACTACTACTCGCAGAGTGATGGCGGAGCATTCTTTCTCGCGGGGTGTGTCCTGTACACATACATAACTTATAAATTAGTTCATTTCTCTCTGTTGAATTGCTTATGAATTCATTTCGCTTCGAATAATTTATAGATATCAAGAAGGCATCAATTACAAATTTCGACAATATTAAAGGGTCCAGCACGCAAAATGGAGCAACCCATATTTTTCAGCATGGGCCGCACGTGCGGCAAAGTGTCCCACATGTGCGGCAGTGATGCCCCGCACGTGCCTTTTTTACAGTAGCCAACCCTCAAAATTCTTCATTTCCCGCACGTGCGGCCGTGACTCCCGCACGTGCGGCTGGGGTTCCCGCACGTGCGGCCATGACCCCCGCACGTGCGGCGATCTGCCTCAATTTCCAGTCCGAAATTCAACTTTCTCTTCACTTGGCCAACTTAACTTGAAACACAAATTGAGAATAAAATAAGAGTTTTTGCGACGTTTTTTTAACGGCGTTTTTTTAAACGTTATCATTATTAATATTTAACGACGTTTTAAAAACGTCGCATATTTATTTAATTAAAACGACACCGTTTTATGATCAACGGCGTTTAAAAGCGCCTCCAAATGCTGTACATCACACGCGCCTATTTTGGATCTGTGAATAAAGCTTTGTAAACCCTCATGTCTTCAGACATAAACATTGAATCCTCTACACCCTTATCCTCACGTCGCGCCTCTCTCTCAATCCTCTCTAAACCCTTATCCTCACGTCCCCACCCTTATCCTCACGTCGCGCCTCTCTCTCAATCCTCTCTAAACCCTTATCCTCACGTCCCCTCTCTCTCAATCCTCTCTAAACCCTTATTTTGAATCTCACATTCAAATCTCACAGATTCACCGATTTCGAAGCTCCACTTCCACCACCATCTGCACCGGCGAGGTAGCGAGATTCACCGATTCACCTATTTCACAGATTCACCGATTCAAATCTCACAGATTCACCGATTTCAGATCGATCTGCACCGCCACCGCGATTTCGATTCAGATCGGTCTGCACTTTCACCCCGATTTCGATTCTCTCTCAAAGAATCATCTTTGATTTCATCTCAGAGCGATTTCGATTTCTCTCTCTCTTGATTTCAAAGCTCCACCGCCACCACCATCTATGCAAGCTTCCATGGCTTAGCACCTCATCTCCTTATCTCTTCTACTTTGTATTCAAGGTATCAATAATCTTGAACTGCTACATTTATTTTTCTTTTCTTAGCTGCACGAATGATTATTGATTAAGGATCAATCATAAAAGGACAAATAAATTTAAGCAGAAGAAAAAAACAAAGGACAAACTTAGTGATTTTAAATGATGGTTTATAATTTATTAGCTGTTTTAGCAGTTTTATTAGTCTGATTCGCGCACACACACGCCAAAAAAAAAAAAAAAGTTTGTGTATTTTTAATAAAGAGGGATTCATGCTGCTGCTTGTGTACACCTAGATTTTCTAACACCTTGTTTGTATTTAAATAATTATTTCTGTAAAATAAGATACTTGAGATCTTTTGAAGCTGATATCTTTTTGGGCATATACAATTTAGTATCTAATATATTAACACTAATTCCTAAGGGGCTAAATCTGTCTTCTGTGCCCTATAGAAGTTTGTGCATCCTATTCTTCAGAGCCTCAAGAATATCATGGGGATGGCAGTAGATGTCCTGAATTTTGAAATTGACAAACAGAAAGTGCATACGTGTAGTTTGAACTGAGTTGTGTAACTACATAGTGGCCATACCACTAATTTTACCAAGTTTTTTAGGCACCATCTGCGTAGCCTTTTAACACTTCATTTTCTGTCAATGTCACAAATTCAGATTTGGCTTTTATTAGCTACAGTTGGCGTTGTTGACAGGAACTCTTCACACAGCAGTTACTATTTTTTAGCACAACGTGACTTCATTCTTGGTGTAAATGTTGCCATATATCGCTATCTTATTATGTAATCAACATTTCAAAGATTGTCAAATATTAATGAATGATAAGGTAAGTGAAAATAAAATTGACACACTTTGCTTGGAACTAATTGCTAGAGCATTGTTTTGATATGCAGAGTCAATCTTTACTTGTATTGGTGAGACTTATTTCTTAGTTTCTGGAACCAACGACAGTGTTGACAGTAGTTATCACATTTGTTTAGAGTCGTGTTTATTAATCAATTTATTTAAGTTTCAATTACATAAATTTCTTTTTCTTTTACTCTCTTGTGCTTAGTGGCTTTGATCTTATTATTATTATTATCTGTTATTATTTCTCCTTGATTAATGTATTCAGAAGAGTTTGCCTTTACCAGAAACATAATATTTTCAATCTTCTCCAGGTGTTTGCTTTGCTCACGGGATAAAGTACAGCTGACACAACTTTTAAATGATGTAGCAAGAAGGTTCCTTACAATTTTTGTAGCAGTCATACCGAACCAGATATACACTAGGTAATCAATACAGACCTTAGTAGTTTTGTTACTGTGATTGTAATTTTTGGCTTAGTTGTAACTGCCTATTTTCCTACACACAGAGGCATCGGAATCTTCGTTCTTGTGCTCAGTATTCTCCAAGTTTGTTCCTGATCTGATTCAATCTCATTATTTTATCCACTTATGTGAGTGTTAGGCTAGATTAATGTTTTGAGTATGTCTTGAATTCAATCCGGATTATGCTCATCAACTGTTGGTGGCCCCCATGGCCCAACTAATCAATAGGTCTGACCTGGTATATTGTGTTTGAGTCTATTTGACCCAGTTTGGTAGGGTTATTTCAGAGTTCTAGGATTTTTTTTTTATCCACTTATGTGAGTGTAAGGCTAAATTAATGTTTTGAGTATGTCTCGAATTCAATCCGGATTATGCTCATCAACTGTTGGTGGCCCCCATGGCCCAACTAACCAATAGGTCTGACCGGGTATATTGTGTTTGAGTCTATTTTGACCCAGTTTGGTAGGGTTATTCAGAGTTCTAGGATTTTGTGATCTTGAGAGTTTCTATAGCAGAGGGCTGTGTTGAGCGAGCAGGCTCATTGTATTTTCTACATTCCTATTGGAACTCCTTTGCCTTTTCAACATGGTTCCCATCCACCTCTGCTCCTGGTTTATACTCACTAGGATCCTGGTGGGATTGGGATCAAGTTACGGCTCAAGTCTGTCTTGAGGGAGCGCTTACAGTTCCCCCGTCTGTCGCACCCCTGCTTTGCTGGGCCCATATAGGCCCTTCCTGTCTGGTTCCCCAATGGGTAGGGGCTCCCTTGCTCACACCCAAAGAGGATTGCTACTGATAGTTGCCCCCTTCTATGCTTCTTTATCAAGCAAAAACTCATTAGCCTTTCTTTGTCATTGGATGTAGGCTTATAGTCAAATCATGTAAATCCTTGTGTGTTTGTTCTTTCTATTATTTCAAATTTTCTGGTTCCATCATATCAATTAACTTGTGAGCCTTCTTCTGGTATTCAAAAAAGAGAGGGCAAGATTGTAGTCTTGAACCACCTGTTTCATGTTCAGGTCTATGCCTAACCAGGCTAGATTTTTCGAAGCTTTTCAATTTTTGTAACACATTAAAAGAACAAGAAGAGAGAATGCACAAAATCGATGACTACAATTTTTTTTGTCCTATAATGGCTGTTTAGTTTGTCGAGCGTGTATTGATTTTTCATACTTCTAAAAAATGTACAAAGTCCATTTTATTTTTCAGTGAACTCTAAACATGAACTGATAAAATCATGACAAAATAAGTGTTGGGAAAGGATAACATTTACTTGTATTGACATTCAGATACTGGAATTGGTATCACCACTGGGTCGGAAGGATTGCCCTTCTCTTTGGAAATGTGAATATAATAGTGGGAATTCAAATTGGTGATGCGGGTAGTGGATGGAAAGCAGGATAGGGATTTCTTCTTGGTACAGTTCTAATTGCAACTATTGTTTTAGAAATATTGTCAAGGATAAAAAGGTCGGAGCATACAGATGTTCGTCCAGCTTCAGGCAAGGGGATTCTGACCCCTTGCAACCTCACCAACTTATTGTGAAGGTTTTGTTTTTTTTTTTTGAACAAGGAAAGTGAACTTATTGTGAAGTTTGATCCACAGTTGAGTGCTAGTGTCTAGTACTCGGGATCTACACTACCCAACAATCAACTCTCATTCTCTGTGATTTCTTGATTCAGCAATGGAACTAGCACTGTCCTTGGATTTGCTAGTTTGTGTATTGAATTTGCTGCTGCACATTGTTAGCCATCTTTATATTGGATGCTAGGAACATGGATTGTTTGCCATCTTTATATTGGATGCTAGGAACATGGATGGGATGGCCTGGACAGCAATATCAGCTTTTTCCATGGGATCTTTTCTGAACAAGTCTAGGAAGGTAGAATCGATTAGAGAACCGGACACAACGGATATGAATGGTCAAGATTTTTAAGAACTAAGTCTTACAATTTTTGTAAAATGTGATTCATTTATGTGTGTTCTGTATTTAGTTTACGTGTTTGTAACAAAATGTATTACTTCCATGTGCCTCCTGTCTCTCTTTACAACACCAGAAAGTTGAGTCATGTGTTAAGAGAGGTGGCTGAGTGGCTGGTTTGGGACTGGGAGGAAGAAGGGAGGATCTGGACAAGGTCTCTTGAAGCCTGAATTTATGTGGCTTTTTGCTATCTTGTCGAGATTTGTGCAAAAAATTCATTTAAAATGATGTGGCCCAAGTGTTTATTAGTTTCAAGTAAAAAAATGTGTTCACTCATTCCAGATGAAAAAATTCATTAAAGTGGCTTATAATTTTTAAAATATATTTTCTATTTGCAAATTATTTTTCAAAAAAATAAAACAGACCAGTCCTCTCCTACATGCCTCCTCAATTGCTTGTTTTATTACATGGATATGGGCAACTGGATCAGCGTGCTGAATACATGATTTTTATTTCTTCATCATCATTTGTTTTCTGAAGGCATTATTTTTCTCAAATCTGTCCCTCATTGGGGGTTCCTGATGATTGGGGGTGGCATTATATGGATATAGGCTTTATTTTGTTTTTGGTTATTTCCTTGCATCAGCCAATTCAGCTTACTCCTTGGTTCTTGCAAATGATGGTAGGGAAGACCTATTTGAAAAAAAAGCCTTATGAATAGATGGTTGTGTCTACTTCTATTTTACTTGGGTGTTTTTAACCTATTTGTTAATATTTCATTACAGGAAGCTACAAAAAAGGCCCAAGAAGAGGCTTCTGAGCATGTGAGATGTCTAGAAGAAGATTTGGGAAAGTTGAGGTATATTTGATTTGTTTGAATTTCTTTTTTTTCTTCTTCATTTTCTACTTTCTACTGTAATCTTAGAAGCTTGCACTGTTGAAAGAGCTTGGTGATCTGTTTTGTGAATTTTAACTTGGATTGTACACCTTCTTCTTCTTAAAATGTTTTATACTTTAATATATATCAGTATTGGTGGGTCCCCATTCTTAGCAGAAATTGGAGCCACTTTATGTTCCTGAAAATGGATCCATGTACAATTTGTTCGCTAAAGAGGGTGATTTGTTGTTTCAAATAATAAAGACTATAAATTAGCTAAAAGGCTTTGTATGTTTGCTATAACACAGGCAGCTAATACATATAAATCTCAATGAGACACCATATTGTTGTGTTATATGAAGATTATACAGGTTGAAGAAAGTAAACATGCATCCCATAGTTGCACAATGGTGCATGCATTTTATACATTTTAATTCTTTCAAAATTGTATATAGCGGACATGATATTCACAGAAATATTGTGCAAGATTAACAAATTGATCATGAGATTCAGTGTTTAGTCAAAGAGATGAGTTCATCTACATCAATAATCCTAAAAGTGTACTTCTATCTCTAGTATCTGATGTTTAGATATGTTGTTTTCTTTTCCGTGCAGTACAAGTTTTTTGTTGATGGAGAATGGCGGCATGATGAGCACCAACCATTTGTAAGTGGAAATTATGGGCTGGTGAACAGTGTCTTCTTAGCTAGGGAGCCTGATGGGTAGATCTAGTATGGATGTGGATAATGATCTATTTTTTCATTTTTTGGAAGCAAATTATCTTACAAAAGCTTTTGTAATACAAGTTGGTCTAGTTGATAAGAACAAGGTTGTGTGTGACCTTTGGCTGGTGTTGATTTTTGTTGCCATAGGACTGCTGATTTTTTGGTTGAGAATTGTGAATTTAATTTTTGAATATGTTATTTTGTGGGTAATGATGATTGGATATTAAATTGAATAGGAAAGTGAAATAATGCTGCATTTATTATTTGAATAGGAGTTATTATTTCATATTAAGGTTATTTAATTTTATTATAGGTATTTTTTTAGTTTAATAACATAAAATTAGTCCAATTTCACAAAAAAAAAAAGAGGATTTCACGGCGTTTTTAAAACGCCACCTAAACTCTAAAAAGTTAATGGTCAATTTTTTTTAAAAAGATATGACGGCGTTTTGAAAACGTCGCTAAAAGCATAGTGACGTCATGGTAAGGACATTTCGCGGCGTTTCTAAAAACGCCGCCTATTCTAATATCGCGACGTTTTTAAAACGTCGTAAAGATACAGCGACGGCCGCAGCTTCGACGTTTGGTACTAAACGTCGCAAAAGGAATTAGCGGCGTTTTTGAAAGATATAGCGGCGTTTATTAAACGCCACTAAAAGTCTATTTTCCAGCAGTGAGTTTCTCTGATATATAGTGTTGGAAAATAATGGATTTTTAGTAACTTTAATTCGAAATTAAAATGGGATTCAACCGCTGGTTGAGGTGTGTCTGAGTAATTTTGTATTCTCTTAAATGAGAAGGTTGCAATACAAAAATAATGAACTGAAACCAGTGAGTTATAAATGAGAATTGTCTCATAAAGTGGGCATCAATAAAGTTGGGCTTAGATTTGGACTTAATCGTAGTTTGGACTGAGCCTAGGCTTGTGCTTGTGCATATGCTGGGTTTGGTCCTGAACTTAGTTTGAAGCTTGGGCTAAGCTATGTTGTGTTGGGCTTAGCTTGCGCCTGTGTTTGAGAATTTGACTTGGATCAAGTAGTGACCAAACATTAGTATTCATTTTGTGACCCATCTAGTTGGTTTATTCAAATATCATTATATATATATATATATATATATATATTTATTTATTTATTTATTTGTATATATTAAGCACATGAGAAATGTAAGGTTTTGTACCTCTCATATTTTGATGATGGAGTTGATGACCATATTAGTGGCCATAGGTTTTCAACCTTTGTAACTCTAACCTTAATGGCTAGAGTTGGAAGCCTTGGTTAATGGCATTTGATGGCTCTATTGATGTATAGCCTTCATGGCTACTTGTATAAATAGGGGCATTTCTCTTCCAACTTGGTAGGATAGTTTTTGGAGAAATTTTTGATGGAAAATGGTGAAAGTGTTTTGAGACAAAAAAGTTGGAGGTATTTTTTTTTTTACACCAAAGAAAATTTTTCCTATCTTCTTTTGTTAACTCCTTTGGTTCTTGTTAGAAAGAGTGCAACCATTGGCAAATTCACCGAAACTATTCAGAAGGTGCTTTTGCATCAGCTGGTTTTGACCGTCGTATTCTAGGAGATAGACGCGGGTATACCTCCAATATCCATCGGAGGCAGTGAATCTATTTTAAGAAAATTGTCTAGTGCAGGCTTTGATTTGCTTCTTTTCTTATCATTTGTTCTTATTTTTTCAAAAATTTAGTTTACAAAGATGAGTTCTAATATTTAGTTATCCATGTTAATAATTTGTTTCTATTAGTAATATAATCTAATTCATTTATGTATTTCTAGTTGTGTATTTTATTTTGTATTTCATTCTTTAAATTTTAAAAAAATTATCTCGTCATTTCTATTTAATTTATTATATATATATATATATATATTTCTTGTATTATTATAGAAAAATATAAACATATGGATGTTTAATAAACCTGAAGAGGCTTTAGTAGCTAATCCTGGATCTTGCTTCCAAGAAAATACTATGTGTAAGTAAAAAGGTGCCTACATATCTTTCCATTTTATCTATATAAACTAGTAAGAAACTTACAATGATTTTTGTTTTTGATTGGCACTGTCTGATTATTAACTCAGTCAATCAACACAATGTGGGATTTTTTGTACCCAAATTTCTGTCTCTCTGTCTCAATACACTTTCAACTATAGGATCATGGCTTGAGATTCTTGTGCCTTTTTTACATAATCTTACAATTGTGAGTGCATTGAGACAAAGAAATAGAAGAATTTGTGATGCATGGTGTTTGGCCATAGAGTTTCTGGAACTCACAGACTAACATGGCAAATGGAAAAAATCACTAGTAAATGGAAGTTGGTACATGCTTGGAATAACGTGGAATTCGGTTGAGACATGGAAAATGACGCCATGATCAATACTCATCACTTTGTCATGGCATACGATGGATTTTGGTCAAATTACAATGTTTAGGCCTCCAATTTCACGATTTTGCCATTTTTGAAAATATTTGTTTAATTAATTTCTTGATTTAGAAGAATCCGTTTGAGACTAGGTTTTTTCCAAGACGTGTAATTGTTATTTTAGTTTCCAGATTTGAGCTTAACTCAAATATTTCTATTTTTGATAATTTTGTGTTTTCTTTGATTTAGACTTGATTAGTGAGTGTTATCTTTTCTAGCTTATTTCCTATTGTATTTAGGGCTGATTGTTCTATAAATAATGGTTGTGAGCCGTAGAACAATGTAACTTATTTTGACAGAATTAATATATTTTTAAAAGAGAGTATCTCTTTTATCAAATTCATGGTTAATCTTTGTGTTTGAGTTTTATCCCATTATTCTACTTGAAAAATCTAAATTTTTTGTAGGTATTGATTTATGATTATGTATCAATTTTAAACAGTAAACAACAATCCTAATCAAACAATCAAAGATAAATTGACACAACGATTTTACGTGAAAAAAAACTACAATTGGAGCACCTCCAGTTGTGATAAAAAAATCACGGGTAAAAGCCACAAAACAATCCACTAAGAAGACTTTAAGGAATTATACAAGTGTACTCTCAATTACCTAGCAAATCCAGGCCCTAATCAAACCGAACCCTATGTGCCTCTTCCAGCCCTGTCTTCACCTCGAATTGTCTTGTCCAACGTTGAATTCAACATCGAGCCACTCCAGAATCTGCCAAAGCTTCAGGCCCATATTCCCCGGAATCCACCAAGGAATAACTCTCTCTTTGTGAACAAATAATCCTTTGATGTATACTTCTCAAACCATAAGTTAAACTCAAACAAATATCAAAGAAACTAACAAAGAAGCTCTAGAAGAAAACCTTAATATCCAAGAACAAGATCTGGAAGCCGTACTCTAAAACCTGATAGAGCCACATATTTATAGAAAACAGGGCCGCGATGGTCGCTCGAGCGAAGGAATGCTCGCTCGAGCGAGGAGACTAATACACGTGTTTTTTCAAGTGTCTTCGCTCAAGCCACCAAAGTGTTGCTCGAGCAAGAAATACAACTTCTCAGTATTTTTACAGTCAGTGAAAACTTTTGGGACCAAACAACTTCGATTGAGCGCCATCTTAAGCGAACAAACAACTTCGATTGCATTTTTGCATTTTGCTTTGGGGGCGCTACCCCTCAACCCCACCTGGGCGTTGCTCCAGACATACCAAGGGGCGCTGCCCCCTGGACCCCCGCAAGCTGACCGGTCAGCTCAATCCCTGACATTGTCAGCGAAGTGGCAAACATGATAGGATTAAGATCACAAACTCCTCTGCATAGGCACAATTCAGGTTGGATTTGCATCTAAAACTCATAATCTCATTGAAATAAAAGGTCGATAAAATTACAACTGAAATGAGTTTTGTCAAACGAGATTGCCAAGAATAAAAACCTAACACTACACTATATCAATTTGGAATAAAGAATCTCTTAGCCACCAACACTTGGTTTGTTTCTCTGCAACATATATTAATGGCAACACTTAGTTTGTCCCTTTGCAACCAAAAGAAATAGTCTCATATATATTTGTTAACCAGAGGTATATTGAACTGTTTTTCTACTGTCATTTTAATCTGATATTGTGTGTGCTGATTTTCGACCACACTGCCAAACAGGGAACTCAGTTGGAGAGCACAGGCAGAATAAATTGCGCCTGAACAACCTGTCAAAGAAAGATAAGACTCCGGTAGTGGTTCGTCTACCCAGGGGCTCTCCAACGATCAAGTCAGTACTCAATTTATCTCTCAAAGATAGCTAATAGTGCTTAACTCGTAAGCCAGAATACAAAAAGCATACCTTAGACCCACGATGGTGCCTTACTTTCATAGCCAGCACTAACTCGATCCCTGTAGAAGCCTAGCTTCAATGGACTCTGGCTCAATGCTCATCTTGGACTCCTAGCTAGATAAAGATAAACTCTCCTTATGCGCTCATCTCGAATTTTGGTATCTCTGCAGATAACCTCGGCCTAGCCGAGATCATCTAGGCGTCATGACTAAGACACGTGGCACTTTGGCTGACACGTCAGCATCATCTTGACCACATGTTGTTATTCACAAAATATGCCCCACAACTACCCCATAGGTTCTATTACCTCGGCATCCTGAGGTGATGGAACCTATACCATTTGTCCATATAGCACATCGGCTAGGACTTACTCCGTCCTTCATGACCGAGATCATAACACGTAGGCTTCACATGACCAAGACTTTGCAGTCTACTTTATCAATGACCAAAAATCGAGAACCAAGTTCTTCAAGTTCCTTAATTGACCGCCCTTCTAGCCGAGGTTCTTGCTTCATTAAATTAAGAACTACAAGAGTTCTAATTGTGCATGAGTTGTCACACACGGTTTTCCCAACAATTTTATCCACGCTTCCTTTTCACATTGATTCGTACCTGACACGCGCCATCAGGTCTAGTTGCTTCTATGCACGCCGCCTGACAGACACGTTGTCCAAGGCACATTATTATGATTTGCCGCCCTTTTCGTGTTTTTACAAAACATCATTCTCTCTCCGTCTCTTCTCCTTTGTATCTTTTGTTTTCCCTCTATGTTCAAGTTTTTCTCTCTCTAAACAAATCCTCCACCTCCATTGCTATCGAGCTCTCTGCAACTAATTCCGTTCATCTTTTCTGGCGACACTTTCACCGTTCCGCTCCATATATTTCCGCCGTCTAACTCCAACAAACCTTAACATCGGACCCAACTGATGAGTTCTTCATTCCTTTCCATTTTTCAGTTTCAATTTTTCATGACTTGAATATGCTTCCATCTATACCATACGTTCATTCTGTTGCCATTGGATTCATTTTCATGGTTACACTCCATTTCTTTCTTTTCTTCGTTTATGAACCGATTTCCTGTTCTTGAATCTTAAATCTTATACTTGTATAGCCTTTTACGAAAAATGCCAATACTGTTCGGATTTTTTGCACATCTATACACACTCACTCAGTGTTCTTGAATTTCTTGAGTTTAAATCACGTTTTCTTTTCTGTTTCTCTTTCTTTATTTCTAGATTCTTGCCTATGATTTTTTGTATCTGCATAGGTTTTTAGGCTTGGGATTTGTTCTAGAATCCTTTGCTTTAGGAAAACTCAACTAAAATCCTCCTAAATCTTGAAAAACCCTTGCCAACATTCCTGTTTAGGGTTTTATCCGAAGTCCTTCGAAACCACATCAACCACTCCCTTCTGAAATCTTACACCTTCCTTTTTTAGCTGACATAATGGGTATGTTTAGATGGAGGGTAGACACCCTAGAAAAACTTGGGTACTTTAGGAGAGAGTTCTCTATCCCAGTTGATGTTCACCTTAGGCTGGCAGGGAAGGAGGACTCAATCATGCTTGATGAGGACTCTATGCCTTTCCCCGTAGTGGCTTGCATAGAGTGTGGACTTAGGTTCACTCTCAACATTCTTTTCCGACAAGTCCTTCATTATTACAAATTTAACCTAATCCAGCTGGCTATTAACTCTTATAGAGTTATTAACAGGATAATTGCCCTGTCACACCCCAAACCCGCCCCTAAAAGTTTGGGCATGACTACTTCAGAAACGAACACTTAACATGATGTACATAAGATATGGGGCCTGACGGAAGCATTCAATATCGAATAATAACATATATAATATCCATTGAGCTATCACTACTATGCCAGGATCACAAACAGAACATAAGGCAGATAAACATACAGTGACGGCATCTGAAAATTTAGTTATGTACATATACGTATACGGACCCAGCCCTCAAGATTGGGCGTGACAAAAACATTAAAAGGGTAGACGAATTATACACTTCAACCTTAGACGGACTATCAGGGAATAAAACCAAAAGCTTAGCAAAACTCCATAAAATGGGTTGCCTTCATTTAAATGCCTAAACACTCTGAGGTTGACAAAAGGGGAGCAGACGCGGTGGGTTAAGGCTGACCACCTGATTGGTGACCTACAAAAATAGACATAATAGAGAGTGAGCCGGACTCAGTGAATAGTAATACATGAATGAAACGATGCTTAACTTGAAACATAACACATAGCAATGCATATAAAGATGTGAAGTTTACATAGTTAGTCTGATTCTGTGCTAAGCACACAACGACCTTAGGTTCAATCTTGCAACATAAACATGGTGGCTATAAGCCCTTGAGACATGGTGGCACAAGGCCCTTGAAGCATGTGGCATTAAAGCCCTTGAAACATGTGGCATAAAAGCCCTTGAAGCATATGGCATGAAAGCCCTTGAAACACGTGGCATGAAAGCCCTTGAAACATATGGCATGAAAGCCCTTGAAACATACATGTATGAACCCAAGAGGTGTCTCACACGGATTCTAGAGGTGACTCACATTGTAGCACTTAGTTCCGTGTAGCACTTTGTTTCATTTCATGACAACTTATATAGATGGCCATAAGCCTCATAACTTTCATGGAATGGCTTTCAGCCTCATAATTTTCACATATGTATGGACTCAAGAGGTGGCTCATACAGATTCTAGAGGTAACTCGCACTGCAGCACTTAGTTCTGTATAGCACTTTGCTCCATACCAGGAATTAACAGGTTTTCCAGACTAAACCGTACATATCATGTCATATCATAAACGGAATCAAATCATACATATATTTTTTTTATACTTAAATCATAAGCAGAAATTAAAAGTCATATTCGTAACATACTTGAATTCGTAACATACATGAACTTGTACCATGCGTAAACTTATAACATACTTGAACTTGCACCATACTTCAACTTAGAAAATACGTAACTTGTAACACACCTATATTTGTAACATGCTTGAATCTGTAACATACTTAAACTTGTAACGTACATAAACTTGAAACTTAATTACTTAAACCACGGTATTATTACCCCCGAGTAAGGGCCTTGTGCTAAGGATGCCATGGATTCTTTTATATATATAGACAATCAGTCATTAATTCAAAACGTCACATAACAGAAAATAAAGCATTTCTTATCATATCATGTCATTGCAGTACGCTTAACAAAGACAGAACAATTCACATTCTAACGTGGGTTACATAACGATGTTAAACCTTTGCATTCATTTCATTTCGTAGATTCTAAACGATCTCGGATCCATACGTAACACAACAGAATAATCTTGGATTCACACAGATACATCATTCAGAGATGAACACAAGTTCCATTTATTCTTTCAGAAGAGGTAACGTAGTCTGCTGATGAATAAAGGAGAGTTAATATTCGTTATTGACAGAACAAAAGAATTCCAACGTCATACCAATGCACGCAAATCTTTCAATGTTCATAAATGTTAGTGTAACACTTACGAAGAACAGAGCATTAGTGACAATAGTTATCAACGGTAGATAAAATGTACATTTCCATACTACTACTCGCAGAGTGATGGCGGAGCATTCTTTCTCGCGGGGTGTGTCCTGTACACATACATAACTTATAAATTAGTTCATTTCTCTCTGTTGAATTGCTTATGAATTCATTTCGCTTCGAATAATTTATAGATATCAAGAAGGCATCAATTACAAATTTCGACAATATTAAAGGGTCCAGCACGCAAAATGGAGCAACCCATATTTTTCAGCATGGGCCGCACGTGCGGCAAAGTGTCCCACATGTGCGGCAGTGATGCCCCGCACGTGCCTTTTTTACAGTAGCCAACCCTCAAAATTCTTCATTTCCCGCACGTGCGGCCGTGACTCCCGCACGTGCGGCTGGGGTTCCCGCACGTGCGGCCATGACCCCCGCACGTGCGGCGATCTGCCTCAATTTCCAGTCCGAAATTCAACTTTCTCTTCACTTGGCCAACTTAACTTGAAACACAAATTGAGAATAAAATTCATGCAATATTATGGTTTAATCTTACAATAACATCATTCATAAGTGTAGAACATCCCAAGAATTGTAAGTATAATTCAATTGAGTTACTTCCTTACATGAACACAACCCATAAACATAACTTAATTCTCTTGCATACAACATCACATATGTAACCTTAGAAGACAATTCCTTTATCCTTGCATAACCAACTTAATTTTACATTATCTAGGTGACAACTATAAACCAAGTTAAGCATTGATCATACATTAGATTCAATTTCATGCCCTAGGTCAAACACTTGTGGAGAAATCGCACTCAAATTCAAGAGAGGAGACATGGAGGGTGAGTAAACTTACTTGTGATCTTGAACTTCCCAAATTCCCTCTAAATTATCCACTTGATCTTGAAGAAGCCCCCTTCTAGTTCCTTTCTCCCTAATCTCACCACTCTCACTCTCTCAGGAAATGTTTTGAGCTAGGAGTTCTTAAGGCAAGAGTTAAAGAACACACACACACACACACACACACACACACACACACACACACACACACACACATATATATATATATATATCTATAAGGCATGAATAGGACAAAAAAATCAATCATTTAATCATCCCAAATTGAATTTCACAGAATGGCTTATTATTACTTAAAAAGTATGCTGATTCCAATTATAGAATCAATTTCGGATTATCAAGTCTCTAAGGCCCTCAATTTCTGATTCAAGCACTAGAATTGTAACAGATAGTTCTCATATTAAATAGATGCACAACTATAAGCATAAGATCCATTTTTTTTTTTAAACTTACTTTCACATGAAATTTCCCAATAAACATACAAATGCACAGAATAGGGGACTAAAAGTGTACCAGAAAACATGTACAAGTGTCGGGCTATTACATGCCCTAGCTAGCAGAGAAAACCCTAGGATAACTCTATCCAATATCCAATACTGTTATACCATGTGTGGCCTGAAATCTGAAAAATGCTACGTCTATTACCTCAAGCTGAGATCCACCGAATACAAACTCATGGCCGACCTCCCTGACTCCAACGAAGGTGTTGGAGATGATTATTTCATTGTCTCGAGCAACTGGGAGTTCTCACCTGATGACGACCTTCACCTCTATCCTTTGAGCCGAATAGTGTTTAAAGAGGGTAATGGTATGAACCAAATGTCACTTTACATGCTTTTAAGTCTTTATTACTTTACTCTCTTTATATGTTCTAATGTCTAATTTTTGTACTTACAGCTCCTTCTCAGCCATCAAAAGATTTCCATAAAACCTTCTACCCCAGCAAGGACTTTAAGAAGCTGTTGGGCTTGCCAGTTGATCAACACAATGCCCCTCTGCTGCTTAACTACATCCTAACCTACAAATTCGCGTTGCCCGACGTCTCCAAGAAAAGCAACTCTCCATCTTCAGCAACAACTCCCACTACACTTCATCACCACAGCCTGACCAAGCCTCAACCTCCGATCCAACGGAGCAGCCATCAACATTCACTCCACAATTGATTCCTCCTATCCAGCGCCAACGCTGTCGCCGAGTTCCAATCTTTGCCTCTGTTGGTAGAACTTGTAGCCAAAAACGCAAGAGTATTGAGGTGTCGGTTTACGATCCAACCAACCTACCCACTACACTACCAACAATCCACTTCGACACAAAAGTCATCATTGCCGCCACCGTCGACGATATGGGATGAAACAGAGCTGTCGTCGAAGACCTCTTGGTCGACATCCTTGGCGTTATGACAACCCAATCCTCCCCATCACAATCCCAACCGAAGGCTAAGCCAAACAGGATTAAGAAGGCCAAAGCCAAGGCAACAGTGACTCAGATTGATTCTGATGACACTTTGCCTATCTCCAAACTAGCAAAGGTTGAGAAGAATGCCTCTGCCGCTGAGAAGAGGCCTGCCGAGGCTAACCCATGACTCGTGCCAAAGGCCACGTGTCCTTCATTACCAAAGTTGCCTTGGCTCGGGAACTTAGGTATGAGAGGGGAAGGTCATGAATTGAGCATCCCCGCTCGCCCGATCAAAGATCGGGCTCTACTAATCATGATATGATTTTTTATAAACATTATGTGCTCTTATTCCGGTTATTATGCTAGCTTCACTATGTGATGCGCACAATCAAGTATAGGCTGGTTTGCTCAAGTTGGAACAATTCAACTCATGTTTGTTTGCGAAAATGGTTTGAATTTGCCCCCTCAAGTGGGCTTAGAGTTTTCAAATTTTTCACCGAACATAGTGGGCTTAAAACATGATTTGCCACTCAACAAAGTGGGCTTAAAACTTACATTCGTTGAATTGTTCCAATTCAAACAACAAGCCTTCATCCACAGGCATTCATGCAATTTAGCAAGTAAGCACATGGCCTCATGGCAAGCATGCTAAACATGGCAACATGCACATTCATGCAAGTATGCTAAAGCACTAACAACTCACCTAGTACTCCAAGCTAAGAAAGTATGAGTTAGAAAAATATACATGATTCCTAACTACGTAAGATGCCTAATGCAACACATGCAAAAGATGCAATTAATAGGCCCGGCTACTAATGTGGCATATGAAGCAATTTAAACAACATGTGATTAAATATGTTTTCAACAAAGTATTGAAATGACAATGTAGTTTGAATGATGCACCAAGCCTCGGTGCATGCAATACGAATGAACGGATGCAAGCATAACGCATAAGGTATGCTAATTGAAATATGATGTCCCTAATCTAACCATTAAAAGTGGGTAAATAAAAAGAAGAAAGATGTGGGATTGGAAGACATACACACATGCACGCACATGTATTACAACATTACGTCCTTGCGAAGGAGGGTCCAAATGAATAAGCTAAGCTAACTAGCTAATTAGGCTAAGCCTAGCTAAGCTAATTAAACTAATTATTACAACACTCGAATTAATTAACTATTCTAGTTAACTAATTACAAAATGAAATCGAATAACTAGTTAACTAACTAATTTAGTTACAATACACATCAAAATTAATTAGCTACAACTAATTAATTACAAGAAAACAGTGATTAAATACTAATCAAACTAAACAAGCAGTCTCGGGAATGGAGGGATGTATGCATGCTCAGTTTCCACCCGAAAAACATCCACTACTTTGCTTCCAATGGCCTCTGTTGCACAACCCTTGCACTGGTTTTCCACCTCTGGACCAATTCTGCTCTGCTTGAGGAGCTCACTACTGATTTTTACACTAGGGACTGACAGGAGGGCCGGTCGGCCATTGATGATGGTCGGTCGGCTACCAATGGTGGCCAGTTGGTCGGCCACTGATGACTGGACTTCCTTGCTGCAACAGAGAGCAAACAAAGCAGGACAATGTATTTCTCAAGGGCTTGTTTGCACAATTCATCCCCCTTTTCATGGACAAATCGAAGGGAGACAAACCTCCTTGGCCCACAAACCATCAACTCATGCAATTTCATTGCATGATGGCTCACAAACCAAAGTGTGTAATTTCATTAAATGCAACAAAATGAGACTCTAACCTCGTCCCTTTCATGAGTTGATCAAGGGAAGTGGTTGACCTTTGAGACTTGGATCATTTCATCACTAATGAGTATGAAATGGCCCAAGTTTCCATAACGTTCGATTGAACACAACCAAATTATTATCATACACAATTTTAGTTTCAAGTTTTAATTACTCATTTTAATTTACCAACCATTCCTTAGCAAATTAAGTCCAATAATGAATTAAAGTCCTCTAATGGAAAGAAGACTCAAAACACAAGTTGCTTTGGGTATGAAAAAAGCATCATACCGTTGGTAATAAACCCCCTAAGGGATTAAACCATTAAGCATGATACCTCAATTTCATACTTGGGTAAACAAGTGACTTGAAACGACTTTCAAGGCAAAATAAAAAGCCAAGAAAAGAGGGAGGTTGTAGAGATGATTAAGTGCTGAAAATGAGTGATAAAAGCATAAATAAATACTATCTGCTCAAACAAGAAGGTGTTTAAGGCCTAGAACACCAAACTCGTGCGGATTATTACACTAGAAGCATGCAATATAAAGCCCAAAGGACACAACCAGCCCAAAATAGTCCTAAAATAGGTTAAAAACAATCCTAAAACATATTGGAATTGAGCTAACAAAGGCTAGAATAATTGGCTAAAACATAGCACAAGCTAAGCTAGTAAGCAAGACACAAGAAGGAGAGTCTAACCCCTCAAATTTTGGACTTCAAAATATGATTTTAGCCACTGAAATAGCTCTGAAAAATAGTATTTAAAAGTTCTAAAAAAGATGATGCAAGGGCGGGAAACACAAGGGCAAAAGCCTCCAAAACAAGGTACAAAGAAGGGCTATCAACCCCTCAACCTTTCATGGCCTTAGGACCCAAGCTTCAGCCCAGAAACACAGAGTTTTTATAGCCCAAAATCAGTTGGAAAACATGCTGGAATGAAGACAAAAGTAGCTAAAACAATAAGCTAAAATATGGAGGTTTTGAGCTAGTAAATAAGCATAAAGAGGGGTGGCTAACCCCTCCATTTTTTGGGAACTCAAAACAACATTTTTAGCCTCTAAAAACCTCTAAAAATCAGTGGTAAAAAGCTCAAAAAAAATTGAGAAAAGAATGGGAAACAAAAGTGTAAAGGCTTAGAGAACTAGATTCAAAGAAAGGTGATTAACCCCTCAACGTTTAATAGTCTTAAACCACAAGCTTCAGCCCATAAAAATAGTTGAAAAACACTTCTAAATCAGCAAGTAAAGATAGAAAAGAAGTAGTGCAAAAGTGTTCAAAATTATATATCTTGAAGAGGAACAACACTTTTGTTCACAAACCAACAAATTTTCACTCTCAATGGCTGAAGTTTGGACTCAATAATCTCAGCAAGGAGAGCTCAAATAGTGGTTTAGAAAATGTAGAGAGAGGGTGTATAGGTTGCAAGATAGAGATAGAGAGAGAATTCCAAGAATTGGAGCTTTTGGAATTTTTTTGAACCTTAAATCAAGAGGATTGGCCAGGTATATATAGAAAAATACCCTAACAAGTCGAAAATATCAAGCCTTGAACAACTGGAGCATATGGGGGACAGCTGGTAAAAATTATCTAGCTTTTTCACCAGTGGTCGACCGGCCAGAAGTTTGCATTGTCGGCCATCAAAAATCTGCTTCCAGGCCCAACTTCAAATGGGCATATCTCCTTCATCCGGACTTCTTTGTTGGTCATTCTTGAGCCTAAATTGAAGTCCCATAACTCTAATTTCGAATGGAAGCAGCCTCAAATCTAAATTCTAAGTATGATAAGAGATATTCCTATTTTAGTGAAGGTCGCTCAGTTTTGGCTTAACCCGATTGATGGCTAACTTCAACCAGCCATATCTCCCTCATCCAGACTCGGCTTTAGGAGATTCTTGAGTGTAATTGAAGCCCCAGAAGTCCAGTTTCTAATGGTGGTGGCCTCACAACTTAAGTCCAAGTCTATTAAAGGATAGGCTTGAGTTAGTGAGACTGCCCAGTTTTCCCTCAACGATTTCATACCCAACTTCTACCCCAACTAGGTTTTTTCCCTTTCCTCCAATTTTCTTCAACTCCAAACCTCTAAATAAGATGTTTTAAAATATTTTTGAAAGAGTTCACCTCTCTTCCATTTATTTTCACTTTGTCCTTGCTCGGTTTATTGAAAAGTGCAATTTAACGAAATGCGAGTCTCGGAACATCGTAGAAACTTTTGGGAAAAATATTTTGAAAAAGAGAGTTTTAAGATCTAAAATGATTTTGGTCAAAATTGTTTTGTCCAAAATGGGGTGTAAGGTGGGGATTTAGAGCTCCTCTTGCTTAAGAAATCGAACATTTTCACAACACAACCTTTATCATCAAGTGATCAATCAGTGGCGTCAAAGTCTTGAGGGCGGTCAAAAATGGGGTGTCAACAGTTGCCCTCTTTGATAGAGCTCAAAGTCATGGAATGATGTGAGTGAATGTCAAAGCCCGAAGACGACCCATTTTGATAAGGCCGTAAGAGTTGGGCAAACAAACAAAATGCAGATGCAGTTGGTTGAACCTGAAGGTTGCCTACATATCCCTTTACAAGGAATCAAACTAGCGTAGTTCAGGGGCAGAATACAAAATGGTACACAATTGTAATGAAATCATGCAAATGATATACAATGTGACAAAATCATCAAACCACAAGCAGTGCAAAACACACAAATATCATAAAGGATTGGCGATGCAAGTCAAACTACATTTTATATAGAAAAGGTGCCGGAGCACTCTAACTACAATTCTTGCAGAATAGGCGCATGCACATGCAGAACTATGTTTTTCGTAGAAAAAGAAAGAGTACAAGTAATTGGATGGTATGATATAAGTGAGGAATGATCTGGTATGGAAAGATAATGATCCTAAATACTGAATGCAACAAGACAAAATACGATGCAATGGATGCAAAGAGTAAGGTGTAAGCTGAACCACATTTTACCTAGAAAATGTATGGACACAAAACAAACCACGTCAAACACAGAAAAGGTGCCGAAACCCTCAAACCACAATTCTTGCAAAATAGTCACGTACACATGCAGAGCTATGTTTTAACGTGAAAAGGTATAGACACATGCCAAACCAAGCTTAACATGGAAAGGATGCAGACAATAAAATGGTATGATGCAATAGATGTATGCAATAAATTCTATATGTAATAGAAGTGATAGATGTGATGCAATAGATAATAAATGTGATGTAGCAGCTTGGAAGTGAAAGTACCTTACAGAGGCAATTGGTGCTTTATGCTGCTGGGGATCTTTCGCTTCTTCTTGGTTGCACTTCCAAACCACATGTACGATTTTTCTCCCTGGCTTTGTTTGCAACTTTCCCTATTCTCCAACAGGGTGACAGACTAGTTTGGATCAGTATCCAGAATTGAGGCGCATGCAAGCTACCTCAACCTATGGGGCGGCTGTAATACCCCTGTTCCGTAGTATGCTAATTGGTCCTTAAATTGAGTATGATTATGTGTTTACCATGATTTTATGTGCCATTATGTGAATATATGTGATTTTGAAGTTTTATCTGTTCACCGTAGGAATATCTGTTTGAATAATCAGCTTTGGAAATTAAATTGAGGGCCTTATCGGCCACAGAACCCGAAATTGAATACGCCATTGTGATTGGCATAATTTTTAGAGCCTACGGTGAAATTTAATTGAAAAATTGATTTGGACCAGATTAAGTTGATTAAGTTGGTAAAATGGGTGCCCAATTACTCTCTATTATTATATTATGACTTGGTGGGGCTTGTTGTATATGAGCACTACTCAATCAAACTCCCTCTCTAATTCTCACTTGGCTGATATACACTCTAAGGAGAGGAGAGGGCCGGCCATTAGAGAGAGAGAAGAGAGAAAAATCTGTGTTTGATCTTGAGGGCTTGGAATTTTGAAGTCCAACTCAAATTGGACCATAGATTGAAGAATTGGACTTCTAGGTAAGCCATTGACTCTTGAAATCATGAATTGAACTTGTAATCTTGTGAGCTCAAAGTATTTTTGTAGTCAAGAGCATGATTTAAATTGGTTTTGTTGAGATATGACCATGCATACATAAGATTACTTTTGAATTACCATAAGTTGCAAAATCTAGCATGTATCATGTCAATTAAGCAAGATTTGAAGTTTGATCATGCATGCAAGCTTGGTTTTGTTGAGCTTTATGGGAATAGGCACCACTTGCATCTTTTGAATTAGAAATGAAGTCAAGATGGGCATGCATGTTTGAATAATTGAAGATGGGAGCCTGAAATGCATGAATATGTGTGATAGAATTGGATTTGGTGTCAATTTGAGACATGCAAGTGTGTAATCCTTGAAATTGAGCTCCATAATAATGTGTTTTGGTGTTTGTACCATGTTAGTATGATTATATTTGAGATTTGAACCTTTGCATGCAAGAATGGTAGCTGGGAAATTGAATTGAAGCTCAAGAACACGATCTGGAATTTCCAGAATTTTGCCTTCCGCTCGAGCGGGGGGAAGTGCCGCTCGAGCGGAGAAATCGAGCTCCCAGCATCTTCTGCAGACATGGTTCCCGCTCGAGCAGGGAAGTTGACGCTCGAGCGGGGAGCTATGTAGACAGGCAGTTTGCTCGAACGGCCGAGTTCACGCTCGAGCTGGAATTGAAGGCAACCAGTACTTTCGCAGACCTAAGGGTCCGCTCGAGCGGGGAAGTCCACGCTCGAGCGGGGACCCTATTTTCCGAATTCCTGTTTTTGCATTTGGGTTCTGTCTTCCGTTCTCTTTCACTTGCAAGCACTCTTAGGCATATGTTAAGCATTATAAATGAGTTAATGAGGTAATAATAAAGCCTAAAGAGGAATATGTGAATTAAAGAACGGATTGAACTATTAGTGACCCTTTTGTATTCATGAAATGTGAAGGGTCAAGCTCCAGGGCAAATCCACAAGCCGATCACTGTGAGTAATATCAATATTTGAAATCTTATTAATGTCCAATTGTGTATTCCCTTACAAGCTTTATGAGTTGCTAATTGGGATTGTGGACAAAAGTCTGACATGAATGTGTATTTGGACCAAAGGTCGTTTTGACAGAAATGAATGGACCAAAGGTCGTTCGGACATAATGAATGGACCGAAGGTCGTTTTGATAGAAATGAATGGACCAAAGGTCGTTTCGACATACGTAAATGGACCGAAGGTCGTTTTGACATGAATGAGTGGGCCGGAGGCCGTTTTGACATGAACGAGTGGGCCAAAGGCCGTTTCGACATAAATGAATGGGCCGAAGGCCATTTTGACATAAATGAATGGGCCGAAGACCATTTTGACGTAAATGAATGGGCCGAAGGCCATTTTGATAGAAATGAATGGGCCAAAGGCCGTTTCGACATAAGTGAATGGGCCGAAGGCCATTTTGACAGAAACGACATGATGCTTGCCCTGGATCTGATCCTTATTGAGGAATGAAGGGACCGCGCCCTGGCATCCATGGCACGGTACCAGCAGCAGCTCGCTAAGTCGTATAATCAGCGACTTCAGTTGCGCCGATACATGCTAGGAGAGCTTGTCCTGAAGAAGGTACTTCCAGCCAACCGGAGACCGGCCGATGGAGAATTGGGTCCAAACTGGGACGGCCCTTATCAGATAGAATCCATCGCAGGAAAATGGGCATATCGGCTCTCAAACATGTCAGGAAGAAGCCTGCCACGGCCTTGGAATTCAACACATTTACGTAAATTCTATCATTGACCCGACTTGTGGGCTTGATACTTGTACATGTTCCACCTTTGCAATACAAAGTTTTTTGCTTTCGCCAGCTCGCTCCCAAGCCTATTAAGGCCGATTAAGTCTTCGGATTCGGAGCCCCTTCTGGTGCATGACACCTTAGGGCCGATTAAAGCCTCCGGATTCGGAGCGCCCTTCGTGGATATCACGATTGGCCAAATTAAAGTCTCCGGATTCGGAGCCCCTTTTGGTGCATGACACCTTAGGACCGATTAAGTCTCCGGATTTGGAGCCCCTTTCGGTGCATGACACCATAGGGCCGACAAAGTCTCCGGATTCGGAGCCGCTTTCGGTGCATGACACCTTAGGGCCGATTAAGTCCACGGATTCGGAGCCCCTTTCGGTGCATGACACCATAGGGCCGACTAAGTCTCCAGATTCGGAGCGCCCTTCATGAATATCATGATTGGCCAAATTAAAGTCTCCGGATTCGGAGCCCCTTTCGGTGCATGACACCTTAGGGCCGATCAAGTCACCGAATTCGGAGCCCCTTTCAGTGCATGACACCTTAGGGCCGAAGGCATAATCATAGAATCGTTCTTAATTCAAGCCGGTCAATACATGTTTAAATATTTACGCCACGCAACACAAACCCTGGCAGAAAGTTGAAATAATACGATTAATTAAACACAACATTTCAAGACCGAATACAAACGTTGAAAATAAAAGAAATTCTATTTATTCGGCGCGAAGTCTATTCATTCGGCGCCCTCATCGTCGTTCTTCTCAATTTCGAAATCGGAATAAGGAAAGTAGTGGCGATGATACAGGGGCGAGGCTGAATCAATGCCCACGGCTTCGAGAGCTTCCTCGGTTTGAAGGGCCTTGATCCAGCCGTGCTTGAATCCACAATTTTCACATCAGCAGACCTCCTCAGCAAGGTCTCGTTTGGTCTTCTCTATCCTGACCTTCAGGCTGTCCTAAAACCCCTTTTCATAACCCGAGGTCCGTTGGGTCACTCTCTCAACGACCAATTTAGATTGATCAACCACCATCGACGCGCTCGTTTGAACATTCTTCAGCTCTCGAAGCTCAAGGTCAGCCTTTTCCGCGCGAATCTCCAGACTGCGATTCCTTTCTTCCCTTTTCTCACTCTCATGTCACGCTTCCCACAGACGCATGCCGACTTCGTGATCAGTATATAATCCTTTCACGGCCCCATGAATGCCGTCTCAAAATACTTTGAAATCTTGACGTCCGACCATCGATTCTTGGGCTTTCGACGAGAAGATCTGTCGAGTGAACTCGACTGCTACACCTGGGTCTTTAATGATAGAATCCGCCTCCGTCATTGGTCTATTCCTCACAAAAACCACAAAACTCAACGGTCGTGGCGTCGCATCAGGCTCGATTCTCGGTCGCGGGTGTAGAGAATTTCCCCGTTGTTGCCTGTCCTTTCGGGGCGATACGCTTCGAAGACTAAGGGGCTGCTGTATTTCCCGATCCTTGGACGTTCTTCTTCCCGTACGCATAGGCTCACTACTGAGACTCATTGCGGCGTCTAATTCAGCCAATCTTCGTCCCTCCCAAGTTGCCTGAATAGAAATAAGTAGGGCCTCTGGCGTGCACCCGCACCACTTATCCTTCAATGTATGCAGCTCTCCCGAGGCAATGTCAGTAATCCCAAACGTCAAAAGTCAGATGACAATTGTCCAGCCCACGAGTTTCGCCACTTGGCTTCTCAAGCTCGCGCCCTGGCTAAGGCAAGGGCAGATTTATTAATCTGGTCCGCCATGTTTTCAAGCACAAGCGCCGATCGATGTGTGCCTCAGCAGGTCCACGAGTTACGCCATTCGGCTTCTCAAGCTCGCGCCCTGGCTAAGGCAAGGGCAGATTTATTAATCTGGTCCGCCATGTTTTCAAGCGCAAGCACCGATCAATGTGTACCTCAGCCAGCCCACGAGTTCCGCCATTCGGCTTCCCAACTCCAAAAGCTCGCGCTCGAGCTAAGGCGAGGGCATATTCACTAATCTGGTCGGCCATGTTTTCAAGCGCAAGCGCCGATCAATGTGTGTCTCAGCCAGCCCACGAGTTATGCCATTCTGCTTCTCAACCTCGCGTCCTGGCTAAGGCGAGAGCAGATTCACTAATCTGGTCTGCCATGTTTTTAAGCGCAAGCACCGATCAATGTGTGCCTCAGCCAGCCCACGAGTTACGCCATTCGGCTTCCCAAACTCGCGCCCTGGCTAAGACAAGGGCAGATCTGATCGGCCAAATACCTAAGCTAAGCAGCTGATCTAACCATAACAGAAAGCAATATCATTCATCAACAATATCTTCCTTAGCCAGTTGAGCACAACTCTGGAAATTTTATATACTCAAGTTACCAAACAGAAAGCTACAAGATGAAAAATACTAAATTAAAACCGTAAAAATACATTCAAAAACCAAACACTGACTGTTGCAAAAGATGAAAAATACTAAATTAAAACTGTAAAAATACATGCGACATCCTAAAAACTGTCAGTCGGCCGGATCGGCCATTGGAATCAGACTCCAATGGCTCAACATCCACTTGCTCATATGGTATTGGCACAATCAATGGAGCGTCAGCAGCAGCAAAGGCTTTGTGCCAGCCATGTTTGAATCCTCGATTTTCAAACTTGGGGACTTGGGTCACGTACTCGGTGAGCCCAGCATTTTTCCCGGCCTCGAATACTTTGGAAGACTCCGATTCGGCTGATTCCTTGACTGTCTTCATTTCAGCTAACTCAGCCTCCAGTTTGGAGATTGCTTTTAGGGCCAACTTGAGCGCATCTTCTCTCACGTCCGCCTTCCTCTCGGCATCCGACCTCAATTGATCCGCGCAACGAGCCTTCTCCATCTCGGCGTCTGCCCTTGAGGCTTCTTTGTCCACCCTCAACACTTCGACTTCGGCCCTTCTCCTCTAGCCTTCAACTTCCTCGCGTAAATGACCAATCCGTTTGACGGCGTCGCGATGGCGATGGCCCATATCAACTATCCATCCGACGATCTGTAAAACAAGAATTTAGAACCATAACTTCAATAGTATTTGGATTAAGTGAAGCTAAGTTCGAATATGTACCAAAAGTGCCGATTGGGCAGCCAGTGCTGTCGCATCTAGATCCGTTTCCACCCGGAAAGCCTCCTTGTCAGACGGCAAAGACACAGACGTAGCCAAGCTGAATGCAACTTCTGGATCTTTAAGTGCCGAAGTATCAGAAGAAACTAGCACGTTTTTTATCATCGGCTGAATGACAAAAGGAACGATCACGTCCGATCCCTCTAATCGAGGACGTTTTCCATGTTCTTTTACGCCGGCTTCAAACTCAGCGGAACGTTTCTCTGCCTCGACTTCTTGGCCGGCCTGCACGACCAAAGTAGATTCGGCATCCTGATTTTCCGCCGTCTCCACCTCAATAACACGGAAGGACTCTAATTCGCTAGCAGGCAGGGAAAATTGAGATGTAGTGGCGGGTGGTGCTTCAAACGGAAGGGCGTCTGCTCTTCACCGCGCGGCCAACCTTTCTGCATTCGCCTTCCTAGCAAGTTTTGTTAGGCTTAACCCAGTCATGTCTTCGGGGTTTGCAGTGGGAATATCCTCTAAACCGTGAAAAACGCCGTCAAACAAAAGATCCCCTCCGCTCGAAGCAGATGGAGGATCGGCCGAATTCAATACCGCATCAGATTCGGTAACATTAGCTACACCCCGCTCCGAATCCGACCCTCCAAAACCAACCTGCCTCAAGTTTTTGAAGTCGGACAGAATGAGAGCGACGAGAGAATCTTCACCCTCTGGAACCGGTATACTTTCTGCCGCCGAGAAGGTCGTATATGTCAGCTCGTAACGAAGCAGAATGTGGGCCGCCCTGCCTTGTTTCTGAAGACTTCGACGGCCGAAATATTTGAGCGCGACTTCGATATCCGAAAGAATGGCACCGTCAGTTGAAGACAGAACTTTCTTCAAATTTCTCCCTACACAAGCCAAGCCGTAACATTTCAAAAAAGAGGCTTTATAACAAAAACGAACAAATAATAAAAGCGAGAAAGCAATCAGCCATCTGGCTCGCCCCTCCGTCTAGGAATAGGGTCGCCGCGATCCTCCCCTTCACCAAATTCCCAGTTACCCTGGGCAACGACCATAACATCATCAACTCTTTTTCCAGAACTAGAAAGCATAGTTATCAGCTGATGGTCAACATTCTTGGCCCTAAGGAAGAAATGCCCGTGCCAACCAGAAGACTTAGCCAAGGCATAACAATGCCGGATGGCTGGAATGCCAAGGTTAATTCTTTGGCGACGGTTGAGCGCTATAACCCCCATTATGACTCTAAAGAAATTCACATTAGGTTGGGAAGGGATTAAACCCCAATGGCGAAGCACAGCCCTAAGAAACGGGTGAAGGGGGAAATGAACTCCACCCTCTGCAATTGACAAAATAGGAAAGACAATCGTGGTTTCATCCTCCCTCTCCATATCAAGAGTGCCGTCTGTCACAAGCGACAAACAGACATCATCAGGAATGGAGAAATGGCGTTTAAAGCTAGTAATATGATCTGACGAGAGAAGGTCTTTTAAATGTTTCGCCATATCCTAGTCTATGAGAATATGCCGAGGAAGGAATAAATCAGAAAGAGTCCTCGAAGCAAGGGAGGAGAGAACTTACAAAGGACGAAGAGGATATCGGAGGAGAGTTTCGGGGACGATCCAGAAGGCAATCCAGCGATGAACATCATAAAATATACACTGGAAAGGACCTCAAAATTTTAAATCACAATAAATAGACACGTACGAGGGGGCGGGGAGTCGACACGACAATCGAAAGGGATGCGCTTAGATGTTCGCAAGAGGATGAGGCCAACCGCCGAATTTTGGCTCCGACTTTTAGGAATTCAAAACCAAACACTCTAGCTAACTGTCGTCGGTGAAATGCTTGGGGGGCAATTGTGGGAGCCGAATAAATAGAAGAGTCGCAGGATGCGCGCTCCAGAAATTAGATACTATCTGGCTTCATATTGCGTGACCAGGACGCTGAATACGTGAGTAAAGCCGAATAGATGGAGATCAGTAGCTCCAAATGAAAGAAAGGGCAATAATCAAAAAGTAGGCCCTAGCCCCGAGGATGAAAAAGAACAGGTATAAATACAGGAACAACGGTTATAGAAAGGTATGCAAGAATCATTTCACAAATACTTAGAAAGTAAGCTACCCTGAGTGTCTGAACTAACTTGTCCGTCGGAGTGCTAATTCTGGCACCCCCGACCGGAGTGCTTGTATCTTTTCAGGTGACTAGCTGAGGATCACTAGCGTCTCCCAGGATCCGAAGAGTATTTCCAAACCACTTCCCCACACATAGAATGTGAACTTTCATATACACTGTTGTTGCATGCGTGCCGCGTATCGTTATGATTCATGCATAAAATATGCTTACTTTCGATTCCGCATAGAATATGCTTTGCTTGTCTCATACATAGAATATGCTTTCAATATTTCATAGAATGTGCTTCCATACTTGCATAGAAAATGCTCGTATCTATTGCGTAGAAAATGCCCCCATACTTGCATAGAAGATGCATTTTATTGCACTGTCTTGTACACTTACACTTTGTATCTCACTAGCACTGTCTTGTGCATCTTGTGGTTGTATCTCACTCACACTATCTTGTGCATTGCATATCACTCGTGCTGTTTAGCATATTGCACTGTTTAGTGCATTTCAAATCACTCGCGCTGTTTAGCGTATCGCACTATTTAGTGCATTTCAGATCACTCGCGCTATTTAGCGTATCGCACTGTTTAGTGCATTTCTAATCACTCGCGTTGTTTAGCGTATCGAACTGTTTAGTGCATTTCAAATCACTCGCGTTGTTTAGCGTATCGCACTGTTTTGTGCAGTTTACATTCGCGTTATTTTACGCATCGCACTGTTTTGTGCAGTTTATCATTCGCGCTATTTTGCACACCTCAATCGCACTGTTTTGTGCAGTGTACATTCGCTTTATTTTACGCACCTCAATTTCACTATCTTGTGCTTTGCATATCACATCGCGCTATTTTGCGCACCTCTCTACACTTGTTAGTGCATTACATTTCATTCACGCTATTTCGCGCATCGCACTATTTTGGGCACCTTACTTGCATTGTGCATGCATTTTATCGTGCTATCTTGCGTACCTTACCTGCACTTGTTAGTGCATTGCATCGTGCTATCTTGCGCACCTTACCTGCACTTGTTAGTGCATTGCATCACGCTATCTTGCGCACCTTATCTATATCGCACTGTTTTGTGCATTCACCCTGCTCATACTATTTTGTACACCTTTAGCATCGCACTATTTTGTGCATCTGTTTAGCACTGTTTTGTGCATTCACTCTGCATCGCACTGTCTTGTGCACATTGTATTTTTGTATCATTCGCGCTGTCTTGTGCACTTTCTGGTCTAGGAGACCTTAAATCCTGCATCTTTATTCGCACTATCTTGTGCACTCTCTGGTCTAGGAGACCTTAAATCCTCTAAAGGTGCAATTCCTTTGGTGTTTGTTGTGCCCGGATGACTTCCGGTGGTCTGGTATAGCCACCTGCCTGTGTTTGCGGTGAGTTCCTAGGAGACCAACTAAGACGGTGGAAACTAGAGTTCGAATGGCTCATGCCTAGAACGCAAAGGTTCGGGATTTCCGAGACTAAAGTCTGGTTTAAATACCCAGGGGTATATGCTCGGCTTGAAATCTGTATGTCAGCCCCATAGATTGAGATAGCATGTGTATGCGCCTCAATTCTAGATACCGAATCAACCTAGTCTGTCACCCTGTTGGAGAATAGGGAAAGTTGCGACCACAGTCAGGGAGAAAAGTAGTACCTGTGGTTCAACCGAAAAGAAAGGAAAGATTCCCACATCAGCATGAGGTAAGACATTGCTGAGGTAGGTCATTGCTAATTGCCCCTGTAAGGTACCTTCACTTCCTATCTATTGCATCACATTATGTTTATTGCATTACATATAGCATCCATCGCATCCATCATTTCCATGTTAAGCCTGGTCTGGCATGTACCCATACTTTTCACGTCAAAGCATGGTTATGTGATTATGTGTATGCGCCTATTCCACTGAGGGAATTGTGGTTTGAGGGTGACGGCACCATTTATGTGCTAGACGTGCTTTGTTTGTGTCCATGTCTTTTCTAGGCAAGGTATGGCTTGGCCGCATGCCTTTTTCACTCCATTCATTGCATCCATTGCATTCTAGTATGTACATTGCATTGTATATAGCATATATTGCATGCATTTACTGCATATCCGTTGGATCACCTCCATTCTGTCGCTCGCGCCTTTCCATATTAAGCTTGGTTTGGCATGTGGCCAAACTTTTCACGTTGAAGCATAGTTATGAGATTTTGTGTACGCACCTATTCCACTAAAGGGATTGTGGTTTGAGGGTGACGACATCATTTTCGTGTTAGACGTGGTTTGTTTGTGTCCATGCCTTTCCTAGGCAAGATACGGTTTGACCGCGCACCTTATCCATTGCATTCATTGCATTGTAGTGTAGTGTGTTACATCCAGCATTTAAGATCGTGATCTTTTGTCAACAGATCATTCCTCACTTATATCATACCCCGCCCAATTACTTGTATCTTGTGTTTCATCTACACACACATAGTTCTGCATGTGTACGCGCCTATTCCACTGATGGGATTGTGGTTTGAGGGTGTCGGCACCTTTTCTATGGTAGACGGATTTTGCATCTCTATCATCTTTATGATATTTGTGTGGTTTGATACTGCTTATGGTTTGATCGTCTCAAATGCATTGCATATCATTTGCATTGTTTACTACATTATTTTGTAATATCACATATCATTTTGCATTTTTCCCTCCGCCTGCGGGCATGCCTGCGGGCGCATCTCTTTTATCTTGCCTGTTTGTCGAAGTCTTCGGCCTTGTCAAAAATGGGTCGTCTCTGGGCTTTGACATTCACTCTCATCACTTATGACTTTCGAGCTCTGTCAAAGAGGGGCAACTGTAGACACTCCATTTTTAATCGACCTTAAGACTCAAACGTCACCAACTGAGCGCTCGGTGATGTTGCATATTGTGCTCGTTCTAAGGTTGCAAAGTCTCGGCTGAGAGCCTTGCCTCCGGGCTTCGGAACCTTTTCGTGCCTTGCCTCGGTTTGCGAACCAGGTCCTATTTTCTCAGTTTTCTCTTCCTGAAGGGAGGGACAGGTCTTGTAGACCATCTCTCACTGGCCGTAGGCTACGTTTCGTGGTCGTAGGCCATTTTTCCCGTTTGGAGACCAGTTTTCGGTTTTCGGAGCCGTCGGTTGTGTGCCTCGGTTCGGGACCGCTTAACTACCTCCATTTGCTCTGGTTTTTGGTACACACCTTGTTTCCTTTCCTTAGAGGGACACTGTGGCCTGGGAGACCACCTTCGTGGTCGCACGCCACTTTCTATGCTTAATAGTCAGTTTTCGGGGCCCCCGGCTGCGCGTTTTGGCCCCCGAACCTTCATTTCGCATCGGTGGGGTTTTATTTTTGGCATGGACCCTAGTTTCATCGTTAGGAAGGTGGTAGTAGGGTGGGAGACCACCTTTTCTTCTTGGAGACCACATTTCCCCGGTCGGCCGATTTACTTGACAGGTAAGTGGTCTCCCTCACTTTTGAGCCACTATTTCTGGTCTCCCATACCACCACTGAGTTGCATTCACCTGGAAGACCACCATTCCTGGTAGGCCGACCACCTTTTGAGCTTGACCCTTTTGAACCTGGTCGGCCGACCAGGGCAAGGGGTCAGCCGACCATCTGAACTGGTCGGCCAGCTACCTGCAGCTTTGTCTCACGGAGTGTGTTCCAGCTATGCCAGCTGGGAGGCATTTGCTGCATCCTCCATACACATGTATGGAGGATGTTTAATCTTGGTTTTAAGCTTCCAAGAGAAGCTTTGGACCGTTGGCTCTATAAAGGAAGGCCTCTCCTTCCTTGGCAAGGGTTCAAATTTTTGTTAGGGCTAAACAATATATCTCACTTTATATCTCTCTCTTTTGAGCTCTAAATTGCTTGGTTCTTGGCCCCTTTGCACACAACTCCATAGCCTAACCCTTCCATCATCAACCTAAGGCCCTTGGAGGGTGTTTTCGGAGGTTCAAGGTTGGGTTTTTAGGTCCAGAGGCAGCTGGTTTTTGCTAGTCTCCAAGGGTAATCATTTTTCCCTCTTTTGAGCATTATTTTGATCCATATCTTAGCTTAGTTTGCAAGCATATTTAGGCTTTGTCATAAACTAAAAAAATTCTTTTTTTGAGCTTCTAAACATGTTTGTTTAAGGCCATTTTTCTGTTAGGGGTCATCTACCCCCTTGCATGCTTCATTTCCTCTTGTTTTGAGCTATGCATTAGAGCGTTTGTGTTGGCCTTGGTTTGGCCTTTTAGCCACTGAAATCCAGCGGATTTTTAGTGGCTAACATGTGTTTTTGAGCCTCAAAATCAGAGAGGGGTAACCCTCTCACCCCTTGTTTTGTTTACTAGCTTTGTCGACCTTACAAAGGAGCCCGTATTTGCGTGTTTCAAAGCCATATTTCAAGCTACTTTTTGTTAGTTTTGTGACCTGCCTAGGCTCTGTCCAGAGCCCTTTTTGCCATGTTGAATGTCTATTATGCATGTGTAGAGTAATCCTCTTCAAGGCCTTTCAAAAGGGCCTTTGCTTGCATGCTTCCTAGACTCATTTCAGGCCCTTTCCAGTGAATTTTAGGGCAATCATAACCTCTGTCTAGAGGTGGTTTTGCCATTTTTTTTGTCCATTATATATGTGTAGAATAACCCCCTTATTGGCCTTTCAAAGGGACACATCATTCTTGCATGCGTTGACCATGTTTCCATGGGTTTTTGGGCATAATTTAGCATGGAATACTTCTATTTTTGGCTGGTTTGGTGAGCTCTCATGTGCTTCATATAGTTGTAGTGCAAATTATGGTTCACTAGCTTGTATTGCATGATCTTTTGGCCCTTGATTGTAGCATCTTTTGGCCATGCCTTAAACTGATTTTGTGCATATTTTGGACTGCCTCAGCTCTATTTTTGGGTCTCATGGTCGAATGATGCTTAGTTTGCATGCTTGTAATTCAATATCCATGCTTAGCTTTGAGCTTCGAGGTCTATTACATACATATGTTGAGGTGTTTTCATGTTTTGGGGCCATTGCACATCATATTTCAGAGCTTACATGCATGTCATATTGTCATGTTTTCCACTCTTTAAATGCGTTTGAGAGTTGTGCATAAATGCCTCGTTTTCGAACTATTGAATGAGCTTCATTTCCATGCACTTTGAGCCATCATTTTAGGCCATTTTCCCACTGTCTTGGACCTGCCTAGGGTCTGTTTTGCAGTGGTTTTTCCATTTGTGCATTGCTTGGTGTACCTCTAGTGTAATGCACTTCACTAGTTTCGGTATCCGGGCCATCTAGCATGCATTGTGTGAGTCGTTTGCATGTTTTGGAACCATCTTATATGCTATTTTAGAGCTGAAATTTGTGTCATTATATGCCATATGTCATCCCTTTCCATACTTTTTTAGAGTTACATGTTGTGCCTTAGGGTCGATCCTTTGCATCCGTGCATGTTTGCATGTATTTCGGTTGTCTCATTTTCATCACTTGGCCACTAATTTGAGTGTGGCTGAGGTCCACTCATATTGGTTTAAGTCCACCTTGCATTATGTACGCCATTTGGTTCAGGTTGTTGCATGTTTGACCATCGCATTGTGTATGCTTTGATTATGCCTTTGTGTATGTCCATCTTCGTATGTGTGCATTGTGTATGCCATATAGCTCATGTGCATTGTGTATGCCATTTTAGTCCATAGCATTGCGTATGCTAGGTTGCATGTGTGCATATCATCCCTCACATGCCAGCATGATTAGGTTGCATTGCATTCAGGGTTGTACGTTAGTCGCATTGTGTATGCCATCTCATTGCATTGCGTTTGGAGTAGGGTTAGTCCAAACACGGGAAACGAGGGGCGTTTCGTACTCAAAGTGAAGAAACGTGTCTCAATTTCCGGTCGCCGACACTCCGGATTACCCATGATGGAGTTTAGGCCTTGTTGTGTTTATATGTGCATTCATTTCACATTGAGTCGTGCAATTCAACTTCTCGGCCATCATGCATCGAGATGTGTGATTGGTGGCACGAGGATCGAGGACTACACTCCCTTGAGCTTGTGCAAGGACGAGCAGAGTGGTCATGCACACATTTGTTAAAAATACATTGTCTTTTCTCTCTCTTGCCTTTGTTGTAGAAAAACCAGAAACCAGAGGTGGAAACTGGTCAGCCGACCAGATTTTCTGACAGGCCGACCACCCTCTTTGGTCTCCACCACAAAGGGTGCTCGGCAGGTGGTCTCCCATGCTAATAACTGGTCGGTGGCCTTCCCAAGGTGGAGTTTCAGCATTCTGGAGCTTTGTGCAAGTTTCTGAGATCAATTGCAAACAAAGGCGAGGCGAGGTGTCGTGATGGAATTTCCCGACAAGGCGACCCGAGTATGCATGCATCTTTTGTCATTTGGAACAAGAGCTGAGGCAGTCCATTTTATAGCTTGCATGCTAGTTTATTCGCTTTCCTAGTTAATTTGTTAATTAATTAGGGTTTTGTAATATTTAATTAGCTAGAGAAGTTAATTATTTATTCAGACTGTATTATTTATTCGGACCCTCCGAGCGAGGGCACAATTGTAATAAGTGTGCGTGTGTGTGATGTATGTCTTCCAACCCCGCGTCTTTCTCCCTTTTATTTACCAGCTTATGATGGTTAGATTATGGCATTTTTCAATTAGCATACTTTTGCTTGCATGTTTGTATCATTCATCTGTATTGCATGCACCGAGCTCGGCGCATCATACTAACTGCATTGTATTCCAATTCCAAGTTGAACACGTGTTAGCTGTAGCATCTCATATGCCATTCTTAGGATAGCCGAGCCTATTTCTAGTTGCATTTTGCAAGTATTGCATTAGCCATCTTAACATGAACTAGGATCATGCATTGATTACTAACTAGTTTCTGTTTTGGCTCGGAGCACTCGGTAAGTGTTTATGCTTTAGCATCCTTGCATGCGTGTGAGTGACTACCATGATATCATGTTTACCATGAGGCTAACTGCTTATGTGATATACTGCCTCAATGCCTATGGGTGAAGGTTGGATTATCTGAATTGGAATAATCCATTGACTGTGAGTTTTAAGCCCACTTGAGAGTGGCAAACCATCACGTTTTCTAAGCTCACTCGAGGGTGGCAAATCCACGTCTTAGCCTACTTGCGGGTAGCACCATCAAACCATTTTCAAAATAAACAAACATGAGATGTGTTGTTCCAATTCAGGCGATCCAATCTATGCTTGTATGCTATGCGCATCACGTAGTAAATCTAGGCTAATAACTAGAATAAGAGCACATAATGTTTTCAAAACTCGATATCATGGTTAGTAGAGGCCGATCTTTGATCGGGCGAGTGGGGGTGCTCACGAAGTGACATTCCCCAATCGTACCCAAGTTCCCGAGCCGAGGCAACTTTGGTGATGATGGACATGTGGCCTTAGGCACGAGTCAAGGTTTCCTAAATTCCCCCGAAATAAAATATTTAGGTGGCGACTCTGTATCTGGCAAAGCAGTCCAGGTTTGGCACTTCTTTCTAAAAATCTGTTTTTCAAAACGATTTGCCGGATTTAGACTCTTTGATGATTCATCGGTCTTGCATTGCACTCTGCGAGATTAGATACAAAACTGTGACATTGAGTCTGAACTGTAGTGAGCCCCAAATGAACAAAACGGGATTCCCTCCCGGGGCGTTCGGGGACGTCTACACTATGACTTCGGCTTGACGAGCAGCGTCTTACTGTAGTGCTTAAACTGTTTGCTGTAGGTGCTGTATGAGTTCTTCCACATTGGATGGGGGATATTGTGCCATTTAGAATCAGTGTTTGAACTCGTGCTGAGTGAGAAGCAGATGACCATTCCCGGACCTGACTGGACACTGGTGAGCCGAAGGGTGACTGGTGAATCCTACTTAACTCTCCTCTGTCTTGTACCCGGGGGGAGTGAGGTAAACTTTGGTTGCCTCTGAACAAATGCCAACCTGACAAAGTCTATCGATATAAGTCCAGAGTACCCGGGAGATATCAGAGCCTTCTGAAGCTATGGTTCCAGGACTATCTAGCAAAAGAGAAACAAACAGCATTTCAGCCCAATTTCACTAGAATGGATATGATCACAGCTGAATGACTGTACTTTTTACTGAGTTCTTTCCCAAAACAGATACCAACTTGGCAACTGATATGCACATCCCTGTACAGTTTCACTATAAAGCACATACCAGTTAAGTGAGAGCCAAAACACCCCTATAAGGGGATAGGGTTACCCTGTCCTAGTTTCATCAGGAACTAGGGTTCACTATTCATACAATGCGGTTTCACGCGATCTTCTATTTGGCTGAGCATTCTGTCCTAGTTTGGAATAGTCTCTACGATTTTCAATATGCAACTAGGCCGATTGGTCAAAAAGGGTACCTCAGCAAGACCACCAAATATACCTCTCACACCTAACATTGAGAAGTGAAAGGAGGATCAAAAGGTACAGCAGTAGTCTAGATCCAAGGGTTGTGTTCCCATCGTGGCAGAGCCCGCAACTGGTCAGCCTTTTGGCAAACTTTTCCAAGCAAGCCTCTAGCAAACTGTTCAGGAATAGCAGATGGCAAACACTGCGACTTAAGCGCACCGATAC
The DNA here is from genome assembly GCF_055761805.1 of Camellia sinensis. Classification (NCBI taxonomy): domain Eukaryota; kingdom Viridiplantae; phylum Streptophyta; class Magnoliopsida; order Ericales; family Theaceae; genus Camellia; species Camellia sinensis. Next base: position 157,399,902 of record NC_138970.1, read on the forward strand.
AAATGCAAATGCAAAGAAACACATAAGTGTAAATAAAATAACAAATCATGAGTTCGAGTCAAGTTCTCTAAATCCCTAGTAGAGTCGCCAGAAACTGTGGCTCGCCTTTTTTGCCCCCCTTTCGAAAGGTTTGAAAGAAAGCCCTACAGTTCGGACTCTTGTGATTCTGAATCTAATCTCACAAGTGTAATGTGAAACTGATAATCGCCAAAGAGTCCAAATCCAGTAAATCGTTTTGGAAAATTGATTTTGAATCAAAAATGTCAAAATTGGACTGCTTTGCTAGATACAGAGTCGCTACCTAAATATTTTATTTTTATGGAAATTTAGGAAACCGATGACTCATGCCAAAGGCCATGTGTCCGTCATCACCAAAGTTGACTCGGCTCGGAAACTTAGATACGAGAGGGGAAGGTCATGAATTGAGCATCCCCACTCGCCCGATCAAAGATCGGCCTCTACTAATCATGATATGATTTTTTATAAACATTATGTGCTCTTATTCCGGTTATTAAGCTAGTTTCACTATGTGATGCGCACAATCAAGTATAGACTAGTTTGCTCAAGTTGGAACAATTCAACTCATGTTTGTTTGCAAAAATGGTTTGAATTTGCCACCTCAAGTGAGCTTAGAGTTTGTGGATTTGCCACCAAACATAGTGGGCTTCAAACATGATTTTCCACTCAACAAAGTGGGCTTAAAACTTACATTCATTGAATTGTTCCAATTCAAACAGCAAGCCTTCATCCGCAAGCATTCATGCAATTTAGCAAGTAAGCATATAGCCTTATGGGAAGCATGCTAAACATGGCAACATGAACATTCATGCAAGTATGCTAAAGCACTAACAACTCACGTAGTACTCCAAGCTAAGAAAGTATGAGTTAGAAAAATATACATGATTCCTAACTACATAAGATGCCTAATGCAACACATGCAAAAGATGCAATTAATAGGCCCGGCTACTAATGTGGCATATGAAGCAATTTAAACAACATGCGATTAAACACGTTTTCAACAAAGTATTGAAATGGCAATGCAATTTTAATGATGCGCCGAGCCTCGGTGCATGCAATACGAATGAATGGATGCAAGCATAAGGTATAAGGTATGCTAATTGAAATATGATGTCCCTAATCTAACCATTAAAAGCGAGTAAATAAAAAGGAGAAAGACATGGGGTAGGAAGACGCACACACACACGCACATTTATTGCAATATTACAGCTAAGCTAACTAGCTAATTAAGCTAAGCCAAGCTAAGCTAATTAAACTAATTATTACAACACTCGAATTAATTAACTATTCTAGTTAACTAATTACAAAACGAAATCGAATAACTAGGTAACTAACTAATTTATTAACAATACACATCAAAATTAATTAACCACAACTAATTAATTACAACAAAATTGTGATTAAATACTAATCAAACTAAACAAGTAGTCTTGGGAATAGAGGGATGTATGCATGCTCAGTTTCCACCCGAAAAACATCCACTGTTTTGCTTCCAATTGCTTCTGTTGCACAACCCTTGCACTGGTTTTCCACCTCTGGACCAATTCTGCTCTGCTTGAGGAGCTCACTACTGATTTTTACACTGGGGACCGACAGGGGGGCCGGTCGGCCACTGATGATGGTCGGTCGGCTACAAATGGCGGCCAGTCGGTCGGCCACTGATGACTGGACTTCCTTGCTGGAACTGAGAGCAAACAGAGCAGGACAGTGTATTTCTCAAGGGCTTGTTTGCACAATTCATCTCCCTTTTCATGGACAAATCGAAAGGAGACAAACCTTGGCCCACAAACCTTCAACTCAGGAAATTTCATTGCATGATGGCTCACAAACCAAAGTGTGTAATTTCATTAAATGCAACAAAATGAGACTCTAACCTCGTCCCTTTCATGAGTTGATTAGGAGAAGTGGTTGACCTTTGAGACTTGGATCATTTCATCACTAATGAGTATGAAATGACCCAAGTTTCCATAACGTTCGATTAAACACAACCAAATTATTATCTTACACAATTTTAGTTTCAAGTTTTAATTACTCATTTTAATTTACCAACCATTCCTTAGCAAATTAAGTCCAATAATGAATTAAAGTCCTCTAATGGAAAGAAGACTCAAAACACAAGTTGCTTTGGGTATGAAAAAAGCATCATACCATTGGTAAAGAACTCCCTAAGGGATTAAATCATTAAGCATGACACCTCAATTTCATACTTGGGCAAGCAAGTGACTTGAAACCACTTTCAAGGCAAAATAAAAAGCCAAGAAAGGAGGGAGGTTGCAGAGATGATTAAGTGCTGAAAATGAGTGATAAAAGCATAAATAAATACTATCTACTCAAATAAGAAGGTGTTTAAGGCCTAGAACACCAAACTTGTGGGGACTATTACACTAGAAGCATGCAATATAAAGCCCAAAGGACACAACCAGACCAAAATAGTCCTAAAATAGGTTAAAAACATTCCTAAAACATGTTGGAGTTGAGCTAACAAAGGCTAGAATAATTGGCTAAAACATAGCACAAGCTAAGCTAGTAAGCAAGACACAAGAAGGGGAGTCTAACCCCTCTAATTTTGGACTTCAAAACATGATTTTAGACACTAAAATAGCTTTGAAAAATAGTATTTAAAAGTTCTGAAAAAGATGATGCAAGGGCAGGAAACACAAGGGCAAAGGCCTCCAAAACAAGGTACAAAGAAGGGCTATCAACCCCTCAACCTTTCATAGCCTTAGGACCCAAGCTTCACCCCAAAAACACAGAGTTTTTATAGCCCAAAATCAATTGGAAAACATGTTGGAATGAAGACAAAAGTAGCTAAAACAATAAGCTAAAATATGGACGTTTTGAGCTAGTAAATAAGCATAAAGAGGGGTGGCTAACCCCTCCATTTTTTGGATCTCAAAACAACATTTTTAGCCTCTAAAAACCTTTGAAAATCAGTGGTAAAAAGCTCAAAAAAATTTTGAGAAAAGAATGGGAAACACAAGTGTAAAGGCTTAGAGAACAAGGTTCAAAGAAAGGTGATTAACCCCTCAACGTTTAATAGCCTTAAACCACAAGTTTCAGCCCATAAAAAAAGTTGAAAAACACTTCTAAATCAGCAAGAAAATATAGAAAAGAAGTAGTGCAAAGGTGTTCAAAATTATACCTCTTGAAGAGGAACAACACTTTTGTTCACAAAGCAACAAATTTTCACTCTCAAGGGCTGAAATTTGGGCTCAATAATCTCAGCAAGGAGAGCTCAAATATTGGTTTAGGAAGTGTAGAGAGAGGGTGTATAGGTTGCAAGATAGAGATAAAGAGAGAATTCCAAGAATTGGAGCTTTTGGAATTTTTTTGAACCTTAAATCAAGAGGTTTGGCCAGGTATATATAGAAAAACAGCCTAACATGTCAAAAATACCAAGCCTTGAACAGCTGAAGCATGTAGGGGACAGTTGGCAAAAAATATCTAGCTTTTTCACCAGTGGCCAACCGGCCAAAAGTGTGCATTGTCGGCCATCAATAGTAGCCGGTCGGCCACCAATGATGGCCGGTCGCCCATCAAAAATCTATTTCCAGGCCCAACTTCAAATGGGCATATCTCCTTCATCCGGACTCTTTTCCAGGTCATTCTTCAGCCTAAATATAAGCCTCGGAAGTCTACTTTCCAATGGAAGTATCCCCATATATCAATTCTAGGTGTACTAATAGATATTTCTATTTTAGTGAAGGTCATTCAGTTTTGGCTTAACTGGATTGATGCCTAAATTCAACCAGCCATATCTCCCTCATTCGAACTCGGCTTTAGGAGATTCTTGATTGTAAAATGATGCCCCATAAGTCCACTTTCCAATGGTGGTGGCCTCACAACTTAAGTCCAAGTGTAGAAAAAGATAGGCCTAAGTTAGTGAGGCTGCCCAATTTTCCCTCAACGGTTTCATACCCAACTTCTTCCCCAACTAGGTTTCTTTCATCTCCTCCATTTTTCTTCAAATCCAAACCTCTAAATAAGATGTTTTAAAATATTTTTGAAAGAATTCACCTCTCTTCCATTTATTTCCACTTTGTCATTGCTCAGTTTACCGAAAAGTGTAATTTTTAACGAAATGTGAGTCTCGGAACATCGTAGAAATTTTTGGTAAAAATATTTTGAAAAAAATGGTTTTAAGGTCTGAAATGATTTTGGTCAAAATCATTTTGGTCCAAAATGGGGTGTAAGGTTGGGATTTAAAGCTCTTTTTGCTGAAGAAATCGAACGTTTGTACGGCAGAACTTTCATTATCAAGTGATCAATCAATGGCACCTAAGTCTCAAAGGCGGTAAAAAATAGGGTATCTACACTTGTCTTTGGAAGTCTTTCAACACTTAGCCAAATTTTTACTAATCTGCTTTCTTTCCTTACTGGCCATCCAGCAGGGTCACTTTTTCGCAGTCAAGGCCGAGGACTGTAAGAATGAACTAACCAAAAAGACCAAGGGGGCAGCCAAGCTTCTCTCTTCGCTTACTAAAGCCGAGGCTCGCATCCAAGGTCTGCTTGATCAGGCCAAGACAATTGAGCTAGCCTTGAAAACAATCGAGGACCGCGCCGAGGCTGCAAAAAATGTTGCTAAGGTCGCTAAAGTAGAGGTGAAAGAGGCCAAAGAGAAAGAGTCCTAGGCCTAGACCGAGCTCAAAATGGCACTGTCTACAAAGGCAGCCAAAATCAAGGAGGTGGACGAGAATGCCTACGCCGAGGGGGCAGCTGACGTCTGCGAGGAGTACAAAAAGCAAGTTAGACTGGTATGCAACAAGGGTTACACCCTTAGTTGGATGGCTGCTCTAAAAGAGCTGGCTTTCCCCGAGGACTCTCCCCTCCGAAATGAAGGCCGACTTGCAGTGCCATTCCCTCCTGTTCCAAGCCAATCTGAGGGTGAGACTGGGGAGGAAGAAGGAGAAGAAGAAGCTGAGGTAGTAGTTGGCGCTGAGGGTTCTGTTGGGGCCAAGTCCCCAACTCTGAATGAGTAAGTCCTAAACTTGACTCAGGATAAAGAGGACGAGGTCTCAAAAAGTGCCTCCTCTAAGAAAACTGCTTTCGAGGTGCATACTGCCAAGAAGAGCCTCGATCAAACTCTCCAAGAAATTGATGTTGAGCTCGAGGCTGAGAAGACTGCCGAGAAGATTTCCCAGTTGTCTTCTGAAGTCGAAACACAGCCAGCCACTAACGCCGAGTAGCTTAACTGGAGGCTTTTATTTCTGTACTTTGTACTTTTTCATTTTTGCTTTTGAACAATGTTAGCTTTAGTTTGGCCAATATGCCCTTTTTGTACTCTGAACAAGTTATCTTTTGCAAGTCTTCCTTTTTCTTCTAAGTTTTGAATGCCTTTTCCCTTTCTGTGCAAGTTTTACTACTTTCATACTTAGAATAATTTTGCATGTCTTCAAAGTATACCTTTATTTGTATAACCTCTTCAAACTAAAACACCTCGGACATAACTTCTAATTGTTTATCTCGGCCTTGGCTTAACACTTGAAAACATTGTAAAAATATTTTCGTAAGTGTTGTTTTAAACTTGCCACTTCACTCTCAGTTATCAAGACTTCTGTCTTCTATATTTCCCAAGTTTGGCAACCTAGTCATCTTAGCAAGTACGTATGCACTTCTTGCAATATTATCTCGGCCTAACTTCAACTTGTAACTTTAAACTTTTACTTATTATTCTCCAGCTCCTTGCCCCCTAATGTGAACTCAAGTTTCACTTATCTCTACATTAAGTACGTATAGTTTTTGCCAAAGTCATATTCAAACAAAGACTAGCCGAGGTTTTAACCCTTGGTTTCTTTGTTAATCTAACTGAAATGCACTCAGTTTCATTCTAAGCTTAACTGTGCCAACATAGTAAGGCTATGCTAAACCAACTTAGTTCAACTCCATTATATGCAAGTCTAGTTTCATCTCTGCCATATAATGAGTCTAAGTTATTCGTTATGTTTCAATCAGAAACATCGCCAACTTAGTTTAACTCTATTATATGCAAGTATAATTCAACTCTGCCATATAATAAGTCTAAGTTATTCGTCATGTTTTAATCAGAAACATCACTAACTTAGTTCAACTCTATTGTATGCAAGTATAATTCAACTCTGCCATATAATAAGTCTAAGTTATTCGTCATGTTTCAATCAGAAATATGGCCAAAGGACTAGTCAGTCCAATCACACAAATTTTCAAATTCTTAAAAAATCAAGCTAAAAATTTTTTATTACTACCTCGGCTAAGAAAATCATGACATAAATTTCGAAAAACAAAAAACTCTAATGATAAAAAAACTTTAAGTTGCAAGTGTTCCAAGGTCTTGGCAACTCTTTGCCTTCACTGTCTTCAAGCCGATATGCTCCATTGCCGGCGACCGAAATGATTCTATAAGGCCCCTCCCAATTTGGGCCTAGTTTTCCCTCTTTAGGATCCTTCTTGTTGCCGACGACATTTCTTAGAACGAGGTCCCCAACTTGAAACTCTCTTGGGTTGACCTTCTTATTGTAAGTCGTAGTAAGCTGCTGCTGGTATGCCCCCAGCTGAATTGTTGCTCTCTCTTTTCTTTCTTCCAATAGGTCCAGATCTCGGGCTAGGAATGCCTCGTTAGTCCCATTTTATACTCCTTGGGTTCTGATCCTAGGGATGCCGACTTCTAGTGGGATAACTGCTTCTGTGCCATAAGCCATGGCAAATAGGGATTCCCCAGTTGATCTTCTCAGTGTAGTCCGATATGCCCAGAGTACATTGGGAAATTCTTCCACCCATTTTCCTTTAGCTACTTCCAACCTCTTCTTGATCCCATCGAAGATAGTCTTGTTGGATGCTTTTGACTGGCCATTACTCTGAGGGAAACTTGGAATGGAGTAATAGTTCTTGATATTGTACTTTGCACAGAAGCTTTTGATTAGCTTACTGTTAAATTGTGTACCATTGTATGCTACTATTGCCCTTGGGATCCCAAACCTGGAGATGATGTTCTTCCATATGAAGTTCTTCACATCAATGTCCCGAATCTTCGCGAGGAGTTCAGCTTCTACCCATTTTGTGAAATAGTCAGTTGCTACTAGCATGAACTTCCGTTGTCCAGTTGCTTGAGGTAGTTGTCCAACAAGATCCATGCCCCACTAGGCAAATGGCAAAGAGCAGGACATTGGGTTTAAATTTGCTACTAGTTGATGTATGCGAACCTCTGACACTTCTCACACTTTCTGACATAAGTTTTAGCATCTTTCTGCATGTAGGGCCATCAGTACCCTTGAGTAATGACCCTATGAGCAAGTGACCTGCCCCCAGCGTGGCTTTCACATACTCCTTCGTGTATTTCATACAAGAAGTCTTCAACTTGTAAAGGATGACACATCTCAAAAGGGGACCAGTAAAGGACCTTCTGTAGAGATGTCCTTCTGCTGTCAGACTGAACCTTGCCGACTTCAATCTGGTCTTGTGTGCTTCTTTGCGATCATCTGGAAGCTTCATATCTCTAAGGAATATTACTATTGCATCCATCCAACATGGTTCCATCTCCACACACATTGCTTCGTACTCTGTGATCAGTGGTTCCACACTTGGGCCTGACAAATAGTCAACCATTATTGTTCTTGCCTCCCCTGATTTCATTGCACTAGCCAGGTTAGCAAGGCATCGGCATCGCTGTTGTCATCTTGGCTAACCTGCTGTAGTCGGCAGTCATAAAACATGGCTAGTAGTCTGACAACCTCCTTAATGTAGTGTAGACCGCCCGGAACTCCGCTCCACACGCGAGGGCGCAAATCGTTGTTCTTAGCTACTACAATTCAGACTCTTGTCACGGTTCTAAATCTAATCTCACAAAGTGCAATATAAGACTGATAAATCACCAAAGAATCCAAATCTGAAAAATCGTTTTGTAAAATCAGTTTTAATCAAAAAGCGCCAAATATGGACTACTTTGCCAGATTTCAGAGTCGCCACTTAAATATTTTATTTTGAAAAATTTAGAATACCTTGACTCTTGCCTAAGGCCACGCGTCCGTCATCACCAAAGTTGCCTTGGCTCGAGAACTTGGGTACGAGGGGGGAAGGTCCTGAAATGAGCAACCCCGCTCGCCTGTTCAAAGATCGGCCTTTACTAACATGATATGTTGTTTTTGAAAACACATTTGTTCTTATTCCGGTTATTAATCTAGAATTACTATGTGATGCACACAGCATACAAGTATAGACTAAATCGCTCAAGTTGGAACAAAGCGTCTCATGTTTGTTTGTTCGAAAATGGTTTGAAGTTGTTACTCGCAAGTAGGCTAAGTCACGGATTTACCACCCTCGAGTGAGCTTAGAAAAACATGATGATTTGTCACTTCAAGTGGGCTTAAAACTCGCATTTTGATAAATTGTTCCAATTCAAGCAATCCAACCTCCACCCACAGGCATTCATGCAGTTATATCAGTTAAGCAAATAGCCCTATGGCAAGCATGCTAAACATGGCAACACTTACACGCATGCAAGGATGCTAAAGCGTAAACACTCACAGTGTACTTCGAACCAAAAACGGAAGCTAGTTAGTAATCAATGCATGATCCTAGCTATATTAACAATGCCTAATGCAACACATGCAAAAATGTAGCTACAATAGGCTCGGCTATTCTAAGATGTCATGTGAATGCAACTAGATAACATGTATTCAAATTGGTATTAAAATACAATGCAGTTTGTATGATGCGCCAAGCCGGGTGCATGCAAGACAGATGAATGATGCAAACATGTGAGCATAAGGAGGCTAATTGAAATATGCCCTAAACTAACCATCAAAAGCTAATAAGTAAAAGGGAGAAAGAAATGAGGATTGGAAGACATGCATCACACACACGCACGTTTATTACAACAGTTGTGCCCTCTCGACGGAGGGTCCGAATAATAAGCTAACTAGCTAATCTAAGCTAATTAAACTAATTATTACAAGACAGAACTAATTAACTAACAAGTTAACTAATTATTACAAAACAAGCTAATTAGCTAAGTACACTAGCTAATTAAATACAAATGAGTAGCTAAACGCATTAACTACTTAAGCACAGAACCAAAGTGTAAGCTAGCTAAACAAAGCAGTTAAAAGGGAGCCTCGGGGCAAGAAGCGCATGCATGCTCGGTCGCCTTGTTCGGAAATCCATCGCTATGCCCCAACTTGCCTCTGTTTGCATTTGTTTTCAGAACACTGTACAAACCTCTAGATAGCTTCTACTCCATCATGGGAATTACCAGGAACATGGCCGACCACTTGTTGGTGTTGCCAACCACCTGCCGACCACTTGCCTTTGCTGCAGACCAGAAAAAGTGGTCTGCCGACCAGTTTTTGCTGCACTTCTCTAGTTTGCTGCAGCAGAGAACAAAAAGGGGCATGGCAATGTATTTGCAAGATATGTGTGCACAACCACCCTCCCTATCATTTCATGATCTCAAGGGAGTGTAGTTCTCGACTCTCGGGCCACCAACCGAGCATCGCAATGCATGATGGCCGAGAAGTCAAGATTGCACAATTCAATGTAAATGAATGCACAAGTAACACATAAAGCCTTAAACTCTATCATGTGTGATCAAGAGTGTCGGCGATCGAGAATTGAGGCACGTTTCATCACTTCAAGTATGAAACGTTCCTCGTTTCTCGTGTTTGGACTAACACCCTATCCAAACACAATGCAATGCATGCACACGGAAATACAATGCAATGCATGCAAGCAAACAACAATGCAATGAAACAAGCATGCAAACATGAGGCAATGCAACAAGCATGTAAACACAATGTAATGCAATCAATGCTCAACCTAGCAATGCTAATGGCATGCAAACACAATGCTATGCAACATAAGCATGCAAATAACAAAACAATGCAACCAATGCTAGAAGGGCATGCACAAAATTCTATCATACAAACAATGCATGTATGACAAGCTTAGAAGCTAAGGCATCAAAGCTAGTAAAGGCCACCTCACAAGGGGCATGCAACACAATGCTCAATGGACTTAAACCGAATATGGACAGACCTCAGTCATGCCCAAAAAAGTGGCCAAAATGCTAAAATGATGGCATGAAATGCAAAACAAAGCATGCACATGCTCTAGCCCACCAACTAAGCATAAAAGCATAACTCTCAAACATGAGCAAGGAGTGACAAACATGGAAGTGTGATAGCACTACATGCACTGAAATGTCATGTGAAATGGTGCCAAACCATTCAAACAATGCAAGTATGGCATGTGAGAATCCTTAAGCATGAAAGCTAGTGAATGAGACTACATAAGAGGCATGCAATGCATGGCACAAATGGATGAACCAGCCACAAATAGAGCTCAAATAGGTCAAAACAAAGACCAAAACATGCTGAGATGGGAGCTCAAAGGTCTAGGCATGCATGCATACGAGCTAGGCCACAAACAAGGCAATAATGGCATGACCCGTAGAGGCACTCAAAGGGTGAGAGAAGTGGGAACATGACAAGTCTATATGCTCTGAAATGTCATGGTAAATGATGCCCAATCATGTACATATCACAAATGAAACATGCTATGGTGCTCAAAACTTGAAACTAGCATAGGCACTTCCACTATAGCTATGCAATATATGAAGCATATAGACAATACAACCCAAAACAGTCCTAGAGCATGCCAAAATGACACTAAAACATGCACGGAGTATAGCCAAAACAAGCTAACATGAAGGGCATGAGGCATGGAATATGCAAGGCCAAAAGGGAGGATTACACTACGCCTACCAAAACCAAGCATGAGGTGGCTTCGTCAACAAAAATCAGACAACCCCAAAAACACACTGAAATGATAGCTCTCAAGCTTAGGCATGAAGAAATGCACCATGGCTCATGTTTAAGGCACAAAGTGTCAACCTTCCAATGCATTGAAAGAGTGAAATATGTGAGTGTATGACCACACTACATGCACTGAAATCACATATGAAATGATGCCAAATCATGAAAATAGCTCAAGCAATGCATGCTAATGGACTCAATACACAAAGCTAGTGAGCTAGAATGCACTATGGCTATACAAAGCAAGGCATGCATGACCAAGACAACACAAATCAGAGCTAGGGTATGCTAAAACATGAACAAAATCTTCTTAGAGTTAAGCCAAAAGCATGCTAGAATGATGGTCTAAAGCATGATACACATTAGGCCAATGAATGGAAATGCACTACAAGTGCAAAGAGAATGCAAGGGACTATCAAACCAACCCAAAATAGATCTAAGGCATGTTAAAACAACACCAAAAACCCATTGAGATGGACTCAAAACCTGCTAAAAAGACATGCTACTTCATGAGGCATACAAGGATAGTTTGTAAGAATTACACTACAAGTGCATAAAGCATGCAAGGGATGACCAAACCAAGCCAAAACAGTGGTATGCCATACTAAAATAAGGCCAAAAATAGGCTACGAACAAGCCAACACAAGCTTAACAAACATGCTCAAACATGAGGTATACAAGGTAAGCATACAAGACACAGGGAGAGGGGATGACCCTCTCCTATTTAAGACCTCAAAACACAAGTTTTATCACTGAAAATCCATTGGATTTTAGTGGTTAAAAGGCCAAGAGAAAGTGATCTCAAGGGCCTAAAGTGATGGTGCAAAACAAAGCCAAACAAGGCATGCAAGTGAATAGATCAACCCCAACACCAAAGAAGCCTTAAACAAACACGTTAAGCACTAAAAATCAGAACTTTTTTTAGTAGAAAGTTAGGCCTAAAACAACATGCAAATAGGGCCAAAAGCTTAATAAAAAACAAGGGTTTAAGAGGTTAGAAGCTCACCCTTGTAGAACAACTTTAGAGCAACAACTCCAGCAGTTTTTTTGGATCAAAACTAGTCCAAAAACACCAAGACCAACCTCAAGATGCCTCAGCAACAAAAGTATGGTGTTTCACTATGTGTTTGTGTGAAAAAGTGTGATGAAAATGCATTTTCAAGCACAAATATGAAGAGAAGGTGCAAGATAGATATAGATGTGTATGTATAACTCTCAGCCACTTTTTCTGAACCTAAGGCAAGAGGGGGGAGGTTCTCTTTTATAGAGAACCAAAGTTCAAGCTTGTTGAACAAGCTTAAGGTCTAAAGCCACCCCTCCATACATGTGTATGGAGGATGGTTTCTGTGCCCACCAACTGTCACAGCTGGACAGAAAAGATCTTCAGAAATGTGCTAGAAAGCAAGTGGTCGGCCAACCACCATAAGTGGTCTGAAAGGGAAGAAAGTTGTCGGCAGGTGGAGGGAGGTGTTCTGCACAATGAAAGCAAGCTAATGGCATGGTGGCCGACCACTTTTGATGGTCTAAAGACCAAGAAAACCAGTTGGCTGACCAGAAAACTAGCTGGCGGGAAGAAAAGTGGTTTTCAGGGAGAGAAACTGGTCTCCCACCCTTATTCTACTCTCCAAGCAAGGAAAACAATGTTTGTGCCAAAAACAAACCAAAAAGGATGAAAGACGAAAGTCCACAAGACAAGGCGCGCAGCCGGAAGCCCCAAAAACTAGTCTATGGGCACCAAAAGTGGTCTACGAGGGAAAAGTGGTCTACGAGACCTAAGTGTCTCTCTAGGAAGAGGCAACAAGGCATGGTTAAAAAACTGGGCCAAAAGGAGAACGTTAAGCAGTCCCGAGACAAGGCACGCGGCTGAAGGCTCCGAAAATCGGAAACTAGTCTCCAAAAGGAAAAACTAGTCTACAACCACAAAAAGTGGTCTACGACCACAAGAAAGTGGTCTACAAATCTCTCTCTCCCTCCAGGGAAGGGAAAACAAGGTTTGGTTCAAAACCAAACCAAAAGGGAAGCAAGACAAGGCGCTCAACTAAAGGCTCCGAAAACCGAAAACCGAAAACTAGCATACAAGAAGGGAAAGTGGTCTACGACCACAAAAAGTGGTCTCCCAACCTCTCTCTTCCTCCAAGAAAGGGAAAACAAGGCTTGGTCCACAAACTGAGCCAAAACACAAAGAGTTCAGAGGCCCGGAGGCAAGGCACTTAGCCGAAAACCCCCCAAAAACTCGGAACGAGCAAAAACATGCACAATCATCAAGCGCTCAAACGATGACGTCTGAGTCTTAAGGTTAGTCAAAAATGGGGTGTCTACACGTAGGCTATCATTCTTTCATCTTGGGTTGCATACTCACCTGTTGCTTAGTTCACAATAAGCTGGGAGTCACAGAAGACCACTACCCCCTCGGCTTCCATGGCTGCTGCCAACTTCAATCCTGTGATTAGTGCTTCATATTCTGCTTCATTGTTTGAGGCTTTAAGCCCTAGTCGAATAAATTGTTCTAGCATTTGCTCATCCGGTGATACTAGCACTACTCCTGCACCTACTCCTTGTCGGTTTGAACTCTCATCAACAAACAAGCAGAAGGAGTCGCCGATGTAAATATCGTAGGGCTTGAGTTTCTCTTCTTTCTTCTTCTCTATTGTGGGGTTTTTCATCCCCAACTAGGTCTCTTCTTGTTCACCTGGACATCCTAAGCCGCAGCATACCGGAGCCCGACGTGGGATGGCACCAGGTGTGAAGTCGGCCACGAAGTTGGGCAGAACCTGGCCTTTGATTACTGTTATGGGCCTAAATTCCAGGTTGTATTGGCCCAATACTACTGCCCATCTAACTACCCTGCCTGTCAGATCTCCTTGTTGTAGTAAGGACTTCAAGGGATGCTCAGTCAATACCACAATCTTGTGGGCTTGGAAGTAATGATTCAACTTCTTGGAAGCCATCATTAAAGCTAGTGTCAATTTCTCCAGGGGTAAGTATCTGGTCTCTGCGTCTGCTAGGGTTTTACTCACATAATATATTGCCCTTTGTTCTCCCTTCTCTTCTCTAATTATCATTGCACTCACTACATGCTTTGAAATCGCCAAGTACAAGAATAACTCCTCTCCAGGTACTGGATTCTAGAGTACTGGATTCGAAAGAACTATAGTTATGGTCAGGTATCTTTGCAAGTTGGTCAACACGACTTCACATTCTTCTGTATATAAGAAGTCTGTGGCCTTTTTTAACAGACTGAAAAATGGTTTACACTTATCTGAACTTCTGCTTATGAATCTGTTCAGGGCTACGACCCTTCTTGTCAGCATCTGCACTTGTTTTGCTGACTTTGGGCTTTTCAAATCCAGAATGGCCTTGATTTGATCTGGGCTTGCCTAAATGCCCCTTCTGGTAACCAAGTACCCCAAGAACTTACCAGACCCAACTCCAAATGCACATTTTGAAGCATTAAGTAGGAGCCGATATGTTTTTAGGATGTCAAAGATTGCCTTCAAGTCGACTAGATGATCCACAGGTTCCTTGGTCTTCACGGCCATGTCGTCGATGTATACCTCCATTGTTTTGCCGATCTGATGTCTGAACATCTTGATCACCAACCTCTGGTACGTTGCTCCTGTATTTTTCAATCCGAAAGGCATCACTTTGTAGCAATACAGCCCTTTTGAGGTGATAAATGCAGTCTTCTCTTCATCAGGGGGGTACATTGCTATCTGATGGTACCCCCTATAAGTGTCTAGGAAGCTCATCCTTCCATGTCCTGAAGTGGCATCCACTAATTGATTGATTTTGAGTGGGAAACTATCATTGGGATAAACCTTATTCAGGCTAGTAAAGTCCACATAGACCCTCCACTTCCCGTTCTTTTTTACGACCACAGTATTGGACAGCCAGGTAGGGTAATTTACCTCTCGGATGGCTCTAGCCTCTAGTAGTTTGTCCACTTCTTCCTCTACTACCTCCACATGGATCAACATCGGCCTCTTTGCTCGCTAGATGATGGGTTTTGCTGACCTGTTTATATTCAGTTTGTGGCATATGACCTCGGGGTCAATACCAGGCATCTCGTATGGCGTCCAGGAAAACACCTCTATGTTTGCTCATAAGAATGCTTCTAACTCCCTTTCCTCTTTCTTGGCCAAGCTTGAGCTGAGGAGGAAGAAGCGTTCTTCATCCCCTTACTGGACCAGAATTTTATTCAAGGCTTCCTCACTTTTGTCAGCCGGCTCTTTGCCGACGTCATCCAAGACCTTCATGTCCTCGTTCTCGATCTCTACTGTCTCTATCTCCCGTACGTTGTAGGTGGATTTCATTACTACCATGGAGCAATTCTTTGCCTACACCTGATCCCCTCTGACCTCTTCAATTTCATGCTTTGTTGGGAGCCACAACAGCTGGTGCAGTGTTGAAGGAACAACCCTCATTGTGTGCAACCATGGCCTTCCCAAGATAACATTGTAAGGGGAGAGGGTGTCAATTACTGTGAACTCTGTGCTTACCTTCTTGGTGCTTGTCTGCACCTCCAAACTTATTGCTCCCAGGGGCCATGTCAGCGTTATATTAAACTCGACCATTGGACTGTTGGATTGCTCCAGATCATCTTGGTGAAGCCGAGCTCCTTGTAACATCTGACATACATTATGTCACATGAGCTGCCTTGGTCAACCAGAATGCGCCTTACCTGGCACTCTCCAAACTTGAGGGATATTACTAGAGCATCGTTGTGTGGATGCTACACTATGTCTAGGTCGGCTTCGGTAAAGGACACCATTGGTCCTTGGTACTCGTCTACCCTAGACCTCTTTTGCTGGACCTAGTACACATGCTATAAATGTTTCACCCTCTGAGTCTCCCCACATACCTCGTTCACGTTGACCTTCGAGTGAATCATCTTGTGGTGCTGGTGGAGGTGGTGCGGCCGATGCTTGGGGCAGCCTTGCTTGCTATTCCCTTGTTCTAGTTTCATATACTAGGTCCCCTAAGTGACCTTGTCTTACCAGATCTTCCAGATGTGTCTTTAGGGCTTTGCACCTTTGAGTCAGATGCCCGTCCTCATTGTGGTAGACATAGTGCTTCCTAAGGATTCTTCCCATAAATTTGTCGGGAATCTTCTCTGGTGCTCTATAGTACGGTTGGTTCCTAATTCTTTCCAGGACTTTGTAAACCGGGATTCGGAACACTGTGGTGACTGTCTTTGTAGCCCTCAGTAGCGTTTCTTGTTTGTTAAAGTTTGTATTACCTTGGCTTCACTTCGGCGAGCCGTTCCTCTTCTCTTGCTTTGACACCTTTGTCCCCGGCTTATCTTCCTCTACTCTCGTATATTTCTCGATTCTAGCCATAAGTTTCTCTATACTTTTTGGCAGTGTCTTTGCCAGTGATTTTCGAAGCAAATAGTCATCGTTCAGGCCGTTCTTAAAAGACACGACTACCACCTCTTGGTTGCACCCTAGTATTCAGTTAAACACCTCGTAATACCTCTTGGCATAAGCCCTAAGGCTTTCATGCTCACTAATTCTCAAAGCCATCAGGGAGTCTACCCTCAACGACTGTAGTTTGTTTGTAACAAACCTGGCCACAAACATCTCGGCTAGGCGTTCCCAGCTTTTCATAGTTCTTTTCGACAACTTGTGAAACCAATATGATGCGATTTTCCCCAAAGATGAGGGAAACACCTTGCAGAACAACGGCTCGTTCCCAATGTACAATGCCATTGAGTTCAAGTATAAGTCAACATGAAAGTTGGGATCAGACTTATCATCGTATATCTGGAATCTCAGCATGTGGCACCTTTTCAGGGCCTCAAACTTGTCCAATTCAATCGAAAATGGCATTCTCGGCTTGACCGGAGATGTTACCTTAGCATCTTGTCACTTCCTCTGGAGGTAATCCCTCAAATCCTCCTTGGTCCGTCCAGGAGCTCGACTGTCAACGGGTTTCAGCCTTTTTGGTGCGCTACTCTGGTGTCGTTATGAGTCCTCTTGGACCTCCCTCCATTCGTCGTGTCAAAACAACGCTCATTCCCTTGAACATGCCGATGTTCTTTGGTGTAGGCTTCTTTGGCATGATGTGTCTTCTGCGACTCTCCTCTCATCAATTCTCCTCACCCGACTTCCCGTGAAGGCCGATACGAATGCTCCCTTGCCCTGTCATGTTGAGGGACTGCAAGGATTGCTTTTTGCCCCCCATTCTGGGCATCGTTCTTGGCCGCTGGAATCGGCGTGTGCTCCAATGGGAAAGGTGGCTACATGACGTTGTTCTGTATCATGAAATTGACGACCGATTGTAGGTCTACCAATTTGTTTGCCATTCTCTTCATCTCACCGTCCCTCCTCAGACATGTAGCTTTCCATACCTGGAGGTTGCTTTCGTTGTAATACCCGCCCTGACATGCTTTCTTCGGTACGTCTCCCTCTTGGCCAAGGTCTTTTTCTCTGGGATTCTTATCCCGAGGTTCTTCGTTGCAGTTGTCCTCCTCTACATTAGGTTCGACGTTTTTACCACTCCCACTAGGGATGTTACCCTCAATTCTTTCTTTCTGCCCGTCGTTGGCCATCTATTCTTCTGACGCTTCCCACAGATGGCGCCAAATTGTGTGTGCTGATTTCCAACCACACTGCCAAACAGGGAACTCAGCTGGAGAGCAAAGGCAGAATAGATTGTGCCCGAACAACCTGTCAAAGAAAGATAAGACTCCGGCGGTGGTTCGTCCACCTGGAGTCTCTCCGACAATCAAGTCAGTACTCAATTTATCTCTCAAAGATAGCTAATAGTGCTTAACTCACAAGCTAGAATACAAAAAGCGTACCTTAGACCCATGAGGGTGCCTTACTTTTATAGCCAGCACCAACTCGATCCTTGTAGAAGCCTAGCTTCAATGGACTCTAGCTCAATGCTCATTTTGGACTCCTAACTAGGTAGAGATAAACTCTCTAAGAGCTTTATCTTTATCCATACTATAGCGATCCGTGATTGCGTGCTGTGGGTTATGCCTTGTGTTCCTACCTTTTGTTTCCTTATGTTTGAGTTGGGTTGTGTTGAGCGAATTTGGAACAGGTGGGTTGTGATTGGAAGCAAATGGTTGCTGTTCAGATTTTGGTTCCTTCGCTCGAGCAAGGTTTGTGTTTTAGTTCCTTCACTCGAGCCATGTTTCCTTCGCTTGAGCGATCTTTGAGTGGTGTGGCTCTTGGCTCAAGCGAGCACTCTTGCGCTCAAGCATGCATCTGCGTCCAGTTTGGACCTGAAGGATGTGTTTCTTCGCTCGAGCGACATTTCCTTTCCTCGAGCGAGCGAGGTCTATGTTTTGAGTTTCTTCCCTCGAGCGAGCACTCTTGCGTTCGAGCATGCTTCTGGGTTGCAGACCTGAAGCTTCGCATTCTTCGCTCGAGCGACATTTCTTGCGCTCGAGTGAGTTTCTGTTGTTTCTGGTCACTCGAGCGACCACTTCTTCGCTCAAGCGAGCCTTGAATATATTAGATTACAACAGCGAGTTCGTACAACACTTTCTCATCTCCTTTACTTCTCAAACTCTAGATTCGGCACTCTCTCCCTCTAAACAACTATTTCTCTCTACAAATACTCTTAATCTATGGCTCTTCTATCCTAGTTCCTTTGTAAAAAGGGTAGAGCTTGGCGTGGGCTTTGTTTTGATCCAAAAATTTGTGGATTTGGAGCATCCTGAGTTTCACCCTTCTTCTTCTTTGAGCTTCTACTTTGAGGTAGGGATATTCTTGAGCTATATACTAGTTCTGCCCTTTTTATGATGATTTAAGAGTTCCTTCTAGTTTTGATAATATTAACCTTGTGATTTCAAAATGTAGAGGTTTTCCTCAAAAGAGGGTCTCTCTTTAAACTTTAAATTTTTGGTCAATCCTTGAGGGCTCATCTTGTTGACCTAAGAAAACAAATGTTTTGGATGAGAGCTTTCACCATGAAATGGGAAGTGATTGTTTTGAAGAAAAACCCTAGAAATTGGGGATTTTGGTAATATGGCAAATGTCTTTGAAATGTTTTATTTTCTTTTTTTTAAAAAGGATGATGAGATTGAGTTGCATCAATGTTTGGCAAAAATGGAAAATTACTTGTTTTATGAAAAATAAGGTGTGAATATTAAATTGTTAATACATGAATGAGCAAGGTTCTGGCGAGACTAATTTGTTATGTCTTGTGATATGAAAATTATGACTATGTGTTGATGAAACATGTTAATTTTGTGGATGAACATTGAAAGGAGAATATGAGAATGTGAATGTTGACATTGTAGTAAAGATAGTCAAAAGTGGAGAAATGTCTTAAGATATGGAAAGGATCATTTGCATTGCATGTTATCTCATTTATTGTGGTGCATTGTGAATCTAAATCATGGAGATTTCCATCATAAGGGAAGGAAATAGTTATTGTATTGAGGACTATGAAAATGTGTAAGGGGTAAATACGTTGGTAAGTCTAGATAGGAGGTGTAAATGAAATTGTTAAGTTGGCCTGATTGTTCTTGGTGAAAAAACAGAAAACCACGCGGATCGGTGTCGAGCCTTCCGGTTAATACCAGTAAAAATGACAGTTTGGTAGTACTCATAGAGTCTACTTGCAGACACCGGCCTAGGGATTACCAGTGTTGTATTTACCACCCCCATTGAATTAATAATAGAAGTTTGAAATTGATAAGATCATTTGATGATATTGAGAACATGGCAATTTTGAAACAATGCATTGAAATGAATATTTTTCCTCATTGATTAACCTTGGCATAGCCTTGCACTTCATCTAATTTTGTGTTGAGGAAAAAGCATAACTGTATATACTTTGTAAGAATTTCTCTACTGGGCTTTGTGCTCACCCCTATGGGTTTTGGTGCAGGTAAAGACGTGGTGATCCCGCCAAACTGAGGGCGTGGATATATATATATATATATATATTTTGTGAAAAGTAGATGACTCTCCTTTTTGTTGTAATTTTTTTGTAAAGCCAAAGGCTAACTTGTATGGGTCCGAGTGACCATTTTGGTGTAACCAGGTTATTGCCTTGGAAAATGTAAGCCCTTAAGGGCATTTTGTTGCTTTGAGAATAAATGTTTCGCATGCTATAGATTCAGGTGTTTTCCTATCATTGAATGTATATCCGCATGTGGAACTTTTGTAAAGACTCTTTATTTAATTATGCAAAGATGGAAGAAATGTTGTAATAAATGCCGGATTACTAATTAGTGTGCGTAGTTCATATTGAATTATTTCGGGCCTTACAACTTGGTATCAGGGCTACTGGGTTTGAATACTTGTGGCTCGTGGGGAGTGGTTGTCATACCACAATGGGTTCATTTCATATGATTAGGAAATGTTTTGCTGTTGTGATTAGGTGGCAGCATGTTTATGTGACTATGTGGGTATGGGATTAGACTTTTGGGATGTTATCTGTGCCTATTAGATTTCTTGAGGTCTTAATAGAAGGACACCTGATCAATACTCATTCTACTAAGAATTCTTGGTTTCTCATGGGACAAATCTCATCACTAAAGGATAATTCGTATGTGTTTATGTGACTAAGTGCTTATGTGGAGTGAATTAAATTGTTTGTGTGATATATGCATGTAATTGTTATAGTTTAACGTGTGGGAAAAGTTGCAAGCACATTTGGAATTATGTGCTAAATTATTTATCTTTTTCTTTAATTAGGATGTTAGGAAGGGTTTGAACTCGAGGTGGTGGGGATGGAAGGCGAGGTCGAGGTCGCTGGGGTGTATTTGAGGTGCCGGTCCAAGAGGCCCCGGTAAAAGAAGAGGGTTTAGGCCAAGCTGACATGGTCGAACAAGTGGGGCAAGCGGAGGTGCCGGGGCAAGCCAGCCAAGCCGCAATGGGGGCTCTAGCCCAGGAGATGGCGGGGGCATTGAGGAGTCCATGAATATTTTGAGGGCGGAGACCCAAGCAAGGGAGAATGTTGCGGAGACTGGAGCTAGCTTCCTCACGAGGGAGTTCTTAAGGGCCAAGCCGGATGAATTCCATGGCGAGCCCGATCCAAAGAAGGCGGATGAATGGTTGGAACAAACACTGAAGACCTTTGATATGCTCCATATAGATGATGGCGAGTTGAGGGTGACCCTTGCTAGTTATTACCTCAAAGGTGACGCTGGCCAATGGTGGAAGTATGCAAAGGGCCGGGTAGCACCGACATGGGAGGCATTTGTGACGGCCTTCCAAGACAAGTACCTACCTCCCACGGCTCGGGAGAGGTTGAGGCAAGAATTCAAGGACCTTAAGCAATTGAGTATGTCTGTGGCCGAATTTGAAATGGCATTTTCTAGTTTGTCCCGGTTTACACCGGAGTTAGTAGCGACAGAGGAGCGCCATTGCTTTGAGTTTGAGCAGAGGTTGAGGACGAAGATTTTGTTCAAAGTTGTCGGGAACATGATTCAAGAGTATGATCACCTTGTGGAAGCGGCTGCACATGTGGAGATTATGGTGGAAGCCGAAGAGGAGAGACTTCGAAATTCGAGGTCCAGGGGCCATAGATCACATGGGGATTATAGGCCCAACAAGAAGAGTAAGGGCACCTTTTCATTCCAGTCTCAGCCGCAGCAGTCTAGATCTACCTTTCCCTTGCCTAGTATGGGCTCAGGAAAGGGTGCATCGAGCGGGCTCTCTTGTTTCAAATGTGGCTAGCCGGGTCATAAGGCCTTTGCATGTCTGCAGAAGGGAGGAGGACAGCAGATGTTACCACCACCACCTAACCGATCCCAGAGCCAGTCCCAGCCTCAGAGTAGGGGGCAGGGGCCTACTTGTTTCCAGTGTGGTCAGTCAAGGCACATGAAGAGAGCATGCCCGCACTTGGGAGGCGCATCTGGCGCATCCAGGTCGAAGCAAACCCAGAGTCATCAGCAGACCCATTCAGTCCAGACTTCGAGAGTCCATCAGGGAGCCACTTCGGCTCAGTCAGTACAGCAAGCCTATGCTCCGAGGGATGAGCAGGTTGACCAGAGGCTATAAGGGCGCGTGTATGCTGTTACAACGCCAGAGCAGTTGCCAGGACCCTCGGTTATGAGGGGTATTTTTATTGTGTGTAATTCTTTGGCCAGTGTGTTGATAGATACGAGTGCGTTTCATTCATTCATATATGTTGCTTTCCCATCTATATTGGGGTTAGAGATGGTACAGTTAGCTTCTCCACTCAGGGTTGAGTCACCAGTTGGGGGTACAGTTGACTTAGACTGGGGGTGTCGTGATTGTGACATAGAGGTTACCAAGCGTAGACTTCCGTTTGCTTTTGTGTTGTTAGACATGTCCAGTTTTGATGTCATTCTGGGCATGGATTGGTTGACTTCATATCAGGCAGTGATTGATTGTTTTTGTCGGAGGGTCATAGTGTGCACCTCGAGTGGCGATTGTGTTTACTTTTGGGGGGACAAGAGTGATCGAGCCCTGTCGCTGGTACTTGATCCTAGTGGTAGAAATGAGCTTAGCGGTCTTCTAGCTACACTCTTGGATAGTGAGAGTGACAAGACTCGAGTTGAGTTGCCAAAGGTGGTGTGTGAATACCCGGAAGTGTTTCCCGAGGACCTTACTAGTTTGCCACCCCACCGGGAGGTTGAGTTCACCATCGACTTAGTGCCTGGAACAGCACCAATTTCCATGGCGCCATCGACTGAGTTCACCTCGCCCTAGTACGTCACCTTGGGGAGTTCACCATCGACTGAGTTCACCTCGCCCTAGTACGTCACCTTGGGGAGCGCCGGCTCTCTTTGCGAAGAAGAAGGATGGGTCGTTGCAGTTGTGTATCGATTACCGCAAGTTGCACCGAGTGCCTGTTAAGAACAAATACCCTTTACCCAGGATAGTCGACTTGTTTGATCAACTTAGAGGGTCTTGTTGCTTTTCAAAGATAGACTTGAGGTCAGGGTATCATCAGCTAAGAGTCTGGGAGGACGGCATCCAGAAAACGGCCTTTCGTACGCGTTATGGCCACTACGAGTTCCTAGTAATGCCCTTTGGTTTGACCAACGCACCGGCTTCTTTTATGGATTTAATGAACCGAATATTTAGGGAGTACTTGGATCGTTTTGTGGTCATCTTCGTGGACGACATCCTTATCTATTCAACCTCCGAGGAGGAACATGAGACTCATTTGAGGATTGTGCTTGACTTGCTTAGGGAGCATCAGCTGTATGCCAAATTTGAGAAGTGTGAGTTTTGGCTCACCGAAGTCAAGTTTTTGGGCCACGTCGTGTCAAGAGAGGGAGTAATAGTAGATTCCTCGAAGATAGATTCTGTACAAGATTGGGAGCAACCTAAGAATGTCTTTGAGATTCGGAGTTTCTTGGGGTTGGCGGGATACTATCGTCAATTTGTAAGAGGTTTCTCTAGATTAGTCGTGCCTTTGACTAGATTAAAGGGGGTTAAGTTTGTGTGGAGTGAGGCTTGTGAGAAGTCTTTCCAGGAGCTCAAAACTAGATTGACCACGGCACCGGTATTGATCATTCCAGAGAGAGGATTAGGGTATACTGCCTTTTGTGATGCGTCTCAGGATGGGCTTGGTTGTGTTTTGATGCAAGAGGGAAAGGTTGTAGCGTATGGTTCTCTTCAGCTAAAAATTCATGAGAAGAATTACCCAACCCACGACTTAGAGCTAGCTGGGTAGTCTTTGCCTTGAAGATTTGGAGGCATTATTTGTGTGGTGAGAAGTTTGAAGTTTTCTCCGACCATAAGAGCCTAAAATATTTGTTCTCCCCAAAAAGATTTAAATCTGCATCAACGGAGGTGGATGGAATTTTTAGAAGACTACGATTTTGAGTTGCACTATCATCCGGGCAAGGCCAATGTGGTGGCCGATGCCTTAAGTCGAAAAACCGTGGGTAGCGTGGCGAGTGTGGCCATTCGGGAGTGGGTTATGTTGGGTGAAGTCGGCAAATTTGAATTGCAGTTGACTGAATCAGAAGGAGGTGCGACCTTGTTTATCTTTAGTGCTCAACCAGTCTTGGTTAGCAAAGTTATAGAGGCACAACAAGGAGACCGGGAAGTAGAGTTAATTCGGGATAGAATTTCCAATGGGAAGGAAGAGAAGGGTCTAAACATTCACTCAGACCAGAGCGTACGTTACCTAGACCGTTTGTTTGTGCCGGAATCTTGTAGGAAAGAAGTGCTTCGGGAGTTCCATCATTCACGCTTTGCGGTACATCCGGGAGGCACCAAAATGTATCGGGACCTTAGCCGTCAGTTTTGGTGTAGGGGTATAAAGCAGGATGTCGTATCCTTTGTGTCTAAGTGCCTTACATGGCAACAAGTGAAGGTCGAACACCAGAGACCAGTGGGTTTGTTACAACCCTTACCGATAGCCGAGTGGAAATGGAAGCACGTCACCATGGACTTTGTAGTTGGGCTTCCTAGAACACAGTGGGGCAATGATGCCATTGGGGTAATTGTTGATCGGTTGACTAAGTCCACACATTTCATTCCAATGCGTACTAGCGACTCCGTTGAGCACCTAGCAGAGTTATACATTAGGGAAATTGTTCGGCTTCATGGGGTTTTGGTAACCATTGTGTTGGATAGGGATCCTCATTTTACCGCCTGGTTGTGGCAAAGCCATCAAGAGGCATTGGGAACCAAGTTGACCTTTAGCACCGCTTACCACCCGCAAACCGATGGGCAATTGGAACGTACTATACAGATTTTGGAAGATATGCTTAGGGCTTGTGTCCTAGATTTCAAGGGGTCTTGGGACAGGCACTTACCGTTGATTGAGTTCGCCTACAACAACAGTTATCAGGCCAGCATTGAGATGGCACCGTTTGAGGCCTTGTATGGCCGACCTTGTAGGTCACCCGTTTGTTGGGCCGAGGTAGGAGATGCACCATTGTTGAGACTGGAGATTGTTAGGGAGACCACCAAGAAAGTTGCTTTCATTCAGAAGAGATTAGCTACGGCCCAAAGCCGACAAAAGTGTTACGCTAATAAGAGAAGGCGACCCTTATCCTTTGAGGTAGGTGATCATGTGTTCCTTAAAATCTCACCTAGGTGGGGTTTGATGCGGTTTGGCAAAAGTGGGAAATTGTCTCCAAGGTTCATTAGGCCTTTTGAGATATTGGAGAGAATCGGGGAGGTGGCATATCAGTTAGCTTTACCATCGCAACTTTCGGGGGTTCATAATGTGTTCCATGTGTCAATGCTTAGGAAGTACGAACCCGACCCTTCTCACGTGTTAGATTGGGTTGATTTGGAGGTAGATGAGGATGCCTCCTACGAGGAGAGACCGGTTCAAGTTTTAGATACCCGAGAGCAAGTGTTATGAGGCAAGACCATACCGTTAGTAAAGGTGTTGTGAAGACACCATGGAATTGAAGAAGTGTCTTGGGAAAGGGAAGCGGAGGCTCGCTCTAAGTATCCAGATTTATTTGAACGTGCTTGATGGTTCTATTTTGAGTGTAATGTCCCCTAGTGATGAGGGGAGAGTATGAAATTGTTGATCACCTGTTGTTGAATGTACTGTTAAATTGAGCATGAGCTTATGGAGAGTGATACTTTGTTGTAAATGTTTTATCCCATATCTCTAATTTGAACGAATGTTGTTTCGATGAAATGATAATGGAAAGAATGGTAAAAGTTGGTTGGGTGTTAATGTTATAACTTGAAAATGTTGTAGAATGATTATTGTTGTACAAGCACATTTGTTTGTTGGTTTGTCTAAATTTCGGGGACGAAATTCCCTAAGGGGGGAGGGTTATAGCGATCCGTGATTTCGTGCTGTGGGTTATGCCTTATGTTCCTACCTTTTGTTTCCTTATGTTTGAGTTGGGTTGTGTTGAGTGAATTTGGAACAGGTGGGTTGTGATTGGAAGCAAATGGTTGCTGTCTGTAGACCGCCCCGAGAACACCAACTCTCCGCGCGCGAGGGCGTGAATCGCTTTGTTCTTAGCTACTACAGTTCAGACTCGTGTCACGGTTCTGAATCTAATCTCACAATGTGCAATATGAGACCGATAAATCACCAAAGAGTCCAAATCCGACAAATCATTTTTGGAAAACTGATTTTAATAAAGAAGTGCCAAACATGGACTGGTTTGCCAGATACAAAGTTGCCACCTAAATATTTTATTTTGGAAAATTTAGGAAACCCTGACTCGTGCCTAAGGCCACGTGTCCATCATCACCAAAGTTGCCTTGGCTCGGGAACTTGGGTACGAGAGGGGAAGGTCATGCAATGAGCACCCTTGCTTGCCCGATCAAAGATCAGCCTTTACTAACATGATATTTTGTTTTTGAAAACACATGTGTTCTTATTCCGGTTGTTAACCTAGAATTACTATGTGATGCGCACAGCATACAAGTATAGACTAGATCGCCTAAGTTGGAACAAAACATTCCATGTTCGTTTGTTTGAAAACCGTTTGAAGTTTGCTACTCGTAAGTAGGATAAGACATAGATTTTGCCACCCTCAAGTGGGCTTAAAACATACAGTTTGATGAATTGTTCCAATTCAAGCAATCCAACCTTCACCCACAGGCATTCAAGTAGTTAATCACTTAAGCAGTTAGCCTCATGGCAAGCATGCTAACATGGCAACATACACATCTCATGTAGTATGCTAAAGCGTAAACACTCACAGTGTACTCCGAGCCAAAACAAAGAAATAGTTAGAAATCATGCATGATCCTAGTTCATGTTAAGATGACGAATGCAACACATGCAAAAATGCAACTAAGATAGGCTCGGCAATCTAGAATGGCATATGAATGCGACAATTCGATACATGTTTCCAACTTGGAATTGAAATATAATGCAGTTAGTATGATGCGCCGAGCCAGGTGCATGCAAAACAGATGAATGGATGAACGCGTGCAAGCATGAGGATGCTAATCGAAATATGCCCTAAAACTAACCATCGTAAGCGGTTAAGTAAAAGGGAGAAAGAAATGGAGGTTGGAAGACATGTATCACACACACGCACGCTTATTACAACAATTGGCCCTCTCGACGGAGGGTCCGAATAAGAAGCTAACTAGCTAATCTAAGCTAATTAAACTAATTATTACATCACAAAACTAATTAACTGACAAGTTAACTAATTAAGTACAAAATGAAGCTAATTAACTAACAAGTTAACTAACTAGTTATTACAACACAAATAAGCAGCTAAACGCATTAACTACTTAGGTACAGAACCAAAGCATAAACTAGCTAAGGAAAGCGGTAAAGAGAGGTCCTCGGGATGAGGAGTGCATGCATGCCCGGTCGCCTTGTTCAGAAATCCAACGCGATGCCCCGATTTGCCTCTATTTGCAACTGTTGTCAGAACCTTGCACCAACCTCCAGAAAGCTTCCAACTCACCTTGGGGACCTGTAGGAACATGGCCAACCAGTTGTTGATGTTGCCAACCACCTGCCGACCACTTTTCTTTGCTGCAGACCAAAAAAAGTGGTCGGCCAGCTAGTTTTTCTGGTCGGCTGACCAGTTGTTGCTGCACTTCTCCAATTTGCTGCAACAGAGAGCAAGAAAGGGCAGGGCAATGTATTTGCAAGGTATGTGTCCACAACTACCCTCCCTATCATTTCATAAGCTCAAGGGAGTGTGGTTCTCGACCCTCGGGCCACCAATCACGCATCTCGATGCATGATGGCCAAGAAGCCAAATTGCACAATTCAATATGAAATGAATGCACACATAAACACGTAAGGCCTTGACCTCTATCATGTCTGATCAAGAGGGTCGGCGATCGAGAATTGAGGCACGTTTCATCACTTCAAGTATGAAACGTCTCTCGTTTCTCGTGTTTGGACTAACACCTAATCCAAACACAATGCAATGGGACTCAAGCATGCAAACATATAATGTAACTCAAGCATGCAAACATGCAATGCAACTCAAACATATTAAACACAATGTAAGGCATGCATACTCAATGCAATGCAACATGAGTAACTTAACAAAGCTAATGACATGCAAACAATGCTAATGCAACATGAGCATGCTATCAAGGCTAATGCATGCATACACAATGCAAGGCAGCATAAGCATGCAAACATCATGTAAACAAACATGCTCAATAGACTTAAACCGAATATGGACGGACCTCAGTCATGCCAAAACAGTGGCCATAATGATCAAACTAAGGCATGAAGATCAAGATAAGCATGCACAATGCAATGGCCCATTGACTAGGCATAAGATTACAACCCTCAAGAGTGCTCAAAGAGTGACAAATGTGGAAGTGTGACAACACTATAAGCTCTGAAATTAAGCAAGAAATGATGCCAAATCATTCAAACAACATAAGCATGGCATGCTAGGGTCCTTAAGGCATAAGGCTAGCAAAGAGGACTATACAAAGGGACATGCAACACATGGCACAAATGCATGAACCAACCACAGACAGAGCTTAATTAGGTCTAAACAAAGACCAAAACATGCTAAGATGAGGGCTCAAATGTCTAAACATGCATGCATGCACACTAGGCCATAAGCAAGGCAACAATGCACAACCCTTAGAGGCACTCAAAGGGTGAAAAAAGTGGGAACATGGTAGTCATATATGCTCTGAAATGTCATGTTAAATGATGTCAAATCATGGACACAATGCAAATGAAGCATGCTATGATTCTCAAAGCTCAAAGCTAGCATAGGCACTTGCACTGTAGCTATACAAAACATGAAGCATATGGTTGAGGCAACCCAAACAGTCCTAGAACATGTCAAAATGAGTCTAACCATGCATGGAAGGTAGCCAAAACAAGCTAGCATGAAGGGCATAAGGCAAGGAATATGCAAGGCCAAAAGAGAGGGTTACACTAGACCTACCAAGACTAAGCATGAGATGGCTTTGCCAACAAAAATCAGAGTTATATCATGGCAAAATAACCCCAAAAACACATTGAAATGACAGCTCGCAAGCTTAGACATGAAGGCATACACAATGGCTCATGTTTAAGGCATAAAAGACCAACCCTTCAAAGCATGGAAAGAGTGAAAGATGTGAGGGTATGACCATAAAACATGCACTGAAATCTCATAACAAATGTTTCCAAATCATTCAAATAGACCAAGCAATGCATGCTAGTGGACTTGATACACAACGCTAGCAAGCTAGAATGCATTATAGTTATACAAAGCACGGCATGCATGACCAAAACAACACAAATCAGAGCTAGAGCATGCTAAAACATGGACAAAAGCTTCTTAGAGTTAAGCCAAAATCATGTTAGAATGGTCTAAAGCATGATACACATTAGGCTAGTTCATGGGATTACATTACAAGTGCATGGAGCATGCAAGGGGCTATCAAACCAAACCATAACAGAGGTATATCATGGAAAAACAACACCAAGAACATGCTGAGATGGACTCAAAACAAGCTAGAAAGACATGCTACTTCATGAAGCATACAAAGCTAGTTTGAAAAATTTACAGTACAAGTGTATAACGCATACATGAATTGATGAAACCAAGTCAAAACAGAGGTATGCCATACTAAAATAAGGCCAAAAATGGCCTAATATGGAGCTAACATATAGCAACCCCAGTTCTCCTTTCTTTGATTGTTGTATCCGGACTTAGGTTCCGTGGAGTTGGTTGTTGTATATATCTTGTTGTCATCCTTTAATTCCATATATTTGAGTTTTAGGATGTATTGGGCGTGTTTCGAACAGGTTGGTTGAGCTTTAGTCCCATTCCTAGTTGCCCAGATTTTTGGCGGTCCGCTCGAGCGGCTCCCTTTGTGCTCGAGCAGAGTTTACACACTTTCAACATTTTGTGCCTCTGCAAAACTTCTGCAGGTGCGTTTTTCACGCTCGAGCAGGTTGCGCTCGAGCAGGCTTCTTGGCACTCGAGCAAGTTTTCAAAGTCTGTAAAAATACTAGAAGAGGGTAATCTACGCTCGAGCGGATTTCCTTTTGCGCTCGAGCGGGTACTTTTTGATTTTATGTCTTGGCGCTCGAGCGGGTCTTTTTACGCTCGAGCGGGTCCAATTTTTGTATTTGATGCTCGAGCGTCCTATTCTCCGCTCGAGCAGGTCATACGTATATCAGATCGTAGCTGGGTCATTTTAAATCACTTTTCAACATCCTTTCTCTCTCTTACTTTTCGAAAACCACCATTTGAGAGCACCTCACTCTAAAACCTTAACTTCTCTCTAGGATTTGATCTAGTTAGAGTGATCTCCTATCCTTAAGCCTTTACAAAAAGTGTAGAGCTTGGTGTGGGCTTCCTATCAATTCGAAAATTTCTTGATTTGGAGCACTTCGAGATTTCTTCATCATCTCCTTTGGGTTTCATCTCTTAAGGTAGGGATAACTACTCATTTATATGATCTTTGACATAAATTTTTAGTCATTTCGATTTAATGTTGAAGTTGGGTGATTTTGGGTGTTAGGGTTTCTAAATGTATAAAGAGGGGTTTGATTATTTTGACTCATAATGTGTATCTTAGGTCTTAAAATGATGTTGTTGTTATTGTTGAGGATATTTGGGACCTTTGGGTCATTGTAGAGAAAAAATGGGAGAAAGCCCTAATTTTTGCTATGAATTAATTTGGAAATGTTATGGAATTATGAAATTGAGTTGAGAATTGAAATTGGCTCATTATGAGGTAGAACAGTGGAGTTGGATTCATTAATCACTCACCTTTGAAATGGTTGATAATTTACCTGTTGGTGCATTTATAATCTGTTTAGAAATAATTGCTTTAGGCTATCGGTAGAGGATAGTCTTGATTGTTGTAGACACTGCATGATGATTAGGTGAATTAAAACTAATCAAGTTGAGTATTTGAGTACATGGGTGCTGAATCCCGCGGATGAAATTTTCGTAAAATGGCCATTCAAAAATAATTATACATGGGTGTTGAATCCCGCAGACACAATTTCCATATAATGGAAATTCAAAAATATCTATACATGGGTGCCGAATCCCGCGGACGCAATTTTCGTAAAATGGCAATCCGAAAACATCTATACATGGGTGCCGAGTCCCACGGATGAAATTTCCGTGAAATGGCCATGAGAAAATAATTACACATGGGTGCCAAATCTCGCAGATGCAATTTCCGTGAAATGGTAGTTTGAAGTATTGATGGCTAGAGATGTAGTCTCGCTTAAATTGTTTGGCTAGGTTTTGATCCGTGTTTATAAGTTGAGTTTTGTTAAGTTAAGGATTATGGAACTAGATTGTACTGTATGTTGGTTTATATGAATTAAACATTTATCAAGTGCTAATGTTTTAGTTATTGCTCATATTATGTTTAGCATATCTCTAATGGGCGTTGGCTCACCCTATATGGGACATCATTTTCAAGTACAGGTGTTATGCCACCTCCAAGGACGTAGCTTGGGAGGCTTGAGGCTGTCAGACTCTTTTTGATGTTTTTGTTGTATTACATGTATATCAAGCCAAGGGCTTATTTGTGTAGAGTTATTACTCTCCTTTTTGTAACCAAGTGTTGACTTGGAAAGTTGTAAGCCTATAGGGCATTTACTTTTATTGTCAACATGTAATACCTTTTGTAAGAATACTCTGATGATTGTAATATGAAAACTCTTCTATTTATCGTGAATGTATGTTATGATGGGTTTATTTTTGAGGGCATTATAACTTGGTGTCAGAGCGTACCGGGTTCAAATACTTTGGGTACGCGGGAAGTGGTTAGTACCACAATGGGTTCGTCTCGCTTGATAGAGACTTAGATGTAGTCTTATATGCTTATGTGATAACATGCTTATGTGACTATTTGGGTATGGGATTTAGTTTCTACAATGTCGATTGGATCCTTGGGTTTCTGTGAGTCTTGTTAGAAAAGCACTTGATCAATGCTGTTTCTAACCGGAACTCTAGTAACGCCTCGGGACTATCATTATCTAGAAATGAAATTCGTAAGTGCTTATGTGATTATGTGCTTACGTAGTGTGAATTGCAGTTGTCCATTGCATTAGGACGCGAGTGTTATAGCTTCGGCACATTTGTGAATGTGCTAATGTTCTTCATTGCCTTTATTAGGATGTCAGGACGAGGACATGGTGGTAAGCGAGATAGGCCTAGGAGGCATGAGATGCCTATACCGGATGAAGTTCCGGCGCAGCAGAAAGGTGTTGGTCAGGCCATTGTGGCCGAGCCAATGGGTCAGCAGGCCATGGGTGCCTTAACCCGCGAGATAGCAGGAGCTAGAGGGAGTCCATAGGCATTCTCAGAGCTGAGAATCCAGTTCAGGCCTAGGTTGTTGATGCAAGGCCTTCCTTTCTGAAGAGGGAGTTCTTCCGGTCTAATCCAGATGAGTTTGTTGGAGATCCTAAGGAGCCACTCAAGGCTGATGAGTGGTTGGAACAGATGACTAAGACGTTTGAGATGATTGGCATCGAAGATGGGGCATTGAAGGTGACCTTGGCATCTTTCCATCTTAAGGGGGATACGAGTTAGTGGTGGAAGTTCATGAGGGGTCGTATTGGTGGCACATGGGAGGCCTTTGTAGATGCTTTCCAGGAGAAGTACTTAGCTCCAGCTGTCAAGGAGAAGCTGAGGGACCAGTTTTGTCAGCTCAAGCAGCTGAGTTTATCAGTGGCCGAATTTGAGGCCACATTTACTAGCTTATC
This sequence comes from Camellia sinensis, assembly GCF_055761805.1. Lineage (NCBI taxonomy): Eukaryota > Viridiplantae > Streptophyta > Magnoliopsida > Ericales > Theaceae > Camellia > Camellia sinensis. Next base: position 157,432,259 of record NC_138970.1, read on the forward strand.
CAGGTTTGCACCTGAGCTTGTGGCGTCTGAGGAACGCCGTTGTATCGAGTTTGAGAGGAAGTTGAGGCATGGCCTCAAGATGAGGGTTAGGGGATCCATGATCCGGGAGTATGGACGTCTTGTGGATGTCACGACCCATATGGAGACTATGATAGAGGAGGAGGAGAGGATGAGGGGCTCCAAGAAGAGTTAGGATGGCCAGGGGGATGGTAGGAGGCAGAGGGGTTCTAGCCCTCAACAGTCCCAGAGTGCTTTAGCGAGATCTACCTTTCTAGTATCGGGTTCGGGTTCAGGTTCTGGAAGAAGTAGCCAGGGAGACTTTACTTGTTTCAAGTGTGGTCAGCTGGGCCACAAGTCTCCAGCTTGCCCGCAGAGGGGAGGAGGTCAGGGAGCAGCTTCATCTTCGGCTTGACCTCAGAGCCAGAGTCAGGGCAGAGGCCGGTCGTCCTCTTGTTACCAGTGTGGTCAAGCAGGGCACCTGAAGAGGTTCTGCCCACAGTTAGGTGGTACACCCGGTGCGCCTGGTTTGAGACAAACACAGAGTTCGCAGCCAGCACAGTCTGTTCAGGCCTCGAGGGCCAATCAGGGGGCTTCATCATCTCAGTCTGTGCACCAGTCTTTTGCTCCGAGAGGTGAGCAAGTAAATTAGGGGCCTACGGGGCGTGTGTATGCTGTTACCGCGCAGGATCTTGTACCGGCTCCATCTGTTGTGAGAGGTACCTTTTTGTTTTGCAACTCGGTTGTCAATGTGTTAATTGTTATGGGTGCATCTCATTCTTTTATATCTGCTGCATTCGCATCTGTTTTGGGATTGGAGTTGGCATAGTTAGCATCTCATATTTGTGTTATATTGCCTGTTGGGGGCGAATTGATTTTGAAACACGGATGTAGAGGTTGTGACATAGAGGTCACCGACCACCGACTTCCATTTTCATTTGTAGTTATGGCCATGTCGGGTTTTGATGTTATTTTGGGTATGGAGTGGTTATCGTCATACCGGGCAGTTATTGATTGTTACCGCCGGAGGGTCACTGTTTATACCATGAGCGGGGATTGTTTCCATTTTTTGGGAGATCGAGTTGGCAGTGTGTTACCACCAGTATATGATCCACAAGGGCGGAGTGAGCTTAATGGCCTCCTCGCTAGCTTTATGAGTAGTGAGTGTGATGAGACCCAAACTGTACTACCGAGAGTGGTTTGCGAGTATTCGGATGTTTTTCCCGAGGACCTTGTTAGTTTACCACCACATCGAGAGATCGAGTTCTCTATAGACTTAATGCCTGGTACGACACCGATTTCTATGGCACCTTACTGCTTTGCCCCAGCCGAGTTGAGTGAGTTGAAGATTTAACTCCAGGAGTTGCTAGATAAGGGCTTTATTCACCCTAGTGTTTCGTTGTGGGGAGCACCAGCCCTCTTTGCTAAAAAGAAAGATGGTGCCTTGAGACTTTGTATTGATTACCGGAAGTTGAATCAGGCTATGGTTAAGAATAAGTACCCTATGCCTCGTATTGATGATTTGTTTGATCAGTTGAAGGGTTCCCATTGTTTCTCTAAGTTAAACTTGAGATCGGGTTACCATCAGTTGAGGGTCAAGGAGGAGGATATTCCGAAGACGGCATTCCGTACGCGGTATGGCCATCATGAGTTTCTAGTGATGCCTTTTGGGCTCACCAACGCACCGGTAGTGTTTATGGACTTGATGAACCAAATATTCTGGGAATTCTTAGACCACTTTGTAGTCGTCTTCGTGGACGACATCTTGATTTATTCACCTTCGGAGGAGGAGCACAAGGAACACTTGAGAGTGGTGCCCGAGTTGCTTGGAGCCCATAGGCTGTATGCCAAGTTTGGGAAGTGTGAGTTCTGGCTAGGAGAGGTCAAGTTCTTAGGCCAAGTGGTTTCCGGGAAAGGGGTATCTATTGATACATCCAAGATTGAGGCAGTACAAGATTGGGCACAGCCTAAGAGTATTTTTGAGATCCGCAATTTTCTGGGATTAGCGGGGTATTACCGCCGGTTTGTGAAAGATTTCTCTAGACTAGCTTCGCCGTTAACTAGATTGACACGGAAAGGGGTCAAATTTGTATGGATTGAAACTTGTGAAAAGTCGTTCCAAGAGTTGAAAGTTAGATTGACCACCGCTCCGGTTTTGATTATTCCAGAGAGAGGTTTGGGTTATGCGGTTTATTGTGATGCCTCACGAGAGGGTTTGGGTTGTGTCTTGATGCAAGAGGGGAAAGTGGTAGCCTATGGCTCACGTCAGTTGAAGATTCACGAGAGGAATTACCCTACTCACGACCTAGAACTAACAGCGGTAATTTTTGCCTTGAAGATTTGGAGGCACTACCTTTATGGTGAGAGATTCGAGGTATTCTCAGATCATAAGAGTTTGAAGTACCTGTTTACACAGAGAGACTTGAATTTGAGGCAGAAAAAGTGGATGGAGTTCATTGAGGACTATGACTTCGAGTTGCACTATCACCCGGGAAAGGCCAATGTTGTGGCCGATGCCCTTAGTAGGAAATCCATTAGTGATATAGGTTGTATAGCCATCCGGGAGTGGGAGATGTTGGGTGCACTTGGCGAGTTCGATTTTCTTCTAGGCGAATCCATTGAGGCTGCGGCCTTCTTTTCTATAGTTGCGCAGCCCACACTTGTGAATCGAGTGTTAGAGGCACAGGGAGGTGACCTTGAGGTAGAATCCCTTCGAGAGAAGATCTCCAACGGGAAGGCTGAGAAGGGTTTGACGATGTATCCCGACCTGAGTGTGAGAAACCAAGACCGTTTGTTTGTGCCAGAGTCTTGCCAAAAGGAGGTACTCCGAGAGTTTCACCATTCACGCCTTGTAGTGCATCCAAGAGGCACCAAGATGTATCGTGATTTGGGTCGCCAGTTTTGGTGGCGGGGTGTGAAGCAGGATGTGGCTGTGTTTGTGTCTAAGGGCCTTACTTGTCAGCAAATGAAGGCCGAACATCAGAGGCCAGCGGGTTTGTTGCAACCCCTGCTTATTGTCGAGTGGAAGCGGGAGCATGTCACTATGGACGTCGTTGTAGGTCTTCCGAGGACTCAGCGGGGTAGTGATGCTATTTGGGTGGTTATAGACCGGTTGACTAAGTTGGCGCACTTCATTCCTATGCGCGTGAAGGATTCGGTAGATCATCTTGCCGGCTTGTATATTCGGGACATAGTGAGGTTGCACGGAGTCCCAGTATCGATCGTCTCAGATAAAGATCCACGTTTTACTGTTAGATTGTGACAGAGTTTGCAGAGTGCCTTGGGCAGTAGATTGAGTTTTGGCACGGCTTACCATCCTTTGACTGATGGGCAGTCCGAGCGTACTATTCAGATCCTTGAGGATATGCTTTGAGGTTCTATCCTTGACTTTAGTGGGTCGTGGAAGAGGTAATTGCACTTGGTGGAGTTTGCCTACAACAACAGTTTTCAATGCAGTATCGGTATGGCACTGTTTGAGGCCTTGTATGGCTGACCATGTAGGTCTCTAGTATGTTGGGCTGAGGTGGATGATGCACCTTTGTTGGGCCCGGATTTGGTGAGGAAAACAACGGAGAAAGTTGAGCTTATCCGTAGGAGGCTTGTTGCAGCCCAGAGTCGCCAAAAGAGTTATGCCGACCGTAGGAGGAGGCCTTTGACATTCGAGACGGGGGATCATGTCTTCTTGAAAATATCACCTAGGCGGGGTTTGACGAGATTTGGGAAGAGTGGGAAGTTGTCCCCTCGGTTTATTGGCCCTTTTGAGATCTTTGAGAGGATTAGCGAGGTTGCCTATCGCTTGGCCTTGCCGCCGTAGTTGTCCAGGGTACATGACGTGTTTCATGTCAGTATGCTTCGAAAGTACGAGCCGGATCCATTGCATGTATTGGATTGGACCGACTTAGAGGTAGATGTGGATGTCTCGTATGAGAAGAGACAGGTTCGGGTCTTGGATAGGCGGGAGCAAGTCTTGCAAGGCAAGACCATTCCCTTAGTAAAGGTTTTGTGGAAACATCACGGAGTGGAGGAAGCCACTTGGGAACGTGAGGTAGATGTCTGTGAGAAATATCCGGACTTGTTTGTAAATGTTAAACCATGTATTGGGATTTTGTAATATTGATGAACTTTAAGAGCATTAAATATGTCTTGAGTTGTAAAACATTGTATATGTTTTGACTTATGGAAGTATTTTGAAACTTACCTTGAAATGGAAGTTTAGTGTAACATTGCATATGTTGAATGTATTGTAGAAATGGAATTATATCATGAACATTGAATATGATATAGAATTGTGAAATATGTGTTGAAATTGGTAAATTTCAAAGGAAAACATGCTAATGATGCATATTGAGTGGATACTGTGAAATGCCTCTTGATTAGAGATGGAACGACCGGTATTGGGTCAAGTTGATGAATGTTGAGTTGTAATACTATTGAGAATTGAGAAAAACATGTTTTTAAAAACTTGTACTTAATTTCGGGGACAAAATTCGTTAAGGGGGGGAGGTTATAGCGATTCCGGTTCTCCCTTCTTTGATTGTTGTATCCGGACTTAGGTTTCGTGGAGTTGGTTGTTGTATATATCTTGTTAACATCCTTTAATTCCATATATTTGAGTTTTAGGATGTATTGGGCGTGTTTCGAACAGGTTGGTTGAGCTTTAGTCCCATTCTTAGTTGCCCAGATTTTTGGCGGTCCGCTCGAGCGGGTCCCTTTGCGCTCGAGCAGACTTTACACACTTTCAGCATTTTGTGCCTCTGCAAAACTTCTGCAGGTGCGTTTTTCACACTCGAGCGGATTTCCTTACGCTCGAGCGGATTGCACTCAAGCGGGCCTCTTGGCGCTCGAGCGGGTTTTCAAAGTCTGTAAAAATACTGGAAGGGGGTAATCTACACTCGAGCGGATTTCCTTTTGCGCTCGAGCGGGTACTTTTTGATTTTGTGTCTTGGCGCTCGAGCGGGTCCAATTTTTGTTTTTGACGCTCGAGCGTCCTATTCTCCGCTCGAGCGGGTCATACGTATATTAGATCGCAGCTGGGTCATTTTAAATCACTTTTCAACATCCTTTCTCTCTCTTACTTTTCAAAAACCACCATTTGAGAGCTCCTTACTCTAAAACCTTAACTTCTCTCTAGGATTTGATCTAGTTAGAGTGATCTCCTACCCTTGAGCCTTTACAAAAAGTGTAGAGCTTGGTGTGGGCTTCCTATCAATCTGAAAATTTCTTGATTTGGAGCACTTCGGGATTTCTTCATCATCTACTTTGGGTTTCATCTCTTGGGGTAAGGATAACTACTCATTTATATGGTTTTTGACATAAATATTTAGTCATTTCGATTTAATGTTGAAGTTGGGTGATTTTGGGTGTTAGGGTTTCTAAATATATAAAGAGGGGTTTGATTATTTTGACTCATAATGTGTATCTTGGGTCTTAAAATGGTGTTGTTGTTATTGTTGAGGATATTTGGGACCTTTGGGTCATTGTAGAGAAAAAATGGGAGAAAGCCCTAATTTTTGCTATGAATTAATTTATATAATTAATTTGGGAATGTTATGGAATTATGAAATTAAGCTGGGAATAATGAAATTGGCTCGTTATTAGGTAGAACGGTGGAGTTGGATTCATTAATCACTCACCTTTGAAATGGTTAATAATTTACCTGTTGGTGCATTTATTATCTGTTTAGAAATAATTGCTTTGGGCTATCGGGGGGAGGATAGTCTTGATTGTTGTAGATACTGCATAATGATTAGGTGAATTAAAACTAATCAAGTTGAGTATTTGAGTACATGGGTGCCGAATCCCGCGGATGAAATTTCTGTAAAATGGCCATTCGAAAATAATTATACATGGGTGCCGAATCCCGCGGACGCAATTTTCGTAAAATGGAAATTCAAAAATATCTATACATGGGTGCCGAATCCCGCGGACGCAAATTTCGTAAAATGGCAATCCGAAAACATCTATACATGGGTGCCGAGTCCCGCGGATGAAATTTCCGTGAAATGGCCATGAGAAAATAATTACACATGGGTGCCGAATCCCGCGGACGCAATTTCCATGAAATGGTAGTTTGAAGTATTGATGGCTAGAGATGTAGTCTCACTTAAATTGTTTGATCAGGTTCTAAGCCGTGTTTATAAGTTGAGTTTTGTTAAGTTAAGGATTATGGAACTGGATTGTACTGTATGTTGGTTTATATGAGTTAAACATTTATCAAGTGCTAATGTTTTAGTTATTGCTCATATTATGTTTAACATATCTCTACTGGGCATTGGCTCACCCTATATGGGACATCATTTTCAAGTACAGGTGTTATGGCACCTCCAAGGACGTAGCTTGGGAGGCTTGAGGCTGTCAGACTCTTTTTTGATGTTTTTGTTGTATGACATGTATATCAAGCCAAGGGCTTATTTGTGTAGAGTTAGTACTCTCCTTTTTGTAACTAAGTGTTGACTTGAAAAGTTGTAAGCCTATAGGGCATTTACTTTTATTGTCAACATGTAATACCTTTTGTAAGAATACTTTGATGATTGTAATATGAAAACTCTTCTATTTATCATGAATGTATGTTATGATGGGTTTATTTTTGAGGGCGTTACATAACATATGCTAGACAAACATGCTCAAACATGAGGCATATGAAGCAAGCATTCAAAACACAAGGAGAGGGGATGACCCTCCTATTTGGGACCTCAAAACACCATTTCCACCCCTGAAATTCCTCTAAGTTTCAGTGGTGAAAATGTCAAAACAAGGTGATCCCAATAGCTTAAAACGAAGGTTCAAAACAAGGCCTCACAAGGCACAAGAGAGGGTAAACCACCCCCAACACAAAAGGGACCTTAAACAAACATGTTAAGTCTTAAAAATCAGAACTTTTTTCAGTAGAAAGTCAAGCCAAAAACAGCATGCAAATAGGTTCAAAAGCTTAAGCAAAAAGCAAGGTTCAAGAGGGTAGAAGCTCACCCTTGTAGAACCCCTTTAAAGCTGCAACTCCAACAACTTTCCTAGATCAAAGCCAGTCCAAAGACTTTAAAACCAACCTCAAAGAGCCTCAGCAACAAGAGCATGGTCTTTGAGTGTGAGTTTGTGTGCAATAGTGTGATAAAAAGGCACTTTTGAACACAAAAATGAAGAGAAGATGGAAGATAGATACAAAGATGTATGTATAACTCTCAAGCACCAAAATCTAAACCTGGAGGAGGAAGGGAGGGCCTTCCTCTTATAGAAAAATAAAGTGTAAGCCTGTTGGACAAGCTTTGGCCTAAAGCCATCCCTCCATACACATGTATGGAGGATCACTTATGTGCCCTCTAGCTGTTACAGCTGGCCTAAAAATATCTCCAAAAAGGTGATAGAAAGCTGCCGACCACTTGAAATGGTCGGACAGCTACTTACACTGGTCGGCCTACCAATGGAAGCAGTCGGCCAGGGAAGAAAGTGGTCGGCCATGGGGGGGAGATGGTCTGCAACATGAAAGCAAGGTGGTGGTGTGGTGGCCGACCAGAAAAAGTGGCCCAAAGACCAAGAAAACCAGTTGGTCGACCAGAAAACTGGCTGGCAGGAATGAAAGCGGTCTCCAAGGGAAAGAACTGGTCTCCCACCCTTGTACCACCTTCCAAACAAGGAAAACAAGGTTTGTGCAAAAAACAAACCAAAAAAAAGATACAAGACAAGAGTCCGGGAGGCAAGGCACGCAGCCGAGAGACCCGAAAACTAGTCTACGAGCATCAAAAGTGGTCAACGACCCAAAAGTGATCTCCCAGACCACAGTGTCCCTCTAGGCAGAGGCAACAAGGCATGGTTCAAAAACCAAGCAAAACAGAGAACATTAAGCGGTCCTGAGACAAGGCGCGCGGCCGAAGGCTCTGAAAATCAGAAACTGGTCTCCAAGCAGGAAAAGTGGTCTACGACCACAAAAAAGTGGTCAACAGACCTCTCCCTCCCTCCAGGGAAGGGAAACAAGGCTTGGTCCACAAACTGAGCCAAAGCACAAAGAGTTCAGAGGCCCGGAGGCAAGGCACTCAACCGAAAACTCTAGAAACTTGAAACGAGCACAAACATGCGTAATCACCGAGCGCTCAATCGATAACGTCTAAGTCTTAAGGTCGGTCAAAAATAGGGTGTCTACACTGTCTAGATTTTGGTTCCTTTGCTCGAGCGAGGCTTTTGTTGCTCGAGCGAGCTTTATGTTTTAGTTCCTTCGCTCGAGCCAGGGTTCCTTCACTCGAGTAATCTTTGAATGGTGTGTCTCTTGGATCAAGCGAGCACTCTTGCACTCGAGCATACATCTGCGTCCAGTTTGGACCTGAAGGATGTGTTTCTTCGCTCGAGCGAGATTTCCTTCGCTCAAGCGAGAGAGCTCTATGTTTTGAGTTTCTTCGCTCGAGTGAGCACTCTTACGTTCGAGCATGCTTCTGGGTTGCAGTCCTGAAGCTTCGCATTGTTCACTCGAGCGACACTTCTTGCGCTCGAGCGAGATTCTGTTGTTTCTGGTCGCTTGAGCGACCACTTCTTCGCTCGAGCGCTCGAGCGAGCCTCGAATATATCAGATTACAGTAGGGAGTTTGTACAACACTTTTTCATCTCATTTACTTCTCAAACCCTAGATTTGGCACTCTCTGCCTCTAAACAACTACTTCTCTCTACAAATACTCTTAATCTATGGCTCTTCCATCCTAGTTCCTTTGTAAAAAGGATAGAGCTTGGCGTGGGCTTTGTTTTGATCCGAAAATTTGTGGATTTGGAGCATCTTGAGTTTCACCATTCTTCTTCTTTGAGCTTCTACTTTGAGGTAGGGATATTCTTGAGTTATATATACTAGTTTTGCCCTTTTTATGATGATTTAAGAGTTCCTTCTAGTTTTGATAATATTAACCTTGTGATTTCAAAATGTAGAGGTTTTCCTCAAAAGAGGGTCTCCCTTTAAACTTTAAATTTTTGGTCAATCCTTGAGGGTTCTTCTTGTTGACCTAAGAAAAGAAATGTTTTGGATGAGAGCTTTCACCATGAAATGGGAAGTGATTGTTTTGAAGAAAAACCCTAGAAATTGGGGATTTTTGTAATATGGCAAATGTCTTGAAATGTTTTACTTTCTTGTTTTAAAAAGGATGATGAGAGTGAGTTTCATCAATGTTTGGCAAAAATGAAAATTACTTGTTATATGAAAAATAAGGTGTGAATGTTAAATTGTTGGCAATACATGAATGAGCAAGGTTGTGGCGAGACTAATTTGTTATGTCTTGTGATATGAAAATTGTGACTATGTGTTGATGAAACATGTTAATTTTGTTGATGAACATTGAAAGGAGAATATGAGAATGTGAATGTTGACATTGTAATAGAGATAGTCAAAAGTGGAGAAATGTCTTAAGATATGGAAAGGATCATTTGCATTGCATGTTATCTCATTTATTATGGTGCATTGTGAATCTAAATCATGGAGATTTCCATCATAAGGGAAGGAAATAGTTATTGTATTGAGGACTATGAAAATGTGTAAGGGGTAAATACGTTGGTAAGTCCAAATAGGAGGTGTAAATGAAATTGTTAAGTTGGCCTGAGTGTCTTTGGTGAAAGACCAGAAAACCGCGCGGGTAGGTGTCGAGCCTTCCGGTTAATACCGGTAAAAATGATAGTTTGGTAGTACTCGTAGAGTCTACTTGCAGACATCGACCTAGGAATTACCAGTGTTGTATTTACCGCCCCTATTGAATTAATAATGAAAGTTTGAAATTGATGAGGTCACTTGATGATATTGAGAACATGGCAATTTTGAAACAATGCATTAAAATGAATATTTTTCCTCATTGATTAACCTTGGCATAGCCTTGCACTTCATCTACTTTTGTGTTGAGGAAAAAGCATAACTGTATATACTTTGTGAGAATTTCTCTACTGGGCTTTGTGCTCACCCCTATGGATTTTGGTGCAGGTAAAGACGTGGTGATCCCGCCAAACTGAGGACGTGGATATATATATATATATATAATTTTTTTTTTTTTTTGTGAAGAGTAGATGACTCTCCTTTTTGTTGTAATTTTTTTGTAAAGCCAAGGGCTAACATGTATGGGTCTGAGAGACCATTTTGGTGTAACCAGGCTATTGCCTTGGAAGATGTAAGCCCTTATGGGCATTTTGTTGCTTTGAGAATAGATGCTTCACATGTTATAGATTCAGATGTTTTCCTATCATTGAATGTATATCCTCATGTGGAACTTTTGTAAAGACTCTTTATTTAATTATGCAAAGATGGAAGAAATGTTGTAATAAATGCGGGGTTGCTAATTCGTGTGGGTAATTCATGTTGAATTATTTCGGGGCGTTACACATACAAAGGCCCTCCCCAATTCTAGGAATCATGTCCCTTATCCACTCATCTTGGATTTCAGTATCTCCGCAAATAACCTCGGCCTAGCCGAGATCACCTCAGCGTCATGACCAAGACACGTGACACTCTGACTGACACGTCTACATCATCTCGGCCACGTGCTATTATTCACAAAATATGCCCCACATATATGATTTTTGTTAGAATCTGCCCAAGTCATAACAGAAAGTCCATTACATAAAAATTTGATAGGATTAGATCCATTAATTTCACTTTGAAAATCACATTTTATATTTTATGTTAGTGGCAGATAGCAATTGTGCCGGTTGAAAATGCTACACTTTAACTTATCCTAAAGATGTAATTTATTAGAAATCTGTTGATATTTTTCTGTAATAATACTAGAAAAATATTTTCTATAATAATACTAGAAAAATATATAAAATTAAATTAAATAGAATGACTACACAAATTTTTTATTGTATTTTATTTTATTAAAGAATCAAATACAAAATAAATTACAAAAAATATAGGAATACACTAGATTACATCATGGAATATATTGCAAGATGGATTCACATGGATATATAAAATAATGTACAATAAAAAGTTTAAATTTAAAACTTTGAAGAACGAAAGATAAAAGATGCAAACTAAAACCTGTGTGATGCCATAGTTTTCTTAAAATAGATTCATCGCCTTCTGATGGATACATGACGTACGCTGACATCTGTCTCCCAAGACACGATGGTTAAAACCAGTTAATGCAGAAGCATCTTCTGAATAGCTTCAGCAAACTTGACAATGGCAACACACACTCTCTCTCTAACAAGAACCAAAGAAGGGGCTAGCAAAGAAGATAGGAGAAATTTTCTTTGGTATGAAAACCATCTCCAACTTTATTATCTCAAAATATCATATCCATTTTCCATTAAAAATAAAATAAAATAAAATAAAATAAAAAATCTCTCTAAAATTATATCTCTCAAGTTGAAGGGGAAAAACCTCTATTTATACAAGTAAAGGAGTCTTTAGCCATGAAGGCTATCATCATGAGGGCCATCAAATACCATTAACCAAGACCATCAACTCTAACCATTAGGGCTAGAGTTACAAAGGTTCAAAACTCCAAAACAATTAATTGACACATCATTTTCTTTTGTTATTTCCTCAGATTTTAAAAGTTCATCAAGGACGAAAACTAAAAATGAAATATAGCTTGGCAACTATGTTCTTCTCTTTTTGTGAAATCATAGAACGAATATAATTATAAAATCATCAAATTTATTTCGAATGCAAGTAGTTTTACAAAAGAATGAAATCTATGTTGGAGCATGTATAAAGGTGGAGTCCCACATCAGATAAAAAGTAAAAGAGATAGGTCTTAATGTACATAAGATGAGCTCTCCACTTATAGGCTTAAGCTTTTAAGTGGGTATGAATCCCAAATAATGTATGTTGGATTGGGCCGGTATTGTTGTGACCTTGTGGGCTCCCTAATTTCCTGATAACTGGTATCAGAGCTAGTGGTAGACAATCTATGGATGGCCTTGAGTTTGCACGAAGATTCCCAATAGAGTAAGAAAAATCCATGACAACTCTTGATGGAGCAAATAACGTGGCAAGGATGGACCACTTGTTGTGCACTTGTGGACTCCATGATTCCCTAACAATCTATTCATACATATACATCAGGAAATGCTTCAAGATTGGCTTCATAATTTTATTACTAGGAAAAGCCAATTATAGCAAGTATTTGATCCCTCTATCCTTCAAGTGCTATATATTTATGTCTTAATCAATTATTCTATTCGTGCTATATATTTATGTCTTAATCAATTATTCTATTCTCTTCAATTCAATTGTAACTTGTGATTCTAATTCCTTTCAGTCAGTGGAACTCTAGTATAAATATCTTATGATTGTGGGCAGTCACACTTGAGACCAGCAAAGTTGATCATTTACTGTGTTTTGTATATCTTTGTTTTAAGGTTTGTGAAGAACAATGGCATCAATGAAGGCTGCAAAACCTGTTGGGACTCAACTTTTTGGGCAAGTGAAGAAGGAGCCTGCTAGTGCCAAGACTAGTGATGGTGCATCCAAGACTTCTTCAGCCTCTAAGTCTGCTTCCAAGAAGGTTGCCCCAAAGACTGCTGAACCTAAGAGGAAGGTAGGCCATATTTACCTGAAAAAAGGAAAGAAAAAAAAAAATGGTACAAAAACACCCACTAGATGTGCTAGTGGCAATTTTGAAATTATTATTCATAATAGTGGGTGTTTAAGGGGCGAACTCTCAAGTGAGTTATAAACTCGAATGTCTTAAGTTGGAATTTTGCTCAACTCATAAATGTGGTTTAAAGGTGATTGCATATATAAATGAAAAACTTGCAAATCAATCATATTTTTTAAAAAATAATTACAGATTTATGAAAAAATTTATGACTTTAATTATTAAAATTTACTATGAATCTAAAATTATTTTTGAAATACACCATTGATTTGTTATTTCCCCTATATAAATTTGGTCTGCGGGATGGATCTGAGAAAAATTATTTTGAAGTGATTCCTTGTCGGCTAAAACAATAAATAAATAAAACATTTACCATAACATGCTACTTGGAAACATGTCAAGATGTTGATTCATCCACTAGACCACAAGAAATTTTGTGGTTGGTTAGAGATAGGGTTTTGCAAAATACCGCTCAATCTACTAAAATTGTTTAATCTGCACCAATCTGTTCACTAATTGTGGGTTAGTTTAACTCATGATTTGAAATTTATAATATGCCTTTGAAACTATTCTGCTCAACTATAATTAATATATTTTTTTTTTCAACTACAATAAAATAGTAAAGTAAAAATTAGTATGAGAGAGATTTAAAATGTGAATTTTGTTGCAAAAATTAGAATTCTTTGTGAAGCCTGTCTATGTATGTAATAATTAAGTGTGGTATGATTTTACAGGCAATGGGTGGGAAATCAGCAGCTAAGCGTTGAGAAATCGGCATTTTGAATAAAAGGATATATCTTAAAGATCTTCTTATATATGGATCTAAATCCATATTTCCCTTTTGATGTTGTTTTTTTTTTCATTCAGGCTGTGGCCAAACAGTACTTGATATCTCCTTGTAAGTTAGGTTGTTGCTTGGCTTGGCCTAAGAAATAAAACTAGGTATTTGAAAAATGAGAAATCTCTACTTGATTCATTTATCCACTTAAATATTCGGATAAATTAGGCTCCTCTATATTTGAGAAAATTTTCACTTTGTTTCCTATGATTTTAAATTTATTAACTTAAACTTTATATTTCTAGTTACGCTACAATTAGTCTTTTCGTCTATTGCTTTTGACATTTTGGACACAAAAAACAACCGCATATGTACTCATTTAGAAATTTTAAGAATTCTTGCACAGAAAAGAAAAATGGGTAAATAATTCGGATAGTCCCTGTAATTTATTCTAAATTCTTTTCACACATATTATTTTTTCATCCAAAATATTATTGATAACTAATAGACGATCACATTGAAACGAAATTAAAAATATGTAATCGATCTATCTATCTATTATATAAGGAAAAGAATGTTTTGAGTGAGGAGTCTTTTAAGACTTTTAATATCTCATGCTAATTTTCTTGATTTTCTTAATTTTAAACAATTAAGTCAATCTTCATTGGCTAACTTTTATTTAATAATTCCACATTGGAAAAAGAAGGAAAAAAATAAATTGTTTTACTCATATAAAGTGAATCTTATACTTTCATCTCATTTAGTGAAGAGTCTTGTGAGAGTTTCAATATCTCACACTAATTTTCTTGATTTTCTTAATTTTAAACAATTAAGAAAATTTTCATTGGCTAGCTTTTATTTGATAATCCCACATCGAAAAAAGAAGGAAAAACATTAGTTATTTTACTCATATAAAGTGAATCTTATATTCCTATCTCATTTAATATTGTAATGTTATGCATGTTTCAATTTAATATAGTTTAAATTTTAGAAATTTTAATTAATTAATTATGACCTAGTTGATTATGCTAAATCATTTTTGATTTGATTGATTTGTTGGTTTAATCGTGATTTTAGCGGTTTTATCAAAATATATTAATTAAATTTGTTTGATTCGAAATAAACTAAAGATTGATCTGACTAAAGATTAAAAGACTGAAATTGCTTGATTAGAAATATATTTTTCATTCAAATAATTGTTAAGTTTTATTTTATAATCTCATATCGGAAAAAGAAAAAAAAAAGTGACTTGTTTTACTTAATATTGTGTATACTTCAATTCAAAACTATTTAAATTTTAAAATTAAAATAACATTTAAATGTTTTAATTAATTAATTTTTGTATAAATTGGTTGGTCATTTAACTTAACCGATTAGGCTGAACCATTTTGAATTTGACCGATTTGCCGGTTTAATCGCGATTTCTCATATTGATTTAATTAATTTTAAACAATTAAAAAAATTTCCATTAGTTAACTTCTATTTAACCATATAAAAAAACTCTAATTAGTTTATGATTTATTTTATAATTCCACATCGGGGGAGAAGAGGAAAAAGTAAAGTTTTTTTCACTATCTATCTATATAATATATAAGAAAAATGGAGTTTTTAGGGAGAAACCTTCTAAAATATTCAAACCCTTATTCTAAAATTATTGAATTTTCTTAATTTTAAACAATTAAGAAAATTTTCATTGGCTAGCTTCCATTTACTTTTTATTTCACAATCCCACATCGGAAAAAGAAAGAAAAAAAGTGAATTATTTCATTTACATAAAGTGAACCTTATGCTCCCATTTATATTAGCAAAAGAAGATTTTTAGTGAGAAATCCTATAATCAATATCTCATACTCATTTTTTTGATTTTCTTAATTTTGAACAATAAAAAAAATCTTCATTGGTTAGCTTCCATTTTAATTTTATTTTACAATTTCACATAGACATTTTGATTTTAAAAATAATTTTGTATGAGATTTTGAAACTCTCATAATATTTAACTTTAAAATAATTACAATACCACATCAAGAAAAGAAAGAAAAAATGAGTTGTTTCACTTATATAAAATGTTACAATTACACATTGAGAAAAGAAAGAAAAAGTGAGTTATTTCACTTATATAAAGTGAATCTTATAAAGGGGGTTTGAGGAAGAAACCTTCTAAAAATTCCAAACTTTCATTCTAAAATTATTGAATTTTCTTAGTTTTAAACAATTAAGAAAATTCCTATTGGCTAGTTTCCATTTACCTTGTATTATACAATCCCAAATCGGGAAAAGAAAGAAAAAGTAAATTGTTTCATTTACTTAAAGTGAATCTTATGCTCCAATTTATATAAATTATTGAATTTTCTTAATTTTAAACAATTAAGAAAATCCATATTTGTTAGCTTCCATTTAATTTTTATTTCACAATCCTACATCGGGAATAGAAGGAAAAAATGAATTTTTTCACTTACATAAATTGAATCTTATGCTCCCATTTATATAAGTAAAACTAGCGGTAACCCGTGCTATGCACGGGCAAGTAACAAAAAATGGTAAATGATGTTGAACATGCTAAAAATTAACAATTAAATACTATGATATTTATTTAGGTATTGAAATAATATATTTAGTGATCTTACTATATTTAATTAAATAAATTTTAGAAGAAAAAAAAGTTGAACTGAAAATTAAGAGTAAGAGTGGATTCTGTAAATATAAGATATAGATAAAAACAAATTAAGTTTAAATTTGAAGATAAACTATAAATATATATATATATATATATATAAGAAAATTAGACAAATCCTAGAAAAATGAGGTAGAGAGAAATTCAGTAATTGAAAAAAAAAAAAAGTTGAAATTTAAAATTAAAAAATAAGATAAGACAAACTTGAAAAGAAAAATAAAATCTAATATAACTCCAATAACAGAAGAAATGGAGAGGGTAATAATTAAAAAATTAGATAAGAGTGAAATGCCACTTATAATTTTTTAAAATTTGTAAAAAAAAACTAAAATAAAATCGAGGGAGTATGTTAAAAATCATATAAGATTTAAGTGGCACTTATAATTTTTTAAAATTTAAATTTTGTGTAGTTAAAAAATAAGCAATTATGTTATCTTATTATACAAATTTTAACTCTATTTTGTGTCTACTACCTATAATTTAATCAAATTTTGTCTTCTAAAGCTACTTAATTGAAATAAGAAGGAATAAAAAATTATAAGAATATAAAAAGTGAAAATCAGATAAAAATAAAATGAACTTAATTAAAAATCAAAAGCAAGAATCGATCTTGTAAGTATAAGATAAAGATTAAAAAAAAATCAAATGCAAATTTGAAGATAAATTATACGAATATAGAAAGAGAAACTTAGATAAATTGCAAAAGTAAAAAAGAGCAAAAAACATAATATGAGATTTAAAACATGTGCTTCTTTTCACATAAGATGCTAACAATTTTGCATAATTGGCTAAATCACCCGTTTAATTTCTTTAGAACGTTATTTTTTTTCTCCAATCTTTTTGCCTAATTTCATATTGTCATAGAAGTTAGGTTTTGAGATTTATAAATTTATTTATTCATTTATTTCAAATATCCTTGGGTAAGACATAAATTGATGAAGAAATTTGAATTAGAGTCAAACTTATCTTTTATTTTTAAATATTTTGAAAATCTTTTTTCTTTAAATATTTTGAAAATCTTTTATATCCATGCCATAAGTAATTAAAAAGTGAAATAAAAAATATAAAAAAAGATAAGAACAAATAGGAAAATAGAATGAGAGAAGAATGGATGTGTCACGTAGGAAAGAGGTTCATGAGATGTTAGGATTGAGAGTTTTGTTTTGATGAAGAAATTTGAATTAGAGTCAAACTCATCTTCTATTTTTAAATATTTTGAAAATCTTTTATCTTTAAATATTTTGAAAATCTTTTATATCAATGCCATAAGTAATTAAAAAGTGAAATAAAAAATATAAAAAAAAGATAAGAAAAAATAGGAAAATAGAATGAGAGAAGAATGTATGTGCCACGTAGGAAAGAGGTTCATGAGATGTTAGGATTGAGAGTTTTAAATTTTTTAAGAGATCACTACATTTGCTTATATATATAGTATAGATAAGATTTTTAGTGAGAAGCCCCCAAAATCAATACCATTTGTTTTTTTATTTTCTTAATTTTAAACAATTAAGAAAATCTCCATTGGTTGGCTTCTATTTAACTTTTATTTTACAATTCCACATAAACGTTTTGATTTTAAAAATAATTTTGTAAGAGATTTTAAACTCTCATAATATTTAACTTTAAAAAAATTACAATCCTACATCGAGAAAAGAGAGAAAAATTGAGTTGTTTCACTTATATAAAATGAATTTTATGCTCTCATTTAACATTATAGTATTGTGCATGTTTCAATTCAAGATAGTTTAAATTTTGAAATAAAAATTAAAGGTTTTAATTAATTAATTTTGTTGTAAATTGATTGGTTTTTTGACTTATCCAATTAGGTTGAATCATTTTCGGTTTGACTGATTCACTGGTTTAACCACTGTTTTATCAAAATATATTACTTAAATTTGTTTGATTAAATAAATTAAGATTGACTTTATTAAAAATTGAGCGACTGGGATTGCTTAATTAAAAATAAACTTTCCGTCCAAACAACTGTTTACTTTTATTTTACAATCCCACATCAGAAAAAAAGAGGAAAAAAATGAGTTGTTTCACTATGTAAACAATGTGCTCCCATTTAATATTGTAGTGTTGTGTATATTTCAGTTTAAGACAGTTTTAATTTTAAAATTAAAATAAAATTTAAAAGTTTTGATTAATTAATTTTTGTATAAGTTGGTTGGTCGTTTGACCTAGCCGATAAGGTGAATCATTTCGGTTTGACTGATTCGTTGGTTTAACTGTGATTTTAACAGTTTTATCAAAATGTGTTGGTTAAATTTGTTTGATTCGAAATAAATTAAAGATTGACATAATCAAAGATTAAACGAATAAGATTGCTTGATTCGAAATAAATTTCCCGTCCAAACAATTGTTAACTTTCAAACAATTAAGAAAATCTTCATTGGCTAGTTTTCATTTAACTTTTATTTTATAATTCTATATCGAGAAAAGAAATAAAAAGTGAATCGTTTCACTTATAAAAAGTGAATCTTATTTTTCCATTTATATAAGCAAAATAGGATTTTTAGTGAGAACTCTTATGATCAATATCTTATGCTATTTTTTTTTTTCTTAATTTTAAACAATTAAGAAAATCCCGATTGGCTGACTTCCATTTAACATTTTTTGTACAATCCCACATAGAGGTTTTGATTTTAAAAATAATTGTGTATGGTGTAACAAGCCCGCGGGGGGACCTCGCTACAGCTCGGACTCGATTTGTAGTCACGGTTCTAAGTCTGAACCAAAGAGTCCAAATCCGGCAAATCGTTTTGAGAAAACAGATTTTTGAAAGAAGTGCCAAACATGAACTGCTTTGCCAGATACAGAGTCGCCACCTAAATGTTTTTTTTTTAATGGGAAATTTAGGAAACCCTGACTCGGTGCCAAAGGCCACGTGTCCGTCATCACCAAAGTTGCCTCGGCTCGGGAACTTGGGTACGATTGGGGAAGGTCACTTCGTGAGCACCCCCGCTCGCCCGATCAAAGATCGGCCTCTACTAACCATGATATCTATTTTTGAAAACGTTGTGTGTTCTTATTCCGGTTATTAGCCTAGGTTACTATGTGATGCGTACAGCATACAAGTATAGACTGAGTTGCCTGAATTGGAACAAAACATTTCATGTTCGTTTTTTGAAAGATGGTTTGCTACTCGCAAGTAGGCTTAAAATGCATATTTTGCCACCCTCGGGTGGGCTTAGAAAAGATGGTTTTGCCACTATCTAGTGGGCTTAAAACACACATTTGATGAATTATTCCAATTCAAATAACCCAACCTTCACCCACAGGCACTCAGGCAGTTATATCACATAAGCAATTAGCCTCATGGTAAGTATGCTATTCATGGCAGTCACTCACACGCATGCAAGGATGCTAAAGCATAAAACTTACCGGGTACTCCAAGCCAAAACAAAAACTGTATTAGAAATCATGCATGACCCTAAGTATACAGAAATGCCTAATGCAACACATGCAAAATGCAACTATAGCAGGCTCGGCTATTCTAAGATGGCATATGGAATGCTACAGCTAACATGTATTCAATTCGGAATTGAAAGTACAATGCAGTTAGTATGATGCGCCGAGCCCGGTGCATGCAAAACAGATGAATGATGCAAACATGCTGTCATACTATATGCTAATTGAAATATGCCCTAATCTAACCATCATAAGCAGGTAAATAAAAGGGAAGAAAGACGTGGGGTTGGAAGACATACATCACACTCACCCACACTTATTACAACATTGCCCTCGCGCAGAGGGTCTGAATAAATATACAGTCCCAAAATAAAAGAATATTACAGTCCAAATAATACAGTCCAAATAATGTACGAATTCCTAATTAATTAACAAATTAACTAAGAAAGCTTTAAAACTGGCATGCAAGCCAGGGACTGCCTTGCTTCTGATGAATGCTGTATGTTTGGGCTGCCTTGCGCGGAAATCCACTGTGATGCCCCAATTAGCCTCTGTTTAGCAGTTATTCTTGGAAAGCGTGCCAGACTCCGAAAAGTTGCTGATTCTTCATTTTGCTGCAACAGAGAGCAGGAAAGGGGCATAGCAATGTATTTTCACAAATATATGCATGCCTCGATCCTTGTGCCACCAATCACGCATACCGAGGCATGATGGCCGAGGAGTCGAAATGCACAATTCAATATAGGATGAATGCACATGAAAACACAGCTAAAACCTAACTCCATCATGGGTAATCCGGAGTGTCGGTGACTGGGGAATTGAGACGCATTCCGTCACTCGGAGTACGAAATGCACCTCGTTTCCCGTGCCCGGGCTAACTCCTATTCCGAACACGATGCAATATGCATGACATGCATGAAATGCAACTAAGATACAGCCTAGCATGCACAAAGCTATGAAAATGAGATGCCTCGAAATACGTGCACACGGGCACGCAAACTGAGAAAATGACAGAATGCGATCTAAGATATAACCTAGTATGCACTATACTGTGAGAAATGAGATGCCTCGAAATGCGTGCACACGGGCACGCAAACCGAGAAAATGACATACATAACGCAAATGATATGAAATGCGATATGGGCTTACACTAACATGAGAGAGCCTCAGCCATACTCACATAAGAGGTCGGTGGATGAAAATGAAGTGCCACGAAATGCGTGCACACGGGCACGCATACCGAGGCAATGGCATATGCAATGCAATGCAATGGCATGGAAAATGCAACATGGACTTATACTAACATGAGAGAGCCTCAGCCACACTCACATAAGAGGCCGGTGGATGAAAATGAAGTGTCTTGAGATGCGTGCACACGGGCACGCATACCGAGGCAATGCATTCGCAATGCAAATAACATGGAAATGGCATACAGAATGCAACATGGACTTATACTAACATGAGAGGGCCTCAGCCACACTCACATAAGAGGCCGGTAGATGAAAATGAAGTGCCTCGAAATACGTGCACACGGGCACGCATACCGAGGCAATGCATTCGCAATGCAAATGACATGGAAAATGATATATAAACATGCTAATGGGATTTCAGCCCTGAAATGTGGGGGAAAACAGCCCCGAAATGAGGCGAAAGTACACCCGATGCATGAAAAAGTCCCGAAAGGTGAATTTTGGCACCCGAAATGGCCTATAGCTATACCAAATATGCAAAATTGGTACATGGAATGTAAATACAGAAGCAAGGCAGTCCCAAAATGAGCACTTTTCCAGTTTAAAGCATGGCCAAACAGTGGACAAAAACAGGGCAAAACAAGCATGCAAAAATGGGGATTAAAAGGGAGATAAAGAAGCAACTCACAGCTTCTGTCCCCAAACAGGTTCGGGCCCTTCAACAACATTGAAGAGGGACCAAAAATAAGCATATTTTCAGAACTGTAAAAACCCTAAAAACAATCATAGACAAGGCTAAGTTCTTATGCAAGAAAAAGGGCCAAAAGGTGGCCAAAGAGGCAAGTGGTATATGCAATGCCCAAACTGAAAAATTCCCTTCTACAACATTGAAGAGGGACCAAAAATAAGCATATTTCCAGAACTGGAAAAACCCAAAAACAGTATACACACATGCTATAAATGCAATGCAAAATGAGGCTCAAAAGTGGCTACAACACAAAGTATGCAAAATATTCCACAAACAGCCAAAGACCCTTAATCAAACATGTTAAGAAGGTCAAAATAAGGCCATCTCTAGGCCTGTAAATCGTCCAAAAATGGAAGCATAGTGGGCTGCCAAAGCATGCAAGAATGGGGACCAAAACAGGGATATTGAAGCAAGTGCAATATGGGGGCCTCAAACAGGGTTGAGCCCTTAATGAAACAAGAAAATGAGCTCAAAACAAGGCCAATTTCAGTTATGGCCGGAGCTCAAAGAAAAAAGCATATATGGCTTAGAGGTGGTGCAAAAATGGGCTAGAAAAGAGGGAAATTGGACTTACCTTTGAAGACCAACACTTTTGTTGCTTCTTGGACCAGATTTGGTGACTCTAAGCTGCTGGAATTCTTCCCCTTGCTGCTGGAATGGAAGGGTGGTGGTAGAGCTTGAAGATGATGAAGAAATGGAGCCCAAAACTTAAAGGAAATGGGGTGCTATGTATGTATCTCCTCCAAGAAACTCTTGTAACCCCTTTTCTTGAGTTGGGAGGCCAGCAATATCCAAGAGAGAGGGAGAGAAGAGTCTAGGCAAAGTGTAGCCAAAATGAAGCCCCTTGTTCCCCAAAAAAATATCCCCCGGATACAGATATTTTCTGGGGGAAAGGGCTACACAGCTGTAAAGTGGAAGGAGAGAGGAACATGGCCGGCCACCTATTGGGCTTGGAAGTGGCCGGCCGGCCACCCCCCCTAGCCGGCCGGCTAGGGGTCAAAAGGGTCAACTTGAAATAGTGGCCGGCCACCACATAATGGTGTCCTCCCATGCCTCCTCATCACAACCCTGTGGTTCGAATTTGTAAATTCTAAAACAGGAGAGAGAACATGCCAATTTGAGGAGGGGTTCAAAAGGTTCAAATGGAATTAATGGCCGGCCATAAACTTTTAGGGTCCTCCCATGTGTGTACATCACAAATATGTGGTTCAAAGTTCAAGAAAAAGGGCCCAGGTTGTTCAACATTGGCTCGGAAGAAGGGGTTCAAAAGGGTCAGGTGGAATTACTGGCCGGCCACCAACTTTTAGGGTCCTTCCATGTGTGTACATCACAAATATGTGGTTTGGGTTTGAAGAAAATGGCTCCAAGGTGTTCAACATTGGCCCGGAAGTGCGAAAAATGGGTGTCAGAGGGAGAAAATGGAACATAACTGGTTGCCAAGATAATTGCTGGCCTCCCACCCTCCAGTGACCTTCCCAGTGATAAAACAGAGGCACCTGCCAAAAATGAACGAAAAGCAATGCAAAACGAATGCTCGGGGGCCAAAACACGCAGTTCGGGGTCCCGAAAATGGGCTGCCAAGCACCGAAAGCGGCGTTCGGCCACGAAGTGGGTTTCTTAGGCCCCAGTGTCCCTTGAAAGGAAGAAAATAAGATGTATACCAAAAACCAGAGCAAACGGAGATGGTTAGGCGGTCCCGAACCGAGGCACACGGCCAACAGTCCCGAAAACCGGGAACCGGACTCCGAAATGGAAAAAATGGCCTACGGCCACAAAATGTAGCCTACGGACATTGAGAGATGGTCTACGGGACCTCTCCCTTCCCTCAGGAAAAGAAACCGAGAAAACCGAGTCTGGTTCGCAAACCGAGACAAGGCACAGAAGAGGGTTCGGAAGTCCGGAGGCAGGGCTCGCAGCTAAGACTCTGAGACTTCTGAACAAGCACAACATGCAATATCACCAAGTGCTCAACTGGTGACGTCTGAGTCTCAAGGTCAGTCAAAAATGGGGTGTCTACAGTTGCCCCTCTTTGACAGAACTCGGAAGTCATAAGAATGACGGGAGTGAATGTCAAAGCCCAGAGACGACCCATTTTTGACAAGGCCGAAGACTTAGACAGACATACAAAATAAACAGAGACGTGCCCGCAGGCATGCCCGCAGGCAAAGAGGGCAGAGTGCAAATGATATGCAAGAAGATTTTGAAGATTGGACTTATACGCTACGCGAAGCCGGTTTTGAAAGTTGGACTTATACGCTACGCGAAGCCGGTTTTGAAAGTTGGACTTATACGCTACGCGAAGCCGGTTATCACTCATGATCATGCAAAGAGAGCTGTAATGAAGCAACAGTTCTAAGCAAGTGAATACAAATCTAACTACATTTCATGCAGAAGGATGTAAGAAAATTATGCAATTCTCACTGCGTCTCACGCGGAGAAGGCTAAAAGCGACTACTGAGAAAACCCAGAGTCTTACACACAACATCTCTCTGCGTATCACACATAGGAAAGGAAGAAGGTAAACCTCTCAGCGTATCACACGCAAAAGAGGAAAGGCAAATTTCTCAGCGTATCACACGCAAGAGAAAACCTCTCAGCATATCACATGCAAGAGAGAAAAGATAAATTTCTCAGCGTATCATACGCAAGAGAAGAACCTCTCAGCATATCACATGCAAGAGAGAAAAGATAAATTTCTCAGCATATCATACGCAAGAGAAAACCTCTCAACATATCACATGCAAGAGAGAAAAGATAAATTTCTCAGTGTATCACACGCAAGAGAAAACCTCTCAGCATATCACATGCAAGAGAGAAAAGGGAAATTTCTCAGCGTATCACACGCAAGAGAAAACCTCTCAGCATATCACATGCAAGAGAGAAAAGGGATGAATGAACACCGAAACTCATCCGAATGTTCGAAACCAAAGATGCCCTAACGCATCGCATGCGAGAGGAGAAAAGACGACAATTGTAAGTGAAAAGGTGCATAACGATGCAGGTGAAGTGTACATAACAATGCAAGTAATGAGCATTATAATGCCAGATACAATGCTAGATAAATGTGCATAACAATGCAACGAATGAGCATAACAATGCTAATGAAGTGGGTGCATAACAATGCAATTGGAACGTGCATCACAATGCAAGCATGAGAAGTGCATAACAATGCGGGTGGAAGGATGCATAACAATGCAAGTGGAGTGTGCGTGACAACGCATATTTGACACAAAATGCCGAACAAGGGAATACAAGCCTTAAGTAGACCAATTTCCAAACGCAACCTCTGATTTACCTCTCGGAAGGGCCATGATACATTCCAAAAAGGATACACCTCGTGCATACCGACCGACGATGAGCTACACATCGAAGTCATGAGTTGAAAATTCCACAGAAACCTTTTGAGCTGAAAAGAGTGGGTTCTTCTTGCACTTTCTTGACTGTACTCCTTAACCGTGGTTACTACCTTTCTTTCCTGGTCATGTTCACAACTTTCCCTATTCTCCAATGGGGTGACAGACTAGGTTGATTCAGTATCCAGAATCGAGGCGCATTCACATGCTATCTCAATCTATGGGGCTGCCATACAGATTTCAAGCCGAGGATAGACCCCTGGAAATTTAAACCAGACTTTAGTCTCGGAAATTCCAAACCTTTGCGTTCTAGGCAATAGCCGTCCGAACTCTAGTTTCCACCGTCGCAGTTGGTCTCCTAGGAACTCATTGCAAACACAGCCAAGATGCATCTGGTAGGGGCTGGTTTTCTGAGGGAGCACTTCGATTGCCATTTTGGCTTGAAACAGACTTGATCTTGAGCTTGAGGTAGAGGCACACTCATACTTCGGAGCTTTGGCAAGACTTTGAAAAGGTACACACAGAATGTAGTCTCGGAACTTACTGAAGTTGAAACAAACTCAGATACCCGACATTTTCCTCTTTTGCTTTTGCTTTGCAGTCTGGAACCATATATAGCTTCAGATAGGTCCTAGTTCTACTGTTCTCACATGACCTGGGTTGAATCCTGCGATTTTATGAAAGAACAAATTTTGTTTTGTACAAATGTGGAGAATGGCATGGCACTCAGAGCACAAAACGATTTTATTTTGAAATTGATAAATGAGTTCTCGACCAGGTATTGAGCCTACGACTGAACACAGCAAGACAACTCAACAAGGAAATAAAAGGCACGCAACCTAGACACATCGAGTAACACTCGAAACGACTCAAAACAAGAATCGAGATAAAACAAAAAGACACGACACTCAGACGTGCACAGGGAGCCTGTTTCACAGGGTAGTGTTTCCCACCCTTTCTCATTTGTGATTCTCACATCACTCTGGCACTCAATCTCTTGTTTTCTGAAAAAGCCCTTTTCTCACTTTTTCTCTCATCGTACATCTCTCTATTCTTCAATCTCTCATTTTGTTATCCCTTCCCTGGGTGGTTGATGGATAAACAGCAAATTGCGGGCTCGCGCCCCTAGCGTTCTGCTAGATTCTCTTTCTTTCGCTCACAGTTAGTGAATTCTTCCCACGGAAAGGTTGCGCTACAACTGGGTGTGTAGCAAATCTGCAGCTAACATCAGTTGACGATGCTTTGTTGGGGAGTTTGGACGTGATAAGATCTGTCCAGATGATGGAGTGGAATATCTTGCCCCATTCTAGTTCGTGCTTCGCATTTTGCTTGATACCTCGTTGCTTGGAGGATGTGAGAGATTTCTGCCCTTTGTTGTGCCCTTTTCTGGCGAATACGGTGCCCTTTCCGACAAGTAGAGTGCCCTTTCCGGCAAGTATTTTGACAAAGGGGAAAAGACAGAACACGTGACTCAACTGTGCCCTTAGTTCATCATTTTGACCATTTTTGTTTTAGTTTTCTCTTAAAAAATTTTGACCAAAATGAGAGTTAGATTAACGCGCTTGTTCGATTTTCTGATTTAAAATCATGCAAGTTAGGCTGTGAGCACTGAAAATTTTCCTCTTTTGGGTCCAAGAAATGGTCCAATTTTAAAAATGGAATACTTTTCGAGAAGATTAGTCAGCCTTAGTAAAAATTCTCAAAAACTATTTTTGCAAATGACCACTGCTCAACGAGTACGGAACCTACTCTCGAGATGCACAACCTCGAATTTGAAGGAAGATTGCCCCTTGCTTGAACGGCGCCACGGCGCATTGAATGGCAATGGAAAGTTGCCCCTTGTTTGAACGGCGCCACGGCGCATTGAATGGCAACGGAAAGTTGCCCCTTGTTTGAATGGCACCGCAGCGCATTGAATGGCAACGGAAAGTTGCCCCTTGTTTGGATGGCACCGCAGCGCATTGTAGGTAGTCCTCAGAGCGACGAACACAACCAAACTCTCGGATACAGAGAAAGCGAAGATGATCAGAACCATCGCATGGACACAATCGAATTGTTTTACGGCTGGACTTCAGAATGAAGTTGCCTACGTATCCCAAAGATGGGAATCAAGCCTTACGTAGTTCGGGGTTAAGGTACACTCGGGTATTAACCTCTCCTTTTTAGGCTCTAACTTTTGCCAAGGCGCCCGTTGCGGGTTTTCGACCTTGCGAGCTTTGTTCTTCTTTTTCAATTTTTGTATCTTTTCATTCTTTTTCATTTCTCTTTTTTGATTTTCTTTTTTTGCTTTTTTCCTTGCATCTTTCTTTTGTTCTTTTGTTCTTTTTTTTTTTTCTTCTTTTCATGCTCTAACTTTTGCCTGGACCGCCCTTCCGGGTTTTCGGCCCAGCGAGCCTCTCAAAGGATAAAAGTGTGACAAGTCTATGCCAAATGGTTTTAGGATCTCGAAGCCATCTGTATCCAGGAGAATGGCTGCTGTTCTAGCTTCGTAAACTTCTTCTGATGAGACCTGATCTTCTTGACCCGACTTCCTTGCCTCTTGTTCGAGGGCTGCTTTGAATCTGGCCACACAGGCCTCACATTGTAGTTGATCGTTGAACGTTCTGAATGGGCCCAAGGTTTGAAAGTAAGGGCTCGAGTCTCGAGGCTGAGAGCGATCCTAAGCTGCACAATCTCAAGAGCGATTCCACACAAGTCTTTGCAGGACCGCGCAAAACATTTTGTTTTTGAAAATTTTTAAGAAAGCGACAAATCGCTCGCGCTGAAGATAGTGTAGAACCAATCTGGATCAAGCCAGGATCCTTCCCAGTACTCACGCTAACAAGCATGATTTCATTCATTAAGGGCTTAGCACGCCTCTCTTTCTCTCAAATGATCAAAGTTTTGCAAATCCCAAGGAATTCCTTCCTCTTTGTTTTCACCACAGTGTTCAAAAAGTTTTTTAAAAAACTTAGGTCAACGTAATGATTTTGGGGTGCAGAAGAGTAGGCGAAAAGTACCGCCGTTTCATTCAAACTTTCTGGCACAATTGGCACACGGCCGAGGCAAACACAAGAGCGTGAAAAACCACTGCTGTTTCATTCAGAATCTGTTGGCACAACTGGCTCCCTAACAGAAACAGACTCAAAAGAAAACGAAAAGACAAACACAAAACAAGATGGTGATGCCCGAGGCAACACCCCCTGGAATCACCTGACTCCTATACAATAGGACTGACTCGATACAATAAGACAGACCCAAAACAAAAGAGACTGACTCAAAACAAAACGACAGACTCAAAACATAACGACAAGACTGACTCAATACCCAAGTCAGAATGTAGCATTCGCCAACTGCTCAAAACGATGCGTGCCATACGCCATATCTGGAGTAAACTGAGCGCTGCCCGCAGGTGGTTCATCCCTCGATCACATCACATTATCCCCTACAAGTTCACTGATCAAGTGCCGATAGACTTTGCAGGACCTGGTGCGGGGATGACCCCATTGTCGATCAGATCTTGTATTTCGTGGCGGAGGCGAAAGCACATGTCAGTGTCATGGCCAGCTCGTTGATGGAAGGCACAGTAGTCGGCTGGGTTGTGCGTGAGAGGGAGGTTCTTTGGTAATGGCTGCGGCTCCAGGGGCTTCAGATGCCCCTTCTTGATCAAAACCCCTAGAGCCTTTGACCAAGGCGTATAAAGTGGGGTGAAAACTTTCTCGGCTTGGGTTGGATATTTGGCTGCTTGCGAGCTACTCCCGAATGCACTGGTGAAAGGGGTAGCCTTTTTTGATGTGGTGGTGGTGACCGTACCCACTTCAGAAGATCTTGCAGCTGCATCACCACTGGTGGTCGCATTCGAACTGCGAGAAAATGTCCTCCTGGGCTGCTCCTTCTCCTGGTCAAAAAGGCCATGCTTCATAGCATCCTCGATCTGCACTCCCATCTCATGCAAATCTGAAAAGGTAGGGAAGGGGATCACAATCATTTTCTGCATTAGCTTGGGCTGGAGATTGCGCACAATCATCCGAATTTGATCCTTATCCGTTGGCCTAATGGTCATCATTGAGGCTTTGGCTCTCCAGCGGGTCACGAATTCTGAGAAGCTCTCCTTCGGCTCCTGCCTCATCGTCTCAAGATCACGGGTCGTAATCTCGATTTGGGTATTGTATGAATATTGCGCGACGAAGGCTTCGGCCATCTCCTCCCAGCTTTGTTTCACTGAATCCTCCAATTTGGCATACCAGGTGACTGCAATACCCGACAAGGTCCTGCCAAAAAGGGAGAGCTTCTGTAATCTTGTCAAGCCCATCGGGCGCAAAACATCTGAAAACAAGCTCAAGTGGACCATGGGATCTCCTGACCCATCAAAACGGTCGATGTGAGGCATCTTGAACCTGTCCGGCAGAGTTACAGCTGCGTCGGTGTACCCGTTCTCAATGTCCGGGATGGACTTTACCCCTTCGGATTTCTTGAACAGCTTTTCGAGCTTGCTCAACTTCAACGCTGTGGGGTCGACCTCGAACTCGGAGGGAGAGTCCGGTAGATTGGTAGGTGTTTTGGATAGTTGAGGTAAGATTGGAGGCAGAGCCGGCCCGCTTGGAATGTCCGTATCATCCTGGACGTTTGGCATCTCCCCAGGTGCTGGAACTCCTGCTGGGGGAGGAACTTGTTGTGAAGCGGACGCACCGCTTTGCTGTTGCAGCTTGGTGATGAGCTCGGCCTGCTGAGCCATGATCGCAGCCTGCTGTTTGGCAAATTCCTCCTGACGGGCAGCATCCTGCTGCATGAGTTTCATATTTTCTTGCATCTGGCGCATCATTGCCTCCATCCCTGACGTGTTCTGTTGATCCATCCGACTGATTAGTATCTATCCCTGCAATAGAAACTGAGACCTCAGCCCGACTGTTCACTGGTGGGGTGGATAAGGGCCGCTGACCTGGTAACTGCTGAACCGGTGATCTTTGCCTAACTGGCCCCTTTTACCCTGCCTCTGGCGGAGGAACACTGATTGCCCTTGAACTGAATCTCTGACCTGACAAAGTCTATCAGCACAAGTTTGATGAACCTCGAGGGATATCGGAGCCTTCTGAAGCTATGATTCCCAGACTACCTTGCAAAAGAGAAAACAGACAGGATCTCAGCCTGATTCCATTTGAACAGATACGAGCATAGTTGAATGAGTGTGCCCTCTACTGAATTCTGCCACAAAATTCGGCCTCAAAATCTGAGTCTGATACCCACAGGTAAAGCTGACTCCCAAATACTGAACTGGTGCCCGCAGGCCTGATGTCCAAATTCGCAAACTGGTGCCCGCAGGCCTGATGCCCAAACTCATACACTGATGCATGCATTCCTGTAGAGACGCACTCTAAAGCACATAACAGATAAGTGAGAGCCAAAACACCCCTATGTTGGGGTAGGGTTTCCCTGTCCTATTTTGTCAGGAGCTAGGGTTTCACTACGCACACAGCGGTTTCAAACAACCTATAAACGGGTAAGCAACCTGTTCTAGTTCGGAATGGTCACTATGGATCCGAATATGCACTAGGTCGAATGGTCAAAGAGGGTGCCCCGGTAAAACCGGGGTTCGTGTTCCCATACTGGCAGAGCCCACAACCGGTCAGCCTTACGGTCATGCCTTGACAAGACAAGCCTCCGACAAACCGTTCAGGAATAGCAGATGGCAAACACGGTGTCCTAGGCGCACCAATGCAAATGCAATGCAAAGAAACACACAAGTGTAGTCAAAAACAGATATCACGAGTTCGAGTTAAGTTCTCTAAATCCCCAGCAGAGTCGCCAGAAACTGTAACAAGCCCGCGGGGGGACCTCGCTACAGCTCGGACTCGATTTGTAGTCACGGTTCTAAGTCTGAACCAAAGAGTCCAAATCCGGCAAATCGTTTTGAGAAAACAGATTTTTGAAAGAAGTGCCAAACATGAACTGCTTTGCCAGATACAGAGTCGCCACCTAAATGTTTTTTTTTTAATGGGAAATTTAGGAAACCCTGACTCAGTGCCAAAGGCCACGTGTCCGTCATCACCAAAGTTGCCTCGGCTCGGGAACTTGGGTACGATTGGGGAAGGTCACTTCGTGAGCACCCCCGCTCGCCCGATCAAAGATCGGCCTCTACTAACCATGATATCTATTTTTGAAAACGTTGTGTGTTCTTATTCCGGTTATTAGCCTAGGTTACTATGTGATGCGTACAGCATACAAGTATAGACTGAGTTGCCTGAATTGGAACAAAACATTTCATGTTCGTTTTTTGAAAGATGGTTTGCTACTCGCAAGTAGGCTTAAAATGCAGATTTTGCCACCCTCGGGTGGGCTTAGAAAAGATGGTTTTGCCACTATCTAGTGGGCTTAAAACACACATTTGATGAATTATTCCAATTCAAATAACCCAACCTTCACCCACAGGCACTCAAGCAGTTATATCACATAAGCAATTAGCCTCATGGTAAGTATGCTATTCATGGCAGTCACTCACACGCATGCAAGGATGCTAAAGCATAAAACTTACCGGGTACTCCAAGCCAAAACAAAAACTGTATTAGAAATCATGCATGACCCTAAGTATACAGAAATGCCTAATGCAACACATGCAAAATGCAACTATAGCAGGCTCGGCTATTCTAAGATGGCATATGGAATGCTACAGCTAACATGTATTCAATTCGGAATTGAAAGTACAATGCAGTTAGTATGATGCGCCGAGCCCGGTGCATGCAAAACAGATGAATGATGCAAACATGCTGTCATACTATATGCTAATTGAAATATGCCCTAATCTAACCATCATAAGCAGGTAAATAAAAGGGAAGAAAGACGTGGGGTTGGAAGACATACATCACACTCACCCACACTTATTACAACATTGCCCTCGCGCAGAGGGTCCGAATAAATATACAGTCCCAAAATAAAAGAATATTACAGTCCAAATAATACAGTCCAAATAATGTACGAATTCCTAATTAATTAACAAATTAACTAAGAAAGCTTTAAAACTGGCATGCAAGCCAGGGACTGCCTTGCTTCTGATGAATGCTGTATGTTTGGGCTGCCTTGCGCGGAAATCCACTGTGATGCCCCAATTAGCCTCTGTTTAGCAGTTATTCTTGGAAAGCGTGCCAGACTCCGAAAAGTTGCTGATTCTTCATTTTGCTGCAACAGAGAGCAGGAAAGGGGCATAGCAATGTATTTTCACAAATATATGCATGCCTCGATCCTTGTGCCACCAATCACGCATACCGAGGCATGATGGCCGAGGAGTCGAAATGCACAATTCAATATAGGATGAATGCACATGAAAACACAGCTAAAACCTAACTCCATCATGGGTAATCCGGAGTGTCGGTGACTGGGGAATTGAGACGCATTCCGTCACTCGGAGTACGAAATGCACCTCGTTTCCCGTGCCCGGGCTAACTCCTATTCCGAACACGATGCAATATGCATGACATGCATGAAATGCAACGAAGATACAGCCTAGCATGCACAAAGCTATGAAAATGAGATGCCTCGAAATACGTGCACACGGGCATGCAAACCGAGAAAATAACAGAATGTGATCTAAGATACAACCTAGTATGCACTATGCTGTGAGAAATGAGATGCCTCGAAATGCGTGCACACGGACACACAAACCGAGAAAATGACATACATAACGCAAATGATATGAAATGAGATATGGGCTTACACTAACATGAGAGAGCCTCAGCCACACTCACATAAGAGGCCGGTGGATGAAAATGAAGTGCCTCGAAATGCGTGCACACGGGCACGCATACCGAGGCAATGGCATATGCAATGCAATGGCATGGAAAATGTAACATGGACTTATACTAACATGAGAGAGCCTCAGCCACACTCACATAAGAGGCCGGTGGATGAAAATGAAGTGCCTCGAGATGCGTGCACACGGGCACGCATACCGAGGCAATGCATTCGCAATGCAAATAACATGGAAATGGCATACAGAATGCAACATGGACTTATACTAACATGAGAGGGCCTCAGCCACACTCACATAAGAGGCCGGTAGATGAAAATGAAGTGCCTCGAAATGCATGCACACGAGCACGCATACCGAGGCAATGCATTCGCAATGCAAATGACATGGAAAATGACATATAAACATGCTAATGGGATTTCAGCCCTGAAATTTGGGGGAAAACAGCCCCGAAATGAGGCGAAAGTACACCCGATGCATGAAAAAGTCCCGAAAGGTGAATTTTGGCACCCAAAATGGCCTATAGCTATACCAAATATGCAAAATTGGTACATGGAATGTCAATACAGAAGCAAGGCAGTCCCAAAATGAGCACTTTTCCAGTTTAAAGCATGGCCAAACAGTGGACAAAAACAGGGCAAAACAAGCATGCAAAAATGGGGATTAAAAGGGAGATAAAGAAGCAACTCACAGCTGCTGTCCCCAAACAGGTTCAGGCCCTTCAACAACATTGAAGAGGGACCAAAAATAAGCATATTTTCAGAACTGTAAAAACCCTAAAAACAATCATAGACAAGGCTAAGTTCTTATGCAAGAAAAAGGGCCAAAAGGTGGCCAAAGAGGCAAGTGGTATATGCAATGCCCAAACTGAAAAATTCCCTTCTACAACATTGAAGAGGGACCAAAAATAAGCATATTTCCAGAACTGGAAAAACCCAAAAACAGTATACACACATGCTATAAATGCAATGCAAAATGAGGCTCAAAAGTGGCTACAACACAAAGTATGCAAAATATTCCACAAACAGCCAAAGACCCTTAATCAAACATGTTAAGAAGGTCAAAATAAGGCCATCTCTAGGCCTGTAAATCGTCCAAAAATGGAAGCATAGTGGGCTTCCAAAGCATGCAAGAATGGGGACCAAAAGAGGGATATTGAAGCAAGTGCAATATGGGGGCCTCAAACAGGGTTGAGCCCTTAAAGAAACAAGAAAATGAGCTCAAAAAAAGGCCACTTTCAGTTATGGCCGGAGCTCAAAGAAAAAAGCATATATGGCTTAGAGGTGGTGCAAAAATGGGCTAGAAAAGAGGGAAATTGGACTTACCTTTGAAGACCAACACTTTTGTTGCTTCTTGGACCAGATTTGGTGACTCTAAGCTGCTGGAATTCTTCCCCTTGCTTCTGGAATGGAAGGGTGGTGGTAGAGCTTGAAGATGATGAAGAAATGGAGTCCAAAACTTGAAGGAAATGGGGTGCTATGTATGTATCTCCTCCAAGAAACTCTTGTAACCCCTTTTCTTGAGTTGGGAGGCCAGCAATATCCAAGAGAGAGGGAGAGAAGAGCCTTGGCAAAGTGTAGCCAAAATGAAGCCCCTTGTTCCCCCAAAAAATATCCCCCGGATACAGATATTTTCTAGGGGAAAGGGCTACACAGCTGTAAAGTGGAAGGAGA
Source organism: Camellia sinensis (assembly GCF_055761805.1). NCBI lineage: Eukaryota > Viridiplantae > Streptophyta > Magnoliopsida > Ericales > Theaceae > Camellia > Camellia sinensis. The sequence continues at coordinate 157,466,360 of NC_138970.1, forward strand.
GAGGAACATGGCCGGCCACCTATTGGGCTTGGAAGTGGCCGGCCGGCCACCCCCCCTAGCCGGCCGGCTAGGGGTCAAAAGGGTCAACTTGAAATAGTGGCCGGCCACCACATAATGGTGTCCTCCCATGCCTCCTCATCACAACTCTGTGGTTCGAATTTGTAAATTCTAAAACAGGAGAGAGAACAAGCCAATTTGAGGAGGGGTTCAAAAGGTTCAAATGGAATTAATGGCTGGCCATAAACTTAGGGTCCTCCCATGTGTGTACATCACAAATATGTGGTTCAAAGTTCAAGAAAAAGGGCCCAGGTTGTTCAACATTGGCTCGGAAGAAGGGGTTCAAAAGGGTCAGGTGGAATTACTGGCCGGCCACCAACTTTTAGGGTCCTCCCATGTGTGTACATCACAAATATGTGGTTTGGGTTTGAAGAAAATGGCTCCAAGGTGTTCAACATTGGCCCGGAAGTGCGAAAAATGGGTGTCGAAGGGCGAAAATGGAACATAACTGGTTGCCAAGATAATTGCTGGCCTCCCACCCTCCAGTGACCTTCCCAGTGATAAAACAGAGGCACCTGCCAAAAATGAACGAAAAGCAATGCAAAACGAATGCTCGGGGGCCAAAACACGCAGTTCGGGGTCCCGAAAATGGGCTGCCAAGCACCGAAAGCGGCGTTCGGCCACGAAGTGGGTTTCTTAGGCCCCAGTGTCCCTTAAAAGGGAGAAAATAAGATGTATGCCAAAAACCAGAGCAAACGGAGATGGTTAGGCGGTCCCGAACCGAGGCACACGGTCAACAGTCCCGAAAATCGGGAACCGGACTCCGAAATGGGAAAAATGGCCTACGGCCACAAAATGTAGCCTACGGACATTGAGAGATGGTCTACGGGACCTCTCCCTTCCCTCAGGAAAAGAAACCGAGAAAACCGAGTTTGGTTCGCAAACCGAGACAAGGCACAGAAGAGGGTTCGGAAGTCCGGAGGCAGGGCTCGCAGCCAAGACTCTGAGACTTCTGAACAAGCACAACATGCAATTTCACCAAGTGCTCAACTGGTGACGTCTGAGTCTCAAGGTCGGTCAAAAATGGGGTGTCTACATATGGGATTTTGAAACTTTCATAATATCTCTCCTTAAAAGTATTCTTTTATAAAATATATAGATATATCAATAATCTCAATATTACTATTACTGCTCCTTAATACAAAAATTATGTGATAATTATGATAATTTTAAATTTGTATTTAAAACTTATAAATTATGAGAGAGATTATTATAATTTTAAATTTATATTGTGTTGATTTTAAATTTAAATTAATAGATTGCTTTCTATATTTAGTGACTGCTTAAATTTTAATAAAATAAAATTTAAAAATTTTAATTAATTAATTTTTGTGTAAGCTAGTTGGCATTTTGACCTAACTGATTAAGTTAAACCATTTTTTGTTTGAGTGATTTGCTGGTTTAACTATGATTTTACCGGTTTCACATATTACGATGATTATTTCTTACTCATTAAGTTTTTAAAATTTCTTTAATTATTTCCCTTTCAAAAACTAATATGATAATTTTTTTAAATTCATATATTTTTATTCTAAAATAGTGAAGCATTAGAATTATGTCATTTTTTTTTATAACAAAGCATAATTTTAATTATTAATTGTCAATACAACAATTTTAATAGTAAATGAATATTTTAAAAAAAATTCTTAAACTTATATATAAAATTTTATTTACATGCAACAAAATATAAAAAAATTAAATATAATTATTATATTTTAAATAAATAATATATTATTTTATCCCGTGCATAATACGAGTCATATGTTAATTTAAATTAATGAAATTGAGACTGCAGGCTACTTGCTTATTGTGGCCCCCTCATCAGTGCATGCTCCAAGTATGAAATGGTTTAACTTTATTTATTAATTGTCTATCTAGTTTTGGAGGATTCTATGTGCACATCCCTAATTTCTAAAAATAGTACAGAGTAAGAAATAAGATATGATATTGTGATATTAGTTATATCATTTTATCGTAAAAGTTAGTGAAATTTATAAATTCTCCATTACATACAATAGAGAGGATCAAAATCCCCACTTATAAAGTGAAAATTACGAATAATTGTGATTGTGTTTTAAATATATTACAAATGATGTAGCGAAAATGTCATGATTCATTTAGGGTGAAAAATGGTAGGAACCATTCTCAGGGCCGGCCTTGGCATAGGCCACAAGGTCATGGCCTAGGCCCCTCAAAATAGACTTAAAAAAAAGACCCCCTCCTATTATAATTTAGTATAATATATTATATGTGTCTTAAGTCTAAAAAAATAAAAAATAAAAATTCAAACTAACTTAAAATAAATTGACCCATTAAAAAATTAAAAGGTCATTCAAAAAAATTAATATTGTTATCCATAGAAAATAGACCCAAAAAAGGGGTCTATCTTATTATAGTTTAGTCTAATATATTAAGTACTAGAAAATATATATGTAGAACATTTTTTGGGAAATATATCTCAGCCGTTGTTTTATAATTTGAATAGATCTAAGCCGTCCAAATGTCTTAGCAGGACAAATGTGTGTAGGACAAATTCAAAAACCATCATGCTTTATTATATAAATATTTTTAAGTCCAAAAAAAATTAAGGAATGCCCAAATTAACTTAAAATAAATTAATCCATTAAAAAATTAAAAGGCCCATTTAAAATAATTAACATTGTTATTCATTGTAAAAAAATTAGATTATGCAAGTATGATTAATTTATTTGCTTCTAAAAATACAAGAAGAGTGAGGATCAAGCGATACTTATTAGTTATTATAATGTAATGCTAAGTATTTTTTGTGATTTTGACACAAATCTTTTGTCCTTTACTTTTTTTTTTTTCATTCAATGAAAAAAAAAATATGAAGGGCCCTAGAAATTTTTTAGTTGATTATTGACTTTGGGCCCCGAAAATCTTAAGGCCGGGCCTGACCATTCTAATGAAAAAAGTTGCAACTTCTTACCGTATTTGTTACGAAGCATTGTAATTATAAATTACAACACATGCGTTGTAATAGAGTACTGTTGGGATATATTTTCTGAGTACCAACACATGGCCAAGGTGACGCCGACGTGTCAGCTGAGGTGCCACGTGTCCAGATTATGACGCCGAGGTAATCTCGGCTAGGCCAAGGTTATCTCCGAAGATATCGGAATCTGGAATAAACGGATAAGGGACAAGAGTCCTAGAATGAGGGAGGACTTTAACATGGATAAGGATAAAACTCTTAGGGAGTTTGTCTTTATCTCTTGGAGAGTCCAAGATAAGCACTGAGTAAGAGTCCATTGAAGTTAGGCTTCTAGTGAGACAAGGATTGAGTTGACTATAAAAGAGAGGCACCCCCGATGGGTCTAAGGTACACAATTTATATTCTGAATAGTGAGTTTAGCACTATTAATTATCTTTGAGAGATATACTGACTTGATTGTCGGAGTGCCCCCGGGTGGAAGAACCACCGCCGGAATCTTCTCTTTTTGTTGTAGGTCAGCCAGGTGTCATCTATTCTGCCAGTTCTCGCCAGCTGATTACTGAGTTGGCAGTGTGATCGGAAAATCACTCACACAATTTGGCGCCATCTGTGGGAAAGAAAGGAGAATAGATGGCCAGTGATGGACAGAAGGAAAAGATTGAGGACGACACTCCTGTTGGGAGTGGCAAATCTATCGACCTTGACGTCGAATGAGACAATCGCAACACAGAAACTCGTGACCAGAATCACAGCAAGAAAGACGTCGGCCAGGATGGCGACGCACCAAAGAAGCCAGATCGAAGTAGGTACTACAATGAGGATAACCTCCAGGTATGGAAAGATAGATGCTTGCGGAGGGACGAAGAGGTAAAAAAGATGGCAAACAAATTGGCAGACCTACAATCGGTCGTCAACTTTATGATGCAAAACAATGTCATGCAGCCACCGTTCCCACTGCAGGGCACGCCGATTCCAACAACCAATACACAGAAGAGAGGGCAGAAACCAATCCCAGAAATCCCCCAACATGCCAGGAGCAAAAAACACTCTCACCGGCCTTCAAGGGAGGTCGGACAAGGAGAGTCGAGGAGAGAAGAATCGCGGAGGACGCATCGCGCCAAGGAGGCAGACCCCAAAGAACATCGGCATGTTCAGGGGCAGGCGCTCTGCTTTGACACAACTCACGGAGAAAAATCAAAAAGGACCCACCATGAAGCTGCGAGTACTATGCCGAAAAGACTAAAGTTAGGAGATAGCCGAGCTCCTGGACGGAGCAAAGAAGACTTAAGAGATTACCTCAAGAGGAAGCAGCAGAATGTCGATGCCGAGGTAACTTTCCCTGAAAAGCTGAGAACACCATTCTCGATGGAACTAGACAAAGTTGAGGCTCAAAAGAGATTCAGTATGCCAAGGTTCCAAATATACAATGGTAAATCGGACCCCAACTTTCATGTTGGATTATACTTGAATTCTATGACATTGTATAGTGGGAACGAGCCATTTCTCTGCAAAGTGTTTCCCTCATCTTTTGGAGAGATTGCATCAGATTGGTTCCACAAATTACCAAAAGGAAGCATGAAGACTTGGAAAGGCCTGGCCGAGATGTTTGTAGCCAGGTTCGTGGCAAACAAACTGCAGCCATTAAGGGTGGACGCATTAATGGCTCTGAAAATCAGTAAGGATGAAGGCCTTAGGGCCGATGCAAAAAGGTATTATGAGGTGTTCAACCGAATAATAGAGTGTAATCAAGAGGTGGCGGTTGTATCTTTCAAGAACGGCCTAAAAGACAACTGTCCACTACGAAAATCTTTGGCAAAGACATTGCCAAAAAGCATGGAAGAGATCATGGCAAGGATCGAGAAGTACGCCAGAGCCGAAGAAGATACATCGGGGACCAAGGAGGCAAAGCAAGAAAAGGGAAACGGCTCGCCGAAGCGAGGCCGAGGTAACAATGGATCCAGCAAATAGGAGATAGAACTGAGGGCAACACAGGCAGTGACAACTGTGTTTCGAATCCCAATTCACAAAGTCCTGAATCAAATACGGAATCAACCCCATTTCAGAACACCAGCAAAGGCACCAGGAGAATTCATGGGAAGAAACCTTGGCAGATATTGTGCTTACCACAATGAAAACGGGCATATGACTCAGGGCTCCAAAGCCTTGAAAATACACTTGGAAGACCTAGTGAGGCAAGGCCATCTAAGAGACCTTGTTGATGAGGCCAGAACAAGGGAAGAACATGCAAGATTGCCTCAACCGACAGTAGCTCCACCTCTCCCAGCACAGCAACCTCAAGCAGGAGGACCTCGGGTAATTAATGTAATTCACTCGAAAGTCAGCGAAAATGAGATCAAAGGGGAGACCCAGAAAGTGAAGCACTTGCAGCATGTCTACCAAGTCGGGGAGAAGAGACATCGGGCAAAGGAGTGCCAAGGACCAGTAGTGTCCTTTTCTGAAGCCAACCTTGAGATGGTGCAGCACCCGCATAATGATGCATTGGTAGTATCCCTCCACGTTAGGGAATGCCAAGTAAGGCGCATCCTGATTGACCAAGGCAGCTATTGTGACATCATGTATGTCCGATGTTACAAGGAGCTTGGCCTTCACCCAGACGATATGGAGTAATCCAATAGCCCAATGGTCGGGTTCAATGGAACGCCGACATGGCCACTAGGAACAACCAGCTTGGAGGTGCAGGCAGGCACCAGGAAGATAACAACAGAGTTCACCGTAATTGACACGTCCTCCCCTTACAACATCATTTTGGAAAGACCATGGCTGCATGCAATGAGGGCTGTTCCCTCAACTTTGCATTAACTATTGCGGTTCCCAATAGAGCATGGGATTGAGGAGGTCAGAGGAGATCAGCTGTAGGCAAAGAATTGCTCAATGGCAGCAATGAAATCCACCTGCAGCATAAGAGAACCAGAGAAGGCAAAGATCGAACACGAAGACATGGAGGTCTTAGAGGATGTCGGCTAGGAGCTAGCCGAGAAGAGTGAAAAGCACTGAAGAAAATCCTCGTCCAAGAAAGGGATGAAGAATGCTTCTTTCTTCTTGGCTCGGGCTTAGCCGAAGAAGAAGAAAAAGAGTTGGAAGTTTTTTTGAGAGCAAATATTGAGGTGTTTGCTTGGACATCTTATGAGATGCCTGGCATTGACCCCGAGGTCACTTGCCATAAACTGAATGTTGATAGGCCGACAAAACCAGTGATCCAACGAGCAAGAAGACCGACATTGATACACGTCGAAGCAGTGGAAGAGGAAGTAGATAGATTTTTGGAGGCCAGGGCCATTCGAGAGGTAAATTACCCAACATGGCTATCAAACACAGTGGTGGTGAAGAAAAAGAATAGTAAATGGAGGGTCTGCGTGGACTTTACCAGCTTGAACAAAACCTGTCCCAAAGACAGTTTTCCTCTACCCAAGATTGACCAGCTGGTAGACGCCACTTCAAGGGCATGGAAGGATGAGATTACTGGATGCCTACAGGGGATACCATCAGATAGCCATGTATCTCCCAGATGAGGAGAAGACTGCATTTATTACCCCAAAAGGTTTGTACCGCTACAGAGTGATGCCTTTTGGGTTAAAAAACGCAGGAGCAACTTACCAAAGACTGGTAACAAAGATGTTCAAACACTTGATTAGCAGAACGGTAGAAGTTTACATCGATGACATGGTCGTAAAGACCAAGGAATCTAAAGGTCATCTGGCTAACCTGAAAGCAGTCTTTGACATCCTTAAAACATATCGGCTCCGACTCAATGCAGCAAAGTGTGCATTTGGAGTGGGATCTGGTAAGTTTTTAGGATACCTAGTGGCTAGAAGGGGCATTGAGGCCAGCCCAGATCAAATTAAGGCCATCTTGGAATTGAAGAGCCCGACATCGGCAAAATAGGTACAAATGTTGACTGGAAGGGCCGCAGCCCTGAATAGGTTCATAAGCAGAAGCTCAGACAAATGCAAACTTTTCTTCAACTTAGTGAAGAAAGCCACAGATTTTTTATGGATAGAAGAATGCAAGGTCGCCCTGGCCGACCTAAAGAAGTATTTGACCACAGCTCCAGTTCTTTCAAATCCAAAACCTAGGAAGGAGTTGTTCCTATACTTAGCAGTTTCAGAACACGCAGTAAGCGCAGTAGTAATCCGAGAAGAAAAATGGGAGCAAAGGGCTGTTTACTATGTAAGTAAAACCCTGGCTGATGCAGAAACAAGGTATCTACCCTTAGAGAAATTGGCACTGGCTTTAGTAATGGCTTCAAAGAAGCTGAACCATTACTTCCAGGCCCATAAAATAATGGTGCTAACTAAGCACCCCTTGAAGTCCTTACTGCAACAAGGAGACTTGACAGGGAGAATAGCCAAATGGGCAGTCACTTTGGGCCAATATGACCTAGAGTACAGACCTAGAACAGCAATCAAAGGCCAAGTTTTGGCCGACTTTGTGGCAGAGTTCACACCGGAATCCATCAAACATCAGGCTCCGTCAAGCCAAGGTGAATGATGTCCAAGCCAGCAAGGAGAAGCCCAACCGAATGCAACAGAATAAACGAAAAAGGAAAAACTCAAACCCTACAGCATTTACATCGGCGACTCCTTTCGACTGTTTGTCAATGGGAGCTTAAACCGGCAAGGAGCGGAGGCAGGAGTAGTACTGGTATCTCCAGATGGAAAAGTATTGGAACAGTCCATTCGATTGAGGTTCAAGACCTCAAACAATAAAGCAGAATATAAAGCATCGATTGCAGGATTACAGCTGGCGGTTGCAGCAGAAGCAGATGAAGTGATAGTCTTCTGTGACTCCCAGCTCATAGTCAACCAGACAACGGGCGAATTTGCAGCCCGAGATGAAAGGATGTCAGCCTACGCAAAAAAAGTCAACAGGTTAGTAGCTTTGTTTCATAATTGTCGACTAAATCAGGTCAGGCGAGACGATAACAGTCACGCCGATGCACTAGCCAATCTGGCCAGTGCAATACAACCTGAAAAAGCAAGGATGATAATGGTCGAATACTTGTCGGGCCCGAGCATCGAACCACTGACCACAGAGTGTGAAACAATGTGTGTGGATATGGGACCAAGCTGGATGGATGCAATTGTTACATTCCTGAAAGAAGGAAAGCTGCCAAATGACCACAAGGAAGCACACAAGATCAAATTGAAGTCGGCAAGATTCAGTCTAATAGCAGAAGGACATCTCTACAGAAGATCTTTCACTAGACCCCTTTTAAGGTATGTACACCCATCACAAGTTGAGGATTTTTTATATGAAATACATAAAGGAATCTGTGGAAGCCACATTGGGGGCAGATCACTTGTCCACAGGGCCATTACCCAGGGGTATTGGTGGCCCTACATGTAGAAAGATGCAGAAGCCTATGTGAAGAAATGTGAAAAATGCCAAAGGTTTGCACCATTGATACACCAACCAGCAGCAGACCTAAACCCAGTATTCAGTCCTTGGCTGTTTGCCCAATGGGGCATGGATCTCGTTGGGTAACTGCCCCAAGCAACTGGACAAAGGAAGTACCTGCTGGTAGCAACAGACTACTTTACCAAATGGATAGAAGTTGAGCCCCTAGCCAAGATCCGAGATGTAGGCATGAAGAACTTCTTATGGACGAAAATCATCACCAGATTTGGGATTCTAAGAGCAATAGTTGCTGATAATGGAACACAATTTGACAGTAAGCTGATCAAGAACTTTTGTGCAAAGTTCAAGATCAAGAGCAAGAACTACTTTTCAACCCCAAGCTTTCCTCAAAGCAATGGACAAGCAGAAGCATCCAACAAAGTTATCCTAGATGGGATAAAGAAGCGGCTGCAAGCAGTAAAAGGAAAGTGGGTGGATGAACTACCAAGTGTGCTCTAGGCATATCGGACTACGCCGAGAAGATCAACGGGGGAATCCCCTTTTGCCATGACCTATGGCACAGAAGCTGTCATTCCGCTTAAAGTCGGCATCCTGGGATCAGAACCCAGGGAGTAGAGAACGGGACTAATGATGTACTCTTAGCTTGAGATCTGGACCTACTAGAAGAAAGAAGAGAGAGAGCTGCAGTTCAGCTCACAGTCTACCAGCAGCAGCTTGCCAGAGCTTATAATAAAAGAGTCAACCCAAGAGAGTTCTAAGTCAGCGACCTGGTCTTGAGAAAAGTCGTCGGCAATAAGAAGGATCCCAGGGAGGGCAAGCTTGGCCCAAACTGGGAAGGACCCTACAAAATCACTTCGATATTGGGCAACGGGGCATATCGGCTTGAAGATAGTGAGGGCAAAGAATTGCCAAGACCCTAGAATACTTGTAATCTGAAGTTTTTCTATCATTAGATTTTCCTTGTTATTTGCCGACATAATGAATAAAATTTTAGCAGAGTTCTTCTATATTTATGACTGATGAAGATACATAACGTTGTTTTAGAATACATGCATAATGAGACCCCAAGTGGAACTTAGGTTCATATTAGGGGGCAGAGAGAAGAAATGATGTTTAACACTTGTTGAAACTTGAGAAAAGTTCACAAGTTGAAGTTAAACCGATATGATGTTTAACACTTGTTGAAACTTGAGAAAAGTTTACAAGTTAAAGTTAAACCGAAATGATGTTTAACACTTGTTGAAATTTGAGAAAAGTTTACAAGTTGATGTTAAACTAAGATGATATTTTACACTTGTTGAAACTTAAGAAAAGTTTACAAGTTGAAGTTAAACCGAAATGATGTTTAACATTTGTTGAAACTTGAGAAAAGTTTACAAGTTGATGTTAAACCGATATGATGTTTAACACTTGTTGAAACTTGAGAAAAGTTTACAAGTTGAAGTTAAACCGAAATGATGTTTAACACTTGTTGAAACTTGAGAAAAGTTTACAAGTTGATGTTAAATCGAGATGATATTTTACACTTGTTGAAACTTGAGAAAAGTTTACAAGTTAAAGTTAAAACTGAGATAATGTTAAAACACTTGGTACTTATGTACTTGCCGATGTAATGTAAAGTGTTTCACCCCGAGAAGGTTGCACAAGACTATGGCGCATCTTGAAGACACAAAATCATTCTAAGTATGAAAGTCATACAAGAAGCAATAAAGAGAAGACAAACATGCAAACATTCAAGAAAGAAGGAAGTTATATTCATAAAAAGGAACATCGGCAACTTAAAGAGTTTACATTACTTTGAAAGGAGAAACAAAGTACAAGAAAGAAAAGGAAAGGAAAAACATAAGGCTAAGATTCTTCAGCATCATTAGTAGGCTGGGGCTGGATCTCGGAAGACTGCTGGGAGGGCATCTCAGCGGCCTTCTCAGCCGCAAGCTCAGCGTCAATTTCTAGCAAAGTTTGATCAAGGCTCTTGTCGGCAATAGGCACATCCGATATCGCCTTTTGAGGCGCAGCATCCTTGGGAACCTCCTCAACCTCCTCATCCTGAGTCAAGTCCAGGACTTGCTCATTTTGAGTAGGTGACTTGGCCCCAACGGCTTCCTTGGGCTTCCTCACCAAAACCTCCTCTTTAGATATAGAGTCGTCATCAGATTGAGTTGGAGTTGGAGGGAATGGAAAAGGAATGGCGCCGGCGTTCCTAAGGGGCGAGTCCTCGGGGACTTCAAGCTTTTTTATAATAGACATCCAACCAAGGGTGAAACGCTTGTTGCATGCCTGCTTTACCTGCTTTTCATAGTCCGCGGTGACATCGGCCACACCTTTATTGTAGCCCTTTTGGTCAGCCTCCTTTAGCTCAGCATCTTTGGTGGCCAAGGCATTTTGCAGTTCTTTTTGGGCCTGGGCCATCTTTTCCTCGGCATCCTTCTTTTCGGCCTCAAGCACCTTCTTAATAGCCTCAACAGATTCTGCCTTTTCTTCGGCATTATTTTGGGCCTTGATGGTAGCCTAGGCCTGGTCCTCCAACTTTATCATTTTTTATTGCAAACTTCTGTTGGCCTTTTGAAGACTGGAGACCTCCCTCTTCATTTCGGCTAGCTTCTCCCAGTTCTCAAAAGATTGTATTGAGAAAGAATGGGCATGTTGGATGGCCTGAAAATAAACAGAACAGAAGTTGTTAGAAAAAATTACAAGTATGAAATGAACAGAAAGAAAGAAAAAGTTACCAGATAAAGACACTTACTTGAACGGAGCGTTGAAGCATCAGAGCGTAGTTTTCATACTCTCAACTCGGCGTTTCGATCGAGATCGCCAGGAAGAAGTAGAGCGGTACCGAGGGCTGCACCGACGTTAATGTCATCAACGCTATCATTGGCCATAACTGGCTTATCCTCTAGAGTAATTTTGGGGGCCCAAGGGGCATAATGTTTTTTGGACCCCGAGGTAGTTGCAGAGAATGACCTCGGCTTCTTTGATTTAGGGGATTCGGATGGTTGGGCCTCAGAATGCCTCTTCACAGCAGCGGATTGAGACTTATCACTCTTAGCTAATCTGGAAATTGGCAAGGTGTCCTCAGTATCAACCTGAGTCACCTTTGCCTTTGGTTGAGCCTTTTTTATTCTTTTTTGTTTTGGTGGAGGCTGGGTTTGTGTTGGCTGAGCGTCAACGTCAGAAGGGATACTGGCTAAGAGGTCTTTTGCAACTGCTTTTTGACGGCCCATCTCAGCAGCAAAAACGGATCGTCGTCGGCGTTGGCGTTGGGATATCGAGATCAAATATGGGGCCGAAGTTGACGGCTGCTCGGTTGGATCCGAGGTTGATCATTGGTCTGTCCGAGATATGGATGCGACTTGTGGAGTTGTGGCAAAAGGAGGAGAAAGGCTTTTCTTCTTTTTTGGGGACGTCGGGAAGAGCCGACTTATATGTCGGAATGAAGTTGAGAAGCAGAGGGGCCTTCCGCTTATGGACTGGCAAATTCAGAAGTTTCTTCAAGTCTTTGTTGGGAAAGAAAGACTGACGGAAGCCCTTTGGTGATTGAGGAAGAACTACAAAAAAGAAAAAAAAAAAAAAGCGTAGACATTAGAGCAGAATGTTGAAAACTTCATGCAAGAAAGTAAGAAAATTTGTGAAGGGTGGCCCTTACCAGCTCCTTCCCCAAAAACTGTTCGACTTAGGGGATAAAGATGGAGGTCATCGTTTGGCTGAAACTCCCAGTTACTCGAAATAATGAAGTAATCATCTCCCGCTCCCTTGTTGGAGTCAGGGAGGTCGGTAACAATTTTGTATTCCGTGGACCTCGGCTTGAGGTAATAGAAGTGGCCTTTTTCTGACTTCAGGCGACACATGGTATAATAGTATTGGAAATCGGCAAGAGTAATCCTAGCATTCTCTTGTTTGGCTAAGGCTATGGTACCGTTAATAACTCGATACGAATTGATTACAAGCTGCATTGGGTTCAACCTATAGAAATGGAGGATTTCACGGAAAAAATGGTCAAGTGGAAACCTAAGCCCACACTCAATAAACGCTACTACTGGGAAAGACATGAGGTTTACATCGGCCATGATAGAGTCGTCATCCCCAGCCAACCTCAGATGGACATCGGCAGGGATGGAAAACTCTCGCCTAAAGTATTCTAATTTTGTCGGGGTGTCTACCCTATGTTTCCACATACCCATGATATCGGCTTAACTGAAGGGGTTAGATTTTCAGAAAGGTGTTTTAAAAGGGTTATTGGGACCTCGACAAAAACCTAAAGAATGTGCTGGGTAAGCATTTGTGGAAATAGTTTCAATTTTTCCTAATAATCATAAGTTCTACAAGCAAATCCCAAACCTAGATCTATGGGAACGAAGATTGAAGGCGTAAAATCTGGAAAAACAGAAAAGCAAGAATGTGCTTCAGAATCAAGAATAAAGATGGACTATCAAGAACAGTGGCAACAGTGCAAAAGAGTTGTGAGCAGTACGTGTATTCAAGATATGGGCAAAGAACAAAATCATGAGATAAACACACTCAGATACATGATTCATAAATCAATTGCTTGAGTAAAATAGCAATGGAGACTAATGATGAAGCAGAATTTCTTGAAAAACAACAAATAAGAACCAGGAGGAATAGTGGCTTACCAGAAAGAGAGAAGCCGGAATGGGATTTGTCGAAGTCTGATGAACGGCAGTTACAGAGAGGATTAGCAAGAACCTCGCCGGAGGAGGTGGATGGAGCAAGTTGCAGAGCTTCGGAAGTTTGAACAATGGAGGGTTTGAAAAAAAAAGCTAGAGAGATAAAGCTTCAGAAACGATGAGAAGTGAAGAGACGAAGATGCGGGATATTGGTTTTGTCCAAAAATGTGAAAGGGCGGCAAAAATAGATTGATGAGCCTAGAAAAACAGATTTGTCAGGCGGCACACGCATGCGCGAGACGGCTTACAAGCGCGTCACAAGTACGATCCAGTAAGAGAAAGACACATAGCTGAAATGGTTGAATTGTGATGCGTGACAGCTCATACACGTGAAGAAACTCTTGGAATCCTTGATCTTTAAGAAAGACATGTCGGCCTATAGTGATGATCTCGGCTTAAGCCGATGTACTAGTAGGAAATACCGATATAGGTTCCACCACCTCAGAATGCCGAGGTAATAGAACCTAAGGGGCAGTTGTGGGGATATGTTTTTTGAGTACCAACACGTGGCCAAGGTGACGCCGGGGTGTCAGCCGAGGTGCCATGTGTCCAGATTATGACGCCGAGATGATCTCAGCTAGGCCGAGGTTATCTCTGAAGATATCGGAATCCGGGATAAACGGATAAGGGACAAGAGTCCTAAAATGAGGGAGGACTTTAATATGGATAAAGATAAAACTCTTAGAGAGTTTATCTTTATCTCTTGGAGAGCCCAAGATAAGCACTGAGTAAGAGCCCATTGAAGCTAGGCTTCTAGTGGGACAATGATTGAGTTGACTATAAAAGAGAGGCACCCCCGATGGGTCTAAGGTACGCAATTTATATTTTGAATAGTGAGTTTAGCACTATTGATTATCTTTGAGAGATATACTGACTTGATGGTCGAAGTGTCCCCGGGTGAAAGAACTACCGCTGGAATCTTCTCTTTTTATTGCAGGTCAGCCAGGTATCATCTATTCTACCAGTTCTCTCTAGCTGATTACTGAATTGGTTGTGTGATCGAAAAATCACTCACACAAATACATACCATATAACTTTTTTAAAGATGTGTATCCTAGCAACTCCATTAATTTTTAGATCATTACTTTACATACCATAATATAATATGAAATAAAAGTTATAGTTTATTCATTTAATTAGTCTAATAAATATGAATAAAAAATGTGTAAGATTCTTAAAAAGATTTTCATAATCCAATCAGTAATCTCATTCATATTTATTCACATAAAAAGCAGAGCAAAATTTATTTTATCATTTGTGGTTTGAGGCTGGCTGTTTACTTCCATATACTTCAAATCAGTGGCACTGTTAAGAAATTAAATTAGGAGGGACACTTATCAATTATAATTTTATTTTTTTTCATAATCAATAATAAGAAGATAATAATAATTTTTAAATTAATATTAAGTACAAAAAATTAAATAAATTGTTACAATAGTATTTCACATAAAATTTTACAATTAATTTCGAATAAAATCGAAAAGAAAGTATTGCGTGTAACTAGCGTATCATGGACAATGTAAAAAAAAAAATCATATATTTAAGTCGTAAAATAAATTATACAATGGTAAGATAAATCAAATTTTTACAAAATTTGAGTAAAAATTTCATATAATAGTGATTTCACGTTATTATTGACATATGATATTACCAACCAATAGTAAAGGAACATATGAGGGTAAACTCCACATGTAAATATAACTAACACTCTAGTAATTTTACATATATATAGTGAGATTAATTATATTTGCATATAAATAATGATGAATACTACCTTTATATTAAGATTTTTTCACAAAATTTTCATACATAAAAATATAATTTGTTATAGTCACTTCATTTTCAATAAAACAATCACTATTGTTTTCATAACTATAAAAATGCCCTTGATATTTTATTCCAAATATTATTTTTGTTTAAAATTTTATTTATATACATATGTAAAAAAAAATAAAAAATAAAAAATTCAGGAGGGGCACGTAACCCCCCAAGTCCCCATCTGGCTCCGCCACTGCATCAAATATAGCCAAAATCGCTATGTGATTTTGGACAAAAAAATGAAATAGTTAATTACAAATGTGAAATAACTATAATACTCAAGTCCGATGGTTCTTTTGTTAATTTCTTTCTCTATCCTCTATCATACACATAATTTATAGTTCATAATATTAATCCAATTAAATCAATTAATCATAAATTCTTAATTATTTATTGTAATTCTTAACTTTTTAATCTAATTATACTAGCATATCACCCGTGCTATGCACGTGATAAAATAATATAAGGTAAATTACATTGACACCCCCTGAGGTTTATGTTTATTATAGTTTCTCCCACACCTTTTGGAAATTATCTCATTCCCTGAGGTTTAAAGTTTCATTACAAATTTTCTCCTTAGCAATTTAACTTTTTTAAATACCAATTTTGTCCTCACTGGGTAAATTACATTGACACCCGTCACATTTTAGAAATTGCAACCCCCTCCTTAAGGTTTAAAGTAGCATTACCAATTGCTCCCTCGGTTAGTATTAGTCGGAAAAAAAAATTCATTAAAAAAAATTAATTGGAAAAAAAATTAATTGAAAAAAATTTTGTTAGTAAAATTTTTAAATTTCTATTTAAAACCAACGTAAACTCATTTTTTGAATTTACGTTTTTTTTTTCAAATTTACAAACTGAGACAACAATTTATAAACCAAAAAAATTATCAAACAAGTTTTTATTACATTTTTTAAAATTTTTTGTAAATATAAATTGAAAGCTGAAAATGAAATGGTTACCAAACAGGCTTCAGATGGTAAAAATGTCGTAAAATTAACAAATAATTAAATAAGTTACCAACGTAAGAAATGACTTATTAAAAGATTCTTAGGTTATGTATGGCTTGATTTTTAGAATTTTTTTTAAAAAAAATTAAAAATTAATTTGGTTAAGAAACAAAAAACAATAATTATCATTTTTATATAATTTTTATCTTTTGAGTGGTTAGAAATAATTTTTTACAAATTAAATTGAAACAGCCATACGTATGTATATAACCTGCCCAAAAGTTAAAATGATAATTATTTTTTACCCTTAAATGATAATTATTTATTATTTATTATTTCTTAACCAAATTAATTTTTAATTTTTTTTAAAAAAAATTCTAAAAACAAACCATACATAGCCTAAGAGTCTTTTGATAAATCATTTTTTACGTTGGTAACTATTTAATTATTTGTTAATTGTACGACATTTTTACCATCTGAGGCTTGTTTGGAAACCATTTCCTTTTCAGTTTTCAATTTATGTTTACAAAAATTTAAAAAACTGTCATAAAAACTTGTTTGATAATTTTTTTGATTTATAAATTGTTGTCTCAGTTTGTAAATTTGAGGAAAAAAACGTAAATTCAAAAAATGAGTTTACGTTGGTTTTTAAACATAAATTTAAAAATTTTACTAATAATTTTTTTTTTCAATTAATTATTTTTTTTCCAATTAATTTTTTTTTTCAATGAATTTTTTTTCCTAACTAATACTAACCGAGGGGGCAATTGAGAATGATACTTTAAACCTTAAAAAGGGGATTGTAATTTCTAAAATGTGGGGGGGGTTAATGCAATTTCTCCAGTGAGGGAAAAATTGGTGTTTAAAAAAATTAAATTGCTGAGGGGGGAATCTCTAATGAAACTTTAAACCTCAGAGAGGATGATGTAATTTCCAAAAGGTGAGGAGGGAACTGTAATAAACATAAACCTCATGGGGTGTCAGTGTAATTTACCCAGTAATATATTATTTAATAAAAGTATGATAATTATATTTAATTTTTTTATATTATGTAAAATAAAAATTAAATAGAAGCTAGCCAATGGAGAATTTCTTAATTATTTTAAATTAAGAAAATCAAGCAAATTAATATGAGATATTAACCAATAAATATAAACCTCAGGGGATGTCAGTGTAATTTACCCAATAATATATTATTTAATAAAAGTATGATAATTATATTTAATTTTTTTATATGATGTAAAATAAAAGTTAAATAGAAGCTAGCCAATACAGAATTTCTTAATTATTTTAAATTAAGAAAATCAAGAAATTAATATGAGATATTGAAACTCTTACAAAACTCCTCACTAAAAAAACTTTTTCCTTATATAATATATAGATAGATAGATAGATTTTATATCGCAATTAATCTTAGACTCTTTCTTATTTATTGTAATTCCTAACATGTTAATCGAATTTTTCTTGGAAAATTTATCCATAAATCTTATATGGAGGAATATTGATCCATTTAGTCCTAAGAGTTTTCTTATGTCTTTTTTTTTTTTTTTTTTTTTGGAAAGTTGTATTTATTTGATTTGGTACCATTTAAGTTTAAGTAAATGTCTTTTGGTGATTCATTTTTTCAATTTTTTAATTAATTTTTGGGATGAGAATGGAAATGTAAGGTGTGGAAGATTCTTTTTAGAGGGATTGGTGGGTGAAGTGTTAGTTGTCGAGCGTGAAAATCTACATTTCTGTTAGTGTGGTTTTCTAATGTTACATTGAAGTGTTACATTAGAGCACTATATTTGGAAAAAGTGCAGTAATGAGTTTTTGCGTGTTATATTGATTAGAGTATAACGTTTGGTAAAAATACACTAAGGAGTTTTTGGAATGTTACGTTATTACATTTGAGAAAAGTACACTAATTTTTTTTTTTAGTATGTTATATTTGAGTGTTATGTTTGAGAAAGGTATACTAAAATTTTTTTGTATGTTATATTGATTGGAGTGTTGCGTTTGAGAATGGTTATACTAAGGAGTTTTTTTTGAAATGTTACGTTGTTACGTTTAAAAAAAAGTACACTAAGGAATTTTTTAATTAGAGTGTTACATTGAAGTGTTACGTTTGGGAAAAGTATATTAAGGATTTTTTTTTGAAATATTGCGTTTAGTAATTTCAATATTATTACAAACTCACATTTGTCCTTTAACACATAACACGTGCACATTTATGGTTGGTCATTTATATAATTCACACTAGAATGAGACGTTTGAATCCATAAGAAAAATGGAGGACCAAACAATTCATAAGATCACTATTTGAGATTTATTGGTACTTCACCCAAATTTTTTTAATTATATTTTAGATCAATCTTTAATTATATTTTATTTAACATCTTAATCTATTTTTAGGTTTGGAGAAGATAGGGTAAAATTATCTTTTTGTTGTATTAATTTCACTTTTTTTTTTAAAAAAACCAAATCCACTATAAGAAATTGTGTGTGATACCTCTCCCATTAGTTTGAAAGGAAAAAGTAATAGTAACATTTTAGTCTAAAATCACATAGAGATTTTTAGTTATATTTGAACCATAAATAGGTAAATAACCCCTCCTCATCCATTCAAATGATAAATTAATTTAATTTTACCCTAAAAAATAAATGGACATTCAAAAAAATGGACTCAATGTCTTACTTTGTCTAAGGTGATAAATGAATCAAACAGCTCAAGTTCGACTTCTGTTCAGCTTGGTAAAATTTTGTTCAACTACAGTTCGTTAAATAAGTCAAATTTGAATATATTTTCAAGCTCATTAAAGTTTTCAAACAAAGTTTAAACAATCAATTACTTGTTCGGCTCATTAAAACAATAGAAAAAAACCAAACGGTTCGAGTTCGGTTCGACAAAAGCTTGTTTGAGATCGGCTCAAAAGTTTAATAAATCAAATTTGAACAAATTTTGAAACTCGTTAAAATTTTCAAACCAAACTTAAATTATTTTTTAATTTAACTTGTTTGATTTGTTTATCACCCCTATCTTTGTCAAGATTCACTTAAAAAATAAACAAATAAATAAAAATATGTAAGACCTCTGAGCTTTGTAAATTTTGGCTGATCTGATCGGGACAAAATCCAAGGAGTGAGCCCGGACCACATACTAATTTTCCTGATTGACTCTGCTCCAAATCTTGAAGAATGGACATGACACAATTGACCATCTCACAAAATTGGGAATTTGAAATGATTGAAAACCTCAATCAGATTAAACTGTAGTTGATCTTTGCCAAATCACTTAACAACGCGATTTAGCTTCTATGGAAAAAGCTTGGGACTCTCAATTTGGAGACTCTCATGACTTTTAAATATGTGTGATTGATTCATGTGTTTTTGTTTTTATTTTTGTTTTTTCCCTCTCTCTCACACGATGACATGAGAATAGAGCTTTGGTGATCATGCTCAGCTTTTATACTTTTAACTTTAGACAGAAATAAATTAAATAAACTAAAGAAAAGTAATTTTTCGGAAACTAAGGAGTATTTTGACTTTAAGTTTTTTCGTTATTAATTTTTAACTTAAAAAAAAAATTATAATAAAGTACACCAAATAGCCCTATTATGTTCATAACCAAATTAACATGGGCCATCATAAAGATAAAAGTCAGTTGACTTGAAGCCATAATTGATAATTTTGCAGACTTGTTGAAAAAAATAGATTATAAATTGCCAGCATTTTTATCCTAAGAAATTAATGAGTTGTGTGTTGGTAATATCTCTTTTGACAAAACTTATTTTGATTATTGATTCAAGTTCTTTTAATTTTATTATTTTATTTTGTCTTATCTTTTTTCTATTTTTCCAATCAATTTTTGTAGGAAATTTGTGTTTGATTTCATGTGAAACAGGTTGTTGTTCAAGACATAATGTCAATGAAAAAGATATTTGGTGGCCGATGTTCTGATGTGTTTCTCAAAAAATATCAAATATCAAGAAATGGATATGTTTTGTATTGGTTGAAACATGTTTTGGACGTCCGTCAGGACATCCCCAGAATGACCACGTTGTATGAAAAACTAAAAAGTAAGCAATTTAATCATTGGAACAACATTGCTATGTTTTACAATGTTTATTTCTAAATTATAGCTTTAATTATCCATTTTAGCTATGAACCATTGGAGAGATGATGTTGTTTGTGTTGATGAACTTTCAGAGTTGAAGAATGCAAAAAAAATGGGGGGCTAAATGTTTTTGGAATAATTGACAAAGCATAGGGTTTAAGATTTTCATGAAAGCACGGATTGAAAGAGGACTTTGAAATGCGAAAAGGTGGCTGTTTCTGCAGCCTGCAAGGTGGCTAAGCATGGGCCGAAAGAGTTGACAAAAACAGAGCAAAAAGACTGCAACAACGACTAGTCATTATGACCATCTGCTTAATTGTTCGGACATCTCTCCCAGCTTATTTTCTATCTCCCATACCTTTCTGGAGCTCAATATAATTAAATTTTTGAGAGTTTATTTTTTAGAGTAATATATTTGACAGAGTTTATTTTTTAGAGAAATATATTTGAGAGTGTTTATTTTTACGAGAGAATTATTTTTGGGAGAGAACTTGTATATTTGTATTTGTGTGTGTTGATTTCCGATCACACTGCCAATCAAGCACTCAATTGGAGAGCACCGGCAGAATAGATTAAGCCCAAACAACCAGTTACAGAAAGATAAAAATCCCGCAGTAGTTCGTCCACCCGGGGGCACTCCGACGCTCAAGTCAGTAATCAAATATCTCTCAAAGATAACCAATAGTGCTTAACTCACTAGACAGAACATAAAAAGTATACCTTAGACTCATGGGGTGCCTCCCTTTTATAACCAACATAATCCTAGCCCCAATAAAAGCCTAACTCTAATGGACTTAGGATTACTGCTAATCTTGAACTCCTAGTAGGATTAAGATAAACTCTCTAAGAGTCTTATCTTTACCTAGACTGAAGTCCTTCCTCATTCTAAGACTCTTGTCCCTTATTCGCTTATTCCGAATTTCGATATCTTCGCAGATAACCTCGGCCTAGCCGAGACGATCTTGGCGTCATGACCAGGACACGTGACACCTTGGCTGGCACTTCGCTGCCACCTTGGCCACGTGTTGTCATTCAAAAATTATGTCTCCACAGTATCTCTCATTTGTTTGATAATTTATTAGTTCATAGGTGTTTCAAGTTCATCATCAAATTGTAAAAGTCCTTCACATTTCTAAAGTGAATCTTCTTAGTAGATTCCAAGATTGTAGGCTTCGGTGGATTTTGGAGTTATTGGCGTTGTCACGCCCCAAGTCCCCATGACAATACCACAACTTCATCTAAGTGAGCATGCAAGGCTAACAGTCCAATCAAATAAACCAACAATATAAAATACACAAATTAAATCTTTAATCATCATAATGCCAAAATCTATAAATAATAAACAATCCTTGTCATATAAAATTATCCATCAAGTCCACTACTATAATCCACTAACAAACTAGTAAC
The DNA here is from genome assembly GCF_055761805.1 of Camellia sinensis. Lineage (NCBI taxonomy): Eukaryota > Viridiplantae > Streptophyta > Magnoliopsida > Ericales > Theaceae > Camellia > Camellia sinensis. The sequence goes on from NC_138970.1 coordinate 157,487,708, forward strand.
CCAAAGTAAATTAAAATCATAGTCCTACTCTCAGCACTCCCACAAGTAAAAAACCCGCGTATCTACTCCTCGAAATCTGAAAAAAAATAAAATAAAATAAGGGTAAACTAGACAATTCAGCAAATAACCAACCATCATTGCTAGCTGGATTAAGTATACAAAAAAGTAAATAGTCGATAACTAATTTTTGCTACAATTCAATAAATAAACAATTATTTGTAAGATGATTTCATAGCTGAAAATAAACAATGTACAATACATTTTAATTGAAAAGACAACGAGATAATTTAAAGAAATTTCGTTGTTCAAATCGATGGTTCGATGATTCGATTCACAAAACCCAAGTCTTGGTGACTACGCTCACTTAGCCCGTGACAAGGTCCAGAACCACGCCTAAGCCGATGGTAAAGCCCCAAAAGAAACTAGTTTTTGTACCAATAAATAACCCCCATTGGCTAGGGTCCAAATCATAGTCAGACTATAGTGATGTTCAAAATTCAAACAATACACAACTTTTAAATAAAATATTCAATATTTTCAGAATAAACATTTGATACAATTTTCAAAATAGTTTCACAAAATATTCAAATTGTTAGGTCCTTTAGTCGTGTCAATCCCATGGACAAACTTGGTTTTATTGAGTTGTGTTTTTTCTAAGTTTTTTGTGTTCCTCGCTTGAGCGAAGAGTGCGTCTGTAAAAACCTGTGAGAGATGAATGTACGCTCAAGCGCAGGTTGCATGGCTCGAGCGAAGCCACTTATGGAAATCACGCGAGATAAGTTCCTCGCTCGAGCGAGCTTCACAATCCCAGATCTCTATAAGTATTTGTTTTAGTCCTAAACTAGGATTACATTTTGAGATTTACTTTAAGGTTTTCTAAGGTTTTATTTTAGAGTTTTTTGTGAGTTTTCCTTGATGATTTGAGTGAGTATTAAACTCATGAATTGATAAGCACATATCCACGAGGTTGATTGATTATATTCTAGAGTGTTCTTCTTCGGTGGAATCCGAAGATTCAAACGTGGAGTTTCAAAGGAGTTTGATTTTGTGCGTAGTCGTTGATTCGACAAGTGAAGTTGTGGATTCAACTTCAGGTTAATCAATTCCAAGACGAAGGTTGTGGTGAAAGATATACAGAAGATTTGAAGACAATTGAAAGCATGTGGGTAATTTGTTTGTTATCTTGGTAATATTTCTTTCTTCAGTAGTGGATTGATTATGGCGTTTCGCCCGTGGTTTTTTTATCACAATTGAAGGTGCTTCAATTGTGGTTTTTTTCCACGTAAAAATCGTTTGTGTCGATTTGTTGTTTTTCGAAAATAACAATCTAAATAACTTTCGTAAGTGTTTAATGATTTAGATTGTGTGTTTTGAATGACATGGGGGTAGAGTTTTGGTGATCATTGCAGCTTCTATACTTTTTACTTTAGACAGAAATAAATTAAATAAACTAAAGAAAAGTAATTTTTCGGAAAGTAAGGAGTATTTTGACTTTCAATTTTTTCGTTATTAATTTTAAACTTAAAAAATAATAATAATAAAGTACACCAAATAGCCCTATTATGTTCATAACCAAATTAACATGGGCCATCATAAAGATAAAAGTCAGTTGCTTGAAGCCATAATTGATAATTTTGCAGACTTGTTGAAAAAAATAGATTATAAATTGTCAGCATTTTTATCCTAAGAAATTAATGAGTTGTGTGTTGGTAATATCTCTTTTGACAAAACTTATTTTGATTATTGATTCAAGTTCTTTTAATTTTATTATTTTATTTTGTCTTATCTTTTTTCTATTTTTCCAATCAATCTTCGTAGGAAATTTGTGTTTGATTTCATGTGAAACAGGTTGTTGTTCAAGACATAATGTCAATAGAAAAAGATATTTGGTGGCTGATGTTCTGATGTGTTTCTAAAAAAATATCAAATATCAAGAAATGGATATGTTTTGTATTGGTAGAAACATGTTTTCGACATCCGTCAGGACATCCCCAGAATGACCACGTTGTATGAAAAACTAAAAAGTAAGCAATTTAATCATTGGAACAACATTGCTATGTTTTACAATGTTTATTTCTAAATTATAGCTTTAATTATCCATTTTAGCTATGAACCATTGGAGAGATGATGTCGTTTGTGTTGATGAACTTTCAGAGTTGAAGAATGCAAAAAAAATGGGGGGCTAAATGTTTTTGGAATAATTGACAAAGCATAGGGTTTAAGATTTTCATGAAAGCATGGATTGAAAGAGGACTTTGAAATGCGAAAAGGTGGCTGTTTCTGCAGCCTGCAAGGTGGCTAAGCATGGGCCGAAAGAGTTGACAAAAACAGAGCAAAAAGACTGCAACAACGACTAGTCATTGTGACCATCTGCTTAATTGTTCGGACATCTCTCCCAGCTTATTTTCTATCTCCCATACCTTTCTGGAGCTCAATATTATTAAATTTTTGAGAGTTTATTTTTGAGAGAAATATATTTTGAGAGTGTTTATTTTTATGAGAGAATTATTTTTTAGAGAAAACTTGTATATTTGTATCTGTGTGTGTTGATTTCCGATCGCACTGCCAATCAAGCACTTAGTTGGAGAGCACCGGCAGAATAGATTAAGCCCAAATAACCTCTCATAGAAAGATAAAAATCCCACGGTAGTTCGTCCACCCGGGGGCACTCCGACGCTCAAGTCAGTAATCAAATATCAGTAATCAAATATCTCTCAAAGATAACCAATAGTGCTTAACTCACTAGACAGAACATAAAAAGCATACCTTAGACTCATAGGGGTGCCTCCCTTTTATAGCCAACATAATCCTAGTCCCAATAGAAGTCTAGCTTTAATGGACTTAAGATTATTGCTAATTTTGGAATCCCAATAGGATTAGGATAAACTCTCTAAGAGTCTTATCTTTACCCAGACTGAAGTCCTTCCTCATTCTAGGACTCTTGTCCCTTATCCGCTTATTCCGAATTTCGATATCTTCGCAAATAACCTCGGCCTAGCCGAGACGATCTCGGCATCATGACTAGGACACATGACACCTCGGCCGGCACTTCAGTGCCACCTTGGCCACGTGTTGTCATTCAAAAATTATGTCCCCACAGTATCTCTCATTTGTTTGATAATTTATTAGTTCATAGGTGTTTCAAGTTCATCATCAAATTGTAAAAGTCCTTCACATTTCTAAAGTGAATCTTCTTAGTAGATTCCAAGATTGTAGGCTTCGGTGGATTTTGGAGTTATTGGCGTTGTCACGCCCCAAGTCCCCGTGACAATACCACAACCTCATCTAAGTGAGCATGCAAGGCTAAGAGTCCAATCAAATAAACCAACAATATAAAATATACAAATTAAATCTTTAATTATCATAACGCCAAAATCTATAAATAATAAACAATCCTTGTCATATGAAATTATCCACCAAGTCCACTACCATAATCCACTAACAAACTAGTAACCCAAAGTAAATTAAAATCATAGTCCTACTCTCAGCACTCCCACAAGTAAAAAACCCGCGTATCTACTCCTCGAAATCTAAAAAAAAATAAAACAAAATAAGGGTAAACTAGACAACTCAGCAAATAACCAACCATCATTGCTAGCTAGATTAAGTATACAAAAAAGTAAATAGTCGATAACTAATTTTTGCTACAATTCAATAAATGAACAATTATTTGTAAGATGGTTTCATAGCTGAAAATAAACAATGTACAATACATTTTAATTGAAAAGACAACGAGATAATTCAAAGAAATTTCGTTGTTCAAATCGATGGTTCGATGATTAGATTCACAAAACCCAAGTCTTGATGACTACGCTCACTTAGCCCATGACAAGGTCCAGAACCATGCCTAGGCCGATGGTAAAGCCCCAAAAGAAACTAATTTCTGTACCAATAAATAACCCCCATTGGCTAGGGTTCAAATCATAGTCAGACTATAGTGATGTTCAAAATTCAAACAATACACAACTTTTAAATAAAATATTCGATATTTTCAGAATAAACATTTGGTACAATTTTCAAAATAGTTTCACAAAATATTCAAATTGTTAGGTCCCTTAGTCGTGTCAATCCCATGGACAAACTTGGTTTTATTGAGTTGTATTTTTTCTAAGTTTTTTGTGTTTCTCACTTGAGCGAAGAGTGCGTCTGTAAAAACCTGAGAGAGATGAATGTACGCTCGAGCGCAGGTTGCATGGCTCGAGCGAAGCCACTTATGGAAATCACGCGAGATAAGTTCCTCGCTCGAGCGAGCTTCACAATCCCAGATCTCTATAAGTATCTGTTTTAGTCCTAAACTAGGATTACATTTTGAGATTTACTTTAAGGTTTTCTAATGTTTCATTTTAGAGTTTTTTGTGAGTTTTCCTTGATGATTTGAGTGAGTATTAAACTCATGAATTGATAAGCACATATCTAGGAGGTTGATTGATTATATTCTAGAGTGTTCTTCTTCGGTGGAATCCGAAGATTCAAACGTGGAGTTTCAAAGGAGTTTGATTTTGTGCGTAGTCGTTGATTCGACAAGTGAAGTTGTGGATTCAACTTCAGGTTAATCAATTCCAAGACGAAGGTTGTGGTGAAAGATATACAGAAGATTTGAAGACAAATTGAAAGTGTGTGGGTAATTTGTTTGTTATCTTTGTAATCTTTCTTTCTTCATTAGTGGATTGATTAGTGGCGTTTCGCCCGTGGTTTTTTTATCACAATTGAAGGTGCTTCAATTGTAGTTTTTTCCACGTAAAAATCGTTTGTGTCGATTTATTGTTTTTCGAAAATAACAATCTAAATAACTTTCGTAAGTGCTTGATGATTTAGATTGTGTGTTTTGAATGATTGAGAATTGGAATAATTAAATCTTAATCTAATCACGAATCAATTAGGATTTACACAAATTATTTTCATAATAATATTCGATGTCGTTTTATACTTGACCCATATTTTATTGGGGTACTTATATATAGGTCCTAATAAATAGACTTATTGTCTAATAGGTCCTATGAAAAAAATTTATCATAAAAAAAAGTCACTAATTATAAGTTTTAGCGACAATTTATAAAATCATAATAAAAAAAGTCATTAATTGTCAAGTTTTAGCAACATATATAAAAAATTGTCACAAAAAAATTATTTTTGGCGACAATTTTATTAAGATTTATTTTCAATAAGACTTGATGGGAATTAAGTCCAACTATTAGGACCTATTAGTAGTTTACCCTATTTTTTTATTTTAAGAGAACATGAAGGCTATAAATAAATATTTATAATTTTAAACGATTCAATAGGAATAAAAATGTACCGATAGTGATAGAGGGTTGCTTACCTCAAACGCTTAAAATAATATTCCACCACACTAACTCCAAACACCCAATTCCACCAATTCAATCACACAAACCTAATAAATAGAACCTCAAATAAATTAATATTTTGATGTCTTTCACACATCAATAAGAACCCATTATATATATATATATAGATATATGCAGTGCTTAAAATCCAAGAGACAACAAATCAATCCACTCAATTTAATAGCCAAACACACCTTATCTAATATACCAAACTCTATTGTCAAAACTACACCTACACAATAGATTGCATTGTTATTAACAACCTACACAATACACAATACACTATACACGTTGCACCATACATGTTAAAACCTATCACCTACTTCACCCACTTAAACCTACTCCACTAAACCTAACCCACTACACCACTACCACCTCCACTTCACCTACTCCTTACCTACTACACACTCACCCTCTTCTATATATAGGAATCATGAATCATTGTAATAAACATAACATTAATCAATATTACATCAATAATACAATTCTCTATTTCTCTTTATACATTCAATTTCAACATGGTATCAGAGCAGGTTTAGAACCTAATATTTTCGCTTCACCGGCGGGCGGCAACCTCACCTTAGCCGTCCGCCGGACCTCAACCAAATTCCGCTAAAGTTTTCTATACGCCCTCACTCCGCCGCCGTATTTCACCGCCGCTCATCTTCCTCCGACCAAATTCCTCTCAAACTCCATGTCTTTGCCACTGCTAGGCAGTCGGTCTATGCTTACAGAAGTAAATGATGTCAACACCTCTGTATCAGAAGGAACTTGTGATACTGTCCATACACAAGTAGATTATGACACCACTCTGGAAGACTTAGTTGCTCAGGTGATGGTTCCTGTAAGATCCCCAGCCGTGGCACTTATTGTCACTAATGCCTTGATGTTGCGTATGCCTTTTGAAGCTCTGGCAGAAACATGTGAGGCTGATAGATCTGCTTTCGACATGCCCTTACTGCTATTTGTAGCCCTTGTAGGGGCCACAGTTGGAGGACTGCTTGCAAGACACAGGAGAGAAGAATTGGAACGGCTGAATGAGCAGTTGCGCCAGATCAATGCAGCACTAAGAAGGCAAGCAAAGATCGAGTCTTATGCCCCCACTCTGAGTTATGCTCCTGTTAGTGGTAGAATACAAGAAAATGAAGTAATTGTTGATCCAAGGAAGCATGAATTGATTTCCCATTTGAAATCTGGAAAGAATTTTCTGAGGAATCAAGATCCAGAGAAGGCATTTGTGGAGTTTAATACTGCTGTGTTGTTTTTGAGAAGAGTCAGAAAACTTGCAACGAAATTCCTCTCTCTCACTTTACTTTTTCAAACCCACAGCTCCTTTTTCTTTCACCACATGATCCCCTTTCTTTTCTTTTCTTTATTTTCCACTTTCAAACCCACAATCCTTTTTTTAAATCAACCCACTCAACTTTGTTTTATTTTAATATATATCTATATATATATATATATGTTTATTATAACATATTGCACAGATTCACAAACCCATTTTTTTTTCTTCTTTTCTTTATTTATTTATTTCTTTCTTTTCATTCCTTTATTACATCTATACCCATATCCATCATCACACTCTTTTTTTATTTATTTCTTTTAATCACCTTTTGCACCTCCCTCACCGACTCCCTCACCACAAAATAGAATTTTTATTTATTTATCTTATCTTTTTTTTGTGTTCCATTTTTCACAATAAAAAAAAAAAAAAAATATATATAGCTTTGCACACCAAACCATATTTTATTCATCTCAGGGATCAACCCCGATCACAATTTTACACACACACACAAAAAAAAAAAAAAAAAAAAAAAAACCAAAACACAAACACAGGGTGCTGTTTGGTAACACTTATGTTTTCAGTTTTCTGTTTATATTTACAAAAATTTTAAAAACTCAAATAAAAACTTGTTTGGTAAAATTTTTAATTTATAAATCAGTGGTCTCAGTTTATAAATTTAGCCAAAAAATGAAAACACAAAAAATGTGTTTTCATTTTGAGTTTTCAGTTTTTTTTTTTTTTTTACCACCCAACACTAGCCACCACCCGCCACCATTTTCCACCACCGTCTTCCGCCACCACCACCCACCACTATTTTCCACCACCTCCCACCCTCCACCACCACCTGCCACCACCACTCACCACCCACTACCCACCACCCACCATCCACCACCCGCCACTACCATCCACCGCCCGCCGCCACCACCTGTCACCTACTTGCCATCACCACCCACCATCCACCACCCGCCACCACCAACCACCCACCACCACCAGCCACCTGTCACCAACTCACCGGCCACCACCACCACCCGCCATCCACCACCACACCCACCGCCACCTACCTACCACCACTACTCACCACCACCCATTCGCTACCACCTACCACCCGCCACCATCACCCACCACCTACCCACCCACCACCACCACCACCCGCCACCTACCCGCCACCACCCACCACGCACTTGCCACCACCCGCCGCCGCTGCCACCACCACTACGCATTCGCTACCACTCACCACCCGCCACCGTCACCCACCCAACCACCATCACCACCCACCACCCACCCGCCACCACCCACCATCACCTGTCATCCGCCACCCACCTGCCACCACCACCCACCACCCGCCACCACCACCACCACCACTACCACCCACCCACTCACCACCACCCGTCACCGTCACCTACTACCACCACCTGCCACCTACCCGCCACCACCACCAACTCGCCAGCACCCACCACCACCCGCCATCCGCCACCCACCTGCCACCACCACCCGCCACCGCCACCGCCACCGCTACCGCTACCACCCACTCGCTACCACCCACCACCCGCCACCGTCACCCACCCACCCACCCAGCACCAGCTACCCACCACCCGCCGTCACCACTTTCCACCACCGTCTTTCGCCGCCACTTGCCACCACTTGCCATTTTTCACTCTTTTTATATTTTTTAAATTTTTTAAACATTTTATCAATTACCAAACACGTTTGTGGTTTATGTTTTTCTAAAAATAAACAAAAAATAAACAAAAATCAGTTTATAAAATTTTTGTAAATATAAACTGAAAACGTAAACGTTACCAAACACACCCCTAAAGATTTGTTTTCTTTTCTGCCGACGGCCACCCACCGACCTCACTTCTTCGCCTATTACGCCGGTCTTTTCTCTTTGCCTCCGTCCTGGGCGGTCTTTGACGGTGTTGCCTCCGTGTTTCCCACTCCACTAGGCACGATCACTCCTCCCTGCTCCTCCACTACAGCATATGGTGGACCTCCAAATCGGAACATCACGGTGGCCTTCCGCTTCAGCTCCTTGTTTTCTGCCTTTAGCACACTTATCTATGCTCGCGCATCCTTATACATGCGTTGGAGCAGAGCCAGCTGGGAGTTTAACTGTTGCACCTCATTTGTTCTGCTCTGCAGCCGGTGCGACAAGTTTGTGACCGCAGTCATGGTTTCCACACATGACTTCAGAGTATACTGATTGGCCTCAATATCAGTTTGCACCGCCATTTTTTGCTCCACCGACCGCATCAGAAAGTTCAACGGAGCAAACACAGAGGTGTTTGGTTGAGGTTAACTGGCCACCGCACCAGTTCTCTCTCTTGTTGACTCATTGAGGTCGGGAAAGAGAGTGAGCAGCCCACGGGAAGACGAAGCCATTTTCTGGGCAACAGAGTGTTACAGCGTATTACAGAGTTTCTCTCTCAGCAAAACGAAGAATTTTTCAGTGGTTTCTCTCAGTTTTTCTGTCTCAGCTTCTGCCTCAGCCTCAGCCTCAGCCTCCGTCTTGGTTAAATGGCCGAGGTAGCCACGCGTATCGCGCGCCACTTGACGCCAGACGACAAACGGGCGCGCCAGCCAAGGCACTCACGTGCCTCGCCATCATATCTGGCACGCCTTTTTATGGATTGGGCACGCCTTTTGATGGCACGCCTTTTGATAGATTGGGCATACCTTTTGAGGGTGCGACTTTTTAAGGGTCCGACAAGACTCTGTAAACTGTCCCGACATTGATTCCGGTTAGCTCCTTCATGGGTCCGACAAGACTCTGTAAACTGTCCCGACATTGATTTCGGTTAGTTTCTACAAGGGTCCAGCAAGACTCCGTAAACTGTCACAGCAACTATCACAACATTGTCTGCTACAACGGTCCGACATGACCCCATAAACTGTCTTCTACATCGGTCTGACACAACCATCCAGTGTCCTCTACAACGTTATGACACCACCATACAGTGTCTTCACCATCGGTCTGACACGACCATACAGTGTCTCCTATCCTCTTTTCTTTTATGTATTCGTCTATTTTCTTGTTTTGTTACTCTCTCCAAACTCAAGTTGGCTAGTTCCTATCCCCCTTGAGTTTGCGGGGGGCTGTTAAAACCTATCACCTACTTCACCCACTTAAACCTACTCCACTAAACCTAACCCACTACACCACTACCACCTCACCTACTCCACTAAACCTAACCCACTACACCACTACCACCTCCACTTCACCTACTCCTTACCTACTACACACTCACCCTCTTCTATATATAGAAATCATGAACCATTGTAATAAACATAACATTAATCAATATTACATCAATAATACAATTCTCTATTTCTCTTTATACATTCAATTTCAACAATACATCTATTAGGTGTCCCCACAGATTTTCTTTTTCCATGACCTTTAGATTGCCTATTGATCCATTTACATATAATAAACAGTGGTGTAGGAAGGTACCTTAACCAATGAGCATCAAGGTGCGTGAAGTTTATTGTAATCTAAACTATTCACTCTGAAACATTGTGAAAATTCTCTCTCTCTCTAGAGAAATGTGCGATCTTGTCTCCTCCAACTCTACCTCACCCACGAAAACTCAAGAAAAGGAAGACCATCTGGTCAGAAGTACAAAGAAAATCAAGAGCAAGGATCACTTAGAGACCATGGACACAACAGAGAGCCCATGTCTTCCTCCTACGTCGGTACTAGCGCAAGACCCTAAAGAGATATCGACTGAGGACCATAAGGTAAAATCGTTCAAGGAAGCTTTGGCAGCACCATGAAATACTGATTTCTATTTTGATGGCACCATGGATTCTCTCTTTGCTGATGAGGAGGACGATGAAGGAGATGCAACCATTCATGAAGGAAACTTGCATCCAACCCAGCAAGGCATTCCGCAAATACATCTTCCGAAGAAATTACTGGAACAAATTCGCAAACCCTGGGCCAATACATTGATTGTTAGGCTGCTAGGCTGTCACGCCCCAATTTTAATTACTCGGAAACATTACCAAAGCCTTAAAATTAGGTCCATTTTTTTTTATTATACATATACAAATATCTATTACACTTGAGTAATAGAAATACAATGATACCTGTTTTCTCTCTCTCAATGAACATTACAATGATAACAATACATGCCAATCTCCTATTGTGAAGCTACAAATAAATAAATACAAATACATAATCCACTTTCTTTACATCTACTATGAAGTTATACAAATGAACTCAATAACTCCATAAATCTTCAATCAAATAATTCAAACTTTCTTCCTGTAAAAAGATAAAACAACAACGGGGTGAGCACTAATGCCCAGTAGGAATCTCATAGTTCTAAATCAATAACTAACACACAGATAGAAATGATCATGCATGCAGGGTGATACCATTTAGTAGGGTGACATTTCATAATTTCAAAATATCATAAGTAAGGTACCTTTTTCTCAAAAACTATTTAAACACTTTTAGGAAAAACCTTCAGCCATTAAAAATCATCCCTTAACTTTAGAAAACCATAGATCCTTTTGAAACAACCATATTTAAGAAACAACATCATTTAAAGGTTATTAACCAATTCCCAAAATATTTCTCATTTAATTTCCATTTTTAATGTTCCTTTTTTTCTTTCATTCTTCTTTTCTACTCTTCATTTTTAATTTAAAACCCCATAACTTCAAGTTCAGGTTCCTTTTTGACTCACCAACAATTCTCCTATACTCAATTCACATCATTAATTACACCCGCAAAGTTTCATTTCAAGATAACACAATATTAATAACCCCTTTCAATCCAATCCTTTATTTAATTATAGAACAACGCTCACAATTTACCTTTATTAACACAACTACTTCATTAAGTTTACCATCATAGTCTATAATCCTCATATCTATTTTTGGTTTCCATTATTTACAAATAATGCCTATGCACATTTCCTCTTTAAACCAAATTACACATCAATGTGTAATTTCACAAATTCATCACAAGCAACAAATAACATCATCAACTCAACACACTTCTCAACACATAGCTCAACACAATCCACCTTTTGCCGACTTACTATGGCGGGATAGCGGGCACCCAATTCATAACACTTTCCACCTTTCGCCGGCTACTATACGGTAGGAAGTGAATTCCCAAAAACCATTTTCATAAAAGCCATTTTCTTTCAAAAACCATTTTTCAACCTTAAAACCATTCCCCATATTTGCCGGCTACTATACGGCGGGATGTGGGCACGTAAAACATTTTCGAAAACCAACCATTTTTATAATTAATTTCCATGTTCTTCTCAAAGATTTCCATTTCTTAATAAAAGCTTGCAATCTCAACACATTTCAAAACTTTCAATTTTAGACATAGTGGTGGTAAATACAACACTGGTAATCCCTAGGCTGGTGTCTGCAAGTAGACTCTACAAGCACTACCAAACTGTCATTTTTATCGATATTAACTAGAAGGCTCGACACCTATCAGCGCGGTTTTCTGGTCTTTCACCATGGACACTCAGGCCAACTTAGCAAAATTTATCTACACCCCCTAACTGGACTTACCACTGTATTTACCCCTTACACACTTTTGTAGTTCTTATTACAATACCATTTCTTTCACGAACGTAAATCTCTTCGATTTAGAACCACAATGCACAATAATAAATGAAATGTTATGCAAATGCAAAAATTCCAGGGTTCATAACATTCCTTCTCAAGTCAACCATATACCATCAACTTCCTCATTTCACAAGTCATAGCAACATGGTCTCATCAAGGACTACACATGAAGTTTTCAAAACCATTTCTCTAACTCAATATATTTAAAAGATTACCATTCTTGCAAAACACATTATGGAATTTACACCCATTCATCTTCTATTCAAGGAAAGAAAGGTGTTTAATGAACATTTCCATGTTCCCCAAAAATCTCTAAATTTCTAGGGTTTTCACCAAAAACCAAACATTTCCCATCCCCATAAAGAAACCCCATTAAATCATCCTCTTGAGTTGAATGACTAAACAGGCCCACTAGGAATTTAATAAAATGATTTGAGATTAAACCCATTTTGGAAACTCTACATTTTAGATCACAAAAACCAAAATCAACATAATCAATACAATTCCACATAATCATCACAATTCAACATATCTTAACTCAACACCGCTAATTATAATTCAAGGTGTACTCCTAAATTTTCATTTCATCATTTCATCCCAAGGCTCATGTTATCCATATCATTAACTAATAATTTTTCTCAAATTTTATTTCATATCATAGCATGATTTACAATATCCATAAATAAGGTTCAATTGTTAATTTTTAACATGATTTTCAAACACTTCCAAAATTCAATTAAACTTGCATATATACAATTCAATACCTCAATTTCATGATTCTACTTTCAATTTGGGCAAACTCATTATTTGTCATCATGAATCAACTTAAGGTTTTCAAGAAAAACCTAGAATTTCAAGAAAAAAATTCAAACTTCTTAAACCTTTACTTTTTATTCCAATTTTCCCATTGATTATACACCTTAGGTCCATAATCCATAATCTAAACCCAATAATAGAACCCCCAGCATTTCAAACCCTAACCCCAAAATTTCATGATTTAACACTGTATGCTCAAAATGTAGATTTTGCATTTATATAATCCAAAATACCACAAATCTATCTATTAATGTAAGCATTGAATGAGAACTAGGACCCCTACCTCAAGATTAGAAGCTATGGGTGAAGACCCATCTTCAAACTTCAATGAAATCCCCAAAATAATTGGTCAACGCCTTGATCCTTGCTTGTTCTTGAACCTTGATGCAAGATCCATGGTAGATTGTTAGTAAGAATGGATGAAATCAAAGTTTTGAGGGCTAGGTTTTTTGGACATGGAGGAGGGGAGAAGAAGAGAGGATGAAAAAATGAAGTTTTTGGGCCAAAATATCACTTTATTCTGTCTGTTAGCGACTCGGTCGCTTAAGCGAAGAAAATCTCGCTCGAGCGTGCATGCTTTCAGCATAAAAACTCAAAATTCAAACAGGTGTAACTCTCTCGTTCGGACTCCGTTTTAGGTCGTTCTTGTGTTCAAATTGAAGCCCCGAAAACAAGCTTTCCAATGGTTCCAGCCTCACATTCAAATTCAAAGTATGGAAGGATAAAAGGGCAAAATAGTGATGGCTGGTCAAAAACTCAAACTCAAACTTGGGGCTTTTTATCTAATCTTACCTAAATACCTTGTTAAGGCTTCAATCAAGGTTCCAAACATCACCTAAGGGTCCTCAATTATAATATTTAAAGTTCACTTGCCCACCCATCAATATCAAGAGCCCGACGACCGTACAAGTTTTAAGGTGACGGGCACCATTATACATCAATCCAATGTGAATTTAAAATCCGAGTCATTATATAGGCAAGAACATCGGGTACAAGATGCTTTGCACAAGAGTTAAGAACCTCTGGGGCCTACAAGAGGATTTTAATGTTATAGATTTGGGTAATAACTATTTTCTGTTCAAATTCTCCTCATTGAAAGATTGTGCACATGTTTACTCTAGAGGACCGTGGGTTATTATGGTTATTATGGATCATTATCTCACCGTGCGTAAATGAGAGCGTGATTTTAAAGCATCGGAAGCTTTTGAAACCACCACTGCAGTATGGGTGCGATTTCTGGAGCTTCCGATTGAATATTTTCAAGAGAAAGTTTTATTTGCGATTGCTAGGCCAATTGGTAAACCTCTGAAGATTGATCTCACCACAGCCATGGCTACCAGGGGCCGGTTTGCAAGGGTGTGCATTGAAGTTGATCTCCGTAAGCCACTATGTCCCAGATTTCTCCTGAGCAAAAAAAGCTATAACATAGAATATGAATCTATCCATTCATTTTGTTTTTACTGTGGCAGGGCAGATCACCGCAAGGAACTGTGCAAATACCAGGCAGCGCACCTCAAGCAACAAGCTGTTCATCGGAATAACCCTCTGCCAGAAGGAATACAACTAACTGTTGAGGGCAACCAAGACCAAACTCCAACGGCTAGCTCCAGTGCCAATAGTCATTTGCAACAACCAGCAGTAGAAGGAGATGATCCATATGGGCCCTGGATGATGGTAACAAAGAGAACCTGTAAGCCTGTGATCAATAAGAAAACCCAGACTACTAGACCAAGCCCAAATTACAACAAGTTCTCAGAATTGAGTAAAGGGACCCAACAAGAAGAGGAAATGGATAGGGGCAAGAAAACAACAAGATTGGGCCTCGAAAAAGAGGCATCTAGCCCATACCAGAAAACCTAGTCTGGGCCACCTGTTTCACAAACTGAAACCTAGCCCAAGGCCACACAGCCTGGTGTTAACCTAACACCAACCCTCACTCCACCCACTCAGAACCTCTCCATTGTCATCATCCCTGAAGATAAGGCTCCTTTACCCCAGACATCTTCAACAATATGGGGTTTACTGCTGCAACAATAGTGGACCCAATAGGAAGAACAGGTGGAATTTGGCTACTCTGGGATACTAACCATGTCAGTATAAGAGCATCACATGCCACTAACCAAGTTACTCAGGCCACAATCCATAAGGAAGACTATGAGGAATGGATCCTCTCTACAATTTATGCTAGCCCTTACCCCTTCTAAAGAGATGAACTCTAGAACAGTCTTGAGGATGCAGCTAGGAGTATGGAGAAACCCTGACTGGTTGTGGGTGATTTTAATGACTTCACTAACCATAATGAAAGGAGAAGCTTTTCTCCTTACTACAATCACAACCGAACCCAGAAATTCGTTGAACGAATCAACAACTGCAACCTCATCGATCTTGGTTGTGTTGGCCCTAGACTCACCTGGACAAACAACCGACATGGATTGGCTAATACCATGGAGCATCTTGATAGAGCTATGAGCAATGACAAATGTAGAGCTTTATTTCCTGAAGGGACAGTGAGGACACTTCCCAGAACTTATCCAGACCACTTCCCACTCATTGTTCTCACACAAGGTATGCATCTCTCTAACCCTACTTCTAGGCCTTTTAGATTTGAAGCAGCTTGGCCCTGCCACCCTACTTTCTTGGATGTTGTCAAAAAGTCTTGGACCAATATGGATTATAATCTGGTTGAGGCCATCAATGGATTTACTCATGATGTAAAAAATTGGGACAAAGAAGTCTTTGGGAATGTGTATAAGCATAAGCGAAACCTTTTAGCCTGAATAGAAAGAATTCAAAAATCCCAAACTCATGGGTTTTCCCATAATCTGCACCTCCTCGAAAAAAAACCTCATCAAACAGTACAGCATGACCCTATTTCAAGAAGAACTTATCTCGTTTCAAAAATCCAGGGTCAAATGACTTACCATGGGAGATCAGAATACCAAATTCTTTCATGTATCTACCATCAATAAACGTAGGAAACTTAAAATTAATATGATCAAGGATGTTACTGGTAATTGGCTTTCTAAATCTGAAAATATCCAAAATCATATTTACTACTATTTTAATGATCTGTTTCAACATGAGGTTACTCCTATGCTGGATAACTGGAGAAGTATCACCTATACTGGCTTTACTAAAGATAATAATGATACTCTCCAAGCTCCCATCACTAACCATGAAATTTGGAATGCCATTAAAAATATTAAAGCTTTTAAAGCTCCTGGTAGAGATGGGTTGCAAGCTGTCTTCTTTCATCAAAACTGGAATATAGTTGGAGCATCCATGTGCAATTTCGTCAAATAGTGTTTTTCCACTCAGACCATCCCTGAGGAGGTCAATGCAACCCAAATTGTGTTAATCCCCAAGCTGGAGAACCTTGACACTATAAAACAGTTTAGACCATTAAGTCTTTGCAATGTTACTTATAAGACCATTACCAAAGTTATTGTCAATCGTCTCCGTTCTCTGCTTTCTGATTTAATTAGCCCCAATCAGAGTAGTTTTATCCTAGGTAGAACTACCACTGATAATATCATCATAACCCAAGATATTATTCATACCCTCAGGTCCAAGAAAGGCAAAACTAGAGGTATGGTGCTTAAGATTGACCTTGAAAAAGCTTATGATCGTATTTCCTGGGAGTTCATTCATCATACCCTCAAAGAATTTAATCTCAACCCTACTTGGATTACTCTAATCATGAATTGTGTTTCTAATGTTAATTCATCTATTATTTGAAATAGAGAGGCCCTCCCTAACATTAGTGTTGGGAGAGGACTTAGACAAGGTGACCCTCTTTCCCCTTAACTGTTTGTGCTTTGCATGGAAAATCTATCTAACATGATAAGAATTAAAAATCAAAGTGGTGATTGGCACGGCCTTAAAGCTTCTAAACATAGTCCCCTTATCTCTCACCCTTTTTTTTGCTGATGATCTTTTTCTCTTTGCTAAGGCTAATACCAGAAATTGTAATGCCATCATGGAAGTGTTGAATGAATTTTGTGAAATTTCTGGGCAGAAAATAAATTTCTAGAAATCCAAGTTATTTATTTCTCCCAATATCCCTAGAAGGGAAGCCCTCTCCCTTAGTTATCAGTGTGGTTTTTCCCTTACCAATGACTTGGGTAAGTATCTTGGCACCCCTCTGCTCCATGGCAGAATTAACAAAAATCATATAAATCACATCATTGAAAAAATGACTAATAGGTTATCTGGGTGGAAGGCCAAAAACTTGTCCCTTGCAGGTAGACTCACCCTTGTGAATTCTGTTACCTCTGCCATACCTAATCATCTCATGTAAACTATGGAATTACCTAGACATATTTGTGATAAAATTGACAGCTTAAATAGGAATTTCCTTTGGGGTAGCACTGATTCTGTCAAAAAAGTTCACTTGATTAACTGGAACCAAGTTTGCAAAAGTAAAAGGAATGGTGGGCCGGGCATTATGAAAACCAGGGCCCAAAATTCTGCCCTTATCTCTAAACTTGGCTGGAAAATTACAAGCAAGGCTGTCTGGTGCACAATTCTCAAATCTAAATACCTTAAGCACCACTCCATATTCAATTAGCCTCTCAAGAGAAAAGCCTCCCACATTTGGAAGAGCATAATTAACAACAGAGAGGTGTTGAAGGCTAACATCAAATGGAATGTGGGCAATGGTGAGAATATCTCACTCTGGACTGATTGGTGGTGTGGCACAGCACCACTGTGCAATAACAACCAGGGCCTTCACATTGATTGTACTACAACTGTTAGCTCCATTTTAGATGATGAAGGCCAATGGAATTTGACCTCAATCCAAAATCTGATTTCCCAAGAAGAAAAAGATAACATTCTACAAATATACAGGCCTAGGTATGTAACTTTCATGGACACTCCTACCTGGCAAGGCACCACCAATGGCAATTTCACTACTTCTGCTGCCTACAATTCCATTTCCTAGCAGGATGAGAATGACTTTGATTGGTAATGGGTCTGGAAAATTAAGGCCCCACAGAGACTAAGAAGCTTTCTCTGGTTGACCATGTATGGAAGATTCCTTACCAACCAGATGAGACTCAAAAGGAAGCTCACAGATTCAGACACCTGCTCCAGGTGTCAAACTACTAGAGAGGACATGAGCCATCTGCTTGGAGGCTGCCTTAAAGCTAAATTAATCTGGGTCAGTTTGAAAAGGCCCTTGGTGGCAGGTAGGTGATAGAGATCCTCTACCTGAATGGATCAGATCCAACATGAAAATTAAGCACAAGGTGGATGACATCCAATGGGCAACTATATTCTTATCTGCTATTTGGAATATAAGGAAGGATAGGAACAGAGAAGTGCTTGAAAATCAATATCAACCTGTAACCATCAGCATAACCAAAATTCTCCAACAGGCTCAAGAAATTCAGGAATCTTTTTTAAACCCACTTCACCCAAACTACTCAGTACCACGACTCACTATTTGGCTTGCACCTCTTGCAGGGACACTGAAACTGAATATTGATGGAAGCTCTAGTGGAGACCGAGGTCAATCTGGGTATGGTAGTTTATTGCGAGATAAAGTAGGTACATGGCTATGGGGCTACCATGGCTACCTGGGAAATTGCACGAGCTTGGAAGCTGAACTTTGGGGACTCTACCGAGGACTTACCATCATTATGCAGAAATGAATGGCAAATATAGAGCTTGAGATAGATTCTCAAGTTACAAGGCAACTAATTACAGATGGTGCTGACAGCTCTTGCCCATATAGAGCTTTGATTGAGGATGCCAGCTTCCACCTAAGAAGATGCAAATATAAAATTTCATATATCCCAAGAGAAGCTAACCAATACGCTAATGCTCTTGCAAACATTGGAGTCAGCCAAACTGAGCATTTTGTCTTTTTAGATGAGACACCCAGTGCTCTTCTTTCTGTACTAGTTGCAGACATGGTGGCTGCTAGCTCTAGGAGGGACTAAGTTCCCTTTGCTCAAATGCTTGTATTAAACTGTTTACTTTATTAACCTTTCATTTAAAAAAAAAAAAAAAAATCAATGAGCATCAGGAATGTCTCCCTCAATTCCTACCGCCGCTTCCCTTGAATCCTCTTTTTTTTTTCTTTTACTTTTTTTCAAACCCTTGCTGCCTCCAAAACCCTCATCCACCCCTATTTTGTTTTTCCCAGGACTTAAAGCCACAATATGTGAGCTTATTAACCTAATTTTCCAAAATTGCAAAATTAACCATCTAAGCAATAGAAATTATAATGTTATCTCATAATTAATTCCTTGATATTACTAAATTACCCATATAAATTAATTTAATTAATAATCAATTTCATAAAATTATTCTACAAAAAACTTGGATTTTACAGGCGTCGTGGCAATTCGACAACCTTTTTGCTGGATTCCAAGATTGTAAGAAGTCTTTGGTGGATTCCAAAGCAAGCGGATATCCAATGGTGGAGAAAGTGGAGTAACTTGTAGATTGAGCAAACGTGTGTACTGTGGAGTGACTTTTTGTAAGATATCTCTTGTACTATTTTTCTTTCATAGTAGATTATTTGTATAGCCTCGGACCCATATTTTTTCACATAATTTTTTTTTTTTTTTTTGTCGTGGCTGTGATGTTTTACTCTCTCTCTCTCTCTCTCTCTCTATTTTAATTATGGTTATATAATTTTTAATTGGATTACCTAAATCGAAATCGATAATCATGAAAACACGAAACATATCTAGATTTTCCAAAAGAGTTTTCAATAAATCTAGGTTTTTTTCATAAATGAAGCAAACAATGTATTCAATTTGGGGCCGCCATGAGATTCTTTGCCCTCCAAATTACAAGATCTGATTTTTAATTTAATTTAAAAAAATCCTATCGTATTTTTACTATGAAACTGTTTTGGCTATATACAGATGTGACTCCAGATGCAAAACAGGATGATCAACAAGAGTTCCGTGGAAGAGCAGACCACCATGATGATCAAAACTCTATCAAACAGTCCATGGCAGAGAATTCTTGCTGCATTTGATCTTTCTACTTGCTATTTTTACGCGTCGATCCTTTGATCGGTTTATTTTATTTTATTTTATTTTTAATCTTTTATGTTTAAAGTTGGTATCTTTATCCTTTTTTTTTTTTTTCAAACAATGTATGCTCTGCGATCGGTTGTTGAATTTAGGGCCCTTTTGTGTGATTTCAAGTTCGAGCTGATCTTTCTTTTTTGGCCCCATTTATTTTCAGAAGTAGAATGGAGGAGATTCATAGTGAGGGGATTAATAGTGAAGGAATCATCAGTCAGGGATTGATAGTGAGGGAATTAAGTAAAATTGTGTTTGTTTTGATGATAATTGTTAGTGTAAGAATTGTTAAATTATTTATATATAAAATAATAAAACAAAAAAAAATACAAAAAATTAAACATTAATGTTCAAAAAAAAAATCCCAATATGTAAAAAATAAAAAAATTGCTAATTTCCTCACTATTTTTCTAATACCATCTCCACCTCCTCCATCCCAATCCCGCTTCCAACCTTCATCTAAATCCCTTTCTCCATTCTAATTTCTTTCCCAACTCTACAAACAAACACAATACTAATTGGCTCCACCTCCATCCTAGTCCCATCCCATCCACAACACCCCAAAACAAACGGAGCCTTTGGGGGCTGTGAATTCAATTTTCCCTCTCGTTTTAAACCAGTATGTTAACATTGAATTTTTTTATCCCCATTTTAAGAAGGAAAATGAAAATTTCCTATTTGAGGATAGCTCCTACATTTGCATTTACCAGAATAGAATAATTCGTTTTGGTAGCCGTTGAATTTTGAGAATTATGCCTTCTCTCATCTGTTACAAAGTTCAAATTATCTGCTTCTTTAATTCTTAACTTCTTAAATGCATCATCTGATCATTTTAGTGGAGAGATGCCTTCTTATCAGAATTGAACAACTTACTAAATTGCAAAAATTTCTGTGAAAAATTCAATCCAATGTTAAATATCTCTCAAAATTACGCCAGCTTTTATTTATATACAGGTGTGACTCCAGACGCAAAACAGGATGATCAACAAGAGTTCCATGGCAGAGCAGACCACCATGATGATCAAAACTCTCTCAAATTCAATCCAATGTTCAATATCTTCCTACAGGAAGAACCTGTACCCTGCCTTAAAGGATGAGATTCGTCAGAGCTTTGGGACCCCAGTTCGATCGTCATGATCAAGTAAGCCAAAACCCCTGTCCATCTCTACGCCAACAAAAAAAAAAAGTGTATATCCTTCTATCCCATCATTCACAATTACACGATGATCCTGTCATCGAGTGGCTAGCGAAAATGGGTCCCAATGCTGTCCACAAACTAAGCCTAGCAGGCTTTTTTATTTTATTTTATTTTATTTTATAGCAAGATTGTGTGGGCCCAAAATGCGGCCGAAAACCTTAGGGTCAAGCTGTGCCCAACGGGTTTGGCCTATACAAGCTCATGGTCCTAGCCGATGGGCGGGCCAACACGCTAGTGGGCTTAGCCTATTGGTCCATATTTATGGCAACCATTTTTTTTTTTAATAATTTTTTCTTATATTTTTTATAATTTTTGACAAGCTTGTCGCCCAGCCAGACAAATCGAATTAGGCTTCAAACTCTAGGCTTAGGCCAAAGCCCAACCTCATTCAGGTCAAATTGGACCACCTTGGGTACTAGGTTGGGCCGGATAAAAAGTTCATCAGCTTAGTGCTGTTTTGGGAACTTTGACAAAAAGCTGCGTTTTTCGAATTCATCAAAAACATTGCACCATGCAAAAACGCTGAAGACACCATTTGGGAAGACCCAAAAAAGCAACTAGGCCATTTATCAAACTACCCTTTGGAACATTGTAATTAATTAATTCAAAAAAGTGTGGACATGCAAAAGGGCAAAATTGTAAATTTAATTAAAAAGTAAGGATATTTTAGTCATTTTAGAGTGATGTGGCACTTTTAAAAAATATTAAACCAAAAATAAAAAAAATTAACTTTTTACCAACTTTCTAAATCACTTTAAAAAAAATCAAAAAACTTGATAAAAAGTCAAAAGTCAACTTTTTACCAACTTTCCAAAACACCCCTTAGTTTTAAGGATAAAGGATCTCATACATACCATCGCTCTCTATTTGCATATGTCTAAGTGCCACATTAGTCATGAAGTATCCATGTTGGGTATTGAGTCGGTGCATTAAATATGCAAGTACACTTTTCGGGTTTTAAGCAGCAACTTGATAATATTTACCAACCACAAAAGCATTGATGTGTTGTAGGCATTGAAAATCAATGGACAACTGCTTGGTGGATGCAATTAAGGTATTTTGGGGATTCAATCAATGGACAACATGGAATAACGTGATATAAATAAGGTTATTTTGGGGAAGGGTAAAGCTTAAGAAAATATCCAACAGAGATCCTAAAACCCACGTTAGTCCTACATCACGTATTGTCCCAAAATGATTTTTGAAAACAGAAAAGTACACATTGTTACAACATATGGCTTGGAAATATCTGGGCACGCTTTAGAATCAACATCAAATGCTATGAGCAATATCTATCTCTAAGCAAAGTATTTGATTCGGCATCATCTTTCAAGATGCGTCCACATTACTTCATTCTATTCCCCCAAATGGATTACTATATCTGTCTGTTTCACCATCAAGTCTTAATCGTTCTATCGATGGCATCATTCGCAAAAAAAAAATAAACCTGGTTGCACAAGCCAAGAAAGAGCCCACCAAAACTCCACCAATAACTCTGGCCTCCACTCGGCCCACTAAGAAGGTCGAGCAAAAGCCCCTCGAACCTAAGAAGGCACATACATTTTGATGTTTTTGCTTTTCTTTTTTCTTTCTTTTTATTTTCATTTGTTATATTTTATTTATTTGAAGGTCAGGCCTAGCGCAATGGTAAAGTTGCCCCATTGTGACCTGGAGGTCATGAGTTTGAGTTGCGGAAACAGCTTCTCTACTTGTGAGGTTAGGCTGCGCACATCAATCTTTCCCAAGAACCTGCATATGCGGGAGCTTTGTGTACTGGGTACGCCCTTTTATCTTATTTTATTTATTTATCTTATTGACATTTTGATGGGTTTTCTAGGCACCAAGTGTTACCGCTAGCAAGCCAGTTGCCCCAACGAAGAAATAAGAAGAAGAAGGATGAATATCTGATTCTATATATGAAGCTATATATGCCAATTCAGTTCTTGTTATGTTTGTCAATGTTGTATGACATTGGCTTGTGATCCATATCTATGTAGAGCTCTTTTTAGGCTCGGCCTAACTAAATAAAACTTACTTATTTAAGGAGGATTTCTCGTTGCCAATCTTATGCAATTATGTGAATGTAATGCTCAATTGGTTTCTAAGAAGAAATATGATGGAAAAGGATGTCACAAAACCAATTCAATTCAAGAAGAATAGAAGAATCCACAAAGAAAGTTGAAAATAATTCACACTTGTTTGTGTGTATTGTGTAATAATAAAGTGTTGTATGATTTTACAGGCAGCGGGTGGGAAATCAGCAGCTAAGTACTGACAAATGCGCATTTTGAATAAAAGGATATATCTTAAAGATCTTCTTATATGTAGATCTAAATCCATATTTCCCTTTTGATGTTTTTTTCATTAGTGGCTGTGGCCAAATAGTACTTGATATCTCCTTGTAAGTTAGGCTGTTGCTTGGCTTGGCCTATATATTGAAAAATGATAAATCTCTACTGGATTCATTTATCCACTTAAATATTTGGATAAATTAGGCCCCTCTATTTGAGAAAATTTATGTTTCCTATAATTTCAAATTTAGTAACTTAAACTTTATATTTTTAATTATGTTACAATTAGTCTTTTCATCTATTGCTGTTAACATTTTGGACCGAAAATGACCACATGTAACTCATCTAGAAATTTTAGTAATTCTGGCACAAAAAAGAAAAATGGGTAAATAATTCCAATATAATTTATTCCAAATTCTTTTCAAACATGTTATTTTTTTATTCAAAATATTATTGACAACTAATAGACGATCACATCGAAACGAAATTAAAAATATATAATCTATATATTATATAAAGAAAATAGGGTTTTTAATTCACAAGTTTTGTGGGAGTTTCAATATCTCAATCTTAATTTTTTAATTTTTTGATTTTAAAAAAAAAACCTTAGCATTTATTGATTTCTCCCAACCCACAAGCCTTTTTTACTTCTCTGATACTTACTACAGCTCCATTTTCAATTTCTTCCTTACACTATGGTTAATTATAGGATTGTTAAATTATTTTTATAAAAAATCTAAAAAAATAATAATTTGTATATTAACAAAATATCTAAAACAAATATAAATTCTTATTAAAAAATAACAGGTTGCAATTGCAGGAAAAAAAAATTACACTGTGCATTTCATTAAAATCTACAAAAAATAATTTATATATTAAAAAAAATATCTAAAACAAATATAAATTCTTATTAAAAAATAATAGGTTGCAATTGCGAAAATAAATTACACTGTAAAAAATAATTTGTATATTGAAAAAAATATCTAAAACAAATATGAATTCTTATTAAAAAAATAACAGGTTGCAATTGTGAAAAAAAAAGAGAAAAAAAAATTACACTGTGTATTTCATTAATAATGCTCAAAAAATGTGCCAAGTATTTGTGTAAAAGCTTGACACGTGTCTACTCTGAAATTATCAAGTGAATATAGATGAAACCAAATAACTCAGTTTTAATGGCTAACAAATATTAGAAGCCCGACCATTAAAGCCTAATAACTATTAATTAATAGAATTCAACAATTGAAAGGTCTCAAATCACATCTCTTTGTCTACTCAAATGTTTCCTTTTTTTGGTTCATGCATTCATTTTAATATTGATAGAGAATTGGACATGTGGAGGAGTGAGTGACATTAAAATTATATATTGAGTTATGTAATTGTTGTGATGAAAAATAAATGTTGTTTTCCTCTTTTATGGCGATTTATCTGGTTATATCTCCAATTAAAATTTCAGATGTGCTTCTACATCATCATTGAATGTTGCTTTCATTTTTTTTTTTTGATACTTTGTCTCATAATTATTTGTGTTTTGTGTTATAAAATTTATTACATTTGTGCTTGCTAAAGCTATTACGGG
The DNA here is from genome assembly GCF_055761805.1 of Camellia sinensis. Lineage (NCBI taxonomy): Eukaryota > Viridiplantae > Streptophyta > Magnoliopsida > Ericales > Theaceae > Camellia > Camellia sinensis. Next base: position 157,512,875 of record NC_138970.1, read on the forward strand.
GAGGAAATAATTCTCCTCGTATAATCCTGTTGACCAAGTCCACGCTCCTCCTTACGACGTCGCTTTATCACCTGAAAACACAAACGTGAGCTAGCCGGCGGGTGTGTGCCGGAAACCTCTCCGATGCCTAAGTCAGAAAACTTGACAAATAGACAAAACTCTATGTTCTCAGAAAGAATTGTGTTCAATTTACCTCCTCCAAGGTGGTGCTTGTGAGCTTTTATAGGTTTCGAGTGGCATAATCCTAGTAGGACTTGTATTTCTCCATACAGAGTCCTCCTAGGATCCATATTCCTAAGGATAATGCTTATCCCTTTACACCCTCCCCCACTGCTTAAACCAAGTGGGATGGTTTTTACCACGGCCGAACTACTATATGACCGAAATAATACTGGCTATGCTGAGCCACAGAGTAGGCCGAACTATCCTTAGTTCGGTTTTCTCCCGTTTAACCATGGTATGCTAAGACCAAGCTTCTGAGTAGCAAGCTCCGACCGATCTAACCATAATACTTCGCGACCGGACTAACTTTGGTTATGAACGAACCGTAAGGCCGGACTAACTCCAAGTTACCTCCAGACCGGAGTAGCTTTACACCATCTTGGGCCGAAGCAATTACACCTCTCCTAACCGGAGTAACCATACCTCTCCTGGGCCGGAGTAACTATGCTTCTTCTGGGCCAGAATATCATTACGGCCTTTTACTGAGTCATTCACACTTTGGGCCATAAAGTCCACCTTACAGCTCGGTCAAATTCTCTCCAAAAATTACCCTCTCAATTGCCCCTTAATTCCATCTGCACAGCGTGATTGGGATTACCAGTCTACCAACCGAGCTGAAGTTTATTAAGCCTTTCCAGCCGAGCAAAAAACCCTTTAGCTTCTCCAGCCGAGCTAATTTTACGTCGGGCTTCACTCTGTTTGGTCAAAACGTCTCTTCAATCACAGCGACTGTAACGTTTCCCCTTCCAATGACACGTGGCAGATTCTGATAGGCTGAGGACAGCTGTCACGCCGTCTTTCGTACTTCGTGAATTTTGAACAGTCCCGCCCAAATTTTGGGCTTTCTAACAAAAACACTCCCTGAGGCTAGGCCCCTTCACTTTTGCCATTTCTTCATCTTCTCTCTCTGTGTTCTTGCTGTTTGTGTTCTTTCTTTACTGCAACAGTTTTCATCTTCAGTCCTTTCTTCTTTAATCTGGTAAGCAAATCCACTTTCCCTTCATGTTTTTGCTTTTATATTCGTTTTATGCAGCTGTATATCTTGTTTTGTATGTTTCTTTTTTGCAAACACTTTCTTCCATTTGTTGCTTTTGCTTCTGTATTTTTATGAAAAAACCAGTAGAACTTCATGTGTGTATGAACTATTATGTAGAAAACCAGTCTTAGATCCAAAATCACATAGCAACCGAACTAGGATACTGTTTGTCCAATATCGGTAGATCACCGTAGTTAATAACCGAACTAGAACTTGAAAGTTTCAAAAAGTTACCAGAGCCTGACTCACTTTAGCCGAAATAAGATCACCGAGTTTTGAACATATCAAACTAGGAACCTCGGTTTTCAACCGAACTAAGCTTTTGGGGCCAAGCAGGCTTTCTTAGTTCCTAAACCGAACTCAGAAAGCCACCCCTAGAGGCTTAACCGAAGTAACTTTATTCATACTGCAACCGATTTAGGCCTTGGGGCTAAACCAGCTTTCTTAGTTTTTTAGACCGAACTCAGAAAGCTGCCCCTAGACGTTAAACCAGTCTACCGAGCAACCTGCCCAAACCGAGCTACCAAACCTTTTGATGAACCGAGATAGAACCAGTTTTTGAGGCCGAAGTAGGGCTCTTATACATTGCTTTTAAATTGTGGCACGGTCCAACGATCAGTGCTTTAACCCCCTTTTTTCTACTTTGCAGACTTAGGTTACCCAGGCACTCCTGCGTGCGCTCAACCGAGCTACTGAGCACGATTTTTGCACCGATATAAATTATAAGTAAATTATACATCAGATGGGTAAGTATAGGTATCTAGTTGAGACACCTGGTGGCATGGCCGAATTTAGGAAAGATTACCATATTCCTGATGATGTTCATCTGAGTTTGGCCGAAAAAGATGTTATTCCGTGGGAAAAAGAAGGCTTCGTCCCTTTTACCCTTCAATCCATAATAGAAATCGGACTACGGTTTCCTGTCCAACCACTGATCTGTGAATTTCTTAGGCAGACTAGGTTATGCCCCACCCAACTGTCCACCAATACATACCGCATTATTATGGGAATAGCCGCATTAAACCACCAAACCGGACTAAACCTTGGTCTGGCCGAAATTCTCCACCAATACTCCATCGGCTCAAAAGATGCTGGGTGGGTCTATTACCTTAGGATTCGCCGCCGCCGAGAGAAGATAGTTAAACATACACCGGACAAAGACCTTAATGACGATGATTTTTTCTGGGTCTCTGGGAACTTTGAGGATTTTCAAGCCCAAATTCCTGGCCGACCTATAAACTGGAAAAAGGGAGAGCCCGGTAATTTAACTTCGGTCTTCTTCCTTGTATGTTATTTCGGTTTTTTTAGTCTATTGACCGAACTAACACTTCTCTTTTTACAGATTTCGCCCATCTCCGTTCCCTATATAGCTATCCCAACCTTGCGATTTTGCGGGCCGCACTACGGTGTCAAGAAAGGAGTTGGGCTAAGCTTCTAAACTTTGAGCCGACCTACCGGTATAGCGGTCGCCGAAAAGCAAGAGTAACCGATTTCCTTCTTGAGGAAGCACCAGAACCGGACCCAACCTTACCCGAAATACGACTTGTCCCATTAACTGCTGAAGAAGAGATGGCGAAGAAAAGCAGAGTTAGGGCCCTTCTGACCGCAACAACCAGGGCCGAAGTACCACCAACTATTGAGGCGCAGCCTGCCGTTGTGGCCCTCCCTTCTCAACGGCCTTCTTCATCTCGCCCTTCCAAACGCGCCCGATCTACATCGACCGAACAGCAACTTGTCGATGAGGTTGAATCCATCCCCCAAAGTCCTCAACCTATCCTCCAACCGGAGCAAACCGACCGAGCAGAATCTCCGAAATGGGCTCCGCCGCTAACCTTCAACGACCGAGACATCAGAGCTTCTGATTCGGTTGTAGCTGAAAAAGATCATCTGTTGGCTTTTAATCTGGCCAAAAGCGTGTGCCTCCCCAAGGACATGGAGCACCACCTCAAGCAATTGAACACCGAGATGAAGTCCATCCGGTCTACATCGAAGTCCATGATTTTGGTAAGTAGCTCTGTCCGTTTTTTCTTGTTTGAATTTTCCAAACTCTTACTTTGGCTCAAGAGACTCTTCGTTTTGTCAGGCCTTGCAGAAAAACAACGTAACTTACAAGAAAGTCCAGGAGCTTAGAAAAACCACAAGGCAGGCAATGCTTGAAGCCGAAACAAAAACGACCGAGCTAGAAGAAGCCGAAAAGAAAATGGCCGAACTACAAGCGGAGAACGGTCGTGTTGCCGATCTGGTTAGTTCGGCAGAGGCAGAAAGGCAGAAAGCGGCCATTGCTATGAAGGACAAATACCTACGTAAGCTGGTAAAACTTGAAAAGAGAAAAGATACCGAAATAAGCCAACTAAAAAGGAGCGTGGAGGAAGCCGAAAAGGAGGGGCACAAGCAAGGTTACAAGGAGGCAGAAGACGCCTATGTCAAACAATGCGACGCCGCCAAGGAGCTATTCTTTAAGTGCGGCTGGAGGGCGGCTGTGGAGAAGCTCGGTCATGATCAACAGACCGAGGTCTTCGACCCTCCAGCTTACTTTATACCGAAGTCCCTTGCGGAGTATGCAGACGCCTTGCAGCAAGAGTTTCTGGAGGACTCAGATTCTGATGACTCCTCTGCTCCTGAAGACATTCCGGTTGCTAGTGCAGACCCATCACTTCGGTTGGAGCCCATGCTAGAGGACCCACCTGTTGATAAGCCAAATGAAACCGTGGTTCCAACCGAAACCATCCTGGTAGCCGAGAGTGAACTTCCTCCTGAGACCGGTCTTCAAGTTGATGGAGATGCGGCTTTTGACGCCGAAATACAAGAACTCTTTTCTTGACTTTGTACTTTTTCTTTTGTTATTTCGTCTTTGTAACCGGGCTTCGGTCCTTGCTTTGTACTTGCTTTTCAATGAATGAAGATTTTGTCGACTCTTATTCCGGTTTCTGATTCATATGCTTGCACTTGTAATGTCTTCTATTTACTCCAACTGTTATTTCGGTTTTGGCTGGTTAAACTATGCTTACTAGCCAACCACTCCTTAGCCGATACAATCACTTCGGCTAAGGAGTACAAAGTGTTTAATCCAGCCAATCCAGTTTCAGCCATACCCTTACTATGGCTGAAGGGTAACAAGTGTTGGTTTATTCCAGCCAACCACTCTTCAGCCATGCATTTACTTCGGCTGAAGAGTAACAAGTGTTGGTTTATTCCAGCCAACCACTCTTCAGCCATGCCCTTACTTCGGCTGAAGAGTAACAAGAGTTGGTTTATTCCAGCCAACCACTCTTCAGCCTTGCACTTACTTCGGCTGAAGAGTAACAGGTGTTGGTTTATTCCAGCCAACCACTCTTCAGCCATGCACTTACTTCGGCTGAAGAGTAACAGGAGTTGGTTTATTCCAGCCAACCACTCTTCAGCCTTGCACTTACTTCGGCTGAAGAGTAACAGGTGTTGGTTTATTCCAGCCAACCACTCTTCAGCCTTGCACTTACTTCGGCTGAAGAGTAACAAGAGTTGGTTTATTCCAGCCAACCACTCTTCATCCTTGCACTTACTTCGGCTGAAGAGTAACAAGAGTTGGTTTATTCCAGCCAACCACTCTTCAGCCATGCACTTACTTCGGCTGAAGAGTAACAAGAGTTGGTTTATTCCAGCCAACCACTCTTCAGCCTTGCACTTACTTCGGCTGAAGAGTAACAGGTGTTGGTTTATTCCAGCCAACCACTCTTCAGCCTTGCACTTACTTCGGCTGAAGAGTAATAGGTGTTGGTTTATTCCAGCCAACCACTCTTCAGCCTTGCACTTACTTCGGCTGAAGAGTAACAGGTGTTGGTTTATTCCAGCCAACCACTCTTCAGCCTTGCACTTACTTTGGCTGAAGAGTAACAAGAGTTGGTTTATTCCAGCCAACCACCCTTCAGCCTTGCATTTACTTCGGCTGAAGAGTAACAAGTGTTGGTTTATTCCAGCCAACCACTCTTCAGCCTTGCACTTACTTCGGCTGAAGAGTAACAAAAGTTGGTTTATTCCAGCCAACCACTCTTCAGCCTTGCACTTACTTTGGCTGAAGAGTAACAGGTGTTGGTTTATTCCAGCCAACCACTCTTCAGCCATGCACTTACTTCGGCTGAAGAGTAACAAATGTTGGTTTATTCCAGCCAACCATCGAAGTTAGTTTTTCCAGCTAACTTATAGTATTTGGTTATTCCGACCAAATGTCCTGCAGCCTGGATCCTTATCCTGGGTTTATGAAGGGTGTTGGTTTATTCCAACCAACCCCTAAGTTAGTTTTTCCGGCTAACTTAGAATAAAAATGCTTGAAATGCGCCTAATCTTTACTAAAGCTAACTTTTACAAGGAACAACTTCTGCTAAAAAGAATTTCTCATTTTATTGAAGGAAGAAAAAATTACATATGTTTGAAAAAGAAAAGCTAAAAGTAAAATAACTTGAGATTGGCCGTATTCCATGGCCTAGGGATTGCCTTGCCATCCTTGTCTTCTAGGTGGTATGCCCCTTTGCCTGCTAACCCAACCATCTTATAAGGACCTTCCCAATTTGGGCCTAACTTGCCGTCTCCTGGGATCAAGGTGTTTCCCATTACTTTGCGTAGTACCCAATCCCCAATCTTGAATTGTCTTGGATGAACCTTTTTGTTGTATTTTCTGATTAACTCTCGTTGGTATGAGGCGATGTGGACTAGTGCTCTTTCTCTTCTTTCTTCTGCAAGGTCGAGTTCTAAGGCTATGGCTTCTCCATTTAAGTTTGGATCAAAATTTTCGCTTCGAATTGTGGGGAGGCCAACTTATAGTGGGATTACTGCTTCCATTCCATAGGCTAAGGAGAATGGTGTTTCTCCAGTTGATCGCCGAGGCGTGGTGCGGTAAGCCCATAAGACGTGAGGAAGTTCATCTGCCCACTTGCCTTTTGCTTTCTCTAGCCTTTTCTTTAGTCCATCCAAGACGACTTTATTTGATGCTTCAGCTTGCCCATTTGCTTGAGGATATGCTGGTGTAGAATTGTAGAACTCTATCTTGTATTCTTCACAAAAGCTTCTAAAGATTCTGCTGTCGAACTGAGTTCCATTGTCAGAGATCAGTGTTTTTGGTATGCCAAACCGAGTGATGATATTCTGCCAAACAAACTTCTTCACGTCTTTTTCTTTGATTGATGCCAATGCTTCTGCTTCCACCCACTTTGTGAAGTAGTCTGTTGCTGTGAGAAAGAATTTTCTGCCGCCGGGTGCTGTTGGAAGTGGTCCTACTATGTCCAAGCCCCACATTGCGAAAGACCATGGGCTAGTTAATGGTAGGAGTTCTCTTGCTGGTTGATGTATTTGGTGCACGAATTTTTGGCATTTCTCACACCTCTTCACATATTTTTCTGAGTCTGCTTGCATATAGGGCCACCAATATCCTTGCGAAATAGCCCTGTAAGCGAGCGACCTTCCCCCTTGATGACTTCCACACACCCCTTCGTGTATTTCGAACAAGAATGCTTCTACTTTGCTGGGATGAACACATTTTAGGTAAGGCCCTGAGAATGACTTCTTGTAAAGTGCCAAAGATGGAGATAGCTAAAATCGCTGCGACTTTGCTCTTATTCTGTTGGCTTCTTTTTTCTCTTCTGGTAGGATGCCATCTTTTAGGAATAGGATGATGGGATCCATCCAGGAGGGGCCTAATTCTGCGCAACATGCCTCTTCTGCTTCGGGGTCTTCTATGCTTGGTCTTGGTAAGAAGTCGATGAGTAATAGATGAGGGATGGATGTATCTGCCATTGAGGCAAGGCCTGCTAGTTCGTCCGCTCGGCTGTTTTCCTCCCTGCCAATTTGTTCTATCCTTACTACATCAAATTTCTTGATCTCTGTTCTGACTAACTCTTGGTACTTGGCCATTCTGTCGTCCTTTGCTTCGTATTCGCCAGAAATTTGGTATACCACCAGCAGAGAGTCACTGTATACCATTAGTTCGGTGGCCTTCATGTAGTATGCCGACTTAAGTCCTGCGAGAAGCGCCTCATACTCCGCTTCATTGTTGGATGCTGGGAAGCCAAGGTTGATTGCTTGCTCTACAACCAGGCTGTCTGGAGAGATGAGGACTATGCCAAGCCCTGCACCATGTTGGTTGGATGCTCCATCGACAAAGAGCTTCCACATCTCTCCAACGAATAACTTCCAGCAAGTGGAAGGATCAGATGATGTCGTGGGGTCAAGGATGGTGTTTTCCTCAAGGTCCATGTTGGCTATCTTCCCTTTGTCCTCTGTTTGAACTGCTGGTGAGCCTTTGTTTGTCTCTTCCTTGTTGTCCTTAGTATGGTCTGCCTTGGTGCTTGATTGACTACCTTCCACTAGGGGTTGCGTTATTCCGACGTCAACTTCCATCCCTAGTTCGGTTGTGTCGGTTAGGTCAACTGGGCAGATATGATGACTTCCAGGAGTAAACTCTGCGACGAAGTCTGCCAAAGATTGGGCTTTTATTGCGGTCTTGGGTTGGAACTTGATGTCGAATTGTCCCAACTCTACTGCCCACTTCAGAATTCGCCCGCTAAAGTTCGCCCTTTCAAACAGAGCTTTTAGTGGAAAGGCTGTGAGGACGACTATGGTGTGGGCGTGAAAGTAGTGCGCCAATTTTCTGGATGCCATCATTAATGCTAATGCTAGTTTCTCCAAGGGCAAGTACCTTGTTTCGGCTCCCAACAATGTCTTGCTGACATAAAAGATAGGCAAGTGTTGTATTCCTTCTGCACGAACCAACACTGCGCTGACTGCGTGCTGAGAGACTGCTAGGTACAAAAAGAGTTCTTCACCAGGTACTGGAGTAACAAGTAGTGGTGGGGAAGACATGTACTTCTTCAAGCTTTCCAGAGCTCGGTCGCATTCTTCATCCCACTCAAACTTGGCTTTTAAAGCTTGGAAGAATGGTCGTAGTCTGTCTGATGACCTGCTTATGAACCGGTTAAGCACAGCTGCCATACCAGTGAGATGCTGCACTTCTTTGACTGAGTTTGGTCTTTCCAATTCCTGGATTGCTTTAATCTGAGAGGGGTCTGCTTCTATACCTCGGTTGGTCACCAGGAAGCCCAAGAATTTGCCAGATCCAACTCCGAATGCGCATTTGGACGCATTGAGGCGCAACTTGTGTTTCTTCAGGATCTGGAACATCTCGCCTAGATCTTTAAGATGGTCATTCTCATCCTTGCTTTTGACCACCATGTCGTCGATGTAAGCCTCCATTGTTTTGCCTAACAATGGTTCAAACATCTTGGTGACCATCCGTTGGAATGTCGCCCCTGCGTTCTTTAGGCCAAAGGGCATGACCTTGTAGCAATATAATCCCCTTGGTGTTGTGAAGGATGTGACCTCCTGGTCTGGTTCATGCATGGCGATTTGGTGATAGCCTCTGTATGCATCCAGAAAGCTAAGTCGGTTATGCCCTGCCGTTAGATCCACCAGTTGATCAATCCTTGGTAGAGGAAAGCTATCTTTCGGGCAAGCCTTGTTGACAGTTTTGTAGTCGACGCAGACTCGCCATTTACCATTCTTTTTTGGCACTACGACTGTGTTGGAGATCCATCTTAGGTAGTGCACTTCCCTTATTGCTCCTGCCTCCAGCAGGTTGCCTACCTCTTCTGCCACTATTTCGGCGTGGTGGAGTGCCGATCTGCGTGTGCGTTGGATGACTGGTCTGGCGGATGGGTGGACATTGAGTTGGTGACTGATGAAGTTTGGGTCAATACCTGGCATGTCGTAGGGTGTCCAGGCAAACACTTCGATATTAGAGGTCAAGAATTCCAAGACCTCTAATCTCTCAGTGCTGGACAATGACGAACCGAGCAAAAAGAACTTATCCGGGTTCTTTTCATCTATCTTTACCTCTACCAAGTCCTCCACTGCTTTTTGGTCGGCTGCTTTGCCGACGTCTGCGAATAGTTCATTACTTTCTGGTTCTTCCACCGAATGAACGTATCCTTTGGCAGCTCGGCTTCCATTCGCTGTGGCGAAGCATTGTTTTGACATGATCTGATCGCTATAGACTTCTTCAATTATGCCGGTGTCGTTGGGGAACCGCATTACTTGGTGGTAGGAAGACGCCACCGATCGCATGGCATGCAGCCATGTTCTTCCTAAGATGATGTTGTAAGTGGAGGGGACCTTCAATACCTAGAACTCCACTTGTTTCGTTACGCTTCCTGCTCTGACCGGAAGAATTATTTTGCCGACGAGCCACTCTGGCATGGAGTTGAATCCAATTAGGGGAGAAACTGCAGGCACCAAGTCTTTGTCTTGTAGCTTCAGTTGTTTAAATGTGTCGTAGTACATGATCTCACATGAACTACCCTGGTCAATCAGAATCCGCTTGACGTCAAAATCCTTGACTCGGAGAGTGACAACCAGGGCATCATTATGGGGGCAGTAAATTCGTTCCACGTCCTTATCCGAAAAGGACATGACGTTTGTTGCCTCTGTCTTCCCCTTCTTGATGGCAGGTTGGGTACTTAGCACTTCTCTAAAGTGTTCGGCTTTCTTGATAGATCCTCTGAGCTCGCATACACGCTCAGGTTCAAAAACTCCATGAATTACATTGATAACGCCTTGAGGTGGGGCGTCGAGCGGCATTCCGTTGGGGTTGTTATTGTTCTGGGGGGCTGGCTGCGTCCCTCCTTCAATGTATTTGTCCAAGTGTCCTGCTGCTACCAATTCTTCCAAGTGTTGTATCAATGGTGTGCAATTCTCAGTTTGGTGCCCCTTTTCTTTGTGGAAGGTGCACCGCGATCTGTCGTCGTAGTCTTTCTGAGCTTCTCCTAGCTTGGCAGGCCACTTGACGAAAGGTTCATCTTTTATTTCGCTCAGAATTCGATATATCGGTTTTTTGAACACCGTTGTTATGGCGGTGCGGATTCTCAACCATCTTTTATCAGGGTCTTCTCCGTTATCTCGTTTGCCACGTCTGTTTCTGTTACTTCGGTCTACCGTATTGACCTTTGCCGAGGTCTTCTTTTCTGATACTGTAGTCGCGCTAGATTTTGCTTTGGCACGTGCGCCGTCCTCCTCTACCCTGATGTGCTGGTGCACTCTTTCCATCAGGGCTTCCATAGTGAGGGGTGACGTCATGGTGATTGAGTCCCTCAGTCTGTTCCCGACTGGAAGGCCTCTTTTGTATTGTGCAATGGCGAGATTGGTGGGGCAGTCCCCAATCTGATTGAACGTCTCCCAGTAGCGACTGTTATAAGATCTGAGAGTCTCTTTTTCACCCATGTCGATGGAGAGTAACTGGTCTATTTCCACTGGCGTTTTAGTGTTTGTTCGAAATCTTGTTACAAATGCTTTCGCCAGTTGAGCCCAGGAGGCTATGCTGCCTTCTGGGAGTTTCTCGAACCAAGTCAAGCCCAAGTCGCCAAGGCTTGATGGGAAGAGTATACACATTAAGGCCTCGTTTCACCTGTACACAGCCATGACTTGGCGAAAGTGGCTCAAGTGTGAATACGGGTCCGTCTTCCCTTCATATGTAGTGAATTTCGGCTGAAAGAAGCCTGATGGTAGGGGCGCGTTTTCGATTGCTGGAACAAACGGCGAAGTCTGTAGTCTTGCCAGTGCTTTGTCCGTCGGTTCGTAGGCCGGTTGCGGTATTGGCATTCCAACCTCGACGCTTCCATGCGTCCGAGGAGCCAACAGTTGCAAGGCCGAGACTCGGTGTGGATCCCTTGCCCTGGCATCCTCCTTGCATCGTGCTTTTTCTTCGAGCACGGTTCGTAAGTCGGATGACCTGGGCAGCTCTGTTTGTCTAGATCTGGTGTGGTGTGAATGTGAAGGCCAATACGTGCTTCCTTTAGTGTATGATCTTTCGGATCTCGTCCTCTCAGACCTGGAGTGACGAGTCCTGGAAGATAAGGAATGAGTGTCGCCTGTCCTGAGGCTTCTGCTCTCTCCTTGGGAGAGTGTAGTATTCCTACTACGATTCTCTGAGTGGCGAGGGGGCGTCTTGTGCTTGCGCCCCTCTCCTGTCGCCACATCTTTAGTCTTCATCTGGCGTTTTAATGCTTCCATGTCCACCGTCATCTTCCGAATTAGTTCATCTTGTTCCTTCACGCGATCTTCCAGGGCTTGAGGATCAATCCTCCTCCTTTGCCTGTCAGGACTTTGAGAGTGACGAGGGCTGCTATTCCGCCTTGCCCTGCCACTCCTCCTGGAGTTATGTTGTTGGGGCTCCAGATCTGCCATAGGAGGGACAGAGGGTAATCCTTCTCGCCTTGCGCCCCCATCTGGAGTTAGCCCGTCGACGGCGGACTGTGGTAGTTCTTCAATGTGTGCCATTGATTTGAGAAAAAAGAGAAGCTTAGTCAAGAGGTTTTTGTTCTTGTCTGTTTTTCCCACAGACGGCGCCAATTGTACGGGGAGGAAATAATTCTCCTCGTATAATCCTGTTGACCAAGTCCACGCTCCTCCTTACGACGTCGCTTTATCACCTGAAAACACAAACGTGAGCTAGCCGGCGGGTGTGTGCCGGAAACCTCTCCGATGCCTAAGTCAGAAAACTTGACAAATAGACAAAGCTCTATGTTCTCAGAAAGAATTGTGTTCAATTTACCTCCTCCAAGGTGGTGCTTGTGAGCTTTTATAGGTTTCGAGTGGCATAATCCTAGTAGGACTTGTATTTCTCCATGCAGAGTCCTCCTAGGATCCATATTCCTAAGGATAATGCATATCCCTTTACACCCTCCCCCACTGCTTAAACCAAGTGGGATGGTTTTTACCACGGCCGAACTACTATATGACCGAAATAATACTGGCTATGCTGAGCCACAGAGTAGGCCGAACTATCCTTAGTTCAGTTTTCTCCCGTTTAACCATGGTATGCTAAGACCAAGCTTCTGAGTAGCAAGCTCCGACCGATCTAACCATAATACTCCGCGACCGGACTAACTTTGGTTATGAACGAACCGTAAGGCCGGACTAACTCCAAGTTACCTCCAGACCGGAGTAGCTTTACACCATCTTGGGCCGAAGCAATTACACCTCTCCTAACCGGAGTAACCATACCTCTCCTGGGCCGGAGTAACTATGCTTCTTCTGGGCCGGAATATCATTACGGCCTTTTACTGAGTCCTTCACACTTTGGGCCATAAAGTCCACCTTACAGCTCGGTCCAATTCTCTCCAAAAATTACCCTCTCAGATGGACCTAATGCAAGAAGTACAAATTATTTTAATGTCATTTTCAAGATTAGAAATACAAAAAATATACACAAAAAGTATATGAATAGAAAAGATTTTACAACATTTGTTTGTGAGTCTCATTTCTTGAAAATCCTATAATTCATTTATTTTTTGTATTATATTTTACGTTTAGTTTATGTATTTTTTTTGTTTTCTTTAAAAGTTTATTTTAAAAAATTAATAAATAAATAAATAAATCATTTTCTATTTCAAACAATTTCATTTTTATTTTTTCTTAAAGTAGTTTTAGTTTTGGGCAATTACTTACTTTTTTTTTCTTCTATATATTGTAATTTTGTGCATTTTAAGTGTATAATATTTTCAATAATACACTCGGAGATGCTCTATGAAAGAAGTATCATGCGAAAATCAAGAAAAAAGAAGAAAAATAAATAAAATAATACGATTAATGTGGAACAAAGATCAAAGATCAAAACTCAAGCAAGTAGAATAGAATGTTTAACAATAGACATTGAAAAATTTGTAACAAAATTTTATAACTTTCCTTTTTGCACAAATTCTATTAAATCTATAGATTTTATAGCATGCTAAGAAAATTCTATTTGGTACTAGATAAATTCTATTAAAATATTTTTTTTTTTAAAAAAAAAAAATTGATATTAAACTATAGTAAATTTTTGTAAGCATAATTGCTAATGACATTTTTTTCTTTTACTTAATATATAATATTATATTGACTATCTTTTTTCAGGTTTATTTTTTTAAGTATTTATATAGAAGTAAAATAATGCCGCTAGGAATAAAATTTTCCTTAATTTAATTATAAATTTTGCCTGTATATTATTTTTAAATTTTGAATAAAAGCAAATATAAAATAATTGATTGAAGAAATGTTTCATTTGTTATATTCTTTTTTCTGCGTGTCAAAAAAAATTAAAAATCATAATTTACATATATACAAATAATTACAAACACAACTTATGTATATCATGAGTGAAACACTAGTTTAAATTAATGAAATTGAAACTATAGGCTACTTGCTTATTGTGGCCCCCCTCGTCAGTCCATGCTGTTAGTATGAAATGGTTTCCCTTTATTTATTAATTGTCAATATATTTTTGGAGGATTCTATGTGCACATTCCTAATTTCTAAAAAATGGTACACTGTAAGAAGTATATGATTTTGTGATTTTTTTTTTTTTTTTTTTTTTTTTTTTGGAGTCGAAGATAGTATTAGTATGCTAGTGTAGTTGTTTTTTATGGTAAAAGTTAATGAACGGATTTATAGTACCCACATGGGTTGTGATTCTCTCTATTTTATATTTGTAATTGAGAGGTTCCATTACATCATTCAATGGTGAGTGTAATTATCATTTTTTAATTTAAATGAATTATAAATTTACATTCCTATTTTATAACCATTAGATTTGTAATAGAAATTCTTCATTACATACTTGGAATGAAAACGATCAAAAGTCTATACCCACTCATAAAATGAAAACTCCAAACCAAATATTAATTTTCTTTTACACATTATTCAGTTAAAATTAGTGTTGGTTTTATTTTATAGAATTTTTATTTTATATATATCTAATACAAAATGATATATGCCAAACTTCAAAAAAAAAAAAAAAATTATTAAAAACTTAACAAAGAAATTTTGTAGCTTAAAAACCAAGTTAAGAGTTAGGAACAAACCTAGAAAAGAGTTCTCCGAAAGAGTCGATTAGAATGGAATTGACTAGGTCTTGACGTCGAGAGAGTGAGAGCTTGTGAAGAAGATGTCGACACTGAGAGAAACAGTGTCCCGATTGCTAATGGGGCTGGTGGTCTTCGGCTATGGTGGAATAGAAGAGGGAGGAGAAGACAAGAACAAGAGCAAGAGAGAGAGGCCAATTGACTTTTGAGAACCCAGACTAATTTCTTTTTGTTTTTTTTTTTGGTAACTGACTACATCAGTTGTCAATTAAAAATTAAATTATTAAAATAATTTAGTTATGATAGGATTATGAGGTAATATGGTCATCCCTACAATAAATATTTTCCATTAATTTACTTTTCTAATTCACACCCACATTACCAATTCTTCGACCTGACCATTTTTAAATTTAGAAGCCAAAAAAAAAAAAAAAAAAGACAACAACATAAAAAAAAAAAAAAAAAAAAAAAAAGATCTTAGCTATCCAATGGCATTACACCACACTCCTCAACTGATTAAAGCAGCAGACGGCAACTGTATACTATTTTATTTTATTTTATTTATTTGTTTGTTTTAAGTTAACTACTGTAAGTTTTTTTATTTTATATTTTTTTAGACTAGAGACTTGGAAAAATGGGAAATTTTTACTCTTTTTATAGGAGACAGTGAATATAAGTAGTGTGTTCACAACTAACCAAAGTTATCTGGATTATTTATTTCAAGACCCATCAACTATTAATAAATATTGTATTATCTTTTTATTTATAAATTTATATATATATACGTATTAATTTTCTTGGTTTATGAAAATTATATAGATACATTCTTTTTAGAGGTGATCTAGAGGGAGCCTGTTGGGAATAAAAGTAATACTTTTGTGGACGTGGTTTAAAATGGATGAAAGTAATATATTTTTATAATTTAAAAAGTCAATATGTATGAATTCACAGATGAAAGAGGTAAAATAATATTTACAAATAGTTGAAGGATCTTAATATAATTAACCCAAATTTTTTCTCTCGCTCTATCTGGGAAAATTAGTTAAACATCCTTCTCAAACTTTGTATACTAGAAGAGATCCAAAATGTTTTTTTTTATTAGCTAAGGTCCTCAATATTTTCACATAGAAAATTCGACTCAGAAAAATTTTGCTCGACTCAGAGAAATTTCAAAATTTCTCTGATATAATCACAGAGAAATTTTGAAATTTCTCTATGAAAATTGAAATTTCTCTGAGTCGGGGCGAAATTTCTCTAAGTCGAACAAAATTTCTCTGAGTCAAATTTTCTCAATAGAAATATTGAGGGACCGTAACTACTATAAAAATATTGCATGTCCTTTATCTTATAAAATCTTAATATCAGGGACCTTAAAAAAAAATTCCCCGCACTATTTTTTTAAGTCTAATTTTCTCTTTTCTCTTTTCTCTTTTCTCTTTTCTTATCTACATTTCTTATTTTATTTTTAATTTTTTTTTTCACCCTTGAGCCATCTTTTTCTCATCTACCTAAGACTTTCCTATTGTTAAAAATGGACAAATCATAGCCACAATTAGTGAAACACAAATTAACAAACAGGAAATATAAAGCAAATGAAATCAATCACACATACATAAGAATACAAGAATTTACATGATTCACTCCAAAATAGAACTATGTCTGCGGTCGCTATAGTTTCACTATGATCAGAAAATGAATACCTCTCTTAATAATAAGAGACATATTTCATCTAATTATAAGTATAGAAATTAGGATAATGTAGAAGCAACAAGAAATTACCAAAGTACTCAACCCTCAGGCCTCCCAACCTAGAGGGAGGCTTGTGAACCCCCTATTGCACCTTACGCTTAAATTCAAAAATTTTATATTTTTAAGTTTACTTAGATTAAGTGAATCTAAAACGTAAAAAAAAAAAATTAAAAAAAATTGATTAAAATATTTAAAAAATGCACTAAATGCCTTATAATACGGATTGAAGCTATTTTTGAAAATTTCAAAACCAAACAGAATTAACTTTGTAGTTAAATTGGCATTAATATTTGATTTTTTTTTTTAATTATTATTCATTAGAGGAGGAATAACATGCAGGTGGGAGAAAAGAAAAAAAATTACTAACACATGTAGGGTGCAAGTGTGTCTATGGTGGGGGTGTAAATAAAATGTTGTGGGAGTGCAAATGTCACTTACACCCTTTCATGTGTTGATAATTTTTTTTGTCTTCTCCCACCTGCATATAGTTCTCCCTTCATTATATTCTAACTTTAATAACTATATTTTCATCTCTTTAGAGTATTTTTTAAGGAAAACAATTGGTGAAAAAATCATGTGTAGAAGTCATTGGCCTACAGTTGAGTATTTCATCTTTGAATTCATTAACTTTGGAATCTTGTTAAGGTGTGACTCTAGAGCACATATTTAATATCTTACAAAATTTATAGAGTGATGCTAGAGGGCCCAAAAATTCTATCAAAGTTTCTATCAAATGTTTTACATGGATGTGAGACTCACACAATGTGGGTCTCATGTGGGTCCCAAACCTATATGAGATATTTGGTAAAACTTTTAATAGAATTTTTGGAATTTCTAGTATTTTTGAAAATTTTAGGTTACGTTTGGTAGAGTTTTGTAATTATGATTTGAGAGTATGAGTTGTATTTTGAGTTTGTGAGATTTGGAATTATGATTTGAGTGTGAAAAATTTATTTGGTAAAGAGTTTTGAATTGAGTGGGGAATTGTTGATGTGACATTTGATATTTGATACAAAAATTTACAACTCATAACCAAACATACAAATCAAAATTAATTTAAAGCACATAAAAAATTTTAAAAAATTCAGAAAATATTTTTTTTGAATATATAAAAATTAACATATCCATTGCGCGCGAAAAAAAAAAATTTACTGTTCCGGTCAACCGGCCGGACGATCGGTTTGGCCAAATGTGAAAAAAAAAATTCCAAAAATGGCGCTTCAGACAGAGTGTTTTGTGCAGAGTTTTGGAAATGCATTTTGAGAACTCTAACCAAACATGATGTTTGAATCAAGGTGTAGAATCATGATTATAAAACACAACCAAACAGAGCCCACTCTTTATTACACTGAATTCCATGCAATATATACAACCCTTTTAAACTTTTTAATATGTACACTAAGAATAGGCATTAATAAAATCCTTAATGATGATCCTATCGTGGAATACAAGCGGCCTCGGGAATTCAGAGATGATGCGAAGGATTAAAGAGCAAATTTTGTTAAGGAATATTGACATGGTGTTTTTTTTCAGGAATCAAATCTCCGGTCGATCACGGGGCTGATAATCAGTTTGATCTGGGGATTCTGAGGGTTTGGACATTGATTTTGGTGGTAATAAGGATATTTTCTCCATGATTTGGTTGAGGTTGAATTCCTCAATCAATCTTGGCTTCACTTTATTATTAGATGGAAGTGATGTTTTTCTACCATGGAAGGTTTGAGGCCTCAGAATTTGGAGATAAGGTGCATGGTTAATGAGTTGGTTATCTCATGTTTTTGCCGAATTGACGTTGTTTTCCTAGTGGGCTTTTGTTTGGGTGTTGTCTGGTTCAGCTAGATGTTTCAAGTTTGTTGTTTGTTTGCATGTCAAGTTTCCCATGTTTTTTGAATTGCATGGTCTTCATGTTCTAGTTTTGATAGTGTTGCCTATGTTTGGGTTTGGCCTGAGATTAGCATTTGATTGGCTTTCTGCATGTACCTCCTTAGTGAGGTTATGCTTCTTAAGTTATGATGCCTTGATCTTTGGTCTCTTTTATTGATATAATTTCACTGTACTTCTTGTACATTTTATTCATCAATATATCCTCTTTGTACCGATAAAAAATAAAGAAAAATGCTTGGGAGCACTAATTAGTGCTCCCACTAATTAGGTGGCAGTGGGTCCCGCCATTAATGATGTGATGTTTTGGTCTTGGAGTTGTGTTTTTTTTTTTTTTTTTTTTTACTTTTTTAATGCATTAGTGCTATTAGTGGTGATGTTTTTAGTGGGATGAATCATTGTTGAAGTTGAAAAATAAAAAATCCTTAAACTAACGTATTAACCTGTGTTTGGCAAGTGGGTTTGTAGGCTTTTTTGGCTATTTTAGCCACAAAAAACAAAATAGGCTATTTTAGCCATAACAAACAAAACATCACATCCAACCCATAATCATTACATTCTTCTCTCACAAAAAAACTCAAAAAAGTCAAAAAGCCAAAAAGCCCTTCGTAAACCAAGCTTTTAAGCCCAGGCTAAAATAGCCAAAAAAGCTAAAAAGCCAAAAAGCCAACCCACTTCCCAAACCAAGTCTAAAGATATTTAAATTGTTAATTTTTTTATTTTTTATTCTTTATTTTTTTATGGAAAAGCACGACACGTAATATATTTCAAATTCGATAATAAGTCATCAATTAAAATACATCGAAGTACAACATGTAACGCCCCGTATTTTATTACTCGGATAACCTTATCAATATTCATTAATTAAGTCTATTTACAAATAATATTTCATTCTTGAATGAAATGATGAATAATTAAATATACATATACCATCTCGTTATACAACAATGACATTTACATATAAATAACAGAAATGACCTAAGGCTTACAATAAAATAGAGGACACTACTCTTTACAAAAAAAATAGTACTCAGCCAAACAACAAATGAAGTAGTATAATCTATCACTACATTACACTTATGAAATGGTAAAAACTATTATTTGACCTTCAAATCCGAAAAGTATTCCCTGTACACATGTACAGACAGGAGGTGAGCAACCACTAGTTCACCAAACAATCTCATATTAAAACATAAGAAGATATGCAGATATCAAAATACTCATACATTATGTAAACAAATAATCTCTAAATCATATATTTATTTCATACCAAAATACATTATGTAAACAAATAATCTCCAAAATACTCATATATTATGTAAACAAAAAACCATCATTTATATGGAAACAAATAAATAACTTTTCAAACATCATTTATTTTGGTACACAAAATAAATATAACAACATCTTCAAAGATTGTCAACATCTTTCTTAAAAAACTTCGAATTTCTAGGTGTTCTCACAAAAACCACTCATCTTCATTTATTGAAAGGAAGTCACCAAAAACATCTCTGTTTAATCCTCATAGTTCAAAACCCTCAATTTCTATTTTAAAAGGAACAAGAAAGTAAACCCACTTCAAAAAATAATCTCTCGTCTTCTTGAATCAACAATCAATTTTCAAAACAAATCAAAGGATGATTTCGAAAATCATCTAGATCTTGCAAAAACATATATATAACTTAAATGAAATCCCTACTTATTAAATATTACCATTTCCATCATACTATGTCAAAAGTTATAGTATAATTTTAATAACACACTTTTAACCATAACGGATATAACATTTTAACCAAAACTAATTTAATTCACTAAATTAGTAAGTTTATTATATTAAAAAAATTTCAAATTAATAATACAAAACCTAACTTCATATGCCTCATCCCTCAAACATAACTATATTTCAATATAACCATTTTTCATGCCAAACTATTTAAAGGGATAGTATTTTTATCAAATTTTCTACCGATAACAATTTCACAACTTTTTCTAAAATTACTTAACCAATGTGATGACCCAAACTTTTGTTTTTTTAAAAAAAATAATAGGATTTAAAATTTTAGTTTTGAATGTTCGGATCATGATTTGAGAAAATAGTAAAATCAAAAAAAAAAAAAAATGTTATAGTCAGGAAATTTTTGGGGGGAAAAGAGAAACCAAAGAGAGGGTGGAATATGCATGTTGATGTTTTCGGTGGCCGAAGAAAATGATTAAAGGGACTCTTCATATTTCTCTCACTACAATCGAAAACTCAGTTGTGCAACCTTGTAGCAGAGAAATTCAAGCAATGAATTCAATCTTAAACCAAACCCAAATGTCTCTCCAAGACCTCCAAAATGGTCAGATCGTCAACACCCAGATTCAACACTTGGATCCCAATTCCTCTGACGAAGATTTCCTCCATCAAATGCTCTCCACTGTACCCTTGTGTTCGTGGCCCGACCTCGCCGGAGCAAACCCAAAATCCTTCTGGGACATTTCGTCGAACACCATGTCTGCAACAATGACGGGCTCTCACAAATCCTTAGACATGGCCTCATCGAACGATCAGGATCAGTTCCATTTCGACCATGATTAGTCTGAGGCACTGGCCTCGAAGCTCCAGCAACACCAGATCAGCCCGTTTTCTTCCTTCAAACCTCCCAATTCGGGTTGTGATGGTTCAATTCAAGCTCTATACAATGGATTCGCTGGATCTCTGCATAGCACTGGTCAGACCTCGAATCAAGCTCAGTAATTCCACCATCCTCAGAACTTCGGAGCGGCGTCGCCGGTGATTAAACAGGCAGCGGCGGCGGCGGCGGCGAGTGGGGCGGCGGGAGGAGGAGCAGCGGGACAGCCGAGACAGAGAGTGAGGGCTAGGAGAGGTCATGCCACTGACCCTCACAGTATCGCTGAAAGACTATGAAGAGAGAGAATCGCAGAGAGAATGAAATCTCTTCAGGTACTCGTCCCCAATGGCAATAAGACAGACAAGGCTTCAATGCTGGATGAGATCATAGACTATGTTAAATTCCTTCAGCTCCAAGTCAAAGATAAAAACACCTACATGGCATTTATGAACGCTCTCTCCATGGGTGGAAAGGATCTTGGGAATGACACTATAGAAGTGGTATCTCCTTCAATCTCTTCTTGAGGCCAAAGTAAGAGTTTGGTGAGAGCAACATTTTGATTGGTAGAGATCAAAATCTGACAAAATTGAAAATTTAGATTTTTGCTTGTTTTTCCCTTCTAGCTTGAGGTAGGAATTTTTCCTACATTTCTTTATGCACTTTTACTTGATTATATGGGGTTTAGAGTTGTATATAATTTACTTAGAATTTTTAAAAAATTTGTGATTTATTTGCTTAAAAGGAAAATTTTGAGAAAAATAAAGAGTTGATGCCTAAATTGCGAAAGAGTAAGCTTGTAATATGTTTGTAAGGTGATGAAAGAGCTATGTTTTAAATTTGAACAAATAGGGACTTCGACTCGATTGGTTTTGAAATTTTTACCGGTTTATGACCAAAAGAGCATTTTTAAAGAAAACAAAGGAATTACATTTAATTTTGGGGGCTTTTGATCAAAATAGGATGTCATAGTTGAATAATGCTTGGAGAATGAGTTTGGAAAGAAAATGATATTTTCTTGGGCATTAACGATATTAATTTGCTTAATGTATCTGTTAGAATAAAACCGACACGGTTAGAAATTGATCTTAAGAGGTTATCGGACGTGATTGTGATATGAAAACTAGTGTAGTTGTTCATATTTGATGAGATGTGGAATAGATTGTATTTATCAGAATTTGTTTTGGAATTTAATTGTTTAAATATCCGTTTAGAAATATCTGTTTTGAGCTATCGGTGGAGGATAGCTATGATTGTTGCAGAAATGTATGAGACTTTGTTGCATTGGACATTGCATTACATTCATTTCATTGGAAATGTATATGTTTTTGAAAAATGTTTAGAAATGTATTTGTTTGCGAAAAGATGAATACTTGGTGAATCTGTGTAGGAGGTGTAGAACAGAGCGGTTAGGTGTCGAGCCTTCCAGTTTGTTGGTAAAAATGACAGTGGTAGTGCATTAGGGCCTACTTGCAGACACTCACCTAGAGATTCACAGGGCCCGTATTCATGTAACAGATATGGTTTAAAATGGAAATGGTTTTATATTTATTGTGCACCTCAGCATTGCATGCTTTATAAAAATAGAGATAAACTGTTTTATCATGAGCATAGAATGAGCATACTCCTATTTAGTCTTGTCATTGTTCATATGTTGTGTAGTATATCTCTACTGGGCTGTGACTCACCCTATAAGGGAAATCATTTCAGGTACAGGTGTTATGCCTCCGCTAAGGCATTGACTTGAGAGGACTTGGAGCTGAGGCTTCATTTTTGTTTTATTGTTATTTGTTGAATGTTAGCCCAGGGCTGTATTTGTGTTGAGTTGAAACTCTATTTTGTGTAACCAAGAATGTTCTTGGATAAATTTGTAAGCCTATAGGGCATTTATTATTTGTTTAACTTTCATTTCATACTTGGTATAAAATGCATGTTTGGGATTAGAATAGGGGCATTGAGATGTGAACAACATGTATTTTGGTATTTGGGATTTAATGGAAATGGACGTATGGATTAGTTAGCTATATATATATATATATATATATATGTTTGTCTATTAGGTGGGTTTTGTTACATAAATAGATGTATCATGCCCAATTTTAGAGGCGTTACAACCAACATGATATTTACATCAAAAATTATAAAAGATACTCAATAGTAACATTTTCAAGATTATGAGTTTGAAAGTCCATATTTCACATTTCTATTTTCATAAAAATAAACACAACTTAATCATCAACATATCATCTTTTATAAAATATCATGAATATAACACTTTTAGAGTTTTTAATTCCAAAACAACTCTATAATTCCTACTTAAGCATTTACTCCATATTTCTCAACATTAATTTATTTTTCTCAAAAATAAATTCCAAATCAAAGATTAAAAAAAAAAATCAACTTTATATTTCTCAAAATAAATTATCTAATCATAATATGATGTAAATACAATCATACAATTATTAAATTTTATTTTCGAATTTCTTTGCAAAATTATCAACACAAAATGATTTTTTCCAAATCAATCTCAAAATGCCAACGTTCTTAACATTTCAATATAATTTTTCTTCCAAAAATTACTAAACAAAAATCTGAAAATATGTATATGCAATACCTCTTATAATGATATATTTTCTCAAAATAACCCTAACATAGCTTTAATGTAAAAATATGAAAAAGTCACTACCTCAAATAATGAAGAAGAGCAGATCTGGAAGGCAAATCTTGCCCGATCATGAATCCGAGACTACCATTACAAAGATCATGATGAGCCCTCCGACTTTCATTTACAATACTTGTAACGCCCTCAGAGTAAACCCATAAATCATACAATATTGACATGCTTAGACATAAGAAAATAAAGCATAATTACATTCCGTCAGAGTATTCAGTACAAAATGTATTACATGTTGACAATAAAAGTAAATGCCATATGGGCTTACAACTTTCCAAGTCAACACTCGGTTACAAAAAGGAGTACTAACTCGAAACACAAAATAAGCCCTTGGCTTGATATACATGTAATACAAAAAATGTAACCACAAAAGATGTCCCAGCCACTAAGCCTCTCAAGCTACGTCCTTGGAGGTGACATGCTACCTGTACCTAAAAATGATGTTCCATATAGGGTGAGCCAACGCCCAATAAAGATATGCTAAACATAATATAAGCAATAACTAAAACATTGGCCATTGATAAATGTTTAACTCATATGAATCAATTCATAAACCATTTCAATTACATGACAAAAGTGACATTGTCTCATTCAATTTTCCATTTCTTATCCAATTCTTGATTCATAACTATGGCTCAGAACCTGGCCAAACAATTTGATTGAGATTACATCTCATATCAACAGTATTTTCTATTTCAGATAAGATAATAACTCATTTTAAACATTTCACACTTCATAATAGATGCACATTTTGGTGCTGTATCAATAACACATGACAACACTTCCATACTTCACAAATGATACACATTTTAGTGCTGTATCAATGTCAAACAAAAAACATTTCCATACTTCACAAATGATACACATTTTAGTGCTGTATCAATGTCAAACAAAAAACATTTCCATACTTCACAAATGATACACATTTTAGTGTTGTATCAATGAAGTCCATCCCCTATCTTCTCCTAAACAATATCCGGTTTAGAGGTCCACCCCCTATCTTCCCCATAAACCGTGGAGTACATCCCATATCTCCTCCCACACAACACAATGTATATAAACACATATCATATATATAATCAAATCAATACATAAAATTCATGTATTATATCAACCGCCATATTTGATGGCATGCTCATTTGATTAGTTTTAGTTTTCCTAATCATCATGCATTGTCTACAACAATCAAGATTATCCTCCACCGATAGCCCAAAGCAATTATTTTTAAACAGATAATAAATGCATCAATAGATAATTTATCAACATTTTCAAAAGTGAGCGATTAATAAATCCAACTTCACTATTCCATCTCATATTGAGCCAATTTCATTATTTTCAACTCAATTTCACATTTTCATCATAAATGTCATTAATTACACTAATGACCCAAATATACCCAAACATGACATTTTTTCATTTTTCTCAATATTGACCCCAATGGTCCAAATATTATCAACAACATCAATATGCTCATTTTGAAACCCAAATACACATTTTATGGATCAAAAGAAACAAAACCCCTTTTTCTAAAAATTACACATTTAAAACCCTAACTTCCAAAATCCAAAGCCATTTATACAAAAGCTCAATATTAATGTCAAAGCTCATAAAGATGAGTAGGAATCCCTACCTCAAGAGATGAAACCAATGGGGATGATGGAGAAATCTCGAAATGCTCCAAACCAAGAAATTTTCGGATGGATAGGTGACTCTCAACAAGCTCTACACTTTTTATAAAGACACTAAGAGAGTGGATCACTCTAACTAGATCAAACCCTAGAGAGAAGGTATATTCTAGAGAGAGGAGCTCTCAAAAGAGGTTTTTAGAAAGTAAGAGAGGGAGAGTGAAAGTGAAAAAGCGATCTAAAAAGACCTAGCTGATATCTGATATACGTATGACCCGCTCGAGCGGAGAATAGGACGCTTGAGCGTCAAGCCCAAAAACTGAACCCGCTCGAGCGCCAAGACACAACTGTAAAACACACCCGCTCGAGCGCAAAGGGAAAGCCACTCGAGCGTAGATTTCCCCCTCTCAGTACTTTTACAGAAAATGAACTACTCGCTCGAGCGCCAAGAAACCCGCTTGAGCGCGACCCGCTCGAGCGTAAGAAAATCCGCTCGAGCGTGAAAAACACACCTGCAGAAGTTTTGCAGAGGCACGAAATGCTGAGAGTGTGTAAACCCCGCTCGAGCGCAATAAGACCCACTCGAGCGGACAACCAAAAATCAAACTCCGCTCGAGCGCAAAGGGACCCGTTCGAGCGTACCACCAAAATTCTAGGCAACAAGGAATGGGACTAAAGCTCAACCAACCTATTCGAAACACGCCCAATACATCCTAAAACTCAAACACACGGAATTTGAAGGATAATAACAAGATATACAACCACCAACTCTACGGAACCTAAGTCTGGAATACAACAATCAAAGGAAGGGAAACTGAGATTGCTATAACCTCCCCCCCTTAAAGAATTTCATCCCCGAAATTAAGTACAAGTTTTTCAAAAACATGTTTTCTCAATTACCAACATTACTACAATACAGAATTCAACAACTTGACCCATTACCGGTCATTCCATCTCTATTCAAGAGGCAAATTTTCATATAATCTCCAACATGCATTATCAACATGCATCTCAAAATATATTCAATGCCAACAATACATTTGCATTTCTGAAACATCATCAACATATAAAATGTTAAAATCAACTTCCATTATAAGGCAAGTTCCAAACTATATTTCCATAAACTCAAAACATACACCATGTTTTACAACTTAAGACACAATCAATGCTCTTAAAGTTTATCAATATTACAAAATTTTCAAAACATGATTACACATGAACAAATAAGTCCGGATATTTCTCACGGACCTCCAACTCACGTTCCCAAGTGGTTTCCTCCACTCGGTGATGTCTCCACAAAACCTTTACCAAGGGAATGGTCTTGCCTCTCAAGACTTGCTCCCGCCTATCCAAGACCCGAACCGGTCTCTCCTCATACGAGGCATCCTCGTCTACCTCTAAGTCGATCTAATCCAACACGTGCGATGGATCTGGCTCATACTTCCGAAGCATACTAACATCAAACACGTCATGTACCCCGGATAACTGCGGCGGCAAGGCCAAACGATAAGCAACCTCTCCAATCCTCTCAAGGATCTCAAAGGGACCGATAAGCCGAGGGGATAACTTCCCATTCTTCCCAAACCTCATCAAACCCCGTCTAGATGATATTTTCAGAAAAACATGATCACCCGTCTCAAGTGCCAAAGGCCTTCTCCTATGTTCGGCATAACTCTTTTGGCAACTCTGGGCTGTAACAAGCCTCCTACGGATAAGCTCAACTTTCTTTGTCATTTCCCTCACCAACTCCGGGCCCAACAAAGGTGCATCACCCACCTCGGCCCAACAAACCGGAGACCTACACGGTCGGCCATGCAAGGCCTCAAACGGTGCCATATCGATACTAGACTGAAAACTGTTGTTGTAGGCAAACTCCACCAAGGGCAAGTGCCTCTCCCACGTCCCACTAAAGTCAAGGACACAACCTCGAAGCATATCCTCAAGGATCTGAATAGTATGCTTGGACTGCCCATCAGTCTGAGGATGATAAGCCGTGCTAAAGGTCAATCTAGTACCCAAGCTACTCTGCAAACTCTGCCACAACCTAGCAGTAAAACGAGGATCTCTATCAGAGATGATCGACACTGGGACCCCGTACAACCTCACTATGTCCTGAATATACAAGTCGGCAAGATGATCTACCGAATCTCTCACGCACATAGGAATAAAGTGCGCTGACTTAGTCAACCGGTCTACAACCACCCAAATAGCATCACTACCCCGCTGAGTCCACGGAAGACCTACAACGAAGTCCATAGTGACATGCTCCCACTTCCACTCGGCAATAGGCAAGGGTTGCAACAAACCCGCTGCCTCTGATGCTCGGCCTTCACTTGCTGACAAGTAAGGCACTTAGACACGAAAACTGCCACATCCTTCTTCATACCCCGCCACCAAAATTGACGACCTAAATCACGATACATCTTAGTGCCTCCCGGATGTACTGCAAGGCGCGAATGGTAAAACTCTCAGAGTACGTCCTCTCGGCAAGACCCCAGCACAAACAAACGGTCTCCGTATCTCACACTCTGGTCGGGATACACCGCCAAACCCTTCTCAACCTTCCCACTAGAGATCTTTTCTCGGAGGGATTCTACCTCAAGGTCACCTCTCTGTGCCTCTAACACTCGATTCACAAGTGTAGGCTGCGCAACAACGAAAAACAAGGCCCCAGCCTCAACGGATTCGCCTAGAAGCAAATCAAACTCGCCAAGTGTACCCAACATCTTCCACTCCCGGATGGCTATACAAGCTACATCACTAATGGATTTCCTACTAAGGGCATCGGCCACAGCATTGGCCTTTCCCGGGTGATAGTGCAACTCGAAGTCGTAGTCCTTAATGAATTCCATCCACCTTCTCTGCCTCAAATTCAAGTCCCTCTGTGTAAACAGATACTTCAGACTCTTATGATACGAGAATACCTCGAATCTCTCACCATAAAGGTAGTGTCTCCAAATCTTTAGGGCAAAGATCACTGCTGTTAACTCTAGGTCATGGGTAGGGTAATTCCTCTCGTGTATTTTCAATTGACGTGATCCATAAGCTACCACTTTCCCCTCTTGCATCAACACACAACCCAAACCCTCTCGTGAGGCATCACAATAAACCGCATAACCCAAACCTCTCTCCAGAATAATCAAGACCGGAGTGGTGGTCAATCTAATCTTCAACTCTTGGAACGACTTTTCACAAGTCTCACTCCATACAAATTTGACCCCTTTCCGCGTCAATCTAGTCAACGGCCAAGCTAGCCTGGAGAAATCTTTCACAAACCGGCAGTAATACCCAGCTAATCCTAGAAAACTACGGATCTCAAAAACACTCTTAGGCTGTGCCCAATCTTGCACTACCTCAATCTTGGATGTATCAACAGACACCCCTTCCTCGGAAATCACATGGCCTAAGAACTTAACCTCTCTTAGCCAGAACTCGCACTTCCCAAATTTGGCATATAGCCTATGGGCTCTAAGTAACTCAAGCACCACTCTCAAGTGTTCCTCGTGCTCCTCCTCAGAAGGTGAATAAATCAGAATGTCGTCTATGAAAACGACTACAAAACGATCTAGGAATTCCCAGAATATCCGATTCATCAAATCCATAAACACTGCCGGTGCGTTGGAGAGCCCAAAAGGCATCACCAGAAACTCATAGTGGCCATACCGCGTACGGAATGCCGTCTTTGGAATATCCTCTTCCCTGACCCTCAACTGGTGGTAACTTGATCTCAAGTCTATCTTAGAGAAACAACGGGACCCCTTCAACTGGTCAAACAAATCATCTATACGGGGCATAGGGTACTTATTCTTGACCGTAGCCCGATTCAACTTCCGGTAATCGATACAAAGTCTCAACGCACCATCTTTCTTTTTAGCAAAGAGGGCCGGTGCTCCCCACGGTGAAACACTAGGGCAAATAAAACCCTTTTCTAGCAACTCCTGGAGTTGAATCTTTAATTCACTCAACTCGGCTGGGGCAAAACGGTAAGGTGCCATAGAAATTGGCATTGTGCCGGGCACTAAATCAATAGAGAACTCTATCTCTCAATGAGGTGGCAAACTGAAAAGATCCTCGAAAAAAACATCCGAATACTCGCAAACCACTCTCGGCAACTCAACCCCGGTCTCATCACACTCACGACTCATAAGGCTAGCGAGAAGACCACTAAGCTCACTCCGCCCTCGCGGATTATACACCAGTGGCAACACACTGCCGACCCGATCCCCCAAGAAATGGAAACAATCCCCGCTCAAGGTACATACTGTGGCCCTCTGGTGGTAACAATCAATAACAGCCCGGTATGACGATAGCCAGTTCATACCCAAGATAACATCAAAACCCGACATAGGCATAACTACAAAAGGAAATGGAAGTCGGCGATCTGCTACCTCTATATCACAACCTCTACACCCTTGTTTCAAAATCAACTCACCCCCAACAGGTGATACAACACAAATAGGAGATGCTAACTGTGCCAACTCCAAACCCAAAATAGATGCAAATGCAGCAGATATAAAAGAATGGGATGCACCTGTATCGATCAACACATTGGCAACCGAGTTGCAAAACAAGAAGGTACCTCTCACATCCGATGGAGCCGGTACAATATCCTGTGCGGTAACAGCATGCACGCGCCCTGAAGGCCCCTGATCTACCTGCTCACCTCTAGGAGCAAAAGACTACTGCACAGAATGGGATGACGAAGCTCCTTGATTGGCCGTCGAGGCTTGAACTGATTGTGCTGGCTGAAAACTGCTGCACAGAGTGGGATGACGAAGCTCCTTGATTGGCCCTCGAGGCCTGAACTGATTGTGCTGGCTGAAAACTCTGCGTCTGCCTAGAACCAAACGCCCCCGAAGTGGCACTCAACTGCGGGAAGTACCTCTTCAGGTGCCCCGCCTGACCACACTGATAGCAAGACAGTGGCTGACGTCTGCCCTGACTCTGGCCCTGAGGTCGAGCCGATGATGAAGCTGCTCTCTGACCTCCTCCCCTCAGTGGGCAAGCTGGAGACTTGTGGCCCAGCTGACCACATTTGTAACAGGTCACCTCTCCCTGACTGCCCTTCCCAGAACCCGCACTCGGCACTGGAAAGGTAGATCTAGCAAAACCGCCCTGAGACTGTTGAGGGTTAGAACCCCTCTGTCTCCTGCCATCACCCTGGCCGTCCTGACTCCTCTTGGAGCCTCTCTGCCCTTCCTCCTCCTCTAGCATCATAATCTCCATATGCGTCGTAGCGTCTACAAGACGTCCATAATCTCGAGTCATAGACCCTCCAACTCTCATCTTGAGCCTGCGCCTCAACTTCTGCTCAAACTCAATGCAACGGCGTTCCTCGGACGCCACAAGTTCAGGTGCAAACCTGGACAAACTAGTAAAAGTGGCCTCAAACTCGGCCACAGACAAACTCAGCTGGTTGAGCTGGCAAAATTGATCCCTCAACTTCTCCCTGACAGCTGGAGATAAGTACTTCTCCTGGAAAGCATCCACAAAAGCCTCCCATGTGCCACCAATACGGCCTCTCATGAACTTCCACCACTAACCCGCATCCCCCTTAAGCTGGAAAGATGCCAAGGTCACTTTCAATGCTCCGTCTTCGATGCCAAGCATCTCAAACGTCTTCGTCATTTGTTCCAACCACTTGTCCGCCTTAAGTGGCTCCTTCGGATCCCCGACAAACTCATCTGGATTAGACCGGAAGAACTCTCTCTTCAGAAAAGAAGGCCCTGCATCAACAACCTGGGCCTGAACTGGATTCTCAGCTCTGAGAATGACATGGATTCCCTCAAAGCATCTGCTATCCCCCGGGCTAAGGCGCCCATAGCGTGCTGACCTGCTGGCTCGGCCACATTGGCCTGACCAACCCTCTCCTACTGTGCCGGAACATCCTCCGGCATAGGCACCTCTTGCCTACCACGCCTACCACGCCTACCACCTCGTCCTTGTCCTGACATCCTAATAAAGGTAACGAAGACATTAGCACATTTACAAATGTGCCGAAGCTACAACACTCACGTCCTAATGCATAGACAACTGTAATTCACCCCACGTAAGCATATAATCACATAAGCACTTACAGATTTCATTTTCGGATAATGATAGTTCCGAGGCGTCACTAGAGTTCCGGTTAGAAACAACATTGATCGAGTGCTTTTCCAACAAGACTCATAGAAACCCAAGGATCTAATCAACATCCTAGAAACTAAATCTCGTACCCAAATAGTCACATAAACATGTTATCATATAAGCACATAACATTACATCTAAGTCTCTAACAAGCGGGACAAACCCAATGTGATACTAATCACTTCCCACGTACCCAAGTATTCAAACCCGGTACGCTCTGATACCAAGTTGTAACGCCCTCAGAATAAACCCATAAATCATACAATATTGACATGCTTAGACATAAGAAAATAAAGCATAATTACATTCCATCAGAGTATTCATTACAAAATGTATTACATGTTGACAACAAAAGTAAATGCCCTATGGGCTTACAACTTTCCAAGTCAATACTTGGTTATAAAAAGGAGTACTAACTCGAAACACAAAATAAGCCATTGGCTTGATATACATGTAATACAAAAAATGTAATCACAAAAGATGTCCCAGCCACTAAGCCTCTCAAGCTACGTCCTTGGAGGTGGCATGCTACCTGTACCTGAAAATGATGTCCCGTGTAGGGTGAGCAAACACCCAGTAGAGATATGCTAAACATAATATAAGCAATAACTAAAACATTGGCCATTGATAAATGTTTAACTCATATGAATCAATTCATAAACCATTTCAATTACATGACAAAAGTGGCCTTGTCTCATTC
The DNA here is from genome assembly GCF_055761805.1 of Camellia sinensis. NCBI lineage: Eukaryota > Viridiplantae > Streptophyta > Magnoliopsida > Ericales > Theaceae > Camellia > Camellia sinensis. Next base: position 157,544,354 of record NC_138970.1, read on the forward strand.
CATTTTCCATTTCTTATCCAATTCTCGATTCATAACTATGACTCAGAACCTGGCCAAACAATTTGATTGAGATTACATCTCATATCAACAGTATTTTCTATTTCAGATAAGATAATAACTCATTTTAAACATTTCACACTTCATAATAGATACACATTTTGGTGCTGTATCAATAACACATGACAACACTTCCATACTTCACAAATGATACACATTTTAGTGCTGTATCAATGTCAAACAAAAACATTTCCATACTTCACAAATGATACACATTTTAGTGCTGTATCAATGGAGTCCATCCCCTATCTCCTCCCAAACAATATCCAGTTTAGAGGTCCATCCCCTATCTTTCCCTAAACCGTGAAGTACATCCCCTATCTCCTCCCACACAGCACAATGTATATAAATACATATCATATATATAATCAAATCAATACATAAAATTCATGTATTATATCAACAGCCATATTCGATGGCAAGCTCATTTGATTAGTTTTAGTTTGCCTAATCATCATGCATTGTCTACAACAATCAAGACTATCCTCATAGCCCAAAGCAATTGTTTCTAAACAGATAATAAATGCATCAACAGATAATTTATCAACATTTTCAAAAGTGAGAGATTAATAAATCCAACTTCACTATTCCAACTCATATTAAGCCAATTTCATTATTTTTAGCTCAATTTCACATTTTCATCATAAATGTCATTAATTACACTAATGACCCAAATATACCCAAACATGGCATTTTTTTCTTTTTCTCAATATTGACCCCAATGGTCCAAATATTATCAACAACATTAATATGCTCATTTTGAAACCCAAATACACATTTTATGGTTCAAAAGAAACAAAACCCCTTTTTCTAAAAATTACACATTTAAAACCCTAACTTCCAAAATTCAAAGCCATTTATACAAAAGCTCAATATTCATGTCAAAGCTCATAAAGATGAGTAGGAATCCCTATCTCAAGAGATGAAACCAATGGGGATGATGGAGAAATCTCGAAATGCTCCAAACCAAGAAATTTTCAGATGGATAGGTGGCTCTCAACAAGCTCTACACTTTTTACAAAGACACTAAGAGAGTGGATCACTCTAACTAGATCAAACCCTAGAGGGAAGGTGGATTCTAGAGAGAGGAGCTCTCAAAAGAGGTTTTTAGAAAGTAAGAGAGAGAGAGTGAAAGTTAAAAAGTGATCTAAAAAGACACAGCTGATATCTGATATATGTATGACCCGCTTTGTCACGACCCCAAACCGCCCCTAGTAGTTTGGTGCCGTGATGGCCAGTAATCCGTAACTACCGAAGGCCAACTTTTCAAAACTTAACACAATCAGAGTATGAATATAGGGGGCTCACAAATGCGGAAGCAATAAATCAAATACAAGTGGTCCATAAGAGCTGTGCGTAGATCAAAGCAATGCCAAACATTCCAATTAACTTTACAACTTGGATACAACAGGATAAAAAGCATGTTACATCTTGATCAAAAGGCTTCTCGAGCCGACATATACAAAATACAGCTAATACAAGTCAAGAAGCATGATTTTCAAGATTTGCCGACATGCAAAGTAGGGCATCGCCGACGTAAATACAAAAGCAAAGCCGACATAAGCACGAATCCAAAACAAGCATCCAAAACGATCTAGGCATCGCCGCCGTCCTGCTCATAACCTACATATATATAGAGGGGTGAGTACAAAACTCAGTGAATGGTACTAATAATAAAGGTTTTTGCATGAATACTGCCGGGGTCCTTCAAAATGAACACATCAAACTTTAGCAAGGTGAGGGATGAACCGTATTCATCAATCAAATATTACAAGTAACCAAAGATGTTCACTGACATAAGCAAAACAAGGGATGAACCGTATTCATCATTCAAGTATCATAACATCGGCGAAGCAAGGGGTGAACCGTATTCATCATTCAAGTATCATAACATCGGCGAAGCAAGGGATGAACCGTATTCATCATTCAAGCACTATAATATCGGCGAAGCAAGGGATGAACCGTATTCATCATTCAAGTATCATATCATCGGCGAAGCAAGGGATGAACCGTATTCATCATTCAAGTATCATAACATCGGCGAAGCAAGGGATGAACCGTATTCATCATTCAAGCACTATAACATCGGCGAAGTAAGGGATGAACCGTATTCATCATTCAAGTATCATATCATCGGCGAAGCAAGGGATGAACCGTATTCATCATTCAAGTATCATATCATCGGCGAAGCAAGGGATGAACCGTATTCATCATTCAAGCACTATAACATCGGCGAAGCAAGGGATGAACCGTATTCATCATTCAAGTATCATATCATCGGCGAAGCAAGGGATGAACCGTATTCATCATTCAAGTATCATATCATCGGCGAAGCAAGGGATGAACCGTATTCATCATTCAAGTATCATATCATCGGCGAAGCAAGGGATGAACCGTATTCATCATTCAAGCACTATAACATCGGCGAAGCAAGGGATGAACCGTATTCATCATTCAAGTATCATATCATCGGCGAAGCAAGGGATGAACCGTATTCATCATTCAAGTATCATATCATCGGCGAAGTAAGGGATGAACCGTATTCATCATTCAAGTATCAAGGGCTGTACGATCCGTAATCGTTTGGTCAAAAGTATTGCGAAAGTTTAAAGTCCTCCAATACAAGGGACTTGTGTTACTTAGGCCCGTAGCCCGATTTAACAAGGACCGTATCCTTTTATACTTAGTACTGCAAAAGTTTAGAGTCCTCCAGCACAAGGGACTTGTGTTACTTAGGCCCGTAGCCCGATTTAACAAGGACCGTATCCTTTACACATAGTACTGCGAAAGTTTAGAGTCCTCCAGCACAAGGGACTTTCCGAGGACAACAATCGAAACAAGGCTATTTATTCATGCTTAGCAAATACCACGTCAAAACAAACAAAACAAGATTTATCAAAAGCAAGTGTAACGTAGCTTTATTAGAAATACCACTCACCTAGTTCTTCAGGTGTAGACTCAAAGCAAATATCAAGGACCTACAATCACATGGCAAGTCACATTCTCAAGGCAAGTTCTATATACACATGCAAATGATCTCGGCATTCTTGCCAGATCCAAGTCAAAGACAAAACAAAACAAGCTGGGAGCTTAATCACTGCTCCCGTTTCTCGAAAACACACTGGGTACCATCCAGGACTAAGCCGAGGTTCCGCTAAACGAAGTCAGGAAAAACCTGGGTTTTCCTTTGAAGAATATGAAGAACATGATCATTTGAAAGATGGATGCGAGCTCACAACTTGTTACAAAAATCTGAGTTTTCATGCCAAGAGTTCAAAATATATGGACCTGGGTACCCAATAAAGAAAGTCATGCAAGAACAAACACAAAACATGATTTTCGTTCCAAACTTTTCGATCAAAATGAGATTTTCTTCAAGAACACATGAAAAACCATTTTCTCTTTCCAAACCAACTTCAAAACGATGCATGACATGCAACACAAACTCGATCATGCAATGCAGCTAGGTAATCAGCAAGAACAACCAAAGGAGATCAAGATTCTAACCTCAAAACTCGGATCCAACGGTTCAAACCTCGAAGATCAAGCTTGGAAGACTACTCTCACTCAAGAACTCTTCTCTAAAGCTTCTCTCTCTAAAACAAAGATTGAGACAAGAAAATGATTTGTTTCAAGGTCTGCCGGCTGCCTTAACAATCAGCTCGGACACGTGGCGTTATCGGATTGGTTCAGCTCCAAAAAGGTGATTGATAGACAAGACAAGTCTCTGACAAAGCTTATGCAGCAAGCTCGGGTAGGACACATCGGCAACAAGATGACATCGGCTCAAATCAAGGATCCAGCAACAGGATAACAAAACATCGGCTAGGGAGGACGACACTTGACTAAGCTGTGCCACACCTTGGCCGGGGTGTGCCACATCTCGGCCTAGGCCATACCTGCCCAAGGACAAGGTTCACTAAGTGCGAAGCATCTCGGCAATGAATGCCCGAGGTGAAGATGGGTTTGAACAAGATCTTAAAACAAGTCTAAGTACAAGGGTTCAAAGGCGGACTAAGCTCAAGATGACCTCGGCTACGCACACACCGAACAAGGGACAAGATCGCGCAAGTAATTCTAACAAAACAAGGCAAACAAATCCTTCCAATTAATATAATAAAGCAAGACCATGCAAGAATGTATGCAAGTATGACAAGAATAAGGTGAGGGTCGTTACATCCTACCCCCCTTAAAGAAGTTTGGTCCCCAAACTTGAATTACCTTGTTCCCAGAACAACTCCGGATAACGGATTCTCATATCCTCTTCCTTTTCCCACGTGGCTCCTGTGCCATAATGCTCCTTCCATTCGACCTTTACCATCGGTATCGATCTGTTCCTCAATTGCCTCACTTACCGGTCAATAATCCTCATTGGCTTCTCCTCGTAGCCCAAATCTTCATTAATTGTGATCTCTGAATGATCAATTACATGCAGTGGATCTCGGATGTACTTCCTCAACATCGAAACATGAAACACGTTGTGGACTTGGCTCAAATCTGGCGGCAAAGCAAGCCTGTAGGCAACGGGGTTAATTCTCTCAAGAATGTCAAATGGCCCAATATAGCGAGGTGCTAACTTACCTTTCGTCCCAAATCTGGAAACCCCTTTCATTGGTGAGACTTTCAGGAACACATGATTCCCAACTTCGTCCCAGAGACTTTTGTCGGCTCTGGGCAGTTCTAATCCTCTGTTGGATAAGTTTAATCTTTTCTGTTGTCACTTGAATCAGTTCGGGACCAAGCAGAGCTCTGTCTCCGACTTCGGTCCAACATATCGGCGATCTACATTTCCTTCCATACAAGGCTTCATACGGCGCCATGCCAATGCTAGTTTGATAACTGTTATTGTAAGCGAATTCTACTAAGGGCAAATGTGTTCTCCAACTTCCTTGGAAGTCCAATACACAAAGTCTAAGCATATCTTCAAGCGTCTGAATTGTCCACTCAGTTTGCCCATCTGTTTGGGGATGAAAGGCTGTACTAAATCTCAGCTCGGCTCCGAAAGCCCTCTGTAGACTCTGTCAAAATCTAGAAACAAATTTAGGATCTCGGTCTGAAACAATTGACATCGGCACTCCATGAAGTCTGACAATCTCGTTCACATATAGCAAGGCAAGTTGATTGGCGTTGAAGGTAGTCTTAACAGGTAGAAAGTGTGCTGACTTAGTTAACCTATCGACAACAACCCAAATTGAATCCATACTCTTTGGTGTTTTCGGCAAACCAATCACAAAATCCATGGAGATGTGCTCCCATTTCCACTCAGGAATCGGCAAAGGTTGAAGAAGTCCTGCTGGTCTTTGATGTTCTGCTTTCACTTGCTGACAATGTAAACACTGGGACACGAATTCGGCTATTTCTCTCTTCATATTTGGCCACCAGAAGGTCTGTTTCACATCTTGATACATCTTGGTGTTCCCTGGATGGACAGCAAACTTAGAACCATGAGCTTCCTGCAAAATCTATTTCTTCAGCTCTGGAATGTCGGCCACGCATAACCTTCCTTCAAACCTGAGTACTTGGTTCTCGATGGTGTATCCTGGTCTCGGCCTTGTGTCAATCTCTTCGGCTATTTTCTTGAGGAAGTTATCCTCCATCTGTCTTGTCTTCACTTCATCAACAATAGTCGGCTCCGCTGACATCACGGTTAAACACGCCAAATTTCCACCTGACTTCCTGCTCAAGGCGTCGGCTACACTGTTAGCTTTCCCGGGGTGATATTGAATTTGCATATCATAGTCCTTCAACAACTCAAGCCACCGTCTCTGTCTCAAATTTAATTCCTTCTGAGTGAATAGATACTTTAAGCTCTTATGATCTGTAAAAACCTGACAAGTAGCTCCATACAAATAGTGACGCCAAATCTTTAAAGCAAATACTACGGCCGCCAATTCTAAGTCATGGGTAGGATAGTTTTTCTCATGAGGTTTCAACTGTCGAGATGCATAAGCTATAACCTTACCCTTTTGCATTAATACACAACCCAAACCCTTATGTGATGCATCACTATAGATATGAAATTCTTCGTTACCTGATGGTAATACAAGTACTGGTGCTGTAATTAACCTCGTCTTCAGTTCCTGGAAGGCTGACTCCCGATCTTTAGTCCATTCATACAGTGTTCCCTTCTTAGTCAGTTGCGTTAATGGAATTGCAATCCTTGAGAAATCTTTCACAAACTTTCTGTAGTAACCTGCCAAACCCAGAAAACTACGAATCTCGGACACATTAGTCGGCCTCGGCCAATTTACTACGGCTTCAACTTTGCTAGGATCTACTGAAATACCCTCTTCATTAATTACATGACCCAAAAATGAGATGGTAGAAAGCCAAAACTCACACTTGTTAAACTTCGCATACAATTTCTGTTCTCTCAAAATCTGTAAGGCAAGTCTCAAATGGTTTTCATGTTCAACATCACTCTTGGAATAGATCAATATATCATCAATGAAAACAACTACAAATTCATCTAAATACGGTTTGAAGATTCTGTTCATTAAATCCATAAATGCAGCAGGGGCATTGGTCACTCCAAAAGGCATTACTAAAAACTCGTAGTGGCCATATCTTGTTCGAAAAGCAGTCTTCTCAACATCTTCGGCTTTAACCTTAAGCTGATGGTAACCAGACCGAAGGTCGATCTTAGAAAAGACTCGTGCTCCTTGTAACTGATCAAGCAAATCATCAATTCTAGGTAGCGGGTACTTGTTCTTAATGGTGACCTTGTTAAGTTCCCTATAGTCAATGCAAAGACGGAGTGTGCCATCCTTCTTCTTAACAAATAAAACAGGTGCTCCCCATGGTGAAGTGCTCGGCCTAATAAATCCCTTATCTAACAACTCTTGCAATTGCAGTTTCAATTCTCTAAGTTCAGCGGGGGCCATCCTATAAGGTGTTTTGGAGATCGGCTGCGTTCCCGATATGATGTCAACAGTAAACTCTATTTCTCTATCGGTCAAGTGGCCAGGCAATTCGTCTGGAAAGACGTCGGGAAAATCATTAACAATCGGGATGTCGGCTAAGTTAACATTTCCATTCTGATCACTCAGTATACTACACAAGTAACCTCGACACCCCTTCTGAATTAACTTACAGGCTTTAATGGATGAAATCAAGTATGGTGGGGGCACTATCCCTTTACCCTGGAAAATAATCTCGGCTAGGTTTGGGGGTCTCAGTGTGACACTTTTCGAAACACAATTAATAGATGCATCGTTTGCAACTAACCAGTCCATTCCCAGTATGATATCAAAATGAGCTAGGTCTAGAGGCATTAGATCTACTAGCAATTCAACATTCTCAATCACAACAACACACGCTCCGTAAATGGATGTAACAAACATAGATCTCCCAGATGGAGTAGATACAGACAACACATAACCAAGGGGCTCTAGTTCTCTATTAATTTTCTCGGCAAACTTAGTAGATATAAACGAATGAGTAGAACCCGAATCAATCAACACATAAGCATCTTGGGAGCAAATTAGAAGTATACCTGACACTACTGCCTCATCATTCTGAGTGTCTCCTGGTACTAATGCAAACACTCTGCCCTGTCTCATCTGTCCTTTCCCAGCATTTCCCTTCTGAACGGAACCCGAGGTATTCTCTCCTTTCTTGTTGTTATCAGCCTTTGCCTTGGGGCAATCTCTCACATAATGGCCCATCTCGCCACATTCATAACAGGCTCCAGACGTTCGTCGACAGACCCCGAAATGCTGTTTTCCACAATCCGAACACACCGGTTTAGCACTCCCTTCCTGCCTTACGTTACTAGTACTGCCCATGTTCGTTCTCTTCTTGGTGCCCAGCTATCCTCGGCGATTGTCATAGTTCTGCCTCTTTCGCTGGTTTTCTCCCGAGCTCTGGTATCGGTTCAGATTAGCTTCGGCCTGAATGGCTTTGTCCAATACTTCGGCATAGGTCGGCATATCAAGCAAGTTGACCCAGTCTTGAATCGGTCCACGAAGCCCACACTCGAACTTCCTGGCCTTCATATATTCATCGTTGGTCATGTGAGGTACAAACCTTACCAATTTAGTGAAAGCGCGGTCATATTCCGCCACTGTCTTGTTACCTTGCGTCAGAGTATGAAATTCGGTAGCTTTACGGTTTCGAGCACTTAGGGGAAAATGTTTCTTGTAGAACAACTCTAAGAATCGGGTCCAGGTCAAATATGGATTGCTCCCTCTAACCATCATCCACCACCTGTGGGCGTCATCGTCTAATGTGAATGCTGCCAACGTCACTTTCTGAGCGTCGGTGCTAGGGAAAATCTCGAATAACTTCTCCATTTCCAAAACCCATGCCTCAGTCTTCATCGGCTCTATACCCCCAGAGAACCTTGGTGGTCTCATTTTCTTGAACTCCCTGATCAAAGCTATCGTTCCATCCCCATACAAGGCTGGTTGCGGGGGAATCTGCGGCACTGGAGGAGGTGGAACTACATTTCGGCCGTTGGTCTGCTCGGCCTGAGTCGACGTAGCACTCGCGAACTGTTGTCTGGTTTGCCTCAACTCGCGGGCCAAACCTTCAACTAATCTTTCCAATCTGTCCATTCTATCTTCGGGCTGATCTCGGCCAAGCGGTGGTCTACCTCTCCTCATGATGCTAGGAGTATGCAAGGTATGACTTTAAAACAATTAAGCAAATAACCACATAGGCAAGTAGCAAATAAGTATATCAAGACAATGCACACTTCACTCAAACAACAAATACCATGATGCAACCCTAACATCTTTCTAAGGGAAATCCTATGCTCTTCAGGACTCAAAGTGTGTGAATAGCGTACACCGAGGAACTTGTGCTCTGATACCATTCTGTCACGACCCCAAACCGCCCCTAGTAGTTTGGTGCCGTGATGGCCAGTAATCCGTAACTACCGAAGGCCAACTTTTCAAAACTTAACACAATCAGAGTATGAATATAGGGGGCTCACAAATGCGGAAGCAATAAATCAAATACAAGTGGTCCATAAGAGCTGTGCGTAGATCAAAGCAATGCCAAACATTCCAATTAACTTTACAACTTGGATACAACAGGATAAAAAGCATGTTACATCTTGATCAAAAGGCTTCTCGAGCCGACATATACAAAATACAGCTAATACAAGTCAAGAAGCATGATTTTCAAGATTTGCCGACATGCAAAGTAGGGCATCGCCGACGTAAATACAAAAGCAAAGCCGACATAAGCACGAATCCAAAACAAGCATCCAAAACGATCTAGGCATCGCCGCCGTCCTGCTCATAACCTACATATATATAGAGGGGTGAGTACAAAACTCAGTGAATGGTACTAATAATAAAGGTTTTTGCATGAATACTGCCGGGGTCCTTCAAAACGAACACATCAAACTTTAGCAAGGTGAGGGATGAACCGTATTCATCAATCAAATATTACAAGTAACCAAAGATGTTCACTGACATAAGCAAAACAAGGGATGAACCGTATTCATCATTCAAGTATCATAACATCGGCGAAGCAAGGGGTGAACCGTATTCATCATTCAAGTATCATAACATCGGCGAAGCAAGGGATGAACCGTATTCATCATTCAAGCACTATAACATCGGCGAAGCAAGGGATGAACCGTATTCATCATTCAAGTATCATATCATCGGCGAAGCAAGGGATGAACCATATTCATCATTCAAGTATCATATCATCGGCGAAGCAAGGGATGAACCGTATTCATCATTCAAGTATCATAACATCGGCGAAGCAAGGGATGAACCGTATTCATCATTCAAGCACTATAACATCGGCGAAGCAAGGGATGAACCGTATTCATCATTCAAGTATCATATCATCGACGAAGCAAGGGATGAACCGTATTCATCATTCAAGTATCATATCATCGGCGAAGTAAGGGATGAACCGTATTCATCATTCAAGCACTATAACATCGGCGAAGCAAGGGATGAACCGTATTCATCATTCAAGTATCATATCATCGGCGAAGCAAGGGATGAACCGTATTCATCATTCAAGTATCATATCATCGGCGAAGCAAGGGATGAACCGTATTCATCATTCAAGTATCATATCATCGGCGAAGCAAGGGATGAACCGTATTCATCATTCAAGTATCAAGGGCTGTACGATCCGTAATCGTTTGGTCAAAAGTATTGCGAAAGTTTAAAGTCCTCCAATACAAGGGACTTGTGTTACTTAGGCCCGTAGCCCGATTTAACAAGGACCGTATCCTTTTATACTTAGTACTGCAAAAGTTTAGAGTCCTCCAGCACAAGGGACTTGTGTTACTTAGGCCCGTAGCCCGATTTAACAAGGACCGTATCCTTTACACATAGTACTGCGAAAGTTTAGAGTCCTCCAGCACAAGGGACTTTCCGAGGACAACAATCGAAACAAGGCTATTTATTCATGCTTAGCAAATACCACGTCAAAACAAACAAAACAAGATTTATCAAAAGCAAGTGTAACGTAGCTTTATTAGAAATACCACTCACCTAGTTCTTCAGGTGTAGACTCAAAGCAAATATCAAGGACCTACAATCACATGGCAAGTCACATTCTCAAGGCAAGTTCTATATACACATGCAAATGATCTCGGCATTCTTGCCAGATCCAAGTCAAAGACAAAACAAAACAAGCTGGGAGCTTAATCACTGCTCCCGTTTCTCGAAAACACACTGGGTACCATCCAGGACTAAGCCGAGGTTCCGCTAAACGAAGTCAGGAAAAACCTGGGTTTTCCTTTGAAGAATATGAAGAACATGATCATTTGAAAGATGGATGCGAGCTCACAACTTGTTACAAAAATCTGAGTTTTCATGCCAAGAGTTCAAAATATATGGACCTGGGTACCCAATAAAGAAAGTCATGCAAGAACAAACACAAAACATGATTTTCGTTCCAAACTTTTCGATCAAAATGAGATTTTCTTCAAGAACACATGAAAAACCATTTTCTCTTTCCAAACCAACTTCAAAACGATGCATGACATGCAACACAAACTCGATCATGCAATGCAGCTAGGTAATCAGCAAGAACAACCAAAGGAGATCAAGATTCTAACCTCAAAACTCGGATCCAACGGTTCAAACCTCGAAGATCAAGCTTGGAAGACTACTCTCACTCAAGAACTCTTCTCTAAAGCTTCTCTCTCTAAAACAAAGATTGAGACAAGAAAATGATTTGTTTCAAGGTCTGCCGGCTGCCTTAACAATCAGCTCGGACACGTGGCGTTATCGGATTGGTTCAGCTCCAAAAAGGTGATTGATAGACAAGACAAGTCTCTGACAAAGCTTATGCAGCAAGCTCGGGTAGGACACATCGGCAACAAGATGACATCGGCTCAAATCAAGGATCCAGCAACAGGATAACAAAACATCGGCTAGGGAGGACGACACTTGACTAAGCTGTGCCACACCTTGGCCGGGGTGTGCCACATCTCGGCCTAGGCCATACCTGCCCAAGGACAAGGTTCACTAAGTGCGAAGCATCTCGGCAATGAATGCCCGAGGTGAAGATGGGTTTGAACAAGATCTTAAAACAAGTCTAAGTACAAGGGTTCAAAGGCGGACTAAGCTCAAGATGACCTCGGCTACGCACACACCGAACAAGGGACAAGATCGCGCAAGTAATTCTAACAAAACAAGGCAAACAAATCCTTCCAATTAATATAATAAAGCAAGACCATGCAAGAATGTATGCAAGTATGACAAGAATAAGGTGAGGGTCGTTACACGCTTGAGCGGAGAATAGGACGCTCGAGCGTCAAGCACAAAAGCTGGACCCGCTCGAGCATAGATTTTCCCCTTCCAGTACTTTTACAAACAATGAACTACCTGCTTGAGCGCCAAGATACCCGCTCGAGCGTGAAAAACACACCTGTGGAAGTTTTGCAGAGGCACGAAATGCTGAGAGTGTGTAAACCCCGCTCGAGCGTAATAATACCCGCTCGAGCGGACAACCAAAAATCAAACTCCGCTCGAGCGCAAAGGGACCAGCTTGAGCGTACCACCAAAATTCTGGGCAACAAGGAATGAGACTAAAGCTCAACCAACTTGTTCGAAACACGCCCAATACATCCTAAAACTCAAACACACGGAATTTAAAGGATAACAACAAGATATACAACCACCAACTCCACGGAACCTAAGTCTGGAATACAACAATCAAAGGAAGGAAAACCGGGATCCCTATAACCTCCCCCCCTTAAAGAAATCTCACTGGAAAGATTCCCAATCTAAACTCAAAACTTGAGCAACCATGGAAAATAAATAAAGAGGAAAAGAGAGAGAGAGAGAGAGAGAGAGAGAGAGAGAGAGAGAGAGACGTACCCTCTGCCAGCCCAACCAAAGAAAATGAAATAAAATGGAAAAGAAAGGGAGATGAAATGATGGCCACTACAAAAGGGGGGACAACCCCATGTGGGTTTGGCTTTCCGAAAGAAAAAAAATTGGTTTCTCCAAAATATATTTTGTAATAATATCTTCAAATTTTATAATATAAAGTATAAAATAATATAATTTTTCTCACCACAAAATATATACTCATTTTATTCACTACAAAAGTACATAATTTTTCACCATATCGTACACACCATAAAATCAACTATCAAATATTTATTATAGTCCTATATAATAAATAATAACAACTCCCAAGGTGGTTATTACCAATCACATAATTAAAAAGGACCAAATAGTTAAACATGAGTCATTAAACAAACTCAAATTAAATTAAATCTAAGCCATGGGTTTTGATTAAATTCCCACCCATAAGCCAAACATGGCCCAATTATATACCAAAACAGATCCAACAAATTTATGTCAAATCCTGATCCGAACACCCAAAACTCAATTTCAAATTCTGCTATAAATTAAACTGAACATCAATCAGTCTGTGAGTTTTCATAAAATAAATACTAATCATTAAATTCTGAAATTTTTATCCAACGTGCTAAACTCATATGGGAACAACATATAGAAATTTCATAATTTTTTGAGATTGGGAACTATTTTTAAAAAATACAAAACCGAACTGTTTTCGTACAGAATTTACACAGCAATCAAATTCAAAAATTTGGTCAATTAAATTATGCACTGGCTATTTAATTTTTTTTTTTTGGGTCATTACAACTTACCCTCCTTAAAGAAATTTCGTCCTCAAAATTAAACTCAAGTAATATAATACATCCTACTGTCGCCCACAAACTCACTTTGGTACTTTCTAATGCATCAACAAAATTTCTTTGACCACTACATAAGCCTCAACAAGTCACACCGGTAACGAGCCAAACCATTACAATCGCACAATAATTGGTTATAAAAAACCTTACTAGTATAAATCATTAATTGGTTCTTCTATTCACATTGATAACCCAATAACAACAAAAGATGATCTAATTCTTTAAGCATAACAAGAATTTTGGCAAAACGACTCCTTAAAATACCAAGACACCATACTTTATTGGTGATAACCCAACTTCAACTAACTATTTCCATCGCCTAATGCACAATGCACCCCAAGGCCAAAACAACTATTACTACTCCGAAACCTTAACAAAACGAAACAATACATCTTCAAAAGCACTAACCACCAACTCAAAAAGTGACCGCCAATCGTCACAAGACGAACAACACTTAAACAACACTAGGGTGATGCCATACCCCATAACCCAAAATGAAATAAAATCAATTTGGACAATGGGCTAGGATTTCCATAAACAAAGACTACAAATCAACATTAATGGTTTCACTCCGATGTAGGGTTTACAAAATGGTTTCAACAACATACCTTAAGTCTAAGCAAGACTCAACACAACTAGGTAAACACCCAAACTATACATGGCCTTCAAGCTAAAAGTTAATTCAACTCAACCTTTAAGACATTTACTCCAAGTTACAACATAAACTCTACACTAGTATTACGGTGACTCACAAGGTCCACCTTGAATACGATCATGATTCAAAACACAACTCATTCCCTTTAAGATAATTCTATTACCAACGAGTGTTGGACACTCCCCCCCTTGACACCCAAGGACAAAACAATTAAATAAGTAAATGTAACAACAATTGTGAATATTGTCCGTTTCAAATCTCATCTTTAAACCTTACTTAGTTTGCACTTTATAGATTTTACAACCAAATCTCAAAACAATCAGTCTCTCTTGGGAAATATACCCCTTATCACCATTTATAATCTTTACCATGTCAAGGCCATGCCTTTTTCCAAAAACACACAAGGGTATACAACCCAAGGTTTCAAGAACAACTCCACACATACCCAAGTAAATAGAACAATTTCACAATCATGCAAGGCCATACATATACCAAGCATAACAATTAGCATCAACACCTCCCACTAAGGTACATTCTCATGTTCCAACACGAAATTCAACATATGCACATCAAGTAGCATAAAATCACATAACCACATAACAAATAACGGGTTGCCACTACGAAGATGGTTAGTCGTTCTAGAAATCCTTTTAGACCTCTTATTAGAAATCACGTTGATCAGGCGCATTTCCAATGAGATTTCTAAGAAAATTTCTAGACCCGACACAACATCCTCGAGACTCAACCCCATGCCCACATAAACATATAACATCTTAGCACATAAACATGTTATCACATAGAATGCAAATGTTGCTCACAATCCCGAGGTAAACCTAACTGTGGTCAAAACCACTTCCCATGAGCCAAGGTATTCAAACCCGATTCACTCTGATACCATGTTGTAACACCCCGTATTTTATTACTCGGATAACCTTACCAATATTCATTAATTAAGTCCATTTACAAATAACATTTCATCCTTGAATGAAATGATGAATAAATAAATATACATATTCCCTCTCGTTATACAACAATGACATTTACATACAAATAAAAGAAATGCCCTGAGGCTTACAATAAAATAGAGGACACTACTCTTTACAAAAAAATAGCACTCAGCCAAACAACAAATGAAGTAGTACAATCTATCACTTCATTATACTTATGAAATGGTAAAAACCATTGTTTGATCTTCAAATCCAAAAAGCATTCCCTATACACATGTACAGGCAGGAGGTGAGCAACCACTAGCTCACCAAACAATTAATCTCATATTAAAACATTCGAAGATATGCGGGTACCAAAATACTCATGCATATATGTGAAATCATATCATGTCAAAACCATATGATTTTATTACATAATCTCTAAATCCAATTTATTTAATTAACCACAACAAGTTAACTTAAATAAATAAACATGTTTCAATAGCAATAGGGCATCCTTTTCAATTCATTCAATTATGTCATTATCAATTGAATTAAATAATTAAACAATTCATCAAATCCATTTTATACAGTCTTATGAGATGAATGCATATGCCATGTCATACTCAAAATATTTTTCTCATTTTTTGAAAATCTTACGCACAATGCCAATTTGAAAACATATTAATCCAACAATTTCAATAAAATTTCCAAGATGGTAAGACTCAGGTAATCCCTAGGCTGGTGTCTACAAGTAGACTATATAAGGACTACAAATTTGTCATTTTTACCAGTATTAACTGGAAGGCTAATCTGTCATTTTTACCAGTATTAACTGGAAGGCTCGACACTTATCATCTACACCACCTTTCAAGACTTACCACCGTATTTACCCCAAAATCATTTTATGAAAACTTGTTTCCCAACATTCTTTTCTCAATGTAAAGTTTTCAAATCAAATTTCAAAACTCATCATTATCAAATGAATTGATATGCTAATGCAATGATTAATAATACAATGTAATATTTCTTCCACTTTTAATACTTCCACACAATATTCCCATTGTGATCAAAATTCTCATTTCTCAATTCAATATAATTTCTCAAGATGAATATAAATACTTTTATTCCAATTTATCCACGGGACAACATAATTCCCACACTTAGAGTAATCTCAACCATTTAGTCACTTCAAGACTATATCAACATTTTGAACAACAATTTCCAAAACTTCAACAATTCCCATATTCCATGAAAACCATCATTTATATGTAAACAAATAAACAAATTTTCAAACATAATTTATTTTGGCACATAAAATAAATATAACAACATCTTCAAAGATTGTCAACATCTTTCTTAAAAATTTCCAATTTCTAGGTGTTCTCACAAAAATCACCTATCTTCATTTATTGAAAGAAAGTCACCAAAATCATCTCTCTTCAATCCTCATAGTTCAAAACCCTCAATTTCTATTTTAAAAGGAGCAAGAAAGTAAACCCACTTTTAAAAAAAAATCTCTCATCTTCTTGAATCAACAATCAATTTTCAAAACAAATCAAAGGATGATTTCGAAAATCATAGGATGATTTCGAAAATCATTTAGATCTTGCAAAAACATATATATAACTCAAAGGAAATCCCTACTTATTAAATATTACCATTTCCATCATACTATATCAAAATTTATGGTATAATCTTAATAACACACTTTTAACCATAACGGATATAACCTTTTAACCAAAACAAATTTAATCCACTAAATTAGTAATTTTGTTATATTAAAAAATTTTCAAATTAATAATACCAAACCTAATTTCACATGCCTCATCCCTCAAACATAACTATATTTCAACATAACCATTTTTCATGGCAAACTATTTAAAGGGGTAATATTTTTACCAAATTCTCTACCAATAACAATTTCACAACTTTTTCTAAAATTACTTAACCAACATGATATTTACATCAAAAATTATGAAAGATGCCCAATAGTAACATTTTCAAGGTTATGAGTTTGAAAGTCCACATTTTATATTTTTATTTTCATAAAAATGAACACAACTTAATCATCAACATATTATCTTTTATAAAATATCATGAATCTAATACTTTTAGAGTTTTTAATCCCAAAACAGCTTTATAATTCCTACTTAAGCATTTACTCCATATTCCTCAACATTAATTTATTTTTCTCAAAAATAAATTTCAAATCAAAGATAAAAAAAAAATCAACTTTATATTTCTCAAAATAAATTATCTAATCAAAATATGATGTAAATACAATCATACAATTATTAAATTTTATTTTTGAATTTCTTTACAAAATTATCAACACAAAATGATTTTTTCCAAATCAATCTCAAAATGCCAACGTTCTTAACATTTTAACATAATTTTTCTTCCAAAAATTATCAAACAAAAATCTGAAAATATATATATGCAATACCTCTTATAATGATATATTTTCTCAAAATAAACCTAACATAGCTTTAATGTAAAAATATGAAGAAAGTCCCTACCTCAAATAATGAAGAAGAGCAAATCTGGAAGGCAAATCTTGCCCGATCATGAATCCGAGACTACCATTGCAAAGATCACGATGAGCTCTCCAACTTTCATTTACAACACTTTTGCAAAATCTCACTGGAAAGATTCCCACTCTAAACTCAAAACTTGAGCAACCATGGAAAATAAATAAAGAGGGAAAGAGAGAGAGAGAGACGTACCCTCTGCCAACCCAACCAAAGAAAATGAAATAAAATGGAAAGGAAAGGGAGATGAAATGATGGCCACTACAAAAGGGGGGGACAACCCCATGTGGGTTTGGCTTTCCGAAAGAAAAAAAATTGGTTTCTCCAAAATATATTTTGTAATAATATCTTCAAATTTTATAATATAAATTATAAAATGATATAATTTTTCTCACCACAAAATATAACATTTTTGTACACCATAAAATATAATATTTTGCTCACTACAAAATATATACTCATTTTATTCACTACAAAAATATATTATTTTTCACCATATCGTACACACCATAAAATCAACTATCAAATATTTATTATAGTCCTATATAATAAATAATAACAACTCCCAAGGTGGTTATTACCAATCACATAATTAAAAAAGAAAAACAGTTAAACATGAGTCATTAAACAAACTCAAATTAAATTAAATCTAAGTCATGGGTCTTGATTAAATTTTCACCTAGAAGCCAAACATGGCCCAATTATATACCAAAATAGATCTAACAAATTTATGTCAAATCCTGATCTGGACACCCAAAACTCAATTTCAAATTCTGCTATAAATTAAACTGAACACCAATCAGTTCGTGAATTTTCATAAAATAAATACTCATTATTAAATTCTGAAATTGTTATCCAACGTGCTAGATGCATATGGGAACAACATACAAAAATTTCATAATTTTCTGAGATCGATAACTATTTTTAAAAAATACAAAATCGAACTATTTTTGCACAGAATTTACACAGCAATCAAATTCGAAAATTCGGTCAATTAAATTATGCACTGGCTATTTTAATTTTTTTTGGGGGTCATTATACAGCATATATCCCAAAAGTGATAAAGAGCATCTCTATACAGAGGAATACGAGTCTCCACATCTGCAGAAAAATAAACCTCCATACAGAGAGGAGAAAACTTTCATGAAAGGAAGAGAGTGTTGGGTATGCAAACAACCTTCAGCAGACAGCCCGCAACGTAATTAAATTTTATATATACATATAAAACACATTAATGTAATTAATTATTATTATTTTTTATTTTGAAAAACCAACGCCATTTCATACCTTATGCAAATAGAATTTTTTGACAATAAATTGTAATGAATCGCAATTTTAACAAAACAAATCAAATCATAATGAACAAATTTGATACGTATAAATCGAATCGTGTAATAATGATGTATATATATAGAGAGTGTTAGGTTTTTATTCTTGGCAACCCCGTTTGACAAAACTCCTTTCAGTTGTATTTGTTTTCGCACTTTTTATTTCAGTGAGGCTATGAGTTTATTAGATGCGAATCCAACCCGAATTGAGCCTTGTAGAGAAGTTTGTGATGTTAATGCTTTCAAGATTGCCACTTCGCTGATTATGACAGGGGTCGAGCTGCCCGGTCAGCTCGCGCCCGAAGCAAAATGCAAAATTGCATTCAAAGTTGGCTGTCCGCCATTGCTCACTCGAGCTAAGAAGTCCTCGCTCGAGCGAAGGATTGCGTCAATACAAAAACCTGAAAGAGCTCATTGTTCGCTTGAGCGAAGGGCTCGTGGCTCGAGCGAAGGCACTAGTGGAAATCACGTGAGTTAAGGTTCTCGCTCGAGTGAGAGAAGCTTCGCTTGAGCGAGCTTCAAAATCCAGATTTCTATAAGGAATTGGTTTTCTTCCAAAACTAGGATTACTTTGGATTTCTATAAGTAGTTGGTTTTCTCCCAAAACTTGACTGACTTCTCCAGATCTTCTTTTTAGATATTAAGGTTTATATCTGGGGATATTTTGCTAGTTTTCTTTGATGTTTAATTGAGTGTTCAACTCATGGGTTAAGAAGAATACATCAAAGGTTTGTTTGTTCATTCTATACAAAAGAGAGAGTTGTTCTTCGGTGGATTCTGAAGAATTCGAGCCTGAAGCTTTGGTGGATTCTGAAGTGGCTCATCGTTAAGACAATTCCGAGGTGAATACGGGGTTGGAAGAGGCACATAGGGGTTGCTTCAATTCAGGCGTGGATTCGCTAGGTAATTGAGAGCATACCTATGTAATTCCATTATATCTTCTTAGTGGATTGTTTTGTGGCTGTTGTCCGTGGTTTTTTTTATCACAATTGGAGGTGTCCGATTGTGGTTTTTCCACGTAAAATCGTTGTGTCGATTTGTCTTGATTGTTTGATTGGGATTGTTGTTTACTGCTTAAAATTGATACATAATCACAAATCAACATGTAGGGGATTTCTAGATTTTTCAGAGAGAATTTACTCTTCAATCTCTCCATAAGATTCAAACAATTTCGACAATTCATCACTGCATCCCAATGAATGTTCCATACGATCAAATATCTGTGCTAAACACACACATGAAATCTAAACAATTCAATCACTTCAAAGTTTGAATTTGGGTCTTGTTTTGGGCCTGGAAAAATGTGATCACTGTCTAGCTATGGGTACAAAACTTGGGCCGAACTCTTCAGCACAATAAATCTAAGAATATTACAAAACGGGACACATAATATATATGGATATGGAAATTAGTTACAAAACAGGACACATTATATGGATAGATTGAATTTTACAAATCGTGAGCTCAGCGACAAAAAGAAGAGTGTTTTATGTGTTTATTTTTGTGTTTGTTATCAAATTATTTGGGGTTGGAATGAGTCGAGGCAGCTCACCCAATAATAAGAAGCATGTGACAAATTTAAAAAAAAAATAAAATTAAAATGACCGCATAACGTCATTAGACGAACACATAATTTAATTATCTTCTCAAGAAAAAGTCTAGGTGCGCAGAAGGTTTGAAATACATTATGTACATATGTGACACAAATTTGTGCAATCTGTGTCACATCTGTGCATTATGTGTTTTAAACCTTTTGTGCACGTAGCACGATTGTCCTGTCAATGTACAACTTTTTATCATTATACAGAAATATTGTGTATCACACCTGCAAAATGTTAAGAACCTAAAACTCAAATTCCCAAGAAATCTTAGTTATGGGCTTCCTCATAGTATTGAAAACAATCCATGACTTTATATTGAAAAATAAAATAAAATTGAACATAAATTTATAAATAGTTAAAAACTTC
The DNA here is from genome assembly GCF_055761805.1 of Camellia sinensis. NCBI lineage: Eukaryota > Viridiplantae > Streptophyta > Magnoliopsida > Ericales > Theaceae > Camellia > Camellia sinensis. The sequence goes on from NC_138970.1 coordinate 157,564,977, forward strand.
ATAAAACAATAGACGTACAAATCATGACTGCCAGAACACTACAAAAAAAAAATAAAAAAAATAAATAAATAAATAAAATAAACAACAATTTTGAGATTTAATGTATGTAAACTAAAATGTCATTACTAAACAAAATAACTAACAAAACAGTATAAATTGTTGAATGAATGGAGAAGCGTCTTCATATATGATCAATGTTGATTCATCATAGACTTGATAGGGTCTAAAATGTGGAAATAATCAAAGAATAAAGAAGATTGCTTTCCCTCAAGCCCATTTCTACTGACATGGTTGCCCCTAACAAGGTTATTACAAGGGCTTCCACCAATCATGAGATCAATCCCACTAAATGACTCAACCCATTGCGTGATCATATGAACATTCATGTCTTGCACGTCTTCAATGTGAATTAGATTGCCTTTTTGGTTCGTTTGTTCTCATCAACAATGGATAATGGTTTGACATATCTCTGATTTCTCTGCAGAAACTACGTTCTTTAGAGGAATCCCAAGCCAATTCCAGAGAAAAGCGAAAGGAGGTTAATGCCACCAGGGAACAAAGTCTTCAAGACTGAAAGACGGTATCCCAATGTATCAACCTGCAGCAAAGTCATTTGAGTAAGGGAAGGAAATTGAAAGGAAACATGACAAAAAATTAGCTTCTAGTTTCTAATTCATTCACATGTGACAAAAATATACTTTCAAGTTTTCTATTTTATTTGATTTTCTTTACCAATATCAATGGAAGGACAGGGAAAGATGAACATGCAAAAAATTTATTTCTAGCTTCTATTTCATTCACTTTTCTTTACATGTGTCCATTGAAGGAAAAGAAATAGGAAAGAGAAACATGACAAAAATGTTATTTCTAATTTCTATTTCATTCACTTTTTTTCCGTCATTTCCCTCCTTAAATCTTGCCTCAAATATTTAATTTAAATATAGTCGAAGGAAAAGCCAATATAGACTGTATGATCATGATGCTATTGAGTCAAACCTGAATAGTGTTGCCAAGCGTTTTGTATCTTCGATTCTACTGACTCCCCTTGTGTGGTTTCTTGGAAACCCCATCACTATCTCCATCTCATCAGGTTCAACTGGTGCAACCTTGTTCTTCTCAACCCAAACAAAGTTCCATTTCCTACACTGCTCGAGCACGTATTTTTGGACGTCTAGAGAAGGTTCTCCATTTGACTTTTCAAGTGCCTTTTCGTATCCTCTCGGTGAGTTTTGCACTTCCAACACAAGTTAGAAGGCAATTAAACTTTGACCGTTTGTCCCATTTAGGCCACCATTTTTTCCTTAAAGGAAAAGCTTCATGTATAGTTAGTGATGGGACAAGAAAAAGTTGGAACCGATTGTCGATTGGCAAGTTATGAATATATCCTCTTTTTTTGGTAACAGCACATAAGAATTTTGGAGTCTACAAATTGTGGCTTGATATCATATAAGAATCGAGAAATTATGCTCCAAACCCCTTTGGGGATGAGTACTACATTTTTGTAATAAAAATATAGGGTCTGACAATTGTCTTTGGATGCTTCATTTCTCTAAAGTTTCCTCGTCTTTCAGAAGTAAAGCAGTTTTTGGCTGTCCAAATAAATAAATAAATAAAAAGAGAAAACGATAGTTAATATGTAAGAATCTGCAAAATGTAAACAAAAGCAATTTTGAATGGACTTGGATTCATAAACTAACCTTTCGATGTGAAGAGAATTCAATGTCTTCACGAGGTAGTTCTTTATGATGAAGAAAATTAGCTTCCTTTGCCATTTGGGCAGCACAGATGAAATTTGAAAGTTCTGCAATGGGGTACCTAGACCTGCAATTTTAAATGAAATTGTATAAGGATATGGAAGGGGAAAAACAATTATTTATATGAATATTTAAAAAAAAAATTCTTATTTGTCTACGTGTACAACCATTCTAACAATGATAGTATGTTTTGGTCTAACTATATTTAGGAGAGATGATTGTGAAAAGATGAGTAAAAGAAATAGTGAATGTTACTTTCAAATGTTTTGAAAAATATATAAAGATGGATCCCATTCAAAATCATCAAAAATAGAGCCAACGTCATCAAAAACTTTTCCATAATTTAAGCATTGCACAAATCAATACAAGGTATTGACACATTGTATATAAGCTAACACTAAAGAATTAACCAACGTATAGACATACTATTTACAAGCAATTATGCATCTTTGTAGAGCTAGATACAAACCACATCTATCAATTGCTATCAAAACCTTCTTGGCTAGGCTGCTTGAGTTGGGTGCGTCTATCTATGGATGGTGATTATGCTAGCATAATGAGCTCAAGAATTTTATATTGAGGTTTCATTTTGATCTAAATTGGGGCTTTCTGGTGTAGCTGTGTTTTTTCTCTAGTTATGTAGCATTGAGAATTGGCTATGCAGCAGCATTTTGATTTATTGTAATGGGTGCTAGCTCTGGACTGGGGCATTTGAACTGAGGCCTTGTTGTGTTTGCACTGTTGGGGCATTAGAATGTTTGGTTCTGCTCTGCTGCTACTGTGAAGATTATGCTAGCAAAATATGTTCTGTTGGTTGCTGGTTGCTATGGCTGCTGGTTGGTGGCATTCTGGTTTGGGCTTTTGTTTTGGTGGCATTCTATTTGGCAGCATTCAATAGCATGGATTCAACAGCAGCTGGTGTAAGGTTGTTCCTGCTGGCAGCATTCCTTGGGTGCAGTATGTTGGGTGTGGTTGGGTGAAATATGATATGCCCTATGGCAGCATACATTGGCTGCAGCTGCTGGTGTAAGGGCACAATAGCAGCTAGTGTAAGGGTGTTACCTATTGGCATTTTGTTTTGGTGGCATTCTGTTTGGCAGCATACAACAGCATGGACACAACAGCAGCTGGGAGCATACATCAGCTACAGCTGCTGGTGTAAGGGTGTTACCTGCTGGCAGCATACCTTGGGTGTGGTTGGATGGCTTTTTTCTCTGTTTTTGTTTTGTTTCTCTGTTTTGGATTGGTTTCTCGCCAATTTGTGGGTCTAGTGCTAGCAGATGATTATGCTTTCTCCTTAGTGCCAACCTAGTTGGGATTATGGAGTGTTAGCTATGATGCTTTTTGCACTTCCCTCCTTCATTGATGTATTTTGTTGCTTGTTTTTACTCATCTCATCAATAAAGTTTTCTTTTCTTTGCTGATAAAAAAAAGAAGTGACACTGTCCCATCCTTCTCTAGTGAATCGTTTGTGCTTTCCTGGGAAAATAAATAAATAAAATGAAACCACATTCAATTTAATCACAAAAGACATTACCAAAAATTCTAAAATAATTCTTTGCAAAATGATTCAAATATAAGTATTGCTGTTGGCTTTAGAAATGGTTCTCAAGAACTTTCAGGAAATGCCAAAAAATTGAAATGCATGTAATTGAAACTTAATTCTGACAAATTATTAGACGTGGCACAGAAGCAACACGACATTGGCACGAAACCAACATGTTGACATATCGATTTTCAAAAAATGCAAGACAATATTAAATTGATTTTATATTATCATTTTGTTTATTGATTAATATGCGATTAAAAGTAAGATTGGAATTTATGTAAATGATACAATTTAGGAAACAATATAAATAAGGAAATGATATAAATACGAAAACAATGCAAAATCTGATTTGATGAAGTTAAACACCAAATCATTGACAGAAAACACCATAGCAGGAGATGAATCCTTTACCCACGTTGCAATTCTTACTTTTATAAGCTCACAAACTTCCTCCAGATTTGGTTACACCCCATTAAACACAACATATTTTCTCAATTTCTAAATAGACCACAAAATTGCAATTGGGGTGGCATTCCAAATTTTTTATTCTAGCTTTTTCATACGAGTCCTAGGCTCCCAACCCAAAACTGCAGCAGACTCACCACTACCCAGGACATGGTGTCACTTGTGAGGTTAAATAGAGGGTTTGATTGAGTTTTGAAAGAATATTGAAAAACACTTTGAAGGCTTGGCGTGTTCTTGAGGCTTGGGGTTTACTTGCACCATTCCAACCATCTACTCTATCTTTTCCCTCCTTCTTGTGAATCAAAGCTTCAAGTAAAGGTAAGGGTCTTCTCACATCTTTATTAGAAGCATGCTAGGGTTTATATTTTTAACTAATAGCATGATTCCTAAGTTAGTTTTGTATTCATGAGTAGTTTTATATATTTCAATCCATGAAATTAATGCTCCATTAAAATCCATGTTTTGAATGTGTTAAGTTAAATTCCTATTCATATTTTGTTTCATGGTTAATAACTCATGTTTGAACTAAGTTGAGGTATCACTATAAAACATTCAAAAGGGTTAGTGTTGCATGATTTTGTGAACTTTGAGTACAATATTGTTAGCCTTTTATGAAATCAAAATAAATGATTATTTAATTAATTTAGGATTTTCATGTCAAACATTAAAAAAATATATTTTATGGCATATTAGAAGACTATTAGTATAAACAACATACAATCACACTTATTTAGAAAACTTGATTAAAAAAAAGAAGACATAATCACACTTATTTAAAAAAAGAGATTAAAAATACTATTATCACACTCACTCAAATTAAGTGTGATTAAAATATCAATCTAATTTTTTTTTTTATCACACTTCCAATAAAAATGAGATAGTTTCATTTGTCAAAGTGTGATTTTTAACTATTTTTTGTAGTAGTGTAATATGATTAATAGTTTTCAAAAACGTTAAGTTTTATTTTTTTATAAATTTATTATATGTCATATATATGAATAAGTTATTCAAGGATAATAATATACATATATAACACGATATATATATATATATATATATTTAATATTAAAAAGCTATATATTTCATAAATTAGATATCAAGGTATCATTTACATAGTAATAAAATTCTAAAAAATGCAAAACAATTATATAACATTGATTACACAATTCATTGAGTAAATGTTTCAAAACATATTTAGGAAGCATAAGTTGTGTTATGAAGAATAAAGACCATTGTTATAATGAAGGGATTCATCATATACAGCGTATTTGGAGAGTTCAATAAGTGTCACTGAAGTGTCGCTAAGGTGTTCGATGTTATGAATTTGACTTTTTTAATCAAGACACATTAAAGGAGTGTCAGACACATTTTCTGGAGCGTCCAAAGAGTGTTGTGTCCGACACGACACACTTCTCCCCCATAAAAGTGAGTGAAACACAATCAGTAATTAACAAAACTCTTGAACAAACATTGTCGTCAAAAGAATGTATTAGTATTCCCTCTAGAATTAAGGTTTAACACAAGTTTCTCCTACATTGAACCCAAATTTCTCTTCACCTTATCCTTTCAATAAACATTTGTTTTCCCCTGTGAATGGTAGCGCTATCATACTGTTATAACATTCCTAATATATATGGCATTAGTGGCGGAGCCACTAACGGACCAAGATGGGCACATGCCCCTCCTCAACTTTTAGGATTTTATGGTAAAGATTTGAAAATGTTTTCAATATTTTACCCTCTAAAATTATAAATATACCCTTTTGAGTTTTTCTCATTCTTTTTCCAACAAACTCAACACACCATTAATTAAAACATGGGCTTAGATTGACTACTTTAATTTGCAAATGAATCGAAGAAAATATTTCCTTTTATTATGCATATTTAATGGACATTTTTTAAAATTTCATATTACTTGATGGTTCCACAGATTTAAGACAGTTTTATTGCAGTAAATTTTTTTTAACCAAACTAAACTTTTTGTTTCATACCAAACTAAAATATTGGCATGGTTGACAATTTCAAAAGTAAAGTTTCATGCTTGGGAGTGACTAGACAAGGATGAATGCCCCTGTAAAAAGCTTGAAATATATCAAGACTATTAGTGTGCCCTACAATTCTTTAAATTATTTCACTACCCTAGAGTCTAAAACACAAATACAATACATTACCAACAAACTAAATAAAGAAAACATTAAATCAAGAATAATAATAAAAAAAAACAATACATGATTGCAAGAAGTCTCAAATGTGCTCCATGTTAAATTGCCATTTGCCCTTTTTCTTCACATGCTTTACATCAGAAACATACTACAAGTCTACAAGAAGGCACTTCTTTGACTATAAAAACTAATGCTGGTGCATTTAGACAAATTCTAATATCATTGCAAAAGCACATAAAACGTATAATGATTACAAGGACCCCTGATACCAATTATTGGGTATGCCTCCTTATTGGAGTATGAGACCCAATTGGTTTACTAAACGAATTTAATTTGGTTTGGTGTTGGTTATAATATATTTTTAATATATTATGCCTAACTTTTGGAGGCCCACTGTATATTTAATAATTTGTATGGTAACAGATAGGGCTTTGATAAAAAGCCCAATAAATATTGTTTAATTGGTATGAGGCACAGCGGCTATGAGATACAGAGTTTCAGTGGGTTTTCGGCTGCCAAGTATTGATTCATATTTACTTCATGAGATAGTGCTTCCTGGGTAATCCAATATCAAGCTTGCTGTGTGATTCTTTGGTATTCAAGGGATTCGTTTGTTTGCTGAGTATTTCGGCAGGCATTGTGAAGTTTGATTTGGGTTTTCTTCAACTATATTTCAAAGGCAATTTATTCGTCTTTTTGGTGAGGTCTTTCATCTTGTTTATTTGTGATTATTTGGAATTCACCTAAGGGTGATTTTGTGAGACCATTTGTGTCTTGTTTGTAATCGTTTGAAAATTGTTGGTTGATAGTGGAATCGGATTTCGATCCCATGGATGTACCTCACATTAGGGGAACCACGCAAAATTCTTGTGTCATTTGTGATTTAATTTTTTCGCATTAGTTTTTATTCTCATTGATTGATTACTTGTGGGAAATCATATATTTTCCTTAACTACTGGTGTTAAAGCTTATGGTTTATTTGGGTTTATTTATTCGTGTAAATTAATGGAGGGGAATGTGGGTCGTATGGCTAGCTTCAATGGAAGCAATTGGGTAACTTGGAAAACTAAAATGGAGGACCTATTATTTTGTAAAGATTTGTACGGACCCATTGAGGGTGATAATGGCAACCTGAGGATATGAAAGATGATGAATGGAAGATGCTTAATAAAAAATTCGTTGGTGTTATCCGTTAATGGATTGATGATAGTGTGTTTCATCATGTTGTTGCTGAAGTTTCAGCACATGAGTTATGGAAAAAATTAGAAAGTCTTTTTGACAAAAAATCAGCCACAAATAAAGCCTTTCTATTTTGTAAGTTGGTTAATTTAAAATATAAAGATGACAGCACTATTCCGGAACATTTGAATGAAATAAGGAGTATTGTTACCCGACTTGCTTCTATGAAAATTATTTTTGATGATGAGTTGTAGGCTTTGATGCTACTTAGTTCCATGACTGAAAGTTGGGAGACTTTGGTTGTGGCGGTTAGTAATTTGGTGCTCGATGGAGTTGTCACAATGAGCCAAGTCACTAGTAGCTTGTTGAATGAAGAAACTAGAAGAGAATAGCGGGTTCCTCTCATTCAGAAGCATTTGTTGTGAGAAACCAAAGCAAAACAAGGGGGAGGAGTAAGACTCTTTATGGTCGTAATCAAAGCCATGACAAATCAAAAGATGGTTCTTTTTCAAAGAAAGACATTGAGTGCTATTATTTCCATGAGAATGGGCACATGTAGCAAGAATGTCGAAAGCTCAAGAACAAGAAGAAAATGCGTGACAAAAGTGTGGATAAGAAGCAAGAAGACACAACAGTCGTTACTACCGATGATCTCATGGTTGTTTGTGAAGATGATTGTATCAATTTTGTGGGTCAAAAGAGCAATTGGGTGATTAATTTCGGTGCTTCTTTTCATGTGACTTATCGAGTTGAGTTCTTCACTACCTACACCAAAGGAGATTATGGGTGTGTTTAAATGGGTAATGACGGTTTGTCCAAGATTGTTGGCATGGATGATGTTTGTTTGGAAACAAATTTGGGCTACAAGTTGTTGCTTAAAGATGTAACGCATGTTCTCGACATTCGCTTCAATTTGATCTCTATAGGGAAGTTAGATGATGAAGGCTACAACAACAAATTTGGTGATGGAATATGGAAGCTCACAAAGGGTTCTTTGGTGGTGGCTAAGTGCAAGAAGACTCATACATGTTATTCGATACAAGGAAACATTTGTAAAGGTGTTGTCAATGTACTTGAAGATGACACTTCTACCGAATTGTGACACAAATAGCTTGGGCATATAAGTGAAAAGGGGCTGCAAGTTTTGTTCAAGAAAGAGTTTCTACCCAGTTTGAAAGGTACACATCTCAAAATTCGTGTTCATTGTTTGGCGGGTAAACAACATAGAGTTCTTTTTTTCATAAAAATGTTGCTTCCAGAAAAGAAAATGTTTTGGAGTTAATTTATTCGGATGTTTATGGTCCTTTAAAAGTTAGAACACATAGTGATGCACTTTATTTTGTTACTTTCACTGATGATTATTCAAGGAAAGTTTGGGCTTTTATACTAAAAACTAAAGATCAAGTTCTAGATGTATTTAAGCATTTTCAGGCTATGGTTGAAAGAGAAACAGGGCATAAATTGAAGTGCATCCGAACAGACAATGGTGGTGAATACATTGGGCCATTTGATGAGTATTGTCATAGCCAAGGTATTCAGTACCAAATGACAGTTAAGAAGACTCCTCAACAAAGTGGCGTTGCCGAGAGGATGAACCGCACCATGGTGGAAAGAACAAGATGTCTACTTTCACATGCTAAATTGCCAAGATCCTTTTGGGGTGAGGCAATGAAGATAGCGGTTGATGTGATCAATTTATCTCCTTCCTATCCTTTGAATGGTGATGTCCCAGAAGAGTTTGGATGGGTAAAGATGTGTCTTATGAGCACTTGAGAGTGTTTGGTTGCCGAACTTTTGTTCACATTTCAAAAGATGAGAGGTCCAAGCTTGATAGCAAGTCAAGACAATGTATTTTTCTTGGCTATGGGCGTAATGAATTTGGTTATAGATTTTGGGATCCGGTCGACAAGAAAGTCATTTGAAGTTGTGATGCTGTGTTTCTTGAAGACCAAACAATTGAAGATTTTGGCAAAGGTGATCAACCGAAGCCAAAAAGTAGTGATCTCATTGACATGGATCCATCTCCTTCATCTTCGGTGGATGATGAAAATGGGAGATGTGCAGCCACCTATTGAAGATGTAGAGAATGATGCTAATCCTAATGAAGTTGAGCCAGAAATTGAGGAAGTGCATCCAACTCAAGAACCGCCACCACAACTTGTGCTGAAGAAATCTACAAGGGACTGGCATCCTTCGCGAAAGTATCCTCCCAATGAATTTGTGTTGATTTCCAATCAAGGGAAGTGTAGCGACCCTAATTTTCTTAAGTCATTTATTTATTATTATGATTATTATTATCTTATTTTATTTTTGACTTTATTAATTGTGTGGTCACATGAGAATTTAATGTGATATTTAATGAATTAAATGTGGTGTTAATTAATTTAATGTGTTATTTAATTATATATAATTAATCTAAATCTTTAAATATTTATGTTTGTTATATATATAAAAAAAGAGAGGTGATATATATATATATATATATATATATATATATTTAATCTTATATTTATACTTATATATATTGTAATTATGTTATATTATATAACATAATATATTAAAATAATTTATTAAGTTAGAATAGGATTAGGTTTTAATATAATATGTGTGAAAAAAAAAAACAAAAGAAAAACAAACAAAAGGGTGTTATATTATATAGTCAATTAGGTTAAATGATTAGAGGCTTAGTAAGAAAGAAAGAAAAAAAAACGGGAGCCGCAGCAGAAAGACTTGGGAAGAGAAGAAAAAAAAGGGAGAGACGGCTCGAGAGAGGAAGGGGAAAGAAAAAAAAAAAAATATTAGGGTTTTGTTTTTGTGGTTCTATTAGTTCTCCAAATATTTCATAGATCTTCAAAATAATATTGTGAGTATAAAACCCACTTTTCTTGATTTATGTTTAATTCATTGTTTTTATTTTTATTTTTTATTTATTTATTTGATGTTAGTTCGATTTTGTATTTATATAAAGACGATAGATTGATTTTAATTATTTTGATTAGTGGTGTATGGAAAGTTTAGGGTTTTTAGATGATTGACTAATTTTAATTATTTTGTTTAGTTGTGTATGTAAGGTTTAGTGTTTTTAGTTGATTGATTGATTTTGATTATTTTGATTAGTTGTGTATGTCAGATTTAGGGTTTTTATATGGATTTATTTTATAGTTGTAATTACCTTCATGATTATATGAAACTAAAATTAATATGGTTATATGAAATTAAAATTAATTAAGAACCTATAGATAAATTCCTTATACTCCACCATGACTTCATGGATTGTTGTTTTATTTGAGTGATGGTGAGAAAGAGTGTATAAAAAAAAAAAATGAGGATTATGAGATTTATTTGAATGCCTTAGGCTTGGCATTGTTATGTTTATTCTCATGTGTGAGATGTTGTGTATATATATATTATTGCCTCGTTCTCATGAGTAGACGAGTGCTTTGATTTGCGCCCGTACGTATATGCTAACCATCCGGGGAGTGGGTCAAACTCGGGACGATATCCCTGTGCAAGTTTGGCTTCTGAGCGGTGTTAGGTATACAGGAGGCACATGGGATATATGTGTAGGCCGAAAGTGGAGGGCCGAAGTGGTGGAGTTAATGTACAAAGAATTTAATTATGAGTTTATTGTTATAGTGTGAATTGTATTGATTTGTTCATGTTGAAAATATAGTAATTGATCTCAATAAATTATGAAATTTGAGCGGAGACATGTATATGTGATTTTGGACAACTTTTGTGTTTTAGCTTTTTATTAAAAAGATCGATTAGAACTTATAATCGGATGACCTTGGTTATTGTCGGTTTGATTCATTTTGGTAATGCAGATTTTATTGGCTGTTTTAACGCATGAAACGAGCTCATTTTTATTGGTTTCACGTAAACTGAAGTAAAACATTATTCTGCACACTTTTCGTGTTTTGAACTTTTTCGAAAAAAATCATCTTAGAGCAGTTTTTGTTCATTTTCAGCTTCAGATTTTTCGATTGAATTCCGTCTAGATTTTTATATCAAGTTTTTCTCTTAACCTGTTCAGTTTCTGTTAAATTTGTTCACGTTGACTTTTATGAAACTTGATTCTGTACAACTTTCGTTCTTTGAGTTTTGGTCAATTTAAATTATTTAAGCAGGAAATGGTGCATTTTTATACTTATTCAGCAAGTTACTTATGATTAAATTATACTAACTTTATTTTTTTGCAAGATGGTAGGTCTTACTAATTTTTTTTATGCAGGGCTGACCCACCATATTTTTATTTCTATTTTTTTTATTTTATAATCAATTTATATTTCGTTGTGTACGGACAATAAACTAAATGCCACCGTATCTCGGGAAACTACCCATTCGTCTCGGTGCGGTTAGAACTATTTGTCTTGTCCCGTAATAAGAATTAAATGTATTTTTGTCTGTGTCTGGTGAACACGTGGGTGTTAGATCTTGTACTCATACCAGTATACTTGTATACTGACCTGTTTTGTCTCTTGGCAACTCGGGTGCATTCTGTTTGAGCGCAGCCAAGCTTCATTTGCAGGATTAGTTGAGGCTACGGTGGTGACGAGAAGTAACTATAGTTTTTGGGCATATCTCTTGGATTTCTTTTGTTTTCTTGAGCTTAGGGTTTTTAGTAGTTTATGTATTTATTATTATTTTTTTTATATGACTTTAGTATTGGAATAATTTAGCATGGTTTGTAACCGTACTATATTTAAGTTGTTTTGACTGGTTGTTACTACTTGAATGTTGAGGTATTGGTTAGTTATGATGAAATTATGATAGATGGTTTGGTTGGCGTTTAGTTTATTTATTTATTTTTTTTTGTTTCACCCCTAAGATTTGGATGATGGAATATTATTGGGGTTAGTTCTAATTTAATATTTAATTGTCTAAATTTTGGGGAGTGACAGTTTGGTATCAGAGCTCTAGGTTACCCTGGACTTGTTAGAGTTTAGGTGATCCTCGGATTGTGGAAACATGGGTTAGCTGGTTTAGGTTGGTGGTTGAATTTATTCTAAGTATTTATGAACGAATTCTTTTTATATGTTTAACTTGAAGGTGATGGTTGGAACTATCTTTAATCTTTTTCAAGAACCCATTGGAGGACTTTTTGATACTAGTGCCTCTCATTCTTTCATATCTAGGTAGTTTGTAGAAAGAGAACACCTTGTAACTACCTCCTTATCTATACCTATTCGTGTTAAGATCCTTTAGGAGGGGCAGTTACTCTTTATGTCATGTGTAAAGATTTTGAGATTGACTTTGTGGGCAAGGTCTTGTATGAAGACCTAATTGTTTTAGGGTTTGAGGGGTTTACAATTATTTTGGATATGGATTGGCTGCGAAAACACTTTGTGACTCTAGATTGTGCTGGAAGGACTGTAAATATAGATATTCCCGGTATGCCACGGCTTACCCACATTTCTAGCGATGGAGAAGAGTCGGTGATGATGAGTTTTCTGTGCTCGGCAGAAATCCCTAAGCAGGATATTAGTGAGGGAGATGTGGTACGTGAGTTTGAGGATGTATTTCAAGAGATACATGGACCTCCACCCCGACGGGTAGTAGAATTTCACATTGACTTAATGCTGGGAACTGCACCAATTTCTAAGGCGACATACAGAATGGCGCCTAAAGAGCTTGTGGAGATGAAAAAGCAGCTGGAAGAGATGCTTCAGAAAGGGTTCATTCGTTCAAGTAACTCCCCGTGGGGAGCACCCACAATCTTTGTCTCCAAGAAAGATGGCACTCTCCGTATGTGCATAGATTACAAAGAGCTGAACAAGGTGGCTATCAAGAACAAGTATCCGCTACCTAGAATTGATGACTTGTTTGATTAGTTGAAGGGGGTACCCATGTTCTCTCAGTTTGATCTCAGAACGGGTTACCATCAGATGGGTGTGCCAGAGGAAAGTATACCGCTTACTGCTTTTCGGACCCGATATGGGTTGTACGAATTTTCTGTAATGCCTTTTGGTTTGACCAATGCTCCTGCCTATTTCATGGACTTGATGAACAGAATTTTTCAACCGTATCTAGATAAGTTTGTGATTATTTTTATAGATGATATCCTGGTGTATTCTAAGAATGAAAAGGAACACAGAGAACACTTGAAAATTGTATTGCAGACTTTGAGGGAGCAACAGTTATACGCTAAGTTCAGTAAGTGTCACTTTTGGGAGAAAGAAGTTCAATTTTGGGGCATGTTGTATCTAATCAAGGGATAGTGGTAGATCCTGAGAAAGTTGTTGCAGTCAAAGAATGGAAGCAGGCCACAAACCCTACAAAGGTGAGAAGTTTTTTAGGACTAGCCAGTTACTATAGGAGATTTGTAGAGAAGTTTTCCACTATTGCAGCACCCATGACCAAGTTGACCCGTAAGAATGTGAAGTTTGCATGGACAGATGATTGTGAGAAAGCTTTTCAGGAGTTAAAGCAGCGGTTGACTACAACACCAGTGTTAACCATACCAGTACAAGGGGAAAAGTTAGTAGTGTTTACTGATGCAAGTGGAATTGGGTTGGGATATGTGTTGATGCAGCATCAAAAGGTTGTATCTTATGCTTCTCGACAGTTAAAACCTCATGAGAGACGATACCCTACTCATGACCTAGAGTTGGCAGTAGTTGTTTTTGCATTGAAAGTGTGGTGACACTACTTGTTTGGGGAGCACTTTGAGTTGTACACAGATCACAAGAGCCTCAAATATCTCTTTTCTCAAAAAGAGTTGAACATGAGGCAACAGAGATGGGTTGAATTTATCAGTAGTTATGATTTCGAGATCCTTTAACACCGGGGAAAGGAAATGTAGTCGCTAATGCACTTAGTCGACAACATGGGATTATAGCTTCTTTGATGATTCAAGAATGGAAGTCCATGGAGTTAATTTCGATGCATGATATTTAACCAATAGAGAGTGCTGAGAGGGCATATATTGGTAGCTTGACCGTGCAGCCGACGTTACTGGGTAAAGCTCGTCAGTTGTAGAATTTAGATGGGTTTCTCGTCAACAAGCTCGATGACCTTGTAGTGGATTTGATCGATGATTGTCCTACTGATTGGTCTATGGACTCAGATGGGGAATTGCGATTCAAGGGAAGGATATGTATACCCAATATTGTTGAATTGAGGAAAGAGATTATGGATGATGCCCATAGGTCCCGATATACCATTCACCCTGGTGGGACTAAGTTGCATCATGACCTGAAGAAAACGTTTTGGTGGGAAGGTATGAAGAAGGACGTAGGAGAGTATGTTTCTTGATGTTATGTTTGCCAACAGGTTAAGGCAGAACACCAACGACCGTTTGGACTTTTGCAGCCTCTTGAGATCCCTACTTGGAAATGGGAGTGCATCTCTATGGATTTCGTGGATGGATTGCTGCAGTCTAAGCGAGGCAATGAATCTATTTGGGTGATAGCGGATCGACTCACAAAGTCTGCTTATTTTATTCCTATCAGTGTTCACCGAACTGCGGATAAACTAGCTAGGCTATATATTCGGGAGGTGGTGCGACTTCATGGCGCACCCATTTCTATAGCTTTGGATCGTGATCCGTTGTTTGTGGCAAAGTTTTGGGAGAGTTTTTAGCATGCTTTGGGTGCTAGGTTAGACCTGAGCACGGCTCATCATCCTCAGACAGATGGGCAAACTGAGCGGGTAAATCAGATCTTGGAGGATATGTTGAGAGCTTGTGTCCTCGATCTTGGGGGTAGTTGGGAAGAACACTTTCCATTGGTGGAGTTTGTTTATAATAATAGCTATCACTCCAGTATTGGGATGACACCTTTTGAGGCTTTATATGGGAGGCCATGTCGATCACGTGCTTGTTGGATAGAGGTAGGAGATGCGCCGTTGTTAGGGCTAGAGTTGGTGAGAGAGACTACGGAGAAGGTGAACATTATTCAGGAACGTATTAAGACTGCACAAAGCCCTTAGAAGAGTTACGCTGATAGAAAACGTAAGGGGGTTGAGCTGAAGGTTGGAGATTTTGTGTTTGTGAAGGTCTCACCAATGAAGGGTATCATGCGGTCCGGAAAGAAGGGAAAGTTGGCACCTAGATTTGTGGGACCATATGAGATCACTGAGAGGATTGGTAATGTGGCTTACAAATTAGCTCTACCACCTGCTTTAGCATTGATTCACAATGTGTTCCATGTATCTTTATTGCGGAAGTGTGTGCAAGACCCATCCCAAGTAGTATCACCAGAAATGTTGGAGATTAATGATGATCTAACGTATGTGGTGCGACCAGTTACTATTCTAGATCAGGATGTAAAGCAGTTGCGACACAAGAAAGTGAACTTGGTGAAAGTGCAATGGAGTGAGGATGAGAATGATATCACTTGGGAATTGGAAGAGAAAGTTCGGCTTATGCATCCGAAACTTTTTGTTTAGTACTCTTTTCTATCGAATCTCGGGACGGGATTCTTTTGAGGTGTGTATATTGTAGCGACCCTAATTTTCTTAAGTCATTTATTTATTATTATGATTATTATTATCTTATTTTATTTTTGGCTTTATTAATTGTGTGGTCACATGAGAATTTAATGTGATATTTAATGAATTAAATGTGGTGGTTAATTAATTTAATGTGTTATTTAATTATATATAATTAATCCAAATCTTTAAATATTTATGTTTGTTATATATATAAAAAAAGAGACGTGATATATATATATATATATATATATATATATATATATATTTAAGCTTATAGTTATATTTATATATATTGTAATTATGTTATATTATATAATATAATATATTAAAATAATTTATTAAGTTAGAATAGGATTAGGTTTTAACATAATATTTTAAAAAAAAAAAACAAAAGAAAAACAAACAAAAGGGTGTTATATTATATAGTCAATTAGGTTAAATGATTAGAGGCTTAGTAAGAAAGAAAGGAAAAAAACGGGAGCCGCAGCAGAAAGCCTTGGGAAGAGAAGAAAAAAAAGGGAGAGATGGATCGAGAGAGGAAGGAGAAGGAAAAAAAAATTAGGGTTTTGTTTTTGTGGTTCTATTAGTTCTCCAAATATTTCATAGATCTTCACAATAATATTGTGAGTACAAAACCCATTTTTCTTGATTTATGTTTAATTCATTGTTTTTATTTTTATTTTTTATTTATTTATTTGATGTTAGTTCGATTTTGTATTTATATAAAGACGATAGATTGATTTTAATTATTTTGATTAGTGGTGTATGGAAAGTTTAGGGTTTTTAGATGATTAACTAATTTTAATTATTTTGTTTAGTTGTGTATGTAAGGTTTAGGGTTTTTAGTTGATTGATTGATTTTGATTATTTTGATTAGTTGTGTATGTCAGATTTAGGGTTTTTATATGGATTTATTTTATAGTTGTAATTACCCTCATGATTATATGAAATTAAAATTAATATGGTTATATGAAATTAAAATTAATTAAGAACCTATAGATAAATTCCTTATACTCCACCATGACTTCATGGATTGTTGTTTTATTTGAGTGATGGTGAGAAAGAGTGTATAAAAAAAAAAGTGAGGATTATGAGATTTATTTGAATGCCTTAGGCTTGGCATTGTTATGTTTATTCTCATGTGTGAGATGTTGTGTATATATATATATTGTTGCCTCATTTTCATGAGTAGACAAGTGTTTTGATTTGCGCGCGTATGTATATGCTAACCATCCGGGAAGTGTGGGTCAAACTCGGGACGATATCCCCGTACAAGTTTGGCTTCGGAGTAGTGTTAGGTATACGGGAGGCACATGGGATATATGTGTAGGCCGGAAGTGGAGGGCCAAAGTGGTGGAGTTAAGGTACAAAGAATTTAATTATGAGTTTATTGTTATAGTGTGAATTGTATTGATTTGTTCATGTTGAAAAAATAGTAATTGATCTCAATAAATTATGAAATTTGAGCAGAGATATGTATACGTGATTTTGGACAACTTTTTTGTTTTAGCTTTTTATTAAAAAGATCGATTAGAACTTATAATCGGTTTGATTCATTTTGGTAATGCAGATTTTATTGGCTGTTTTAACGCACGAAACGAGCTCATTGTTATTGGTTTCGCGTAAAATGAAGTAAAAAATTATTCTGCACACTTTTCGTGTTTTGAACTTTTTCGAAAAAAATCATCTTAGAGCATTTTTTGTTTGTTTTCAGCTTCAGATTTTTTGATTGAATTCCGTCTAGATTTTTATATCAAGTTTTTCTCTTAACCTGTTCAGTTTCTGTTAAAGTTGTTTGGGTTGTCTTTTAAGAAATTTGATTCTGTACAATTTTCGTTCTTTGAGTTTTGGTCAATTTAAATTATTTAAGCAGGAAACGGTGCATTTTTATACTTATTCAGTAAGTTACTTATGATTAAATTATACTAACTTTATTTTTTTGCAGGATGGTGGGTCTTACTAATTTTTTTTATGCAAGGCAGAGCCACCGTATTTTTATTTCTATTTTGTTTATTTTATAATTAATTTATATTTCGTTGTGTACGGACAAGAAACTAAATGCCACCGTATCTCGGGAAACTACCCATTCGTCTCGATGCGGTTGGAACTACTTGTCTTGTCCCGTAATAAGAATTAAATGTATTTTTGTCTGTGTCTGGTGAACACGTGGGTGTTAGATCTTGTACTCATACCAGTATACCTGTATACTGACCTGTTTTGTCTCTTGGCAACTCGGGTGCGTTCTGTTTGAGCGCAGCCGAGCTTCATTTGCAGGATTAGTTGAGGCTACGGTGGTGACGAGAAGTAACTATAGTTTTTGGGCATATCTCTTGGATTTTTTTTGTTTTCTTGAGCTTAGGGTTGTTAGTAGTTTATGTATTTATTATTATTATTTTTTTATATGACTTTAGTATTGGAATAATTTAGCATGGTTTGTAACCGTACTTTATTTAAGTTGTTTTGACTGGTTGTTGCTACTTGAATGTTGAGGTATTGGTTAGTTATGATGAAATTATGATAGATGGTTTGGTTGGCGTTTAGTTTTTTTTTTTTTTTTTTTTTTTTTGTTTCACCCCTAAGATTTGGATGATGGAATATTATTGGGGTTAGTCCTAATTTTATATTTAATTGTATAAATTTTGGGGCGTGATAGGGAGCCCGAGAGCGACCAAGAAGCAATTGAACATGCAAAGAAAGGTGATTGGAAAAAGGTTATGGAAGAGGAATTGAATTCCTTGCTTGAAAATCACACCTATGATTTAGTGAAATTGCCTAAGTGGAGGAAAATTCTGAAAAGTAAGTGGGTTTTCAAATTGAAGAATGATGGCAAGAATCTAAGGTACACGGCACGCCTTGTTTTGAAAGGTTTTGGGCAAAAGAAATGTATTGACTTTGATGAGATTTTCTCACCAGTTGTGAAGATGTCTTCTATTCGGGTTGTACTTGGCATGGTCGCAAGTATGAACCTTAAAGTTGAGCAACTTGATGTGAAGACCGCATTTCTTCATGGTGACCTTGAAGAAGAAATTTACATGGAGCAACCGGAAGGTTTTGTAGAGAAAGGGAAAGAGAAATTTGTTTGCAAATTGAAGAAAAGTTTGTATGGCCTCAGGCAAGCCCTGCGACAATGGTACAAAAAATTTGACTATTTCATGATGAATAATAATTTTTCTAAAACCACTTCGATCATTGTGTGTTTGTGAAAAATTTTTTGGATGGCAAATTTATTATTCGTTTGCTTTATGTTGATGACATGTTAATTGTGGGTCAAAATTCTACCATGATTAACAAGTTGAAGTTAGAGTTGAGCAAGTCTTTTTCTATGAAAGATTTGGGATCGACAAAGCAAATACTTGGTATGAAAATTGTTCGTGATCGCAAAAAGGGGTTGATTTGGTTGTCTCAAGAAAGCTAAATTGAAAAAGTTCTAAAGAGGTTCAACATGGATAAAGCAAAGCCGGTTGGTTGTCCACTTGCCAGTCACTTCAAGCTTAGTTCGAATCAATGTCCTATAAGTGAGAAAGACAAGGAAGAGATGCTGAAAATTCCTTATGCTTCAGCAGTTGGTTCCTTGATGTACACTATGGTTTGTACAAGGTTGAATATTGCTAACTTTGTTGGTGTGGTGAGTCGTTTTCTCTCTAATTCGTGTAAAGAACATTGGGCAGCAGTAAAATGGATTCTAAGGTATCTTTGAGGGACTTTGAAGGTGTGTTTTTGTTTTGGGAATGGTAAGCCGATACTTGATGGGTTCACAGATTCTGACATGGCCGGTGATGTTGATTCTAGGAAATCTACTTTGGGGTATGTAATGACTTTTGTAGGGGGAGTTGTGGCATGGCAATCTGAATTACAAAACTGTGTTGCTCTCTCAACTACCGAAGCTGAAGTTATTGCCATTACGGAAGCTTGCAAGAAAGTGTTATGGCTGAAGAAATTTTTACAAGAATTGGGTTTGACGCAAGAAAGGTATGTGTTTTATTGTAATAGTTAAAGTGCTATTCATTTGAGTAAAAATTCTACTTGTCATTCGAGATCAAAACACATTGATGTGAGATTCCATTGGATTTGTGATGTGTTAGATTCAAAATTGTTGCAACTCGAAAAGGTTCACACGGATGATAATATTTTGGATATATTGACTAAGACTTTGTCGAGGGACAAACATTGGAAGTGTCAAACTTTGGCAGGTATGGTTGATGTCTCCATCTAAATCAGTAGGGGGAGAATTGTTGGGTATACCTCCTTATTGGAGTATGGGACCCAATTGGTTTATTAAAAGAATTTAATTTGGTTTGGTGTTAGTTATAATATATTTTTAATATATTATACCTAACTTTTGGAGGCCCAATGGATATTTAATAATCTGTATGGTAATAGATAGGACTTTGATAAAAAGCCTAAGAAATATTGTTTAATTGGTATGAGGCACAGCGGCTATGAGATACAGAGTTTCGGTGGGTTTTCGGCTGCCAAGTATTGATTCATATTTACTTCATGAGATAGTGTTTCCTGGGTAATCCAATATCAAGCTTGTTGTGTGATTCTTGGGTATTCAAGGGCTCCGTTTGTTTGCTGAGTATTTTGGCAGGCATTATGAAGTTTGATTTGGGTTTTCTTCAAATTTGTTTCAAAGACAATTTATTCGTCTTTTTGGTGAAGTCTTTCCTCTTGTTTATTTGTGATTATTTAGAATTCACCTAAGGGTGGTTTATCGTGTCTCGTTTGTAATCGTTTGAAAACTGTTTGGTTGATAGTGGAATCGAATTTCAGTCCCATAGACATACCTCATATTGAGAGAACCACGTAAAATTCTTGTGTCGTTGGTGATTTAATTTTTCATCATTAGTTTTTATTCCCATTGATTGATTACTTGTGGGAAATCATATATTTTCCCTAACAAGTCCTTCATATAGGTACCAACCTTTAATCCTATTCAATGACAAGTTAATCTTAATGTAAATTGATTATACCATATGCACAAACAGCATCTAGTTGTTACACAAACCTTAATATGAACACTTTATCATTAATACACCAACCTTAATCCTATTCAATGACAAGTTGATCTTAATACAAAATTGATTATACCATGGGCAGAAACAGCATCAGTTATTCACAAACTTTAATAGGGAGACTTTATCATTACTAGTACTACCGACCAGTGTTTTAAAAGGCTCTAGGCGCACAGAGGAGATAAGGTCTCCTATAGCCTAAACACGAGGTGCGAGGCGAAGCGCGTGCCTCACCAAAGCGAAGCTCAAGTAGTAGAAGAAAAGCAAAATTATAAAATAGGCAAATTTTTCAACATAACAAATATATATATATATATATATATATAAGTTAAAAAATCATAACCATTTTCAATAATCTCTAAACATAGCATTCAATCTTCTAAAAATTAGAAAAATACTATTCAACAAAAGATATAAAGCATAACGTTCAATCTTTTATCAATTTCTGCTCTCTTTTGATCACATTTGGTCGTTTTATATTGAAGAGTTTTGAATCCCTGTGGGTATGCCTACAAAAAAAGCACTTAATCAACAATTGGAGTAGAAAAATAGGTAAAGCCCATGAAACCCACGCCTCACGCCTTGAAAAAAAGCCCTCGCCTCAGTGCCTAAGCTACGCCTTGCGTATTGCGCCTCGCCTCAATCTGTTCAAAGCGCAAGGTTGTGCCTCGTGCTTTGCACGCGTTGTTTAAAACACTGCTACCGACTTCAACCTACAATACCTGCAGGGTTGCAACCCTACATAAATTACCATTATGAAAAAGCTCCAGCAATGATATGCACATTAATCATAAATAAATACCATGGTCTAATAACCAGTTTCTAGTGTTATAAAAGTGAATAAATAAAAACTATTACATTGGAAGACATTAAACCTCAGTTAAACTTAAGTGTCCTTTGCAACAACAAATCTTTTAAACATAAAGATAAAAGTAGAAAGGATTGTTACCATTTCTCAACAGGTTTTAGTTTCCTTTAATCAATGATTCTTAACCTGTTAAGAAAAAAACACATTTAAAAATATAAGTATAAAGTAAAGGTAGCTTTATAATAAAATCTCAATTGCCAAAGCAGTGCAGATACCACATGAAAACTAGTCAATATGTGATTTTAAATGGTATAAGATTTACTAAATAAAGCTTACTAAAATTGGAACACAGAACAACTTCTACTAAAAGTTGATAAAGCCAAACAGTATGGTACGTTCATCCAAGGTCCCTTACTAATTCTTTAGTCTTGCCACGCTGGACAAATATAATGATGATAGTTATTACTGCTAAATATTATTAACTTTGGAATAATATTTTTGTCCATTTCTGTTTATTAAATCATTGCCTCAAATGATGTAGCCCTTGGGGATTTTTTTTGAATCGAATCCATGACATATTGAGTTGTTGCCTAACTTCCACCATAGAAATCTACATTATTGCAAATCAATTAAAAAAATGATTCTATTTGTTTTCTGAAGACTGGTTATGGTGCTAATCAATGTAAAAAGATGGTGCTTCCGAAAGAATTGGAAGGGAAAGTTTAATTTGAATTAGTCAATCAAGAGTATGGATAAACTGGGAAAGACTCATTCATAAAGCTAATGAATTATATGAGTTAATTTGACAGAACAGCATAACCAGAGTGGTCGCGATTCACGTCATCATAGACTCTTTCAAGCCAATTCTCAAAGCAGACATCAATTATTTGGTAGAACACCATCACTGCATCATGCCTCGAGGATGAAGCAAGTGGCTAATTCAAGTAAGAATTTTGTTGACAAGTGTCCTAAGAGCACATCCTTCATGAAAGAGCAGACCATACAAAATGTGTAAGAATTTTTCCTAAATATGGCTTAATGTGGCTTATGCATGATTATACTAGATTCATCTCATTAAGCAAGATACATGTACATCAATTAGATGGTGACTAATTATTCATGAATGCACTTATATATACATAATGTATAGAAGACTAATGGAGATAGTGTCAATGCATTGAATGTGATAGATTCATTATGAATGAATCTTAGAGATGCATTATGTATCTATTATGAATGTAGAATATACATTAATCTATCTAATGAGTTCATTAATATAGAAGATGCATTATGTATCATGAATTAATCTATTTAATGAAATTCATTGAATGAACTGATTCTTTGATGGGAAGAATACTAGTATAAATAGTGTAAGGTCCCAAACCACACTCTCCATTACAAAACTCAAGTTGTCACCACAAGAAGGCTCCGATCACCTAGAGAGAGAGAGAAGTGGTTTGAAGATCTTAGATAAGTAAAGAACTTAAAGATAAAGGTATTCCATTCAAGGTTTCTCTTTCTTAAAAGAGGATTTCATATTATCATGGATCAAGGTATGTATTCACTTATTTTGTATAGTAGAAATTCATATAGTTTTCATGTATAGAATTGAATCCTTAATGGTTTTTAGTTTATGTTCCGCAAAGTTTTTTATCAATTGGTATCAGAGCATGTAATCCTTACTGGTTTTTAGTTTATGTTCCACAAAGTTTTCTATCAATTGGTATCAGAGCATGGCTCTCAATTCTGATGCATGAAACGTATAAGTATAAATTTCATTTTATGATGATGTCTTGTGTAACAAGTGCAAAACCTTGATTTACACTTGTTCAATTTTATTTTTATTTTTGGGCAATCTTTTATTCTATTGATATTAAAATAAAAATTGAAAATTATTGAACAAGTGGTAATTAAGATAATGTCTTATGCACTTATAATGTTTTGTTACACAACTTATGAGTTGAAACATTGTTGATCAGCCCAATGGAGGTTCAACACTATGTATGTTTGAACAACCGAGATGATTAGTATAATAAATATAGCAATAAGTTTTTCTGCCCAACGGTGATAAACTTCTCACGTGCATTAGTTAATAAAATAAAACAAGAGACATTGAGTTTTTCTGCCCAACAGTGATAAACTCGCTACGGTCTTAATGATTATTTTATTTTATTTTATTTTATGTTGTTTATTTTTATTAGTCATCTCATTTGCTTTTATGAATTGTTAAATTATATTGTTATTCGGCCCAACAGAAGGATAACTTGATCTCGTATCTAACTAATTATGTTTTATAGTTAGATATATTTAACTTGTGGTGTTATTTTTATGACATGTGAAAAGTAGTTTTCTTGATTATATTATGTAATGGATATTATGTGTTTGCAGCGTTGAATCCTACTGCAATTAATAGTTACTTGTCTGTTATTGAAGCTTTGAGTGAAACTAATTTTAAGAAATGGAAGGAACAAATTGGAATTGTTTTGGGAATTATGGATTTAGACTATGCATTAAGAGAGTTAGCTCATACAAAGCCTAATGATACAAGTTCTAAGAAACACATGGCTTTATATGAAAAATAGGAACGCTCTAATCGCTTAAGTCTAATGATTATGAAAGGCTTAATTACGCCTGCAATTCAAGGAGCAATCCCTGTTCTGAAAGTGCAATGAGCTATATGAAATCTATTGAAGAACAATTCATTGGAACTTCCAAATCCCTTGCTAGTACTCTCATGATTAAAATGATGACAATGAAATATGATGGTTTGAGTGGTGTTCATGAACATATCTTAAAGATGAATGACATGGCCTCTCAATTAAAGGGAATGGATATGGAAATTTTTGAAGGTTTTTTTGTTCATTTCATTATGACTTCTCTTCTAGTGCAATTTGGTCATTTTAAGATCAATTATAATACGCAGAAAGATAAGTGGAAGATGAGTGAGTTAATTGCCATGTGTGTTCAAGAAGAAGAGAGGCTTAAAGCTGAAAAGCCTGATATGGCTCACCTTACCACCTTGGGTCCAACCAATTTTTTTTTTCAAGAAAGGCATAAGTAAGAAGAAGAAGAATGAAAATGATGAAACTCACAAGGCTAATGAAGAAAATAAGATTTGATGCCATTTCTGTCGAAAGAAAGTTCACATAAGAAAAAACTGTCCAGGTTTTAAAAGTTGGTTAGACAAGAAAGGTAACACTCAATGCTTTGTGTCTTATTAATCCTTTTTGGTAGATGTTCCACCAAATTCTTGGTGGATTGACACTGGTGCAAGTATTCACATAACAAATTCCATGTAGGGATACATTACAAGTCGGAAACTAAATAAAGGAGAACGAACCATTACGGTTGGGAATGGAATAGAAGTGGACGCTGAGGCTATTGGCACCATCCGTCTAATTTTAGACTCTGGTTTCATTTTAGATTTAGTAAACACAGTTTATGTTTCTGTTTTTACTAGAAACCTAATTTCTGTTTCACAACTTGATTCCTGTGCTTATGAATTTAAGTTTGGAAATAATAGAGTCTCTTTGTTCCACAATTCTCATATGATTGGTTCTCGTACTTTATATGGTAATCTTTATTCATTGAATTTAGATTCCACTTATGCACAATCTCTTTTATCCTTTAATGTAAACGACTTGGTAAATAAAAAGAGAAAGCGAGTGAATGAAAATTCATCCATGTTGTGGCATAAGCGCTTGGGCCACATATCAAGAGAAAGGATGGAACGTCTTATTAAAGATGGAATTTTAAGTTCACTTGATTTTTCTGATTTTAGTACTTGTGTGAATTGCATTAAACGAAAATACACAAAGATAAAGAAAAAGGGTGTTACTAGGACTACTGAATTATTAGGCACAATTCATACTGATATATGTAGTCCCTTTACTATTCCAACTATTTCTGGACATAAATATTTTATTACTTTTATTGATGACTTTTTTAGGTATACTTATGTGTATCTTATTCGTGAAAAATCAGAAGCACTGGAAATGTTCAAACTCTATAAAGTTGAAGTTGAAAATCAACTTGGCAGAGGGATTAAAAGTGTAAGATCTGATAGAGGTGGTGAATATTATGGTAGATTCACTGAGTCGGGTCAAAATCCAAGTGCTCTTGCTTTATTTTTGGCTGAGAATGATATTGTTGCTAACTACACAATGTCTGGTACACCTGAGCAAAATGGTGTAGCTGAGCGACGAAACCGTACTCTTTTTAGCATAATGAGAAGCATGATGAGTAACTCTTCTTTGCCAAATTACTTGTGGGGTGAATCTTTAAAAACTGTTGTACATGTTCTTAATAGGGTTCCTAGTAAGGCTATGCTTGTAACTCCTTATAAGTTGTGGGTTGGTAGGAAACCTAATTTGAATGTATGGGGTTGTTCTGCTGAAGAAAAAATTTTCAACCCACAAATAAGGAAATTAGACCCTAGAACTATAAGTTGTTTTTTCATTGGATATCCTGAGAGATCAAAGGGTTTTAGATTCTATTGTCCTACTCATAGCACAAGAATTGTTGAAACTAGAAATGCTATGTTCTTAGAGGATGAAACATTAGTGGGAGTATGAATCTAAAAAATGTTTCTTTGGAGGAAAATCGTGCTTTTACACCTTCCATGATTATCCAAGAAAATGTAGTACCTAAACCTATTGGCACTCAAGAGATTTCTCACATTGAAAAAGAAGTTGTCCAAGTTGCAGAACAACATTTACGCAGATCACAAAGAGAAAAGAAACTAGCCATATCAGATGACTATGAGGTTTACCTAAATGAGTGTGATATAGGCTTGGAGAACGATCCTGTTTCTTATGCCCAAGCCATGAATAAGGGAAATTCAACTCAATGGTTAAATGCCATGAAAGATGAGTTAAAATCCATAGAAGACAACAATGTCTGGGATCTTGTAGAATTGCCTAAAGGAGTCAAAACTATTGGATGCAAATGGGTTTTTAAAACCAAGCGTGATCCTAAAGGCAATGTCGAAAGATACAAGGCCAGATTAGTTGCTAAAGGATACACTCAAAGAGAAGGAATAGACTATAAGGAAACTTATTCTCCTATTTCTAATAAGGATTCCTTGAGAATAGTCATGGCCTTAGTAGCTCATTATGATTTAGAGTTATATCAAATGGACGTTAAAACAACCTTTTTAAATGGTGACTTGCATGAAGTGGTCTACATAGACCAACCTGAAGGTTTTCAGGATGAAAGCAAGAAAAATATGGTTTGTAGGCTTAAGAAGTCCATATATGGTCTAAAGTAGGCATCTCGACAATGGTATCTTAAATTTCATGAAGTTCTCACCAAATTTGATTTTAAGGATAATATGGTTGATCAATGTGTCTACCTTAAAATCAGTGGGAGCAATATTTGCATTATGGTTTTGTATGTTGATGATATATTGCTTGCTAGCAATAATTTGGGAATGATACATGAGACAAAAAAATTCCTTACGAGAAATGTTGAAATGAAAGATCTTGGTGAAGCCTCTTTGTCATTGGGATAGAAATTCACCGAGATAGGTCTCATGGTATTTTAGGATTGTCCCAAAGAGCCTATATCGAAAAGGTTCTTAAGAGGTTTAACATGCAGAACTGTTCAAGTAGTGTTGTCCCTATAGTTAAGGGTAATAAATTTAGTGAATTTTAGTGTCCGAGAAATAATTTAAAAAGGGAACAAATGAAAGAAATTCCTTATGCCTCTGCAATTGGGAGCATTATGTATGCTCAAGTTTGTACACGTCCTGACATAGCATTTGTAGTTGGAATGCTTGGTCGATACCAAAGCAATCCCGGACTTGATCATTGGAAAGCAATTAAGAAAGTGTTGCGATATTTACAAGGCACTAAGGATTACATGCTCATTTATCAAAGAACAGACAGCCTCGAAGTAGTTGGTTATTCAGATGTTGATTATGTTGGATGTAAAGACACTCAAAAGTCCACTTTTAGGTACATTTTTATGCTTGCTAATGGACCTATTTCATGAAAGAGTCATAAGCAGTCTCTGATAGCCTCTTCCACTATGGAGGCAGAGTTCATAACATGTTATGAAGCTACATGTCATGCAGTATAGCTAAAGAATTTCATATCTAGATTACAACTTGTCGATTCAATTTCGAGGCCCTTACAGATTTACTGTGATAATGATGCTGCTATTCAGTTCTCCAATAATAACAAAACTTTAGGAGGATCAAAGCATATTGATATCAAGTATCTAGTTGTTAAAGAAAGGGTTATGATTAGACTGTTTTCATCTCTCATATTGGCACTACACTCATGTTGGCAGATCCTTTAACTAAAGGTCTCGCACCTAAGTTCTTTCAAGAACATGTTGCATGCATGGGCTTAGTAGAAAGTTCATCATGTTTAGACTTGAAATAAGTGTATGATAATTGTTATGTTATAATAATCTTATGTTAGTAATGATTATGTTTGTTGTTTTCATTATTCATACTTGTGCACAATTTAGAAGAAGATATAAACAACGAGACCGTTATAGATGAATTAGCATTAATCACCCTTATGTTGCTAATGTCATCTCTATGATTTAAGATTCACTTATTCATGTTGATGGAAAATATTAACACTATAACCATTGTACAGTCTTGATCAATGTATAAATCACTGACTACAATGATTTGGTGCTAATAATTTCATTGAACAGAATCAAATGGTAATGATGCAATCTTCTAGTGGGAGAACGTTGGCCATATTATGTTAATCTAGTGACGTAATATAATCATGCAAGCCAAGTGGGAGATTGTAAGATTTTTTCCTAAATATAGCTTAATGTGGCTTATGCATGATTATACTAGATTTATCTCATCAAGCAAGATACATGTACATCAATTAGATGGTGACTAATTATTGATGAATGCACCTATATATACATAATGTATAGAAGACTAATGGAGATAATGTCAATGCATTGGATGTGATATATTCATTATAAATGAATCTTAGAGATGCATTATGTATCTATTATGAATATAGAAGATACATTAATCTATCCAATGAGTTCATTAATATAGAAGATGCATTATGTATCATGAATGTAAAAGATACATTAATCTATTTAATGAAATTCATTGAATGAATGGATTCTTTGATGGGAAGAATACTAGTATAAATAGTGTAAGGTCCCAAAACACACTCTCCATCACAAAACTCAAGTTGTCACCACAAGAAGGCTCCTATCGCCTAGAGAGAGAGAGAGAGAGAGAGAGAGAGAGAGAGAGAGAAGTGCTTTGAAGATCTTAGACAAGTAAAGAACTTAAAGATCAAGGTATTCCATTCAAGGTTTCTCTTTCTTAAAAGAGGATTTCATACTATCATGGATCAAGGTATGTATTTACTTATTTTGTATAGTAGAAATTCATATAGTTTTCATGTATAGAATTGAATCCTTAATGGTTTTTAGTTTATGTTCCGCAAAGTTTTCTATCAAAATGAACAACTATTTAAAGCATTCTTAACCAAGGCCTTATGGCATTTATTACCAAGACCCTTCAACCACCTTGGGGGACTATGGATTAACATATGGCAATGTCAACAACAAAACATCAGTGTGTACATATGTGCGCCATGTAATTAGAACCATTTCAGATAGTTGATAATATAGAAGCTTTAGGACTTAATCTACAAAATGAACATAAAAGGAGGTTTTAAAAAGAATTTATCTCATGAATGCTTGGTTGATTCTAACAATTTGCTTTCAGAAAAAAATAAAAAATAAAATAATAATAAATTTTGTAAATTAAAAATAAAAAACTAATTATGTTTTTATGATTTTCTCTATTTTGGTGTAGAAATAGTTTTTGAAAATTCAAAAATATTTTTTGGAGGTTTATTTTTGTCAAACTAGTTTCTAATTTTTCAAAAAAAAATCAAAAAAGGTTCTTGAAAATCAAGCAAACACTTCTTTAGTGGCTAATTCCTCTTCTTTTCTATTTCTTTTTATCATATTGTCAATTTCAAAGATGATCCATTTTACCATTTGTAACTTGTAAGACAATCGAACCATTCTAGTAGAATGTCAAGAACAAAATAGATAACTTCCCCATAAGCAACAGAGAGAACTTCCTAAAAACAGAGTGCCCAGAGTAAGAGATAGCATGCATAAACATTACACAAGAAACATTTACACTAATACAATGCATACAATGTAGAAAATATCATCGTTTATGCTTAAATATAAAGAAAACATGAAAAAAAAAATTGTAAGACAAATCAACATATAATGGGTTGCTCACAAAAATGGGTTTATAATTTCCATTTTTAGCAAGTAATGGGGTGTTTGAACTTCCAAAAAAAGAGTACCCAAAGCAAGAGATAGCATGAATAAACATTATATAGTGTACATACATAAAATAGAGAAAATGGATTTGTTCATGTTGAAAAATAGCAAGAAAATGTAAGATAAATCAACATTGATGAAGAATTGTACATGGGTTACTCACAAAAATGGGTTCTTAATGTCATTTTCAACTTTTCTTTGTTAGCAAGTAAGAGGGTTTTGAACATCCCAAACAATAGAGTACCCAATGTAAGAGATAGCATGAATAAACAATATACAACAAAATTTACAAGTACATATATAAAATAGAGAAAATGGCATTGTTCATGCTGAAAAATAGTGAGAAAAATTAAAGAAATTTGAAGACAAATCAACATAGTCGAAGAACTGTACTAGGGTTGCTCACAAATTGTAGATTTCAAATTTTCTTTTTTTTATCAATTAATAGGGTTTTTGAATTTCCCAAAAACAGAGTACTTACATAAATAGCATGAATAATAAGCATTAGACAAGAAATATTAATAGAGAAAATGGGGAGAAAATGAAAGAAATTTGAAGACAAATCAAACACAGTTGAAGAATGTACTTGGGTTGCTGTACTTGGGTTGCTCACAAAAAGTGGGATTTCAATCTAGTTTTGAACTTTCCTTTTTTAGCAAGCAATTAATAATAGGATAAACTAAGTAGGAAAATTACCATAGAGAAAATGCATTGCAGAGAGTGAAAAGCATAGAGAAAGAGAGACAGAGAGATCGAGCAAGCCAACCAAAGAGGAACGAAAGAGAGAGAGAGAGTGGCAAAAAAGCAACATTGCAAGAGTTTGATTCACATACTCTGGACTTTGTAGCAGCAGATGTAGCGCTGCAAGAGATAGATGAAGCCCCACTCGCAACAATAAAGAATGTAACATTCATGTGATCCCCTATTTTGGGTTTGGGAAACAAGTTATTTTATTTTATTTTTCTTTACATTCAACACCACTACATCCACTGAATTTGTTCAGTCTGAATTCACCCGAATGAGACTCTAACCAGTAAGAGTTTCCAGAACTTTCCAAAATGGGAAACTCTTACAAGTTAGAGTCTCATTTGGGCTGAACAAATTCGGTGGATGAATCATTAATCAATTACATTTAACATTCCTATACTTTTATCAAAATTTTACTTTACTTTCAGTTGTAACATTCAACCATTTACAAATTTGTTCAAGTTGTAGTCTCACCCTTCTATTCATTTATCGTTAATAATGCTAAACATAAATTAAAAGTTGAGGGACCAAAGTAAATTTTGTATGAAAGTATAAGAACTAAAGTGAGATTTAAGTAAAACTGTAAACGTGATAATGAGACAAAAAAATGTCACATGTTTTAGATGACAAGTTCCATCAACTTTGCTAATAGCAGATGGACATTGCAACTTGACCAAAAGTGTAGGAGGCTAATTACTATAATTGAAAATGAATGGGCTAACATGAGATTTTAATGAAAGATCAAGGATGCTAAACATAATTTACCCTTATTTTATAGTTTCACCCATAAAATATGTGAATTTTGTATCTTCACATCAAGAAAATGTATGAAAGTTTATTGATTGATTATTGATTAAATAAGTGAAATTTCGTACTTACGATTTCTATGTCATGGCTTTAAATAAAAATATCAGTGCTTAAAAGTTTCATATTTTCCCAATATTTATATTGTTATTCATTAAAAATGTAAATATTCATATTAATAGTAATTCACATCAGTACATGTAAGAGGGGTTAACTTGAGCCCACTAAATTAATTGGGCCCAATCAAAACCCAATCGGAAAGCCCAAAAATTGGTGAGCTTAGAAAAATATTGCCAAATGGGCCCAAGTGAATTCTATTGAATGGATCCATAAGAAAGCCAACAACTTCGGCTGAGAAAGACCCATCAAGGATATATCACTAAAGAGAGTCCAACAAACCCATCCGAGGAGGCTCAGATCATACGGTTGTCTGAGGAGGTTAACCGTTGTTTTCAGAAGAGATGAAACCCTTGGAGGAGATCCATTCTTCGAGGTATTGGCTGTGTCTTAAAAGGGTTTGGAACCACGAACCTAGGGACCTATTTGAGCTCAGACTCGAAAGGATTTGGATCCACGAACCTAGAGATCCGAAGCACTTGGCTTTGAACAGATTAGAACGCAATCTAGAAGTCGCTTCGTTAATGAGTCCCAGAACACTTGCAGACACGGAGCTTTCTGGGATCTACGCACCAAAACCATGGGCGTGAAGGAGTCTAAACAAAGGACTTGATCTCAAGGACGGTGAGTGGAGATAAATTCACTCTTCGGTTAAACTAGCTTATACCCAGGTCGAGGTGGCACGATCTAGGGTGTCCCTAAGACTCGACAATATTTGTGGTAGGGCGTTCTCCTGAACTACCTCGGACCCTTTTGCGGCAGGGCATCCTCTGGGACTACCCTTGACAAGAGGTTGATCTCCTCTTCGGCGTTTCCTCATCCTTGGAGAGGTTACCTCCTCGGACAAGGTAATTAGAGAGAATATTCCCCATGTGCCTTGCACGTGGGCTCTATCATACATCATGAGGTGCCTATAAATAGCACCCACTCATAGCTTTACAAGGGATGGATTTTTTGGAGGGATAATTCTTGGGAGAGAACTAATTTCTCTTCTCTATTATCTACCTTGAGAATAAAAGTGGGAGATCCATGGGAGAGCCTTGCCATTATTCTCTCTCTAACTACTTTGCCTTATTCTTCACCCAATCTCTTATCTCCATCATCTGTTTGCTATTGTATTTCTAGTTGTGACCGTCGAAGAATCTAAGCCTCTCACAATTTCTAGAGAATTCGGGTTTTCAGGCAATCTTCGAAGATCTTCAATTTTTCCAGTGAGCCTTCAAATTTTCCGACAACATTCTTGAACCCTCACATGCAGTACATATAAGAAAATTACAAGGACAAAAAATAGTCATAAATCCGTGAAAAGTTTTCCATAATTGCAACATATATTGAATCGTTAAAATTAATTGAAACAGCGAAATTGTAACTGAAAAAAAAAAAATAGCCTTTCTATATTCTTTTATTCTTAATTGACGTTCTATATGCCCTCTACAAATTTCGGTGGTCAATACTTGCCGCCGAACGGCACTCAAATAAGCTCTTATTTATTTTATTCTTGCTATCCCTACGACCTTACTACTTTAGACAAAATCAAGAGAGAGAGAGAGAGAGAGAGAGAGATCGAACCAGATTTAGGAGATTAGAATAGATCTGAACCATCCAATTTCTGATAAATGAAATCGAACAAGATTTGGAGGTGCATAGAAAGGAGGAGTGGTGAATGGCGATGTTGGTGTAGTGGTTAATTCTTGTTTGGTTGCAGATAAGGTAATCGACAATGGTAATGGCAATGGTGATGGCTGTGGATGGTGGTTGGAAGAGGATGGAGAAAAATGCCATGGTCTAGAGAGCAATGACTACGATGATGACGGAAGGGAAAGTGGCGGTTGCCTTGTCAAGAGAAAAGTAGAGGAGAAAAAGAATAGAGAGTGAAGAAAATTGGTAAACAAGGAATCATTTCAAGGGTAAATGCAATTAATTTTAAATATTTTTATAGTAATGTTAGGAACGTAGTGGGCCAATATAGAATTAATATGGATATCTAAACTATCAATATGTTAAGTTGCAAATAATCTTTCATATTTCAATTTATTAGCCAATGAGTGAAATCATAAATCCAATTTTTAAATTTATTTGGCAATCACTCCATGCGCTAAACTCTTAAGGAGATGCATTTTATGTTAGACACATTTATTATTGTGTTTATTTTATGTTAAAAGATTTTAAAATCTCATAACTTTTTTTTTTTGATTAATTAAAGTCAGTAGTTAGGTTAGCACATCAGGAGAGTTGAAACTCACATCCATACACCTTGCAAGAAAATATTGCCTCCCATTTCACTTCTAAGAGTGAAACCCAATACCTATTCCTTAAGAAAGACTTGGTGGCCAAAGGACTAGCCAACTAGGTTGAACCCCTTGGTTTTAAAATCCCATAACTTGAGTTATACAAATAAGTTTTTAACAAAATTGATATATGTGGATTAGTCTTTTCAATATATGTCAAATAAGATCAATAATTAAATATGGAATTTTTTAGAGAAAAAAGAAAGGAAAGAAAAGTGAATAGTAACTTTTTGGTCAATCAAAACAATGAAGCAACAATTTTTTTGTTTGTTTGTTTGTTGTGAAAATAAGTAAAGTGGTCCTATGCTACTCTCTCTCTCTCTCTCTCTCTCTCTCTCTCTCTCTCTCTCTCATCTTTAGCCCTTTAATTCTACATCATTAGGGGAAAAATTGGGGAGGCAAAATAAGGGAATGAATCCTTTATTTATCGGCATCGAGTCCCGCTACATCCCCTAATTAAGGTCCTCAATTCCATCTCTAATGAGGTGACTAAAACCTATGTGAAGCGGTAATACACTCTTCTCTTTCATCTTTTAACTCACTCCAATTTTACATCATTGAGAGAAAATTAGAGAAGCAAATTTAGGGAATGAATCATTTTTCTATAGGCACCACCATAGGCTTGTGCGCATCTAATCACCTTTCTACCCCACCATATATTAAAGTCTGATGACGCGCTTACTTTGAACTGGCACACCGGTGAAATTTGTGTTTAATCCAAATAGACAAAAGCAGTGGCAAACACGTAATATTCACTCTAATTCAAGGCATTTAAACTCTCCAATTTA
Source organism: Camellia sinensis (assembly GCF_055761805.1). Taxonomy (NCBI): domain Eukaryota; kingdom Viridiplantae; phylum Streptophyta; class Magnoliopsida; order Ericales; family Theaceae; genus Camellia; species Camellia sinensis. Next base: position 157,599,392 of record NC_138970.1, read on the forward strand.
GCTACCAAATAAAATAAGAGGGCTGCTATTAACACCTACGTTTATTCTTCAGACCCTTTATGTCTTTGAACCCTTACCCACCTAAATGAGTCCCCTGCATTTTCTCTTTGAACCCCCACCTTAATTCCAACCATACCCTTTATCTTTTGGAAACCTAACTTTCTTCTTTCCTATTGCTGACAGTCTCACCCATCCGGTGACTTTCATACCTTACCTTTCCCTTCTCTTTCGGTGACCTCCCAGCACCTCCCCTACTGGCGACCACCCTTCTACAACCTCTGACCACCACAACCCTTTTTCTCATTTCTTTCTCTAAAAACCATCAAACCCACCCTCACCAACATAACCACCTACCACCACGGCACCCTCTACGCTCCGGCGATCTTTATAAGTCCATCCCCTCATTGTGCCATCGCTACCTAGTCGTCTTCTCTCTCTATTCCTCATCTTCATTGCTTCAAGACTCCCACAAACCCTAGATCTAGGGTTTGTGCAATCTGCTTTAGGCTTTGCGCGATTTGAAAGAGCAATCTGAGCTAGGGTTTGTGCGATCTGAAAACCCTAGCTCTAGGGTTTGTCTTGCCATTCCTCTCAAGCCACTACCAATGCCACTATAATCCATGAGAAGAAGAAGGATGAGGAGAAGGGGTGTGGATGTAGGTTTGCGATGGTGGTGTTGGGGTGCCAGAGAATGGGGGTTGGGTGGGGATGGTCACCGATGGGAAATGAAGTTGATGGTGAAGGAAATGTGGGACTAAAGATTAGTGGCCGGAGGTGGCGAAATCATCGGAGATGGAAAGAGAGATCACCGGCTGTAGTGGAAGTGGTGGTCGCGGTGGAGATGGTGGTGACAAGCTTGGTAGGTTAGAAATTAGGGTCAGGGTTAAAGGGTCGGGGATGAAGGTAGAAATGGAATTATTGGACAAAATTGCAATTAAAAAATAAATAAAAGAAAAGGGTCCAAAGAATAAAGGTAGGAGGTAAATAGCAGCTCTCTAAAATAATCAAATTTTATTTAATTTGTTTGGGAAAACAAAAGCCAACGAAACATATTTTCTATGATCAACGAAAAATAAGATTATTTGAGTAGAAAATATATTTTACTTATAAAATACAAAAATTGTTTGTCAAACTAAAGTATTACTAATGTCACCACACCACCTCCGCTACTTTAACCTTGACCACGACACCACAATCACCACGCCCGCTGCTACCATCACGGTCGTCGTTATCACGGCTACCAACCTACCACCTTTACCTTCACTGTCATTTCACCACCACCACCATCACCACCAAATATAGAAGAATATTTTATTTGAAAAATATCTTTCGTTAGAAAATATTTTCACCCAAATCAAAGGAGCGTTAGAGTCAGGTTTGTCTCCAGTCCAAGTTGACTGGAGGGTATTATTGGGTCTTGTCGGGATCACCATGGGAATCGTTTTGATTATGTGAATAATTTATTTTGTTGACTTTTATGTATAAACCATTAACAAAAAATTAGATCGATTCAATAATAATAATTATATAATTTTATTAAATTATTTTAAAAAATAAATGATATATTTTCAAAGTTATAGATATCTATAATTGTTTCAAAGACAAATATAATACAATTGTCTAGGTAATTTTTTTGAAGACAAATTTAATAAAATTATGTAGTTATGATTATCAGATCAATTTATTTATTTTTTGTAAATGATATACACATAAAATTCAACAAAATGATCGATTGATATTGTCAAAATGAACCTCGTGATAAGCATTATGAGGCTCAACAGCACCGTCCGAAACCTCTCCTTTATTTTAATGCTACCCATAAAATCTTAATACACATTATTTATGTTGAAACAAAAATTATAAGTTCAGGAAAAAAAAATTTGAACAAAAAAAAAAGATTATTTAAATATACATTTTATTCAGTTATTTATGTCTAAAAAATTATATTTATTTTCAAAATTTTTATAATTCAAATATACAAATAATTGTGTAGTGACATTTACGCAGGGTGAGAATATGATTTTCCAAAGGCCAAATGGCCACAACTTCTTGTCCCTCTTCTCGAAGATGATAATCTTCATTCTAGAGAGAGACTCAACACTCTTATGCTCTATATGGTTAACTGGAATAAGTTTGAATGAAATGAAATGATCATTACTTAAACTCTCATATAGAATGACCATTCCTTTGAAATGAGGAATGTCGATTCAATTTGTTATGTATTTTGTCATTATTTTTTTACTCAACCAAACATGAGAGAATAAACATTTTGATGTGTAGACATCCCATTTTTTACCGCTCTTACAACTTGGCTGCCACTGATTGATCACCCAATGATGAATGCACATGCTTGTCAAAACGCTTGATTTCCTTAGTAGATAGCCTCGGATTTGGGCCTCAGAAGCCTATAAACTTGGCACCATTTTTGGACCAAAACAACAGTTTTTCAGGCTTGACCGCTTAGTGGCTTGCAGACCAACTAGTGGCTGGCCAGCCACTTATTAATGTATTAGTGGCTGGCCGGCCACTTGTGTTAAAAAAATAGATCTTTTTGCCAGCTGTGCCAGCTGTCTCCACAGGTACATGCACTGTACCAGCTGTGTCTGTATGGATATTTCTGAGATTGTCTCATATATTTCTATATATAGATGACCCCCTCTCATAAAATTAGGTTAGAAAAATTTGGAGAAGGAAAATTCTTAGCAAATATTTCTCTCTCTACCTTACAACCTAGACACACCTTCCCTAGACTTCTTAAACAAAATTTTGAGGTCTCTTTGCTGAGGTTCTTGAGCTTGCATCTTAGCTCTTGAGGGTGTGAAATTGGTGGTTTATAGTTCAAAGGGTCACTCCTCTTCAAGAGGTATAACTCCAAGCTTCTTCCCCTATTTATTTACCATAATTTATTGCTGTATTTGTACTATTTTTCACCCGTTTTTGTGGGCTGAAACTTGTGGATTAAGGCCATTAAAGGTAGAGGGGTGGACCACCCTTCTTTGAACCTTGCTTCCTAGGCCATTACCCTTGTGTTTCCTATCTTTTCATCAATTTTTTTGTGCTTTTTGCAACTAAATTTCAGCGGTTTTCAGATGCTAAAAATGTGATTTTGAAGTCCCAAAAGTGGAGGGGCTATCCACTCCTCCTTTGGCTTGCTTATTAGCTTCATTTCTCTATTATTTTAGCTTCCTCTTTAGATTTTTGTACATTAATTTCAGCTCTACTTTTAGGTGTTTTAGGACTGTTTTAGGTTGTTTATTTCATTTATGCTTTGTATAGCATGCTTGTAGTGTAATAGTCCTTATAGGTTTGGTGTTTTAGGCATTAGACACCAACCTATCCGAGTTGATAGCATTTATTTCATGCTTTTCATACTTGTGTTTACCTCTAATCACCTTTGCACTCCCCCTCTTTTCTTGGCATTTTATTTGTTTTGAGAGTTGCTTCAAAATGAGTGTTGTTTAAGCTTGAAGAGTTGACCTTGTGCTTAATGGTTTAATCTCTTTAGAGGTTCATTACCAATGGCATGATCTCTTTTCTCATGCCTAAAACAACTCTTGGTTTGACACTTCCCTCCTTTAGTGGCCTTAATGGTCATTTTGGACTAAAATGACTAACAAATGGAAAGGTAATTAAAATGGGTAATCAATGGCTTAAAAGAGGTAACAAGATAATAAAATGGTTTGGGGTTCAATCGGACGTTAATTGAACCCGTTGAGTCTTGAAGCATTTCATACTAACTAGTGATGAAAATGGTTCAAGATTCAAAGTCGACCACTTCTCTTGATCAATTCCATGATAGGGAGAGGTTTCTATTGGTCTTTAGTTTTATTTATTGAAATTGCATCCCTTGGTTCTTGGGCCATCATGCAATGAATTTGCATTGATTGATGGCTTCCGAGTCAAGCCTACCCCTCCTTTGATCTGTCTAATGATAAGGAGAGGCAGGGTGGACAAACATCCCCTGAGAATGCTCTGTTTGTTTCTGTTACAGCAGGAGGAACCCAAAGCCATCCACCACTTCTGACCGGCCGGCCACCTTTTCAGCTAGGCAGTACCACTTTGCTTACAGAACAGAGTAGAGGCTGAGGTCAAAATAGTGCAATTTTTTGACCACAAAATAAAATCCTTTTGGTAGCAAAACAGAGGCATTCTCGGGAGAGAAAATCATGCGCATGCATAAGCCATTCCATCACTTCTCGGGGGCCCTTTAAATAGTGGACTTGTAATTAATTAGTTAAAGTAGCTAGTTAATTTTGTGTTGTAATTAATTAGTTAGAATAGTTAGTTAAATTTGGCATTGTAATAATTAGTTAAGTAGCTTAGCTAATTCATTTCATTTGGTTTGTAATAATTAGTTAATTTGTAATAATTAGCTAGTACATTTGTTTGGACCCTTTTGTGCGAGGGCCAATATGTAATAATGTGTATGTCTTCCAATCCTTGTTCTTTCTCCTTTTTACTTACTTGCTTATGATGGATAGAATAGAACATCATATTTCATTTAGCATTTCCCATGTTTGCATTCATTTGTCTTACATGCATAGAGGCTCGACTCATCATTCTAACAAGCATTGTTATTTATTACTTATTTGAATACGTGCTTAAATCGCATGCGATCAAATTGATTCACATGCTATATTAGTAGCCAAGCCTATCAAAATCGCACCCCACATGTGTTGCATTAGTCACATTGCATCATTAGGAACATGCATGTTTTCTAATTATTCTCAGTTGAGTACTAGGTGAGTGTTTTCGCTTTAACATATTGAATGCGTGCGATTGTTGCCATGTCAAGCATGATTACCATGAGGCCAAGTGCTTAAGTGATAAACTTGTTTCAATGCCTATGGATGAAGGCTAAATTGCCCAAATTGGGATAATTTAATTAATGAAGATACGAGCCTACTTTTTCAAGTAGCACGTATTCAAACCATTTTTCAAAAAAAAAAAAAAAAAAAATGAAATCATAATGTTCCAATTTTTGTAAATTAGTCTATATTTGTATGTAACACATAGTAAAGTTAGCCTAATAATCGGAACAAGAGCATATAATGTAAATAAAAAATCACATCATGATTAGTAGAGGCCAATCTTTGATTGGGTGAGCGGGGTGCTCAATTCATGACCTTCCCCTCTTATACCTAAGTTCCTGAGCCGAGATACTTTGGTGATGACGGATACGTGGCCTTTGGCACGAGTCACGGGTTTCCTAAATTTTTTAAAAATATTTAGGTGGCGACTTTGTAATCTAGCAAAGCAGTCCATTTTTGGCATTTTTGATTCAAAATTGATTTTCCAAAAGATTTGTCAGATTTGGACTTATTTGTGTTTATCTATTTTACATTGCACTTGTGAAATCAGATTCAGAACCACTGGAGTCCAAACTGTAGGGCTATCGTCTCCGAGAGGAGCATAAAAAGCAAGCTACAGTTTCTGACGACTTCATTGGGGACTTAGAGAACTTGACTCGAATTTCATGATGTGAAATTTTATCTACACTTATATGTTCTTTGCATTGCATTTGCATTGGTGCGCTTAAGTCACTGTGTTTGCCATCTGCTATTCTTGGACGGTTTGCTAGAGGCTTGCCCAAAAGCTTGCCAAAAGGCTGACTAGTTGTGGGCTCTTCCATGTTGGGAACACAACCCTTAGATCTGGGCTACCGCTGTACCGTTTGATCCTCCTTTCACTTCTCGGTGTTAGGTGTGAGAGGCATACTAGGTAGTCTTGTTGAGGTACCCCCTTTTTTGACCATTTGGTCTAGCTGCATATAGTAAAGCCATAGCGACTATTCCAAACTTAGGATAGGATGCTCATCTAGATGCAGGATTGCGTGAAACCACTTGATTGAAATAGTAAAATCCTAGTTCATGACGAACCTAGGACAGGGTAACCCTACCCCCTCATAGGGGTGTTTGGGCTCTCTCTTAACTAGTATGTGCTTTACAGTGAAACTGTACAGGAATGTGCCTATCAGTTGCAAGGTTACTATCTGTTTTGGGGTAAAATTTAGTGTGGAGTACAATCCTACAGCTTTGATCATGTCTGTGTTGATAACATCTTAGCTGAGGTGCTGTGCGATTTCTGATTGCTGCTCTTTTACTTTATTTCTTTTGCTAGGTAGTTTAAACCAAAGCTTTAGAAAGTTCGAATATCCCCCAAGTACTCTGGATCCAAGTCAGAAGACTTTGCAAGGCTGGGGATCTTGTTCGGGGACAACCCGTGTTTACCTCACCATCGTCGATTACAAGACGGAGGAGAATCAGGTAGAGTTCTCTAGTTCAATTCTTACAACAATCACCTTTCAGCTCGCCTGTGTTTAGTCTGGTTCAAGAGTAGTCATCCACTTCCAGTCCAATTCAAGACCAGTCACCTATTCCAATGGCATAGTATCCCCTGGCCAATATGGAGGAACTAATACTCTATCTGCAATAAAGAGTTGAGACTCTACAACATGATGCGGCCCATCAGGCCAAGGTTACAACCCGTCAGGCCGAGGTCATAACCAAGCTACAGCAATAGCCACCGCAGCCGGTCGCGACCTCTGTATCCCGTGTACCCACCACAGCTATCCCCGCACTTGGTGCCACTGCTAATCTTGCCAATGTTCAAGAAAACCAGGGCAATCCAGTTTTCCCAGTTCTAGCAGAATCTATCCCTGCACAAGCTTTTAGACCGAGGCACCATTCGAGTTTAAGGTTGATTCAACGGCACTTAAGGTCAGTAAACTGGAGAAACTATTGAAAAGAGCATAAGGGGTTAACTCTATCCCAGACATAGAGGATGGATACACTAATTTTGCAATTACATTGCCAGATCGGTTTACGGTGCTGCACATTGATCATTTTAATAGTTCCGGGGATCTGATGGTTCACTTGCGACTTTTTTCAGATATCTTGTGGTCGATGGGCTTAACTAGACTACAGAAGCTGTCTCTCTTTGGTTGCACCATGTCGGGTATAGCGGCCATTTGGTATGCCAAGTTGGAAGATTCCATCAAACAGAATTGGGAGGAGTTGGCTGAAGCCTTCATTGCTCAGTACTCTTACAATATGCAAATTGAGGTCACAACTCGTGATCTCGAGGTAACACGTCAAGAGCTGAAGGAGGGTTTCTTTGAATTTGTGACAAGATGGAGAACTAAAGCCTCGATGATGACCACAAGGTCTTCTAAGAAGGACCAAATCAAAATGGTCGTCTGGAATCTACATGGCAAGTTGTTGTAGAAAATGATTGTGCTCCTGCTATTTACATTTACAGAACTTCATGAAATGGGAGTGAAAATCGAGGATGTCATGAAGCAGGGGCTTATTACAGATGAGAAGGAGTTGGCAAAAAGGCCGTTTGTTCACAGTTCCAATACTGCCAGTGGTAGCACAACTACGAGGCCATTAGATGTAAGTGTTGTCAACACCACAAAAACTGCTGACCCCTTTGCCAATGTAGGCCCACAAACCTCATCCTATCCTACCAGACCTTACGGTAGGACTTTTAACCAACTATACATGACCCTATCCAAAGCCATACAAGTGCTAGTCAAGAAATGACACTTAAAACCATTAGAAACTCGTCCACTCTCTAACCTTGTCCCACCCAAACATAACCCTGCAAAGTATTGTGCTTTTCACCAGCAGCACGGTCATGACACCGACCACTGCTTTTTATTACATCATGAGATTCAGGATCCCATTGACAACAAGGTTACCGCTCCACTTCAGAAACCAAATGTAACCACAAATCCACTCCCAGCCCATAATCAAGTCCCCCCACCTCAAAACCTTAACCTTATCCATACATTGGTGTAGCTCGGCTTTTTTGCGCTCCTTTCGGAAGGCGAATAGCCCTACAGTTTGGACTCCACTTATGGTTCTGAATCTGATTTCACAAGTGCAATGTGAAATAATGGAAACACAAAAAGAGACCAAATCTAACAATTCTTTTTGGAAAATCAATGTTTGAAACAAATGCCAAAAATGGACTGCTTTGCCAGATTACAAAGTCGCCACCTATATATTTTTGAGAAATTTAGGAAACCCGAGACTTGTGCCAAAGGCCATTAGTCCGTCATCACCAAAGTTGTCTCGGCTCTGGAACTTAGGTACGAGAGGGGAAGGTCATGAATTGAGCACCCCACTCGCCTAATCAAAGATCGACCTCTACTAATCATGATGTGTTTCTTATTTACATTATATGCTCTTGTTCTGATTTATTAGCTATTCTTTACTATGTGATGTGCACACAAAAGGTATAGACCAATTTACAAAAGTTGGAATATTTTGATTTCATGTTTGTTTGAAAATTGTTTTGTGAATTTGCCACTCGAAAAAGTGGGCTTAAAATGGACATTTAATCAAACCGTCCCAATTCAAGCAAGTAGCCTTCATCCATAGGCATTCAAACAGTTATATCATTTAAGCAATTAGCCTCATGGTGGACACGCTTGGACATGATAACACAAACATTCGATGCAAGATGCTAAAACACAGAATCACTAACCTAGTACTCCGAGCTAAAACAAAGCAAAATTATTAGAAAAATATGCATGTTCCTAATTAAATGCAATATGACTAATACAATACACACATTACGTATTTTTTATAGGCTCGGCTATGAGTATGGCATATGATTTCATTCAAGACATGCGAGAGAGCACGTATTCAAGAAATGAATTTAAACATTGATATTAGGTTAGCATGATGAGCCGAACCTAATATGCATGCAAGACAAATGGATGCAAAACATGAGAATGCTAATGAAATGTGATGCTCTATACTAACCATCGTAAGCGAATAAATAAAAGGGAGAAAGACGTGGGGTTAGAAGACATACACATTATTACAACATTTGATCCCTCACGCAGAAGGGTGCGAATCAATGTCCGAAAGTCCTAATTAAACTAATTATTACAAAACCGAACCAAAGGAATAGAATAGGCTAAGCTAATTAACTAGCTAACTATACTATCTATGTTATTGCAACGGATAACCAAGATTATTCCAACAAGGATAACCTAGATAAATAAACTAACTTTATAAGCTAAGTAACTACAACATTTATAAAGGGACAATGATAATTATAACAAGTTTAATGATGAGATTAATTACAATAAATCATATACATTAATTATAATAACGATCATAATATGAGCAAGGATGCGCAAGAATTGCATGCATGCGTATGTACAATGTTCAAGAATAGCCCTGTCTGTCCCAAGCTTGTTTTGTTTCACCTCAGCCACTGCCCTCTATTTTATGCAAAAATGCACTGCTGACCAAACTTTAAGGGCAGACCGGCCCTCAATGAAGCCCGGCTGATCATAGAGAAGGCCGGCCGTGCCTCAATTTTTTGCAAAACTTTGTTTTGTGTTCTGAAGTGAAAACAGTGCAGACAGAGTTGTTCAAGCTCTGTTTGTCCTTTTCTTTCATTCTCTATCATGGAAGAGCCTGGAGAGAAGGCCAGAATTTTTTCCAAAACCATCAATGAGCAAATTGATTGCTTGATGATTCCAGATACAATTTTGGACAAAAAAAATCAATGAAATGCAATGGATATTACCATCCCTCCCTCTTATCATGGAACGAACTCAAAGAGGGTGGTAGAGACGCTTCAAGAATCATCAAAACGCCATGAATTAGCGCATGATCGTTCTTGACTCGATTAACTTGGCATAACGTTTGGCCAAGCCCAAGCAAGATGACTCATTTTCTTTAAGTGTGTTGGTTGATTTTAAACCAATTCTTTTAGTCATTTCCATTCTTTAGTCCATTTGTTTGAAGTGATGATTAAGTCCTCTAAAAGAAGAGAAGCATCAAAGGGAAGTAGTTCTCAACATAAAAAAGAGATTACGCCGTTGACAATGAATGTCCGTAGAGATTAAGCCATTAAGCGCGAAACTCTAGTTCATGTGTTGAATAACCACCAACCGTTTGAGACAACTCTCAAATGAAAGAAAGGAGTGGCGAGTTAATTATTTTAAATGGGGTTCTTAATCATGAGAATGAGTTGGAGAAAAGCTAAATTCAATATGCAATAAGCTATACAAGTAAACTTATGAGACAACAACTAAGCTAAACAAAGCACAAACTATTTAAACAAGTTAGAACAGCCCCAAATCAGCCATGAATAAGCTAAATCAGTGGCTGAAAATGTGATAAAAGAGCTCAAAAGCTAAACAAAGGGTAAAGACAATAAAGCTATGTATGCAAAAACAAGGAGAGGTGTCCAACCCCTCCAATTTCAAGACTTCAAACCATGTATTTTGGCCTTAATTCAACTCTGAAAATCAGTTCAAAAAACAAAGAAAGAGAGTGTAAAGGAGCCAAGGGTTGAGCTACAAAAATAGGTGCAAGTGAGCGTGTTAAACTTACCACTTTTGGTAGCTTGTCCAAACCCAAGTTCCAACTCTTAGAATAGGTGTAAAAAAGTCCAAGGACACAAGAAATAAGTAGAAATGAAGAAATCAAAAGCAAGAACAAAAGTTACAAGCTTATAGCTCTCAAAATGGAGTAAGCTTTGGTTGATGATCAAACTCACTCTTGACATACTCTCAAGTTTGAATTATGCTTCTCAAGGGTTAACCAAGGCTCTAAGATGATGAGTCAAGGTTGTTTATGGTGTATATAGATGATACAAGGAAGATAGGTCAACTCAAAGGTAGTTTGCAATGGAAGAAGGAGGAAAAAGGAGCTCTCTCTATGTGTGTAGGCTTTTTTTTAATTGTGTAACCCCCAAAACAGAGGTATATGGTCGTATTTATAGAATTTGAGCAGTAAAGGTGATAAATATCTTCAAAAAAGAACAGGTAACGGGCTCCCAGTCAGAACTGTGTTTATCGCTATCGAAGCCCAGCCGGCCCTCGACAGCCATGGCTGGCCCTCACTGAGGCACGGCCGGGCCTCAATGACTTCCCCTGTATTTCTGTTGCAGCCTTAACAAAGGATGGCACAAGGTGTGAAAATGGATTTCTTGGGTGTAATCATTGGGAATAGGGAAGGTTTGGGGTTGTTTTGAAGCTTAAACAAGACTCCTTCGTTGAGACTTCGAACCATGTACAATACCACTTTCATCATTGAGTGTTTCGACTAAAGCGCTCGAGCCTTGCTGGCGGTCAAAAATGGGGTGTCTATAGTTGCCCCTCTTTGATAGAGCTCGAAGTCATAAAGTGACGTGAGTGAATGTCAAAGCCCAGAGACGTCCCATTTGACAAGGCTACAAGGTTCGGGGAAGAAATCAAGACATAAACACAAAAAAAATTGAACTCGGGGACAAAATGCAACAACGAAATGCAGCAAATAACTTATGATCATGCAATGAACAACTTATCACCATGCAATGAAACATAATGTAAATGAAGCAATGAAACAACGCTACAATCTAGACAAGAAAGCAACGTTCAAAAGACAATGCAAAACAAAGCAAAATAAACCTTGCCGTGTTTCACAAGAAACGAAGTGAATAAATAGGCATGCCTCGCGTGAAAAGCACAAAGAAAGCACAAACCAACCTACATCTCACGTAAAAAGGATGTACAAAAATGCAACCTAACTACGCCTTGCGTAGGAAGGGAGAAAGGCAACGTAACTATCGAGTGCACCCGATGTCTCAATTGAGATCCTAACGCGTCTCACGCGATAGGAGGAAGGGTGGTGTGAACAAATAGGTGCACCTGATGTTTTTAACTGGGGGTACAATCCTAACGCATCACACTCAAGAGGAGGAAAGGTTGGTGAGAACACCGGGCACACTCGAATGTTTTTAACCAGAGGTATAATCCTAACGCGTCACACGTGAGAGGAGAAAAGGCGGTGTGAACACCGGGCGCACCCGAATGCTTTTAGCCAGAGGTACAATCCTAATGCGTCACACGTGAGAGGAGGAAAAGTTGGTGTGAACACCGGGCACACCCGAATGTTTTTAACTAGAGGTACAATCCTAATGCGTTACATGTGAGAGGAGGAAAGGCGGTGTGAACACTGGGGCGCACCCGAATGTTTTTAACCAAAGGTACAATCCTAACGTGTCACACGTGAGAGGAGGAAAGGTTGGTGTGAACACCGGGCGCACCCGAATGTTTTTAACCGAAGGTACAATCCTAACGTGTCACACGTGAAAAGAGGAAAGGTTGGTGTGAACACCGGGCGCACCCGAATGTTTTTAACCGAAGGTACAATCCTAACGTGTCACACGTGAAAAGAGGAAAGGTTGGTGTAAACAACGAGCACACCCGAATGTTTTTACCTGAATGTACAATCCTAACGCGTCACATGCGAGAGGAGGAAATGTTGGAATTGACAAAGAACAAGCAAAACGCATAAGTAGGAATCAAAACATGGATTTTACGCAAAGATACGCAAAATCAAAACAATGCAAATGTGTTAGAACAATGGGCTCAACGCACCGCGCTTCAATCCGGTTGCAAAATGGATGATGATTTTAATGTGGCACAAATGATTTTATTTGGAACTCCTCTGTATGAACCGTACATACGATATCGGACACTTCTCTGACACTCTCTGAATGAACTGTACGTACAATATTGTTTGGTTCATTTGGTTACAACATAACAGAACGAACTACGATTCAAGCAAAATAATGATAAATTAAAAAAAGAGTTTAAAACAAACAAGCTTAAACAAATTAGATAAAGAATCAAATAAATGGTTTTTCACTCACCTTATATTTTTTTTTTCTCTTTTGTTTTCCTTTGGTTTTACTCTTCTATTTCTCTCTTTTTTTCTTCTTCTTTTGTTTCCTCTTTTTTTTTTTTTTTTGTGTGTGTGTGTGTGTTTTTTTATCACTTCCTAATACTAGAAATAAAATAAAGCAAAGAAATAAAATAAAGCAAAGAAAAACAAAGATTGAACTGGGTTTTCACTAAGAGCGGTCGGGCCCCAGTGAAGCACGGCCGGGCATCAAGACAGCCGGCTAGGCTTCAATAACGTCAGGGGCAGATTCGGTTTTTCCCCGCGATTCACTTGTTTAAAACAAAACAAAACTCTATTTCCTCACTTCCTCACCTCCGAAACTCCCTTCTTTCCCTCTCTACACACTCTCTCTCTCTCTCTCTCTCTAGATTTCCTCTTTTACTTGCGTTTCCCAACAAACCTAACCATTTTTTCTTCAAAACCCTTCCTCTCCTCTACATTTTGAACCGTTTGGATTTCGATTTGGTCAAATGTTTGGGTTTCTCATTGTTTTGCTTTGTTTCTCACGAGTTTTCTTGGTTTTTTGAGGACTCACTTTCGTGTTTTTCATTTTCTCCTCTCATTTTCTCTCTTCTATGGTTTAACCCCCAACATTTTCTCACTTTCTCTTTATTTCCTCTATTTTTCTCCACGGCTAGCGGTGAAGTTCCCGTTTCGGATCCCACCATTGGCATCGAGGCCGCCTTAGGCGCGGATATGGAGGCTGAGGATTCCCCTACGTTGCTTTCTCTCAGCGACATGCCATTCGATTTGGCCACTTATTAGCCACGTACACACGTTCCACTTCCAGGTGGCTTTTTTAGATTCGAGGGCCTCATTCCCGGGATAGACGAGGATGTCTTGCTTCGAGAGCCTACGGAGCACTTGTCCGCCGATGCCTTCACGGTAAACCATTTTCCTTTGTTTTTGTACTCTTTGAATTTCACTTGAACTTGAATTTTACAAGTAGAATACCATATATATTCCCTGTTGACAGGTGCTGGCTAGAAGGATTAGTGGCTATGGATCCATATCCGGCCCCCTACACTGGTACGAGAGACTACCCGCAGAGGTCTACGCATCGGTTGATGCAGCTGGCTTCGGGCCCTTATGCTCAGGGCTCATACAAATGAGGGCCGAGTCATTTTTGTATGGAGCTCTGGTCGAGAGATGATGGGACACCACCGATTCATTCCACTTCTCATCGATCGAAGAGATCGCTTTGACTCCGTATGATTTTTCGATGCTCACCGGCCTGCAAGTTGGAGTTGGCAGTCTGATCCTGTATGACCCAGACATGACACAATGGAGAGCCGCATAGTGTCAACTTCTTAGAGCGATCCTAGACACTACCAGCCACGAGATGGTGAGGTACAGTTAGTTCTTCTAGTACTTCTTCGACTTTCAGCCCACCACTCCAGATAAGGTCACCCAGTACACTCACGAATTCCTTATGTATCTCCTCGGTACTACCTTGTTTGCATATAGGAAAAATACCATGGGGTTATATCTTCTGGGGCATTGGTGGACCTCCCTCAGGTATCAGAGTACGATTGGGGTGGCGCTGGCCTGGCCACCCTATACTGCTATATGAGCTCCGTCTCCCACCGCAAGGTAGATTCACTCGCCAGCTATTGGAGGGTTTGAGAGGTACGCCTCACATTTATCCTTTCTATGTATTCTGTTCATTCTGCATCTTCTGCTCATTTGCTTGATATTTCATTTTCTGCTTATTTACTTTATCAATCTTTCTGTTTGCAGCTCTGGGTTTACATATACTTCACCTCCCTGGCTCTGGTCTCGGTGAGGCCGATCGAGTTATCAGTACCCAACTCCCGGTACTATAACTCCTGATTTGAGCGACGTCGCCGCGTAGACCGAGATTTCCCTTACTTTCGATGTTTCTTTGACACGATCACTGCGGACTAGGTAACAAAATACCACCCTTTAACGGTTACATACTGTAAGCAGACTGCACTGCTTCCCACACTACATGGTCATTCTCATATTGTTGCTTCTATACCGCACTACCATTCTCATATTACTCTGATTTCTCATACTGCTCTGGTTTCTAACATCTGACATCTGCTTCCACAAGTTGACTGGTACCCCTGGGCGGGCATTCCCCATGTATTGAGGACGACCTATGCCGCTGCATGGCATGCCTCTACGATGAAGATTCTGTTCAAGGGCCCTTTTGGCCGAGCTTACTACCTGGGGGAGAGGTTCATCTGCCAAACATGAGGTATCGCTGCCCCCGACATTCAATATCCTCCTCCTCCAGTCATGAGGGTAGTCAATAAGCTGCATGATGGTCCTCAGATAGACCTCTTGATGTTAGATGAGGACGGCGATGATCATCATGAGCCTGGCGACTTCACTACCTTTTTACACACCCGGGTGATGGCACCTCTTACCCCACGCGTGGCTCGAGCTATGCTGTTGCTACTGCTGGTGATGCACCTGCTGGAGGTGCCCCTGTCGTTGCTCCTATTCCTAGATTTCCTGTGATCCCCACTGAGATTATGTACGTGCGTCTGGATGGAGTGACTGAGCAGATCCCAGTTGAGCACATCGAGGAGAGGGACCGCATGCTAGTTTTTGCTTCCGGCGTCGAGCATGTACACATTCCTTTATGCTAGTCCATACTGCACTTTAGCTTGTTTTCTACCATTTCTATTCATTGTTCTCTTGTACGCCTGTCCATCTTTTCTCAAATTCTGTTCTTTTTGCAGATACCCCGGGTGTACGGTGATGACCTCCTTCGTACGATCGATCGACTGCTCCTCATGGTACGGAGGAGGTAGACTGCCTTAGTCACCCATGGGATCGAGGTACATTCTATCTGCAGTTTACTGTTGTTTTTATGCTGTACACTTTGTTAATTCATACTGATATCTATCCTCTTTTCAGCTTGAGCCGGCACCAGCAGTGCCTGCAGGACCTTTCATAGCCAGTAGATAGAGACGGGGTTGAAGGAGGGACCGCGAAGGAGCCAATCGGGGGAGAGATAGAGTGAGGTAGTGCTCGCGTTCCGAGGAGTCTTTTGACTGGTCCATGGCCCCTGAGGATGAGGGAGAGGAGGCTGACTTGCAGTTGAGCAGCCCTAGCGATTACAGTGATACACCCCCTCCTCAGCCGAGGAGGAAGAGGGCGAGGATGGGTTATTGATGAGGATGGCGATTTTGTTTTTGTTTTTGTTTTTGTTTTTTGTTTTTTCTGCTTTCATTTTGCTATGTAGTTAAAGACTAGCTCCGGATAGACCTTTTGTTTTATTTTGAAAGATTTTATTTCATTTTGTTGCCCTGTAAAACAATGATCGGGTTTATAAAAGACAAGTTTTTGTTGAATGATCTCTTTGCACAATGTGATGAATGGCATTTGCATGTGATGAATGGTGTAACCCTTGCATTGTAACCTTTAGAACTATGAATGCTTGTTCTTGAATTGATTCATGAACCGGATAATGGCTTACAACTGGTCAAAATGTAAAATACAACTCGATAATAGAAAAACGAAATGAAAATAACTCGAAAATGCTAAAAAACACTTGGTACAAACAAAACAAAACTTAAAACAAAGCTATGGTGCATCCAGACAGAAACCAGCTTTTTCTGCAATTGCACTGGTCTGAGTCATCATCAAGACCTAGCCGGGCATAAATAGGCACGACCGGGCTTCACTGAGGCACAGCTGGGCCTCAATGTGAGGTTGGTCAGTGCTACCCAGCTGTCATGTACTGCTCCTGCTCATCTTCTATAAATGGTGCTTCCCTACTGTTTTTCTGGTGGAATAACAAATCTTTGATATTTTTCTCTCAAGATGGAGGCATTATGCAACAATAGACTCTGAGATTGGATAGCCACTTTGGACGGCTCGAAAAAGGTGAATTTGCGCAGTTTCAACCTAAATGTCCTTTTTTCTCAAGCCACACTTCCTTTTGCTTTCTATTCCTACATGCCGCTGTTCGATGTTGGAACTCGGTCACACATGTGTTTCAATTCGGGTCACAAGAGATGTGTCTGACATTCGAAGAATTTAAGGCTTTAATGGAGTCCTGGCGCA
Organism: Camellia sinensis; assembly: GCF_055761805.1. Lineage (NCBI taxonomy): Eukaryota > Viridiplantae > Streptophyta > Magnoliopsida > Ericales > Theaceae > Camellia > Camellia sinensis. The sequence continues at coordinate 157,616,140 of NC_138970.1, forward strand.
ACAAAGAAATCATGCCGAAGCCTCGTTTTTCCCATGCCCAAGCTTTGGGACGGATGTGTGGGTTAACATCATATGAGGCTCGATCCTTTGCATATGATGGGAAACATGAAGGGGAACTAGACATCCCTGCTTTAGTTCATCGATTTTTCCTTATTGGAGACATGAGTGACCTTCTTTGGCGAAGCCGTCGGCAACATGCTCTCTGTTTATGCCTTCTTGCACAATTCCTCTTTGCCCCTATTTTTGGCGGAGCTAGTATCCGGTTAATTGGAGTGGCCCAAGGCTTGAGAGAGTGCAAGAGCTGCATAGGTTTAGCACTGGCCGAAACTTTGATAGGTTTGGATGCTTTCTGTTGGGGAGAGACTATCCGCTTTGCAGGGAGCCCACTACTTCCCCAGGTATTATTTTCCACCCTTCTAATTTATGATTCTTACATCACTCATCACTCATTCTCTATTTTGTTTTCCTCTCAAAACCCTTTCCTTACTTTTCCCTCAATGCACACCTCTCTATTCTTTAATCTCTCGTATTTTTCATCCCTGCACAGGTATGGTTGATGGATAAACTGTAGGTAGTAGGCCCTTGCCCCGAATACTCGACCAGGGCTTACTTCTTTCACCAACGGCTAATAGATTTCCCCTTAGAGGGTTTATGGTGTGACTGGATGTGCAGCCGATCCGCAACTGATATATCTTGGCGTTGCCCCTGGTTTAATTTAGCCGAGATGAGCTACAACATGTCCCGACAGTCGGGTGTAGAGTTAATTGGCCTTACACATTGCGTGTTCTATTTTCCTCTCTGGTTCCGACTCCAGTTTGAGCATGATCAGATACGTCCAAATGAGGGAGTGGAATACACAACTTTATTTTTGGTTAATGCGTCGCATCTTCCCCAGTATCTCACGGCTTGGAGGATGAAAGAGATTTTGGCCCATACCATTACTTTCAGTTACCCTTTATCTGAGTAGTGTTTGGCTTGGCTTGAAGAGGAGGCCGAGGTTGGGCCGTCTTTGGCATAGAGCCAGCCGACTTAGCTGTGCCCCTAGTTTCACTGCTTTGATCTTTTCTTTTCAAGTTTAAGATGTAAAAGTAACTTTGACCTGAATCAAAGAGGGAGAATGTACTTATGTTGAAATCAATAAAATTAAAGTCGCAAGTACTAAAAATTTTCCTTTCGGTCCCAAAAATGGTCTAAGTTGTAAAAGGGTAAAATTTTGAACAAAATCAACTTTTATTAAAACTTTCCAAAATAATTTCCGGAAGCGATCACCACCAAACACGCATAGAATTGATCCTCAAGATGTACAATCCCAAATCAAAAGAAATCATAATTGCCCCTGGCTACGTATCATTACTGCTATTTTGTACTCAGCTTTTCTGCCTGAAATATGGAGCACAACTGAACTAATAGATGATGAACAAGGATGACTTGAAAAGGGATAGGACAGTTGAACTGGAGATAGTTATGGCCGAACTTCAAGATGAAGTTGCCTACGTATCCCAAAAATAGGAATCAGGCCTCACATAGTTCGGTTCAGGTCCACTCGAGTATTAACTCTCTCATTTTACGCTCTAACTTTTGCCAAAGCCGCCCTTTAGGGTTTTTAACCTTGCGAGCTCAATTTTTCTTTATTTCTAATTTTTCATGCTCTAACTTTTGCCTAGGTCGCCCTTTCGGGTTTTTGGCCTAGTGAGCCTCTCAAGGGTAATATTTCTTCAACTTGTTCATGTTGATTGGTTGTGAGAACTCCATAAGAATAACTGCCCCTCCTAACTAGATTGACTTGGTGATGTAAGGACTGGTCCAGTTGGGTCTGAACTTGCCCCTAGGGTCGTGAATGGGAGCTCGATTGTCTTTCAGCACCATGTCCCCTTCCTTGAGATTCCGAGACTTAACTTTCTTGTTAAACGCCCTAGCAATCCAGTGTCTATTTTTGACCGTCCTCAAGACTTGGACTTCGTCGTTTGAACACTCGATGATCGTCCATGCTCGTGTTCGTTTTGAGTTCCTGAAGGTCTCGGCTGCCCGCCTTGCCATGGAACCTCTCAACTTGTTTGTTTTGTGCTTGGTTATGGACCAAGGGCTTGTGGTTTTGTTTCTGAGGGAAGGGGGTAGCTTGTTGGCCATCCCTACAACCCATCGGCCAGGCCCTGTGCTTATCGGCCTTTCCTTCTTTCCATTGGCCATTAGTGGTGGCCGGTCGGCACCATTTTTGGCTGGTCGGCCATATCTTTTGGCCGAGGCCTTTTTATTTGCTTTTGAAGATATTTTTGTGCCAGCTGTGACAGCTGGTGAACACAGATTTCATCCTCCATACACGTGTATGGAGGGATTGAATTCAAGCCTTTAGCTTGTCCTACAAGCTTAGGACTTGAATTTCTCTAAGAGGGGAGGCCCCTCTCCCTTTCCAGAGGTTCTGAAAATTTGATATACAAAACATATATATCTCTCTCACTATATTTCTCCCTCTCTCTCCATATTTGCACTTGTTTGTGCTCAAAAGTGTCTTTTCTTCACACTTTTGCATAAAAGCACCTAGTGAAACACCTCCATTGCTGAGATGAGGTTCTTGGAGGTTGGTTTTGAGTGGTTTAAGCTTAGTTTTGCCTCTGAAGTTGCTGTTCTAACGAGGTTCTTCAAGGGTGAGTCTCTTACCTCTTTAAAGCTTTGTTTTCGTAGCTTATTCAGTCAACTTTTCATGCTTCTTTTGGTTTAGCTTTCAACTGAAAAAAAGTCTTGTTTTGAAGTGCTTAACATGTTTGTTTATGGCCTCTTTGGTGTTTGGGGTGGTCTACTCCCTTGCATGCTTTATTTGGCCTTGTTTTGAGCCATCTCCTTTAGGCCTTTGGATCACCTTTCTTTGGCCTCTTCACCACTGAATTCCAAAGGAATTTCAGTGGTGGAAATGTGGTTTTGAGGCCTCAAATAGGAGGGGGTTGTCCCCCCCCCCCCATTCTTCTCTTGTGTGCTTGTGGTATTGGCTCACCAAGTTAGCATGTTTTTCTATCTCCTTGAGGCTCAATTTTAGCATGTCTTAGGCTTTGTTTTTCCATGATATAGCACTATTTTGGGTTGGTTTGTTAGCATCTTACATGCTTTACACACTTGTAGTGCAAGCTTGCATGCTAGCCTAACATGCATCATGCTTTGGACCATCATTCTAGCATGCTTTTGGCTCTACTCAAAGAAGCTTTTGTTCATGTTTTACCATGCTTGAGCTCAAATTTGTGTTGTTTTGGTCATGCATGCCTTGCTTTGTATAGCCATAGTTCATTTTTGCTCATTTGCTTTGAGTTTCCAAGTCACTAGCATGCATTGCTTGGGCTATTTGGTATGTGATTTCAGTGTGTGTAGTGTGGTCATGCCCTCACATGTGTCACTCTTTCAATGCCTTTGGAAGGTTGTTCTTTATGCCTTGAATATGGACCAATATGTATGCCATCTTCCCAAAGCTTTTGGGCTACCATTTCAGTGTGTATTTGGTCTTATTTTGCCATAATACAACTCAGATTTTTGTTGGCAAAGTCATCTCATGCTTGGTTTTGGTAGGTGTAGTGCAATCCTCTTCATTGGACTTGTATGCTCCATGCTCCATGCCTTTAATTCTAGCTTGTGTTGGCTATGTTTAAGCATGTTTCTAGTCTTGTCTTGACCTGCCTTGGGACTGTTTTAAGTCATTTTGGCCCTTTGGGGCTTGTTTGATATGGCCTTGGTGTAAGTCCCTTTGCTAGCCTTATGCTTAATGACCTTAGCATGCTATGCTTATGTTATGTGCATGATTTAGCATCATTCCTTACATGATTTTAGAGCCTATTTCATTGCCATACTCTCACATTTCCCACTTCTTCAATGTCTTTGAGAGTTGTTGTCTTCATGCCTTGTTTGCGAATCAATGTGTATGCATGCTTGTATTCGCTTTCGGACTTCATTTCAGTATGTCTTGGACATTGTCTTGGGCATGCATGAGGCTTGTTTGAGTTTGGTTTGGTCCTTTGAGTATTGCATTACATAGCCCTTGCCATGTTCATGTTGTTAGCATGTTGTGTGTTGCATTTTGTTTGGGTTGGACGTTAATCCAAATACGAGGAACCAGGGACGTTTCATACTCAAAGTGATGAAACGTGCCTCATTCCTTAGGTCACCGACACCTTTGATCATGTATGATGAGGTGGAGGTTCATCGAGTCTTATGTGTTATTTGCGTGCATTCATTAACATTGATTTGTGCAACTCGGCCTCTTTGGCCATCATGCATCGAGATGCGTGATTGATGGCTCAAGAGTCGATCACTACACTCCTTTGAGCTTAAGACATGATAAGGAGTGTGGTTGCACACACATTTTCTTGCAAATACACTGCCATGCCTCTGTTAGTACTCTGTTGCAGCAAAGGGGAAATTGCAGGAAGTAGTGGCCGATCGACCATCTAATCTGCTGATCGGTTATCAAAATTGGCCGATGACCATTATCTTTGGCCGATGGCCATTCCTCTTGGCCGACCACCTCTCAGCATGGTCCTAAGGTGGATCAAAATCATATTGGAAGTTGGCACAATTTTCAGAGGTACAAAAGTGTGCAAACAGAGGCAATATGAGGCACGATAGTGGATTTTCGAGAAAAGCCGATCGAGCATGCATCACTTCCTTGCCCGCGAGGCCATTTCATTACTTATGATTAGTTCGTATAAATTAGTCATTCAATTTGTTTTGTAATATTCTAATTAGCTTAGTATAGCTAGTTTCAATTCGGTTTGTATTTAATTAGCTTAGCGTAGCTAGTTAGTTGATTTATTTGGACCCTCCGTCGAGAGGGCACAACTGTTGTAATAAGGGTGTGTGTGTGTGTGCATGTCTTCCAACCCCATTTCTTTCTCCCTTTTACTTAACCGCTTTTGATGGTTAGTTTTAGGGCATGTTTCAATTAGCATCCTTATATTTGCATGCGTGCATCATTCATCTGTCTTGCATGCATCGGGCTCGGCGCATCATATTAACTGCATTGTATTTCAATACTAATTTGAATACATGTTATCTAGTTGCATTCACATGACATCTTAGAATAGTCGAGCCTATCTTAGTTGCATTTTGCATGTGCTGCATTAGGCATCTTAACATAGCTAGGATCATGCATTGATTACTAACTAGCTTTGTTTTGGCTTGGAGTACTAGGTAAGCTTTTACGCCTTAGCATATTGCATGAGATGTGTATGTTGCCATATATAGCATGCTTGCCATGAGGCTATGTGCTTAACTGCTATAACTGTATGAATGCCTCTGGGTGAAGGTTTGATTGCCTGAATTGGAACAACTCGATGAATGTGAGTTTTAAGCCCACTTGAAGTGGCAAAATCATATTTTTCTAAGCTCACTTGAGGGTGGCAAATCCGCGTCTTAGCCTACTTGTGAGTAGCACTTTCAAATCATTTTCGAAAAAAAAACATGAGTTATTTTGTTCCAATCCGCGTAATTGAGTCTATACTTGTGTGCTGTGCGCATCACATAGTAAGCTAGCTAATAAACCGGAATAGGAACACATGTGTTTTCAAAAATAACATATCATGTTATTAGAGGCCGATCCTTCGATCGGGCGAGTGGGGGTGCTCATTGCATGACCTTCCCCTCTCGTACCCAAGTTCCTGAGCCGAGGCCACTTTGGTGATGACGGACACGTTGCCTTAGGCATGAGTCAAGGTTTCCTAAATTTCCCAAAACAAAATATTTAGGTAGCGACTCTGAAATTTGGCAAAGCAGTCCATGTTGGCCGCTTTTTGATTAAAAGCGATTTTCCAAAACGATTTGCCGGATTTGGACTCTTTGGTGATTTATCAGTCTTACATTGCACTTTGTGAGATTAGATTCAGAATCGTGATAGGAGTCCGAACTTTAGTAGCTAGAACTACAATTTGCGCCCTCGCGCGTGGAGCGGAATTTGGGCGATCTACAGTAGCCCTGGACATGATACAATGCCCTTAGTCTTCTCTCATTAAACAACATCAATTCCTCAAATCCGCTCTGTTGCCGATTTGCTTATGCTATCTAACATTCAGCCATAAGTTGTAGCGAGGGCACTTCAATTTCAATTGGCAAGATAGCCTCCATCTTGTAGATGAGAGAATAAGGGGTCGCCCTTGTAGATGTTCACATTGAGGTTCTGTAACCCCAGAGTGCAAACGGTAGATTCTTCGGCCAGTCCTTATAGGTTTCCATCATCTTCTGCAAAATTCTCTTAATATTTTTGTTGGCAGCGTCAACAGCTCCATTGGTCTACGGCCTGTAGGTTGATGAGTTATGGAAAGCCACGTTATATTTTTCGAGCAAATCTATCATTTCTTTCTTGAAGTGTGACCCATTATCAGAGATAATCTCATTCGGAACTCCATACTGGTAGATGATGTTGTTCTTGATGAACTTAGCCACATGCGCTGCTTTCAATACAGAGTAAGATTGGGCCTCTACCCATTTTGTTAAGTAGTCAATTGCTACCAGAATGAACTCATGCCCGTTTGACCCCTTTGGCGTAACTGCATCGATAACATCTATCCCCAAAATAGAGAATGGCCATGGTGAAGTCATGTTGTAGAGCTTTGACAGCAGAATGTTCGTGCGATTGGCATGAATCTGGCATTTGTGGCATCGCCGAACAAAACCAATACAATGTTCTTCCATGGTTGACCAGTACTAGCCTTGTCTAAGGATTTTTTGGGCAAGCATCACACCGTTCATGTGGGCTCTGCACTCTTCTCCGTGAATTGCCTCCGTAAGATGCTTTGATTCTTCTTCCTCGGCACATAACTTATGCATTCCCAAATGGCCTCTTTTGTACAACTTGCCTCCGCATATGATAAATTGAACAGCCAGTTACCGTATTCCCCTTTTGTCCTTGCCATTTGCTCCTGGCGGATATGCCTTGTCATGACCCGTACCCGCCCCTAAGGGTTAAGGACATAACCGGCCAGTAATCAAGGGATTACCTATGGCCTCAAACCAAACCAGACATAACTCATCAGAGTAAAGGGGCCAAACGGAAGCAAAATTTAAAACTTTGTCCATAGAGCTGTGCTTACATGGTACATCATAACAAACCATACGTATACATGTTAATAACTCACATCAAAATATGTAATAACATAATGTGATAGCCCTGTACCCTATTATGCTAATTGGTCCTCATTATGTATGTGGTTATGTGTTTGATATGATGTTGTGTGCCATTTATGTGAAAATATGTGGTTTTGAATTTCTATCTGTTCATCGTAGGAATATCTGTTCGATTATCTGCTTTGGAAATTAAATGGAAGGCCTAATCGGCCACCGAACCCGAAATCGACTACGCCGTTGTGATTAGCGTAAGTTTTAGAGCCTACGGTGAAGTTTAATTGAAAATTGATTCGAATTAAAATAATTAGATTCAGAACGGTTAATATAGTGCCCAATTATTTAAATATTATAATTTTGATTAGTGGGGCTTTTATATAAAGGGCCATATACACTCGATCTCTCTTTTTTTAAATTCATTTTGGCTGATTTAACTCTAAGAAAAGGGGAGAGGGTCGGCTTAGAGAGAGGGAGAGCTCACAATTGAAGTTTGATATTGAGAGCTTGGAAATCTTGAAGATTACTCAAGAATTTGCCATATATTGGAAGAATTGAACCTCTAGGTAAGCAAGTGAGCATGAATTCAAAAGTATAAGTTTGTAAATTGTGTATTCAAGTTAGTTGGGTAATCAAGAGTGAGAATTGAAATGAAATGAATTGGTTTTGTTGAATTGGAAGCCAATATGTACATGCATGTAAGAAATTGCTTTGAATTTCCATATTTGAGTACAATGTGTATGATCCATGTTGAATTTTTGGTTTAAGTCCATGTATTTGATCATCTCTTCACCAATTAAGTTGAGAATAATGAGTATCTCTCACATGCATATGCAAATCATGGAGGTGTGAGTTTGAATGTTTGAATTTAATGTGTTGGTGATGAGTTTGGGTCAATTTGAGGCATGCATGTCATGACCCGAACCCGCCCCCGTGGGCTAAGGACATAATCGGCCAGTAATCATGGGGATTACCTACGGCCTCAAACCAAACCAAATGCATTTTAACAGAGTTAATGGGGGCCAAACGGACGCAATTTTAAAACTTTATCCACAGAGCCGTGCTTACATGGCACACCAAACAACCATACATAAATACAGTAATAACTCACAGCAGAAATACAGTACCACAAAGTTCTGTATAGACAGGATCATCCAAAACTAAGTCAACCCGTGAAAACCATATACAGACATATACAAAGACTTCACCAACATGACAACATAGAACAAAATGACAAAAAGGCGAAGGCGAGTCTCGTGCGTGAGACACATGGGCTGACTCTCCAAAACCCGGTTGTTCCATACAGACTTCACTGGGGCTGGGTCTGGACCTCTCTTGGCTCACCTACAAACACATGAATGAGCGTAAGCGAAAGCCCAGTGAATAATATCAAAGAAAGCAAATACATTGGAACATTATACATCAGACGACCTTGGGCCCAATTCATTCATGTCAAACTGGCCTTTGGCCTTTTCAAACTCAAACTGGCCCTTAGGTCTTTCAAACTTTCCAATCAAACTGGCCTTTAGGCCTTTCAAACTTTCATATCAAACTGGCCTTTAGGCCTTTCAAACTTTTATATCAAACTGGCCTTTAGGCCTTTCAAACTTTCATATCAAACTTTGTCCACCATTCAAATTAATGAACTTTACGAAACTTACATAGAAGTAAGCAATTGGACAATAACATAGATATTACTCATAGTGATCGGCATGTGGATTTGCCCTGGAGCTTGACCCTACATATCACATAACACATATGGGTCACAAATAATTCAATCCGTTCTTTAATTCACATATTCCTCTTTAGGCTTCATTCTTACCCCTTTAATTCAATTACAATGCTTAATGTATGTCTAAGAGTACTTGGAAGGGAAAGAGAACAAAAAATGAAACATAGAATGTCTTTTCAAAATTTCAGAAAACAGGGTCCCCGCTCGAGCGTGGACTTCCCCGCTCGAGCGAACCCTTGAGGCCTGCAAAAGTACTGGATATGTCGAATTTATGCTCGAGCATTCATTTTGGCGCTCGAGCGGAAGGCCTCTCTACATGGCTCCCCGCTCGAGCGTGAACTTCGCCGCTCGAGCGGGAGTCATGTCTGCAAAATATGCTGGGAGCACGAATTTCACGCTCGAGCGGCGGTTCCCCCGCTCGAGCGGACATCGAAATTCTGGAAAATCCAGAACATGTTCTTGAGCTTCATCTTGACATTCAAAGGCTCTAAATGCATGATTTGGACTCAAATTCCACATAAACATGTACTAACATGGTACAAACATCAAATTACAACATTTTGAAGCTCAATTTCATAAATCAAACCCATGCATGGCTCATTTTCCAACAATTCATCACCAACATAACAACTTCATGCATTCAAACTTCTACTCCCATGGATTGTACATGCATGTGACATGCAACCCTCATTCTCAACTTATGTGATGAAGAGATGGTCAAGAGCATGATCTTCAACTAAAAACTTACATGGATCAAACATTTTGTGCTCAAACATGCAAATTCAAAGTAATTACATACATGCATGCCTCTATTGCCTTTAAATTCACCAAAACCAACTCAATACATGCTCTTTCTCATCATTCCACTTTGAATCTACAAAATACAAATAAAAATTCATGAGTCAAGGGTTGATCACTCACCAAGGAGCTTCAAACACCCATGCTCTAGCCAATTCTTGAGTTAAATCTTCAAATTCCCAACCCTTGTGCCAAGATTACACAATTCTCGCCCTTTCCCTCTCTATAGTCGGCCCTCTCTCTGTTCTAAGGCACAAATCTGATTTTTGAGCTCAAATGAGGGAATTGAGTGTAGTGCCCCTCTTTACAAAAATTCCACTAATGCCAATTTTTAATATTAAATAACTTGAGCATTATGACATCAATTAAATCTACTAAATTTGATCCAAATCAGTTTCTAATTAAATTTCACCGTAGGCTCTAAAAATTACGCTAATCACAATGGCGTAATCAATTTCGGGTTCTATGGCCGATAAGGCCTTGAATTAAATTTCCAAAGCAGATAATGAAACAGATATTCCTACGGTGAACAGATAGAAATTCAAAACCACATATATTCACATAATTGGCACATAAAATCATATTAAACACATAATCATGCTCATACTAAGGACCAATTAACATATTATGGAACAGGGATATCACAATGCATGTACGTAATTCAAGGAATTGAGCTTCATTGTGTTGTAACTTGGTGTTTGTACCATGTTAGTACCTGTTTATATGAAGTTTGAGCCATTATATGCAAGAAATGTCAGTTAGAATGTTGAATTGGAGCTCAAGAACCATTCTGGAAAACCCAGAATTTTTGATGTCCGCTCGAGTGGGGGAACCGACGCTCGATCGGGAAATACGAGCTCCCAACATTTTTGCAGACTTGGATGTCCGCTCGAGCGGGGAAGTCCACGCTCGAGCGGGGACCCTGTTTTTTGAAATTTTGAAAAGGCATTCTGAGTTTTGTTTTTTGTCCTCTTTCACTTCCAAGTACTCTTAGGCATGCATTGAGCGTTGTAATTGAGTTAAAGAGATAAGAACGAAGCCTAAAGAGGAAAATGTGAATTTAGAACAGATTGAATTGTTTGTGACCCTTTTGTGTTCATGTGATGTGTAGGGTCAAGCTCCAGGGCAAACCAACCAACCGATCACTGTGAGTAATATCGATATTTGACACTTGTCATTTGTCCAATTGCTTATTTCCTTATAAGCCTTATAAGTTTGCCAGTTTGAATCATGGTCAAATGTTTTATATGATAAAATGAATGGTCTAGAGGCTGCCAAAGGCCATTTTGACATGGATGAATGGGCCATAGGCCGTTTTGACACGAATGGATGAACGGGCCAGAGGCCGTTTCGACATGAATAAATGAATGGGCCAAAGGCCAGTTTAACATAACCGAAAATAAGAATTGGGCCCAAGGCCGTTTGAAGCATGCTATTCTACATACCGTTTGTATAACTCCTTTATTTGACATTATTCACTGGGCTTTCGCTCATGCTCATTCATGTGTTTGTAGGTGAGCCAAGAGAAGTCCAAACCCAACCCCAGTGAAGTCTGTGAGGAACAACAAAGGTTTTGAAGAGTCAGCCCTTGTGTCTCACGCACGAGACCCGTCTTCGCCTTTTTGTCATTCTGTTTTATTTTGTCATGTGGGCAAAGTCTTTGATTATGTTGTATATAGTTTTCTTGGGTTGACTTAGACTTATATGATCCTGTATGTACAGAACCTTGTGTAGTACATATTTTGTTGTGAGTTATTAATATGCATATGTATGGTTTGTTATGATGTGCCATGTAAGCATAGCTCTATGGACAAAGTTCTAAATTGCTTTCGTTTGGCCCCCATTAACTTTGTTAAAATACGTTTGGTCTGGTTTGAGGCCGTAGGTAATCTTATGATTACTGGCTGGTTATGTCCTTAACCCATGGGGGCGAGTTCGGGTCATGACACATAAAGTTCTATACACACAGGATCATCCAAGTCTTAGTCAGCCTAATCAAAACTTATATACAACATAAACCAAAATCGTCGCCAACATGACAAAATAAAACAGATGGAAAAAGGTGAAGACGAGTCACGTGCGTGAGACGTAAGGGCTGACTCTTCAAAACCTTGTTTGTTCCACACAACTTCACTGAGGCTGGGTTTGGACCTCTCTTAGCTCACCTACAAACACATGAATGAGCGTGAGCGAAAGCGAAAGCCCAGTGAATAATATCAAATAAAGAAGGTACATTGGAACAATATACGTCAGACGTCCTTGGGCTCAATTCATATTTCTACCTAATACATACAAATATACATATATAGGTGTAACAAGTCCGCGAGGGGGGACCCCGCTGCTACAGTTCGGACTCGCGATTTTCCGTTGTTGCGGTTCTTAATCTGAACCAAAGAGTCCAAATCTGGCAAATTGTTTTGGGAAAACAGATTTTGAAAGAAGTGCCAAACATGGACTGCTTTGCCAGATACAGAGTTGCCACCTAAATATTTTATTTTGGGAAAATTTAGGAAACCCTGACTCGGTGCCAAAGGCCACATGTCCATCATCATCGGAGTTGTCTCGGCTCGGGAGCTTGGGTACGATCGGGGAAGGTCAGCTATGAGCACCCCCTTTCGCCCGGTCCGAAGACCGGCCTCTACTAACCGTGATATCCGTTTTTGAAAACTTTATGTGTTCTTATTCCGTTTATTAGCCTAGAATTACTATGTTATGTGCGCAGCAAACAAGTATAGACCAAATTGCCCAAATTGGAACAAAACATTTCATGTTTGTTTTGAAAATGGTTTGCTACTCGCAAGTAGGCTAAAATACAGATTTTGCCACCCTCAAGTGGGCTTTTAGAAAAGATGATTTTGCCACTATCTAGTGGGCTTAAAACTCACAGTTTTAATGCATTATTCCAATTTAGGTAATTCAACCTCCATCCACAGGCATTCAAGCAGTTATATCACATAAGCAGCTAGCCTCATGGTAATCATACTGTCATGGCAACACTCACACGCATGCGATATGCTAAAGCATAAAAGCTTACCTAGTACTCCGTGCCAAAACAGTAAACTAGTTAGCAAAAATGTGCGTGTCCTAGTTCATGTTAAATTGCCTAATGCAACACATACAAGATGCAATCTAGGAAGGCTCGGCTAACCCTAAAACATGGTATGTGAAAATGCACAATTATCACATATTCGGTTTAGAATTTGAAATACAAATGCGGTTAGCGTGATATACCGAGCCTAATGTATGCAATACAAATGCATGGATGTACGCATGCATAGCATAAGGTATGCTAATTTCAAAAAAATGCCCTAATCTACTATCATAAGCGGGTAAATAAAAGGGAAGAAAGAAATGGGGATTGGAAGACATACACACCACCCACACACACTTATTACATCTTTACCCTCACTCGGAGGGATCAAATAAATATTACAGTCCCAAAATAATAAACGAATAAAATTATTACAAGATTTCTAATTTAATTTAAAAGAAAAGATGGCAAAGGAAAGAAGAGGGCAGCCGCAGCTTCTGCCTCGGGATACGCGAATGATGCATGCTCGAATCCGTCTCGCCCGGAAAACCCGTACTGTACTCCTGCCGCCTCTGTTTGTACTGCCTTGTCTTTCTGAAAATTGCCAAAGTACTGGAGCAAGTTCCTTGCATCCTGCAGAGCACCACCGGCCGGACAGAATTCCCACCGGCACTTCAAAATTCCCATCGGCACTTGTTGGATTCCTCGGCACTCCATATATTGCCGGTCGGCACTAAATTCTGCCGGTCGGCAGAAACTTCCTGCAGAAGACAATTTGACAGCAAACAGAGAACAGACAGTGCATAGCATGGGGTTCTCAGGTATATGTAGGCATGGTTGTGCTTCTTATCATGTTTTAAACTCAAAGAAGCACGGCCTTCGATCTTTGAGCCATCAATGGAGCATGATGACCCAAGGGATCAAATTCGCCACTCAATGTAAGGATGCATGCAACAAACAAAATGAGATCCGAAGCCTTATCATGTCGAAGTCAGAGGCCCCGGTGACCGAGAATCAAGGTACATTGCATCACTTGGAGTATGAATGTCCCTTGACCCTCATGTTTGGCTTGACACCCCAAGCCAAACGATGCAATGCATGTTATGCTCACAAGGCTCAAAATGCAACATGGTACCAAAATGTAAAGCACAACGAGTACTATGCAACCAACGTGACAAATGTGTAATGCCAAGCATGCAAGGTGCAAATGTGGTGCAAACATAGACCAATTTGGTAATGGGATTAGCATGCTATGAGGCTTAATGAAGCAATCATGCAACTTACATAAAACAAGCATGCAATGGAGCCTTTGGATCATAAAGGGACAGTCCTTAGTCCACCCCAAGACAGCACCAAAAAGTGCCCAAAATGATGGACAACAATTCATGCCAACATGCAAGCTAATGGTCCCAAAGTTAAGGCACAAAAAGGAGGCAACTTACTCCCATCAACATGACTTCTCATGGCATGATTTAGACAAATAAGAATAGAAATTTTACATGCAAAATGGGACTCCGAAACCTCCTAGTATGGCAGCTACAATACCTCTCATGAAATGCTACCACCAAGACTCTTTCCTAGGCATAAGAGAGTACACCCCCAAGGCATGAAAGAGGTCAAGCATGCACACCTGCAAACATGATTCTTGGACTAAAATAGCATGGCAAACAACTTCAACTCATTAAAGTGGATCAACTAAGGCATGCTAGTAATTCATGTACTTGAGGGCTCACAAGCCAAAATGCATGGCAACCATATCAAACATGTCAAACATGACCAAATGGATAACCAACAGGTTTTAAGCATGAAAAAAAAGTGCTAACATCTTCATGGAACCAACCCAACACACACAAGAATCATGGCCTAATCATGAGATACACTTCTAAGCAAAATGGAGCAATACAAAGCAAGTATTACAAGCATACAAGGAGGCATAAATCCAGCCAAAAACAGAGATCCCACATGACCTAAAAACACCCAAAAAGTTCTGAAATGAAGCAAAAACCAAGCAAGCATGCATGTCACCCTTTTGGGCCACAACTCAAGGAAACAAAACCATAAAGGGAGAGGGGTGTCCCTCCCCTATGCAAGACTTCAAACCGACTTTTTTAACACTAAAAATACACTGATTTTCAGTGGTGAAGGGATCAAGATACAAAGATGACCAAAGCTTAACCAAAGAGGCAACAAAAGTGGCCAAACAAGGCCTAATAGAGTGAGTTTGCACCCAAAACACCAAACCACCTTAATGAAAGTTCTAAAGCATGAAAATATAAACCTTTTTTATGTTATACACAAGAGCTAAAACAGCAAGCAAGATAGGTAGAAAACTATTGCAAGTTTGGGGAATAAAAAGCAAGATGCTCACCCTTGAAGAACCCTTGAAGAACAAATGGTCTAGCCCTCTTATTTTGATCAAAACCAGTCCAAAAACTCAAGAAAAACCCCCCAAGTCCCTCAATCTCGGAGTAAGGTGTAATGGTGTGTGTAATGGTGCAAAAGTAAGGTAAAAACCACCTTTTGAGCTAAGAAACACACACAAAGGAGGAGAGAGAGGGAGGTATAGAGATAATATGTATCTATATCTCCAAGGTCTGGTTTTTGGTTGCAAGAGTCTAACCTAGATCAAAGAGGAAGGCCCTCCTCTTATAAGACTCCCTCTTGCAAAGCTTATTCAACAAGCTTGCTTAGAGGGAGATCCCTCCATACACGTGTATGGAGGGGGGAAGAGTTGGTGCCAGCTATCACAGCTGGCACAAAATATCTCCATAAAGTGAATGAACAGTGGTCGGCTGCCCAAAAATGCGATTTCGGCAAAAAACAGTGCCGACCGGCAAACAAAAGTGCCGATGGAAGAAAAAGACCATCCGGTGGCCTCCAGCCACTGCCGGTGGTGTGTGGGGATGCCTCATAAGGCATTCTCTGCCCTTCCAAGGCAAAACATAAGTGTTCGGTGCAAAACCAGACACTAAACGGTCAAGTTCGGAGATCCTGAGGCAGGGCGCGCGAGCCGAGACCTCCGGGAACTCCAAACGAACACAAACATGGATGATCACCGAGTGTTCAAACGGTGACGTCCAAGTCTTGAGGACGGTCAAAAATGGGGTGTCTACAATAGGTTAAGTAACTGCGGTTCCAAACACATCGGACGGCCTCAGGCCCAATCCATTCATGTTAGACTGGCCTTTGGCCCATTTATCTTTCATTCATGTCGAACTGGCCTTTGGCCCAACCTTTCTTTCATTCATGTCGAACTGGCCTTTGGCCCAACCATTCTTTCATTCATGTCAAACTGGCCTCTGGCCCATTCACTCTATCTTGTCAAACTGGCCTCTGGCCTATTCATTTGGCATAGCAAAAATTGTCCACTTTTCAAATTAACGAACTTATAAGACTTACATGGAGGTAAGCAAATGGACAAACAACATATTTCAGATATCTTTATTAAGATATTACTCACAGTGATCGGCGGGTTGATTTGCCCTGGAGCTTGACCATACACATCACATAACACATATGGGTCACAAATGATTCAATCCGTTCTTAATTCACATATTCCTCTTCAGGCTTTATTCTTATCCTTTTAACTCATTTATAATGCTTAATGCATGCCTAAGAGTACTAAGAAGTGAAAGAGAACGGAAAACGAAGCACATAATGCATTTTCAAAATTTCAGAAATAGGGGTCCCCGCTCGAGCGTGGACTACCCCGCTCGAGCGGACCCATGAGGTCTGCAAAAGTATTGGATACATCAATTTTACACTCGAGCGTGAAGTCGGGCGCTCGAGCTGAAAGCCTCACTACATGGCTCCCCGCTCGAGCGTCAACTTCCCTGCTCGAGCGGGCATCGTGTCTGCAAAATATACTGGGAGCCCGTAATTTACGCTCGAGCGGCGGTTTCCCCGCTCGAGCGGACATTGTGAATTCTAGGTTTTCCAGAACTTCTTCTTGAGCTCAAATTTGACCTTCCAAGGTCCACAACCCAAAATCTTGGTTCCCAAACATGCAAATACATTATATATTATGGGTACATAAACAATATGATGCCAATTACTCAAAATCATGGTCCAATTCTTCAAAATAAATCAACATTCCCTTGTACATTCATGGCTCATGCATTTAAACCTCAAACCTCCTATGAGTCCCATATCTTTAACAATCAAACATGCATGCTAATTTTGACTTCATCTCTATTTCAAATGATGCAAATGGTGTTCATTTTCATGAACCTCAACAAAAACATGGTTGCATGTATGATCCAACCCACAATCTTTCATAATTCACATACTACATGCTAGATTATACAATCCTTGCTTCTTTATGATAATTCAATGCATGCATGTACATTCTAGCTTCATTTTCAACTAAATCTTTGCCATGAGCTACCAAATCACTAGAATTCACAAAATCACAAGTTCAACTCATGAATCAAGGGTTGATTACTCACCTAGGAGCTTTAATCTTCACAATTTCTAGTTGAGTCTTGAGTCCAACCTTCCAATTTCACAAATTTGAGCCAAACACACAATCCTCCTTCTTTCTCTCTCTCTAGAGCCGACCCTCACTCTTTTCCTCAGAGCAATTTTCTGTTTGAGCTCAAAGTAGGTGACTAAGCAATATAAAGCTCCTTTTTATAAACCCCTCTAAGCACATTTCCTTAATAATTAAATAATTGAGCACTAACCCATTAATTTAATCGATTTCATTCGATCCGAATAAGTTTTTAATTAAATTTCACTGCTGGCTCTAAAAATTACGCTAATCACAATGGCGTAATCAATTTTGGGTTTCGTGGCCGATAAGGCCTTTAATTAAGATTCCAAAGCAGATAATCAAATAGATATTCCTAC
The DNA here is from genome assembly GCF_055761805.1 of Camellia sinensis. NCBI lineage: Eukaryota > Viridiplantae > Streptophyta > Magnoliopsida > Ericales > Theaceae > Camellia > Camellia sinensis. Next base: position 157,633,641 of record NC_138970.1, read on the forward strand.
GGTGAACAGATATAAATTCAAAACCACATATGTTCACATAAATGATACACAAAATCATATCAAACACATAATCACATTCATAATAAGGACCAATTAGCATAATATGGAACAGGGTTATCACACGCCTCCTTTTCTAGGAAATTCCAGATATCATAATACTAGGGGTTCTTATCTGAAGCCTTATCTATCGCGACAATGGTTTCATAGGCCAGCGTGTACTTCTGTTCAATAATGATTGGACGCATCCTAACTCCCAATGGAATGTCTACCATAGAAGATAGAGTTGCTAGTGCATCAGCGAATCGGTTGTTCTCTTTTAGCAGATGGGTAAACGTCAACTTTTCAAACCTCAAAATTAACATGTCTAAGACCTGATGGTAAACTTTCATTTTCTCCTCTTTCACCTGCCAATCTCCGTTGGCCTGAGACACAACCAAATTCAAATCCCCGATGATGTCCAACCTTTTTGCCCCTAGTTCCAGGGCGGCTTCTAAACCAGTGATACACGCCTCATACTCTGTTTCGTTGTTGGATACTTTGATCTAGAGTTTGAAGGCTAACGGTATATGAGAGTCATCAGGTGCTATTAGCAACACATCGATCCCATACCCATATTGATTGGCTGCTCCGTCAAAGTACATCGTCCACGTTCTCTCTTCTATTTGCAAAATATCTTCATCTCGGAAAATGTACTCCACTACTTCATCTCCTTCTACTAGGTGATTTGCTAAAAATTTCGTTACAGCTATCCCTTTAACAGACTTGTGTGTAACATATGTAAGATCAAATTCAGAGAGAAAAAACAACCAACGGGCTAGCCTACCCGTAAGTGCTGGTTTATCAAAGAGATATTTGATGGGATCTAATCTTGAAACCAGGATTACGGAGTGAGCTAACAGGTAGTGTCTCAATTTCCGAGTAGCCCATACCAAAGGTAGACAACATTTCTCAAGGGGAGTGTAACGGGTCTCGTAATCTAGCATTTTCTTGCTCGAGTAGTAAACGGCTTTCTCCACTTTGGCCCCTGACTCTTGAGCTAACATACACCCCATAGTTAAGTTTGTCACTGACAGGTACAAGATCAGTGGTTTTCTTGGTTCTGGCGGTGATAACACTATTGGATTCTGCAAGTACTGCTTGACCTATTCAAAAGCGAACTGACAGCGATCATCCCACTGGAACTTCTTTCCTTTCTTCAGGAGACCAAATAGTGGTTCACAAGTCAAGGTTAGTTTTGAAATAAGCTGCCTTATGAATTGCGCTTTACCCAGAAAACCGCGCACCTTCTTTTGAGTCCTTGGTGGTGGCATTTCTAAGATGGCCTTGATTTTGGAGGAATCTACCTTAAATTCCTCTCTGTGTGATCAAGAATCCCAGCATTTTTCTTGTTGTTACACCAAAAGTGCATTTTTGCGAGTTCAACCTCAATCTATACTCTCTGATCCACTGAAAGAATTTCTCCAAGGCGGTGTAGTGGCCTTCTTGATCTTTGGACTTGACAATCATATCGTCCACATACACCTCAACCTCTTTGTGGATCATGTTGTGCAAAATGGTAGTTGTAGCCCTCTGATAATTGCCCCCAGCATTCTTCAACCCACATGGCATGACTCGGTGTGCCCCACAGAGTGGTGAAAGTGGTCTTCTCCCTATCCTCGGCTGCCATCAAGATCTGGTTATACCCAGAAAACCCATCCATGAATGAGAGCAATGCATGAGAGGTAGTGAAGGCTACCAACTCATCAATATACAGCAGGGGAAAATCATCCTTTGGACTAGCCTTATTCAGATCCCTAAAGTCAACACAAACTCTGATTCTTCCATCTTTCTTCGGAACTAGAATAATACTGGCCAACCATGTTGGATACCCAGATACAAGCAAGAACCCTGCCTCAATCTATTTGGTAACTTCTTCCTTAATCTTCAAAGCCCAATCTAAGTGAACTCTACGCAGCTTTTGCTTAACTGGCTGGGTCTCAGGGTCGAGAGGGATCCGGTGCTGTACAATCTCAGGATCAATTCCAGGCATGCCTTCGTAGGACCATGTGAAAACATCTTTGAATTTTTTTAATAAAGCGATTAAATGCTTGCGTTCCTCTGAAGACAGCGTAGACCCGATCTAGACCAAGCGAGGATCTTCCTCAGTACCTACGTTAATTGATATGATTTCATCTATACAAGGCTTAACACACCTCTCCTTTTCATGATCAACCAAAATTTTCAAAACCCGAGGAATTTCTTCCTCCTTGTTTATGTCAAAATTTTGAAAATTAAGATCAGTACAACAAACTAAATGCACAGAGAAGTAGGCAACATTCACAGCATTCCCATTCAAAAAGTCTGGATCTTCGGTTACAGTGGACTCAAAGGAAAAGCTAAAAGACGACCTGGATAGGACTTTGGCATCCGGGTTACCACTCCCAGAAGCGCCAGACTCAAAGGAACTCGAATCTGACCCCGACTCCACAGACTCAATGGAATCAGATCCGGACTCACTATCCGATTCAGAACTGTTGATGACGCCTTGCTCAAACTTCTAGACCAGGCGTGGAGCCTCAGATGCATCCATGATCAATTTGGAGAAATCTACTACTGGGGTAACCCCGATCATTGAGTTAGTAAAACTATTCCCCAAGTTGGCGGTCTCAGCTCCCGCAGTGGAACTCATCAGTAAGTCAGCCAGTGCTTTTCCCAATAGTTTCTCTTCTTCAATGCCCAGGTTTGAAGTCCTTCCTTGATCCGTATCAGTGCTCAAGTTTGCCCATTCATCTTCGTCTTCTGGTAACTGGTGCCCGATGTAGCTCGGCTTTTTCGCGCCCCCTTTCTGAGGTTTGAAAGAATCCTTACAGTTCGGACTCCCACAGTTCTGAATCTAATCTCACAAGTGCAATGTGAAATTGATAAGCACTAAAGAGTCCAAATCCAACAAATCTTTTGAAAAATTGATTTTGAATCAAATTGCCAAAAATGAACTGCTTTGCCAGATACAGAGACTCCACCTAAATATTTTTGGAAAATCTAGGAAACCCATGACTTGTGCCAAAGGCCACATGTCCGTCATCACCAAAGTTGCCTCGGCTCGGGAACTTAGGTACGAGAGGGAAAGGTCATGAATTGAGCACTCCCGCTCGCCCGATCAAAGATCGGCCTCTACTAATCATGATATGATTTTTATCAACATTATATGCTCTTGTTTCGGTTTATTAGGCTAGCATTTACTATGTGATGTGCACACACAAGGTATAGACTAGTTTGCTCAAATTGGAACAATTCAATTTCATCTTTGTTTTTCGAAAAGAGTTTGATTTTGCCACTTAACAAAGTGGACTTAAAGTTTGTAAATTTGCCACTTAACAAAGTGGGCTTAAACATGCATTTCATTGAATCATTCCAATTTAAGCAACGAGCCTTCATCAACAAGCATTCAAATAGTTATAGCACTTAAGCAGTTAGCCTCATGGCAAGCATGCTAGTCATGGCAATCACTCACATTCATGGAAGTATGCCAAAGCACTAAAACTCACCTAGTACTCCAAGCTAACATAAAACAAGATAGCTAGAAAAAATGCATGTTTCCTAACTATACAAGATGTCTAATACAACACATGCAATAATGCAATTAATAGGCTCGGCTACTAATATGACATATGAGGCAATTTGATAACATGCAGTTAAACACGTATTCAAAGAATATATTTAAACAACAATGCAGTTAGAATGATGCGCTAAGTCTCGGTGCATGCAATACAAATGAATGGATGCAAGCATGCGATATGCTAAACGAAACGTGATGTCCCTAATCTAACCATCAAAAGCTGGTAAATAAAAGGGAGAAAGACGTGGGGTTAGAAGACATACACATTATTACATTATGCTCTCTCGAAGGAGAGTCTAAATGAATTAAGCTAACTAGCTAACTAAGCTAAGCTAATTATGCAAATTATTACAACACAAATTAAATTAGCTAAACTAATTAACTAATTATTACAACAAATTGAACTAATTAACTAACTATGCTAGTTAAATACTTATTACAAACCGAATTAATTACCTATTCTAGCTAATTAATTATAACTACAACATAATACTAATTAGCCATTCTAGCTAATTATGAAAAGCCACTAGTTAAGCATAAAATTAATCTATTATAATGCGGATTCCAAGGATCGATGAGGAACTCATGCATGAATGTGGTCTCCACCTGAAAAGCCACTGTTCTGCTGTTGGATGCCTCTGTTACTCAAAAAGACATTTGCACTGATTTCCCTTTCCAGACCAACTCTATTATGCCTCTGAAGTACACTGCTGAATTTGCATTGGTGGCCGACAGGGGGCCGGTCGACCACTGATGATTGGACTTCTTTGTTGTAACAGAGAGAAAACAGAGTAGGACAGTGTATTTCTCAAGGGTTGTTTGTATTGTGTATCCCTCCTTATCATCAAAACATCTCAAAGGAGTGATACACTTAGCTCTTAAACCATCAATCAAGCAATTTCATTGCATGATGGCCAAAGAACTAAGATGTACAAGTTCGATAAATGCACAAACAAGACCAAAAGCCTTCACTCTATCATGCCTGATCAAGGGCAATGGAGACCTTGGAAACTTGGCACATTTCATCACTTTGAGTATGAAATGTCCCAATTTCCTTAGGTTCAATTAACGTCTGATTGAACACACCAAAACACAATCAAATTCTTATCTTGTACCATTTTAGTTGCAACTTTTTAGTTACTCATTTTAGATTACTAACCATTCCTTAACCAATTAAGTCCATTGGTGAGAAGTCCTCTAAAGAGATGAAAGTGTCAAACAAGGGGTGGTTTAAGGCAAGAGAGAGATGTCATGCCGTTGGTAATGAACCCCCAAAAGAGGATTAAACCATTAAGCATGAACCTCAATCTCAAGCTTAAACAATCCCAAGGTTGAAACAATCCTCAAAGGAAATGAAAAAGTCAAGAAATGAGGGAGGTTGTAGAGATTAATAGTGCTGAAATTAAGTGAGAAAAACACTAAAACATGCCAATCAACTCAAACAAGTGGTGTCTAAAGGCCTAAAACACCAAACTTGTGAGGACATTTACACTAGAAGCATGCAAAACAAGACTCAAATACATTAAACAGCCAAAAATAGAGGCAAAACAGTCTAAAGTAGAGCCTAAAACATGCTGTAATTAAGCTACAAAAGGCTAGAAAAATATGCTAACACATAAAGCTAACTAGGCTAGCAAACAAGGCAGAAGGAGGGGAGGCTAACTCCTCCAAATTTGGACTTCAAAACATGATTTTTTCTACTAAAATTACTCTGGAATTCAGTGTTTAAAAGCCCAAAAAGATAGTTTGAAAGTGGGAAACAAAGGTGGAAAGGCCTTACAAATAAGGAACAAAGAAGGGTGAACCACACCCAAACCTTAAATGGCATAAAACCACCAATTTCAGCCCACAAAAATAGAGTTTTTATAGCCCAAAAGCAACCCCAAAACAGTGGGAAAAAGATAGAAAACAAGTATACAAAACAAGTTAAAAAGGGGAGTATTATACCTCTTGAAGCAAAGATCAACTTTAGGAAACTTTAGGCAACAATTCAAGCCAAAACCACATTCAAGAGCTCCAAGAAGACCACAAGAAACCTCAGCTCAAAGGTTATCAATTTTGGTTAAGGAGGTGTAGGCAAAAGTGAAGTGTATGTAGGCAAGTATGCACAAATTTGCAAGAGAGAGAGAGAGAGAGAGATATTTTTTTTCCAAAACTTCTAACCCTAAAAAATGGGAGAGGAGCCCCCCTATATACAGAAAACATGAATTCTATACAAGGAGATCCAACCCTACACGTGGTTGCAGATGCATGCATCTGTGCAAACAGCTAGCACAGCTGGCATAAAATATCTGCAAAAGCAATTGGTGGCCGACTGGCCACACCAATGGCTGACAACCAGGAGACATGGCTGACAGCCGATGGTGGTGGCTAATAGGTCACTAGAAGGTTCAGGATTGAAACACCATGGTTTTGGTCCAAAACAAGGCACATAATGGACCGGGTTTAAAGGCTCAAAGGCAGGGCATTCCGCCGAGGTCTTCAAGCACTAAAACGAGCACATGCAATCATAATCATCCAGTGCACAAGTGATGATGTCCAAGTCTTGAGGACAATAAAAAATGGGGTGTCTACAGTTACCCCTCTTTGACAGAACTCGGAAGTTATGAAATGACGTGAGTGAATGTCAAAGCCCGAAGACGACCCATTCTGACAAGGCCGTAAGACTTGGACAAACAAACAGGACAAAAAATAAATGGTTGCGCACGTAGGCTGCCTACGTATCCCTTTGTAAGGAATCAAATCAGCGTAATTCTAGAGCAAGATGCAAATAATATGCACAATGCAACTTTGAAAACTGGACTTACACGCTTTGCGAAGCCGGTGATTTTGAAATCTTATGATCATGCAAGATGATGGAAAAAGCAATAGCATAATGTGATAAGCAAGAATGATACAATAATCAAGATAATAGAATATGAATGAACAACTTCATGCAAAAGGAAGATAAAATTGCGCCCTAATCTCGCAAAAATAAGAGGCAGGGAAAGAAAACACTGCTCAGGATTGCGTTTCACGCACCCCGAGAAGTTGAGAAAACTGCTTGGGGTCGTGTTTCACACCTCCCGAGAAACAAAAAAACCGTTTGGTGGCGCATTTCACTCGTCCTGAGATAAAACAAGAGAAATTGCTTGGGCTCGCGTTTCACGCATCCCGAGAAATAACTATTCGGGTGCATGTTTCGCACGTCCCGAGGTAAAACCCGCCCACGGTGACATTTCATGCATCTTGAGAAACAACCACTCGGGTGCATACTTCATACATCTTGAGGGAAAACCCACCCAGGGCCGTGTTTCACGCGTCCTGAGAAACAACTACTCAGGCGTGTGCTTCGTACGTCCCGAGGTAAAACCCGCCCAGGGCTACGTTTCATGCGTCCTGAGATATAACCACTCGGGCGTGTACTTCATACTTCCCGAGGTAAAACCTGCCTAGAAACCACTCAGGCACGTACTTCGTACGTCCCGAGATAAAACTCGCCCAGGAACGCATTTCACGCATCCTAAGAAACAACCCCTCAGGCTCGTACTTCGTAAGTCCCAAGGTAAAAGAGAGGGGTGTGCGATAGATGCACAAAGGTGAAGAAGTGCGATAGATGCACGAAGGTGAAGAAGTGCGATAGATGCACGAGTTAAAGGAGTGCGATAGATGCAGAAAAGTGAACAATTGCGATAGATGCATGAGTTAAAGCAGTGCAATCCCTTATCGAGACATGAATGATCTCATCCAGAACTCCTCTGAATGAACCATACATACAATATTGTCAATCTGTGTAAGAATGAACCAAAAATACAATATCATTTGGCTGTGTAAGAAAGAAACATACAAGTGCGATACAATAACCGTGCATGTTCTATGCAAGAAAAAAAACCAAGATATGATGTCAGTTGAAGACATATTCTATGCATAAATCTATACATGAATCATAACCGATACAAGACGCGCACGCAGTATATATATGAAATGCATATATATGCAATGCATATTCTATGCAAGGAACAAAGTATAGTTTGATAAAAACAAATTCAGTGGAAACCTCTGATTTACCTCTCTGAAGAGTTATAACATTTTTAAAAAGGATACACCTCGTTCATGTTGACAAGTGATGAGCATCGTGCGCTGAAAACACAGTTCTGAGCTTCCGTAGAGACAATCTGAACTCAACAATGAACTTTCCTTGCACTTCTTGGGAAACAAGGACTCAAAATAGCATCAAGACTTTGTGGAGGGCCACTGGCCACTGGCCGGCCACAAGGGGAGGGCGTTTTTGGCCACCCCTGAAGCTTGTCGGCCACCAATGGTGGCCGGTCAGCCATCGATGACAGATTCGGGGCAAATTTGACTTTTTGCCTTGGGTCAATATATACACACATCCACACTTCATTTCTTCACTTCTCCAAGGCCGAAATTCGTCCATCTCTCTCTCTAGACGCTTTCCCTCTCTAGATCCGAGCTTTATACGTGTTTTCTAATGCCCCACACACATTTTCTTCGCTAAACCCTCTTAGCTCTCAATATTTTTAACCGATCAAAATTTGGTTTTGACACTTTTTTCCCCATTTTCGCCCATCTAGGCTTGTTTCCCTCTAGTTTCTCTCAAGTTTCGTGCATTTTTCCCGACTTTGACTTTTCTTTCCGTTTTCTCTATCCTAGGGTTTGACTTTTTCCATGTTTACCTTATTTTCCCCATTTTCCTTCACTTTTCACCCATTTTCTAGATGACAGACGATATTGCACGTGACGGAGCCCCTCCAGAGGTTCCACCTTCACTAGCACCTCGTGCCGAGGTTGAGGTAGGGATGACAATCCGAACCCCACCCGACAGGAACCTGACCCTCCGACCCCGAATTGAGCGGTTATTCCCTGAAAAATACCCCCGACAGGCCGGGGATGGTGTTCAAAATTTAATCCCCGACGATATCCAGGTCGGGGATGGGGATACATGTCCAAGCCCCGGACCCGGCCCGGCCCGGCCCCGTTTAGTCCCCGAGGTGAAATTACCATTATGTCCATGGGTATATATATATATATATATATATATGCGTGTGTTTGTTTAGGGTTTGACACAATTGACTCAGTCTCTTACACTCACTCACACACATGGCGTTGCTCCTTTCCCTCGCCGCTGTGTTGTTTAGGGTTTGGTCTCCCTCTCTCTCTTTCTCCCACCGTTGTTCCTCCCTCATTAGCGATCCTCCTTCACCACCGATCCTCCCTTATCGCCGCTGCTGTTTAGGGTTTCGCCTCCCTCTTTCTCTCTCTCTCTCTCTCTCACACGACGGGGCTGTTGCTTTCTCTACTTCCTCACTGCTGCTCCTCCCTCGCTGCTCTCTCTATTTAGGTATTTGTCTATCTCTCTCTCTCACTCTCTAAGGATTTCGATCTAGGATTGTCATACATATATATATATCTGAGTGTATGCATTTGCGATCTAGGGATTTCATTTCACTGTTTCTTCAGCCTCAATTTTTTTTCTGTAAATTTATTATGTATATGCATATATATGTCAAAAAGTGCGAATTTTATTGTGAATTTGAAAACAGAAAAAGAAATGAAGCATATCTGTTTACATTCTCATATCTGTTTATTATTCAAACTGTGTTTATTTTTTGATCTGCATATCTGTTTATAAAAATAATCTTTAATTTTACATGAACTGTGTTTATTTTTTATTAATTATTTATCTGTTTATTTTAAAGAATGTCACTCTGATTGTTGTATTATATGGTCTGATTGGGAATTGGTGTTTTGATTGTTGTTTAAAAAATAATCTGATCTGCGTTTGGGAATTGGTGTTCTAATTATTTTTTAAAAAATTATATTATCCATGTTTAAAAATAATCTGATTTATTTTAAAGAATGTCATTCTGATTGTTGTATTTTATGGTTTGATTGTTGTTCTGATTGGAATGTCACTCTGATTGTTGTATTATATGGTCTGATTGTTGTTCTGATTGGGAATTGGTGTTTTGATTGTTGTTTAAAAAATAATCTGATCTGCGTTTGGGAATTGGTGTTCTAATTATTTTTTAAAAAATTATATTATCCATGTTTAAAAATAATCTGATTTATTTTAAAGAATGTCATTCTGATTGTTGTATTTTATGGTTTGATTGTTGTTCTGATTGGGAATTGGTATTCTGATTGTGTGTTGATTGTTGTTCTGATTGTTGTTTTAAAAATAATCTGATCTGTGTTTGGGAATTGGTGTTCTGATTACTGTTTTAAAAATTATTTGATCTGTGTTTAAAAATAATATGATTTATTTTAAAGAATGTCACTCTGATTGTTGTATTATATGGTCTTCGTTGTGAACTTTTAAAGCTTTGTTCATTAGATGTGGGGTATTATTATGAGGTTGATGGCTAGATAGACTGTCAAAGGATCGTTTTAATTAAACTACCATTACCTAATGGTTGTCTTGGCAATTGAAACCACTGGAAGATTAGAATTCTTATAATGGGCTACCTCTGTTTATTCATTTCATGTTATTTTTGTAAAGGTTAAAAATGTCAGAACTTAACTCTCAAGTACCAGTTAACTCTCAACCTTAAGTACCATTTGAGAGCGAGGCATCACAACAATCATTGCCAACTACCAACTCACCGTCTCCCCTCTCTAATCAAAATGTTATTGACTTAGAAGAAGAGTCTAATACTTGTGGAGGAACTAAAAGGAAAACTAGTGTTGTATGGGAACACTTTAAGAAACAACAAGTCAATGGGGTCTGGAAGGCAATATGTAATTATTGTAATAACCATCTTGGAGGTGATTCAAAAAATGGAACTAGACATTTGCATGATCACTTTAAGAGTTGTACTAGGAAAAAAGCGTTGGACATGAGGCAAAAAGTTTTAACGAACAACTTTAATAGAGAGACTCCAAAAATGAATTCTTATATTTTTGATCAAGATTTTGCTAGGAAAGAGTTGTCACATGCCATAATATTGCATGAATATCCCCTCTTTATCGTAGATCATGTTGGTTTTAAACGATATTCAGCAGCACTTCAACCGTTGTTTAAAGTACCTTCTCGAAATACGATAAAGAGTGATATTTTAAAAATTTATGATTATGAGAGGGTGAAGACATTCAGTTTGGTGGAGCATATTAAAAATAGGGTGGCAATCACAACTGATATGTGGACTGCTAGTAATCAAAAGAAAGGATTCATGGCTGTCACCGCACACTTTATTGATGATTCATGGACATTGCAAAGTTGCATTTTGAGGTAAATTTGCATTGAGTTTGTAAATTTGAAAATCTTTTAAAAGTTATATTTGATTCGGTTCAATTTGCATATTATTAATACTTGTTCATGAATATTATATTTAAGGTTTATTTATGTTCCATGTCCACACACAAAAGAAGTTCTTTGTGATACTTTGCTTGCATGTATGATGGATTGGGATATTGATAGAAAAATCTCTACTGTTATTGTTGATAATTGCTCCACGAATGATGTCATGATTACCATGTTGATGGATAAGTTGAGTAATACATCGCTTTTGTTGGGTGGTAGTTTGTTTCATATGCGTTGTTGTGCGCATATTTTGAATTTGATTGTGAAAGATGGGCTGGATGTCATACGAGTGGGTGTGAAGAAAATTCGAGAGAGTGTAGCTTATTGGACAACAACACCAAAAAGACAAGAAAAGTTTGAAGAAACAGTCAATTAATTGCGTAATCCACATACTAAGAAATTAGGACTTGATTGTGCAACTAGGTGGAATTTAACCTACTTGATGGTTCAGACTTCCTTATTGTATAAGGATGTCTTTTCTCAATTGAAAAATAGAGAGCCCCAATATAAGACCGTGCCAAGTGAGGAAGAATGGGAGTTTGCTAGAGAGATTAGTGGGAGGTTTAAGATTTTTTTTCTACCACAGAGTTATTTTCTGGTATTAAGTATCCCACTACCAATGTTTGTTTCCTAACTTTATGTGAGATTAGGATGCCACTGTCTCAATGACTCTCTTGTGAAATTGAAGTGATTAGAAAAATGGCATAAAAAATGGTGGAAAAATTTGATAAATATTGGTTAGTGATACATGGTGTTATTGGAGTTGCTGTTGTACTTGATCGTAGGTATAAGATGAGTGTATTGGAGTTTTATTTTGAAAAAATTTATAGAGACAAAGCTGAAGATGAAGTTGATAGGGTTTGTTAGATTTGTTATGATTTGTTGCAAGAGCATCAACACCGAGTTGGTAAGGAGACCGATGTTGTTGATGACTTTTCTACTCATCCAGAAATTGTTACAGAGACCTTTTCAGAGTATGATTTGTTTATTAGTAGGAAGAGAAGTAAAAAAAAATGAAGAATATAAGATCAGAGTTGGACCATTATCTAAAAGATGATGTTTTGCTAAGAACTTCAGGTTTTGATGTTTTGAATTGGTGGAAAGCCAATGGACCAAAGTATTTGACTTTACAGGCAATAGCTAGGGATATTTTAGCTATTCCTGTATCCACTGTTGCTTCTGAGTCAGCATTTAGTACTAGTGGAAGGTTGGTGGGTCCACATCGTAGTAGACTTTATCCAAACACATTAGAAGTATTAATGTGTGCACAAAGTTGGTTGTGGGGTGCATAGATGAAAGGTACTCATATTATTGTTTCATCGAATCTACATATTATTATTTCACTTTTATATTACCATGGAAAAATTTCAATATTGAATTTATATTCTTTACTTTTTAGGAAATTCAACATTGGAATCGGTGGGCTGTGCGACTATATATGATGATGATGATGAGATCGACTTGGATGAGTCGTGTGCCACTTTTGTGTTAGTTGTCATCTTTTTTGTTTTAATTGTTAACATTTTTTACATCTTGTTATTAGTATTGATTATTATTTTTTTTCCTTTTTGTTATTTAACAGGAATTCAAGTTAAAGGAGATGATGGAAATTGTAATGTGGTTTGAAAGTTGTAATATGGTTGTATGAATATTGGACAAACAATCTTATTTCTTTTTTTTTTTCTTTTTTTTTTTTTGTGATGGAATTGGTTTTTTATATTGTAATGGATTTTTTTTTAATTTTATTTTTTGGGTAGCCTATCCCTTGCGGGCTGTGCTTGGGACTAATTATTATGTTTGCAACTTGTTGAATTTTCCTTTCTGTGGGCTGTTGGATGGAATATCCTATTTCAGTTGACAGATTATGGCTGTTGGATGGAATCTGTCAACTTGTTGAATTTTTTGGGTAGCCTATCTTATTTGAATATCTTGAAAAAATGTTGACATAATATGTTGAAAATATGTTACAGATTATTTGAAAATATGTTGACAGATTATGCTATTGAGTCTAGCTTGACAGATTATGTTGACAGATTATGCTATTGACATATTATGTTGCTATTGAGTTTATGTTGATAGATTATGCTATGCTATTGACAGATTATCTGAAAATATGTATAGATTTTTCAATTTGCTATTGAGTTTAGCTTGACAGATTATGTTGACAGATTATGCTATGTTATTGACAGATTATTTGAAAATATGTATAAATTTTTTAATTTGCTATTGAGTTTAGCTTGACAGATTATGTTAACAAATTATGCTATGCTATTGACAGATTATTTGAAAATATGTATTGATTATTTGTTTGAATAGGATGTTTAAAATTTTTTTAAAAAAAGATGTTATTGTAATTTGGGGAATTTGCGGGGTCAGGGATACCCGATCCCCAATCAGGGGTGGGGGCGATGGGGTCCCTGCCGGGTGTAGACCGCCCGAACTCCGCTCCACGCACGAGGGCGCAAATTGTAGTTCTAGCTACTACAGTTTGGACTTCTGTCACGGTTTTGAATCTAATCTCACAAAGTGCAATGTAAGACTGATAAATCACCAAAGAGTCCAAATTCGGAAAATCATTTTGGAAAATCGATTTTAATCAAAAAGCGCCAAACATGGGCTGCTTTACCAGATTTCAGAGTCGTCACCTAAATGTTTTGTTTTCGAAAATTTAGTAAACCCTGACTCGTGCCTAAGGCCATGTGTCCATCATCACCAAAGTTGCCTCGGCTCGGGAACTTGGGTACGAGAGGAGAAGGTCCTGAAATGAGCACCCCCGCTCGCCCGATCAAAGATCGGCCTCTACTAACATGATATATGGTTTTTGAAAATGCATGCATTCTTATTCTGGTTTATTAGCTAACCTTACTATGTGATGCGTACAGCATACAAGTATAGACTAGATCGCTTGATTTGGAACAAAACATCTCATGTTTGTTTTTCGAAAATGGTTTGAAGTTGCTAGCCACAAGTAGGCTAAAATGCGGATTTGCCACCCTCAAGTGGGTTTGAAAACATGTGTAGACACCCCATTTTTGACCGTCCTTAAGACTTGGGCGTTACTGATGGTTTACTTGGTGATGAAAGATGTGCAAGGCAAAGGTTCGATTTCTTCGGCAAGGAGAGAGTCAAATCCCAACTTCACATCCCCTTTTGGACCAAAACTATTTTGAATGGTTTTTATACCTTAAAACCCTCTCTTTCAAAATATTTTTGAAAATAAGTTTCTGCGATGTTCTGACGCTCGCATTTTGTTAAATATCGCGCTTTTCGATAAACCGAGGAAGGACAAAGTGGAAATGAATGAAAGAGATGAAATCTTTGAAAAATCTTTCAAAACACCTTGTTCGGGGGTTTGGAGTTGAAGAAAAGAGGAGAAGAGGGAAGAAACCTAGTTGAGGAACAAGATGGGCATGAACCGTTAAGAGAGAGTCGAGCGACCCTCGCAAAAATGGGCCTGTCCTTTTGAATACTTGAATTTCAGCTATGAGGCCACCACCGTTGGAAATTGTACTTCCGGGGCTTCATTTTTCACTTAAGAATCTCCTAAAGACTGGTCCGGATGGGGGAGATATGATTGGTCGAAGTTGGGCATCATTCCGGTTGGACCAAAACTAAGCAGCCTTCACTAAAAGAGGGATATCTCTTAGCACAGTTGGAATTTTGATGCAAGGCTACCACTATTGGAAATATTACTTCCGGGGCTTCAATTTGCACACAAGAATGACCTGAAGAGGCATCCAGATGAAGGAGTTAGGCTTGCTTCAAGTCGGGGACTAGGACTGATTTTTGCTGCCGACCTCTATGGAAGTGTGCCGGCCATGAATGGCCAATGCCGTCCAAGAATGACCCCTGCCGACCAACAATAGTGTGCTGCCTGCCAACAATGGTAAAGGTCCGGCCATTGATGAAAAGATCAGTTTTGGACAGATATTTTGCTCCAGCTGGCTCCGACTGTCTCTCTTGAGATATTTTCGACCAAATGCTCCATTTTTGCTATATAATGAGGCCATATCTATCATATTCAAGGTTTACAACATTGGAGAACTTCTTGGGCAAGTCTTGAGAGCTTCTCTCACTAAACTCCCTCCCTCTCTACAATTTTTAGAGCAAAAATCTCCGCCTCTCTCTCTAGAGCCTCTTTCCATTGCCTTTTTGTGCATAGAAGTGGATAGAAGTAGAGAAATACTTCTAGTTTGCGTACACTTTCTTCACCAAAGTTGCATATCTATGGCCTAAGGTCCCTTGGAGCTTATTTTTGGGCTGATAGAAGGTCATTTGAGCCAAGAAAGAGGCTATTTTGCTGCTGTGCTCCAATGGTAATCACTCATCCCTTTTAGCTTGTTTTGCATACTAGCTTTGCCATAGTTTTCAACTACTTTGGGGCTATTTTTTGGGGTGGTGTTGAACTACAAAAACCTCTATTTTTCCTCTACTTTTCAGTCCTGAAAGTCTTGGTTTGTGCTTTGGTTGGCTAGGGGGTTGTCTTCCCTTTTGCCCCTTGGCTTGTAAGGCCTTGTGAGCTAACTTTCAAAAATTTCAAACAACTTCTTTTTGGCCTTAGAACCACTGAAATCCAGAGGATTTTCAGTGGAAAAAACCCTATTTTGTTGTCCCAAATAGGAGGGGGTGGTCCCCTGTCCTCTTGTCTTGTTTGCTGGTGTTGATGGCCAACCAAATGAGCATGTGTTTTTACTTCTTTATGGCTTTGTTTAGGCTCATTTTTTTGACTTATCAGACCTTCCATAACTCTGTTTTTGGCTGGTTTGGTCACCTCTTGCATGCTTCATGTACTTGTAGTGCAAATCTTGCTTACTAGTCTTGTATGCATGATGTTTTGGCTCATTATTCTAGCATATTTTGGCTATACTCCAGCATGATTTTAATCATATTTTGGGCTGTTTTAGGATAGTTTTGGGCTGCCATGGTCATATGACTCATGTTTTGTATAGCTATAGTGCAAATGCCTTGACTAGTCTTGAGTTTTGAGGCCCCTACCATGCTATACTTCTGATGTTTGCATGCCATGGCATCATTTGGAATGATATTTCAGAGCATATAGTGTTGTTACACTTCCATGTTTTTCACTCTTTAAGTGCTCTTGAGAGTTGTACCTTTATGCCTTATTTGTGAGCCATTGCATGAGTCTCATTTTCTTGCCTTTCAAGCCATCATCTCAATCCATTTTTGCTACTGTTTTGGCCTACATAGGGTCTGTTTGGGGTTGGTTTGGCCATTTGACCATTGTCTTGCATGCCCATAGTGTAATACACTTCACTAGCTTTGATGCTTTGAGCTTTTCAACATGCATTACATGGTTTGTTTGCATGATTCCAAGTCATTTTGCATGCCACTTCAGTGCTGGAACATATGCCATTGAACTCCATATATCACTCTTTCAATGACTTTGAGGGTTGAGCATTGTGCCTTGTTTGTGGCCTAACATGTGTGCATGTTTGTCTAATCCTTTGAGTCTCCATTTCAGCATGTTTTGCCACTGTTTTGGGCATGACGTAACTTTGTTTTGAGTTGGTTTGGATGTTTGAGCATTGTGATGCATGCTTATAGTAGTATCCTCATCACTAGCCTTGGTGTTCTTGGCCCCTTAACATGTTGTGCATGAATGCTTGCATGTTAGAGTAGTGCGTTTCATGCCAAGATTAGCATGTTGTTTGCATGCCATGTTGTTTGCATGTTTTGCATTGTGTTCAATCGGTTGTCGTATTGAACACGAGGAAGACTGGCTCATTTCATACTTGAAGTGATGAAATGAGCCAATCTCCCTTAGTCTCCATTCCCTTTGATTCCTCATGATAAGGAGATGGTCTTGGTGTCCTATTTGTCATGCATTTATTGAAATTTGTACACGTTGGATCTTTGGCCATCATGCATCGAGATGCGTGATTGATGGTCTTCGATCCGATTATGCCTCTCTCTTGATGTTTTGAGGTGATATGGAGTCGCATAGTGCGTACATACCCTTGGGAGACCCTCCATTTTCTCTATTTTGTGCTCTGCTATAGCTTGGTGTCACAGCACACCAGTGACCAACACCCTCTTATTGTTGGCTGGCAGATCTTTATTTGCGGCCAGCAGTGGTCCATCTTTGGCCAGCAGGGAGGTCGGCAGCCACCTCTCACGGTCGGCAGGCCACTGGTGCACTCCTCAGCAATGGTTTGGTGAGATCTAGCAGCTAGTTCTCAAGGACACCCTGTAGACAGAGCCTCTTGAGAGCAACCGGAGAGCTTTTCGGGAAGAAAACCGAGCATGCGTCTTCTACTTCTTCGAGCAAAGCTGGAGCAGCTTAGTTTAATGCTTACTTGTTAGTTAGCTTCAATTTGTAATTTAATTAGTTAATTTGTTAATTAATTAAGTGTTGTAATAATTAGTAAGTAGATTGCTTATTATTCAATATGGTTGTGTAATAATTAATTAGTTTGTTAGTTAGTTAATTAGTTGGTTTGTATTATTTATTCAGACCCTCCGTCGAGAGAGCGGATTTTGTAATAAGTGTGCGTATGTGTGATGCATGTCTTCCAACGCTACGTCTTTCTTCCTTTTACTTAACCGCTTATGACGGTTAGTTTTAGGGCATGCTTTGATTGGCATCCTTATGTTTGCAGCATCATTCATTTGTCTTGCATGCACCGAGCTCGGCGCATCATACTAACTGCATTGTATTTCAATACCAATTTGAATACATATTATCTTATTGTACTTATATGCCATCTTAGAATAGCTGAGCCTATTTCTAGTTGCATTTTGCATGTGTTGCATTAGCTATCTTAACATAGCTAGGATCATGCATTGATTACTAACTAGCTATTGTTTTGGCTTAGAGTACACTGTGAGTGTTTACGCTTTAGCATCCTTGCATTGATGTAAGTGACTGCCACGATAGCATGCTTGCCATGAGGCTAATTGCTTATTTGATATAACTGCCTGAATGCCTGTGGGTGAAGGTTGGATTACTTGAATTGGAACAATTCAGTGAAATGCGAGTTTTAAGCCCACTTGAGAGTGGCAAAATCATGTTTTCTAAGCTCACTCGAGGGTGGCAAATCCACGACTTAGCCTACTTGCGAGTAGCATTTTCAAATCACTTTCAAACAAACAAACATTGAGATGTTTTGTTCCAATTTAGGCGATTTAGTCTATACTTGTATGCTTTGCGCATCACATAGTAATTGTAGGCTAATACACCGGAATAAGAACACATGTGTTTTCAAAAACAAGATATCATGTTAGTAAAGGCCGATCTTTCGATCGGGCGAGTGGGGGTGCTCATTGCATGATCTACCCCTCTAGTACCCAAGTTCCCGAGCCGAGGCAACTTTGGTGATGACGGACACGTGGATTTAGGCACGAGTCAGGGTTTCCTAAATTTCCCAAAACAAAACATTTAGGTGGCGACTCTGTATCTAGCAAAGCAGTCCATGTTTGGCACTTCTTTATAAAAATCAGTTTTCCAAAATGATTTGCTGGATTTAGACTCTTTGGTGATTTATCGGTCTTGTATAGCACTTTGCGAGATTAGATTCAGAACCGTGACATGAGTCCAAACTGTAGTCGTCCAATGAACAAAACGGATTTCGCGCCCATTCGCGCGCGGAGCCGGGACGTTCGGGCACGTCTACAGTTTCTGGTGACTCTGCTGGGGAATTAGAGAACTTGACTCGAACTCATGATATCTTGTTTTGATTACACTTATGTGCTTCTTTGCATTGCATGTGCATTGGTGCGCCTAGGACACCGTGTTTGTCGTATGCTATTCCTGAACGGTTTGCTGGAGGTTTGCTTTGAGAAGCGTGCCATAAGGCTGACCGGTTGCGGGCTCTGCCACGACAGGAACACAAACCTCAGTTTTTACCGAGGCACCCTTTTTGACAATTCGACCTAGTGCATATCGGAATCCATAGTGACTATTCCAAGCTAGGATAGGTTGCTTACCCAATTGTAGGTTGCTTGAAACCGTTTTGTGCGTAGTGAAACCCTAGCTCCTGAAAAAATAGGACAGGGAAACCTTACCCCACCATAGGGGTGTTTTGGTTCTTACTTGCTTGATACGTGCTGTCAGAGTGTGTCTCGACAGGTTGTATGTATCAGTTTGCAAGTCTGGGTATCAGGCCTGAGGGCATCAGTATTTTGGGGGAATCAGTTTTACCTGAGGGTATCAGTTTACAGGCAGAATTTGGGGCTTAATTCAGTAAAGAGTACAGTCATTCAGCTATGCTCAAATTTGTTCTGGTGAAATTGGGCTGAGATACTGCCTGTTTTATCTTTTGCTAGGTAGTCTTGGAACCGTAGCTTCAAAAGGCTCCAATATCCCCCGGTGCATTGGACTTGTGTTGATAGACTTTGTTAGGTCAGAGATTCAGTTCAAGGGCAACCAGTGTTACTGTAGACACCCCATTTTTGACCGACCTTAAGACTCAGACGTCATCGATTGAGCGCTCGGTGATGGTGTATGTTGTGCTCGTTCTGAAGTTTCGGAGTTTCAGCTGAGAGCCTTACCTCCAGACCTCGGGACCCTTTTGTGCTTTGCCTCGGTTTGCGAACCAGGTCTTGTTTTCTCTTCCCGAAGGGAGGGAGAGGTCTCGTAGACCATCTCAGTGGCCGTAGGCTACTTTTCGTGGTCGTAGGCCACTTTTACCATTTGGAGACCAGTTTTCAATTTTCAGAGCCGTCGGCCGTGCGCCTCAGTTCGGGACCGCTTAACTTTCTCCGTTTGGCACGGTTTTTGGCACACGCCTTCCTTCCTCTCTCTGGAGGGACACTGTGGCCCGAGAGACCACCTTTATGGTCGCACGCCATTTTTGTTTCTTAACATCCTGTTTTTGGGGCACTCGGCTGCGCGCTTTGACCCCCGAACCCTTGTTTTGCATCCGTCTTGGTTCATTTTTGGCATGGACCTTGTTTTCATTGTTTGGGAGGTGGTACAAAGGTGGGAGACCACCTTTTCTCCTTGGAGACCACTTTTCTCCCGCCATCCAATTTTCCTGTCAGGAAGCTGGTCTCCTTGGTCTTTGAGCCACATTTATTGGTCTCCCACCATACCACTAGCTAGCATTCAATGTGGGGACCATCAAATGGGGCTGCCGACCACCTTTCAATTGGTTGAACCTTTTGAACTAGTCGGCCGACCAGGGGAAGTGGTCGGCCGACCAACTGAACTGGTCAGCCTACTCCCTCCTGTTTTGTCTCTGTGAGTTGTTGCTAGGTGTGCCAGCTGGAAGGCACAGACTGCATCCTCTTTACACGTGGAGGATCTTTGGCCTTGGTTTTTAGCTTCTTTGAGAACCTTTGGCCTTGTATCTCTATAAGAGAGGCCCTCCTCTTCTTTGGTTAGGGTTCAGATTTTTGCTTAAGGAAAAATACATACCTCCCTTCTATATCTCTCTTTTTTTGGCTCAAAAGTGTATTGTTATTGCACCTTTGCATACCACCTCATAGCCTAACCCTTCCACCATTGCTTGGAGCTTCTTGGAGGCCATATTCAGAGGTTAAGGAGTTGGGTTTTGGGTCCAGAAGTTGCTGCCTTGCTGAGCTTCAAGGGTAACACACTCTTTCCCTCTTTTAAGCTTTATTTTGATCCATCTCTTAGCCTTATTTGCATGTATATTTGAGTTTTTTTGTCAACTGAAAAAAGTCTTATTTTGAGGTCCTTTTGATGTTTGTTTAAGGTCATTTTGTTGTTGGGGGTCATCTACCCCCTTGCATGCTTCATTTTGCCTTATTTTGAGCCACGCCCTAAGGCCTTTGTGTTGACCTTTGCTTGACCTTTTAACCACTGAAATCCAACGGATTTTCTGTGGTTATCAAGTGTTTTTGAGATCCAAAATCAGAGAGGGGTGGCCCTCTCCCTCCTTGTCTTGTTCACTAGCATTTTTGGCCTTACAAAGGAGCCTTCATTTGCATACCTCCAAGCCTTGTTTCAGGCCCTTTTTAGTTACTTTTAGGGCCTTCCTAGGCTCTTTCCAGAGTTGGTTTTGTCACCTTGGGTGTGTCTCTTGGATGTGTAGCATAACCCCTCTTATAGCCTATCAAAGGAGCATGTCATTCTTGCATGCATTGATCATGTTTCAGTGGGTTTTTGGGCTTTATTTGGCATGTCATGTCTCTAACTTTTGTTGGTTTAGTGGCCTCTTGAATGCTTCATGTGCTTGTAGTTTAATCCATGTTCACTAGCTCACATTGCATGTTGTTTTGGCCCTTGATTCTAGCATATTTTGGCCATGTGCTAAACTGATTTTATTCATTGTTTGTGCTGCCTTAGCTCTATTTTGTGGTCCCATGGTCAAATGATGCTTTCCATGCATGCTTGTAGTGTGATACCCTTGCCTAGCTTCGAGTTTTGAAGCCTCTTGCATGCTAAACTTGAGTTATTTTCATGTTTTGGCATCATTGAACATGTTATTTCAGAGCTTATACTTGTGCCATATTCCCATGTTTTCCACTCTTTAAATGTGTTTGAGAGTTGTGCTTGTATGCCTCATTTTTGGGCTATTGCATGAGCTTCATTTTTGTGCATTGCAAGCCATCATTTTAGACCATTTTGCCACTGTTTTGGATCTGCATAGGGACTGTTTGGGGTTGGTTTGGTCATTTGGGCATCGCTTTGCATACCTCCAGTGTAATGCACTTCACTAATTTCGGTAATTGTGCCATCCAACATGCATCGGGTGAGTTGTTTGCATGATTCGGGACCATCTTGTATGCCATTTCAGAGCTGGAACAGCTGTCATTGTATTCCATATTTCATCATTGTCATGCTTTGGTAGAGTTGCACTTTCATCCTTAGGTTTGGTCCCTTGCATTTGTGCATGTTTGCATGTACCTTGTTGCCTCATTTTTGTCATAAAGGCCACTGATTTGGGTGTGGCCGAGGCCCATCCTTCTTGGTTTAAGTCCATCTTGCATTGTGTATACCTTATAGTCCATGCTATCGCATGTTTGATCATTGCATTGCGTATGCCTCGTTCATAACATTGCGTATGTTAGTGCATTGTGTATGCATGCCATATAATCCATGTGCATTGAGTATGCCATTGATTAGTTCATAGCATTGTGTATGCCATTTGCATGCTCGCATGTCATTTCGTGGATCTTCGCATCACTTAGTTGGATTGCATTTAGATTACATGCTAGAGTTGCATTTGTCCATACATTGTTTGTTGCATTGTGTTTGGAGTAGGGTTTAGTCCAAACACGGGAAATGGGGGACGTTTCGTACTCAAAGTGACGAAATGTGCCTCGATTCTTGGCCACCGACACTCTTGACTATCCATGATAGAGTTGCCGGCTTCAGGTGTTTAGATGTGCATTCATTTCGCATTGAGTCATGCAATTCGACTCCTCGGCCATCATGCATCGGGATGCGTGATTGATGGCACGAGGATCAAGGACTGCACTCCCTAGAGCTTATGCAATGACGGGGAGAGTGGTCGGGCACACATATGTTGAAAAACTTTTCCTTCTGTCTCTCCTGCCTTTGTTGCAGAAAATGCAGAAACTAGGAGAAGAAACTGGCGGGTCGACCAGGTTTTCTGGTAGGCCGACCACCTTTTCTGGTTTTCACCACCAAGGGTGGTCGGTAGGTGGTCTCCAATGCCTATAGCTGGTCGGTAGCCTTCGCCTAGATTCCCAGGGTGGTGTTTCATCTCCTTGGAGCTTTGTGCAAGTTTTTGAGTTCAATTGCAAACAAAGGCGAGTTTACACATCGCGATGGATTTCCCGAAAAGGCGACTCGAGCATGCATACATCGTTTATCATTCGGAACAGAGCTGAGGTAGTCCATTTCACGTAGCTTGCATGCTAATTTATTTGCTTCCTTAGTTTAATTTGTTAATTAGTTAATGTTGTGTAATATTTAGCTGTAATTCGTTATTCATTTCGGTTGTGTAATTACTAGTTTAATTAGCTTAGATTAGCTAGTTAGTTCTGTATTATTTATTCAGACCTTCCGTGAGAGGGCGAACTTTGTAATAAGTGTGCGTGTGTGTGATGCATGTCTTCCAACCCCATGTCTTTCTCTCTTTTATTTACCAGCTTATGATGGTTAGTTTTAGGGCATGTTTCAATTAGCATCTATATGTTTGCATGCTTGCATTCATTCATCTGTATTGCATGCACGGGGCTCGGCGCATCATGCTAACTGCATTGTATTTCAATCCCAAGTTGAATACATGTATCGATTGTTACATCTCATATGACATCTTAGAATAGCCGAGCCTATTGTAGTTGCATTTTTGCATGTGTTACATTAGGCATTCTTAGCATAGTTAGGATTTATGCATGATTTCTAATTAACTTCTTTCTTTGGCTCGGAGTACACGGTAAGTGTTTATGCTTTAGCATCCATGCATGCGTGTGAGTGATTGCCATGATAGCATGCTTACCATGAGGCTATGTGCTTATGTGATATAACTACCTGAATGCCTGTGGGTGAAGGTTGGGTTGCTTGAGTTGGAATAATTCGTCGAAACCCGTGTTTTAGCCTACTTGCGAGTAGCAAACTTCAATCCATTTTAACGGATATGCGATGCTTTGTTCCAACTTAGGCAATCCAGTCTATACTTGTATGCTGTGCGCATCACATAGTAATTCTAGGCTAATAAACCGGAATAAGAGCACATGTGTTTTCAAAAACTCGATATCATGCTTAGTAGTGGCCGATCTTCGATCGGGCGAGTGGGGGTGCTCATGAAATGACCTTCCCCAATCGTATCCAAGTTCCCGAGCCGAGGCAACTTTGGTGATGACGAACACGTGGCTTTAGGCACGAGTTAAGGTTTCCTAAATTCCCCCAAAACAAAATATTTAGGTGGCGACTCTGTATCTGGCAAAGCAGTCCATGTTTGGCACTTCTTCCTAAAAATCTGTTTTTCAAAATGATTTCCCGGATTTGGACTCTTTGGTGATTTATCGATCTTGCATTGCACTTTGCGAGATTAGATTCAGAACCATGACATCGAGTCCGAACTGTAGTAAGCCCAATGAACAAAACGGGATTTCTCCCGGGACGTTCGGGGACGTCTACAGTTTCTGGCGACTCCCCTGGGGAGTTTGGAGAACTTGACTCGAACTAATAATATCTTGTTTTGATTACACTTATGTGTTTCTTTGCATTGCATTTGCATTGGTGCGCCTAGGACACCGTGTTTGCCATCTGCTATTCCTGAACGGTTTGCTGGAGGCTGCATCCCATAAGGCTGACCGGTTACGGGCTCTGCCACAATGGGAACACAAACCTCGGTTTTAAAGGGACACCCTTTTTGATCATTCGACCTAGTGCATATTCGGGATCCAGAGTGACCATCCCAAACTAGGACATGTTGCTTACCCGATTATAGGTTGTTTGAAACCGCTGCGTGCGTAGTGAAACCCAAGCTCCAGACAGAATAGGACAGGGAAACCCTACCCCTCCATAGGGGTGTTTTGGCTCTCATTTGCTAGCTATGTGCTTTTTAGAGTATGCCTCTACAAGGAATGCACGTATCAGTTTGCAAGTCTGGGCATCAGGCCTGCGAGCATCAGTATTTTGAGAATGCGTTATATTTGCGGGTATCAGATTCAGTTTTGGGATGGTAATTTGGGGAGCAGTGATCAGTGGTCAAATATAGTTATTCAGCTATGCTTATGTCTATTCTGGTGAAATTGGGCTGAGATGCTGCCTGTTTTCTCTTTCAGTTCAGAGATTCGGTTCCGAGCAACCAGTGTTCTCCTTCGCTGAGACAAGGCAGAGAAAGGCCAGTCAAGGCTCATTGGTTCATCTAATCCGACAGTCACCAGCCACATCACCTTTGTTCAAAATCAGCAAACCATGATGACACAAAATTCAGAAGAATTTGTGGTCATGGAAACGACACTAAACCAGGGAATCACCATACAGGGTGAGACCGATGTTGATGTGCCACACCCGCCCAAGTCACCTGCTGCACATTCCATCTGGGTACCTCAATTATTTCAAACCCGTGAGCCCACCACTTTTGAGCTGATGGGAATGATCGGCGGTCTTCAGAGATCTGTGGCTGACCTAGCCTACGGAATGTCGGTCCCGCCGCCGACCACATCGTATGTCGGAACCCCCACTATTGGGGCGAATTGTAATTGAACTCTGCCAATTTGAAGCCATCCCAGGTTCTGGCGATGGCATGTCGACAACAACGGGGTTCCGCTCTGATGTAGCAACCCAAACCTTCTACCAAGCTGAGGCGAGTGGTAAGAACAAGGTGAAGGTGGACACCGATCCGTACGAACAACTATTGTGGGCTGTTGTGGCTTTGAAAGCTGGAGGACTGAACAAACAGAAGGTGCTCGCTGTTGTTGCAAAAACTAGAATGACACTTTCCCCACTCAGACTGAGGGCGGTTCAAGCCAAGGGGAAAATCAAGAGAAAGACCATCGTGCCAAAATTGTTCCTTTCAACCCTAACCCTACACCCGGAAAAGATCAGAAAACCAAGTCAGCACCTGCCGACCATTTTGCCAGTGCATCCGACAAAAATCCATAAACCTCGAAGTATCTACCCCGAGGTCGTAGGGTCTTCCATGCCCTCTACATGCCTTTGTCCAAGGCACCTCAAATCCTTGCTGAAAAGGGGCATCTTAAACCCCTCGAGCCTCTGCCCCCCTGCTCATCTTTCACCAGGTCATGATACTAGCCAGTACTGTGCATTCCATCCAAAGACCGGTCACAGCACCAACAATTGCTTCCGTCTTCGCTATGAAGTACAAGACTTGTTTGACAACGGGGTCGTCCTTCCACCAAGCTCAGCAAAGTCTATCGTCACTGGATCAGTGAATCTGGAGGATAATTTGATGTGATCAGGGGATGAACCACCTGCGAGCGGCGCTCAGTTCACTTCAGATGTGGCGTATGGCACGCACTATTTTGAGCATTTGCAAATGCTAGTTTTTGTACTTTCTGACTTGGGTATTCAGTCAGTTTTGTTGTCTTGTATATTGTCAATTTTTTGTACTATGTCAGTCGGGTCTGTCTTGTTGTATCGAGTCAGTCCTGCTGCATAGAAGTCAGGTGATTCCGGGGGTGTTACCTCGGACATCACTCTCTTGTTTTGTGTTTTTCTTTTACACTCTTTTGAGTCTGTTTCTGCCTTGGAGCCAGTTACACCAGAAGATTTGAATGAAATAACAGTGATTTTCACACTCTTGTCTTTGCTTCTGCCTTGCGCCAGTTGTGCCAGAAAACTTGAATGAAACAGCAGTGCTCTTCACCTGCTCTTCTGTGCCTTGAAATTGTTGCATTGACCTAGGTTTTTTAAAACCTTTTTGAACATTGTGATGAAAACGAAGATGAAGGAATTCCTCGGGTTTTGTAAAAATTGATCAATTGAGAAAAAGAGAGGCGTGCTAAGCCCTTAATGAATGAAATCATGTTTGTTAATGTGAGTATTGAGAAGGGTCCTGGCTTGATCCAGATTGGTTCTACATTGTCTTCAGCGCGAGCGACTAGTCGCTTTCTTAAAAGATTTCAAAAAAATGTTTTGCGCGGTCCTACGAAAACCTGTGTGGAATCGCTCTTGAGATTGTGCAGCTTAGGATCGCTCTCAGCCTCGAGACTCGACCCCTCACTTTCGAACCTTGAACCTTAATTCAGAATATTCAATGGTCAACCACAATGTAAGGCCCGTGTGGCTGGATCAGAAGTAGCCCATGAACTAGGGACGAGACTATCAGATGTGATCAAAGGAAGCTTGCGAAGCTAGATCAAAAGCATCCCTTTAACTAGGGGCAAAATTGTCAGTTGCGCTCGAAAAGTCAAAGATGAGTCTTTTCTGTAAACTAGGGAAGACTGGCAAGAATGCCAAATCCCAGAAGGGGGAAAGAAGAAAGTATTGCTGAAGGACAACCAAGTTCCTATCCACAACACTAAGGGAAAATTCACCCTCCATTGGATGGACTTCTACACCATCAGCGAACAACAGCCATTCTCTTGGATTCAGATGGCTCCGAGATCTCAAACCATTCAACATGGGCAAAGCTAAACTTTTACCCTTGTGAGGCTCGCTGGCCGAAAACCCGGAAGGGCGACCGAGGCAAAAGTTAGAGCAAAAAAAAAAAAAAAACAAGAAAAATGCAAAGAATAAAAATAAAAAAAAAGAAGAAAAATGAAGAAAATGAAAGGAAAAGATGAAAAAGAAAAAAGTAGAAAAGAAATGAAAAGAATTGAAATGAAAAGAAGAACAAAGCTCGCAAGGTTGAAAACCCAGAAAGGGCGGCCTTGGCAAAAGTTAGAGCGCAAAAGGAGAGGTTAATACCCGAGTGTACCTTACCCCCGAACTATGTAAGGCTTGATTCCCATGTTGGGGATACGTAGGCAACTTCATTCTGAAGTCCAGCATAAACACTTCTAAATCGATCCTGTCCATGTAATGGTTTTAACCATCTTTGTCTTCTCTGTATCCGAGAGTTCGATTGTAATCATCACTCTAAGAATTGTTTACAGTGTGCTGCGGCGCTATCCAAACAAGGGGCAACTTTCCGTTGCCATATAGTGTGCTGTGATGCTATTCAAAGAAAGGGCAATTTTTCATTGCCATACAGTGCCATTCAGACAAGGGGTAATTTTCCATGGATCTGAGGTTGTGCACCTCAAGAGTAGGTTCCGTGCTCGTTGAGCAGTGGCAGTTTGCAAAAAAAGTTTTTGAGAATTTTTACTGAGGTTGACTAATTCTCTCGAAAATTATTCCATTTTTCCAAAACTGGACCATTTTCTTGAACCCAAAAAGGAAAATTTTCAATGCTCATAACCTAACTTGCATGATTTTAAATTAGAAAATCGAACACACATGTTAATCTAACTCTCAAGTTGGTCAAAATTGTTTTAGCAGAACGTCAAAAACAAAAAATGGTCAAAATAATGAACTAGGGGAACAGTTAAGTCAGGTGTTCTTTCTTTTCACCATTGTCAACATACTTGCCAGAAAGGGCACCGTATCTGCCAGAAAAGGGCACAACAGAAACTAACAGCAAAATACCGAAAGTTCTCTCATCCTCCAGGCATTGAGGTATCAAGCTAAGTGCGAAGCACGAACTGGAATGGGGCAAGATATTCCACTCCCTCATTTGGACAAGATCTGACCACGTCTAAAGTCCCCAGCAGGGCATTGTCAACCGATGTCAGCTGCAGATTTGCTACACACCTAGTTGTAGCGCAGCCCCTTTGTGGGAGAAACTCACTGTTGTGAACAAGAGTAAGAATTTGGTAGAATACTAGGGGCAAGAGCCCACAACTTCCTGCTTATCCATCAACCACCCAAGGGAGGGATAAAAAAAAATAATGAGAGATTGAAGAATAGAGAGATGTACGCTGAGAGGAAAAGTGAGGAAATGGGCTTTTTTAGAAAAAAAACAGAGCCTGAGGGCCGAGTGATGTGAGAATCACAAATGAGAAAGGGCGAGAAACAATACCCAGAGAAACAGGCTCCCTATGCACGTCTGTGTGTCGTGTCAGTCGTTTTGTTTGTCTCAATTCTTGTTTTAAGTCATTTCGGGTGTCTATAGATGTGTTTAGGTTGTCTTACCTTGTCTTTCTCTTTGTTGTTGTGTCGTGGTGAGTTGTGTTCAGCCGTAGGCTCAATACCCAGTTGAGAACTTATTCTCACTCTCAATTTCAAAAAATCATTTTGTGCCGTGCCGTTCTCCACATTTGTGCAAAACAAGATTTTATTCTTTCAAAAAACCGTAGGGTTCAACCTGGGTCATGTGGGAACAGTAAAACCAGGAGCTATCTAAAGCTATATAGGTTCCAGACTTCGAAGCAGAAGAAAAAAGGGAAAATGTCGAGTATCCGAGTTTGTTTCAGCTTCTGCAAGTTCCGTCATCGCATCCTGTATGTTCAGAATGAGTTGTGTGTTCAAAATTAAAAGAATACTGCGTTATGAGCCGTGTGTTTAGATCGAGCAGTGTTGTGTTATGAGCTGTGTGTTCAGAATTAAGAATGAGCAGCGTGCAAATGAAATGTATGAGCTGTGTGTTCAGAAATGAAAATTTATGAGTTGCGTGCTCAGAATTAAGAATGAGCTGCGTGCAAATGAAAATGTATGAGCTGCGTGTTCAGAATTGAAATGGGTGAGCTGCGTGTTCAAAATGAAATGTATGAGCTGTGTGTTCAGAATTAAGAATGAGCTGCGTGCAAATGAAAATGTATGAGCTGCGCGTTCACAATTGAAATGTGTGAGCTGCGTGTTCAAAATGAAGTGAATGAGCTGTGTGCTCAGAAATGAAAATTTATAAGCTGCGTGTTCAGAATTTAGAATGAGCTGCGTGCAAATGAAAATCCATGAGCTGCATATTCAGAATTGAAATGTGTGAGCTACGTGTTCAAAATGAAATGTATGAGCTGTGTGTTCAGAAATGAAAATTTATGAGCTGGATTTTCAGAACTAAGAATGAGCTGCGTACAAATGAAAATGTATGAGCTGCGTGTTCAGAATTGAAATGTGTGAGCTGCGTGTTCAAAACGAAGTGAATGAGCTGTGTGTTCAGAAATGCAAATTTATGAGCTAGGTGTTCAGAATTATGAATGAGCTGCGTGTAAATGAAAATGTATGAGCCGGATGTTCAGAATTGAAATGTGTGAACTGCGTGTTCAAAAGGAAGTGAATGAGCTGTGTGTTCAGAAATGAAAATTTATGAGCTGCGTGATCAGAATTTAGAATGAGCTGCGTGCAAATGAAAATCCATGAGCTGCGTGTTAAGAATTGAAATGTGTGAGCTGCGTGTTCAAAATGAAGTGAATGAGCTGTGTGTTCAGAAATGAAAATTTATGAGCTGGGTGTTCAGAATTAAGAATGAGCTGCATGCAAATGAAAACGTATGAGCTGCGTGTTCAGAATTAAAATGTGTGAGCTGCGTGTTCAAAATGAAGTGAATGAGCTGTGTGTTTAGAAATGAAAATTTATGAGCTGCGTGTTCAGAATTAAGAATGAGCTGTGTGCAAATGAAAATCCATGAGCTGCGTATTCAGAATTGAAATGTGTGAGCTGCATATTCAAAATGAAATGTATGAGCTGTGTGTTCAGAAATGAAAATTTATGAGCTGCGTGTTCAGAATTAAGAATGAGCTACGTGCAAAAGAAAATGTATGAGCTGCGTGTTCAGAATTGAAATGTGTGAGCTGCGTGTTCAAAATGAAGTGAATGAGCTGTGTGTTCAGAAATGAAAATTTATGAGCTGCGTGTTCAGAATTAAGAATGAGCTGTGTGCAAATGAAAATGTATGAGCTGCCTGTTTAGAATTAAAATGTGTGAGCTGCGTGTTCAAAATGAAGTGAATGAGCTGTGTGCTCAGAAATGAAAATTTATGAGCTGCGTGTTTAGATTTTAGAATGAGCTGCGTGCAAATGAAAATCCATGAGCTGCGTGTTCAGAATTAAAATGTGTGAGCTGCGTGTTCAAAATGAAGTGAATGAGCTGTGCGTTCAGAAATGAAAATTTATGAGCTGCGTGTTCAGAATTAAGAATGAGCTGCGTGCAAATTGAAATGTGTGAGTGTAGATACCCCATTTTTGACCGTCCTCAAGACGTGGACGTCACCGTTTGAACACTCGGTGATCATCCATGTTCGTGTTCGTCTTGAGTTCTTGGAGGTTTCGGTCACGCACATTGCCTCAAGACGTCTCAACTTGTTTGTTTTGTGCTTGTTTATGCACCAAACACTTGTGTTTTTGCTTCTGAGGGCAGGGAATGGCTTGTTGGCCATCCCCACACCTCACCGGCCTTGGCTTGAGGCCACCGGCCCTGTTTTCTTGCTACCAGCCAAAGATTTTGGTCGGTCGGCAATGTTTTTGGTCGGCCGGCTATTTTTGTTAGTCAATCGGCCATATTTTCCAGCCGACCCCTTTCCATATGCTTTTGGCAGATATTTTATGCCAACTGCTGTCACAGCTGGCATCCACATTACACCCCCTCCATACACGTGTATAGAGGGATTTGCCTCTTGCTTGGCTTCTCTTGGAAGCCTTAGAATTTGAGCCTCTATAAAGAGGGAGCTCCTCCTCCCTCCTCCAAGGTTCAGAAATTTGGTTCTTGAGAGGATAGATATAGGGTTGTATCTATTTTCCTTGGTTTGGTCTTGTTTGTGACCTAAAGTGAGTTTTGTCTTACTTTTGCAATAGAGCACCTAGCATTACACCATCCTTGGGTAGTTGAGGCCTTAGAAGGTTGTTGTTAGGGTTCTTGGACTGATTTTGACCAAAGAAAGGCGCTGGAGCTTTGTTCCTAAAGAAGGTCTACAAGGCTGAGCATCCTTACTTTAGTTACCCGTTTCTTGCTTAGGCTTTTAGCCATTCTTGCTTATTGTTTTAAGCTTCGACTATAACTGATAAAAGTTCTGATTTTGTGTGTTTTAGAACTTTGTTTAAGGTCACTTTGAGGTTCGGGGCTGTCTTCCCCCTTCAACGCCTTGTTAGGCCTTGTTTTAGGCCATACATTTTGACCATTGTTTTGGTCTTTTCATGACCTCTCTACCACTGAAATCTAGAGGATTTTCAGTGGTGGAGAGGTGGTTTTGAGGTCCAAAATAGGAGAGGGTCATCCCCTCTCCTTGTTGTCTTTAATGCTTGCATAAATGGCTTATGTGGTAGCATGTGTGTTTAGTTTGTTTTAGCTTCATTTCAGTATGTATTAGGCTTTGTTTTGTCATGATACACCTCTGTTTTGAGTTGGTTTAGACATGCCATGTATGCTTCATACACTTGTCTTGTAATCCCATGTTTTGGCCTTACCGTGTATCATGTTGTAACATGTGTTTTTAGCATGATTTTGGCTCAACTCCACGAAGCTTTTAGCCTTGTTGTAGCATGCTTAAGCTCTATTTTTCATTGTTTTGGTTATGATCGCATTGTTTTGTATAGCCACTATGCAATCTAGCTTGTTAACTTTGAGTGTCCAAGTTGCTAGCATGAATGTGGATCATTTCAGTGGTTTGGCGTCACTTAGAATGTTATTTCAGTCCATATTTCATGCTTATAAACTTACACTTATCACTCCTTTAATGTCTTAAAGGGTTTGTGTTTTATGCCTCATGAATGTGTCATTGTGTATGCCATCATGCTTAGGTCATTGGGATGCCATCTAAGTGGGTTTTTGGGCTCATTTTGGCATGTCAAAACTCTGTTTTGGGTTGCTTAAATCATGCCATGTTTGTTTGTATTAGGTGTAGTGTAACACCTCTTTGATGGCCTTACATGCCTCATGATTTTTCCCCTTTGTTTTAGCTTGTTTTATCTTTGGTCATTGCATGTTTTAGGCTTACTTTAGCATGATTTAGGACTGTTTTGGGTCATACTTGACATATGCTCTTTGTTTTGTGTAGCTTTGGTTCAAGTCCCTCGACTAGTCTTAGGTTTCAGTCTTGAGCATGCCATGCTTGACTCATTTATGTGATTTGGCATCACTCCTAGCCTCATTTCAGGGCATGTAATGTTGTCACATTTGCATGCTTTCCTTTCCTTTTAAGTGTTCTTAAAAGTTGCCCTTTTTATGCTTAAGTATTGGACCATTTAGCATGCACGTTTGTATGTGCATTTGCCCTCATGTCCTTAGCATTTTGGCCATTGTTTTGGACCTATTAGAGAGCTGTCTATCTTGGTGTAAGTCCATCCTTTGCATGTTGTTGCATGCTTGCCTTGTATGTTGTCGCACACTTGGCTCATTGCATATTGTTATATGCGTAAGTTGTATTTTGCATCCTTGTTAGCTTGCATTTTGCCATGAGTTTGACATGTTGTTACATGTTTGCATGCTTGTTCATATGCTCATATTCCATTAGCTCGCTTGTATGTTTAGATTGCATAGCATTGTGCATGTTTGCATCCCTTGCCTCTTGATAAATCATGATAGAGGTTGGGGCCCTTTCATGTGTTTTGTGTGCATTTCATTGTACATTAATTTGCACACTCGGCTCTTTTGGCCATCATGCATTGAAATGCGTGATTGATGGCCCGAGGGTCGAGAACCGTACTCCTTTGAGTCTCAAACATGATGAGGAGGGTGGTGGTTCACACATTGATTTGAAAATGCATTGCCACGCTTTGTCTGTCCTCTACTGCAGCAAAACAGGATTCTGCAGGAAGAGATGGTCAGTCGACCATCTTAAGTGCTTGCCGGCTATGAATTGTTGGCCGAGATTGCCACAAATGGTCGATGACTAGTTCCCCATGGTCGGTGGCCTCACCTCTTGGTCGGTGACCTCCCACAACCCTC
Source organism: Camellia sinensis (assembly GCF_055761805.1). Classification (NCBI taxonomy): domain Eukaryota; kingdom Viridiplantae; phylum Streptophyta; class Magnoliopsida; order Ericales; family Theaceae; genus Camellia; species Camellia sinensis. The sequence goes on from NC_138970.1 coordinate 157,666,764, forward strand.
AGGGAGTAGTTTAGAAGCAACTTTGGGACTTGTGCAGTGTTCAGAGGTGCAGAGCAGTGTAAACAGAGGCAGCATGAGTATGGTGATGGATTTTCGAGCGGAGCCAAACGCGCACGCATTCATCCCTCTTCTCGAGGCCTCTTTACTGCTTTCTTAGCTTAATTAATTCATTTAATTAATTAAGTATTGTGTAATATTTAATTAGCTTGTTAGTTAATTAATTTGTATTATTCTTTTGGTCCCTTCCTCGAGAGGGCGCAATCGTGTAATAAGCGTGCGTGTGTGTGATGCATGTCTTCCAACCTCCACTTCTTTCTCCTTTTTACTTAACCGCTTACGATGGTTAGTTCTAAGGCACGTTTCAATTAGCATCCTTATGCTATGCATGTTTGCATCATTCATCTGTATTGCATCCACCAGGCTCGGCGCATCATGCTAACTGCATAGTATTTCAATTCCAACTTGAATACGTGTATCGAGTTGTTGCATTTCACATGTCATCCTTAGATTAGCCGAGCCTATTCTAGTTGCATTTTGTATGCGATGCATTAGCCATTTTAACATGGACTTGGATCATACATTGATTACTAACATGTTCTTTGTTTTGGCTCGGAGTACACTGTGAGTGTTTATGCTTTAGCATCTTATATGTATGTGAGTGTTAACGTGACAACATGCTTGCCATGAGGCTATTTGCTTACGTGATATAACTGCCTGAATGCCTGTGGGTGAAGGTTGGGTTGCTTGAATTGGGATAATTCATCGGAATCTGTATTTTAGCCTACTTGCGAGTAGCAAAATTCAAAACCATTTAAAAAAAAAAACGGATATGTGATGCTTTGTTCCAAGTTAGGCGATCTAGTCTATACTTGTGTGTTGTGCGCATCACATAGTAATTCTAGCTAATAAACGGAATAAGAACGCATGTGTTTTTAAAAACTCGAGATCATGCTTAGTACAGGCCGATCTTTGAATCGGGCGAGCGGGGGTGCTCATAGATGACCTTCCCCAATCGTACCCAAGTTCCCAAGCCGAGGCAACTTTGGTGATGACAGACACGTGACCTTAGGCAACGAGTCAGGGTTTCCTAAATTCCCCAAAAATAAAATATTTAGGTGGCGACTCTGTATCTGGCACAGCAGCCTATGTTTGGCACTTCTTTCTAAAAAATCAGTTTTCCAAAACGATTTGTCGGATTTGGACTCTTTGGTGATTTATCAATCTCACATCGCACATTGTGAGATTAGACCAAGAACCGTGACAGTTTGAGTCCGAACTGTAGCACGAGGCCCTCGGGGACGTCTACAGTGAGCTGCGTGTTCAAAGTGGAATGTGTGAGCTGCGTGTTCAAAATGAAGTGAATGAGCTGTGTGTTCAGAAATGAAAATTTATGAGCTGCATGTTCAGAATTAAGAATGAGCTACGTGCAAATGAAAATGTATGAACTGCGTGTTCTGAATTGAAATGTGTGAGCTGTGTGCCCGAAAATGAGCCGTGTGCCCGAAATGAGCTGTGTGCTTGAAAAATGAGCCATGTGCTTGACATGAGCTGTGTGCCCGAAAAATGAGCTGTGCGTCCAAAAATGAGCTGTGTGCCCGAAAATGAGCCGTGTACCCGAAAATGAGTTGTGTGCCTGAAAAATGAGCCGTGTGCCCAAAAATGAGCTGTGTGCCCAAAGAATGAGTTGTGTGCTTGAAAATGAGCCGTGTGCCCGAAAATGAGCTGTGTGCCCGAAATGAGCCATGTGCCCGAAAAATAAGCTGTGTGCCCGAAAATGAGCTGCGTGCCCCAAATGTGCTATGTGCCCTAAAATGTGCTGTGTGCCCGAAACGAACTGTGTGTTCAAAATAAGCCATGTGCCCGAAATGAGCCGTGTGCCCAAAATGAACTGTGTGTTCAGAATGAGCTGTGCGCCCGAATGAGCTATGTGCCCAAAAGAGCTATGTGCCCAGATAAACAAAGTGTTGTGTTTCGAGCTATGTGCCAAATGAACAGAATATTGTGTTGTGAGCCGCGTGCCAAACGAACAAAGTGTTGTGTTGTGAACTGTGTGCCAACTGAATGGAATGCTATGTCGTAAGCTGTGTGCCAAGTCTTGCATGGTGCATGCATTTTATCGTGCTATTTTGCGCATCGCACTACTTTGTGTACCTTACCTGCATTGTGCATGCATTTCACTCGCGCTTTCTTGCGCATCGCACTGTTTTGTGCAGTTTATCACTCGCGCTTTCTTGCGCACCGCACTACTTTGTGCAGTTTACACTCGCGCTTTCTTGCGCATCATACTATTTTGTGCAGTTTGTCACTCGCGCTTTCTTGCGTATCATACTGTTTTGTGCAGTTTGTCACTCGCGCTTTCTTGCGCATCGCACTGTTTTGTGCAGTTTACACTCGCGTTTTCTTGCGCATCGCACTATCCTGTGCATTTCATTACAGGCTCTCATCTTGCATAGAAAATGCTTGTATGTTTTGCATTAAACGTGTTCGCGCTTTCTTGTGCACCTTACCTGCACTTGTTAGTGCATTACATTGTTCGCGCTTTCTTGCACTTCTTACCTGCACTTGTTAGTGCATTGCATTGTTCGCGCTTTCTTGCGCATCTTACCCGCACTTGTTAGTGCATTGCGTTGTTCGCGCTTTTGTGCGCATCTTACCTACACTTGTTAGTGCATCGCATTGCTCACGCTGTCTTGAGCATCCTTTGTCTTAGCACTGTCTTGTGCACACACCTACATCGCACTGTCTTGTTCATCCAGCCTGCATCGCACTGTCTTGTGCACCTGTATAGCACCGTTTTGTGCATTCCCTCTACATCGCACTGTCTTGTGCACTCTCTGGTCTAGGAGACCTTAAATCCTTAAAGGTGCAATTCCTTTGGTGTTTGTTGTGCCCGAACGACTTCCGATGGTCTAGTATAGTCACTTGCTTCTGTTTGCGGTGAGTTCCTAGGAGACCAACTGAGACAGTGGAAACTAGAGTTCGAATGGCTTATGCCTAGAACGCAAAGGTTCGGGATTTCCGAGACTAAAGTCTGGTTTAATTTCCCAGGGGTATATCCTCGGCTTGAAATCTGTATGGCAGCCCCATAGATTAAGATAGCATGTGTATACGCCTCACTTTTGGATACTGAACCAACCTAGTCTGTCACCCTGTTGGAGAATAGGGAAAGCTGCGACCATAGTCAGGGAGAAAAGTAGTACCTGCGGTTCAACCGAGAAGAAGGGGAAGGTCCCCAGCAGCATGAGGTAGGTCGTTGCCAATTGCCCCTGTAAGGTACCTTTACTTCCTAAACTACTACATCATCTAGTATATCCATTGCATTGTACATAGAATATATTGCATGCATTTACTGCATATCCATTATATCTCTTGCGCTTTTCCATGATTAAGCTTAGTCTGGCATGTGCCCATACTTTTTGTGTTAAAGCATGGTTGTGTGATTATGTGTACACGCCTATTCCACTAAGGGAATTGTGGTTTGAGGGTGACGGCACCATTTCTGTGTTAGACGTGATTTGTTTGTGTCCATGCCTTTTTTTAGGCAAAATGTGGTTTGGCCGCGCGCTTTATTCAATTCATCCATTGCATCCATTTCATCGTATTTTAGTTTGTTACATTCAGCATTTAGGATCACGATCTTTCCTCAGCAAATCATTCCCCACTTATATCATGCCACCCAATTACTTGTACTTTGTGGTCTCTCTGCGAAAGACATAGCTTTGCATGTGCTCGCACCCCTTTCACATTGAAACACGGTTCTGTTATGTGTAAGCATCCATGCTGAGTTGTGGCCAGTACTAGGATGTAGCCACTTAGCTTGTGTTAGGCGTCGTTCGGCTCATGCCCACTGCCTTTTCTGTGTTAAAAGTAGTTTGATTTTACATCTCTGTCCCTTTATGATATTTGTGTGGTTTTGTACTGCTTGTGGTTTGATCATCTCACATACATTGCATATCATTTGCATTGTTTTGTTACATTGTATATTATAACATTGTTTTCTAATATTGCATATCATTCGCTTTATTTTGCGCATCGCGCTGTCTTGTGCATTGCATATCATTCGCGCTATTTTGCGCATCGCGCTATCTTGCGCATCGCACTGTTTTGTGCACTGCATCATTCGCGCTATCTTGCGCACCTCATCCGCACTTGTTAGTACATTGCATTATTTTGCATCCCTACCGCATTATTATGCGTTACACTTAGGTTGCATTGTCGTGCACCCCTTCACGTATTGTTATGCGTGACACTTAGGTTGTATCGTCATGCACCCATACTTCGCTTGCGTCGTCACGCATTTTTCATTTGCATTACCATGCATATCTCTAACGAATATTGTACCTGTTGAGTTTCTTTCTTTTACAGGAATGATATTGTATGTACGGTTCATTCAAGAGAAGTTCCGGTTCATCTTGAACATACCTTTTCTCCTCTCGCATTCGGTGCGTTAGGACATCTTCGGTTTCGAACACTCGGATGAGTTTCGGTGTTCATTCATACCTTTTCTCCTCTCGCATGCGGTACGTTAGGACAACTTCAGTTTTGAACACTCGGATGAGTTCCGGTGTTCATTCATACATTTTCTCCTCTCGCATGCGATGCGTTAGGACATCTTCGGTTTCGAGCACTCAGATGAGTTCCGGTGTTCATTCATACCTTTTCTCCTCTCGCATGCGGTGCGTTAGGACATCTACGGTTTCGAACACTCGGATGAGTTCCGGTGTTCATTCATACCTTTTCTTCTCTTGCATGCGGTGCGTTAGGACATCTTCGGTTTCGAACACTTGGATGAGTTCCGGTGTTCACTCATACCTTTTCTCCTCTCGCATGTGGTGCATTAGGAGGTCTTCGGTTTCGAACACTCGGATGCGTTCCGGTGTCCATTCGTTTGTTCGCTTTCTCCTTTTGCATTTGATACGTTGAGAGTTGTTTCGCTTGAGACTCCGGGTGTTCTCGGTAGTCGCTTTTAGCCTTCTCTGCGTGAGACGCAGTAAGAATTGTATAATTTTCTTACATCCTTTCTGCATGAGATATGGTTTGGCTCATGTTTACTCGCTTTGCATAACATTCGCTTAAACTGTTGCATTCATTGTGTATATTTGCTTCATTACAGCGTGCTTTGCATGATCATAAGTTATGTCCGGCATTGTGCATGTCCTTTGCATTTTGCCCCTGCCTGCGGGCACATCTCTTTGATTATCTCGTTTGTTTGTCTAAGTCTTCGGCCTTGTCAAAAATGGGTCGTCTCTGGGCTTTGACATTCACTCTCGTCACTTTTGACTTCCGAGTTCTGTTAAAGAGGGGCAACTGTAGACACCCCATTTTTCACCGACCTTAAGACTTAGACGTCATTGATTGAGCGCTCGGTGATGGTGCATGTTGTGCTCATTCTGAAGTTTCGGAGTTTCGGCTGAGAGCCTTACCCCCGGACCTCGGGACCCTTTTGTGCTTTGCCTCGGTTTGTGAACCAGGTCTTGTTTTCTCTTCCCGAAGGGAGGGAGAGGTCTCATAGACCATCTCTCAGTGGCCGTTGGCTACTTTTCGTGGTCGTAGGCCACTTTTCCTGTTTGGAGACCAGTTTTCAGTTTTCAGAGCCGTCGGTCGTGCGCCTCGGTTCGGGACCGCTTAACTTTCTCCGTTTGGCACGATTTTTGGAACACGCCTTCCTTCCTCTCTCTAGAGGGACACTGTGGCCCGAGAGACCACCTTTGTGGTCGCACGCCATATTCGTTGCTTAACAGCCTGTTTTCGGGGCACCCGGCTGCGTGTTTTGACCCCCGAACCCTCGTTTTGCGTCCGACTTGGTTCATTTTTGGCACGGACTTTGTTTTCATTGTTTGGGAGGTGGTACAAGGGTGGGAGACCACCTTTTCTCCTTGGAGACCACTTTTCTCCCACCATCCGATTTTCTTGTCAGGAAGCTGGTCTCCTTGGTCTTTGAGCCACATTTACTGGTCTCCCACCATAACACTAGCTAGCATTCAATGTGGAGACCATCAAATGGGGCTGCCGACCACCTTTGAATTGGTTGAACCTTTTGAAGTGGTCGACCAACCAGGGGAAGTGGTCGGCCGACCACCTGAACTGGTCGGCCTACTCCCTCCAGTTTTGTCTTTGTGAGTTGTTGCCAGCTGTGCCAGTTGGAAGGCACAGACTGCATCCTCCATACACGTGTATGGAGGATCTTTGGCCTTGGTTTTTAGCTTCTTTGAGAAGCTTTGGCCTTGTATCTCTATAAGAGAGGCCCTCCTCTTCTTTGGTTAGGGTTCAGATTTTTGCTTAACGAAAAATACATACCTCCCTTCTATATCTTTCTTTTTTGGCTCAAAAGCGTATTGTTCTTGCACCTTTACACACCACCTCATAGCCTAACCATTCCACCATTGATTGGGGCTTCTTGGAGGCCATTTTCAGAGATTAAGAAGTTGGGTTTTGGGTCCAGAAGCTGCTGCCTTGCTGAGCTTCAAGGGTAACACACTTTTTCCCTCTTTTAAGCTTTATTTTGATCCATCTCTTAGCCTTATTTTCATGCATATTTGAGTTTTGTTGTCAACTAAAAAAAGTCTTGTTTTGAGGTCCTTTTGATGTTTGTTTAAGGTCATTTTGTTGTTGGGGGTCATCTACCCCCTTGCATGCTTCATTTTGCCTTGTTTTGAGCCATGCCCTAAGGCCTTTGTGTTGACCTTTGCTTGGCCTTTTAACCACTGAAATTCAGTGGATTTTAGTGGTGAACATGTGTTTTTGAGAGACAAAATCAGAGAGGGGTGACCCTCTCCCTCCTTGTCTTGTTCACTAGCATTTTTGGCCTTACAAAGGAGCCTTCATTTGCATACCTCCAAGCCTTGTTTCAGGCCCTTTTCAGTGACTTTTAGGGCCTGCCTAGGCTCTATCCAGAGTTGGTTTTGTCACCTTGGGTGTGTCTCTTGCATGTGCAGCATAACCCCTCTTATAGCCTATCAAAGGAGCATGTCATTCTTGCATGCATTGATCATGTTTCAGTGGGTTTTTGGGCTTTATTTGGCATTTCATGTCTCTAACTTTTGCTAGTTTAGTGGCCTCTTGAATGCTTCATATGCTTGTAGTGTAACCCATGTTCACTAGCTCACATTGCATGTTGTTCTGGCCCTTGATTCTAGCATATTTTGGCCATGTTCTAAACTGATTTTATTCATTATTTGGGCTTCCTTAGCTCTATTTTGTGGTCCCATGGTCGAATGATGCTTGCCGTGCATGCTTGTAGTGTAATACCCTTGCCTAGCTTTGAGTTTTGAAGCCTCTTGCATGCTTAACTTGAGTTGTTTTCATGTTTTGGCATCATTGAACATGTTATTTTAGAGCTTATACTTGTGCCATATTCCCATGTTTTCCGCTCTTTAAATGCGTTTGAGAGTTGTGCTTGTATGCCTCATTTTTGGGCTATTGCATGAGCTTCATTTTTGTGCATTGCAAGCCATCATTTTAGACCATTTTGCCACGGTTTTGAGTCTACATAGGGACTTTTTGGGGTTAGTTTGGACAGTTGGGCATCACTTTGCATACCTCTAGTGTAATGCACTTCACTAATTTCGGTAATTGTGCCATCCAACATGCATCGGGTGAGTTGTTTGTATGATTTGGGACCATCTTGTATGTCATTTCAGAGCTGGAACAGGTGTCATTGTATGCCATATTTCATCCTTGTCATGCTTTGGTAGAGTTGCACTTTGGTTTTTAGGTTTGGTCCCTTGTATTTGTGCATGTTTGCATGTACCTTGTTGCCTCATTTTCGTCATATCGGCCACTGATTTGGGTGTGGCCGAGGCCCATCCATCTTGGTTTAAGTCCATCTTGCATTGTGTATGCCTTATAGTCCATGTTATCGCATGTTTGATCATTGCATTGCGTATGCCTCATTCATAACATTACGTATGTTAGTGCATTGTGTATGCATGCCACATAATCCATGTGCATTGAGTATGCCATTGATTAGTTCATAGCATTGTGTATGCCATTTGCATGTCATTCCGTGCATCTTCCCAGCACTTAGTTGCATTGCATTCAGATTGCATGCTAGAGTTGCATTTGTCCATACATTGTTTGTTGCATTGTGTTTGGAGTAGGGTTTAGTCCAAACACGGGAAACGGGGGACGTTTCGTACTCAAAGTGACAAAACGTGCTTCGATTCTTGGCCACCGACACTCTTGACTATCCATGATAGAGTTGTCGGCTTTAAGTGTTTACATGTGCATTCATTTCGCATTGAGTCGTGCAATTCGACTCCTCGGCCATCATGCATCGGGATGCGTGATTGATGGCACGAGGATCAAGGACTACACTCCCTAGAGCTTATGCAATGACGATGAGAGTGGTCGGGCACACATATGTTGAAAATACTTTGCCTTCTCTCTCTCATGCCTTTGTTGCAGAAAATGCAGAAACCAGGAGAAGAAACTGGTCGGTTGACCAGGTTTTCTGGCAGGCCAACCACCTTTTCTGGTTTTCACCACCAAGGGTGGTCGGTAGGTGGTCTCCAATGCCTATAGCTGGTCGGTAGCCTTCCCCTAGATTCCCAGGGTGGAGTTTCATCTCCTTGGAGCTTTGAGCAAGTTTTTGAGTTCAATTGCAAACAAAGGCGAGTTGAGACATCGCGATGGATTTCCCGACAAGGTGACTCGAGCATGCATGCATCCTTTATCATTCGGAACAGAGCTGATGCAGTCCATTTCACGCAGCTTGCATGCTAATTTATTTGCTTCCTTAGTTTAATTTGTTAATTAGTTAATGTTATGTAATATTTAGCTGTAATTCGTTTTTCATTTCGGTTGTGTAATAACTAGTTTAATTAGCTTTGCTTAGCTAGTTGGTTCTATGTTATTTATTCGGACCCTCCGCGAGAGGGCGAACTTTGTAATAAGTGTGCGTGTGTGTGATGCATGTCTTCCAACCCCACGTCTTTCTCCCTTTTATTTACCAGCTTATGATGGTTAGTTTTAGGGCATGTTTCAATTAGCATCTATATGTTCGCATGCTTGCATTCATTCATCTGTGTTGTATGCACCGGGCTCGGCGCATCATGCTAACTGCATTGTATTTCAATCCCAAGTTGAATACATGTATCAATTGGTGCATCTCATATGACATCTTAGAATAGCCGAGCCTATTGTAGTTGCATTTTTGCATGTGTTGCATTAGGCATTCTTAGCATAGTTAGGATTCATGCACGATTTCTAATTAGCTTCTTTCTTTGGCTCGGAGTACTTGGTAAGTGTTTATGCTTTAGCATCCTTGCATGCGTGTGAGTGACTGCCATGATAGCATGCTTACCATGAGGCTATGTGTTTATGTGATATAACTGCCTGAATGCCTGTGAGTGAAGGTTGGGTTGCTTGAGTTGGAATAATTCGTCGAAACTCGTGTTTTAGCCTTCTTGCGAGTAGCAAACTTCAATCCATTTTCAAAACAAACGGATATGCGATACTTTGTTCCAACTTAGGCAATCCAGTCTACACTTGTGTGTTGTGCGCATCACATAGTAATTCTAGGCTAATAAACCGGAATAAGAGCACATGTGTTTTCAAAAACTCGATATCATGCTTAGTAGTGGCCGATCTTCGATCGGACGAGCAGGGATACTCATGAAATGACCTTCCCCAATCATACCCAAGTTCTCGAGCCGAGGCAACATTGGTGATGATAGACACGTGGCCTTAGGCATGAGTCAGGGTTTCCTAAATTCCCCCAAAATAAAATATTTAGGTGGCGACTTTGTATCTGGCAAAACAGTCCATGTTTGGCACTTCTTTCTAAAAATCTATTTTTCAAAACGATTTTCCGGATTTGGACTCTTTGGTGATTTATCGATCTTGCATTGCACTTTGCGAGATTAGATTCAGAACCGTGACATTGAGTCTGAACTGTAGTGAGCCCAATGAACAAAATGGGATTTCTCTCGGGACGTTCAGGGACGTCTACAGTTACCTTCGCCGAAGGCAAGGCAAAGAAAGGCCAGTTAGGGCTCACCGATTCAACTGATCCGAGAGTTACCAGCCACATCACCTTTGTTCTAACTCAATAGACTGTGATGGCACAGAGTCCAGAAGAAGTTATGGCCGTGACAGCGGCATTAAATCAGGGAACTGCTATGCAGGATGAGACCAATGCTGAAATGCAACACCCATCTGGGGCTTCTGCCTCACATCCAGCCTTGGGACCCCAGCCAAACTTTGACCGACTTCCGCCAGCTGAAGATTTGCAGAGTCCAAATCCTCGAGAAAGGTTGACTCAAGCTCAGGTGTTCAGACCCCTAGTGTAGCCTAATGAGAGGCTTTATCCCCTTGATGTTAATGATCTTGATCCGACCGCGGTGAAAATTACGAACCTTGAGAAGCAATTCAAAAAGGCACAGGGCCTTAACTCCATTCCTGACATTGAGGATGGGTACACCGAGGCTGCCGTACGGCTCCCAGACAGATTCAAAATGCCACATATTGACTGTTTCGACGGGTCTGGAGATCCTATGGTACATATCCGGCTTTTCTTGGATGTCTTGAAGCCGATGGGTCTGACTAAGCCACAGAAACTCTCTCTGTATGGGAGAACCCTATCGGGTGTAGTAGCCGCTTGGTATGCCAAGTTAGAGAATACGGTGAAGCAGAACTGGGAAGAGTTGGCTGAGGCCTTTGTTGATCGATATTCCTACGATACCCAAGTTGAAATGACCATGCAAGAGCTTGAAATAACCCGCCAGAACCCAACAGAGCCTTTTGTGGAATTTGTTGCAAAGTGGAGAGCAAAGGCAGAACATATGACAGATCGCCCTTCTGAGAGGGATCAAGTGCGGATAGTGGTGCGAAACCTCGAGCATGATATGTTGCAAAAGTTGATAGTCATTCCACTATCCACTTTCAAAAGTTTTGCATGAACTGGGGGTTCAGATCGAGAATGCGTTCAACAGTGGGATCATTCCCAGAACAAGTGAACCGACAAGGAGGGCGATTTCAGGGAGTACCATGCTGGTAGTAGCGTTATTCCCAAACCCAGCAAAATCAATATAGTCGCCACAGCCGACCCTTTTGCCAATCCAAGCCTACAAACCGCCGGCCCAGCCCGAGCTCAGGGCAGAACCTTCACCCCCTCTATATGAGCCTGACTAGCGCACTAAAAGTCTTGATGGAAAGAGGGTATCTCAAACCCTTCGATCCTCAACCTCTGCCTGACCCACTCCCAGCCAGACATAACCCCTCCAAGTACTGTGTGTACCATCAACAGTGTGGTTATGGCACCGACCGTTGCTACCGCCTTCGGCATGAGGTCCAAAATCTCATCGACAACCAGACAATAGCTCCACCTTCAGACCCCAATGACTAAGTACCTCATCCACATCTCAATCTAATCCACACACTGGCCGTTCCTTACGACCCTAGCGTATACATCACCCCAGTCCATCTACCCAAGCTTGAGGTGTTTATGCTAGAAAGCATGGAGTTATGCATGATGGATGCACCTGGACCCCAATCATCTCAAACTCGTGAGTCCACCACTTCTGAGCTGAGGAGAATGATCGAAGATCTTCAGAGAACTGTGGTAGATTTAGCCTTCGGGATATTGGCTCCGTCATTGACCACACCACATACCGGGAATTTCATGACAAAAGGCTTTCCAATCTTGGGACGGGCTGCATTTGAAGAAGGCCGATCCCTTGGTAAAGTGGAGGCGAGTGGAAAGAACAAGGTAGGGGTAGGCATTGATTCCCATGAACACCTTCTGTGGGCCATTGAGGCTTTGAAAGCCAAAGGACTGAACAAACAGAAAGTGCTTGCAGTGGTTGCAAAAATTGTGGATGATACTTTTGCCACTCATGTTGGGGGCAGTCTGAACCAAGGAGCAAGCCGAGACAAGGGATGTCGTACCAGAAACACCCCTTTCAACTCCAATCCTACACTTGGAAGAGATCATCAAAAGTTAGCACCTGCCGACCTTTTTGCTGGTACATCCAACACAACCTGCCAAATACCCACCTCGGGGCCAGAGGGTGTTCACCCCGCTATACATGTCTCTGTCAACGGCCGTGAGGGTCCTGATCGAAAAGGGGCACCTAAAGCCCCTGGAGCCGTGGCCATTATCAAATAAATTTCCTATCTCCCATGATCCGGCCAAGTACTATGTCTTTCATCAACGAGCCGACCATAACACCGACATCTGTTTTCGTCTTCGCCACGAAATACAAGATCTGATTGATAAAGAGGTCATCATTACCCCAGGTCCTGCAAAGTCTATCGGCACTGGATTGATGAACTTAGGGGATAATGTGATGTGATCGAGGGGATGAACCACCTGCGGATGGCGTTCAGTTTACTCCAGATGTGATGCATGGCCCGTACTCTTTTGAGCATTGTGGAAATGCTAGTTTTTGTACTTTCTGACTTGGGCATTGAGTCAGTCTTGTTGTGTTGTATTGAGTCAATCCTTTTGTACTGAGTCAGTGGGGTTTGTCTTGTTGTATCGAGTCAGTCCTGTTGTATCGGAGTCGGGTGATTTTGGGGGTGTTACCTCGGACATCACTTGCTTGTTTTGTGTTTGTTTTTTCGCTTTCTTTTGAGTTTGTTTTTGCCTTGAGCCAGTTGTGCCAAAAGTTCTGAATGAAACGGCGATGCTTTAAACATGCTTTTCTGTGCCTTGAAATCATTGCTTTGACCTAAGTTTTTCAAAACATTTCGAACATTGTGATGAAAACAAAGAGAGAGGAAATCCTCGGGATTTGCAAAAATTTGATCAATTGAGAGAAAAAGAGGCGTGATAAGCCCCTAATGAATGAAATCATGTTTGTTAATGTGAGTACTGAAAAGGATCCTAGCTTGATCCAGATTGGTTCTACAATGTCTTCAGCGTGAGCGACTAGTCGCTTTCTTAAAAGATTTCAAAAAATATTTTGCGTGGTTCTGCAAAGCCCTGTGTGGAATCGCTCTTGAGATTGCACTGCCTAGGATCGCTCTCGACCTCGAGACTCGTCCGCTCTCATTTTCTAACCTTGGACTTGAATTCAGAATGTTCAATGATCAACCATCAAAGGAGCCTCGCCAGGCCAGATTTGAAGCAGCCCTCGAACTAAGGGCAAGAAAAGTCAGATCAAGAACATTAGGTGTTATCAAAAGAAGCTTGCAAAGCTGGATAAAAAATAGCCCTTGAGCTAGAGGCAAAAACGTCAGATGCGCTCGAAAAGCCAAAAGATGGATCATTCTGCAAACCAATGAAGATCAGCAAGAATGCCAAATCCCAGGTGGGGGGAAAGAATAAAGTATTGCTGAAGGACAACCAAGTTCCTATCCACAACACTAAGGGAAAATTCACCCCCCATTGGATGGATTTTCACATCATCAGCGAACAACAGCCATTCTCCTAGATTCAGATGGCTTCGAGATCCTTAAACCATTTAACATGGACAAAGCTACACTTTTACCCTTGAGAGGCTCGCTGGGCCGAAAACCCAGAAGGGCGACCTAGGCAAAAGTTAGAGCAAGAAAAAGAAAAAAAAATGCAAAGAATGAAAAAAAGAAAAGAAGAAAATGAAAAGAAAAGATAACAAAAGAAGAAAAGAAATGAAAAAAAATTGAAAAGAAAAGAAAAACAAAGCTCACAAGGTTGAAAATCCGGAAGGGCGACCTTGGCAAAAGTTAGAGCGTAAAAGAAGAGGTTAAATACCTGAGTGTACCTTAGCCGGAACTACGTACGGTTTGATTCCCATGTTTGGGATACGTAGGCAACTTCATTATGATGTCCAGCCATAAACACTTCCAAATCAATTGTGTCCATGTGATGGTTCTGGTCATCTTTGTCGTCGTTGTATTCGAGAATTCGGTTGTGATTGTCACTTTGAGGACTGATTCTAGTGTGCTGCGGCGCTATCCAAACAAGGGATAACTTTCTGTTGCCATACAGTGTGCTGCGGTGCTATTCAAATAAGGGGCAATTTTCCATTGCCATACAGTGCCGTTCAGACAAGGGGCAATTTTCCTTCGGATCTGAGGTTGTCCATCTCAAGAGTAAGTTCTGTGTTGGTCGAGCAGTGGCCATTTGCAAAAACAGTTTTTGAGAATTTTTACTGAGGTTCACTAATTCTCTCGAAAATTATTCCCTTTTTCCAAAACTGGACCCTTTCTTGGACCCGAAAAAGGAAAATTTTCAGTGCTCACAACCTGACTTGCATGATTTCAAATCAAAAAGTTGAACAAGTATGTTAATCTAATTCTCATGTTGGTCAAAATTGTTTTAGTAGAAAGCAAAAACAAAAAATGGTCAAAATGATGAACTAGGGGCACAGTCGAGTCAGGCTTCCTGTCTTTTCCCCGTTGTCAATGCATTTACCGGAAAGGGCACCATACTTGCCGGAAATGGCACCGTATTCGCCAGAAAGGGCACAATTGAAGCTATCATCAAAGGGCCGAAAGCTCTGCCATCCTCTAAGCAGCGAGGTATCAAGCCAAGTGCGAAGCATGAATTGAAAATAGAGCAGGGTATTCCACTCCCTCATCTAGACAGATCTAATCCCGTCCAAACTCCCCAGCAGAACATCGTCAACCGATGTCAGCTGCAGATTTGCTACACACCCAGCTGTAGTGCAACCCCTCTGTGGAAGGAACTCACTAGCTGTGCGCAGAAGAATGAGAATCTAGTAGAATGCTAGGGGCAAGAGCCCGCAACTTCTTGTTTGTCCACCGACCATCCAGGAGAGGGATAAAAAATGAGAGATTTGAAGAATAGAGAGATGTGCGTTAAGAGAAAAAGTGAGAAAAGGGCTTTTTCAGAAAAGCAGAGCTTGAGGGCCGAGTGATGTGAGAATCACAAATAAGAAAGGGTGGGAAACAATACCCATAGAAACAGGCTCCCTGTCCACGTCTGAGTGTCGTGTGTGTGTTGTTTTGACCGTCTCGATTCTTGTCTTGAGTCGTTTTGAGTGTCAATAGATGTCTTTCGGTTGTTTACCTTTGTTTTCCATTGTTGAGTCGCGGTGCACTGTGTTCAGTCGTAGGCTCAATACCCGGTTGAGAACTCATTTCTCAATTTCAAAAAGAATCGCTTTGTGCTCAGAGTGCTATGCCATTCTCCACATTTGTGCAAAACATGATTTGTTCTTTCATAAAGCCGCAGGGTTCAACCTAGGTTATATGAGAACAGTAGAACAAGGACCTATCTGAAGCTATATAGGTTCCAGACTGCAAAGCAAAAGAAAAGAGGGAAAATTCAGAGCATCTGAGTTTGTTTCAACTTCAGAAAATTTCGTGATTGTACTCCGGATGCACCTCTTCAGGCCTTGTCAATGCTCCGAAGTATGGTTGTGCCTCTACCTCAAGCCCAAGTGTAAGCCTGCTTCAAGTTAGAATGGAAGTCCAAGCAGCACCCGAGGGTTTCACATGCAGATGTTACCTCTCGCCAATATGAACAGGGTGTACCCTTTTGAGCTGAGTGTGCTGCAAAGTCCTCTGAGAGGTAAATTAGAGGCACCAGAGTACATGTTTGATGCCCCTCTATTGCATAGAATGTGCACTTTCATATACACTTCTGTTGCATGCGTGTTGCGCATCGTTATGATTCATGCATAGAATATGCTTGCTTTTGATTCCGCATAGAATATGCTTTGCTTGTCTCATGCATAGAATATGCTTTCAATATTGCATAAAATGTGCTTCCATACTTGCATAGAAAATGCTCGTATCTTTTGCATAGAAAACATACTCTTCCATACTTGCATAGAAAATGCTCGTATCTTTTGCATAGAAAATGCACTCTTCCATACTTGCATAGAACATGCATTTCATTGCACTTTTTTGTGCAACTTACTTGCATAGAACATGCATTTCATTGCACTTTTTTGTGCACCTTACTTGCATAGAACATGCATTTTATCGCACTTTTTTGTGCACCTTACTTGCATAGAAGATGCATTTTATCACACTTCTTTTGTACGCCTTTCTCGCACTGTTTTGTGCACTTACACTTTGTATCTCACTCGCACTGTCTTGTGCATCTTGTGGTTGTGTTTCACTCGCACTATTTTGTGCATTGCATTACACTCGCGCTGTTTAGCGTATCGCACTGTTCAGTGCATTTCAAATCACTCGCGCTGTTTAGCGTATCGCACTGTTTTGTGGAGTTTACCCTCGCGCTTTCTTGCGCATCGCACTGTTTGTGCAGTTTACACTCACGCTCTCTTGCGCATTGCACTGTTTTGTGCAGTCTACACTCACGCTCTCTTGCGCATCGAACTGTTTTGTGCAGTTTACACTCGTGCTTTCTTGTGCATCGCACTGTTTTGTGCAGTTTATACTCGCACTTTCTTGCGCATCGCACTATCTTGTGCATTTCATTACATGCTCTTATCTTGCATAGAAAATGCTCATATCCTTTGCATAGAACTTTCTCACGCTATTTTGCGCACCTCCCTCGCACCTGTTAGTGTATTGCTCGTGCTATTTTGCGCACCTTTCGCGCACCTGTTAGTGCATTGCGTCGCGCTATCTTGCGCACCTTACCTGCACTTGTTAGTGTATTGCATCGCACTGTCTTGTGCACATGTATAGCGTTGTTTTGTGCATTCACTCTTGCATCGCACTGTTTTGTGCATCTTGTTAGCACTGTCTTGTGCATTTCGACCTGCATCGCACTGTTTTGTGCATCTTCTTAGCGCTGTTTTGTGCATTCACTCTTGCATTGCACTATTTTGTGCATCTTGTTTGCACTGTCTTGTGCATTTTAACCTGCATCACATTGTTTTGTGCATCTTCTTAGCGCTGTTTTGTGCATTCACTCTTGCATCGCATTGTTTTGTGCATCTTGTTAGCACTGTCTTGTGCATTTCAACCTGCATCATACTGTTTTATGCATCTTCTTAGCACTGTTTTGTGCATTCACTCTCCACTCGCACTGTCTTGTGCACTCCTCTGGCCTGGGAGACCTTAAATCCTCTGGTCTAGGAGACCTTAAATCCTGCATCTCTACTTTGCATTGTCTTGTGCACTCTCCGGTCTAGGAGACCTTAAATCCTCCAAAGGTGCAATTCCTTTGGTGTTTGTCATGCCCGAACAACTTTCAGTGGTCTGGTATAGCCACCTGCCTGTGTTAGCGGTGAGTTCCTAGGAGACCAACTGAGACGGTGGAAACTAGAGTTCGAATGGCTCATGCCTAGAACGCAAAGATTTGGGATTTCTGAGACTAAAGTCTAGTTTAAATACCTAGGGGTATATCCTCGGCTTGAAATCTGTACGGCAACCCCATAGATTGAGATAGCATGTGTATGCGCCTCAATTCTGGGTACTGAATCAACCTAGTCTATCACCCTGTTGGAGAATAGAGAAAGCTGCGACCATAGTTAGGGAGAAAAGTAGTACCCGCGGTTCAACCGAGACGAAGAGGAAGGTCCCCAGCAGCATGAGGTACGTCATTGCCAATTGCCCCTGTAAGGTACCTTCGCTTCCTAACTACTACATCATCTAGTATGTCTATTGCATTGCATATAGAATATGTTGCATGCATGTACTACATATTCATTTTATCGCCTGCATCGTTTCCATGTTAAGGCATGGTTCTGTGATTATCTGTACGTGCCTATTCCACTAAGAGAATTGTGGTTTGAGGGTGTCGGCACCTATTCTGTGTTAGACGCAGTCTGTTTTGTGTCTATGCCTATGCTAGGCAAAATGTGGTTTGGCCGTGCGCTTTATTCACTTCATCAATTGCATCCATTGCATTGTAGTTTGTTTTGTTGCATACAGTATTTAGGATTACGATCTTTCCTTAGCAGATCATTCCTCACTTATATCATGCCACCCAATTACTTGTATCTTGTTTTCTTGCTGCGAAACACATAGTTCTGCCTGTGCACACACCTATCCCACTAAGAGAATTGTGGTTTGAAGGTTTCTGGCACCTTTTCTATGTTAAATGTAGTTTGATTTTGCATCTCCATCTCTTTATGATATTTGTGTGGCTTTGCGCTGCTTGTGGTTTGATAATTCAATTACATTGCATATCATTTGCATTGTTTTGTTACATTGTATATCATTACATTGTCTTGTAATATTGCATATCATTTTACATCCTGCCCCTGAACTACGCTGGTTTGATTCCTTGCAAAGGGATACGTATGCAGCCTGTGGGCGCAACCATTTATTTATCTGTATTTTGTTTGTTTGTCAAAGTCTTTTCACTCACGTTATTTCATGACTTCGAGCTCTGTCAAAGAGGGGCAACTGTAGACACCCCATTTTTGACCGTCCTTAAGACTTGGGCGCTATTGATGGTTTACTTGGTGATGAAAGATGTGCAGGGCAAAGGTTCGATTTCTTCGGCAAGGAGAGAGTCAAATCCTGACTTCACATCCCCTTTTGGATCAAAACTATTTTGAATGGTTTTTAGACCTTAAAACCCTCTCTTTCAAAACATTTTTGAAAATAAGTTTCTGCGATGTTCCGACGCTCACATTTTGTTAAATATCGTGCTTTTTGGTAAACCAAGGAAGGACAAAGTGGAAATGAATGAAAGAGAGATGAAATTTTTGAAAAATCTTTCAAAACACCTTGTTCGGGGGTTTGGAGTTGAAGAAAAGAGGAGAAGAGGGAAGAAACCTAGTTGAGGAAGAAGATTGGCATGAACCGTTAAGAGAGAGTCGAGCGGCCCTCGCTAAATTGGGCCTATCCTTTTGAATTCCTGGATTTCAGCTATGAGGCCACCACCGTTGGAAAACTTACTTCTGGGGCTTCATTTTTCACTTAAGAATCGCCTAAAGACGGGTTCGGATGGGGGAGATATGATTGGTTGAAGTTGGGCATCATTTCGGTTGGACCGAAACGGAGCAGCCTTCACTAAAAGAGGGATATCTCTTATCATAGTTGGAATTTTGATGCAAGGCTGCCACCATTGGAAATCTTACTTCCGGAGCTTCAATTTGCACACAAGAATGACCTGAAGAGGCATCCAGATGAAGGAGTTAAGCTTGCTTCAAGTCAGGGACTAGGACTGATTTTTTCTACCGGCCTCTATGGAAGTGTGCCGGCCATGAATGGCCAATGCCATCCAAGAATGACCCCTGTCGGCCAACAATGGTAAAGGTGCCGGCCATTGATGAAAAGATCAGTTTTGGACAGATATTTCGCCCCAGCTGGCTCTAGCTGTCTCTCTTGAGATATTTTCGATCAAATGCTCCATTTTTGCTATATAATGAGGCCATATCTATCATATTCAGGGGTTAGAACATTGGAGAACTTCTTGGGCAAGTCTTGAGAGCTTCTCTCACTAAACTCTCTCTCTCTCTACAATTTTCAGAGCAAAAATATCTGCCTCTCTCTCTAGAGCCTCTCTCCATTGCCCTTTTGTGCATAGAAGTGCATAGAAGTAGAGAAATACTTCTAGTTTGCATACACTTCCTTCACCAAAGTTGCATATCTATGGGCTGAGGTCCCTTGGAGCTTGTTTTTGGGCTAATAGAAGGTCATTTGAGCCAAGAAATAGGCCATTTTGCTGCTGTGCTCCAAAGGTAATCACTCACCCCTTTTAGCTTGTTTTGCATACTAGCTTTGCCATAGTTTTCAACTACTTTGGGGCCATTTTTTGGGGTGGTGTTGAATTGAAAAGACCTCTATTTTTCCTCTGTTTTTCAGTCCTAAACTTCTTGGTTTGTGCCTTGGTTGGCTAGGAGGTCGTCCTCCTTTTTGCTCCTTGGCTTGTAAGGCCTTGTGAGCTAACTTTCAAACATTTCAAACAACTTCTTTTTGGCTTTAGAACCACTGAAATCTCAAGGATTTTTAGTGGTAAAAACCTGTTTTGAGGTCCCAAATAGGAGGGGGTGGTCCCCTCTCCTCTTGTCTTGCTTGCTAGTGTTGATGGCCAACCAAATGAGCATGTGTTTTTACTTCTTTGTGGCTTTGTTTAGGCTCATTTTTGTGACTTATCAGACCTTCCATAACTCTGTTTTGGCTATCTTGGTCACCTTCTACATGCTTATTGCACTTGTAGTGTAAATCCTCTTTGCTAGCCTTGTTAGCCTTACAAAGTAAGATGCTTGTGTGGTTTGAATTAGCTTAGTTCAAGCATGTTTTTGGTGTTATTTTGACATGTTATAACTCTGATTTTGATTGGTGGACTGACTTCTTGCATGCTTTATACACTTGTAGTGTAATCCATGCTTACTAGTCTAACATGCTCGATGTTTTGGCCATTCATGCTAGTTTATTTTGGCTATATTCCACACATGTTTTAGAATTATTTTGGGCAGTTTTAGGACAGTTTTGGGCTGCCATAGTCATATGACTCATGTTTTGCATAGCTATGGTGCAAATGCCTTGACTAGTCTTGAGTTTTGAGGCCCCTACCATGCTATACTTGTGGTGTTTGCATGCCTTGGCATCATTTGGAATGATATTTCAGAGCATATAGTGTTATTACACTTTCGTGTTTTCCACTCTTTAAGTGCTCTTGAGAAGTTAAGCATTATACCTTACTTGTGAGCCATTGCATGAGCCTCATTTTCTTTCCTTTCAAGCCATCATCTCAGTCCATTTTTTTGCTACTATTTTCGCCTGCATAGGGTCTGTTTGGGGTTGGTTTTGCCATTTGAGCATTGTCTTGTATGCCCCTAGTGTAATACACTTCACTAGCTTTGATGCTTTGAGCTTTTCAACATGCATTACATGGTTTGTTTGCATGATTCCAAGTTATTTTGCATGCCATTTCAATGTTGGAACATATGCCATTTCACTCCACATATCACTCTTTCAATGACTTTGAGAGTTGAGCATTGTGCCTTGTTTGTGGCCTAACATGTGTGCATGTTTGTCTAATCCTTTGAGTCTCCATTTCAGCATGTTTTGCCACTGTTTTGGGCATGATGTAACTATGTTTTGAGTTGGTTTGGATGTTTGAGCATTGTGATGCATGCTTATAGTATTTTCCTCACCACTAGCCTTGGTGTTCTTGGCCCCTTAACATGTTGTGCATGAATGCTTACATGTTAGAGTAGTGCATTTCATGCCAAGATTAGCATGTTGTTTGCATGTTTTCCATTGTGTTCAATCGGTTGTCGTATTGAACACGAGGAAGACTGGCTCATTTCATACTTGAAGTGATGAAATGAGCCAATCTCCTTTAGTCTCTATTCCCTTTGATTCCTCATGTTAAGGCGATGGTCTTGGTGTCCTATTTGTCATGCATTTATTGAAATTTGCACAAGTTGGATCTTTGGCCATCATGCATTGAGATGCATGATTGATGGTCTTGGATCCGATTATGCCTCTCCCTTGATGTTTTGAGATGATATGGAGTGGCATAGCACGTACATACCCTTGGGTGACACTCCATTTTCTCCATTTTGTGCTCTACTGCAGCTTGGTGTCACAGCACACCAGTGGCCGGCACCCTCTTGTTGTTGGCCTGCAGATCTTCATTTGTGGCCGGCAGTGGTCCATCTTTGGCTGGCAGGGAGGTCGGCAGCCACCTCTCATGGCCGGCAGGCCACTGGTGCACTCCTCAACACTGTTTTGGTGAGATCCAGCAGCTAGTTCTCAAGGACACCCTGCAGACATAGCCTCTCGAGAGCAGCCGGAGAGCTTTTCGGGGAGGAAACCGAGCATGCATCTTCTACTTCTTTGAGCAAAGCTGGAGCATCTTAGTTTAATGCTTACTTGTTAGTTAGCTTCAATTTGTAATTTAATTAGTTAATTTGCTAATTAATTAAGTGTTGTAATAATTAGTAAGTAGATTGCTCATTATTCAATTTGGTTGTGTAATAATTAATTAGCTTGTTAGTTAGTTAATTAGTTAGTTTGTATTATTTATTCGGACCCTCCGTCGAGAGGGCGAATTTTGTAATAAGTGTGCGTGTGTGTGATGCATGTCTTCCAACCCCACGTCTTTCTCCCTTTTACTTAACCGCTTACGATTGTTAGTTTTAGGGCATGTTTTGATTAGCATCCTTATGTTTGCATGCGTGCCTCATTCATTTGTCTTGCATGCACCAGGCTCAGCGCATCATATTAATTGCATTGTATTTCAATACCAATTTGAATACGTGTTATCTTGTTGCACTCATATGCCATCTTAGAATAGCCGAGCCTATTTCTAGTTGCATTTTGCATGTGTTGCATTAGCCATCTT
Organism: Camellia sinensis; assembly: GCF_055761805.1. Classification (NCBI taxonomy): domain Eukaryota; kingdom Viridiplantae; phylum Streptophyta; class Magnoliopsida; order Ericales; family Theaceae; genus Camellia; species Camellia sinensis. Next base: position 157,688,884 of record NC_138970.1, read on the forward strand.
AACATAGCTAGGATCATGCATTGATTACTAACTAGCTATTGTTTTGGCTCGGAGTACACTGTGAGTGTTTACGCTTTAGCATTGCATGTATGTAAGTGACTGCCTATAGACACCCTATTTTTTACCGTCCTCAAGACTTGGACGTCACCATTTGAACACTCGGTGATCATCCATGTTCGTGTTCGTTTTGAGTTCTCGGCCGCGCGCCTCGACTCAAGATCTCTCAACTTCACTGTTTTGTGCTTGGTCATGGACCAAACACTTGTGTTTCTGTTTTTATGGGAAGAGAGTGGCTTGATGGCCATCCCATCAGCCCACTGGCCATGGCATGATGCCACCGGCCCCTTTTTTCTTGCCATCGGCCAAAGGTTGTGACCGGTCGGCACCTTTGTTGGTCGGTCGGCCACCTTTGTTGGTCGATCGGCCATTTCTGCTGGTCGACCCCTTTCCATCTACTTTTGGCAGATATTTTATGCCAGCTGTCATAGCTGGCATCCACATTACACCCCCTCCATACACGTGTATGGAGAAATTTGCTCCCTTGTATTAGCTTCTCCAAGAAGCTTAGGAATTGAATTCCTATAAGAGGGGAGGCCCTCCTCCCTTCTCAAAGGTTCTGGAATTTAGGGTTAGTGATCATATATCTATCTATCTCTATATCTCCCTCTCTTTTGATTTGTGTGTGTAATAGTGTTCTAAAAGGTGTTTTGTTCATAGTTTTGCACTAAGGCACCTAGTGTTACACTTTCCTTTAGTTACTGAGGTGCAAAGGAGTTATTTTCAAAATTTTTGACTTGCTTTTGATCAAAAGAAGGTGCTGGAGTGGTGTTCTTGAAGAGGTTCTTCAAGGGTAAGAAACTACCCTCTTTATTTCCCATTTTTGCACAAGCTTTTAACCTATCTCACATTTGCTTTTAGGCTTAACTTATAACTGATAAAAGTTCTATTTTTAAGTACTTAAAATAGTTGTTTAAGATCACTTTGGTGTTTGGGGATGTTTACCCCCTCTTAGGCTTTGTTTGGCCTCATTATTGTGCCTTTTTTTGTGAGCTCCGGGACCACCTTGTATTGGCCTTCTCACCACTGAAATCAGAGGGATTTCAGTCGTGGGGATGGTGTTTTGAGGTCCTAAGAAGGAGTGGGACATCCTCTCTCCTTGTTGTCTTCAATACTTGGCATAATTGCCTCATATGTGAGCACCTATGTTAAGTTCATGTTGGCCATGTCTTAGCTGATATTTAGTGTTGTTTTTTCATGGTTTACCTGTGTCCAAAGTTGGTTTAGACATGCCATGTATGCTTCATACACTTGTCTCGTAATCCCATGATTTGGCCTTAACATGTATCATGTTGTAACATGCCCTCTTAGCATGATTTTGGCTTGACTTCATGAAGCTTCTAGCCTTGTTTTGATATGCTTGAGGTCTGATTTTAGTTGTTTTGATCGTTCATGACTTGCTTTGTATAGCTACCATGTAATCTAGCTTGTAAGCTTTGTGCCTTGAGTGCATTAACATGCGTTACTTGAAATATTTTCATGATTTGGCATCATGTGAAATGTGATTTCAGTCCATGATTCATGGTCACATACTTGCATTTATCACCTATTCCATGCCTTGGATAGTTTGGGTTTTATGCCTCATGATTGTGTCATTGTGCGTGCCACCATGCTTAGGTCTTTGGGATGCCATCTATGTGGGTTTTTGGGCTCATTTTGGCATGTCCTAACTCTATTTTGGGTTGCTTAAATCATGCCAAGTTTGGTTACGTTAGGTGTAGTGTAACACCTCTTTGATGACCTTGCATGCCTCATGATTTTCTCTTTTGTTTTAACTTGTTTTGACTTTGGTCATTACATGTTTTAGGCCTACTTTGCCATGCCTCAGGATTCTTTTGAGTCATACTTACCATATGCTCTTTGTTTTGGGTAGCTTTGGTTTAAGTCCCTTGACTAGTCTTAGGCTTCGAGCCTTATTCATGCGTGCTTAACTTGTTTGTGTGATTTGGCATCACTCTTAGAACCATTCCAGAGCATGTAATGTTATCACATTTGCATGCTTTTCCTTCTTTTTAATGTACTTAAAGTTGCCCCTTTATGCTTGAGTGTTGGGTCCATTAGTATGCATGTTTGTATGTGTATTTGCCCTTTGTCCTTAGCATTTTGGCCACTAATTTGGGCTTATTTGAGAGCTGCCCATTTTGGTTTAAGACCATTCCCGCATGTTGTTGCATGCTTGCCTTGCATGCTGTTGCATACTTGGCTTATTAACATGTTGTTGCATGCTTAAGTGGTAGTGCATTTGGTATGCATTCTTTTCGTTTTAGGTTGCTTAACATGTTGTTACATGTTTGCCTCACATGTTGTTGCATGATTGAATGAAGTTACATGCTTGTTTGCATGCTTGTCTTTGCATATTGTTATATGCTAATTGCCTCGTATAGCGTTGTTGCTTGCATGCTTGTGTTGCACTAGAGTGCTTGCATGCTTAGGTTACACAGCATTATGCATGCATCCCTTGCCTCTTGATCAACCATGATGGAGGTTAGGGCCCGCTTTCGTGTTTTGTGCATTCCCTTCCATATTGAGTTGCACACTTGACATCTTGGGCCATCATGCATTGGAATGCGTGATTGATGGCCAGAGGGTCGAGAACCATACTCCTTTGAGTCTCAAACATGATGAGGGGGGTGGTGGTGCAAAAATTTCCTTGAAAATGCATCGCCATGTTCTGTCTGTCCTCTGCTGCAGCAAAACAGGATTTTGCAGGAAGAAATGGCCGGTCGGCTACTTTCAGTGCCGATCGGCTAACCATATCTGGCCGATAGCTTCACAAATGGTCGATGACCAGTTTCCCATGGCCGATGGTGTTTCCTCTTGGCCGGTGACCTCCCACAACCCTCAGGGAGTAGTTTAGAGGCATCATTAAGACTTGCAAAGTTTTCAGAAGTGAAAAGCAGTGTAAACAGAGGCAGCATGAGTATGGTGTTGGATTTCTGAGCAGAGTTGAGCATGCACGCATTCATCCCTCTTCCCGAGGCTGCTTTACTGCTTTCAGTAACTTAATTAATTTGTTTAATTAGTTAAGTATTGTGTAATATTTAATTAGCTTGTTAGTTAATTAATTTGTATTATTCTTTCGGCCCCTCCTTCGAGAGGGCGCAATTGTGTAATAAGCGTGCGTGCGCGTGATGCATGTCTTCCAACCTCCACTTCTTTCTCCCTTTTACTTAACCGCTTACGATGGTTAGTTCTAGGGCACGTTTCAATTCGCATCCTTATACTATGCATGTTTGCATCATTCATCTGTATTGCATGTAATAGGCTCGGCGCATCATACTAATTGCATTGTATTTCAATAGCAAGTTGAATACATGTATCGATTGTCGCATCTCATATGCCACTTTAGATTAGCCAAGCCTATTCTAGTTGTATTTTGCCTGTGATGCATTAGCCATTTTAACATGAATTTGGATCATACATTTGATTACTAACATGTTCTTTGTTTTGGCTTGGAGTACACTGTGAGTGTTTATGCTTTAGTATCTTGCATGTATGGGAGTGTTAACATGACAGCATGCTTGCCATGTGGCTAATTTCTTATGTGATATAACTGCCTGAATGTCTGTGGGTGAAGGTTAGGTTGCTTGAATTGGGATAATTCATCGCAATCCGTATTTTAGCCTACTTGCGAGTAGCAAACCTCAAACCATTTTCCAAACAAGCGGACATGCGATGCTTTGTTCCAAATTAGGCGATCTAGTCTATACTTGTGTGTTGTATGCATCACATAGTAGGATTAGCTAATTAATCGGGATACATATGTTTTCAAAACTCGATATCATGCTTAGTACAGGCCGATCTTCAGATCGGGCGAGCGGGGGTGCTCACGAAGCGACCTTCCCCAATCGTGCCCAAGTTCCCGAGCCGAGGCAACTTTGGTGGTGACGAACATGTGGCCTTAGGCAACGAGTCAGGGTTTCCTAAATTCTCGCAAAATCAATATTTAGGTGGCGACTCTGTATCTGGCAAAGCAGTCCATGTATGGCACTTCTTTCTTAAAAATCTATTTTCCAAAACGATTGGCCGGATTTGAACTCTTTGGTGATTTATCAGTCTTGCATTGCATATTGCGAAATCAGATTGAGAACCATGACAAACGAGTCCGAACTGTGGTAGCATAAGGTCCGAGGGCGTGTCCACAGTTTCTGGCGACTCTACTGGGGAGTTTAGAGAACTTGACTCGAACTCATGATATCTTGTTTTGACTGCACTTATGTGTTTCTTTGCATTGCATGTGCATTGGTGCGCCTAGGACATCGTGTTTGTCATCTACTATTCCTGAACGGTTTGCCGGAGGCAGCGTGCCGTAAGGTTGATCGGTTACGGGCTCTGCCACGATAGGAACACAAACCCTAGTTTTTACCGGGGCACCCCTTTTGACCGGTCGACCTAGTGCATATTCAGAATCCATAGTGACCATTCCAACCTAGGACAGGTTGCTTACCCGATTGTAGGTTGTTTGAAGCCGCTGTGTGTGTAGTGGAACCCTAGCTCCTGACAAAATAGGATAGGGAAACCCTACCCCCAACATAGGGGTGTTTTTGGCTCTTACTTGCTTGTTATGTGCTTTTTGAGTTGACCTCTACAGGTATGCACGTATCAGTTTGCAAGTCTGAGTATCAGACTCGCAGGAATCAGTGTTTTTGAGAATCAGCTATATCTGCGGGTATTAGTGTTTTAAGAATCAGTTATATCTGCGTATATCAGATTCAGATTTGGTTCAGTAATTTTGGGAACAGTGATCAGTAGTAGAGTACAGTTATTCAGCTATGCTTATGTCTGTTCTAGTGAAATTCGGCTGAGATGCTGCCTGCTTTTCTCTTTCAGTTCAAAGATTCAGTTCAGAATAGCCAGTATTCTCCCTCGTTGAGGCAAGGCAGACATCTGATCCGTCATTCGCCGGTCACATCACCTCCGTTCGGTTCAGCGGACTTATGATGGCACAAAATTCAGAGGAAATTGTGGTTATGGAAGCCGCATTAAAGCAAAGGACCATCTTGCAGGATGAGACTAATGTTGAAATACCACACCCGCCTGGGTCGCTTGCCGTGCGCCCGATCTGGGAACCCCAGTTGTTTCAAGCTCGTGAGCCAACCACACTTGAGTTGATGGGAATGATTGGCAACCTCCAGAGGTCTGTGGCTGACCTTGCCTACGAAATGTCGGCTTCGCCACCAACTGCATCGTATGCCAGGAATTTCATATCGCAGGAGGCCCTGCCGTTGGGGCGAATTGTGATCGAGCTCAGGCAACCTGACGCTGTCTCAAGCTATGGCCATGACATGTCAACAACAACCGGGTTCCGCTCCGATGTAGCAATCCAAACCCTCGATCAAGCTGAGGCTAGAGGTAAGAACAAAGTGGGAGCCGACGTTGATCCCATTAAATAACTGCTATGGGCTGTCGAGGCTCTGAAAGCCGAGGGGTTGAATAAGCAACAAGTACTCGCAGTCGAGGCTAAGACTGTGGATGACGTCTTCCCCACTCAGGCTGAGACCAGTTCAAGTCAGGCAGAAATCAGGATAGGGACCGTCGTACCAGAACCATTCCCTCCAACCCTAACCCTACACCTGGAAAAGGTCAGAAAGCCAAGGCAACACCTGTCGATCCCTTTGCTAGTGCGTCCGGGAAAAATCAGCAAACCTCGAAGTATCTACCCCGAGGTCGCAGGGTATTCCATGCCCTTTACATGCCTTTGTCTAAGGTGCTCTAGATCCTTGCTGAAAAGGGGCATCTTAAACCCCTTGAGCCTCGGCCTCTCCTGAATAATCTCCCTCTCTCACATGATGCTACCATGTACTGTGCATACCACCAGCAAACTGGTCATAGCACCGACAACTGTTTCTGTTTTCACCTTGAAGTACAGGATTTGATCGACAATGAGGTCAGCCTCCTACCTACCTCAATAAAATCTGCCACTACTGAGTTGTTAGACTTCGAGGATACTACCAGTATGTGATTAGGGGTTGGACCACCTGCGAGCGGCGCTAAGTTTTTTGCAGATGTTGCGTATGGCACGCACTGTTTTGAGCATTTGTGAATGCTGGTTTTTGTACTTTCTAACTCCGGCATTGAGACAGTTTTGTTACGTTGTTTAGAGTCTGTCTCACTGTATAGAGTCAGTCTTTTCATATTGAGTCAGTTGGGGTCTGTCTTGTTGTATCGAGTCAGTCCTGTTGTATAGGAGTCGAGTGATTCCGCGGGCGTTACCTTGGATATCACTTGCTTGTTTTGTGTTTGACTTTTCGCTTTCTTTTGAGTCTATTTCTGCCTTGGAGCCAGCTGTGCCAATAGATTTTGAATGGAACGGTAGTAATTTTCACACTCTTGTGTTTGCTTCTGCCATGTGCCAATTGTGCCAGAAGTTCTGAATGAGATGGCAGTATTTCACGAAAACTATGCCTTTTCTGTGCCTTGAAGTCATTGCATTGACCTAAGTTTTTCAAAACTTTTCAAACACTGTGATGAAAACGAAGAGGAAGGAATTCCTCGGGATTTGTGAAAATTTGATCAACTAAGAGAAAGAGAGGCGTGCTAAGCGCTTAATGAATGAGATCATGCTTGTTAGTGTGGGTACTGGGAAGGATCCTGGCTTGATCCAGATTGGTTCTACACTGTCTTTAACGCGAGCGATTTGTCGCTTTCTTAAAAAAAGTTTCAAAAAATGTTGTGCGCGGTCCTACTAAGACCCGTGTGGAATCATTCTTAAGATTGTGCAGCTTAAGATCGCTCTCAGCCTCGAGACTCGACCCCCTTTGCTTTCAAACAATTGAACTTGCATTCAGAATGTTCAACGGTCAACCGCAATGAGAGGCTTGTATGGCCAGATCAGAAGCACCCCTCGAACAAGGGGCAAAAGACGTCAGATAATGCACTCGAAGAGTCCAAGACGAAGATTGGCAAGAATGCCAAATCCCAAAAGGGAAGAAAGAAGAAAGTTTTGTTGAAGAACAACCGAGTTCCTATCCACAACACTAGGGGCAAATTCACCCCCCATTGGATGGACTCCTGCATCGTCAGCGAACAGCAGCCATTCTTTTGGATTCAGATGACTTTAGGATCTCAAAACCATTCGACATGGACAAAGCTACACTTTTACCCTTGAGAGGCTCACTGGGCCGAAAACCCAGAAGGGTGACCCAGGCAAAAGTTAGAGCGAAAAAAAAAGAAAAGAAAAATACAAAAACAAAAAATGAAATGAAGAAAAAGAAGTAAAAAATCTTGAAAAGATTGAAGAGAAGAAATGGAAAAAAGAAAAGAAAAACAAAGCTCGCCAGGTTGAAAACCCGAAAGGGCGATCTTGGCAAACGTTAGAGTGCAAAAGGAGAGGTTAATACCCGAGTGTACCTTAACCCGGAATTACGTAAGGCTTGATTCCTATGTTTGGGATACGTATGCAACATCATTCTGAAGTCCAGCCGTAAACAATTCCAAATCGTTTGTGTCCATGTAATGGTTTTGATCATCTTTGCCTTCTCTATATCCGAGAGTTCGGTTGTGATTGTCACTCTGAGGACTGATTGCTATGTGTTGCGGCGCTATCCAAAAAAGGGGCAACTTTCCGTTGCCATACAGTGTGCCGTGGCGCTATTCAAACAAGCGGCAACTTTCCGTTGCCATGCGGTATCCTTCAGACAAAGGGGCAGTTTTCCAATGTTTTGGATCTGAGGTTGTGCATTTCAAGGGTAGGTTCTGTGCTCGTTGAGCGGTGGCCATTTGCAAAAATAACTGTTGAGAATTTTTACTAAAGTTGACTAATTTTCTCAAAAATTATTCCATTTTTTCCAAAACTGGACCATTTCTTGGACCTAAAAAAGAAAATTTTCAGTGCTCATAGCCTAACTTGCATGATTTTGAATCAGAAAATTGAACAAGCATGTTAATCCAACTCTTATTTTGGTCAAAATTGTTTTAATAGAAAGCCAAAAACAAAAAATGGTCAAAATGATGAACTAGGGGCACAGTTGAGTCAGGTGTTATGTCTTTTCCCCGTTGTCAACATACTTGCTAGAAAGGGCACTCTACTTGCCAGAAAAGGGCACGGTTGAAACTAACAGCAAAATGCCGAAAGTTCTCTCATCCTTCAAGCAACAAGGTATCAAGCTAAGTGCGAATCACGAACTGGAACGGAGCAAGATATTCCACTCGCTCATCTAGACAGATCTGATCACGTCCAAACTCCCCGGCAGAGCATCGTCAACCGATGTCAGCTATAGATTTGCTGCACACGCAGTTGTAGCGCAACCCCTCTGTGGAAAAGTTCACTGTTGTGAACAAGAATAAGAATCTGGTAGAATACCAGGGAGAAGAGCCCATAACTTCTTGCTTACCCATCAACCACCCAGGGGAGGGATAAAAAAATGAGAGATTGAAGAATAGAGAGATGTGCGCTGAGAGAAAAAGTGAGGAAAGGGCTTTTTCAGAAAAACAGAGCTTGAGGGCCGAGTGATGTGAGAATCACAAATGAAAAGGGTGGGAAACAACACCCAGAGAAACTGGCTCCTCGTGCACTGAGAGGTTTGTCGCCTTTGTAACGCGTCTGAGTGTCGTGTCTTTTTGTTTTGTCTCGACTCATGTTTTGAGTCGTTTCGAGTGTTACTCGATGTGTTTAGGTTGTTTACCTTTTGTTTTCCGTTATTGAGTTGTAGTGCGCTGTGTTCAGTCGTAGGCTTAATACCCCAGTCAAGAACTCATCTCTCAATTTCAAAAATAAAATCGTTTTGTGCTCCAAGTGCCATGCCGTTCTCTACATCTGTGCAAAACAGAATTCGTTCTTTTGTAAAACCGCAAGGTTTAACCTAGGTCATGTGAGAACAGTAGAACCAGGACCTATCTGAAGCTATGGGTTCCAGACTGCGATGCAAAAGAAAAGAGGAAAGATTCGGAGCATCTGAGTTTGTTTCGACTTCTGCAAATTCCGTCTTTGCATCCTGTGTGTTTAAAATGAATGGAATGCTGTGTTATGGGCTGTGAGTTTAGAATGAGCAATGTTCAGAATGGGCTATATGTTTAGAATCAGCAGTGTCCTGCATGAGCCATTTATTCAAAATAAACAGAGTACTGTGTTAAAAGCTGTGTGTTCAAAATGAGCAGTCTATGTGTGGAACATATTGGGAACTTGTGATTAGTTCTACTTCCAGTGCCTTCCGGTGTTGATTTTGCGAAGTCACACCTGTGTTACTTCAATTTGCTTATCAAGTTGTTGCTCATTTGCTTATCGAGTTATTGCTCATTTGTCTATCGAGTTGTTGCTCATTTGATTACTACGTTGTCGCAATTTTGTTTATCGAGTTGTGGCTCTTTGGTTATCTAGTTGTAAACTTGTCAAGGTCTTATTGTTGCTTATTGAGTTAATTTGTTTTGTTACATTGGTTCACTGTCTGACCTAGTAGCACATGCATGTTCAATTTCCATTCGATTACATTGTTATGTAATATGATATGATGCGATGCGATGCGATGCGATGTACAAATGCAACACTTTTCTAGCAAAAAGTTTGTTTCATTCCATCATCTTTTCAAGTACATAGTGTTGAGAAAGTAAAACCTGTCTGAGGCAGTACAGTGTGCTCAAAATACCAGTAAAACGAAAGTAAAGCAACAGAAAAGAAAAAAAAAAAAAAACAACAAATGTCTGAACAAAGCAAAGAAGAAAAAGGCAGCAGAAAGTCTAGATCAAAATCGAGCATCTCAGGTACGGGGGTCGGTCCTGGCTCTCTTCCTGGACGAGGCTCCAGGATCACCACCGCCATCTCCAAAATCAAAGTTTGAGCTATCTCTGGCCTCGCCCTGCGACGACGCCGTCTCCTCATCTGACTCATTGTCATCTGGCATGGGCTCTCGGGAACTGCTCTCAGCATGAGTGCGCCTATGTCTGCCCCGGTTATGGATATTCATCCTCCGCCTGACTCCCCCTCCTCCCCGAACAGGAACAGATGGCCCAGCTGGCGCGCCTCCTGTGGCCGTAATCTGGAACGGGGCCTGAAAAGGGCAAATGGCAAATGCATCAGTTGCAGATAAAACAGAATGCAGTGTTTGAATACAGTGTATGAATGCTGTGAGCAACACTATGAGCAGTATATAAGTCACAGTGCATCAGTGCCGTGAGTGCTGTGTTTCAAGTGCCGTGTCAACAGTATGATGCATCAGACTATGTAAGAAACAGATTAGGCATAGTTTGAAACTACAGTTGAAAGAACTTACCGGGATATTGTAGATGGTCAATAAGTCGAAGCACCGCTGTAGCATCCCTACCACTGAGGCAGTCAACTCTAGGGACTGCCGAGTGTACTCGACGGAAGCCTGCAAAAGTATTGAAGTCATTAGTATTTTGCGGGATATCAAAGGAATTGAAATGACTGTACAAAATGCAAAGTTTAGTAGTGCATACCGAGATCGAGCCATAGACTCCAATGAGCTCAGAATTAGCCGGAGGAGGGGCGGAGGGAATCTGATAGGTCTCCCCACCCTGCCCTCGGCATGTGATCATCGTAGGCAGTGCTGGCCACTCAGTCCCTTGTCTCCTTCGGGACCCACTCTTGCCCCGAGCCGGAGGTACCCTCGGTGCCCTCGGTGCTCCTGCTCCAGCCGCTGGCGCTGCAGGCCTCTCCCTCTCAGCTCGACGAACACTATTCAGAGGTGGCATCAAATAAGCCTGAATGTGCTCGGCATAATCGCCCTCATCTCTAAAGCCCTCCGAGTCCCAACCGATCGTGTAATCGGTCATCTCTAGTGGGGTGTACATCTCTGTTTGCCTCATGGTCGTAGGAGGAGGTGCTGGAACTACCTGCTCCGGTAAGCTGAGGGTCTGCCGCATGAAGCGCTTGCCCAAATACCAAACGCGGCAGACTGGACCCTCTAGAAGAACTCTGAAATGGGCAGTCTCCTGAGCACTGGCATACCGCTCCCGAACTTCATCAGGCAACGGGGCCCATGGCTGCCAGGTGATCTGGAAGTAAAACACAGTTCGTTATCTACTGATGTGGAGAGTACAATGTAAAGCGAAGCTTAAATGAACTGAAATGTTTGACATACCTCGGCTGCGGTGATGGTGTCAAAATAGTGAAGGAAGAACATGAAGGACTCATGTGGCCTCTGCTTGCACCTCACGTCGAAGCGGTGAGAGAATGGAACACCGAGAGGAATCTCCTCATCTCGCACTGGGGCAAGCCTCGGGAAGTAGACATATACCCACAACTGCAAAGTATAACCGAGCAAACACCAGTATGCTTATCAGATAAAGTAGAATGCAGAATAAAGCAGATTATGTGTATACCGTGTGTGTAGTGTGCAAACCGGTGTAAACAAGATTACATGTGTGCAGTGTACAAAGTACAGAAAATGTAAAGCAAAAATGTAAAACAGAAAGAGAAGGTGTACCTTCCAGGCTCGCTAGTAGCCTCCAAGTAACTGCCCGCTGAGGTGGGAAGATGAGCTCATGTACCCATCAAGAGTGGCCAAGCCGATGCCATCCCAGTCGTAGCGGCGTCTCTGCGTCACATCCACAAGTGCGCTCAGCAGGTAGAGGGCGACGGTGTTCTCCCGGTCAGCAAAAAGTGTGGTCCCTAGCAAGAACATAATGAAGCCACGAGTGTACTGCTCCTCTTCCTCCCGAGTAGTAGGCGTCTGGATCCTGAAGTGATCCTCAAACCATGAGTATCGCACGAATCCTGCTCGAGCAAGAGGTGGCTGAGTGCCGAGCAAGTATAACTGAGCGGCGTCCCACTCGTCCTTGTCTGTATCAAAGGGGATCGGATCACCCCCCACACCAATGCCTGTGAGCATGGAGAAGTCGAAGGGAGTCATCGTCATCTCCCCGGTGGCAGAGAGGTGGTAGGAGTCGGTGGTATCCCCCCACCTCTCCACCAGAGCAGCAAGAAGGGGCCTGATCGCAGTAAGGCACGAGAGTCCCATGCAAAAGGTCCCAAAACCAGCCCGGTCGACGATACGACGGACTGCGTCAGGTAGCTCCATGAACGAACCTCGGGCGGCAACGTTTCCATACCCCCGAAAGGTAGGGGAATCTCCCTGTGATCAAAATGAACAATTGCGAAGCAGTGTTACAAATAAAGTGTTGAATGCACTCAGAATTGATGAAAATACAGCGTGTGTACACGTGTTCAGATTCAAACAAATATCGGGTGCGGGTGTGCTCGCAGTGAACTAGAGCATATGATGTATCAGTGGGTTTGAGTGGTTCAGTGGAAAATACAGTGTGTGTACACGTGTTCAGATTCAAACAAATATCGGGTGCGGGTGTGCTCGCAGTGAACTACAGCATATAATGTATCAGTGTGTTTGAGTGGTTCAGTTGAGAATATAGCGTATGTACACGTGTTCAAATTCAAACAGATATTGAGTGCGGGTGTGCTTGCAGTAAACTACAGTATGCAATGTACTAGTGTGTCTAAGTTAAGCAGTTAAAGAACAGAATCAACGATTGCAGTTATGTGTTCAACATTGCAGAAAATGAAACAGAGGAGAGTGTACCTCAGAAGCGCCGAAGGACAAATGTGACTCTGGCTCGCGCAGTAGAAGCTAAAGTGGCGTGCCTCGTCCATAGCTCCGGAACTGGGAAATGCTGTCAAGAGGAAGCACGTGTATCGCTGGCCTGTAGGCTGCGGATCGAACGGCCAAATGTGAAGAGGCAGGAGCTCGGCCTCAGGGTCCATGTCCAACTCCGGGGGAGCCCCACCGCCTGGAATGTCGTCTGCCATCTCAGGAAGAGTGCAAAAATGGCCGAAAGTATGAAAACCGAGCAAGAATGTGAAAAGTCAACCCTAAGGTCAACCCCGAGATGGTGAAAAATGGACTAAAAGGTTGGAATTCGAAAAGGGCACAAAGACCAAGGAAAACTTGGGAAAAACAAGCCCCAAGTGGTGGAAACCAAGAAAAAGTCACCGAAACTAAGATTTGTTTGGTTCAAAACGTGCGAAATAGGGAGGTGCTCGCGAATCGAACGACAAAACGGGCTCTAAAACACGATAAAAACTCGGATCGAAGGTTCGAAAATCACCTAGAGAGAGAGGGAAGAGATTTTTGACCAAGAGAGAAGTTGAAATATAGGGTTTGAGGCCCTGTATTTAACGACCAGTGGCCAATTGATAAAATTGCCCCAATACAACAATATTTGGCCGATGACTTTATTTCGTGGCCGATGGGTGGCCGGTGATCTTCCCTGGTGGCCGGTGCACCTCCCACACCCTTGTTTGGGTCATTTATGTGATTATGGACCTTCATTACTCAAGACAGTGCAAGAAAGTGCATTTTCAAAGCTTAACCGGCCTCCGTGTTGACCTCGGGCCGTGTTTTCTGTGCGTGGCGCTTGATACGTACGAGGTGTATCCTTTTTCGTATCCTTTTGACTCTTGAGAGATTCGGAAATTGCTTTACATACGTTGCATTACAACGTCTTGTCGTGAGCGTGCGTTGACTATACGTTGTTTCACTCGCATTATTATGAATACATTTTGTGCGTTGTTGCACACGCCTCACATGCATTGTCATGCATTCTCCTTATCTCGCATTGTTATGCGCACCTCACATGCATTGTCTTGCATTTCCCTATCTTGCCCTATCATGCATGTTTCATTTGCATTGTCATGTATTTCCCTATCTTGCCCTATCATGCATGTTTCATTTGCATTGTCATGCATATCTCTCATTCGCATTGTCATGCACATTCTTTATATTGCATTGTCATGCATTTCAGTACTGTGCATTGTCATGCACGTTTCAATTTGCATTGTTATGTGTTCCTTTATCATGCATTGTCATGCATGTTTCTCATTTCGCATTGTCATGCATCTCTCTATCGTGTATTGTCGTGCATGTTTCTCATTTGTATTGTCGTGCATTTCCTTATATATTGCATTGTAGTTTGCATGCATTCACTACATTATCCATCTATGGCTTGCGCCTTTCCATGTTGAGCTTGGTCTGGTATGTGCCCATACTTTTCTCGTTGAAACATGGTTATGTTATTATGTGTACGCACCTAGTGTTGAGGGTGACGGCACCATTTCCGTGTTAGACGTGGTTTGTTTGTGTCCATGCCTTTCCTAGGCAAGATGTGGTTTGGACGCGCACCTTATCTGCTCCATTCATTGCATCTAGAATATATATTGCATTGTAGTTTGCATGCATTCATTGCATTATCCATCTATGGCTTGCACCTTTCAATGTTGAGCTTGGTCTGGCATGTGCCCATACTTTTCGCGTTGAAACATGGTTATGTTATTATGTGTATGCACCTAGTGTTGAGGGTGACAGCACCATTTCTGTGTTAGACGTGGTTTGTTTGTGTCCATGCCTTTCCTAGGCAAAATACAGTTTGGCTGCGTGCCTTATTCAATTCATCCATTGCATCCATTGCATTGTAGTGTGTTGCATCCAGCATTTAGGATCATGATCTTGCCTCAGCAGATCATTCCTCACTTATGTCATGCCACCCAATTACTTGTTTTTTGTGTTCCGTCTACAAACACATAGTTCTGCATGTGTACGCGCCTATTCCATTAAAGGGATTGTGGTTTGAGGGTGTCAGCACCTTTTCTATGGTAGACGTAGTTTAATTTTGCATCTCCATCCCTTTATGATATTTGTGAGGTTTTTGTACTGCTTGTGGTTTGATCATCTCAAATACATTGCATATCATTTGCATTGCTTAGTTACATTGTATATCATCGCACTGTTTTGTGCACCCTACTTGCATTTTGCATGCATTTCAATTGCGCTATTTTGCGCATCGCACTGTTTTGTGCACCTTGCTTGCATATAACATGCATTTCATCGCACTATTTTGTGAACCTTACTTTGCATTGTCATGCATTTCCTTATCTCGCATTGTCATGCGCATTTCAAATGCATTGTCATGCATGTTCCTTATTATGCATTGTCATGCGCACCTCATGCATGTTCCTTATTACGCATTGTCATGTGCACCTCATGCATTGTCATGCGCACCTCATGCATTGTCATGCCTTTTCAGTACATGCATTGTCATGCATTTCCTTACTTTGCATTGTCGTGCATTTCAGTACATGCATTGTCATGCATATCTCTTATTTCGTATTGTCATGAATTACCTTACATGCATTGTCATGCACATGTTTCATGCATTGTCATGCAATTCCCTTACTCATGCATTGTCATGCATTTCCTTTTCATGCATTGTCATGCATTTTCCTTACTTTGCATTGCCATGCAATTCAGTACATGCATTGTCGTGTATTTCATTACTTTGCATTGTCATGCATTTCAGTACACGCATTGTTGTGCATTCCCTTATCATGCATTGTCATGCATTTCAGTATATGCATTATCATGCATTTTCCTACCTTGCATTGTCATGCACGTCTCACTTATATTTATCTTGCTTTACACATTGCATGCGTTTCCGCGTGTGCTTTACTTATATGTGTTCATGCATCCCCCCAGGTGGTTACACATTGTACACGTTTTCGCGTGTACTTTACTTACATGTGTTCATACCTTGCTTGCTTTACACATTCCATGCGTTTCTATGTGTGCCCTACTTATATGTGTTTATGCATCCCCCTAGGTGGTTACACATTGTACACATTTTCGCGTGTACTTTACTTACATGTGTTCATACCTTGCTTGCTTTACACATTGCATGTGTTTCTACGTGTGCTTTACTTATATGTGTTTATGCATCCCCCCAGGGGGTTACACATTGTACACATTTTCGCATGTACTTTACTTACATGTGTTCATACCTTGCTTGCTTTACACATTGCTTGCGTTAGCGCGCATGCTTTACTTACATGTGTATATTTATCTTGCTTTACACATTGCATGCGTTTCCGCGTGTGCTTTACTTATATGTGTTTATGCATCCCCCCAGGTGGTTACACATTGTACACGTTTTCGCGTGTACTTTACTTACATGTGTTCATACCTTGCTTGCTTTACACATTGCTTGCGTTAGCGCGCATGCTTTACTTACATGTGTATATTTATCTTGCTTTACACATTGCATGCGTTTCCGCGTGTGCTTTACTTATATGTGTTCATGCATCTCCCCAGGTGGTTACACATTGTACACATTTTCACGTGTACTTTACTTACATGTGTTCATACCTTGCTTGCTTTGCACATTGCATGCGTTTCCGCGTGTGCTTTACTTATATGTGTTCATGCATCCCCCCAGGTGGTTACACATTGTACACGTTTTCGCGTGTACTTTACTTACATGTGTTCATACCTTGCTTGCTTTACACATTGCATGCGTTTCCACGTGTGCTTTACTTATATGTGTTCAAGTTCCTATACACATTACATGTGTTAGCGCGCATGCTGTACTTACATGTTTTCATTCCTGCTACACACATTGTACACGTTGTCGCGTGTGCTTTACTTATATGTGTTCAAGTTTCTATAAACGTTGCACACGTTTTTGCGTGTGCTTTACTTATATGTGTTCCTATACACATTGCATGTGTTTCCACACATGCTTTACTTATATGTGTTCAAGTTCCTATACACATTGCATGTGTTTCCGCGCATGCTTTACTTACATGTGTTCATAATTATTTTCACCTTTACACATAGTACACGTTGACGCGTGTGCTTTACTTATATGTGTTCTAGTTCCTCTTATTACACACATTGTATGCGTTGTCGCGTATGCTTTACTTACATGTGTTTATACACTACTCGGTTTGCATTATTATGCACCACTTGGCTTACGTTGTCGCGTATGCCCTCCTTGCATTGTTATGCCTGTTCCAAATCGCATTGTTATGCGCACACTTAAGCTACAGTGTCACGCACTTTTCACTTGCATTGCTATGCATGTATCTAATGATATTGTACCTTTTAAGTTCTCTTTCTTTTTCAGGCACGATATTGTATGTACGGTTCATTTGAGGTTGGCACGACCAAACGAACCGGACAGGAACGATATTGTATGTATGGTTCATTTGAAGCTGGCGCGACCAGACGAACCACACAGGTATTGTATTCTCTGTGTGAGACGTAGCGAGAATTGAATAATTCTGTTACATCCTTTCTGCATGAAATGTAGTTAGATTTGCATCTACCTGCTTAAACTTTTGCATTTATTGTATGTATATGCTTCGTTACAGCTCTCTTTGCATAATCATAAGTTATGTTCGGCATCGTGCATGTTCCTTGCATCTTGCCCCTACCTACGGGCACATACTTTTTTCTATCTTGCATGCTTGTCTAAGTCTTCAGCCTTGTCAGAAATGGATAGTCTCAGGGCTTTGACACTCACTCTCGTCATTGTTATGACTTTTGAGTTCTGTCAAAGAGGGGCAACTGTAGACACCCCATTTTTGACCGTCCTCAAGACTTGGACGTCACCGTTTGAACACTCAGTGATCATCCATGTTCGTGTTCATTTTGAGTTCTCGGAGGTCTCGGCCGCGTGGCTCGCCTCAAGATCTCTCAACTTGACTGTTTTGTGCTTGGTCATGGACCAAACACTTGTGTTTCTATTTTTAAGGGAAGAGGGTGGCTTGTTGGCCATCCCATCAACCCACCGGCCCCTTTTTTCTTGCCATCGGCCAAAGCTTGAGGCCGGTCGGCACCTTTGTTGGTCGGTCGGCCACCTTTGTTGGTCAATCGGCCATTTCTGCTGGTCGACCCCTTTCTATCTGTTTTTGGCAGATATTTTGTGTCAGCTGACAGCTGGCATCCACATTACACCCCCACCATACACGTGTATGGAGGGATTTGCTGCCTTGTGTGAGCTTCTCCAAGAAGCTTAGGAATTGAATTCTTATAAGAGGGGAGGCCCTCCTCCCTTCTCAGAGGTTCTGGAATCTAGGGTTAGGGATTATATATCTATCTATCTCTATATCTCCCTCTCTTTTGATTTGTGTGTGCAATAGTGTTCTAAAAGGTGTTTTGTTTATAGTTTTGCACTAAGGCACCTAGTGTTACACTATCCTTTAACTACTGAGGTGCTAAGGAGTTATTTTCAAAGTTTTTGACTTGGTTTTGATCAAAAGGAGGTGCTGGAGTGGTGTTCTTGAAGAGGTTCTTAGAGGGTAAGAAACTACCCTCTTTTTCCCCATTTTTGCACAAGCTTTTAATCTATCTTGCATTTGTTTTTAAGCTTAACTTATAATTGATAAAAGTTCTGTTTTTAAGTGCTTAAAATAGTTGTTTAAGATCACTTTGGTGTTTCGAGTTGTTTACCCCCTCTTAGGCCTTGTTTCGCCTCATTTTTGTGCCTTTTTTTTGTGAGCTCCGGGACCACCTTGTATTGGCCTTCTCACCACTGAAATCCCTCTCGTGGGGATGGTGTTTTGAGGTCTTAAGAAGGAGAGGGACATCCCCTCTCCTTGTTGCCTTCAATACTTGCCATAATTGCCTCATATGTGAGCACCTATGTTAAGTTCATGTTGGCCATGTCTTAGCTGATATTTGGTGTTGTTATGTCATGGTTTACCTCTATCCAAAGTTGGTTTAGACATGCCATGTATGCTTCATACACTTGTCTTGTAATTCCATGATTTGGCCTTAACATGTATCATGTTGTAACATGCCCTCTTAGCATGATTTTGGCTCGACTTCATGAAGCTTTTAGCCTTGTTTTGATATGCTGGAGGTCTGATTTCAGTTATTTTGGTCGTCCATGACTTGCTTTGTATAGCTACCATGTAATCTAGCTTGTAAGCTTTGTGCCTTCAGTGCATTAACATGCGTTACTTGAAGTATTTTCATGATTTGGCATCACGTGAAATGTGATTTCAGTCCATGATTCATGGTCACATACTTGCATTTATCACCTATTCCATGCCTTGGATAGTTTAGGTTTTATGTCTCATGATTGTGTCATTGTGTGTGCCACCATGCTTAGGTCTTTGGGATGCCATCTAAGTGGGTTTTTGGGCTCATTTTGGCATGTCCTAACTCTGTTTTGGGTTGCTTAAATCTTGCCATGTTTGGTTGCGTTAGGTGTAGTGTAACACCTCTTTGATGGCCTTGCATGCCTCATGATTTTCCATTTTGTTTTAGCTTGTTTTGGCTTTGGTCATTGCATGTTTTAGGCCTACTTTGCCATGCCTTAGGACTGTTTTGAGTCATACTTACCATATGCTCTTTGTTTTGGGTAGCTTTGGTTTAAGTCCCTCGACTAGTCTTAGGCTTCAAGCCTTAATCATGCATGCTTGACTTGTTTATGTGATTTGGCATCACTCTTAGCACCATTCTAGAGCATGTAATGTTATCACATTTGCATGCTTTTCCTTCTTTTTAATGTACTTAAAAGTTGCCCCTTTATGCTTGAGTGTTGGGTCCATTAGCATGCATGTTTGTATGTGTATTTGCCCCTTGTCCTTAGCATTTTGGCCACTGATTTGGGCTTATTTGAGAGCTGCCCATTTTGGTTTAAGACCATTCCCGCATGTTGTTGCATGCTTGCCTTGCATGTTGTTGCATACTTGGTTTATTAACATGTTGTTGCATACTTAAGTGGTAGTGCATTTGGTATGCATTCCTTTGGTTTTAGATTGCTTAACATGTTGTTACAAGTTTGCCTCACATGTTGTTGCATGATTGAATGAAGTCATATGCTTGTTTGCACGCTTGTCTTTGCATATTGTTATATGCTAATTACCTCGTATAGCGTTGTTGCTTGCATGCTTGTGTTGCACTAGTGTGCTTGCATGGTTAGGTTACATAGCATTATGCATGCATCCCTTGCCTCTTGATCAACCATGATGGAGGTTAGGGCCCCCTTTTGTGTTTTGTACATTCCCTTCCATATTGAGTTGCACACTAGACATCTTGGGCCATCATGCATTGGAATGCGTGATTGATGGCCCGAGGGTCGAGAACCATACTCCTTTGAGTCTGAAACACAATGAGGAGGGTGGTGGTGCAAACATTTCCTTGAAAATGCATCGCGATGTTCTGTCTATCCTCTGCTGCAGCAAAACAGAATTCTGCAGGAAGAAATGGCCGGTCGGCTACTTTCAATGCCGATCGGCTAACCATATCTGGCCGATAGCTTCACAAATGGTCGATGACCAGTTTCCCATGGCCGGTGGTGTTTCCTCTTGGTCGGTGACCTCCCACAACCCTCAGGGAGTAGTTCAGAGGCATCCTTGAGACTTGCAAAGTTTTCAGAAGTGAAAAGCAGTGTAAACAGAGGCAGCATGAGTATGGTGATGGATTTCCGAGTGGAGTCGAGCATGCACGCATTCATCACTCTTCCCGAGGCTGCTTTACTGCTTTCACCAGCTTAATTAATTTGTGTAATTAGTTAAGTGTTGTATAATATTTAATTAGCTTGTTAGTTAATTAATTTGTATTATTCTTTCGGCCCCTCCCTCGAGAGGGCGCAATTGTGAAATAAGCGTGCGTGCGTGTGATGCATGTCTTCCAACCTCCACTTCTTTCTCCCTTTTACTTAACCGCTTATGATGGTTAGTTCTAGGGCACATTTCAATTAGCATCCTTATGCTATGCATGTTTGCATCATTCATCTGTATTGCATGCAATAGGCTCGGCGCATCATACTAATTGCATTGTATTTCAATAGCAAGTTGAATACATGTATCGATTGTCGCATCTCATGTGCCACTTTAGATTAGCTGAGCCTATTCTAGTTGCATTTTGCCTGCGATGCATTAGCCATTTTAACATGGACTTGGATCATACATTTGATTACTAACATGTTCTTTGTTTTGGCTTGGAGTACACTGTGAGTGTTTATGTTTTAGCATCTTGCATGTATGTGAGTGTTAACATGATAGCATGCTTGCCATATGGCTAATTTCTTATGTGATATAACTGCCTGAATGCCTGTGGGTGAAGGTTGGGTTGCTTGAATTGGGATAATTCATCGAAATCCATATTTTAGTCTACTTGCGAGTAGCAAACCTCAAACCATTTTCCAAACAAGCGGACATGCGATGCTTTGTTCCAAATTAGGCGATCTAGTCTATACTTGTGTGTTGTGCGCATCACATAGTAAGATTAGCTAATTAACCGGAATAAGAGCGCATATGTTTTCAAAACTCGATATCATGCTTAGTACAGGCCGATCTTCAGATCGGGCGAGCGGGGGTGCTCACGAAGTGACCTTTCCCAATCGTACCCAAGTTCCCGAGCCGAGGCAACTTTGGTGATGACGGACACGTGGCCTTAGGCAACGAGTCAGGGTTTCCTAAATTCCCGTAAAATAAATTTTTAGGTGGCGACTCTGTATCTGGCAAAGCAGTCTATGTTTGGCACTGCTTTCTTAAAAATCTATTTTCCAAAATGATTGGCCGGATTTGGACTCTTTGGTGATTTATCAGTCTTGCATTGCACATTGCGAGATCAGATTAAGAACTGTGACAAACGAGTCCGAACTGGGGTAGCATAAGGCCCGAGGGCGCGTCCACACTGCCATGATAGCATTCTTGCCATGAGGCTAATTGCTTATTTGATATAACTTCCCGAATGCCTGTGGGTGAATGTTGGATTACTTGAATTGGAACAATTCATTGAAATGCGAGTTTTAAGCCCACTTGAGACTGGCAAAATCATATTTTCTAAGCCCACTCGAGGGTGGCAAATCCACGACTTAGCCTACTTGCGAGTAGCATTTTCAAATTACTTTCAAACAAACAAACATTGAGATGTTTTGTTCCAATTTAGGCGACTTAGTCTATACTTGTATGCTGTGCGCATCACATAGTACTTGTAGGCTAATACACCGGAATAAGAACACATGTGTTTTCAAAAAATAAGATATCATGTTAGTAAAGGCCGATCTTTCGATCAGGCGAGCGGGGGTGCTCATTGCATGACCTTCCCCTCTCGTACCCAAGTTCCAGAGCCGAGGCAACTTTGGCGATGACGGACACATGGCCTTACGCATGAGTTAGGGTTTCCTCAATTTCCCAAAACAAAACATTTAGGTGGCGGCTCTGTATTTGGCAAAGCAGTCCATGTTTGGCACTTCTTTAGAAAAATCAGTTTTCCAAAACGATTTGCCGAATGTGGACTCTTTGGTGATTTATCGGTCTTGCATTGCACTTTGCGAGATTAGATTCAGAACCGTGACATGAGTCCGAACTGTAGTAGTCCAGTGAACAAAACGGATTTCGCGCCCATTATCACGTGGAGCCAGGACGTTCGGGCACGTCTACAACATGATTTGCCACTCTCAAGTGAGCTTAAAACTCACATTTCGATGAATAATTCCAATTCAAGCAATGAAGCCTTCATCCACAGGCATTCATGCAGTTAAACACTTAAGTAGTTAGCCTCGTGGCAAGCATGCTAACATGGCAACATACACATCTCATGCAGTATGCTAAAGTGTAAACACTCATAGTGTACTCCAAGCCAAAACAGAAGCTAGTTAGAAATCATGCATGATCCTAGCCATGTTAAGATGCCTAATGCAACACATACAAAAATGCAACTAAAATAGGCTCGGCTAATGGCATATGAATGCAACACTTGATAACATGCTCTGAAACACGTATTCAAGAAAGTGTATTGAAATACAATGTAGTTTGAATGATGCGCCGAGCCAGGTGCATGCAATACAAATGAATGATGCACGCATGCAAAGCATAAGTATGCTAATTGAAACATGCCCTAAAACTAATCATCACAAGCCGATAAGTAAAAGGGAGAAAGGCGTGGGGTTGGAAGACATTCACACACACACGCACACTTATTACAAAATGTGCCCTCTCGACGGAGGGTCCGAGAAATAAGCTAACTAGCTAATCTAAGCTAATTAAACTAATTATTACAAAACGAAGCTAATTAACTAACAAGTTAACTAATTACAAACACAAATGAATAGCTAAGAGCATTAACTACCTAAGTACAGAACCAAATAGCTAACTAGCTAAGGAAAGCAATAAAACAGGAGCCTCGAGGCGAGAATTGCATGCGAGCTCGATCGCCTCGTTCGGAAATCCATCAATATGACCCAACTTGCCTCTGTTTGCATTTGATTTCAGAACACTGCACAAACCTCCAGATAGATTCTACTCCAACATGGGAACCCTCTGGTGCATTGCCGACCAGAAAATGGTGGTGTAGACCACCTGCCGACCACCCAAATTTGCTGCAGACCAGAAAAAGTGGTCGGCTAGGTACTTTTTCTGGTCTGCCCACCAGAAAATCCTGCCAAGCTCTAATTTGCTGCAACCGAGAACAAGAAGGGGCACAACAGTGTATTTGCAAGGTATGTGTGCACAACCACCCTCCCTATCATTTCTTAAGCTCAAGGGAGTCCGGTTCTCGACTCTCGGGCCACCAACCAATCATCACGATGTACGATGGCTGAGAAGCCAAGTTTGCACAATTCAATGTCAATGAATGCACAAATAACACATAAGGGCCTTAAACTCTATCATGCATGATCAAGAGCGTCGGTGACCGAGAAATGAGGCGCATTTCATCACTTCAAGTATGAAACGTCCCTCGTTTCTCGGGTTTGGATTAACACCCTATCCAAACACAATGCAATGCAACAACATGCAAAGCATAATGCAATGCAACAACATGCGAGCACAATGTAATGCAACAATATGCAAACTCAATGTAATATAGCAACATGCAAACACAATGCAATGTAACAACATGCAAACAACATGCCCTTCTATGAATTCTAAAGTGGCATACACAAGGTTCCAACATATGAACAATGCATGCATGGCAAGTTTAGAAGCTTAAGGCATCAAAGCTAGGAAAGAACATCTCACAAGAGGCATGCAACACAATGCTCAATGGACTTAAACCAAGTATGGACAGACCTAAATCATGCCAAAATAGTGGCCAACACACCAAAACTTCAGCACAAAAGGGCCAAGAACACATGCTCATGTGATGGCTCATCAACTAGGCATAAGAGCACAACTCTCGAACATGATTAAGAAGTGACAAACATGAAAGTGTGACAACACTATATGCACTGAAATCATGTATGAAATGATGCCAAATCACTCAAACAACACAAGTATAGCATGCAAGAGGGCCTAAGGCACAAGGCTACCAAAAGGGACTACACAAGAGGCATGCAATACATGGCACAAATGATTGAACCAACCATAGATAGAGCTCAATTAGGTCAAAACAAAGACCAAAACATGCTAGGATGGGAGCTCAAAAGTCTAGGAAAACATGCATACACAATGGCTCACAAACAAGGCAATAATGCATAACCCTTAAAGGCACTCAAAGAGTGAAAGAAGTGAGAACATGGCAATGCTATATGCTCTGAAATAACATGTTAAATGATGCGAAATCATGCACATGTCACAAATGAAGCATGTTAGAAGCATGAACACACAAGGCTAGCCAAGGCCATTGTACTACAGCTATGCAATACATGAACCATATGACCAAGACAACCCAAAACAGTCCTAGAGCATGTCAAAATGATGCTAAAACATGTATGGAGTAAAGCTAACACATGCTAGCATGACGGGCATGAAGCATGGAGTATGTAAGGCAAATAAGGAGGATTACACTACACCTACCAAAACCAAGCATGAGAGGACTTCACCAACAAAAATCAGAGTTGTATCATGGTAAAACAACACCAAAAGCACACTGATATGGCAGCCCAAAGGCTTAGGCAAGATGGCATACATATTGGCTCATTGTGTAAGGCATAAAGCACCAATCCTCCAAAGCATTGAAAGAGTGAAAGATGTGAGGACATGGCAGTGGAACATGCTCTAAAATCACATAAAAAATGATGCCAAATCATGCAAATAGCCCAAGCAATGCATGCTAGTGACTTGGGAATTCAAAGCTAGTGAACTAGAATGCACTATGGCTATACAAAGCAAGTCGTGCATGACCAAAACAACATAAAACAGAGCTTAAGCATGGTAAATCATGAGTAAAAGCTTGCTGGAGTTAAGCCAAAATCATGGCAAAATGATGGTCCAAAACGTGATGCATATTAGGCTAGTTTGTGGAAGTGCACTACAAGTGCAAGGAGCATTCAAGAGGCTATCAAACCAACCCTAGACAGAGCTATAACATGCTGAAATAATGCCTAAGACATGCTAAGATGGAGCCAAAACAAGCTTAACAAACATGCTACTTTGATGAGCCATCAACACAAGCACACAAGAGATGAGGAGGGGGGACAACCCCCACCCATTTGAGGCCTCAAAACGCACTTTCCACCACTGAAATTCCTCTGGAATTCAGTGGTAGAAAGGTCATGCAAAGGTTAAAACAAGAGCCTAAAGCGATGGCTTAAAAGCCTAGCAAATAAGGCATGCAAGGGAGTAGACCACCCCCAACACCAATGAAGCCTCAAACAAACATTTTCAATACTCAAAAATGAAGCTTTTTGCAGTTGAAAGTTAAGCCAAAATAAGCATGCAAAGGTGGTCTAGTAAGAAACTACAACAAAGCTTTACAAGGATTAGAGACTCACCTTTGAAAAATCAAAGCAAGATAGCAACTTCTGAAGCAAAAACCAAGCCTTGAGCTTCAAACAAACCTCCAAGAACCTTAACTCAAGAATGAAGGTGTTTCACTATGTGTTTATGTGCAAAAGTGTGAAGAAATGGCACTTTAAGGTACAAAACAAAGCAAATATAGAGAGAAGAAGCAATATAGAGATAGCATGATATATCTATAGCTCTAAGCCAATTTTTTTAAACCTGAGACAAGAGGGAGGAGGCTCCATTTTATAGAAAACCATGCATCAAGCTTGTTCAACAAGCTTGAAGCTTGAATCAATCCCTCCATACATCTCCATACACATGTATGGAGGATGCTTTCTGTGCCCAACAACTGGCACAGTTGGCATGGAAAATATCTACAGAAAGTGCAGGAAAGCTGCCGACCAGTTGAAGTGGTCGACCAGCTACTTGCACTGGTCGGCCGACCAGAAAAAGTGGTCTGCAAGGAGTCTACGACTATGAAATGTGGTCTGCAAGGAGTCTACGACCAACCCAAAAGGAGAACGTTAAGAGGTCCCGAGACAAGGCGCTCAGCCGAGGGTTTCGGAAACCAGAAACTAGCCTACAAGAGGGAAAAGTAGTCTACGACAATGAAATGTGGTCTACAGACCTCTCTCTCCCTCCAGGAAAGGGCAACAAGGCATGGTCTACAAACCAGGCCAAAACACAAACAGTTCTGAGGCTCGGAGGCAAGGCACTCAGTCGAAAACTTCGGAAACTCGGAACGAGCACAAACATACGCGATCACCGAGCGCTCAACCAATGACGTCTGAGTCTTAAGGTCGATCAAAATGGGGTGTCTACACCGGGGATCTTGGGCGGGGATAGGAAATTTCTCACTTTTAGGGATTGGGGACGGGGAGTGTAGTCCCCGGCCGCACCCCGCCCCGCCTCATTGCCATTCCTAGTCGAGGAGCCGATGATGGCTGAGGCCTCAGCTGGCAAGTGTAGATGCGCCCGTGGGCCTCGCTACAATTTGGACTCAATTCGATGTCACGGTTCTTAATCTGAACCAAAGAGTCCAAATCTGGCAAATCGTTTTGAGAAAACAGATTTTTAGAAAAAGAAGTGCCAAACGTGGACTGCTTTGCCAGGTACAGAGTCGCCACCTAAATATTTTTATAGGGGAATTTAGGAAACCCTGACTCGGTGCCAAAGGCCACGTGTCCGTCATTACCAAAGTTGTCTCGGCTCGGGAGCTTGGGTACGATTGGGGAAGGTCAGCTTTGAGCACCCCCTCTCGCCCGATCCGAAGATCGGCCTCTACTAACAGTGATATCCGTTTTTGAAAACGTTATGTGTTCTTATTCCGGTTATTAGCCTAGATTTACTATGTTATGCGCACAGCAAACAAGTATAGACCAAATCACCTAAATTGGAACAAAACATTGCATGTTTGTTTTGAAAATGGTTTGCTACTCGGAAGTAGGCTAAAATGCAAGTTTTGCCACCCTCAAGTGGGCTTTAGAAAAGATGGTTGTGCCACTATCTAGTGGGCTTCAAACTCACAGTTTTGATGCATTATTCCAATTTAGGTAATTCAACCTCCATCCACAGGCATCCAAGCAGTTATATCACATAAGCAGCTAGCCTCATGGTAATCATGCTGTTATGGCAACACTCACACGCATGCGGTATGCTAAAGCATAAATACTTACATCGTACTCCGTGCCAAAACAAAAACTAGTTAGTAATCACATGCATGATCCTAGTTCATGTTAAAAAAGGCTAGTGCAACACATGCAAAGATGCAATCTAGACAGGCTCGGCTATTCTAAGATGGCATATGATGATGATACAACTAACACGTATTCAACTTGGAATTGAAGTACAAATGCAGTTAGAATGATGCGCCGAGCCCGGTGCATGCAAGACAAATGTATGAATGCACGCATGCATTGCATAAGGTATGCTAAATTAAACGTGTCCTAATACTAACCATCAAAGTGGGTAAGTAAAAGGGAGAAAGAAGTGGGGGTTGGAAGACTTGCACACACGCACCCACACTTATGACAAATTAGCCCTCGCTCGGAGGGACCAAAAGAATAATACAATTAACTAACTATCAAGCAAATTAATTATTACAGAAAATTCACTAGCTAAGCAAATTAACTAAGCTAATTAAGCAATAAAATCAGCTTCGGGAAGAGGGTCCAATGCAATGCATGCGCAGTTTCGCTCGGAAAGTCACAGCCATGCACAAGTTGCCTCCACTTTGACTGTTATCCTCCTCTGAAGACTGCACAAGTCCCAAGGTTGCTTCTCTGAATGCTTCGGAACATCACCGGCTAAAGGGATTTGCCACCGGCCATGGAGAATGACCACCGGCCTCTGATTGAGATATCGGCCACGGATGGATGGCCGGTCGGCACTCCATATGGCCGGTCGGCCAAATCTTCCTGCAGAATCTGTTTTGACAACAGCAAAGGGCAAAACATGGCATGGCAATGCATTTCAAGCAATGTTTGCACCAACCACACTCCTTATCATGTTTATGACTCAAAGGAGGATGGTGCTTGACCCTCGGACCACCAATCGCGCATTTCAATGCGTGATGGCCCAAGAAACCAAGTTGTGCATTTCGATTTCAAATGACAAGCAAACCAGTTAAACACATAAAGCCCAACCTCTATCATACTCAATTCAAAAGGCAAAGCATGCATGCTCTATGCAATGCAACCTAGGCATGGAGGCTAAGTATGCAACATGAACATGTGGACAAGTATACAAGTTAGCAAACATGCAAAGTGTAATCTTAACCACGCACACATGCAAGGCATGTAACATGTTAGGAAACTTAGCAAGAAATGCATGCCAAATGCAACACCAATTAAACATGCAACAAAATGTCATGAGCCAAGTACCTAAGCATACAAACATGCATGCAAACATGGTTGAATACCTAAGCATATAGAAGCAACTTTCAAGCACACTTAAAAGGGGCAAACATTGGCACATAGCATACATGATAAGCTTTGAAAAACATGTAGAAGATGATGCCAAATCTACCTACCAATGCAAGCAAAACATGCATCCAAGCCCAAGGACTTAAACTATGATCATATGACACACGAAGCAAATGATCAAAGTGAATCAAAACAGTCCCAAATCATGCCAAATTAAGATCAAAGACACACCTAGATGGCATCTAAATGGCCTATACATGGAAGCATACAAAAGGGGCCAAACATGGAACATAAGATACCAACCTCTTAAAGCATTAAAGGAGCATTAAATGCAAGCATACAAGCATGCTATAAGGTCTGAAATGGCATGATAAATGGTTCCAAACCACTGAAACAAAGCAAGTAAAAGCATGCTAGGGGGGCCAACACTCAAGGCCTACAAGGGAGATTGCATGGTAGCTATACAAAGAAAAGCATGGATGACCCAAATGACCAAAAACAGACCTTAAGCACACTAAAACATGCATAAAAGCTTCACAAAGCTAAGCCAAAATAAGTAAGCATAGCGGTCTAAGTGCTAGATACATGTTAAGGCAGTTTCATGGCATTACAAGACAAGTATGCAAAGCAAGCATGGTGTGTCTAAACCAAGTAAGAACAGTAACATGGTATGTCAAATAAGCCCCCAAAACCCATGGAAACAAGGTCCACACATGCTAGGATGGGGTGTTCCTTTGAAAGGCCAAGAAGAGGGTTACTCTACACATGCAATAAGGACATTCAACAAGACCAAACCAACTCTGGAAATGGCTTGTGGGGGTCCTAAAACCATTAAAAAATGCTTGAAACAAGGCTTGGAAGCATGCAAATAGGAGCCCCTTTGGAAGGCCAAAAAGGGCAACAAACAAGGCAACAAGGGAGAGGGTCACCCCTATCCTTCTTAGGACCTTAAACCACCATCCTCACCACTGAAATCCCTCAAGATTTCAGTGGTGAGGAGGCCCAAACAAGGTGGTCCCGAAGTTCACCAAAAATAGCACAAAATGGGGCCAAACAAGGCCTAAGAGGGGGTAAACGACCCCAAACACAAAAGTGTCCTTAATGAAGTATCTTAAACACAAAAAACAGAACTTTTTTATGTTATGCACAAAGCCCAAATCCGAAAGCAAGACAGGCTAAAAGGGTGTGCTAAAAGGGTGTGCAAAAACGGAGAATAAAGAGGGTAAGAAGTTACCTTTGAAGACCAGCAAGAACCAGCAGCCTTTAGGTCTTAAAAACTAGTCCTCAACCTCTGAAAACAAGCTCCAAGAACCTCCAAGTGATGATGGAAGTGTGTGGCTATGAAGTGGTGTGCAATAGGCCAAGAACAAGACACTTTTGGACCCTCTAACCCACACAAATGTAGAGAAAGAGGGAGATATAGAGAGGGAGTGATATATATGTGATATATATCAGATTTTTTCAACCCCTAAAATGGAAGGAGAGGCTCTCCTTATATAGAGAAACCAATGGGGCAAAGCTTCTCTTCGAAGCTTTGAGCAAAAAGGCCAAGCTTCTCGTCGAAGCTTGAAGCAAAAAGGCCAAGCTTCTTGGAGAAGCTAGGCAAAGGGGTCAACAGGTTCAAAAAGGTCAAGCTTCTTGGAGAAGCTAAAAAAGGGTCAAGCTTCTTGGAGAAGCTAAAAAAAGGTTCAAAAAGGTCAAACTTCTTGGAGAAGCTAAAAAAGGGTCAAGCTTCTTGGAGAAGCTAAAAAAAGGTTCAAAATGGTCAAGCTCCCTAAAGAAAAGGTCTCGGTCAGGACAAGTGGCCGATTGATCAAAAACAGTGGCCGGCCGACCAAACACAATGCCGACCGACCATCAATAGTGCCGACCGGCCATCACCAATGGCCGGTGGCAAGGAAACAAGGCCGGTGGCCTCAAGCCATGGCCGGTGAGGTGTGGGGATGGCCTACAAGCTACTTCCGACCCTCAGAAGCAAAACAACAAGTGTTTGGTGCAAAACCAGACACAAAATAGTCGAGTCGAGAGATCCTGAGGTAGGGCGCGTAGTCGAGACCTCCGGGAACTCAAGGCGAACACGAACAAGGATGATCATCGAGTGTTCAAACGATGACGTCCAAGTCTTAAGGACGGTCAAAAATGGGGTGTCTACAGTTGCCCCTCTTTGACAGAACTCAAAAGTCATAAAAATGACGGGAGTGAATGTCAAAGCCCAGAGACGACCCATTTTTGACAAGGCCGAAGACTTAGACAAAGCATACAAGCTACAAATAAAGGTATGCGCCCGAGGGCAGGGGCAAAATGAAAGATAATGCACAAAGCCGAGCATAACTAATGATCAATGCAAAGAAACATAGGAATGTATCCCAGTGTTTCGAAAAAGTTGAAGAAATATAGGGTCGTATCCCGGTGTTTTGGAAAAAGAAAAAGAAACATAGGGACGTATCCCGAAGTTTTGGAAGGAAAGAGAAACATAGGGACGTATCCCGGAGTTTCGGAAGGAATGAGAAACATAGGGACGCATCCCGAAGTTTCGGAAGGAATGAGAAACATAGGGACATATCCCGGAGTTTCGGAAAGAAAGAAAAGCATAGGGACGTATCCCAGTGTTCCAGAGTGGTTCAAGCACCAGAACGTATTCCAAATGCTCTTAACCAAAGAGGGAGAAACATAGGGACGTATCCCGGTGTTTCGGAATGGTGTAAGCATTGGAACATATTCCGAACGCTTTTAACCGAAGAGGGAGAAACAAAGGGACGTATCCCAGTGTTACGAACAAGGAGGAGAAACATAGGGACGTATCCCGGTGTTTTGACAAAGGAGAAGAAACATAGGGACGTATCTAGTGTTTCGAATTGAGTGAGAAACATAGGGACGTATCCCGGTCTTTCGACAAAGGAGAAGAAACATAGGGACGTATCCCGGTGCTTCAGAAAGGTAGGAGAAACATAGGGACGCATCCCGGTGTTTCAGAAAGAAGAGAAAAGAAACGTAGGGACGTATCCCGGTGTTTCGAAAAGAGAGAAGAAACGTAGGGACGTATCCCGGTGTTTCGAAAAGAGAAAAGAAACGTAGGGACGTATCCCGGTGTTTCGAAAAGAGAGAAGAAACGTAGGGACGTATCCCGGTGTTTCAGAAAGGAAAAGAAACGTAGGGACGTATCCCAGTGTTTCGAAAAGAGAGAAGAAACGTAGGGAAGTATCCCGGTGTTTCAGAAAGGAAAAGAAACGTAGGGACGTATCCCGGGGTTTCAGAAAGGAAAAGAAACGTAGGGACGTATCCCGGTGTTTCGAAAAGAGAGAAGAAATGTAGGGATGTATCTCGGTGTTTCGGAAGGAATGAGAAACATAGGGATGTATCCCAGTGTTTCAGAATGAGAAGGGAAAACATAAGGACGTATCCCAGTGTTTCCGAATAAAAGAGCATGCAAAACAATGCAATGCAGGTGCACAAGACAGTGCGATAAAATGCATTTTCTATGCAAGTATGGGGGCATTTTCTATGCAGAAACATAACGATGCGCGGCACACATGCAACCGAAGTGTATATGAAAGTTCACATTCTATGCAATGGAAGGGCATCAAACATGTACTCTGGTGCCTCCGATCTACCTTTTGGAGGACTTGGCAACACAACTTTGCTCGAAAAAGGGACACCCAGTTTACATTGGCGAGAGATAACATCTGCTTCTGCTTTAATTGCCATTCTGACTTGAAGCAGGCTTAAACTTGGAGTAGAGGCACACTCATTCTTCGGAGCACTGACAAGGCCTGAAGAGGTACATCCAGAGCATAATCACGGAGTTTTTCGAAGTTGAAGCACACTCAGATACCCGATATTTTCCTTTTTTGCTTTTGTTTTGTAGTCTGGAACCCATATAGCTTCAAATAGGTCCTGGTTTTACTGTTCTGACATGACTTGGGTTGAACCCTGCAGTTTTATGAAAGAACAAATCCTGTTTTGCACAAATGTGGAGAATGGCACAGCACTCTGAGCACAAGATGATTTTTTTGAAATTGAGAAATGAGTTCTCGACCGAGTATTGAGCCTACAACTGAACACAGCGAAAAAGACTCAATAATGGAAAACAAAAGGTAAACAACCTAAACACATCGAGACACACTCGGACTGACTCAAAGCAAGAATCGAGACAAACAAAACACACAAACACAACACTCAACTGTGTTATAAAGACAAGAAACCTCTTGGTGCACGAGGAGCCAGAGGAGCCAGTTTCTCCGGGTATTATTTCCCACCATTTTCTTATTTGTGATCCTCACATCACTCGGCCCTCAGGCTCTGTTTTTCTGAAAAAAGCCCTTTCCTCACTTTTTCTCTCAGCGCACATCTCTCTATTCTTCAATCTCTCATTTTTTATCCCTCCCCTGGGTGGTTGATGGATAAACAGAAAGTTGCGGGTCCTTGCCCAACATAATCAGTTCGCGGCTATTTCCTCCGGTGACATCTGTCGATATGCCGGACGAGGGAATGGAGTATCTTGATCTGTTCCAATGAGGGAGTGGAATATCTTGATCAGATCCGGTTCGTGCTTCGCACTTGGCTTGATATCTCGCTGCTTGGAGGATGAGAGAGCTTTCAGCCCTTTCGCTGTCGCCTTCAGTTGTGCCTTTTCTAGCAGGTATGTTGATAATAGGGGAAAGACAGGACACCTGACTCAACTGTGGCCCTAGTTCATCATTTTGACCATTTTTTGTTTTGGTTTTCTACTAAAACAATTTTGACCGATATGAGAGTTAGATTAACACACTTGTTCGATTTTTTATTTGAAATCATGCAAGTCAGGCTATGAGCACAGAAAATTTTCCTTTTTTCGGTCCAAGAAATGGTCCACTTTTTGGAAAAGATGGAACAATTTTCAAGAAAATTGGTTAACTTCAGTAAAAATTCTCAAAAATTATTTTTGCAAACCGCCACTGTTCAACGAGGACAGAACGTACTCTTGAGATGCACGACCTCGGATCGGAGGCAATGGAAAATTGCCCCTTGTCTGAAGGGCACTGCATGGCAACGGAAAGTTGCCCCTTGTTTGAACGGCACCGCAGCGCATTGAATGGCAACGGAAACTTGGCCCTTGTTTGAATGGCACCGCAGCGCACTGCAATCAATCCTCAGAGTGACGATCACAACCGAACTCTCGGATACAGAGAAGGCAAGGACAATCAAAACCATTACATGGACACAATCGATTTTAGAGGTGTTTGTGGCTGGACTTCAGAATGAAGTTGCCTACATATCCCAAACATGGGAATCAAGCCTTACGTAGTTCCGGTGTAAGGTACACTTGGGTATTATCCTCTTCTTTTTAGGCTCTAACTTTTGCCAAGGCGCCCGTTGCGGGTTTTCGACCTTGCGAGCTTTGTTCTTCTTTTCTTTTCAAATTTTTTTTCATTTCTTTTTCTCTTCTTTTTTTTTTCTTTCTTTTTTTCTTTTCTTTTGCTTTTTTTTTTCTTTTCATTTCTTTTTCTTTTCTTTTTTTTTTCTTTCTTTTTTTTGTATTTTTCTCTTGCTCTAACTTTTGCCTGGGTCGCCCTTCCGGGTTTTCGGCCCAGCGAGCCTCTCAAAGGGTAAAAGTGTAACAAGTCCATGCCAAATGGTTTTAGGGTTTTGAAGCCATCCGTATCGAGGAGAGTGGCTGTTGTATTGATTTACTGAAGGATCCATCTTCGGCTCTTCGAGCATATCTGACATTTTTGCCCCTAGTTTGAGGGGGGGCTTCTGATCTAGCTTTACAAGCTTCCTTTGATCTGATCTTCTTGGTCCGACTTTGGTGCCTCATGTTCGAGGGCTGCTTCAAAATGGCCACACAGGCCTCACGTTGTGGTTGACCGTTGAACGTTCTGAACTCAGGTTCAAGTTTTGAAAGCGAGGGGTCGAATCTCGAGGCTGAGAGCGATCCTAAGCTGCACAATCTCAAGAGCGATCCTACACAAGTCTTCATAGGACCGCGCAAAATATTTTTTGAAATTTTTTAAGAAAGCGACAAATCGCTCGCGCCGAAGACTGTGTAAAACCAATCTGGATCAAGCCAGGGTCCTTCTCAGTACTCACATTAACAAGCATGATATCAATCATTAAGGGCATAGCATGCCTCTCTTTCTCTCAATTGATCAAATTTTGCAAAACCTGAGGAATTCCTTCCTCTTCGTTTTTATCACAATGTTTCGAAAAACGTTTTGAAAAACTTAGGTCATTACAATGACTTCAAAGGCACAGAAAAGGCAGGCGAAGAGCACTGTCACTTCATTCAAACTTCTGGCACAACTGGCACACGGCAGAAGCAAACACAAGAGTGTGAAAATCACTGTTGTTCCATTCAGATCTGTTGGCGTAATTGGCTCCTCGGCCGAAACAGACTCCAAAGAAAGCAAAAAAAGACAAACACAAAACAAGCATGTGATGTCCGAGGTAACACCCCCGAAATCACCCGACTCTAACAAAACAGGACTGACTCGGCACAACAAGACAGACCCAACTGACTCAGTATGAAAAGACTGACTCAATACAAAATGACAAGACTAACCCAATACCCAAGTCAGAAAGCACAAAAGCTAGCATTCGTAAAATGCTCAAAACAGTGCGTGCCATACGCCACATCCAGAGTAAACTGAGCGCCGCCCACAGGTGGTTCATCCCTCGATCACATCACATTATCCCCCACAAGTTCATCGTTCAAGTGCCGATAGACTTTGCAAGACCTGCTGCGGGGATGACCTTGTTGTCAATCAAATTTTGTATCTCGTGGCGGAGACGGACGCAACTGTCGGTGTCATGACTGGTCTGTTGATGAAAAGTACAGTACTTAGTCAGGTCATGCTTTAGAGGGAGAGGATCGGGTAGAGGCCGTTGTTCCAACAGTTTCAAATGTCCTTTCCTGAGTAGGACCCCCAAGGCTTTAGACAAAGGCATAAAAAGTGGGGTGAAAACCCTCTTGCCTCGGGGTAGATAGTTCGAAGTTCGGGGGTTTGGATTGGATGCACCAACAAAGGGGGTGGCTGTTCTTGGTGTGGTGGTGGCGACCATGCCCACTTCAGAAGATCTTGCAGCTGCGTCACCGCTGGTGGTCGCATTCGAATTGCAGGTAGGCTGCTCCTTCTCCTGATCAATAAGGCCTTGCTTCATAGCATCCTCGATCTGTACCCCCATCTCATGCAGATCCGAAAAGGTAGGGAAGGGGAGCACGATCATTTTCTGCATTAGTTTGGGTTCGAGGTTGCGCACAACCATCCTTATCTGGTCTTTGTCGGAAGGCCTTGTAGCCATCATTGAGGCCTTTGCTCTCCACCTCACCACAAACTCTGAAAAACCCTCCTTTGGCTCTTGGCGGGTGACTTCAAGATCACGAGTTGTGACCTCAATCTGTGTGTTGTAGGAGTATTGATCACTGAAGGCCTCAGCCATCTCTTCCCAATTCTGTTTCACAGAGTTCTCCAATTTTGCATACCAGATTGCGGCTATCCCAGACAGGGTCCGGCCAAACAATGATAGCTTCTGTAATCTAGTGAGGCCCATCGGCCTTAGTATGTCTGAGAACAACCGTAGATGCACCATGGGATCCCCAGATCCGTCAAAACGATCAATGTGTGGCATCTTAAATCTGTCTGGCAGCGTCACAGCTGCATCAGTATACCCATCCTCGATGTCCGAGACGGATTTCATGCCTTGAGCCTTCTTGAACAACCTTTCAAGCTTGCTCATCTTTAGCGCCGTTGGATCCGTCTCTAACTCAAAAGGGGAGTCCGATAGGTTGATGGGTGTCTTGGATAGCTGGGGTAGAGCCGGGGGCGGAGCTGGCCCGACTAGAATGTTCGTATCATCCTGGACGTGGGTTGCCTCCCCGAGTATGGGAACTCTTGGTGGGGGAGGAGCCTGGTGTGAAGTAGATACTCCAGTTTGCTGCTCTAACCTAGCAATTGTCTCTGCCTGTTGGGCTATGACCACAGCCTGTTGCTTGGCAAATTCTGCTTGACGGACAGTGTCTTGCTGCATGGCTTTCATACTATCCTGGAGTTGGCGCACCATCTCTTCCAGACTCGACATACTGTTCTAATCTAACTGAGCAACCGGTATATCTGTGTCGGCAATAGGCTCGGAAATCTCAGCCCGACTACTCAAAGATCATTGATCTAGTAGCTGTTGTATTGGTGGTCTGTGCCTGACTAGCCTTCTCTGGCCCTGATTATCCTTGAACTGAGTCTATTACCTGACAAAGTCTATCAGTACAAGTCCAATGAACCTCGGGGGATATTGGAGCCTTCTGAAGCTATAGTTCCAGAACTACCTTGCAAAAGAGAAAACAGACAACATCTCAGCTCAATTTCACTAGAACGGATAGCAGAACGACTGTACTCAATACTGATAACTGTTCCCCAAATATCTGTCCCAAAATTGATACCCTCGGGTAAAACGGATTCCCCAAATACTGATGCTGATGCCCACAAGCCTGATACTCAGACTTGCAAACTATTATGCGCATTCCCTGTAGAGATACACTCTAAAAGCACATAGCAAACAAATGAGAGCCAAGACACCCCTATGTTGGGGTAGGGTTTCCCTGTCCTATTTTGTCAGGAGCTAGGGTTTCACTACGCACGCAGCGGTTTCAAACAACCTATCGGGTAAGCAACCTGCCCTAGTTTGGAATGGTCACTATGGATTCCGAATATGCACTAGGTCGAATGGTCAAAAGGGTGCCTCGGTAGAAACCGGGGTTTGTGTTCCCATACTGTCAGAGCCCATAACCGATCAGCCTTATGGTCATGCCTTGACAGGACAAGCCTCCGGCAAATCGTTCAGGAATGGCAGATGGCAAACACGGTGTCCTAGGCGCACCAATGCACATGCAATGCAAAGAAACACATAAGTGAAATCAAAACAGGATATCACGAGTTCGAGTCAAGCTCTCTAAATTCCCCAGTGGAGTTGCCAGAAATTGTAGATGCGCCGGCGGGCCTTGCTACAGTTCGGACTCAATTCGATGTCACGGTTCTTAATCTGAACCAAAGAATCCAAATCTGGCAAATTGTTTTGAGAAAACAGATTTTTAGAAAAAGAAGTGCCAAATGTGGACTGCTTTGCCAGATACAGAGTCGCCACCTAAATATTTTTATAGGGGAATTTAGGAAACCCTGACTCGGTGCCAAAGGCCACGTGTCCGTCATTACCAAAGTTGTCTCGGCTCGGGAGCTTGGGTACGATTGGGGAAGGTCAGCTATGAGCACCCCCTCTTGCCTGATCCGAAGATCGGCCTCTACTAACAGTGATATCCGTTTTTGAAAACGTTATGTGTTCTTATTCCGGTTATTAGCCTAGATTTACTATGTTATGCGCACAGCAAACAAGTATAGACCAAATCACCTAAATTGGAACAAAACATTGCATGTTTGTTTTGAAAATGGTTTGCTACTCGGAAGTAGGCTAAAATGCAAGTTTTGCCACCCTCAAGTGGGCTTTCGAAAAGATGGTTTTGCCACTATCTAGTGGGCTTAAAACTCACTGTTTTAATGCATTATTCCAATTTAGGTAATTCAACCTCCATCCACAGGCATGCAAGCAGTTATATCACATAAGCAGCTAGCCTCATGGTAATCATGCTGTTATGGCAACACTCACACGCATGCGGTATGCTAAAGCATAAATACTTACATCGTACTCCGTGCCAAAACAAAAACTAGTAGTAATCACATGCATGATCCTAGTTCATGTTAAAAAAGGCTAGTGCAACACATGCAAAGATGCAATCTAGACAGGCTCGGCTATTCTAAGATGGCATATGATGATGATACAACTAACACGTATTCAACTTGGAATTGAAGTACAAATGCAGCTAGAATGATGCGCCGAGCCCGGTGCATGCAAGACAAATGTATGAATGCACGCATGCATTGCATAAGGTATGCTAAATTAAACGTGTCCTAATACTAACCATCAAAGTGGGTAAGTAAAAGGGAGAAAGAAGTGGGGGTTGGAAGACAAGCACACACGCACCCACACTTATTACAAATTAGCCCTCGATCGGAGGGACCAAAAGAATAATACAATTAACTAACTATCAAGCTAATTAATTATTACAGACAATTCACTAGCTAAGCAAATTAACTAAGCTAATTAAGCAATAAAATCAGCTTCGGGAAGAGGGTCCAATGCAATGCATGCGCAGTTCCACTCGGAAAGTCACAGCCATGCACAAGTTGCCTCCACTTTGACTGTTATCCTCCTCTGAAGACTGCACAAGTCCCAGGGTTGCTTCTCTGAACGCTTCGGAACATCACCGGCTAAGGGGATTTGCCACCGGCCATGGAGAATGACCACCGGCCTCTGATTAAGATATCGGCCACGGATGGATGGCCAGTCGGCACTGCATATGGCCGGTCGGCCAAATCTTCCTGCAGAATCTGTTTTGACACCAGAAGAGGGCAAAACATGGCATGTCAATGCATTTCAAGCAATGTTTGTACCAACCACACTCCTTATCATGTTTATGACTCAAAGGAGGATGGTGCTTGACCTTTGGACCACCAATCGCGCATTTCAATGCATGATGGCCCAAGAAACCAAGTTGTGGATTTCGATTTCAAATGACATGCAAACCAATTAAACACATAAAGCCCAACCTCTATCATACTCAATTCAAGAGGCAAAGCATGTATGCTCTATGCAATGCAACCTAGGCATGGAGGCTAAGTATGCAACATGAACATGAGGACAAGTATACAAGTTAGCAAACATGCAAAGTGTATTCTTAACCATGCACACATGTAAGGCATGTAACATGTTAGGAAACTTAGCAAGAAATGCATGCCAAATGCAACACCAATTAAACATGCAACAAAATGTCATGAGCCAAGTACCTAAGCATACAAACATGCATGCAAACATGGTTGAATACCTAAGCACATAGAAGCAACTTTCAAGCACACTTAAAAGGGGCAAACATTGGCACATAGCATACATGATAAGCTTTGAAAAACATGTAGAAGATGATGCCAAATCAACCTACCAATGCAAGCAAAGCATGCATCCAAGCCCAAGGACTTAAACTCTGATCATATGACACACGAAGCAAATGATCAAAGTGAATCAAAACAGTCCCAAATCATGCCAAATTAAGGTCAAAGACACACATAGATGGCATCTAAATGGCCTATACATAGAAGCATACAAAAGGGGCCAAACATGGAGCATAAGATACCAACCTCTTAAAGCATTAAAGAGCATCAAATGCAAGCATACAAGCATGCTATAAGGTCTGAAATGGCATGAAAAATGGTTCCAAACCACTGAAACAAAGCAAGTAAAGCATGCTAGGGGGGTCAACACTCAAGTCCTACAAGGAAGATTACATGGTAGCTATACAAAGCAAAGCATGGATGACCCAAATGACCAAAAAAAGACCTTAATCACACTAAAACATGCATAAAATCTTCACAAAGCTAAGCCAAAATAAGTAAACATAGCGGTCTAAGTGCTAGATACATGTTAAGGCAGTTTCATGGCATTACAAGACAAGTATGCAAAGCAAGCATCATGTGTCTAAACCAAGTAAGAACAGTAACATGGTATGTCAAATAAGCCCCAAAAACCCATGGAAACAAGGTCCACACACGCTAGGATGGGGTGTTCCTTTGAAAGGCCAACAAGAGGGTTACTCTACACATGCAATAAGGACATTCAACAAGACCAAACCAACTCTGGAAATGGCTTGTGGGGGTCCTAAAACCCACTGAAAAATGCTTGAAACAAGGCTTGGAAGCATGCAAATAGGAGCCCCTTTGGAAGGCCAAAAAGGGCAACAAACAAGGCAACAAGGAAGAGGGTCACCCCTCTCCTTCTTAGGACCTTAAACCACCATCCTCACCACTGAAATCCCTCAAGATTTCAATGGTGAGGAGGCCCAAACAAGGTGGTCCCGAAGTTCACCAAAAATAGCACAAAATGGGGCCAAACAAGGCCTAAGAGGGGGTAAACGACCCCAAACACAAAAGTGTTCTTAATGAAGTATCTGAAACACAAAAAAAAAAAAAAAATAGAAATTTTTTATGTTATACACAAAGCCCAAATCCGAAAGCAAGACAGGCTAAAAGGGTGTGCAAAAACGGGAAATAAAGAGGGTAAGAAGTTACCTTTGAAGACCAGCAAGAACCAGTAGCCTTTAGGTCTCAAAAACCAGTCCTCAACCTCTAAAAACAAGCTGCAAGAACCTCCAAGTGATGATGGAAGTGTGTGGCTATGAAGTGGTGTGCAATAGGCCAACAACAAGACACTTTTGGACCCTCTAACCCACACAAATGTAGAGAGAGAGGGAGATATAGAGAGGGAGTGATATATATGTGATATATATCAGATTTTTTTCAACCCCTAAAATGGAAGGAGAGGCTCTCCTTATATAGAGAAACCAATGGGGCAAAGCTTCTCTTCGAAGCTTTGAGCAAAAAGGCCAAGCTTCTCTTAGAAGCTTGAAGCAAAAAGGCCAAGCTTCTCGGACAAGCTAGGTAAAGGGGTCAAAAGGTTCAAAAAGGGTCAAGCTTCTTGGAGAAGCTAAAAAAAGGTTCAAAAAGGTCAAGCTTCTTGGAGAAGCTAAAAAAATGTTCAAAAGGGTCAGGCTCCCTAAAGAAAAGGTCTCGGTCAGGACAAGTGGCCGATTGATCAAAAACAGTGGCCGGCCGACCAAACACAATGCCGACCGACCATCAATAGTGCCTACCGGCCATCACCAATGGCCGGTGGCAAGGAAACAAGGCCGGTTGCCTCAAGCCATGGCCGGTGAGGTGTGGGGATGGCCTACAAGCTACTTCCCACCCTCAGAAGCAAAACAACAAGTGTTTGGTGCAAAACCAGACACAAAATAGTCGAGTCGAGAGATCCTGAGGTAGGGCACGTAGCCGAGACCTCCGGGAACTCAAGGCGAACACGAACAAGGATGATCATCGAGTGTTCAAACGATGACGTCCAAGTCTTAAGGACGGTCAAAAATGGGGTGTCTACATCAAGGCAATGGAGGATGTTAAGGCACAACTTGAGGTAGAGTTCACCTCGGAGCTTGCGCCAGAGTTGCTACCACTGGGGGTACGACCCTTTGATCCAGCGAGGTATCATCTCCGGACAAATATCTTGCCTCCTGGAGGCATCAGACGCTTCACTAAGTTTATTTACGGTGTGCCGGATGACCTCCTACTGAGCGAGTCAGCTTTTCACCTTTCATGCCTTGTTGTTGAGGTATAAACTATGTTTACTCGTATTTCTGCCTTTTTGCATGTCTTACACTGCATTTTCTGATTGTATTTTCATCATTGCTTCATCTGATTCACTTGTTCTTTGCCATAGGGCGACTCCCGAAATACTATGGCTATGGGGCTACGACAGCTAGGGATTGGTACATGACAAGCTCACTGTAGGAGTCTGCGACATTGCTGATGAGGCCGGCTTCGGCCTTTTCTGCTCCGAATTGACACGGACTATAGTGAGTCGCCCACTTCTTGGCATGCTAATGGAGAGATGGTGTGACATCACCAACTTCCTCCACCTCTCCACTGCCGAGGAGATAACGACGACTCTTTACGACTTTGCCATGATCATGGGCTTAGGCGTAGGGGGTGATTCGATTCCTTTCGACCTTGATAAAGGGGAGTGGGAGGCTGCCTGGATTGAGCTATTGGGAGCGCGCCCATCTCTGTTCCGACCAGCCATAGTCCACTACAGCTTGTTTGCTGCGTATTTCTGACGGAGCTAGCCAGAGACAGTAGATGAGACAGAGCAGTATGCTCAGGGATTTATGATGTTCCTCCTCGGCACCACCTTGTTTGCGAACTGGGCGAACACCGTAGGATTGTACCTGCTAAGTGCCCTGGTGATCCTTCCCCAGGTGCATTTCTACGACTGGGGCGGAGTGGGCCTCACTACTTTGTATGACTACATGAGCTCTACCTCCCGTCTGCGGGAAGACTTGATCGGAGGCTACTGGCGAGCCTGGGAGGTACGCATTTCAGTTCCCTCTTTGCAGTCTACACTTTCTGCTCTGTATTTTCTTCTTTACATCTCTTCAAGACACGTGTTTTCTGCTTTGCACTTTCTGCATCTGTTCATGCTATATACTTTCTACTTTGTATTTCTTGCATTTGTTCCTGATGTATGCTTTCTGCTTTACATTTTCAGCATTTGTTCAAATACATTACTGATAAAATATCATTGCACTCTCCTTGCAGCTATGGATGTATGCTTATTTTTCGACTCTCGCCCCAGAGCCTGTGGAGGAGCTTCCCTTAGCGGTCCCCTATTCACGGAGGTATGACGACCGGCTCCATCGTTGGACCCATGAGACCTTCAGCTTCTTTTGTCGCTATTTTGACACCATGGTTGCTCATGAGGTAACACAAACCACAATCATTTTCGTTTCACAACTGTTCTGATTGACGTTTAGCAATTGATTATAGCTAATAGTCTATACAATCTCTATTTGCAGATTATGTGGCAGCCATGGGCCATGATGCCTGCAGGGATTTGGGACTAGTATGCTGGGGCTTGGGGCACTTCCCGCTTACACATTCTATTAGAGGGCCCAGTGTGCTGAGCCTGGTTTCTGAGCGAGCGGTTCGTGCGCCAGGCAGTGGGCCTGCCTGACCCAATCATTCCGATGGCTCTGCCTGAGTCTATGAGGATAGAAGATAGCCTATCC
Organism: Camellia sinensis; assembly: GCF_055761805.1. Classification (NCBI taxonomy): domain Eukaryota; kingdom Viridiplantae; phylum Streptophyta; class Magnoliopsida; order Ericales; family Theaceae; genus Camellia; species Camellia sinensis. The sequence continues at coordinate 157,731,980 of NC_138970.1, forward strand.
ATTGAGGAGGTCACCGAGCTTATGGCAGGCTTGGATGCCGACTACTTCTGAGCCAAGGATGACTATGAAACCTTCATTCAGACGCATCTGATGCCACCTTTGACAGGTGCTCATAGAGGTGGGGAGGCGGGAGCTCCTGCAGAGCGAGAGGCGCCTAGAGTGACTCAGGCAACCAAGGCGACCAGGGCCCGTGGTAGAGGGACTTCCCAGGTGAGGTAGAGGACCGATTGGCCAGAGCTTTCCCACTAAACTAACATGCTGGCGGCACACTGAGAACACTTACCAGGTTTCGATTGAGCCTGCAGTTGCTGGTCACGAGCTTGTCGGGGTTCGAGGCCCGACTCAGGTATGGACTGCACTTTACAATTTGCACCCCACATTTAATTTCAGATATGTTTATTGCGTATACTGATCATCTAAAATGCATTTGTAGGCATCGATAGAGTACACGGGGAGAGCTCTTGAGCTGATAGCCTCCTTGATGGGCATGGTCCAGAGGAGGGAGACGTTGCTCGGTCTCCACAGCATCCCAGTAATTCTTTTAGTTTGCAGTTCATGCTATCATCTTTCCACAGATACACTGACATCTCAAACTGTAATCTTTCCCAAACTGCATTTGACACATTGTAGCTGATACATTCCATTCACACACTGCACTTACACACTGTATCTGACTTCTGCATACACTCATGTTTCATACCATGCTTCTATCTGATATATACTCAGATTGATATGATGACAACTGTCTTTTCAAATCCGACCCATACAGGGTGCACCGGCGGCAAATGCAGCACCAGTACAAGCAGTACCTCCTCCAGTAGTAGAAAAGAGAGACAGGGGTAGAGACAGGGGTGCCTGAGGCCGGAGGAGCATTCCAGAGCCCAATTTGAGTGATGATGATGCCGAGATGAGCGACTTTAAGGAGGCAGTGAATCTAGATTTTCAATAGTCTGAGTGTGGGGGAGACGATGCTAGCTCTGGTTCCGAGAGCGGAGGTTCTGATGCCAAGACAGGTTTAGGGGCGGAGAACGGAGATACTACTGGCTCTGGTTCAGAGGTTGATTCTGGCAGCAGTGCTTCTGATAGCGGCATAGATAGAGACAGAGCCGCTAAGTCCTCTCCTCTGAGGAAGAGGACAAAGAGGGCTTCTCGAGCCTGAGGCGAATTGCGCCCATTGTTTTTGTATTTTTTCTTAGTTTCTTTTTGTTTATATCATTAACACATGTATAGTTTCGGACAGGTTTATTTTGCACTAAAACTTGTACTCCACTTTTTCTATAAAAAAAAAAAAAAAACCATGATCAAAGTAAAACCTCACAGTTTTTATGAAAAGTGTGATTATTTTTGCATCACGAGCACCATATACGCATGAAATGGAATTGAATTGAATTGGCCAAGAGCACTCTTGATTGAAACAAAATGCTTAATCAGGTAGTGAAACGACCAACAACCAAAATACAAAATGCAATATGCAACTCGATAAACAAATCAACCACAACTCGATAAACTAAACAACTCAAGTACAACTCAACAAACTTGCTAAAAACCGAAAGGAATCAAAACATGACCTTAAAACACGTAAAGAGCAGGACAAGACACACACTTCTAGTAGTGTTCAGCACAAAGGTGGATGGCAAGCTTGAAAAGGGGACTATCGGCCAGAGGTGGAGGTTGTCGGCCACCAAAGGTGGCCTGTCGGCCATAAAAGTAGCCGGTTAGCCACCAATGTGAGGACCCTCCAGATTGTTGACACTTGGCTTCCACTCACTGCCTTATCTTCTACAAAAGTTGAGCTTCGTCATTTCTTCTCCAAAACTCATTCTAGCAGCTATTTTTACCACAAATGGAGCCATTCCTTTCCCAAAACCTCGCAGACTAGATTGCAACTTTGGACAGCTTGGAAAAGGTGAATTTTCGGGGTTTCGGCATAAATGCACTTTTTCCATTAAGTCAGACTCCACTTTGTTTTCCATTCCTTCATGTCATGACTAGATGCTGGAACCCGATTACACACATCTTTAGCTTCGGGGGACAAGAGATATGCCCGACAATTGAAGAATTTCAGGCACTAATGGAATCCCGATGCGAAGAGGAAATCATACCTCAGCCCCGTTTTGGTGATGCCTAAGCTTTAGGACGGATGTGTGGGCTCACTATGCATGAGGCTTGATCTCTGGCCCATAATGGAGAACTAGACATTCCTAGTTTAATTCGTCGATTTTCTGACGCCGGTGACCGTCTTTGGCAGGGTTTTCGGCAGCATGTCCTTTGCTTATGTATGCTAGCTCATTTCCTTCTTGCCACAAGTTTTGACAGATAAAGCATCTGATTAAATTAAGTGGCCCAAGGTTTGAAGGAAGGCAAGAGTTGCATTGGCTTGGCACTGGCCGAGACTTTGATGGGCTTAGACGCCTTTCATTGACGGGAGACTACCAGATTCATAGGGAGTCCACTACTTCTTCACGTAATATTTCCCACCCTTTCTAATATGTGTTTCTCACATCGCTCGGCACTCATGCTCTATTTTTTTCCTCTCAAAGCCCTTTTCTCACTTTCTTTCAACATACACCTCTCTATTCTTTAATCTCTCTTTTCTTTTATCCCTTCCCAGGTGTGGCTTATGGATAAGCTGAAAGTAGTGGACTCTTGCCCTGAGTACTCAGCTCGAGGCTATTTCTTCCACCACCGACTTGTGGATTTTCAGAATGAAGGGTGGTGGTGTGAGTGGATGTGCAATAGGTTTGCTGCTGACATAGCCTGGCGCTGCCCTTAGCTTAATCAGACCGAGATGAGCTATAGCATGGTTCGACAACCTGGCATTCAGCTGATCAGTCTGACTCACTGTGTATTCTACTTCCTGTTTCGATTCAGGCGTCAGCTTGGGCATGATCAGGCCCGTCCACAGGAGGTAGTAGAGTACCCGATTTGTTCCCCATCCGAGGTTCACATTTGGCCAGATACCTCACTACTTGGAGGATAAGGGAGCTTTTGGTCCCTACCCCTAGTTTCAGTTGCACCCTTTCTGGCGAGTGTTTGGCTTGGCTTGAAGACGAGGCACAAACTGGGCCTACTTTGGCTTCAGAAGCTTCTACCAGCACGAGCGAGAGATGTAGGAGCACCTGACTTATCTATGCCCCTAGTTTATTGCTTTGATCTTTTTTTTCAAGTTTTTAAGATGTAATAAAAGAATATTTGATTTGTATTAAGAGTTGGAGAACTTTGTATTGAAATCAATGAAATTAAAGTTGTGAGCCCAGAAAATTTTCCTTTTGGTCCAAAAATGGTCTAAGTTCTAAAAGGTAAAATTTGAACAAAATCAACTTTTACTAAAACTTTCCAAGACCATTTTCGAATAGGACCACCACCTGACATGCACGGAATCTATCCTCGAGAGGTACAACCCCAAATCCGAAGATCACAAATTGCCCCTTGTTTGAACACTGCTGCTCTGTATTGTACCAGCTCTTCTCTCAGAGTAAAGATCACAACCGAACCCTTAGGTAAAGAGCAGACAAAGATGACCTAATCAAACACATGGACACGACAGTTGATTTGGAGGTGTTTACGGCCAGACTACAAGATGAAGTTGCCTACGTATCCCAAAGATTGGAGTCAGGACTTATGTAGTTCAGTTCGGGTTCACTCGAGTATTAACATACTCCTTTTGCGCACTAACTTTGGCCAAAGTCACCCTTTAGGGTTTTCAACCTTACGAGCTCAGTTTTTATTTAGTTCTAATTTTTGTGGGCCAAAACCTTTTGACTAAAATGATTTTAAACCTTAAAACCCTCTCTTTCAAAATAGTTTTTGAAAATGATTCTTCGATGTTCTGAGGCTCGCATTTCGTTAAATATTGCACTTTTCGGTAAATTAAGCAAGGACAAAGTGGAAATGAATGAAAGAAAGGTGAAATATTCAAAAAAAAATCTTTTAAAACACGTTATTTAGGGGTTTGGGGTTAAAGAAAAGAGGAGAGAAGGGAAGAAAACTAGCTGAGGAGAAGTTAGGCATGCATTCGGTTAGACCGAAACTGAGCAATCATCATTAAAAGAGGGATATCTCTTAGAAGACTTGGCTTTTTGTTGTGAGACTTCCACCATTGGAAAGAAGACTTCTGGGGCTTCAATTTAGGTAGAAGAATGACCTAAAAAGGAGCCCAGAAGAAGGAGATATGCCCATTTGAAGTTGGACCTGGAGAGCAGATTTTTGCTGTCGGCCACAAATGTGGGCTGTCGGCCACCAGGGCTTGCCGATCGGTGATAGATCTTCTAGGGCCTGGTGATAGACCTTCATAATTTCGTCTTTGACTTTCTAGTCTCCATTTTCTAGAGAAACAACTAGGTTCGAGTCCCCGATTACGTCGAACCTTTTTGCCCCTAGTTCCAAGGCAACTTCCAAACCAGCGCTACACGCATCATACTCTACTTCGTTGTTGGATATTTTGAGTTGGAGCTTGAAGGCTAAATGAATATGGGAATTGTCGGGTTCTATTAGCAACACACCTTTCCCATAACCGTATTGATTAGATGCTCCGCCAAAGTACATTGTCCAAGTCTCTTCCTCGACTTGTAGAATAGCTTCATCTGGTAATAGGTATTCTACCGCTTCATCCCTTTCCACTGGGTGATATTCCAGGAACTTCGCTACTGCTCTCCCCTTGACCGACTTGCGGGTGACATACTTGAGACCAAATTCGGAGAGAAGAAGCAACCAACGCGTTAGCCTACCCGTAAGCGCTGGTTTCTCCAAGAGATATTTGATGGGATCTAATTTGGAAACAAGAATTATAGAGTGAGCTAAAAAGTAGTGCCTCTACTTCTTGGTAGCCCATACTAAGGCTAAGCAATCCTTCTCTAACGAAGTGTAGCGAGTCTCGTAGTCCAACATTTTCTTGCTCAAGTAGTAGATGACTTTCTCCACCCTATCCTCAGATTCCTGAGCAAGCATGCATCCCATTGTTGTGTCCATTACTGACAGATACAAAATCAAAGGCTTTCTCGGCTCTGGTGATGATAACGCAGGCAGATTCTGAAGATACAGCTTAACCTGCTCAAAAGCGAATTGACATCGATCATCCTATCAGAATTTCTTTCCTTTCTCCAGGAGACCAAATAGTGGTTCACAAGTGAAGGTTAATTTAGAAATAAATCGTCTTATGAATTACACTTTACCCAGAAAGCCTCACACCTCCTTTTCAATCCTTCGTGGTGGCATTTCTAGGACAACCTTGATTTTGTAAGGATCTACCTCGATGCCCCTTTGTGTGATCAAGAAACCCAGCATTTTCCCTACTGTCACGCCGAATGTACACTTCTGTGGATTCAACCTTAGTCTTTATTCTCTGATCCTTTGAAATAATTTCTTTAAGGTAGTGTAATGGCCCTCTCTTTCTTTGGACTTGACAATCATGTCGTCCACGTACATCTCGACCTCTTTGTGGATCATATCGTGCAGAATGGTGGTTGCAGCGTTTTGATAAGTAGCCTTGGCATTCTTCAGCCCAAATGGCATCACTCTGTAGCAGTAGGTTCCCCACGGCGTAGTGAAGACGGTTTTCTCTCTGTCCTCAGGCACTATCAGAATCTGGTTATACCTGAAAAATCCATCCATGAAGGAGTGCAACGCGTGGCCTGCGGTAAAGTGCACCAATTCATCAATGTGCGGCATAGGGAAGTCATTTTTCGGACTAGCTCTGTTCAAATCCCTAAAGTCAACACAGACTCTGATTCTACCATCCTGCTTCAGCACAGGGATGATGTTGGCAAACCAAGTCTGATATTCAGACATAAGTAAGAACCCTACATCGATCTTCTTGGTGACCATTTCCTTGATTTTCAAAGCCCAATCCGGGCGTATTGTCCGCAACTTCTGTTTGATGGGTCAGGCCTCGGGGTCGAGAGGGATCTGATGCTATATAATCTCAAGATCGATTCCCGACATGTCTTCGTAGGACCACGCTGTAAACACCCCATTTTTGATCGTCCTTAAGACTTGGGCGCCACTGATTACTTACTCGATGGTGCAGGCTATGTTGTGCAAAGGTTTGATTTCTTTGGCAAGGAGAGCTTCAAATCCTAACCTCACACCCCTTTTTGGACCAAAGCCTTTTGACTAAAATGATTTTAGACCTTAAAACCCTCTCTTTCAAAATTGTTTCTGAAAATGATTCTACAACGTTCCGAGGCTTGCATTTCGTGAAATGTTGCGCTTTTCGGTAAATCGAGCGAGGATAAAGTGGAAATGAATGAAAGAGAGGTGAAATCTCTGAAAACTCTTTCAAAACACCTTATTTAGGGGTTTGGGGTTGAAGAAAAGAGGAGAGGAGGGAAGAAAACTAGCTGAGGAGAAGTTAGGCATGAATCTGGTTGGACCGAAACTGAGCAGTCTATCACTAAAAGAGGGATATCTCTTAGGACACTTTGAATTTCAACGTGAGGCTTCCACCATTGGAAAGAAGACTTTCGGGGCTTCAATTTAGGCATAAGAATGACCTAAAAAGGAGTCCAGACGAAGGAGATATGCCCATTTGAAGTTGGACCTGGAGAGTACATTTTTGCTGTCGGCCACCAGGGGTTGCCGGTCGGTGATAGATCTTCCAGGGTCTGGGGATAGACCTTCTTATTTTCTGCTTGGGCTTTCTTGTTTCTATTTGCTTGAGATGCAACTAGGTTCGAGTCCCGATCACGTTCAACCTTTTTGCCGCTAGTTCGAAGGCAGCTTCCAAACCAACGCTACACGCATCATACTCTTCTTCGTTGTTGGATATTTTGAGCTGGAGCTTGAAGGCTAAAGGAATATGGGAATTGTCAGGTTCTATTAGCAACACACTTTCCCATAACCGTATTGATTAGACGCTCCGTCAAAGTACATTGTCCAAGTCTTTTCCTCAACTTGCAGAATAGCTTCATCTGGTAATAGATATTCTACCGTTTCATCCCCTTCCACTGGGTGATCTGCCAGGAACTCCGCTACTGCTCTCCCCTTGACCGACTTGCGGGTGACATACTTGAGATCAAATTCAGAGAGAAGAAGCAACCGACGGGCTAGCCTACCCAGAAGCGCTGGTTTCTTAAAGAGATATTTGATGGGATCTAATCTGGAAACCAGAATTATAGAGTGAGCTAACAAGTAGTGCCTCAACTTCCTGGTAACCCATACCAAGGCTAAGCAAGCCTTCTCCAGCGAAGTGTAGTGAGTCTTGTAGTCCAGGATTTTCTTGCTCAAGTAGTAGATGGCTTTCTCCACCCTATCCTCAGATTCCTGAGCAAGCATGCATCCCATTGTTTTGTCCCTTACTGACAGATACAAAATCAAAGGGTTTCCCGGCTCTGGCGATGATAACATAGGCAGATTCTGAAGATACAGCTTAATCTGCTCAAAGCAAATTGACATCGACCATCCTATCGGTATTTCTTTCGTTTCTTTAGGAGACCAAATATTGGTTCACAAGACAAGGTTAATTTAGAAATAAACCGTCTTATGAATTACACTTTACCCAGAAAGCCTCGCACCGCCTTTTTCCTCCATGGTGGTGTTATTTCTAGGATGGCCTTGATTTTGGAAGGATTTACCTCGATGCCCCTCTGTTTGATCAAGAAACCCAGCATTTTCCCTGCTCTCATGCCGAAAGTACACTTCTGTGGATTGAACCTCAGTCTGTATTCTCTGATCCTTTGAAGGAATTTCTTCAAGGCGGTGTAATGGCCCCCTCTTTCTTTGGACTTGACAATCATGACGTCCACGTATATCTCGACCTCTTTGTGGATCATATCGTGCAGAATGGTGGTTGCAGCCTTTTGATAAGTAGCCCTGGTGTTCTTCAGCCCAAACGGCATCTCTATGTAGTAGTAGGTTCCCCCACGGCGTAGTGAAGATGATTTTCTCTCTGTCCTCAGGCGCTATCAGAATCTGGTTATACCCAAAAAATCCATCCATGAAGGAGTGCAACGCGTGGCCGGCGGTAAAGTGCACCAATTCATCAATGTGCGGCAAAGGGAAGTCATTCTTCGGACTGGCTCTCTTCAAATCCCTGAAGGCAACACAGACTCTTATTCTACCATCCTGCTTCAGCATAGGGATGATGTTGGCCAACCAAGTCAGATATTCAGACATAAGTAAAAACCCTACATCGATCTTCTTGGTGACCTTTTGCTTGATTTTCAAAACCCAATCCGGACGTATTCTCCACAACTTCTGTTTGATGGGTCAGGTCACGGGGTCAAGAGGCATCCGATGTTGTATAATCTCAGGATCGATTCTAGGCATGTCTTCGTAGGACCATGCTGTAGGTACCCCATTTTTGACCGTCCTTAAGACTTGGGTACCACTGATTGCTTACTCGATGGTGCAAGCTATGTTGTGCAAAGGTTTGATTTCTTTGGTAAGGAGAGCTTGAAATCCTAACCTCACACCCGTTTTTGGACCAAAGCCTTTTGACTAAAATGATTTTAGACCTTAAAATTCTCACTTTCAAAATTGTTTTCTAAAAATGATTCTACGATGTTTCGAGGCTTGCATTTCGTTAAATGTTGCGCTTTCTGGGAAATCGAGCAAGAACAAAGTGGAAATGAATGAAAGAGAGGTAAAATCCTTGAAAAATCTTTCAAAACACCTTATTTAGGGGTTTGGGGTTGAAGAAAAAAGGAGAGGAGGGAAGAAAACTAGCTGAGGAGAAGTTAGGTATGAATTCGGTTGGACCGAAACTGAGAAGTCTTCACTAAAAGAGGGATATCTCTTAGAACACTTGGAATTTCGATGTGAAGCTTTGACCATTGGAAAGAAGACTTCCGGGGCTTCAATTTAGGCAGAAGAATGACCTAAAAAAGAGTCCAGATGAAGAAGATATGTCCATTTGAATTTGGACCTGGAGAGCAGATTTTTGCTGTCGGCCACAAATATGGGCTGTCGGCCACCAGGGGTTGCCGGTCGGTGATAGATCTTCCAGGGTCTGGTGATAGACCTTCATATTTTCTTCTTTGACTTTCTAGTCTCCATTTTCTTGAGTAGCAACTAGGTTCGAGTCCCCGATCATGTCCAACCTTTTTGCCCTTAGTTCCAAGGCAGATCCAAACCAGCGCTACACACTTTGTACTTTGCTTCGTTGTTGGATATTTTGAACCGGAGCTTGAAGGATAAAGAATATGGGAATTGTCAGGTGCTATTAGAAACACACCTATCCCATAACCGTATTGATTAGATGCTCCATCAAAGTACATTGTCCAAGTCTCTTCCTCGACTTGTAGAATAGCTTCATCTGGTAACAGGTATTCTACCACTTTATCCCTTTCCACTGGGTGATCTGCCAGGAACTCCACTATTGCTCTCCCCTTGACCGACTTGCGGGTGACATACTTGAGAACAAATTCGGAGAGAAGAAGCAACCAACGGGCTAGCCTACCCATAAGCGCTGGTTTCTCAAAGAGATATTTGATGGGATCTAATATGGAAACCAGAATTATAGAGTGAGCTAACAAGTAGTGCCTCAACTTTCTAGTAGCCCATAGCAAGGCTAAGCAAGCCTTCTCCAGCGAAGTGTAGCGAGTCTCGTTGTCCAGCATTTTCTTGCTCAAGTAGTAGATGGCTTTCTCCACCCTATCCTCAGATTCATAAGCAAGCATGGATCCCATTGTTCTGTCCGTTGCTGACATATACAAAATCAAAGGCCTTCCCGGCTTTGGCGATCATAACACAGGCAGATTCTGAAGATACAGCTTAATCTGCTCAAAAGTGAATTCATATCGATCATCCTATCGGAATTTCTTTCCTTTCTTCAGGAGACCAAATAGTGGTTCACAAGTCAAGGTTAATTTAGAAATAAACCGTCTTATGAATTACACTTTACCCAGAAAGCCTCGCACGTCCTTTTCAATCCTTGGTGGTGGCATTTCTAGGATTGCCTTGATTTTGGAAGGATCTACCTCGATGCCCCTTTGTGTGATCAAGAAACCCAGCATTTTCCCTGCTCTCACACCGAAAGTACACTTTTGTGGATTCAACCTCAGTCTGTATTCTCTGATCCTTTGAAGGAATTTCTTCAAGGCGGTGTAATGGCCCTCTCTTTCTTTGGACTTGACAATCATGTCATCCATGTATATCTTGACCTCTTTGTGGATCATATCGTGCAGAATGGTGGTTGTAGCCTTTTGATAAGTATATCTTGACCTCTTTGGATCATATCATGTATATCTTGACCTCTTTGTGGTTCCCCACGGTGTAGTGAAGACGGTTTTCTCTCTGTCCTTAGGCGCTATCAAAATCTGGTCATACCCGAAAAATCCATCCATGAAGGAGTGCAACACAAGGCCTGCGGTAAAGTGCACCAATTCATCAATGTGCGACAAAGGGAAGTCGTCCTTCGGGCTGCCTCTGTTCAAATCCCTGAAGTTAACACAGACTCTGATTCTGCCATCCTTCTTCAGCACAGGGATGATGTTAGCCAACCAAGTCAGATATTCAGACATAAGTAAGAAGCCTTCATCGATCTGCTTGGTGACCTTTTCCTTGTTTTTTAAAGCCCAATCCGGGCGTATTCTCCGTAACTTTTGTTTGATGGGTCAAGCCTCACGGTCGAGAGGGATCCGATGCTGTATAATCTCAAGATCGATTCTAGGCATGTCTTCGTAGGACCACGCTATAGACACCCCATTTTTTACCGTGCTTAAGACTTGGGCACCACTGATTGCTTACTCGATGGTTCAGGCTATGTTGTGCAAAGGTTTGATTTCTTTGGCACAGAGAGCTTCAAATCCTAACCTCACACCCCTTTTTGGACCAAAGCCTTTTGACTAAAATGATTTTAGACCTTAAAATCCTCTCGTTCAAAATTGTTTCTAAAAATGATTCTATGATGTTTCGAGGCTCGCATTTCGTTAAATGTTGCGCTTTTCGATGCTTCAATTTAGGCACAAGAATGACCTAAAAAAGAGTCCAGACCAAGGAGATATGCCCATTTCAAGTTGAACCTGGAGAGCAGATTTTTGTTGTCACCCACAAATGTGGGCTGTCGGCCACCAACAGTGGCCGGTCGGCCACTTGTGTCCAAAACTCAGATATTTTGCAGATATTTTTCCTCCAGCTGTCCTAATTCAGATATTTCAACCTGAGGCTTGTATTTTGCTATATATGGAGGCCATTCTCTCGTATTGAAAGGTTGGAAAGAAAGTTTGGGAGCCTCTCTCTCTAGAACCTCTCTCTCTACAATTTTCTCTCTCTAGAATTCTCTCTCTCCTCTTGTTTGTTCTTGAAAGTGGGAATTCTCTACAGATTTTCATACAACCCCTTAACCAAATTGGACCACCTTGGAGCTGAGGTATCTTGGGACCTATTTTGGGTTGTCAAAGGATTATTTGATCCTAAAGAAGTGGCTGTTAAGTGTTGTGCTTCAAAGGTATAAGTCTTACCTCTTTTAAGCTTTTTGTACACTCTTGTTTTTCCATCTTTTTGTGCTATTTTGAACCTAGTTTTCAACTACAAAGAGTTATGATTTTTGGGCCTAAACATGTTGGTTTGAAGCCATTTTGTGCTAAGGGGTTGTCTTTCCCTTTTTGTTGCATATTTGTATGTGCCTTTGCCTCATCTTTTAGCATGTAAAAGTCAAACTTTTGGGCCTTTAAACCACTGAAATACAGAGTTATTTCAGTGGTAAAAAGTTTGTTTTGAAGTCCAAAAATGGAGGGGTTAGCTTCCCCTCCTTGTCTCTCTCTTCCATGCCTAGTTAGCATTACAAAGTAGCATGGTTTTGTGGTTTAACTTAGCTTAATCTCAGCACGTTTTAGGCTTTGTTTTGACTTGTTTCAACTCTGTTTTGGGTTGGTTGGTGCACTTGAAGCTTGCTCTTTGTACTTGTACTGCAATTATGCTTTCTAGTCTAGCATGCCTAATGAGTTAGCCCATTATTCTAGCTTATGTTAGCTTGACTCCAGCACATTTTTGCTAATGTTTTGACATGCTTTAACTCTGTTTTGAGTGGTCTTGGTCATATGAGCCTTGTCTTGCATGGTTGTTGTGCAAATGGCTTCACTAGCTTAGTGTTTTAAGGCCTTTAACATGTTTTGCTTTAGATGATTGCATGTTGTAGCATCACTTAGCATGTGATTTCAGTGCATATAGCTCTGTCACACTCTCACTTGTTTCACACTTTCATTGCTTTTGAGAGTTGTGCCTTGAGCCTTATTTGCGAGCTGTGCCTTGAGCCTTATTTGCGAGCTAACATGCGAGCATGTTTTTCTTGCCTTTTGTACTTCCATCTCAGCATGTTTTAGCCACTGTTTTGGCATGTTTTAACTCTGTACTGAGCTGGTTTGGTCAGTTGGCCTTGGTATTGCATGCCTCTAGTGTAGTGCTTTTCACTAGTTTGTTGTTTTGAGGCTTTAAACATGTTGTGAATGAGTTGCTTGCATGTTATTGTATCATTTTTCATGCCATTTCAGCACTATAAAGTCTGGAACCTCCCTCTATTCTTCACTTTTTATTTTGTTTTGAAAGTGGCCTTGAGCCCCTTGTTGGCTTGAGTGCGAAATTGAGGCTCTCATGCCTAATGATTTTAATCCTCTCTTGAGGGTTTCTATTAACCAACAGCATGAGGTCTCTTTCATGTTCAAGGCTCTTGTGGCTTAAACCCTCTTTCCAATTAGAGGACTTTCACTTTGGACTTAATCGATTGAAGGACTAATCGGTAATCTAAAATGAGTAAACAAAATGAACCAAGTAAAACTTGAGCAAGATAAGCATGTTGTGTTGCACTGCATGTGTTTGGATTGGATGTTAATCGAAATATGAGAAATGTGGGACGTTTCATACTCAAAGTGATGAAACGTGTCACGTTTCTTGGTCGCCGTCACCCTTGATCATGCATGATAGGGTGGTAGTCCTTTGAGTCTTATTTGTGCATTCATTAAGCTTGTACAAGCTTAGTTCTCAAACCATCATGCATTGAAAATGCTTGGTTGGTGGCTTGAGACCCAAGTGCTACACTCCTTTAAGCTTGAGAAATGATAAGGAGAGTGGCAGTACACACATTCCTTGAAAAATGCATTGCTTTGCCTCTGTTGCCCTCTGTTGTAGCAAAAACGAAAGTCTGGAAAATGAGTGGCCAACTGGCCACTTGAGGTAGTCGGCTGACCACTTATACTAGCCGACCGGCCAGTTAAGGTGGGCGGCAGCCACTTTTTGTGGCTGACCGGCCACCAGCCCATTTTTGTGCAAAAGTGTTCCTGTTTTGGATCAGAAGCAGTCTGGAAGTTGGTGCAATTTTCAGAGATCAAGACGAATGCAAACAGAGGCAGCCGATGGCAAGGCGATGGATTTTCTGGAGGAAGCAACCGAGCATGCATGTCTCCCTCGCCCGCGAGGCCACTTTAATTGCTTTATTACTTAGTTGTAGCTAATTAATATAAGTGTTGTAATTAATTAGTTTCATTTGTTTTGTAATTAATTAGTTATCTTAGAATAGTTAGTTCATTTATTTCAATTGTGTTGTAATAATTCATTAGCTAGAATAGTTAATTAGTTGGTTTGCAATAATTAGCTTAGCTTAGTATAGTTTAGCTTATTTATTCGGACCCTCCTTCGTGAGGGCGCAATGTTGTAATAAGCGTGCGTGTGTGTGTGCATATCTTCTAACCCCACGTCTTTCTCCCTTTTATTTATCCATTTTCGATAGTTAGATTAGGGATCATTTTCAATTAGCATACCTCATGCTTGCATGTTTGCATCCATTCATTTGTCTTACATGCACCGAGACTCGATGCATCATACAAACTGCATTGTATTTCAATACTTATTTGAATACGTGTTTCAAAGCATGTTATCAAATTGTTGCATTCATATGCCATCTTAGATAGCCGATCCAATTAATTGCATATTGCATGTATTGCATTAGGCATCTTACATAGCTAGGATCATACATTGTTTCTAAGTAGTTTTGTTTTGGCTTGGAGTACACTGTAAGTTTTACGCTTTAGCATATTTGCATGAGTGTGAGTGTTGCCATGATAGTATGCTTGCCATGAGGCTATGCGCTTAAGTGCTAAACTGCATGAATGCCTGTGGATGAAGGCTTTATTACTTGAATTGGAACAATTTGACGAATAATGAGAGTTTTAAGCCCACTTTGCGAAATGGAAAAATCATGTTTTAAGCCCACTTGAGGTGGAAAATCCGCATTTTTTTAAAGCCCACTTGAGGGTGCCAACTTCAAACCATTTTCAAAAACATACACGAGTTGTTTTGTTCCAATTCTTGCGATTTTAGTCTATACTTTCTTGTGCGCGTCACATAGTAAAGTTAGCTAATAACTGGAATAAGAACTGGACCAAACGCGGATCCTTCTCAGTACCCACATTAACAACAATGATTTTATCAGCAAGGGGTTTTGGAAACCTCTCCTCCTCTCGATTAATCAATTTTTTCAAAACCAGAGGAATTGCTTCCTCATCGTTTTCATTAAAATTTTGAAAATCCTGATCAATGCAATAAACAAGCAGCATAGAGAAATACTCAGAATCTACAATGCCCTTCTCAATCATAAAGTCCGGCTCATCCAGTTCTTCGGTTACAACCGAATCAAAAGAAAAGGAAAGGACGACCTGGACAAGACCCTAGCATCCCGGTTATCACCCCCAGGAATATCAGACTCGGACTCAAAAGAACCAGAATCTGATTTTGACTCCACAAACTCTGTGGAATCAGATTCTAGCTCGCTGCCCGACTCAGAACTACTAGACAGGTAACCCTCCTCTAGCTACCAGACGAGAGATGGTGCCTCAGATGCATCCAAAATGCTGCTACAAGGGTTCGCACCCGGTTGGTCCCCGATCATGGAGACGGCCAGGTATCCCCCAAGCTCTCTGAGTCGACCGGAGGATCTGAAAGAAGACATGCCAGTGCTGCCTCTATTCTGAGCTCGCTGTTGTCTGAATCATTTTTCATGCTCTTCTTAGCTTCAGCAGTAATTGACTTAGCCCTTTCCTATTTATCACTGTTTTGCAGCTGCAAGTTGAAGAAAATTTCGAAGCTGGAACACGCTGCTTCTCAGAATACATCCAGGGCTCAGGAAAGCCGCAAAATGGGAAGTCTTTTCCCTCCTAAAGAAAATGGTCGTTCAGTGTTCCCCGGATCAGCCTATGAACTAGCTCATAGTGTTTCCTAGCCTGCTTGGCTCTAGCTCTGCCTGCCATTTCTTCTCTCTTCCTGACCCAATCTTCTTTGGTGGGCGTACAGCCAAGACCAAAGGCATGTGGATTATGTGGCACATTGGCCAGTGTTTTGACGCCCTTTCGGCCACTTCTTCCTAACCCCATTCCTGGCACATGTTGGAGCTTGTTCATGAAATAGATTGATTGGGCGCTGACATGTAAGCCCTCATCAGCTGCCAAGATGTTCTGCACTGCCCGGGCCTCGGCCAGAGTAAACCCTGAAAGGAATACATCCTCCTCACCATGGTTGATCTCCAGCACAAGTGTAGTTACCTCTGGCGAAGGACGTATAGATGAATTCCCGAACACAATAGCCACCCCCTTCCCATGAGGGTATTTCAGTATTTGATGAAGGGTAGAAGAGACAGCTTTTACTTGGTGCAACCAAGGTCTCCCTAGTAATAGATTGAATGTGATAACCCTATTCCCTATTATGCTAATTGATCTTAATTATGATTGTGATTATGTGTTTGATATGATTTTGAGTGTCATTTATATGATTATATGTGGTTTTGAATTTCTATCTGTTCACCGTAGGAAAATCTGTTCAACTTACTGTTATGAACTAAAAATTGAAGGCCTTATCGGTCACAGAAATCGAAATTGACTACGCCATTGTGATTGGCATAATTTTTAGAACCTATGGCAAAATTTAATTAGAAATTGATTCGAATCAAAATAATCATATTTAGAATGATTAAATTAGAGCATGGTTACTTAGCCTTAATCAAAATTGAATAGGCAAACATATATAAGGGCCATATCATACTTAACCTCATTCCTTTTGAGCTCAAAATTTGAAAATCACACTCTAGAGAGAGAGAGAGAGGGTTGGTTCTAGAGAGAGGAAGAGGAAGAATTATGCATTTTGGCTCAAAGTTTGTGAATTTGGATGCTACACTCAAGATTTAACTACATTTGTGAAGATTGGAGCTCCTAGGTGAGTAAATTAATGAGTTTGAGCTTGTCATTTTGTGAATTCAAAATTTAATGGTGATCAAGAACATGAAGTGTGTTAATTATGATGAAATTGAAGTTGGTATTTACATGCATGAAGAGAATTGCCATGAATTTGCATAATCTAACATGTAGCATGTCAAATATGAAAAATTGAGGGTTGGATCATACATGCAAGTTTGAGCTTCATGAGAATAAACATCATTTGTCTCATTTGAAATGGTATTGGGGCCTATATTTCACATGCATGAATGATCCATAGAGATATGGAGTTTGTATAAAGCTAGAATGCATGAGCTTTAACCATGTTAAGAAGAATGCTAAGTAATCTGAGAATTAAATCATGATTTTGAATGAATGGCCTCATATTGGTTATGTTCTCATGTAATATATTGTGTTCCCATGTTTTTGTGTCCAAAACATGAGTTTTGGACCTTTGAACATTGAGTTTGAACTTCAAGAACAATTCTGGAAATTCCAGAATTTGGCATATCCGCTCGACCGGGGAGGGAGCTGCTCGAGCGTGAAATGTTAGCTCCCAGAACTTTTGCAAACATTGGTGTCTGCTCGAGCGGGTACAGTTACGCTCGAGCGTTTGTACATGTCCTTTGACCTTTAGCTCGAGCGTCCAAAGTTCAGCTTGAGCGCGAAAATGAGGTAACCAATACTTTTGCAGACCAAAGGGGTCCGCTCGAGCCGCGAAAGCTGCGCTCGAGCGGGAAGCCCTGTTTCTGAAATTTTTAATGGACGTTTGGTGTTTCATTTTCCATTCTTTTTCAACTCTAAGCACTCTTAGGCATGCATTGAGCATTGTGAATGGATTAAGAAGATAAGAAAGAGGCCTAAGAGGAATGAATAAATTAAGAATGGACTGAATTGCTTGTGGCCCATTATGTGTTATGATTTATGTAGGGTCGAGCACAAGGACGAATCCACCAATAGAACACTGTGAGTAATATCTTAATAAAGATATTTTGAAGTATGCTATTTGTCCAATTATTTACTCCTATTTGAGTTTCGTAAGCCTGTTAATCCGAAAGGTGGACAATATTTGTTATGCCATATGTTTGGGCCAAAGGCCGTCGGACATGAATGATTGCGCCAAAGGTCGTCGGACATGAACGATTGGGCCAAAGGCCGTTGGATATGAATGATTGGGCCAAAAGCCGTTTGACATGAATGATTGGACCAAAGGCCGTCGGATATGAATGATTGGGCTGAAGGCTGGTTGATATGAATGAATAGGCCAAAGGCCGTTTGATATTAATGAATTAGGCCTTAGGCCGTTTGATACATTTGGATTTGTAGTCATTTGATACACTAGATAGAAACATGAATTGGGCCCAAGGTCGTCCGATGCATTTACTTCAAATTTCGTTCGTGTATCTTCTTTATTTGATATTATTCACTGGGCTTTCGCTCACTCTCATTCATGTGTCTGTAGGTAAGCCAAGAGATGTCCAAACCCAGCCCCAGTGAAGTATCTGAGAAACAGTCAAAGTTTTGAGAAGTCAGCCCATACGTCTCATACACGAGACTTATTTTCGCCTTTTCATTCTTTTCTTATATTTTTGCTATGTTGGGAAAAACTTTAGATCACCTTTGTATATGAGCTATTGGTTTGGTTTGGCTGACTACTAGATGAATGATCTTGCTGTGTAAAGCTTATAGGTTAACTTCCTTTGATGTGGGTTATTAATGAATATATGTGAAATGTTATAATGTGCCATGTAAGCACAGCTCTATGGACAAAGTTTTAAGTTTGCTTCTGTTTTGGCCCCCTTAACTCTGTTGAAATATATCTAATCTGGTTTGAGGCCGTAGGTAATCTCTTGATTACTGGTTGGTTATGACCTTAATCCATGGGGGCGGGTTCGGGTCATGACATTGAAAGTGGCCGGCATATCCAGGACATGGAACTCAATATCTTGTTGAGTTGGGCCCACTTGAACTCAGATCTGTACAGTACCCATCACCTCCTTACTGGTATTGTCGTACGCCCGAATCACCTGGGTTATAGGCACGAAATCTATTGGTTTCAGGCCGATGGCATAGGCTGTTTGAGAAGGACAAATGTTGATAGCTGACTGGGTGTCGACCAATACCACAGGCACCAACTTTTCTCTACACTGAATAGATACGTACAGAGGTTTGTTTTGTGCTGAGCCTTCTGGTGGCAGTTCTTTCTCAGAAAAGGTTAGGGTTGGAATGGCACCACCTGGGAAAACTAATCCCACGAGTTGTTCCAGAGTGGTATCAATGGATAGTTTGGCTTTGTCCATTGCTGATAATACAGCATGCCGATGCACTTGAGAAGCCATGAGCAGACCCCAGATTGAAATATCTGCTTGGATTTTCTTCAGCTGTTTCATCACTGCCTCTTCTTCTAACTATTTTTCCTTCTACTTCTCAACCTCCTTATCTTTCCTATAAGCTTCAGCTTCGTCTAAATGTAGGGGTTTGAAATATCGCCCACTCCTCATCATGTGGTCAATCTCTTCAGTGTACCAAGTATTGTCTAGAAGGTCTTCACCCCAATCTTCATCAGTATGGGCCAGGAGTAAATCGTTGTCCTCCCATCATACTCCTTCGACAACCGACAAACAATTGTCCGGCTCCGATCTGATCATTCTCACATCAGAAATATCCCCTGTAGGGTTTTGGGCTTTTCCAACTTCCTGTTTTGCTTGATCCCATTCTTACACAAACTGCTTCAACGTGGCTTCCTATTTTGTATCCGCGGTACTCACGGCGCCCAATTCCTAAGCTAAATTCTTGATGCCGGTGCTGTCTAGCAGTTATTCCTTTTCCTCGGCCATTCCGGCCACTATACCTATTCTTGCTTCCTTTTCTTCTAATTTTGGTTCAGTTCCTTCCTCTCGATCAGGTTCATCACTCAACCACCCTGAGTTGTCTGTCGACCCATTTAGATCAAACTAGTCAATCTGTACGTCCCCCTAATCCTGTTCATCGTAGAACTATAGATTGTCTAAGTTTTCCTCTAGCTCCATTAGATCATCCAGTCCCTGACTTGGGCCATCCTCTCTAACCACATTGACCTCCATTCCTGTCAGCAATACCACTTCTGGTTTATCTTGACCAATTGGCACAATGTAACAACACGAGTTATACACCCCTTCAGATAAGTCTGCGGAGCTTTTAGGCAATGGACTAACATTCTCCTCCAAGGCCAATCTCCCTCCTTCTACCATTGTCACCACCACGGGTTCGGGTTGAAGTATGGACATGTCCATCACGCACAAGTATGTTGTCACGACCCATACTCGCCCCTAAAGGGTTTAATATCGTAACCGGCCAGTAATTCGTGATTACCAAAGGCCTGCTTAACAGTAATGACAGTAATACAGAGTAAGGGGCTGGCAGAAGCCAAACAGTAAATAAAAGATGTCCAATGAGCTGTGAAAATCTGAATGGAAAAAGACTTTTATGAACAAGCCACATTCAAAACTGGAACATATATACATAACAGATAGAAATCACATCCAGGTTAGGGACCAAATCCCTAAACCACAACTGTACAATCAAGTCTTATTCCGTCAGTACAAAACAGAGACAAAAAAGGTGAATCTTAAACACCCCAAAAACAGCCTTGGCTTGAGTGGGCTGGGAACCTCGAAGTGAGGCACAATGGTTGGCTTGACAAAATGAGAGCTTAACCTGACGCTTCTAGCTCTGATCCGGTGCCTGGACACCTACATATAAATATAAACAGTGAGCTAAAGCCCAGTGAATAATAAACATGTAAAGAGGTTGAGAATGAATGTCCTTTCAGTAATTAAAATAATCAATTGTATCTGTGGATCAATTATTCAATCATTGGTTCATATTTCAAGCCATAACAGTCATTTAGAAACCATAGTAGTCATATGTGGTACATCCAATAGCAAATCAGTACAGTAGGTCTTAATAGATCGAACAGTCAGTTGATGGCCATCAGAACAGTATACAGTAGTAGTTCCAAGCATTGGAACTGACAGAGATCTCTGTAACAGTAGTAGTAGCAGTAACAGTACAATAGCAGTAGCAGTAACAGTAACAGTAACAGTAACAGTAGGTTGCTATGGATGCCACGAGTACAGTTCACAAATAGGACAAACATTCATTCGATAAACCATGTCGTTTCAGAGAATAGTACAGTCAATCGTTCAGAAAATAATCATAATTGAACATATCTTTACAACATTGTTACTCACAGAGTACTGGGCTATAGGCAAGCTAATGAGCGTCCTCGGATGCCAACCCTACACAGTTGCAAAATGAACACATACTAAGTTACACACTTGGAAATCAATAACTTAGTCCCTATCTTGACTTGGTGTGGCTCTATAACATTGTCCTCATTAAGATGCCATAAACATAGCCTAAGATTGCCTAGGATGGAATGAGGATGCAAAATTGCACTTTAGAACACTTTTCAAAATTTGTTGAAAATAGGAGTCTCGCTCGAGCGTGGCTTTCTACGCTCGAGCGAGCTTACCAAAACAGAGGGGTCACTCGAGCGTAGACTCCCTTGCTCGAGCGGTCTGTAAAAATGCAAAAAGTACTGGTTGCTAAAAATCTCCGCTCGATGCTCGTTCGAGCGTAGGTCTCCTTGCTCGAGTGTGCGTCTGCACATGCAAAAACCTGAGAGCTTGCAATCTACGCTCGAGCCAGCATTCCGTCGCTCGAGCAGAATTCAGAAAACAAAGGTTCTCGCTCGAGCCTGGAATCCTTCGCTCGAGCGTGGAACCCAAATTCTGGGTTTTCCAGATTTGCTCCCTAAGCTCAAACCAAGCATTCAACACATCCAACCTCAATCTTTTGGACCAAGTTTCTGGAAAACACTTGGAAACTCATAATACAACATGTTTTGAAGATCATTTAATAAAATCAAAGCCTAAAAGTAAGCCAATTGAATACCAATTTCAAAGAAACTTGAAGAACAATGTAAGAACATAACATGCATGAGTTCTCAAGAACTCTAAGGCTCCAAAACATGATCAAATGCAAGATTGAGTTCAAGAACATGGTGAATTCATGGACCTCTACTAAAATATTGACATGCATGTAAGAATTTCATGAAAAATAACTTCAAATCAGTATGATATGGACATGGATGCATGAATTCACTCTCAAAACAACACTTTGAGCTAATTCTTGACTTTAAACACTAATTTTCCATGAACCATGCATGAGACAACTTAAATTCACAACTAAAATGATGAATTTCCTACCTTAAGTCTTGAACTCCAAGTATGTTAGCTCAATTTTGCAATTCCCCTTCAATTCCTTCTAAATCTCCAAGCTAATTCTTGTTGAATCAATTTTTCTCCTACTCTCCCTCTCTCACTCGATTTTAGTCTAGAGGGAATGGATGAGATGATGTAACGAATATGAAAAATAAGCCCCAAACAATGCCTCTAAAGTGGCCCACTAATGGCAAACATGAAATAAATTCAAACTAATGTAATTTAATATTATTTAATGTAATTAATCATACCAAATCAAATTTTAACTAAACCTACCATAAAATCACATAAATCCTAATTAGCATAAAATACTAATCAATTTCTGAATCGGTCACCAATAAGCCTTTCAATTCGCAATTCGAAATTAGAACATGAACAGATCATTCAATGACAAACAAATAGAAATGCATTTAAAGCAATACACTCATGCAATTAGTTCAGGATTTCATCATAATCAATTACTTATCATGCTTAATCATAGATTAGCACTAATCAGAGGTGAGGGTTGTCACATATATGCTTTTAGGGATGAACACCGTCGATTTGGGTAGGTGGGAAGGGGTAATATATACGCTGGGGTCATAGAAGATGGTCAGTGTATGTATTAGATTTAGGTTCCGAGGTGGAGGGACTTGATTATGGGCTAGGAGAGGGTTAGTGGTAACATTTGGCTTTCGGGATGATACTATCACCTTATTGTCAATGAGATCCTGAATCTCATGACGCAGCCTGAAGCATTAGTCGATGTCATGACCGTGTTGCTGGTGAAAAGCACAATATTTAGCTGGGTTGTGTTTAGGTGGGAGATGATAGGGCAGTGGGTCGGACTCTAACGGCTTGAGATGCCCCTTTTTGATCAACACCCTCAGAGCTTGGGATAATGGCATATAGATTGGAATGAAGGTCCTCTGGGATCGAGCCTGGTTATTTGAGGTTTGTGGAGTTGTGCTAACAAAAGGGTTGGTTGTCTTGGCTGTAGTGGTGACGACATTCACATCAGATGGCCGCGCAGCTGTGCTTCCACTAGTGGTTGCATTGGAACTGCGCATAAAAGGCCTCTTTGCCTGCTCCTTCTCATCAGTTGTCAACTCCTGTTTCATTGCATCTTGGATCTGAACCCCTATCTCATGGAGCTCAGTGAATGTAAACAACAGTAAGACGATTATTTTCTACAATAATTTCCCTTGCCGGTTACGAACGACCATCCTTATTTGATCCTTCTCGAATGGCCTAGTAGTCATCATTGAAGTCTTGGCCCTCCACCTCGTTACAAAGTCTGAGAAGCCCTCATTTGGCTCCTGACGAGTTGCCTCAAGATCACGGGTTGTGACCTCGATCTTCGTGTTGTAAGAGTATTATGAAATAAAGTCCTCAGCGATTTCCCCTGAGCTCCACTTTACTGAATCCTCCAGCTTTGCATACCAGATAGTCGCTATTCCTGACAAGGTCCAGCTAAAAAGTGATAGCTTTTAAAGTTTGGTAAGGCCCATCGACCGCAGGATATCAGAGAATAACCACAAATGGACCATAGGATCCCCAGAGCCATCGAATCGATCAATGTGTGGCATTTTGAATCGATCCGGCAAAGTCACTGCAGAGTCGGTGTATCCATCTTCGATGTAGGGGACAGAGTTCACGCCCTGTGCCCGCTTGAAAAGCTTCTCCAACTTATTGACCTTCAGTACAGTCGGGCCTACTTCGAATTCAAATGGAGGCTCAGTTTGGTACAATGGTGCCTTAGAGGCTTGCGGTGGGATGGGGTCTACCGAATTGCCTAGGTTCTCTTGGACATTAACAGTGATTTTGGGTATTGGGCTACCCACATGAGGTGTATGGGACGCAGAAGTCACTGCCTGTTGTGGTTTCTGTTGCTATAACATGTTTATCACTTCAGCTTGATGGGCTGTAACTTCAGCTTGGCGAGTAGCATCTTGTTGCATGGTTTCAATGGTTTGCTGGAGATGACGGAACAAGTCTTTCATGCTAATAGGGGGATGTTATGCTGTCAGAGCTGGCGAATAATCTTCCTTCTGGAGTGGAAGTAGAAGATTGAGCCTGACTGGGTGCAGATGAAGTAAAGGGTGACTGTTGGATTGGTGAATTATGCCTAACTCTCCTCCGTCGTGTAACTGGTGGGAGTGAAGCAAACATAGGTTGCCCCCTAACAAGATCCCTGGATCTGTACAGTCTCCTAACATGGGTCCAGAGTGCTCGGGAGATATCCAAACTGTTTGAAGCAATTGTTATAAACTACCTTGCAAAAGGAAATAAAGCAAAAGGAAAACAAAAATCAGAAACCGCACAGCACCTCAGCTCAGATGTTAACCATACGTAGATGTAATCAAAGCCATAGGACTGCACTCAAACACTGATTTTTTCCCCCCAAATCTGATACCCAAACTTGCAACTGATACGCACATTCCTGAAGAGTTTCACTCTAAAAGCACATACCAATTAAGAACCAAAAACACCCCTATGAGGGGATAGGGTTACCCTGTCCTAGTTTCGTCAGGAGCTAGGGTTCACTATTCAGGCAAAGTGGTTTCACACAATCCTGGATTCAGGTAAGCAACATGTCCTAGTTTGTAACAGTATCTAAGGCTTTCGATATGCAACTAGGCCAAATGGTCTGAAGGGTGCCTTGACAAGACTACCTAATATACCTCTCACACCTAACATCAAAAAGTGAAAGGCGGATCAAACGGTACATCGGTAATCCAGATCCAAGGGTTGTGTTCCCATCATGGCAGAGCCCGTAACCGGTCAGCCTTTTGGCAAGCTTTTCCAAACAAGCCTCCAACAAACCATCCAGGAATAGCAGATGGCAAACACTGTGATTTAAACACACCAATGCAAATGCAATGCAAAGAAACATATAAGTGTAAATAAAATTCATATCATGAGTTCGAGTCAAGTTCTCTAAATTCCCTACAGAGTTGCCAGAAACTGTAGCCTGGCTTTTTCGCGCCCTCTTTCGGAGATTTGAAAGAAACCCTACAATTCAGACTCCCGCGTTTCTGAATCTAATCTCACAAGTGCAATGTGAAATTGATAAATACTAAAGAGTCCAAATTCGACAAATCTTTCAGAAAATCAATTTTGAATCAAATTGCCAGAAATGGACTGCTTTGCCAGATATAGAGTTGTCACCTAAATATTTTTGGAAAATCTAGGAAACCCATGACTCGTGCCAAAGGCCACGTGTCCGTCATAACCAAAGTTGCCTTATCTCGGGAACTTAGGTACGAGAGGAGAAGGTCATGAATTGAGTACCCCCGCTCGCCCGATCAAAGATCGGCCTCTACTAATCATGATATGATTTTTATCAGCATTATATGCTTTTGTTCCGATTTATTAGGCTAGCATTTACTATGTGATGCGCACACACAAGGTATAGACTAGTTTCCTCAAATTGGAACAATTCAATTTCATATTTATTTTTCGACAAGAGTTTGATTTTGCCACTTAACAAAGTGGACTTAAAGTTTGTAAATTTGCCACTTAATAAAGTGGGCTTAAACATGCATTTCATTGAATCATTCCAATTCAAGCAACAAGCCTTCATCCACAGGCATTTAAACAGTTATAACACTTAAGCAATTAGCCTCATGGCAAGCATGCTAGTCATGGAAATCTCTCACATTCATGCAAGTATGCTATAGCACTAAAACTAACCTAGTACTCCAAGCAAAGATAAAATAAGAGAGTTAGAAAAAATGCATGTTTCCTAACTATACAAGATGTCTAATGCAACGCATGCAATAATGCAACTAGTAGGCTCGGCTACTAATATGGCATATGAGGCAATTTGATAACATGCGGTTAAACACGTATTCAAAGAATATATTTAAACAGTTAGAATGATGCGCTGAGCTTCGGTGCATGCAATACAAATGAATGGATGCAAGCATGTAATATGCTAAACGAAACGTGATGTCGCTAATCTAACCATTAAAAGCTGGTAAATAACAGGGAGAAAGACGTGGGGTTGGAAGACATACAAATTATTACATTATGCTCTCTCGAAGGAGAATCCAAATGAATTAAGCTAACTAGCTAACTAAGCTAAGCTAATTAAGCTAATTATTACAACATAAATTAAATTAGCTAAACTAATTAACTAATTATTACAACAAATTGAACTAATTAACTAACTATGCTAGTTAACTACTTATTACAAATTTAATTAATTAACTATTCTAGCTAAATAATTATAACTACAACATAATACTAATTAGCCATTTTAGCTAATTACGAAAAGCCACTAGTTAAGCATAAAATTAATCTATTACAAAGTGGATTGATCGATGAGGAACACATGCATGAACGCGGTCTTCACCTGAAAAACCACTGTTCTACTGCTGCATGCCTCTTTTACTCAAAAAGACACTTGCACTGATTTCCCTTTCCAGACCAACTCTATTTTGTCTCTGAAGCACACTGCTGAATTTGCATTGGTGGCCTACAGGGGGCCGGCCGGCCACTGATGATTGGACTTCTTTGCTGTAATAGAGAGAAAACATAGCAGGATAGTGTATTTCTCAATGGTTGTTTGTACTGTGTATCCCTCCTTATCATCAAAACATCTCAAATGAGTGATACACTTAGCTTTTAAACCATCAATCAAGAAATTTCATTGCATGATAGCCAAAGAACTACGATATACAAGTTTGATAAATGCACAAACAAGGCCAAAAGCTTTCACCCTATCATGCATGATCAAGGGCAATGGAGACCTTGGAAACTTGGCACATTTCATCACTATGAGTATGAAATGTCCCAATTTCCTTGTGTTCAATTAACATCAGATTGAACACACCGAAACACAATCAAATTCTTATCTTGCACCATTTTAGTTGCAACTTTTTAGTTACTCATTTTAGAATACTAACCATTCCTTAACCAATTAATTTCATTGGTGAGAAGTCCTCTAAAGAGAAGAAAGTGTCAAACAAGGGGTGGTTTAAGGCAAGAGAGAGATGTCATGCCATTTGTAATGAACCCCCAAAATAGGATTAAAACCTCAATCTCAAGCTTAAACAATCCCAAGGCTGAAACAACCCTCAAAGAAAATGAAAAAGTCAAGAAATGAGGAAGGTTGCTGTCACACCCCAGACTTGCCCCTAAAAGTTTGGGCATGACCTACTCAGAAATGGACATTAAACCTGATCTACGTAACATTCGGGGCATGAACGGAAGCACTAATATAAAGATTACTAGGAAACAAACTCCATTAAGCTACCACTACTATGCCAGGATCACAAACATTATAACAGATGAATAATATTCAAAAACATGCACATGAGCATTGGTTATATACATACACATATATAGACCCAGCCCTATGCTTGGGCGTGAAAAAACATTATGTACATTTCAACCTTAGCCGGCCATTAGAGTATAAGCCAATAATTTAACAAAACTCCTAGTGCCTGGTCATACTTAGGTTGACAAAAGAGAGACGAATATCAGGGCTAGGACGGACCTCCAGGTTGATTACCTACGGAATCAGACAAAATATAGAGTGAGCCAAGCTAAGTGAATAATAGTACTTAACTCGATGCTCAACTTAAAACATAATACATATCGATGCGTGTATAAATGCAGAGCCTTTAAACATAATGGCTTTACGCCCTTGAACGGAGTGACATTAAGCCCTTAGACAGAATGGCATTAAGCCCTTAAACAGAATGGCATTAAGCCCTTTTCATGCCGGTATGAACTCAAGAGGTGTCTCACATGGATTCTATAGGTGACTCACATTGTAGCACTTAGTTCCGTACAGCACTTTGTTTCATACCGGAAAATACAGATTGGCCATTGGCCCAAATATCATCAGAGCAGGTTAGTTTCAGAATCTTACAAAGTTCCAGAGTCATATGAAAACATTTCCATTCTTTTACATCATTCATTCACATCCTTTCAAAATTTCATATAAGTTACATAATTGACATGCGTTAACAGGATGCTAAAAGTAATCATTACCTGTAGGAAAGGGTACTATAACAGTACTACTACTCACAGTGCAGTAGCGGCGCGCTTGTTTCTCCCGGATTATGACCTACACACATGAACAACTTGCAAGTTAATTCTTTTCCTTTGTTAAATCATTTTCGAATTCGTTTCGCTTTGATTGAATTTACAGATATCATAAAAGTCTTAAATACATATTTTTACAATATTAGAGGGTCTAGCACGTAAAATGGAGTAACCCGTTATTTTCAGCATGGGCCGCACGTGCGGCTGTGAGCCCTGCACGTATGGCAAAGACTCCCGCACGTGCTTTTTAGATAGTAGCCAAATGCCAAATTTCCTCATTCCCTGCACGTGCGGCCATGACTCCCGCACGTGTGGCTGGGGTTCCCGCACGTGTGGCCATGACCCCCGCACGTGCGACGATTCTGCTCAAAACAGTCCAAAAATTCATACAAAATCCCACATTTTGGGGAATATTTACGAGGTTCAACATGGCTTTCTTAATTGCTAAAACATGCTCCAACACACACACTCTCTAACCATATTTGATAATCATTTAGGTATGTAAATAGACACCACACAATAAGTAAAATCAAGAGAGGAAACGTGAGAGCTTTATTACAAGCTTGAGATTACCAACTTATCTACCAATACAACTAAACAAGATCACACACACCCTAGATTCTTTAATTGTAACTTCCACTTAAGTATTGGAGAGAATTTCTTACTCAATTATCATGAGAGATTAACAAAAGCAAGAATTACATACCTTGAGCTCAAATTCTACAATCCTCACTAAATTCCCAATCTTCTTCTTGAACTTCCTCTCAACCCTCTCTAACCTTCTCCCCCAATATGCACCCAGGAGATATTTTGATTAAAGACCCTAAGCCAAATATTTCAAAGAACATAGATATGTATATATAGGGTGAATAGGACAAAAACTAATTAATTTAATCATTCCAAATCAAATTTTTATAACAATGCTTAATATTACCTAAAAATTATGCTGATTTCAAATATAAAATCAATTTCGGATTATCCGGCCTCTAGGACCCTCAATTTCTAATGTAAACATTTTAACTATAACAGATGCTTTTCTTACCAAACAGATATAGGTCTCAAATCATAAGATCCACATACTTAAACTTAATTTCTCATGCAGTTTCACATTAAGCATTTGCAAGCACAGAATAAGGGACTAAAAATATATCAGAATCATATACGAGGGTCGGGTTATTACAGTTGCAGAGATTAATAGTGCTGAAATTAAGTGAGAAAATCACTAAAACATGGCAATCAACTCAAACAAGTGGTGTCTAAAGGCCTAAAACACCAAGCTTGTGAGGACACTTACACTAGAAGCATGCAAAAAACGACTCAAATGCATTAAACAATGAAAAATAGAGGCAAAATAGTCTAAATTAGAGCCTAAAACATGCTCAAATTAAGCTACAAAAGGCTAGAAAAATAAGCTAACACATAGAGCTAACTAGGCTAGCAAACAAGACACAAGGAGGGGAGGCTAACCCCTCAAAATTTGGACTTCAAAACATGATTTTTACCACTGAAATTACTTTGGAATTCAATGTTTAAAAGCCCAAAAAAAGATAGTTTCAAAGTGGGAAACAAAGGTGGAAATGCCTTACAAACAAGGAATAAAGAACGGTGAACCACTCCCTACCTTAAATGGCTTAAAACCACCAATTTTAGCCCACAAAAACATAGTTTATATAGCCCAAAAACAACCCCAAAATAGTGGGAAAAAGATAGAAAAACAAGTGTACAAAACAAGTTAAAAAGCGGAGCATTATACCTCTTGAAGCAAAGATCGACTTT
Source organism: Camellia sinensis (assembly GCF_055761805.1). Classification (NCBI taxonomy): domain Eukaryota; kingdom Viridiplantae; phylum Streptophyta; class Magnoliopsida; order Ericales; family Theaceae; genus Camellia; species Camellia sinensis. The sequence goes on from NC_138970.1 coordinate 157,761,195, forward strand.
AGGCAACTTTAGGCAACAATTCAAGCCAAAACCACCTTCAAGAGCTCCGTGAAGATCTCAAGGAACCTTAGCTCAAAGGTGATCAATTTTGGTTAAGGAGGTGTAGGCAAAAGTGTAATGTATGTACGCAAGTATGCACAAATTTGCAAGAGAGAGGTAGAGATATTTTTGTTCCAAAAATTCTAACCCTCAAAAATGGGGGGAGGAGCCCCCCTATATATAGAAAACATGAATTCTATACAAGGAGATCCAGCCTTACACGTTGGCGCAGATGCATGCATCTGTGCAAACAACTGGCACAGTTGGCATAAAATATCTGCAAAAGCAACTGGTGATCGTTGGCCACTATTGGTAGCCAATTGGCCACACCAATGGCCGACAACCTAGAGACATGGCCGATAGCCCATGGTGGCGGCCGACAGGTCACCAGAATGTTCAGGCTTGAAACAACAAGGTTTTGGCCCAAAACAGAGCACAGAATGGACAGGGTTTAAATGCTCAAAGGCAGGGTATTCCACCGAGGTCTTCGAGCACTAAAATAAGCACATGCAATCATAGTCATCCAGTGCACACCCGTAAAAGATGTCGAAGCCCAGATACCTTGTCTTTGTCTCCCAATCATACTAGGGCTCTGGGAATCCAAAGAATGGGAAATCTTTCCCTTGGCGGACAAAGCGTCCGTTCAGGGTTCCCCATATAGGTTTGTGGACTAACTCATAATGCTTCCCAGTCCTTTTTGCCTTCAACCTCTCCCTCAACTCCTCTCTTTTCCTTTGCCAATCTGCAACGGTAGGTTTGTTTCCCAGCCCGAAGGCATAGGGGTTATGACTCAGCTTCTTAGCAACAGTACCTCCCTGCCTATCGCTTCGGCCTAGTCCTAACTCGGGCATATGCCCCTGTTTGTTCATCATGTATATGGATTGCGCACTCACATAATCTCTATCGTGCTCTACCATGATGGTTTGAACCAATCAAGCTTCTGCCAGAGAGAAGCCGGAAATGAACACGTCCTCTTCCCCATGTATGATCTCCAATAGTGGTGTAGTAGTTCCTTGGGGAGGATGGATTGCAGAGTTACTGTACATGGTGGCGATCCTGCCTTTAAAGGGGTACTTCACTAATTGATTGACTGTTGATGACACAACATTCATCTGATGTAGCCAGGGCCTTTCCAGTAACAGGTTAAATGTGGCCAGAACATTCATAAGATGGAATTCCACTTCATGTTTGGACGGGCCAATTAGGATATTGCTTTTAAACGTTCCCATGACATCCCGGCTTGTATTGTCATAGGCCCGGACAACTTGGGTCGTGGGTGTAAAGTCAATCGGCATCAAACTGATGGCATAGGCAGTTCTCACTGGGCACACATTGATCGCCGACCCGGTATCCACTAACACCACCAGAATCCACTTTTTTCGACTTTCCAAGGTTACATACAAAGGCCTGCTGTGGTTGGCACCCTCGGGAGGCAATTCTTTATCTGTAAAGGATATCATCGGTGTAACATCCCCAGAGGTGACCAGCGACAGCAATTGGTCAGCGGTGGTCTCAATGGGCAGTTTGGTTCAGTTCGCTACTTCTAACAGGGCTTGTTTATATTCTTGAGATGCCATTATCAGTCCCAAGATGGATATGTTGGCCTGAATATTCTTGAGCTATTTCAAGACCATGTTCTTCTCCATATCCCTCTCTTTTGCTTTCTCAGCCTCCATTCCAGAGGTCTCTGGCTGGTTTAACGTTGTTGGTTTAAAGTACTGACTACTCCAGATCATGTGATTGATCTTATCGATATACCAAGTGTCATCTGGGGTGTCAGCTTTCCACCCTCTTGAAGTCATGACCAGACCGGCATCGGGTTCTATCCGGAGCATATTAACATCACGGGCCCCATCATCATACCATTCTTCTTCCACCACAGCTCGGGTTTCAACATCCTGGTACTTTATGAGTTTCTTCAACATCCTCTTTCGGTCCATAGGATCTCATTATGTTTTCATAGTGTTTTGAACACTGCCGGTTGTGGACTCAGCTTCTTCTTTCCTTTTTCCTTTGCCTTGTTCCAGAGCTATCTTCGCTTGGATTTCCTCTATCCTTTCCTTTTGAAACTGTTCTAGTGCCTGTTCCTTCTCAATAAGAGGTGCGGTCTCAGCCTTACCCTTAACAGCAATTTCCTCTTCTCCCCCAGTCTCTCATGTCTGTTCCTCTACATCGAACTCTTCCTCACTTAACCACCGATTGCTAGTTTCTGGCTGGCTCAGGTCCCACCATCCCATCTGTACACAGCTTGTATCTTCTTCTTTGAAAAAGTAAAGATCCTCCGGATCCTCTTCTAATTCTGCCAGATTCTCCTTTGGGTCTGCTAAGTCATGCAGGCCTTGCTTGGGCCACTCATTCTGATTCTGTGCCATTTGGTCTTCCCCGATAGCATTAATGTTGAAAAAATCCGGTAGTATGACCACTGGCTTTGGCTAATCGATGGCCACAACGTATAAGCTGGGATTATACTCATCCGCTAGTGAGACCCCCTTCTCTATGACACAGGCATCAGACGGCCCTGTCTTTAGTGCATTCTTCTCTTTCTCCATTTCTACTGCCACATGTTCGCATTGGGTTTGTGGTGTTAGATCCATCATGCACATGTCTATGCTTTTTGGAATAACCAACTCCGGTTTTGGTAAGTGGGATGAGGTAATGTTTGTGCTAGGATTGAAGGTGGGTGGTAGCGTATAGATGTGGTTAATGTTTCTCGGTGGGAGGACTTGGTTGTGTGTAAGAAGTGGATTGGTTGTTACGTTTGGTTTTGCGGGTGGGGTGATGACTTTATTGCTGATGAGATCCTGAATCTCACGACGTACGTGGTAGCACATGTTTATGGGATGGCCATGTTGTTGGTGGAAGATATAGTACTGAGTAGGGTGATGTTTGGATGGCAATGGGTCTAGAAGTGGACGAGGATTGAGAGGCTTGAGATGCCGCTTTCGTATCAATAACTTGAGGGCATTAGTTGGGCTCATATGGAGGTGAGTAAAAACTCTTCGATTTCATGATGGACTGGTATTTCGTGAAGGTTGTGAGGTTGTGGCAGTAGCAAAGGGATCAGCCATCTTGGCCATTGAAACCACAGTACTGACATCCGCAGGTCATGGAATAGTGCTACTGCTAGCATTGGTACTCCAAGAGAACGACCTTCTTGCGGGTTCACTTGTTCTATGGATGATACCCTTTTGAATGCACCCTCAATCTGGAACCCCAGCTCATGTAAGGAAGCGAATGTGGACAACGACACCACTATCATTCTCTACACCATGTCTGCCTTGAGGTTTTGGACCACTAGTTGGACTTGTTTTCTTTCAGCAGGCCTATTTATCATTTGGGTTGTTTTGGCTCTCCACCGAGCGACAAAATCGATAAATGATTTTTTGAGATTTTGGGTTGTAGCCTCCAACTCACTAATGGTTACTTCTATCTGGGTGTTATATGAGTACTGATTAACAAATGCCTCAGATAGATCCTCCTAATTTCGTTTTGTAGAGTCCTCCAATTTAGTGTACCTGATGGCCGCCACATCAGACAAGGTCCTTCCAAACAATGAAAGCTTTTGCACCCGAAACAAACCCATTGGCCTCAATACATCAGAAAACAATCGGACATGTATGATTGGATCCCCATTCCCATCGAATCTATCGATGTGGGGCATTTTAAATTTCTCCTGTAATTTGATCGAAGCCTCAGTGTACCCATCTTCAATATCTGGAATGGAGTTGAAGCCTTGAGATTTCTTCAATGTTTTTTATAATTTGGCAATCTTGACAAAGGCTGGATCAATTTCATTAATATCGAAAGGAAAAATCCCTAGAGGAGGTTGAACCAAAGGACGATAAGCTAGAGCTGGGGAGAACATGTCCTGGGGATCTGGGACTGGTAGATTTTCTGCTGGTGGGGATAGATCCGGGTTTGGCTGAGCATTTGGGATCGGGTGCACAGTTGACGCTATTGCCCCAAATGTACGCCGCAGATCGACAATGACTTCATTTTGTGCAGCCATCCTCTGGTTTACAATATCCATAGTTCTTTGGACGACAATCATCATGGCAGCAAATTCCTCTGCGTTTGGTGTTGTGTTCTGTGCCATTGCTAATCCAGGTGAACTAGATGTTGGTGAATTGATCGATTGAGAACGGGTAGGTGTTAGTGTAGTGCTTTGTACTGAAGCTACTGATTGTCTGTTCCTTCTCCGTCGAGTGACTGGAGGAAGCGAGACTAGCATGGGCTGACCACTAACAAGGTTTCGAGCTTTGCATAGCCTGCTGAAACAAGTCCACATAACTTGGGAAATATCGGGTCTTTTTGAAGCTATGATGGTAAACTACTTAGAAAAAAGAAAGAAAGAAAAACAAAATCAAAATTGGACAACACTTCGGCCCCAATCCATAACAGTCAAGACACATAGTTGAACTGTAATCCCGACTGAACTCTGTTTTCAAACCTTACTGATATGAACCATCCTGTACAGTCTCATTGTAAAAGCATGCATCAAGTAAAAAGAACCAAAACACCCCCATGAGGGGGGTAGGGTTACCCTGTCCTAGATTTTTGGCATGATCTAGGCTGCACTATTTCATACAACGAGTTTCACAACATCCTACACATGGGTGGCACCCTACCCTAATTTGGAATAATCACTATAGCTTCACTATATGTAACTAGGTCAAATGGTCAAAAGGGTACCTTGGCAAGATTACCTAATATACCATCACCCTAACACCAAGAAGTGAAAGGTGGATCAAGCGGTACAACAGTGATCCAGATCCAAGGATTGTGTTTCCAATATGGTAGAGTCCATGACCAGTCAGCCTTTTGGCAAGCCTTTTGGGCAAGCCTCCAGCAAACTGTCCGAGAATAGCAGATGGAAAACACAATGACTTACCATAACAATGCAAATGCTATGCAAAAAAACATATAAATGTATATAAAAATTCACATCATGAGTTTCAAGTCAAGTTCTCTACTTCCCCAACAGAGTTGCCAGAAACTATAGCTCGGCTTTTTCGCGCTCTTCCGAAAGGCGAATAGCCCTACAGTTCGGACTCCACTTGTAGTTCTGAATCTGATTTCAGAAGTGCAATGTGAAATAATGAAAACACAAAAAGAGTCCAAATTCGGCAATTCTTTTTGGAAAATCAATGTTTGGAAAATCAATGTTTGAAACAAATGCCAAAAATGGGCTGCTTTGCCAGATTACAGAGTCACCACCTAAATATTTTTTAGAAATTTAGGAAACTCGAGACTCGTGCCAAAGGCCATTAGTCTGTCATCACCAAAGTTGTCTAAACTCGGGAACTTAGGTTCGAGAGGGAAAGGTCATGAATTGAGCACCCCACTCGCCCAATCAAAGAACGACCTCTACTAATCATGATGTGTTTCATATTTACATTATATACTCTTGTTCTGATTTATTAGCTATTCTTTACTATATGATGTGCACATAAAAGTTATAGACTAATTTGCAAAAGTTGGAATATTTTGATTTCATGTTTGTTTGAAAATTGTTTGTGAATTTGCCAGTCAAAAAAGTGGGCTTAAAATAGACATTTAATCAAACCGTCCCAATTCAAGCAACTAGCCTTCCTTCACAAGCATTCAAACAGTTATATCATTTAAGCAATTAGCCTCATGGTGGACATGCTTGGACACAGTAACACAAGCATTCGATGCAAGATGCTAAAACACAGAATCACTCACCTAGTACTCTGAGCTAAAACAAAGCGAAGTTATTAGAAAAATATGCATGTTCCTAATTAAATGCAATATGACTAATGCAATGCACACATTATGTATTTTTTATAGGCTCGGCTACGAGTATGGCATATGATTTCATTCAAGACATGCGAGAGAGCACGTATTCAAGAAATGAATTTGAACATTGATATCGGGTTAGCATGATGAGCCAAACCTTATATGCATGCAAGACAAATGGATGCAAAACATAAGAATGCTAATGAAATGAGATGCTCTATACTAACCATCATAAGAGAATAAATAAAAGGGAGAAAGATGTGGGGTTGGAAGACATACACATTATTACAACATTTGATACCTCACGCAGGAGGGTGCGAATCAATGTCCGAAAGTCCGAATTAAACTAATTATTACAAAATCGAACCAAATGAATAGAATAGGCTAAGCTAATTAACTAGCTAACTATGTTGTCTATGTTATTACAATGGATAACCAAGATTATTACAACAAGGATAACCGAGATAAATAAACTAACCCTATAAGCTAAGTAACTACAACAATTATAAAGGGACAATAATAATTACAACATGTTTAATGATGAGATTAACTATAATAAACCATATATGTTGATTATAATAACGATCATAATATGAGCAAGAATGCGCAAGAATTGCATGCATGCGTATGTATAATGTTCAAGAATAGCCCTATCTGCCCCAAACTTGTTCTGTTTCACATCTGCCACTGCCCTCTGTTTTCTGCAAAAATACACTGCTGACCAAACATTGAGGGCCGGCTGGCCCTCAGTGAAGCCTGGCCGGGCATAGAGAAGGCCGGTCGTGCCTCAATTTTGTGCAAAACTCTGTTTTGTGTTCTAAAGTGAAAACAAGCTCCGTTTGTCCCTTTCTTTCCTTCCCTATCATGGAAAAGCCTCGAGAGAAGGCTAGAATTGCTTCCAAAGCCATCAATGAGCTAATTGATTGCTTGATGATTCCGGATACAATTTAGGACAAGAAAATCAATGAAATGCAGTGGATATGACCACCCTCCCTCTTATCATGGAACGAACTCAAAGAGGGTGGTAGAGACACTTCAAGAATCATCAAAACGCCATGAATTAGCACATGATCATTCTTGACTTGATTAACTTGGCATAACGTCCGGCCAAGTCCAAGCAAGATGACTCATTTTCTTTAAGTGTATTGGTTGCTTTTAAACCAATTCTTTTAGTCATTTCCATTCTTTAGTCCATTTGTCCGAAGTGATAATTAAGTCCTCTAAAAGGAGAGAAGTGCCAAAAGGGAAGTAGTTCTCAACATGAAAAAGAGATTACGTCGTTGACAATGAATCTCTGTAGACATTAAGCCATTAAGCGCGAAACTCTAGTCCATGTATTGAATAACTATCAATCGTTTGAAACAACTCTCAAACGAAAGAAAGGAGTGGCGAGTTAATTATTTTAAATGGGGTTCTTAATCATGAGAATGAGTTGGAGAAAAGCTAAATTAAGTATGTAATAAGCTATACAAGCAAACTTATGAGACAACAACTAAACTAAACAAAGAACAAACTATTTAAACAAGTTAGAACAGCCCCAAAAGAGCCATGAATAAGCTAAATCAGTGGCTGAAAATGTGATAAAAGAGCTCAAAAGCTAAACAAAGGATAAAGACAATAAAGCTATGTAAGCAAAAACAAAGAGAGGTGGCCAACCCCTCCAATTTCAAGACTTCAAACCATGTTTTTTGGCCTTAATTCAACTCTGAAAATTAGTTCAAAAAAAAAAAAAAAAAAGAAAAAGAAAGAAAGAAAGAGAGTGTAAAGGAGCCAAGGGTTGAGCTACAAAAATAGGTGCAAGTGAGGGTGTTAACCTTATCACCTTTTGCAGCTTGTCCAAACCCAAGTTCTAACTCTTAGAATAGGTGTAAAATAGTCCAAGGACACAAGAAATAAGTAGAAATCAAGAAATAAGTAGAAATGAAGAAATAAAAAGCAAGAACAAAAGTTACAAGCTTATACCTCTCAAAATGCAGTAAGCTTTGGTTGATGATCAAACTCACTCTTGACACACTCTCAAGCTTGAATTATGCTTCTTAAGGGTCAACTAAGGCTCTAAGATAATGAGTCAAGGTTGTGTATGGTGTATATAGATGATACAAGGAAGATAAGTCAACTCAAAGGTAGCTTGCAATGGAAGAAGGAGGAAGAATGAGCTCTCTCTATGTGTATAGGCTCTTTCTTAATTGTGTAACCCCTAAAACAGAGGTATATGGTCGTATTTATAGAATTTGAGTACAAAAGGTGATAAATATCTTCAAAAAAGAACAGCTAGCGGGCTCTCAGCCAAAATAGTGTTTATCGTTATTGAAGCACGGCTGGCCCTCAATAGCCATGGCCGGCCCTTACTGAGGCACGGCCGGGCCTCAATGACTTCCCCTGTTTTTCTGTTGCAGCCTCAACAAAGGATAACACAAGGTGTGAAAATGGATTTCTTTGGTGTAATCATTAGGAATAGGGAAGGTTTAGGGTTGTTTCGAAGCTTAAACAAGACTCCTTCGCTGAGACCTCAAACCATGCACAATACCACTTTCATCATCGAGTGTTCCGAGTAATGTGTTCGAGCCTTGCGGGCGGTCAAAAATGGGGTGTCTACAACTGACCACCTCTTATGACCCAGTGTATATATTACCCCGTCTCACCTACCGAAACCAATGTTGTTCATTCCTCAGGGCACAAATCTGTGCATGATGGGCGCATTTAAGCCATAACTTGAGCCTCACAATGTGGTGACAATACCCTTGGTAAAGGAGGTTCTGGCCTCGGAGGGAGGTATTGACCTATCGTTAGAGTGTCCAGAGGACCTGTGTGAAAGGGCATACGATCTGAGTCGCTATATAGTGCCAACCAGTCAAATCAGACCTGAAGTGCTGTTACCAATCTTGGTAGTTATCAACGTGGTTAGAGAGAATGGCCCGAGCCAAGGGTTGGACGACCTTGTAGATCTGGAAGAAGATCTAGATAACCTGCAGTTCTTCAATGAACATGATTAGGGAGATGTATATATCAGGTGGTTTGACTTGAACGGATCAACCGACAATACCGGATGGCTGAGTGACGAGCCAGACAAGGAAGAAGAAACTAAGATGAAACCAGAGGGAAAGGAAGCAGAAATAGCTATAGTGGCCGGGAAGGCTGATGGGAAAGGAAAACTGTCGGAAGGCACATGTGTGGGAAACCCAAATCAAGAAGTAGGTGTTGTGAATGCTATAGATGTTGAACAGGAAGCTGTGCTAAGGCAGTTTGAGTGAGAAAGAATTGAGGACAGCTTGAAAATTGCAGCTGCGTGTCCCTGAGGGGGGCACTTGCACTGTAAAGATGATTCAGTTGGAGCCTGACAACTGCTTGTCGATAACTTAGGGCGAGAGGTGGGATGACAATGATTTGTGTCCGGCCCACACCGACGAAGATTGGGAAGACTGCATCTTGGATAATACATGGTATGCTAAAGAGATAGACCATCTTACCCGCAATGGACGATACTTTAAGACGCCACACCTGGATCAAGCCGAGCCATTAGAAAAGGACCGGGAGGTCGAGAAACAAAAGGAGAAGCAACTAGAAGAGGAGTTGGTGGTAAAACAACTTAAGGAAATCCAAGCCGATATCTCTATTTGGGGACTCCTCATGGCATCACAGGTACACCAGCAAGTAGTGTTGACGGCAATGGACAAGGCTAAATTGTCCATTGATACTACTCCCGAGCAACTTACGGGTCTAGTCTTCCCAGGTGGCGCGAAGCCAACACTCACCTTCTCAGGCAAAGAGCTGCCACTAGAAGGGTTGGTTCACAACAAGCCGTTATATATATCTGTGGAATGCAGGGAGAAGGTGGTGTCAGTGGTGTTAGTAGATACCGGTTCTGCCATTAATGTCTGTCTGTCTCGTACTGCCTACGCAATTGACCTTAAACCGGTGGACTTTGTTGCTACAGCCTAGGTGATACAGGCATATGATAACACAAGCCGAAAGGTCATGGGAACGGTGAAAGTGTGAGTCCAGGTTGGCCTGTCAGAGTAAGAGATCGAGTTTCACGTCCCGGATGTACCAACTACCTTTAATCTGTTGTTAGGGAGGCCTTGGTTAAATCACGTGAAGGCGGTGTCCTCTACCCTCCATCAAATGTTAAAGTATCCTCATGGGAGAGGAGTAGCAACTGTTTTTGGGAACTCATCCATCCATCCACCTCCGGAGGTGACTACGCCAGTGCTAGAGATCAATCATGGCGACGAAGATGTGTTCCTGTAGCTCAACTTTTTTGCGCCCTCTTTCGGAAGACGAATCGGTCCTACGGTATCGGACTCTCGTGGTTCTGAATCTGATTTCACAAGTGCAATGTGAAATAGTGAAAAGTCAAAAGAGTCCAAATCTGGCAATTCTTTTGAAAAATTGATGTCTTCAATCAAATGCCAAAAGTGGATTGCTTTGCCAGATTTACAGAGTCGCCACCTGAATATTTTGTTTTGGAAAATTTAGGAAGCCTGTGACTTGTGCTAAAGGCCATTAGTTCGTCATCACAAAAGTGCCTCGGCTCGAGAACTTAGGTACGAGATGGGAAGGCCATGAATTGAGCACCCCACTCCCCTGATGAAAGATCGGCCTCTACTAATCATGATGTGAATCTTATTTACATTATATACTCTTGTACTGGTTATTAGGCTAACTTTACTATGTGATGCATACAAGTATAGACTAATTTTGTAATCATTGGAACACTTGATTCATGTTTGTTTTGAAAATTGTTCCGAATATGTACCACTTGAAAAAGTGATCGCATATTAGCATTACTCAAATTGTTCCAATTCAAGAAAATAGCTTTCATTCACAGGCATTCAAGCAGTTTATCAATTAAGCATTTAGCCTCATGGCAAGCATGCTAGACATGGCAATAATCACACTCATGCATCATGCTAAAGCAAATAAAAGCTTACCTCGCACTCCAAGCCAAAAAGAGAAACTAGTTAGAAAAATGCATGATTCCTATGAAACATTACTTATGCAACACATGCGTTATGCAATTACTAGGCTCGGTTACTAATATGGCATATGGATCAATTAGATAGTATGCGGTCTAAACACGTATTCAAAGAAGTATAAGCAATAACAATGCGAGTTAGGATGATGAACCGAGCCTCGATGCATGCAATACAAGTGGATGCAAACATGAAGTATGCTAAATGAAACGGGATGCCCTAAACTAACCATCATAAGCTAGTAAATAAAACGGAGAAAGACATGGGGTTGGAAGACATACACAAGTTATTACATATTTATCCTCATGGGGGGGTTCGAATGTCCGAGTGTCCGAATTGACTACTTATTACAAATCCAAATGAATGAGTGAATAAATACTAAGCTAACATTGACTAACTAGCTAATTACAAATCCGAGAATGCGTAACGCTTGGATGTGCAGCGTTCAGAAACTACTCTGTCAGTCCAGACTATTTTGTTTCACCTTCAGCCATTGCCCTCTACTTCTGCACAACACACTGTCTTACCAAACATGGATGCCTGGCCGGCCCTCACTGATAATCGGTAGGGCCTGAGGAAGGCCGGTCGTGCCTCAGTTTCATGCAACTCCATTTTGTGCTCTAAACTAAAAACAATGCAGACAGAGTGTTCTGGACTCTGTTTGCCTATCTCACACTTCTCTGTCATGGGAAAGCCTCGAGAGAAGGGTAGAATTGTTTCCAAATCCATCAATGAGAAATTGATTGCTTGATGATTTTGAAGTACAATTTTGGACAAAAATCAATAAATGAAAAGGACTACAACCACCCCTCCCTCATATCATAGAGTGAATTCAAAGAGGGAGGTAGAGACACTTCAAGGTTCATCAAAACATTATGAATTGATGTAAAACAAACCTTGACATAATGGACTCGACATAACGTCCGGCTGAACCAAAGCAAGATAACTCAGTTTCTTTATATGGGTTGGTTCATTTTAAGCCAAATTCATTAGTCCCAAAGCAGCCCCTAATATGCTAAAACAATAGCTAAAACCATGTTAAAAGAGCACAAAAAGATAGGTAAAAGAAAAGAGATACAAAGTTAGTAAGCAAACCTAAGGAGGGGTGGCTAACCCCTCCACTTTTGGGACTTCTAAACCATATTTTAGCCTCGGAAAATAGCCCAAAAATGGCCCCAAAACAAAGAGAAATAAGTGGGAAACACAAGGATATAAGCTTGGAATAAGGTTCAAAGAAGGGTGGTTAACCCCTCTACCTTTGGTAGCTCTTAAATCATAAGTATTAGCCCTTGAAAATAGTCCCAAAACAGTATGAAAACACAAGAAAAAAAAAAGATGGACAAAGATTGAAATGAAAGCAAGGGACAAGGTAGTAAGCTTTTACCTCTTGTAGAGAAGGCGTTCTTGTTGTAAACGAAACTCGATTCCAAAGCACTCTCAAGTTTGAGTTATGGTTTTCAATCCTCAATCAAAGTTCCAAGTCCAAGCTCTTGCTATGGTATGTATGGATGATATGAGAGCTCAAAGGTTTTGAAAGTATGAAGATGACTTACAAAAGAAGAAGTTCAACTCTTTTATATATTCTTACACCTTGATATTCTTAAACTCTTGATCTCCTGATATTTCTCAACCCTAAAACATAGGTCCGAGCCTCCTATTTATAGAATTCAAGCTGCAGATCAAAATATCTACAAAATTAGACAGCTAGCAGATTGTAGCAAATCTGCTTTGAAAAGTCAAGAGGCTCGGTCGGGCTTCACTGATCCACAGCCGGTTGTCACTGTGGCATAGCGGCCTCAATGTAATTCCATTGTTTCTCACTTTTAGGTTCAATGTAGGTTGGTACAATGTTCATGTCGGAGCTAGAAAAAAATATATATCAACTTATTGGGGCTAATCCAAACAAGGCCTACAATGGGTCTAGCCCAAACAAATATCATACCCCCCACCTATATAAAGGGGGGGGGGCATCCTAAGTGAAGGCATGTCATCTCTCTCTACACTTGACACCAATACTCTTCATTTTTTATACCTTCATTCTGTTAATTAAGCGACTGACTTCACCATCAGAGTGTCTCCAGCCAGCAACCCCGATTGGGCGGCGCCAATCATGCTCATCTTTGCAGGTCTATCAAGACAAAGTTCATCTCTTTATTGGATTACTACAATCCATGTGAGAGGATATTTCATGGTCTCACAATTGGCGCCGTCTATGGGAAACGTTTGAAAGAATTCAACAAAGAAGATAACAAATACCACACTCAAGATTCTCTGATCATTGTTACACGTTACTAGAAACAAGACCCACGGTTGATCCTGTCCTTTTACTCTTTGTTTAAATTGATCTTCAAAATTCAATCTTACTGTCAATATGCATATACATATATATAGATATATATATATATATATATATATATATATATATATTTGTATATATTTATGCTCATACATTTAAACAATATAGTCGGCACATACTAAACCCATTGAAATGCCTTTACTTATATTTACTTTTGCATTTTTATTATCTCACTCTAAAGTTGGGTTTCACACTTTTATTTTTGAGAAGCTTCCTTTCGGCATTATATAATGGATTTCACACTTTATTCTTTTATATAATGGATTTCTTTTTGTGGTAGTCGGCTACTTATATAATTCAAAAATTCGGTAGTCGGCTAATCAAGAGGTTGTTCAGCTACAAAGGATGCATGAAACTTGGTGGGTGAGTTTGAAGTTGTCGAATATTTGGATGCATGCAACTTCTTGTGGGCAACAGTTATTCAGCAACCAACTGAGGATGCATACAAAAAGTTATGGCCCTGAAAATTTAAAAAAAAAAAAAAATTTGTCATAACTTCATTACCTACATCGTGTTTTTATTCGGCAACCGTATTCGGAAACATCACTTCCTCAAGCCACATTACTCGACAACATTACTATTGACTCCTCAACAGTCCGTGGAAGCTTATCCATTACGTCACTTGGCGACTTCTTACAGTAGCTACCAACATGCCGAATTCCTACACATCAGCTCGGACACGGCGTTACAGTTTCGTCTGACGTATAATCAACTCACCTATAATGCTGAGAACCAAGTTCTTATCATATCGGCCATCCTAGTTTCATCTTACATTGCTGACTTGCCGACCAAGTTTTTTGGCTAGCAAAAGCTCGGCACCAAGGTCAATATCTTTTTCAACAAAAAAAACGTAGACCCACAATTGAGTTCTTTTTTATAATGTTTATTATTAAAGTTCAAATATATATATATATATATATATATACACACGTCTGTCTATGTATGTACCTATTTATGCTCACAAGTTGATCAAATCCTGAATATCAATGTTGCTTAGAAAGGTTGTCAAAAGTTTATTCGGCACAATATGCACATCAAATGTTTATTCGGCACAATATGCACATCAAAAGTTTATTCGGCACCACACTCCACTCGGCACCAAGCTCCACATCCCAATCAACAGTTGAAGAAATGCTGATTTCTTGGGCCAAGTAGTTTCTGGCAGTAAAGTAACATTATTCGGCTAACATTTTTGACCGGTATTCAGCTAGCATTGCTTACTCGGCAATCCTACTTGGCCACACATACGTCCACTGCACAACATTGGACATCCTCGAAACAACTACAATTATTAATTTATCTACCTCCAGCAAAATCTCATGATTCACTTCTCGGAAGCACAACAATATTGCTCGGCGCTACTATCTCGGCATAAAACTGGCATCTTGGCTTGTCGAAATCCACATCTGAACATACCACAGGATTCGTATTGGCTCAAAGAGTCCAAACCCAGCAACCTGAGAAGCCAAAAAATAACCAAAGTCCGTCGAAAGTTGCGATACGGATCACAGTTTTCGACACCTAAAATTTCTGAAGTTGTCAAACTCAAGTTTTGACCATACCAGCGTGAAGTGCTCATTGAGACGAGTTCAACGCAACAAACCATGTCAAAAGCGAATCTCAAACGAAGCCGTACGAACTAGTTGAAGTTTGCCGAAAAATTCACCCATTTTATCGGAGAAGACGACCAAAGTTTGCATGGAAAACAAAAGAAATTATTTGGTGCATCGTGGCTAAGCTACATCCCATAATAGGTGAACAATCACATTCAAATATAAACTTTGTTGAATATAAACATAAGGCTGTCTTGGCAAAATGGTTCAATATTCTTTCTTCCTTCCAAAGGCAAGGGTTCAAGTCTTATTGGCTCCATCTTTCTATATTTTTTATTTTTTGCCAAAGCCACCAAGCCAAGCTAGGAACTTATCCAGCGCTTTGCGGAGCTCAATTCTTTACCAATTTGAGCTGTCTGATATATTTTTGGGTGCACTTACACCCTCAGGGGTCTGATTCCAATGATCCGATATTTGTTTCTAGCTATTTGATGCATTCTGGGCCCATCCGTACGGACAAAATTTTCAAATTCAATCAAAAAAGAAAAATGCAAATTTTATTCAAAGAATTGTACGCAATGGCTCTCATTTTGTATATCACCAAGCACCCTATTTTGTCTCGGCTCCATTTCGATATCGCCACAGCCCCGAACAGGGGCACGGAATCCGTTTCAAATTGTTATCGGCCGACTCGGCAATTTTGGCCCAAGTCAATTTTATTCCTTCCGAATAACAAATCTTATTCAAAAGCAATGAGGCAAATATACATTGGACAAGAAACTCAACTTCAATAAATTGGCAACCATTGCCAACCAAGTTCTTAGGAAATCCAACTCTGAAGGGATGCCGACACACCACGAAGCTAAGAAAAATCGCCGACCAAAAGATCGGCACAATCAATGACCCAAGTGTAGCTGACCAACTTTTCGGCAAAATCACATTATATATGAAACAGACACCGATGTTTTGACACTAGTTACTTGGTAGTGCATCAACTTTACTCGACAAGATTATTCGGCACCATTATTAATTCAACATTATGCATGATCATTTTTCGGCCGTGTGTAGACCGCCCAAACTCGCTCCGTGCGTGAGGGCGCGAATTGGGCTCATAGCTACTACAGTTCGGACTTCTGTCACGGTTTTGAATCTAATCTCACAAAGTGCAATGTAAGACTGATAAATCACCAAAGAGTCCAAATCCGGCAAATCGTTTTGGAAAATCAATTTTAACCAAAAAGCGCCAAACATGGACTACTTAGCCAGATTTCAGAGTCGCCATCTAAATATTTTATTTTGGGAAATTTAGGAAACCCTGACTCATGCCTAAGGCTATGTGTCCATCATCACCAAAGTTGCCTCCGCTCAGGAACATGGGTACGAAAGGGGAAGGTCCTGAAATGAGCACCCCCGCTCGCCCGATCAAAGATCGGCCTTTACTAACATGATATGTTATTTTTGAAAACACATGTATTCTTATTCCGGTTTATTGGCTAACTTACTATGTGATGCGCACAACATACAGGTATAGACTCAATCACAAGAATTGGAACAAAACATCCCATGTTTGTTTTTTGAAAATGGTTTGAAGTTGCTACCCTCAAGTAGGCTAAAATACGGATTTGACACCCTCAAGTGGGCTTAAAACAAGATGATTTGCCACTTCAAGTGGGCTTAAAACTCACATTTTGATGAATTGTTCCAATTTAAGCAAGGAAAGCCTTCATCCATAGGCATTCATGCAATTAATCAATTAAGCAATTAGCCTCACAGCAAGCATGCTATCATGGCAGTCACTTGCACACATGCAAGGATGCTAAAGCATAAACACTTACAGTGTACTCCAAGTCAAAACATAAAACTAGTTAGAAATCATGCATGATCCTAGCTATGTTAAAATGCCTAATGCAACACATTCACAATGCAACTAAGATAGGCTCGACTATTCTAAGATGTCATGAGAATGCAACTTGATAACATGTATTCAAATTGGTATAGAAATACAATACAGTTTGTATGATGAACCGAGCCCAATGCATGCAAGACAAATGAATGATGCACGCATGCATAGCATAAGGTATGCTAATTGAAATATGCCCTAAACTAACCATCAAAAGAGGATAAGTAAAAGGGAGAAAAACGTGGGGCTGGAAGACATGCATACACTCCCGCACACTTATTACAACATTGTGACCTCTCGACGGAGGGTCTGAATAAAAGAGAGCTAACTAGCTACGCTAATTAAGCTAACTATTCCAAATCAACTAATTAACTAACTTAGTTAATTAAACATTACAAACCGAATTGAATCAACTAACTGTTCTAAGTTAATTAAGTACAAACCAAATTAATTAATTAAACACTTAACTAATTAATTACAAAATAACTAAGCTAATGGACTAGTTTAGCTAAGCAATTTAAACAAATGGCCTCAGGAAGCGAGGGGGATATGCATGCTCGGTTGGCTTCGCTCCGAAATCCATTACCGTGCCTCCAATTGCCTCTGTTTGCATTTGATTTGATCTCTGAAAATTGCACAAACTTCCAAATAGCTCATTCTCCAACATGGGGACCTCTTGGTGGGCTGCCGACCAGAAAAGGGAGGTGTAGACCACCTGTAGACTAGACAAACTGGTTATAGACCAGAAGAAGGGGTCGGTCGACCACCTTTACTGGTCTGCCGACCAGAAAATCTGCCAAACTCTAGTTTTGCTGCAACAGAGAACAAAAAGGGGCACAACAGTGTATTTGCAAGATATGTGCGCACAACCACCCTCCCTATCATTTCTCAAGCTCAAGGGAGTGCGGTGCTTGACTCTCGAGCCACCAACCAAGCATCGCAATGCACGATGGCCGAGAAGCCAAGATTACGCGAGTCAATGTCAATGAATGCACAAATAACACATAAGAGCCTCCGCCTTTATCATGCATGATTAAGAGGGTCGGCGACCAAGAAACGCAACACGTTTCATCACTTGGAGTATGAAACGTGCCACATTCCTGGTGTTTGGATTAATGTTAGATCCAAACACAATGCAACACAAACAAGATGATCAACCTATCAATGTTAATGTGGCATGCACAAGGTTCTATCATGTTAACAATGCATGCATGGCAGGCTAAAGCATCAAAGCAAGTAAAGAACATCATAGAAGAGGCATGCAATACAATGCTTAATGACTTAAACTAACCCTAAACGGACCTCATGCACGCCAAAACAGTGGCCAAAGTGAGCTAAAATGATAGCATAAAAGGCAAGACAATGATGTGCCAACATGGCATGAAGCACAACTTTTAAACATAATGAAGAAGTGACAAATGTGAGGGTGTAGCTACACTATGTGCACTGAAATCATGTGTGAAATGATGCCAAATCATCCAAACAACACAAGCATAGTATCCTAAGGACCTTGAATCACTAGGCTAGTCAAAGCCATTACACTACAACCATGCATACCAAATCCCATATGACCCAAACTACTTAAAATAGAGTTGAGGCATGCTAAATCAAGGAAAAAAAACATGCTAAAACATAGGCTCAAAAGGAAAGCAAAGTGTGCTGATTCATTGGCCCACAAACAAGGCATAATGCATAACCCTCAAGAGCAATGAAAGAGTGATAAACATGGGAGTATAGCAAAGATATAAGCTCTGAAATTACATGCAAAGTGAAGCCATATCAGGCAAATAGCTCAAATAAAGCATGCCAAGAGACTTGAAATACAAAGCTAGTCAAGGGCTTTACACTACAACCATATCAAGCAATGCTCAAATGACCTAAAGCACTCAAAATAGACCTAAGGCAGGTCAAAATGGTAGCAAAAACATACTAGACTCACAACAAAGATGGCAAGAAACATAGGCTCGCGAATTAGCTCACAAACAAGGCATAAGGGCATAACTCTTAAACACAATGAAAGAGTGCTAAACATGAGAGCATGGCAGAAGTTTATGGTCTGAAATTACCTACCAAATGATGCCATGCCATGAAAAGGGCTCAAATATGACATGCTAGGGGTCCCAAAGTGCAAGGCCAGCAAAGCCAAATGCACTATAGCTATGCAAAACCAAACATGCATGACCAAAACCACTTAAATCAGACCTCAAACATGTTAAACCAAAACCAAAAATGTGCTGGAGTAGAGCATACACATGCTATAAAGTGATAGGCTAAAACACCAAGTGAGCTAGACTAGCATGCAAGATTGCACTACAAGTGTATAAAGCATGCAAGAGGTGAGTCCACCAATCAAAATCAAAGTTATAACATGCCAAAATAACACCAAAAACATGCTGAAATGGAGCCAATTTAAAGCACAAAGACATGCTACTTTGCAAGGCCACAAGTAGGATTACACAACAAGTGCAATAAGCATAAAAGAGGTGACCAAGAAAGCCAAAAAAAAGAGTTATGGAAGGCCTGAAAAGTCACAAAAATGTGCCTAAACAAAGCCACAAAGAAGTAAAAACACATGCTCATTTGGTTGGCCATCAACACATGCAAACAAGAGAAGAGGAGGGGGGGACCACCCCCACCTATTTGGGACCTCAAAACATGGTTTTTGTCACTGAAAAACCTCTGAATTTCAGTGGTAAAATGGGCAAAAAATTTGGATTTGAAGGTGGTGAGTAGTTGAACAAAAGGCCTCACAAGCCGAGGAACAAAAAGGAAGAACAACCCCCCAGCCAAAGAAGGCACAAACCAACACTTTTAGGACTGAAAAATAGAGGAAAAATAGAGGTTTTTCTAGTTCAAAACCACCCCAAAAATAGCCCCAAAGTAGTTGAAAATGATGGCAAAACAAGCTATACAAAACAAGTTTCAAGGGTAGAGTTTATACCTCTTGAAGCCAAGCACCAAAACAGGCAAAAATCTGAGCTCAAATCACCTTTTGGAGCTCAAACAAGGCTCCAAAGAATCTCAGCCTAATGGTGATCAAGTTTGATCAAGGATGCCTAGGAAAAGGAGAGGTATATCTCCAAGTATATCTCTTGCATGCACACAAGGGCAAGAGGGAGAGCCAACTAGAGAGAAAAGCTGAAATTTAGCTCTGAAATTTGTAGAGATTGAGAGAGATTTTAGTGTGAGAAGCTCCCACAATTGCTCAAAATGTTCTCCTTTTGCAACATGAGAGAAATGCCTCATATATAGCAATATACAAGAGTTGGTTCGAAATATCTGATTATAGGACTGCTGGAGGTTGTGGAAGACAGTTGGAAGGAAAATATCTTCAAAAAATCCAAGTTTGGGACCTACCAATCACTTTTCTGGTTGACCGACCACCTTTTTTGGTCGACTGGCTACTTTTCTGGTCGACAACCTATTTTTCTGGTCGACAGTCAAAATTCTACTTTCCAGGTCCAACTTCAAATAGCCATAACTCCTTCGACTGGACTCCTTTTCAGGTCATTCTTGTGTCCAAATTGAAGCCCCGGAAGTAATCTTTCCAATGGTAGCCTCCTAGCATCAAAATTCCAACTGTGAAAAAAGTTATGGCTGTTTTGGTGAAGCCGCTCAGTTTCGATCCTACCCGAATTTATGCCGAATTTCTCCTCAGCTAGTTTTCTTCTCTCCTCTCGCATTTTCTTCAACTCCAAATCCCTAAACATGGTGTTTTGAAAGATTTTTCGAAGATTTCATCTCTCTTTCATTCATTTCCACTTTGTCCTCGCTCGGTTTACCGTAAAGTGCAATATTTAACAAAATGCGAGCGTCGGAACATCGTAGAAACTTTATTTCAAAAACATTTTGAAAGAGAGGGCCTTAAGGTCTAAAAACCATTCAAAATAGTTTTGGTCCAAAAAAGGGATGTGAGGTTTGGATTTGACGCTCTCCCTGCCAAAGAAATCGACCCTTTGCATAACATAACCTGCATCACTAAGTAAGCAATCAGTAGTGCCCAAGTCTTAAGGGCGGTCAAAAATGGGGTGTCTATAGTTGCCCCTCTTTGACCGAGCTCGGAAGTCATGAAATTACGTGAGTGAATGTCAAAGCCCAGAGACTACCCATTTTTGACATGGCCGAAGACTTGGACAAACAAACAAAATGCAGATAAATAAATGGTTGCGCCCGCAGGCTGCCTACGTATCCCTTTGCAAGGAATCAAACCAGACTAGTTCAGGGGCAAGACGTAAAATGATATGCAATATTACAAAACAATGTAATGATGTACAATGCAATGAAATAATCAAACCGCGAACAGTGCAAAAACCCCACAAATACCATAAAGGGGTGGAGATGCAAAATCAAACTACGTTTAACATAGAAAAGAAGTGGGCACGAGCCGAATGACGGCTAACATAGGCTAAATGCCTACATCTTCAATACTGGCCTCAACGCAGCATGGATGCTTACACATAACAGAACCGTGTTTCAACGTGAAAGGGGTGTGAGCACATGCAAAACTATGTGTTTCACAGAGAGATGTCAAAATACAAGTAATTGGGTGGCATGATAAAAGTGAGGAATGATCTGCTGAGGAAAGATCGTGATCCTAAATGTTGGATGCAACAAAACAAAATACGATGCAATGGATGAAGTGAATAAGGCGCACGGCCAAACCACATTTTTCCTAGAAAAGGCATAGACACAAAACAGACCACGTCTAACACAGAAAAGGTGCCGACACCCTTAGACCACAATTCTCTTAGTGGAATAGATGCGTACACAAAATCACAGAACCATGCTTTAACGTGAAAAGTATGTGCACATGCCAGACTAAGCTTAACATGGAAAGGATGCAGGCGATATAATGGATATGCAGTAGATGCATGCAGTGGAAGCTATATGCAATGCAATGTAGTAGCTAAAATGCAATGTAATAGCCAAGAAGTGAAGGTACCTTACAGGGGCAATTGGCAATGACTTACCTCATGCTGCCGGGGATCTTCCCTTTTCTGCATCTTGCGCTTCCAAACTACAGGTAGCACTTTTGTTCCTGGCCATGGTCGCAGCTTTCCCTATTCTCCAACAGGAGGACATACTAGGTTGGTTCAGTATCCAGAATTGAGGCGCATACTCGCTACCTCAACCTATGGGGTTGCCATACAGATTTCAAGTCGAGGATACACCCCTGGGTATTTAAACCAGACTTTAGTCTCGAAAATCCTGAACCTTTGCATTCTAGGCATCAGCCATTCAAACTCTAGTTTCCACCATCTCAGTTGATCTCTTAGGAACTCACCACAAACATAAGTAGGCGGCTATACCAGACCATCGGAAGTCGTTCGGGCTTGACAAACACCAAAGGAATTGCACCTTAAGAGGATTTAAGGTCTCCTAGACCGGAGAGTGCACAAGACAGTGCGAGTGGAGATGCAGGATTTATGGTCTCCTAGACCAGAGGATTGAAGGTCTCCTAGACTAGGTGAGTGCACAAGATAGTGCGATGCAATGAACTAACAAGTGCAAGTGAGTTGCGCAAGAAAGCGCGAGCAATGCACTAATAAGTGCAGGTGATGTGCACAAAAAAGCGCGAGCAATGTACTAACAGGTGTAGGAAAGGTACGCGAAACAGTGCGAGTAATGCACTAACAGGTGCAGGAAAGGTGCGCGAAGTAGCGCTAGCAATGCACTAATAGGTGCAAGAAAGGTGCACGAAATAGTGCGAGCAATGCACTAACAGGTGCAAGAAAGGTGCGCGAAACAGCGCGAGTGATCCACTAACAGGTGCAAGAAAGGTATGCGAAAGAGCGCGAACAATGCAATAACAGGTGCAAGAAAGGTGCGCGAAACAACACGAGTGTAAACTGCAGGATCTTAAGGTCTGCCAAACCAAGTGAGCGCACAAGACAGTGCGAATACATTCAAACGTGCCACACACAAAACTAACAAGTCAAACCATATTTCGTATAGAAAGGAGATCAGAAAATCATGCAATCTTCACTGTGCCTCACGCAGGAAAGACTAAAAGCAACTATCGGGAACACCCAAAGTCTCAAACGAAACACCTCCTAGCGTATCAAATGCAAAAGGAGAAGGATTGCGCAAGAAAGCGCAGTCATCGAAACGCATGTCAAACGCGAGAGGAGAAGGGCATCCAAACACGTGTCAAACGCAAGAGGAGAAAAGGTAACCAAACGCGTGTCAAACACGGGAGGAGAAAGGGTAACCAAATGCGTGTCAAACGCGAGAGGAGAAAGGCAACCAAACGCGTGTCAAACGCGAGAAGAGAAAGGTAACCAAACGTGTGTCAAACGCGAGAGGAGAAAGGGTAACCAAACGTGTGTCAAATGCGAGAGGAGCAAGGGAACAAAACACGTGTCAAACGCGAGAGGAGAAAGGTAACCAAACGCGTGTCAAACAAGAGAGGAGAAAGGTAACCAAATGCATGTCAAACGCGAGAGGAGAAAGGGTGCATAACAATGCAAGTAGAGCAATGCATAACAATGCGAGTGGAACGTGCATAGCAATGCAAGTGAAAAGGTGCATAACAATGCAAGTAGAATGGTGCATAACAATGTGAGTGAAACGTGCATAACAATGCAAGTGAAAAGGTGCATAACAATACAAGTAGAACGGTGCATGACAATACAAGTGAAACGTGCATAACAATCCGAGTAAAACGTGCATAGTAATGCAAGTGAAATGGTGCATGACATTGCAAGTATAATGATGCATAACAATGCGAGTAAAATGTGCATAACAATGCGAGTTAAACGTGCATAACATATTCTATGCACAATAATCAATGCATATTCGATGCAATATGCTCAATGAAGAAATGCGCGTCTTGGCAAGACTGATTTAGTTCTGACCTCCGATTTACCTCTCGGAGGAGTTACAATATATTTCAAAAGGATACACCTCGTGTATGCCAATTGACGATGAGCTATGCATCGAAGACATGAGTTGAAACTTCCGCAGAAACATTTCGAGCTGAAAAGTGTGTTCTTCTTGCACTTTCTTGATTATGCTTCCAAATCGCAGTTACTACCTTTCCTTCCTGGCCATGTTCACAACTTTCCCTATTCTCCAACGGGGTGACAGACTAGGGTAGTTCAGTATCCAGAATTGAGGCGCATACCCACTACCTCAACCTATGGGGCTTCCATACAGATTTCAAGCCGGGGATACACCCCTGGGTATTTAAAACAGACTTTAGTCTCGGAAATCCCGAACCTTTGCGTTCTAGGCATTAGCCATTCGAAGTCTAGTTTCCACCATCGTAGTTGGTCTCCTAGGAACTCATTGCAAACACAACCAAGATGCCTCTGGCAGGGACTGGTACTCAGGGAGAGCGCATCTGATCGCCATTCTGGCTTGAAGCAGGCTTGAGCTTAAGCTTGAGGTAGAGGCACACTCATACTTCGAAGCATTGAAAAGTTCTGAAAAGGTACATCCGGAATACAATCTCGGAACTTGCTGAAGTTGAAACAAACTCAGATGCTCCGATTTTTCTTCTTTTCTTTTGCTTTGTAGTCCGGAACCTATTTAGCTTCAGATAGGTCCTTGTTCTACTGTTCTTACATGACCTGGGTCGAACCCTGCAGTTTTATGAAAGATCAACTCCTGTTTTGCACATATGTGGAGAACGGCATAGCACTTTGAGCACAAAACGATTCCTTTTTGAAATTGAAAGTGAGAATAAGTTTTCAACTGGGTATTGAGCCTACGACTAAACACAGTGCACCACGACTCAACAAAACAAAACAAAGGTAAACAACCTAAACACATCTATTGACACTAGAAACGACTCAAAACAAGAATCGAGACAAACAAAAACACACACACAACACTCAGATGTGTACCATCAATGGGAGACCTTTCAGTTCACGAGGAGCTAGTTTCTTCGGGTATTGTTTCCCATGCTTTCTCATTTGTGATCCTCATATCACTCTGGCACTCAATCACTTATTTTTTTGAAAAAGCCCTTTTCTCACTTTTTCTCTCAACGGATATCTCTCTATTCTTTAATCTCTCTTCTATTTTATCCCTCCCCTGGGTGGTTGATGGATAAACAGTAGGTTGTGGGCTCTTGCCCCCGGTATTCTACCAGATTCTCATTTTTTCGCTCAGAACAGTGAGCTTCTTCCATAGAGGGATTGCGCTACAACTGGGTGTGTAGCAAATCTACAGCTGACATCGATTGATCATGCCCTTGGCCAGTTCGGATGTGACCAGACCTTTCCAGATGAGGGAGTGGAATATCTTGATCCATTCCAGTTTGTGCTTCGCACTTAGCTTGATACCTCGAGGCTTGGAGGATGAGAGGGCTTTCTGTCCTTTGCTGTTAGTTTCAGTTGTGCCCTTTCTAGTGAATACATTGATAATGGTCTTTCTGGAAAGTGCATTGATAATGGAGAAAAGACAGAAAACCTGACTTAGTTGTGCCCCTAGTTCATCATTTTGACCATTTTTTGTTTTAGTTTTCTACTAAAACAATTTTGACCAACATGAGAGTTGGATTAACACGCTTGTTCGATTTTCTGATTTGAAATCATGCAAGTCAGGCTATGAGCACTGAAAATTTTCCCTTTTGGGTCCAAGAAGTGGTCCAGTTTTGGAAAAGATGGAGTAATTTTTGAGAAAATTAGTCAACTTCATTAAAAATCCTCAAAACTATTTTTGCAAATGGCCACTGCTCGACCAATTACTCTTGAGGTGCATAGATCCAAAACAATGGAAAATTGCCCCTTGTCTAAATGGCACTACCCGGCAACAGAAAGTTGCCCCTTGTGTGAATAGGACTGCAATGCACTGCAACTAGCTCTCATAGTGAAGATTACAACCGAACTCTTGGATACAGAATCGACAAAGATGACCCGTTCAATCTCATGGATAGGACAGTTGCATTTGAAGTGTTTATGGCTGGACTTCAGAATGAAGTTGCCTGCGTATCCCACAGATGGGAATCAAGCTTGACGCAGTTCTGGGGTTAAGGTACACTCGGGTATTAACCTCTCCTTTTACGCTCTAATTTTTGCCAAGGCCGCCCTTCTGGGTTTTCAATCTTGCGAGCTCTATTTTTCTTTTCTTTTCATTTCATTTCTTTTCTTTGTTCATTTCTTTTCAAAAAATTTCATTTCTTTTTCTTCATTTCTTTTTTGTTCTTTTTGTTTTTCTTTTCATTTTTCTTTTTTCTTCTTGCTCTAACTTTCGTCTGGGTCGCCCTTCTAGATTTTCGGCCCAGCGAGCCTCTCAAGGGTAGAAAAGTTGTAACATGTCCATGTTGACTGGTCGTAGGATCTCGAAGCCATCTGAATCCAGGAGAATGGCTGCTATTTGCTGATGATGTAGAAGTCCATCCAATGGGGGTTGAATTTGCCCCTACTGTTATGGATAGGAACTCGGTTGTCCTTCAGCAATACTTTCTTTTTCAACCCACTGGAATTTGGCTTTCTTACCAGTCTTCATTGGTTTGCAGAATGATCCATCTTTTGAATCTTCGAACACATCTAACATTTCTTTTGCCCCTAGTTCAAGGGCTACTTCTGATCTAGCTTTGCAAGCTTCCTTTTGATCATATCTAACCTTCTTGATCTAACTTTCTTCTCCCTAGTTCAAGGGTTGCTTCAAATCTGGCCTGGCGGGCCTCCTTTGATGTTATACGACCTTATTGCCTCTAGTTCAGGGGCTGCTTCAAATTTGGCCATACAAGCCTCACATTATGGTTGACCATTGAACGTTCTGAATCCAAGTTCCAGGTTTGAAAGTAAAACGAGTCGAGTCTCGAGGCTGAGAGTTATCCTAGGTTGCACAATCTCAAGAGTGATTCCACACAGGACTTCGCATGACCACGCAAAACATTTTTTGAAATCTTTTAAGAAAGCGACTAATCGCTCTTGTCGAAGACAATGTAGAACCAATCTGGATCAAGCCAGGATCCTTCTCAGTATTTACATTAACAAACATGATCTCATTCATTAAGGGCTTAGCATGCCTCTCTCCCTTTCAATTGGTCAAATTTTTGCAAATCCTAAGGAATTCCTCCCTCTTTCTTTTTATCACATTGTTCAAAAAGTTTTGAAAAAAACTTAGGTCAATGCAATGATTTCAACGCAAAGAAAAGTAGGTGAAAAACTCTGCCATTTCATTCAAATCTTCTGGCGTAACTGGCTCCAAGGTAGAAATAGACTCAAAAGAAAGAGTGAAAATCACTGTTGTTTCATTCTGATCTTCTCGGGCAACTGGCTCTATGGCGGAAACAGACTCAAAAGAAAAAGTGTAAAAGACAAACACAAAACAAGATAGTGATGTCTGAGGTAACACCCCTCAAATCACCTGACTCCAACACAACAGGACTGACTCGATACAACAAGACAGACTCAACTGACTCAACACAAAAAGACTGACTCAATACAACACAACAAAACTGACTCAATACCCAAGTCAGAAAGTAAAATAAACAGCATTCGCAAATGCTCAAAACAGTGCGTGCCATCCCCAAATCTGGAGTCAACTGAGTGCCATCCGCAGGTGGTTCATCCCCCGATCACATAATCACATTATCCCCCAAGTTCATCGATCCAGTACCGATAGACTTTGCAGGACCTGGTGCGACGATGACCTTACTGATAAATGCCGGGACAGTAGAACCGGTGAGCCCTGTTTGGCCTTTCTTTGCCTTGCTTCTAGCAAAAGAAACACTGGTTGCCCTTGAATGGAATCTCTGACCTGACAAAGTCTATCAACACAAGTCCAATGTACCCGGGGGATATTGGAGCCTTCTGAAGCTATGGTTCCAGAACTACCTCGCAAAAGAGAAAACAAGCAGCATCTTAGCCCGATTTCACCAGAACAGATATGACCATAGCTGCATGACTGCACTCTTTACTGAATCCTGCCCCAAAATTCTGCTTGTAAACTGATACCCTCAGGCCAATACTTAGATTTGCAACTGATACATACATACTGTTGAGACACACTCCTAACAGCACATACCAAGCAAGTAAGAGCCAAAACACCCTTATGCTGGGGTAGGGTTTCCCTGTCCTATTTTGTCAGGAGCTAGGGTTTCACTACGCACGTAGCGGTTTCAAACAACCTACATACGATTAAGCAACCTGTCCTAATTTGGAATGGTCTCTACGGCTTCCAATATGCACTAGGTTGAATAGTCAAAAAGGGTGCCTCGGTAACAACCGAGGTTTGTGCTCCCATCGTGGCAGAGCCTGTAACCGGTTAGCCTTATGGAACTCTTTTCGAAGCAAGCCTCCGACAAATCGTTCAGGAATAACAGACGGCAAAAACGGTGTCTTAGGCGTACCAATGTAAATGCAATGCAAAGAAACACATAAGTGTAGATAAAACAACATATCACGATGTTCGAGTCATTTTCGAGCAGAGTCCCCAGAAACTGTAGACCGCCCGAACTCGCTCTGCGTGCGAGGGTGCGAATCGTAGTTCTAGCTACTACAGTTCGGACTCCTGTCACGGTTCTAAATCTAATCTCACAATGTGCAATGTTAGATTGATAAATCAACAAAGAGTCTAAATCCGGCAAATCATTTTGGAAAATCGATTTTAATCAAAAAGCGCCAAACATGGACTATTTTGCCAGATTTCAGAGTCGCCACCTAAATATTTTCGAGAGGGAACGGTCCTGAAATGAGCACCTCCGCTCGCCCGATCAAAGATCGGCCTCTAGTAACATGATATGTTGTTTTTGAAAACACATGTATTCTTATTCCAGTTTATTGGCTAACTTACTATGTGATGCGCACAACATACAAGTATAGACTCAATCGCAAGAATTGGAATAAAACATCTCATGTTTATTTTTCGAAAATGGTTTGAAGTTGCTACCCTCGAGTAGGCTAAAATGTGGGTTTGCCACCCTCAAGTGGGCTTGAAACATGATGATTTGCCACTTCAAGTGGGCTTAAAACTCACATTTTGATGAATTGTTCCAATTCAAGCAATGAAGCCTTCATCCACAGGCATTCAACCAGTTAATCAATTAAGCAATTAGCCTCATGCCAAGCATGCTATCATGGTAGTCACTTACACACATGCAAGGATGTTAAAACATAAACACTTACAGTGTACTCAAAGCCAAAACATAAAACTAGTTAGAAATCATGCATGATCCTAGCTATGTTAAAATGTCTAATGCAACACATGCGCAATGCAACTAAGATAGGCTCGGCTATTCTAAGATGTCATGAGAATGCAACTTGATAACATGTATTCAAATTGGTATAGAAATACAATGCAGTTTGTATGATGTGCCGAGCTCGATGCATGCAAGACAGATGAATGATGCACGCATGCATAGCATAAGGTATGCTAATTGAAATATGCCCTAAACAAACCATCAAAAGCGGATAAGTAAAAGGGAGAAAAACGTGGGGTTGGAAGACACGCACACACTCACGCACACTTATTACAACATCGTGCCCTCTCGACGAAGGGTCTGAATAAAAGAGAGCTAATTAGCTACGCTAATTAAGCTAACTATTACAAAACAACTAATTAACTAACTTAGCTAATTAATTATTACAAACCGAATTGAATCAACTGACTATTCTAAGTTAATTAAGTACAAACCAAATTAATTAATTAAACACTTAACTAATTAATTACAAAATAACTAAGCTAATGAACTAGTTTAGCTAAGAAATTTAAACAAATGGGCTCAGGAAGCGAAGGGGATATGCATGCTCGGTCGGCTTCGCTCGAAAATCTATTATCGTGCCTCGAATTGCCTCTGTTTGCATTTGATTTGATCTCTGAAAATTGCACAAACTTCCAAATAGCTCATTCTCCAACATGGGGACCTCTTGGTGGGCTGCCGACCAGAAAAGGGAGGTGTAGACCACCTGTAGACTAGACAAACTGGTTGTAGACCAGAAGAAGGGGTCGGTCGACCACCTTTACTGGTCTGCCGACCAGAAAATCTGCCAAACTCTAGTTTTGCTGCAACAGAGAACAAAAAGGGGCACAATAGTGTATTTGCAAGATATGTGCGCACAACCACCCTCCCCATCATTTCTCAAGCTCAAGGGAGTGCGGTACTCGACTCTCGGGCCACCAACCAAGCATCGCAATGCACGATGGCCAAGAAGCCAAGATTGCACGAGTCAATGCCAATGAATGCACAAATAACACATAAGAGCCTCCGCCTCTATCTTGCATGATCAAGAGGGTCGGTGACCAAGAAACGCAACACATTTCATCACTTGGAGTATGAAACGTGCCATATTCCTTGTGTTCGGATTAACGTTCGATCCAAACATAATGCAACATAAACAAGATGATCAACCTATCGATGTTAATGTGTCATGCACAAGGTTCTATCATGTTAACAATATGCATGCATGGCAGGCTAAAGCATCAAAGCAAGTAAGGAGCATCATACAAGAGGCATGCAATACAATGCTTAATGGACTTAAACTAACCCTAAATAGACCTCATGCATGCCAAAATAGTGGCCAAAGTAAGCTGAAATAATAGCATAAAAGGCAAGACAATAATGTGCATGCATTGGCTCATCAACAAGGCATGAAGCACAACTCTTAAACATAATGAAGAAGTGACAAATGTGAGAGTGTAGCTGTACTATGTGCACTGAAATCATGTGTGAAATGATGCCAAATCATCCAAACAACACAAGCATAGCATCCTAAAGACCTTGAATCACTGCGCTAGTTAAAGCCATTACACTACAACCATGCATAACAAATCCCGTATGACCCAAACTACTCCAAACAGAGTTGAGGCATGCTAAATCAAGGCCAAAAACATGCTAAAACATAGGCTCAAAAGGCAAGCAAAGTGTGCTCATTCATTGGCCCACAAACAAGGCATAATGCATAACCCTCAAGAGCAATGAAAGAGTGATAAACATGGGAGTATAGCAAAGACATAAGCTCTGAAATTACATGCAAAGTGAAGCCATATCAGGCAAATAGCTCAAATAAAGCATGCCAAGAGACTTGAAATACAAAGCTAGTCAAGGGCTTTACACTACAACCATACCAAGCAATGCTCAAATGACCTAAAGCACTCAAAACAGACCTAAGGCAGGTCAAAATGGTAGCAAAAACATGCTAGACTCGCAACAAAGATGGCAAGAAAGATAGGCTCCCGAATTAGCTCACAAACAAGGCATAAGGGCATAACTTTTAAACACAATGAAAGAGTGATAAACATGAGAGCATGGCAGAAGTTTATGGTCTAAAATTACCTACCAAATGATGCCATGCCATGCAAAAGGCTCAAATATGACATGCTATGGGTCCCAAAGTGCAAGGCCAGCAAAGCCAAATGCACTATAGATATTCAAAACCAAACATGCATGACCAAAACCACTTAAATTAGACCTCAAGCATGTTAAATCAAAGCCAAAAATGTGTTGGAGTAAAGCATACACATGCTAAAGTGATAGGCTAAAATACCAAGTGAGCTAGACTAGCATGCAAGATTGCACTACAAGTGTATAAAGCATGCAAGAGGTGAGTCCACCAATCAAAATCAAAGTTATAACATGCCAAAATAATACCAAAAACATGCTGAAATGGAGCCAATTTAAAGAACAAAGACATGCTCCTTTGCAAGGCCACAAGTAGGACTACACTACACGTGCAATAAGCATGCAAGAGGTGACCAAGAAAGCCAAAAATAGAGTTATGGAAGCCCAGAAAAGTCACAAAAATGTGCCTAAACAAAGCCACAAAGAAGTAAAAACACATGCTCATTTTGTTGGCCATCAACAAATGCAAACAAGAGAAGAGGAGGGGGGACCACCTCCACCTATTTGGGACCTCACTGAAAAACCTCTGAGTTTCAGTGGTAAAATGGACCAAAAATTTGGATTTGAAGGTGGTGAGTAGTTGAACAAAAGGCCTCACAAGCCAAGGAACAAAAAGGAAGAACAACTCCCCAGCCAAAGAAGGCTGAAACCAACACTTTTAGGACTGAAAAATAGAGGAAAAACAGAGGTTTTTGTAGTTCAAAACCACCCCAAAA
Source organism: Camellia sinensis (assembly GCF_055761805.1). Taxonomy (NCBI): domain Eukaryota; kingdom Viridiplantae; phylum Streptophyta; class Magnoliopsida; order Ericales; family Theaceae; genus Camellia; species Camellia sinensis. Next base: position 157,792,788 of record NC_138970.1, read on the forward strand.
ACAGCCCCAAAGTAGTTGAAGAAGATGGCAAAACAAGCTATGCAAAACAAGTTTCAAGGGTAGAGTTTATACCTCTTGAAGCCAAGCACCAAAACAGGCAAAAATCTGAGCTCAAATCACCTTTTGGAGCTCAAACAAGGCTCCAAAGAATCTCAGCCCAATGGTGATCAAGTTTGATCAAGGATGCCTAGGCAAAGGAGAGGTATATCTCCAAGTATATCTCTTGCATACACACAAGCGCAAGAGGGAGAGCCAACTAGAGAGAAAAGCTGAAATTTAGCTCTGAAATTTGTACAGAGAGAGAGAGAGAGATTTTAGTGTTAGAAGCTCCCACAATTGCTCTAAATGTTCTCCTTTTGCAAAATGAGAGAAATGCCTCATATATAGCAATATACAAGAGTTGGTTCGAAATATCTGATTATAGGACAGCTGGAGGTTGTGGAAGACAGTTGAAGGGAAAATATCTTCAAAAAATCTGAGTTTAGGACCTGCCAGCCACTTTTCTGGTCGACCGACCACCTTTTTGGGTCGACTGGCTACTTTTTTGGTCGACAGCCCATTTTTCTGGTCGACAGTCAAAATTCTGCTTTCCAGGTCCAACTTCAAATGGCCATAACTCCTTCGTCTGGACTCCTTTTTCAGGTCATTCTTGTGTTCAAATTGAAGCCCCGAAAGTAAGCTTTTCAATGGTGCCGCTTTGCATCAAAATTCCAACTGTGAAAAACGTTATGCCTATTTTGGTGAAGCCGCTCAGTTTCGATCCTACCCAGATTTATGCCGAACTTCTCCTCAACTAGTTTTCTTTTCTCCTCTCTCATTTTCTTCAACTCCAAATCCCTAAACAAGGTGTTTTGAAAGATTTTTCAAAGATTTCATCTCTCTTTCATTCATTTCCACTTTGTCCTCGCTCGGTTTATCGAAAAGCGCAACATTTAACAAAATACGAGCGTCGGAACATCGTAGAAACTTTATTTCAAAAACATTTTGAAAGAGAGGGCCTTAAGGTCTAAAAACCATTCAAAATAGTTTTGGTCCAAAAAAGGGGTGTAAGGTTTGGATTTGACACTCTCCTTGCCAAAGAAATCGACCCTTTGCATAGCATAGCCTGCATCACTAAGTAAGCAATCAATAGTACCCAAGTCTTAAGGGCAGTCAAAAATGGGGTGTCTACACCGTGCATCAACTTTATTCACCTAAACAATATTACTTGTCAACTTTATGCATTGTCAACTTTATGCAGCAACATTGGCCACAATATCCGGTAACTTTATTCGCCTAACAACATTATTTGGCAAAACAATTGCCCACTAGGACATCTTAGTCAATTTTTCGCTTTCCAATTGGTGCACATCAGCCGATCATCATCTCGGCACCTTTGATATGCATGCATACTCGGCCAACCTGGTACAAACATTACAACGACATTTACTTGAGTTACACACTCCCGCACCTTTTCACACCACTCCAAGCAAGCATCAGTTTTGGTGCAATACATTACACACTTAGCAATCGGCCGTTAGCACTTGGCAGTCGGCAATTCGCATTTGGCAGTCAGCAGTTCACATATTATTGTGCATCGTCATTTTACCAAAGCCAAATCTTCCCTGCAACATAGGGCAATGGGAATCTGCATTCCTTTCGACTAACACCTGTCATTCGAAAGCAATGGGGCAAGTCTACCTTGGACTAAACACAAACCGAGCAACTCGACAATTAAATAGTTGGCCCAATATCTAGTTGGCAATTCCTTACAAGAAGAGCAATATTATTGGCGATTAACACGTCGACCTTATTCGGTACAGGATGCATTACTCAAAGTGCTTGCCATATTGGCACTTGGTTGCTACTTAAAATTAGCAAAAGTCTCCGAGTACAGCGTAATCTTCGCACTTGGCATGGAGCGCCATCAGCAAAGTCCTACACCCATGCCCGGAGGTTAGAATACCACAGGCCTACACCCATGCCCGGGGGTTAGAATACCGCAGGCCTACACCCTTGCCCGGGGGTAATAATACCATGGTCCATTTTTTGGCTGTTATATTTACCTTAATCTACATTATTTGGTTCAGGCAATCATGTCCGTGCTCGGCACATAGAAATATCTCTAGCTCGGTACGAAAGTCCATATTTTGAAATGCTCTTTGCGCTCGGCAATATACTACACCCTCGCTCGGGGGTTAGAATACAGTAGCCTACACCTTCACCCTGGGTCATAATACCATGGCCTACGACCCTTGCCCGAGGGTAACAATACCGTGGCCCATCGTTATGATTTGTTTGGAACTCATGTGATAGACATATGTACATTTATACAAACATTCAAGCATACTTGCATTCATGTAGTCATTCATTCATACGTTTTATTCATTTATCCAGAGTGTTCTTTATCAAAAAAACCTAACAACTATTTGAATAGCGTAACTCAGCAGGAAAACCTCTCATTCCTTCTACCGCAGACAATTAAAGTTTTCGGGCAATTGTGGGAGCCAGAAAAAATATATATCAGCTTGTTGGGGCTAACCCAAACAAGGCCTACAATGGGTCTGGCCCAAACAAATATCATACCCCCCACCTATATAAAGGGGCGGGGGCATCCCAAGGGGAGGTATGTCATCTGTTTCTACACTTGACACCAATACTCTTCATTTTTTATACCTTCATTCTGTTAATTAAGCGACTGACTTCACCATCAGAGTGTCTCCGGCCGGCAACCCCGGTTAGGTGGCGCCGATCATGCTCATCTTTGCAGGTCTATCAGGACAAAGTTCATCTCTTTGTTAGATAACTACAATCCATGTGAGAGGATATTTCATGGTCTCATAGTTCAAAACTGAGTTTATGGAGCACAAATATAGTGGGTATGGCAGGTTGGGATTGTTTAGAGTTTGAAATTGGATTTCTTTGTTGAGAATTCAAACCACTTACACAATGTAACCTTCATCATCGAGTGCTCGGAATAAAGCGCCTAAGTCTTACGAGCGGTCAAAATTAGGGTCTCTACAATTTCCCCTCTTTGACAAAACTCAAAGTCATTTCGTGATGTGAGTGAATGTCAAAGCCCGATGATGACCCATTTGATGAGGTCGTAAGACTTGGGCAAACAAACCAATGTCTAAACAAATTGTTGAACCCGAGGGTTGCCTACGTATCCCTTTCCAAGAAATCAAACCTGCGTAGTTCAGGGGCAAAAATGCAAAATGATATGCAAACACATAACTTATGAGCATGCAATGAAACAATCAAAACAATGATGTGACATTGAACAAGACATAAATTAGAGAAAAACAAATCTATTCGTCTTTCACACGGAAAGGGACAATGAAAGTACAAACCAAACAACGTTGGATGTAAGAAAATATAGGCATGTCTATGTCTCACGTAGGAAGGGTGAAAAGCTCCATGAGTGATGTGAGCACCAGGCGCACTTGATGTTTTTAATCGCAGAAACAACAACTTAACATGTCTCACATGAAAGGAGGGTGGGGTGGTGTGAACAATAGGCGCACCTGCTATTTTTAACAGAGTAAATCAATAAACTAACGCTTTGCATTCGAGAGGAGGAAAGGTTTGTGTGAACACCGAGCGAACCCGACATTTTAAACGCAGAACTCAACATCCTAACCCGTCACACGCGAGAGGAGGAAGGTGGTGTGAACAGACAGGCGTACCTACTATTTTTAACTGATTTGCAATCCTAACGCATCGAACGTGAGAGAAGGGTGGTGTGAATAGACAGGTGCACCTACTATTTTTAATTGATTTGCAATCCTAACGCATTGCACGCGAGAAGAGGAGGGGTGGTGTGAACAGACAAATGCACCTCCTGTTTTTAACTGATTTACAATCCTAACGCATCGCATGCGAGAAGAGGAGGGGTGGTGTGAACAGACAGGCACACTTGCTATTTTTAACCGATTTACAATCCTAACGCGTTGCACGCGAGAGGAGGAGGTGTGGTGTGAACAGACAAGTGTCCCTGCTATTTTTAACCGATTTGCAATCCTAACGCATCGCACGCGAGAGGAGGAGCGGTGGTGTGAACAGACAAGTGCACCTACTATTTTTAACCAATTTATAACCCTAATGTGTTGCACGCCAGAGGAGGATGGTTGGTGTAAATAGACAGGCGCACCTACTATTTTTAACCGATTTGCAATCCTAACGCGTTGCACGCGAGAGGAGGAGGAGTGGTGTCAACAGACAGGCACAACTATTATTTTTAACAAATTTGCTATCCTAATGTGTCACACACGAGAGGAGGACGGGTGGTGTGAACAGATAGGCGCACCTACTATTTTTAAATGATTTGCAATCCTAACGCGTCACACGTGAGAGGAGGAGTGATGGTGTGAACAGACAGGCGCACCGGCCATTTTTAACCGATTTGCAATCCTAACGCGTTGCACGTGAGAGGAGGAGTGTTGGTGTGAACAGACAGGTGCACCTACTATTTTTAATCGATTTACAATCCTAACACGTTGCATGCAAGAGGAGGAGGGGTGGTGTGAATACACAGGCGCACCTACTGTTTTTAACTGATGGTGTGAATACACAGGCGCACCTACTGTTTTTAACTGATTTGCAATCCTAATGCGCCGCACGCGAGAGGAGGAAGGGTGGTGCACAAGATAGTGCGATGTAAAGTGAAATGCACAAGATAGTGCAAATAAGGTGCACAAGATAGTGCGATGCAGCTGAAATGCAAAAGACAGTGCGAATAAGGTGCAAGGTACAAGAAAATGCAATGGTGCACAAAATAGTGCTATACAAAGTGAATGGGATAGTGTGATACAAAGTGCACAAAATAGTCCGATGATATGATAAATGTTACAAGCAATGCAACGCATGATGTTTAGGGAATGCAATAAACAAGCAAAGAGGCGCTTTTAGAAAGCACCTCATGGGGCGAGTGGCGATGAACCACTCTACTCTGACAAGGATCTCCCTCTTGTGTTCTTTAAATTCTTACCTTCAACTCACAGTTCAAAGGCCCTCAAATGCTGACAAGGGGTAACCTTAGCATATAGAAGCTACGGATGCCACTTTTCTTCCTGATCATATTCACAACTTTCCCTATTCTCTAATGGGGTGACAGACTAGGTTGGTTTAGCATCCAGAATTGAGGCGCATATACGCTACCTCAACCTATGGGGCTGCCATACAAATTTCAGGACGAGGATACACCCCTGGTGTAGACACCCCATTTTTGGCCATCCTCAAGACTTGGACGTCATCGTTTGAACACTCGATGATCATTCATGCTCGTGTTCATTTTGAGTTCCCGAAGGTCTCAGCTGTCGCCTTGCCTTAGGATCTCTCAACTTGTTTGTTTTGTGCTTGGTTGTGGACCAAGGACTTTGAGTTTTTGCTTCTGAGGGAAAAGGGTGGCTTGTTGGCCATCCCTACAACCCATCGGCTAAGGCCTTGTGCCATCGGCCTTCTTTTCTTGTCATCGGCCATAAGTGGTGGCTGATCGGCACTCTGTTTGGTTGATCGGCACTCCTGTCAGTCGATCGGCCATATTTCTTGGCCGAGACCTTTCCACTTGCTTTTGCAAATATTTTTGTGCCAGCTGTAACAGCTGGTGAGCAAAATTCTCATCCTCCATACACGTGTATGAAGGGATCAAGCTTGAGAAATGAATTTCTATAAGAAGGGAGACCCCTCTCACTTTCCAAAGGTTCTGAGAATTGGATATACAAGTTATATATCACTATCTCTCTATATTTTCTTCCTCTCTCTATATTGTGCTTGTTCTTGCTCAAAAGTGTGATTTCTTCATACTATTGCACACAAGCACCTACTAGAACACCATTCTTCTGTTGCTGAGGTACTTAGGAGCTGGTGTTAGTGCTTTTGGGTTGGTTTAAGCTCAGAAAAGCGGCTGGGGTTGTGTAGACGTGTCCGAACGTCCCGAGCTCTGCGCTGCGAATTAGCGCGAAATCCGTTTTGTTCATTGGACTACTACTATAGTTCGGACTCAATGTCACGGTTCTGAATCTAATCTCGCAAAGTGCGATGGAAGACCGATAAAACAACAAAGAGTCCAAATCCGGAAAATCATTTTGGAAAACTGATTTTAATAAAGAAATGCCAAACATGGACTACTTTGCCAGATACAGAGTCACCACCTAAATGTTTTGTTTTTGGGAAATTTAGGAAACCCTGACTCATGCCTAAGGCCACGTGTCCGTCATCACCAAAGTTGCCTCGCCTCGAGAACTTGGGTACGAGAGGGGAAGGTCATGCAATGAGCACCCCCGCTCGCCCGATCGAAGATCGGCCTTTACTAACATGATATCTTGTTTTTGAAAAACACATGTGTTCTTATTCCGGTTTATTAGCCTAGAATTACTAGGTGATGCGCACAGCATACAAGTATAGACTAGATCGCCTAAGTTGGAACAAAACATCTCATGTTTGTTTGAAAATGGTTTGAAGTTGCTACTCGCAAGTAGGCTAAGACGTGGATTTCCCACCCTCGAGTGGGCTTAGAAAACATAATTTTGCCACTCTCAAGTGGGCTTAAAGCTCGCATTTTGATGAATTGTTCCAATTCAAGCAATCCAACCTTTAGCCACAGGCATTTAGGCAGTTATAGCAAATAAGCAATTAGCCTCATGGCAAGCATGCTATCATGGCAACACTTACACACATGCAAGGATGCTAAAGCGTAAACACTCACAGTGTACTCCAAGCCAAAAAAGAAGCTAGTTAGTAATCAATGCATGATCCTAGCTATGTTAAGAATGCCTAATGCAACACATGCAAAATGCAACTAGGATGGGCTCGGCTATTCTAAGATGGCATATGAATGCAACAATTGATACATGTATTCAAATAGGGATTGAAATGCAATGCAGTTTGTATGATGCGCCAAGCTCGGTGCATGCAAGACAGATAAATGAATGCAAACATGCAAGTATAAGGATGCTAATCAAAACATGTCCTAAAACTAACCATCGTAAGCGGTTAAGTAAAAGGGCGAAAGACGTGGGGTTGGAAGACATTTACACACTCACGCACACTTATTACAAAATTTGCTCTCTCGACGGAGGGTCCGAATAAATAATACAAACCAACTAATTAACTAACTAACAAGCTAATTAATTATTACATAACCAAATTGAAGCAAATAACTGTTCTAAGTTATTAAAACACTGAAATGGCCTCGTGATGAGGGATGCATGCGTGCTCGGTCAGCTTCTCTCGGAAATCCGTTGCCATGCCCCATGTTGGCTCTGTTTGCACTGTTCTGCACCTCTAAAAATTGTACCAACTTCTGTGATGCTTCTAACTTGCCTCAAGGACATGCTGAGAGGCCATCGGCCAAAATATAAGGCCATCGGCCAAGGGAAAAGGGTTATCGACCAAATATGAGGATATCGGCCAAACATTTTTAGCCGATCGGCACACTAGATAGCCGATCGGCCATCTCTTCCTGCAAACTGCTCTTGTTGTTGCAGCAGAGGACAAACAGAGGCATGGCAATACATTTGCAAGAAATATGTATGCAACTACACCCCTTATCATGTCTAAGGCTCAAATGTGTGTAGTGCTCGACCCTCAGGCCACCAATCACGCATCTCGATTCATGATGGCCAAAGGAGCCAAGTGTGAATTCAATGTAAAATGAATGCACAAAAACACATAAATGCCTAGAACTCTGTCATGCTTGATCAAGAGCATCGGCGACCGAGAATTGAGGCACGTTTCATCACTTCAAGTATGAAACGTCCCTCGTTTCTCGTGTTTGGCTTAACACCCAAACCAAACACAATTTAATGCAAGTATGCCAAATGCAATGCAATGTGAAAATGCAATGCAATGCAACATGAGTATGCCAAATGCAATGTAACAAGCATGCAAAATGCAATGCAACCTCAACATGAAAACATGCAATGGAACTAGTATGCAACAACATGCAATGCAACTAGCATGCAACAACATGCAATAACATGCTAAATGGACTTAAACTAAAGATGGCAGACCTCAGCCATGCCCAAAATTAGTGGCCAAAATGATGAATTGATGACATGAAATGCAAAACAAAACATGCATGCCAATTGGCCCAAGAATTAAGGCATAAAGAGGACAACTCTCAAGAACACTTAAGGAGTGAAAAGCATGCAAGTGTGACAACACTACATGCTATGAAATGATGTTAGGAATGATGCCAAATCACACACCTAATCATCAGCATAGCATGCATGAGGCTTAAAGCCTAAGCTAGCAAAATGGACTTGCACTAAGGCTATGCAAAACATGAAGCAAATGGCCTAAGCAAACCAAAACAATCCTAAGGTAGGTCAAGACAAGACCAAAAGCATGTTTGAACCTAGCCAACACAAGCTAGAACAAAGGACCAAAAAACATGAGGCATGCAAGGCTATCAAAGGGTATTACACTACACCTATTACAACCAAACATGGCATGAGATAACCAATAAAAATTAGAGTTATGGCATGTCAAAATAAACCCAAAAACCCACTGAGATGACATCCCAAAGGCCTAAGCATAGAGGCATGCACAATGACCCACTGTTAAGGCATAAAACACCAACTCTTCAAAGCATCAAATGAGTGAAAGATGGAAGTGTGTGACCATGAAACATGTACTGAAATATCATTTCAAATGATGTCAAATCATGAGAATAGTCCAAGTGATGCATGCTAGTGGACTTGATACACAAAGCTAACAAGCTAGATTGAACCATGGCTATACAAGACAATGCATGCATGACTAAAACAACACCAAACCAAGCTTAAACATGGTAAAACATGAGGGAAAGCTTCTTTGAGTTCAGCCAAAACATGCAAGAATGATGATCCAAACGCATGATGCATGTTATGCTAGCATGCAAGATTACTCTACAAGTATGTGAAGCATGCAAGATGCGAACAAACCAACCTTAGACAGAGGTACAACATGCTAAAATAACACCAAAAAGTTGTTGAAATGGAACCACAACATGCTAAGCAAACATGCTACTTTGACGAGCCAACTATGCAAGCATGCAAGACACAATGAGAGAGAGGTGACCCTCTCCTATTCAAGACTCCAAAACCAGCTTTCCACCACTGAAAATTCTCAGGACTTCAGTGGTGAGAAGGCCAAAACAAGGCAATAACAAGAGCCTAAAGGGGTGGCTTAAAACAAGGCCAAACAAGGCATCCAAGGGGGTAGACAACTCCCAACACAAAAATGACCTTAAACAATCATCACAAGCATGAAAAATCATTTACAGTAGAAAGCTAAGCTTAAATTAGCAAGCAAATAGGTCTAAAAGCTTAAGCCAAAATGGGGGATTAAAAGGTAGTTGACTCACCCTTGAAGAACACTTTCAAGAACACAACTCCAGCACTCTTCTCTGACCAAAACCAGTCCAAAAATTCTAAAATCAACCTCAAGATGCCTCAGCAACAAAAGGATGGTGTTTCACTAGGTGTTTGTGTGCAATAGTGTGAAGAATTTACACTTTAAGGCACAAACACACACATATATATAGAGAGAGAGAGAGAGGGAGATATAGAGAGAGATATATATAACTTTTTGTGTAAACTTTTCAGAACCTCTAGAAAGGAAGAGGGCTCTCCATTCTTATAGAATTTCAATTCTCAAGCTTGTTCAACAAGCTTGAGTCTTGAATCAAATCCCTCCATACACGTGTATGGAGGATGAGAATTGTGCTCACCAGCTATCACAGCTACCACAAAAATATCTACAAAAGCAGGTGGAAAGGTCTCAGCTGGAAAATGTGGCCGATCAACCAAAAAGAGTGCCAATCGGCCACCACTTTTGGCCGACAGTAAGAACACAAGGCTGATGGCACAAGGCCTTAGCCGATGGGTTGTAGGGATGGCCAACAAGCCACCCATTTCCCTCAGAAGTAAAACCACAAGTCCTTGGTCCACAACCAAGCACAAAACAAGCAAGTTGAGAGATCCTAAGGCAAAGCGCGCAGCCGAGACCTTCGGGAACTCAAAACAAACATGAGCATAGATGATCATCGAGTGTTCAAACGATGACGTCCAAGTCTTAAGGACGGTAAAAAATGGGGTGTCTACAGGTTGTGTTCTTGAAGGTGTTCTTCAAGGGTGAGAAACTAACCTTTTAATCCCTTATTTTAGCTTAAGCTTTTAGACCTATTTGCATGTTGATTTAAGCTTAGCTTTCTAATGTAAAAATTCTGATTTTTCATGCTTGTTATGGTTGTTTAAGGTCACTTTTGTGTTGGGGTGGTCTACTCCCTCTTAGGCCTTGTTTGGCCTTGTTTTGAACCATCCTTTTAAGCTATTGGGACCACCGTGTTTGGGCCTTCTCACCATTGAAATCCAGAGGATTTTTAGTGGTGGAAAGGTGGTTTTGAGGTCCCAAATAGGACAGGGTCATCCCCTCTCCTTGTGTCTTGTATGCTAGTATAAATGACTCATAATAGCAGCATGTTTGCTTAGCATGTTTTGGTTCCATTTCAACAAATTTTTGGTGTTATTTTAGCACGCTTCACCTATGTCTAAGGTTGGTTTGATAGCCTCCGACATGCACCATGCACTTGTAGTGTAATCCTCTCTATTGCCTTAGCATGCATCTTGTGTTTGGATCACCATTCTTGCATGTTTTGGCTCAACTCAAAGAAGCTTTTAGCCTTGTTTTATCATGCTTAAGCTCTTATTTGGGTTGTATTAGTCATGAATGTCATGACTTGTATAGCCTTAGTGCATTCTAGCTTGTTAGCTCTGAGTGTCCAAGTCACTAGCATGCATTACTTGGACCATTTTCATGATTTGTCATCATTTCATATGTGATTTCAGTCCATGTAATGTGGTCATACACTTGCATCTTTCATTCATTTGATGCTTTGTAAGTTTGGCTCTTTATGCCTCAAGAATGGGTCATTGTGCATGCCTCTATGCTTAGGTCTTTGGGATGCCATCTCAGTGGGTTTTTGGGCTTATTTTGACATGCCATAACTCTGATTTTTATTGGTTAAGTCATGCCATGTTTGGTTTTAATAGGTGTAGTGTAATACCCCTTTGTAGGCTTGCATGCTTCATGCTTTTGGTTTTTTGTTCTAGCTTGTGTTGGCTAGGTTCTAGCATGTTTTTGGTCTTATCTTGACCTTCCTTGGGACTGTTTTGGTTGCCCTTGGCCCTTTGGGGCTTGCTTTGCATAGCCATGGTGCAAGTCCCCTTGCTAGCTTCAAGCTTTGAGCCCTCCTGCATGTAATACTTGCATTGTTGGGTTGATTTGGCATCATTCCTTACATGATTTCAGAGCTTGTGGTGTTGTCACATATCCATGCTTGTCACTCTTTAAGTGTGCTTAAGAGTTGCATCTTTGTGCCTTAATCCTTGAGCCAATTGGCATGCATGCTTGTCTTGCCTTTTCATGCTTTTCATACCATCATTTCAGCATTATTGGCCATTGATTTGGGCATGATTGAGGTTTGCCCATTTTGGTTTATGTCCATCCTTGCATGTTGTTGCATGCTTGTCTTTGCATATTGTTGCATGCTTGTTCTATTTTGTTGTTATTGCATGCTTGGTACATTGCATTTTGCATGCTTGGTACATTGCATGTTCGCATGTTTAGGTTGCATGGCATTTTACATGCTTGTTACATTAGCTTTGTTTGCATGCTTGCTGCATTGCATTGTGTGTGCATGCCTTGCCTCTTGATCTGATAGAGGTTAAGGTCCCTTGTGTGTTTTTCTGCATTTCATTCACATTGAATTGTGCAACTCGGCCTCTTCGGCCATCATGCATCGAAATACGTGATTGATGGCTCGAGAGTTGAGCACTACACTTTTTTGAGCTTTGAACATGATAAGGGGTGTAGTTGCACAACATTTTCTTGCAAATGTATTGCCATGCCTCTGTTTGTACTCTGCTGCAGCAAAAGGAGCAGTTTGCAGGAAAATATGGCCGATAGGCTATCTAATGTGCCGATCGGCTACAAATGTTTGGCCGATAGCCTCATATTTGGTCGATGACCATTGCCCATGGGCCGATGGCCACTCCTCTTGGCCAATGACCTCTCAGAGTGTTTATGAGGTGGTTCAGCAGCATCACAGAAGTTTGTACAGTTTTCAGAGGTGCAGAACAGTGCAAACAGAGGCAACATGAGGCATGGCAACGGATTTCCGAGCGAGGCGACCGAGCATGCATCATTCATTATTCCGAGGCAGAGCTGTGGCAGCTCATTTCAACTTCTTTCCTTCCTTACGTAGTTGGTTTTGTAACTTAATTAATTTGTTTAATTAGTTAAGAGTTTTGTAATAATTGATTAGCTAGAATAGTTAGTTAATTAGTTGGTTTATATTATTTATTCCGACCCTCCGTCGAGAGGGCATATTGTTGTAATAAGTGTGCGTGAGTGTGTGAATGTCTTCCAACCCCACGTCTTTCTCCCTTTTATTTCACAGCTTTTGATGGTCAGTTTTAGAACATGTTTCAATTAGCATACTTATGCTTCGCATGTTTGCATCCATTCATTTGTCTTGTATGCACCGGGCTCGGCACATCATACAAACCGCATTGTGTTTCAATACATTTACTTGAATACGTGTTCAACAGCATGTCATCAAGTTGCACCTCATATGCCATCTTAGAATACCCGAGCCTATTTCTAGTTGCATTTTGCATGTCTTGCATTAGCCATCATAACACGAACTAGGATCATGCATTGATTACTAACTAGTTTCTATTTTGGCTCGGAGTACTCGGTGAGTGTTTATGCTTTAGCATCCTTGCATGTGTGTGAGTGACTGCCATGATAGCATGCTTGCCATGAGACTATTTGCTTATGTGATATAACTGCTTGAATACCTGTGGGTGAAGGCTTGATTGCTTGAATTGGAACAATTCATCGAAATGCGAGTTTTAAGCCCACTTAAGAGTAACAAAATCATGTTTTCTAAGTCTACTTGAGGGTGGCAAATCCACGTCTTAGCCTACTTTCGAGTAGCACCTTCAAACCATTTTCAAACAAACATGAGATGTTTTGTTCCAACTTAGGTGATTTAGTCTATACTTGTATGCTGTGCGCATCACGTAGTAATAATAGATTAATAAATCAGAATAAGAACGCATGTGTTTTCAAAAACAAGATATCATGTTAGTAAAGGCCAATCTTTGATCGGGCGAGCGGGGGTGCTCATTGCATGACCTTCCCCTCTCCTACCCAAGTTCCCGAGCCGAGGCAACTTTGGTGATGATGGACACGTGGCCTTCGGCACGAGTCAGGGTTTCCTAAATTTTCCAAAATAAAATATTTAGGTGGCGACTCTGTATTTGGCAAAGCAGTCCATGTTTGGCACTTCTTTCTTAAAATTGATTTTCCCAAATGATTTGCCAGATTTGGACTCTTTGGTGTCTTGCATTGCACTTTGCGAGATTAGATTCAGAACCGTGACATTGAGTCCGAACTGTAGTAGCTAAGAACAAAACGGATTTCGCGCCCATTCGCACGCGGAGCCGGGACATTCGGGCACGTCTATAGTTTCTGGCGACTCTGCTGGGGATTTTGAGAACTTGACTCGAACTCATGATATCGTGTTTTGACTACACTTATGTGTCTCTTCGCATTGCATTTGCATTGGTGTGCCTAGGACACCATGTTTGCCATATGCTATTCCTAAACGGTTTGTCGAAGGCTTGCTTTGCGAAGTATGCCAAAAGGCTGACCGGTTCCGAGCTCTGCCACGACAGGAACACACACCCCGATTTTTACCGGGGCACCCTCTTTTGACCATTCGACCTAGTGCATATCGGAGGCCATTGTGACTATTCCAAGCCAGGACAGGTTGCTTACCCGATTATAGGTTGTTTGAAACCGCTGTGTGCGTAGTGAAACCCTAGTTCTTGACAAAACTAGGACAGGGAAACCCTACCCCTTCATAGGGGTGTTTTGGCTCTCACTTGCTTGCTATGTGCTTTTAGAGTGCGTCTCTACAGCAATGCATGTATCAGTTTGCAAGTCTGGGTATCAAGGCTATGGGCATCAGTATTAGTATTTCGGAATCCGTTTTACCTGCGAGTATCAGATTCAGATTCGGGGCAGTTATTTGGGAATAGTGATCAGTGGTTGAGAACAATTCTTTCAGCTTGTGTTTGCCAACTGTGTGTTGTCTTTATTTAAGCTGTTATGCTGTCCGTTTTTCTGCTTATTGTTTCGTTATTATGTTTTATTTATCTTTTTGCAAGGTAGTTTAGCACAATTGCATCCGACCAGGTAGATATTCCTTGAGCATTCTGGGTTGGAGGTCGTAGACTTAATCGATCCAAGGATATGATAGACGGACAACCAGTGCTCCAGTCATTACCCCAGGTTACCAGACGGAGGTCAGTAAGGCACAGTGTATCAGTGCAGTGGTTACCAGATCAGTGGCCTTTATCCACCCCACTAGTGAACAGTCAGGCTGAGGTCTCAGTTTCTACTATAGGGACAGATATACCCGTTGTTTAGATAAACCAGCACTCTATGGCAGGTATGGAAGAGATGATGCGTCAGCTCTCGGAGAGTATGTTAGCCATGCAACAGGATGCTGCTCGTCAGGCAGAATTTGCCGCACGCCAGGCCGAGGTTATGGCCCAATAGATAGAGTTAATTACTAGGCTACAGCCGCAAACTGGAGTATCTGCTTCACACCGAGCTCTTCCCCCACCTAGAGTTCCAATACTCGGGGAGATAGCTAACGTCCAGGACAATACGGATGTTCCAACAGGGCCAGCTCCGCCCCCGATCCTACCCCAGCTATCCAAAGCACAAACTAACCTGGAGGACACACCGTTTGAGTTCAGGGTGGATCCGACAGCGCTAAAAGTGAGCAAGCTAGAAAAGCTGTTCAAGAAGTCTCAAGGGGCTCATTCCATTTCGGATATAGAGGACGGGTACACCGACTCGGCCGTGACTCTGCCAGACTAGTTTAAAATGTCGTACATAGACCATTTCGACGGGTCTGGAGATCCTATGGTGCATTTGCGACTATTTTCGGACATACTAAGGCCAATGGGCCTCTCCAGGTTGCAGAAGCTTTCCCTATTTGGCCGAACCCTATCGGGTGTAGCGGCTATTTGGTATGCAAAACTAGAAGACTCTGTTAAGAGAAGCTAGGAGGAGATGGCTGACGCCTTTATAGCTCAATACTCTTACAACATACAGATTAAGGTCACAACTCGTGATCTCGAGACAACCAGGCAAGAGCCGAAAAAGAGCTTCTCCGATTTTGTGACCCGCTGAAGGGCTAAGGCCTCGATGATGACCATCAGGCAGGTCGACAAGGGCCAAATACTGATGATTGTGCGCAACCTCCAGCCCAAGCTCATGTAGAAGATGATCATCCTCCCCCTTCCCACCTTTGCAGATCTACACGAGATAGGGTGCAAATCGAGGACGCCATGAAATAAGGCCTCATTGATCATGAGAGAGAGCAGCCCAAGAGGGCATTCAACCGCAGTTCGAATGCAGGCACAAGCAGTGCTGCAGCTGCCAGATCTTCAGATGTGGGTATGGTCCCCACCACCACCACCCCAAGAACCCTTGCTGCTACACCATTCACCGGTGTGTCCGGATGTAGTTCACAAACAACCAAGTTTCCACCCCGAGGTCAAAGACCCTTTACCCCGCTGTATACGTCTCTGTCCAAAGCTTTGGGGGTTTTGATCAGGAAAGGGCACTTGAAGCCCCTAGAGCCGCGGCCATTGCCAGAAAAATTTCCCCCCTCCCATAACCCAGCTAAATACTGTGCCTTTCACCAACAACATGGTCATGACACCAACCAGTGCTATAGATTGCGTCATGAGATTCAAGATCTCATTGACAACAGGGTGATCATGCCTTCGGAGAAACAGAATGTCACAACCAACCCTTTCCCACCACATAACCAAGCTCCACCTCCTAAACACATCAATCTGATCCAAACTGGGGTTGTGTCATACGACCCTAGCATATATATCACCCTTCTCACCTACTCAAGCCAGAGGAGTTCATTCCTGATAGCACTGACTTGTGCATGTTGGACATCTCCCAAACCCAACCTGAAAACGGTGGTGGTGACTATCGAAGATAGAATTGGGTCGACCATGGAGGCAGATGAGAATGATTATACAGCGCTTGAGGGGTCTGCGAGCTTCATATACAACCTGAGCGGTTACATTACATCAGCAGGCCAGGCTAGGCCGAATGTGGAACTGCCAGTGGGGGCAGAGATTTGTGTAGTACGGGAGGATGGACCTAATCAGGTGCTAGACGACCTAGCGGATCTGGAACAGGACATTGCTAACCTTCAGCTTTTCAACGAGCAAGATCCGGGAGACGTGACATTCAACTGGTTTGATTTAGATGGGTCAATAGAGTCTACTGGGTGGCTTGACGACCAGCCGGATGTTGTTGAACAAGCTCAGCTAGAACAGGGTCCGTCAGGGACGGGGACATCATCTATGGCCGGAAGGGCCAAAAATCAGGATGCACCGCTGGAGAGCACCGGTGTAAAGAATTTTGCTCAGAACACGGCCAGTTTGGATACGGAAGAGACTGAACATCAAGCTACATTGAAGCAGCTTGAGCGAGAAATGATCGAGGATTCTGAGAGGGCCAAAAAGGCCAAAGCCCCTGTGGGGACAGAACGTGCTGTGTGCACAAGGACAGAACGTGTTGTGTGCATAAGAACAAAACATGCTGTGAGCACGGGAATGCAAGGTGCTGTGGGCACATAAATTGTTGTAATGGAACCGGACAGGTGTCTGTCGGTTGCCAATGGTATGTGGTGGGAAGATGACGACCTGTGTCTTGCCCACACCGATGAAGACTGGGGGCGAAGCCAACCGGATGACACCTGGTATGTTGGCGAAGTTGACCACATGACTAGGAGCGGGCGGCATTTCAAGCCCCCGCACTTAGATCAACCAGAGGCGTCCGGAAATGACAAAGAGGCAGAGAAGCAGAAAGAAAAACTACTCGAAGAGGAAGTTGAGTTGAAACAGCTTAAGAAGATACAAGCAGACATCTCCATCTGGGGACTGCCTATGGCTTCAAGAGTTCATAGACAAGCTGTCCTCTCTGCAATGGACAAGGCCAAACTTTCAATAGATACCACGCCTGAGCAGCTGGTAGGACTGGTTTTCCCAGGAGGAGCTTCCCTAATGCTAACCTTCTCTGACAAGGAGCTGTCGCCTGAGGGATCGGATCACAACAAACCTCTCTACATCTCTATCGAGTGTAGAGAAAAATGGATACCAGTGGTTCTTGTCGACACGGGATCTGCCATCAATGTGTGCCCGTCGAGGACGACATATGCAATCAGGTTGAAGCCCGCGAACTTTATGCCAACTGCCCATGTGATAAGGGCCTAGGACAATACCAACAGAGAGGTGATGTGGACTGTACAGATTCGGACACAGGTTGGTCCAGGACAACACGATGTTGACTTTCATGTCTTGGACATTCCCGCAACCTTTAATTTACTCCTAGGGCGGCCGTGGCTGCACCAGGTTAAGGCAGTCTCTTCCACCCTGCACCAGATATTGAAATACCCCCACGGGAATGGGGTGGCTATAGTTTTTGGGAATTCGTCAATCCATCCGCCGCCAGAAGTGTCTACACCGATTCTGGAAATCGAGCATGGCACGGAGGATATGTTCCTATCAGGATTTACCCTAGTCGAGGCCCAGGTTGTACAGAACATCTTAGCTGTTGATGAGGGGTTGTATGTTAGCACACAGTTAGTGTACCTCATGAACATGCTCCAGCATATCCCGGGATGGGATTAGCGAAAAGTGGCTAGAAGGGCATTACAGCATCGGCCGAAGTGCCGAACAACCCGTATACCTTTGGTTTAGGTTATCTGCCTACCAAAGAGGACTGGGTGACGAAAGGCAAAGAAATGGCCGAAAGAGCCAGAGCTAAGTAGGCAGGGAAGCATTTTGAGTTGATGCATTGACCAATCCAGGGTACCCTAAACGGACGCTTTGTCCGGGAAGGGGAAGACTTCCCGTTCTACGGCTTCCCAGAGCCATGGCTAAATGCAAAGAGGCGGCGCTTGACAGGGTTTGAGATTTTCTTCGACTTGCAGTTGTCCGAGGATGATGTTGCCGAAGAGCAGACAGACCCACCAGCTGAGGTTGAGCAATGTAAGGAAGTGGATTCCGAGAGCACCGAGATTGAAATGGGGGTAGCACTGGCTTGTCTACTTTTAGATCCTCCGATCGTACATGAGTGCTTGGGGGATAACCTCTCAGTGTCTATGATCGGTAATGAAGCGGTTGTGAGCCCATCTTCAAACATTCTGGATGCGTCCATCACACTCTCCCTCATCGGATAGTACGAGGAGTGATTCTTATCGAGCAGCACCGGGTTAGGTAGTGAGCCGGAATCTGATTCCACCGAGTCTGTAGAGTCAGAATCAGGTTCCAGCTCGTTCAAGTCTGAGTCCGGTATTCCTGGGGGTGACAACCCGGATGCCACAGTCCTGTCTAGGTCGTCTTTTACTTTTTCCTTTGAGTCTGTTGTAACAGAGGAATCGGGCGACTTGGAAGTGATTAATGAGAATGAAATGGCTGTGGCCTTCGAGTATTTTTCTGTGCCTTTGATTTATTGCATTAATTCAGACTTTCAAAATTTCGATGAAAACGACGAGGAAAAAATTCCTCCGGTTTTGAAATATCTGCTAGATCAAGAACAAGAGAGGTTTGTAAAACCCTTGGTTGATGAAATCACCCAAATTAATGTTGGTACTGAGAAGGACCCGCGGCTGGTCTAGATCGGGTCCACGTCGTCTTCGGAGGAGCGCGAGCGCTTAGTCGTTTTGTTAAAAGATTTCAAAGATGTTTTCGCGTGGTCCTACGAAGACATGCCTGGAATCGATCCTGAGATTGTACAGCACCGGATCCCTCTTGACCCAGAGGCCCGACCCGTTAAGCAGAAACTCAAAAGGATCCGCCTAGACTGGGCGCTCAAGATCAAAGAAGAGGTCACAAAGTAAATTGACGCAGGGTTCCTACTGGTATCTGAATACCCAACTTGGTTGGCCAATATCGTTCCGGTGTCGAAGAAGGACGGCAGAGTTCGGGTATGTGTGGACTTCAGGGATTTGAACAAAGCCAGTCCGAAGGACGACTTTCCTCTGCCACATATCGATGAATTAGTGGACTTCACTGCTGGGCATGCATTGCTTTCATTCATGGATGGCTTTTCTGGCTACAATCAGATTGTGATGGCACCAGAAGACCGGAAGAAGACTACTTTTGCCACCCCGTAGGGAACCTATTGTTATAAGGTAATGCCGTTTGGGCTGAAGAATGCTGGAGCTACATGTCAACGGGTTGCGACCACGATTTTACATGATATGATCCATAAAGAGGTTGAGGTGTACGTGGATGACATGATTGTCAAGTCCAAGGAAAGAGAGGGCCACTACACCGCCTTGCAAAAATTCTTCCAACGGATCAGGGAATATCGGTTACGGCTGAATCCTCAGAAGTGTATGTTTGGTGTTACAGCAGGGAAAATACTGGTGTTCTTGATCACACAGAGAGGTAACGAAGGCAATCCTTCTAAAATCAAGGCCATCTTAGAAATGCCACCACTGAGGACTGAAAAGGAGATGCGAGGCTTTCTGGGTAAAGTGCAATTCATAAGACGGTTCATTGCTAAATTAACCTTGACTTGTGAACCACTCTTTGGTCTCCTGAAGAAAGGAAAGAAATTCCAATGAGATGGCCGATGCCAAGCTTCTTTTGAACAGATCAAACAATATCAAAAGAACCCACTTGTGTTGTCACCGCCTGAGCCGGGGAAACCGTTGATTCTATATCTTTAGTTACTGAAACTACAACGGGCTGCATGCTTGCACAGGAGTCTGAGGACAAAGTGGAAAGAGCTATCTATTACCTGAGTTAGAAAATGCTGGATTACGAAACCCGCTACACTCCGCTGGAGAAGGCTTGTCTGGCCTTGGTATGGGTTACCAGGTAGTTGCAGCACTACCTATTAGCTCACTTTGTAATACTGGTTTCGAGATTAGATCCCATCAAATATCTCTTCGAGAAATCGGCACTTACTGGTAGGCTAGCCCGTTGGTTGCTTCTGCTTTCCGAATTCAATCTGAAGTATGTGACGTGCAAGTCAGTGAAAGGGAGAGCGGTAGCAGAGTTCCTAGCTGATCACCCAGTTGAAGGGAATGAAGTAGTTGAGTACCTATTCCCAGACAAAGACATTCTGCATGTTGAAGAAGAGACCTGGACGATGTATTTTGACGGAGCGTCAAACCAATACGGGTATGGAATAGGGGTGTTACTGATAGCACCCGACAATTCCCTTATACCTTTAGCATTCAAACTCTGGTTCAAAGTATCGAACAATGAAACAAAGTACGAGGCATGTATTGCTAGATTAGAAGCCGCCCTAGAACTAGGGGCAAAATGGTTGGACGTCATCAGGGACTCGAACCTTGTTGTATCTCAAGCTAAAGGAGATTGGAAAGTGAAAGAAGAAAAGATGAGAATCTACCACCAGACCTTCGATGTCATGACCCGAACCCGCCCCCCTGGGTTAAGGACATAACCGGCCAGTAATCATGAGATTACCTACGGCCTCAAACCAAACCAAACATAACTCATCAGAGTAAAGGGGCCAAACGGAAGCAATTTCAAACTTTTGTCCATAGAGCTGTGCTTACATGACACATCATAACGATCAATTCATATACATGTTAATAACTCGCATCAAGATATGTAAAAACACAAAGTTCTGTAAATACAAGATCATTAAGTCTAAGTCGGCCAAATCAAAAGTTTATGTACAAAAGTAATTCAATGTTTCGATAATATAACAAAACCATATCAAAAGAGCAAAAGAGGCGAAGATAAGTCTCGTGCATGATACGTTTGGGCTGACTCTTCAAAACCTTGACTATTTCTCACGAACTTCACTGAGGCTGGGTTTGGACCTCCCTTAGCTTACCTACAAACACATGAATGAGCGTAAGCGAAAGGCTAGTGAATAATATCAAATAAAGAAGATACACAAACAGTATTTAGAACGACATGCACCAAATGGCCTTGGGCCCAATTCGTATTTCTATCTAGTATATATACATATACATAGGTCAAGTAACTGCGGTTCCAAACACATCAGACGGCCTTGGGCCCAATCCATTCATATCAGTCGGCCTTTGGCCTATTTATCTTTTATTCATGTCAAACGGCCTTCGGCCCATCCATTCTTTCGTTCATGTCAAACTGGCCTCTGGTCCATCTATACTTTCGTTCATGTCAAACTGGCCTCTGGCCCATTCATACTTTCATTCCTGTCAAACTGGCCTTTGGCCCATCCATACTTTCATTCCTGTCAAACTGGCCTTTGGCCCATTCATACTTTCATTCCTATCAAACTGACCTTTGGCTCATTCATACTTTCATTCACGTCAAACTGGCCTTTGGCCCATTCATACTTTTATTCCTGTCAAACTGGCCTTCGGCCCATTCACACTTTCATTCTTCTCAAACTGGCCTTCGGCCCATTCATACTTTCATTCTTGTCAAACTGGCCTTCGGCCCATTCATACTCTCATTCTTCTCAAACTGGCCTTCGGCCCATTCATACTTTCATTCTTGTCAAACTGGACTTTGGCCCATTCATACTTTCATTCCTGTCAAACTGGCCTTTGGCCCATTCATACTTTCATTCAAGTCAAACTGGCCTTTGGCCCATTCATACTTCATTCACGTCAAACTGGCCTTTGGCCCATTCATACTTCATTCACGTCAAACTGGCCTTCGGCCCATTCATACTTTCATTCCTGTCAAACTAGCCTTTGGCCCATTCATACTTTCATTCACGTCAAACTGGCCTTTGGCTCATTCATACTTTCATTCCTATCAAACTGGCCTTTGGCCCATTCATACTTTAATTCCTATCAAACTGGCCTTCGGCCCATTCATACTTTCATTCCTGTCAAACTGGCCTTCGGCCCATTCATACTTTCATTCCTGTCAAACTGGCCTTTGGCATAGCAAACATTTGCCCATCATTCAAATTAACGGACTTCTAAGAATTACATACAAGTGAGCAATCGAACAAATAACGTACTTCATATATCTTTATTAAGATATTACTCACAGTGATCGGCTGGATGATTTGCCCTGGAGCTCGACCCTACACATTCCATGAACACAATGGGTCATAACCAATTCAATCCGTTCTTAATTCACATATTCCTCTTCAGGCTTCATTCTTATCCTTTTAACTCATTTACAATGCTTAATGTACGCTTAAGAGTACATAGAAGTGAAAGAGAATGGAAAATGAAACACAGAACACATTTACAAAATTTCAGAAACAGGGATCCCCCACTCAAGCGTGGACTTCCCCGCTCGAGCAGACCCATTAGGTCTTCAAAAGTACTGGTTGCCTCGCTTTTACGCTCGAGTGTGAATTCGGACACTTGAGCTGAAGGTCACTCTACATAGCTCCCCGCTCGAGCGTGACCTTCCCCGCTCGAGCGGACATCAATGTCTGCAAAGATACTAGGAATTCGTACTTCTTGCTCGAGCGGTGCTTTCCCCGCTCGAGTGGACATGCCAAATTCTGAGTTTTCCAGAACTGTTTTTGAGGCTTAATCTTTCATTCAAACTCGAATAACCTGCACACCATGACTTATACTTCACATGTAACCCTCCTAACATGATACAAATGCTAGATTACAATGTTAAGAAGCTTAATTTCCATGAATTACTTACACACGCACACATGATTTATATCAAACCCATCATCAATACTTCAATTTCATGCATCCAACACTCATGCTTCTATGAATTGCACTTGCATGTGAGTTACAACTTCCATTTCCAACTTAGATGATACAAATGATGATCAAAAGCTTGAACTTTAACCACAATTCTACATAGATCATATTTTGCATGCTCAATTACACAACTTCATGGCAAATTCCTACATGCATGTACATATAAGCTTTAAATTCTTCAATTATAACACAATTGTTGTTCTTGATCACGTACTCTCTTTGAATTCACAAAATCACAAACTTGACTTATGAATTAATGCTCAAATACTCACCTAGGAGCTTCAAACTTCACAAATTCTTGTTAATCTTGAGTGTAGGTTCCCAATCCACAATCTTTGAGTCAAAATGCACAATTCTCCCTGTTTTTCTCCCTAGAATCGACATACTCTCTCTCTAGAGAGTAAATTCAGATTTTGAGTTCACCAAATAAGGGTCTTAAGTGTAATAAGGCCCTTATATAGTCCCTCTCTTAATCCAATTTGATTATAGCTAATTAATAGCACTTAATTAATCGTTCTGAATCTAATTATTTTGATCCGAATCAATTTTCAATTAAATTTCACCATAGGCTCTAAAAAGTATACTAATCACAATGGCGTAATCAATTTCGGGTTCTGTAGCCGAGAAGGCCTTCAATTTTCAGTTCAAAGCACAGATTCTAACAGATTTTCCTACGATGAACAGATACAAAGCCAAAATCACATATAATCATGCAATTAACACCCAAATTCACATTAAGCACATAATTACAAACATAATCATGATTAATTAACATAGTACAGGACACGGTTATCACATTGGACGTTCTGATTCCTCGGTTTGAGAAACTGAATTTCGCTCATCTGTTAAGAGAGAACAACAGGTTTGCAGATTCATTAGCAACTATATCTTCTATGATAGACATCCCTTTCGGAGTTCGGATGCGTCCGATCATCATCGAACAGAAATTTGTGCCGGCCTACGAGCTAATTGCTTCCATAAATGAGGTACAAGATGAGAATCCCTGGTATTTACAATGTCTGGAACTTCTTGGAAAAAGAGGCGTATCCACCAGGGGCAAATGCCAAAGATAAGAGGGCAATTCGAAGAATGGTTGCTCAGTTCATCGTTTGCGGGAGTAAACTATACAAGAGAGGTCATCTCAGGATACATAAGCTGTGTGTTGATGCCGAAGAATCGAAGCGCCTGATGGAGGCCATCCATGGAAGAGAGTGCGGATCGCATATGAACGGGGTGATGCTAGCCCGGAAGATCCTTAGACAAGGTTACTACTGGTCCACCATGGAGGAGGATTGTATTGGCTTTGTCCGGCGATGCTACAAATGTTAGATCCATACAAACCGCGTGAACATTCCGCCGTCAAAGCTGTACAACATGACTTCGCCATGGCCGTTTTTAGTCTAGGGGATTGATGTAATCGGGGCTGTCACTCCGAAGGGGTCCAATGGGCATGAGTTCATTCTGGTCGCGATAGACTATTTCATGAAGTGGGCTGAGGCCCAATCTTATGCGGTGTTGAAGGCATCGCATGTTGCTAAGTTCATCAGGAACAACATCATTTGTCGCTACGGGGTCCTGAATGAGATCATTTCAGATAATGGTTCCCACTTCAAGAAGGAAGTGATCGACTAGTTGGATAAATATAATGTGGCTTTTCATAAGTCATCTACATATCGGCCGCAGACCAATGGGGCAGTTAAGGCCGCCAACAAGAACATCAAGCATATTCTGCAGAAGATGGTGGAAACCTACTGGAACTAGCCAGATAAGCTGCCATTTGCTCTGTGGGGCTACCGGACTTCAATTCGAACTTCTGCCGGGGCGACTCCGTATTCCTTGGTCTATGGGATGGAGGCTGTTCTACTTATCGAAGTTGAGGTTCCGTCATTATGGGTATTTGCTGAGTGTCAGATAGCTGAGGCGGATTGGCAGCAAAGCAGATTCGAAGAACTCATGCTCTTTGATGAGAGAAGCCTGAAAGCACTGTATCATGTTCAGGGTTATCAACGAAGAATTTCCAGGGCTTTCAACAAGAAGGTTAAGTCAAGGAATTTGAAGGAATGGGATCTAGTGCTCAAAGACAATCGAGCTCCCATCCATGACCCTGGGGGCAAGTTCAGACCCAATTGGACTGGCCCTTACACCATCAAGTCTATTTGGTCGGGTGGAGCTGTCATTCTGATGGACCTAGATCGCCTAGAGTTCTCCCAACCGATCAATATGGACAAGTTAAAGAAATACTATCCCTGAGTGGCTCGCTAGGCCGAAAACCCGAAAGGGCAACCTAGGCAAAAGTTAGAGCATGAAAATTTCGAAATTATAAAAACTGAGCTCGCAAGGTTGAAAACCCAGAAAGGGCGGCCTTGGCAAAAGTTAGAGCGCAAAAGGAGAGTGTTAATACACGAGTGAACCTTAGCCGAACTACATAAGGCTTGATTCCCATTTTTGGGATACGTAGGCAACTTCATCCTGAAATGTGATATCCCTGCTCCGTAATATGATAATTGGTCCTTAATATGAGTATGATTATGTGTTTAATATGATTTTGTGTGCCATTATGTGAAAATATGTGATTTTGAATTTCTATCTGTTCACCGTAGGAATATCTGTTTGGTTATCTTTTTTAGAAATTAAATTGAGGGCCTTATCGGCCACAAAACTCGAAATTGATTATGCCATTGTGATTAGCGTAATTTTCAGAGCCTACGGTGAAATTTAATTGAAAAACTGATTCGGGCCAAATTAAATTGATTTAATTAATGAATTAGTGCCCAAATAGTTATTATTATTAAATTGGGACCTAGTGGGATTTGTTGTATAGGAGCACTACACCCCAATTCCTCTTCTTTATTGTATTTTGGCTGATCTTGGACTCAAGATTAGAGGGAGGGCCGGTTATAGAGAGAGAAAGGGAGAGACTTGTGTGATTTTGTGTCACGACCCAAACCCGCCCCTAAACGTTTGGTCCATGACCGGCCTGTACGTAGGCCTCAAAACAGAAATTTTAAAATAATATTTAACCACATACGGGGCCTTAAGCGGAAGCAATATCAAATAAAGGCAACATCCATTGAGCTTGTGTATACATGGTGGCTTAATTAATTTAGCATTTAAATACATTCCCATAATTACATATATAATCATAGAATTATGCAGATCTCACACAAACTTAAATAAGACTCCAAAAATTACAAAACTCTCAGTAACCAAAATTAAGGCCTCAACACGGAGGCGTACCCAGGCGGCTTGGCAAATAGGTTGACTCCAATACAATTCTAGTGTCAATCCCCAATGGCTCACCTATATAAACATACATAAAAACAGAGTGAGCAAGGCTCAATGAATAATAGTACGTGATAATCCAATATCTAACTTGAATCACAAGGTATATAAATGCAGAGAACTTATAGTTAATCTGATTCTGTACTAATTTCAGAACGGCCTCTAGACACCCCATTTTTGACCGTCCTCAAGACATGGACGTCACCGCTTGAACACTCGGTGATTATCCATGTTTGTGTTCGTTTGGAGTTCCCGGAAGTCCCGGCTCACGTGTCCTGCCTCAGGATCTCCGAACTCGACCGTTTAATGTCTGGTTTCATACCGAACACTTGTGCTTTGACTTGGAAGGGCAGGGAATGCCTTGTGAGGCATCCCCACACACCACCGGCAGTGGCCAGAGGCCACCGGCTGGTCTTTTTCTGCCACCGGCACTATTTGTTGCCGGTCGGCATAGTTTGTTGCCGGTCGGCACTATTTTTTGTCGAAATGACATTTTTGGGCAGCCGACCACTGTTCATCTACTTTATGGAGATATTTTGTGCCAGTTGTGATAGCTGGCACCAACTCTGCCTCCCTCCATACACGTGTATCGAGGGATCTCCCTCTAAGCAAGCTTGTTGTATAAGCTTTGCAAGAGGGAGTCTTATAAGAAGAAGGACTTTTCTCTTTGATCTAGGTTAGAAAGTTAGAAGCAAAAACCAGAGCTTAGAGATATAGATATACCCTATCTCTATATATCTCTCTCTCCTCCTTTGTGTGTGATTTTTGGCCCAAAAGTGTGTTTTCACCTTACTTTTGCACCATTACACACACTATTACACCTAGCTCCGAGATTGAGGGACTTGGGGGGTTGATTCTTGAGTTTTTGGACTGATTTTGATCAAAAGAAGAGGGCTGGACCATTTGTTCTTCAAAGGTTCTTCAAGGGTGAGCATCTTGCTTTATATTCCCCAAACTTGCAATAGTCTTTTACCTATCTTTCTTGTTGATTTGGCTTTTGTGTATAACATGAAAAAGGCTTGTATTCTCATGCTTTAGAACTTTCATTAAGGTTATTTTTTGGTTTGAGTGCTAACTCACCTCATTAGGCTTTATTTGGCCTCTTTTGTGCCTCTTTTGAGAGGCCTTGTTTGCTTGAGTGTGTTGGCCTTTTCATCACTAAAAACCAGTTGATTTTCAGTATTAAAAAAGGTGGTTTGAAGTCTTGCATAGGAGAGGGACACCCCTCCCCCTTCATTGTCTTGTTTCCTTACATTTTGGCCTAAAAAGGTACCATGTATGTTTGATCATCTTGAGCCTTATTTCAGAAGTTTTTTGGGTGTTTTAGGTCATATATAACCTCTGTTTTTGGCCGGATTTGTGCCTCCTTGTATGCTTGTAATACTTGCTTTGTATTGCTCCGTTTGGCCTAGAAATGTCCCTTGTGTTTAGACCATGATTTTTGCATGTGTTGGCTTGGTTCCATGAAGATGTTAGCACTATTTTTCCATGCTTAAAGTCTGTTGGTTATCCATTTGGTCATGTTTGACATGGTTGATATGGTTGCTATGCATTTTGGCTTGTGAGCCCTCAAGTATATGAGTCACAAGCATGCCTTAGTTGGTCCACTTTAATGAGTTGAAGTTGTTTGCCATGCTATTTCAGTCCCTAAATCATGTTTGCATGCTTGCATTTATGATCTCTTTTGTGTCTTGAGGGTGTGCCCTTTTATGCCTACATTTGAGCCTTGGTGCATACACTCCTTTGGAGTCATTTTAGCTGCCATGTTAGGAGGCTTTGGAGTCCCATTTTGCATGTAAAAGGTCTGTCTTTACTTGTCTTAGTCATGCCATGAGTAGTCATGTTGGTGGGGGTGAAATGCCTTCTTTTTTATGCCTTAGCCTTGGGACCATTGGATTGCTTGTTGGCACAGTTTTTTTGTCCACCCTTTTAGGCACTTTTGGCCGCTGTTTTGGGGTGGTTTAAGGTCTGCCCCTTTATGGTTCTAGGCCCCATTGCATGCTTGTTTCATGTTTGTTGCATGGTTACTTCATTAAGCCTTGTAGTATATTAATCCCATTGTCAAATTGGTCCATGTTTGCATCACATTTTGCACCTTGCATGCTTAGCATTGCATATTTGTCATGGTAGTTGCATAACATTTGCTATGTCTTGCATGATTGGTGTCATGTTGCATTTGAGCCATGTTTGCATAACATGCATTGCATTACTTGGTTTGGGGTGTCAAACCAAGTGTGGGGATCAAGGGACATTCATACTTCAAGTGATGTAATGTACCTTGATTCTCGGTCACCGGGACCTTTGACTTCGACATGATATGGCTTCGAATCTCATTTTGTTTGTTGCATGCATCTTTACATTAAGTGGCAAATTTGATCCCTTGGGCTATCATGCACCATTGATGGCTCGAGGATTGAAGATCATGCTTCCTTGAGTTCAAAGCATGATAGGAAGCATGATCATGCTCACATGTGCCTGAAAACCCCATGCCATGCACTGCCTGTTCTCTGTTTGCTGTCAAAACTGTCTTCTGCAGGAAGTTTCTGCCGACCGGCAGAATTTAGTGCCGACCGGCAATCACTGAAGTGCCGATGAGTCCAAGAACAGCCGGTGGAAATTGTAGAGTGCCGGTGGGAATTCTGTCTGGCCGGTGGTGCTCTGCAGTGTGTAAGGAACTTGCTCCAGGACTTTGGCAATTTTCAGAGAGACAAGGCAGTACAAACAGAGGTGGCAGGGGTACGGTACGGGGTTTTCGGGCGAGCCAAGTTCCGAGCATGCATCATCTGCGCATCCCGAGGCAGAGGCTGTGGCCACCCTCTTCTTTCTTTTGCATCCTTTCTTTTAATTAATTAGAAATTCTGTAATAATTTTATTTATTTATTCTTTGGGACTGTAATATTTATTTGGGCCCTCCGAGTGAGGGAAAATCTGTAATAAGTGTGCGTGAGTGTGTGTATGTCTTCCAACCTCACGCCTTTCTTCCCTTTTATTTACCTGCTTATGATGGTAGATTAGGGCATGTTTAATTTACCATACCTTATGTTATGCATGCGTGCATTCATGTATTTGTACTGCATGCATTAGGCTCGGTACATCACGCTAACCGCATTTGTACTTCAATTTACAAATCGAATATGTGATAATTGATCGCATTACATATGCCATGCTTAGGTTAACCGAGCCTATCTAAATTGCATCTTGTATGTGTTGCATTAGGCAATTTAACATGAACTAGGACACGCACGTTTTGCTAACTAGTTTACTGTTTTGGCACGGAGTACGATGTAAGTATTTATGCTTTAGCATCTCGCATGTGTGTGAATGTTAACATGACAGTATGCTTGCCATGCGGCTAAATGCTTATGTGTTAAACTGTTTGGATGTTTGTGGGTAGAGGTTGGATTGTTTGAGTTGGAAAAACTCATTGAAATCCGTGTTTTAGCCTACTTACGAGTAGCAAAATCTAAAGTTTTTCCAAAGCAAACGGATATGCAATGTTTATTCCCAAGTTAGGCAATCTAGTCTATACTTGTTTGCTGCGCGCATAACATAGTAATTCTAGGCTAATAAATGGAATAAGAACACATAACGTTTTCAAAATCGGATATCATGGTTAGTAGAGGCCGGTCTTCGAACCGGGCGAAAGGGGGTGCTCATAGCTGACCTTCCCCGATCGTACCCAAGCTCCCGAGCCGAGACAACTCCGGTGATGACGGACATGTGGCCTTCAGCACCGAGTCAGGGCTTCCTAAATTTCCCCATTTTAAAAAAATATTTAGGTGGCGACTCTGTATCTGGCAAAGCAGTCCATGTTTGGCACTACTTTTTCAAAAATCTGTTTCTCAAAACGATTTTCCAGATTTGGACTCTTTGGTTCAGATTAAGAACCGCGACAACAAAAATCGCGAGTCCGAACTGTAGTAGCGAGGTCCCCCTCCGCGGGCGCGTGCTACACGGCCTTAGGCCTAGTCTTTAAACGTAATGGTTTTAAGCCCTTGAACAGAGTGGCATTATGCCCTTAAACAGAATGGCATTAAGCCCTTTTTATGCATGCATGAACTCAAGAGGTGGCTCACACGGATTCTAGAGGTGACTCGCATTGCAGCACTTAGTTCCGTGCAGCACTTTGTTTCATACTAACAGATCATACAGAATGGCCATAGGCCCAGATGTCACAGATTGGCCATAGGCCTCACACATGCCACAGATCGGCCATAGGCCTCTTAACTTTCACAGAACGGTCATAGGCCTCAGTTCATATATGTATGGACTCAAGAGGTGGCTCGTACTGATTCTAGAGGTGACTCGTATATCAACACTTAGTTCCGTACGGCACTTTGTTCCATACTAGAAATCCTTAGGTCTTAAAGACCGAATCATCCATATGGTGTCATAGTATAGCATAACATACATGAACCACGTTACTATTACCCCCGGGCAAGGGCCATAAGACCACGGTATTTTTACCCCAGGGTAAAGGCCTTGTGCTGAGGATACCATGAATACTTATATACATGTGGACAATCATTCATTTACATTTTTTGAATGATTCACATAGTTACATAATTAACATGCGATAACAGAATGCTAATGGCAATCATTAGCTAGAAATAGTGCGTATGTTACAAATGGACACAGTTGTCTTGCGTATAATTGAGCATTAATAATAATTGTTTACAGAAACACATGCATCATTACAGTACTATTCATGAGAGCAGACCAATTCACACCATAACGTGGGTCATATAACAATGCTGTTGATATTTAATTCTTTGACGTATAAGGAAACCCATGGTTCTATCTGATTAGTCATTTCGATTAGCCATCCTAGGCAGATATCTATGTCATAAAACATGCATCGAATCAATCAGATTATAGGAGTCCATAATGGGACATTCAAAATATCATGTTTCCGTAAGCGGGGTTTACATTCCCAATTCCTTTTTCATTAAGCCATTGCACAGTATTAATAATTCATATGTAATGCTTATACGGAGTTGTAGCACATTAATGCTAACTATTAATCGTAACCAGAATGCATAGTAGTACCAGAGTCATGCCGATGTACACAAAGTCTTTCAACGTTCTCACCGATTTCCAAACAACATAAACGTTAACGTAATTACTTGTAAAGAGCAAAGTTAATAATAAGAATTATTAACGGTAGCAAACATACGATTACAGTACTACTACTCACAGTGGTAGGTCTCTGAAGCGGTGGAACGATGTCCTCGTCTTGACCTATAACCATAATGCACATAACAAAATATGAGAATAAAACCAATCTCTTTCTTATTCTTTAATCAATAGCCATGGTGGTTCTAGACTCATTAGTCCTCCATAGGTTATAATCCATGCCTCAAGATAAGAGGAAGCGATAGGAGAAAGGTTCAGACGAAGAAACGGTACAAAACCGGTAGATAGAAACTGAGCAACTCTCACTAATTTGAGCATAACTATTTATGTATTTAGAATTTGGGAATGAGACTACCACCATTAGAAACTAGACTTCCGGGGTTTCATTTTAGGCTCAAGAATCACTCAAAACGGAGTCCGGATGCAAAAGATATGCTTGTTCAAAATTGACGGAACAAAGCTGTCTCCCGCACGTGCGGGAAACATGGCCGCACGTGCGGGAATGGGGCCGCACATGCGGCACGACGTGCCTTTTTAGCAGAATCAAAATTGGTTTTGGGGCTGGACTGCCGCACGTGCGGCAATGGGTAATTTTCAGTCCAAAAATGGTGTTTTGATTAGGATCTTCTCATTCTCAAAATCAAACTTCAAATTCATGTAAATCAAAGCCCAAAACCCTTTAGTACATGCTAAATTTCACATTATTAGCTTCCATTAAACATCATAATCTTAAAATACTACTCAATTCCCAAGCACACAAACAAGGGTAAGAATTAGAACACCAAAAAGCATAAAATAGCCATGGTTTGGAATTCAAGCTCACTTCTTTCATATTTACATCTATCTTCCTTCACACATATGGCTAACTATGCAAAACTTCAAGAGTGGAATTTATCTTCTTCTAATCAGCCTCAGGATAAACAAATATAAAGAAGTTAACTCTTCAATCAAACAATTCTAATTCATTTACATATCAAATCTTCCATTTAATCCTAAATTCCTTAAGGTGAATGAGTTATCTACAAAGATAATAATAAGAGTCACACACCTTAACACAAATCCATGTTTTTCTTTTTTTCCTTGAACCTCTTCCACATCTCTCTTCAATTTCTTCAAGCTATCTTCAAGCTCCCAACAATGGTGAGCTCCCACACTCTCTCTCACTTTCCCTCTCTTGGAGAAGCTTCCTCTCCCCTTTTGCCTCCCTTTCTCTCGGTTCTCTCTCCCTTAAATATTTCTTTTGTCTTCAAAAGATGAGTTCCCCTCACTCATATGGCATATCTCTACATATATAGATATATAAATCCATCACACACAAGCTTACACAAGGGGAAGCCAAACGTGGCCTTACGAATCGTACGAAATTAAGTTTCAATTAAACCTTCAAGATGACTCTAAAAATTATGCCGATCATGAATATATCTTCCGTTCCAGTTTCTGAAGCCTCGAAGGCCTTCAATTTACAGTACAAAGTTAGCCATCCAAACATGCATTAACAGATCAAACGAATTAAATTCTAATTAATTCTCCCAAATAACTCTAAAAATTCTTATTAACATACCCGAGCACTCAATTTTCATTTCTGAACCCATAAAGGTCGGTAATTCTAATTTTTAAAGCTGTGACTCAATGGATAATTCCTCAATTTGAACAGATACCATCAAATTAAAATGCCTTAACTCACAAATGCATAAAAGCAATTTCGGTTACAGATTTTGGGGTCGTTACATTTTGGCTCAAGGCTTGGGAATTTGAAGATTAAGCTCAAGAATTGGCTAGAACTTGGGTGTTTAAGGCTCCTAGGTGAGTAACAATCCCTTGAATCAAGGGTTTTTGTATGCAATTTGTAAATTCAGAGTTGAATGATGATAAAGAGCATGAATTGAGTGGATTTTGTTGTATTTGAAGTGATAGAGGCATGCATGTAAAAAATTGCCATGAATTTCCATATTTGAACACAATGTGTATGATCCATGTTGAATCTTGTTTGAAATCCATGTATTTGGCCACCTCTTCACCAATTAATTTGGGAATGATGAGCATGTCCCACATGAATGTACAAATCATGGGAGTGTAAGTCTTGAATGTTTGAATTTGAGCATGTTAGTGATGAGTTGAGGTAATTTGGGACATGCATATAGATAATTCAAGAAATTGGGCTTCCTAATGTTGTAATTTGGTATTGGTATCATGTTAGTATGTGTATATGTGATATCTGAGCCATTGCATGCAAGAAATGTGGTTGGAATGTCGAAATTGAACTCACGAACACATTCTGGAAAACCTAGAAATTTAATGTTCGCTCGAGCGGGGAAACCGCCGCTCGAGCATGAATTTCGTGCTCCCAGTATTTTCTGCAGACCTTGATGTCTGCTCGAGCGGGGAAGTTCACGCTCGAGCGGGGAGCTATGTTTGATGAACTTCCACTCGAGCGTCCGAGTTTACGCTCGAGCGTAAAAATGTTGTATCCAGTACTTTTTCAGACATGGTGTCCGCTCGAGCGGGGAAGTTCACGCTCAAGCGGGGAGCCATGTAGAGAGGCCTTCCGCTCGAGCGCCAGAGTTCGCGATCGAGCGTGAATTTGACACATCCAGTACTTGTGCAGGCCTCAAGGGTCCGCTCGAGCGGGGACCCTGTTTTCTAAAATTTTAAAAATGCATTCTGTGTTTCATTTTCTGTTCTCTTTCACTTCTAAGTACTCTTTGGCATGCATTGAGCAATGTAATTGAGTTAAAGAGATAAGAATGAAGCCTAAAGAGGAATATGTGAATTAAAGAACGGATTGAATCGGTTGTGATCCTTATTCGCTATATGATGTGTAGGATCAAGCTCTAGGGCCAATCCACAAGCCGATCACTGTGAGTAATATCGATATTTGAAACTTGTCATTTGTCCAATTGCTTATTTCCTTATAAGCCTTATGAGTCTGCCAGTTCGAATTATGGACAAACGTTCGATATGAATGAATGAATGGGCCGAAGGCCGTTTTAACATGAATGAATGGGCCGAAGGCCGCTTGACATGAATGGATGGGCCGAAGGCCGTTTTGACATGAATGGATGGGCCAAAGGCCATTTTGACATGAATGGATGGGCCAAAGGCCGTTTTGACATAAATGAGTAGGCCAGAGGCCGTTTTGACAGGAATGAAAGATAAATGGGCCAAAGGCCAGTATGTGTGAAACCAAAGTCACTAACTTAAATTGTGTATATAAATGTTAAATAAAAATATGAATTGGGCCCAAGGCCGTTCAGAGTATGTTGTTCTACATATCATTTGTATCTTCTTATTTGATATTATTCACTAGGGTATCGCTCATGCTCATTCATGTGTTTGTAGGTGAGCCAAGAGGGGTCCAGACCCAACCCCAGTGAAGTTTGTATAGAACAACCGAGTTTTGGAGAGTCAGCCCTACTGTCTCACGCATGAGACCCGTCTTTGCCCTTTTGTTATGTTTTACATTTTGTCATGTTGGTGAG
The DNA here is from genome assembly GCF_055761805.1 of Camellia sinensis. Lineage (NCBI taxonomy): Eukaryota > Viridiplantae > Streptophyta > Magnoliopsida > Ericales > Theaceae > Camellia > Camellia sinensis. The sequence goes on from NC_138970.1 coordinate 157,827,486, forward strand.
GACTTTATGTATATCTGTTGTATATAGTTTCATGGGTTGACTTAGTCTCGGACGATCCTGTTGTATAGCACTGTATGGTACTGTTTTTCTGTTGTGGGTCATTAACGTACTCATGTATGGTTTGTTTTGATGTGCATATAAGCACGGCTCTATGGACAAAGTTTTAAATTATGTTTCCATTTGGCCCCATTACTCTGATGAGTTATGTTTGTTTTGAGTTGAGGCCGTAGGTAATCTCAGGATTACTGGCCGGTTATGTCCATAACCCATAGGGGCGGGTTTGGGTCATGACAGAGTGGTATCAGAGCACGAGTTAATAACTCACACACTTGTCCAAAAGAGCAATAAGCGTCAAGAAAAGATATAGGGTGCATTCATGTGATAAGTATGACTTTGATAGTATAGAGAATGCATCTAAATGTTTCAATGTGAACAACTATGTGCTATAAGTTTGTGATTTGCTTGCTTTGCAAATTATTTTGCATATGTATGCTTTTTAATATATGCATACTTGTAAATCTTTGGTATGAAGTATAACGTAAGTTTAATCAGATGGTAAGAACAAGAGGTGATGAGATAGAGCAATCCTCTACTGCCAGAATAGACAGAATGGAAAGACTGATATAGGAAATGGCAGAAGCTTTGAGACAGCAACAGGAGTGGCAACAGCAGTGGCAGCAATCGCACCTGCCACCTCCATCTCCGGCACCTCCTGTGCCAGATAATCAGAATGATGACTAGATCATAGCTCTCACCAAAGAGTTCAAGAAAAATGAAACCACCACAGTTCCATGGTGGATTAGATCCATTGAAAGCTGAAGCTTGGGTCCTCGGCATCGAAAAACTGTTTGAAGTGTTTCCGTGTTCGAATACACAGAAAGTGCTTCTAGCCACCTTTATGCTAGAGGACGAAGCAAGAAGATGGTGGATGTTAATGCGTGAGAATTACAAAGATGCTGATTGGGTAAAATTTCTGGAAATTTTCTACGACAAGTACTTTCTGCAGTGTGTCTAGGATAGGAAAGTAGCAGAGTTCATGAAACTTAAGCAAGACAGTATGACTGTAGCTGAGTATGAGGCCAAATTTACTGAATTGGCCAGGTTTGCACCGCACGTGATTGATACGGACTATAAGAAGGCGAGGCATTTTGAAAGTGGGCTTCGAAGTGACATTTTAGAAAGAGTGAATGTCTTAAAGCTGGAGACCTACATTGGGGTGCTGGACAGGGCCATCATATCAGAGGCTAATATAGCTAGACAGGCTAAGCCAACAACAGAATGGAAGAGTAACAAAAGGCAAGGCTTCTTCTCAAATAAGAAATTTTCAAAGAAGCAAAATACGGGTTCCTCGAATACTTCAAATTCTTCCCGAGACATAGCTCCCATGTGCTACATTTGTAGCAGAAGGCACCGTGGAGTTGTTACTGTGTGTCGGGAGCCTGTTTCAAATGTGGAAAACAAGGGCATATGGCCCGAGATTGTAATCAGAATGGGGGAAAGATAGCTGCTAGTTCTACTGCATCGATCCCAAAGCCGGGAAATATTTTGAGATCCACTGCCACCGGGGATACCGTGAGATAGGGGAGAGTTTTTGCGCTTGTTTCGGGCGATACACAGAATGCCAACGCAGTTGTCTCAGGTACTATTTCTATATGTAATCAGTATGCTTTTGTATTAATTGATTCCAGATCCACGCACTCTTTTATGACATATGCATTTTCATCTAGACTGAATAGACCCTTAGAATTACTTCCATATCTGCTATGTGTGTCTACTCCATCTGGGGAATCTGTATTGTGTGAATCTATATACCGATTTTGTGATATGCGTGTTGAGGATGCTACCCTATATGTAGATTTGTTGCCATTGAACTTTAGGCGTTTTGATGTAATTTTAGGCATGGATTGGTTGACCAAGTATTGTGCCACCATTGATTGTGTGACAAAACGGGTTGTGTTTAGACCACCAGAACGGAAAGAGATTATGTTTGTGGGTAATGGGGTAGTGCCTCCACCTTATTTGATATCTACTATGAAAGCATGTAAACTGATCAGGAAAGGGTGCCAGGGTTATTTGTGCTATGTGTTGTCTGAACAGTCTGTGAATGTTAAATTGAATGATATCCCTATTGTAAGAGAATTTCCAGATGTGTTTCCAAATGAATTACCAAGGGAATTGGTACATAAGGAGATAGAGTTTATTATTGAAACTATGCCAGGCACCCAGCCCATTTCTAAAACTCCCTACAGAATGGCCACTGTCGAAATGAAAGAACTGAAAGAACAGTTGCAAGATCTGCTTGACAAGGTGTTTATCCGACTTAGCACTTCGCCTTGGGGTGCACCAGTATTGTTGTGAAAAAGAAGGATGGAACCTTGCGGTTGTGCATCGATTATCGGGAATTGAACAAGGTAACGATAAAGAACAAATACCCTTTACCCCGTACCGATGATCTATTTGACCAGCTGCAAGGATCACAGGTGCTTTCTAAGATTGATTTGAGATCTGGGTATCATCAGCAGAAAGTAAAGGCAGAAGATGTTGAGAAAACAGTGTTTAGAACAAGGTATGGTCGCTTTGAGTTTCTTGTTATGCAATTTGGAGTGACTAATGCTCCGACAGCATTTATGGACTTAATGAACCGAATTTTTAAAACCTACCTTGATGAATTTGTTGTGGTTTTTATTGATGACATTTTGATATATTCCAAAGATAGACTTGAACATGAACATCATTTGAGAACTGTCCTGCAAATACTTCGGGAAAGAAAATTATTTGCTAAACTAAAAAAATGTGAGTTTTGGTTGGATGAACTTGTTTTCTTAGGGCATGTGATCAACAAGGAAGGAATTTCAGTGGACCCACAGAAAATAGAGGCGATTGTGAATTGGCCTACACCGACAAATGTGACAGAAGTCCGCAGCTTCATGGGCTTAGCTGGGTACTACAGGAGGTTTGTGAAAGACTTTTCAAAATTATCTGTACCTCTTACCCAATTGACACGTAAAGGCCAACCGTTTGAATGGAACGACAAAAGGGAAGCTGCCTTTCATGAACTAAAAACAAGATTGACCACTGCACCAATTTTGACACTACCTTCAGGTACGAAGAATTTTGTAATTTTCAGTGATGCGTCTTACAAAGGTTTGGGTTGTGTGTTAATGCAGAACGGAAAGGTTATTGCTTATGCCTCCCGACAGTTAAGGCCACACGAGAAGAACTATCCAATACATGACCTATAATTGGCCGCAGTTGTTTTTGCTTTGAAAATCTGGCGGCATTATCTGTATGGAGCAAAGTGTGAAGTCTACACGGATCACAAGAGTCTGAAATACTTCTTCACGCAGAAGGAGTTGAATATACGACAAAGGTGATGGCTGGAATTGATAAAAGATTATGATTCAGAGATTCAGTATCACCCCAGGAAAGCTAACACAGTTGATGATGCCTTGAGCAGAAAATCAACGGGGAATATGGCTTGTTTGCTTACTGAACAGAAAGAGATCTTGCAAGATTTTGAGAAGTCTGAGATTGAAGTGGTAATGTGTGAACAGGGCAGATTGATAGCCGTTATTACAGCCGAGCCGGCAATCATTGATGAAATCAAGCAGAAACAGAAAAATGATGAATTCCTCAAGAAAGTGATTGATGAACTTGAGACAAGTCCGAAGGTAGAGTTCCGTATTGAAAATGAAGTGCTAAAATTTCGAAACAGGATGTGTGTCCCAGATATTCCGGGACTAAAGAAGAGGGTTTTAGATGAAGCCCACAGATCTGTATTTGCTATGCATCCGGGTAACAATAAAATGTATTGGGATTTGAAACAAACCTATTGGTGGCCTAAGATGAAGAAAGAGATTGCAGAATATGTGTCCAAATGTCTACAGTGTCAGCAAGTTAAAGCTAAACATCAGAATCCTGGCGGTCTACTGCAGCCTCTCCCTATTCCTGAATGGAAGTGAGAGCATGTGACTATGGATTTCGTTGTTAGCCTACCTCGGACTTCTCGAGGTATGGATTCTATTTGGGCTGTAGTTGATAGACTGACTAAATCTGTACATTTTCTACGAGTTAGAACTACGTTTAATGCTTATAGATTGGCTACCATTTATGTTGATGAGATTGTCCGTTTACACGGAGTTTCGGTATCTATTGTGTCGGATAGAGATCCGAAATTTGTATCTAGATTGTGGAAGAGTTTGCAGGAAGCTATGGGAACGGAGCTAAGGTTCAGTACTGCATTCCACGCACAGACAGACGGGCAATCAGAACGAACAATACAGACTTTGGAAGATATGCTTCGGATGTGTGCTTTGGATTTTCAGGGGAGTTAGGAAGATTATTTGCCATTTGTAGAATTTGCTTATAATAACAGCTTCCACTCCAGCATCTGTATGGCACCATACGAGGCTTTGTAAGGTAGGAAGTGTAGATCACCTATTTGTTGGGCAGAGGTCGGGGATAGAGCTTTGCTTGGGCTTGAAATTGTACAAGACACTTCTTAGAAAATCAAGATTATTCGACAAAGGCTCAAAACAGCTCAGGACTGACAAAAGAATTATGCAGACGTTTAGAGAAGACCTCTTGGGTATGAGGTTGGTGACCATGTGTTCATCCATGTTTCTCCGATGAAAGGCCAAGTCAGGTTTGGAAAGAAGGGCAAGTTGTCACCCCGTTACATTGGGCCGTTTCAGATTTTGGAAAGGCTTGGTCCAGTTGCTTATAGAGTTGCTTTGCCACCGGGATTTGAACAAATCCATAATGTGTTTCACGTGTCGATGTTGAGGGGTTACCTTCGAGACCCGTTTCATGTGATTGATTATCACCAGGTAGCTATTGATGAGAATATGGAATACGCCGAATGGCCGGAACAAATTGTTGATCGGCAAGTGAAATAATTGAGAAGCAAGTCCATCCCAATGGTGAAAGTGGAATGGAAGGAACATTACGGGATGGATGCTACATGGGAAAAAGAGGAGGAGATGCGACTGCACTATCCACATTTGTTTCCCGACGAAGGTAAATTGAGTTTAGAGGACCAAACTTCCTAAAGGGGGGAGGACTATAGTACCCCTGCTCCGTAATATGTTACTTGGTCCTTAATATGAGTATGATTATGTGTTTAATATGATTTTGTGTGCCATTATGTGAAAATATGTGGTTTTGAATTTCTATCTGTTCACCGTAGGAATATCTGTTTGGTTATCTATTTTGGAAATTAAATTGAGGGCCTTATCGGCCACAGAACCCGAAATTGATTACGCCACTATGATTAGCGTAATTTTCAGAGCCTATGGTGAAATTTAATTGAAAAATTGATTTGGGCCAAATTAAATTGATTTAATTAATGAATTAGTGCCCAAATAGTTATTATTAATAAATTGGGACCTAGTGGGATTTGTTGTATAGGAGCACTACACCCCAATTCCTCTCCTTTATTGTATTTTGGCTGATCTTGGACTCAAGATTAGAGAGAGGGCCGGTTATAGAGAGAGAAAGGGAGAGACTTGTGTAATTTTGGCTCAAGGCTTGGGAATTTGAAGATTAAGCTCAAGAATTGGCTAGAACTTGGGTGTTTAAGGCTCCTAGGTCAGTAATCATCCCTTGAATCGTGGGTTTTTGTTTGCCATTTGTAAATTCAGAGTTGAATGATGATAAAGAGCATGAATTGAGGGGATTTTGTTGTATTTGATGTCAATAGAGGCATGCATGTAGGAAATTGCCATGAATTTCCATATTTGAACACAATGTGTATAATCCATGTTGAATCTTGTTTGAAATCCATGTATTTGGCCACCTCTTCACCAATTAAGTTAGGAATGATGAGCATCTCCCACATGCATGTACAAATCATGAGAGTGTAAGTCTTGAATGTTTGAATTTGAGCATGTTGGTGATTAGTTGAGGTAATTTGGGACATGCATGTAGATAATTCAAGAAATTGAGCTTCCTAATGTTGTAATTTGGTATTGGTATCATGTTAGTATGTGTATATGTGATATTTGAGTCATTGCATGCAAGAAATGTGGTTGGAATGTCAAAATTGAACTCAAGAACACATTCTGGAAAACCCAGAAATTTAATGTCCGCTCGAGCGGGGAAACCGCCACTCGAGCATTAATTTCGTGCTCCCAGTATTTTTTGCAGACCCTAATGTCCGCTCGAGCAGGGAAGTTCACGCTTGAGCGGGGAGCTATTTTTGATGAACTTCCGCTCGAGCATCCGAGTTTACGCTCGAGCATAAAAATGTTGTATCCAGTACTTTTCCAGACATGGTGTCCGCTCGAGCGGGGAAGTTCACACTTGAGCGGGGAGCCATGTAGACAGGCCTTCTGCTCGAGCGCCGGAGTTCGCAATCGAGCATGAATTTGACACATCCAGTAATTTTGCAGGCCTCAAGGGTCTGCTCGAGCGGGGACCCTGTTTTCTGAAATTTTGAAAATGCATTCTGTGTTTCGTTTTCTATTCTCCTTCACTTCTAAGTACTCTTCGCCATGCATTGAGCAATGTAATTGAGTTAAAGAGATAAGAATGAAGCCTAAAGAGAAATATGTGAATTAAAGAATGGATTGAATCGGTTGTGACCCTTATTCGCTATATGATGTGTAGGATCAAGCTCCAGGGCAAATCCACAAGCCAATCACTGTAAGTAATATCGATATTTGAAACTTGTCATTTGTCCAATTGCTTATTTCCTTATAAGCCTTATGAGTCTGCCAGTTCGAATTATGGACAAACGTTCGATATGAATGAATGAATGGGCCGAAGGCCGTTTTGTCATGAGGGAATGGGCCGAAGGCTGTTTTGACTTGAAAGAGTGGGTCGAAGGCCGTTTTGACATGAATGAATGGGCCGAAGGCTGCTTGACATGAATGGATGGGCCAATGGCCGTTTTGATATGAATAGATAGGCCAAAGGCTGTTTTGACATGAATGGATGGGCCAGAGGCCGTTTTGACATAAATAAGTGGGCCAGAGGCCGTTTTCACATAAATGAGAGGGCCAGAGGCCGTTTTGACAGGAATGAAAGACAAATGGGCCAAAGGCCAGTACGTGTGAAACCAAAGTCACTAACTTAAATTGTGTATATAGATGTTAATTAAAAATGTGAATTGGGCCCAAGGCCGTTCAAAGTATGTTGTTCTACATATCGTTTGTATCTTCTTATTTGATATTATTCACTGGGCTATCGCTCATGCTCATTCATGTGTTTGTAGGTGAGCCAAGAGAGGTCCAGCCCCAGCTCCAGTGAAGTCTATGTGGAACAACCGAGTTTTGGAGAGTTAGCCCTAGTGTCTCACTGTAGACACCCCATTTTTGACCGTCCTCAAGACTTGGACGTCACTGTTTGAACACACGGTGATCTTCCATGTTTGTGTTCGTTTGGAGTTCCCGGAGGTCTCGGCTCGCGCGCCATGCCTCAGGATCCCCGAATTCGACCGTTTAGTGTCTGGTTTTGCACCAAACACTTGCATCTTGCCTTTGAGAGGCAGGGTGGGGCTTGTAGACCATCCCCACCCATCACCGGCAGTGGCTAGATGCCACCGGCTGGTTTTTGCTGCCACCGGCAACATAGTTTGCCGGCCGGCACTCTTTGTTGCCGGTCGGCACTATTTGTTGCCGACCGGCACTCTTTTTGGCCAAGATGGCATTTTTGGCCGGCCGATTGCTGTTCATCTGCTTTTGCAGATATATTTAGACAGCTGTATTGCTTTTGCTCCCCTCCATACACGTGTATGGAGGGATCTCCCTCTTGCAAAGCTTGTCTTGTAAGCTTTACAAGAGGCATATAGAGAGGAACTCTCTCTAAGGCAAAAAGAGGCCTTTAGACATTTTTGAGAGAGGAAAATACAGACCAAGCTCTGGTTTTTCTAGGGTTAGGGTTAGATATACACTCTCTATCTCTCTTTGCCTCTTATTTTGCACACTAGGTGTTTTGTGTCTCACTATTGCACACAAACACCTAGTGTTTCACCTTCCTCTTGGAGCTGAGGTTCCAAAGAGTGTGTTTTGAGGTTTTGGTGTTGGATTCAAGCTCAAGAAGGCCATTGGAGCACCATTGTTGAAGAGGACTACAAGGGTAAGAAACTAGTCCCTTTTTCTCCCATTTTTGCTTTGATTTTATACCTATCTTAGAGCTGTTTTTGTGCTTGTTGTATAACATAAAAAAGTTATGTTTTTAGGCCCTCTTTATTGTTTATTAAGAGTGTTTTGTTGTTTGAGGGTTGTTGACCACCCTTAGGCCTTGAAAGGCCTCATTTTGAGCCATTTTGTGTTAGCTCCGGGATTTTGGTGTTGAGGTCTCTTCACCACTGAAATCTTGTGGGATTTCAGTGGTGAAGATGATGCTTTGAAGTCCTAAGAAGGAGAGGGCCACCCCCTCTCCTTGTTGTCCTTGAAAAGGGCATATTTTGGCCTCCTAAGGAAGCCTATGCTTGAGCGTGTGTTGAGCATGTTTGACTTGTTTTTCATGCTTATATATCCATGATATAACATGATTTAAAGTTGGTTTTGGAACTCCATGCATGCTTAGCATAGTTGCCATGTAATGCCATGTTTATGCCTTAATATGCCTTAGGTTGTTAGCCTTTGTTGGAGCATGTTTTAGGCTTGTATTTGTGAAGATTATGTGCTTATTTTGCCATGTTTTAGATCTGTCCATAAGTATTTGGGTTGATTTTAGCATGCATTATATAGCTCCTTTGTATTTGGGCTTGTTGGCCTTGAGTATGTGCATGTGTAGCATGCCATCTTTGCATTGTTTTGGTGATTTGGGATCATTCTACATGCCATTTCAGTCCCATTTCCATGCTTGTTTGATTGCCTTGCATGCCTCTTTAATGCTTTGAAAGCATGTTTTGCAATGCTCCATGTTTTGGTGCCTTTGCATGCCTTTGAATTTGAGCCACTTAGATGCCATCTAAGGAGTCCTTTGGCCTTGTTTTAACATGCTAAAAATATGTTTTTAGTTGTTTAATGCATGCCATGTTTGGTCATGTTAAGCGTGGTTCAATGCCTTATTGATTTGCTTTGAACACTTGGACTATTTGTTGCATGTTTTGGCTTGATTTTGTTGCTTGGTTTGGCACCATCCTAACATGATTTTAGGGCTCGTGTTGCATGCCAATTGTTCATGTTTCCTCCTTTCAAGTGTGCTTGAATGTTGTTTGATTTGTGCTTAAGTGTTGGCCCTTATGTGCATGTGTGTGTGTATGCCATTTAGCCCTCATTTTATAGCACTATGGCCACTGTTTTGGGCCTTATTAGAGCTGCCTAATTCATGTATAAGTCCATCTTTCCATTTATTTGCATTGCCATATGTATGCTTGTATGCTTGCATAAGTGCCTTGCCATGCTATGTTGCATTCCTAGCTTGTATGCCTAGGTTGCATTGCATCTTGCATGCATGCCTTGTTCCTTGAAATGGTGATAGGAATTAGGCCTAATTTGTTTGATTGGTTTGCATGCATTTGAAATCAAAGTTGCATACTTGGTTCCTTGGGCCATCATGCATGGAAATGCGTGATTGGTGGTCCGACAACCAAGGCACATGTCCCTTTGAGTCATCACAATGATAAGAGACATGATTGGTGCATACATGCCTTGAAATGTGCTGCCATGCCTTGTTTTGCCCTCTGTTGCTGTGAGTTGCAGGTTCTGCAGGCTTTCTTTGCCGACCGGCAGTGTAAGGTGCCGGCCGGCAACCTTTTCTCAGTGCCGGTGGTGATTCCACTCAGCCGGTGGTACTCCCCAGTGTCTAAGGGAGCAGTCCTGAGGTTTTGACAGCCTCCAGAGGAGTGAAAGAAGGAAAACAGAGGCAGCTTGCGCATGGCGGCACGTTTCCCGAGACGATTTTCCTGTTTTAATTAATTTATTTAATTTGTTAATTAAATTAAATTAATTTGTAATATTAATTAGCTTGCGTAGTTAATTAATTTGTAATATTTATTCGGTCCCTCCGAGCGAGGGCAAATCTGTAATAAGTGTGCGTGGGTGGTGTGTATGTCTTCCAACCTCACTTCTTTCTTCCCTTTTACTTACCCGCTTTAATGGTTAGTATTAGGACACGTTTAAATTCAGCATACCTTATGCTATGCATGCGTGCATTCATGCATTTTGTATTACATGCATTAGGCTCGGTACATCATGCTAATTGCATTCGTACTTCAAATCAAAAAAATTGAATATGTGATAATTGTGCATTTTTACATGACATGTCTAGGATTAGCCGAGCCTATCTTAGCGACATTTTGTATGCGACGCATTAGGCACTTAACATGGACTTGGATCATGCATGTTTGCTAACAAGTTCTTTGTTTTGGCACGGAGTACTATGTAAGTATTTCCGCTTTAGCGTATCACATGAGTGTGAATATTGCCATGACAGCATGCTTAACATGTGGCTAGATGCTTATGTGTTAAACTGCCTGAATGCCTGTGGGTGAAGGTTGGATTGTTTGAGTTGGAAAAACTCGTTGAAATCCGTGTTTTAGCGTACTTGCGAGTAGCAAATTCCAAAGCATTTTCAAACCGAACGGATATGCAATGTTTATTTCTAAATTAGGCAATCTAGTCTATACTTGTTTGCTGCGCGCATAACATAGTAATTCTAGGCTAATAATTGGGATAAGAACACATAAAATTTTCAAATACGGATATCACGGTTAGTAGAGGCCGGTCTTCGGACCGCGCGAAAGGGGGTGCTCATAGCTGACCTTCCCCGATCGTACCCAAGCTCCCGAGCCGAGACAACTCCGGTGATGACGGACATGTGGCCTTCGGCACCGAGTCAGGGTTTCCTAAATTCCCCCATTTTAAAATATTTAGGTGGCGACTCTGTATCTGGCAAAGCTGTCCATGTTTGGCACTACTTTTTCAAAAATCTGTTTCTCAAAACGATTTGCCAGATTTGGACTCTTTGGTTCAGATTAAGAACCGTGACGCAAGTCGAGTCCGAACTGTAGTAACCCCAAATGAACAGAACCGGACTCATCCTCCCGGGGCGTTCGGGGACGTCTACAGTTTTTGGCGACTCCGCTGGGGATTTTTTTTTAGAGAGCTTGACTCGAACTCGTGATATCTTGTTTTGATTCCATTTATGTGTCTCTTTGCATTGCATGTGCATTGGTGCGCCTAGGAACACAGTGTTTGCCATCTGCCATTCCTGAACGGTTTGCCGGAGGCTTGTCTTGTCAAGGCATGACCATAAGGCTGACCGGCTATGGGCTCTAACAGTATGGGAACACGAACCTCGGTTTACCGGGGCACCCTTTTTGACTATTCAACCTAGTGCATATTCGGATCCATAGTGACCATTCCAAGTTAGGACAGGTTGCTTACCCGATGCTAAGTTGTTTGAAACCGCTGTGTGCATAGTGAAACCCTAGTTCCTGACAAAATAGGACAGGGAAACCCTACCCCAACATAGGGGTGATTGAGCTCTCTTTTACTTGCTATGTGCTTTTAGAGTGTATCTCTACAGGAACGCATATACCAGTTTGCGAGTTTGAGTATCGGGCCCGAAGGCGCCAGAATCAGTATTGTTGAGAATCAGTTATCAGGAATCAGTTATCCGCGGGTATCAGATTCAGTATTTTGGGAACAGAAACCTGGGAACAGTGATCAGCAGTAGGGTACAGTTGTTTGGCTACACCCGTGTTTGATCAGTTTGGGCTGAAATGCTGTCTGTTTTTCTTTCAAGGTTCAGAGAGTTGCAGAGTTGATACAGAACAGCCAGTGTCTCCCCTTTGCTAAGGCAGGATTTATGGCGGCACAAAGTTCAGAAGAAATTGTGGTTATGGCAGCTGTATCGGAGCAGGGAACCACTCCGCAGAATGAGGCCAGCATCAGTATGTCATATCCGCCCAAGTCGCCCGTTGTGCACCCGGTCTAGGCTCCCCAGTTATACCAGGCTCGTGAGCCCACCACCTTTGAATTAATGGGGATGATAGGCGATCTCCAAAGGTCTGTGGTAGACCTCGCCTATGGAATGTCAGTTTCACCTCCAGCGGCGCCGTATGCCGGGAATTTTGTATCACAGGAGCCCCCGCTACTGGGGCGGATTGTGATAGAGCTCAGCCAGCCAGAGGTGGCTTCCGGCTACAGCTGCGACATGTCAGCAACAACTGGGTTTCGCTCTGAAGTAGCAACCCAAACCCTTGACCAGGCTGAGGCCGGAGGAAAAGATAAAATGAAGGCAGATGTCGACCCCGTTGAGCAACTGTTTTGGGCAGTCGAGGCTCTGAAAGTCAGAGGGATGAACAAGCAACAAACGTCTGCAATAGTGACCAAAGCTGTGGATGATGCTTTCCCCACTCCGATCAAAGGCAGTTCAAGCCAGGCAGAAAACCGGGATGGGCCCCGTCATACCCAGACAGTTCCTGTAGTTCCCAACCCTGCACCGGGAAAGGTTCAAAAGGCCAAGGCAGTGCCAGCTGATCCTTTCGCCAGCGCATCTGGCAAGAATCCTCAAACTGCAAAGTACCTGCCCGAGGGCGCAGGGTCTTTCACGACCTCCACATGCCTTTCTCTAGGGCATTGCTAATATTGGCGAAGAATGGGCATCTTAAGCCTTTGGAGTCCTGGCCACTCCCGAAGAATCTCCCCGCCACTCATGATGCTACCTTGTACTGCGCGTACCACCAACAGTCCGGTCACAGCACCGATGGATGTTCCCGCCTTCGTCATGAAGTGCAGGATTTGATTGATAACAAGGTTATCCTACCACCCACTTCGGGCAATCCCGTCACCACTCAGTTGTTGGATTTCGAGGGCTCAGATACTGCGAGTATGTGAAGTGAAACGCCTGCGGGCAACATTTGGTGTGTTTTTGAAGCGTCTGGCACGCATTTTTGAGCGTCGGTGAAACCAAGTTTTGTAAATCCTGGCTTGGATGTCGAGTCAGTCTTTTGTTTTGAGTCTGTCTCTTTGTCTTGAGTCAGTCTTTTTTGTGCTTAAGGGTCTGTCTAGTTGTATCGAGTTAGTCCCCGTTGTATATAATACCAGGTGATTCTGGGGTTGTTGTCCCGAACACCGTTTTGTTTTGTAATTATCTATTTTTGTTTTGAGCCTGTTTCTGCTGAGGGGCTAGTTGCACCAACAAAGCCGATTGAAACCGCTGTTGCTATCTCAAACTTCATGCTTGCTTTCAGCATAAGTGCCAGAGAATTTGATTGGGCTGACAGTACATCTCGCCTGCTCGCCTGCGCGCCAAATTCATTGCATTAACCTAAGTTTTTCAAAAAAAAAACAAACTTTTGAACACGGCGGTGATAAAAACGAAGAGGAAGGAATTCCTCGGGTTTTGTAAAATTTTGATCATTTTGAGAGAAAGAAAGGCGTGCTAAGCCTTTTTATGAATGAAACCATGCTCGTCGGCGTGAGTACTGAGAAGGATCCTGGCCTGATCCAGATTGGTTCCACACTATCTTCGGCGCGAGCGATTTGTCGCTTTCTTAAAAACTTTCAAAAACAAATGTTTTACGCAGCCCTGCGAAGACCTGTGTGGAATCGCTCTTGAGATTGCGCAGCCTAGGATCGCTCTCAGCCTCAAGATTCAACCCGTTCAAACTTTGAACCCGTTCAGAATGTTCAGAAAGTTCAACGGACAAACGCCATGAAAGGCCCGTGTGGCCAGTTTTGAGGTAGCCTTCGATCAAGAAGCATCAAAGCCGAATCAGAAGGAGTAGATCTCGTCGGAAGAAGCTCGTAGAGCAACCGGGATGGATTCTCCGCAAATCAGTGCAACAGCCGTTCTCCTAGACACAGAGAGGCTTCAATTTCAAAAAAAACAACCATTTGGCATGGACTTGCTACACTTTTACCCTTTGAGAGGCTCGCTGGGTCGAAAACCCAGAAGGGTGACCCAAGCAAAAGTTAGAGCAAGAGAAAAATACAAAAAGAAAGATTGAAAAAGAAAAAAAAGAAAAAAAAAGCAAAAAAAAAAAAGAAAAGAAAAAGAAACGAACAAAAGAAAATGAAATGAGGCTCGCAAGGTCGAAAACCCGCATCGGGCGCCTTGGCAAAAGTTAGAGCCTAAAAAGGAGAGGTTAAAATACCCGAGTGGACCTTAACCGGAACTACGTAAGGCTTGATTCCCATGTTTGGGATACGTAGGCAACTTCATCATGAAGTCCAGCCCCCAACGCTTTCATAAGCGTCTCAGTCCATGTAATGGTTTCGATTTCATCTCAAAGTCCAGCCGCCAACACCCTCCAAAGGCGACTGTGTCCATATATTTGTTGTGACCGTCTTCGTCATTTCTGTGTCCAAGAGCTCGACCACCGCCAATGAAGACTGTCTGCGGATTGCTGCGGCACTATCCCAAACAAGGGGCAACTTTCCGTTGCCACCAGCCGCCGTGAGCCGCCATTCAAACTAGGGGCAACTTTCCGTTGCCTCCCACCCCGCTTCAAACCAGGGGCAATTTTCCATTGCCTCCGATCCGAGGTTGCGCATCTCGAAGGGTAAGTTTCATGCTCGTTGAGCATTGACTGTTTGAAAAATAGTTTTTGAAAATTTTTACTGAGGTTGACTATTTTCTCGAAAACTATTTCATTTTCCAAAACTGGACCATTGTCTTGGACCCAAAAAAGGAAAATTTTCAGTGGTTGCTGCCTGACTTGCATGCTTTTCAAATCAAAAGTCGAACAAGTACGTTAATCCGACTCTCGTTTTGATCAAAACCGTTTTAGTAGAAAGTAAAAATGAAAGAATGGTTAAAATGATGAACTAGGGGCACAATTGAGCCAGACGTTCTGTCTTTCCCCCATCATCGACGTACTTGCCAGAAGGGCGCTCTGCCCGCGCGGAAGAAATAGCTGTGAGCTAACGGTATCGGGCGTGAACCCACACCTTTCTATTTATCCATCAATCACCCCGGGGAGGGATGAAAAATGAGAGATATGAAGAATAGAGAGGTGTAAGTTGAGAGAAAAGTGAGGAAAAGGGTTTTGAGAGAAAATCCGAGCTTGAGAGTCGAGTGATGTGAGGATCACAAATAAGAAAGAGTGGGAAACAATGCCCAGATTGAACTGGCTCCTCGTGGTCCGAGGTCTCCCATCTTCGTTTACGCGTCTGTGTGTCGTGTCTCTTTCATTTGACGGTCTCGTCTTTTGTTTTGAGTCTCTCCCGAGCGTGCCTCGTTGTGTTTAGGTCGTGTACCTCTTTGTTTGAGTCCTCCTCGCTGTGTTCAGTTGTAGGCTCGATATCCCTTTTTGAAAAACCCTCATTCGATTTCGAAAATCATTTATGCTCAGAATGCTGTGCCATTCTCTACATTTGAACGTGTTTCGACTCCAACCAATTCCATCTTTGAGCTCTGTCTTGTCAGATTGGGCTGTTTGTTTGAGAATTGCCGTGTGCAGAATGAATCGAATGCTGTGTTATGGGCTGTATGCAGATTAATCCCCAGTAGAGCAAGGGCTGTGTGTCCAGAATCAGGCAGTGGGTTGCTTGGGTTATTTTGCTGTTGGCTGTCTAGTTATCTGATTATTACAGTGCAAGTGTTCAATTTTCAGACAACCAATCAATTTCGTTTACATTGAGGTGTAACATGATGAGATGCGATGCAATGCATGAAATGTGTAAATGTAAACACTTCTTCAGATAAAAAGTCCGTTTCATTTCATTATCTTTTCAAATGTACAAGTTTTGGAAACAAAATCTGCCTGCGGCAGTACAAGGTAATCTATCTACCAACAAAAAGAAAAGTACAAGGAAAGAAAGAAGAGATAGCAAAAATCTGCATCTGTGTCAAGCACTCCGAAGGGCCGTCAGTCTGTCCTGGTCCTCTTCCTGGACGAGGGTCCAGGAGCATCATCAGCGTCGTCGTCAGAGCCCGAGCTAGAACCGTCTCCGGTCTCCTCCTCCGATGACCCTGCCTCCGCCTCTGACTCCTCGTCGTCGTCATCATCTGGGACTGGAGCTCGCGAGCTACTCCCGACGTGAGTACGCCCTCCCCTGGTACGGGGAAATATCCGGCCCTCCTCACCTCTCCCCCGAGCAGGGACAGCAAGTCTAGCTGGAGCACCTCCTGCCATGGGAATCTGGAAAGGAGGCTGGAAAAGTACACAAAAAGGGAAATGCATCAGTATACTGTAGACAGTTTAAAGGTGCAGAATGCAGTGTGTGAATACAGTGTATGAATGCCGTGAGCAGTTTATCAGTGCAGAATGCAGTGTGCGAGTACAGTGTATGAATGCCGTGAGCAGTTTATCAGTGTAGGGTACGGTGCAGAATGCAGTGTATGCAGTGTTCAGATACTGTGAGATCAATGTATCAGGTGTCGTGCCGTGCATCAGATTATGTAAAGCAGTGTATGAATGGTTTCAGGCCAGTGTCAGAAGGACATACCGGTATGCTGTAGACGGCTAGGAGGTCAAATGTCTGCTGGAGCATCCCCATCATCGAGGCATTCATCGCCAACGACTGACGGGTGTACTCACAAGAAGCCTGCAAAGGTATTAGATGCATTAGTATTCTGTGGAATATCAAGTAAACTGAATTGAATAACTGTACAAAATGCAGTAATACGTACCGGCGGTAAGTCGGGGATGTCAATGAGCTCGTGACCAGCCGGTGGAGGGGCGAAGGGGATCTGATAGGTCGACCCACCCTGCCCCTGGAAAGTCAGTACAGCAGGCAGGGCAGGCCAGCCAGCTCCTCGTCCTCTCTGCACTCCGCCCCTACCACGGACCCGGGCCCTCCTCGAAGATCCAGCCCCTGCTCCCGCTCCGGCCCCAGCCGCCGATGCTACAGGCCTGGCCCCCTCTCCTCGACGACCGCTCAGGGGGCGCATCAGGTACGTCCGTACGTACTCCTGATAGTCGCCGGTGCCTCGGAAGCCGGCCTCCTCCCAGCCGATGGAGTAATCATCCAGCTGCTCAGTGGTCAGCCCCTTGGTCTCCCTCATCTCTGCAGGAGGGTGGGCCGGGACTATCTGCTCAGGTAACCCGCGGGTCTGGCGTAGAAAACGCTCCCCCAGGTACCAAGCCCGACAGATCGGGCCCTCTAGCAAGATCCGGAAACACGAGGTCTCCTCAGCACCAGGGAACCGACCCCGCATCGCCGACGGCAAGGAGGCCCATGGCCGCCATGTGATCTGAAAGTGACAGACAGTTTGTTATCTACTGTTATTGAAACATGCAGTGGGAAAGCGAAGCTAAATGAACTGAAAATAAAGCATACCTCGGCCGGGGTGATGGCGCCAAAATATCGACGGAAGAAGCCGAATGTCTCCCGTGGTCGCCGGGTGCATCTCCCGTCGAAGCGACTCGAGAACGGGACAGCCGGAGGAGGCTCCGCGACTGGTACGGATGCAAGCCTAGGAAAGTAGGCGTAAACCCACAACTGCAAAACAGATGTCAGTATGACTATCAGATAAAGCAGAATATACAGAACGAAGCAGAAATAGCAGAGCCGTGTGTTGTGCAGTGTATTGTGTACAGTGTACAGTGTGAGCAGTGTACAGTCAGTGTAAAGCAGAATGTATGTGTGTGTCGTGTGTACAGTGTACAGCAAGTGTAAAGCAGACTACAGTGTGTGCAGTGTACAGAGTACGGAAAGTACGAGACAGGAATGAAAAAGTGGAGAAGAAGTGTACCTCCCAAGCCCGCCAGTAACCTCCAAGCAGCTGGCCGCTGCCGCGAGAAGCCGAGCTCATGTATCCGTACAGGGTGGCCAGAGCAGCGCCGCCCCAATCGTAGTGCAAGATATCCCGGACGTCCACCAGTGCGCTGAGAAGGCAGAGAGGCACGGTGTTCGCCCGGTCGGCGAAGATGGTAGTCCCGAACAGGAACATGAGGAAGCCACGAGCATACCTCTCCTCGTCCTCCGGGGTCATCTGCACCTCCTCCCCCAATGCGGACTGGACCCGAAACTGTGTCTCGAACCAGGAGTACCGCACGAAGCCTGGGCGAGCTAGTGGTGGGGCCTCCCCCAGTAAATGGACCTGAGCGGCGGTCCACTCATCCATGTCTGTGTCGAAAGGGATCGGATCCCCCCCTACCCCGATGCCTGTGAGCATCGAGAAGTCATAAGGGGTCATCGTCATGTCCCCTGCAGCAGAAAAATGGAAAGAATCGGTGGTGTCCCACCACCTCTCCGCCAAAGCAGCAAGGAGAGGTCTGCATGTGGACAACCTGGAGAGCCCTCGGCAGAAGGTACCGAAGCCCACTCGGTCCACGATGCGCTGGACCGCATCAGGGAGCTCATCATACCACTCCCGTGCACCAGTATTCCCATACTCGCGAATGGTATGGGAACCCTCCTGCAAATAGAAAATGACAATTGCAAGACAACATTCAAAATGCAGCTTTGAAAAGACAGATATGGCATGTATGCAAGTTTGTCAGATTCAGGCAAATACCGGATGCCGGTGTGCTTACAGTAAAATACGTGTGCTGTGTCAACGTGTTTGGGTGTTTCAGAACAGATGTGGCATGTGTGCAAGTTTGACAGATTCAGACAAATACTGGGTACCAGTGTGTGTGCAGTGAAATACAGTGTGTGCAGTGTGTTTGAATGATTCAGGGCTAGTGCAGTGTGTGTGCATGTGTCAGTCTCAAGCAGATATCAGTTGTATGTATGTTTACAGTCAACTACGGTCTACGGCATATCAGATTTCAGCAATTAGAGAATACAACTAACTATGGCAGTTTTGTATCCTACATTGCAGAAAGTAAAGCAGAAAGAAGAGAATTACCTCGGAAGTGCCGAATAAAAGGTGGGAGGTAGGCTTGCGTAGTAGTAGCTCAGGTGCCGCGTACCTCTCAAAGCTCCGGAACTGACGCAGGCCGTCTGGGGGCAGAACGTGGATCGCTGGCCGGTAGGTCGCCGGGTCGAACGGGCGCTCGCTCAGTGGTAAGAGCTCGACCCCGGGATCCATCTCGTGGTCCGGGGGAGTCCCGCCACGTGGAATGTCGTCCGCCATGTAGAGAATGGTGTGAAAATGGCCCGGAAAAGGAAAACCGGGTCGGAATACGAAGAGTCAACCGGAAAGTCAACTCATGAGAGGGTCGGAAATGGCCGGGAAGGCCGGAATGTGAAGAGGCACGGAAACGAAGAGCAAAGTAAGGGGAACGAACCCCGAAAAGGCTAGAACGCCAAACGAGGCACCAAAACGAAAATGTGATCGGTGGAAAATGTCTGAAACGCGAAGAGGATCGCGAATCCGACGACGAAACGGGCGTAGAACGCGAAGAAACGGAGAAACGGGGAAGAGAAAAAGCTCTAGAGAGAGAGCAAAGGATTTCGGCGTGAGAAGAATGAGAAAATAGGGCTTGAAGCCCTATTTTATAACACCCAAGGTGAAAAGACAAAACTGCCCCGCACCAGCAACTGTTTGCCGGTCGGCAACGTTTTGTGCCGGCCGGCACTTTTTTGTGCCGATGGAATTGTTTTTGTGCCGATGGCCAGCCGGTGGCCTCATCTTTCGGCCGGTGGGGTTCCCACAACCTTGTTTAGGCCATATGAGAAGTTCGTGGTCTTCATAGCTCAAGAAAGTGCAAGAAAGGGCATCTCCGACATTCAACCGGCCTCCGTTCTGACCGCGGGCCGTGTCTCCAGTGCGTGGCACTCGAATTCGTACAAGGTGTATCCTTTTTGTATCCTTTTGAATTCAAAAGTTACCCCATGTGTGTTTCACAAGTTCATCACACTACTTCGATACATTACATCGCGCTGTCGTGCGTCACACATTTGCATTGTTATGCACATGTTACATGCGTTGCAACATGCACCCCTTTGCATTATCGTGCACATTTCTCATGCATCATCATTGCATTTCCATTCCATGCATTGTCATGCATTCTGGAATACGTGCGTTGTTGCGCATTTAAGCCCATTTACATTCCGTGTGGCATGCATGTCGCACTTAGCATTGCACTGTTTTGTGCATTTCAAACCTCGCGATGTCCTGCGCATCGCACTGTTTTGTGCATTTCAAAATTGTTCGCGCTGTTCTGCGCATTGCACTGTTTTGTGCATTTCAAACCTCGCGCTGTTCTGTGCATCGCACTGTTTTGTGCATTTCAAACCTCGCGCTGTTCTGCGCATCGCACTGTTTTGTGCATTTCAAACCGTCGCACTGTTTTGTGCATTTCAAACCGTCGCACTGTTTTGTGCATTGCATTCTGTTGCGCGGTTTTGCGTATCTCATTACATTACCTGCGTAGACCGCATGTTTGTAATCAATTCTTTACCTGCGTAGACCGCATGTTTGTAATCATTTCTTTACTTGCGTAGACCGCATGTTAATTACAATTACCTGCGTAGACCGCATGTTTTGATTGCGTAGACTGCATGCTAATTCCATTACCTGCGTAGACCGCATGTTAAATTTCATTACCTGCGTAGACCGCATGTTTTGATTGCGTAGACCGCATGTTTAATTCCAATACTTGCGTAGACCGCATGTTTTGATTGCGTAGACCGCATGCTTAATTTCATTACTTGCGTAGACCGCATGTTTTGATTGCGTAGACCGCATGCTAATTCCAATACTTGCGTAGACCGCATGTTTTGATTGCGTAGACCGCATGCTTAATTTCATTACCTGCGTAGACCGCATGTTTTTGATTGCGCAGACCGCATGCTTAATTTCATTACCTGCGTAGACCGCATGTTTTGATTGCGTAGACCGCATGCTAATTCCATTACCTGCGTAGACCGCATGTTATACCTGCGTAGACCGCATGTTAAATTTCATTACCTGCGTAGACCGCATGTTTAATTCCATTACCTTCGTAGACCGCATGTTTTGATTGCGTAGACTGCATGCTTAATTTCATTACCTGCGTAGACCGCATGTTTTGATTGCGTAGACCGCATGTTTACTTCGAATACCTACGTAGACCGCATGTTTTTGATTGCGTAGACCGCATGTTTAATTCCAATACTTGCGTAGACCGCATGTTTTGATTGCGTAGACCGCATGGTTAATTTCATTGCCTGCGTAGACCGCATGTTTTTGATTGCGTAGACCGCATGCTTAATTCCATTACCTGCGTAGACCGCATGTTTTGATTGCGTAGACCGCATGCTTAATTTCATTACCTGCGTAGACCGCATGTTTTGATTGCGTAGACCGCATGTTTAATTCCAATACCTGCGTAGACCGCATGTTTTGATTGCGTAGACCGCATGTTTAATTTCAATACCTGCGTAGACCGCATGTTTTGATTGCGTAGACCGTATGCTTAATTTCATTACCTGCGTAGACCGCATGTTTTGATTGCGTAGACCGCATGTTTAATTTCAATACCTGCGTAGACCACATGTTTTGATTGCGTAGACTGCATGCTTAATTTCATTACCTGCGTAGACCGCATGTCTTGATTGCGTAGACCGCATATTTAATTTCATTACCTGCGTAGACCGCATGTCTTGGATTGCGTAGACCGCGTGTTTAATTTCAACATCTGCGTAGACCGCATGTCTTGATTACGTAGACCGCATGTTCAGTTTCATCACCTGCGTAGACCGCATGTTTCAACTGCGTAGACCGCATATTTGCTAAATATCATCACCTGCGTAGACCGCATGTTCATGATCAATTTTGTTGACTACGTAGACCGCATGCTCCACTTACATGTTTGTATTTCCACAGCATTGTCATGCTCCCCACTTGCCTTGCGCTGTCACGCATTTCAAGTATGCTATTGTGCATGTTGCTACCAATATTGTACCTGTTAAGTTTGTTTTCTTTTCAGGCACGATATTGTATGTACGGTTCATTTGAGGCTGGCGCAACCAGACGAGCCGCACAGGTATTGTATCTCCCGAGTGAGACGTATTGAGAATTCCATAATTCTCTTACATCCTTTCTGCATTATAGTGTAGTTTGGTATGCTAGCTTAAAATTGTCGCATGTTTGCTTCATTACAGCTTTCTTTGCATGATCATAAGTTATGCTCGGCTCTGTGCATTGTCTTGCATTTTGCCCCTGCCTCCGGGCACATATCTTATTTGTCTTGTATGTTTGTCTGAGTCTTCGGCCTTGTCAAAAATGGGTCGTCTCTGGGCTTTGACATTCACTCCCGTCATTGTTATGACTTTCGAGTTCTGTCAAAGAGGGGCAACTGTAGACACCCCATTTTTGACCGTCCTCAAGAATTGGACGTCACTGTTTGAACACACGGTGATCTTCCATGTTTGTGTTCGTTTGGAGTTCCCGGAGGTCTCGGCTCGCGCGCCATGCCTCAGGATCCCCGAATTCAACCGTTTAGTGTCTGGTTTTGTACCAAACACTTGCATCTTGCCTTTGAGAGGCAGGGTGGGGCTTGTAGACCATCCCCACCCATCACCGACAGTGGCTAGATGCCACCGGCTGGTTTTTGCTGCCACCGGCAACATAGTTTGCCGGCCGGCACTCTTTGTTGCCGGTCGGCACTATTTGTTGCCGACCGGCACTCTTTTTGGCCAAGATGGCATTTTTGGCCGGCCGATTGCTGTTCATCTGCTTTTGCAGATATTTTTAGACAGCTGTATTGCTTTTGCTCCCCTCCATACACGTGTATGGAGGGATCTCCCTCTTGCAAAGCTTGTCTTGTAAGCTTTACAAGAGGCATATAGAGAGGAACTCTCTCTAAGGCAAAAAGAGGCCTTTAGACATTTTTGAGAGAGGAAAATACAGACCAAGCTCTGGTTTTTCTAGGGTTAGGGTTAGATATACACTCTCTATCTCTCTTTCCCTCTTATTTTGCACACTAGGTGTTTTGTGTCTCACTATTGCACACAAACACCTAGTGTTTCACCTTCCTCTTGGAGCTGAGGTTCCAAAGAGTGTGTTTTGAGGTTTTGGTGTTGGATTCAAGCTCAAGAAGGCCATTGGAGCACCATTGTTGAAGAGGACTACAAGGGTAAGAAACTAGTCCCTTTTTCCCCCATTTTTGCTTTGATTTTATACCTATCTTAGAGCTGTTTTTGTGCTTGTTGTATAACATAAAAAAGTTCTGTTTTTAGGCCCTCTTTATTGTTTATTAAGAGTGTTTTGTTGTTTGAGGGTTGTTGACCACCCTTAGGCCTTGAAAGGCCTCATTTTGAGCCATTTTGTGTTAGCTCCGGGATTTTGGTGTTGAGGTCTCTTCACCACTGAAATCTTGAGGGATTTCAGTGGTGAAGATGATGCTTTGAAGTCCTAAGAAGGAGAGGGCCACCCCCTCTCCTTGTTGTCCTTGAAAAGGGCATATTTTGGCCTCCTAAGGAAGCCTATGCTTGAGCGTGTGTTGAGCATGTTTCATTTGTTTTTCATGCTTATATATCCATGATATAACATGATTTAAAGTTGGTTTTGGAACTCCATGCATGCTTAGCATAGTTGCCATGTAATGCCATGTTTATGCCTTAATATGCCTTAGGTTGTTAGCCTTTGTTGGAGCATGTTTTAGGCTTGTATTTGTGAAGATTATGTGCTTATTTTGTCATGTTTTAGATCTGTCCATAAGTATTTGGGTTGATTTTAGCATGCATTATATAGCTCCTTTGTATTTGGGCTTGTTGGCCTTGAGTATGTGCATGTGTAGCATGCCATCTTTGCATTGTTTTGGTGATTTGGGATCATTCTACATGCCATTTCAGTCCCATTTCCATGCTTGTTTGATTGCCTTGCATGCCTCTTTAATGCTTTGAAAGCATGTTTTGCAATGCTCCATGTTTTGGTGCCTTTGCATGCCTTTGAATTTGAGCCACTTAGATGCCATCTAAGGAGTCCTTTGGCCTTGTTTTAACATGCTAAAAATCTGTTTTTAGTTGTTTAATGCATGCCATGTTTGGTCATGTTAAGCGTGGTTCAATGCCTTATTGATTTGCTTTGAACACTTGGACTATTTGTTACATGTTTTGGCTTGATTTTGTTGCTTGGTTTGGCACCATCCTAACATGATTTTAGGGCTCGTGTTGCATGCCAATTGTTCATGTTTCCTCCTTTCAAGTGTGCTTGAATGTTGTTTGATTTGTGCTTAAGTGTTGGCCCTTATGTGCATGTGTGTGTGTATGCCATTTAGCCCTCATTTTATAGCACTATGGCCACTGTTTTGGGCCTTATTAGAGCTGCCTAATTCATGTATAAGTCCATCTTTCCATTTATTTGCATTGCCATATGTATGCTTGTATGCTTGCATAAGTGCCTTGCCATGCTATGTTGCATTCCTAGCTTGTATGCCTAGGTTGCATTGCATCTTGCATGCATGCCTTGTTCCTTGAAATGGTGATAGGAATTAGGCCTAATTTGTTTGATTGGTTTGCATGCATTTGAAATCAAAGTTGCATACTTGGTTCCTTGGGCCATCATGCATGGAAATGCGTGATTGGTGGTCCGAGAACCAAGGCACATGTCCCTTTGAGTCATCACAATGATAAGAGACATGATTGGTGCATACATGCCTTGAAATGTGCTGCCATGCCTTGTTTTGCCCTCTGTTGCTGTGAGTTGCAGGTTCTGCAGGCTTTCTTTGCCGACCGGCAGTGTAAGGTGCCGGCCGGCAACCTTTTCTCAGTGCCGGTGGTGATTCCACTCAGCCGGTGGTACTCCCCAGTGTCTAAGGGAGCAGTCCTGAGGTTTTGACAGCCTCCAGAGGAGTGAAAGAAGGAAAACAGAGGCAGATTGCGCATGGCGGCACGTTTCCCGAGACGATTTTCCTGTTTTAATTAATTTATTTAATTTGTTAATTAAATTAAATTAATTTGTAATATTAATTAGCTTGCGTAGTTAATTAATTTGTAATATTTATTCGGTCCCTCCGAGCGAGGGCAAATCTGTAATAAGTGTGCGTGGGTGGTGTGTATGTCTTCCAACCTCACTTCTTTCTTCCCTTTTACTTACCCGCTTTAATGGTTAGTATTAGGACACGTTTAAATTCAGCATACCTTATGCTATGCATGCGTGCATTCATGCATTTTGTATTACATGCATTAGGCTCGGTACATCATGCTAATTGCATTCGTACTTCAAATCAAAAAAATTGAATATGTGATAATTGTGCATTTTTACATGACATGTCTAGGATTAGCCGAGCCTATCTTAGCGACATTTTGTATGCGACGCATTAGGCACTTAACATGGACTTGGATCATGCATGTTTGCTAACAAGTTCTTTGTTTTGGCACGGAGTACTATGTAAGTATATCCGCTTTAGCATATCACATGAGTGTGAATATTGCCATGACAGCATGCTTAACATGTGGCTAGATGCTTATGTGTTAAACTGCCTGAATGCCTGTGGGTGAAGGTTGGATTGTTTGAGTTGGAAAAACTCGTTGAAATCCGTGTTTTAGCCTACTTGCGAGTAGCAAATTCCAAAGCATTTTCAAACCGAACGGATATGCAATGTTTATTTCCAAATTAGGCAATCTAGTCTATACTTGTTTGCTGCGCGCATAACATAATAATTCTAGGCTAATAATTGGGATAAGAACACATAAAGTTTTCAAATACGGATATCACGGTTAGTAGAGGCCGGTCTTCGGACCGGGCGAAAGGGGGTGCTCATAGCTGACCTTCCCCGATCGTACCCAAGCTCCCGAGCCGAGACAACTCCGGTGATGACGGACATGTGGCCTTCGGCACCGAGTCAGGGTTTCCTAAATTCCCCCATTTTAAAATATTTAGGTGGCGACTCTGTATCTGGCAAAGCAGTCCATGTTTGGCACTACTTTTTCAAAAATCTGTTTCTCAAAACGATTTGCCAGATTTGGACTCTTTGGTTCAGATTAAGAACCGTGACGCAAGTCGAGTTCGAACTGTAGTAACGCCAAATGAACAGAACGGGACTCATCCTCCCGGGGCGTTCGGGGACGTCTACACTCACGCATGAGACCCGTCTTCGCCCTTTTGTTATGTTTTACATTTTGTCATGTTGGCGAGGACTTTATGTATATCTGTTGTATATAGTTTCATGGGTTGACTTAGTCTCGGACGATCCTGTTGTATAGCACTGTATGGTACTTGTAGATGTCCCCAAAAGTCCCGGGAGGGAATCTCGTTTTGTTCATTTGGGCTCACTACAGTTTGGACTCAAATTGTCACGGTTCTTAATCTGATCTCACAATGTGCGATGTGAGATTGATAAATCACGAAAGAGTCCAAATCCAGTAAATCGTTTTGAAAAATAGATTTTTAGAAAGAAGTGCCAAACATAGACTACTTTGCCAGATACAGAGTCGCCACCTAAATGTTTTTTTTTTTGGAAGTTTAGAAAACCCTGACTCGTTGCCTAAGGTCACATGTCCGTCATCACCAAAGTTGCCTCGGCTCGGGAACTTGGGTACGATTAGGGAAGGTCAGCTATGAGCACCCCCGCTCGCCCGATCAAAGATCGGCCACTACTAAACGTGATATCTTGTTTTGAAAACACATGCGTTCTTATTCTGATTAATTAGCTAGAATTACTATGTGATGCGTGCAACAAAACAAGTATAGACTAGATCGCCTAATTTGGAACAAAGCATCGCATACTCGTTTGTTTTGAAAATGGATTGAAATTTGCTACTCATAAGTAGGCTAAAACACAGGTTTCAACGAATTATTCCAACTCAAGCAACCCAACCTTCACCCACAGGCATTCAGGCAGTTATATCATGTAAGCAAATAGCCTCATGGCAAGCATGCTATCATGGCAATCACTCACACGCATGCAAGGATGCTAAAACGTAAAAGCTTACCTAGTACTTCAAGCCAAAACAAGAAACTAGTTAGTAATCATGCATGATCCTAGTTCATGTTAGCAATGGCTAATGCAACGCATGCAAAATGCAACTAAGATAGGCTCGGCTACCCTAAGAATGGCATGTGAAATGTGACAACTCGATACATGTATTCAAGTTGAAATTGAAACACAATGCAGTTAGCATGATGCGCCGAGCCCGGTGCATGCAAAACAGATGAATGATGCAAACATGCGAGCATAAGTATGCTAATTGAAACATGTCCTAAACTAACCATCAAAAGCTAGTAAATAAAACAGAGAAAGACGTGGGGTTGGAAGACATTCATAAACGCACGCACACTTATTACAAATTCGCCCTCTCGACGGAGGGTCCGAATAAATAATACAAAACAAATAAATAATTAACTACTCTAGCTAATTAAATATTACAAAACCCTAAATTAATTAACAAATTAGTTACAAAGGGAGGCCGCTGCAGCCCCGCCTCGGAATGCTTGGATGATGCATGCTCGATTTGTCTTGCTCGGAAACCCGTTGCCATGCCTCTGTTCCCTCTGTTTCCACTGTTCTGCACCTCTGATAATTGTGAAAATTCTTGGGATGCTTCTGAATTGCTCCCTGATCCTTATGGGATATCACCGGCCAAGATATATGACCACCAGCTATGGAAATATGGTAACCGACCAGAAGTTGGTCCACTGGCTGGACCTTTGTGGTCGGCCGGCACTGAAGATTGCCGACCGGCCATTTCTTCCTGCAGAATACTGGTTTTGCTGCAACAGAGGATAGACAGTGCATGGCAAGGTATTTTCAAGGCAATGTGTGCATAGCCACTCTCCCTATCATGCAATGAACTCAAGGGAGCATGGCTCTCGGTCCTCGGGCCACCAATCACGCATTTCGATGCATGATGGCCAAAGGTGCCAAGTTTGCAAATCAATGTAAAATGAATGCAACGAAAACAAATGAATGCTACACACTCTATCATGTTGGGATCAAGAGTGTCGGCGACCGAGGTTTGAGGCGTATTTCGTCACTTTAAGTACGAACACACCTCATACCTCATGTTTGGTTTGACACCCCAAACCAAACACAATGCGATGCATGTATGCAATATGGCTCAAATATGCAAAATGGTTCAAGTATGCAATATGGGGCTAAGTCAGCAAAGCATGCCAAATGCGACGCAACCTAAAAATGCAAATGTAAAATGTGCTAAGCATGCGAGATACAATGCAATGCGACCTAACATGCAAGCTAAGCTAATGTAACAAGAACATGCAAACATGATATAATGCAAGCATGCAAATGATATAACAAGATGCAACATGCCGAACATGCAACCATGTACAAGGGTGGGCTTAAACCGAAATGGGAGGCCTCAGCCATGTCCCAAAACAATGGCCAAAATACCAAAATTAAGGCACCAATATGCAAGATAAACATGCACACATGTTGGTTCATCAACTAGGCCACAATGCATAACCTTCAAACATGAGCGAGATGTGATAAATATGAGGATATGGCATTACAATAAACTCTAAAATCACATGAAGAATGATGTCAAATCGACTACACAATGCAAACATGGCATGTTAATGGAGTTAAAGCTCTACAGAACTTAAACCATGACTATGTCAACCAAGCCCCAAATGGTCAAAGCAACCAAAACAGTCCCAAGGCAGACCAAAATGAAGCTAAAACTCATATGGAATAAAGCCAAAACATATTGTAGAGAAGGGCACAAAACAAGACGCATACAAGGCCCAAAAGGGCAAATGCACTACACCTCTTACAACCGAACATGACATGACTTAGGCAAATGAAAATAGAGTTATGGCATGTTAAAATCAACCCAAAAACCTACTTAGATGGCCTCTAAATGATCTAAACATGATGGCATGCACAATGACCTAAACGTGGAGGATAAGGCATCAACTCTTCAAAGCATGGAAAGGACAGAAAATGCAAGCATACAAGCATGAGACATGGACTGAAATAACATGATAAGTGATTCCAAATCACTGAAATGGCCCAAGTAAAACATGCTAAAGACTCACACATCCAAGGTCAACAAGCTAGATTACATGGTAGCTATGTAAAACAATGCAAGCATGACCAAAAGGACCAAAATCAGAGCTTAAGCATGTCATAACAAGGCCAAAAGCTTCAAGAAATCAAGCCAAAATATGTAAGCATGATAGTCGAAATGCTAGACACATGTTTAAACAAAGGGATTACAAGGCATGTATATGATGCATGTAAGGGACCATTAAGCCAACCCAAAACAGAGGTATAAGATGACAAAATAACACCAAATACCCACTGAAATGATGACAGAAACAACTAAACATGCATGCTCCCATATTAAGCCAATAGTACAAGCAAATGAGACAAAAGAGGAGAGGGGTGTCCCTCCCCTATACATGACCTCAAAACCACTTCTCCACCACTGAAAATCCTCTGAATTTCAGCGGTGAGAAGGTCGAAATAAAGGGGTCCCAAAGCTCAAAGAGAAAGGCACAAAAAGATGCCAAATAAGGCCTAAGAGAGGGTGGACAACCCCAAACACAAAAGAGACCTTAATGAAACATCTTAAACATGAAAAATCAGAACTTTTATCAGTTATACACAAAGCTCAAAATAGCATGCAAGATAGGTTAAAAGCTTGTACAAAAATGGGGAATATAAAGCAATAGTGCTCACCCTTGAAGAACACTTCAAGAACACCAACCCCAACCCCTTCCTCTGATCAAAACCAACCTTAAATCTCTGAAACCAGTCCCTCAACACCTCAGTAACCGAAGTATGGTGTAACACTATGCGCCTTAGTGCAAAAATAGGAACAAAAACACACTTTTGAACACTAATACACACACAATCTAGAGAGAGGGGGAGATATATAGAGAGAGTGTTATGTGTGATATATATCTCTAATTTTTTTCTCAACCTCTCTAAAGGAGAAAGGAGGCCCTCTTTTATAGAACAAAAAAGGGCCTAAGCTTCTTGGAGAAGCTAAGACAAAGGGGTCAAGCTTCCTCAAGAAGCTAGAACAGAGGTTCAAGCTTCCTCAAGAAGCTAGAACAGAGGTTCAAGCTTCTTGGGGAAGCTAAGGCAAAGGTCCAAGCTTCTTGAGAAAGCTAAGGCAAAGGTCCAACCTTCTTGAGGAAGCTAGAACAAAGGGTTCAGGCTTCCTCAAGAAGCTAGAGCAAAAGGGTGCAAAGGGTGCAAATCCTCCATACACGTGTATGGAGGACAGGTATGTGTGCTCCAGCTGGCACAGCTGGCATGCACAATGCCTAAAAAAGGCAAAAAAAAAGTCCTGGCCAGAAAATATGGCCGATTGACCAAACAAACGGCCGGCCGACCAAAAACAATGCCGACCGGCCTCACCAATGGCCGGTAGCAACAAAACAGGGCTGGTGGCCTCAAGAAAAGGCCGGTGAGATGTGGGGATGACCAAAAGGCCATTCCCTTCCCTCAGAAGCAAAATCACAAGTGTTTGGTATACAACCAAGCACAAAACAAACAAGTCGAGAGGTCTTGAGGTAAGGCGCGCGACTGGAACATCCGAGAACTCAAGACGAACACGAACAAGGATGATCATCGAGTGTTCAAACGATGACGTCCAAGTCTTGAGGACGATCAAAAATGGGGTGTCTATAGTACTATTTTTCTATTGTGGGTTATTAACGTACTTATGTATGGTTTGTTTTGATGTGCATATAAGCACGACTCTATGGATAAAGTTTTAAATTATGCTTCCATTTGGCCCCATTACTCTGATGAGTTATGTTTGTTTTGAGTTGAGGCCATAGGTAATCTCAGGATTACTGGCTGGTTATGTCCTTAACCCATAGGGGCGGGTTCGGGTCATGACATAAAGTCCAGCCATAAACACTTTCAAATCAACTTTGTCCATGTGGTCATCTTAGTCATCTTCGTCTCTTCTGCATTTAAGAGCTCAATTGTGATCTCCAGTGCAGTACTATTCAGACTAGGGAAAACTTTCCAGTTGCTGGGATCTGGGGTTGTACATCTCAGTGATAGATCTCAGGCGTGTCCAATTGTGATCCATATCGAAAATGGTTTTGAAAAGTTTTAATAAAAGTTGATTCTGCTCAAATTAATCTTTTTACAACTTCGACCATTTTTTGACCAAACGAAAAATTTTCAGTACCCACAACCTTCAATTACATTGATTTCAGTACAGAGTTCTCCTACTCTTGAATACAAATTGAAGTTTTTTTTTTTTATTACATTCATAAAGAAAACTTGAAAGTACTGTTTAAAGCAAATAAATTTAGGGCATAGTCAGGTGTTCCTGCGTCCCCTCCCAGAGCTGGTAGAAGCCTCTGATGCCAAAGTAGGCCCAATCTGTGCCTTTTCAACAAGCCAAGCTATGCACTCATCAGAGAGGGTGCAACTGAAAATGGGAGCGGGGGCCAGAAGCTCTCTCGTCCTCCATGATGTGGCATACCAAGCTAGTTGTGCGCCTCAAACCGAAAATACAGCCGGATACTCTATTCCCTCCTCCGGGCAAGTCTGATCATGACCGAACTAGCGCTGGAATCGAAACAGGAAGTAAAAGACACAGTCTGTCAGGCTGATCAATTGAATCCCGGGCTGGCGGCTCATATTGTAGCTCATCGCCAGTAAATTGAGCCAAGGACAGCGCCAAGCAATACTGGTAACGGACAAACTGCACATCTAGTCGCACCACCATCCCTCGTCAGGGGCATCGACTAGACGTCGTCAGAAGAAATAGCTGCGAGCTGAATATGCTGGGCATGAGTCCACAACATTCAATTTGTCCATCAACCATACCTGGGAAGGGATGAAAAATGAGAGATTAAAGAATAGAGAGGTGTACGATGAGAGAAAAAGTAAGAAAAGGGTTTTGAGAGAATAACTGAGCCCGAGGGCCGAGTGATGCGAGAAATATATGTGAGATAGGGTGGGAAACATTACCTGCAGTAGTAGTGGACTCCCCGCGAAGCTAGTCGTTTCCCGGTGATGAAAGGCGTCTAAACCCATCAATGTATCAGCTAGTGTCATGGCGGTGCAGCTCTTGCCCTCTTTCAAGCCCTCGGCGACTTCAATCAAACGAGTGCTAAACCCACCAGAGCCTGGGGTAAGAAAGAAATAGGACAACATGCATAAGCAAAACGCATGTCGCCGATAACCTTGCAAATGATGATCGCCACGGTCACCGGCATCAGAAAATCGACGAATCAAGCTCGGAATGTCCAGCTCTCCGTCGTGAATGAATGACCAAGCGTCATGCAAAGTAAGGCCACACATCTGTCCCAAGGCTTGGACGTAGCCGAAGCGGAATTGAGACAAGATTTCTTTATCGCGCTTGGATTCCATTAAAGCTTGGAAGTCCCCGAAAGTGGGACACATCTCTTGTCCGCTAAAGTTAAAGACGTGTGTCACCGGATTCCAAAACCTTGCCTCTGCATGAAGGAACAGAAAATGCAGCAGGGTGCGACTCAACGTGAATAGTGCATTTACTCCAAAACCCCGTAAATTCAGCTTTTCCGAGCCATCCAAATTGGCAATCCAATTTATGAGATTTTGGACAAGAAACGCTTTCATTTGGTGCAAAAACTAAGCTGAAATGGAGAAAACTATGAAGATGGGGCTTTTGTAGAAGATAAAGTGTTGAGTGGAAGACAGGTGGCATCATTCTGGAGGTTCTTGCCATTTTTGGCCGATCGGTCAAAAAGAGTGCCGACGACCATATTTTTTAGCCGATCGGCTAGTAATGATGGCCGATGGCCATTTCTTCTGGCCGATGGCCTCCCACCTTGGCCGATGGCCTTTCCTTGTGTTCTCTGAGCTGTCTATGTGTTGGAGATGTTGAGAACTTGTGACTGGTTCCACTTCAAATGCCTTTCGGTGATGATTTTGCGAAGTCGCGCTTGTGTTACTTCAATTTGTTTATCGAGTTGTTGTACTTTTGTTTATCGAGTTGTATTTCGTGTTCTTTAGTCATTGTCTTGCTTATCGCGTTGTATTTACATTTGGTTAGCTTGTCAAGTTCTTTGTTTTGCTTATCGAGCTGTTTTGTTGTTAGTTGGTTCACTACCTAATTAATGTGATTCGAGCGTTTGGTTTTCAAAACAAAGTTCAATCTCATTTACATTGTTATGTAATGTGATGCCGTACAAATGAAACATTTTTTTCAACAAAAAAGCTGTTTCATTCCATCATATTTTCTTTTGCAAAAGTACATAGTTTTGAAAATAATAAAACCTGCCTGAGGCAGTATAATGTGCAAAACTACCAATAAAAAGATAAATAAAGAAAAAAAAAAGAGAAGAGAAGAGCAGCATCTGAATCAACATCTGGATTGGCGTCAGTCGCCTTAAGCACGGGAGTCCGTCCTCGTCCTCTTCCTGGACAAAGGTCCAGGATCGCCGCCATCACCTTCGCTGTCTGAGTCATCTCCAGCCTCGCCCTGAGACGACTCTGCCTCCTCGTCAGACTCATCGTCATCTGGGGTAGGCTCCCGTGAACTGCTCCCAGAGCGAGTACGTCTATCCCTGCCTCGACTATGTATCGTCATCCCTCGTCTGGCTCCCCCTGTTGCTCTGGAAGGCGATGATGGTCCTGCCAAGGCACCCCCTGCGGCCAGAATCGGGAATGGGGCCTGAAAAGAACAATTGGTAGATGCATCAGTTATGCTATGTGAAGTCGAGTATGGTGTCAAATATAGTATATGATTGTAGTGTATGAATGCTGTGAATAGTATATGAGATACAGTGTGTCAGTGTCGTGAGTCGTATGTGAGTGCAGTGTATCAAGAGCAGGGTTGATAATGTGATGCATCAAATCATGTATGGAACAGATTGTGCAAAGTTTTGGGACTGAGTTTGAAGGAACTTACCGGGATGCCGTAGATGGTCAGTAGGTCTATGCTCTTCTGCAGCATCTCCATCACTGAGGCCGTCAGCTCCAGAGATTGACTAGTGTACTCAATCGAAGCCTGCAAAAGTGTTGGAGTATTTAGTATTCTGCAGGATATCAAATGAAATGAAATGACTGTACATAATGTAAAGTATAGTGCATACCGGGGTCGACCCGTGGACTCCGACAAGCTCATGATCAGCCGGAGGAGAAGCATTGCGTATCTGGTAAGTCTTCCCACCCTGTCCTCGGCATGTCATGGTGGTGGGCAGCGCTGACTACTCTACTCCCTGTCCCCTTCGGGACCCACTCCTGTCGCGGGCCCGAGGCATGCTTGATACTCCTGCTCCTCTGGCTGGCACTGCAGGCCTCTCCCTCTCAGCTCGGAGAGCACCAGTCAAAGATCGCATGAGATAGGTCTGGATGAACTCGGTGTAGTCGCCCTCATCTCTAAAGAGGTCAGAATCCCAGCCTATCATGAAATCCATCATCTCCTCTAGGGTGTACCTCTCGGTGGCCCTCGTATGGATAGGAGGTGGCCTCAGCACTATCTGCTCTGGTAAGCCGAGGGTCTGACGCAAGAAGTGCTCTCCAAAATACCACGCCCTACAGATTGGACCCTCCAACAAAATCCTGAACCGGGTAGTCTCCTGAGCACCCGCATATTGATCCCTCACTACCTCTAGCAACGCGGCCCAGGGCTGCCAAGTGATCTGCAAATGACAGGATATACAATTTGTTATCTGCTATTAAAGGTACAATGTAAAGCAAAGCTTTAATAGAACTGTAATGTTTAAAATACCTCTACTGCGGTGATGGTGTCGAAGTATCTGCGGAAGAACAGGAAAGACTGTTGCAGCCTCCGCTTGCACCTCACATCGTATCGATGAGAGTATGGAACTGTGGGGGGCATCTCCATATCTGGCACTGGGGCAAGCCTCGGAAAGTAGGCATACATCCACAACTACAGAATGTAGCAGGGAAACAGTGAGTATGTTTATCAGTAAAGGTAGTGTGCAGGTAAAGTAGAAATCAGAGATGGTTGTGCAGTGAATTGTGCAGTGTGTGCAGTGTCTTGTGCAGTATGTGCGGTGTCTTATGCAGTATGTGAAGTGTCTTGTGCAGTGTGTGCAGTGTACAGATAATGTAAAGTAGAACTGTAAAACAGAAAGGGAAGGTGTACCTCCCAGGCTCGCCAGTAGCCTCCGAGCAGATATCCGCTACGGCAGGATGAAGAGCTCATGTACCCGTAGAGCGTGGCTAGGCCTACGTCACCCCAATCGTAGCAATGGATCCTGGTCACATCCACCAGTGCGCTTAGTAGATATAGGGCAACAGTGTTCGCTTGGTCGGCGAATAAGGTGGTGCCCAGCAAGAACATGATGAATCCTCGAGCGTACTGCTCAGCCTCCTCGCGGGTCGTAGGTGCCTACACTCTGAAGTGGTCCTCGAACCAAGAATACCTCACGAACCCTGGCCGAGAGAGAGGTGGCCAAGCGCCAAGTAAGTAAATCTGGGCAGCGTCCCACTCGTCCATGTCAGTATCGAAATGGATCGGATCACCCCCTACTCCAATGCCGATAAGCATGGAGAAGTCGAAGGGAGTCATCGTTATCTCCCCTGCAGCCGAAAGGTGGAAGGAATCGGTGGTGTCCCACCACCTCTCCACCAGCACGCCAAGAAGGGGCCTACTCGTGGTGAGGCGCAATAGTCCAATGTAGAAAATTCCGAAGCTGGCTTGATTGACGATATGGCGAACCGCGTCGGGCAGCTCCATGTACCAACCTCTGGCGATGGTGTTCCCATACCCCCAGAAGGCATGGGAATCTCCCTGTGTTCAAAGACAAATAGATGCGAAGCAATGTCAGAAATACAGTGGTTAAAAATGCTCAGAATTGATAAAAATGCAGTGTGTGCATGTGTTCAAGTTTACACAGATATCGAGTGGGTGTGCTCACAGTGAACTAAGCATGTGATGTATCAGTGTGTTTGTGATGATCAGTTAAAGAACAGTATTGACTATTAGAGACATATAATCTACATTGCAGAAAGTAAGAGAGAAAGAGTATACCTTAGCGATGCCGAATGATAGATGTGACTCCGCCTCGTGTAGCAGGAGCTCCAATGGCGCACCTCGCGCGTAGCTCCTGAGCTGGCGGATGCTATCGAGAGGCAGTATGTGTACCCCGCGGGCCAGTATGTCGTCGAGCCAAACGATCAGACACTGAGCGGCAAGAGCTCGACCTTAGGATCCGTGTCCATCTCTGAGGGAGTCCCACCTCATGGAATATCGTCTGCCATCTCGAGAAGGGTGCAAAAATGGCCAAAAGTGTGAAAAATGGGTAAAAATGCAAAAACTCAACCCAAAAGTCAACCCCGAAGAGGGAAAAAATGGGAGAAAAGGTCGGAGTGTGGGAAAAGGCACAAAGACCGAGGATAACTCAGGGAAAACAAACCCCATGTGGTGGAAATTGAAAATGTGGCACCGAAATCACGTTTCAATCGGTTTAAAACGTGAAGAATGAAGAGGGTTTCGCGAATCGGAATTTGCGGAAGGCTCGAAAACGAAGGAAAAACACGGATCTAAGAGCGGAAAATGACCTAAAGAGAGAGAGCAAGGATTTTTGGCAAGGGAGAAGTGAGGAAATAGGGTTTGGAACCCTATGTTTAAAGACCCGAGGCAAAATGTCAAAACTGCCCCGAATCTGCCATTTTTGGCCGATCGGCCAAATTGTTAGCCGATCGGCTAAATATTTGGCCGATAAGCTCATTTTATGGCTAATTGATGGCCGATGGCTTCCCCTTGTGGTTGATACACCTCCAATGCCCTTGTTTGGGTCAGTTCTATTGATTAGTACCCTCATTTCTCAAGAAAGTGCAAGAAAGTACACTTTTGAAGCTTAAGCGGCCTCCGTGGTGGCCTCGAACCGTGTCTTCCGTGTGCGGCACTCGATACGCGAAAGGTGTATCCTTTTTCGTATCCTTTTGTATATTGTAAGATTCAAGAATTGCTCGAGAATTGCTTTTGAATATCTTGCCTTATGAATGCTTCATCATGCTTGTAATGAGCGCGCTTGTTATGCGTCTTTTCGCTCTTGCATTGAGCATGCCTCATCTTGTTTTGAAGTTGCATCTCAACATCGTGAGTAACATACATCGTGAGTAACATGCCTTTACCATACTTATGTTGAATATGTGTCTCTCTTTGTTGTTGCATTGTTATACATATTGTATGCATTGTCGCGTATGCTTTACTTACATGTGTTTATGCACCTTGGCTTGCGTTGTCGCGCATGCTTTACTTACATGTGTTTATGCCTTTTCTCATTCTTATGCATACACTTAGGTTGCACTGTCATGCATCCCCTTATTTGCGTTGTCACGCATGTTTTATTTGCATTATCATGCTTGTTTCAATTGCATGGTTATACACCCCTCGCTTGTGTTGTCGCGTATGTTTCACCCGCATTATTATGCACCCATTCTACTAGCATTGTCATGCAACCTTTTCACTTGCATCGTTATGCACGTTCTACCTACATATGTTTCTACTCTATTGTATCTGTCAAAGTTTATTTTTGTGCACGCACGATATTGTATGTACGGTTTATTTGAAGATGGTAAAGCTAGACGGTATTGTATGTACGGTTCATTCAGGGATGTCCCGTTTCAGTTTGACTGTTACCCTTCTCCACTCGCATTTGGCATGCGTTCGGATGTATCTCTCTCCTCTCGCGTTTGACACGCGTTTGGATGACTGCACTTCTTTGCACAGTCCTTTCCTCTCATGCGTATGCCATGCTAAGAGATGCTCTCTTTTCTCTCATGCGTGTGCTACGCTGAGAGATGATGTGTTTGAGACTCCAGGGGTCCTCAGTAGTCGCTTTTAATCTTCTTCGCGTGTGACGCAGTGAGACTTGCATAATTTTCTTACATCCTTTCTGTTGGAATGTGTAGGACTGTTATTTCTTATTCGCTCGCTTAAAATGTTGTATTTTGTTTTGCATGAATGCTTCATTACAGCTCTCTTTGCATGATCATAAGTTATGTTCGGCATTGTGCATGTCATTTGCATCTTGCCCCTGCCTGCGGGCGCATCTCTTTGTGGTCTTGTATGCTTGTCTAAGTCTTCGGCCTTGTCAAAAATGGGTCGTCTCTTGGCTTTGACATTCACTCCCGTCATCTTATGACTTTTGAGTTCTGTCAAAGAGGGGCAACTGTAGACACCTCATTTTTTACCATCCTCAAGACTTGGACGTCATCGTTTGAACGCTCGATGATCATCCATGCTCGTGTTCATTTTGAGTTCCCGAAGGTCTCGACTGTACGCCTTGCCTTAGGATCTCTCAACTTGTTTGTTTTCTGCTTGGTTATGGACCAAGGACTTGTGTTTTTGCTTCTGAGGGAAGAGGGTGGCTTGTTGGCCATCCCTACAGCCCATCGGCTAAGGCCTTGTGCCATCGGTCTTGTTTTCTTGCCATCGGCCATAAGTGCTGGCCGATTGGCACTCATTTTGGTCGATCGGTAATATTTCTTGGCTGAGACCTTTCTACCTGCTTTTGCAAATATTTTTGTGCCAGATGTGACAGCTGGTGAGCACAATTCTCATCCTCCATACATGTGTATGGGGGGATTTAATTGAATTTCTATAAGAAGAGAGACCCCTCTCCCTTTCCAGAGGTTTGGAGAATTGGATATACAAGTTATATATCACTCTCTCTCTATATTTTCTTCCTCTCTCTATATTGTGCTTGTTTTTGCTCAGAAGTGTGATTTCTTCATACTATTGCACACAAACACCTACTAGAACACCATCCTTTTGTTGCTGAGGTGCTTAGGAGCTGGTGTTAGTGCTTTTGGGTTGGTTTAAGATCAGAAAAGCTGCTGGGGTTGTGTTCTTGAAGGTGTTCTTCAAAGGTGAGAAACTAACCTTTTAATCCCCTATTTTGGCTTAAGCTTTTAGACCTATTTGCATACTGATTTAAGCTTAGCTTTCTACTGTAAAAAGTTCTGATTTTTCATGCTTGTTATGGTTACTTAAGGTCACTTTTGTGTTGGGGGTGGTCTACCCCCTCTTAGGCCTTGTTTGGCCTTGTTTTGAACCATCTTTTTAAGCTATTGGGACCACCTTGTTTGGGCCTTCTCACCACTGAAATCCAGGGGATTTTCAGCTGTGGAAAGGTGGCTTTGAGGTCCCAAATAGGAGAGGGTCATCCCCTCTCCTTGTGTCTTGTATGCTAGTATAAATGGCTCATAAGGTTAGCATGTTTTGTTTCCATTTCAGCAACTTTTTGGTGTTATTTTAGCATGCTTCACCTCTGTGTAAGGTTGGTTTGATAGCCTCCTACATGCACCATGCTCTTGTAGTGTAATCCTCTCTATTGCCTTAACATGCATCTTGTGTTTGGATCATCATTCTTGCATGTTTTGGCTTAACTCGAAGAAGCTTTTAGCCTTGTTTTAGCATGCTTAAGCTCTGATTCGTGTTGTGTTAGTCATGAATGTCATGACTTGTATAGCCTTAGTGCATTCTAGCTTGTTAGCTTTGAGTGTCCAAGTCACTAGCATGCATTTCTTGGACCATTTTCATGATTTGGCATCATTTCATCTGTGATTTCAGTCTATGCAATGTGGTCATACACTTGCATCTTTCACTCATTTGATGCTTTGTAAGTTTGGCTCTTTATGCCTCAAAAATGGGTGGTTGTGCATGCCTCTATGCTTAGGTCTTTGGGATGTCATCTCAGTGGGTTTTTGGGCTTATTTTGACATGCCATAACTCTGATTTTTATTGGTTAAGTCATGCCATGTTTGGTTTTAATAGGTGTAGTGTAATACCCCTTTGTAGCCTTGCATGCTTCATGGTTTTGGTCTTTTGTTCTAGCTTGTTTTGGCTTGGTTCTAGCATGTTTTTTGTCTTATCGTGACCTGCCTTGGGACTGCTTTGGTTGCCCTTGGCCCTTTGGGGCTTGCTTTGCATAGCCATGGTGCAAGCCCCCTTGCTAGCTTCAAGCTTTGAGGCCTCTTGCATATAATACTTGCATTGTTGGTTGATTTGGCATCATTCCTTGCATGATTTCAGAGCTTATGGTGCTGTCACATATCCATGCTTGTCACTCTTTAAGTGTGCTTAAGAGTTGCATCTTTGTGCCTTAATCCTTGAGCCAATTGGCATGCATGCTTGTCTTGCCTTTCATGCTTTTCATACCATCATGTCAGCATTATTGGCCACTGATTTGGGCATGATTGAGGTCTGTCCATTTTGGTTTAAGTCCATCCTTGTATGTTGTTGCATGCTCATTCCATTTTGTTGTTATTGTATGCCTGGTACATTGCATTTTGCATGCTTGGTACATTGCATGTTTGCATGTTTAGGTTGCATGGCATTTTGCATGCTTGTTACATTAGCTTTGTTTGCATGCTTGCTGCATTGCATTGAGTGTGCATGCCTTGCCTCTTGATCAAATATGATAGAGGTTAAGGTCCCCTATGTGTTTTTGTACATTTCATTCACATTGAATTGTGTGACTCGGCCTCTTCGGCCATCATGCATCGAAATGCGTGATTAATGGCTCAAGAGTCGAGCACTACACTTCTTTGAGCTTTGAACATGATAAGGGGTGTAGTTGCGCAATATTTTCTTGTAAATGTATTGCCATGCCTCCATTTGTACTCTGTTGCAGCAAAAGGAGCAGTTTGCAGGAAAAGATGGCCAATCGGCTATCTAATGTGCTGATCGGCTACAAATGTTTGGCCGATAGCCTCATATTTGGTCGATGACCATTGTCCACGGGCCGATGGCCACTCCTCTTGGCCGATGACCTCTCAGAGTGTTTATGAGGTGGTTCAGAGGCATCACAGAAGTTTGTACAGTTTTCAGAGGTGCAGAACAGTGCAAACAGAGGCAACATGAGGCATGGCAATGGATTTCCGAGCGAGGCGACCGAGCATGCATCATTCATTTTTCCGAGGCAGAGCTGTGGCAGCTCATTTCAACTTCTTTCCTTCCTTACGTAGTTGGTTTTGTAACTTAATTAATTTGTTTAATTAGTTAAGAGTTTTGTAATAATTAATTATCTAGAATAGTTAGTTAATTAGTTGGTTTATATTATTTATTCCGACCTTCCGTCGAGAGGGCGTATTGTTGTAATAAGTATGCGTGATTGTGTGAATGTCTTTCAACCCTACGTCTTTCTCCCTTTTATTTAACTGCTTTTGATGGTTACTTTTAAGGCATGTTTCAATTAGCATACTTATGCTTCGCATGTTTGCATCCATTCATTTGTCTTGCATGCACCGGGCTCGGCGCATCATACAACCCGCATTGTATTTCAATACATTTACTTGAATACGTGTTCAACAGCATGTTATCAAGTTGCATCTCATATGCGATCTTAGAATAGCTGAGCCTATTTCTAGTTGCATTTTGCATGTGTTGCATTAGCCATCATAACATGAACTAGGATCATGCATTGATTACTAACTAGTTTCTATTTTGGCTAGGAGTACTCGGTGAGTGTTTAAGCTTTAGCATCCTTGCATGTGTGTGAGTGACTTCCACGATAGCATGCTTTCCATGAGGCTATTTGCTTATGTGATTTAACTGCTTGAATGCTTGTGGGTGAAGGCTTGATTGCCTGAATTGGAACAATTCATCGAAATGCGAGTTTTAAGCCCACTTGAGAGTGGCAAAATCATGTTTTCTAAGTCCACTTGAGGGTAGCAAATCCACGTCTTAGCCTACTTTCGAGTAGCACCTTCAAACCATTTTCAAACAAACATGAGGTGTTTTGTTCCAAGTTAGGCGATTTAGTCTATACTTGTTTGCTGTGCGCATCACGTAGTAATAATAGATTAATAAACCAAAATAAGAACGCATGTGTTTTCAAAAATAAGATATCTTGTTAGTAAAGGCCGATCTTTGATCGGGCGAGCGGGGGTGCTCATTGCATGACCTTCCCCTCTCGTACCCAAGTTCTCGGGCCGAGGCAACTTTGGTGATGACGGACACGTGGCCTTCGGCACGAGTCAGGGTTTCTTAAATTTCTCAAAATAAAATATTTAGGTGGCGACTCTGTATCTGGCAAAGTAGTCCATGTTTGGCACTTCTTTCTTAAAATCGATTTTCCAAAATGATTTGCCGGATTTGGACTCTTTGGTGATTTATTGGTCTTGCATTGCACTTTGTGAGATTAGATTCAGAACCGTGACATTGAGTCCGAACTGTAGTAGCTAAGAACAAAACGGATTTCGCGCCCATTCGCGAGCGGAGCCGGGACGTTCGGGCACGTTTGCACCTGGGTATTTAAACCAGACTTTAGTCTGGGAAATTCCAAACCTTTGTGTTCTAGGCATTGCCTTTCGAACTCTAGTTTTCACCATCGCGGTTGGTCTCCTAGGAACTCGTTGCAAACACAGCCAAGATGCCTCTAACAGGGAATAGTGTTCAAATACGTATACAGTCACACACATGCAAGCTAAACCATATACGGAGAGACACATACACACAGATATATATACACACATATATTTACATACGGTATACACATATTCATATACAGACAAAATACATACAGATATGTACATACGGTATATATATACATATACAGACAAAATACACACAGATGTGTACATACGGTATACACATATAGATTCGGGAAATTTTCATTTGCTGCCGTTAGCGGGAAGATGCCAATACTGAGAAGGCATATTCTGTTTGCTGACGTCAGCATGCGTACGCAAAACACGCAAAAAGAAATAAGAAACACAAATCCATGGATACGGAGGCTCGAACCTCTGATCTCGAACTTGGTCTCCGAGTCCTCAATCACTGAACCAAGCCACTCTTATGACAAAATATTCAAACAAATATATATATATATAGGTATACGAGACATATATATACATGAAACCAAAACAAAACAAAAGAAATACTCGTTGCTATGGGGGGTTGAACCTCTAACCTCAGGCTCAACCTTTCACTTCTTCAACGCCGAAACAGAACACTGAACCAAGCCACTCTGGTGACCAAAATAGGTGAATAAATATGTATAATACATAGATATATAATACATATACATATATGTATACAACTCTCCCGCCTCTCTCTCTTCCGTCGAAAACCACGCCTGACACGTGGCCTTGCCTTTTTGAGTTAGCCGGTCAACAAATTGCCTTGGCCCTCTCTCCCTCTTTGTCTTTCCCTCTCGTCTTCTTCTCCTTCTTCTCTTATGTCTTCTTCGTCATCATCTTTTCCGTCTTGTTCTTTATCATTCTCTTCTGTATCCTTCTTCTCTTCTGTCTCTTTCTTCTCTTCTGTCTTCTTCTTCATCACTCCTTAAGAGAGACAGAACAGAGAGACTCATAGAGATAGAACTCAGTCTGCTCTCCGCCATTTCCCTGCGATTCCTTTCTTTTACACCTCTCTCTGCTAACATATGGCCTCG
Source organism: Camellia sinensis (assembly GCF_055761805.1). Taxonomy (NCBI): domain Eukaryota; kingdom Viridiplantae; phylum Streptophyta; class Magnoliopsida; order Ericales; family Theaceae; genus Camellia; species Camellia sinensis. The sequence continues at coordinate 157,870,509 of NC_138970.1, forward strand.
TCCCGTCCTCTCACTCTCTTTCCAGACCTTAATGACCCCTTGAACTTCCCTGGGCAGGGTGCCCCCGCTCCTATTCTGCCTAACCTTCCTACGCTGTCAATTGAGCAAATAATGGCAGCTCAATCTGACATTGAGGCCAACCACTACACGTTGAAGTCCTGTATGGAGACAGTGGTTGCAGTCTCTAACTTGTCCCATTGATTGCAGCACAGAACAAGTGAGGTACACCGACTAAATGCCCAACTTACTCTGCTTCAACATATGTAGAAGGATGTATGAGCAGAGATCAGTACTCTGAAGGCAGAAATGAATGAGCTGAAACGGCAGGCCATCTCTAAGGCCCGATTTGGAGTACCTTCGTACTTTGCCTTTGATGGTCGGCGAGGAGTTAACTCTCTCAGCGGAAGCACTGAGATAGGGCTTTCAAGGGTCTCCCAAGACGAAATCGAGATGAAGAAATCGGCGGTGGAGTTGAGCAAGTGAGGTCGACATGTGACCGTTATCGGAGGTTGGCATGTGGCCGTTGCCAGAGAAGAAAGAAGAAAAAAATCCCTCTCTTTTTTTTTTTTTTTGTCAAATTTGATTGGGGTTAATCCCTGATATTAATAAAATGAGTTTGTTTTTGTGCAAATCCGAATGGCAAATCCGATTGGTATGAATATTTGGAATTTAGGAATAGACTGAAAATTAAGCCTCTCACTAATCATAACACAAAACAAAACTCGATAACATGGAAAAACATAATAAAGTGGACACAAAATGGACGCAAAACAGAGCAATACCAGTCGATCACTTGGTCGGTCGCTCATTAGAAGAGCATCACTGGCGATGATTACTATACATTTTTCGGCAATGAAAACTTGATCATACGGGTACGGGACAAAATACGAACTTACGCTTTATCGGAATAAAACAGTAAAACAAAAAACAAAAAAAGGTGTGGATGCAACACATATAAAATAATAGAACAACTTATGAATTATCGGAACAAAATAAAGTTCCTTCTCTCCTCTCTTTTTTGTCTTTAGACTCTCTTCTTTTCCTTTTTTTTTTTTAATTTTGAAAACGTTTTTTGAACTTTCTTATCTTCTTTTTATTCTCACAAACATTTTCTTGAATTCTCTTCTTTTTTTTTCTTCTTTATTCTCTCAAAAACATTTTCTTGAACTCTCTTCTTTTATTCTTTTTTTTATTCTCTCCAAAACATTTTTTTTTCTTGAACTGTCAAAAACATTTTATTTTCTTTTTTCAAAAACATGTTATTTCTTGAACTCTCAAAACCATTTTTATTTCATTTTTGCTTGAGCTCTCTTCTTTTCTTGTTTTTTTTTTTTTTCCTCAAAAACATTTTCTTTCCTCTTTTTTTTTTTTTTTTTTGTTTAAAACCCCATTTTACAAGAAATAGAAAAGAACATAAAATAAATCAAATAAATACAGAAAAGAAAGGAAACAAAACAGAAAACAAAGAAAAGAAAAAAAAAAAATTGGACAAAATTTCATCGAGGCCCGGCCGGGCCTTGGTGTTGCACAACCAGGGGATCAGGACCGCCAGCCGGCCTTCGATGGCGGCAGGGGCAGTTTTGCCCTTTCTTCGCAATTCGTTTGCTTAAAACGAACTTAAAGCCCTATTTTGCACACACCCAAGGTCGAGGCTCTCTTCTCTCTCTCTCTAAACTCCCCCTCTCTCTAGATTTTCCCTGCATTCGCATTACCAATCAACCCTTGCAAATTTTTCTTTAAAAACCCTTCATCCCCTCTACATTTTGAACTGATTAGAATTGATTTTGGTTGAGTTTTTGAGATTTTCTTTTGATTTCTCTCAATTTGCCCACGTTTTGCTTCCTTTACCCTTTGATTTCCACCTCCCTCTTGATTTTCTCTCTCCTAGGGTTCGGAATTTTGGAATTTCACCTATTTTCACTCATCTTCTCATTTTTCTTCAATTTTTCTCTTTCCTTCCCCCTTTGATTTCTACCTCCCTCTTGATTTTCTCTCTTCTAGGGTTTGAGATTTTGAGATTTTCACTTCAAAATCATGCATCCTCTCATTTTTCTTCACTTTTTTTCTCCATTTTTCTCTTCATTTCCCATACTTTTCTCACTATGGCTAGTGATGAGATTCCCATTCCTGACCCAACTGTGGATATTGGTGCTGCCCTTGGTGCGGACATAGAGGTGGAGGAGGCTGCTACATTGCTTTCCCTTGCCGAGAGGCCATTTGATGCGGCTACATACCAGCTGTGCACACATGTGCCACCCCTAGGCGGCATCTTGCGATTTTAGGCATTCATCCAGGGGATAGACGAGGACATCCTACTACGAGAGCCCATGGAGCACTTGTCTGCCGATGCCTCCATGGTAAACCATTTTCTTTTGTTTTTGTACTCTTTGAATTGCACTTGAACTTGAATGTCACAAGTAGATCACCAATTAATACCATATACATTCCTCATTGACAGGTGGTGGCTAGGAGGATTAGTGGCTATGGCTCCATATCCAGCCCCCTACATTAGTACGAGAGATTTCCCACGGAGGCTCGCGCAACAGTTGACGTAGCTGGCTTCGGGCTCTTTTGCTCAGGGCTCATTCAGATAAGGGCCGAGTCATGGCTCTTTGGGGCCCTGGTAGAGAGATGGTCAGATACCACTGACTCATTCCACTTCTCTTTGACCTGAGAGATGGCGCTGACCCTATATAACTTCTTGATGCTGACTGGTTTATGGGTTGGGGCCAACGGCCTAGTCCCCTTTGATCCGAACATGACCCAGTGAAGGGACGTACAACACTAGCTTCTTGGGGCGATCCCACACACCACCAGCCATGGGATGGTGCGTTACAGCTGGTTCTCAGAGCACTTTTTCGGCACTCAACCAGCTACTGCAAATGAGGTTGCCCAGTACACCTACGGCTTTCTCGTATATCTTTTCGGTATTACCCTGTTTGCGAACATGGAAAATACCATAGGATTATATCTTCTAGGGCACTGGTGCACCTCCCCTAGGTAGCAGAGTATGATTGGGGTGGTGCCGGCCTAGCCACCTTATATTACTACATGATCTTCGTCTCCCGTCACAAGGCGGGTTCACTCGACGACTACTGGAGGGTTTGGAAGGTATGTCTTACACTCATCTTTTCTGTTTCTGCATTTTCTGTTCAATTGCATTTCATTTCCTGCTTATTTACTTTGTCCATCTTTTTCTGTATGCAGCTCTGAGTGTATACCTACTTCACTTCTCTGGCCCCAGTCCCAGTGAGGCCTATCGAGTTGTCAGTACCCCGCTCTCGGTACTACAACTCGCAGTTTGAGCAACATCGCCTTATAGACTGCACCTTTCTGTATTTCCACCTCTTCTTTGACACGATCACGACGGACCAGGTAACAAAATACCAGCCTTTAGCTGTTAGCTACTATAAGCAAACTGCACTGTTTCCCATACACTACCTAGTCATTCTCATATTGTATTGATTTTCGACACTGCATTGATTTCCCATACTGCACTGATTTCTCACACTACATTGATTTGTCACACTATATTGATGGCTGCTTTCACAAGTTGGCTAGAACCCCTGGGCAGGCATTCCTCAGGCCTCCAGGATGATCTACACCGCTGCATGGCATGCCTCTACCATGTGGATTCTATTCGAGGGTCTATTCGACCGAGCCTACAACCTGGGAGAGAGGTTCATTCACCAGATGAGGGGCATTGCTGACCTTGACATTCCACATCCTCCTCCTTTCGACATGAGGGTAGTGGATGATCTATAAGATGGTCCTGATCTCGACCTCTTAATGATAGGCGAGGACGGCGATCGTCATCATGAGCCTGGCGACTTCACTACCTTCTTACACACTTGGGTGATTGCGCCTCTTACTCCAGGCGTGGCTCGGGCTGTGCCGGAAGTTGCTGCTACTGCTGCTACTGGGGCTAGCGATGGCCTGCTGGAGGTGCCCCTACTGTTGCACCCATGCCTAGATTTCCTGTGATCCCCACTAAGATCACATACATGCGTCCAGACGAAGTGATCGAGCAGATCCCACTGGATCGAATTGAGGAGAGGGACCACAGGCTCGTGTTTGCCCCTGGCATTGAGCAGGTACACATTCCTTTATGCTAGTCTATTTTACACTTTAGCTTATTTTTTGCCAATTCTGTTCATGTTATTACCTCTGTCAACCCTTCTCAAATCTTGTTCTTTTTGCAAATACCCCTGGCATTCGATGATGAGCTCCTTTAGATGATCAACAGATTGCTCTTCATGGTACAGAGGAAGCAGACCACCTTGGTCATTCATGGGATCGAGGTACACTCTATATTTGGTTTATTGCTGTTGCCATATTGTACGCTTATGTTAATTCATACTAATTTCTTTTCTCTTTTTAGCTTGAGCTGGCGCCTGCAATGCCTGCAGGATCTTCTGCCAGTCGGCAGAGATGGGGGCCGAGGGAGGGGCCACGGAGGAGCCGATTGGGAGAGAGGTCGAGTGAGGTAGCGCTCTCCTTTTGAGGAGTCCATTGAGGAGTACACGACCTCCGAGGGTGAGGGAAAGGAGGTTGACTTTCAGTCCAATAGCCCTAGTGATGATAGCAATGCACCTCCTCCATAACCGAGGAGAAAGAGAGCTAGGATGGGCTATTGATGATGATGCTGATTTGTTATTTACTTTTGTTTCTTATTTTTGCGTTGTAGTTTAAAAACTAGCTTCAGATAGACCTTTTGTTTTTGAAGACTTTTCTTTTATTGTTTTTTTTTTCTTTGAAAAACAATGACCAAGGTTGGTCCCGCTAGTTATAAAAATAAGTTTTTGCTGAATGATTTCCTTGCACAATATGATGATTGGCATTTGCATGTGATGAACGGTGTAACCCTTGCATTATAACCTTTGGAACTGTGAATGGTTTGTTCTTAAATTGAATCATAAATCAGATAATGACTTGCAACCGGTCAAAATGTAAAATACAACTCGATAATAGAAAAACGAAATGAAAACAACTCGAAAAAGCTAAAAAAACACTTGGTATAAACAAAACAAGACTCAAAAGTATAGTTATGGTCCACCCAAACAAAGGCCAGCTTCTGTTGCAATTGCACTGAACTGAGCCAACACCAAGACCTGGCCAGGCTTCACTGATCCACGGCCGGGCATCACTGATGCACGGCCGGCTGTCGGTTAATGTTGTCCAGCCATCATGCACAACTCTATCTCAAACTCTATAAATGTTGTTCTCATGCTGTTTTTCTATCAGATTCACAAATCTTTGATATTTTGCTCTCAAGATGGAGATGTTACTTGTCAATAGGCTTCGAGACTGGATAGCCACTTTGCATGGCTCGGAAAAGGTGAATTTCTGTGGTTTTAGCCTAAACGCCCTTTTTCCTTTGAGTCACACTTCTCTATGCTTTCCATTCCTTCATGTCATGGTTCGATGTTGGAACCCAGTCACACATGTATTTAGCTTTAGGGGACAAGAGATATGCCCAACAATCGATGAATTTCAAGCATTGATGGAATCCTGATGCGGGCAAAGAAATCATGCCTCAACCCCGTTTTGGCCATGCCCAAGCATTGGGGTGGATGTGCAATTTATCAGTGCACGAGGCTCGGCCTTTGGCATATGATGGGGAGCATCCCTAGTTTAGTTCATCGATTTTTTGCGACTGGAGATAAGAGCGACCTTCTTTGGTGTAGCCACTGACAACATGCTCTCTGTGTATGCCTACTTGTGCAATTCCTAATTGCCCCTAGTTTTGGCGGAGCCAATATCCAGTTGATTGAAGTGGCCCAACGCCTAAAAGAAGGTAAGAGTTATATTGGTTTGGCATTGGCCGAAACCTTGATGGGCCTAGATGCTGTCCATCGACGGGAAACCACTAAGTTTACCGGGAGTTCGCTACTTCTCCAAGTCCAATTTCCCACCCTTCTGATTTATGATTCTAATGTCACTCAACACTCAAGCTCTATTTTTCTCTCAAAAACCTCTTCTTTACTTTTCTCTCAACGTACACCTCTTTATTCTCTAATCTCTTTGATTTTGCATCCCTCCCCAGGTATGGTTGATGGTTAAACTGAAAGTAGTAGACCCTTGCCCCGAGTACTTGGCTCGAGCGTACTCCTTTTGCCAACGGTTAGTCGAATTTCCATTAGATGGGTTATGGTATGGCTGGATGTGTAGCCGATCCGCAGTTGACATAGCTTAGCGTTGCCCCTGGCTTGATTTCGTTGAAATGACTTCCAACATGACACGTCAGCCCGACATACAGTTGATTGGTCTGACACACTGCGTGTTCTACTTCCCTTTCTGGTTCAGACATTAGTTTGGACATAATCAGGTTTGTCCGGGTAAGGGAGTAAAATACCCAACTCTATTCCCCGTTCGTGCTTTAAACCCGACTCGGTACCTCACTGCTTGGAAAACAAGAGAGCTCCTGGCCCCTGCCCTGAATTTCAGTCACATCCTTCCCAGTGAGTGCTTGGCTTTGCTCAGAGAGGAACAGATTGGACAGACTTTGGCTACAGAGACTTCCACGGGTGCGAACAAAAGGAAGGGTGCAAACAAAAGGAAGAGAATTGATGCCTGACTCATCTATGCCCCTAGTTTTATTGCTTTGACCTTTATTTTCAAGTTTTTATGTAAAAATAACTTTGTTTTGTATCAGAGAATAAAATGAAAAGTTGGGAGTGTTAAAAACAATTTTTCCTTTTGATTCCAAAATGGTCAATGTTGTAAAAGGTAAATTTTTGAGAAAATGCAATTCATTAAAACTCTTCATAACATTTTCAAAAATGATCACTGCCTGACACGCACATGCACGAAATCAATCCTCAAGATGCATAGCTCTAAATCAAAAGATCACACCATAACGAAGATCACAACCGAACTAACACATAATGAATGAAGATGACTTGATCAAACAGGACAGTTGAACTGGAGATAATTACGACTGAACTTCAGGATGAAGTTGCCTGCGTATCCCGCAAATGGGAATCAGACCTTACGTAGTACGGTTCCAAACTCAGATGAACTCGAATCTGACCCCGATACTACAAACTCAATGGAATCAGATTCAGACTCATTATCCGATTCAGAACTGCTGATAGGACCCTTCTCAAACTTCCAGACTAGGCGTGGAGCCTCAGACGCATCCATGATAAGATTAGAGAAATCTGCTGCTGGATTATCCCCGATCATTGAGATAGTAATACTATCTCCTAAGTTGGTGGTCTCAGCTTCAGCAATCAAACTTATCAGTAAGTTAGCCAGTGCTTTTCCTAACAGTTCTTCCTCTTCAATATCCAAGCTTATAGTCCTACCTTGATCTGTATTAATGCTCAAGTCCGTCTGCTGATTCTCCTCTTCTAGTAACTGGTGCCCGAAGAAGATCTCGAACCTCGGATACCTTGTCTTTGTCTCCTGGTCAAACCAAGGCTCTAGAAATCCACAAAAGGGAAAATCTTCCCCTTGGCGGAAAAAGTGTTTATTCTGGGTTCCCCGTATTGGCTTGTGGACTAACTCATACTGTTTCCCAGTCCTCTTTGCTTTCAGCCTTTCGCTCAATTCCTTCCCTTTTCTTTGCCAATCTGCGGCTATAGGTTTGTATCCCAGCCCGAAAGTGTGGGGGTTATGGCTCACCACCTTAGCAACAGTGCCCGCGCCTGCCACTTTGGCTTTGTCCTGATTCAGCCATATTCCCCTGCCTGTTCATCATGTAGCTGGACTGAGCACTCACATAAGTTTCGTCGTCTTCTGCTATGATGATTTGAACTACCCTGGGCCTCTGTTAGTAAGAAGACAGAGAGGAATACATCCTCTTCCCCATGTATGATTTCCAACACTGATGTGGTTGTTCCATGAGAAGGATGGATCGCAGAATTACCGTACACAGTAACAATCCCGTCTTTGAAGGAGTATTTCACCAACTGATGGACTATTGATGACACAGCCTTTATCTGATGCAGCCATGGCCTTCCCAGTAGTAGATTAAAGTTTGCTAGTACGCCCATGACATGGAATTCCACCTCATGTTCAGATGGACCGATTAGGATATTGCTCTTGAACATTCCCATGACATCCCGACTTGTATTATCATAAGCCTGGACAGCTTGGTTTATGGGTGTAAAGTCAATCGGCCTCAAACCGGTAGCATAGGCAGTTCTCACTGGACATGCATTGATCGCCGATCCAGTATCTACTAATACCACTAGGATCCATTTCTTTCGACTTTCCAAGGTTACATATAAAGGACAGTTATGATTGGTGCCCTCAAGTGGTAACTCCTTATCTGTAAAAGATATCACCGGCATAACATCCCCAGATGTAACCAATGATACCAATTGGTCTACAGTGGTATCGATAGGTAGTTTAGTTTGGTTCATTGCCTCTAACAGTGCATGCTTATGCTCTCGAGATGCCATTATCAGCCCCCAGATTGATATGTCAGCCTGAATCTTTTGGAGCTATTTCAAGACTAGGTTTTCTTCAACATCCTTCTCTTTTGATGTCTCAACCTCTTTGTTGGAGGATTCTGGCTGATCTAAAGCTGCGGGTTTGAAGTACGGACCACTCCGGGTCATGTGATTAATCTCGTCTGTATACCACGTATCATAAGGGGTAGAGTCCCACCTTTCGTCTGTGTATGCATGACTCAAATCATTATCTTCCCACCACTCCCCTGCAGCCATGACCAAGCTTTTATCAGGCTTCACCTAGAGCATGTTTACATCACACCTCTCAACAACATACCATTCCTTTTCCACGATGGTTTTGGTTTCTACATTCCAGTATCGCTTGAGCATTCTTGGCATCCCATTCAGTCTTTTTGGTGGTTACGGTTGACTCGGTTTCTTTTTTCCCTTTCCCTTTTCCTTTCTCCAAGGCCATCTTCCTTTGGATCTCTTTTATCCTTTCCTACTGGAATTATTCCAACACTTGTTCTTTTCTAGTCAAGGGTGTTTCCTTAGCCTTTTGTTTCCTGGTCTCCCTTGTTTGTTCTACCTCCGCTGTCTTCTCATCACTAGACCACACATTGCTTGTTTTTGGCTGGCTTGGATCCCACCATCCCATCCAGACACTGCTTGTATCTTCTTGTTCAACTAAGTAGAGATCCTCCAGATCCTCTTCCAATTTTGCCAGATCCTCTTCTAGATTAGCTAAGTCATTCAGGCCTTGCTCGGGCCACTCATTCTGATCATGCGCTATTTGGTCTTTCCTAATAGCATTAATGCGGAGAAAGTCTGGCAATATGACTATTAGCATTGGTTGATCGACGGTCATAATGTATAAGCTGAGGTCATATTCCTCTACAAGTAAAGCCCCCTCCTCTATAACATGGGCATCAGACGACCCTATCTCTAGTGCATTCTTATTTCTCTCCATTTCTACTACCACAGGCTTGGATTGGGTTTGGGGTATCAAATCCATCATGCACATGTCTGTGCTTTCTAGAATAACCACCTCTGATTTTGGCAGGTGGGATGAGATAATGTATGTGCTAGGGTTGAATGTTGGTGGTAGTGTATGGATATGGTTAATATTTCTGGGCAGGGGGACTTGGTTATGTGCAGGAAGTGGGTTGGTTGTTATGTTTGGTTTAGAAGGTGGGCGATGACTTTGTTGTCAATGAGATCCTGGATCCCATGACGCAGACGGTAGCACATGTCCGTGGGAAGGGCATGTTGTTGATGGAAGATACAATATTGGGTGGGGTCATGTTTGGGGGGTAATGGGTTTGGAAGTGGATGAGGATCGAGAGGCTTGAGATGCCCCTTTTGCATTAACAGCTTAAAGGCGTGGGTTGGGCTCATATGAAGGGGGTAAAGATTCTTCAGTTTCGGGGTGGATTGGTATTTTGTGAGGTTATGGCAGCAGCAAAGGGACTGGCCATCTTGGCCGATGTAACAACGGCACTGACGTCTGCAGGCCGTGGAATAGTACTATAACTAGTGTAGACCGCCCGAACTCTCTCCGCACGGCTCCCTTTTGGAGAGGGCGCGAATTGGGTTCACAGCTACTACAGTTCGGACTCCTGTCACGGCTCGGAATCTAATTTCACAAAGTGCAATGTAAGACTGATAAATCACCAAAGAGTCCAAATCCGGCAAATCGTTTTGGAAAATCAATTTTAATCAAAAAGCGCCAAACATGGACTGCTTTGCCAGATTTCAGAGTCGCCACCTAAATGTTTTGTTTCGGGAAATTTAGGAAACCCTGACTCATGCCTAAGGCCACGTGTCCATCATCACCAAAGTTGCCTCGCCTCAAGAACTTGGGTGCGAGAGGGGAAGGTCCTAAAATGTGCACCCCCGCTCTCCCGATCAAAGATCGGCCTGTACTAACATGATATGTTGTTTTTGAAAACACATGTGTTCTTATTCCAGTTATTTAGCTAACTTTACTATGTGATGCGCACAACACACAAGTATAGACTAAATCGCTCGATTTGGAACAAAACATCTCATGTTTGTTTTTTTTTTCGAAAATGGTTTGAAGATGCTACTCGCAAGTAGGCTAAAATGCGGATTTGCCACTCTCAAGTGGGCTTTAAAACAACATGATTTTGCCACTCCGCAAAGTGGGCTTAAAACGCACATTTTGATGAATTGTTCCAATTCAAGCAATAAAGCCTTCATCCACAGGCATTCATGCAGTTAATCACATAAGAAAATAGCATCATGGCAAGCATGCTATCATGGCAACACTCACACAAATGCAAGGATGCTAAAACATAAACACTTACAGTGTACTCCGATCCAAAACAGAAAACTAGTTAGAAATCAATGCATGATCCTAGCTATGTTATAATGCCTAATGCAACGCGTGCAATAATGCAACTAAATAGGCCTGGCTATCTAAAAAGGCATATGAATGCAGCACTTAATAACATGCTTTGAAACACGTATTCAAGTAAGTGTATTGAAATACAATGTAGTTTGTATAATGCATCAAGCCCGGTGCATGCAATACAGATGAATGATGCACACGTGCAAGCATAAGGTATGCTAATTGAAATATGCCCTACACTAACCATCAAAAGCTGATAAGTAAAAGGGAGAAAGAAATGGGGGTTGGAAGACATGCACACACACACGCACCCTTATTACAACAATATGCCCTCTCGACGGAGGGTCTGAATAAAAGCTAAGCTAATCTAAGCTAAGCTAATCAAATAATCTAATTAAACTAATTAGACTACTACAAACCAAAAGGAATAACTAGTATACTGCTTATTAATTATTGCAACACTTAATTAATTAACAAATTAATTAAATACACAAATTGAGATGCTAACTAACAAATAAAGCGTCCAACTATGCTGCCTCAGCTCTGTTTCAAGAAGTCGAACATGCATGCTCGCATTCGGTTCCTCGCCCCGAAAAGCTCTACGGTTTGCTCTCTTGAGGCTCTGTCTGCAGGGTGTCTTCAAGAACTAGCTGTTGAAACTTGCCAAACCAATGTTGGGGAGTGCACCAGTGGCCTGCCGGCCATGAGAGGTGGCTACCGGCTACCTGTCGGCCAAGAGTGGGCCTCTGCCGGCCAACAATGCAAGGGTGCCGGCCATGAATATGGCACTACTGGCCACTGGTGTGCTGTGACACCAAACTACAACAGAGCACAAAACAGAGGAAATGGAAGGTCTCCCTAAGATATGTATGTGCTATACCGCTCCTTATCATTTCAAAACGTCAAGGGAGAAGCACCATTGGATCCAAGACCATCAACCACGCATTTAGAATGCATGATGGCCAAAGATCCAACTTGCACACATTTTGATAAATGCAAGTCAAACAAGACTCTAAGACCATGGCCTTATCATGAGAGATCAAAGGCAATGGAGATGAAGGGAATTGGCTTATTTTCATCAATTCAAGTATGAAATGAACCAATTCACCTTGTGTTCAATATAACGTTTGATTGAACACAATGCAATGCACATTCAACATGTTTTTCTTGACATGTTTTACTTGATTTGATTCTTGTTTACACATTTTACATTACCGAGCCATTCTTTAACCGATTAAGTCCAATGTGATTGTCCTCTAATGGGAAAGATGGCCTAAGCCACAAGCACCTTAAGCATGAAAGAAGCCTCATGCTTTTGGTTAGTAGAAACCCTCAAGAGAAGGCTAAAACCATTAGGCATGAGTGCCTCAATTCCATGTTCAAGCTAACAAGGGGCTCAAGACCTCTTTCAAAGCAAATGAAAGAGTGAAACAATGGAGTTCAATGGCATATATTTCAGCACTGAAATGACATGCGAAGTGACTTCAAATCATGCAAACAAACTATGCACAACATGTTAAGAGTCAAAAGCATTGAAACTAGTGAAGGACACAACACTAGGACCATGCAATGCAATGCTCAAATGGCTAAACCAACTATGGATAGACCTCAAACATGCCAAAACAGTGGCCTAAACATGCTGGAATTGAAGCACAAAAGGCAAGAAAAGCATGCTCACTTATTGGCTCACAAATAAGGCATCAAAACACAACTCTCAAAAGAAATGAAAGAGTGTGACTACACTATATGCACTGAAATTACATGCTAGATGGTGCCATACATGCAAACATCACATGCATAACATGTTGAAGGCCTTAAAACTCAAAGCTAGTCAAAGCCCCTTACACTACAACCATACTAAGCAATGCTCAAATGACCTTGACCTTTCAAAACAGACCTAAGGCAGGTCGAAACAGTAGCAAAAACATGCTAGACTTGCAGCATAGATGGCAAGAAAGATATACTCATGTATTGGCTCATATACAAGGCATAAAGGCACAACTCTCAAAGCCATAAAAGAGTGGAATATGTGAGAGTGTGACTACACTATATGCTCTGAAATTATATGGTAGATGATGCTATATCATGTAAATAACTCAAGCAAAGCATGCTAGAAGGCTCAAAACACAAAGCTAGTGAAGGCCAACTACACTATAGCTATACAAAGCAAAGTATATATGACCAAGACCATCCAAATCAGAGTTAAAGTATGCTAAAACATGAGCAAAAATATGATGGAGCCAAGCTAACACATGCTAGAATGATGGACTAACTCATTAGGCATGTTAAGCTAGTAAGCAAAATTGCACTACAAGTGCAAGATGCAAGCAACCAGTGACTAAACCAGCCAAAAATAGTGTTCAAGCAGGTCAAAAAAGTCACAAAAACATACTTGAACTCTGCTTAAAAGAAGGAGAAATGCATGCTCATTTGATAGGCCACCAAGGCATGCAAGCAAGACAAGAGGAGAGGGGGCCACCACCTCCTATTTGGGACCTCAAAACAACGTTTTCACCACTGAAAATTCCCTAGATTTCAGTGTTTAAAAGGTTAAGAAAAGTGGTTTTAAAAGGCCTTGAAAGATGGCACAAAAGCTTCACAAGCAAAGAGACTAGAAAGGTGGACGACTCTCAAACTCAAAAGGGGCTTAAACACCATTTTTAGGACTGAAAAATAGAGTTTTCTTCAGTTCAAAACCAAGCCAAAAATAGTTTGCAAAGGTGGCAAAAACAAGTATGAAAATAAGCTTAAAAGAGGAAGATGCTCACCCTTAAAGCATAACACAAGAACAACCACTTTTCTTGAGCCAAAACCACCTTTTGGAGCTCAAAAAAAGTCCCAAGGTACCTCAGCCCAAAGATCATCCACTCTTGTTAAGGGTTGATAGGTTGAAGATGGTTGTATGCAAGCTTCTAGCACAAAAGCTTTAGAGAGAGAGGAATCTAGAGAGAGCTTTGTAGAGAGAGAGAGGCTCCCAAAGCTCTTCCTCAAATGTTCTAACCCTTGAATATGAGATATTTGGCTTCAATATATAGCAATATACAAGCTTTTGGTCGAAAATATCTCAAGAGAGACAGCTGTGCCAACTGGAATAAAAATATCTGCCAAAAACTGCTTCCTACCATCAACGGCCGGCACTTGATCACTGTTGGCTGGCACTTTATCATTTTTGGCCAGCATGGGGTCACTTCTGGATGGCAGGGGGCTGCCATTGTCCATTCATGGCCGGCACATGACCAAAAAATCCAATTCATGGTCATAAACTTCCACCTCTGGTTGGACAGAAAAATCTGCTTTTCGGGCCCAACTTCAAATAGGAATATCTCCTTCATCTGGACTCCTTTGCAGGTCATTCTTGAGCCTAAATTAAAGCTCTAGAAGTATTCTTTCCAATGGTGGCAGAGTCACATCACAATTCCAAGTGTACGAAAAGTTATGCTCATTTGAGTGAAGGCTGCTTAGTTTCGATCCTACCGGGATTCATGCCGAACTTCTTCTCCAACTTGTTTTCTTCTCTCCTCTCCTCTTTTCTTCCAATCCAAACCCCTAGATAATGTGTTTTGAAAGATTTTTCAAAAGAGTTCATCTCTCCTTTATTCATTTCCACTTTGTCCTTGCTCAGTTTACCGAAAAACGTGACATTTAACAAAATGTGAGCGTCGAAACATCGTAGGAACTTTTTCAAAAGTATTTTGAAAGAGAGGGTTTTAAGGTCTAAAATCTTTTAGATCAAAAAGCTTTGGCCCAAAAGAGGTATGAAGTTGGGATTTGACTCTCTCTCCTTGCCGAAAAAATCGATCCTTTGCACTACAAATCTTTCATCACCAAGTAAACAATTAGTAGCACCCAAGTCTTAAAGGCGGTCAAAAATGGGGTGTCTACAACTAGCATTCGTACTCCTGGTGAATGGCCTCCTTGCAGGTTCGCTAGTTCTATGGAGGATCCCTTTTTTGTATGCACTTTCAATTTGGACCCCCAACTTGTGTAGTGAAGCAAATGTAGACAACGGAGCCACTATGATTCTTTGTAGCATATCAGGCTCAAGATTTTGGACCACTAGCCTGACTTGCTCTCTTTTAAAGGGTCTGTTTGTCATCCGAGCTGCCTTTTCTCTCAACCTGGCAACAAAATTGATGAAAGATTCTTTTGGGTTCTGGGTAGTTGCTTCCAGCTCACTAATTGTTACCTCTATCTGAGTGTTATATGAATACTAATTAACAAACCCCTTAGACAGCTCCTCAAAGTTCTGCTTCATAAAATCCTCCAGCTTTGCATACCAGATGGCCGCTACATCAGATAGAGTTCTCCGAAACAATGACAGTTTCTAAGCACGAGAGAGACCCATTGGCCTCAAAATATCTGAAAATAGACGAACATGTATAATCAGATCCCACTTCCATCAAATCTGTCGATGTGGGGCATCTTAAACTTCTGCAGTAATCTGACCTAAACCTTAGTGTACCCGTCTTCAATATCAAAAATGGTATTGAACCCTTGGGCCTTTCTCAGTGCTTTCTCTAGCCTGGCAATTTTTATCATGGCTGGATCATTCTCGTTGATGTCAAAGGGAAGGAGTTCCCTTTGGGGCTGTGCCAAGGGCCTATAAGCTAGAACCTGTGGAAACACCTCTTGGGGATCTGGGACTTCAGGATTTTTCACCAGTGGAGGTGGATCAGGATTCGGCTGAGCAGCCAGGATTGGATGCACTGTAGATGCGAATGCTCCAGATGGGCGTCACAGATCAGCGATGACTTCATCTTGTGCGGCCATCCTTTGATTTATGATATCCATGGTTCTCTGAACAACTGCCATCATAGCAAAAAATTCTTCTGTGTTTTGTGCCATCCTTGGTCTAGGTGGGTGAGATATTGGTGAATTGCGTACAAGAACAGGTGTTTACGGAGCGCTTTGTACTAGTGTTGATGCCTGTTTGTTTCTTCTTCATCGAGTAACCGGTGGGAGAGAGACTAACATTGACCGACCACCAACAAAGTCTTAAATTTTACAAAGCCTGCCAGACCGAGTCCACACAACTTGGGGAATATTGGGTCTTTCTAAAGCTATGATGGTAAACTACCTAGGAAAAGAAAGAAAGGAAAAAAACAATTATAAAAAATCGAATAGCACTTCGGCCCCAATACCCAACGATCATAACACAGCTGAATTGTAATCCCCACTAAACTCTGTTCTCAAACTCATACTGATATGAACCATTCTATATAGTTGCACTGTAAAAGCACAGATCAAGTAAAAGAACCAAAACACCCCTATGAGGGGGTAGGGTTACCCTGTCATAGATTTTTGGCATGATCTAGGCTGTACTATTTCAAACAATGGGTTTCACACAATCCTGTATTCGAGTGAGCATCATGTCCTAGTTTTGAACAGTCACTATAGCTTTACTATATGCAACTAGGTCGAATGGTCAAAAGAGGGTACCTCAGCAAGACTACATAATATACCTCTTACACCTAACACCGAGAAGTGAAACGAGGATCAAACAATACAACGGTAGCCCAGATCCAAGGGTTGTGTTCCCAACATGGCAGAGCCTAAGACCGGTCAGTCATTTGGCAAGCTTTTAGGCAAGCCTCCAAGAAAATGTCCAAGATAGCAGATGGCAAACACAATGACTTAAGTGCACCAATGCAAATGCAATGTAAAGAACATATATATAGATAAAATTTCACATCATGAAGTTTGAGTCAAGTTCTCTAAAGTCCCCAGTAGAGTCGCAAGAAACTGTAGCTCGACTTTTTCGCTCCCCCTTTCGAAAGATGAATCAGTCCTACTGTATCGGACTCTCGTGGTTCTGAATCTGATTTCACAAGTGCAATGTGAAACAGTGAAAACTCAAAAGAGTCCAAATCTGGCAATTCTTTTGGAAAATCAATGTTTTGAATCAAATGACAAAAATCGGCTTCCACTAATCATGATGTGAATCTTATTTACATTATATGCTCTTGTACTAGTTATCAGGCTAACTTTACTATGTGATGCATACAAGTATAGACTAATTTTGCAATCATTGGAACACTTGATTCATGTTTGTTTTGAAAATTGTTCCGAATATGTACCATTTGAAAAAGTGATTGCATATGAAAATTACTCAAATTGTTCCAATCCAAGCAAACAGCCTTCATCCACAGGCATTCAAGCAATTTATCAATTAAGCATTTAGCCTCATGGCAAGCATGCTAGACATGGAAATAATCACACGCATACATCATGCTAAAGCAAATAAAAGGTTACCTCGTACTCCAAGCCAAAAAGAGAAACTAGTTAGAAAAATGTATGATTCCTATGCAACATGACTTATGCAACACATGCGATATGCAATTACTAGGCTCAATTACTAATATGGCTTATGGATCAATTTGATAGTATGCAGTCTAAACATGTATACAAAGAAGTATAAGCAAGAACAACGCGAGTTAGGATGATGAACCGAGCCTCGATGCATGCAATACACATGGATGCAAACATGAAGTATGCTAAATGAAACATGATGCCCTAAACTAACCATCATAAGCTAGTAAATAAAAGGGAGAAAGACACGGGGTTGGAAGACATACACAAATTATTACATATTTATCCTCATGTTGGAGGGTTCGAATGTCCGAGTGTCCGAATTGACTCCTTATTACAAATGCAAATGAATAAGTGAATAAATACTAAGCTAACATTAAGTAACTTGCTAATTACAAATCCGAGAATGCATAATGCTCGTATGCACAGCGTCAAGAAACTACTCTGTCTGCCCAGACTATTCTGTTTCACCTTCAGCTATTGCCCTCTACTTCTACATAACACACTGTCTTACCAAACATGGATGCCCAGCCGGCCCTCACTGATACCCAGTCGGGCCTGAGGAAGGCCGACCCTGCCTCAGTTTCATGCAACTCCATTTTGTGCTCTGAAGTGAAAACAATGTAGATAGGGTGTTCTGGACTCTGTTTGTCCATCTCACACGTCCTTGTCATGGGAAAGCCTCGAGAGAATGGTAGAATTGTTTCCAAATCCATCAATGAGCAAATTGATTGCTTGATGATTTTGATGTACAATTTTGGACAAAAATCAATAAATGAAAAGGACTATAACCACCCCTCCCTCCTATCAAAGAGGGAGGTAGAGACACTTCAAGGTTCATCAAAACATCATGAATTGATGTAAAACAAACCTTAACATAATGGACTCGGCATAACATCCGGTCGAACCAAAGCAAGATAACTCATTTTCTTTATATGGGTTGGTTCGTTTTAAGCCGAATTCATTAGTCCTTACCATCCTTTAATCCATTAAGTCCAAGGTGATGATTATGTCCACTAAAAGGAGAGAAACATCAAACGGGAAGTAATTCTCAACATCAAAGAGAGATTATGTCGTTGATGATGAATCTCCATAGAGATTAAGCCATTAAGCGCAAAACTCTAGTTCATGTGTTGAATAACCATCAACCATTTGAAACAACTCTCAAATTAAAAAAAAGGAGTGACAACTTGATTATTAAAATGAGATTATTAAATATGGAATTGAGTTGAAGAAAAGCTAGAACAACATGTAACAAGCTATACAAGTGAACTTATGACACAACAAATGAACTAATCAAAGCATGAACTAATTAAATAAATTAAAATAGCCCTAAAAAAGCCCCTAATATGCTAAAATAGTAGCTAAAACCATGTTAAAAGAGCACAAAAAGATAGGTAAAAAAAAGAGATACAAAGTTAGTAAGCAAAGCTAAGGAGGGGTGGCTAACCCCTCCACTTTTGGGACTTCTAAACCATATTTTAGCCTCTGAAAATAGTCCAAAAATAGTCCAAAAATGGCCCCAAAACAAAGAGAAATAAGTGGGAAACACAAGGATATAAGCTTGGAATAAGGTTCAAGGAAGGGTGGTTAACCCCTCTACCTTTGGTAGCTCTTAAATCACAAGTTTTAGCCCTTGAAAACAGTCCCAAAATAGTATGAAAACACAAGAAAAAAAAAGATGGACAAAGATTGAAATGGAAGCAAGGGAGAAGGTAGTAAGCTTTTACCTCTTGTAGAGAAGGCGTTCTTGTTGTAAACCAAACTCAATTCCAAAGCACTCTCATGTTTGAGTTATGGTTTTCAATCCTCAATCAAAGTTCCAAGTCCAAGCTCTTGCTATGGTATGTATGGATGATATGAGAGCTCAAAGGTTTTGAAAGTATGAAGATGACTTACAAAAGAAAAAGTTCAACTCTTTTATATTTTCTTACACCTTGATATTCTTAAACTCTTGATCTCTTGATATTTCTCAACCTTAAAACGCAGGTCTGAGCCTCCTATTTATAGAATTTGAGCTACAAATCAAAATATCTACAAAATTGGACTGATGCCAGATTGTAGCACAATCTGCTTTGAAAAGCCAAGAGGCCCAGCCGGGCTTCACTGATCCACGGCCGGCTGTCGCTGAGGCACGGTTAGGCCTTAGTGTAATTCCACTATTTCTCACTTTTAGGTTCAATGCAGGTCGGTACAATGTTCAAAACTGAGTTTATGGGGTAGAAATATAGTAGGTATGGCAGGTTGGGATTGTTTAGAGTTTGAAATTAGATTTCTTTATTGAGAATTCAAACCACTTACACAATGTAACCTTCATCGTCGAGTGCTCGGAATAAAGCGCCTAAGTCTTACGAGTGGTCAAAATTGGGGTGTCTGTAGTTCCTCTCAGGATTCACTCTGGCTGAAGCCCGAGTAGTACAGACCATTCTAGCCGCGGACGAAGGCATGTTTGTCAGTGCCCAGTCCATCTACTTCATGAACAAACTATGGCATATTCCAGGGATGGAGCTTGGAAAAAGAGGACGGAAAAGTGTCACAGTGCTAGCAGATGTGCCACACAACCCACATGCCTTTGGATTGGGCTACATGCCCACCAAAGAGGACTGTTAAGAAATGGAGAAGAGATGAGGGGTAGAGCCAAGGCCAAGAAAACTAGGAAGCATTATGAGCTCATCCACAGGCCAATCTCGGGGACACTCAACGTTCGAGAGGGAGAGGATTTCCCTTTCTGTGGCTTTCCAGAGCCTTGGGTAAATTCCTTGAAAAAGCGCATCCCCAGGTTCGAGATCTTCTTTGATCTACAATTGTAGGGCAGTGATGAGGAAAGCACAAAACCAAATGTCAAAGATAACCAGAGCACCAAAGATGACTTAGACAACAGCGATATTGAAGTAGGGGCAGCAGTAGCCAATCTCCTAACAGATCCTGTGGCCGACCTAGAGAACTTGGGGGATAACTTTACTGTCTCCATGATCGGGGAAGAACCGGGTGTGGACCCAACCTCTGGAATTTTTGATGTATCGAGGGCACTATGTCTTACCTGGCAGCTGGGGTAAGGCTTTCTTTCCAGTTCTGAATTGGGTCATGAGCTAGAATCTGATTCCACTGAGTCTGTGGAGTCTGAATCAGATTCAAGTCAGTCTGGAGAGTTTGAGTCTGGCATTCTCTACGGTGGTAACTCGAATGTCAAAGTCCTGTCGAGGTCCTCATTTTCTTTTGCTTTTGAGTCAGTTGTAACCGAGCGGCCGAAACTTTTGAATGAAATTGCTGCAGATTATGAGTACTTTTCTGTGCTGCTTATTTATTGCATTGACCAAGATTTTCAAAATTTTAATGCAAAAGGAGATGAAGAAATTCCTCTGGCTTTGAAAAACTTGATTAATCAAGAGGAGGAGAGGTATGCTAAGCCTTGTTCTAATGAAATCATTGCTATTAATGTGGGTACTGAGAAGGATCTACGCTTGGTCCAGATCGAGTCCACGTTGTCTTCGGAAGAATGCAAGAATTTAATTTCTTTATTAAAAGATTTTGAAGATATTTTCACGTGGTCCTACGAAGACATGCCTCGAATCGATCCTAAGATTATACAGCACCAAATCCCTCTCGACTCCGAGGCCCGACCAGTCAAGCAAAAGCTACGAAGAATTCGTCCAGATTGGGCACTGAAAATCAAGGAAGATGTCACCAAGTAGATTGATGCAAGATTCTTGTTAGTGTCCGAGTATCTGACCTGGTTGGCCAATATCGTCCCAGTGTTGAAGAAGGATGGCAGAATCTAGGTTTGTGTCGACTTTCGGGATTTGAATAGAGCTAGTCCGAAGGGTGACTTTCCACTGCCGCATATTGATGAGTTGGTAGACTTCACCACTGGCCATGCCTTGCTTTCATTTATGGATGGTTTTTCGGATATAACCAGATTTTGATGGCATCGGAGGATAGAGAAAAGATGGCGTTCACCACGTTGTGGGGGACCTACTTTTATCGAGTCATGCCGTTAGGGTTAAAAAATGCTGGGGCTACCTATCAAAGGGTTGCGACCACCATTTTGCATGATATAATCCACAAAGAGGTTGAGGTGTATGTGGACAATATGATTGTCAAGTCAAAGAGCGAGAAGGTCACTACACCACACTAGAAAAGTTCTTTCAACGGATCAAGGAAAACGTATTGAGGTTGAACCCACAGAAGTGTACCATCAGGGTGACGATAGGGAAAATACTGGGATTTCTGATCACACAGAGGAGAATTCAAGTAGATCGTTCCAAAATCAAGGCCATCTTAGAAATGCCTCCGTCGAGGACTGAAAATGAGGTGCGTAGCTTTCTGGGTAAAGTGCAATTCATAAGACGGTTTATTTCAAAACTAACCATAACTTGTGAACTACTATTTGGTCTCCTAAAGAAAGGGAAAAAGTTCCAATGGGATGATGGATGTCAGTTTGCCTTCGAACTGGTCAAGCAGTACCTCCAGAATCCACATGTGTTGTCATCGCTGGAGTCAGGGAAGCCTCTGATCTTGTACTTATTGGTAACAAATACAACCCTGGGGTGCATGCTCGCTCAGGAATCTGAGGATAGGGTGGAGAAGACCATCTACTAGTTGAGCAAGAAGATGCTAGACTACGAGACCCGCTATACTCCCTTGGAGAACGCTTGTTTAGCCTTGGTATGGGCTACCAGGAAGTTGAGGCACTACTTGTTAGCTCACTCTGTAATCCTGGTTTCACGATTAGATCCCATCAAATATCTCTTTGAGAAACCAGCACTTACAGGTAGGCTAACCTGTTGGCTGCTTCTTCTCTCCGAATTTGATCTCATGTATGTTACACGTAAGTTAGTTAAACAAAGAGTTGTAGCAGAATTCTTGGCAGACCACCTGATAGAAGGAGATAAAGCAGTGGAATACTTGTTTCCAGATGAAGACATTCTGCACGTAGAAGAGGAAACGTGGTTGATGTACTTTGACAAAGCGTCCAATCAATACGGTTATGGGATAGGTGTGTTGTTGATAGCACCTAATGATTCCCATATACCCTTAGCCTTCAAACTCTGATTCAAACTGTCCAACAATGAAACAGAATACGACACATGTATTGATGGTCTAGAAGCTGCCCTAGAACTAGAGGCGATAAGGCTGGACGTCATCAGAGACTCAAATTTGGTTGTTTCTCAAGCGAAGGGAGACTGGAAAGTCAAAGAAGAGAAAATGAAGGTTTATCACTAGACCCTAGATATTATGATTTTGAGGTTTGAAAAATTGACATTCACGCATCTGTTAAGAGAGAACAACCGGTTCACTAATGCACTGGCAACTCTATCTTCTATGGTAAACATCCCGGTGGGTGTGAAGATGCGTCCAATTATCATTGAGCAGAATTACACGCCAGCTTATGAGACTCTCGTTGCGATAGATGAGGTTCAGGATAGAAACCCCTGGTATTATAATATTTGGAATTTTTTGGAAAAAGAGACATCCATCCGGAGCAAATGCCAAAGAAAAATGGGGAATACTGTTTATGGCCGTCTAGTTCATCATCTGCGGGAAATAAGCTTTACAAAAGAGGTCATCTGGGAATGCACAAGCTGTGTGTTAAAGAAGAGGAGTCAAAGCACCTCATGGAGGCTATCCAAGGAGGGGAGTGTGGAGCACACATGAACGGTGTGATGATAGCCCGGAAGATCCTCAGGCAAGGTTATTCCTAGTCAACTATGGAGGAGGATTGTATTGGTTCTGTGCAGCGATGCCACAAATGTCAAATTCATACCAATTGCATAAATATCCCGCCATCAAAGCTCTAGAACATGACTTCACCATGGCCTTTCTTAGTCTGGGGAATTGACAATATTGGTGCAGTCTCGCCAAAAGGCTCAAATGGACATGAGTTCATTCTGGTGGCGATTGCCTATTTTACGAAGTGGGTGGAAGCTCAATCCTATGTCGTGCTGACGGCATCGCATGTCGCCAAGTTTATCTGAAACAACATCATCTGCCAGTATGGTGTTCCGAATAAGATCATATCAGATAATGGTTCACACTTCAAGAAAGAGGTGGTGGGTTTGCTTGAGAAATACAACGTGGCTTTTCACAAGTCATCGACGTACAGACCACAGACCAACGGAGCTATTGAGGCCACAAACAAGAATATTAAGAACATTTTGCGGAAAATGGTGGAAACATATAGAGACTAGCCGGATAAATTGCCATTCGTGCTTTGGGGCTACCAAACATCAATCTAAACATCTACAAGGGCAACCCCTTATTCTCTCATCTGTGGGATAGAAGCTGTTCTGCCAATTAAAATTGAAGTACCGTTGTTGTGAGTTATAGCCGAGTGTCAGATAGCGGAGGTGGACTGACAACAGAGTAGATTTGAGGAGTTCATGTTGTTTGATGAGAGAAAGCTAAGGACATTATATCATGTCCAAGGCTACTAGCGCAGAATTGCAAGGGCTTTTAACAAGAAGGTCAAGTCCAGAAACCTCAAGGAAGGAGATATGGTGCTAAAGGACAACCGAGCTCCCATCCATGACCCTAGGAGCAAGTTCAGACCTAATTGGACTAGTCCTTATATTATCAAGTCTATATGGTCAAGAGGGGCCATCATCCTTATGGATCTAGATGGCCTGGAGTTTTCACAGCCGATCAACATGGACAAGTTGAAGAAATATCACCCTTGGGAGGCTCGCCAGACCGAAAACCTGGAAGGGCAACCTAGGCAAAAGTTAGAGCATGAAAAATTTGAAATAAAAAAAAAAACTGAGCTCGCAAGGTCAAAAATCCAAAAGGGCGACTTTGGCAAAAGTTAGAGCGTAAAAGGAGAGAGTTAATACTCGAGTAAACCTAAACCGAACTACGTGAGGCCTGATTCCCATCTTTGGGATACATAGGCAATTTCATCCTAAAGTTCGGCCGTAACTATCGCCAGCTCAACTATCCTATTTGTTTATTTGATCGGGCAATCTTTTTCCATTATTTTCTAGCTTGGTTGTGTTACGTTGGTTCAGTAGAAGGGCCGATTGGAATGAAGAACAGTAATGATAAATGCAGTTGCGGTCAATTATGATCTTTCGATTCGGGGTTGTACATCTTGCGGAATGATTCCGTGCGTGTCAGACAGTGATCACTTATGAAAATAGTTTTGAAAAGTTTTAATGAATCGATTTTCTCAAAATTTTACCTTTTTACAACTTGGACCATTTTGGAACCAAAAGGAAAATATTTAGTGCTCACAACTTTAATTTCATTGATTTCAAACGAAAGTACATTCACCAACTCTCTAAGTTCAATCAAAATTGCTTTTACATCATCAAACTTGAAAAGAAAAGTCAAAGCAATAAACTAGGGGCATAGATGAGTCAGATGCTCATGCGTTCTTTGCTCGTGCTTGTGGAAGCCTCTGTAGCCAAAGTTGGCCCAACCTGCGCCTCATCCTTAAGCCAAGCCAAGCACTCACTGGAAAGGTCATAGCTGAAACTAGGGGTAGAGGCCAGAAGCTCTCTTGTTCTCTAAGCAGCGAGGTACTGATTCAAGGTTGAAGCGCGAATTAGGAATGGAGCCGGGTATTCTATCCCCTCATCTAGACAGGTCCGATCATGCCCAAACTAGCGTCTGAACCGGAAGGGAAAATAGAACACACCATGTGTGAGGCCAATCAACTGTATTCGTGGTTGCCAAGTCATGTTGTAGCTCATCACAGCCAAGTTAAACCAGGGGCAATGCCTGGCTATGTCAGATGCGGATCTATTGCACATCCAGTTGCATCACCATCCCTCTGAGAGAAAGTCCACTAGCCTCTAGCGAAAGAAGTAGGCTCAAACTAAATACTCGGGGCAAGGGTCCACTACTTTCAACTTGTCCATGAGCCATACCTGGGAAGGGAGGGAAAAAAAAAAGGGCTTTGAGAGAAAAATGGACTATGGTTGCCGAGTGATGCAAGCCATAAATAAGGAGGGTGGGAAACAATACATGGAGAAGCAGCGAACTCCCTGCAAACCGAGTAATCTCTCGCCTATGAAAAGCATCCAAACCCATCAGTGTCTTAGCCAGTGCCAAACTAATGCAACTCTTACCCTCCTTCAGGCTTTGGGCCATTTAGATCAACCTGACATTGGCTCTGCCACAACTAGGGACAAGAAGGAAGTGTGCGAGCATACATAAACAGAGGGCATGTTGCTAAAAGTCTTACCAAAGAAGGTCGCCTTTGTGGCTAATGTCAGAAAACCGGTGAATCAACCCGGGTATATGTACCTCCCCGTCATGAACTAAAGATCAAGCTTCATGCAAAGTTAGTCCACACATTCGCCCCAAAGCCTGGACATAGCCAAAACAGGGCTGAGGCATGATTTCCTCATCGTAGCAGGATTCCATCAGTGCTTGAAATTCTTCAAAAGTCGGGCACAGTTCATGTGCGACGAATTGAAATACGTGTGTAATTGGGTCCTAACACCAGACCATGGCATTGAGGAACAGAAAATAAAGTGGAGTACGACTCAACAGAAGAAGCGTGTTTATGTCAAAATATCAGAAATTTACCTTTTCCATGCTGTCTAAGGTGGCTATCCAATCTTTGAGTTTCTCGGCAAGGAATGTCTCCATTTTCAAAGAAAATAGCAACTAAAATGAGGTTCTACTGAAGAATTTACAAACGGAGATCTTTTGTGGAAGATAGGGTTGTGAGTGGAGGCCAGCTGTCAACCAACTGGTGGATCACCACAAGTGGCCGGCCGTACACTATTTGTGGCTGGCCGTCTATTTTTGTGGCCTGGCAGTTTGGCATTTTTTTTTGTCTTGGTCTTGGTGTTTTAGGGTCTTGTTTTGAGTCTTTTATTTTTAGCAAGTGTAAATAGCTGTGTTTAAATTGTTTTTACTTTGTTTTTCTTTTATCGAGTTGTATTTTGTATGTCGGTCGTTGGTTGGCTCATTATCCGATTAAGACCATCATTTCCATACAAGCACTCTCAGTTTCAAATTCAATTCCATTTTCATTCTACAAAAGTGTGGTGCTCATGATGCAAAATAAATTTCTTTTTATACAGCTCTAGGGTTTTACCCCTATCATGGTTTTTACAAAAAGAATACAAGTCTTTTCCAAAAGCAAAAGTAAAACTAATTGAAGCTATACATGTGCTAAGCTACAAAATAAAAGAAACTAAGTAAAAGAGTACAAAAATCTGCACCAGTCGCATCAAGCTCGAGAGGCCCTCTTCGTCTTCTTCCTCGGAGGGGACTCAAGGGCACTACTGCCATCGGCACCGCTATTAGAGTCGGACTCTGACCCTGAGCTAGCCTCACTATCTCCACTCTCTAACTCAGAGCCAGCCACGACACCCTTCTCGCTCCCTAACCCTAAGCCAGTGTCAGTGTCCTCGCTCTCAGATGACTTAGAGGGTCCGCTCACAGCCTCATCAGTATCGCTAGTCTCAGCATCGTCGCCACTCAAAATCGGCTCTGAGGAAAAACAGGTCTCCTCTATCTGGGACTGACCCCTAGCACCTTTAC
This sequence comes from Camellia sinensis, assembly GCF_055761805.1. Taxonomy (NCBI): domain Eukaryota; kingdom Viridiplantae; phylum Streptophyta; class Magnoliopsida; order Ericales; family Theaceae; genus Camellia; species Camellia sinensis. The sequence continues at coordinate 157,897,092 of NC_138970.1, forward strand.
CTTTGCCTCGACCTCTCTGATCATCTCGACAGCGTGCTGGGGCCTGTCTACCTCTCCTCCTTGCCACTGGAGGAGATGCCACCGGTGCTGCCACTGCCACTAGTGCCCTCAGTGCAAGTGGGATTTGAAAAACAAGCGTCAGCATATCAGATACAGTGTATGTATTGTTGTAGAATGTAGTATGCAGAATGAGTGTCATGCAGAAGCCAGATTCAACTTGAGTATAGTGTGTCAGTGTAGTTTGAGGTAGTGAATGCATAGGAATATGACAGTGTGGCGCAAAACTGTGCGAGTCAGTAGTGAAATGCACATGAAGAAAGGGCGAGAATACTTGAATACCATGGAGAACAAGCAATGTCTCTCTCCTCTGCACCATGCTGACTAGAGAAGTAACTAGCCGGAGGAGGCCCTCCGTGTACACCATGGGCGCTTGCAAGTGAATTTGAATACTCAGCATCTGAAAAAGAGAAAAGCGTGGGATGCAAGTTGTAAAGTGTGGTCCATACCTGAGGTGTGCCAGGAGCTCTAACATACTCGTGCCCTGCCTCAAGTGACTCTATCAGAATCTGAAAAACTATCTCGCCCGACCGCCAGTAGGTAAGCACAATAGGGATCGCCGGCCAACCCGCAGCTTGCGTAGCAGGAGGGGCCTCTCCAATACTAGCCTCGGCCTCCTGAGCAGCCTCTCTGGCCAAGGAAGCACCTGTTGCATCGCCTCAGAAGTAGTTAGCATCCAGTCCCACTATATACTGAATAATAGCCTCAGCTAGGAGGCTATCAGTTGTCCTCATGGATACTGGGGGTGGCATAAGAACAACCAGGGTGGGCGAGCCCAAGGTCTAGCATACACGCCGCTCTCCCAAGAACCAGGCCCAATAAAAGGGGCCCTCTAAAAGTATTCGATACCGTGAGGTTGCCCATGATCTAGCATATTGGTCCCTAACACTGCCGGCAACATCGCCTATAGTTGCCAGGTGGTCTGCAAATAGAGAATTTACAAGTTAGTTTCTGTTAGTGGTCAGAATATGGATCAGAACAATAGCAATGGAAATAAATAAGAAGTAATTGTTAGTTTTGGATTACCTCAGGGGCAACCACCGTATCGAAGTATTGGCGGTAGAAGGCGAATGTCATGTCACTGCAGCTTCGGCGACGGCATCTGCCATCATATCGTCGTGTGTAAGGGATGACCGGAGCAATGTCGCCTATCGGCTCTGGGGTAAGGGTCGGGAAACAGGCATAAACCCAAAGTTGCAAGAAAAGGTCAACAAAGTAGAAGACACAGTGTGTGAATCGATATCAAATAAAAAGTGCAAAGTAGAAAGCACAATGCACAGATAGATGTCAAAGCAAAAAATGCAAAGCAAAAAGCATAAAAAGCAAACATAATTTAAAATGCAGTGCATACCTCTCAAGTTGTCTAGTAGCCTCCAACCTTCTTTCACTTCATGCGGGAACTAGAGCTCATGTAGTCGTAGGTTGTGGCAAGGACGGCTCCACTCCAGTCATAAAAACGGACCCAGGGCAAGGTCACAAGTGCGCTCAACAGGTATAAGCCCATGGTATTCCACCTGTTCTCAAACAAGGTGGTACTGAGAAGATATATCAAGACGCCCCAAGAATACTGCTCTGTCTCCTCCTAAGTCTCGGGCTGACTAACACAGAAGTGCTTAAGAAACTAGCTGTTTCTGACAATAGCTGGCCTATACAGAGGCGAGCTCGCTTCGAGCATGTAGATCCAGGCCACCTCCCACTGGCCCACATCCATGTCAAAAGGGATTAGATTACCCCTACTCCCAAGCCTGTGATCATGGAGAAGTCATAAGGGGTCATTGTAGACACCCCATTTTTGACCGTCCTCAAGACTTGGACGTCACCATTGGAACACTTGGTGATTACCCTTGTTTGTGTTCGTCTTGAGCTCCCGGAGGTCTCGGTTGCGCGCCTTGCCTCAGGATCTCTCGACTCGACCGTGTTGTGTCTGGTTTTGCACCAAACACTTGTGTTTTGCCTTGGAGGGGCAGGGAATGCCTTGTGAGGCATCCCCACACATCACCGGCCATGGCTTGAGGCCACCGGCCAGTGATTTTATGCCATCGGCAATGTATATTGCCGGTCAGCACTCTTTGTTGCCGGTCGGCCATTTATTTTGCCAAAATGGCAATTTTGAATGGCCGATCACTGTTCATCTACTTTTAGTAGATATTTTGTGCCAGCTGTGATAGCTGGCACCCACTCTGCTCCCCTCCATACACGTGTATGGAGGGATTTCCCTCTTGGATGGCTTGTTTTGAAAGCCTTACAAGAGGGAGTTGCCTATAAGAAGAGGGCTCCTCTCTTGGCATGAGGGTTACAAAAATTTCAGAGGGAGCTCTGGATTAGGGTTAGGGTTGATACATAATTCCTATCTCTATATCTCTCTCTTGTGTGTGTGTCTAGTGTGTGTTTGTCCATACTATTGCATACAAACACATAGTGTTACACCTTCTCTTGGCTGTTGAGGGACCAGAGGGTCGTTCTTGGTGTTCTTGACTGGATTTGAGCTCAAGGAGGCAACAAGATCATCATTTGTGAAGGAGGACTTCAAGGGTAAGAAACTAGTCCATTTTTACCCCATTTTTGCACACTACTTTTACCTATCTTGCAACTGTTTTTTGGCTTTGCATATAATACATAAAAGTTCTGTTTTTAAGGCCTCTAAATAGTTTGTTAAGAGTGTTTTAAGTTTTGGGGTTGTTTGACCCCTCTTAAGCCTTGTTTGGCCTTTGTTTTGTGCTATTTTGTGTGAGCTCTGGGACTTTGGTGTTTGGGCCTCCTCACCACTGAAATCTTGAGGGATTTCAGTGGTAAGGATGGTGCCTTGAGATCCCAAGAAGGAGAGGGCCACCCCCTCTCCTTGTTGTCCTTGAAAAGGACCATTTTTTGCCTCTTGAGGGAGCACCTAGCTTAGGCTCTTGTTGACCATGCCTTACTGTTATTTATGCTTATTTTGCCATGAAGTAGCATTGTTTTAAGTTGGTTTTGGTATACCATGCGTGCTTAGCATACATGCCTTGTAATGCCATTTTGTTGCCTTAACATGCCTTAGGTTGTAAACCATTGTTCTAGCATGTTTTAGGCTTGGCTTTGTGAAGCTTTCATGTTTATTTTACCATGATTAAGGTCTGTCCTTAGTTGTTTGGGTCAACTTTGGCATGCATTGTATAGCCCCTTTGCATTTTTGGCTTGTTGGCCTTAAGGGTGTGAGTGTATAGCATGCATTACTTGCTTTGATTTAGTGGGTTGGGACCATTTTCCATGTCATTTCAGTCCACTTAGTATGCTTGTATGCTTGCATTTCATGGTCCCTTTGATGTGTCAAAGGCTTGTGTTGCATGCTCCATGTTTTGGTCATTGTGCATGCTTTTGAATTCAAGTCATTTAGATGCCATCTAAGTAATCTTTTGGGCTTTGTTTTATGTGCTAAAACTCTGTTTTGGGTCATTGAATTCATGCCATGTTTGGTCTTGTTAAGTGTGGTTCAATACCCCTTTAGCTTGCTTTCAATCTTGGACTTTGCTTGCATACCTTGATTGCATTGTTTGGGTTGGTTTGGCACCATGTTCTTGCATGATTTTCAAAGCTTAATTTACATGCTAATTGTCCATGTTATGCCTCTTTCAAGTGTGCTTGAGAGTTGCCCTTTTGTGCTTAAGTATTAGCCCTTTAACATGTGCATGTGTGTGCGTGTGTTGGCCTCCATGTTTGAGCACTTTGGCCACTGATTTAGGCTTGTTTGAGAATTGCCTAATCATGTTTAAGTCCATCTCTTTGCTTGTTTGCATGCTCACCTCGCATGGTTGCTTGCATACTTGCATGTACACATTGCATTGCCATGTTGCATCCTTAGCTCGCATGCCTAGGTTGTATTGCATTGTGCATGCATTGCCTCACCTCTTGAAGTGAGTCATGATAGAGGTAGAAGCCCCTTGGTTTGACTATGTGCATTGCATTACATTTGAAATGAAAAATGCACAACTTGGTCTCTTGGGCTATCACGCATTGAAATGCGCGCTTGATGGTCCGAGAACCAAGGACCATGTCCCTTTGAGTCATAAACATGATAAGGGATATGGTCGGTGCATTCATTGCTTGAAATGCATTGCCATGCTGTGCCTTGCCCTCTGCTGCTGTCAATTGCAGGTTCTGCAGACATTCTTGGCCGACCGGCAGTGTTCAGTGCCGACCGACCATAAATCCGTGGCCGATAGCTTCTTCAACAGCCGATGATCACATTTTACTGCCGGTGGCCATTCTCCTCAGCCGGTGGTGTCTCCCAATGTCCAGGGAAGCAATTCTGAGACTTTGGCAGTTTTCAGAGGGGCAGAGCAGGGAAAACAGAGGCAGCCTACGCATGGCAGTGGACTTCCGAGCAAGACCCGAGCACGCGTGCATTGAGCCCTCTTCCCGAGGCCCTTTTTCTTGCTTTCTTAAATTAATTAATTTGTTTAATTAATTTAGTTGGTCTGTAATATTTAATTAGCTAGGATAGTTAATTCATTATTCGAATTGTATTATTCTTTTGGCCCCTCCGAGCGAGGGCGAATTTGTAATAAGTGTGGGTGAGTGTGTGCATGTTTTCCAATCCCCACTTCTTTCTCCCTTTTACTTACCTGCTTTTGATGGTTAGTATTAGGACATGTTTAATTTAGCATACCTTATGCTATGAATGTGTGCATCCACACATTTGTCTTGCATGCACCGGGCTTGGCACATCATGCTAACTGCATTTGTATTTCGATTCCAAATTGAATACGTGTTAGTCGTAGCATTTCACATGTCATTATAGATTAGCCGAGCTTGTCTAGATTGCATCTTTGCATGCGATTGCATTAGCCATTTTAAACATGAACTAGGATCATGCATGTGATTACTAACTAGTTTCTGTTTTGGCTTGGAGTACTAGGTAAGCTTTTATGCTTTAGCATACCACATGCGTGTGAGTGTTGCCATAATTGCATGATTACCATGAGGCTAGCTGCTTATGTGATATAACTGCTTGAATGCCTGTGGATGGAGGTTGAATTACCTAAATTGGAATAATACATTAAAACTGCGAGTTTTAAGCCCACTAGATAGTGGCAAAACCATCTTTTCTAAAGCCCACTTGAGGGTGGCAAAACCTGCATTTTAGCCTACTTGCAGGTAGCAAACCATTTTCAAAACAAACAGGTTATGTTTTGTTCCAATTTAGGCGAGTTGGTCTATACTTGTTTGTTGTGCGCATAACATAGTAATTCTAGGCTAATAACCGGAATAAGAACACATAACGTTTTCAAAATTGGATATCATGGTTAGTAGAGGCCGATCTTTGGATCGGGCGAGAGGTGGTGCTCATAGCTGACCTTCCCCAATCTTACCCAAGTTCCCGAGCCGAAGCAACTTTGGTGATGACGGACACGTGGCCTTTGGCACCGAGTCAGGGTTTCCTAAATTCCCCCAAAATAAAATATTTAGGTGGCGACTCTGTATCTGGCAAAGCAGTCCATGTTTGGCACTTCTTTCAAAAATCTATTTTCTCAAAACAATTTGCCGGATTTGGACTCTTTGGTTCAGATTAAGAACCGTGACACAAATTGAGTCCGAGCTGTAGCGCGAGGGCCTCACGCGGGCTCGTCTACAGTCATCATCATCTCCCCGATGGACGAGAAGTGGAAGGAGTTGGTGGTATCCCGCCACCTCTCCACTAATGTTCCGAGTAGGGCCCAGGTGGTCATATGGCATGAGAGCCCGGTGCAGAATAAGCCAAAGGCTGCCTCGTCAACTAACTCGAAGACCCGGGTAGGAAGCTCATAGTACCACTCCCTGGCTGTCATAGCCCCGTAGCCTCTTCAAGAGCGAGAGTCCTCCTGTGACCAGGGAAGAGGGAATCAGATGACAGAAAAGTCGACTGATACATAGTGATGAAAAATAGTACTGAAAAGGTAAAACATGCAGTACATGAAAGCAAAGTTTGTACCTCAGTAGCACCGTGGGAGAGGTGGAAGTCCGACTCCCTCACCAAAACATCCTCCAACACGCCACTTACGAAATCATCAAACCACAGCATGCCACCAGGGGCCATCACGTGCTTCTGGGGGTGGTAAGTGGTCGGGTCAAATGGCCTCAGTTTCAACGGTAGCTACTCAGGCCCAGGAGCGAAGACCTCCTCGGCGTCAAAATCAGCGACAATGTCCTATGCCGCCTCATTGGCCCCAGCGACTGCCGGCTCCTCAACCTCTGTGGGAGGTGGAAATACAAGTGGAACCTCAGGAGGGGCATCATCGTGAGGAATGTCATCTACCATTTGGAAAGTGGGGTGAAAACTGGTGAAAAATGGAGAAAATGTGGAGAAAAGACGGAAAACTTGGAAAAAGTCTACCCTAGGAAAGAGAAAATGTGAGAAAAAGTCAAAACCCGAGAAAGTTCACAAAACCCAAGAAAAACTCGAGGAAAACAATCCCAAAGTGTTGAAAACCCGAAAAAATCAACGAAAACAAAATCTAATCGGTTCAAAGTGTAGCGGATCAAAGAGGGCTTACGAATAAAGTTTTTGTAGGGCGTTAGAAAACGCATACAAAGCATAAATCTAGAGAAATGAAGCACCTAGAGACAGAAGGAGTATGATTTTGGATGTGTGTGTGTGAGGAAATGAGGTTTGGTGATGTATTTAAAGAGATCCGAGCCGAAATGTCAAGTTTGCACCCGAATTTACATTAGTGGTCTGCCGTACAACATTTGTGGCCCAGTGCTAGTTTTTGTTGTCCTCCTGTCCAAACAGTGTATGGGAGGTCATGTTTTGGGTCTGGAAAGAAGGCTTGAGGTATTTGAAGTGGATTTGATTTCTAAGGATCTCGAACCTGTGTTCCGATTGCGCCGTTCCAATGTTGTTGTGCTCCGGCGCGTGAGCGTGCCCCAATTTCAAATATAAACAAGCTGTATCCTCTGAGGGGTAAGTCGGAGGTTGTCAGAGAACATCGCTTTTGTCCATTTTGTCGATTTACATATCCGTTGCATAGAACGTGCCCTCTCACATACCTCTTACGTGTCATGTGCGCATTGCATCATAACTCATATGCTTATTCTGTGTGCATAGAACATGTTTCTTTACCATTTTGCATAGAACATGCTTTCAATTATTTTATGTTAGTTAGTTTATTATGTTGCATAGAACATGCATTGTCATTGTACTGATTTTCAATTACGCCACCTTGTGTCGTGTGCATGTGCGGTACTTTCTAAAGCGTCAGCTCGTGCATCTATCGCACAACATCACATCGTGCATCTATTGCATGTTGTCATTTCGTGCATCTATCGCACCCTCTCATTTTGTGCATCTATCACACAGCACTCGCTTCGTGCATCTATCATACTCTCTTCCACATCGTGCTTCTATCGCAGGTTGTCAGTTCGTGCATCTATCGCACCCTCTCATTCCATGCATCTATCGTAAACACACTATATCGTGCATCTATCGCACCCTCTCATTTCATGCATCTATCGCACCCTCATAATTTCGTGCATCTATTGCAAAACACTATATCGTGCATCGATCGCAAACATCATTTCGTGCATCTATCGCACGCTCTCACATCGTGCATCTATCGCACAATCGCATCGTGCATCTATCACACAAGCATCATACTCTTTGCATCTATCGCATCATCGCATTTCGTCTTCTCACATTTTTAACGTGATTAGAGTATCTTAGGGTGTGCGGAAGCACGCCCCTGAGCAGTTTTTCTCTTTCTCTTCTTATGTTTTAGCATTATTGTAGTGCATCTTTTCTCCTTTTACGTGAAACGTATTTGGAATTGACTTTTGCTTGTTTGGTTGGATCTATCTTAGTTGATTGTTGCATATGATGTTATCTTGTTATTATGTTGTCTTGCATGATCACCAATTTTTTTTCAAAAACCGGCTTCACGAAGTGTGTAAGTCCAGTTGTTAACTGTGCATATCATTTGCATCTTACCCCTAAACTACGTTGGTTTGATTCCTTGCAAAGGAATATGTAGGCAGCTTTCGAGCTCAACCAATTTATTTTATGTCTTGATTGCTTGCCCAAATCTTACGGCCTTGTCAAAATAGGTCATCTCTGGGCTTTGACATTCACTCGCATTATTGCATGACTTCGAGCTCTGTCAAAGAGGGGCAACTGTAGACAACCCATTTTTGACCGCCCTTACAACTTGGGTGCCACTGATTGATCACCCAATGATGAATGCACACTCTTGTCAAAATGCTCGATTTCCTTAGCAGAAAGCCCTGGATTTGAGCCTCAGAAGCCTACAAACCATGCACCATTTTTGGACCAAAACAGCAGTTTTTCAAGCCTGACCAATCAGAGGCTTGCAGACCCACTATTGGCCGAACAACCAGTTATTAGTGTACGGCCGTCCCGTTTAGTGGTTGGCCGGCCACTTGTGTCAAAAAAATAGATCTTTTTGCCAGCTATCTCCACAGGTGCATGCATTGCACCACTATGTCTGTATGGATATTTCCTAGATAGTCTCATATATTTCTATATATAGATGACCCCCTCTCATAAAAATTGGTTGGAAAAATTTGGAGAAGGAAAATCGTTGGAAAATATTTCTCTCTCTAGCTTACAACCTAGACACACCTTACCTAGACTTCTTAAACAAATTTTTAAGGTCTATTTGCTAAGGTTCTTGAGCTTGCATCTTAGCTCTTCAGGGTGTGAAATTGGTGGTTTATAGTTCAAAGGGTCACTCCTCTTCAAAAGGTATAACTCCAAGCTTTTTTCCCCTATTTATTTACCATCATTTATTGTTGTTTTTGTACTATTTTTCACCTATGTTTGTGGGCTGAAACTTGTGGTTTAAGGCCATTAAAGGTAGAGGGGTGGACCACCCTTCTTTGAACCTTGCTTCCTAGGCTTTTACCCTTGTGTTTCCCATCTTTTCATCAACTTTTTTTAAGCTTTTTACCACTGAATTTCAGAGGTTTTCAGAGGCTAAAAATATGATTTTGAAGTCTCAAAAGTGGAGGAGCTAACCACTCTTTTTTTGGCTTGCTTATTAGCTTGATTTCTCCATTATTTTAGCTTACTATTTTAGCTTTTTGTACATTAATTTCAACACTATTTTTTGGTGTTTTAGGTTGTTTACTACATTTATACTTTGTATAGCATGCTTGTAGTGTAATAGTCCTCATAGGTTTGGTGTTTTAGACATTAGACACCAACCTATCTGAGTTTATAGCATTTATTTCATGCTTTTCGTACTTGTGTTCACCTCTAATCACCTCTACACTCCCCTTCTTTTCTTGGCATTTTATTTGTTTAGAGAGTTGCTTCAAAATGAGTGTCATTTAAGCTTGAAGAGGTGACCTTGTGCTTAATGGTTTAATCTCTTCGGAGGTTCATTACCAACGGCATGATCTCTTTTGCTCATGCCTAAAACAACCCTTGGTTTAACACTTCCCTTCTTTAGTGGACTTAATGTTCATTTTGGATTAAAATGACTAAAAAATGGAAAGGTAATTAAAAGGGGTAATCAATGACTTAAAAGAGGTAACAAGATAATAAAATGATTTGGGGTTCAATCGGACGTTAATTGAACCCGTTGAGTCTTGAAGCATTTTAAACTAACTAGTGATAAAAATGGTTCAAGATTAAAAGTCGACCACTTTCCTTGATCAATTCCATGATAGGGAGAGGTTTTTGTTGGTCTTTAATTTCATTTATTTAAATTATATCCCTTGGTTCTTGGGCCATCATGCAATGAATTTGCATTGATTGATGGCTTGTGCGTCAAGCCTACCCCTCCTTTGATTTGTCTGATGAAAAGGAGAGGCAGGGTGGACAAACATCCCTTGACAATGCTCTGTTTGTGCTCTATTTGTGCTCTGTTTGTTTTCAGTTGCAGCAGGACAAACCCAAAATTAGTGGCCGGCTAGCCACTTATTTTGTACGGCCGTCCACCACTTCTGGCCGGCTGGCCACCTTTTTCAGCCATGCAATACCACTTTTCTCACAGAATAGAGTAGAGGCTGAGGTGAAAACAATGCAATTTTCTGTCCACAAAACAAAATCCTTTTGGCAGCAAAAACAGAGGCATTCTTGGGAGAGAAAACCATGTGCATGCATAAGACATTCCCTCACTACTCCGGTGTAGCTCGACTTTCGTGCTCTTTTCGGATACAATAGTCCTACAGTTCAGACTCTCGTGGTTCTGAATATGATTCCACAAGTGCAATGTGAAAATAGATAAACACAAAAGAGTTCAAATCCAGCAAATCTTTTGGAAAATCAATTTTGAATCAAAAATGCCAAAAATGGACTGCTTTGCCAGATACAAAGTCGCCACCTAAATATTTTTGGGAAATTTTGGAAACTCGAGACTCATGCCAAAGGCCACTCATCCGTCATCACCATGATTGTCTCAGCTCCAGAACTTAGGTACGAGAGGGGAAGGTCATGAATTGAGCACCCCACTCACTCGATCAAAGATCGGCCTCTACTAATCATGATGTGATTTTTATTTACATTATATGCTCTTGTTCTGATTATTAGGTTAACCTTACTATGTGATGCGCACAAAAGTATAGACTAATTTTCAAAAATTGGAACATTTGATTTCATGTATGTTTGAAAATTGTTTGATTATGTACCACTTGAAAAAGTGATCATATATGTACATTACTCCAATTATTCCAATTCTAGCAATTAGCCTTCACCAACAGGCATTCAAGAGTTATATCGATTAAGCAAATAACCTCATGGTAATCGTGCTAGACATGGCAACAATGACACTCATGCGATATGCTAAAGCACAAAAATGCTCACCCAGTACTTCGAGGCGAGCCAAAACAAGCAAAAGAGTTAGAAAACATGCATGCTCCTAACTAATGCAAAATGACTAATGCAACACATGCGATAATGAAATTAATGGACTCGGCTACTAATTATGACATGTGAATCAATTTGATAACATGTGTATAAACACGTATTCAACAAAGTAATAAACGTCAATGCTTTGTTAGAATGACGAACTGAGCCTTGGTGCATGCAAGACAAGTGGATGCAAACATGAGTAATGCTCAAAGAAACATAATTTTCTAAACTACCCATCATAAGCAAGTAAATAAAAGGGAGAAAGATGTGGAGTTGGAAGACATACACATTGTTACAAGTTTGCCCTCGTGCAGGAGGGTCCAAATGAATAAACTAGCTAATTACTACGAATTAACTAACGATTACAAACCAAATAGAATAAATTAACTATACTAGCTAATTAACTAATTATTACAACAACAAAATTTAACTAACTATTTTAGCTAATTAAATAAATACAATACAAAACTAACTAGCCATTCTAACTAATTAATTACAAGTCTGCTACTCAAAGCATAACATACTAATATCACAACATCATTTTGACGGATCTTGAGAATCGAGAGATGGCTCATGCATGGATATGGATTTCCACCCGATAATGCTCTCCGTTTTGCTACCGGAAGGCCTCTACTGCACAGTTAGAAAATTGCACTATTTTTCTACCTCAGCCTCTGCTCTGGTCTGCTCTGCTGTAAAAGGGACACTGCCTGCCTGGAAAAAGTGGCCGGTAACCCATAACTAGTGGCCGTCCGACTCCTAATAGTGGGTTGCTGTCCAGTAAAAGTGGCCTACCTGCCACTAATGTTGATTCTTTCCTGGAGCAACAGAGGACAAACAGAGCACAAACCAGAGTATTCTCAAGGGATGTTTGTCCACCCCACCCCTCCTTATCATCAAATGGCTCAAAGGAGCAGTAGGCTCAATTCGTAAGCCATCAATCGGCGCAAATTCATTGTGTGATGACCTATGAATCAAGGGACACAATTCAATAAATGCACAACAAAAGACCAACAAAATCTCATCCCTATCATGGATTGATCAAGGGAAGTTGTTGATCTTAGAAACTTGGACCAATTTATCACTAACAAGTATGAGATAAGCCATGTCTCCATGTGTTCAATTAACGTCCGATTGAACACCAAAATTGGCTTATTATCTTTTTCCATTTTACTCTAATTTTATTACTCCATTTTAATTACCTTTCATTCATTAATCAATTAAATCCAATAATGAGCTTTAAGTCCACTAAAGGAGGGAAGTGCCAAACCAAGTGTTGTTTTAGGCATGAGAGAGACACCATGCCATTGGTAATGAACGCCCAAGGGGATTAAACCATTAAGCACAATACCTATATCTCAAGCTTAAACAAGCAATTGGTTTGAAAAAAACTTTCAAAACAAAGAAAAAGCCAAGAAATGAGGGAGGTTGCGTAGGTGATTAAAGATGAAAACAAATATGGAAAGCAAGAAATAAACACTATCAACTCAAATAGGTTGGTGGCTAAGGCCTAAACCACCAAACCTATGAGGACCATTACACTACAAGCATGCTAGACAAAGCTCAAATGCAATGAGCAACTAAAAACAATCCTAAAATAGTCAAAAATAGTGCTGCACTTAAGACAAAAATAACTAAAACAACTAGCTAAACTATTGAGGAATTAAAACTAGCATACAAGCACAAGGAGGGGAGGCTAACCCCTCCACTCTTGGGACATCAAAACATGATTTTTGCCTCTAAAAAACCTCTAAAAATCAGTGGTAAAAAGCTTTAAAAAAAAGTTGATGAGAAGGTGTGAAACACAAGGGCAAAGGCCTAAGAAGCAAGGTTCAAAGAAGGGTTGTCAACTCCTCTACCTTTAATGGCCTTAAACCACAAGTTTTAGCCCAAAAAGGCGGGTAATAAATAACTCAAAAATAGCACACAAAAAAAAAGAAAGAAAACAATTAGTGTATAGATGGTACAAAAGGACTAGAAGGTATACCTCTTGAAGACTAATGCTTATTTGAGTTACAAACCACCAATTTCACACTCTCAAGTGTCTCAAGAGCTCAAATTCAAGCTCAAATCACCTCAGCAAGGAGCTCTCTAGGTTTGGTTTAGAGTGTCTTGGCAAAGGCTATGCAAGTTGCAACAGAGAGAGAGAGAGAGAGAGAGAGTTGTAGAGAGAGGAACTTTTCAAAATTTGCTCTTCAAAAATATTTTCTCACTCATAAATTTTTCTAACCATGAAAGCAAGAGGGGAGGTCATCTATATATAGAAAAGCAGGTGCCTATCTCAGAAATATCTGTATAGAAATAACTGGTGTAGTGTGGAACAACTGGCAACATATATCTGCAAAAATTTGCCTTTTTTAAACAAGTGGTCGGCAGGCCATTAGTGGCTGGCAGGAAAAAAATCTATTTCCAGGCCCGACTTCAAACGAGTATATCTCCTTTATCCAAACTCAGTTTCAGGTTATTCTTGAGTCTAAATTGAAGCCCCAGGAGTCTACTTTTTAATGATGGTAGCCTCAAATCTAAACTATAAGTGTACAAAGAGATATGCCTATTTTAGTGAAGGATGCTTAGTTCTCTCTTAACAGTTTGATACCCAACTTCCTTCTCAACTAGTTTTCTTCCATCCCCTCATATTTTCTTCAACTTCAAACCTAAAAATAAGATATGTTAAAGATTTTTCAAAGAGCTCATCTCCTTTCCATTTATTTTTACTTTGTCCATACTCGGTTTACTAAAAAGTGCAATATTTTAAACGAAATATAAGCCTCGAAACATCGTAGAAACATTTTCTAAAATATTTTGAAAAAGAGGGTTTAAAGGTCTAAAATAGTTTTGGTCAAAATAGGGTGTATGTTTGGGATTTAGAAGCTCTTCTTGCTGAAGAAATCGAATATTTGCACAGCATAACTTTCATCATCGACTGATCAACCTGAGGCGCCCAAGTCTTAAGGGCGGTTAAAAATGAGGTCACTATAGTTGCCCCTCTTTGATAGAGCTCGAAGCCATGAAATGACATGAGTGAAAGTCAAAGCTCGAAGACGACCCATTTTAACAAGGATGTAAGACTTGGGCAAACAAACAAAATGCAGATGTAGTTGGTTGAACCCGAGGATTGCCTACCTATCCCGTTGCAAGGAATCAAACCAACGTTGTTCAGGGACAAAATGCAAAAGATACATAATGTAACGAAATCATGCAAATGATATGTAGTGCAACGCAATAATATAATCAAACCACAAGCAGTGCTTACCACACAAACACCATAAAGGGATGGAGATGCAAATCAAACTACGTTTTACGCAGAAAAGAAGTGGGCACAACCAAACGATGCCTAACAAATTCTAAGTGCCTACATCCTCAATACTAACCACAACGCAGCATGGATGCTTATACATAACAGAACCATGTTTCAACATGAAAGGGGTGCGAGCACATGGAAAACTATGTTTTTCGTAGAAAGAGTACAAGTAATTGGGCGGTATTGTATAAGTGACGAATGATCTGCTGGGGAAAGATAATGATCCTAAATGCTGAATGTTGAATGTAACAAAACAAAACACAATGCACTGGATGCAATAGATGAAGGGGCGCAAATCGAGCCACGTCTTACCTAAAAAGACCTGGATACAAAACAAACCACGTCTAACACATAAAAGGTGTTGACACCCTCAATACTGGCCTCAGCGCAGCATGGGTACTTACACATGACAGAACTATGTTTCAACAAGGGAAAGGTATGAACCCATGCCAAACTAAGCTTAACATGGAAAGGATGTAGGTGATAAAATGGATAATGTAGTGGATGCGATGGAAAATGTAGTGGTTGAATAGGGTGACATACTCCAACCACGCTGGAATCGTGAGAGCAGGAAGAACATATCCCCAAACATGCTAAAATCGTGTGAGGAAGAGAACATTCTAACCACGCTGAAATCGTGACAAGGGGAAGAATAAATCCCAAACACTCTGAAATCATGTGAGGAAAGGAACACTCTAACCACGTTGAAATCATGAGAAGAGGAAGAAAAAATCCCAAACACGCTAAAATCGTGAGAAGAGGAAGAACAAATACCAAACATGCTGAAATCGTGTGAGGAAAAAAACACTCTAACCACGTTGAAATCATGAGAAAAAGAAGAACAAATATCAAACACGCTGAAATTGTGTGAGGAAAAGAACACTCTAACTACGCTGAAATCATGAGAAGAGGTCCTGAGAAAACCACTCAGGGTCGCGTTCTACGCGTCCTGAGATAAACTCCAAACACGCTTAAAACGTGTGAGGAAAGAAACACTCTAACCACACTAAAATCGTGAGAAGAGGTCTTGAGAAAACCGCTCAGGGTCGCATTCCATGCGCCTTGAGATAATTTCCAAACATGCTGAAATTGTGTGAAGAAAGGAACTCAAACCACACTGAAATTGTGAGAAGAGGTCTTGAGATAATGCGATGGATACAAATAGTATGATGAGATTGTGCGATAGATGCACGAAGGTGATGGTAGTATGCAGTCCATGATGCTCGGGAACAGTAGTAAACAAACAACGCGACACTTTAGAAAGTACCTCATGGGGTGAGTGGCGATGAACCGCTCTACTCTGACGGGAATCTCCCTCTTGTGTTCTTCGAACTCTTACCTTTAACTCACAGTTCAAAGGCCCTCAAATGCTGACAAGGGTCACCTCTTCATGTAGAAGCCACGGACGCCGCTTTTTCTTCCTGATCATATTCACAATTTTCTCCATTCTCCAAGGGGTGATAGACTAGGTTGGTACAGTATCCAGAATTGAGGCGTATACATGCTACCTCAACCTATGGGGCTGCCATACAGATTTCAAGTCGGGAATATACCCCTGTGTATTTAAACCAGACTTTAGTCTTAAAAATTCCAAACCTTTGTGTTCTAGGCATCGCCATTCGAATACTAGTTTCCACCATCGCAGTTGATCTCCTAGGAACTCATTGCAAAACACAGCCAAGACACCTCTAGCAGGGAATGGTGTTCGGGGAAAGCACTTTGATCGCCATTCTGGCTTGAAGCAGGCTTGAGCTTCAGGTCGAGGTACACTCATACTTCAGAGAAATGAAAAGGCCTAAAAAAGTGCCGTCGAAATGAAATCCCGGAAATGCTAAAGTTGAAACAAACTCATATGCTCCAATTTTCCCTCTTTTCTTTTGCTTTGCAGTCCAGAACCTATGAAGCTTCAAATAGGTCCTTGTTCTATTGTTCTCTCTTTTGATCAGGGTTGGACCATGCAGTTTATGAAAGAAAGAATCCTGTTTTGCACATCATGGTGGGAATGGCACGGCACTCTGAGCACAAAACGATTTATTTTTGCAATTGAAACCAAGAATGACCGGGTCTTGAGCCTACAACTGACCACAGTACACCATGACTCAACAAAGGAACAACAAAGTAAAAAAACAACCTAAACGCATCAATTTACACCCACCGAAATAAAAACGACACAAAACAAGACTCAAGACAAAAAACAAATAACAAACACAACACTTGGATGTTTACCACCAGGTGGGAGGCCTCTCAGTTCACAGGGAGCCCACTGCTTCTCCAAGTATTGTTTCCCACCCTTTCCTCACTTTTCCTCTCAGCGCACATCTCTCTATGCTTTAATCTCACTTATTTTTTTATCCCTCCCCAGGTGTGGTTGATGGATAAGCTAGAAGTTGTGGACTTTATGAGGGGGGTCGAATATCCTGCTCCATTTCTAGTTCGTGCTTCGCACTTGGCTCGATACCTCACTGCTTGGAGGATGAGAGAACTTTTGGCATGTGGATAGCTTCAGTTGTGCCCTTTCTGGTGAGTATGTTGACAATGGGGAAAAGACAGAAAAACCTGACTTGACTGTGCCCCTAGTTCATCATTTTGACTATTTTTTGTGTTTTTGGCTTCTGCTAAAACATTTTTGACCAACATGAGAGTTAGATTAACACACTTGTTCGACTTTCTACTTTGAAATCATGTAAGTCAGGCTATGAACACTGAAAATTTTCCTTTTTTGGGTCCAAGAAATGGTCCAATTTTGGAAAAATAGAATAATTTTCGAGAAATTTAGTCAGTTTTACTAAAAATCCTCAAAAATTGTTTTTGCAAATGGCCACTGCTCAACCGACGTGGAATCAACTCTTGAAATGCACAACCTCAGATTTGAACTTGATTTGTCTTGCAACTGAATGTTTTAACGGAATAGGACAACCAATTTTGAACGAAGATGAGCACGAAGATGAGCCAATCCACATGGATAGAAGCCAAGTTTGAGTAAGGATAAGCCAACCAACATGGATGAGACAGGCAGATTGAAAATAGATGGGGTCGAACTTCAAGATGAAGTTGCCTACATATCCCCAAGATGGGAATCAAGCCGTACATAGTTCCCAAGTTAAGATACACTCTAGTATTAACATTCTTCTTTTGCGCTCTAACTTTTGCCAAAGCCACCCTTCCGGGTTTTCAACCTTACGAGCTCTATTTTTCCTTTTCATTTTTCCTTTCTTCTTTTCTCTTTCTTTTTTCTTTTTTCTTTGTTTCCATTTTTTCATTTTCGTTCTTTTCTTCTCTTTTTCTTGTTCTAACTTTTACCTGGGTCACCCTTCTGGGTTTTCGGCCCCGCAAGCCTCTCAAGGATAGAGAATTTTAACTTGTCCATGTTGATTGATAGTGAGATCTCTAGGCCATCTGAATCCATGAGAATGGTTGTTGTTCCTGACTAAATAATCTTGATAATGTAAGAGCCCATCCAATTGGGTCTGAATTTGCCCCTAGTGTCGCGGATAAAAACTCGATTGTCCTTCAGCAAAACTTTTCTTCTCTCAAATTCTAGGATTTGGCTTTCTTGCCGATCTCCATTGGCTTGAGAAATGACCCATTTTTGAATCTTCGAGCGTATTTGACTTTTTTGCCCCCAGTTCAAGGGCTTCTTCTAATCAAGCTACGCAAGCTTCCTTCGACCACATCCAACCTTATTGCCCCTAGTTCAAAGGATGCTTCAAATTCGGCCATGCAAGCCTCATATTTTGGTTAATTATTGATCATTCTAAATCAAGGTTCAAGGTTTGAAAGCAAAGGGGTTGAGTCTCAAGGCCGAGAGTGATCCTATGCTGTACAATCTCAAGATCAATTCCAGGCATGTCTTCGTAGAACCACGCAAAATATTTTTTGAAATATTTTAGTAAAGCAACTAGTCGCTCGTGCTCTTCTGAAGACAATGTAGAACCAATCTAGATCAAGCCAGGATCCTTCTCAATACTCACATTAACAAACATGATCTCATTCGTTAAGGGCTTAGCAGGCCCCTCTTCCTCTCAGTTGATCAATTTTTTGCAACTCCCGAGGAATTCCTTCCTCTTTGTTTTATCTCAATGTTAGAAATGTTTTGAAAAGCTTTGGTCAATGCTATGATTTAAAGGCACAGACAAGTAGATGGAAATTACTACCGTTTCATTCAGATCTTTTGGCGCAACTGGCTCAATGATAGAAACAGACGCAAAAGAAAAAGTGAAAAGATAAACAAAAACAAATAAGGAAGTGATGTCCGAGTTAACATGCCCGAAATCACCTACCTCTAACACAACAAGACTGACTCAATACCCAAGTCCGAAAGTACAATAAATAGCATTTTCAATGCGCTAAAACAGTGCATGCCATCCACCACATCTGGAGTAAAATGAGCACCATCAACAAGTGGTTCATCCCCGATCACATAGTCACATTATCCCCCAAGTGCATCGATCTTGTGCCGACAGACTTTGTAGGACCTGGTGGAGTGATAACCTTATTGTCAATCAGATCTTGAACTTCATAGCGAAAATGAAAACAACTATCAGTGTCATGGCCGATTTGTTGATGGAAGGCGTAGTACTTAGCAGCTTTATACCTGGCTGGAAGGGGATTAGGGAGAGGCCGAGGGTCAAGGGGTTTGAGATAGCCTTGTCCTATGAGGATTTGGAGAGCTTTGGATAAGGTCATATAAAGGGGATTGAAGGTGCGGTTACCAGTCCTGACAAGATTGATAGAGGGGTCAGCAGGTGTTAACTGGGTTTGATGATCTGTTACGAGTGTAAGATTGGAACTGAAATGGGTGTTTCTGGTACGATATCCATTTTCCTCACTTGCCCCTTGATTCAGAATGCTCCCAACTTGAGCAACAAATTGTCATACACAGTTTTTGCAACAACTGCAAGCACTTGCTGTTTGTTCAGTCCTTTGACCTTCAAAGCCTTAATATCTCATTGAAGCTGTTCATAAGGATCAATACTTGCCTCGACCTTGTTCTTGTGACTTGCTTCAGCTTTGCCAAGGGATTAGGTGACTATATTGAGACGAGGCCCAATTGTTGTTGACATGTTGTCACCCAGACTTGAAACAGCTTCGGGTTAGCCCTTTTCAATTGTAGCTCGCCCCAAGATTGGGGAGCCTTTTGGCGTGAAATTTCAAGCATGTGATGTGGTCGATGATGGACCCAAAATCTCAAAGGCTAAATCTGCCACAATTCTCTGCAAATCTTCAATCATGCTCATCAGCTCAGAAATAGTGGGTTCGGCCATTGGTGCCCACGATGTATTTGATAAGGTTTGAGATGATTGGGGTTCAAGTGCATCCATTATACACAAGTACGTGCTTTCTAGAATGAACACTTCAGACTTGGGTAAATAGGTTGGGGTGATGTATATGATGGGGTTGTAGGTGGATGGCAGTATATGGATTAGATTGAGATGTGAAGGTAATGGGTTAGTCGTGGCCTGAGGTGCTTTTGGTGGAGCTATGATCTCTTCGTCAATAAGATCTTGAATCTTATGACGGAGGTGGATGCAATAGTTTGTATCGTAACCGTGTTGTTGATGATAGTCACAGTATTTATCGGGGTCATGTCTTGGTCAAAGAGGATTTGGGAGGGGTCGGGTTCTAAGAGCTCTAGGTACCCTTTTCTAGCAGCCTTTTCAAGGCTTAAGAGAGACTCCTATAAAGACGACGGAAATTTTTGGGCTTAGGGCCGAGTTGAAGTGGTTTGTTTGAGACTGGTAACAGTGTTTACTTCTGAGCATTTCCCAGCTGTGTTACCACTAGTAGTAGCATTGGAACTGCGAACAACATTCTTCTTCAAAGGCTCATTATCTTCCACAATGATCCCTTGTCTGATGGCATCCTCAATTTGAACCCCCATTTCATGAAGCTCTGTAAAGGTAAATAGAGGTAGAACAATCATCTTCTGTAACAACTTGCCATGCAGATTCCGAACAACCATTCTTATCTAATCCTTCTCAGAAGGTCTCATTATCATCATCGAGGCTTTAGCCCTCCATCTTGTCACAAACTTAGAGAAACCCTCATTCAGCTCTTGTCATGTTACCTTGAGATCACGAGTTGTGACGTTAATCTGTGTATTGTAAGACTACTGAGCAATGAAAGCTTCGGCCATCTCCTCCGAATTCTGTTTGGCGGAATCTTCCAACTTAGCATACCAAATGGCCACTATACCCAACATGGTGTGACCAAAGAGAGATAGCTTATGTGGTCTAGTTAAGCCCATTGGCCGCAAGATATCAGAAAATAATCGCAAGTGGACCATTGGATCCCCGAAGCCGTCAAAACGATCAATGTGCAAAATCTTAAACCGATCCAGCAATGTAACTGCAGAATCAGTGTATCCATCCTCTATGTCCGGGATGGAGTTAACCCCTTGTGCGCTCTTGAACAACTTCTCTAATTTGTTGACTTTGAGCGTAGTCGGATCGACTTCGAATTCAAATGGTGCCTCAGTCTGATAAATCAGTGCTTTGGAAGCTTCTGCTGGGATTGGCTTTGTTAGATTGTCCTAGTTTTCATAGACATTGGTAGTATTAGTAGTGGAATCGAGCATAGGGATAGCTGCGGTGGGTACATGTTATACAAAGGTCGCTGTTGGCTGCGGTTACTATTGCTGTAGCCTAGTTATAACCTCGGCCTGACGGGTTATAACCTCGGCTTAACGGACTGTGTCATGCTATAGTGTCTCAACTGTCTATTGCAGATGGTGTATCAGTTCTTCCATACTGGCCGGGGGATACTGTGCCATTGGAATAGCTGACTGGTCTTGTGCTGGACTGGAAGTAGATGACTGTTCTTGAACCAGGTTAGACACAGGTGAGCCAAAGGGTGACTATTGTAGGAACTGGACTGGTGAATTCTGTCTAATCCTCATTCGCCTTGTAACCAGCGACAGTAAGGCAAACACTAGTTGCCCCTGAACTAGGTCTCCGACCTTACACAGTCTATCGACACGAGTCCAGAGTACCTGAGAGATATCAGAGCCTTCTAAAGCTATGGTTCCAGGACTACCTAGCAAAAGAGAAAATAGGCAGCACCTCAGCCCAATTTCATGGGAGCAGATATCATCACAGCTGAGTGAATGAACTTCCCGGTGAATTCTGCCCCAAAACAAATACCAACTGTACCACTAATATGAACATTCATGTATAGTTTCACTGCAGAGCACATACCAAGTAATGAGAGCCAAAACACTCCTATAAGGGGTATGGTTACCCTGTCCTAGTTTTGGCATGAACTAGGGTTTCACTACTTCAATCAAGCAGTTTCACACAATACTGCACGCGGGTGAGTATCTTGTCTTAGGTTGGAACAGTCACTATAGCTTTACTATATGCAACTAGGCCAAATGGTTCAAAATAAGGGTACCTCAGCAAGACTACCTAATATACCTCTCACACCTAACACTGAGAAGTGAAAGGAGGATCAAACGGTATAGTGGTAGTCCAGATCCAAGGGTTGTGTTCCCTCATGGCAGAGCCCACGACCGATCAGCCTTTTGGCAAGCTTTTCTGCAAGTCTCCGACAAATCGTCCTGGAATAGCAGATTGCAAACACAGTGACTTAAGCGCACCAATGCAAATGCAATGCAAAAAACATATATTTTAGAAAAAATTTCACATCATGAATTTCAAGTCAAGTTCTCTAGAATCCCTAATAGAGTCACCAGAAACTGTAGCTCGACTTTCGTGTCACTTTCGGATACGATAGCCCTACAGTTCAAACCCCCGTGGTTCGGAATTTGATTCCACAAGTGCAATGTGAAAATAGATAAACACAAAAGAGTCCAAATCCGGCAAATCTTTTCGAAAATCGATTTTGAATCAAAAATGCCAAAAATGGACTACTTTGCCAGATATAGAGTCGCCACCTAAATATTTTTGGGAAATTTAGGAAAGCTGAGACTCGTGCCAAAGGTCACTCATCCGTTATCACCAAGATTGTCTCGGCTCAGGAAACTCAGGTATGAGAGGGGAAGGTCATGAATTGAGCATCCCACTCACCCGATCAAAGATCGGCCTCTACTAATCATGATGTGATTTTTATTTACATTATATGCTCTTGTTCTGATTATTAGGCTAACCTTACTATGTGATGCGTACACAAGTATAGACTAATTTTCAAATATTGGAACATTTGATTTCATGTATGATAGAAAATTGTTTGAATATGTACCACTTGAAAAAGTGATCGTATATGTACATTACTCCAATTATTCCAATTCTAGCAACTAACCCTCATCCACAAGAATTCAAGAGTTAAATCGATTAAGCAATTAGCCTCATGGTAATCATGCTAGACATGGAAACAATGACACTCATGCGATATGCTAAAGCACAAAAATGCTCACCTAGTACTCCGAGGGGAGCCAAAACAAGCAAAAGAGTTAGAAAACATGCATGCTCCTAACTAATGCAAAATGACTAATGCAACACATGCGATAATGCAATTAATAGGCACAACTACTAATTATGACATGTGAATCAATTTGATAACATGTGTTTAAACACGTATTCCACGAAGTAATAAACGGCAATGCTTTGTTAGAATGACAAACCGAGCCTTGGTGCATGCAAGACAAATGGATGCAAACATGAGTAACGCTAAAAGAAACATGATGTTCTAAACTACCCATCATAAGCAAGTAAATAAAAGGGGGAAAGACGTGGGGTTGGAAGACATATACATTATTACAAGTTTGCCCTCGCGCAGGAGGGTCCGAATGAATAAACTAGCCAATTACTATGAATTAACTAACTATTACAAGCCAAATGGAATAAATTAACTATACTAGCTAATTAACTAATTATTATAACAACAAAATTTAACTCACTATTCTAGCT
The DNA here is from genome assembly GCF_055761805.1 of Camellia sinensis. Taxonomy (NCBI): domain Eukaryota; kingdom Viridiplantae; phylum Streptophyta; class Magnoliopsida; order Ericales; family Theaceae; genus Camellia; species Camellia sinensis. Next base: position 157,920,139 of record NC_138970.1, read on the forward strand.
AATTAAATAAATACAATTCAAAACTAACTAGCCATTCTAACTAAGTAATTACAAGTCCGCTACTCAAAGCATAACATACTAATATCACAACATCATTTTGACGGATCTCAAGAATTGAGAGATGACTCATGCATGGATATAGATTTCCACCCAATAATGCTCTCTGTTTTGCTACTAGAATGCCTCTGTTGCATAGTTAGAAAATTGCACTGTTTTTTCACGTCAGCCTCTGCTCTGCTCTGCTCTGTTGTAAAAGGGACACTGCCTGCCCTGAAAAAGTGGCCGGCAACCCTGAAGTAGTGGTCGGTCGGCCACTAATAGTGGGTTGTTGTCCAGTAAAAGTGGTTTGTCGGCCAATAATGTTGGTTCTTTCCTACAGCAACAGAGGACAAACAGAGTATTCTCAAGGGATGTTTGTCCACCTTACCCCTCCTTATCATCAAACGGCTCAAAGGAGTGGTAGGCTCGATTCGTAAGCCATCAATTGGCGCAAATTCATTGTGTGATAACTTATGAATCAAGGGACACAATTCAATAATTGCATAACAAATGACCAACAAAACCTCCTTTCTATCATGAATTGATCAAGGGAAGTGGTTTACTTTGGAAACTTGGACCATTTCATCACTAACAAGTTTGAAATAAGCCAAGTCTCTATGTGTTCAATTAACTTCCGATTGAACACCAAAATTAGCTTATTATCGTGTTCCAATTTACTCCAATTTTATCACTACATTTTAATTACCTTCTATTCATTAGTCAATTAAGTCTAATAATGATCTTTAAGTTCACTAAAGGACGGAAGTGTCAAACCAAGTGTTGTTTTAGGCATAAGAGAGACACCATGCCGTTGGTAATGAACCCCCAAAGAGATTGAACCATTAAGGACAATACCTCTATCTCCAACTTAAACAAGCAATAGGTTTGAAACAACTTTCAAAACAAAGAAAATGCCAAGAAATTAGGGAGGTTTCAGAGGTGATTAGAGATGAAAACAAGTATGGAAAGCAAGAAATAAACACTATCAACTCAAATAGGTTGGTGGCTAAGGCCTAAACCACCAAACCTATGAGAACCATCACACTACAAGCATACTAGACAAAGCTCAAATGCAATGAACAACTAAAAACAGTCCTAAAACAGTCAAAAATAGTGCTAGACTTAAGACAAAAATAGCTAAAACAACTAGTTAAAGTATTGAGGAATTAAAACTAGCATACAAGCACGAGGAGGGAAGGGTAACCCCTCCACTTTTGGGACTCTGAAAAACCTCTGAAAATCAGTGGTAAACAGTTGAAAAAAAGTTGATGAGAAGGTGGGAAACACAGGGGCAAAGGCCTAAGAAGCAAGGTTCAAAGAAGGGTTGTCAACGCCTCTACCTTTAATGGCCTTAAACCACAAGTTTCAACCCAAAAAGACAGGTAATAAATAACTCAAAAATATCAACAACAAAAAAAAAAGATGTAAAACAAGTAGTGTAGAGATGGTACAAAAGGACTAAAAGGTATACCTCTTGAAGAGGAATGCTTCTTTGAGTTGCAAACCACCAATTTCACACTTTCAAGTGTCTCAAGAGCTCAAATTCAAGCTCAAATCATCTCAGCAAGAAGCTCTCTAGGTTTGGTTTAGAGTGTTTAGGAAAAAGCTATGCAAGTTGCAATAGAGAAAGAGAATTGTAAAGAGAGGAATTTTCCAAAATTTGCTCTTCAAAAATATTTTTTCACTCCTAAATTTTTCAAACCTTGAAAGAAAGAGGGGAGGTCATCTATATATAGAAAACCAGGTGTCTATCTCAGAAAATATCTGTATAGGAACAACTGGTGCAGTATAGGAACAGCTGGCAACAAATATCTGCAAAAATTTGGCTCTTTACACAAGTGGCCGACAGGCAACAATTAGTGGCCGACAAGCCACTGAAAGTGGGTTGCTGGCCACTATAAGTGGGCGCCAGGCCATTAGTGGCCGATAGGCAAAAATTTGCTTCCAGGCCCAACTTCAAACAGGTATGTCTACTTCATCCGGCCTTGATTTCAAGTCATTCTTGAGTGTAAATTGAAGCCCCAAAAGTCTACTTTCCAATGGTTTCAGCCTCACATATAAATTATAGGTGTACAAAGAGATATTCTTATTTTAGTGAAGGCTGCTTAGTTCTCTCTCAACGGTTTGATGCCCAACTTCCTTCTCAACTAGTTTTCTTCCATGCCCTCCTATTTTCTTCAACTCTAAACCTAAAAGTAAGATGTTTTTAAAGATTTTTCAAAGAGTTCATCTCCCTTCCATTTATTTTCACTTTTTCCTTACTCGGTTTACCGAAAAGTTCAATATTTTAAACGAAATGTGAGCCTCAGAATATCGTAGAAACATTTTCAAAAACATTTTGAAAAAGAGGGTTTTAAGGTCTAAAATAGTTTTGGTCAAAATAGGGTGTAAGGTTGGGATTGAGAAGATCTTCTTGCTGAAGAAATTGAACATTTGCACAGCATAACTTTCAACATCGACTGATCAACCTAAGGCGCCCAAGTCTTAAAGGCGGTCAAAATGGGGTGTCTACATCGAGGCCCATTAAGTAGTGGTCTTGTAATTAATTAGTTAAAGTAGCTAGTTAATTTTGTGTTGTAATTAACTAGTTAGAGTAATTAATTTTGTGTTGTAAATTATTTAATCAGCGAATAGTTAGTTAAATTCGGTGCTGTAATAATTAGTTAAGTAGCTTAGCTAATTCATTTCATTTGGTTTATAATAATTAGTTAATTCATAGTAATTAGCTAGTCAATTTATTCGGACCCTCTTGTACGGGGGCCAATATGTAATAATGTGTATGTCTTCCAACCCTCGTTCTTTCTCCTTTTTACTTACTTGCTTATGATGGATAGAATACAACATAATATTTCATTTAGCAATTCCCATGTTTGCATCCATTTGTGTTACATGCATAGAGGCTCGACTCATCATAAACCGCATGCTATCAAATTGATTCACATGCTATATTAGTAGCCGAGCCTGTTAAAATCGCACCCCACATGTGTCGCATTAGTCACATTCCATCATTAGGAGCATGCATGTTTTCTAATTATTTTACTTTGCTTGACTTGCCTCAATTGAGTACTAGGTGAGTGTTTTCGCTTTGGCATATTGCATGCGTGCGATTATTGCCATGTTAAACATGATCACCATAAGGCTAAGTGCTTAAGTGATAAACTTGTTTGAATGCTTGTGGATGAAGGCTAAATTGCCCAAATTGGGATAATTTGATTAATGTACATACGAGCCTACTTTTTCAAGTAGCATGTATTCAAACCACTTTTCAAAAAAAAAAAAAAAAACATGTAATCAAAATGTTGCAATTTTTTCAAATTAATCTATACTTGGGTGCAACACATAGTAAAGTTAGCCTAATAATCGGAACAAGAGCATATAATGTAAATAAAAAATCACATCATGATTAGTAGAGGCCGATCTTTGATCGGGTGAGAGGGTTCTCAATTCATGACCTTCCTTTCTCATACCTAAGTTCCCGAGCTGAGACACTTTGGTGATGACAGACATGTGGCCTTTGGCACGAGTCACGGGTTTCCTAAATTTCTTAAAAATATTTAGGTGGCGACTCTGTAATCTGGCAAAGCAGTCCACTTTTGGCATTTTTGATTCAAAATCGATTTTTCAAAAGATTTGCCAGATTTGGACTCATTTGTGTTTATCTATCTCACATTACACTTGTGATATCAGATTCAGAACCACGGGAGTTTGAACTATAGGGTTGATCATCTCTAAGAGGAGCACGAAAAGCAAGCTACATGATGGAATGATCATTCCATTTCATTTCATTCCAGTGAACCAAACACTACCTTAAACAATCCCAAGGTTTTGATTCATCCTCTTCTTTTCGAAGCTTTATGTATATTTGTATATTTGTATATTTGTGATGATTTGTATGATAGTGTTTCCAAATTTCATTTCAATTACTAATTCTTGCAAATATTTGATCTTATTTTCGCAGTGTTCTTGTATTCAAATTGTAATATGATAGTAATATATGTGTTGTTGGGTATGCACTCAATCTTCAATAGATAGCTCGAGGGCAGGGGCGAACCTTACAGGCCTTACCCTATATAATATAGCAGTGTATTGCCTTTTAGGATTAGGGAGAAAAGAGAGGCTGCTGTAGTTTTCAACGAGCAAAAAAGCAAGAAAGAGCGTCTATAATTTAATGCTTAATATAGTGAATTGGTGCAGCTCCTGATGGCGTAGGCATGTTGTCGAACCTCGTATATCTGTGTGTTTTGTCAATTTTATTTTATGTGATTCATAACTTTCAAGATCCATAGGGTTTGGGGATAGAATGTGTGGTTCAAATCCTAACAAAGAAAAGTTCTACATAGAGAGGTATCTTTTGAAAGCGAGAAAAAAAAAAATTCCACCACCAAACAAGCATTACCAATTACCTTCACGATCCATTCATTACCACAACCGATAGTTACAGTACTTAATCCCTGCCCCTTCATTACAAAATAAAACATTCTAGATTTGAGGTAGCCACCTAGCATCTAAAAGTGTGTTTAACAGCGTCAGATCTCAACTAAGAATCAAGTCTGAGCCAAGATTTGCTAGCTTCCTTGGTGGCATGTCAATGATGGAGACGAGAGAAGTGATAATGGCTAGTATGGTGATGAACAAACTAGAAAATAGGATAAATTGCGAGAGAAAAAACGAAAGAGAGAGGATGACTTGAAGCATCACCTTTTGTCCCTAAAGAACTAAGAAAAAAATAGAGAGGTTAAAATTTCTAAGAATTGTTCAGATATTAAAGACATGCTTTCATAAGTAACTTTACTTTTTCTCTTTTCTATATTTTTGTTTAAACTTTAAAATGTCTTAACTCTACATATCGCTTTTCAATAATTTTTATATTTTTGGATTTCTCTTTTCAAAATATTGTAAATAAGATCTATATGGAATATGAAATTTCATATTTTTGTAAAAACATTTTGATGATTCACATAAGAGTAAGGGCTAACTATTTGGGATAGTTAAATCTAACTTTCATCTTTTCAATCATATTTTTAAGGGGGATTTATTTATAAATCCCTTTTAGAGGTGTTCTATTCCAATAAATCCACAAAGCATCCTTGTAACTTAGTTAGTCCCATATATTTATACTTTTATTCCATGAGGTTCTTTTTCCCTGATTTAGATTTTTTGTTTCACTATTATACCCTTATTTCTTTATTACTATCTATTACACAGAAAAAGGGATATACATGTTTCCTTTATGTTGCTCCCCTGTTTTGGTAGTGTTCATTATTCACGGGTTTGGTTATGATTTAGTTTGATACGTTTCATCAGTAGTTCATTTGTGGTAGGGTTTCATTTGTGGTGATTGTAGGGATTGGGTTTATACGTTTCAAATCTCTGTTTGGTAGGGTTTTGAAACTCTGGTTTACACGTGGTGGCAAGAGAATATTGTGTTCCTCCATTGTTGTGGTGAAGCTTTTGTGTTCTTCCATTGTTACTTCGTGTTCGAAACTCTTTGTTTGTCCATTATTTCTTTTTGTTTCTCCATTGTTGCAGGTTAAATCTTTATTTGTATCTAGTCGATTTTGCTACAAACTTGTTATTTGAAGGTAGGTTTGGTTTGATTTGCATTGTTGGAATGGTGGAATGGATGGGTTGTTAATGATAATGCTAATGATGAAGATGAGGATATGGGTGATGATTTTTATTTGTAGAGAGATTGAGATTTTTTAGATTTCTAGTTTATTGCTGCCATTATTTCTGGTTTTTATTAACAACATCACATCATTAATCAATGTTAATGTTCACATTAATTTGTCATTTGAGTTGTCAATCAGTGTGAATGTTCACATTATTATATTGTTTGGAATTTTGAGAAATGAGTGTTGGGATTGTCAGGAATGAGGTGTCTGGTAGAGTAATAGGATTTTCTTTGTAAAGAGATGAGGTGGGTTTGGTTTGATTTGGATTGGTATAATGGTGGAATTGCAAGAGATGTTGGTAATAGTGATGAAGATAAAGATGAAAATTATAAAGATACAAAGAAGGATGTGGGTGATGTTTTTTTATTTTTTGAGCGAATGAGATTTTTGAATTTCTGATTATGTTGTTCCTATTGATTTTGATTTTTTGTTATTGGATTTCAATTTAGCAATGATTTTTTGAGATTGGCAATGTTTCTGATATACAAATGATGTCAATGTTCATAACATTAATCAGTGGCCATATTCACATTAATTTGAAATGAAATATTGTCATTATGTTGTCGATCGATATTAAAAAACATAAGTGATTCGTGATTCAGACCAGAATTAATTGCAACAAATCCCAAAAGATTAAAACTAACAATCTAAATCATCTAGCACGTACGAAAGTGATTTAGATTGTTGCTTCAACAATAATAAATCGACACAACCGATTTTTACGTGGAAAAATCACAATTGAAGCACCTCCAATTGTGATTAAAAAACCACAAGTGGAACACCACTAATCAATCCTCCAAGAAAGAAAGAAATAAATAGTACAAATTTACCAAAACAAATTACCCAAACGCAATCAATTTGTCTTCAACAATCTGTACCTCTTTCACCACCGCCTTCGTCCTTAAATTGATCAGCTTGATATTGAATCCACAACATCCATATCGAATCAACGACTACGCACAGCTTCGAACTCCTTCGAAAACTCCACGCTTGAATCTCTAGAATCCACCGAAGTAGAACACTCTTGTATTTGAATAATCAATCAACTCTTTGATGTATACTTGTCAAACCATGAGTTTAATACTCAACCAACCATCAAAGAACCTAGCAAAGTTGCTCCAGAAGAAAACTCTAATGCCCTCAAAGTGCAAATTTATAGTAGTTGGATACACGATCTCTGCTCGAGTGCAGGAATGAACGCTCAAGCGGTGTCACTTCCAAACCAGGGTCCTCGCTCGAGTGCTAGAACTTACGCTCGAGCATAAAAGCACACCTCCCAGTTTTCTTTTAAATAAGCTAAATTACTGAGAGTGTGAAAACACCACTCAAGCGCAACTTTCCCCTGCTCGAGCGGGAAGACCAAAAAACAAGGAAAAATACAACTCAATTTAAACCAAGTTTGTTCGTGGAATTGACAACAAGTAGGGACCTAACAATCTCCCCCTTTGTCAATTCCCAGACAAAACTTTCTAACACATTTTCCGAACAAGCACTAGGCACACTACTTAAACACAAACATATGCTACAAACCAACTCTTTGACAAACCGGTTTAGAAACACTTCGAACAAACCACCTGTTGAAACAACACACAAACCAAAACTATGGAAATAGGATAGTAAGATAAACAGAGAGAAATAAACCAAAGATATCCAAATCTATCTATTCCAAAATAGCCCATAATCCAATATCCATGCCAAGAGTATGTTAGTAGCAAAAAAAATATATGTCTAGCAGCAACAAAATCTAGCAGCAACGGCACACAAAATCTACTCTCCCTTTTTGTCCGTGAGACAAGGCAACAAAAAAACAAAAACACTGGCTGTACAAGATAAAGAAGAACACTATCCAGAGAAGAAAGAAAAACAAATGAAGATAAAACTGTCTAAAAGGAGAGAAACACTGTCCAAAGAACAACAAACATCACTGATCTGCCAGTGGTGGAGGCTGCTGCATTTGAAATAGAGACAAGAGCTGAGCAAGATGCATAGAAGACTGAGCAATAGACTGCTCAATGTGGCCAGAAGTGGCCTCCAAGGAGTGAACCGTACACCTGTAGAGGTATCCATATCGGTGAGATGAGCATCAAAGATGTCCATCTGACTCTCCAATCAATCAAAGTGGGCAACCATGACATGCTCAAACTGTCCCAGCTAGCCCCTAATAGATTGAGCCGGAGGAGGTTGTTCTCCCCCACCAGCAACGGCGACTTCAAACTCAGCTTTCTCAGCCAAAGGATCTTTACCTGCACCAAAACCACCCACCCCAGAAGGACCTCCCCTAACATGCGACTAACTCTAGGCGACGGTCTTTTTGGTGAACGGTTTGACAGGGAAAATAAACTCATCTTCATCAAACGTAGGGACTTAAAGTTTGGTGAGCAAACGATTTATAAGGAAACCATAAGGTAAACCTAAGGACTTTCTCTCAAAAGCAGCTACCATTTTTTGGATGACTAAAGTGGCTAGGTTGATAGAAAGCTGGCGATCTATGCAACTGAGAATGTACCCTTGATCTTGGTTAATTTCGGAACTGTGGGTGGTGACAATGATATTAGCATAGAGAATGAGATTGAGTAACCGAATGTGGGGGATGAGTTCATTTTGCTTGATCAAGGCTCCCTTGATCCAAGTGTGGGGTGTACCACACAACTCAGTGGCCACCTCGTTGAAGTCACAAGTAGGTCGAACAAGGAAGGAATAGTGACTCCGAATGACAGGGCCTATGCCTAAGAGCTCACGGATTAGGTCTGGGGTAATGGTGATGACCTTAGACCGAACCCAGGTCTTGAAAGAAGGACCAATATCATCTATTCCCTCAATGTTACAATAGAACTCCCGGACCCAGTCAAGGTTTTGACGACTGAAAAAAGACAAAACAAGGTCACCCCCCAAGGGATCAAACATCGGTCTAATAAGGATGGACTCAAAGGTGTTAGGCTGAACATGGCCCTCTAGGTGGACAGTCCTAGAGGTGAAAAAATTGTGAAATGTCTTGGCTTTCTCGACGGATGGGAACCGATCAGGGTTATAATTGAGGCGGTTGGCCGTAGACTTTCACCGTTTGAAGGTGGACATGGCTAAACTTAAGAACAACCAAAACCAACAAGACCAAAACACCCTTCCAAAACCAAAGCAAAGACCCAAAAACATTAAAAGAGAAACACATTAGTAACAAATCATTAAGAATCAAAAGGTAAAGATAGCAAAAGGCCAATGCATCAAAATCCAACACAGCATGCAAATATAATAGTAAAATCCAATAAAATCCAAAACAACTGCATGAATATTATATCAATGGACAAACAACAAGAATAAGGCACTAGAGGAATATTGGCAGTAGGCATGCTCACAGAAAACACAAACAACCCCCATGATACTCAACCCCCACTATGTAAGTGTGTGAACAAGGGAAGCCCAAAAACAAACACAGACCAAGCCAGACACATGACAACCTAGTGAACCCTAGACACTCCATGGACCATTACTGAAAAAAACAAAGATAATAAAAAAAATAATTAAAAAAAAAAAAAGGGAAACAAACCTGAGAGGCCGATGGAGCACTGGAATGAAGGTAATGATAGTCACTAACAAGCCAATCCAAGACGCAAGAAGGAAGGATGAGATCGTAAACGGAGCCCTAGGAGGGAGGAGAGGGAATTTGGGGAAGAATGGACTGAAAGGTCGAGGGCTGGGTTCATAAAAGAAGGCAGTTCGCTCGAGCGAGGGTTGTGTTGCTCGAGCGTGCTTACAAACATGCGTGGCTTCACTCGAGCCAAGACTCATGCACTCGAGCATAAAAAACATGCTCGCAGAAGTTTGGTCACCTGCAAAAGTACTTGATGCCTGAGCGAAAAAAAAAAAAACACACACACACACACACACACACACACCAGAGACCACCCTACTGTGTAAGTGAAAACAACTCATACTGTCAAGTGAGACCTGAAACAAGAGGGGATTAGCAAAATAGTAAAAATATGACGCTAAGATGAGATAATCCACATACCATGAAGCCCACAAACTCACAATTGTGACAATATGAAGCACACTATCATGAGCAAATCAGGTAAACAGAGATCAATGAGCATACGCTACATAGGAATACACAACTCAAAGACAAACATGAGAGCTCACATAATGAATGTGTGTGTGTGCAATCCTTAAGAGGCCATAGAGCTAGAGTTAATCCTGGTAGTGATCGGATGGCTAGACCTATAGAAAAAGAATCCAAACATCACTGAGAAAAGTCAAACCACTAGAAATCAAGGGGTATTTGTTGAGTAAAAGTGAAGGCTCCCCCTCAATCAATGAGTCCTTTTTTAAAAATAAATAAATAAATTTGACTTTTCTTTCTTGTGGGCACTCACTAGTGGATTTCACGCTCAAGAGTGTGGAAACCAAACCAGAGAATCATGGAAACAATAAGGATGGCCTAGTTGGTGCCTCTGAGGTAGCCTTTTCCTAATGCCCGGACTTCGAAGAAGTGAGGGAGGAATCGTGGAAGTGAAAATTGATGGTGGATGGTTAAGAGGCTCAACATCACCCATGATGTGCCAGTATATGTCAATTCCTCTAGAAATGTATAAGAAACACTATTAGAAGTCCATAGAGAAAATTGATCACTTATACGGAAATCGATGTAACAGTTTATCTCAAGGATGTGTATAGAATTAGATTATGAAGTCAATGAGCATGACCATTCAGAATGAGCTTGAACAAAGAAGAATGAGATATTACAAGCAGCAGGAGAGGTGTTCATATAAGTCTAAATGCGAAGATGACAAGAATTAATGTGAAGGAGATTATAGCATCCAAGTACACAAAAAGCCAATCACTCTCACCCACTCAAGTAACAAGTCACACCCTAGTTAATGAGAACAACATCCACGGTCTTTCTAAGGAACTTAAACCGAGGGAGATCAAGGGATTTTGTAAAAATATCAGCTTTTTGATGCTTAGTGGATACTTGTTCAAGAACAACAAGGCCCTCTTCAACTAACTCTTGGATGAAATGATGACGAATGTCAATATGTTTGGTACGAGAGTGTTGGACTGGATTCTTAGAAATGTTAATGGCACTTGTATTATCACAGAAAAGGGTGAGAGTGTCCTAGTCTATACCATAATCATGAAGAATTTCCTTCGTCCACAACATTTGTGCACAGCAACTCCCTGTAGCAATGTACTCAGCCTCAGCGGCCGAGAGAGAGATGGCATTTTGCTTTTTGCTATGCCATGCAACCAGATTATTTCCTAGGTAGAAACACCCTCCGAATATACTCTGCCTATCACTAGCACACCCTGCCCAGTCAGCATCAGAAAAAACTAGTGATTTCAGATGTAGTGTAGGTCGAGAACCAAATCTCATACCCCAATGTCCCACTAACATACTTAATAATGTGTTTAACCACAAGAAGATGAGACTCTTTAAGACAGGCTTGGTAACAGGCATAAACACTTACACTAAATGCAGTGTGTAGATGCACCCGTGGGCCTCTTGCTACAGTTCGGACTCAAATAGTCACAGTCCTGTATCTAATCTTACAGAGTGCAATGCAAGACCGATGAATCATCAAAGAGTCCAAATCCGGCAAATCGTTTTGAAAAACTGATTTTTAGAAAGAAGTGCCAAACTGCTTTGCTAGATACAGAGTCGCCACCTAAATATTTTATTTTGGGGAATTTAGGAAACCCTGACTCGTTTGCCTAAGGCCACGTGCCCGTCATCACCAAAGTTGCCTCGGCTCGAGAACTTGGGTACGATTGGGGAAGGTCATTTCATGAGCACCCCCGCTCAACCGATCAAAGATCGGCCTCTACTAATCATGATATCTAGTTTTGAAAACATTATGCATTCTTAATCCGATTAATTAGCTAATCTTATTATGTGATGCGCACAACACAAAAGTATAGACTAGATCGCCTAATTTGGAACAAAGTATCGCATATCCATTGTTTGCAAATGATTTGAGGTTTGCTACTCGCAAGTAGGCTAAAATATGGATTTCAATGAATTATTCCAATTCAAACAATCCAACCTTCACCCACAGGCATTCAGGCGGTAAATCAACTAAGCGGTTAGCCTCATGGCAAGCATGCTTTCATGTTAATATTCACACTCATGCGAGATGCTAAAGTATAAACACTCACCTAGTACTCCAAGCCAAAACGAAGAACATGTTAGTAATCAAATGTATGATCCTAGTTCATGTTAAGATGGCTAATGCAACACATGCAAAATGCAACTCAAATAGGCTCGGCTATGCAACAACTAACAAGTATTCAACTCGGAATTGAAATACAATGCAGTTAGTATGATGCGCCAAGCCCGGTGCATGCAAGACAGATGAATGAATGCAAACATGCTATCATAAGTATGCTAATTGAAACGTGCCCTGAAACTAACCATTGTAAGCGGTTAAATAAAAGGGAGAAAGACGTGGGGTTGGAAGACATACACACACTCACGCACACTTATTACACAATTGCCTACGCTGGGAGGGTCCGAATAAATAATACAAACCCAAATAAATAACTAATTACCATAGCTAATTAAATATTACAAAACTTCTAATTAATTAACAAATTAAAATCAGAAGGGAGGTGGCCGCAGCCCTACCTCGGAATGATGGGATGATGCATGCTCGATTCGCCTCGCCCGGAAACCCGTTGCCATGCCAATGTTGCCTCTGTTTACACAGCCTTGTTCCTCTGAAAGTTATGAAGGTTTCCAGAACCCTTCTGAATCACTCGCTGAGTATGGTGGGATGTCACCGGCCTGGATGTAGGTCCACCGACCATGGGAAAATTATCATCGACCAAAAGTAGGACCACTGGCTAGACTTTAATGGTCGGTCGGCAGTAAGAGTGGCCGGCCGGCCATTTCTTCCTGCAGAACACTGGTTTTGCTGCAACAGAGGACAGACAGTGTATGGCATGGAATTTCAAGACAATGTGTACATAGCCACCCTCCCTATCATGCTATGATCTCAAGGGAGTGTGGCCCCCGGTCCTCGGGCCACCAACCACGCATTTCAATGCATGATGGCCAAAGGTACCAAGTTTGCAAATCAATGTAAATGCATGCAACAAAACAAATGGATGCTTCACGCCCTATCATGTTGAGATCAAAGGTGTCAGCGACCGAGGAGTGAGACATGTTTCGTCACTTTAAGTACGAACACATCTCGTTCCTCATGTTTGGCTTGACACCCCAAACCAAACACAATGCAATGTAAGTATGCAATATGGCTCAAATATGTAAAATGGCTCAAGTATGCAACATGAGGCTCAGTTGGCAAAGCATGCCAAATGTAATGCAAACTAAACATGCAAATGTGCAATATGCCAAAGCATGCAAAATGCAATGTGGCAAACATGAAAAAAAAATGCAATGGAACTAGCATGTGACAACACACAATGAACCAAATATGCAGCCAACATGCGACAAACATGCAATGGTGGACTTAAGCCCAAAAGGGCAGACCTTAGCCTTGCCATAAACAGTGGCCAAAAGTGATGGAAATGATGGACAAGTGCTCATGCAAACATGCACACCAATGGGCCTAAAACTAAGGCATAAAAGGGAGCATTCCATTACAACTATCATGACCACACATGGCATGGATTATGCAACCAAAAACAGAGTTTCAATATGCCAAAATGTCCCCCAAAACCCACTTAGATGGCATCTAAATGAATTAAACAAAGAGGCATGCACAATGGCCCAAACATGGAGCATAAGACCACAACTCTTCAAGACATTGAAAGGGTGGTAGATGCAAGCATACAAGCATAAAACATGGACTGAAATAGCATGATAAGTGATTCCAAATCACTGAAATGGCTCAAGCAAAACATGCTCGTGACTCATACACTCGAAGCCTACAAGCTAGAATGCAAAGAAGCTATACAAAGCATGGCAAACATGGCTAAGACAACCAAGGATAGACCTCAAGCATGGTAAAACATGACTAAAAACTTCACAAAGCTAAGCCAAAATATGTGAGCATGATGGTCTGAATGCAAGACGCATGTTATGACAATAAAGGGGATTACAAAGCAAGTGTATGATACATGCAATGAACTATCAATCTGACCAAAAATAGAGGTATAATATGACCAAATAACACCCAAAAGCCTCTGAGATGAAACTAAAACCAACTAAGCATGCATGCTACCTTTATGAGCCAAAAACACAAGCACATGAGACATAAGGGGAGAGGGGTGTCCCTCCCCTATGCAAGACCTCAAAACCCCTTCACCACCACTGAAAATCCTCTGGATTTCAGTGGTGAGAAGGCCAATACACCAAAGTTCTCAAAGCTCAAATAAAGAAGGAGTAAAAGGGCCAAACAAGGCCTAAGAGGGGAGGTCGACCCCAAACACAAAAATGACCTTAATGAAATATCTTAAACATGAAAAATTAGAGCTTTTGTTAGTTATACACTAAGCCTAAAACAACATGCAAGATAGGTTAAAAGTTAGTGCAAGAATGGGGAATATAAAGCAATATTGCTCGCCCTTGAAGAACACTTCAATAACAGCAACTCCAGCCCACTCCTCTGATCAAAATCAACCTAAAAGCTCTGAAATCAGTCCCTCAACACCTTAACAACTCAAGTATGGTGTAACACTAGGTGTTTTACTGCAAAACTAAGAACAAAACACACTTTAAGGCACTCTAACACACACAAATGTAGAGAGAGAGAGAGGAAAATATAAAGAGAGATATATATATATATATATATAAATATATATCAGATATATATATGCCTGATTTGCTGAACCTCTCTAAAGGAATGAGGGGCCTCCTTTTATAGAACAAACAAGGGGCCAAAGCTTCTTAGAGAAGCTATGGCAAAAGGGCCAAGCTTCCTCAATAAGTTGGGCCAAGCTTCCTCAATAAGCTGGGCCAAGCTTCCACAAGAAGCTAGACCAAAGGTTCAAGCTTCTTGGGGAGGCTAAGACAAAGGGTGCAAGCCTTCTGGAGGAAGCTAAGACAAAGGGTCTAAGCTTCTCCAAGAAGCTTAGAGCAAAAGGGTGCAAATGGTGCAAGTCTTCCATACACGTGTATGGAGGACAAGTCCGCGCACTCCAGTTGGCACAACTGGCATGCACAATGCCTGAAAAAGGCAAAAAGGAGGTACCGGCCAGAAAAAGAGACAATCGGCCAAATAAATGGCCGATCGGCCAGATATCCGTGCCAACCGACTAAACAATTGGTCGGTAGGAAGAAATAAAGGCTGGTGGCTTCATGCCACGGCCGGTGGGTTTAAGGGATGGCTAACAAGCCACTTCCTACCCTCAGGTGCAAGAACCACAAGTTCTTGGTCCACAACCAAGCACAAAACAGTCAAGTCGAGAGATCCTAAGGCAAGGCGTGCAGCCGTGTTCTTCGGGATCTTAAAATGAACACGAACATGGATGTTCACCGAGTGTTCAAATGATGACGTCCAAGTCTTGAGGACGGTCAAAAATGGGGTGTCTACATAGTGTCAGGCCGACTGGCTGTGAGGTACAAAAGACTCCCTATCATGCTTCTATAAAGGGTCGGATCAACATCAGTGCCAGTTGAGTCTTTGGAGAGATGAAGACTAGTGCTCACGGGAGTGCGAGCATGTTTGGTTGACTCTAGACAAAACTTAGACACAAAGTTTTTGGCATACCTGGTTTGAGAGACAAACATACCTGAAGGTGACTGTTTAATTTGAAGACCCAAGAAGTAAGACAACTCCCCCATCATGCTCATTTCAAACTCATGTGTCAAGCAATTCGAGAAATATTTCACAAGAGAATCAGAAGTGGATCCAAACACAATATCATCAACATAAATCTGAGTAACAAGTATATGAGACGTTGTATGTTTCACAAATAAGGTCTTGCCCACACTACCCCTTTGAAAATTATTATCAAGAAGAAATGTAGTAAGTCTATCATACCAAGCTCGAGGGGCTTGTTTCAACCCATATAGCGCCTTGTCGAACTTGTAGACATGGTGAGGACATTTTGGGTCCTCAAACCCTTTTCGTTTATCAACATAAGCCTCTCCTTTCAAGTACCCATTCAGAAAGGCACTTTTCACATCCATTTGGAACAATTTGAACCCAAGAAAGGATGCAACACCAAGTAAAATACGAATAGATTCGAGACGTGCAACAGGGGAAAATGTCTCATCATAGTCAACACCCTCTACTTGTGTATAGCCTTAAGAAACCAACGTAGCTTTATTTCTAACCACAGTACCATTCTCATTAGATTTATTTTTAAATATCCACTTGGTACCTATCACATTAATGTCTTTAGGTCTAGGAACAAGAGTCCAAACTTTGTTACGTTCAAATTGACTTAAGTCTTCATGCATTGCATTGACCCAACTATCATCTAGTAAGACCTCTTTTACATTCTTAGTTTCGATTAACGAAACATAGCACATATGAGATACCTTTTCCTGAATTTGTTTTCGGGTTTTCATTCAGTCTGAGACACTTCCAATCGCCTGTTGAGCAGGATGATTCAGGTTTACCCTTACTGATGGTTTTTAACTCTGGACTGGCATGATGGGAGCATCACAGGTGGTGTCTCTTTGTGCACTCTGTGGACTTGGACTTATCATTGAAGTTGGTGTTAGCTTACCTTCTTGGGCTTGACCCTATGCTTCTCCTTGTCTTTGTGGTTCAGTATGCAAGATTGGAGAATCACCATATTCTTCTTCATGTATTGCTGGCATAGGAGAACTTGTGTCATGTACAACTACATTGATCGATTCCATTAAAGATAAAGTACGCAGGTTATAAACATGAAAAGCTTTACTAGTTGTTGAATACCCTAGGAAAATACCTTCATCACTTCGGGAGTCATATTTGCCTAAAGGCTCTCTATCTTTGAAAATGTAACATTTACTCCCAAATGTATCTTTTACCTCCAATGTAACATTTACAAACTCCATATGAGTGTAATCATCAACAATTAAAAAAAATGTATCTTTTACCTCGAATGCTTTTAGTGCGAGTGGATCCTATAAGATCCATATGAACAAGTTTAAGAGGATGTTTGGTTGTGAAGTTGTTCACCTTTTTTTGAGGGGCACGAGTTTGTTTCCCAAGTTGACATGGTCCACACACATGGTTCACATTCTTACCCATTTTGGATACTCCTCTCACGAGCTCTTTGTTAGCTATGTTAGTTAGGTCTTTGTAATTCATGTGACCTAATTTTGGATGCCACAGGTCAAGGTTACCTATGACGGCCAAATGGCAAGTGAGATCATTAGTGGTAACAATCTCGTAGCAATTATCAGATGTGCCAACCCCATGCATGACAGTTTTTCCCTTCTTATCCAAAATTTCACATTTATTTTTTGAAAATAATACTTCATGATTTGAATCACACATTTGATTAATGCTTAGAAGATTAGCTTTAAGGCCATCAACAAGTAAGACATTTTCAATCTTAGGAAGACCATCCACACTTATAAAGCCCTTACCAATGACTCTAGAAGTGCCAGCATCTCCAAAGGTAACAATTCCACCTTCATATTTTTCAAGAGATGTGAAGTAGAATTTGTCACCCGACATGTGACGAGAGCACCCACTATCAAGATACCACATGTGTGAGTCACATGCTTTCAAGGCAGTATGAACAACAAAACAAGTCAAGTCACTCTAAGGATGAATGTGGCCATACCTACCACACTGATGACAAACAAAAATAGGTTTTACCTCCCTTTTGTTAATCTTACCCCCTTTAGGTTGATGAAGAGGGGGATCACCCTTGAGCTTTCCCTTTACTTGAGTCTTCAGGTCTTGTGTTGTAGAGGCCTGTCCCTTTTGAAATGTTACATCACCATAGCCTATCCCACTTTTGTCACAACTCATATGTTGAGACCCGATGATGTTTTCTAGTGTCTTTGACCCTTTGTTTCACATATCAATCGTGGCTCTAGCATCTTTGAGTTTTTTCTCTTTCTAACCAACCCGCTCTACCAAAGCGGTGTGTGACATCTCAAAGATTTCAATCTTCTCTTCATATGCGGCATAAATTCTCAGAAGTTTATTCCTTTCGGTCTCACAAGATAGAAGTGTAGAGATCCTAATTTTTGGTAGTTACATGTGTAACCCTAAGACTTAGGTTAATAGCATTTTAGGCCCTAGTTTCGTAAAAGTCTGCGAAGTGGCACAATAAAGGATAATTTTCCTGTATATTATCATAATTAAATCATAGAACACAACTTTATAATTGGAAATACCCTAAAACTTGGTTTTTATTTATTTACCTCCTAGTTTATAAATTAATTCATACATTTTATTTTTATTTTTGTTTTTGTTGTTCTTTCATTTATTATTTATTTGAATATTTATTATTTATTTGAATAGAATATTGTTATTTATTTCAATATGTACATAGGTGTTATAAATAATATTTTGGTGAAAAATTGGTTGAAAAAAAAAATAAAAAAAATATCTAGATATTTATACCTTCCTTAGTCATTGAACTATGACCCAAGCTTATTTCCTGTAAATTGAGAGCCTTGCCTCAATTCCACACACACACATATCAGCAGCCAAGGAGAGGGTGAGAGAAGGAGAGTGTGATTAGAGGGAAGTAGAGGGAAGTAGAGAAGAAAAGAAAAAAAAAAGGAAGAAAATGGTGCCTTCTTGAGTCAAGGTAAGAACACACCCTTTCCATGTCTTCTCCAATTCTTTCACCCATCTCATCATATTGTCTAGATGCCCTCTTGTGTCGCATATTAATGGCATATAGAGTTTTTGATGTGTATGAAAGTGTGGGTTTGATTTAATGACTTTGCCTTACAAATTTGTCAAATTATGTACTGTTGCAACTTCTCTAATTTAAAAGAAATATCAAACCTATTTATTTCTCAAATATGAATTTTATATAGGATATTTGGTGTGTTTAGAGCTTGTGATAATTTTATTAGCCCCTCCTTGTGTGATTTTAGGGCTTGGATATTGTGTTTAAAATCTGGTCATGAGTCTCTGAAAAATAGTCCACTTCTTTCAATTTTATAAAATTCCAGAAAAATCATCTCATGTTGGTTCTTCTGTAAAAATTTAGAATTTTGAGTCCTCTTTCCAACAGAATTTGTTTGGGTGAAAATCATCGGGTAGATTGAGAGGAAAGCTAGTTTTCCCAAAATGTGACAAATCTGGACAAGTTTTCGAATATAGCTTGTAAATGAATTTCTGAAGGTGCTGTGCAAATTCTGAGAATTGGAACTGAAACTAGATAGGTTGATTATTGTTTTTGTGAAATTTCAGCCCCTAATTTGACCTGGAAGTATTTTTACCAAAGCATTCTTGTTAGCCCTGCAAAACTAAACAGTGCTGAAAATGGTGTTTTATTGCGTTATTTGTCTCTAACTATTTCAAAGCATGCCTAATGTTATTTGCTTGCCTTACCGTACTTATGTATGACTATCATGGGCTATGTTTCCTCTCTTATGTTTGTCTCATGCTCTTTTATATTACCGAATGTGACTAACTTGCTTAACAAAAGATATAATAAATGGGGAAATGGAAAGGGGTTAGTACTGGGTGACGTTCACCCTTGTGTTTTAGAATGATGTATGTAATATACATGTCCATGGGATGAATTATGGTGGGATTAAAACCAATTGAGTTAATTATTGCGCAAGTAGTCTGAGCGAGGCCCTGGGTTGACACGGATGTATTCAGACTCTATACGGTGGTTTACCGTGTAAGCGAGCCCTTTGGTAAGTGTATGACACGAAGGGCGCTCCGAATCCGGAGTCTTTGTTCAGCCCAAACGTGACCTGCACGAATGGGGCTCCGGATTCGGAGACTTTTTTGTCTTGGCCAAGCGTGAGATCCACGAAAGGCGCTCCAAATCCGGAGGCTTAAACTGGAAGACTTTTGAATTGAATTTTGCAATGAGAAAACAGGAAACTTTGCATTGTAAGAGTGAAATATGTACATAGTGAACCATTCAAAACAAGTATCATGCGCCACAGGTCGGGTTTAATGATAAAATTTACGCAAGTGCATTGAATTCCAAGGTTGTGGTAGACTCCTCCCAGACATGTCATTGAGCTGATATGCCCCTACTCCCGCGATTGAGTCGATCTGATAGGGGCCGTTCCAGTTAGGACCCAATTTTCCCTCAGCCGGATTCCTGGCAGCTAGAAGCACTTTCTTTAGGACCAACTCTCCTGGTGTATAGCGGTGCAGCTAAACACATTGATTATACGACTTAGCAAGCTGCTAGTGGTACCGTGCCATGGATGCAAGGGCACAGTCTCTTCGTTCTTCAATCATAATCAAATCCAAGGCCAGCATCATGTCGTTTCGGCCCATATCAAAAAATTTTGATTTCAAGGTTGGGAGGCCGATCTCCAAGGGGATGATTGCCTGCGCTCCGAAGTACAAAGCGAACGGCGTTTCCCCTGTGGATCGCCTCGGAGTAGTGCGATGAGCCCATAACACACTCGGCAATTCGTTGACCCATCTGCCTTTAGCGTTCTCCAGCCTCTTCTTGATGCCGTCCAAAATAGATTTGTTGGAGGCTTCAGCTTGGCCATTACTCTGAGGATAAGTCGAGGTAGAAAAATAGGGCCGAATACCATACTTGCTGCACTGTTCTCGGTAGACACCACAATCAAACTAGGTGCCGTTGTCTGAAATAAGTGCTCTCGGAATGCCGAATCATGTTATGATATTTCTCCATATGAAACGCTTCACGTCAATATCTCGAATGTCCGTTAGTGCCTCCGCTTCCACCCATTTTGTGAAATAATTTGTTGCGACAATAAAAAATCGCTTGTTGCCCAGGGCGGGAGGCAATGGTCCGATGATGTCAAGTCTCCATTAGGCAAACGGCCAAGGACTGGTTATAGAGCTTAACTCTTCAGCAGGCAGATGGGTTAAAGGAGAAAACTTCTGGCACTATTCACATTTTTTCACATAACATTCGGCATTGGCTCTCATTGTCGGCCAATAATACCCCTGTGTCACAGCTCGATGGGACAAAGAGCGCTCGCCAGAATGGGCACCACAACTACCTTCATGTATTTCAGTCAGGAGTTCCTTGACTTTATCCGGATGAACGCATTCTAGGTATGGGCCAGAAAGGGATTTTTTGTAAAGCTTTCCTTGCGGATCCAAGTAGTATCGCAGGGCTTTGTTTCACAGCTTGTGTGCTTCTTTCTTATCCGACGGGAGCTGTTCAGAAGATAGGAAAACAGCAATGGAATCCATCCAACTCGGACCTGACTCTATGACATTGATCTAGACTTCTTCTGAAGGGCCAATGCTCGGCTTAGGGATGAAACCCACATCAATCGTCCATTTAATCTCTAAGTTAATGGCAGAGGCTAGGCAAGCCAGGGCGTCTGCATGTGTGTTCTGATCACGGGTTATTTGGTTCAATTCATGATGATCAAATTTTGCCAGCAAGGAATTTGCCATTTTCATGTAAGCGGCCATATGGTCGCTTTTGGCCACGTACTCCCCCTTTAGTTGATTGATCACAAGTTTTGAATCAAAAAATATAAGCAAACGCCGGGCACCCAGGAGATGTGCGTTCCGCAAGCCAGTTAGCAGGGCTTTGTATTTGGCCTCATTGTTCGATGCTTCGAAATCGAGTTTGATAGCCTACTAAATTATTGCTCCGTCGGGAGCCATGATCACTACTCCGGCTCTGCTGCCGCGTTGGTTGGACGATCCATCACAGTACAACTGCCAAATGTCCCGAACATAAATTCTCTAGTTCGGCTTAGGTTGAATTTGATCAGACTTCAAGTCGGCAAGATCCCTAGTGAATTCGGCCACAAAGTTGGCAAGCACTTGCCCCTTGATTGAGGTTCTAGGTAGGAACTGTATATCGTACTGGCCTAGTTCAAGAGCCCACTTTGAAACGCACCCTGATGCCTCTGCACTGCGGAGTACTGCCCAGAGGGGGTAGTTCGTTAGTACCCCGATGGTATGCCCCTAAAAGTAATGCATCAATTTTCTTGCTGCCATGATGAGGGCTAGGATGAGTTTTTCCAATGGAAGGTAACGTGTTTCAGCGTCAACCATTGCCTTGCTCACAAAATACACTGGTCGTTGCTCCCCAAGCTCTTCCTTTAACAATACGGCACTGACGGCCCGGTTAGAGACTGCCAGATATAAATTGAGCGAGTCACTTACCGAAGGTGTTGTCAAGAGTGGAACTGATCAGAGGTAGGTCTTCAGACCGTTGAAAGCGGCTTCGCACTCAGAGGTCCATTCAAAAGCCTTACCCTGCCGTAGGGTATGAAAGAATTATCGGCAGCGATCCATGGAACAAGTGATGAACCTGTTGTGTGCAGCGGCCATCCCCATCAACTTTTGAACCTCCTTCACCGATCGAAGGGAGCCGAGTTCCAAGATTGATGTGATTTACCTCGGGTTGGCTTCTATTCCTTGGTGGTTGACAATATAGCCAAGGAATTTGCCGAATCCAATCCCAAATGCACACTTAGAAGCGTTTAGCTTCGTTTTATACTTTCGTAAAATGCCGAATGTCTCCTCTAGATCGGCTAGATGAGTTTGCCCTTCTTCGGACTTAACCACCATATCGTCAATGTACACTTCCATGGTACGGCCAAGTTGCTCCTTAAACATGGCAGTGACTAGTCTTTGGTAAGTTGCCCCTACATTCTTCAGCCCAAAAGGCATAACCCTATAGCAATAGGTTCCTCTTGGGGTGAAGAATGTAGCTTTGTCTTGATCCTCCGGATTCATGGCGATTTGATGGTAGCCTCTGTAGGCATCGAGGAAGCTTATACGTTGATGACGCGTCATGGTATCTACAAGTTGGTCTATTCTGGGGAGAGGAAAACAATCCTTGGGGCAAGCTTTATTTAAGTCCGTGAAATCCATACAAACACGCCAAGTCCCATTTTTCTTCCTGACAACCACAGTGTTTGGCTGCCATGTAGGGTAGGTAACTTCTCGGATTGCCCTGACATCAAGCAACCGGTCGACTTCCTCAACAACGGTAGCAGTGCGTTCTGCGGCTGACCGCCTACTTTTCTGAATAATCGACTTGCATTTAGGGTCAACGTTTAAACGGTGCTACAAAACAGATGGATCCACGCCAAACATCTCATATGGTGTCCATGCAAATACATCAAGGTTGCCGAGCAAGAAGGAAATTAGCTGCTGCCTGCTTCATTTAGGAAGGCGCCGACCATGAAGAACCTGTCTGGATTCCCGTCAATTTCAACTCGGTCCAGGGCTTCCGTGGCCTTTTCACTTGGGAGCCACCCAACATCGTCGAGGATCTCTCGATCCAGCACCTCAATAGAATTCACTTCCAACTCTTTTGGTATCTGTGCTGCAAGGAGATAACATGCTTGTGCCAATTTCTGGGAACCACGGATTTGCTCAATGCCGCGTCCTGTCAGGAAGCGGAGCAATTGATGATAGGTGCTTGGCACGGCCTGCATGGAATGCAACCAGGTTCGCCCCATGATGATATTATATGGTGAAGGTAGCTTGACGACCAAGAATTCCACATCCACAGTTCGGGAGCCCGGTCGAACTGGTAGTGTGATTTTGCCCAACGGGTACTCTGGATTAGCGTTGAAACCGAATAATGGATAAGGAGCCGGAGATAGGTTTGACTCGGCGAACTCGAGTTTGATGAAGGTCTTGTAATACATAACCTCCGAAGTACTCCCTTGGTCTATGAGAATGCGTTCAACGGTGAATCGGTTTACACGTAGTTCGATGTGCAATGGATCAATGTGGAGGATTGTTATGCCGATCAAATCAGAATCGTCGAAGGTAATATTCGGAGCTTCATGGGGCCGTTTCACTGGTGTGATTTTCTTTGGGGGGGCCTGGATGCGACTGAATTACATGCACAGTTGGGGCTGTTGGCAGGTTGCATATCATATGGATGACGCCGAGCGGAGGTGAATCCTGCCGTAGGGAAATTGTTTTGGTTAAGTTTTTTCGGACATATTGTTGGAGCCGACCATCTTGTACCAACTCCTCAAGGTGGTCTTTCAAAGCATAGCAACTGTCGGTATCATGACCGTGATCTTTGTCATATTCGCACCGCCTATCTCGTCTCCTCGTGTCGGGAGGCCCCATCATTTTTTATGGCCATTTGAAGAACGGAAGGTGTTGAACCTTAGCCATAACCACACTGATCGGCTCCGATAACACCGTGTATTTCTTGTTCGCACGTCTCGCGCGCTTGCTATCCACTTGAAGCTGCTCATTGGCTCGGTGAGGACATTGGTCGTTTGATCAGCGTGAATCCCGTCTTCTATCTCACTTAACCCGATTCCGTGATGTAGGGCTCTGTGGTGGTATAGCGTTTATCGGCTGCACGACTTCAGGCATGGCCAACTTAGTGGCTTTATGCCCGTCTTTGACCCAGAGGGCATCGTTTTCTACCTTGCAGTATTCCTCAACTTTTTTCATCAATGCCCAGACCGTTTTTGGGGGCCGTTTGGTCAAAGAGCTGCGGAGGGCACTGTCTGGATGTAACCCCATCTTGAAGGCAGTAATGGCCGTGGAGTCATTACAAGCATCATCTACCAGATTAAAACATTCCCAATACCGAGTCGAGTATGCACGAAGGGTTTCCCCGGTTGAATCTGCATTGCCTACAGAGAATCGGCTTGCTTCGGCTGGACCTCATTAGTGATGAACCTTGCCCTGAAGGATTTTTGAAGTTGGTGGAAGCTCTTGATCGAAGCCAGCTCCAATTTATAATACCACCTGACAGCTAGTGGTCCCAAACTGCTCAGAAATATTCGACACATGAGAGCCTCGTCGTCTGCATGGAGCGTCATGGCTTACTTGTAATGGTGGGTGTGATCGGTGGGGTCTGATTTACCATCATACAAGGTGAATGACGATGCTTCAAACTTTTTGGGTAGGACTGCCCTTGCAATTCGTCGTACAAAGGGGTCATGCTGATCCTCTTCATCTAAATCATTTCTTCTTCGCTTCTTCCGTACACGCGGACTCCCCTCAGAAGAACTGGAGATGTCGACTCGTCCCTTCTTTGTAGATTATGGGGATGATGAGTCAAAGCCACTGCCACTATCGTGTCTCCGAATTCGAGATCGTCGACCATCCCTTCTCAGAGATCGTCCCGGGTGTTGGTGCGCGGCTTGTTGGGATTTTTCCACTTCCAAGGCCAAATCTTGTCGAAGGCGCTGGTTCTCAACCATCATGTTTTCCAACCTTTGTTCGTTTTGCTTTGCTTGCTCCATAATCGCTTGCATTGTCTCATGAGCTGATGTCGAGGGTGAATCGAAGTTCAGGACCCTTCTTGCGGTAATATTCTCTAGCCCAAGCATGTTGCTTGGAGTGGTTTCATCTTGTGGCATAGGGTCGCCAGTGACTACCAGAGGATCTTCCGTCACGCCCGCCATGGATGTGCTTGAGTATTCCCACAGACGGTGCCAATTGTGGAGAAGTGGTTCGGAAATACTCTTTGGATCCTGGGGGATGCTTGTAATCTTCAGCTAATCACCTAAAAAGGAATGAACACTCCGGTCGGGGGTACCGGAATTAGCACTCTGACAGATAAGTCAGTGTATACTCTCTTGATTGCTTATATCTTAAGTTAAGCATACTAGTTCTCACATACCTCTCTTTGGTCGTTGCTCTTCTATTTATATACACTCCTGGTCCTCAAGGTAGGGCCCACTCTTGATCCGTCGCGTGAGTGTTTACTAGGCCCTCCTTTTGTCGTAGTCTAACTCTTAATCGGCCCTTCATTCAACTGGTTTTATGCCAATTAAGGAACTCGGCATCCAGATCGTACGAGACGGTGCCGAGTATAATACATGCCCTGATTGTCTACATATGTATTCGGCCTATCCACATCCCCTAATATTCGGCTCCCACATATATATTTAGAATTTTCTTACAAAATTTACTATGCATCTTTTTATTTTTTATTTTTTATTATAGATTTGTACAGTGCATCTTTAACAAATGTAAAAAGAGTTCTAAATTATTTTCATAATGGCAAATATTGACAAGTGCTCTCAAGTCATTGTTTAATATTGGAAGTGTGTAAAAAATATCTTAAAAACATGTGAAAATGTTAAAAAATGTGTTGATTTCAATAAAAATACATTGAATTTAATAAGAAGTATTTTGTGTCTTTTAATTTCTTTTTTTGTCTTTTATTTGTGCCTTAGGGGCATTTGTTAGTAAGATCTTTTCATAATTTCCAAAGTTATTTGGTTGCTCTGATTTCATTGTCTAGTTTTTATTTTAAATTTTTTTTTTATTTTTTTTTAAAGTCTAACTAAACAAGGAAATCTAACTAGACAGTGGAATTTAATTGTTTTGTTTTGTATTTTTAGATTCATATTGATATCAGAAAGATCAATTAAAATTTTCAATTTTATTCAAAACAAACATGTACATATGAAGTTTGAGAATTTAAAATTTTTAATATTAAATACATATGAGGGCATTATTGTCTCACAAAAATAACTTATGAACTTAAAAGTTTTGAGCTTTGACTGATCTCCTTAAAAGTTCAAAAGTTGAGACATTTGAATACATAGTTAGACATTTGAACAAAAAGTTACACACATAAGTGACACGTGTATAGATAGTTAGATATTTAAACAGATAACTGAAATTTCAACACATAGACAGATAGATAAATTTTGAATAAATAAATGTCCTTTTTGAATAAATAATATCATTTTGGCCTAAGAAGATTTAAGATTGGGCTTATTGGTCCTAGAGTTTTAGAAATAGACACAAGTGTGAAGTGTCCTTATTAAAAGGCCAACCCCAAACAAACTCATCTAACCAAAAATAAAAAAAAAATTAGAAATATATAAAAAAAAAATAGAAATAAAAAAGTAAAAATAAAAAATACAGAAACATTGTATTAATATAAATTCTATTTATTAAGAAATAGTGACTTGAGAATCCAAACACACTTACACAAAGCACAAAGGGCAATATAATTTTGGCAACATAGACATATATATGAAACCACACCGTGACTCTTCCTTACAATTAAGAACTGAAAAAAGATAAAAAGTGAACAAAAAAGTGAGGGATAGCAAATTTAAGGTCCTCTCTAAGTCCCTTGGAAGTAATATAACATGGTTTGCTTCACTTCTCTTCTCTCTTTTTAGGGGTTTCTTCGTTCGCAGCCAGGGGCTGTGGGTGACCCAATTGCACGGGAGTTGACCGTAGAAGTATGATGAGGTGGACAACCGAGGAGTCCACGTCTTCCAGCCATAGCACTCGAAATGAAGTGGAACCAAATGAAGAGGGAGCAACAATAAGTGAAAAGAACTGAAGCTCTGTTGTTCACCATCTCACTAGAGAGAGAGGAGGGATGGTTATACTATCCTTGCATATGTACATAGTAACATATATATATATATATATATATATAATAGCGACAAGCAACAAGAAGTCATCGTCAATGTTATTATTTGGTATTTTTAGTTCTACAAAACGTATTAACATTAGCTTTCACATGATAATTGTAAATTATATATATTTTTTATTACATTGACAAAAATAATTCAAATTAACAAAATTAAAAATAAAAACAAAATATTGGGAGATTAATATTTAAACAAAAATAAGCAAATATTCACATTTTATGAGAATAAACACAACAATGGTTGTTAGAGAATTAATTGATCCTCGAGAGCCGTGAGAGAACAAATTATTAGAATTATTAGAAGATAAACACAACAGTAGTCATTGGAGAACTAAATGGTCAGTATTGAGACTCAAGAGAGAACTAAAAGTTAGAATCTTTTGAGGCATCCAATTTAAAATCAATCGATTATGATAAACAATGTGAAATAATTCTCAAACAAATTAGCAAATAAATCAAAAAATAAGGGACACGAAGACAAATAAAATAGAGTGTACAATAACGCTAATTAGCCATAGATAGCGTAGCAGCTAGATTATATGAATCTAACTTAAGTGGTTTAAAGAAATGATATGGGATAAGTCTCTAATGCGAATAAACTTCAAATTTATTTATACAAGACTGAAAATTCAGTATAAAGTTTGCTTCTTTTTTTTTTTAATTTTTATTTATTTATTTTATTTTTAACTCTACCAGAGTTAATTAGTAAGCTTTTAAAACTCTATATTTTTTTTCTAGACTCATTGGATTAAATTTGTAAAAACTCAAAAATTTTATATAAAATTTGAATATACTCTTTAAAAATTTTTTGAAGTCCAGTGGTGAAATCGTCGTAGCACGGCATCACCCGTACTATTGAAATGATTCGTCAGCTGGTAGAGATGTTACCACAGGTGCCCCTTCTTCCAATGGCATCATGGGGAGGCGAGTAATGGTTCTTGTAATTTTTATTTTTTAAAATAGTGCGATCCTCCTATATGTTTGAGTTGATTTTTATCAAGTGTTGGATTGAATTAGAATGTGTTGTTCGAGTTTGTGAGACTTATCATGAGTTTAAACCGTTTATTTTATAAAGCATTTTGTGTATATCATCATTGAAAAGAATTAGGATGATTCGATGATTGTTGGATGTTCAATTTATCAAGTTTGTTATCCAAAAAATGAATTTTTTTTTTTCTTTGATTTTTTTTTAAACACACTTCTCATTTATTTATTTATTTGGAGGCAAACGTGATAAATTGAAAAAAAAAAATTACGATTGTTAGATCGCACTAATTTTTTTCAAAAATAGTATACATAAAAAAAAAAAAAACTCTACAAAATAAATAATTTAAATCACTAAAATAAAAACCATGACAAGACAGCATACTCCGTCTATATTTTGAATTGAAGACAAATTATTCCCTGCTAATAAATATCACGAGAGTTATCATGTAATAAATGGTATGGAATAACCTCTCCCTAGATTTCATGGTCTTGGGGGTTTGCCCAGTGCCCTTGGAAGAGAGGCGCAGTAAACTTGGACCAAATTGAATGGATTGTAATGACTTTTGTATACACCCTTTGCTTTCGGCAAAGAGCTCACCTTCTTGGAAGAGAGGCCCAGGAATTGTGTGTGAACTTGCAGGGAAGAGCCCACCTTCTTGGAAGAGAGGCCCAGGAGTTGTGTGTGAACTTGCAGGGAGGAGCCCACCTTCTTGATGGTGTGGAATAACCTCTCCCTGGATTTCGTGGGGGGTTTGCCCAGTGCCCTTGGAAGAGGGACCCAGTAGTTGTGTGAACTTGGACCAAATTGAATGGATTGTATTGACTTTTGTAAACACCCTTTTCTTTCAAGGGGGAGCCCACCTTCTTGCCACAAGAATAGTAAACTTGACAACAGTCAGCAATTTGGATGATCCATGATTTGTTGAGATTTTTGTTTGAGATCAACCTAATTTAAGTTCTTCAACATTACACTACTATTCATTAATTCTAAAATTTACATAAGAATAGTAAACTTGACCATAGTTAGCAATTTGGATGATCCATGATTTGTTGAGATTTTTGTTTGAAGATCAACCCAATTTAAGTTCTTCAACATTTTTTTTTTATCAGCAAAGAAAATTTCATTAACAGCATGAAATTAAAGGTACAGAAAAATGACATGCATCGAGAGAGATTCAGAAAGTACAGATTACCCCTACTATTATTACTCGCATCCATATAACCAACCCTTTGGCCTCACGATTTTTTTTTTAAAACAAAAAAGTTAAGGAGAACTTAACTAGAAAATAAAATATAAGACTCTCCACAAAATCAACCCACACAACCCGAACCCAATAACCAACACTAAAACACCCAAGCTTATCAAACTAACTCCCAATGCTGCTGCACTCCCAAGCTGCTGCTCTCCCAATTCACCTGTGCTACCATGACCCACGCACGCCACCAAAGCCAAGACCCACGCCTGCTGCACTCCCAATGCCCACACCACCCAACCTAAAAACCTTTCAACAGCCCACCAAAACCAAGACCCACGCCCCCAAAATTAGTCATTAATTCTAAAATTATTTTGGTATTGAAGATGAAAAGGCTCCTTATTTCAAGATTAATTTTACAATGGAGATAGGATGATCTCTCTAGGTTTTTACTCTTTTTTTTTCTACTATATTTCGATGGGAAAATTATAAGACAGTAGGGAATATAGAATTTATTTGTCAAAAGATGGGGTACAATAAAATGGTAATCTAATTTAAGATACTAACTACACAGCTAAAAAATTATACGAAACAATTAAATAGCTATTAGAAAATGACTAATACAAATTAATTTATTATTTTTTTAAAATTGCTTATGTAAGAAATTTGTTTTTCAAGAAATATCATTTTGCACTCCAAATTATTATGCGAAAATCAATTTGGCACTCACACTTTGCATTATTTAATTTGACCCCTAAGCTTTTTAAAATTTGATCAATTTACCTCAGCTGTCTGTTTCCGTCTACAATCAAACTCACTCACTCACATGGCATCAAATTTCATTTGAAACTGCATTTTACCTCCCAAACTATACCTAAAAAATCAATTAGCTCGCCAAATATTAAAAAAAAAATTAATTTCAATATTTAACAAATAATTTTTTGTCTCAATAACGGAATTTTTTAAATTTGGATGTGAATTATGGTGGAATTGGACCAAATGGATTGTGGACTTTGTAGACACCAGTTGCTTTCAAGAAAGAGGCCATCGTCTTTCTCCACCCCCCCAAAGAATAATGAAACTGACCATGCCATTCATCAACCAAACAACAATTCCCGCTGCAAACTGCATCAAGGACCTTGATCAAGAGAACATGTTGAGGACATGTTTATTTAGGCGGATAAGACCATCGAATTGGATTAATAATTCAACAAAATATATAATTTGATATTTGGTAACCAAAATAGAGGTCGGGACTAAAATAGTCCATTTAAACACTGTATTATATGGGGGATTATTAAATTCTAAGAGGGGGTTATTGCAAAATGGAAGAATAATAAGAGGTTCAGACTATCAATTCAATCCATCATATAGTCCTGAGTTAATCCAAACATAAAATAAGATAAACAATTCAAAATAATTAATAATTTTAAAACTAAATAGCCTCTCGAATGTTACTCTCAGTTAGCTCAAAAAAACATACTCTAATGCATCAAACATGGTCTAATGCGAGTTACGTAAAAACAAAATGAAACAACTCTAGGCAACATATATATTGGCAATATTTGTGTGAATTGTGAAAAGGAAATATCATTTTACCTCTCAAATTATTACGTGAAAATAAATTTAGCATCCAAACTTTGTATTATTTTAATTTGATCCCTAAACTTCTTAAAATTTGATCAATTTACCTCCCGTCGTCTGTTTCCGTCTACAATCACACGGAACTGGTTGAAACGTCACCAAATTTCATTTGAAACTTCCATTTTACTGTCCCAAACTATACCTTAAAAATGACTTAGCCCCCCAAATATTAATATATATATATATATATATAATTAATAGCCTTATTTGGTTCCAATTTTATGAATTCAATTTTCTAAAAATTGAGTTTTTTTTTTGTTTTCTGTGTTTTTTTTTTCATTGAATTTTTTTAATATTTTAAATAATTTTTTAGTTTTTAGATACACTTAATATAAATACAATTAAAAACTATAATACTTGTGAAAAAAATCTTTAGAAAATTCACTAAATGCCCAAAGTAAAATATATATATATATATATATATATAAATTCAGTATATTTTTGTAAATATTTTTTACAAATATTTTAATTTTTAAGTACATCTAGGTTAAGTGCATCTTAAAAGTAAAAAATTTGTTCAAAATATCAAAAAAAAATCACTAAAAAAAAAGAACACAAAATAAATAAATAATTTTTAGAAAATTGAATTCAAAAAATTGGAGCCAAATAACTTTTCATCTCAAAAATGAAAAGATTAAATTAAAAAAAAAAAGTTGAGTATTAGTCATGTTGAATATTCTTTAGACAATTATTGAATTTTAAATTTTTTTTACCCACTCAATTTTGAATTTACTATTAATCGATCAATTCTATTAAAATTAATTTGGGGAATAAACTAGTTATAATTGCACGCGCGCACACACATAGAGTAGCACAAAAATTTTCAACTCAAGTAGTTTCCCCAAGATTAACTTGAGATAATTTACGACTTAAAGAGATAATTCTAAATGATGATTTTTATATTTTTTTATTATTTTTTTGTAAAATATATTATTTAAAATTAAATTTTTTTTTTTATATTTTGGGACTAATTAATTTTTAACGTATAGTTTGAGGGTAAAATGAAGTTCCAATTAAAAAAATTTAAAGGTCAAATTAAAATAATGCAATTAATTTTCAGATAATAATTTAAGGAATAAGATGATATTTCCACTTAAAATTCATATTTTTAAACATTGTATCTCAACTATGAAATAGGATCCAACACCAAGCACACCTAAAACGAAAAAAAACAAAAACAAAACAGTAAACAAAAAACTAATACCAAAGTGAAACTGTCCCCCTCCTTGGATTGTTGTGTTATTGTTGAAGATATTGGAGTTTTAGCTAGGCAAGGTGGGCTCTCTTTCTTTTGGTGCCCCAGAGTAGATAATGAGGTTGCCTACTGGATAGCCCGTGCCTGTCTAGATGAGGTTTTGCCTTTTGGATTGGGTGTCTTGTCCTCCATCGGTGCTTGTAGAGCGGCTTGTGATATAATGATATTGGATTGGTTTCTTTGATCCCAAAAAAAAAAAAAAAAAAAACAAAAACAAAAACAAAAACAAAAAACAAAAAAAAAAACCCGTGGGCTAAGGCCCTTATAAGTAATAACATCATTTTCTTCCACTCAATTTTCAAAATTTGGTGTATCAAATCTTTTTGAAAGCTTAAGAGATGAATTGGCATATGTCAATTTGATTCAACATGAACATGGAGTATGTCAAATTTGATATATTAAGTTCATGCCAAATACCAACTCAGCATTTGTCATATCGGATGAAATTGATACTTGATGTCAAAATATGACTGTTAGAGTGTCACATTAGATTTGAAGTATAGAGTGGCGGTAGGGGTTTGTTTCAGATTTTGCAACCAACTGCCAGGGGCTTTGGATGATAGACTCTTACAAGGATTGAAATTAGGTTTATTACCATAGTCATTTGCAACAATACAAGAAGAAAATAAAACATTGTGTAACCACAACAATAGGATCAAGCAAATATAATTAAGGATAAGTTACACTGATTGTGATGACTGGTTTCATTTTACTTCACTTCACTTCAGTCTTTCTTGAGTCTGTGTTTTCCGGAAGCTTTTCCTCAGATAAAATTCTTGTTCTAGTTTTGTTCGGTGTTGAATTTCACTTGTTTCGGAGGATGCACGATTGAGTCCGGAGTGCTCGGGGGTTGAACCAGAAAATTCTGGGCTGTTGGGCCAGGACCGAACGTTCGGGGCCCTAGGTCGCACGTGCGAGGGTGAGGCCGTATGTGCGGGGAGGGATGAGTTCCTGAGAGTTGCACACTACTTAAATTGCAGGTGCGGAGGGGGAGGTGCGGAGGTAGCCGCGCGTGCAGGGATCAAAGCCGTACGTGCGGGAGGCCCGTTCCACACGTACGGGGGCAAGTGCCGCGCGTGCAGTCGGTCTGAGTCCGAGAAGGCTCTGTTTTTCTCCTCTTTTGGGCTGTGTGTGTCATT
Source organism: Camellia sinensis (assembly GCF_055761805.1). Taxonomy (NCBI): domain Eukaryota; kingdom Viridiplantae; phylum Streptophyta; class Magnoliopsida; order Ericales; family Theaceae; genus Camellia; species Camellia sinensis. The sequence continues at coordinate 157,953,473 of NC_138970.1, forward strand.
TTTTTCTTTTTGTCTCTCTCTCTCTCTCTCTAAAATTACATTGCTCTCACCTCTCTATATTTCTACCTCAAAACAAGATCAAATCCTTGATCCTTCACCATCCATTAGAAATTGGTCCATAGTTTCTTCATCAACATTGTAGAGCCTCTTGAGAACCACATTGTGTGCGGTGGAGATCTCTTTTCAACACCATCAAATCTAGGGTTTCATCTTCATTTCTTCATCAAACCTTGAGGTAGGATCTTCTTTGAGTTATATATATATATTTGCAAGTTTTGATTGATTTTGTGAGCTCATCTTTGTTTATTTCGAAAATGGGTTTATGGCTCAAGAAATTGTTGATTTTTTGTTGAAGAAAACTCGATCGTAGTCTTTTTCAAAAGATTTTGTGAAATGTTGAGCCATATGGGTTGAGATGGAGGTATATAGTGAGGTTTCAAAATGGGGATGAGGAAATGTTGGGATTTTGTGAAAACCTAGAAATTAGGGGATTTCTTAAATGAAAAAGGATGAGGGCTCATATTGATATTATATATATATATATATATATATATATATTATATATGTTTATAGATGTATTGATTTTGTGTCATGGTAGGCAAAGAGAATGGGAAAATGTTTGTTGTATGTAAATGTTTATATATAATTACATTGATGAAGAATCTCTTAACATATGAAAGATTTTGGGATTTAAAGTTGACATCTACATATTGCAATGGCTTGAAGTGATTAAACTGTTGAAGGAGCACTAATTGTGGTTATATTGTTACACATGGCCAAGTGATGATAAACTTTTGGCTATTTGTTGGAATGACATGGAAATGAGAAAACGGAAATTTGAATCCTTATGGAACATTGTTGAAAATTTGAACAATGTAGAGAAACACGAAGTAGTGTGGGCAATTATTGCATTGGCATTACTAGAACCTTGCATGTCATGAAAAATGTTTTGAAAATTGGGACTTGCATTGAGAATAAAATGTTGTGATTGAAATCATGGAAATGTTATGGGGTAAATACATTGGTAAGTCCGGTTAAGAAGTGTAGATGAATTTGATAAGTTGGCCTGAGTGTCCGGGGTGAAAGACCGAAAACACGCGCGAAGGAGGTACCACTTCCCTTCTGGTTAGCAACCGGTAAAGTGGGGTTATTGGTAGTTTTGTTGAGCCTACTTGCAGACACCAACCTGGGGATTACCTGAGTCGTATTTACCGCCCCTATCAAATAAAATTGGAAGTATCAAAATTGTTGAGGTTTTTTTGTTATTATTGAAACATGGAAACTTTTCAAAAGAGCATGCGAATGAAACACTCTCTAAATAGCACAACATTTGGCATTAAACATTGGCATTTGCATTTAACATTGGAATTAGCATAAATGTATATACTTTGTTAAGGATTCTCTACTGGGCTTTAAGCTCACCCCTACAGGATTTGGTGTAGGTAAAGATGTGGTGATTCCGCCGAGTTGAGGGTGTGGATATCTTTTTGTGAAGAGTAGATGACTCCATTTTTTTTGTAAATTACTTGTTAGCCAAGGGCTTTATGTGTATGGGTTCGCGAAGCCATTTTTGTGTAACTGGGCTCAATGCCTTGGAAGATGTAAGCCCTTAAGGGCATTTAAATTACTTGAGACTCGATGCTTCACATGCTATAGATTCATGTTTCTTTCGTACCATTGAATGTATAAATCGCATGTGGAACTTTTGTAATAACTCTATTGATTAATGATGTAAGGGTTAGAGATTTACCATTTTTATTTAGTGGATGTGGGTTGATGTATTATTCATGCTAGATTATTTTCAGGGTGTTACATTGATTACCCTTGACATTTGAAAAAAATATAGCAACTCTATAGTTATAACATAATTACACTAACCTTTTCACTTTAATAAGGTTAAAGAGACCAATACTAGTGCAGATGGTATGAAAACACATATACACACAAGGTAAAATATATATTTCAATGAATAATAGATGACAATATCAATTTTTTATTCATACGACTAATAAATTTATGATGAAAAGAGAGCCGAGTGTTATATGAATTAAACCTTAAGGGAGCCTAGTGTAATTATGTCAAACTCGTATGATTTATTGTATTTGTGTGAGTAGAGTAATTCATTAAGGCAATTGGCAAACAAAACGCCAGGACCAATCCATCATGAAGCCCAAACTAATTCAGGCCCAATAGGTTTGATGAGAGCTCAACGCCGAGCACACAATCGCTCACCAACTGAAATGCCAATTAAGAGCTGCCGGTATAAACGGCAAGTACCTGTGTTGAGAAGATAAAGTGGGCCCCGGATGTCCCTTTCCAAAGGTGTAATAGAAAACTGGGCCTTGACATTTAAGTGATACTGAAAGAGGGAATTTGGGTAAGAAATATCTATACCAAATGACTATAAGGAGGGAAAGGTAAGAAATAAGGTATGCATCATAAATCCACTAAACTCTCCCTCTCTCTGAAAAACTAAATCTCTACCCTTCTGCATCAAACTTATTCGTCGGAGTGCTAATTCTGGCATCTCCAACTGGATTGTTTCCAGTTTCAAGTATCGGGGCGAGGATTGAACAATTGACTGTTTGGATGAAATGAATATTGTAGAACCACTCCTCATAGTATTTTTTTTCCAAGTCTTAGCGGTCGTCAATGTAATTTATCCAATAATTGAGCATTGATAGAGAAAGAAAGAGGGTATAAACTGATCTGAGAGAGGAAGCAACAAGTGATGATAGCACAAGCCTTGGTGTTCCTCACCATCTTCGTAATTTTGTTAGGTAGATTTGCTAGATAGGGATAGTTAAACCTCCTATCTATATATTTATAAGTATATCTATCTATTTATTTACATATATTTTTAAAAATACTTTGACAAAGGATTCTTCTAAGTAATTTCAAGATAGTGGGATGGGAGGGGCCAAATTCCATTGTCAGCAGTCCAAATAATTTTTAATGAGGACTATGGACAGTGGAAAAAAAAATGAAATGTGGACTTGTTGCATTCAACCCCCTGTGGCCAAGTCTTTTTCAAGGTGAGAGATTTGTCCTTGTAAAAAATTAAGAAAAAAATATTGAGTCTAACCAAATTTTTTTAAGCCAAATTTTCGCTTTCCTCTTCTTCATTTTCCCTTTCTTTCCCCCTCTATGCTTTCCTTTTCTCATCTCCTCGGACCCTTCTCTTAAAACTCTACAACACTTCAACCTATCTCTCTTTCTTTTCTTCCCCATTGCCATGACACCACCACTTGGGGGTGGGCATCAAGAGGGTTAGGTCAGGCATAAGCTATAAAAAATAAATAAATAAATAAAAAATCTCATGCCAAGTGTGAACCATTTGACATTGGGCAAACAAAATTTGGAACAATCTTCTGACCATTCAGAGAGGTTGCAACGCTACAGGATGAGTGAAGGTTTATGACTGCATAATGCTGTGTTTGGTTGGGAGATTTAAGAAGTGATTTGAAAAATGAAAATGAAAAGATAGGTGAAATGTGAATAAAATATACTTACATTTCAGCTACTTTTACATACTTTTTCTCTTTTTCTTTCTAAATCTCCTAACCAAACACAACGTAAATGAATTGGAGTTCCCTTTTTGAACATAGCAGTCACCTCTGTTTGGAAGGAAAAATTAAATCCAAAATAATTTTTTTTGTAAAAAGAATATATTAGGCTCTAAAAACTCAAAAAGATAAAAATTTGATTTATTAACAAAAATTTAGAAATGCAAAAAGTAGGGCATAGTCGCTAGGGCTGCAAATGAACAGAGCCATTTGTGAACAGGCTTGAGCTCGACTCGTTAAGAGCTCATTCAAACTCGGTTCGTTAATTTTTTATTTTTATTTTTTTTTTCCGCTTGAGCAAACTTGTTAAATTTTTAATAAATAAGTCCAAGCATTCTAAAACACGACTCGTTAGCTGGCTCGTTTAATATTTATAATTTATTATTTGTATATTAAATAATGTAAAAATATGTATAAAAATAAGATAAATATGTTATTTATATATTTAAAAAATATGAATGTAAAAAATAGTTAACTATAGCTAAAACATTTATATAATAGTGGTAGTAGATACTATTATTTTGGTAAAATATTGACTTTTTTTAGCATGTTTATATATATTGTGTATATTTAATTGTATAATCAAAGTTTTAATTGTAACTTTAGTCTCATATGCAAGTATGAATTTATAAATTTTTTGGCTAGTTAAGGCTCTTGAGCAGGCTCGAGCTCGAGTCAAGTCTAAGCCAACTCGACTGGGTTCGAGCTTGGTTCGTTAAATTTTTATTGAGCTCGAGCTCGAGCTCAAATTCATTAAAATCTTAATAAACAAGCCCAAACATATTAAAGCTTAGCTCGACTCGGTTCCTTTACAGCCCTAATAGTCTCACAACATAACAACACTGAGGATTTAATGAATTAGAAAGACAAAGATTTTTTTTTTACTGAAACTAATAGTCTAATATCAACAAATAAAAAAAAATGATGGATTTAAATGTAATATACAAGTTTACTAGTAAAAAGAAAAAGAAAAATTTACCTATATATCCCATCTTGAGGAATGATGGTTCATTTAATTCCAAAGATTTTCTTATTGATCAATTAGTCCCATTGATTTTAGAAAAGTAGATTTCATATATTATTTGAAAATTAGATTTACCCTTATTTTTATTATGTTTCATGCTCTTTTTTTTTTTTTTTCTAGAAAGGTAAGGTACACAATATATGAGAATCAAATTTAGGAGGACTTTTTATATGAGAATCTTTTTTATTTGAAAAACATTTCAAAAGGAGTACAAAAATGACTTGAAATATGAGATTCTTCAAATATTCCAAAAGGTTGTGGGATTCGCCAAATATTTCAAAGGAGTACAAAAATTTCTTAGTAAACATTGGATAAATGTATAATTTCAAACTGTAACACTCCAAAAAAATTCTTAGTATACTTTTTCCAAACGTAAAACTCCAATATAACACTCTAAAAAAATCTTAGTGTAACACTCTAATGTAACACATAAAACAAAAAAAAAAAAACTCCTTAGTGTACTTTTTTCAAACAGAACACTCCAAAAAAACTCCTTCCTTAGTGTAACACTATAATGTAACACAAAAAAACAAAAAAAAAAAATTCTTAGTATACTTTTTCCAAACATAACACTTTAATATAACACTCTGAAAAACTCCTTAGTGTAACACTCTAATGTAACACAAAAAAAAAAAAAACTCTTTAGTGTATTTTTTTCAAACGTAACCCCAATGTAACACTCCAAAAAAAGGATTTAGGATTCTTCAAACCATTTCAAAGGGATGTGGGATTCTTCAAACCAATCCAAAAGGACTACAGAAACTCCTTAGTAAGTTTTGGGCAAATGTATAATTTCAAACTGTAGGCGTTACGTTTGAAAAAAGTACACCAAAGAGTTTTTTTGGTATTTTTGTGTGTTACATTGGAGTATGTTGCATTGGAGTGTTACGTTTGGGATTACATTGATTAAGGTGTTACGTTTGGAAAAAGTACGCTAAGGAGTTATTTTTATTTTTATTACATTGGAGTGTTACGTTTAAGAAACGTGCACTAAGGAGTTTTTTTTTAGTGTTATGTTCGAAAAAAGTACACCAATGATTTTTTTAGTGTGTTACATTGGAGTGTTACGTTATTGGAGTGTTACATTAAAATGTTACATTTTTGTTCGAAATCTGGGACTTGTTTCAGAATGAGATAAAATCCAAAACTTCTATAGTACATATTACCCAAATGTGTAATTTTACATTTGAAGAAATTCACTTTTAATGGGACCTTTGGGTTCATAAGAAAAAAGAGATATCTAAATAGTTCACAGTATCAAATTTTAGGATTTATTAGTACTTCACCCAAAGAAAAAATATTAGTTTTTTTTAAGATAAAGGTATTATTTGTAGAAGGGAAGTTATTGGGTACTTCTAGAGTACGACCACGTAGTGCTCCAAAGTATTATGATTGGTGAACAATGTGGGGTTTATGATTTTCGTGTTAGGTGAGGGTGTTTGGGAAGAAGCTTTTTAGTTTTTTTAGCTAAAATAACACTAAAAGACAAAATAGATTAAAATAGCTAATAAGACCAAATGTCACAACAAACTCATAATCATTTCACTTTTTTTCTCACAAACATCACATCCAACTATAAAAAAATTCAACTGTCATCCTAAATACAAAAATTTTAGCCTATTAAAATAGCTAAAAACTAAAATAACCTACTAAACTAACAACTTCCCAAACACCCACATAAGAGGATATGATAAATGATGATTAGTTAAAAGAGTATGGACATGTGATACTCGAGAAATACCCAATAATTTTCCTTTTAGACTTGTAGCCCCGCACAGTTTTGTTCCTTTCTTATGCAAAGAAGAAACAAATGAGGCTCTCTGTTCTCAAGATTTTTTTTTTCTATTGTTTTTACAAGATTTCAAGCGCTATTTGTAATTGGCATGTAGCACCGAGTCTGGATCCTTGGTCGCACTCTCCTGCCGCGCCTCCATGCCGCCCTCCAAAACAACGTCGTTTTGGAGGTTTTTTTTTTTCTTCTTCCTTCTTCTTCTTCCTCTTTCTTATTTTTCTTTCCCCTTCTCATTTTTGAACCCTCGCCTCTGAGAGAGAGAGGTAGATCTGGACAAGAGAGAGAGGCAAGACAGATCTATTCAATCTGTATTTTAGATTAACGTTTCATTGAGGTGTTTCAACAAACATCTAACATTCACAAACTACTCAACCAAAAACCACCACAAACCCACAAATTGATAAATCAATTTTTTTTTTTTAAGAAAAAGGAAAAGAAAAGGAAGAGAATAAACCGAGTTGGATGAGATAATCAAGCTTCAACATTCATCAAGCTTCAACATTCAGTTTTATCTTCTTCTTCATTTTTTTTTTCTTTAGACTTCAAAGAACCACCACCACCAAGGCTCAAGCCAAGACCCAACTGGAGCTCAGACTCATCTGGGTGTGGGTAGGAAGAAGATTCTTCAGAAGTCAAGACGAGGCTGTCATCCATGGACACCATCAACATAGACCCACCATTTGTCAAACCCCTAGATGACCCTTCTCCACCTCCACCAACAGTACCCAATAAACCCATATTAACACAACTTTGCAAACTTTATTACAAGAAAGAGAGAGAGAGAGAGAGCAACATACCAGTGTTGATGTATCAGTAACACAGTGCCCAGTGTTGAGTGTTGATGATAAGAAAGAAAGAAAGAAAGAAAGAAAGAAAGAGAAAAAGAGAGAAAAAAAAAAACCCCCTCCAAAACGACTTTTGGAGGGCGACAGGGATGCGCGGCAGGAAAGTGCCACCGAGGATCCGGTCTCGTGTAGCACCTAGACTAGTAGCTCCTCACAGTTTTGTTCTTATGTAAAGAAGAAATAAACGAGGCACTCTATTTCTATGAAAATATATATTAAAAAATTGAGTTTAGTGTTTAAAAAAATTAATTTTTTTATTTTCTGTGAGTTTTTGTTTTTAGTCATTTTTAAAAGTATTTTACATAAATTTTTAATTTTTTTTTAAATTCACTTAATCTACCCTCAAAAGGTATAATATTTGTGAAAAAAATTTAAAAAAAAATACCAAATAAAAAAATACAAAAAAAAAATGAAAATTCAATACATTTCTGTATTTTGTTGTATTTAATGAATTTTTTAAAAGATTTTGGTAAATTTTTTTTTACTTTTTAAGTATATTAAGATTAAGTGGATCTAATTTTTTATTAATAAAAATTGATTAAAATATTAAAAAAACTATTAAAAATACAAAAATACGAATTGAAAACTCAAAACCAAACAAGGTGATATTTCTTTTTTCTTTAATGTAGACCAAAAAATTTATATAATTTTATTGGACCCAAATTTTTTTGGGCCATTTAATTTAGGGGCACTTACAGGTTGATCCTATTAACTAGATCTATTACTTACAAATCCCAATTGATAAATTTATTAACCTGACTTATAAATTTATCATTGTAAATTTATTCATTAATATGCATCATCCTTACTCATATTCACTCACTCACTCACTTGTAAGAATTCACCATTCTCTTTGACATACACAAAGAAGAACAAAGACCGTCAAATTCATCACTGAAAAAATAAATCTAAATCTAAATCTAGTTTGAAACATATCTAGTTTAAGAGAGAAAAAAAAATGAAAGATTTGGAGAATCACCATTGCTTAGAGTCATTAGTATCAATTTCACCATCTGAAACAAATGAGGCAGTAATGATATGGTGGTTGTGTACATCGACGACGGTGGTGATATGGTGTATAGATCGATGATGATGGAGATAGTTAGTGAACAGTGGTGACATCCGAATGACGAGAATGGTGGTGATGGTGGTGGACGACAATGATAGTGGTGGTTGTGGGTAGGCAGCGATAGTGGTAGTGGGTAGATGGCGGTGGCGGTAGAAAATGATGGTGTGAAACTTTTGGAAAAATGATAGAGAGAGATGGGGAGAGGAAGAGAGAGAGAGAGAGAGAGAGAGAAGAAGAAGAAGAAGAAGAAGAAGAACATGAAATAACTTGTAGGACCTATTGGTGGGGATGTAATTGGTTTGGTATGGTCGGTATTCAGGTAAAATTTTTCACCGAACCGCTAATATTGATTTTCTTATTTTGAGCACTAATACAAGCTACTCCGCATATCAAACCACATTGAACGACACCAATTGAAATGGTTTGATTTGGTGTAGTTTAATCAGTTTAGGATCTTTTAAATTTAAACCATTTTTTAGTATAGTCACTCATTTATGTACAAACATTGAATTGGCTATTTGTCAACCATTTCAAACATATCATATCCATCCATTTAATAAATATTTTATGATTTCTAAATTAACAAAAAAAATAATAATAAATACTAAGGTTTCAAGAATAGTGAGGTAAAGCTAAGTTTATATATAATAAGGGTATACTAATTCAGGTTATAGGGACGATAGAGTTAATTAATTGAGATTAATAATTTATTATACTTATTAATATTATTATATTAAAAAAATATATGTTGAAGTCGTCGGTTTCGGTTTAGTTCGGTACATGAAGTGCTTAAATCGATATTTGTAACGCCCTCAAAATAACAACATCAAACCCATCAATAAAGACATGCATTAATAATAAAGAATAATATTCTTCTATTCATCAGAGTTTCATTACAAAAGGTATTACATGTTAACGACAAAAGCAAATGCCCTAAAGGCTTACAGCTTTCCAAGTTAACACTTGGTTACAACAAAAGAGTACTAACTCATTTACAGATTAAGCCCTTGGCTTGAATTTACATGTAATACAACAAAAATAAAACGACAAAAGAGTGTCCGCCTCTAGCCTCCCAAGCTATGTCCTTGGAGGTGGCATGCTACCTGTACCTGAAAATGATATTCCCATATAGGGTGAGCCACTGCCCAGTAGAAATATACTAAACCAAATATGAACAATGACTAAAAGATTAGCAGTTGATAGATGGCCAACACTGATACTTTCTCTTATCACACTTTACAATTCCTTGACATGCAAGTCCATTTTACAATTCATTTTCCAGTTCCTTTAACTTCTCAAATTTTCAACCATGGCTCAGGACCTGGCCAAACAACTCATATGAGACAGAAACTCATATCAAACACTTCTCATTTCATATTAGATAAGCATACTAGCTATATCACACAACAACAGATAAGCATACAAGCTATATCATCACTTCCACAGATATGCATATGAGCACTATCACACTTCCAATGACAAGCATATGAGCTCTGTCAACACATTAATAGATAAGCATATGAGCTCTATCTATGGAGTCCATCCCCTATCTCCTCCCAACACATCCGGTTTAGAGGTCCATCCCCTATCTCCCCCTAAACCGTGGAGTACATCCCCTATCTCCTCCAACACAACACAATGCATATAAACAACAATTATACACATCATCGCACAATACATAAATTTAATGTATTCTTTCAATCGTCAGTCTCAATGACACATTCCAGTGATTAGTTTCAGTTTGCCTAATCATCATGCATTGTCTACAACAATCACGACTATCCTCCACCGATAGCCCAAAACAGTTATTTCTATACAGAAAATAAATGCAACAATGGATATATAATCAACATTTCAACTAGGTGAGCAATAAAAATCCAAGTACACCCTTTAGCCCCTTCCCTTTTCAATTCTCACATTCTCAATTCAATTCCTCATTTCCAACAACTAATTATACCAATTAGTCAATCAACGTAATTAGGGCATTTTCCATAATTAACATTATAACCCTTAGGTTCCATTTCCATTAATGTTTTAACATTAATTTCACTTTTTCCATGCCAAACATGCATTTAGACTTTGTTTAGCTAAAACCCCAACCCTTGCAAATTTACACAAAAGCCCCAAACTTTTACCAAATTGCCAAACCAACCCCATCATCTCAAAATACCAAAATTTAAAGACAAAGTTCATAGAAAGGAGTAGGTTATCCCTACCTCAAAGTTTGAGCTCCAATGGAGATGAAGACCAAAACCAAAATGCTCCAAATTCTGAAATTTTCATATTAAAATGACGCCCTCGACGATCAACACAACTTTTACAAAGGCCGAAGAGAAGGAGGACACTCTAACTAGATCAAACCCTAGAGAGAAGGGAGTATCTAGAGAGAGACTCTCAAAAAGGGTTTTTAGAAAAAGTATGAGAGAGAAAGAAAAGCAAAAAGTGATTTGAAATCACCCAGCGGATAACTCATATACGTATGACCCGCTCGAGCAGAGAACACGACGCTCGAGCGCCAAGAACAAAAATCTGGACACGCTCGAGCATAATAAGGCCCGCTCGAGCGCCAAGACACAAGAATAAAGCACTTCCGCTCGAGCGCGAAAACCAGTCCACTCGAGCGTGGATTTCCCTCTCCCAGAACTTATACTCTGGAAGTATTACCCGCTCGAGCGCCCATCGACCCACTCGAGCGTAAACAAACCCGCTCGAGCGTAAAAATCACATCTGCAGAAGTTTTGCAGACACACGAAATACTGGAAGTGTGTAATCCCCGCTCGAGCGCAAGAAGACCCGCTCGAGCGGACAGGCCAAAATCTGGGCAACTAGTTTTGGTTTCTAAACTCAACCAACCCATAACAAACCCGCCCAACACATCCTATAATTCAAATACGAAGTAAAAAGGATGTAAACAAGATAATAATCAACTACCAACATCCACGGACACATGTCCGGATCACTGTTCAACAAGGGTAAACCCGGGATCGCTATAATATTGAACTAAAAATAAAAAAAATCAAACTAAAAAATCGCACATACTAGTTATTTTTAAATAATAGACTAAATACAGATGGTTTAGTTTGGTTCGGTTCAATCAGTTTGGTCGATTGTTTTAGTTTTTCTTGCATTCCTACCTATTGGTACATTGTATTCAAAAGGTCAATAGGACTTATTGGTATTTAAGTCTATTTAACGAGACTATTTAGCAACTACCCCTTTAATTTATGAGACACTTACGGGCCGGTCCTATTAACTAAACTTATTTACCTATAAGTCATGAATGATAAATTTATCACTGTAAATTTATTCATTAATATCCACCATTCTTACTCATATTCACTCACTCATTTACAAGAATCCACTCTTCTCTTTCACATACACAAAAGAATAAGAGAGACTGATACATTTTTCACAAAAAATAATTCTAAATCTAGAACAAAGAGGCGATAGTGATATGGTGCTTATATAGATCGGCGACGGTAGAGTGTAGATCTATAATGGTAAAGTGTAGATAGATGATGGTAGAGTATAGATCTGTGACGATGGTAGAGATGGTTGGTGAACGGTGGCAACATCTGAATAACGATGGTGGTGGTGGTGGTGGACGACAATGACAGTGGTGGTGGTGGATGGATGACAATGAAGGTGGTGGTGGTGGTGGGTAAACAGTGACAATAGTGATGGTAGGCGGATTATGGCTGTGGCAGCTACGGTAGACAATGGTGGTGTAAAGGTTTTTGAAAAATGATATATATATAGAGAGAGAGAGATTGAGAAAGAGAGAGAGTAAAGAAGATGATAGGTGGACGATGACGATGGTGGTGGTGGTGGGTAGACGGCAGCGATGGTGGTAGGTGGACGGTAACGGCATCGTTGGTGGTAGACAATAATGGTGTGAAACTTTTGGAAAAATAGTGGAGAAAGATAGAGAGGGAGAAGAGAAGAGAAGAAAAGATGAAAGAACTCGATAGGTATAAGTATTGTAGGATTTATTGGTGCATTCAAAAAGCTAATAGAATTTAATAGTATTTAAGGCTACTTGATGGGACTAGTTGGTAATTACCCCTTAATTTATAAGCGTATTTAATTTTTCTAATACTAAAGGGTTTACATATTTTTTCTCATCCTTTTTTTTTTGTTCCAAAATTGGAGTTAGGGGTCATCAAATGATTTGTGGGCAAAAACCTCGATATTACTCAACCCGTCCAACCGTTGGGCAGCCCGCTTGATTGCCTAGTCCTTCCCATCCTAAAGATGATCATTTAGGGCTTTGGACAAAGATTGGAAACCCAAGCCCACCCATGAACTCGACCCATACAAGCCTGCATGGGTAAATTCAGCCCGACCATCCCATCGGCCTAACTCAAATTATCCTGTCCAATTTTTTTTTTAATATTATCATAAAAAATTACACTGTTAAATTCAATTTTATAGATAGACCCATCGGCTGCAGAATATCTGAGAATAGCCGCAAGTGGACCATGGGATCACCCGAGCCATCAAAGCGGTCTATATGAGGCATTTTGTACCAGTCTGGCAGTGTCACGGCTGAATCAGTATAGCCGTCCTCTATATCTGGGATCGAATTGACGCCCTGAGCTCGTTTGAAGAGCTTCTCAAGCTTGCTCACTTTCAGCGCAGTAGGGTCGACCTCAAACCCAAACGGCCCCTCTATTGGATAAACCTGTGCCTTGGAGGTCTGAGGTGGGATGAGGTCCGCCTGAATGCCTACATTCTCCTGGACATTGATTATAACCCCAGATGCCGGAATTCCCACTAGGGGTGCTTGTGATGCTGAGGCCACTGCAGGTTGTGGCTGCTGTTGTTGAAGCCTTTCTATTACCTCTACTTGGCGGGCCACAACCTCGGCTTGGCGAGCTGTGGTCTCAGCTTGTCGGGTAGCGTCCAGCTGCATGTTCTCAATAGTCTGTTGAAATTGGCGAAGCATGTCTTCCATATTGACTGAGAGATTTTGAACTACCAGGGCTAGTGTGTTCTCTCTTTCCAAAGTGGAAGTAGAAAACTGGACTTCGCTGAATGAAGGTAACTGTCGAACCGGTGATTTATGCCTGACTCTCCTCCATCTTGTAACCGAGGGTAGCGAAGAAAACATTGGTTGTCCTCTTATAAGATCCCTAGATCCCTAGATCAGAAACAAAAATCACTAGTTTAGAGTGCTTGGAGGGTAACTGCCTTATCTGAATTAATTGTGAAAGACTACCTTGCAAAAAGAAAAATAAAGCAAAAGAAACAAAAATCAGAAAACGCACAGCACCTCGGCTTAGATAGAAACAACACGCGGTTGCAATCACAAGTTGGAGATCTGCACTCAAACACTGATTTCTGCCCCAAAACGGATACCCAGACTTGCAACTGATACAAACATTCCTGCAGAGTTTCACTCTAAAAGCACGTATCAAGCAAGTGAGAGCCAGAAACACCCCTATAATGGGGTAGGGTTACCCTGTCCTAGTTTTGTCAGCAGCTAGGGGTTCACTACGCAAACAAGTGGTTTCATACAATTCCTGCATTCGGGTGAGCCACCTATCCTAGTTTGGAACAATCTCTATGGCTTCCGATATGCAACTAAGTCTATTGGTCAAAAAGGATACCTCAGCAAGACCACCTAATATGCCTCTTGCACCTAACACCGAGAAGTGAAAGGAGGATCAAACGGTACAATGGTAATCCAGATCCAAGGGCTGTGTTCCCATCGTGGCAGAGCCCACAACCGGTCAGCCTTTTGGCAAGTTTTTCCAAGCAAGCCTCCGGTAAACCGTTTAGAAATAGCAGATGGAAAACATTGTAACTTAAGCGCACCAATGCAAATGCAAATGCAAAGAAACACATAAGTTTAGATAAAAACATATTATGAGTTTGAGTTAAATTCTCTAAGTCCTCAGAAGAGTCGCCAGAAACTGTGGACTCACCTTTTTCTCGCGCCCCCACCTTTCGGGAAAGATTCGAAAAGAAAGGCCTCACAGTTGGGACTCTACCGCGGTTCTGAATCTAATCTCACAAAGTGCAGTGTGAAATTGATAATCACCAAAGAGTCCAAATCCGGCAAACCTTTTTGGAAAATCGATTTTAAATCAAATAATGCCAAAATTGGACTGTTTTGCCAGATACAGAGTCGCCACATAAATATTTTGTTTTGGGTAAATTTAGGAAACCCTGACTCATGTCAAAGGCCACGTGTCCGTCATCACCAAAGTTGCCTCGGCTCGAGAACTTGGGTACGGGGAAGGTCATGAAATGAGCACCCCCACTCGCCCGATCAAAGATCGGCCTCTACTACTCATGATATGTTCTTTTATAAACCTTATGTGTTCTTATTCTGGTTATTAAACTAGCTTTACTATGTGATGCACATAAGCAAGTATAGACTAGTCGCAAGAATTGGAACATTTCAAGTCATGTTTGTTTGCGAAAATGGTTGGAATTTGCCACCCTCAAGTGGGCTTAAAACAGATTTTTGCACAACAAAGTGGGCTTTAAAACGCGCATTCGTTGAATCATTCCAATTCAAACAATAAGCCTTCATCCACAGGTGTAGACACCCCATTTTTGACCGACCTTAACACTCAGATGTCATCATTTGAGTGCTCGATGATTGAACATGTTCGCGCTCGTTTGGAGTCCCCAAGGTTTTCAACTGCGCCCCTTGCCCCTGAGTCTCTGAACTCCCTTAGTTTCATGCTTGTTTTAAGCCAAACCTTTGTGCCCCCTTTTGCCTAGAGGGAGAAGTAGAGGTGTAGACTACTTTTCTCCCTTGCCAGCCAATTTTCTCCCATGTAGACCACTTGTGGTGGTCGGTCAGCTAGGGTGGGTGGTCAGTCGACCATCTTAAGTGGTCGGCAGCCTGCCACCACCTTCTTCTTTTTGTGTAGACCACCTTTCCCCCTCTGTCGACTAGCTTTTGTCCCTATCGACCACTTTGGGTGGTCGGTCGGCTAGGTTGGGTGGTCAGTCGACCACCTTAACTGGTCAGCGGCCTTTCTGCACTTTCTATAGATATTTTTGGTGCCAGCTATGGAGCACAAAATGCATCCTCCCTACACGTGTGGGGAAGGATTTGAGCAAGCTTTTGATTTCATCTCTATATAAAGGGAAGTGCTTCCCCCTTAGAGGAGGTTCAAATTTTTTTACAGAAAAAAATATACTCTCTCTCTAGAATTCTCTCTCTCTATATATATATATATATTTGTGCTTAAAGTGTTTGAAAGTGGGGTTTCTTGGTGGATTTACAAAGGAACTCTTGATCAAACACCACCATCATTGAGCTGAGGTTCTTGGGAGTGATATTTGAGTTCTACAAGCTGGTTTTGGGTTGAAGAAGTTGCTGTTTTGCTGAGGTTCTTCAAGGGTGAGCATTTCCCTCTTTTAAGCTTATTTTTGTACACAATTTTAGCCACCTTTGCATGCTATTTTAGGCTTAGCTTTCAACTGAAAAAAGTCTTGTTTTGAAGTATTTAAAATAGTTGTTTAAGGCTTTGTTTGAGTTAGGGGCGGTTTACCCCCTTTGGTGGCTTGTTTTCCCTTGCTTTATGCCATCTTTTAAGGCCTTTGGAACCATCTCTTTTGGGCCTTCTCACCACTAAAACTCAGAGGAATTTCAGTGGTGAAAAAGTGGTTTTGAGGTCCCAAATGTGTGGGGGTGGTCCCCCCTTCTCTTCTCTTGTTTACATGTGTTGATGGCCCTTCAAAAGAGCATGTGTTTCTACTTCTTAGAGGCTTTGTTTAGGCTCATTTTTGTGACTTTTTAGACTTTCCATAACTCTATTTTTGGTTTTCTTGGTCACCTCTTGCACGCTTCTTATACTTGTAGTGTAATCCTACTTGTAGCCTTGCAAAGTAGCATGTCTTTGTGCTTTGAATTTGCTTAGTTCAAGCATGTTTTTAGCCATTATTTGACATTTCATAACTCTGATTTGTGTTGGCTTGGTTGCCTCTTGCATGCTCCTTGCACTTGTTGTGCAATTTTGGTTCACTAGCTCAGCATGTTTGGTGTTTTAGCACTATTGATTTAGGATGTGTATGCTCTACTCCAGCACATTTTTGGCTATGTTTTAGCATGCTTTAGGTCTGATTTGAGTGGTTTTGGTCATGCATGCTTGGCTTTGCAGAGCTGTAGTGTATTCGACTTTACTAGCCTTGCACTTTGGGACCCCTAGCATGCTATATTTGTGATGTGTGCATGATATGGCTTCATTTGATATGTAATTTCAAAGCATAAACTTCTTCCATACTCTCATGTTCATCACTCTTTCATTGTGTTTAAGAGCTGTGCCCTTATGCCTTGTTTGTGAGCTAATTCGGGAGCCTATCTTTCTTGCCATCTATGTTGTAAGTCTAGCATGTTTTTGCTACCATTTTGACCTGCCTTGGGTCTGTTTTGAGTGCTTAAGGCCATTTGAGCATTGCTTAGTATGGTTGTAGTGTAAAGCCCTTGACTAGCTTTGTATTTCAAGTCTCTTGGCATGCTTTATTTGAGCTATTTGCATGATATGGCTTCACTTGACATGTAATTTCAGAGCATATGTCATTGCTACACTATCACATTTTCCACTCCTTCAATGTGTTTGAGAGTCGTGTCTTCATGCCTTGTTGGCGAGCCATCAAACGTGCATATTTTTCTTGTGTTATATGCCTTGATCTTAGTATATTTCAACCACTGTTTTAGCGTGTTTAACCTTTGTCCGAGGTTGGTTTGGTCATTTAGGCTTAGTATTGTATGCCTGTAGTGCTATGCTCTTTGCTAGCTTTGATACCTTAGCTTCTAAACATGTCATGCATGCATTACTTACATGATAGAGCCTTGTGCATGTCACTCTAGCATCGATAGATAAGCATGTCGTTTGCATGTGTGTTGCATTGCATTGTGTTTGGATCGGACGTTAATCCAAACATGAGAAACGAGGGGCGTTTCATACTCAAAGTAATGAAACGTGCCTCATTTCTTGGTCGTCGTCCCCCTTGATTGTGCATGATAGGGTGGAGGCCTTTCGAGTCTTATGTGTGCATTCATTGAGTTTTGTGCAAGCTTGATCCTTTGGCCACCATGCATTGAAAATGCTTGGTTGTTGGCCCGAGAGTCAAGTGCCATACTCCTTTGAGCTTGAGATATGATAAAGAGTGTGGAAGTGCATACATTTTCTTGTAAATACATTGTCTTGCCTCTGTCTATGCTCTGTTGCAGCATCAGGAGGAATTTCAGCCCTCAAGGTGTTCTTGAGATCAGAAAAAAGCAATTTGGAAATCAGTGTAATTTTCAAAGATTCAAAAGAGTGCAAACAGAGGCATCTTAAGGCAAGGCGGTGGATTTTCGGGAGGACGCAACCGAGCATGCATATCCTCCTCACCCGCAAGGCCATTTATCGCTTTTGTTAGCTAGTTGTAGTTGATTACCTGTGTTGTAATTAATTTAGCCTAGTGCTTTGTAATATTCTAATTAGCTTAGATTAGCTAGTATTCAATTTGGTTTGTAATAATTAATTAGCTAGAATAGTTAGTTAATTAGTTGGTTTGTAATAGTTAGCTTAATTAGCGTAGCTTGTTAGCTTAGCTCATTTATTCGGACCCTCCGTCAAAAGGGAGAATGTTGTAATAAAGGTGCGTGTGTGTGTGAATGTCTTCCAACCTCACGTCTTTCTCCCTTTTATTTACTAACTTTTGATGGTTAGTTTTAGGGCATGTTTCAATTAGCATACTTATGCTTTGCATGCATGCATCATTCATTCGTATTGCATGCACCGGGCTCGGCGCATCATTCAAACCACATCGTATTTCAATACTTACTTGAATACGTGTTTAACAGCATGCCATCAAGTGTTGCATTCATATGCCATCTTAGCTAGCTGAGCCTATTTTAGTTGCATTTTGCATGTGTTGCATTAGGCATCTTGCATAATTAGGATCATGCATTGATTTCCAATTGGTTTCTGTTTTGGCTCAGAGTACACTGTAAGTGTTTATGCTTTAGCATACTACTTGAGTGTGAGCGATTGCCATATTTAGCATGCTTGCCATGGGGCTATCTGCTTAAGTGCTTAACTGCATGAATGCTTGTGGATGAAGGCTTCATTACTTGAATTGGAACAATTCATCAAAATGTGAGTTTTAAGCCCACTTGGAGTGGCAAATCATCATGTTTTAAGCCCACTTGAGGGTGGCAAATCCGCACTTTAGCCTACTTGAGGGTAGCAACTTCAAACCATTTTCAAAAAACAAACATGAGATGTTTTGTTTCAAATTGAGTGATTTGGTCTATACTTGTATAGTGTGCGCATCACATAGTAATTCTAGATTAATAACCGGAATAAGAACGCATGTGTTTATAAAAACAACATATCATGTTAGTAGAGGCCAATCTTTGATCGGGCGAGCAGGGGTGCTCATTTCAGGACCTTCCCCTCTTGTACCCAAGTTCCTGAGCCGAGGCAACTTTGGTGATGATGGACACGTGGCCTTAGGCACGAGTCAGGATTTCCTAAATTTTCCAAAACAAAATATTTAGGTGGCGACTCTGAAATCTGGCAAAGCAATCCATGTTTGGCGCTTTTTGATTCAAAATTGATTTTTCGAAACCAATTGCTGGATTTGAGCTCTTTGGTGATTTATCAGTCTTACATTGCACTTTGTGAGATTAGATTTAGAACCGTGACAAGAGTCCGAACTGTAGGACCAATTCGAGCTCTCCGAAAGGGGGCACGGAAAAGTCAAGCTACAACAGGCATTCAAACAGTTTAGCAAGCAAGCACATAGCCTCATGGCAAGCATGCGGAACATGGCAATATGGCAATCACACTCATGCAAGTATGCTAAAGCATAAGACTCACTGACTACTCCAAGCCAAAACAGAAACTAGTTAGAAAGATGCATGATTCCTAACTATGCTAAATGACTATTTCAACACATGTAATAATGCAACTAAATAGGCTCGGCTACTTAATCATGGTATTTGCAACACTTTGATAGCATGCTTTGAAACACGTATTCAAAGAAATATTGAATTTGCAATGCAGTTTGAATGATGCGCCGAGCCTAGGTGCATGCAATACGAATGAATGGATGCAAACATGCAAGCATAAGGTATGCTAATTGAAAATATCCCTAATCAAACCATCAAAAGCGATTAAATAAAAATGAGAAAGACGTGGGATTGGAAGACATACATACACGCACGCACACTTATTACAACATTACGCCCTCACGAAGGAGGGTCCGAATGAATAAGCTAACTAACTAGCTATGTTAATTAAGCTAACTATTACAAAACAAAACTAATTAACTAATTATTACAAACCGAAAACGAATTAACTAACTTATTCTAAGCTGGCTAAATATTACAAAATGAATTAAGTAGCTAAACACTTTAACTAACTAATTACAAAGCAAGTAAATTAGCTACCACTTAATTAACTAAATAAAGCAATTAAATGGCCTCGAGGGGCGAGGGATGCATGCATGCTCAACTTTTTCACCCGAAAATGCCACCGCCTTGCCATTACAGTGTCTGTTTGCACATTGTTTGGCCACTGAAAATTGCACCAACTTCCAGAACACCTCTGCTCCTCATCAGGAATACACTGAGGAACCTTCTTCATTGATGGCTAGTCGGCTACCAATGGTGGCCGTCGGCTACCATTGGTGGCCGGTCGCCCACCTCTACACCAAACTTCTTTTTTTTGTTGCAACAGAGAGCAAACAGAGGCAAAGCAGTGTATTCTGAAGGTTTGTGTGCACTGTTACTCTCCTTATCATTACACAAGCTCAAAGGAGTGCAACTCTTGGCCCTCAAACCATCAACCAAGCATTTTCCATGCATGATGGCTAAGGAACCAAGTTTGTACAAGCTTAATGAATGCAAAACAAGATTAAAAACAACCACCACCCTATCATGCATGATCAAGGGTGATGGTGACCAAGGAAAGTGACACGTTTCATCACTTTAAGTATGAAACGTCCGATTTCCCTGGTGTTCGAATTAACGTCCGATTCGAACATATGCAATACAACACGAAGATGCTTATCTTGCCTTTTTTACTTGTTCATTTTTATTTATTCATTTTAACTTACCAATCCATTCTTTAATCGGTTAAGTCTAAGGTAAGTGTCCTCTAATGAAAGAAGTGTTAACCAAGGGATGGTTTAAGGCAAGAGAGAGGTCATGCCTTTGGTTAGTAGAAACCCTCAAAAGAGAATTGAAACCATTAAGCACAAACCTCAATCTCAAGCTTAAACACAACCCTAAAGCTAAACAACCCTCAAAGAAAATGAAAAAGGTGAGAATGAAGGGAGGTTACAGATATTTAGGTGCTGGAATTAGACATGAAAAAGCATTAAAACATGCATCCAGGACACACAAATGATGCTTAAAGCCCAAAAACACTAATCTAGTGAAGGAAATTGCACCACAACCATACAATACAAAGCTCAAAGGACGAAATCAGCCCCAAACAGAGCTAAAACAAGTCAAAATAGTAGCAAAAACATGCTGAGATTAAGCTACAAAATGCTAGAAAAACATGCTCACATGTTAAGCTATCTAGGCATGCAAACAAGACATAAGGAGGGGAGGCTAACCCCTCCAATTTTGGACTTCAAAACAAGGTTTTTGTCACTGAAATAACTCTAATTTTCAGTGGTTAAAAGGCCCAAAAAGTTTGATTTAAATGTGAGAAAAGATGACACAAAAAGCTTCACAAGCTAAGGAACAAAAAGGGGGACAACCCCCTAACTCACAAAGACTCAAGCTACCATTTTTATGCCTCAAAAATAGAGTTTTTTACACTTCAAAAACAGCCTTAGAACAGTTGAAAAAGATGGCAAATCAAGTATGCACAATAAGCTTAAATGAGGTAAGTTCAATACCTTTGAAGCAAAGTGCAATTCAGCCACAAACTCAAGCTCAAATCCCCTTTCAAGGCTCAAACAAAGCTCCAAGGGGCCTCAGCTCAAAGGTGAGAGTGTTTGGTTAAGGGTTGATGTGCAAAAATGTAGAAAAACTAAGCAAGTGTATGCAAAATAATAAGAGGGAGAGAGAGAGAGAGAGAGAGAGATGTCTAGAGAGAGAGAGAGAGTTTTGGTCCAAAATTTCTAACCCTCAAAAATGGGAGAGGACACCCCCTATATATAGAAAATCAAGGTTTGAGCTTTAATACATCCTACCATACACATGTATGAAGATGTAGTTCAGTGAGGCACAGCTAGCATAGCTGGTAACAAATATCTGGAAAAAAGAGGCTGGTGGCCGTCGACTGGCCACAAACATAGCCGACCGGCCACCACTGATGGCTGACAGGCACAAGTCATGGCCGACAGGCTATGGGGGTGGCCGACAAGCCACCCTCTCCTCCAGACCAGAGGCAACAAGCTCTTGGTCTACAACCAAGCACAAAACAGACAAAGTTCAAAGGCTTCAAAGACAAGGCATTCGGCCAAGAACTTCGGGCACTCAAAACGAATACGAGCATACAAAATCATCGAGTGTTCAAACAATGACGTCCAAGTCTTGAGGACGGTAAAAAATGGGGTGTTTACAGATACATTGTCCCCGGACTATTTGGTTGGACTGGATTTGTATCCCATGCCTGTTTAGTCATGGGATTAGATGTTAAGAAATGACTATTTGGTTGGATATGATATGAATCTTATGTTTGTTTGGGATATTATGAAGAAAGATAAATGTTCAAATGACTATTTTGCCATTTTCAATTATTTATTAAGTAATAGCAATATTAAATGTATCATTAATATTTTAATTATTTTTAACTAGATTAAATAAAAATTTATTTTATTTTATTTTTACACAATTAAATAAATTTATTTTTTTAAAAAAAATAAATAAAATATCAAGAAAAATGTTATTTTTTAATTAATTAAATAAATTTATTAAAAATAATAATAATGAAATAATGAAATTAAATAAAACATTTATTAAAATTTAAATAATGAAATTAAATAAAATATAAACAAAATTTTAACATAAAACATCAACAAAATATCTATAAAAAATTATTTTAACAAATTAAATAAATAAAACATCAATAAAAGTTAAATAAAATTATTTTATTTTTAAATTGAGACATT
Source organism: Camellia sinensis (assembly GCF_055761805.1). Classification (NCBI taxonomy): domain Eukaryota; kingdom Viridiplantae; phylum Streptophyta; class Magnoliopsida; order Ericales; family Theaceae; genus Camellia; species Camellia sinensis. The sequence goes on from NC_138970.1 coordinate 157,975,860, forward strand.
TAAATTTTATTGAATTTTATTAAATATAATACATAATTAAATAATAGAGGGTCAAAATAGTCATTTCACCATCTAATCACATATCTCTTCTTATCCCTCCATATGTGTCCCATCCCCCATGGGACACGATAGTCTAATGGATTTAAGACTAATAGTTCGCAGGGACTAATAGTCTAGTGCAAAAATTTGAACCAAAAAACGAACTATTAGTCTGGATGGTCTAATAGTCCAATCTCATCTCTCAATCCCTCAAAACAAACACCACCTAACATATATAAATTATATTTTATATATCATTTATAAAATTGTAAAAGTGTCATTTTTAAAATTATAGCAATGTCCCTTTATTAAGAAGTTTCTTTCTAATTACAAAGATTCTACTAAAATGATCCATTTTACCATATACTCTCGAAAAGAGTATATCATAACTAACATCACGATGAGCCATAACCAAAATAATGGCCACAAGAAATCATAACTAAGTTATAACTAACACCACAATGAGTAATAATCAATACCATAACGTGTCATGACCAAAGACTACAAAGATCATAACTATGACATACAATACATGCTTTTTTTGCAATGTGTTTTTATCAAACTTCCTATTAAAATATATTATTTCTATCATGACTTATTTTCTCTTGTAATTTTTTAATCTACTTATAATAATTACTCTCCAATATTTTTATAAAATTCAAACTTAAATCTCTTGATTTGAAATTCATATTTATCTAAATGGACATATAATAGTTAAATTTAGTAATATTTTATTGTTGTTTATTAAGAAGAAGAAAAAAAATAAATATTATCATTAATTTGTGCCCTTCTGATGCTAAAGTCCTAGCTCTGCTACTGAATTTAGGATATCATTACTCCAGAACAACAACATACACTAATCTCCTTAAGACACTTGATTAAGAATAATGTATATGTACCAATTGGTATACCAATTAGTGTACTAACGGATGATGTAACATAATTTTAGAGATTTTGGATCTTTGTATTTTGTATAATGGGTGATGTCATAATTTTAAAATAACAATATCATAATAAATATTGACATACTAATTAATATATCAATTAGTGTGTGTAGTACAACCGCTTGACTAAATACTCGTATTGTTCAACTCATTAAAAATTTGTTTGAAATTGATTTATAAATTGAAAATAAACACATATTCCAGTTTGTTAAATCTTCAAATCAAGTTTAAACTATTTATTATTTAGCTTGAGTTGACTCATTCCGAATGATAGGAATCTTCATCTCTCCCACTTTAGAATAATAATAATCTCATTCGACCATGATTTTAAGGCCTTGTTTGTTATAACCTAAAAAAGTTAAAAAGTCAAAAAGTCACTATCTTATTTAAGTCACATTATCTTATTTAAGTCACATCACCTCTCTATCACATCACATCAAACCCAACCCATACCCAACCCATATTTCATAAAAAGTCAAAAAGTGCACTTATTTAGATCATCCAAAACCACCCCTAAATGTTAATTAGCCTCCGTTTGGGAAGTGGGTTGGCTTTTTGGCTTTTTGGCTTTTTTGGCTATTTTAGCCTGGGCTTAAAAGCTTGGTTTGGGAAGGGCTTTTTGGCTTTTTGACTTTTTTGAGTTTTTTTGTGAGAGAAGAATGTAATGATTATGGGTTGGATGTGATGTTTTGTTTGTTATGGCTAAAATAACCTATTTTGTCTTTTGTGGCTAAAATAGCCAAAAAAGCCCAAGAACCAACTTGCCAAACAGACTATAAGTAAAAAGCCTTGATATCAACTTTGACTTATGTTTGGACTTTAATCAACAAGTGGCTAGGCAAAGAAGAAAATAAACCTACACATGGCGTGCAAAGTCTACTAGTGTGGGACATGAGCAAGACTTGACTCCTCCGGTTTGAATTGCTCTTCCTCAGGTTAGTGTTTTTTTTTTTTTTTTTATAATTATTATTAATAAGTTTATGTGCACATAAATTAAATATAAAATAAGACCCAAATTATGGGGTTAGTGGCGGAGTCACGAATTTAATATAGGAGGCACAAATTAAAGACAATATTGAATTATTATTATTTTTTTTTCATAACAAACAACAATGAAATATTACTAAACTTAAATATTATAAGTCCATTTGGATAAATATGAATTTCAAATTAAGGAATTTAAGGTTGAATTTTATAAAAATATTAGAGAGTATAGGTAGATTGAAAAATTATAAAAGAAAATAAGTCGAGATATAATTGATATATTTTAATAGGGAAATTTATAAAACACATGGCAAAAAAGTGTGTATTGTATGTCGCAGTTATGATCTTCATAATCTTTGGTTATGACACATTATGATATTAATTATGATTCATTGTGGTGTTGGTTATAATTTAGTTATGATTTTTTGGGAATGTTATTTTGGTCATGACCCTTGGTTATGATTCATTGTGATGTTAGTTACGACCTATTGAGATGATTTTTAGGTTATGACCGAAGATGTGGTGTTCGGTTATCATTTATTTTGGTACTTGTAGTTATAATCGGAAATAATCTAGTTCTAATACTTTCTAGTGTTAACACCATGAAATATTATAACTTGTATATTGTATATCCTTTTGGAGAGTGTATGGCAAAATGACTTCTTTTAGTAGAATTTTTGTAATTAGAAAGAAAATCTTTAATAGAGCGGACATTATTACAATTTTAGAAAGGATATATAAGACATAATTTATATATGTTAGGGCACTAGTAGAATAATTAAAAATTCAGAAGGCACGTGACCCCTTAATCCTACTATAACTCCGTCTCTGGGTGGGGTTCACATGATATAAGATTTATTTTTGAAACCTACTTTTTGTTAGAGATCTGTGTCCATTTTGCGTTTAATTTTTGTCCTTGCCAATCACTTTCCTAGTAGGCATTAGGAAAAGTTCATCCATGGGCTTAGTTCGTTGAATTGTTGTATAAGTAAATTGCCAATAAATCTTAATAGTTTGACTTAATTCTGTCAAGTCCTATTAAGAATAAGTTTTAGTATAATTGTTGCTAAAATAAAATTTTTGTAACGATTTTTTACATATATCACTACAAATTAATAATTAGTGATTTTTTTTACACGATTTTAAGAAATTGTCGTTAAAACTTATCATTAGTGACATTTTTTGTGGCCAAATTTTTGAACTGTCGCTGAAAATTAACAATTGGTGATGTTTTTTAATAGTATATATGATGAAAATTACTATTAATAATTATAGGACTTATTAGACAATAAGTCCACTTAGTAAAATCTACACGTAAGTCCCCATTGTTGTGTATGGTCATATGCTTATAAACACTAAAAGTTGGTTGAGAGGTAAAAGTGGGAGAATAATATTTAAAAGGGAAAATTATAGATACATCTTTTGAAATTTGTCGAAAATATAGATTGTCACTTATGGTTTTAGAAATTACATCTCGCTCATTCAAATTTATAATATCATAACAAATACTCATTTTATTAAAAATTATCAAGGCAATTAACAGTTTTTAATGATATCGTAAATATATTTTAATCAATAATTTAGGTAGTTTTATTGCTGTATAGGATAGTACATTGCAACAATTTACACTTTTCGCAACTAAAAGGGATTTAGTTACCAAAACTTCAATTTTTGGCGACTAAAAATGATTTTGGTTGCCGTTGGTTTAGGTTTCTGCTACTAAATTATTTTAGTTAACGTATATTATTTATTAGTGACTGAAAAAAAATTAGTCGGTAAATATTCCACAATAGGCGACTAAAAAAAATATTAGTTGCCGTTACTCTAGTTTTTAGGCTACTAAATTTTATTTTAGTCGTAGTATACTAGTTTTTACCAACTAAAATAAATTTAGTCGCCAAATAAGAACAATTAATTGCACTGTTAACCTTTGGCGACTAAGACTTTGGTCGGCAAATATGCAGTTTTGGCGACTAAAAAATATTTAGTCATGGTATACTCAATTTTTTTCGACAAAAGAACAATTAGTCGCCAAATAGTCAACTTATCACTAAAAGATTTATAAAATTTTAGTGGGAAAATATTTATGATTGGTGCCCACATTTACATTGCTTTCCTCTGTCTCTCTTTCTCTCACACAGAGAACCTCACCTTTTCTCACTTCACCGAAGTCCCTCACCACAGTTGCTCACGTCCGTCGCACATCGCCACCACCGCAAATCACCACCGCCACCGCCACAAAACGAACAGGTTCTGTCTTTTTCTCCCCTCTCTCTCTTGCTTTCGCTCACTCGCTCTCTGTCTGTCTGTCTGTCTATCTCTCTCTCTCTCTCTCTCTCTCTCTCTCTCTCTCTCTCTCTCTCTCTCTCTCTCTCTTTTCCCATTTCTTACTTTTGCTCTAGGGTTTTACATGATTTATTGAGTTTAATTTTATGTTGATTTTCTGAAATGAGTTTGGTTCAACTGGTTTGATTTCTACAATTTTAGGGTTTGATGTCGTAAATGGGTTTTCTTATTTTGTGGTTTGATACCTTTCCCCTTCTTTTCCTTTCTCTCTCATTAGGTTCCTAATCCGGCTCATTGTGTATGTATTTGCATGTATGGTTGCTCATTAGTTTCAAAGCCCTAATCCATTGATTGTGTGGATGAATGTGATTTTGATTTTAATTTTTATTTTGATTCAATTTGTTCATTTCCATGTTCTTTTTCTTTAATTTAATTTATGTATAAATTATGCACACCACATGTTTGTTATTGTCGATGTTATCTCCAATGGAGTAGGTCCCAACAAGAGTGGCATCATTCAATTGGTGAGTAACTTTTCACAATCTTTCTTATTGTCTCTAATTTGCGTTGTCCATCTGTGAGAGAGAGAAACAGAGCCAATAATTGTGTGATTTTCACTTCCAAAAATTATAAATCTTACAATATATATATATATATATCCAAAATGATGAGATAACAACCTTTTTGGAAGTTAAAAATCCATCTTAATGGGTGTTTTGCGTTAAAATGAAATGTCCAACTCAGTCGTATCATTCCACATAATTTTAGTGATAGAATTTTGGTTAGCCATAGTCAGTATATGTGGTACCATCATGGCCAAATATGTGAGTTTTTAGCAGTATCAAATCATCTTGTTGAGCTTAAAAGATATTAAAAATCTTCCTGGGATGAAGAGTTAAAAAATAACAATAAGAGAAGGTAAAAAATATAGTTTGAAATTTTGAGACGGCTCAAGATTAAAATAAGGATCCATTTGAGAGGGTTGTGAGTTGTATATTAGGTTCTCACCTTTGTATTGGTTGCAGATGTTTGCAAAGCTGCAAATGCTCACGCCAATGGTGCCAATCAAACGGCCATTGTAAGGTAAACCATATGTTCATAAATTCAATATACAATTAATTTCTCTTTTGAAATTTTTGATGCATTTTTCCATATGTTCATAAAATCAATCACACATATGAGCCTGAGCAAACAACGTTAATGGTCCTCAGGTGATTTGGGTAGAACATTTGGAATGTCAGAGAAGTATGGTTCCAACCATGTACTTGTAGATGTCCCCGAACGTTCAGGGAGGGAGATCCCGCCCGTTTTGTTCATTGGGCTCACTACAGTTCAGGATTCAATGTCACGGTCCTGTATCTTATCTCGCAGAGTGCAATGCAAGACCGTTGAATCATCAAAGAGTCCAAATCCGGCAAATCGTTTTTGAAAACAGATTTTTTTAAAAGAAGTACCAAACATGGACTGCTTTGCCAGATACAGAGTCGCCGCCTAAATATTTTATTTTGGAAAATTTAGGAAACCCTGACTTGTTGCCTAAGGCCACGTGTCTGTCATCACCAAAGTTGCCTCGGCTCGGGAACTTGGGTACGATTGGGGAAGGTCACTTCGTGAGCACCCCCACTCGCCTGATCAAAGATTGGCCTCTACTAACCATGATATCTAGTTTTGAAAACGTTATGTGCTCTTATTCCGGTTATTAGCCAAGATTTACTATGTGATGCTCACAGCATACAAATATAGACCGGATCGCCTGAATTGGAACAACACATCTCATGTTTGTTTTGAAGATGGTTTGCTACTCGCAAGTAGGCTTAAAATGCAGATTTTGCCACCCTCGGGTGGGCTTAGAAAACAAGATGATTTGCCACTCTCAAGTGGGCTTAAAACTCATAATTGATGAATTGTTCCAATCCAAATAACCCAACCTTCACCCACAGGCATTCAGGCAGGTATACCACGTAAGCACGTAGCCTCATGGTAAGCATGCTATCATGGCAGTCACTCACACACATGCAAGGATGCTAAAGCATAAACACTTACCGAGTACTCCAAGCCAAAACAGAAGCTATGTTAGAAATCCATGCATGATCCTAACTATACAGAAATGCCTAATGCAACACATGCAGGAATGCAATTACAATAGGCTTGGCTATTCTAAAGATGGCATGTGATGATGCTACAACTAACACGTATTAAATTTGGAATTGAAATACAAATGCAGTTAGTATGATGCACCGAGCCCGGTGCATGCAAGACAGATGAATGATGCAAACATGCAAGCATAAGTATGCTAATTGAAACATGCCCTAATCTAACCATCATAAGCTGATAAATAAAAGGGAGAAAGACGTGGGGTTGGAAGACATACATCACACGCATGCACACTTGTTACAATTGTGCCCTCGCTCGGAGGGTCCGAATAAATAATACAGTCCGAATGATAATTACAGTCCAAATAAGTACAAAACCCTAATTAATTAACAATTTAACTAGGAAAGCAAGTAAATTAGCATGCAAACCATGGACCGCCTCAGCTTTGTTCCGAATGATGAAAGATGCATGCTCGAATTGCCTTGCGCGGAAATCCATTGCGATGCCCCGATTCGCCTCTGTTTGCAATTAATGCCGGAATGTTGTGCAAGGCTTTAGAAAGCTGCTGATTACTGATTTGTTGCAACAGAGAGCAAAAAAGGGGCACAGCAAAGTATTTTCACATATGTATGCATGACTACTCTTCAGGGAGTGTAGTCCTCGATCCTCGTGCCACCAATCACGCATCTCGATGCATGATGGCCGAGGAGTCGAATTGCACGACTCGATGTGAAATGAATGCACATATAAACACAACAAGACCTAAACTCCATCATGGGTAATTCGGAGTGTCGGCGGCCGGGAATTGAGACACGTTCCGTCACTCGGAGTACGAAACGTCCCTCGTTTCCCGTGCTTGGGATAACTCTTATCCCAAACACAATGCAAATGAGATGGCATACACAATGCGACTAACATGTAATCTAGCATATGCAATGCTATGGACTAAAAATGGCATACACAATGCATGTGATGTAACATGGCATACACAATGCTCTAACATGCAACCTAGCATACGCAATGCTATAAACTGAAATGGCATACACAATGCACGATGGACTTACACCAACATGAGTGGACCTCAGCCACACTCACATCAGTGGCCATATGATGAAAATGAGACAACCTAAACACATGCAAACATGCACGATGCAAGGGACCGATCCTAAGGCATCAAATGCCACTCTACCAAAGCATGGAAAGGGATGAAAGATGGCATACAAACATGCAATTTCCAGCTCTGAAATAATATGCTCAATGGTCCCGAATCATGGAAACATGGCACACAATGCAAGCTAGGGGGCCCGGGTACCAAAACTAGTGAAGTGCGTTACTCTAGAGGTACCCAAAACAATGCACTAATGGAAAAATCAACCCCAAACAGACCCTAGGCAGGTCTGAAAGAGTGGGGAAATGGCCTAAAATGATGACTCGGGATGCAACGAAATGGAGCTCATTCAATGGTCCGAAAACAAGGCATTCATGGACAACTCTGAAGCACACTTAAGGAGTATAAAACATGGCAATATGGCATTGGTACAAGCTCTGAAATATGATATATAATGGACCCAAAACATGAACACACCTCAGTATATGCATGTAATGAGCCTCAAAACTCAAAATTGAGCATGGGTATTGAACTACAAGCATGCAAAACAAACATCATTCAACCACAAGACCCAAAAACAGAGCTAGGGCAGTCCAAAATGAGCACAATATCAGTTTAAGGCATGGCCAAAAAGTGTTAAAATCAAGGGTCAACAAAGCATGCAAAGAAAGCTAGTGAACCATGAGTTACACTACAACTATATGGAGCACATGAAGTCTCACCAAACCAGCCAAAAAGAGAAGTATGTCATGCCAAAATATGCCCAAATAACCACTGAAACTCAGTCAATGCATGCAAGAGTGATGGGCTCCTTTGAAAGGCCAATAAGGGGGTTGTTCTACACATGCATGATGGACACACACAATGGAAAAACCAACTCTGGACAGAGGTTCTAAGGGTCCTAAAACCCACTAAAAAGAGCCTGAAATGGGTCTAGGAAACATGCAAATAAAGGCCCCTTTGAAAGGCCTTGAATGGGATTGTTCTACACATGCATCAAAGACACAAAATATGGAAAAATGGGCTCCGGAAAGAGTCAAGGCAGACCTTAAAATTCACCAAATAGGGCCTGAAATGTGGCTTCACAACATGCAAGTAGGAGCCCCTTTGGAAGGCCAACAAAGCTAGTAAAGAGAACATGGGGTGAGAGGGTCACCCCTCTCTGATTTTAGGGCTCAAAAACACATCTAATCCACTGAAAATCCCCTGGATTTCAGTGGCTAAAAGGCCAAACCAAGGCCAACACAAATGCTCTAATGCATACCCTTAAACATGAGGAAATCAAGCATGCAAGGGGGAAGGTGACCCCGAACAGAAAAATGATCTTGAACAAACCTGAAGAGGAGCTCAAAACAAGACTTTGTTTAGTCTATGTCAAAATCCAAAAATGCTTGCTAATAGGGCCAAGCAATGAAGCAAAATAATGCAAAAAAAGGGGAAATAGAGGCTTACCCTTGTAGAGCCGACCCTCAGCAAATTCTGGACCAAGGTAATGAGCCTTCAATCTCTGAAAATCAGTTCCAAGGTGCATGGATGGATGGTGGAGGTGTTGTGCTAGGAGGTGTAGTGCAAATGGCCAAGAATAATGGAGTTTTGGAGCTTGGAAGAAAGTGGTATGGAGGGAAGTGTATGTATGCTCTAACCAAAAGGTTCAACCCTTGCAAACGAAGACAAGCCTCTCCTCTATAGGAGAGGCTCTAAAGATTCTCTTGGAAGCTTCAAATATCCTCCATACAATGGTCCAAATGCCTCCCAGCTGGCACAGCTGTGATGCATTCAGAGAGAGCAAAAAGCAAGAAGCAGGCCGACTAGTTCAAGTGGTCGGCCGGCCACTCCCCCTGGTCAGCCGACCAGGGGTCAAAAGGTTCAAGGAGAAATGTTGGCCGGCCACCCCAGAAAGGTGGCCTCCCAGATGAGTGCAACACAGCTGTATAGTGGAAAACCAGAAAATGTGAACTAGGAGAGAGAAAAATCAGCTTTTTAGCAAGGTTCAAAAGGGTCAAGAAGAATTACTGGTCGGCCTACCCATATTGGTGGCCTCCCAGATGAGCACAACACAATGGTGGTATGAAAAACCAGAAATTGTGGCTCAAAAGTGAGAAAAACCAGCTTTCTGTCAGAAAAATCAGCTGGAGGAGAGAGAAAAGAGAAAGCTGGTTTCTAAGGGGAAAAGGTGGCCTCCCACCATACTACCACCTCCCTAGCAATGAAAATAGGGTCCCTACCAAAAATGGACCAAGACGGATGCAAAACGAAGGTTCAGGGGACCAAAACGCGCAGTCCGGGGCCTCGAAAATAGGCTGTTAGGCACCGAAGGTGGCGTACGACCACAAAGGTGGTCCCTCGGGCCACAGTGTTCCTCTAGGGAGAGGAAACAAGGCGTGTGCCAAAAACCAGAACAAACGGAGGTAGTTAGGCGGTCCCGAACTGAGGCACACGGGTGATGGCTCCGAAAATTGATAACTGGTCTCCAAATGGGAAAAATGGCCTACGACCATGAAACGTAGCCTACGGCCACTGAGAGATGGTCTACGAGACCTCTCCCTCCCTTCGGGAAGAGAAAAAGGAGAAAACAGGACTTGGTTCGCAAACCGAGGTAAAGCACAAAAGAGCCCCGAAGTCCGATAGGCAAGGCTCGCAGCCGAGACTCTACAACTTCAGAACGAGCACAATATGCACCATCACTGAGCGCTCAATTGGTGACGTCTGAGTCTTAAGGTCGGTCAAAAATGGGGTGTCTACAGTTGCCCCTCTTTGACAGAACTCGGAAGTCGTAATTGACGGGAGTGAATGTCAAAGCCCAGAGACGACCCATTTTTGACAAGGCCGAAGACTTAGACAAATAGGCGAGATAAACAAAGATGTGCCCGTAGGCGGGGGCAAAATGCAGAATGATATGCACAAAGCCGGACGTAACTCATGATCATGCAAAGGAAGCTGTAATAAAGCACATATACACAACAAATGCAGCAATTTAAGCGAGCAAATAAAAAAAAAACAAACTACATTACATGCAGAAAGGATATAAAAAGATTATGCAATCTTAGAGAGCATGTGCGATAGATACACAAAAGTGAGTAAGCACGTGTGATAGATACACAAAGCGAGCGTAGTGATAGATACACTAAAGTGAACGTGTGATGGATACACAAAGCGTACGTGTGATGGATACACAAAGCGAACGTGTGATGGATACAAAGTAAACGTGTGATGGATACACAAAGGGTGAGCGCAGAGTGTGATAGATGTACTTAGCGAACAAAGTGTGATGGATACACAAAAGGTGAACACAGAGTGTGATAGATGCACTAAGTGAACCAGTGTGATGGATACACTAAAGGTGAACACAAAGTGTGATAGATGCACCATGTGAGCAGAGTATGACAGATACACTAAAAATGAACACAAAGTGTGATAGATGCACTACGTGAACAGAGTATGATAGATATACTAAAGGTGAACACAAAGTGGGATAGATGCACTATGTGAACAGAGTATGATAGATATACTAAAGGTGAACACAAAGTGTGATAGATGCACTTAGTGAACAAGTATAATAGATACACTAAAGGTGAACACAAAGTGTGATAGATGCACTTAGTGAACAAGTATGATAGATACACTAAAGGTGAACACAAAGTGTGATAGATGCACTTAGTGAACAGAGTATGATAGATATACCAAAGGTGAACACAAAGTGTGATGGATGACACTAAGTGAACAGAGTATGATAGATATACTAAAAATGAACACAAAGTGTGATAGATGCACTATGTGAGCAGGTGTGATGGATACACAAAAGTAAATGAAGTGTGATGGATACACTAAGGTGAACACGAAGTGTGATAGATGCACTAAGTGAACGAGTGTGATGGATACACTAAAGGTGAACACGAAGTGTGATAGATACACTAAGTGAACAAGTGTGATGGATACACAAAAGTAAATGAAGTGAATATGTGCATGATAGATACACAAAATGAGGATGTGTGTGATAGATACAAAAAATGAGAATATGTATGATAGGTATAGAAAATGAGAATGTGTGTGATAGGTATAGAAAATGAAAGAAGTGTGATTGATACACTAAGTGAAGAGAGTGTGATTGATACACTAAATAAATGAAGTGTGATTGATACACTAAGCGAATGAAGAAAGTGTGATAGATACACTAAGGGTGAATGAGGTGTGATTGATACACTAAATAAATGAAGTGTGAATGATACACTAACTGAATGAATTGTGATTGATACACTAACTAAATGAAGTGTGATTGATACACTAAATAAATGATCTCAAACGGAACTTCTTTGAATGAATCGTACATACAATATCGTGCATGAATGAGAAAGAAACTTGATAGGTACAATGCAATACAATGCATGATGTTTAAGGAACGCAATAAACAAGCGTAGCGGCGCTTTAGAAAGCACCTTATGGGGTGAGTGGCGATGAACCGCTCCACTCAGACGGGGATCTCCCTTCGTGCTCTTCGAACACTTACCTTCAACTCACAGTACAAAGGCTCTGAAATACTGACAAGGGTTCTTCACGTAGAACACTTTGGATGTTGCCTTTCTTCCTGATCATATTCACAACTTTCCCTATTCTCCAACGGGGTGACAGACTAGGTTGGTTCAGTATCCAGAATTGAGGTGCATACACGCTATCTCAACCTATGGGGCTTCCATACAGATTTCAAGCTGGGGATACACCCCTTGGTAGGGCTGCAAATGAACAGAGCCGTTCATGAACAAGCTCGAGCTCGGCTCGGTAAGAGCTCGTTCGAACTCGGTTCATTAATTTTTTTTGCCGTTCAAGCTCGAGCTCGAGCTCGAGCTCGTTAAATTTTTAATAAACAAGCCCAAACAGTCTAAAGCTTGGCTCGTTAGCTGGCTCGTTTAATATTTATTATTTATATATTAAATAATATAAAATTATGTATAAAAAATAAGAGAAATATGTTATTTATATATTTAAAAAATATAAATGTAAATAATACTTAACTATAGATAGTATATTTATATAATAGTGGTAGTAGATATTATTATTTTAGTAAAATATAGACTTTTTTTAAGTATGTTTATATATATTGTATATATAATTGTATAATCAAAGTTTTAATTGTAACTTTAGTCTCACATGCAAGTATGAATTTATAAATTTTTTGGCTCGTTAAGGTTCGTGAACAGGCTCGAGCTTGAGTCGAGCCTAAGCCAACTCAGCTCGAGCTCGGTTCGTTAAACTATTATTCAGCTCGAGCTCGAGCTCGAGCTCGTTAAAATCTTAATAAACAAGCCCAGACACAATAAAGCTCGGCTCAGCTCGTCTCGTTTGCAGCCCTACCCCTGGGTATTTAAACCAGACTTTAGTCTCGGAAATCCCAAACCTTTACGTTCTAGGCATCAGCCATTCGAACTCTAGTTTCCACCGTTGCAGTTGGTCTCCTAGGAACTCATTGCAAACATGGCCATGATGCCTCTGGCAGGGAATGGTACTCAGGGAGAGCACTTTTGATCGCCATTTTGGCTTGAAGCAGACTTGATCTTGAGCTTGAGGTAGAGGCACACTCATACTTCGGAGCATTGGCAAGACCTGAAGTGGTACACACAGAATGTAGTCTCAGAACTTACTGAAGTTGAAATAAACTCAGATACCCAACATTTTCCCTCTTTTCTTTTGCTTTGTAGTCTGAAACCTATATAGCTTCAGATAGGTCCTGGTTTTACTGTTTGCGTATGACCTGGGTTGAACCCTGCGATTTTTGAAAGAACGAATCTTGTTTTGCACAGATGTGGAGAATGACACGGCACTCGGAGCGCAAAGCGATTTATTTTTGAAATTGAGAAATGAGTTCTCGACCGGGTATTGAGCCTACGACTGAACACAGCGCATCACAACTCAACAAAGGAAAACAAAGGCAAAACACCCTAAACACAAACACAGACACTCAAAAACGATTCAAGACAAGAATCGAGATAAAACAAAAAGACACGACACTCAGATGTGCACAGGGAGCCTGTTTCTCTGGGTATTGTTTCCCACCCTTTCTTATTTGTGATCCTCGCATTACTCGACCCTCAGGTTCTGTTTTTCTGAAAAAGCCCTTTTCCTCACTTTTTCTCTCAGCGCACATCTCTCTATTCTTCAATCTCTCATTTTTTATCCCTCCCCTGGGTGGTTAATGGATAAACAAGATAGTTGTGGGTATATGCCCAACATTATCAGCTCGCGGCTACTTCTTTCGGTGACATTTAGTCGATGCCCCAGATGAAGGAGTGGAGTATCTTGACCCATTCCAATTCGTGCTTCGCACTCGACTTGATACCTCGCTGCTTGGAGGATGGGAGAGCTTTCAGCCCTTTGTTGTTAACTTCAATTGTGCCCTTCTTGCCAAACTGGGTGCCTTTTCCGGCAAGTATGGTGCCTTTTTTGGCAAATGCATTGACAACGGGGGAAAGACAGGAAGCCTGACTCAACTGTGCCCCTAGTTCATCATTTTGACCAATTTTTTTTGTTTTGGTTTTCTACTAAAACAATTTTGACCGACATGACAGTTAAATTAACATGCTTGTTCGATTTTCTGATTTGAAATCATGCAAGTTAGGTTATGGGCACTGAAAATTTTCCTTTTTTGGGTCCAAGAAAATGGTTCAATTTTGGAAAAATAGAATAATTTTCGAGAGAATTAGTCAACCTTAGTAAAAATTCTCAAAAACTATTTTTGCAAATCAGCCACTGCTCAACGAGCACAGAACCTACGTTTGAGATGCGCAACCTCGGATCCATAACAATGGAAAATTGCCCCTTGCTCGAAGAGAGCTGCGTGGCAATGGAAAGTTGCCCCTTGTTTGAATGGCACCGCAGCGCATTGAATGGCAACTGAAAGTTGCCCCTTGTTTGGATAGCGCCATAGCACACTGCAATTAGTCCTCAGTGAACTCTCGAATATAGAGAAGGCAAAGACGATCAAAAACCATTACATGGACACAATCAATTGTAGAAGTGTTTGCGGCTGGACTTCAGATGAAGTTGCCTACATATCCCAAACATGGGAATCAAGCCTTACGTAGTTCGGGGTTAAGGTACACTCGGGTATTAACCTCTCCTTTTACGCTCTAACTTTTGCCAAGGCCGCCCTTCCGAGTTTTCAACCTTGTGAGCTCTGTTTTTGTTCATTTCAATTTTTTGTTCTTTTCTTTTCTTTTTCATCTTTTCTTTTCATTTTCTTCATTTTTTTTTCTTCTTTTCTTTTCTTTTCTTTTTCTTTGTTCTTTTTTTCTTTTTCTTGCTCTAACTTTTACCTGGGTCGCCCTTCCGGGTTTTTGGCCCAGCGAGCCTCTCAAGGGTAAAAGTGTAGCTTTGTTTATGTTGAATGGTTTGAGATCTTGAAGTCATCTGAATCCAGGAGAATGGTTGCTGTTCGCTAATAATGTAGAAGTCCATCCAATGGCGGGTGAATTTGCCCCTAGTGTTGTGGATAGGAACTCGGTTGTCCTTCAGCAATGTCTTCTTCTTTCCCTCATTCTGGGGTTTGGCATTCTTACAGATCTTCATTGATTTGTGGAATGATCCATCTTCGGCTTTTCGAGCACAATCTCGCATCTTTTGCGCGTAATTCGAGGGATGCTCCTGATCTAGCTTCACAAGCTTCTTGATCTGACTTTTCTTGCCCCTAGTTTGCGGGCTGTTTCAAATCTGGCCACACAGGCCTCACATCATGATTGGCCTTGGAACATTCTGAATCCAAGTTCAAGGTTTGAAATCAAGAGGGGTCGAGTCTCGAGGCTGAGAGTGATCCTAAGCTGCACAATCTCAAGAGCGATTCCACACAGGTCTTCACAGGACCGCGCAAAACATTTTTTGAAATTTTTTTAAGAAAGCGACAAATTGCTCGCGCTGAAGACAGTGTAGAACCAATCTGGATCAAGCCAGGGTCCTTCTCAGTACTCTCATTAACAAACATGATCTCATTCATTAAGGGCTTTGCATGCCTCTCTTTCTCTCAATTGATCAAACTTTGCAAAACCCGAGGAATTCCTCCATCTTCATTTTCATCACAGTGTTTGAAAAGTTTGGAAAACTTAGGTCAATGCAATGAGTTCGAGACACAGAAAAGTAGGCAAAAAGTACTGCCGTTTCATTCAGAAATTCTGGTACCACTGGCACAAGGCAGAAGCAAACATAAGAATGTGAAAATCACTGCTGTTTCAATCAGATCTGTTGGCACAACTGGCTCCCTGGCAGAAACACACTCAAAAGAAAACAAAAGGACACACAAAACAAAATGGTGATATCCGAAGTAACACCCCCGGAATCACCCGACTTCTGTACAATAGGACTGACTCGATACAACAAGACAGACCCTTAATAAAAAAGACTGACTTAAAATAAAGAGACAGACTCAAAACAAAACCACAGAACTGACTCAATCACCCAAGTCAGAAGCTACAAAAACCAGCATTTGCAAATACTCAAAACAGTGCGTGCCACATGCCACATCTGGAGTAAACTGAGTGCCGCCCGCAGGTGGTTCATCCCCTGATCACATATTCGCACTATCCCCTAAGTTCACTGATCCAGTGGCGATAGACTTTGCTGAGCTAGTGCGGCGATGACCTTGTTGTCAAACAGATCCTGTACATCATGGCGCAGACGAAAGCAACTATCAGTGTCATGGCCGGTTTGTTGATGGTAGGCATAGTATTTAGTGTGGTCATGCTTTGGAGGGATAGGATCAGGTAGAGGCCGTTGTTCCAATGGTTTCAGATATCCCTTCCAGAGTAAGGCCTTTAGAGCCTTTGACAAAGGCATATAAAGTGGGGTAAAAACCCTCTTGACTCGAGGTGGATATTTGGTTTTTTGTGAGCTACTTCCGGATGCACCGGTGAACGGGGTAGCTGTTTTTGATGCGGTGGTGGTAACCATGCCCACTTCAGAAGATCTTGCAGTTGCATCACCACTGGTGGTCGCATTTGAACTGCGGGAAAACGTCCTCCTGGGCTGCTCCTTCTCTAGGTCAATGAGGCCCTGTTTCATAGCATCCTCAATTTGTACCCCCATCTCATGTAAATCTGAAAAGGTGGGGAAGGGGAGAACAATCATTTTCTGCATGAGCTTGGGCTGGAGATTACGCACAATCATCCGAATCTGATCTTTGTCAGTGGGCCTAGTGGTCATCATTGAGGCCTTGGCCCTCCACCGGGTTACGAAGTCAGAAAAACTCTCCTTAGGTTCCTGCCTAGTCGTCTCGAGATCACGGGTTGTGACCTCGATCTGTGTATTATAGGAGTACTGAGCGTCAAAAGCCTAGGCCATCTCATCCAAATTCCTCTTAATATTGTCTTCTAGTTTTGCATACCAGATGGCCGCCACACCCAACAGGGTCCGGCCGAATAAAGAAAGCTTCTGTAGTCTAGTGAGGCCCATCGGCCTTAATATGTCTGAAAACAGTCGTAAGTGCACCATAGGATCCCTGGACCCGTCAAAGCGGTCAATATGTGGCATTTTAAAGCGGTCTGGCAATGTTATGGCCGCATCGGTATGCCCATCCTCAATGTCCGGGATGGACTTGACGCCCTGAGATTTCTTGAACAGCTTTTCAAGCTTGCTCACCTTCAATGCTGTGGGGTCCACCTCGGACTCAAAGGGAGAATCTGGTAGGTTGGTGGGTGTTTTGGATAATTGGGATAGGATTGGAGGCGGAGCCGGTCCTGTCGGAATGTCCGTATCTCCTTGGACATTTGGTGCCTCCTCGGGTGCTGGAACTCCTGGTGGGGGTGGGGCTTGGTGCGAAGCAGATGCTCCGGTTTGCTGCTGTAACCTGGTGATCAACTCTGCTTGTTGAGCCATAACCTCGGCCTGTTGTTTGGCAAATTCATCTCGTCGAACAGCATCCTGCTATGTGACCTTCATACTTTCTTGGAGTTGACGCATCATTTCCTCCATTCCTGCCATACTACCCTGATCTACTTGAATAACAGGTGTATCTCCCTGAGGTAAAAGTAGATATCTCAACCCAACTGCGCACAGGTGAAATGGATAGTGACCGCTGGTTCGAAGACCATTAAACTGATGATCTGTGCCTGACTGGCCTTTCTACCCTGCCTCTGGCAAAGGAACACTGATTGCCCTTGAACTGAATCTCTGACCTGACAAAGTCTATCAGCACAAGTCCAATGAACCTCGGGGGATATTGGAGCCCTTTGAAGCTATGGTTCCCAAACTACCCCTAGCAAAAGAGAAAACATGCAGCATCTCAGCCCAATTTCGCCAAAACAGATATGAGCATAACAGGATGACTGTGCCCTCTACTGAATTCTGCCCCAAAATTCTGTTTGTAAACTGCTACCCTCAGGTAAAACTAATTCCCCAAATACTGATGCCCTCAGGCCTGGTACCCAGACTTGCAAACTGATATATGCATTCCTATAGAGACGCACTCTAAAAGCACATAACAAGCAAGTGAGAGCCAAACACCTCTATGTTGGGATAGGGTTTCCCAGTCCTATTTTGTCAGGAACTAGGGTTTCACTACGCACGCAGCGGTTTCAAACAACCTATGATCGGGTAAGCAACCTGTCCTAGCTTTGGAATGGTCACTATGGATTTCGATATGCACTAGGTCGAATGGTCAAAAAGGGTGCCCCGGTAAAACCGGGGTTTGTGTTCCCATTGTGGCAGAGCCCGCAACCGGTCAGCCTTATGGCACGCTTCTCGAAGCGAGCCTCCGCCAAAACCGTTCAGGAATAGCATACGGCAAACACGGTGTCCTAGGCGCACCAATGCAAATGCAATGCAAAGAAACACATAAGTGTAATAAAAACCAGATATCATGAGTTCGAGTCAAGTTCTCTAAATCCCCAGCATAGTCGCCAGAAACTGTTGACGTCCCCGAACGTCCCGGGAGGGAGATCCCGCCCGTTTTGTTCATTGGGCTCACTACAGTTCAGGACTCAATGTCACGGTCCTGTATCTAATCTCGCAGAGTGCAATGCAAGACCGATAAATCATCAAAGAGTCCAAATTTGGCAAATCCTTTTTGAAAACAGATTTTTTTGAAAGAAGTGCCAAACATGGACTGCTTTGCCAGATACAGAGTCGCCACCTAAATATTTTCTTTTGGAAAATTTAGGAAACCCCGACTCATTGCCTAAGGCCACGTGTCCGTCATCACCAAAGTTGCCTCGGCTCAGGAACTTGGGTACGATTGGGGAAGGTCACTTCGTGAGCACCCCCGCTCGCCTGATCAAAGATCGGCCTCTACTAACCATGATATCTAGTTTTGAAAACGTTATGTGCTCTTATTCTGGTTATTAGCCTAGATTTACTATGTGATGCGCACAGCATACAAATATAGACCGGATCGCCTGAATTGGAACAACGCATCTCATGTTTGTTTTGAAGATGGTTTGCTACTCGCAAGTAGGCTTAAAATGCAGATTTTGCCACCCTCGGGTGGGCTTAGAAAACAAGATGATTTGCTATTCTCAAGTGGGCTTAAAACTCACAATTAATGAATTGTTCCAATCCAAATAACCCAACCTTCACCCACAGGCATTCAGGCAGGTATACCACGTAAGCACATAGCCTCATGGTAAGCATGCTATCATGGCAGTCACTCACACACTTGCAAGGATGCTAAAGCATAAACACTTACCGAGTACTCCAAGCCAAAATAGAAGCTATGTTAGAAATCCATGCATGATCCTAACTATACAGAAATGCCTAATGCAACACATGCAGGAATGCAATTACAATAGGCTCGGCTATTCTAAAGATGGCATGTGATGATGCTACAATTAACACGTATTCAATTTGGAATTGAAATACAAATGCAGTTAGTATGATGCGCCGAGCCCGGTGCATGCAAGACAGATGAATGATGCAAACATGCAAGCATAAGTATGCTAATTAAAACATGCCCTAATCTAACCATCATAAGCTGGTAAATAAAAGGGAAAAAGACGTGGGGTTGGAAGACATACATCACATGCACACACACTTATTACAATTGTGCCCTCGCTTGGAGGGTCCGAATAAATAATACAGTCCGAATAATAATTATAGTCTGAATAAGAATAAAACCTAATTAATTAACAATTTAACTAGGAAAGCAAGTAAATTAGCATGCAAATCCATGGACCGCCTCAGCTCTGTTCCAAATGATGAAAGATGCATGCTCGAGTTGCCTTGCGTGGAAATCCATTGCGATGCCCCGATTCGCCTCTGTTTGCAATTAATGCCGGAATGCAGTGCAAGGCTTTAAAAAGATGTTGATTTCTGATTTGCTGCAACAGAGAGCAAGAAAGGGGCACAACAAAGTATTTTCACATATGTATGCATAACTACTCTTCAGGGAGTGTAGTCCTCGATCCTCGTACCACCAATCACGCATCTCGATGCATGATGGCCGAGGACTCGAATTGCACGACTCGATGTGAAATGAATGCACATATAAACACAACAAGACCTAAACTCCATCATGGGTA
The DNA here is from genome assembly GCF_055761805.1 of Camellia sinensis. Taxonomy (NCBI): domain Eukaryota; kingdom Viridiplantae; phylum Streptophyta; class Magnoliopsida; order Ericales; family Theaceae; genus Camellia; species Camellia sinensis. Next base: position 157,995,806 of record NC_138970.1, read on the forward strand.
ATCCGGAGTGTCGGTGGCTGGGAATTGAGACACGTTCCGTCACTCGGAGTACGAAACGTCCCTCGTTTCCCATGCTTGGGCTAACTCCTATCCCAAACACAATGCAAATGAGATGGCATACACAATGCGACTAACATGTAACCTAGCATACGTAATGCTATGGACTAAAAATGGCATACACAATGCACGTGATGTAACATGGCATACACAATGCTCTAACATGCAACCTAGCATACGCAATGCTATAAACTGAAATGGCATACACAATGCACGATGGACTTACACCAACATGAGTGGACCTCAGCCACACTCACATCAGTGGCCATATGATGAAAATGAGACAACCTAAACACATGCAAACATGCATGATGCAAGGGACCGATCCTAAGGCATCAAATGCCACTCTACCAAAGCATGGAAAGGGATGAAAGATGGCATACAAACATGCAATTTCCAGCTCTGAAATAATATGCTCAATGGTCCCGAATCATGGAAACATGGCACACAATGCAAGCTAGGGGGCCCGGGTACCAAAACTAGTGAAGTGCGTTACTCTAGAGGTACCCAAAACAATGCACTAATGGAAAAATCAACCCCAAACAGACCCTAGGCAGGTCTGAAATAGTGGGGAAATGGCCTAAAATGATGACTCGGGATGCAACGAAATGGAGCTCATTCAATGGTCCGAAAACAAGGCATTCATGGACAACTCTGAAGCACACTTAAGGAGTATAAAACATGGCAATATGGCATTGGTACAAGCTCTGAAATATGATATATAATGGACCCAAAACATGAACACACCTCAGTATATGCATGTAATGAGCCTCAAAACTCAAAATTGAGCATGGGTATTGAACTACAAGCATGCAAAACAAACATCATTCAACTACAAGACCCAAAAACAGAGCTAGGGCAGTCCAAAATGAGCACAATATCAGTTTAAGGCATGGCCAAAAAGTGTTAAAATCAAGGGTCAACAAAGCATGCAAAGAAAGCTAGTGAACCATGAGTTACACTACAACTATATGGAGCATATGAAGTCTCACCAAACCAGCCAAAAAGAGAAGTATTTCATGCCAAAATATGCCCAAATAACCACTGAAACTCAGTCAATGCATGCAAGAGTGATGGGCTCCTTTGAAAGGCCAATAAGGGGGTTGTTCTACACATGCATGATGGACACACACAATGGCAAAACCAACTCTAGACAGAGGTTCTGAGGGTCCTAAAACCCACTAAAAAGAGCCTGAAATGGGTCTAGGAAACATGCAAATAAAGGCCCCTTTGAAAGGCCTTGAATGGGATTGTTCTACACATGCATCAAAGACACAAAATATGGAAAAATGGGCTCCAGAAAGAGTCAAGTCAGACCTTAAAACTCACCAAATAGGGCCTGAAATATGACTTCACAACATGCAAGTAGGAGCCCCTTTGGAAAGCCAACAAAGCTAGTAAAGAGAACAAGGGGTGAGAGGGTCACCCCTCTCTGATTTTAGGGCTCAAAAACACATCTATTCCATTGAAAATCCATTGGATTTTAGTGGCTAAAAGGCCAAACCAATGCCAACACAAATGCTCTAATGCATACCCTTAAACATTAGGAAATGAAGCATGCAAGGGGGAAGGTGACCCCGAACAGATAAATGATCTTGAACAAACTTGAAGAGGAGCTCAAAACAAGACTTTTTTTAGTCTATGTCAAAGTCCAAAAATACTTGCAAATAGGGCCAAGCAATGAAGCAAAATAATGCAAAAAAAAGGAAAATAGAGGCTTACCCTTGTAGAGCTGACCCTCAGCAACTTCTGGACCAAGGTAATGAGCCTTCAACCTCTAAAAATCAGTTCCAAGGTGCTTGGATGGATGGTGGAGGTGTTGTGCTAGGTGGTGTAGTGCAAATGGCCAAGAATAATGGAGTTTTGGAGCTTGGAAGAGAGAGGTATGAAGGGAAGTGTATGTATGCTCTAACAAAAAGGTTCAACCCTTGCAAATGAAGACAAGCCTCTCCTTTATAGAGGAGAGGCTCTAAAGATTCTCTTGGAAGCTTCAAATATCCTCCATACACGTGTATGGAGGATATCCAAATGCCTTCCAGCTCGCACAGCTGTGATGCATTCAGAGAGAGCAAAAAGCAAGAAGCAGGCCGACCAGTTCAAGTGGTCGGCCGGCCAGTCCCCCTGGTCAGCCGACTAGGGGTCAAAAGGTTCAAGGAGAAATGCTGGCCGACCACCCCAGAAAGGTGGCCTCCCAGATGAGTGCAACGTAGCTGTGTAGTGGAAAACCAAAAAATGTGGCCTAGGAGAGAGAAAAACCAACTTTTTAGCAAGGTTCAAAAGGGTCAAGAAGAATTACTGGTCGGCCTACCCATATTGGCGGCCTCCCAGATGAGCACAACACAATGGTGGTATGAAAAACCAGAAATTATGGCTCAAAAGTAAGAAAAACTAGTTTTCTGTTAGAAAAATCGGCTGGAGGAGAGAGAAAATAAGAAAGCTGGTTTCCAAGGGGAAAAGGTGGCCTCCCACCATAATACCACCTCCCTAGCAATGAAAATAGGGTCCCTACTAAAAATGGACCAAAACAGATGCAAAACGAAGGTTCGGGGGGCCAAAACGCGCAGTCCGGGGCCCCGAAAACAGGCTGTTAGGCACCAGAGGTGGCGTACGACCACGAAGGTGGTCTCTCGGGCCACAGTGTTCCTCTAGGGAGAGGAAACAAGGTGTGTGCCAAAAACCGGAGCAAACGGAGGTAGTCAGGAGGTCCCGAACTGAGGCACACGGCCGACGGCTCCAAAAACCGGTAGCTGGTCTCCAAACGGGAAAAATGGCCTATGACCACGAAACGTAGCCTACGGCCACTGAGAGATGGTCTACGAGACCTATCCCTCCCTTCGAGAAGAGAAAACGGAGAAAACAGGACCTGGTTCGCAAATCGAGGCAAAGCACAAAAGGGCCCCGAAGTCCGGTAGGCAAGGCTCGTAGCCGAGACTCTGCAACTTCAGAACGAGCACAATATGCACCATCACCGAGAGCTCAATTGGTGATATCTGGGTCTTAAGGTCGGTCAAAAATGGGCTGTCTACAGTACTATTCGATAATTAATAGTGGTATAGCCTTTGGTCCAAGGCATTAGATTGCAACATTACAGTAACAACGTGAGCGTCTTGTGTTTTCCATGGCTACAAAAACTACAAGCCAATTGACCTATAACAACGTTTTTGATATGTCGTTTTTTCTAAAAACGTTGTTGCAAAGGTTTTCAAAATATTTTTTAACCAACTCATTATAAAAAACACACGTGTAACCTGGTGTACTTGCATAATTCCCCTTTTAAGGCCCACGCGTTTTTCATTTTTCCATTTCTCTCAGTCCCAGATAGATCTAGGGCTTCATCACTCTTCTTTCTTATGGTGAAAGTTCACTAGATCGAGCATCGTAGGCTCTGATTTATGATCGTAATCTGTATCCGACTCTCTTCTTCTTGGCTCAAAGCTCTCAATTAGTCCGATTTGAAGATTAATTTTGTGAGTCTCATTCTCTAATTTTTTTGATTTTGTTTATATACGAACTCAGATCTGTATCTACAATCTCAGATCTGTTCGATATACATACTAATTTATGTTGAAGAGAACACAGATCAATCGGTTGATTGATTTTTAGTCTATTGATCGCTATCGAGCGCTCTTTCTCTGGATTTGATCGATTGATTGCTTTCGTTCAGATCTGTAAGCTTTAGTCCCTGTGCGCATATTAACATCCTCAAACAGACTCTATTTCGGACTCGTTCATGGTGATCTTTGTGTTTGTGCTTCGTATGCAATTCTAGGGTTAGTTTATTGAGGCTAATGCTGCTCATAGACTACATGGAAACAAATGGGCAATGATTTCTAGGCTCTTCCCTGGTAGAACTGACAATGCAGTGAAGTATAAGCCCTGTTACAAGCCCTGCCCCAAAATTGTAAATGACGTTGCAGGTAATTGCCCTTCTTTCTCCTACTTTTGGTGCTCTGTAATCTCATAATGTCACATTTCTCTAGTTTTATTTATTTATTTGTTAACCATTTGCCTAAATTGTAATGCAAATTTGTGGTAACTCTATTGTTGTCGAATCGTGAATCGAATCGTTAAAAAGTGAATCATAAATCATTTCAAACTGTAAATCATAAGATTTATATTATTTAATATAATATATAATACAATGTTTAAAATCGAAATGTATACAGTGTTTAATAAAAACTAAATAATTAATATGACTAAATTATAAACGTATACACACATAAAATCAGATATATCAATTTAAGTAATTACGTTCTATAAATTTTTATAGTTTGGTGAAAATGTCGATGTTTCATACGTTATATAAACAAAAATAGAAAAAGAATTGAATTGCAGTGAATTTTGTGAATCTCAATGAATCGTAGTGAATCATAAATTGAATTGTACAATTCACTCAATTTTCGATTCAGCAGCACAATTCAAATCATTTTTGTTGAAACTCGTATATGTTTGGTTTTGCTAATGCTGTTTTTAAAATGTTTAATGTAATTATGTGTGAATCAGAGGCTAATACCTAAACTCTGTATAATTAAACAACATACAGAATTTTTCTTAGCTTCTTATTGGAGTCAACAAAAAAGTCTGTGTTGGTTAGCTTTTGATCATTTGGGTTCTTTATTTATTTGGAATTTTTCAAATATATTTATCCTCTTCTTTATTTATTTATACCCATTGGTTTGATGTTTGGGTGCAAGCATATAACTTTCGATACTTGTTTCTATTTTTGATGTTTTCAGCAGCAAATTTGGTTGTGCCTAACGCAGCAAAGGCTGTAAGTATGGAGAATATTATGGTGAGAACTTGTTGCTAGCTTTAGCCATCTTGTTTAAATTCAGTTAATGTCTTTTTTTGTTTTTTGATTTGTCAATCATGCTTAGACAGAGTTTTTCCGAGTCCTATATGCAAGTTTTGCTTCTTTTTTTCCCTCCCATATAATCTGAGGAAATACGGTTATTTTTCTTCAAGTCAAGGAGCTGCTTTTGTTTATGCTTTAGCAGATGGAAGTGTTGGAGATTGGTTTGGAGGCTTCCTATATTTAGCTGGACAACAGGCTAACGAAGCTATTCAGGACCAGCTATCGTCTCTCAGTTTTACTAGGTTCATATTCTGCAGATTGTTTCTGAGTTTGAATTTGGTCATTTGGGGATTTTATACTTATAGTTTTATCTGTTGTTCATGCATGTTCCTCTTTGCAGCTTGGTTGTCATATTTGGCGCAGGGCTTGTAACCAGTGGGCAATGATTACAAAGAATGTTACGTAAAATTTCAAGCTATGTTTATATATATTACTGTTATTAACTAGTGAAGAGAGTTGTTATCTTAATTGATGTGTAGTGAAATTTGCAAGTGGAAGCTTCTATTCAAGAGGCTTGTCCGTGAAATTGCTCAAGACTTCAAGGTAATTGAAGGGTCATAATTGTTAAACATTGTCATATTTATTGTAATTTTTTATTACCTTAACTTCACTTGCCTTGTATTCTTTGTTAGACACTCTACATTTTAGTCTTGACATTGGGAAATTCTACTTGTGATGAATGAGTTGCCATCACTTATTAATGTTGCAGATTGCCCATCAGAATATCACATTTAAACTGCTTCCTTACAGCTAATCATATAATGATAGAGAGCAGTTATATTAGTGCTGGCTCCTACTCATGTCAGGTTTGGTCATCTTTCTTGTCAAATTTTGTTACTGGGTTGGTCCTGGACTACCTATTCATATGTTCATGACTTCAGCTGGCCAAATTGATTTATTGTTCCAACTGGATTTGTATTTTGTGGGTTGCATCCACAAGGAATGATTAAGAATGCTCTGCAGTGCATTTAAAGTTCTGTTTCAGTTAATGCTAGCATGTTGTGGGATCCATTATAATCCTACTGTTCTAACATGAATTTTTAAGATTGCATGTTGATTTGCTACATGACTTGTGTTGCGAGTGGTAATTCTTGAAGTGGATTTTTAAGATTGCATACAAAAAGAGATGGTTGAAGTTTCTACTCTGATGAAAAAATAAACACAAAGAAAATTGACATAACATTACATATAATATTGGTATTTACTGCTAGTGGTAGAAATTATGTGTAATGAATGAAAAAGAGATGGTTTTGGCCATGGATCTGGTTTAATAAGATTTGCTCAAGAGTGAGAAATTCTATGCCCTTGTATGACAGGGTTTATGTTATATCTTGCACTCCAAGGTGATTCAATACAAAAAAATTTAGGTTCTTTTTATTTTTTTGTAAATGAGACCATTGCATACGGAAATGGTAAAGGCTTCAGCTGCGATGTGTGAGGAACATGGGTTCAAGTCTGAAGGCAATCGTCTTGTATAGATTAGATTATCAAAGGTTAGGTCTACTCACAGTCTCCCATCCCAGAATCCTTGATTATTGGGGATGATATTTTGTTTATTAAATTGATTTTGACGGGATTTGATTGTTGAGCACTGTATTTATAGTTGCATTTGAAAAAGTATGCTGATGAAAATGATAAAGTTGATTGATGATAATACGCAACTGTTTCCTTCTTATGCTACATCAATTTCTTTATTGTACTTTCAATAAATATATCAGTTGCTTTTGTTTTTTTAGTAGATTTGAACATCGTCTCCATTTTATTCTGGGCATGAAATTTACATAAATTTCAGTGGAAAGTTGAATCTTGGTGTAGGGGGTTTTATTTATTTTTAACCAGTCACAGAAAGTCTTCCAACTTTATGATTGTCATTACTTTCATTTCTGATTTTTGACTTCATTTTTTTGTTCTTTAATGCCTTTTGCAGGCTTGAAATCTCATGTTGTAACATTATATGAAGCAGGAAAACTAGGCCATACTAGCATTGTAGATCTTTGCAAGGATTTGAGTACATTAGAGGGAACAAAATTTGAGGGAGAACTGCAGGAGTTTGCCAATCATGCATTTACTCCGATGTGGTCTAGAATGTTTGATATCCGGTGGAGTTGCTATTGATGAGAGAACTGTAAATGTTTGATATCCTGTGAGCCTACGAGACCAATCCCGAGACAAAAGAAGTCAGTCTTGTTCGATATGGATTTTTGACATCAGTTAGTTCAGGTAATGAATTTTTTTAGAACTCACCTAGTTTTACACTTGAATTACCATTTCTACGCTTATTAATTAATTTCACTGAAAAAATTAGACTACAAGTGTGAGAAACACACATTCAAGTCAGAGATCTTGTTCCTCCGATCTCTATTTGTGTGAATGAACCTCTATGGTCCAATAGTTCTTCTGGTATATGCACCTTAAAATCTAAAGTGTTCTTTTTTTTTTTGGTTTGAATTGTTGAACTTACATAATATGCTTTTCATAATTTGATTATATTAAATCTAAATCTAGAACAAGCAGGGAATACATGTTATTATAATGGTGATTTATGTATATGCTTTTATCTCTTCATGCTTTTGATATTATTTATTGCTTTGTTCTAGATTATCTTCAAAAGGATTATAATTTGCAACTGTTATTTATTTATTTGCAGGTCAAAAGGACAATTTTGCTGAGGGAAAGGTCTGATTCAAGATGTAAAAAGGAATTTGTTGCTTGTGTTTTTTTTTTACCAGGCCCAAAATTGAAATCTTGTTAGAATTTTTTTTTTAATTTTTGGTAAGAGCATTAAAATATCCAAGTGTGCTGATTGGTGAATTTTAGAACTTTTTTATTTTTTTTTATTAATTTTTATTTTTTTATTTTAAGATCGGGGTGAAGTTCAGAACTTAAATATGCTTCTATGAACATGTATTTATTTTTTTCTATCAAATATCAAATTTGATGGTTTTATTTTATCAACTTCAACTTTTATTTTTATTTTTTTACTATGCTGTGCTTTATGGTTTTATGCAAATTGAAATGTGGATAAATAACCAGCTAGCTCAACAACATATTTTATATTAATTAAATTATGAAATAAAGAAAAAAGATGGCGTTTTTGTTCAAAACATCATTGTATCCCGTGATGTCATCAGTTCTTATTTAAACAGATTGCATATTGTACCGACGCTGATGAAGACGCCACTGCAAGTATTAGCGACGTTTATAAAGCGCCTTATACCTATGGTGACGGCCGCGTCAGCGACGTAAAGTAAAAACGCCGGTATATCATTTTGGCAGCGTTTTTGCCGCTTATAACGGTGTTTTTGAAACGCCGGTAAAGGTAATTTTTCCTACAGTGAAATGTTCCAACTAAAGATTCAAATGGTAAGCCCACAAAACGTCTTTGTTCAAAAAGAAAAAAAAAAATTCATGTTTTATAACACATGTAACTCATTATCACTACTGAACTTTAGATGTAGCGACATTGGCAAGGAGGAAAAGCATTTTGAAGTTGGCACAAAGAATGACATTGAGCTTTTGACGTGCTATTGGAGCCTCAAGCTACCATACCTGGACCAACACTACAACATATAAGAGTTTTAGAGATCAAATGTTTTGGTCTCTAAAAGTAAAAATTTTGTTGCAAAAGACATTTAGAAACCAATTTCTATCATCGTGAGGACAGTCGCTAAAAGGTCGTCCCGAAAAGTAAAAAATAAGGCTTTTAGCGACAAAATTTTGAAAATGGCACTAATAAATAGACTTTTAGGGACAAAATAATTTGGGCTCAAAATGGTTTATTTTTTGAGGCAAAAAATTTGGTCTTATATAACTAATAATTCATCACTAATGTTCAGATTTCGTTGCTAAAAATACAATGACGACATTTTTTGCAACAAAAATATTTGGTGCCCAAAAATAATTTTGTCGCTAAATTTTGGTCTCCAAAACCTTAATTTTTTTTAGTGCAAGGTCTCGACTAAAACAGGCAATGACATAAGGGTGGCTTCTAGGAAGAACTTAAATGACCAGGGAGAACCCCTTGGGTTGATCATGTGTGCAGTTTCATTCGTATGGTTGCCCGTCTCTCACCATGTTTTGTTCGATTTCATCAGAGACGAAGCTCGCCGAAACGAGGTTTGACTACTTTCTCTACTTTAGACACGGAATACCTATCAACAATGGCTAAATATAGTTTTGATGAGTTTGGTTGAGTATTTTAGTGGGATATCATGTCAAATGGAGGTCCAGTACAATCCATTGCGAACTTAGCCAAAGGACAGGATCGGGGCAATGCAATCACTGTCCAAGTGAGTACTCTGTTAATACGACAAATGAAGCATAAACACTGCTAGAAAAATGACTTTTAGCGGTGTTTTAAAAACGCCGCTATATGTCTGAAAAACGACGTTAATTCCTTTAGTAGCACTTACTACCAAGCGCCAAGGACGCGGTTGTCGCTGTAAGTTTATGACGCTTTAAAAGCATCGTAAAATTAGTATAGGGGGCATTTATAAAAATGCCGCTAAATGTGGCAGTCAACGGTAACATGACGTCACATAGACATTTAGCAACGCTTCAAAAACGTCGTAATAGCTTTTTTGTTATTTTAAAAATATAACTATAGTGGCGTTTTGAAAAACGCCGCAATAGATTTTTTTTTTTTTTGAACTACTAATTTTGTGAGATTTAACTTAAAAAATATACCTATAAAATAGTAATAATGAATAAAACTTTGTATAGACATATATTTATGTGAGATTACTATTCCCTCACATCTATAATAGTACCCCATACAACATCTTTCAAGAAAAAAATCCAATAAGTTCAATCCCAAAAAATAAAATGAGAATAATTTAAAGATAAAAGTGAAATTAATAGTTGAATAATAAAAAGTAATAGTGCCTAAGGCAATAGGGTTGGGAAAAAGTTATAATGATTTCCACTACTCAAATCAATACCATAAATTAGGACAGATAACATTTGTCAGTGGGTCAGATTACGACCTTAAAAGTTGTGTTTAGCCAAGAAATAATTATGCCTTCATATTCATTGGGTCAGACACAAAGCATCAAGCATTCATGTCCAGATTTTCTAATCAATGCCTCCAAATTTCCAGAGTTGAACAGAGTATTAATAATACACATCAAATATTACCCTTCCTACATAAAGCAAGAACCACCATACTGCTAGAAATTTATTTTTTCACCCCAAGTCACGCACCTATACCACGGCTTCTAAAGCATTTGGAATCTCTGCCATAATCATGTGCGCATTTGAAAGACCAGCATCATCACCTTTTGTACAGCCAACCTGCTCAGAGACAGAGAGAGAGAGAGAGAGAGAGGATGAACTTATACTAATGGTAAAACTAGGAGGTTAAATCATTATTACCGCAACAAAGATTCAAGCTTAATTCTATAGGTTTCCAACTCCAATTTTCTGCACTTCAACCTTGAGAGACTTGAGGTACCTAACAGCTTCATCGAAAGTATTTAAGAACCAAAAAAAGAACATGGAAACTCAAACATGGCAAAGCAAAGACAAAAATATCAACGAAATACCTGGTCACACAGTGTACCTGTTTGAGGGCCAAATACTGATTTGCTGAAACCATGGCCCCTGCATGCATCATCAATGTGTAGAAAAATATAAGCTCACAAATGCTGATTATGAAAGAAAAAAAATAAATAAAAGAGAAAGAGACAAAACTAAATTGCAGAATTTAGCAAAAAGACACCACACAACAGAGTTTTTGCATGCATTTGGTCCATGGAGGCAAGAATTTCTATAACCAAATTGAAAAATATTTCTGTTTAGTGGAACCATTTTTAAGAGCCTTCTATTGGTGAAGGCTTATGTAAACTATTAAGAGACAGCTTAAGCTTCTAAAGAGAAATTATGGTGAATTGACCATCTGAAGAGACAAACAAGGTGCTTCACTGGGAAAGCGTTGCTTCCACAAAAATAAAAAAATATGTTAATTGTTTAATACATTTGATCTTCATTAAAAGCAACATAAACATGTCCTTAAACCAAAATAATAATATGCATGTGCTCATCTTAACAACCTGCCCACGAACAAAATAAGACCAACTTGTGTAACCGCAAATCTCTTGAAAAAAAGACAAAAATCAAGTATTTAGTCCACTAAATCAGCCAACTTAATCAATCAAACCAGAAATGATGACGAAGATACATCCACCCATGACACAACTTAACAACTTCAAGAACATATTCAATCAAATCGCAAAATGATGTTTATTTTTCCATTGACCTCAAATACTTTGCATATTAAAACATACGAAGTAAGAAATTACGAAGTGTTCTAAAGTATGAACACAAATAGAGCACATATACAGATTCTTTTTGGCCCATCAAGTAACTTCATCATTTAGTTGTCGAGCCTTTCTGAAAATCAACAATAAAATTCTGCTCTCAAAGAGTTTATCTTGCAAAGCATATTAAGCAAAAAATAAAAATTCAATTTTTTCCTCAATTCTGAAACTAGTTTACTCAAATTGCATTCAATATGCCAGTATCACTTGTGTTCAACTTAAAATCTCAACAACCTGTAGCAGTACTACATTTCATCGTACTGGAAGGTGAGGCACACACTGTGTGCCAAATTATCAAAATATAATATATATATATATATATATATAAAGTAGTTGTAACTATTTGTAAGTGGAAAGTCAGGTTTTACTTTTGGAAAATGAAAGTCCACAAAACTTCATGAACACCAAATTGGGTGCTCCCTCTATATATATATATATATATATAAGTATATAGCCAACATTTGTTTCTATTTCAACAAGGTACTGCTAAGGACAAAAAAGATATGATGGGATTTAAGGCTTAATTTGGTTTGGTTTGGTTTATATAAATACTTTACATGGAAGAATTTCTTACGTCACATGGCGACTGCGTTGTCACTTCTTTTAAGGTACTGCTCATATAAGGAATGATACTTTGCAGGGATATAATCCTTGAATCTGTCAACAATGACAACAAAAAGATTGAGATCCAGGAATGCTAAGGCAAGCAGATAAAAGACTTTCCACAAATATAGTTATTGAGTGCAAAAGGAAATTCCTTGATAGGAAGTTGATGGGATTATAGGAAAAACTGAAAAACTGCAGAACATAAACTACAATCAGATTCACCAAAATAAACACGAATTGAAGAATTTGTACCCAATACTTATAAACAGTGCTTAAAACTTGTTGCCAGAAAGAATTTTATCTTCTAAAGATCTCAAATAATCATAAATTGTTGGCATATATATTTATTGAAGTCTTAGATTAGTAATATTCCTACATATTGAATTGATGGTGGAATCCTACATTCTTTTGGTGTAGTGAATAGAGTGGAAATTGGAACGTCTCATATTTGGTTCAAGTAATCTGTTTTGTAGATTTTGTTTTCAAAATCTGTTTTGCTATTATATTATTATTTTTTATTTTTTTAATTCTATTCTTTGAAATCTGTTGTTGAACCAGATTTGCTTCTAACACTTGACTAATTTGCTTATGCATACAAAACATATATTAACTAGTTGACAGGAAATTAAAACTAATATACATTTTTTTTGCTATTAAAACTAATCAGTTCCGTAGATTTTTGTTTTCATAATCTGTTCTGGAGTTATATTGCTATGTGTTCTTTTTTTTTTTAATATGTTATTCAAACAGACTTGACAAATTACAATTGAATAATTATTTTGCTTCTCAGTACATAATATAAAATAACTGTTTGACCAAAAATTGAAACTAACATACTTTTTTGTGCACCATGTGAAAACTAATATGTTCTGCAGATTTTTGTTTGCAAAAGCTGTTCTGCTGTTATATTACTGTGTTTCTTTTTTTTTTTTTTTTTTTAAATCTGTTCTTTGAAATCTGTTCTTCAAACAGATTTGCTTATTACAGTTGAAAATTTTGCTTATGAGTGCAAAACCTAAATTAACTGTTAGACAAGAAATTGAAACTAACATACATTTTTTTGTGATAAACTAATTTGTTCTGCACATTTACAAAGGAAAGATTAACTCCTTGCGGAGTTCCTCGGAAACTCTATAAATAAAAATAATAACAAACACCTGAACTAGCAAAAGGACTAAAACTTCGTTTGATGACAAAACATGGAAATTCAAATGGGAACTTTAAATTACCTGCGTCATCCTTCCAAATAGAGTAGCCGAGGATGATCGACGGTGCTGAGGAGCCATTCCAGCAGCACCACTTGCTTTCAATGTACGCTGGAGTAGCAGCAGAAGAGTCGAGGAATTGGACAACCAATAGGCTAAGATGTCATTGTTATCCTGGGCCTTTAATCCAAATAATAATACTTAGTTATGAGAAGCCAATTGTGACAAAAAGTGAAAACAAGACACACTAGTAGCATATAGGATTAGATTATTCAAACCTCGATAGCATGGCCTATGGTTTGAATGATTCGGTCAAACACACTAGTCCACTCAACTTCAAAAGATCTCCACTGTAGAAGGCATTTGTAGATGATACAAGCAGCAATTGGTCTGTTCCCTGCAAAGCCTAGGTGTTGTCCAATACATCGGATAAGAAACTCCTGATTCTCTTGTTGTTTCTCATTAAGAGATCTTTGTGGTTTGTCCTCTACTTCTGAAAGATCCCTTTGGTTTTAATGAAGGGCTATGCAGATCCTAAGGCATTTTTAACAGTAATCAACAAAAATGCATGTTTAAAAAAAGGATTGATGAAAACATGAAAATTTCATAAAACATGAAAATTTACCAAAGTTGTCTTTGTATCCACAAACAAATGACCACTCTCACCACCTCTCTGCCAATAGATGAAAACATGAAAATTTCATAAAACATCCACAACATTGGTTCATGTCCCTGCCATAGAGTATATTCAAGTGGCTAGATCCCCACCAGCCACCATTGGTTGAGGAAGTGGTGATCTTAAGAAAGCTATTCATAAAGGTAGTCTCCTTCTCAATCAATGCACTATGCACAATTTAATTTATTTGTCCCTCAATAAAAGTGGCATGTGCATGATTGAGTGTCTAGTCCACTATTTGTACTGAGACTTCAGAAGAAAGGGCATGAAATAAGAAGTTGAGTTTGAAACTCAAGAAAACCAGTACGATATTCTAAATTTACATAAATAAACCATGACATATTGACCAATTTCTTGTGAATTTAAGGCCACCACTATAATCACTAAAGCTACTACATTAGGTTTCAAAATGCATTTAACCGGACCCTAGTGCAAAAATACAATATAAAATTGGACAAAATACCTGAATATCCCTGCCCCAATCAACAGGATCACTAATAACAAATGCTACTTTAACTCTATCTGAAAAGACACTGTATCTTGGGACCAAATCCATGGAGATGTTACAACGATATATTAGAACTTACCTCCAATGAGAAAGTTAGGGTTTCTTTTCTCACAGGAGTTGATTTTTTTCTTTCACTGCCAATCAATGATTGGATCATTCGAGAGCCTGAAAATAAAACAATGATGATTATTGAATCAATACATAGAGATACATATATAAATTCATATATATACTTGTATAGAGAAATTTTTAGAAGAAAAAAAATTATCCAAAAAAAAGTACAAGTAATGTGTAAGCAAAGAACGCGATTGTGCGAGAGACAGAGATTGAGAGATTGAGAGAGAGGAAGACAGACAGAGACAGAGACAGAGATTGAGATCGAGAGAGAGATGCTAAAACTATCTGTTGCAACTTACAATTCTCGTAACGAAAAACTTTTAAACTGTCCCAAGTGGACTTCTGGATCCTCAGCGGCTGATGAAATATGTATAAAGTGAACACATTACACATCCAAATGGACAATTTAGCCTACTTTTCAGTTAAGAGCACAAACCAGGTACATCAAAGAAATGTTCACGTGGTTTCCTTCGGCGCCACCATGCAAACCCAAATGCTGGTGCAACAAAAAGTAAGGCAGCACCAGCAGCTACACCTCCAGCAATTGCTCCAGTAGCACTATTTCCACATGAAATGGCAATGATTAAGAAAAAATTATAGCTCAACCATCTTTTGCAGATCAAGAAACACCAAAACTTGCACATTAAAGTTCCAATAAGAAACTATGCAATACTGGTTTGAGAACAATCTGACAAAATGTTTTTTCTTTTCCCTCTTGATAAGCACAATGCAAAATATAACTCAATTTATAGCTCTTCCTAGACCAAACATTGGACCTCATACTTTAAATCCTATTAACTATTAGGTACTTCAAATAAAGCTAGTAGGCATTAACTCACACAACTTTTGGGGTAACATTGGCAAACTAAATTCTTAATTATGGATCTGTGCAGTTAATTGACTGCTTCCAGAAAATAATAGTAGCATAGAAAAGTTTTCTTTGTCCATGACGACCAAATGGGAAGAAAAACCAAAGTAAAATTCATCGAGCCAAACAATAAATAGCAGTATCAACCACAATAACAGCCATGAATTGAACAGCACTGTGACAAAAGAGTATATATATCTATGTATGCATTATGCATTTGAACAAACAATATATGTTATGTATTATGTATGTATTATGCATTTGAACAAAGGAGTTGTCACAATAAGAGCAAAACAAATCCAAATGCCTGAAGTATACTTCATATCACCAGAAAAGTATCACCTCACCATCGCTAGATGAAAGCCACAGAGTTACAAAAATTCTAATAGGGAGGACCATATATCACGCGACTTACAAAAACTGCCATATCAGCAGTGCTTTGCTTTGGATCTTTAGAATCTTGTCCATCCTGTAAGAAAAATCAGTGAGATTATTGATTGATATCTGATATTGATATCTGGCTCAAACTTTAATCTAAGTAAATCAATCTAATTGATATCTGATATTGTAATAATATATTATATAAAAAGGATAAATAGAAAATTTCTTAAGGTAGTACATGGTATAATATGAATATAGATCTTAAAAACCCTTATTTTCATATTACTCTCTGATTGGATAGAACTCAGATATCTGAGATGCCAAGCTCTTTCCTCCCAGGATAGCAGCAGTAGTGCAAAATGCTTGTCCTCTGTTAACGGGAAAACATAATCAGTCTAACATAATAAAAATGAAATGTCGTTTTATTACCTTAACTGTATTTTCAATGAACAAAACATGGCATTCAAACTACAAATGCTAATAAATTGATATCAATTCCCAAACAATGAACAAAAAGCTAACACAGAATTGTTCAATACAAATCTAAACAAGATCAAAACCAGAACAAACATGTAAACAAATATATTAGAAATTACCTCCAATGAGAAAGGGTTTCTTTTCTCACAAGAGTTGATTTTTTCCATCACTACCGATCAACGATTGGGTCATTTGAGAGCTTGAAAATAAAATAAGGATGATTATTCAATCAATGCATATATAAATTCATATATATACTTGTATAGAGATTTTTAGGAGAAAAAAAAATTATCCAAAAAAAAGTACAGATAATGTTTACGCAGATAACGAGATTGTGCGAGAGAGAGAGAGAGAGAGAGAGAGAGAGAAGAATCGATGAAACTGAGATTGGAAGACCAACCTTCAGACGGCGCTGATCTTGCACAACCTGTTTAGCACGGGCCCTAACCTCATATGGATCAATCTTGGATTGGGGGCGAACTAGAGCATATACAACTCATCAATCACTGAAACAGAGAGAGAGACGGGAAGGAAGAGCTTCAGAGAGAGAGAGAGAGAGAGATGGTGGAGCTCACCTTAGGAGACGATGGTGTAGATGATGATGGAGACGATGGTGCAGATGGTGGAGACCGATCTGAATCTCTGAATCTTTGCGATGAAATCACTGAGATGAAATTGCTCTGAATCTTTGTGATGAAATCACCGAGATGAATCTCTGAATTGCTCTGATAAGGGTTTAGAGAGGGTTGAGAGAGAGATTTAGAGAGAGAAAGAGAGACAGTGGTGGAGCTTCGAAATCACTCTGAGATTTAGAGAGAGAGAGAGCTCGAAAATTTGGGTCTTAGGTGAGTCTGAAATTCAAAATTTGGGTTTGAAAAGAGGAGACCAAGCGCGAGAGGCACAACATATTTGGAGGCGTTTTAAACGCCTTCTATTATTAAACGGTGTCGTTTTGTTAAACAAATATGCGACGTTTTATAAAACGTCGTTAAATGTTAAAAAAAAGTGATGTTTAAAAATGCATCTTTAAAAAAACGCCGCCTAAACCTCTTTTTCCTATAGTGAAACTACCTCATCCATGTATGGTTCTATTGTTCCAAACTAAAATTCTAACTTAAATTGGCTCTTCATTATTTTAGACAATGAAGTCAAAAGAGAATAGTATGTGGACACTACAAGATAGCTGCACCAATGCCTATAAATCTATGGTGGTCTACGCTCCAGTGGACATCACCAGAATGCAATAGGTGATGATGACAGGTTGTGACGCCAGCAACATTGCCACATTACCTTCGGGTTTCTCAATTCTTCCTGACGGGTTGGAGTCAAGGCCTATGGTGATTACTTCTCAACCAAAGGAGAAAAGCAGAGAAGGAGGATCATTGCTTACCATAGCATTCCAAATCCTCATCAATACCTCTCCCACAGCCAAAATAACTATGGGGTCTGTGGAGTCTATCAACACTCTTATATCATGCACTGTGCGAAACATAAAGACAAGCTTGCAGTGTGAAGATTGTTGATTGTCATTAGTTTTTTTAGAGATAGATAGAGAGACTAACTAATTGAAAATAGAAAATATAAAATCTGTTGGTGTCTCAACCATGAATAAAGAGGCATTCTAACTACCAGCCACCAACATTAAGCTATAAAATCTGGAATATAAATTTATACTCTTGATCTAGTAACAAATGATGAACCTTACCAAGCTTAAACAAAAGAAATCTAAGGCTGCTTTCAGAAGGTAAAAGAAAAAAAAAATCTTGAAAATAGAGAGCCTCATTTATTTCTTCTTAGCATAGGATAGGAACAAAACTATGTGGGGCTACTATTCCAAATGGAAAATTATTGGGTATTTTTGGATTATCATGTATCCATACTCCTTCAACTAATCATCATTTATCATATTCTCTCATGTTTCCCAATCACTTAAACATAAAATCATAAGTCCCATATTTTCCAACAATCATAATAGCTTAGAGCACTACGTGGCCGTACTTCAGAAGTACCTAATAACTTCCCGTCTACAAATAGTGCCTTTATCTTAAAAAATTAATAATTTTTCCTTGAGTGAAGTACAAATAAATCTTAAAATGTGATCTCGTGAACTATTTAGATCTTATTATTATTATTATTATTATTATTATTATTATTATTATTATTATTATTATTATTATTATTATTATTATTATTATTATTATATGAACCCATATGTCCCATTAAAGTAGAAATTACACAAAAAGGTAGTAACTTATATGTTTGGGTTTAATTTTTTTAGGGATAAAAGTGGATTTTTTTCAAATATAAAATTACATATTTGGGCAATCCATACTATAGAAATTTTGAATTTTTCCTCATTTTGAAACAAGTCCCACATTATGAACAAAAACATAACATTCTAATGTAACACTCCAATAACGTAATATTCCAATGTAACATACTAAAAAAACTCATTAGTGTACTTTTTTCGAACGCAACACTAAAAAAAAAAAAAAAAAAAAAAAAAAAAAAAAAAAAACTCCTTAGTATACTTTTTCCAAATGTAACACTCCAATGTAAAAAAAAAAAAAAAAACTCCTTAGTGTACTTTTTCCAAAGGTAACACTTCAATCAATGTAATCCCAAACGTAACACTCTAATGTAAAAAAATTTTGATCAGCAAAAAAGAAAACTTTATTGATGAAACTGCATACATACATACGTACACAAAAACACTAAAAAACTTCTCAGTGTACTTTTTTCAAACGTAACATTTACAGTTTAAAATTATAAATTTGTCCAAAACTTACTGAGGAATTTTTATACTCCTTTTGAAATGGTTTGAAGAATTCTACATCCTTTTTTTTTTTGAGTCTTACATTGGTGTTATGTTTGGAAAAAACACACTAAGAAGTTTTTTTGTGTGCTACATTAAAGTGTTTCACTAAGGAATTCTTTTAGTGTGTTATATTGAAGTGTTATGTGTAGACGCGCCCGCGTGGGCCTCACGCTAGAGTTCGGACCCGCGATTTGTGTCGCGGTTCTTAATCTGAACCAAAGAGTCCAAATCTGGCAAATCGTTTTGAGAAACAGATTTTTGAAAAAGTAGTGCCAAACATGGACTACTTTGCCAGATACAGAGTCGCCACCTAAATATTTTTTTTATGGGAGAATTTAGGAAACCCTGACTCGGTGCCGAAGGCCACATGTCCGTCATCACCGGAGTTGTCTCGGCTCGGGAGCTTGGGTACGATCGGGGAAGGTCAGCTATGAGCACCCCCTTTCGCCCGGTTCGAAGACCGGCCTCTACTAACCGTGATATCCGTTTTTGAAAACTTTATGTGTTCTTAAACCAATTATTAGCCTAGAATTACTATGTTATGCGCGCAGCAAACAAGTATAGACTAGATTGCCTAATTTGGAAATAAGCATTGCATATCCGTTTGTTTTGGAAAATGTTTTGGATTTGCTACTCGCAAGTAGGCTAAAACACGGATTTCAATGAGTTCTTCCAACTCAAACAATCCAACCTTCACCCACAGGCATCCAAGCAGTTTATAACACATAAGCATCTAGCCACATGTTAAGCATGCTGTCATGGCAACATTCACACTCATGCGATATGCTAAAGCGGAAATACTTACATCGTACTCCGTGCCAAAACAAAGAACTCGTTAGCAAACATGCATGATCCAAGTCCATGTTAAGTGCCTAATGCATCGCATACAAAGTGTTGCTAGAATAGGCTCGGTTATCCTAAACATGGCATATGAGAATGCACAACTATCACATATTCAGTTTAGAATTTGAAGTACAAATGCAGTTAGCGTGATGTACCGAGCCTAATACATGTAGCACAAATGCATGAATGCACGCATGCATAGCATAAGGTATGCTAATTTAAACGTGCCCTAATCTACCATCATAAGCAGGTAAATGAAAGGGAAGAAAGAAGTGAGGTTGGAAGACATACACACCACCCACACACACTTATTACAGATTTGCCCTCGCTCGGAGGGACCAAATAAATATTACAAATTAATTAACTACGCAAGCTAATTAATATTACAAATTAATTAATTTAATTAACAAATTAAATTAAGCTAAGAAAACAGATAAACCGCCTCGGAAAACGCGCCGCCATGCATAGGCTGCCTCTGTTTTCCTTCCTTCACTCTTCTGGAGGCCGTCAAAACCTCAGGACTGCATCCCTGGACACTGGGGAGTGTCATCGGCTGAGTGGAATTACCACCGGCAGTGGTGTGTGGCCATCGGCACAAAATGAAGCTGTCGGTAGAGGAATTGTTGCCGGTCGGCACCTTACACTGCCGGTCGGCAGAGTGTTCCTGCAGAATCTACAAGTGACAGCAATAGAGGGCAAGGCAAAGCATGGCAGCACAATTCAAGGCATATATGCACCAACCATGTCCCTTATCATGATAATGACTCAAAGGGGCATGTGCCTCGATTCTCGAACCACCAATCACGCATTTCCATGCATGATGGCCCAAAGAACCAAGTATGCAACTTTGATTTCAAAAGCATGCAAACCAAATCAAACCAAAGTCCTAATCCCTATCACCAAATCAAGGGGCAAGGAATGCATGTTGATGCAATGCAACCTAAGCATACAAGCTAAGGATGCAACATGTCATGGCAACAAACCTATGCAAGCATACAAGCAAACATGAGGCAATGCTAACCAATAAAAAGGTGGTCTTAAACATGATTTGGGTAGCTCTAATAGGGCCCAAAACAGTAGCCAAAACGACCAAAAGAAGAGACCAAAACACATATACACACATGCACATGTTAAGGCCCAACACTTAAGCACAAATTGAACAACCCTCAAACACATTTGAACCGGGGATCATGGTCTAATTAGCATGCAACATAAGCATTGAAATCATGCTAAAACATGGTGCCAAACCAAGCAATACATCAAGCCAAATATGCAATAAATAGCCCAAGTGTTCAAAGCAAACCAATGGGGCATTGAACTACACTTAGTAAGACCAAACATGGCATGAACTCATTGACCAAAAACAGAGTTTTGGGACATTAATACAAGGCCTAAGGACCACTTAGATGGCATCCAAATGACTCAAAAAAACAAAGGCATGCATAATGGTCAAAACATGGAGCATTGCTACACAAGCTTCCAAAGCATTAAAGAGGCATGCAAGGCAATCAAGCAAGCATGAAAATGGAACTGAAATAACATGTGGGGGGACCCCAAATCACCAAAACAATGCAAAGATGCCATGCTATACATTCATATGCTCAAGGCCAACAAGCCTAAATACAAAGGAGCTATATCAAGCATGCCAAAATCAAACTAAACAACCTAGGACAGACCTAGAACATGGAAAAACATGCACAAAATCTTCACAAGACCAAGCCTAAAACATGCTCCAACCTAAGACATGTTAAGGCATAACAAGGCATTACAAGGCAACTATGCTAAGCATGCATGGAGTACCAAAACCAATTTAAAATCATGTTATATTATGGATATATAAGCATGAAAAACAGCCTAAACATGCTCAACACACACTCAAGCATAATGCTCTCTCAAGAGGCCAAAACATGCCCTTTTCAAGGACAACAAGGAGAGGGGGTGGCCCTCTCCTTCTTGGGACTTCAAGGCATCATCTTCACCACTGAAATCCCTCAAGATTTCAGTGGTGAAGAGACCCCAACACCAAAATCCCGGAGCTAGCACAAAATGGCTCAAAATGAGGCCTTTCAAGGCCTAAGGGTGGTCAACCACCCTCAAACAACAAAACACTCTTAATAAACAATAAAGAGGGCCTAAAAATAGAACTTTTTTATGTTATACAATAAGCACAAAAATAGCTCTAAGATAGGTAGAAAATCAATGCAAAAATGGGGAATAAAGGTGTAAGTTTCTTACCCTTGATGATCCCTTCACAAATGGTGCTCCAATGGCCTCCTTTAGCTTGGATCCCACACCAAAACTTCAAAACCAGTCATTTAGAACCTCAAGAGCCAAAGGAAGGTGAAACACTAGGTGTTTGTGTGCAATAGTAAGACACAAAACACCTAGTGCACAAAAGAGAGGGAAAGAGATATAGGGAGTGTATCTAACTCAAACCCTAAAACCAGAGCTTAACAATGGCTGTTTTTGCTCTCAAAATATCTAAACTCTCTAACCCTTCAAGCCAAGAGACCCTCTCCTCTCTATATGGCACTTCTTGTCTTGTAAAGCTTACAAGACAAGCTTCATAAGAGGGAGATCCCTCCATACACGTGTATGGAGGGGAGCAAAAGCAAGACAGCTGTCTTAAAATATCTGCAAAAGCAGATGCACAGTAATCGGCCAGCCAAAAGTGCCATCTTGGCCAAAAGGAGTGCCGGCCGGCACTAAAAAGTGCTGACCGGCAACAAATAGTGCCGGCCGGCAATATACATTGCCGGTGGCAGCAAAAACCAGCTGGTAGCCTCTAGCCATTGCCGGTGGTGGGTGGGGATGGTCTACAAGCCCTACCCTGCCCTTGCAAGGAAAAACACAAGTGTTTGGTGCAAAACCAGACACTAAACGGTCGAGTTCGGAGATCCTGAGGCAAGGCACGCGAGCCGAGGCCTCCGGGAACTCCAAACGAACACAAACATGGATGATCACCGAGTGTTCAAACGGTGACGTCCAAGTCTTGAGGACGGTCAAAAATGGGGTGTCTACATTATGTTTGGAAAAAAGTATACTAAAGAGCTTTTTTCGTGTGTTACATTAGAATATTACATTAAGGAGTTTTTTTAGAGTGTTATATTGAAGTGTTATGTTTGGGAAAAGTATACTAAGAACTTTTTTTGTGTGTTACATTATAGTGTTACATTAATGAAGGAGTTTTTTGGGAGTGTTATATTGAAGTGTTACGTTTGGAAAAAGTACACTAAGAAATTTTTTTGTATGTTACATTAGAGTCTTACACTAAGGATTTTTTGAAGGGTTATATTGGAGTGTTATGTTTGGGAAAAGTATACTAAGAAATTTTTTTGGAGTGTTACTGCGTGTTACATTAAAGTATTACAATTTGAAATTATACATTTGTCCTAAGTTTACTAAGGAGTTTTTGTACCCCTTTTGAAATGTTTGAAGAATCTTACATTCTTTTGAAATGTTTAAAGAATCTCATATTTCAAGTCATTTTTTGTACTTCTTTTGAAATGTTTTCCAAATAAAAAAGATTTTCATATAAAAATTCATCCCAAATTTAATTCTCATAGATTGTGTACCTTACCTTTTTAGCACAAAAGAAAAAAGAAAAAAGAAAAAGAAAAAGAAAAAAAAAAGAAAAAAAAAAACATAATAGAAATAAAGGTATAAACATAAATCTAATTTTCAAATAATATATTAAATTTACTTTTCTAAAATCAATGGGACTAATTGGTCTATAAAAAAATCTTTGGGATTAAATGAATCATCATTCCTCAAGATGAGATTTATAAATAAATTTTTCTTTTCCTTTTTAGTAAATTTGTATATTACATGTAAATCCATCATTTTTTTTTTAATTTGTTGATATTAGACTATCAGTTTCAATATTTTTTTTTTCTCTTGGTCTTTCTAATTCATTAAATCCTTAGTGTTGTTATGTTGTGCGACTATGCCCTAATTTTTTCATTTCTAAATTTTTGTTAGTAAATCAGATTTTTATTTTTTTGAGTTTTTAGAGCCTAATATATTCTTTTTACAAAAAAAGATTATTTTCGATTTAATTTTTCCTTCCAAACAAAGGTGACTGCTATGTTCAAAAAGGGACCCCCAATTCCTTTACGTTGTGTTTAGTTGGGAGATTTAGAAAGGGATTTGAAAAGAAAAAAAGAAAAGACATGTAAAAGTACGTGAAATGTAAATATATCTTATTCACATTTCACCTACCTTTTCCTTTTCATTTTTCAAATCACTTCTCAAATCTTCCAACCAGATACAGCGTTACACAGTCACAAACCTTTACCAATCCTAGAGTGTTGCAACCTTTCTGAATGGTCAGAAGATTGTTTAAAAAATTTTATGCCCGATGTCGAATGTAATGCCCCCAAATTAATACAATAAACGCAACCCAAAACATTGGTTACTAGTTACATAAATCAGAGTAAATAGTCCTTTCATTACATGAGGTTAATAATACAAAAGAGTTTAGTCATATATAAGTGCCCTATTGGCTTACATCTTCCCAAGTTACTACTTAGTTACAACAAAAGAGAGTCATAAGCTTTGTACATGTAAAACCCTTAGCTTGAATAAACATTTAAACATTTACATAACAAAATAGAGCCTCCGGCCTCTAGATCCTCACAAGCTAGGTTCTTGGAGGAGGCATGTCACCGGTATTTGAAAGTGGTTTTTTAAGTAGGGTGAGCCAAAACCCAGTAGAAACAGTCTAACACAATATATGAGATTCAACTAAGTTATAAGTGCCAGATAAACATTCAATATTTATGACCAACTTACATTCTTCCCATGACCGTTCAATATAGATAGTCACATTTCAGCCCATTTCCATTATTCATTCCAAGTTAATTCATTTCATTTCAAGTCATATGCCAAATGTATAATTCTCCCAATAGCCCAACTGAGACTACAGCTCAATGGTTCTCGATCAACATAACTATCATACAGGCACTTCGACCTTGCCATTTTACGAAAATTTCGTCCGTGGGATCGGCACCCATGTATACATAAGATTTCGGGACTTTCACCCTGGACACTTCGACCAACTTAATTTTCAATGGAGTCCATCCCCTATCTCCTCCCAAAACATGGAGTACATCTCCTTTTTCCTCCAAAAACATCATACATATGCAATGTATCTAAAAGCATCGTCATATTCAATGACTATCAACTATGCATATTCAATGCCTTATCATACTATCATATTCAATGACTCAATTTAAATGATTAGATTCAATTCACCTAATCCTCATACAATTTCTACAACAATCATAGCTATCATCCTCCGATAGCCCAAGACAGATATTTCTAAACAGATATACAATCTTTTAAAATAGACAATTCCTCAAATTTCCATAGGTGAGTGATTTAAGAATCCAACTACACCATTCATACATACATCCTCTCAATTTCACATTTTTCATATCAATTTCATTATTTATACAAAACAATTACTCAAGATATAGTAGGGCAAAACTTCTCATTCTTCCAATATTGATGCAAAGGTTAAAATCAACTATTTTAACACAAGATAACTTTAAAACCAAACCCCATGATCAATTATATAACATCACATAGAAACCCCTCTTTTTAGACTTGAACCCAAACCCTAGGTTTCTTCCAAAACACCCCAAATCTCACCATTCATCCATAACAACAAATAACTAGGTTAAAACTTATAACAAAGTGTAGAATATCTCTACCTCAAGAAGAGAAGACTACACAAGAAAAGATTGAAACTCTAACAACATTGAAACCAACTTCCAATCGGATGAAAATGACGATCTTGAGATGCTCCAACCTTTTAACAAAGGCATTCGGGTAAGGAAACCACTAGATCAAGGTCAAAATGTAGAGAGAGACAGTATTGTAGAGTGAGAAGGTCCAAATCTAGGTTTTTGGAATGTTTTGGAGAGAGAGAGAAATGAAAAAGTGATATAAAATGTCACTTTCACGATCTGATATACGTACAGTCTGCTCGAGCGGAGAAGTCGACGCTCGAGCGTTAAACACAAGGTTTTGTTCCGCTCGAGCGCAAAAATCCCCGCTCAAGCGTAGAATGTACACCTTCAGTATTTTGCAGACAACAGGCAAACCGCTCGAGCGCAAAAAGGAATGCTCGAGCTCCCACCCACTCGGGTGTAGGAAACGCCGCTCGAGCGTGGAAACCACTCCTTCAGTATTTTGCAGACGTGCAAAGTACTGAGTGTTTGCAAACCTCGTTCGAGCGCAAGAAGGCCCGCTCGGGCGGAAGACCAAAATTTTGGGCAACAACATTCTAGACCAACAAGCAACCAACCTGTTTCAAACACGTCCAAGGCATTCCAAAACTCAAATTTAGAGATGAGAAAGGAGGAAAAGACATATAACACAATATTAAACCACAAGACTCGAATTCGGAATACAACAAAGGTCGGGTAAAAAATCGGAATCGCTATATCGAATGGGTCACACTTTGACATGAGATTTTTTATTTATTTATTTATTTTATATAGCTTAGGCCTAACCCAACCCTCTTAATGCCCACCCCCAAGTGGTGGTGTTATGGCAATGGAGAAGAAAAGAAAGAGAGATAGGTGGATACGTTGTACAGTTTTAAGAGAAGGGTCTTAAGATATGAGAAAAAGAAAGCAAAGAAAGGGAAAAGAAAGGGAAAATGAAGAAGAGGAAAGCAAAAATTTGACTTAAAAATTTGGTTAGACTCAATATTTTTTATTATTTTTTTACAAGGACAAATCTCTCTCCTTGAAAAAGACTTGGCCACTGGGGGTGCAATACAACAAGTCCACAATTTATTTTTTTTCCACTGTCCATAGTCATTAAAAATTATTTGGACTGCTCACAATGGAATTTGGCCCCTCCCATCCCACTATCTCAAAATTACTCAGAAGAATCCTTTGTCAAAGTATTTTTAAAAATATGTGTAAATAAATAGATAGATATAGTTATAAATATGTAGATAGGAGGTTTAACTATCCTTATACTAGCAAATCTACCTAACAAAATTAGCAAGATGGTAAAGAACACCAAGGATTGTGTTGTCATCACTTGTTTCTTCCTCTTGATTCGGTTTATCTTCTTCATTTCAACAGGTTTTGTTGCTTCAAGACAACTAGACAGTCTCTCTCAAATCAGTTTGTACCCTTTTTCTTTCTCTATCAATGCTTAATTATTGGATAAATTACATTGATGACCTCTAAGACTTTGAAAAAAATACTATGAGGAGTGGTTCTACAATATTCCTTTTCTCCAAACAGTCCTTTGTTCAATCCTCGCTCTGATACTTGACACAGGAAACACTCTAGTGGGAGGTGTCGAATTTGCACTCCGACGGATAAATTAGATGAGGAATGGTATTTAGTTTTTCAAAGAGAGGGAGAGTTTAGTGGGTTTATGATGCATACCTTCTTTCTTTACCTTTCCTTCCTTATATAGTCATTTGGTATAGATATTTCTTACCTAATTTTCCTCTTTCATCATCACTTAAATGTCAGGTTCCTATTACACATTTGGAAACGGACATCCGGGGCCCACTTTATCTTCTCAGCGCAAGTACTTACCGTTTATATCGGCAGCTCTTAATCAGCATTTCCATTGGTTGGCGATTGTGTGCATGGCATTGACTCTCATCAAACCTATTGGGCCTGAATAAGTTTGGGCTTCATGATGGATGGGTCCTGGGGTTTTGTTTGCCGATTGCCTTGATGAATTACTCGGCTCACACAAATACAATAAATCTAACAAGTCTGACATAATTACACTAGGCTCCCTTAAGGTTTAATTCATATAACACTCGGCTCCCTTTTCGTCATAAATTTATTAGTCGTATGAATAAAAAATTGGTGTTGTCATCTATTTTACATTGAAATGTATATTTTACCTTGTGTATATGTATTTTCATACCATCTGCACTTGTATTGGTCCCTTTAACTTAATTAAAGTGAAAAGCTATGTGTAATTATGTTATAACTGTAGAGTTTGCTATATTCTTTTCAAATCTCAAGGGTAATCAGTGTAATTTATCCTTAATTATATTTGCTTGACCTATTGTTATGGTTACACAATGTTTTATTTTTCTTCTTGTATTGTTGCAGATGACTATGGTAATAAACTTGATTTCAATCCTTGTAAGAGTCTATTGTTAGAAATGGTTTTGGAAAATATGATTTTTCCTCAACTTTGGTCTATTTTCTTGGTGGGACTCATGCACCAAAGTTGGCGAGTCTAAGTGATAATGCGTTCTATGCCGCGTTGTGACTCCCGTAGTATGTTTGGTTGCTCGAAACCATTATCGGGTGAATGGGAAATTGAAGCCAAAGAGAGCTCTATCGAAATGGTGTTTTTGGTGAAATTTCCTAAAGGTTTGGTTTAGGGCTTGTCCCACATTAGTTTGGTGGGCAAACTTTTGTGGGTTTATAAGACATGGGTTTGTAACTTGGGGAGGACCTCAAGGGGCACCCCAAGTTTGTAGAAGGGAGAGGTTATGGGTAAATTGGACTAGACCCATTGGATCCAAAAATAAACACACGCGCGTGCCGTCCGTCCGTCCGTCCGGCTAGCTTGGGCTTGGGCGTAAGTGCGTGGTGTGAGATTAGGTTGGGCTTTTTCGGCCCAATACTTATCTTTTTGGGCCAAAAACATTTGAATTTATTTTTATTTTTTGATAAAATAAAATCTATCCAAAGTTTTAATTTCAAATTTTGGTGGGAAAAATTCAAATTTGTTTTTCCCTTCTTCTGAATTTCTATACAGATTCGAATCTGTTCAATACAGTTTTCATATCTGTTTGAATTTAAACCCAACAACCACATTACCTATTCATTCAAACCGAACAGATATAATACATGTTCAAACAGGTTTTGCACTTGTTCAATTTAAATTATACAGCCACCTTTACATCTATAAATAGGCAGTACCTCACTCGGTTTTTTCACTCCAATTTTCGTCGCAAATTCTGCTTGCTCTCTCTACATTTTTGCTACATTATTTTCCTTGTGAGAAAGAATGTAAACGCTTAGTGTGTTCGTTGTGTGAATAGTGTGTATTGCTGCTACTGTTCAGTGTTGATCATTTTATCTTGGGAGATAGACGTCCATAATCTGAAAACACCGTGGAGAGGACGAATCTGTCTTAAGGACACAGTGTTAAACACTGGACTTGATCAAAACTTTGTTCGAGAAATTAATAAAATAAGTTGTTAATTTATTTTCTGTTTTATTATTTATTTATATCAGATTTTGATTTTGTTTTTGTAACAAAATAAAAATCTATTTTTTTTTAATTTATTTATTTTTATTTACTGGTTTGATTTTTGTAATCAAACAAACTGTCTCCTTTCCTTTATTTCTTCTGTATTCCGTTTGTTGTTAAGTACACAAACATAATTTGTTTTTTAAATACAATGAAGATTGTCCAACATCTATCACCCAAAGCCCCTGGCAGTTGCTTTGCTAAATCTAAAACAAACCAATACCGCCAATTGATACTTCAATCTAATGTGACACTCTAACTGTCACATTTTGACATCAAGTATCAATTTCACCCGCTATGTCAAATGTTGAGTTGTCATTTGGCATGAACTTAACATGTCAAATTTGACATGTTCCATGTTCATGTTGAATGTTGAGTCTACCCAATACAATAATTTTATTTTTTAAAAAATAATAGAATAATAGGTTTGACATATTGGATGAAGAGTTTTTATATCAAATTGACATATGCTAATTTGTCACTTAAGCTTTCAAAAAGATTTGATACACCAAATTTTGAAAATTTGAGGGGAAGCAAATCATGTTATTACTTAGAAGGGCCTTAGCTCACGTTGTTGTTGTTGTTGTTGTTTTTTTTTTTTTTTTTTTTTTGATCGAATGATCGAAGAAACCAATCCAATATCATTAAATCCCAAGCCGCTCTACAAGCGCCGATGGAGGACAAGACAACCAGTTCAAAGACAAAATCTTGTCTAGACAGGCACGGGCTATCAAATGGGCAACACTATTATCTACTCTGGGGCACCAAAAGAAAGAGAGCCCACCTTGCCTGGCTAAAACTCGAATATATCTTCAACAATAACACAACAATCCCAAGGGGGAACAGTTTCAGTTTGGTATTAGTTTTTTTGTTTACTGTTTTGTTTTGTTTTGTGTTGTTTTTTTTTTTTCGTTTTAGGTGTGGTTGGTGTTGGATCCTATTTCATAGTTGAGATACAATGTTTAGCAATATGAATTTTAAGAGGGAATATCATTTTATGCCTTAAATTTTTATCTGAAAATTAATTGCATTATTTTAATTTGACCTTTAATTTTTTTTAATTGGAACTTCATTTTACTTCCAAACTATACGTTAAAAATTAATTAATCCCCAAATATAAAAAAATTAAATTTAAATATTTAATAAATAATAATTAATTTTCTATCTCAATAATGAAAAAAATTAAAATTTAAATAATTTGTTTTACAAAAAAAATAATAAAAAATATAAAAATTCTCATTTAGAATTATCTCTTTAAATCGCAAATTATCTTGAGTTGATCTTGGAGAAATTACTTGAGCCGAAAATTTCTATTATACTCTATGTGTGTGCGCGCACGCGCAATTGTAACTAGTTTATTCCCCAAATTAATTTCAATAGAATTGACCGATTAATAGTAATTTCAAAATTGAGTGGGTAAAAAAAAAATTAAAATTCAATTACTTTCTAAAGAATACTCAACATGACTATTATTTGGTTCCAATTTTCTAAAAATTAAATTTTTTATTTTTTTGTGTTTTTTATTTTTTTTTTTGTTTTTAGTGATTTTGTTTTTTAATATTTTGAGCAAATTTTTTACTTTTAAGATGCACTTAAGCTAGATGTACTCAAAAATTATACTATTTGTAAAAAAATATTTAAAAAAAATAATAAATACACAAAATTACGAAAATGTACTGAATTTATATATATATTTTTGTATTTTGGGTATTTACTGAATTTTCTAAAGATTTTTTTTCACAAATATTTTACTTTTTAATTATATTTATATTAACTGTATCTAAAAAAAACATTATTTAAAATGTTTAAAAAATTCAGTGAAAAAAAAAATTGAAAACAAAATATTCAATTTTTAGAAAATTGATTTTAGGAAATTGGAACAAAATAAGGCGATTAATTAAATATATATATATATATATATATATATATTTTAATATTTGGGGGGACTAATTCATTTTTAAGGTATAGTTTGGGAGAGTAAAATGGAAGTTTCAAATGAAATTTGGTGACATGTCAACAAGCTTCGTTTGATTGTAGACGGAAACATACGGGGGTGGTAAATTGATCAAATTTTAAAAAGTTTAGGAATCAAATTAAAATAATACAAAGTTTGGATGCCACATTTATTTTCACGTAATTGTTTGAGAGGTACAATGATATTTCATTTTCACAATCCACACAAATATTGCCAATATATATGTTGCCTAAAGTTGTTTCATTTTGTTTTTACGTGACTTGCATTAGACCATGTTTGATGCATTAGAGCATGTTTGTTTGAGCTAACTAAGAGTAACATTCGAAAGACTATTTAGTTTTAGAATTATTAATTCTTTTGAATTGTTTGTCTTATTTTATGTTTGGATTAGCTCAGGACTAAATGGTGGATGGAATTGATAGTTACCTCTTATTATTCTTTCATTTTGCATCAACCCTTCCTCTTAGAATGCAATAGTCCCCATATAATACAGTGTTCAGATGGACTATTTTAGTCCTGACCTCTATTTTGTATATCAAATTATATATTTTGTATATCAAATTATATATTTTGTTAAATTATTAATCCAATTCAATGGTCATGTCCGTCTAAATTAACATGTTCTTAACATGTTCTCGTGATCAAGTTGTTGGACAATCTTCACTATATTTAAAAAATAAATTATGTTTGTGTACTTAACAACAAACGGAATACATAAGAAATAAAGGAAATGAGAGAGTTTGTTTGATTACAAAAATCAAACCAGAAAATAAAATAAAATAAATAAAACAGATTTTTTTTGGTTACAAAAACAAAATCAAATATGATATAAATAAATAATAAAACAGAAAATAAATTAACAATTTACTTTATTAATTTCTTGAACAAAGTTTTGATCAAGTCTAGTGTTTAACACTATGTCCTTAAGACAGATTCGTCCTCTCCACGGTGCTTTCAGATTGTGGACGTCTATCTCTCAGAATAAAATGATCAACAGTGAATAGTAACAGCACGACACACTATTCTCACAACGAACACACTTTGTGTATACACTCTTTCTCACAGAAAATTAATTACACACTTTCTCACAGAAAATTAATGTAATTAATGCAGCAAAATGCAGAGATGAATGGCAGTAGAAAAGAACGAAAATTGGAGTGAAAAATCCAAATGAGGGACTACCTTTATATAGGAAAATTCGTGGTTGTATGTTTTGAATTAAACAGGTGCAAAACCTGTTTGAACAAATATGTTACCTGTTCAGTTTGAATGAACATAAACAAATCTATTGGGTTCAAATTTCGAACAGATAAAAATCGTATTGAACAGATTTGAATCTGTACAGAAATTCGGAAGAGGTGAAAAACAAATTTGAATTTTTCCCACAAAAAATTTGAAATTAAAAATTTGGACAGATTTTATTTTACCAAAAAATAAAATTTAATTCAAATAACTTTGGCCCAAAAAATAAGTATTGGGCCGGACAAGCCCAACCCAACCTCACACCACGCATCTGCGCCCAAGCCTAGGCCTACGCCCAGCCCGCCCGCCTGCTTGGACAGACGGCAGCGCGCGCGCGTGTTTATTTTTGGGTCCAATGGGTCTATCCCAATTTGCCCATAACTTCTCCCTTGTACAAACTTGGGGTGCTCCTTGGGGCCCTTCCCAACTTAGAAACCCATATGCCCACCAAATCAATATGGGACAAGCCTTAAATCACATCTTTAAGAAATTTCCACCAAAACTCCATTTTCATAAAGCTCACTTTGGCTTCAATTTCCCATTCACCCAATAATGGTTTTGAGCAACCAAATATACTATATGAATTGTAATGCGGCATAGAACGCGTTACCACTTGGACCCGCCAACTTTGGCGCAGGGGTCCCACCTAAAAATTAGACCAAAGTTGAGGAAAGATTCAGTTTTTCCAAAACTTTCAAAACCCATTTCTAACAATCCTCTACATAAATGGAATTTAATGACAATGGAAATGTAACAATATGTAGAATTTGTCGAAAGAGTATAAATTGAAAATATCTTGCATCAGGATACGCAACTTTCAGCCTTGAACCTTCTCTAGTGATAACCTATCGGACTTACTAGCTAACCAATGGACGCGATGCCTTGAATTGTTCAGCTATTTGTGTAAGCCAAGACAATAGATTTCACACAAAATATCTTCTGACACATCGTGGTTCTCACGGTTGTGTTCATTTTGGCCTTGAACGCTCCTGGTTTTCATGAGTGTTTCTAGAGAATTTAGTCTCTTTATTCTCATAGAACCGGCTCCAGTTCGACACTCATATAGGTGATTCTTATTGTGAGTATATCCTATACTCGT
This sequence comes from Camellia sinensis, assembly GCF_055761805.1. Lineage (NCBI taxonomy): Eukaryota > Viridiplantae > Streptophyta > Magnoliopsida > Ericales > Theaceae > Camellia > Camellia sinensis. The sequence goes on from NC_138970.1 coordinate 158,029,114, forward strand.
CTTGATTTTATGCCTAAATCAAGATATAAGTAATTATTAAATGCAAAGCTTATCCTTAAACCCCTGTGTAGACACCCCATTTTTGACCACTCCCAAGACTTGGACGTCATCACTTGTGCACTCGATGACTGTGATTATTTGTGCTCGTTTTAGTGCCCGAAGTCCTCGGCGGAACGCCCTGTCTTTGAGCCTTCAAACCCCCATCCTTTCTGTGCCCTGTTTTGGACCAAAACCTTAAGGCTTGCACCCCCTGGTGGCTGCCAGCCACCAATTGAGCCTGCCGGCCACTAGTGTCTCTTTTCAGATATTTTGGTGACAACTGTTCCAACTGTTACCACAATTGCCTCTATCTTCATACACGTGTATGGATGGATTTGTACTAGCCAAATGCATGTTTTTTTTATATATATAGGGTCTTCTCCCCCATTTTTGAGGGTTAGAAATTTTGGAACAAATCTCTCTCTCTCTCTTGCAAATTTGTACACAATAGCCAACTTACACTACACTTTTGCCTACACTACTTTAACCAAAGTTGATCATCTTTGAGCTAAGGTTCCTTGAAGCCATCTTGGAGCTCTTGAAGGTGGTTTTAGCTTGAGTTAGTACCTAAAATTGTTCTTTGCTTCAAGAGGTATACTACTTCCCTTTTAAGCTTTCTTTGCATACTTGTTTTCCAATCTTTCAAAACTATTTTGGGCTGTTTTTGAGCTGTAAAAACCTCTATTTTTGTGGGCTGAAATTGGTGTTTTAGGCCATTTAAGGTTAGGGGGGTGTCTCTCCCTTCTTTATTCTTTGCTTTTAAGGCTTTTCCACCTTTGTTTCCCACCTTCAAGCTATCTTTTTTTTGGGATTTTAAACACTGAATTTCAGAGTGTTTTTAGTGATAAAAATCATGTTTTGAAGTCCAAAATTGGAGAGGTTAGCCTCTCCTCCTTGTGTCTAGTTTGCTAGCCTAGTTAGCTCTATGTGTTAGCTTAATTTTCTAGCCTTTTGTAGCTTAATTCCAACATGTTTAGGCTGTTTCAACTATGTTTTTGGTTGTTTATTGCATTTGAGTCTTATTTTGCATGCCTCTAGTGTAATAGTCCTCACAAGCTTGGTGTTTTAGGCCATTAGACACCCCTGTTTGAGTTGATTGCCATGTTTTAGTGCTTTTCTCACGTCATTTAAGCACTTATAATCTCTGCAATCTTCCTCATTTCTTCACTTTTTATTATCTTTGAGGGTTGTTTCAACCTTAGGATAGCTTAAGCTTGAGATTGAGGTTCATTGCTTAATGGTTAAATCCTCTTTTGGGGGTTCCTTACCAATGACATGACATCTCTCTCTTGCCTTAAACTACCCCTTGTTTGACACTTCATTCCCTTTAGAAGACTTCTCACCAATGGACTTAATTGGTTAAAGAATGGGTTGGTAAGTTAAAATCAGTAACTAAAATTTGAAACTAAAAGTGAGCAAAGATAAGATTTGGTTTTGTTTTGATGTGTTCAATTGGACATTAATTGAACACAAGGAAAATTGGGGCATTTCATACTCAAAGTGATGAAATGTCCTAAGTTTCCAAAGTCTTCATTGCCCTTGATCATGTATGATAGAGTGATGGTCTTTTTGGTCTTATTTGTGCATTTATTGAACTTGTACGAATTGGTTCTTTGGCTATCATGCAATGAAATTGCCTGATTGATGGTTTTGGAACCAAGTGTATCACTCATTTGAGATGTTTTGATGATAAGAAGGGATACACAGTACATACAACCTGTGAGACTGCTCCCTCTTTTCCCTGTTTGCTCTTTGTTGCAGCATGGAAAAGTGGATCATCAGTGGTCGACCATTAGTGTTGGACGACAACCCCTCAATGGTGGCTGGCCGGCCACCACTTCTGGCCTACTCGCCACAAATGAATTTTGGGTATTGTGCTTGTGAAGCATGGCAGAGTTGATCTAGAGAAGCAAATAGTGCATGGGTTATGCAAACAGAGGCTTCCGAAGGCAAACAGCGGATGTTCTTCGGGTAAAAATCGAGCATGCATGGGTCTCCTCCGCTTCCCGGGACTAGTTAGCTAGTTAATTAGTTTAATTAGCAGTTAATTATTTATTTGTTGTAATTAATTAGTTTAAGCTAATTAGTTTGTGTTGTAATTAGCTTAATTAGTTGTAGCTAATTAGTTTACTTATTTAATTAGTTTAGATTAATTAAATTAGTTTGTGTTGTAATAATTAATTAGCTTAGGTAGTTAGTTAATTATTCATTCAAGTTTTGTAATAATTAGCTTAGCTTAGTGAGCTAGTTAGTTTAATTCATTCGGACTCTCCTTCATGAGAGCGTAATGTAATAATGTGTATGTCTTCCAACCCTACGTCTTTCTCCTTTTCATTTAACTGCTTTTGATGGTTAGATTAGGAGTATGTTTCAATTAGCATACCTTATGCTTGCATTCATTCATCTTGCATTGCATGTACCAAGACTCGGCGCATCATTCAAACTGCATTCTTGTTTAAATACATTCATTGAATACGTGTTTTATCGCTTGTCTAAAATTGAATCACATGCCATACTAGTAGCCGAGCTTATTAATTGCATATCGCATGTGTTACATTAGACTTATTACATAGTTAGGCATCATGCATATTTTTCTTACTCGTATCTTCTTAGCTTGGAGTACTAGGTCAGTTTTTAATGCTTTAGCATACTTGCATGAGTGTGAGTGATTGCCATGACTAGCATGCTTGCTATAAGGCTAAATACTTACTTGCTAAACTACTTGAATGCTTGTGGATGAAGGCTTGTTGTTTGAATTGGAACGATTCAATGAATGTACATTTTTTTTAAGCCCACTTTGTTTAGTGGCAAATTCGCAAACTTTAAGCCCACTCGAAGTGGCAAATCCAAACCTTTTTCGCAAAACAAACATGAAATTGAATTGTTCCAATTCGGGCGAACTAGTCTATACTTGCTTGTGCGCATCACATAGTAATGCTATCCTAACAACTGGAACAAGAGCATATAATGTTGATAAAAATTGTATCATGATTAGTAGAGGTCAATCTTTGATCGGGCAAGCAGGGGTACTCAATTCATGACCTTCTTTTCTCATACCTAAGTTCTTGAGCCGAGACAAATTTGGTGATGACGGACACGTGGCCTTTGGCACGAGTCATGGGTTTCCTAAATTTTTCCAAAATAAAATATTTAGGTAACGGCTCTGTATCTGGCAAAGTAGTCCATTTTTGGCATTTTGATTCAAAATCAACTTTTCAAAAGATTTGCTGGATTTGGACTCTTTGGTATTTATCAATTTCACATTGCACTTATGAGACTAGATTCAGAACCGCGGGAGTCCAAACTGTAGGGCTTTCTTTCAAACCTTCGAAAGGGGTTGCGAAAAAGTCTCCAAAAACTATAGCCAGTGATGGCCGGCAGGCTCAATTGGTGGCAGGCAGCCACCCACCAGGGGGTGCAAGCTTGAAGGTTTTGGTCCAAAACAGGGCACAGAAAGGATGGGGGTTTGAAGGCTCAAAGAAAGGGCATTCCGCCGAAGACTTCGGGCACTAAAACGAGTACAAATAATCACAATCATCGAGTACACAAGCGATGACGTCCAAGTCTTGGGAACGGTCAAAAATGGGATGTCTACAGTTGCCCCTCTTTGACAGAACCCGGAAGTCACGAAATGATGTAAGTGAATGTCAAAACCTAGAGACGACCCATTTTTGACAAGGCTGAAAGACTTGGACAAACAAACAAGACATAAAACAAATGGTAATGCCCGTAGGCTGCCTACGTATCCCTTTGCAAGGAATCAAACCAGTGTAGTTCTGGGGCAAGATGCAAAACGAGATGCATGATGCAAGGACATAACTTATGATCATGCAATAAGGCTGTGCAATGAAACATTTAAATGCAAATGCAATGCAATGAAAATGCCACATTTAAACAAACCAAAACAAGGTACAGTAGCCTCAATCATGAAAAGAAGTAAGTAAATAAACACGCCACGTGTGGGAATCAAGAGCTGAACCACATTTCATGCAGAAAGGATGTAAGAAATTATGCAAGCTTAACTACGTGTCATGCAGGAAAGGCGAAGGGTGACGTAACCATCAGGTGCACCCGAGGTTTCAACTGAGATCCTAACACGTTGCACGCGAGAGGGCTGAAAAGGTAGTCTGAACACCGGGATGCACTCGAATATTTTTAACTAATTTGCAATCCTAACATGTCTCACGCGAGAGGAAGAAGGGGTGGTGTGAACACCGGGATGCACTCGAACGTTTTTAACTGATTTGAAATCCTAATACATTACACATGAGAGGAGGAATGGGTGGTGTGAACACCAGGCATAGCCGAATGTTTTTAACCGAAGGGTGGTGTGAACACTGGACGTAACCAAATGTTTTTAACCGAAGGGTGGTGTGAACACTGGGATGTACCCAAATGTTTTTAACCGAAGGGTAGTGTGAACACCGTGATGCACCCTAATGTCTTTAACCGAAGGGTGGTGTGATTACTGGGATGCACCTGAATGTTTTTAACCGAAGGGTGGTGTGAACACCGGGACGTACCCGAATGTTTTTAATCGAAGGGTTGTGTGAACACCAGGATGCACCTCGAATGTTTTTAACCGAAGGGTAATCCTAGCGCGTTGCATGCGAGAGGAGGAAGAGTAAAAGGATGCGATCTGAAGGGCGCAAATGATTCTACCTGGAACTCCTCTGAATGAATCGTAGATACAATATCGTGCATTTGTAAGAAAGAAAACTAACAAGTGCGATGCAGTACGAATGCATGTTCTATGCAAGGCAAACAACCGAGATACAATGGCAACGGCATCTTCTATGCGAAACAAAAGTACAAGCATATTCTATGCGTGATTCAAGAGCGGATGCATATTCTATGCATGATTCAAGAGCGAATGCATATTCTATGCATGATTCAAGAACGAATGCATGATTCAAAACGAATGCATGTTCTATGCATGATTCAAGAGAGAATGCATATTCTATGCATGATTCATAACGGATGCATGTTCTATGCAAAGAAGCAAAATGCATATTTAGGCAACAACGTGAAATACATATACAAGCAATAACATGAAATGCATATTCTATACGCCAATGGAGAAATGCATATTCATGCACCAAAACGAAATGCATATTCCACACAAGGTACAAAGCATAACAAAATAAATCCAATAGGAAATTTTTGATTTACCTCCCAGAAGAGTTACAATATGTTTAAAGGATACACCTCGTTCATGTTGACAAGTGACGAACATCGCGCACCAAAAACATAGTTTTGAGTTTTCGTAGGGACAATTTGTACCCAAAAGTGAATAATCCCTTCAATTCTTGGAAACCAAGGACAGAAAACAGTAGTAGGACTCCAAGGGAAGCAGTGGGACACTTGTCGGCCACTGGAAGAGGCCGCCGGCCACCTGTCGACCTTCAACAGCTTTTGCTAGCCACGAAAGTGGCCTGTCGGCCACCAGAGTGGCCTGCCAGCCACCCGTGGCAGATTTGGGGTATTTGGGTCTTTTTGGCTCGGGTCTTTAAATATAGGGCATGGGGTCTCATTTCCTCACTACCCCATGCCCGAAATTGCTCCTTTTCTCTCTCTTGGTGCTCCTTCTCTCTAGATTCGAGCTTTCTACGCATTTTCTAACACCCCTCGCGAAGTTTACTTGCTAAATCCTCTTTTTTTTTTACTTCACTTTGAACCAATTAAAATTTGATTTCGGCACCTTTTCCTTCACTTTCACCATTCAAGGTTTGTTTTCCTTGAGTTTCTCTCGGGTTCTGTGCACTTTTCCCGGTTTTGACTTTTCCTTCCACTTTCTCTCTCCTAGGGTTTGACTTTTTCCAAGTTTGCGCTTTTTTCTCCATTTTCCTTCATTTTTCACCACTTTCGTATCTTCTTTCTAGATGACGGATGATCTACCCCACGATGGAGCTCTGTTCGAGATTCCACCTCTGATAGAGATAGAGGCCGAGCCTGAGCCCGAGAAACTACCACTGAGAGTACGCCCCTTTGATCCGGCGACATACCATCCTTAGATACAAGTGCTCCCCCATGGGGTTATCAGGCACTTCAGATCATTTGCGCGACGCGCATCGGAGGACCTTTTGCTATGGGAGCCGGACTTCCATTTGTCTTACGGTGCCATCGAGGTATACATTATATTCTCACATTTTCTTCACTGTACATTGCATTTCTTGCTTTAACTGTATGCTTGCTTCAACTATAGTGCTTACACTACATTTCATGCCTTAATTACACTCTTGCACTATATGTCTTACACTGTCTTTTCATCAGCTTGTTCACATATCATCGTATATCACTGTTCTAATCACAGGAGGATTCTCGCTCTATTAAGGGCTTTGGGGCCACATTCATGAGGGACTGTGTAGACACCCCATTTTTGACCACTCTTAAGACTTGGGCACCACTGATTGCTTACTTGATAGTGCAGGGTATCTTTTGTAAAGGTTCGATTTCTTCAGCAAGAGGAGCTCTAAATCCCAACCTCACACCAAATTTTTGGGCCAAAACTATTTTGACTAAAATGATTTTTAGGCCTTAAAACCCTCTCTTTCAAAATATTTTTGAAACAAAGTTCCTACGATGTTCTGAGGCTCGCATTTCGTTAAATGTTGCTCTTTTTAGTAAACCGAGCAAGGACAAAGTGGAATAAATGAAGGAGAGGGGAACGCTTTGGAAGAAATATTTAAAACACCTTATTTAGGGGTTTGGAGTTGAATAAAATTGGAGGAGAGGGAAGAAACCAAGTTGAGGGAAGAAGTTGGGCATGAACCGTTAAGAGAGAGTCGAGCAGCTCTCGCTAAATCAGGCCTATCCTTTTGTACACTTTGATTTCAGCTATGAGACCACCACCGTTGGAAAGTGGACTTCCGGGGATTCATTTTACATTCAAGAATCTCCTCAAGACGAGGCCAAATGAGGGAGATATGGCTGGTTGAAGTTAGGTATCAATCCAGTTGGACCAAAACTGAGCAGTCCTCACTAAAAGAGGCATGCCTTTTTTCACATTTGGAATTTTGATGTGATACTGCCACCATTGGAAAGAAGACTTCTGGGGCTTCAATTTAGGCACAAGAATGACCTGTAAAGGAGTCCAGACAAAGGAGATATGCCCATTTGAAGTTGGACCTGGAGAGCAGATTTTTGCTGTTGGCCACTAGTTGTGCCTGTCGGCCACTGGTGTCCAAAACTCAAATATTTTGCAGATATTTCTCCTCCAGTTGTTCTACACTGCTCCAGATATTTCTGATTTGATATTTTCGCTCAAGGCTCTCTTTTTTCTATATATAAAGGCCATATCTCTCATATTGCAAGGTTAGCAAATTTTGGGAGCCTCTCTCTCTAAAAATCCTCTCTCTCTACAATTCTCTCTCTCTTGCCCTTTTGTGCAGACAAGTAGAGATACACCTCTCCTTTGCATAGACATCCTTGATCAAAGTGGTTTATCTTTGGGCTGAGGTTGCTTGTAGCTCTCTTGGAGCTTCCTTTGAGCTCTACAAGGTGGTTTAAGCTCAGATTGTTGCTTAAGTTGTGTCTTCCCTTCAAGAGGTAAATACTTCTCTTTGCTAGCTTAATTTCCATACTTGTTTTGCCATCTTTTGACATTGTTTTTGTGCTGGTTTTCAACTGTAAAAACCTCTATTTTTCAGTCCTAAAAAAGGTGGTTTGAACCTATTTTGTGTTAGGGGGTTGTCTCTCCCTTTTGTTCCTTAGCTTGTATAGCTTTTTGTGCCATCTTTCAAGGCCTTCAAATCAAACTTTTTGGGCCTTTAAACCACTAAAATTTAGAGTTATTTCAATGGTGGAAAACATGTTTTGAAGTCCAAAATTGGAGGGGTTAGTCTCCCCTCCTTGTGTCTTACTTGCATGCCTAGTTTGCTTCACATGGTAGCATGTTTTTGTGACTTGACTTAGCTTATTTCCAGCATATTTTTGCCTCTGATTTGGACTATTTTTGGTCTGTTTTGGGCTGCTTTGGTGATATGAGTCTTGTTTTGCATAGTTGTAGTGCAAATGGCTTCACTAGTTTAATGTTTTAGGCCTTTAAAGATGCTTTGCTTGAGTTGGTTGCATGTTGTAGTGTCTTTTTACATGTAATTTCAGCATATATAGCTATGTCACTTGCTCATTTGTTTCACTCTTTCTTTTCTTTTTTTACAGTTGCTCTTGAGTCTTGTTTGCAAGCTAACATGTGAGCATGTTTTTCTAGCACTTTGTACCTTAATCTTAGCGTGATTTAGTCACTGTTTTGACTGGTTTTATCTCTGTTTTGAGCTGGTTTGGCCCTTTGAGGCTTGTATTGTGTGGTTGTGGTGCAACCTCTTTCAATAGCTTAATGTATTAGGCTTTTAGCATGAATTGCATGAGTTGCTTGCATGTTTTTGTATCATTTTGCACTCCATTTCAGCATCGAAATCTTTGCAATCTCCCTCTATTCTTCACTCTTTCATTTGTTTTGAAAGTGACTTCGAACCTCTTGTTGGCTTGAGTATGGAATTGAGGCCCTCGTGCCTAATGGTTTAATTCCTTCGGGAGTTCATTACCAACAGCATGATGCCTCTTTCATGCTTATGGTACTTGTGGTTTAAGCCCTCTTTCCATTAGAGGACATTCACCTTTGGACTAACCAATTAAAGAATGGATCGGTAATGTAAAATGAGTAAACAAAATGAACAAATTAAAAGAGGCAAGATTAAACATCTTTGTGTTGCATTGCATGTGTTCGGATCGGACGTTAATCCGAACACGAGAAAAATGGGACGTTTCATACTCAAAGTGATGAAACATGCCACTTTTCTTAGTCGCCATTACCCTTGATCATGCATGATAGGGTGGTGGTTATTTTGGTCTTGTTTGTGCACTTATTAACCTCGTACAAGCTTGGTTTTCTAGCCATCATGCATTGAAAATGCTTGGTTTACGGCTCGAAGGCCAAGAGTTACCTTCCTTTGAGTTGGCGCAATGATAAGGAGGGTAGCAGTACATACATTTCTTGAAAATACATTGCTTTGCCTCTGTTTGTTCTCTGTTGCAGCAAAAGGAGAAGTCTAGGGATGTGGTGGCCCATCGGCCAGTTTTAGTGGCCGACCGGCCAGTTGTACTAGCCGACAGCCACCTTTTGTAGTCAACCGGCCACCAATGAATTTTGCACAAATGTGCTCCTGAGTTGGAGTAGAGGCATTCTGGGAGTTGGTACAATTTTCAGTGATCAAAACAAGTGCAAACAGAGGCATCCAATGGCAAGGCAATGGTATTTTCGGGTTGATCAACCGAGCATGCATGCGTCCCTCGCCCTCAAGGCCATTTAGTCCCTTTTGTTTGCTTAGAATAAGTTAGCTAATTCATTCATACAATTGTTGTAACTAATTAGCTTAATTCATTTTGTTGTAATTAATTAGCTTAGAATAAGTTAGTTAATTAGTTTCAATTGTGTTGTAATAGTTAATTAGTTTTGGTTTGTAATAGTTAGCTTAATTAGCGTAGCTAGCTAGTTAGCTTATTCATTCGGACCCTTCTTCGTGAGGGCGTAATGTTGTAATAAGTGTGCGTGCGTGTGTGTATGTCTTCCAACCCCACGTCTTTCTCCCTTTTATTTAATCGCTTTCGATGGTTAGATTAGGGATCATTTTCAATTAGCATACCTTATGCTTGCATGTTTGCATCCATTCATTTGTATTGCATGCGCCGAGGCTCAGTGCATCATTCAAACTGCATTGTCATTTCAATATCTTTTTTGAATACGTGTTTCTAAACATGCTATCAAAGTGTTGCAAATCATATGCCATATTAGTAGCCCAGCCTATTAGTTGCTTTATTTCATGTGTTGCATTCGGCATCTTGTATAGTTAGGATCATACATCTTTCTAACGAGTTTTTGTTTTAGCTTGGAGTACTCATTGAGTTTTATGCTTTAGCATACTTGTATGAGTGTGATTGTCATATTTCCATGTTTCGCATGCTTTCCATGAGGCTATGTGCTTAAATGCTAAACTGCATGAATGCATATGGATGAAGGCTTTGTTGCTTAAATTGGAACAATTCAACGAGTGTGAGTTTTAAGCCCACTTTGCGAAGTGGCAAATCATTTTTTAAGCCCTTCATGTTTGATGGCAAATCTGCGTTTTAGCCCACTTGAGGGTGGCAAATTCAAACCATTTTCAAAACCAAACATGAGTTGAAATGTTCAAATTCTTGCGATTTTAGTCTATACTTGCTTGTGTGCATCACGTAGTAAAGTTAGCTAATAACCGGAATAAGAACACATAATGTTTATAAAAGAACATATCATGGTTAGTAAAGGCCAATCTTTGATCGGGCGAGCGGGGGTGCTCATTTCAGGACCTCCCCTCTCGTACCTAAGTTCCCGAGCCGAGACAACTTTGGTGATGATGGACACGTGGCCTTTGGCACGAGTCAGGGTTTCTTAAATTTTTCAAAAATAAAATCTTTAGGTGGCAACTCTGCAATCTGGCAAAGCAGTCCAATTTTGGCATTATTTGATTTAAAATCGATTTTCCAAAATGATTTGCCGGATTAGACTCTTTGGTGTTTATCAGTTTCATATTGTACTTCTGAGACTAGATTCAGAACCACAAGTATAGTTCGAACTGTGAGGCCTTCTTTTCAAACCCCTTTCCGAAAGGCAGGGGGCGCGGAAAATGGCAAGCCACAGTTTCTAGCGACTTCGCTGGGGATTTAGAGAACTTGACTCGAACTCATGATATGTTATTTTATCTACACTTATGTGTTTCTTTGCATTTGCATGTGCATTGGTGCGCCTAAGTCACAGTGTTCGCCATCTGTTATTCCTGAGCGGTTTGCCGGAGGCTTGCTTGGAAAAGCTCGTCAAAAGGCTGACCAGTTGCGGGCTCTGCCACGATGGGAACACAACCCTTGGATCTGGACTACCGCTGTACTATTTGATCCTCCTTTCACTTCTCGGTGTTAGGAGCAAGAGGTATATTAGGTGGTCTTGCTGAGGTACCCCTTTGATCATCTGGCCTAGCTGCATAGAGTAAAGCTATGGTGACTGTTCCAACTTAGGACATGATGCTCACCCATATACAGGATTGAGTGAAACCACTTGTTTTGAATAGTGAACCCTAGCTCCCGACGAAACTAGGACAGGGAAACCCTAAACCTCTCATAGGGGTGTTTTGAATGCTTTTATGTAAAATGTGAAAATCATTGGGAATGTATGATGCAACCTTGAGAGAGCCTTAATCTTAAGGCAATTCCTTTCAAACTTGAGGGTCATATCAGAATCAGAATTTCGGTCAAAATCCAGGGGTTTGTGTTTGATATGGTGGAAAAATACCAGAACCAGAACCAGGGTCCAATATTTTCTCTTGTTTTGTTTTGACTGGCATGCCTAGTATCTTGATCTGATGAGAGGTATCACTGCCAGGTTTGTCTGAGCTAGAGAAAGGGCTGTACCCAATTCAGCAAAGGCCAAGCCCAATCCAATCCAAAAAGCCTTAACCTATCACAATCCATCCAATCCTACAAAAAACACTCAGCAAAGGCCCAGCCCATCTGATCCGCAAAAAGCCAACTCAGAAAAGATCTAGCCAATGTCAAAAGGCCCACTCTGAAAAAGCCTAATCCAATCAAACCTGTCTAGACTAATCCAGTTCAGATACGTTAAGTATAACCGGGGTTGAAATCCTTGTTAATCAGCCCTCAACTTGCACCCATTCGTTTCCCCGATTACTAACTCAGCAAACCCGTGATGACACAGAGTCCGGAAAAAGTTGTGGCCATGATAGCAGTGTTAAACCAGGGAATTGCTAGGCAGGATGAGACCAATGTTGAAATGTAACGCCCATCTGGGGCATCTACTACACATCCAGTCTTGGGCCCCCAGCCAAACTTTGACCCACCTCCGCCAACTAAAGATTTGCGAGGTCCGGATCCCCGAGAAGGGTTGGCTCAAACTCGAGTTCTCAAACCCCTAGTGCAGCCTAATAAGGGGTTTTATGCCTTTGATATTGATGATCTCGACCCGATCACATTAAAAATTACTAACCTTGAGAAGCAATTCAAAAAGGCACAGAGACTTAACTCCATTCCCGACATTGAGGATGGGTATATGGAGGTTACCGTAAGGCTCTCAAATAGATTCAAAATGCCACATATTGACCATTTCGATGGGTCTGGAGATCCTATGGTACATATCCGGCTTTTCTTGGGCGTCCTGAAACCAATGGGTCTGACTAAGACGTAAAAACTCTCTCAGTATGGAAGAACCCTATCCAGTATAGCGGCCACTTGGTACGCCAAGTTAGAGGATAAAGTGAAGCACAACTGGGAAGAGTTGGTTGAGGCGCTTGTCAATCAGTACTCTTACAATACCCAACTTGAAATGACCATTCAAGAGCTTGAAGCAATCCACTAGAATCCTACAGAGTCTTTTGTGGAATTTGTTGCAAGGTGGAGAGCAAAGGCAGTACAGATGACGTATCGCCCTTCTAAGAGGGATCAAGTACAGATAGTGGTACAGAACCTTGAACCTAATATGTTGCAGAAGTTAATAGTTGTTCCACTATTCACCTTCAAAACTTTGCATGAATTAGGGGTGCAGATTGAGAGTGCATTTAATAGAGGGATTATTCCCAGAATGGGCGAACCAACAAGGAGGGTGTTTTCCAGGAATTCCAATACTAGCAGTAGCACTACTCCTGAACCCACTGAAATCAACACTGTTGTCACCACTCCTAAAACTGCCAACCCATTCGCCAACATCAATCCATAAATAGCTGGCCCAACCCAAGCTCAAGAAAGAACTTTCACCCCCCTCTATATGAGCCTAACCAGTGCACTAAAAATTCTAATGGAAAAAGGGTATCTCAAAACTGTTGATCCTCAACCTCTTCCTGACCCACACCCTTCTAGACATAACCCCACGAAATACTGTGTCTACCATCAACAGCGCTGGTCATGGCACTGATCGTTGCTACCGCCTTCATCATGAGGTTCAGAATCTTATCGACAACCAGATAATAGCTCTACCTCAAGACCCCAATGTTACCACCAACCCACTTCCCATCCATGACCAAATATCTCCTACCTACCTTAACCTCATCCATACACTACCACCTACTTTCAACCCCAACATATACATCACCCCGGCCCATTTACCCAAGCTTGAGGTGTTCATTCCAGAAAGTACTGATTTGTGCATGATGGATGCACCCAATCCAGTTCAGGTACGCCAAGGGCGCAAAATGAGTGAACCCACTACTGCTGAGATGTTGGGAATGATTGAAGACCTTCAAGGAACAGTGTCAGATTTAACATTTGGAGTTTTGATCCCGTCACAAAGCTCCTCAATCTTGGGGCAAGCTGCAGTTGAAAAGGGCCAATCCGAAACTATCCCAAGTCTGGGTGATGATAGATCAACAACAAGTGGGTCTCGGTTTGATATAGCCCCCCAATCCCTTGGCCAAGCTGAAACAAGTGGCAAGAATAAGGCCAAGACAAGTATTGATCCTTATGCACAACTTCGATGGGCTATCAAGGCATTGAAGGTCAAAGGGCTGAACAGATAACAAGTGCTTATAGTTGTTGCAAAAACTATGGAGTACACTTTTGTCGCTCAGAATGAGAGCATTCTGAATCAGGGGGCAAACAACGAAAATGGATGCGTTACCAGAAATACCGATCCTAATTCCAGTCCTAAGCCTATGGATACCCGACCAACACCTGCTACTCCATTTGCCGATGTTTCTAAACCTAGTGCTTCCTCTTCCTTCAAACGAACCTTCACCCAACTCCATATGAGCCTAACCTGTGTATTGAAGGTACTACTGGAGAAAGGGTATCTCAAACCCCTCAATCCTCTGCCTCTCCCAGATTCCTTTCCAGCTAAGCATAATGCTGCCAAGTACTGTGCCTTCCATCAACAAACCGACCATGACACTGACAGTTGCTTTCGTCTTCGCCATGAAATACAAGATCTGATTGACAATGAGGTCATTGCCGCACTAGGTCCTACAAAGTCTATCAGCACCGGATCAATGAACTTGGGGGATAATGTGACTATGTGATCGGGGATGAACCACATGCCGATGGCGCTCGTTTTATTTCAGATGTGGTGGATGGCATGCACTGTTTTGAGCAATGTGCAAATATTGGTTATTTTAATTTTTGACTTGGGTATTGAGTCAGTTCTGTTGTGTTGTATTGAGTCTGTCTTGTTGTATCGAGTCAGTCCTGTTGTGTTAGAGTCAGGTGATTTCAGGGGTGTTACCTCGCACATCACTATCTTGTTTTGTGTTTGTCTTTTACACTCTTTCTTTTGCATCTATTTCTGCCATGGAGCCAGTTGTGCCAGAAGATCTAAATGAAACGGCAGAGATTTTCACCTACTTTTTTGTGCCTTGAAATCATTGCATTGACCTAAGTTTTTCAAAACTTTTCAAACGCTATGATGAAAACAAAGAGGAAGGAATTCCTCAGGATTTGCAAAAATTTAATCAACTGAGAGAAAGAGAGGCATGCTAAGCCCTTAATGAATGAGATCATGTTTGTTAATGTGAGTACTGAGAAGGATCCTGGCTTGATTCAGATTGGTTCTACATTGTCTTTGGCATGAGCGACTAGTCGCTTTATTAAAAGATTTCAAAAAATGTTTTGCGTGGTTCTGCGAAGACATGCATGGAATCGCTCTTGAGATTGTATAGCATAGGATCACTCTCAACCTCGATACTCGACCCTTTTTGCTTTTAAACCTTGAACTTTGATTCAGAATGTTCAATGATCAATCACAATATAAGGCTTGCATGGCCGGATCAGAAGCAACCCTTGAACTAGGGGCAAGAAGGACAGATGTCATCAAAGGAAGCTTGCAAAGCTGGAATAGAAGTAGCCCTTGAACTAGGGGCAAAAATGTTAGATGCGCTCAAAGATTCAAAAGATGGGTTATTCCGCAAACCAATAAAGATTGGCAAGAAAGCCAAATTCCAGCAGCTGGAAAAAGAAAATTTATTGCTGAAAGGATAATCGAGTTCCTATCCACAACACTAGGGGTAAATTCAGACCCGATTGGATGGGCTCCTACATCATCAGTGAACAGCAGCCATTCTCCTAGATTTAGATGGCTTCGACATCTCAAAACCATTCAACATGGACAAGTTAAACTTTCCTATCCTTGAGAGGCTCGCTGGGCTGAAAACTCGAAAGGGCGACCCAGGCCAAAGTTAGAGCAAGAAAAGAAATGAAAAGAAAAAGAACAAAAATGAAAAAATGAAGAAAATGAAAATAAAAAGAAAAAAAGAAAAGAAATGACAAGAAAAGAAAAACAGAGCTCGCAAGGTTGAAAACCTGAAAGGGCGGCTTTGGCAAAAGTTAGAGCATAAAAGGAGAGTGTCAACACCTGAGTGATCCTCAACCCGGAACTATGTACGGCCTGATTCCCATCTTTGGGATACGTAGGCAACTTCATCCTGAACTTTGGCCCCAATCATTTTCAGTCTGCTTGGCTCATCCATGTTGATTGTTTTATCCTTGTTCAAACTCGACTATCTTATCCATGTGCAAATTGGCTTGTCTTCGTTCAAATTCAGATGTCCTATTCCATTACAAGATTCAGCTACAAGACAAATCAAGTTCAGATATGAGATTGTGCATCTCAAGATTAAATTCCATGTTGGTTGAGCAATGGCCATTTGCAAAAACAGTTTTTGAGAATTTTTAATGAGGTTGACTAGTTTTCTTGAAAATTATTCAATTTTTCCAAAACAGGACCATTTCTTGGACCCAAAAAAGGAAACTTTTCAGTGCTCATGACCGGACTTGCATGATTCCAAATCAGAAAATCGAACAAGCATGTTAATCTAACTCTCACATTGATCAAAATTGTTTTAGCAGAAAGCCAAAAAACAAAAAATGGTCAAAACGATGAACTAGGGGCATAGTTGAGTCAGGTTCTCTGTCTTTTTTCAGTTGTCAACATACTTGCTGGAAAGGGCACCATATTTGCTGGAAAGGGCACTGTACTTGCCAGAAAGGGCAGAACTGAAGCTAACAACAAAGGGCCAAAAGCTCTCACATCCTCCAAGCAGTGAGGTATCAAGCCAAGTGCAAAGCATGAATTGGAAATGGAGCTGGATATTCGGTTCCCTTATCTGGACGATCACGCTCAAAATTGGCAACTGACCCGGAATGGGGACCTAGAAAACGTAATGTGTTAGACTAATCAATTGTATACCTGGCCGGTGGGACATGATATAACTCACCTCGATCAAGCTAAGCTGGGGGCATCGTCAACCGATGTCAGTTGCAGATCTGCTGCACATCTGGTCGCACCGTAACCCCTCTGTGGGAGAAACTCACTAGTTGTGAGCGAAAGAAGGAGAATCTAGTAGAATACTAGGGGCAAGAGCCCACAACTTCCAGCTTATCCAAAAACCACCTAGGGGAGGGATAAAAAATAAGAGAGATTGAAGAATAGAGAGATGTGCGTTGAGAGGAAAAGTGAGGAAAGGGCTTTTTAGAGAAAAAGATATTGAGTGCCAAAGTGATGGGAGAATCACAAATGAGAGAGGGTGGGAAACATTACCTAGAGAAACAGGCTTCTCGTGAATTGAGAGATCTCCTACCAATGGATAGCAAAATGTCTGAGTGTTGTGTTTGTTGTTTTCGTTTGTCTTGGTTCTTGTTTTGAGTCGTTTCGAATGTTAATAGATGTGTTTAGGTTGTTTTACCTTCGTTGTCCTTTGTTGAGTCGTGGTGTACTATGGTTAGTCGTAGGCTTAATACCCGGTCAAGAACTCATTTCTCAATTTCAATTTCAAAAATAAATCGTTTTGTGCTCAGAGTGCCGGGTCATTCTCCACATTTGTACAAAATAGGATTCTTTCTTTCATAAACTACAGGGTTCAACCCAGGTCATGTGAGAACAATAAAACAAGGACCTATCTGAGCTACTTAGGTTCCGGACTGCAAAGCAAAAGAAAAGAGGGAAAATTTGGAGCATCTTAGTATGTTTCAACTTCAGCAAATTCCAAGACTGCATTCCAAGTGCACCTTCTTAGACCTCGCCTTTCTCTGGAGTATGAGTGTATCTCGACCCCAAGTTTAAGCCTGCTTCAAGTCAGAATGGCAGTCCAAGAGGCACCCATGGTTTTCACATGCAGATGTTACCCCTCGCCAATACGGATGGGATGTATCCTTTTTGAGCTGAGCATGTTGCAAAGTCCTCCGAGAGGTAAATCAGAGGCACCAAAGTACATGTTTGATGCTCTTCTATTGCATAGAGTGTGCACTTTCATATATACTTATGTTGCATGCGTGCCGCGCATCGTTCATGATTCATGCATAGAATATGCTTTCAATTATCATGCATGGAACATACTTCCAATTTATCTTGCATAGAACATGCTGTCAATACGTTTGCATAGAACACGCCTGAACATTATTGTAATTGTGCGTAGAACGTGCCCATCAGATCACATTCTTGTACCCCTTCTCCTCTCGTATATGGTGCGTTAGGACATCTTCAGTTTCGAACACTCGGATTCGTTCTGGTGTTCATTTATTCACTCTTTCTCCACTCACGTGAGGCGCATGTGGATGCATTCACACTTTCTTCTGTAACTCACATTCACGCTTTCTTGCGCACTTATTCCCTCTTTCTCCACTCACGTGAGGCGCGTGTGGACGCACTCGCACTGTCTTGTGCACCTTGTGGTTGTGTATCGCTCGCACTGTCTTGTGCACTTTGTGGTTGTGTATCACTCGTACTGTCTTGTGCACTTTGGGGTTGTGTATCACTCGCACTGTCTTTTGCACTTTACGGTTGTGTATCACTCGCACTGTCTTGTGCACTTTGTGGTTATGTGTCACTCACACTGTCTTCTGCACCTTGTGGTTGTGTACCTTGTGGTTGTGTATCACTCGCATTGTCTTGTGCACCTATTGGTTGTGTATCACTCGTACTGTCTTGTACACTTTGTGGTTGTGTATCATTCGCACTGTCTTATGCACCTTGTGGTTGTGTCTCACTCGCACTGTCTTGTGCATTCTTTGGTCTAGGAGGCCTTAAAATCCCTTGTTTAAACTCACACTTTTTTGCCCATCACACTTTTTTTGTGCAGTTTACACTCGCGCTTTCCTGCGCATCGCACGTTTTTGTGCAATTTACACTCGCGCTTTCTTGCGCATCGCATTTTCTTGTGCATTGGAATTTACACTCGTGCTTTCTTGCGTATCGCACTTTCTTATGCATTTCAATTTACACTCGCGCTTTCTTGCGCATCGCACTATCTTGTGCACACTTATATCGCCTTGTCTTGTGCATTTCACTTTGTATCGCACTATCTTGTGCATACTTTCATCGTATTGTTTCGTGCATTTCACTCATATCGCACTGTCTTGTGCACACCTACATCGCACTGTCTTGTGCACCGGTATAGCACTGTTTTGTGCATTCATGCTACCTCGCACTGTCTTGTGCATTGGAATTTAATCGTGCTGTCTTGCGCATCGCATTGTCTTGTGCACCCGTATATCACTATTTTGTGCATTCACTCTGCATCGCACTGTCTTGTGTACTCCTCTGGTCTAGAAGACCTTAAATCTTGTATCTTGATTCGCACTATCTTGTGCACTCCTGGTCTAGGAGACCTTAAATCCTCTGAAGGTGAAATTCCTTTTGTGTTTGTCGTGCCCGAATGACTTCTGGCGGTCTGGTATAGCCACCTAACTGTGTTTGCGGTGAGTTCCTAAGAGATCAACTGAGACGGTGGAAACTAGAGTTCGAATCGCCGATGCCTAGAATGCAAAGGTTCGGAATTTCTGAGACTAAAGTCTGGTTTAAATACCCAGGGATATATCCTCAGCTTGAAATCTGTATGGCTGTCCCATAGGTTGAGATAGCGTGTATGCGCCTCAATTCTGGATAATGAACCAACCTAGTCTGTCACCCTGTTGGAGAATAGGGAAAGCTGCGACCATAGTTAGGGAGAAAAGTGGTACCTATGGTTCGGAAAAGCAAGATCCAGAAGAGGGAGGCCCACATTAGCATAAGGTCAGTCATCACCAATTGCCCCTGTAACGTACTTTCACTTCCCAGCTACATCACATTTCATTATCTAGTACTTCTATCATGCTGCATATAGAATTTATTGCATACATCTATTGCATCATATCTGTTTTATTGCCTGCATCCTTTCCATGTTAAGCTTAGTTCGACATGTGCTCATACTTTTTCCTTGTTGAAGCATGGTTCTGTGATAACGTGTACGCACCTATGCTACTAAGAGAATTATGGTCTGAGGGTTTCGGCACCTTTTCCGTATTAGGCGTGGTCTGTTTTGTGTCCATACCTTTTCTAGGTAAAATGTGGTTCGGCCTGCGCCTTATTCACTGCATCCATTGCATCTATTGCATTGTATTTTGTTTTGTTGCATTCAGCATGTAGGATCATTATCTTTCCTCAGTAGATCATTCCTCACTTATATCATGCCACCCAATTACTTGTATTCTTTCTGGAAAACACATAGTTCTGCTTGTGCACACGCCTATTCCACTAAAAGAATTGTGGTTTGAGGGTTCTGGCACCTTTTCTGTGTTAAACATAGTTTGATGTTGCATCTCCATCCCTTTATGGTATTTGTGTGGCTTTGCACTGCTTGTGGTTTAATGATTCAATTACATTTGCATATCATTTACATGGTTTCGTTGCACTACATATCATTGCATTGTTTTGTTATATTTGTATCATTTTGCATCCTGCCCTGAACTACGCTGGTTTGATTCCTTGTAAAGGGATACGTAGGCAACCTTCAGGTTCAACCAATCACATCTGCATTTTGTTTGTTTTCCCAAGTCTTACGGCCTTGACAAAATGGGTTGTCTTTGGGCTTTGACATTTACTCACGTCATTTCATGACTCTGATCTCTGTCAAAGAGGGGCAACTGTAGACTCCCTATTTTTTACCGCCCTTAAGACTTGGGCACCACTAATTGCTTACTTGATGGTGCAGGCTATCTTGTGTAAAGGTTCAATTTCTTCAGCAAGAAGAGCTCTAAATCCTAACCTCACACCAAATTTTTGGGCCAAAACTATTTTGACTAAAATGATTTTGAGGCCTTAAAACCCTCTCTTTCAAAATATTTTTGAAACAAAGTTCCTACGATGTTCTGAGGCTCGCATTTCGTTAAATGTTGCGCTTTTTGATAAACTGAGCAAGGACAAAGTGGAATGAATGAAGGAGAGATGAAGTCTTTGGAAGAAATCTTTAAAACACCTTATTTAGGGGTTTGGAGTTGAATAAAATTGGAGGAGAGGGAAGAAACCAAATTGAGGGAAGAAGTTGGGCATGAACCGTTAAGAGAGAGTCGAGCAGCCCTCGCTAAATCAGGTCTATCCTTTTGTACACTTGGATTTCAGCTATGAGACAACCACTGTTGGAAATTGGACTTCCAGGGCTTCATTTTACATTCAAGAATCTCCTCAAGCCGAGGCTAGATGAGGGAGATATGGCTGGATGAAGTTAGGCATCAATCCGGTTGGACCGAAACTAAGCAGTCCTCACTTAAAGAGGCATGTATTTTTGCACATTTGTAATTTTGATGTGATGCTGCCACCATTGGAAAAAACACTTCCGGGGCTTCAATTTAGGCACAAGAATGACCTATAAAGGAGTCCAGACGAAGGAGATATGCCCATTTGTAGTTGGACATGGAGAGCAGATTTTTGATGTCGGCCACTAGTTGTGCTTGTCGTCCACTAGTGTCCAAAACTCAAATATTTTGCAGATATTTCTCCTCCAGCTGTTCTAGACTACTCCAGATATTTCTGAATTGATATTTTCGACCATGGCTCTCTTTTTTCTATATATAGAGGCCATATCTCTCATATTGCAAGGTTAGCAAATTTTGGGAGCCTCTCTCTCTCTCTAAAAATCCTCTCTCTCTACAATTCTCTTCATTTTACATCCTTGATCAAAGTGGTTCATCTTTGGGCTGAGGTTGCTTAAAGCTCTCTTGGAGCTTCCTTTGAGCTCTACAAGGTGGTTTAAGCTCAGATTGTAGCTTAAGTTGTGTCTTCCCTTCAAAAGGTAGAAACTTTTCTTTGCTAGCTTAATTTTCATACTTGTTTTGCCATCTTTTGACATTGTTTTTGAGCTGGTTTTCAACTGTAAAAACCTCTATTTTTCAGTCCTAAAAACGGTGGTTTGAGCCTATTTTGTGTTAGGGGGTTGTCTCTCCTTTTTGTTCCTTAACTTGTATAGATTTTTGTGCCATCTTTCAAGGTTTTCAAATCAAACTTTTTGGGTCTTTAAACCACTGAAATTTAGAGTTATTTCAGTGGTGGAAAACATGTTTTGAAGTCCAAAATTAGCGGGCTTAGCCTCCCCTCCTTGTGTCTTACTTGCAGGCCTAGTTAGCTTCACATGGTAGCATGTTTTTGTGGCTTAACTTAGCTTATTTCCAGCATATTTTTGCCTCTGATTTGGACTGTTTTTGGTCTGTTTTGGGCTGCTTTGGTCATATGAGTCTTGTTTTGCATAGTTGTAGTGCAAATGGCTTCACTAGTTTAGTGTTTTAGGCCTTTTAAGATGCTTTGCTTGAGTTGGTTGCCTGTTGTAGTGTCTTTTTACATGTAATTTCAGCATATATAGCTCTGTCACATGCTCATTTGTTTCACTCTTTCTTTGCTTTTTTTAGAGTTGCTCTTGAGTCTTGTTTGCAAGCTAACATGTGAGCATGTTTTTCTAGCACTTTGTACCTTAATCTCAGCATGATTTAGTCACTGTTTTGACTGGTTTTAGCTCTGTTTTGAGCTGGTTTGGCCCTTTGAGGCTTGTATTGTGTGGTTGTGGTACAACCTCTTTCACTAGCTTAATGTGTTAGGCTTTTTAGCATGAATTGCATGAGTTGCTTACATATTTTAGTGTCATTTTACACTCCATTTCAGCACTGAAATATCTGCAATCTCCCTCTATTCTTCACTCTTTCATTTGTTTTGAAAGTGACTTCAAACCCCTTGTTGGCTTGAGTATGGAATTGAGGCCATCATGCCTAATGGTTTAATTCCTTCGGGAGTTCATTACCAATAGCATGAAGCCTTTTCATGCTGAAGGTACTTGTGGTTTAAGCCCTCTTTCCATTAGAGGACATTTATCTTTGGACTAACCAATTAAAGAATGGATCGGTAATGTAAAATGAGTAAACAAAATGTACAAAGTAAAAGAGGCAAGCTTAAGCATCTTTGTGTTGCATTGCATGTGTTCGGATCGGACGTTAATCCGAACACAAGAAAAATAGGATGTTTCATACTCAAAGTGACGAAACGTGCCACTTTTCTTAGTCGCCATTACCCTTGATCATGCATGATAGGGTGGTGGTTATTTTGGTCTTGTTTGTGCACCCATTAACCTCGTACAAGCTTGGTTTTTTAGCCATCATGCATTGAAAATGCTTGGTTGACGGCTCGAAGGCCAAGAGTTACCTTTCTTTGAGTTTGTGCAATGATAAGGAGGGTAGCAGTACATACATTCCTTGAAAATACATTGATTTGCCTCTGTTTGCTCTCTGTTGCAGCAAAAGGAGAAGTCTACGGATGTGGTGGCCGACCGGCCAGTTTTAGTGGCCGACGGCCACTTGAAGTGGCTGACCAGCGAGTTGTAGTAGCCGACAGCCACTTTTTGTAGCCAACTGGCCACCGGTGAATTTTGCACAAATGTGCTCCTGAGTTGGAGTAGAGGCATTCTGGGAGTTGGTACAATTTTCAGTGATCAAAACAAGTGCAAACAGAGGCATTCGATGGCAAGGCAATGGCATTTTCGGGTCGATCAACCGAGCATGCATGCATCCCTCGCCCTCGAGGCCATTGAGTCACTTTTGTTAGCTTAGAATAAGTTAGCTTAATTCATTTTTCTGTAATTAATTAGCTTAGAATAAGTTAGTTAATTAGTTTCAATTGTGTTGTAATAGTTAATCAGTTTTGGTTTGCAATAGTTAGCTTAGTTAGCGTAGCTAGCTAGTTAGCTTATTCATTCGGACCCTTCTTCGTGAGGGCGTAATGTTGTAATAAGTGTGCATATGTGTGTGTATGTCTTCCAACCCCATGTCTTTCTCACTTTTATTTAATCGTTTTCGATGGTTAGATTAGGAATCATTTTCAATTAGCATACCTTATGCTTGCATGTTTGCATCCATTCATTTGTATTGCATGCTTCGAGGCTCGGCACATCATTCAAACTGCATTGTCATTTCAATATCTTCTTTGAATACGTGTTTCAAAACATGCTATCAAAGTGTTGCAAATCATATGCCATATTAGTAGCCGAGCCTATTAGTTGCATTATTGCAAGTGTTGCATTAGGCATCTTGTATAGTTAGGATCATGAATCTTTCTAACTAGTTTTTGTTTTGGCTTGGAGTACTCGGTGAGTTTTAGGCTTTAGCATACTTGCATGAGTGTGATTGGCATATTGCCATGTTTCGCATGTTTTCCATGAGGCTATGTACTTAAATGCTAAACTGCATGAATGCCTGTGGATGAAGGCTTTATTGCTTGAATTGGAACAATTCAACGAGTGTGAGTTATAAGCCTAGTTTGCGAAGTGGTAAATCATGTTTTAACCCATCATGTTTGATGGAAAATCTGCGTTTTAGCCACTTGAGGGTGGCAAATTCAAACCCTTTTCAAAAACAAACATGAGTTGAAATGTTCCAATTCTTGCAATTTTAGTCTATACTTTCTTGTGTGCGTCACGTAGTAAAGTTAGCTAATAACCGGAATAAAAACACATAATGTTTATAAAAGAACATATCATGGTTAGTAGAGGCCGATCTTTGATTAGGCAAGCAGAGGTGCTCATTTCAGGACCTTCCCCTCTCGTATTTAAGTTCCCGAGCCGAGGCAACTTTGGTGATGACAGACACGTGGCCTTCAGCATGAGTTAGGGTTTTCTAAATTTCTCAAAAACAAAATATTTAGGTGGAGACTCTGTAATCTAGCAAAGCAGTCCAATTTTGGCATTATTTGATTTAAAATAGATTTTCCAAAATGATTTGCCAGATTGGACTCTTTGGTGTTTATCAGTTTCACATTGCACTTGTTAGACTAAATTCAGAACCACAGGTAGAGTCCGAACTGTGAGGCCTTCTTTTCAAACCCCTTTCCGAAAGGTGGGGGGCGCGGAAAACGGCGTGCCACAGATTGGTATATGGAACTCCCCGCTGGTGTGCGTTACATCATCAACGAGGCCGGCGTCAGCTTATTCTGCATGGGGCTATCGCGCCATATCGCAAGTTGACCGTTTCTCGGTGCATTGGTGGAGCAGTGGTGGGATACCACCAACTCCTTCCACTTTCCACCACCGAGGAGATGAAGATGACTCCTTACGACTTCGCCATGCTCACAAGCGTAGAAGTAGGGGGTAATTCAATCCCTTACGATATGGACACGGGCGAGTGCGAAGTTGGCTGGCTACACCTACTAGGAGCACGCCCACCTTTATTCCGACTGGGGATGGTATGATATAGTTGGCTCACCGAGCATTTTCGAGGGAGGGAGCCGCAGACCCCAGAGGAGACCGAACACTATGCTTAGGGATTTTTGATGTTCCTTTTTGGTACCACCTTGTTTGCGAACAGGTGGAACACTGTGGGGTTATATGTCCTGACTGCCCTGGTGGACTTACCTCAGGTTCGGCTCTATGTTTGGGGCGCCGCTGGCCTTGCCACATTATACGGCTATATGAGCTCTACGTCCTGCAATAGGGGAGGTAGAGTCAGAGGCTATTGATGAGCCTAGGAAATATGCTTTACATTATTGCTTTATACTGTCTATCTTCCATTTCTATGCTTTCTACTTTGTACTTTCTGTACACTGCATTGTTTATATCTATTCACTGTGCTTTCTGCATTACACATTCTGCATCTCTGTATCTATATACTCTGTACGCTGTACTACACAGTCTACTTTCTGCATCACATATTCTGCTTGCCGCATCTATACCTGTACTTTCTATACACTGTATACTCACTGTTGCCTTTTCTTTGTAGCTCTGGGTATATGCATATTTCTCAACCCTTGCTCCGGAGCCGGAGGTGGAGATGCCTCTTATTGTGCCATACTCTCATCGGTACGACGACAGATGTCTGCGGAGGACTAGGAAGACCTTCGCATTCTTTTACTGGTACTTCGACACAGTAGTTGCTGGGGAGGTAACCCAAAACCCACAGTTATTTTTGTTTTATCAACAACTGACGACGACTAACCATCTGTATATACCCCTATTCGCAGATCACTTGGTAGCCTTAGGCATTGATGCTGGCTGCAGTTAGAGATCAGTATGCTGGCGCATGGAGGGCCTCCTGTTTTCAACTTCTGCTAGAGGGCCCAGTGTGCCGAGCTTGGTTTCTATGCGAGCGATTCATGCGCCAGAGCATGGGCTTGCCTGAGCCAGTAGTGCCCATGCCTCCTCTAGTATCTATGAGGGCCATAGAGAGCCTCTCCTTTTAGGAGATGATCTAGTTCAGAGAGGTCTTGGACACAGACTACTTCCGCGGGGAGGGGGATTATGGGACATTCATTTAGATACACCTCATGCCTCCCTTGACGGGTGTTCATGCTAGTGCAGACAGGGCAGCAAGTGCCCCTACGGCGGGTAGGACTTGGGTGACGAGGGGCAGGATTGGAGAGGCCCCTCCCGCTGGGCAGGTCACTGGCTGGCTAGAGATTCCGACCGAGTTGACATGCTAGCGGCATTCCAGGGATCCCTACCAAGTTCCGATTGAGCCTGCGGCGGCTGGGCATGCACTTGTCAGAATTCGAGGCCCGACTCAAGTATGAACGATTCTTTACAGTTGTATTCCATACTTCATTTCAGATATGTTCATTTGCAGATACTGATCATTCAAACTGCATTTACAAGCATCCATTTGTAGACACCCCATTTTTGACCGCCCTTAAGACTTGGGCGCTACTAATTGTTTACTTGGTGTTGAAAGATGTGCAGTGCAAAGGTTCGATTCCTTCGGCAAGAGGAGAGTCAAATCCCAACCTTACACCTCATTTTGGACCAAAGCTATTTTGAATGGTTTTTAGACCTTAAAACCCTCTCTTTCAAAACATTTTTGAAAATAGGTTCCTACGATGTTCCGACGCTCGCATTTTCTTAAATGTCGCGCCTTTCGGTAAACCGAGCAAGGACAAAGTGGAAATGAATGAAGGAGAGATGAACTCTTTTGAAAAATCTTTCAAAACACCTTGTTTAGGGATTTGGAGTTGAAGAAAATGAGAGAGGAGAGAAGAAAACTAGTTGAGGAAAAGTTTGGCATAAATTCGGGTAGGATCGAAACTAAGCGGCTTCACCAAAACAGGAATAACTTTTTTCACAGTTGGAATTTTGATACAAGGCTACCACCATTGGAAATCTTACTTCTGGGGATTCAATTTGGACACAAGAATGGCCTGAAAATGAGTCCAAATGAAGGAGTTATGGCCATTTGAAGATGAACCTAGAAAGTAGAATTTTGCCTGTCGACCAGAAAAATGGCCTGTCGACCAGAAAAGAATCCACTCAACCCAAAAAGGTGGTCAGTCGACTAGAAAAGTGGCTAAAAGGTCCCAAACTCAGATTTTTTGAAGATATTTTCCCTCTAACTGTCCTCCACAACCTCCAGCTGTCCTATAATCAGATATTTCGACCCAACTCTTGTATATTGCTATATATGAGGCATTTCACTCATTTTGTAGGTGGAGAAGATTGAAGCAATTTTGGGAGCCTCTCTCTCTAAAAAATTCCTCTCTCTCTAGAAATTTCAGAGCTAAATTTCATCTTTTCTCTCTAGTTGGCACTCCCTCTTAACCATGTGTGCATGCAAGAGATATACTTGGAGATATACCTCTCATTTGCCTAGGCATCCTTGATCAAACTTAACCACCATTGGGCTGAGGTTCTTTGAGGATCATTTGGAGGTCCTAAGGTGGTTTTAGCTTGGAATTCGGACCTGTTTTGCAGCTGTGCATCAAGGGTAAAAACTCTCTCCCTTTTAGCTTATTTTGCATGCTTGCTTGGCTATCTTTTCGCACTACTTTGAGGCTATTTTTGTGGTGGTGTTGAACTAAAAAAACCTCTGTTTTTCCTCTATTTTTCAGTCCTAAAAGTGTTGGTTTGTGCCTTGTTTGGCTAGGGGGTTGTTCTCCCTTTTTTGTTCCTTGGCTTGTGAGGCCTTTTGAGCCATCTTTCACCACCATTCAAACCAACTTTTTTGACCTTTAAACCAGTGAATTCTAGAGGAATTTCAGTGGTGAAAAGGTGGTTTTAAGGCCCCAAATAGGAGGGGGTAGTCCCCTCTCCTCTTGTCTTGTTAGCATGTGTTGTTGGCCTCATACTTGAGCATGTTTTTCTACAATCTCTTGGCTTGGCCACTTCTTGCATGCTCCTTACACTTGTAGTGTAAATCCTCTTTGCTAGCCTTGCATGCCTAATGAGTTAGCTTGTTATGCTAGCATGTGTTGGCTTAGTCTCAGCCCATTTTTGGTGTAATTTTGACATGCCATAACTCTGTTTTTGGTTGGTGGAGTCACCTCTTGCTTGTTTTTTGCACTTGTAGTGCAATCTTGCCCATTAGCCTAGTGTACTTGGTGTTTTGGCCCTTCATGACAGCTTGCCTTGGCTATACTCCATACATGTTTTAGCATTATTTTGACATGTTGTAGGACTGTTTTGGGTGTTCTTGGCCTTTTGGGCCTTGCTTTGTATAACTATAGTGTAATTAGCTTCAGTAGTCTTGAGTTTTGAGGCCACTACCATGCTATACTTGTGATGTTTGCATGCCTTGGCATCATTTGGCATGGCATTTTAGAGCTTATATCTTTGCCATACTCTCATTTTTATCACTCTTTAATTGTGTTTAAGAGTTGTTCCATTATGCCTTATTTGTGAGCTAATACGTGAGCATATCTTTCTTGCCATCTATGTTGTGAGTCTAGCATGTTTTTGCTACTATTTTGACCTGCCTTAGATCTGTTTTGAATGGTTAGGGTCATTTGAGCATTGCTTAGTATGGTTGTAGTGCAAAGGGTTAGTATGCATCTTCTTTATGTCGCATTGTCATGCGCACTTCACATGCATTGTCATGCATTTCGAGCGACTCGTGTCGTCACGCATTCAAGTTCACATGCATTGTCATGCATTTCAAGAGACGCGCGTTGTCTCGCATTCAAGGTCATGTGCATTGTCATGCCTTTCAAAAGACACGCGTTGTCGTGCATTGAAGATCACATGCATCATCATGCACTTTTCATACATTTTCAAAAAAAAAAACAACAAAACAAACAAAAAAAACTTTACATATGTCATGCATCATTGTATATTTTGCATATGTCATGCATCATTGTAAATAGTGCATATGCCATGCATTACAAATAGTGCATATGTCAGTCATCTCACTGTAAATATTGCATTTACATACATTCCATTGCATATATTGTATATATTGCATTGTAGCTTGCATGCATTCATTGCATCACCTCCATCTATAGCTTGCGCCTTTCCAGGTTAAGCTTGGCCTGATATGTGCCCATATTTTTCACATCGAAGCACAGTTATGATATTATGTGTACGCGCCTATTCCACTACTGGTATTGTGGTTTGAGGGTGACGGCACCGTTTCTATGTTAGACGCGGTTTGTATGTGTACATGCCTTTCCTAGGCAAGACACGGTTTGGCCGCAAGCCTTTTCCACTGCATCTGTTGCATTCTCCCCAGCATGTTGCATAGTACATAGCATTCATTGTATATAATGCATCATACATAGTATCCATCCATTGCATATTATATATATTACATTGTAGCTTGCATGCATTCATTGCATCACCTCCATCCACGGCTTGCGGCTTTCCATGTTGAGTTTGGTCTAGTATGTGCCCATATTTTTCACGTCGAAGCACAGTTATGATATTATGTGTACACGCCTATTCCACTGCTGGTATTGTGGTTTGAGGGTGACGGCACCGTTTCTGTGTTAGACGCGGTTTGTATGTGTCTATGCCTTTCCTAGAAAAGATACGGTTTGGCCATAGGCCTTATCCGCTGCATCCATTGCATATTGTAAATATTGCATTGTAGCTCACATGCATTCATTGCATCACCTCCATCAATGGCTTGCGTCTTTCCATGTTGAGCTTGGTCTGGTATGTGCCCATACTTTTCACGTCGAAGCATAGTTATGATATTATGTGTACGCACCTATTCCATTGCTGGTATTGTGGTTTGAGGGTGACGGCACCATTTCTGTGTCAGACGCGGTTTGTATATGTCCATGCCTTTCCTAGGCAAGACACGGTTCGGTCGCAGGCCTTATCCATTGTAAATATCCATTACATGCATATTGTATATATCGCATCGTAGTTTACATGCATATTGTATATATCGCATCGAAGTTTGCATGCATTTGTTGCATCATCCATCAATGGCTTGCGCCTTTCCATGTTGAGCTTGGTCTGGTATGTGCCCATACTTCTCGTGTTAAAGCACAGTTATGATATTATGTGTACGCACCTAGGGTTGTGGGTGACGGCACCGTTTTTGTGTTAAACATGGTTTGTATATGTCCATGCTTTTCCTAGGCAAGATATGTTTTGGTCGCGCGCCATATCCACTATATATACTGCATTGTAGTGTAGTTCGATTGCATCCAGCATTTAGAATCATGAGCTTTTCTGAGCAGAGCATGCCTCACTTATGTCATTCCACCACCCAATTACTTGTCCTTATGTTCCGTCTACATCACTCATAGTTCTGCATGTGTACGCGCCTATTCCACTGCTGGTATTGTGGTTTGAGGGTTGCGGCACCTTTTCTATGGTAGACGGACTTTGTATTTCCATCATCTCTATGACATTTGTGTGGTTTTTGAACCGCTCATGATTTAATCATGATTCAATTGCATTGCATATCATTTGCATTGTTTATGCATAGTTTTGTAAATATTGCATATCATTTTGCGCATAGGATGCATTGTCATGCACTCCTTCACTTGCGTTGTTACGCAGCTTAGATTGCATTGTTATGCATGTTGCTAACGATATCGTACCTACTAAGTTTTCTTTCTCTTTCAGGCACGATATTGTATGTACGGTTCATTTGAAGCTGGTGCAACCAGACGAGCCGCACAGGTATTGTATTCTCCGTGTGAGACATAGCGAGAATTGAATAATTCTCTTACATCCTTGCTGCATTGTAATGTAGCTTGGTTCTTGCTTAAAACTGTTGCATGTTATGCTTCGTTACAGCTTTCTTTGCATGATCATAAATTATGTTCGGCTTCTTGCATTGTCAGTTGCATTTTGCCCCCGCCTTCGGGTGCATATCTTTATTGTCTTGCATGTTTGTCTAAGTCTTCGGCCTTGTCAAAAATGGGTCGTCTCTGGGCTTTGACACTCACTCCTGTCATTGTTATGACTTTCGAGTTCTGTCAAAGAGGGGCAACTGTAGACACCCCATTTTTGACCGTCCTCAAGACTTGGACGTCACCGTTTGAACACTCGGTGATCATCCTTGTTTGTGTTCGTCTTGAGTTCCCAGAGGTCTCGGCCACATGCCTTGCCTCAAGACCTCTCGACTTAACTGTTTTGTGTTTGGTTTTGCACCAAACACTTGTGTTTTGCTTTTGAGGGGCAGGGAATGGCTTGTTGGCCATCCCCACACCTCACCGGCCATGGCTTGAGGCCACCGGCCATGTTTTGTTGCTACCGGCCATTGGTGATGGCCGGCCGGCAATCTTTGTGGCCGGCCGACCATTGTTTTGGTCAATTTGGCATTTTTGGCTAGCCGACCGCTGTTCATCTGCTTTTGGCAGATATATTGTACAGCTGGCACCCACTTTGCACCCCCTCCATACACGTTTCACTCTTGCTTAGCTTGTTTTGTAAGCTTTGCAAGAGTGAAGCTCTATAAAGAGGAGGCTTCTCCCCCCTCCTCTAGGGTTACACAAAAAAAGGCTGAGGGGAGCTCTGGTTCTAGGGTTAGCATAGTGTATCTATTCTATCTCTATTTCTCCGTCTCTTTTTCTCTAAGTGTGTGTTTGTCCTTAGTTTTGCACTAGAACACCTACCATTACACCTTACCTTGATTGCTGAGGCATTAGGGGGCTGTCCTTGAAGTTCTTGAGCTGTTTTCGAGCTAAGAAAGCTGCTAGAGTGATCCTTGTGAAGAAGGTCTTTAAGGGTAAGATTCTTGCCCTTTTTACCCCATTTTTGCATAGTCTTTTTGCCTACCTTGCTTGCTATTTCAAGCTTAGTGTATAACATATAAAAGTCTTGTTTTTACTTGCTTAAAATAGTTGTTTAAGGTTGCTTTGAGCTTTGGGGTTGTTTGACCCCTCTTAGGCCTTGTTAGGCCCTATTTTTGTGCTATTTTGGTGAGCTCCGGGACCACCTTGTTTGGGCCTCCTCACCACTGAAATCTTGAGGGATTTCAATGGTGAGGATGGTGTCTTAAGGTCCTAAGGAGGAGAGGGCCATCCCCTCTCCTTGTTGCCTTCAAAAAGTGCCATGTTTGCCTCATGTGTGAGCACCATTTTTAAGTTCATGTTGGCCATGTCTTAAGTGTTATTTGTGCTTATTTTGTTATGATATAGCACTATTTTTACTTGGTTTAGACACACCATGCTTGCCTTGCATACATGTCTTGTAATGCGATGATTTGCCTTAACATGTACATAGCATTTAGACTACCATGCTCATGTGTTTGGGCCTAGCTTTGTGAAGCTTTTATGCTTATTTTAGTGTGCTTGAGGTCTGTTTTTTGTCATTCAGGTTGTCCATGCTTCGCTTTGTATAGCTACCATGTGTAGACACCCCATTTTTGACCGTCCTCAAGACTTGGACGTCACCATTGGAACACTTGGTGATTACCCTTGTTTGTGTTCGTCTTGAGTTCCCGGAGGTCTCGGTTGCGCGCCTTGCCTCAGGATCTCTCGACTCGACCGTGTTGTGTCTGGTTTTGCACCAAACACTTGTGTTTTGCCATGGAGGAGCAGGAAATGCCTTGTGAGGCATCCCCACACATCACCGGCCATGGCTTGAGGCCACCGGCCAGTGATTTTATTCCATCGGCAATGTATATTGCCGGTCGACACTCTTTGTTGCCGGTCGGCCATTTATTTTGCCAAAATGGCAATTTTGAATGGCCAATCACTGTTCATCTACTTTTAGTAGATATTTTGTGCCAGCTGTGATAGCTGGCACCCACTCTGCTCCCCTCCATACACGTGTATGGAGGGATTTCCCTCTTGGATGGCTTGTTTTGGAAGCCTTACAAGAGGGAGTTGCCTATAAGAAGAGGGCTCCTCTCTTGGCATTAGGGTTAGAAAAAATTGTTAGAGAAGCTCTGGTTCTAGGTTTAGGGTTTTGTATCTATCCTATATCTATATCTCTCCTTCTCTTGTATTGTGTGTGTTTAAGCCTTAGTTTTGTACACATACGCCTACTATTACACCTTCCCTTGGCTATTGAGGTTCTAGGGGATTGTTTTCAGAGTTTTGAAGCTGGTTTGGACCTAAGGAGACAGCTGGTCCACCATTTGTGAAGAGGGTCTACAAGGGTAAGACTTTTGCCCCTTTTTACCCCATTCTTACATAGCTTTTTAGCCTATCTTGAAACTGGTTTTGAGCTTTGTGTATAACATAAAAAAGTTCTATTTTTAGGCCCTCTAAATAGTTGTTTAAGGTTGCTTCAAGCTTTGGTGTTGTTTGACCCCTCTTTAGCCTTGCAAGGCTCCATTTTGTGCCATTTTGGGTGAGCTCCGAGACCTTGGTGTTTGGGCCTCCTCACCACTAAAATCTTGAGGGATTTCGGAGGTGAGGATGGTGCCTTGAGGTCCCAAGAAGGAGAGGGCCACCCCCTCTCCTTATTGTCCTTGAAAAGGACCATTTTTGCCTCTTGAGGGAGCACCTAGCTTAGGCTCTTGTTGACCAGGCCTTAGCTGTTATTTATGCTTATTTTGCCATGAAATAGCATTGTTTTAAGTTGGTTTTGGTACACCATGCTTGCCTAGCATACATGCCTTGTAATGCCATTTTGTTGCCTTAACATGCCTTAGGTTGTAAACCATTGTTCTAGCATGTTTTAGGCTTGGCTTTGTGAAGCTTTCATGCTTGTTTTGCCATGATTAAGGTCTATCCTTAGTTGTTGGGGTCGACTTTGGCATGCATTGTATAGCCCCTTTACATTTTGGCTTGTTGGCCTTAAGGGTATGAGTGTATAGAATGCATTACTTGTTTTGATTTAGTGGGTTGGGACCATTTTCCATGTCATTTCAGTCCACTTAGTATGCTTGTATGCTTGCATTTCATGGCCCCTTTGATGTGTCAAAGGCTTGTGTTGCATGCTCCATGTTTTGGTCATTGTGCATGCTTTTGAATTCAAGTCATTTAGATGCCATCTAAGTAATCTTTTGGGCTTTGTTTTAGGTGCTAAAACTCTGTTTTAGGTCATTGGATTCATGCCATGTTTGGTCTTGTTGAGTGTCGTTCAATACCCCTTTAGCTTCCTTTGAATCTTGGACTTTGCTTGCATACCTTGATTGCATTGTTTGGGTTGGTTTGGCACCATGTTCTTGCATGATTTTCAAGGCTCAATTTGCATGCTACATGTCCATGTTTGCATCCTCTTGAGTGTGCTTGAGAATTGCTCTTTAATGCTTGAAGGGTTGGAGATCATTTGCATGCATGTTTGTGTGCCTATTAATCCTTCATTTTTGAGCACCTTGGCCACTGTTTTAGGCCTAATGAGGGCTGCCTAAACCATGCTTAAGTCCATCCTTTGCTTGTTTGCATGCTTGCCTTGCATATTTGCTTGCATACTTGCATAAATGCATTGCATTGCCATGTTGCATCCTTAGCTCGCATGCCTAGGTTGCATTGCATTGTGCATGCATTGCCTCACCTCTTGAAGTGAGTCATGATAGAGGTAGAAGCCCCTTGGTTTGACTATGTGGTTTGCATTGCATTTGAAATCAACATGCATAACTTGGTCTCTTGGGTCATCACGCATTGAAATGCGCGATTGATGGTCTGAGAACCAAGGACCATGTCCCTTTGAGTCATAAACATGATAAGGGATATGGTTGGTGCATACATTGCTTGAATTGCATTGCCATGCAAAGCTCTGTCCTCTGCTGCTGTCAAACAGAATCTGCAGGAACTTTTTGCCGATCGACCGCACATAGACCGACCGGCAATCCATCCGTGGCCGATAGCTTCATCAACCGCCGATGATCACATCTTACTGTCGGTGGCCATTCTCCTCAGCCGGTGGTGTCTCCCAATGTCTAGGGAAGCAATTCTGAGACTTTGGAAATTTTCAGAGGGGCAGAGCAGGGAAAACAGAGGCAGCTTGCGCATGGCAGTGGACTTCCGAGCAAGACCCGAGCACGCGTGCATTGAGCCCTCTTCCCGAGGCCCTTTTTCTTGTTTTCTTAAGTTGATTAATTTGTTTAATTAATTTAGTTGGTCTGTAATAATTAATTAGCTAGGTTAGTTAATTCATTATTCGAATTGTATCATTCTTTTGGTCCCTCCGAGCGAGGGCGAATTTGTAATAAGTGTGGGTGAGTGTGTGCATGTCTTCCAACCCCCACTTCTTTCTCCCTTTTATTTACCTGCTTTGATGGTTAGTAATAGGACATGTTTAATTTAGCATACCTTATGCTATGCATGCGTGCATCATTCATCAGTATTGCATGCACCGGCCTCGGCGCATCATGCTAGCTGCATTAGTATTTTAAATCTAACTTGAATGCATGCTACTTGTGCATTTTCACATGTCATTCATAGAATAGCCGAGCCTACTCTAGTGACATTCCGTATGCGTTGCATTAGACATTTAAACATGGACTTGGATCATGCATTGATTGCTAACGAGTTCTTTGTTTTGGCACGGAGTACGATGTAAGTATTTATGCTTTAGCATCCTTGCATGCGTGTGAGTGTTGCCATGATAGCATGATTACCATGAGGCTAGCTGCTTATGTGATATAACTACTTCAATGCCTGTGGGTGAAGGTTGGATTGTCTGAGTTGGAACAGCTCATTGAAATCCGTGTTTTAGCTTACTTGCGAGTAGCAAATTCCAAAACCTTTTTTTAAAACAAACGGATATGCAATGCTTATTTCCAAATTAGGCGATCTAGTCTATACTTTTGTGCTGTGCGCATAACATAGTAATTCTAGGCTAATAATCGGGATAAGAACACATAACGTTTTCAAAAACGGATATCATGGTTAGTAGAGGCCGATCTTCGGATCGGGCGAGAAGGGGTGCTCATAGCTGACCTTCCCCAATCGTACCCAGGTTCCCGAGCCGAGGCAACTTTGGTGATGACGGACACGTGGCCTTCGGCACCGAGTCAGGGTTTCCTAAATTCCCCCAAAAATAAAATATTTAGGTGGCGACTCTGTATCTGGCAAAGCAGTCCATGTTTGGCACTTCTTTTCAAAAATCTGTTTCTCAAAACGATTTGCCGAATTTGGACTCTTTGGTTCAGATTAAGAACCGTGACACAAATTGAGTCCGAACAGTAGCGAGGCAACAGGCGCGTCTACAGTTTCTGGCGACTCTGCTGGGGAATTTAGAGAGCTTGACTCGAACTCGTGATATCCTGTTTTGATTTCATTTGTGTGTTTCTTTGCATTGCATATGCATTGGTGCGCCTAGGACACTGTGTTTGCCATCCGCCATTCCTGAACGGTTTGCGGGAGGCTTGTCTTGTCAAGACATGACCATGAGGCTGACTGGTTATGGGCTCTGACAGTATGGGAACACAAACCCCGATTTTTACCGGGGCACCCTTTTCGACCATTCGACCTAGTGCATATTCGGATCCATAGTGACCATTCCAAGCTAGGACAGGTTGCTTACCCGATTATAGGTTGTTTGAAACCGCTGCGTGCATAGTGAAACCCTAGCTCCTGACAAAATAGGACAGGGAAACCCTACCCCAACATAGGGGTGTTTTGGCTCTCACTTATCTACTATGTGCTTTAGAGTGTATCTCTACAGGAACGTACATATCAGTTTACAAGATTGAGTATTAGGCTCAAGGGCACCAATATCAGTGTTGTTGAGAAATCAGTTATCTGCGGGTATCAAGTTCAATTTTGGGGATAGTGATTCTGGGGAACAGTGATCAGTAGTAGAGTGCAGTTGTTCGGCTACACCTGTGATTGATCTGTTTGGGCTGAAATGCTGTTTGTTTTTCCTTTCAGTTCAGAGTGTCCAGAGAATTGATACAGAATAACTAGTGTTCCCCCTTACTGAGGCAGGACTTATGATGACGCAGAATTCAGAAGAGATTGTGGTTATGACAGCTATGCTAGATCAAGGGATCACCCTGCGGGATGAAACCAATGTTGATGTATCGCATCCGCCTAGGTCGCCTGTCGCACACCCAGTCTGGACCCCCCAGTTGTATCAAGCTCGTGAGCCCACCACATTTGAATTGATGGGAATGATTGGTGACCTCCAGAGATCCGTGGCTGATCTGGCCTATGGAATGTCGGCTTCGCCGCCAGCGGCACCGTATGCCGGGAATTTCATACCACAGGAGCCCCCGCTACTAGGGCGGATTATGATAGAGCTCAGCCAACTAGAGGTTGCCTCCTGCTACAGCAACGACGTGTTAGCAACAACCGGGCTTTGCTCTGATGCAGTAACCCAAACCCCCGATCAGGCTGAGGCCAGAGGCAGGAACAAAATGAAGGCAGATGCCGATCCCATTGAACAACTGCTGCGGGCAGTCGAGGCTTTGAAAGCCGGGGGGATGAACAAGCAACAAATATCCGCAGTTGTGGCAAAAACTGTGGAGGATGCTTTCCCCACTCCACCTGAGGGTAGTTCAAGTCAGTCAAAAAATCGGGATAGGCCCCGTCATGCCAGAACAGTTCCTCCTATTCCCAACCCTGCACCTGGGAAAGATCAAAAAACCAAGGCAGTGTCTGCTGACCCTTTTGCTAGTGCGTCTAGTAAGAATACTCAGACTTCAAAGTACCTGCCCCGAGAGCGCAGGATCTTTCATGCTCTCTACATGCCTCTGTCTAACGCACTTCAGATTCTTGCCGAAAGGGGGCACCTCAAACCCCTTGAACCTCGGCCTCTCCCGAAGAATCTCTCTCTCACACATGATGCTGCTTTGTACTGCGCATACCACCAACAGACCGGTCACGCCACTGATAACTGTTTCCGCCTTCGCCATGAAGTGCAGGATCTAATCGATAATGAGGTCATTCTTCCACCTACCTCAGCGAAGTCTGTTACCACCGAGCTGTTGGACTTTGAGGATACTGCGAGTATGTGATCAGGGGTTGCACCACTTGCGAGCGATGCTCGGTGTATTTCAGACGTGGCGTCTGGAACGTACTTTTTGAGCATTTGTAAATGCAGTTTTGTAGCTTCTAGCTTGGGTTTTGAGTCAATTCTCTGTTTTGTTTTTGAGTCTGCCTCTTTGCTTTGAGTCAGTCTTTTTGTTTTTGGGTCTGTCTTGTGGTACTGAGTCAGTCCCGTTGTATAGGATGCCGAGTGATTCCGGGGTTGTTGCTTCAAACACCGTTTTTGTATTTAACCTTTTTGCTTTCTTTTTGAGTCTGTCTCTGCTGTGGAGCCAGTTACATC
Source organism: Camellia sinensis (assembly GCF_055761805.1). NCBI lineage: Eukaryota > Viridiplantae > Streptophyta > Magnoliopsida > Ericales > Theaceae > Camellia > Camellia sinensis. The sequence continues at coordinate 158,066,793 of NC_138970.1, forward strand.
CGAGAAACCTGAATGAAACAGCTGCGGCTATCATGTTTCCGTGCTTATTGTTTGTTTTGGGCTAGTTGTGCCAGAGGATTTGAATCAAACGGCCGTGCATTCCACTTGTTCTCTTGTGCCCTGAAAATCATTGCATTGACCTATGTTTTTCAAAACCTCTTTAACACTGCAGTGAAAACAAAAAGGAAGGAATTCCTCGAGTTTTGCAAAACTTTGATCAATTTGAGAAAATGAGAGACATGCTAAGCCTTTAATGAATGAAACTATGCTTGTTAGCGTGAGTACTGAGAAGGACCCTAGCTTGATCCAGATTGGTTCCACACTATCTTCGGCGCGAGCGATTTGTCGTTTTCTTAAAAACTTTCAAAAACAAATGTTTTGTGTGGCCCTGTGAAGACCTGTGTGGAATCGCTCTTGAGATTGTGCAGCCTAGGATCGCTCTCAGCCTCAAGATTCGACCTGTTTGTTTTGAACCTCAAACTCATTCGGCACATTCAACGGTCAACTGTCGGAGGAGGCCCGTGTGGCCAGTTTTGAAGCAGCCCTCGAACAAGAGGCACCAAAGTCGAATAAAAAAGATTAGATCTCACCAGAAGAAGCTCGTGGGGCATCCATGATGGATTCTTTTGCAAATCATTGCAATAGCCGTTCTCCTAGACACAGAGAGGCTTCAACTTCAAAAACCATTTGGCATGGACTTGTTACACTTTTACCCTTTGAGAGGCTCGCTGGGCCGAAAACCCGGAAAGGCGACCCAGGCAAAAGTTAGAGCGAGAGAAAAATACAAAAAATGCAAAAAAAAAAGGAGAAGAAGTAAAAAAAAAAAAGAAAAAAAAAAGAGAGAATGAAAAGATACAAAAAAAATCAAGAAAAAAAAGAAAAAGGAAAGAAAAGCTCGCAAGGTCGAAAACCCGTATCGGGCGCCTTGGCAAAAGTTAGAGCCTAAAACCTGAAGGTTAAAATACCCGAGTGTGCCTTAACCGGAACTGCGTAAGGCTTGATTCCCATGTTTGGGATACGTAGGCAACTTCATCCTGAAGTCCAGCCCTCAACGCTTTCATAGCGCCTCAGTCCATGTAATGGTTTTGATTATTCTTGCCCTCCCCCGAATCTGATAGCTCGGTTGTGACGACCGGATACATGGGCAACTTCGCCCTGAAGTCCAGCCCTTAACACCTTCAAAGTGACTGTGTCCATATATTGGTTTTGACCGTCTTCGTCTTCTCTGTATCCGAGAAAGTTTGGTCGTGATCATCACTGGTAAGGACTGTTTACAATATGCTGCGGCATCATCCAGACAAGGGGCAACATTCCGCTGCCATGAGTCGCCGTTCGAATCAGGGGAAACTTTCCGTTGCCGTGCAACGTCCTCCAAACAAGGGGCAATTTTCCATTGCCTCCGATCCGAGGTTGTGCATCTCGAGAATAAATTCCGCGCTCGTTGGGCCGCGGCCGTTTACAAAAATAGTTTTTGAGAATTTTTACTAAGGTTGACCATTTTCTCGAAAATTATTTCATTTTCCAAAATTGGACCATTTTCTTAGACCCAAAAAGGAAAATTTTCAGTGCTCATAGCCTGACTTGTATGATTTTCAAATCAAAAATCGAACAAGTACGTTAATCTGACTCTCATCCTGATCAAAACTGTTTTAGTAGAAAACCAAAACAAAAAATGGTCAAAATGATGAACTAGGGGCACAGTTAAGTCAGGCGTTCTGTCTTTCCCCCGTCGTCAACATACTTGCCAGGAGGGCACTCTACCCACTAGAAGAAATAGCTGTGAGCTAACAGCGTTGGGCATGAACCCGCAACTTTCTATTCATTCATCAATCACCTTGGGGAGGGACAAAAAATGAGAGAATAAAGAATAAAGAGGTGTAAGTTGAGAGAAAAGTAAGAAAAAGGGTTTTGAGAGGAAAAAACCGAGCCTGAGGGCCGAGTGATGTGAGAATCACAACTCAGAAAGGGTGGGAAACATACCCGGAGGAACTGGCTCCTCGAGATTTGAGGTCTTTCGTTGAACATGTCTGCGTGTCGTGTCTTTCGTTTTGTTCACCTCAACTTTTGTTTTGGGTCTTTTCCGAGCGTGTCTCGTTGTGTTTAGGTCGTGTACCCTTTTGTTCGAGTCCTTCCCGCTGTGTTCAGTTCTAGGCTCGATACCTCGGTTGAAAATCCTTTTTTATTTCGAAAATCATTTATGCTCATAGTGTTGTGCCATTCTCTACATCTGTGCGAAGCAAAAGAAGAAAAAAAAATTCGGGGCATCTGAGCGTGCTTCAACTTCAACTGGTTCCATCTTTGTGTTCCGTCTTGTCAGATTAGGCCATTTGTTCAGGATTTGCTGTATGCAGAATGAACCGAGTGTGGTGCTAGGGGCTGTATGCAGACTAATCCCCAACAGAGTATGGGCTGTGCGTTCAGTTTGAGCAGTGTGTTGCTTGGGCTGTTTTGCTATGAGGCCGTTTGGTTATCCGATCATTACAGTACAAATGCTCAATTTTTTTAGACAACAGGTCAATTCCATTCACATTGAGGTGTAACATGATGTGATGCGATGCAATACATGAGATATGTAAATGTAACACTTTTGAAGCAAAAAGATTGTTCATTTCATTATCTTTTTCAAGTACATAGCTTTGAAAACAAAAATCTGCCCACGGCAGTACAAGGTAATCTAACTACCAGCAAAGAGAAGGAAGAAAAAGAAAAAAGAGTACAAAAAAAAAAGAAAAGCAGCAATCTGGATCATCATCAGTAGTCTCGGGCCCGGGGATCTGTCCTCACCCTCTTCCTGGACGAAGGTCCAGGGGCATCATCATCAGTATCGTCATCTGAGCCTGAGTCTGAGTCGTCTCCAGCCTCCTCAGATGACTCGGCCTCTACCTCTGCCTCGGACTCATCATCATCATCATCGTCATCATCAGGGGTCGGCGCCCGAGAGCTACTCCTGACATGAACACGCCCCGCCCTGGTACGGTGACGTACAGCGTCTCCACGCCCTCCTCGAGCAGGAATAGAGGGCCCAGCCGGAGCGCCACCCACAGGAGGAATATGGAAGGGAGGCTGAAAAGCACAAAAGGCAAATACATCAGAAAACTGTGAGCAGTGTATCAGTGCAGAATGCAGTGTATGAGTACAGTGTGTGAATGCCGTGAGCAGTTTATCAGTGTAGAATGCAGTGTATGAGTACAGTGTGTGAATGCCGTAAGCAGTTTATCAGTGCAGAATGCAGTATATGAGTACAGTGTATCGGTGCATCCGGGCTAAGCAGTTAGAGAACAGGATCAACTAATGGCAGTTATGTTCTACATTGCGGAAAATAATAAAACAGAAGAAAGAATGTTACCTCGGAAGCGCCGAAGGACAGACGGCAGGTAGGCTCACGCAGGAGAAGCTCGAGTGCCACGCTCCTCTCGAAGCTCCGGAACTGGCGTAGTCCATCGGGGAGCATCACATGAACCGCAGGCCTGTAGGTCTCCGAATCGAACGGCCGGATATGAAGTGGCAAGGGGTCGGCCTCGGGATCCATCTCGAGCTCTAGAGGGGTCCCGCCCTGGGGAAGATCATCCGCCATCTCGAAGAGAATGTGAAAATGGTCGAAAGACGAAAAATCGGGCGAGAATGTGAAGAGTCAACAAAAAGTCAATCCCGAGAGGGCTGGAAAAGGCACAGATATCGAGAAAAACTCGAGGGAAACAAGCCCCGAGTGGCGGAAATCAAAAATGAGACACCGAAACGATGTTTTGTTCGGTTCAAAACGTTCGAAACGCGAAGGTATTCGCGAATCGGACGACGAAATGGAGGCTAGAAACGCAAGAAAGCGGAGAATCAAAGGAGGAAAATGATCTAGAGAGAGAGTGGGAGATATTTCGAGCAAGGGGAAGTGAAAAAAATAGGGCTAGAAGTCGTATTTTAAAAGACCCGTGGCCAAATGACTGAACTGCCCCGATACAAGGACTTTTTGCCGGTCGGCCACACTCTTTGCCGGTCGGCAAAACAGTTTGCCGATGGAAATTGTATGATGGCCGATGGATGGCCGGTGATGCATTTTGATGGTTGGTGGGTATCCGGTGGTCTCTTACAGTGGTTTGGGAGCCTCCTACATCATTTTTTGGGTTACATGTGTGGTTCAGGGCACCTTCATCACTCGAGACAATGCAGGAAAGCACACTTTTGAAACGTGAACCTTTGAGTTGACCTCAGGCCACAACTTCTACGAGCGATGCTTGGTACGTACGAAGAACGACCCTTCCCGTATCCTTTTCATGTCTTGTAGATTCCACAAATCGTTTCAATTATGCTGTGTTACAGTACTTTACATTCCAGCATCGTGAATAACATGTTTTTTACTTACATGTGTACATTCAACTCTTCTCATACACACTACTTGCGTAGACTGCATGTTTATGTTCAATTTCATTACTTGCGTAGACCGCATGTTCTGCTTGCGTAGACCGCATTTTCATGTTCAATTTCATTATTTGCGTAGACTGCATGTTCTGGTTGCGTGGACCGCATTCTCATTTTCAATTTCATTACTTGCGTGGACCGCATTCTTATGTTCAAATTCATTACTTGCGTAGACCGCAATGCTTTCCTTGCGTAGACCGCGTGTTTTCCTTGCGTAGACCGCATGTTTATAATGAGTTTCATTACTTGCGTAGACCGCATGTTTTCCTTGCATAGACCGCATGTTTATAATCAATTTCATTACTTGCGTAGACCGCATGTTCTGCTTGCGTGGACCGCATTCTTATGTTCAAATTCATTACTTACGTAGACTGCAATGCTTTCCTTGCGTAGACCGCGTGTTTTCCTTGCGTAGACCGCATGTTTATAATGAGTTTCATTACTTGCATAGACCGCATGTTTTCCTTGCGTAGGCCGCATGTTTATAATGAGTTTCATTACTTGCGTAGACCGCATGTTTTGCTTCCGTAGACCGCATTCTTATGTTCAATTTCATTATTTACGTAGACCGCATGCTTATGATCAATTTCGTTGCCTGCGTAGACCGCGTGCTTCACTTACATGTCTGTGCCTTCACAGCATTGTTATGCTTCCCACTTGCTTCGCGTTGTCACGCATTTTCAAGTACATTAATATGCATGTTGTTAATCACATTGTACCTATTAAGTTGTTTTCTTTTCAGGCACGATATTATATGTACGGTTCATTTGCGGCTGGTGCAACCCGACGAACCGGAAAGGTATGGTATACTCCGAGTGAGACATGTCGAGAATTTTCACGGTCTAGGAGACCTTAAATCCTCAGAAGGTGCAAGACCTTTAGTGCATCGATGTGCACAGTCCATTTACATTGTCATGTATCTCAATAACCGCGCATTGCCACGCATTTAAAGTTCATGTATTATCATGTGTCCTACGACGGTCTAGGAGACCCTAAATCCTCTGAAGGTGCAAGTCCTTCGGTGTTTGTCATGCCCGAACGACTTTTGATAAGTTGCATTATACATGTACTTCAAGCGACTCGCGTCGTCGCATATTCAAGTTCACGTGCATCTTAAAAGCCGCGTGTTGTCGCGCACTTCGAAATCATGCATCATCATGCATTTGCATTTCAAAAATAAAAACAAAACAAAAAATATAATTGCATTGTCATGCATCATCGTAAATAGTTGCATTGTCATGCACCATCGTAAATAGTTGCATTGTCATGCATCATTGTAATACAGTGCACATTGCATTGTAATTTGCATGCATTCACTGCATCACCTCCGCCTATGGCTCGCGCCTTTCCATGATTGAGCTTGGTCTGGTATGTGCCCATACTTTTCACGTCGAAACATAGTTCAGTAGACCGTTCTATGTTAGACACAGCTTGTGTGTGTACATGCCTTTCCTAGGCAAGATTTGGTTTGGCCCGCAGGCCATATCCATTGTATGCATTTCCATTTCCATTGCATATTTGTAGATATTGCATTGTAGTTTGCATGCATTCACTGCATCACCTCCGCCTATGGCTTGCACCTTTCCATGTTGAGCATGGTCTGGTATGTGCCCATACTTTTCACGTTGAAACATAGTTCAGTAGACCGTTCTATGTTAGACACGGCTTGTATGTGTACATGCCTTTCCTAGGCAAGATTTGGTTTGGCCCGCAGGCCATATCCATTGTATGCATTTCCATTTCCATTGCATATTTGTAGATATTGCATTGTAGCTTACATGCATTCACTGCATCACCTCCGCCTATGGCTTGCGCCTTTCCATGTTGAGCTTGGTCCGGTATGTGCCCATACTTCTCGTGTCGAAGCATAGTTCAGTGGACCGTTCTATGTTAGACGTGGCTTGTATGCGTACATGTTTTGCCTAGGCAAGATTTGGTTTGGCCCGCGTGCCATATCCATTGCCATTTTCGCAGCATTTTCATTATATATTACATTGTAGTGTAATTGTTGCATCCAGCATTAGGATCGTTGTCCTTTCCCCAGCGGGTCGTTTCCCCACCTTTGTCATTCCCCCCAATACTTGTTCTTGTGTCCGTCTACATTACTCATAGTTCTGTTGACCGTTATATGGTAGGCGGACTTGTTACCTCCATCAATCTATTTGATATAGGTGTGGTTTCGAACCGCTCATGATTGGATCATGATTCAATTGCATCGCACTTTCATTTGCATTGTTTATACATAGTTTTGTATATAATGCATATCATTTTGCATTCATTTTTACATTGTCATGCATGTTGCTAACGATATTGTACCTGTTAAGTTTGCTTTCTTTTCAAGCACGATATTGTATGTACGGTTCAATTGAGGCTGGTGCAACCAGACGAACCGGACAGGTATTGTATCATCTGCGTGAGACGTATTGAGAATTGCATAATTCTCTTACATCCTTTCTGCATTGTAGTGTAGTTCGGTGTATGCTAGCTTAAAACGATTGCATGTGGGCTTCGTTATAGCTTTCTTTGCATGATCATAAGTTATGTCCGGCTCTGTGCATTGTCTTGCATCTTGCCCCCGCCGTCGGGCGCATATCTTGTTTGTCTTGCATGTTCGTCTGAGTCTTCGGCCTTGTCAAAAATGGGTCGTCTCTGGGCTTTGACATTCACTCCCGTCATTGTTATGACTTTCGAGTTCTGTCAAAGAGGGGCAACTATAGACACCCCATTTTTGACTGTCCTCAAGACTTGGACGTCACCATTGGAACACTTGGTGATTACCCTTGTTTGTGTTCGTCTTGAGTTCCCGGAGGTCTCGGTTGCGCGCCTTGCCTCAGGATCTCTCGACTCGACCGTGTTGTGTCTGGTTTTGCACCAAACACTTGTGTTTTTCCTTGGAGGGGCAGGGAATGCCTTGTGAGGCATCCCCACACATCACCGGCCATGGCTTGAGGCCATCGGCCAGTGATTTTATTCCATCGGCAATGTATATTGCCGGTCGGCACTCTTTGTTGCCGGTCGGCCATTTATTTTGCCAAAATGGCAATTTTGAATGGCCAATCACTGTTCATCTACTTTTAGTAAATATTTTGTGCCAGCTGTGATAGCTGGCACCCACTCTGCTCCCCTCCATACACGTGTATGGAGGGATTTCCCTCTTGGATGGCTTGTTTTGGAAGCCTTACAAGAGGGAGTTGCCTATAAGAAGAGGGCTCCTCTCTTGGCATTAGGGTTAGAAAAAATTGTTAGAGAAGCTCTGGTTCTAGGTTTAGGGTTTTGTATCTATCCTATATCTATATCTCTCCTTCTCTTGTATTGTGTGTGTTTAAGCCTTAGTTTTGTACACATACGCCTACTATTACACCTTCCCTTGGCTATTGAGGTTCTAGGGGATTGTTTTCAGAGTTTTGAAGCTGGTTTGGACCTAAGGAGACAGCTGGTCCACCATTTGTGAAGAGGGTCTACAAGGGTAAGACTTTTGCCCCTTTTTACCCCATTCTTACATAGCTTTTTAGCCTATCTTGAAACTGGTTTTGAGCTTTGTGTATAACATAAAAAAGTTCTATTTTTAGGCCCTCTAAATAGTTGTTTAAGGTTGCTTCAAGCTTTGGGGTTGTTTGACCCCTCTTAAGCCTTGCAAGGCTCCATTTTGTGCCATTTTGGGTGAGCTCCGAGACCTTGGTGTTTGGGCCTCCTCACCACTAAAATCTTGAGGGATTTCAGAGGTGAGGATGGTGCCTTGAGGTCCCAAGAAGGAGAGGGCCACCCCCTCTCCTTGTTGTCCTTGAAAAGGACCATTTTTGCCTCTTGAGGGAGCACCTAGCTTAGGCTCTTGTTGACCAGGCCTTAGCTGTTATTTATGCTTATTTTGCCATGAAATAGCATTGTTTTAAGTTGGTTTTGGTACACCATGCTTGCCTAGCATACATGCCTTGTAATGCCATTTTGTTGCCTTAACATGCCTTAGGTTGTAAACCATTGTTCTAGCATGTTTTAGGCTTGGCTTTGTGAAGCTTTCATGCTTGTTTTGCCATGATTAAGGTCTATCCTTAGTTGTTTGGGTCGACTTTGGCATGCATTGTATAGCCCCTTTACATTTTGGCTTGTTGGCCTTAAGGATATGAGTGTATAGAATGCATTACTTGCTTTGATTTAGTGGGTTGGGACCATTTTCCATGTCATTTCAGTCCACTTAGTAAGCTTGTATGCTTGCATTTCATGGCCCCTTTGATGTGTCAAAGGCTTGTGTTGCATGCTCCATGTTTTGGTCATTGTGCATGCTTTTGAATTCAAGTCATTTAGATGCCATCTAAGTAATCTTTTGGGCTTTGTTTTAGGTGCTAAAACTCTGTTTTGGGTCACTGGATTCGTGCCATGTTTGGTCTTGTTGAGTGTCGTTCAATAGCCCTTTAGCTTCCTTTGAATCTTGGACTTTACTTGCATACCTTGATTGCATTGTTTGGGTTGGTTTGGCACCATGTTCTTGCATGATTTTCAAGGCTTAATTTGCATGTTATATGTCCATGTTTGCATCCTCTTGAGTGTGCTTGAGAATTGCTCTTTAATGCTTGAAGTGTTGGAGATCATTTGCATGCATGTTTGTGTGCCTATTAATCCTTCATTTTTGAGCACCTTGGCCACTGTTTTAGGCCTAACGAGGGCTGCCTAAACCATGCTTAAGTCCATCCTTTGCTTGTTGCATGCTTGCCTTGCATATTTGCTTGCATACTTGCATAAATGCATTGCATTGCCATGTTGCATCCTTAGCTCGCATGCCTAGGTTGCATTGCATTGTGCATGCATTGCCTCACCTCTTGAAGTGAGTCATGATAGAGGTAGAAGCCCCTTAGTTTGACTATGTGGTTTGCATTGCATTTGAAATCAACATTCATAACTTGGTCTCTTGGGTCATCACGCATTGAAATGCGCGATTGATGGTCTGAGAACCAAGGGCCATGTCCCTTTGAGTCATAAACGTGATAAGGGATATGGTTGGTGCATACATTGCTTGAATTGCATTGCCATGCAAAGCTCTGTCCTCTGCTGCTGTCAAACAGATTCTGCAGGAACTTTTTGCCGATTGACCGCACATAGGCCAACCGGCAATCCATCCGTGGCCGATAGCTTCATCAACCGCCGATGATCACATCTTACTGCCGGTGGCCATTCTCCTCAGCCGGTGGTGTCTCCCAATGTCCAGGGAAGCAATTCTGAGACTTTGGAAGTTTTTAGAGGGGCAGAGCAGGGAAAACAGAGGTAGCTTGCGCATGGCAGTGGACTTCCGAGCAAGACTCGAGCACGCGTGCATTGAGCCCTCTTCCCGAGGCCCTTTTTCTTGCTTTCTTAAGTTGATTAATTTGTTTAATTAATTTAGTTGGTCTGTAATAATTAATTAGCTAGGTTAGTTAATTCATTATTCGAATTGTATCATTCTTTTGGTCCCTCCGAGCGAGGGCGAATTTGTAATAAGTGTGGGTGAGTGTGTGCATGTCTTCCAACCCCCACTTCTTTCTCCCTTTTATTTACCTGCTTTGATGGTTAGTAATAGGACATGTTTAATTTAGCATACCTTATGCTATGCATGCGTGCATCATTCATCAGTATTGCATGCACCGGCCTCGGCGCATCATGCTAGCTACATTAGTATTTTAAATCTAACTTGAATGCATGCTACTTGTGCATTTTCACATGTCATTCATAGAATAGCCGAGCCTACTCTAGTGACATTCCGTATGCGTTGCATTAGACATTTAAACATGGACTTGGATCATGCATTGATTGCTAACGAGTTCTTTGTTTTGGCACGGAGTACGATGTAAGTATTTATGCTTTAGCATCCTTGCATGCGTGTGAGTGTTGCCATGATAGCATGATTACCATGAGGCTAGCTGCTTATGTGATATAACTGCTTCAATGCCTGTGGGTGAAGGTTGGATTGTCTGAGTTGGAATAGCTCATTGAAATCCATGTTTTAGCCTACTTACGAGTAGCAAATTCCAAAACCTTTTTTTAAAACAAACGGATATGCAATGCTTATTTCCAAATTAGGCGATCTAGTCTATACTTTTGTGCTGTGCGCATAACATAGTAATTCTAGGCTAATAATCGGGATAAGAACACATAACGTTTTCAAAAACGGATATCATGGTTAGTAGAGGCTGATCTTCGGATCGGGCGAGAGGGGGTGCTCATAGCTGACCTTCCCCAATCGTACCCAGGTTCCCGAGCCGAGGCAACTTTGGTGATGACGGACACGTGGCCTTCGGCACCGAGTCAGGGTTTCCTAAATTCCCCCAAAAATAAAATATTTAGGTGGCGACTCTGTATCTGGCAAAGCAGTCCATATTTGGCACTTCTTTTCAAAAATCTGTTTCTCAAAACGATTTGCCGGATTTGGACTCTTTGGTTCAGAAGAACCGTGACACAAATTGAGTCCGAACTGTAGTGAGGCCCATGGGCGCGTGTATACCATGTAATCCCTCTTATATGCCTTGAGCATTGACCCCTCTAGCATGCCATCCTTGCTTTGTTTCAGTGGTTTGGAACCACTTGCCATGCCATTTCTGTCCTACTGGTGTGCTCGTATGCTTGCATTTGATGCTCCTTTAATGCTTTGAAAGGGTGTTGTCCTATGCTCCATGTTTGGACATTTATGTATGCTTCCATGTGTAGGTCATTTAGATGCCATCTAAGTAGTTTTTGAGGTTCATTTTGACATGCTAAAACTCTGATTTTAGTTGTTTAAATCATGCCGTGTTTGGTTTTGCTAAGTGTAGATCAATGCCTCTTTGGTAAGTCTTAGGCTTTAGGCTTGGTTGCATGATATGCTTGCTTTGCTTGGTTGGTTTGGAACCTCTTATAGCATGATTCTCAGAGCTTAATATGCATGCCATTAGTCCATGTTTGTCCCTTTTAAGTGTGCTTAAAAGTTGCTTCATTATGCTTAAGTCTTGAACCATGTATCCATGCAATCTTGTATGTGCATTTGGACCCATTTCTTTAGCATTGGCCACTGTTTTGGGCTTGTTTGAGGGCTGCCTAAATTAGTTTAAGACCATCCTTCGCATGTGTTGAAGGCTTGCCTTTTGTGTTGTTGCATATTTGGCCCTGTTCCATGCTTATTACATGACACATTTGCATGCTTAGGTTGTAATGCATTTGGCATGCATTGTACTTAACATGTTGTCCATGTTGCATCTTGCATGCTTGCATGGTTAAGATTATACTTTGCATGTTTGCTAGCTTGTATAGTTGCCCACATGCTCATGTTGCATACTAGCTCACATGCCTAGGTTACATCGCATTGAGCATGCATGCTTCGCCTCTTGAATTGAGCATGATAGAGGTTAAGCTTTATGTGTTTATTTGGTTTGCATTGCATTTGAAATCAAAATGCACAACTCGGCCTCTTTGGCCATTACGCATTGAAATGCGCGATTGGTGGTCTGAGGGTCGAGTACCAAACTCCATTGAGTCATAAACATGATAAGAAGTGTGGTTGGTGCAAACATTGCTTGAAATGCATTGCCATGCCATGTTTTGCCCTCTGCTGCTGTCAAAACATGTTTCTGCAAGAAGCTTTGGCCGGTTGACCACATACAGTGCCGATCGACCAATGATGGATGGCCGATAGCTCCATGGATGGTCGATGACCACCCTGCCATGGCCGGTGATGATTCCTCATGGCCGGTAGCATTCCCCAGTGTTCATAAAGTGCTCCCTGGGACTTTTGCAATTTTCAGAGGAGCAGAGCACGGAAAACAGAGGCAGCTTGTGCATGGCATTGGATTTCTGGGCAAAGCCAATCCGAGCACGTGTGCATCCCTTTTCCTGAGGCATTTTAATGCTTTCCTTAGCCTAATTGATTTGTTAATTAATTAGATGGTCTGTAAATTATTTAATTAGCTTGTAGGTTAATTAAATTGTATTATTCTTTTGGTCCCTCCAAGCGAGGGCGAATTTGTAATAAGTGTGGGTGAGTGTGTGCATGTCTTCCAACCCCCACTTCTTTCTCCCTTTTTACTTACCTGCTTTGATGGTTAGTATTAGGGCATGTTTAATTTAGCATCCTTATGCTATGCATGCATGCATCCATTCATTTGTATTGCATGCACCGGGCTCGGCGCATCATACTAACTGCATAGTATTTCAATTCTAACTTGAATACGTGTTACTTGTTACATTCCACATGCCACTCTTAGATTAGCCGAGCCTATTCTAGATTGCATTTTGTATGCGATGCATTAGCCATTTAACATGGACTTGGATCATACATTTGATTACTAACATGTTCATTGTTTTGGCTTGGAGTACACTGTAAGTGTTTTATGCTTTAGCATCTTGCATGAGTGTGAATGTTAAACATGACAGCATGCTTACCATGTGGCTATATGCTTATGTGATATAAACTGCCTAAATGCCTATGGGTGAAGGTTGGGTTACTTAAATTGGAACAATGCATTGAATGCGAGTCGTAAGCCCACTCGAAGGTGGCAAAATCTGTCTTTTAGCCTACTTGCGAGTAGCAAACTATTTTCAAAACAAACATGAAATGTTTTGTTCCAATTTAGGCGATTTAGTCTATACTTGTGTGTTGTGCGCATCACATAGTAAATTCTAGCTAATTAACCGGAATAAGAACGCATATGTTTTCAAAACAAGATATCATGTTTAGTAGAGGCCGATCTTTGATCGGGCGAGCGGGGGTGCTCATAGCTAACCTTCCCCAATCGTACCCAAGTTCCCGAGCCGAGGCAACTTTGGTGATGATGGACACGCGGCCTTAGGCAAACGAGTCAAGGTTTTCTAAATTTCCCAAAATAAAATATTTAGGTGGCGACTCTGTATCTGGGAAAGCAGTCCATGTTTGGCACTTCTTTCTAAAAATCTGTTTTCCAAAATGATTTGTCGGATTTGGACTCTTTGGTTCAGATTTAGAACCGTGACAATTTGAGAGTCCGAACTGTAGTGAGCCCCAACGAACAGAACGGGACTCATCCTCCCAGGGCGTTCGGGGACGTCTACATATCCCTAATAGTTTAACCTTTAATTCTTGGCTCACCTTCTTCTCTCTGTCTCTCTTAATTAGGATGACTATAAAACTTAGAGTGATGGAAAAATACTCATGATATGAAAGGGGAGTCACCCATCCTTATATAGAGGAGAGAAGAAGGCCAGATAAACTCTATCAGAAGAATTCATATCTATCAAGGTTTCCTTCTTATCTTAGAAAAGTAATTATATTAAAATTCTAATTACTGAACTTTATATCAAATATTGGATTTATCTAACTGTGGAGTCCAAATAAATTAAAACATGTAAATATATGTAGGCTATCCCTAGAAAATAAATCCAACATTCTCCCACTTGGCCCATTAAGCCAATTATGATGCAATTATGAGTTTTTCCAAAAAATATGCAATTTATAAAAAAATTTGACTCATTGGATTCCACACTAAAAACTTTGACACGTGATCACGAATTTTAAAAATAGCCAATAAGTTCAGATATATTAGAAACTATAATACTGTGATTACTTCAGATCACCAATATGAGTCATAGCGGTTATATAACATTTATGTCATATTTTCTTCTATGCACCACACCATCGATAACCTTCACTAACCCAGTCCTTTATTGGGATATATAATTATTTTCCTGAAAGGCCCCTGTAATTTGTCTTGTTAAGACATTTCCTGTTTATCAATATTCAAATTAACATGTACACACACTTTTAGAAACAGGAAAAATAGAAACAAAATTATTATTGCGCAAATAGCGTCAAATAAAAAAAAAACACTTACAATTAACCATACACATCAAGGGTTGCTTAAAAGACCCATCCTGATAACATGTTCTTTGTATGTCTTTGGTGGTAATCCCTTTGTGAATGGATCAGTAATCATAAGAGATGTGCTTAAGTTTTCAATTAACACTTGTTGTTTATATACTCTTTCTGTAACAACTAAGTACTTTACATACATGTGTTTGAAACCACTTGAGTACTTTCCATTCTTAGAGAAGAAAACTGATGTGGTATTGTCACAATATATCTTCAGCTGCCTGGCAATTGAGTCAACAACACCAAGTCCTGAGATGAAATTTCACAACCATAAAGCAAGATTTGTAGCCTCAAAGCATACCACAAACTTACCCTCCATAGTAGATGAAGCAATAGTGGACTGCTTCACACTCTTCCAGGAAATTGCTCCACTAGCTAGTAGAAAAACAAAACCGGATGTAGATTTTCTACTATCAAGGCAACCAACAAAATCTGAGTCTGAGTAACCCTGCCTAAGGATGGTGGGATATTCATACGGTTCGCATAGATCTGGCATTTGTGGCATCGCCGAACAAAGCCGATACAATCCTCTTCCATGGTCGACCAGTAGTAACCCTGCCAAAGGATCTTTCTGGCCAACATTACTCCATTCATGTGTGCGCCACACTCTCCTCCGTGGATGGCCTCCATTAGGCGCTTCGACTCTTCAGCTTCTACACAGAGCTTATGCATTCCCAGATGACCTCTTTTGTACAGTTTACCTCCGCAGATGATGAACTGAATAGCCATTCTTCTAATGGCCCTCTTATCCTTGGCGCTTGCCCCTAGCGGATACGCCTCCTTTTCCAAGAAGTTCCAAATATCGTAATACCAGGGGTTGTCGTCTTGGGCCTCATCTATGGCGGAAATTGACTCGTATGCTGGCGCAAACTTCTGATCAATGATGACCGGACGCATCCGGACTCCCGACGGGATGTCTATCATGGAAGATAGAGTTGCTAACGAATCTGCAAACCTGTTGTTCTCTCTTACGAGGTGGGTGAAATTTAGTTTCTCGAACCGAGGAATTAACAAATCCAAGGTTTGGTGGTAAATTATCATCCTTTCCTCCTTGACCTTCCAGTCTCCTTTTGCTTGAGACACAACAAGATTTGAGTCCCCAATGACGTCCAAACGTCTTACCCCTAGCTCTAGGGCTGCTTCCAGACCAGCAATACATGCCTCATACTCTGCCTCATTGTTCGAGACTCTGAACTGGAGCTTGAATGCCAAAGGGATACGGGAATCGTCAGGCGCTATCAGCAACACCCCTATCCCATACCCATACTGGTTTGACGCTCCGTCAAAGTACATCGTCCAAGTTTCGTCCTCGATATGCAGAATCGCTTCATCTGGGAATAGGTACTCAACCGCTTCATCCCCTTCAACCGGGTGGTCGGCAAGGAACTCCGCTACCGCTCTCCCTTTCACCGACTTGCGTGTTACATACTTCAAGTCAAATTCGGAAAGCAATAGCAACCAACGAGCTAGCCTACCTGTAAGTGCTGGTTTCTCGAAAAGATATTTGATGGGATCCAAACGTGAAACCAACATTACAGAGTGAGCTAACAGGTAGTGCCGCAGCTTCCGGGTAGCCCATACCAAGGCCAAACAAGCCTTCTCCAGTGGTGTATAGCGGATCTCGTAATCCAGCATCTTCTTGCTGAGATAGTAGATAGCCCTTTCCACTTTGTCTTCTGACTCCTGTGCGAGCATGCAGCCCATGGTGGTCTCAGTTACCGAAAGATACAGTATCACGGTCTCCCCGGTTCTGGCGGTGACAATACAGGCGGGTTCTGTAGATATTCTTTGATCTGTTCAAAAGCTGCTTGACATCGGCCGTCCCATTGGAATTTCTTTCCTTTCTTCAGGAGGCCAAAAAGTGGTTCACAAGTCAAGGTTAGTTTAGAGATAAACCGCCTTATGAATTGCACTTTACCTAGAAAGCCTCGCACCTCCTTTTCAGTCCTTGGTGGTGGCATTTCTAAGATGGCCTTGATTTTGGAAGGGTCGACCTCGATGCCCCTTTGCGTTATCAGAAACCCTAGCATCTTTCCTGCTGTAACACCAAAAGTACACTTCTGGGGATTTAGCCGCAACCGAAATTCTCTGATCCTTTGAAAAAACTTTTGTAAGGCGGTGTAGTGGCCCTCTCTTTCTTTGGACTTGACAATCATGTCGTCCACATACACCTCGACCTCTTTATGGATCATATCATGCAATATCGTAGTTGCTGCCCGCTGATAGGTAGCTCCCGCGTTTTTCAGCCCAAATGGCATCACTCGATAACAATATGTACCCCACGGGGTAGTGAATGCAGTCTTCTCCCGGTCCTCGGGCGCCATTACTATCTGATTATAGCCTGAGAAACCATCCATAAACGAAAGCAAGGCATGTCCTGCCGTGAAATCTACCAGTTCATCAATGTGTGGCAAGGGAAAGTCGTCCTTCGGACTGGCCCTGTTCAAATCTCTGAAGTCTATACAGACCCGAATTCTGCCGTCTTTCTTCGGCACCGGAACAATGTTGGCCAGCCAAGTCGGATACTCAGACACCAACAGGAAGCCTGCATCAATCTGCTTGGTGACCTCTTCCTTGATCTTAATGGCCCAATCAGGGCGGATTCTTCTGAGCTTCTGTTTGACAGGTCGGGCCTCGGGATCAAGAGGGATCCGGTGCTGTACAATCTCAGGATCGATTCCAGGCATGTCTTCGTAGGACCACGCGAAAACATCTTTGAAATCTTTTAACAAAGCGACTAAGCGCTCGCGTTCCTCAGAAGACAACGTGGACCCGATCTGGACCAGTCGCGGGTCCTTCTCAGTACCAACATTCACAGTAGTGATTTCATCCATTAAAGGTTTAACAAATCTTTCCTGCTCTTGATCAATTAACCGTTGTAAAACCGGAGGAATCTCTTCCTCGTCGTTTTCATAAAAATTTTGAAAATCCTGATTTAAGCAATAAATCAAAGGCACAGAAAAATACTCCGAAACCACATCCACGTCGTTCTCATTAAATACTTCCGAGCCGTCGGACTCTTCCGTTACAACAGACTCAAAAGAAAATGAAAAAGACGATTTAGACAGGACTGTGGTATCCGGGTTATCACCCCCGGGAATACCGGACTCAG
Source organism: Camellia sinensis (assembly GCF_055761805.1). Lineage (NCBI taxonomy): Eukaryota > Viridiplantae > Streptophyta > Magnoliopsida > Ericales > Theaceae > Camellia > Camellia sinensis. Next base: position 158,084,153 of record NC_138970.1, read on the forward strand.
ACTCAGTTGAGCTGGAATCTGATTCTGACGTACAAGATTCGGTAGAATCAGATCCCGGCTCACTACCTGACCCGGTGCTGCTTGATAAAAAGCCTTCTTCATATTGCCAGATGAGAGAAGGTGCGATGGATGCATCCAAAATAGCTGATGGTAGGCCCGCAGCCGCTTCATTCCCAATCACACATACCGAGGAGCTATCCCCCAAGCACCTCTGTTCGATCGGAGGATCTGACAGCAGACACGCCAGCGCTGCCCCCATTTCATTTTCGGCATCCTCGGACTGTACCTCCTTACTTTGCTCGGCCTCAGCCGATAGATCTGCCTGCCCTTCGGCGATGTCATCCTCAGGTAACTGTAAATCAAAGAAAATTTCAAATCCCGGTACGCGCTTTTTCTCCGCATTGAGCCACGGCTCCGGGAAGCCACAGAACGGAAAGTTCTCCCCCTCCCGGACGAAACGTCCATTCAGGGTCCCCCGAATGGGCTGGTGCATCAAGTCAAAGGGCTTCCCCATCTGTTTCGCCCTGGCCCTTCCGGCCATTTCCTTTCCTTTCCTTATCCAATCCTCTTTGGTGGGTAGGTAGCCCAAACCAAAGGTATGGGGGTTATGTGGCACTTCGGTCGATGCTGCGGCACCTTTCCTACCGCTCTTGCCTAATCCCATCCCGGGGATGTGCTGGAGTTTGTTCATGAGATAGACTGCTTGGGCACTGACATACACCCCTTCGTTAGCTGCCATGATGTTCTGTATGACCCGAGCCTCGGCCAAGGTGAAACCCGATATGAACACATCTTCTATACCGTGCTCAATTTCTAGAACAGGCGTAGATACCTCTGGTGGTGGATGAATTGATGAGTTTCCGAAAACAATGGCTACTCCCTTCCCATAGGGGTATTTCACCACTTGATGTAAGGTAAAGGAGACCGCCTTTACCTGATGCAGCCACGGCCGTCCCAGAAGCAAGTTGAATGTTGCGGGAACCTCCAAGACATGGAAATCTATCTCGTGCTGTCCTGGCCCAACCTTTGTTTGAATCTTAATTGTTCCCATTACTTCCCGGCTTGTGTTGTCATACGCCCGAATCACTTGGGCCGTTGGCACAAAATCCGCGACTTTCAAACCAATCGCATAAGCTGTCCTTGCCGGGCAGACGTTGATGGCGGACCCCGTGTCGACAAGCACCACAGGTATCCATTTATCCCTGCACTCGACAGAGATGTAGAGTGGCTTGTTATGGTTCGCACCCTCGGGTGGCAGCTCTTTGTCAGAAAAACTCAATGCTGGGGAATTTCCTCCTGAAAAGACTAAACCCACCAGCTGCTCGGGCGTGGTGTCTATGGACAGCTTGGCCTTGTCCATGGCTGTAAGGACGGCTTGTCTATGTACTCGAGAAACCATAAGCAGTCCCCAGATGGAGATGTCTGCTTGTATCTTTTTCAATTGTCTCAACACGGCCTCGTCTTCGAGTTGCTTCTCCTTTTGTTTCTCTGCTTCATTATCTTTCCCAGATGCCTCCGGCTGATCTAGGTGTGGAGGCTTGAAATACCGTCCACTCCTAGTCATGTGATCGACCTCGCCGATATACCAGGTATCATCTGGTTGGTTACCTTTCCAATCCTCGTCCGTGTGGGCAAGACATAGATCGTCGTCTTCCCACCACATACCATCTGCGACTGACAACCATCTGTCTGGTTCTGGCACAACTGTCCCGATACTCGCAGTACCTTTTATCCCTATGTTCACAGCATCCTCCATTTCCGTACTTGCGGCAGTTTCGACCCCTACGTGGCCTTTTGCTTTTCTGATCCTCTCAGAATCCTCGAATCTCTCTTGTTCTAACTGTTTCAATGCAGTAGATTGCTCACTGATCCCTGTACTTAAAATGCTCCATTCCCGAGCGAAACTCTCGACACCGGCGCTCTCCGGCGATGTATTCTGCTTTTCGACACTCCCGGCCGTTGTTGACATTCCTGCCCCTGCCGGGCCTTGTTCTGACTGGAACTCCCCTGTTACATCCGGCTGATCGTCTAACCACCCCGTGGCCTCTGCTGATTCTTCATTATCATACCAGTTGATGGCTGAGTCTTGGTCATCATGAAATTGGGGCTTGACAACATCCTTTTCCACGGCTGTCAAATCATCCATTCCCTGTCCTGAATTGTCCCCTCATATTACACACAGCTCTCCCCCGACTGGAAATTCGACATTTGGTCTATTCTGGCCCACCGGTGAAATGTAGTCATTCGGACTGTAAGCATTCCCAACATCATTCTCAGGCTCCACGGACCCTGGTTTGACAACCTCTTTCCTGTTCTCGATGGTCACCACCACTGGCTTGGGTTGGGTTATGGAGACGTCCGTCATGCACAAATCGGTGCAATCGGGGAGGAAAACTTTAGGTTTGGGCAGGTAGGAGGGTGTGATGTAGATACTGGGATCGTAGGATGCGACCCCAGTGTAGATGAAGTTGACTCTTTTGGGTGGTGGAACTTGGTTATGTGTGGGGAGAGGATTTGTGGTAACATTAGGTTTCTCAGGGGGGAGAATCACCCCATTATCAATGAGATCTTGAATCTCATGACGTAAACGAAAGCATAGGTCAGTGTCATGACCATGCTGCTGGTGGAACGCACAATATTTGGCTGGGTTGTGGGTGGCGGGTAGTCTTTCAGGTAAGGGCCGCGGCTCTAGGGGCTTCAGATGCCCTTTTCTGATCAAAACCCCCAAAGCTTTGGACAGGGGCATATAAAGTGAAGCGAAGGTTCTGGTGTTTCTGGGAGGGTATTTGGCTGTTTGCGAGTTGCTTCCGGACGCGCCGGAGAATGGTGTGGCTGCTGTATTTCTCGGGGAAGGGTTAGTGGTGACCATACTCACTTCGGAGGTCCTGGCAGTCGTAGCACCACTTGGGCCTGCATTAGTACTACGATTGAAATTTCTGCGGGGTTGATCCCGATCATTATCAATCCAACCTTGTCTTAAGGCGTCCTCGATCTGCACCCCCATTTCATGCAAATCAGCAAAGGTGGGAAAGGGGACTACAATCATCTTTTGCATTAGCTTCGGCTGAAGATTGCGCACAATCATCCGAATCTGGTCTTTGTCTGTGGGTCTCAAGGTCATCATTGAAGCCTTAGCCCGCCATCTAGTTACAAACTCTGAGAAGCTTTCCTTAGGTTCTTGCCTCGTTGTCTCGAGATCCCGGGTCGTGATCTCGATTTGTGTGTTATACGAGTACTGCAGGATGAAGGCCTCAGCCATCTCGTCCCAGTTTCTCTTGACGTCGTCCCCCAACTTGGCATACCATGCGGACGCCACACCTGACAAGGTCCGACCGAATAAAGATAGTTTCTGCAATCTGGTGAGGCCCATTGGCCTTAGGACGTCTGAAAACAGTCGCAGGTGTACCATGGGATCCTCAGACCCGTCAAAACGATCAATTTGGGGCATCTTAAATCGATCTGGCAGCGTCACGGCTGTGTCGATGTACCCATCTCCAATGTCCGGAATGGACTTCGCACCTTGAGATTTCTTGAACAGCTTTTCAAGCTTGTGCATTTTTAACGTCATGGGGTCTACCTCAGACTCAAAGGGAGAATCCGATATATTAATGGGAGTGGGTGCCTTGGATTGTTGAGGCGGAATCGGGGGTGGAGCCGGCCCCGTTGGGATGTCTGTATCTTCTTGGACATTCCGGGCGTTTGGTGTTTCTTCGGGTATTGGAACCCTTAATGGAGGAGGGGTTTGTTGCGAAGGTGATGCCCCAGTTTGTTGTTGCAATCTCCCAATTAAATCCGCTTGCTCACTCATAACGGTAGCCTGTTGCCTGGCAAATTCTGCCTGGCGGGCAGCATCTTGCTGCATCATTTTCATGCTTTCCTGAAGTTGGCGCACCATCTCCTCTAAGCTAGCCATACTGTTCTGCTCTGGTTGAATTGCTGGTATGCGTTCCCTCTCTGTGGGTGAAACGGGATCCTGATCCCTACTGTACACAGGTGGGGTAGACGAAGCCCTTTGTACCGACTGTTGAACCGATATCCTCTGCCTAGTTGCTTTCCGTTTAGTAACCGGGGGTAGAGAATGGTACACTGGTTGTCCTTCTATCAGATCCTCAGATCGATGGAGCCGGCAACCTCTGATCCAGAGTGCTTGGGGAATGTCTACTGGGTTAGACGCAATGATGCTAAACTACCTAGCAAAAAGATAAATAAAGCAATAAATAAACCAACAACCGGACAGCACAACAGCATAAAATAAACAAATAATATACAGTTGGATTTTCAAAACACATAGTCGATAAGCCGAGCACACGGTTCCCCGATACTGATCACCGTTCTCAAAATCTCTATTCCCAATACTGAACCCTGATACCCGTAGATAACTGATTCTCTTAAAACTGATACTGATGCCCTCAGGCCTGATGCCCAAACTTACAAACTGATGTGTTCATTTCCCCTGCAGAAATACATTTTGAAAGCACATAGCAAGTAAAGAGAGCCAAAACACCCCTATGTTGGGGTAGGGTTTCCCTGTCCTATTTTGTCAGGAGCTAGGGTTTCACTACGCACGCAGCGGTTTCAAACAACTTAGCATCGGGTAAGCAACCTGTCCTAGCTTGGAATGGTCACTATGGTTCCGAATATGCACTAGGTCAAATGGTCAAAAAGGGTGCCCCGGTAAAACCGGGGTTTGTGTTCCCATACTGTCAGAGCCCATAGCCGGTCAGCCTTATGGACATGCCTTGACAAGACAAGCCTCCCGCAAACCGTTCAGGAATGGCAGATGGCAAACACTGTGCTCCTAGGCGCATCAATGCACATGCAATGCAAAAAAACACATAAGCGAATCAAAACAGGATATCACTAGTTCGAGTCAAGCTCTCTAAATTTCCCCAGCAGAGTCGCCAGAAACTGTAACAGCGCCCGAGGGACCTCGTGCTACAGTTCGGACTCGATTTGTGTCACGGTTCTTAATCTGAACCAAAGAGTCCAAATCCGGCAAATCGTTTTGAGAAACAGATTTTTGAAAAATTAGTGCCAAACATGGACTGTTTTGCCAGATACAGAGTCGCCACCGAAATATTTTTAAAATGGGGAAATTTAGGAAACCCTGACTCGGTGCCGAAGGCCACATGTCCGTCATCACCGGAGTTGTCTCGGCTCGGGAGCTTGGGTACGATCGGGGAAGGTCAGCTATGAGCACCCCCTTTCGCCCGGTCCGAAGACCGGCCTCTACTAACCGTGATATCCAGTTTTGAAAACGTTTATGTATTCTTATTCCAATTATTAGCCTAAGATTACTATGTTATGCGCGCAGCAAACAAGTATAGACCAAATTGCCCAAATTGGAACAAAACATTCTATGTTTATTTTGAAAATGGTTTGCTACTCGTAAGTAGGCTAAAATGCAGGTTTTGCCACCCTCAAGTGGGTTTTTTTAGAAAAGATGGTTTTGCCACTATCTAGTGGGCTTAAAACAAATATAGTTTTAACGCATTATCCCAATTTAAGCAGTTTGACCTCCACCCACAGGCATTCAAGCAATTTATCTCATGTAAACACTTAGCCGCATGGCAAGCATACTTTTATGGCAACATTCACACGCATGTTGGATGCTAAAGCATAACCACTTACATTGTACTCTGTGCCAAAACAATAAACTAGTTAGCAAATATGCGTGTCCTAGTTCATGTTATTTTGCCTAATGCAACACATACAAGATGCAATTTTAGTTAGGCTCGGTTAACCTAAATATGGCATATGATATGCAACCAACTGTTTCATGTATTCAATTTTGGAATTCGAAAATACGAATGCGGTTAGTATGATGTACCGAGCCCGGTGCATGCCAACAGATGCATGAATGCACGCGTGCATATCATAAGGTGTGCTAATCTCAAAAATGCCCTAATCTACCATTATAAGCAGATAAATAAAAGGGAAGAAAGAAATGGGGATTGGAAGACATACACACACTCACCCACACTTATTACATGTTTACCCTCACTCAGAGGGTTCGAATTAATATTACAGTCCCAAAATAATGAACAAATAAAATTATTACAAAATTTCTCTAATTAATTAAAAAAAATGGAGCAAAAGGAAAGAAGAGGGTAGCCACAGCCTTTGCCTCGGGGTGCGCCGATGATGCATGCTCGAGTCCGTCCTGCCCGGAAAACCCGTGCTATACTCTTGTCGCCTCTGTTTGTACTGCCTTGTCCTTCTGAAAATTGCCAAAGTACTGGAACAAGCTCCTTGCATCCTGCAGAGCACCACCGGCCAGACAGAATTGCCACCGGCACTTCAAAATTATCATCGGCACTTTATCGGATTCATCGGCATTCCAGATAGTGCCGGTCGGCACTAAATTCTGCCGGTCGGCAGAAACTTCCTGCAGAAGACAATCTGACAGCAAACAGAGAACAGACAGTGCATAGCATGGAGTTTTTGGACACATGTAAGCATGGTCCTACTTCTTATCATATTTTGAACTCAAAGAAGCATGACTTTCGATCCTTGAACCATCAATGGTACATGGTGAGTCAAAGGATCGAATTTGCCATTTGATATGAAAATGTATGCAACAAATAACATGAAAACCGGGGCCTTATCAAGGTGGAGTCAAAGGTCCCGATGACCGGGGATCAAGGCACATTACATCACTTGAAGTATGAATGGTCCTTGACCCCCGCACTTGGTTTGACACCCCAAACCAAGTAAATGCAATGCATGTAATGCTCACAAGCCTCAAATGTGTCATGCCACCAAGATGTAAAACACAACAAGCAATATGCAACTATCATGACAAAATGTATGATACCAAGCACACAAGATACAAACATGATGCAAACATGGAGCAAATTGACCATGGAATTGATGTGCTACAAAGTTTAATGGAACAAATATGCAACAAACATGGAGCAAGCATGCAAGAGGGCTTGAAGTGGCAAAGGGGCAGGCCCTTACCCTTCTCAAAACAGTGGCCAAAAGTGCTTAAAATGATAGACAATCAACTCATGTTAACAAGCAAACTTATGGTCCCAAAGCTAAGGCACTAAAGAAGACAACTTACCCCCACCAACATGGCCATTCATGGCATGATTAAAACAAGTAAAAATAGAATTTATGCATGCAAGATAGGACCCCAAAAACTCCTAATATGGCAACTAAAATAAACCCCATGAAACAAATACACCAAGGCTCATTCTTAGGCATAGGAAGACACACCCTTAGGATATGAAAAAGACCATGCATGCACACATGTAGGCATGATTCTTGGACTAAAAAGAAAGTCCTTAGATGATATTAAACCAAGAGGGTAATCACAAACATATATGCTAGAGGCCATCATGCTCAAAGCTTTTAAGCTAAAATACAAAGCAACCCTAACAAACATGTCAAGCATGGCTAAATGGATAACCAATAAACCTTAAGCATGGAAAAACATCACCAAGAACTTCATGGAACTAAGCCAACTCTCACAAGAATCATGGCCAAACCATGATGTGCACTTCTAAGCAAAGTAGAACAATACAAAACAAGTATTACAAGCATGCAAGGAGGCACAAGTTTGACCAAAAAAAGAGATTATATATGACCTAAGATGCCTAAAAAAATGCTGGAATGAAGCCAAGAAACATCAAGCACACATGCTACCCTCTTGAGCCCAAAAAGCAAAGAAACAAAACCATAAAGGGAGAGGGGTGTCCCTCCCCTATGCAAGACTTCAAACCAACTTTTTTGACACTAAAATACACTGATTTTTGGTGATGAAAAGATCAAAATGCTGAAGTGAACAAAACCTTATCAAAAGGGCACCAAAATAGGCTAAACAAGGCCTATGAGGGTGAGTTTGCAATCTAACCACAAAGTGACCTTAATGAAAGTGTTAGAGCAGGAAAATATGAGCCTTTTTTATGTTATACACAAGAGCCAAAACAATAAACAAAATAGGTAGAAAACCAATGCAAGTTTGGGGAATAAAAGGGAAGATGCTCACCCTTGAAGAACCCTTGAAGAACAAATGGTCTAACCTCCTTCTTTGGATCAAAACCAATCCAAAACTCAAGAAACAACTCCCCCAAGTCCCTCAATCTCGGACTAAGGTGTAATGGTGTGTGTAATGGTGCAAAAGTAAGGTAAAACACACCTTTTGGGCCAAGAAACACACACAAGAAGGGAGAGGGAGAGAGGTATAGAGATAATATGTATCTATATCTCTAAAGGCTGATTTTTGCTTCTGTTTTTCTAACCTAGAACCAAGAGGAAAGCCTCTCTCTTATAGGACTCCCTCTTGCAAAGCTTATTCAACAAGCTTGGCTAGAGGGAAATCCCTCCATACACGTGTATGGAGGGGAAAGGAGTTGGTGCCAGCTATCACAGCTGGCACAAAATATCTCCATAAAGTGGAGGAACAGTGGTCGGCTGCCCAAAAAAGCTATTTCGGCAAAAAACAGTGCCGACCGGCAACAAACGACCGGCAATAAAATGTGCCGACCGGCAAACAAAAGTGCCGATGGAAGAAAAAAGACCAGCCGGTGGCCTCCAGCCACTGCCGGTGGTGTATGGGGATGTCTCACAAGGCATTCCCTGCCCCTCTAAGGCAAAACAAAAGTGTTTGGTGCAAAACCAAACACTAAACAGTCGAGTTCGGGGATCCTGAGGCAAGGCGCGCGAGCCGAGACCTCCGGGAACTCCAAACGAACACGATCACGGATGATCACCGAGTGTTCGAACGGTGACTGTAAGTCTTGAGGACGGTCAAAAATGGGGTGTCTACAAAATCTGTTCATTTTCATAAACATCACAATCGAATTTCAGCACTATCCACAAAAATACAATATGAACTGCATGCGAATTATAAACATGTCTCCTAATATCCACAAAAAACATCTACTAATATCCACAAAAATATAATATCAACCACATGCGGATTACCAAACACATCTCCTAATATCCAATAAAAAACATGTCTACTAATATCAACAAAAATAAAATATCAAGGGCGGATTACCCAACATGCCCTATAATACCAACAAAAAAAGAAAATTTACAACGCAACCAAAATACATGTAGGGTAATATAAACAAAAACACAAAATGAGCTACCATCTGCCCTCCAAATTACCAAACATGTCCATATCAAATCTCGAATCTGCAAAAAAATGAAACATAAAAAAAAATAATAAAAAAAAAATAATGCAAGTTAGACAATTATTATCTTATCCATAAAATATACAATTTAAGTTTCCACAACTTGCATTGGTCCCTCCCGAGGTGTTTGAGGTGTTCCCCGGGCTGTCTCATGGCTGTTGCACGATTTTGGCCTCCGGTGGCCTATTTTCAAGCTTAAATGTAAAAAAAGTGCTTTTTTGGACTTAGTTTTCAAACCGGGAGTCCCGTGCTAGTTCTGTAAGTTTCCACAACTCACATTGGTCCCTCCCGATGTCTTTGACGTGTTCCCCGGGCCGTCCCGTGGCTGTTGCACGATTTTGGCCCCCGATGGCCTATTTTCAAGCTTAAGTGTGAAAAAGTGAATTTTTGGACTTAGTTTTCAAACCGGGAGTCCCGTGCTAGTTCCGTAAGTTTTCACAACTCACAGTGGTACCTCCCGAGGTGTTTGAGGTGTTCCCCGGGCCTTCACGTGGCTGTTGCACGATTTTGGCCCCCGGTGGCCTATTTTCAAGCTTAAGTGTGAAAAAGTGCATTTTTGGACTTAGTTTTCAAACCGGGAGTCCCGTGTTGGTTCTGTAAGTTTTCACAACTCACATTGGTCCCTCCCGAGGTGTTTGTGGTGTTCCCCAAGTTGTCTCCTGGCTGTTGCACAATTTTGGCCCCCGAAGGTCTATTTTCATGCTTAAGTGTGATAAAGTGCCATTTTGGACTTAGTTTCCAAACCGGGAGTCCCGTGCTAGTTTCGTAAGTTTCCACAACTCACATTGGTCCCTCCCGAGGTGTTCCCCAAGCCGTCTCGTGGCTGTTGCACGATTTTGGCCCCCGAAGGTCTATTTTCAAGCTCAAGTGTGAAAAAGTGCATTTGTTTACTTAGTTTTCAAATCGGGAGTCCCGTGCTAGTTCCGTAAGTATCCATAACTCACATTGGTCCCTCCCGAGGTGTTTGAGGTGTTCCCCAGGCCGTCCCGTGACTGTTGCACGATTTTGGCCCCCGGTGGCCTATTTTTAAGCTTAAGTGTGAAAAAGTGCATTTTTAGACTTAGTTTTCAAACCGGGAGTCCTGTGCTAGTTCCGTAAGTTTTCACAACTCACATTGGTCCCTCCCAAGGTGTTTGAGGTGTTCCCCGGGCCGTCTCGTGGCTGTTGCACGAACTTGGCCTCCGGTGGCCTATTTTTAAGCTTAAGTGCGAAAAAGCGCCTTTTTGGACTTAGTTTTCAAACCGGGAGTCTTGTGCTAGTTCCGTAAGTTTTCACAACTCACATTGGTCCCTCCCGACATGTTTGAGGTGTTCCCTGGGCCGTCTCATGGCTGTTGCACGATTTTGGCCTCCGGTGGCCTATTTTTAAGCTTAAGTGTGAAAAAGTACATTTTTAGACTTAGTTTTCAAACCGGGAGTCCCGTGCTAGTTCCGTAAGTTTCCATAACTCACATTGGTCCCTCCCGAGGTGTTTGAGGTGTTCCCTAGCCGTACCGTGGCTCTTGCGCGATTTTGGCCCCCGGTGGCCTATTTTCAAGTTTAAGAGTGAAAAAGTGCATTTTTGGACTTAGTTTTCAAACCGGGAGTCCCGTGCTAGTTCCATAAGTTTCCATAACTCATATTGGTCCCTCCCGAGGTGTTTGAGGTGTTCCCTAGGCCGTCCTGTGCCTGTTGCACGATTTTGGCCCCCGAAGGTCTATTTTCAAGCTTAAGTGTGAAAAAGTACATTTTTGGACTTAGTTTTGAAACCGGGAGTCCCGTGCTAGTTCTGTAAATTTCCACAACTCACATTGATTCCTCCCGACGTGTTTGAGGTGTTCTCCAGACCGTCCCGTGATTGTTGCACGATTTTGGCCCCCGGTGGCCTATTTTGAAGCTTAAGAGTGAAAAAGTACATTTTTGGACTTAGTTTTCAAACCGGGAGTCCCATGGTAGTTCCGTAAGTTTCCACAACTCACATTGGTCCCTCTCGAGGTGCTTGAGGTGTTCCCCGGGCCGTCCCGTGGTTGTTGCATGATTTTATCCCCCGATGGTCTATTTTCAAGCTTAAGTGTGAAAAAGTGCATTTTTGGACTTAGTTTTCAAACCGGGAGTCCCGTGCTAGTTCCGTAAGTTTCCACAACTCACATTGGTCCTTCCCTACGTGTTTGAGGTGTTCCCCAAGCCGTCTCGTGGCTGTTGCATGATTTTTTGACTAGTTCCATGCCTACATGTTGGAATAGTTTTCGACTTAGTTTCATGCCTACATGTTGGAATAGTGCAAATTTCAAAGTAGTTTCCTAATTGGGAGCCACGTGCATATTTTAGTGTTTGTGATGTTTCTTGGGCTTTTACATGCATAGTTCACTATCTTAGTTGAAGAAGAAATTTCTACTAAATTAACATAGAAACATAATATACTAACCAAGAAGCTTGTCCATCAGAATCTGAACTTTCCCCACTCTCAAAATTTTCGGTGATACCTTTCTGCCTCAAACACTTGATGATACTTTGTATCTTATTGCTTTGTTTCTTCTCTGACTTTTCAAACCTTGCAATTTGTTCATTTTGTTGTGCTAATTGCAGCTCGAGGCGTTGAACATAGTCACTATTTTCAGCAAGTGCAACGGTTGTATTCACAGAAGAAGAAGGCCTCATACCGAGTCCTTTCACATAACCTGGCCTTGGCTGAAGCACCTTGACTGACAACTCCTCTGGGGTCAAGGGGATCGCACTAGTCTGCGAGAGGTGTTCTGCTTGCGTCTGCATCATGTTGTCCTATTAATTTGAAATAAATCAAACAAGTATTAGTTATTCTACCCTACACAGCAAAATAAAGAATATTATCAAAATTGAAAGGCATTGCCTTGTACATACATAATTAACTTGGCTCTCCGATGAAATCCATTCATGCATGTCCGAATTGTAGTGGATGGACTTGTAAAATTCTGCTAAATCAGGCACTTTGCCATTTGCAATTATCTGCTTCATTTGTTTGTCAATGTTAATTCAATGATTTAAATAACAAAGCCTACTAATCCAATAAAATAAATTAGTAGAACGCACCGAGCTGTGTACCCTGACCGGGATTGATTTTGATCCACATCGATGTTTTGTTTTCATTTGCATCCTATTATTCGCATTAGCTAGTGATTGTTTCTACACAATTGAAACACCAATACAAACAAGAAAAGATAACATTAGTAAGAAAAAACTTAATTTTTGACAATTAACATACATAAAACGTTTTACCTTAAATTTTTTACTATTCCACTTGTCAATTAGAGATGTCCACTAATTGAGAGTAACTCTTGCAGGTGGGTGGCTTCTCGTGTAATCCTCCCCTCTTGCATCCTTAAGTTACTTTGTATTGTTTGTGCAACTTATAGGTGAAACCACTCAATCGTCGACCAAACTGTGTGTCTAAAGCCTTTGCTACATCAGTCCGATTGCCTTGTAGATCAAATTGATCCTGCAAAATGAAAAAAAAAATTAAAAATTACAAAGAAACAGAGCCTAAACATGAAAAGAGTTTGTCAATAATTACCGCTAAGCGTTGGATCATCGGCTCCTTATCAGCAACATTCACCTTCTTCCACCTACGAACGCTCAGGTCTGGTAACTGCGTTCGAACCTCTATATCAATCTTGGAGACTAGCTTGGAGGCGTTGTCACCTACTGGTGCACGAAACTGTTCAGGTATAGGAACTAACATCTTCTCATCCTTCTCGACAATGCGATGGGCCTGTATGTCGCGTGTCGGGCCACGACCACGTCTGTCATGTGATGCTGTAAGGATATAATATTAATTGAGTTAGTAAGTAAACAAATGCAAGTTAAACCTTAAAAACAACTTTGCAAACTTACCAATGATGGTAGATGCAGTCACCTCGTCCTCAGGTTGCACATTATAAGGTGGTAAGGGTTAGGTACCGACCTCCTCACTTGGGGGATCCATCCTTTCCTCTGGGGTGGGAGTTAATGGCCTTGAATGAGACCGTAAACATAGTCCTGGTGCCATCTGTTGTTCCTGAAAGAACATAATCAAACAGTGAAAATGATATTTAAAACAGTTAAAATATATCTTAAAAAAGATATGATGTGTAAGATATGTGAAGAAGAAATGTAAAAAGTAAAAGACATGCTCACACACAAATATAAAATAATGTGTATAATACCTCGCGGTTAAAGGAACCGAATGACTCATCATCATTGTCATCCTCACTCTCTGAAGGGTTATACTCAACATCATCATCTACCTCAACCCTAATTCCCTTTTCCCTTGCAGTTGCACATTTGGGCTGAACCGCACTCCCTAAAGAATTTGTAATATTCTTCACTCCAAGATTGTTCATTACCTCATAGTTCTCCTTGATTCGATTATTTCTTTGTTTCTCGTATTCTGTTAGCTTCTTAGTTCTCAAATCACCTGGTTTCAGCCATTGTTTTTTGCCTCAGACCATTTTCTACAACTATATAACATAATTCAACTTTAACTGAAAAATATAGACAATGTCATCATGCACCATTACATAAAAGAAGAAAAAGAAAGTAACATAATCATATAAAATAAAAGTTACATTAATTAATAACATCTGTTCGAAAATAAAGTGATATACTAAAAATTACATATCATAATCCATATCAGGATCCATATCAACATCAGGAATGTTATGTTCTTCATCTCCTTCATCATCTCTATTCTCTTCCATTATCGCATCTGATGATCCTACTTCCAAAATAACATTGAATTCAACATCATCCCTACAGTATCGAACAATTGGGTCAATGTCAATTGGAACAACATCAGTAATGTTTTCTTGTTGGAACACATCATTATTTTCCAAAGGATCCAATAATTCTCCATCACTAGTGTTTGGAACATCAAAGATACCCCTATGTTGCACCCTTTGTACGACATTCCAAGGTTCACCCAATTTGGTATCATTCAGATATAAGACTTGCTTAGCTTGGCTAGGTAGAATAAATGGGTCAGATTGGTACCACCGACTTGTGACATCAATGCTTGTGCAATATGTATCAAATCATATTGTTCTGTTTCTACCAGTGTTACTGGTGTTGTACCATTCACACTGGAACAAAACAACCTTTTTACCACATATGTAGTCAAATTCCAAAACCTTGCACAAGTGACTGTAGAAGGCATGCAATTTTCCTTCATGATCCCCGTGTGTAAGCACACCATTATTCTGACTCGTACGACGGTTGTCTAGATCTCGAGTATAGAACCGGCTGCTATTGATCATGCAACCTGAATACTCTTTCACTAGCAAATTAGGACCATTTGCTAATGACCACAATTCATCAGTTACCTCTAATGACTCTTCCATTCTCAATCTATTTATCTATAATTACATGTAACAAACAATAAGTAAATAATTTATGAATGAGGACATTTTATAAAACTTTAATTTTGTTAAAGTTGTAAATGTCAAAAAATTATAAATGTTATACCCTCTCTTTGAATCACTTGAGAAATTCTTGTCGTTGTATGTGGGTTATGTCATGTCCAGCTTGAGTTTGTAATAATTTTTTGTGTTCCCTACTTAAAAAAAAAAAAAAAAAAAGGTGATTACTACGTAGTTCTGCAAATAAAAACGCTAAGCATAAACATAATTCAATGAAACACATACTCCAAATACTTTTCAATCTCTGGGCTATTGTACAACACAAACCAATGAGCGATATCACGAATTTCTTGAGACATTTCAGCATCTCATGTGATCAGACCAATTGGACATGCAGTTTCTGTGAATACTGTCAACCCTTGTTAACGTTTAGCGCGATCTTCATTCCGTTCTGGTCGATTATGCACGGTTTCAATTCCATCAACATACATTGAGCAAAAAGCAATGCACTCTTTGACAATGTGAGCCTCGGCAATTGAACCTTCTGGTCGAGCTCGGTTGATCACATATTTTTTTAATGCTCCAAGAAACCTTCAAGAGAGAACGAATTAGGAGTATAATTACATATGCAACACACTTACATAAATCTCATTTACAAGTATAAGTGTAAAAAATACCTTTCAATTGGGTACATCCATTGATATTGTACGAGTCCTCCAAGAATAGCCTCACGAGGCAAATGAACAGCCAAGTGGATCATCACATCGAAGAAGGCTGGAGGAAAGATCTTTTCAAGCTTGCATAAAATGTGTATTATACGTCCCTCTAATTTCTCTAGTTCGTTCCGCCTTAGTGTCCTATAGCATAGGTCTTGGAAGAAATTGCCTAACTCAAAAAGTGTTGTGCTAATTTCTTTATCCACGTAACCATGCATTCCAATGGGAAGAATTCTTTGTATTAGTACATGGCATTCGTGGCTTTTTAGGCCTGTTAGTCTACCATTTCTTACATTCACTGATTTGGATATGTTTGCCGCATACCCATCTGGATACTTGACAATTTTTAAAAATTCAAAGAAACCCTCCCTCTCTACAGGTGTCAATGAAAAGATTGCTCGAGGCTTGACATATGATCCATCGGGTCATTGTGTTAGCCATAGCTCTTTCCTTATACCCATATCTGCCAAGTCTAACCATGCCTTGTCTGTGTCCTTGTTCTTTCCATCAATGCCTAACATAGTTCCGAAAACATTTTCACTAAAATTTTTCTCCACATGCATGACATCAATATTGTGTCGAAGTTTTCGCTTCTTCCAATAGGGTAACTCATACAAGATGCTTACCTTTGTCCAATTAGGTGCTTGACGGGACCTTTTTCTATTACTTGGATGCTTTCCATATATGACACCTGTCACGTTGTCCAACGGGTCTTGTATCTTTTCTGCCGGCAACTCCAAAGATCCGTTTCTTAATCTTACCATTATAAGCTGAAAAATCTAGAAATCCCCTAGATGTTGATTTGTGATTATGTATCAATTTTAAGTAGAATATAACAATCCCAATCAAATAATCAAGACAAAGAAACACAGCGATTTAACGTGGAAAAAACCACAATTGGACACCTCCAACTGTGATCTAAAAACCACGGGCAACAGCCACAAGAACAATCCACTAAGAAGAATAAAAGGAATTACACAGGTATACTCTCAATTACCTAGCGAATCCACAACGCCTAATTGAACCAACCTCTATGTGCCTCTTCCAACCCCATCTTCACCACGGAATTGTCTTTCTGATGAGCCACTCTGGATTCCACCACAGCTTCAGGCTCGAATTCTTCAGAATACACAACTGAAGAACAACACTCTCTTTTGTAGAACAAAACACAACCTTTGATGTACTCTCTTTAGAACATGAGTTGAATACTCAATAAAACATCAAAGAAAACTCCCAAAGTATCCCCAGATATAAACCCTAGAAACCAAAAAGAAGATCTGGAGCAGTTATACTCAAAATCTGACCCAATACGCGAATTTATAGAATCTGTCCCGCGATCTCCGCTCGAGCTCAACACAGCCCGCTCGAGCGGACTGACCAAAAACTGTGTGCGAATAAACTGAGATGCGCTCGAGCGTAGGAGCATCCGCTCGAGCGTAAAATCACACCTTCCAGTATTTTTACAGGCGACTGCAGAGATGCTGAGAGCTTCCAATCCCCGCTCGAGCGTCACTTTCCCCGCTCGAGCGGGAAGGCCAAAGAACATGCTCGGACAGCTCGATCCCCGTCATAATCAGCGAAGTGGCAATCTTGAAAGCATTATCAACACAAACTTCTCTGAAAGGCTTGATTCGGGTTGGATTCGCATCTAAACACTCAAAGTCTCACTGAAATAAAAATGCGAATAAAATTACAACTCAAAGGAGTTTTGTCAAACGGGTTTGCCAAGAAATAAAACCTAACAATCTCCCCCTTTGGCAATGCCGTGACAAAACACACCTAACAAAGAAAATCCTAAACACCCCAACCCATTACAGCCAACAAAAGCCAACTTCTTTTTGAAGATTAAGATCTGCAAAACAGTTATTAGTGCCACAATCTCCAAAACAACTATTAGTCCCACAAGAATATATGAAAAAACAATAAACATAGGACAAGATTATCTTGAAACATGAGATGGAAAACATGAATAGATGAAAACTAAGACTCATGAAAAACAACTCTCAAACAACACAAGCAAGATCATAAACCACACAAGCAATGATATGACGATGTAAATACCATGAACATACAAGACGGGCAAATAGGGCATAGCAACATGCAAAACAAATAGCCAATCTCCCTTACCAAAACATATCAAAAAGAACCAAACTCCCCCTCACTAAAAGCAACCACAAACACTGAAAACAGTGAACAAGAAGAAAACGACAAAAAATAATATGGTGGAGCAAGCAAGGAATTTCATATTAGTACCTTAAAACACATAAGATTATCCAAGAAGCACCATTACAAGTAAACACAATGGGCACAGTCTGTAGAAAATTCCTCATGAAAAAAAGTGATGCATCATGTGAAAAGCATAGATCCCATGATAAAAGTGTGTGTGTGAAACTTGGAGTTCGACAAATACTAGATTCAATCCTAGTAGTGATCTGAAAGTTGGACCTCTGACAAGAGAATCTTGAGCATGACAAAGGAAAGTCAAACCACTAGGAACCAAGGGGTATTTGGTGAGTAAAGGCGGAGGCTCCCCTCAATCAATGAATCTTTTTCCCTTTTTTTTTTTTTTCTTTCTTATGCACATTTTTTTTTTCTTTTGCATATTTTGTCTTCTTCTCTTTCTTTTTCTTTTTCTTTTTCTTTTTCTTTTTCTTTTGCACAATCATTGGTGGCTGACACGCTCAAGAGTATGGAAACCGAACCAGAGAAGCATGGATATAATAAGGATGGCCTGGTTGGTGACTCTGAGGTAGCCTTTTCCTCATGGCTAGACTGCAAAGAATTAAGGGGAAAGCCATGGAGATGCAAAAGGATGGTAGGTGGTTAAGAGACTCAACATCACCCAAGATATGCTAGTATAGGTCAATTCCTCTAGAAAAGCAAAAGATTAATGGCAGAAGTCCATAAAAAAAATAATCACTAAGGTGGAAGACTCCAAAATTTGCTAATCCAAGAGTGTGTACAGAATGAGACATACTAATCAAAAAACACACACTCCAAAATGAGTAATAACCACAGAAAGCACACACATATTAACATGTAATGGATTTTCTCATCAATTCCAATATGTACCAAGGACCACTCAAAAATTTCAAGCTTGCAAAACCATACTAAGAAAATCTTTTTGGAATTTTTCTTTTTTTTTTTTCAATTTTTTTCTTAACCAAAGCAAGACAAAAAAACAAACAAGCACACATTAAAAGACCCGAAAAAAAAACACACAAAAACCTATAAACTAAAACGACCAAACAAATTAACACAAGTCAACTTTTCTCACCCAAATCTTTTTGGTCTTAACAAAATCAGGTCTAGCGGTCTTGGTAAGTGTCGTGGTGTAGTGAACACCCGCATGAATCTTGGTATTCCGCCTAGACATGTAAATCGAATTTCTACCCTTTTGAGGCACTCTCCCATGCAACTTATAACAATAAGGGCGAATATGACCATGCATACCACAATGATGACAAATAAAAACAGGGTGTACCTTCTTTTCTTTTACCTTACCAACTCTAGGGAGTTTGAGAAGTCTTTCCTCTTGTTGAATCTTTTGTCCTCCCTTTCCTAGAGTTCTAGTATCATAAGATGAGGAAGCAATCTGTTTTTGCTCTTTCTTACCACCAAAGCCAATGCCACTCTTGTCACAACTCATTTGTTGAGACCCAATGATATCCTCCAAAGTCTTTGATCCTTTGTTCCAAAGACCAATGGTAGCCATAGCACACTTGAGCTCTTCCTCTTTCTTGATCATTAGTTCTTCCAAAGCAACTTGTGACATCTCGAGAGATTCAATCTTTTTTTCATACATGGCATGGGTTTGCAGTAGCTCATTCCTCTCTGTCTCACAAGTCAACAGTTTTGTACAAAGAACTTGTCGATCATCAGCTACCTTGATGGCATTAATCCTGGCCTCGGAAATCTCCTCCTTAAGTTTGACATTCTCACATTCACATGCTTTGAGTTTCTTTGTGAGTTTGTCATTCAATTTGAATAACTTAAGAGACTCCTTATACAACTTTTCATAGGCTTGCTCAAGCTCTTCATGATCGCTCTCCGAGGATTCATCATCAGTGATATTCTCAACTGACCTCTTTGGAGAATCTGTTTGTCCTTCAGTTTCAGAAGCCGCCATGAAAGCTAGAAATTGTTTATGACCCTCTTCGCCTTGACCTTCATTGTCACTTTCATCTTCATCAGATTCAGATTCATCATCCCAAGTGATGGCAAGGGCTTTCTTCTTCTTCAAACGAGTGGGGCATTCTTGAGCAAAATGGCCAAATCCTTGGCATTCATAGCATTGGAGTCTTTCAGAGTTTCCTTGTATCATTCCTTTCTCCTTCTTGGCTATAGAATTAATTTTGAGTTTATCTTTGCCTTTAGACTTATGAGAATGAGTAGATTCCAAAAGATTAGGATTCTTTTTCAAAAAAGATTTTTTAAATTGTTTAACAAAAGCAGCCATAATCTTGGAATCTATATCACAATCCTCATCAGAATCCTCTCTAACTTTATGAGCACTACTAAAAGCAATATCTTTTTTTTTCTGTTTGAAATTCCTGTGTGCCTCATAAGTTTGGAGATTTACAACCAACTGATCCAGCTTGAGGTTGTCAACATCTTGAGCCTCCTCAATGGCCGTAACTTTTGGTTGGAACCGATCGGGCAAGGATCTCAAAATTTTTCCCACAACTTTGGATTCTGGAATTTTTTCACCTAAATTGAAGCTGGAATTTACAATGTCACTCAACTTCGCATAAAATTCATCAAAGGTCTCACTATCTTTCATTGAAAGGTTTTCGAAACTAGATGTGAGCCTTTGAAGTTTTGAGCGTTTAACAGAAGGAGTGCCCTCATGAATAGTTTGTAAGATATCCCAAGCCTCTTTTGCGACTTCACAATTACAAATACGACTAAATTCTTCAGGTGTAACAGCGCAAAAGAGAGAATTGATAGCTTTACTATTCCAGCTACTATTTTGGTAATCAGTTGTGTCCCACTGATCAATTGGTTTGGGGATTGTAACTCCATCAACAATAATTGTTGGTTCAGTCCACCCATTCATGACGGATTGCCAAACTTTTTCATCAATAGATTTTAAAAAAGATCTCATCCGAGCTTTCCAAAAAGGATAATTGGATCCGTCAAGTAGGGGTGGTCGAACCATAGAATTTCCTTCACGAATTGTATCCATTATCACAAATCAAACAAGATCTCGTTCTAAAAGAAAATATTTTTTTTAAAAAAAATAGAACGACCTGCTCTGATACCAATTGAAAAATCTAGAAATCCCCTAGATGTTGATTTGTGATTATGTATCAATTTTAAGTAGAATATAACAATCCCAATCAAACAATCAAGACAAAGAAACACAGCGATTTAACGTGGAAAAAACCACAATTGGACACCTCCAACTGTGATCTAAAAACCACGGGCAACAGCCACAAGAACAATCCACTAAGAAGAATAAAAGGAATTACACAGGTATACTCTCAATTACCTAGCGAATCCACAACGCCTAATTGAACCAACCTCTATGTGCCTCTTCCAACCCCATCTTCACCACGGAATTGTCTTTCTGATGAGCCACTCTGGATTCCACCACAGCTTCAGGCTCGAATTC
The DNA here is from genome assembly GCF_055761805.1 of Camellia sinensis. Lineage (NCBI taxonomy): Eukaryota > Viridiplantae > Streptophyta > Magnoliopsida > Ericales > Theaceae > Camellia > Camellia sinensis. The sequence continues at coordinate 158,104,982 of NC_138970.1, forward strand.
TTCAGAATACACAACTGAAGAACAACACTCTCTTTTGTAGAACAAAACACAACCTTTGATGTACTCTCTTTAGAACATGAGTTGAATACTCAATAAAACATCAAAGAAAACTCCCAAAGTATCCCCAGATATAAACCCTAGAAAACATGCTCGGACAGGCAACTTTGAATGCATTTTTGCGCTCGAGCGTAGGAGCATCCGCTCGAGCGTAAAATCACACCTTCCAGTATTTTTACAGGCGACTGCAGAGATGCTGAGAGCTTCCAATCCCCGCTCGAGCGTCACTTTCCCCGCTCGAGCGGGAAGGCCAAAGAACATGCTCGGACAGCTCGATCCCCGTCATAATCAGCGAAGTGGCAATCTTGAAAGCATTATCAACACAAACTTCTCTGAAAGGCTTGATTCGGGTTGGATTCGCATCTAAACACTCAAAGTCTCACTGAAATAAAAATGCGAATAAAATTACAACTCAAAGGAGTTTTGTCAAACGGGTTTGCCAAGAAATAAAACCTAACATAAGCCCTACTCTTTCGCCTTTTTGGGTGGTCCTCAGGCAAGTAACATCGATGGTTAGTGTACCCCGTCTTACTTCTCAGAGATTCAGAATACAGTTCATCATTGCAAGTGTAACAAGAATAATGACCCTTTGTTCTCCACCCAAATATGTCACCAAATGCAGGCCAATCATGTATTGTCCACAACAAAGCTGCATGCATTCGAAAAGTCTCATTGGTGGAGGCGTCGTAAGTCAATGAACCATTTGTCCATAAATCATTCAACTCATCCACCAATGGTCGCATGTAGGTGTCAATATTAATCCCTGGTTGTGATTCTCTAGGAATAAGTAATGACATCAAAGAAAATGGATCCTTCATAACCAACCAAGGTGGCAAGTTGTATGGAATGAGTATGACGGGCCACAAACTATAAGAGTTGTTCATGTTCCCAAAAGGGTTAAACCCATCAACGGCCAACCCTAGCCTCACATTTCGAGGCTCCTAGGCAAACTTGGGATGTTGTGCCTCAAATTCCTTCCACTCATCACTGTCAGCGGGATGCCTCAATATTTCGTCGTCCACTCGTTTGTCTTTGTACCATCTTATGTCCTCAGCCCTCTTCCTTGACATGTACAATCTTTCAACCTTGGTGTCAAAGGAAAGTACCGCAATACTTTATGAGGGATCTTCTTACCACTTCCACGATTGATCTTGTATCTAGATGTCTTACAAGTCGGACATTTATCTAGTGTTGCATTCTCCTTCCAAAATAATACACAATCATTTATGCAAGCATGAATGAGCTCATATGACAAGCCCAAGTCACGTAGTATTTTCTTAGCTTCATAAGTTGACTTTGGAACCAAATTTTCTTTCAGTAAAAGTCTACTTAAAAACTCTAGCATCATATCAACTGACTTATTGCTTCAATGATTTGTTACCTTCATATTAAGCACCTCAATCACAAACTTCAACAGAGTATAATTTGTACAATTTGGGAACAGCTCACGCTTGGCATCAGTCAACAATTGATCAAAAGTTCTCACTTCCACCCCTTGAGTTGTATTAGTCGGTTCCCCTCTTATTCGATCTTCCACTAAGGCTTCAATACCACCTACAATTTCATCACCATCAAGTCGCATCTCATCATCATGGTAAGCCTCGTTTGAAACACGGGGTTCCCCGTGCTGGTGCCATACAGTGTAAGTTTGCATAATCCCATATTGGAGCAAATGAATTTCCACATTTTGAAGATTTTGTCTACAAACATTCACACACTTTATACATAGGCACAACAGATTACCATTCTGGTCTATAACCCCCATTGCAAATTGAAGAAATAACTTGACCCCATCATTATATGGATTACTCATCCTTCCATCAGCCGTCCTACCTAGGGCAATCCAACTTTTATCCATGTCTGATCACAAAATGAAAGATTATGAACAATATAGTATAATGTAGACTTGTGTATTTATGAACTAATTAAATTGAAAAATTCAATAACAACTTCACCAAATATATGTCCAGATCTTTAATGAAGATTCTTATACAAGTTCTAATGTTATATGCAAGCAAGGAATAAAAACTAACAAAAATGGTCATTATTGATTTTAACATTCTAACACCACCATTCTAACACCATTCCTACTGCAATACAAAAGCAAAATACTCCACCATTATAACACCAAAATACTCCACCAGCAGAACTTCCACACTGAAGGCTACTGATGTTGCACCTACTAACCTAGGCCCCTTCTAAAAACATACTAGCTAGTGCAAGAGCATACTTGATACTACCTAAACATAACATTACTACTACTACTACTATAGAGACCAAAGAGGCATGGCCTCTAATACATGTAATGAACTGCCACTGTCAAAAGGCCTAAAATATGCAGCCTATATATATGCAGCAGATGGGATTGAAATTGAAGTCAAAATGCTGAGTGGGATTGAAGAATAGTTGTATGGAAAAAGAAGCAACAATAGAAAAATAGCAGGTTGTATATATATATATATTTTATATGTAAAAAATCTGCAACCAGTGAGAGGGAAATTGAGGAATGAAAGGTTGGGATCAACCGAAAAAGAAAAAATTGAGAAGTGGTGTAATCGGCTGTTGAAGTTATATATATATATATATATACATATATATATTTTATATGTATACAAAGCATTATACAGAGCATATTTTATATGAATACAGAGCATATACATTAGACAAATACATCAGAGGGAGCATCGAGAGAGAGAGAGAGAGAGAGAGACTAGCAACGGTGGTGTTCTTCGATCGGCACAGCAGCGGCGGTGAGGAAAGGAGGGGCTAACGATCGGCAGTAAGGGAAGGAGAAACCAACGGCGAAGGTGAGGGCTGTCAGCGGTGAGTCGATGAAATGGTAGCAGCGGCGGTGGGTTAATGCAATGGTAGCAGCGGCGGTGAGGGAAGGCTGTGTGTGAATGAGTATAACGTGTGTGTGTATGTGAAATAGGTTTGAACCGAGAAATTATTATGTGTGTTTGAGAAGAAGAATCGATTGTGCCAAAACATTTTTATTTCCCCCCTAAAATATTTAGTGACTAAATTATTTTTTGGTGACAATTATTTCTTCACCAAAGATAAAAATATTGGCCACAAAAATCGTTTTGTCACTAAATGATATTAAAATATTAAAAATTATTGGTGACAAAAATATATTCGTCATTAATAATTTTATAATTGGTGACCAATTTTTTCGTCACCAAAAGTCTATTAATTTTGGCGCCCTCCGAAAATATTAGCGGGAAAATATTTGGTGACAAAAAAAATATAAATAATGACGAAAAATAATTTCGTCACCTATTTTTTTTATTATGATTTAGATTGGTGATGAAATTTTATTTTTATCTCCAAAAATGGTACATTTGGAGACGAAATATGATTTTCGTCATTAAAAGATACGCATTTCGTGACAAAAAAAAAATTTCATCATTAGTTTTCGTCTCTAAAGACTATTTCTGTTGTAGTGATTCTAATTACTGAACTTTATATCAAATATTGGCTTTATTTAATTGTGGAGTCCAAATAAATTAAAACGTATAAATATATGTAGGCTATTGAACCACACTAGAAAATAAATCCAACATAGCCTGCCTCCGAAACATCATCAACTTAGTAACTTAATTTCTGATTGCAGGTGCCTCCTAGACCAGCTCAGGGTACAGGAAGTAAAGCATATTCTCCGTGATGCAAATGGTCGTGCGGACTTATTGGCCAAAGAAGGAAGCAAGTTGAGTGCAGGCCTTCATATTTATCTTACTATGCCTAGTTTTATTATTGAAAAACTTTGAAAGGATGCTATGGGAACCTCTTATCCCATACTTGTACTTGACTGACTGCTCTTAATTTCCTATAAAACTCCTCTATTACCAAAAAAAAAAAAAAGAAACACAAGCAAGTTTTTGATCCACTTTACTACCTGTGGGCAATGCCTACTGTTGCATTACGTACTTAGAAAAATTATTCAAAATTTTATTTAAAATTAAAATATGTAGTTCATTTTATATATGATTCACAACACATTAATTTTAAATTTACACAATATATTTTACTTTCATAATAAAATTAAGATCTTGCTAATGACAATTTTAAGGGTTGTCAATAAAGAACACAAAGTGTACAAATATTTATAATTTTAATAATTTTTTATATATCTTTTACACAATTTCCAACACTTACAACAGTTTTAAAGATTGTTTTAACATTTTTCATAAAATTATGATTAAATTTTAATAATACTTAGAATTATTGGTAATTTTTATTGGTAACTCCTTCACGTGGAGTTTTTTTTTTTTTTTTGTCGGTAAATGTTAGTTATTAGATTAACACCTATGGAAAAAAATATCTCCACCCTTAGTAAAGCGCTTAAGTGCTTGCACTTCCTTAATTCAACCCCCTTAAAGAAAATTGAACTCATGACCTCCTTAAGATTCAGCTCTAAAGAAGGTATGATGGCCAAGTAGGCTAGGCTAGTTGGTTAACTCCTTCATGTGGAGTTGTCAACCAATTTATTATTAAAAACTACAAGACTTCGCTTAATTTGAAAATGTGGGTTACTTATTTCTTTCCATGGCTACGTAACTAATTTGCAGAAAATGTGAGTTGGTCAATGAAAATTTTCCAAGTCTCACATAGCACTATCACAATAGATTTCTTTGATGTAAAAAATTTGGTCAATGAAAATTTAATGTGGGTTACTTATTTCTTTCCACGGCTACGTAACTAATTTGCAGAAAATGTGAGTTGGTCAATGAAAATTTTCCAAGTCTCACAAAGGACTATGACAATAGATTTCTTTGATGTAAAAAATTTGGTCAATGAAAATTTTCCAACTCTCACGTAGTATCCCAATAGTTTTCTTTGATGTAAAAAATTACTGACTTCAACTTGGATTGGGACTCAGACTACCATTATAGCCACAAGAGCGTCAACAACAATCAAAAGGTGGACCATTGATTTCTTGACCTCAAATTTTTAAAGACCAATGCGCAAGTTTACATTCAAAGTATGATTACGGTGAGATTAATGATAAAATTAATAGTGAGATGATGTTATGTTAGTTTTATAAAATAGGGGCAAAATGGTTATTTAGCAACCAATCTATGGGGTTGGACTAGTAATCTTAACCCTCTCACCGGAATGCTAATTCCATCATGGGAGGAGATTGATGGGATTAGTAATCTCATGCCATTTCACTACGAATAAATATGGTTTTAAAGCGAGACCCACGGATTATAAATCCAATCCACATCTCTAAAACTCCAATAAAATATGGCCTAAGGTCATGTTTGTTTGGTAGATTAGATTGGATTAGCGTTCTCAGGACTAATAATCCTAAGACTACGAATCATTTTGGATTGTGTATCATATCCTATATTTAAACTGAGTTAAAATTATAAGGAGGGACTAATCGTCCGGACTTCGACTTAGTCCTTCAATTTATATCTCACTTCCTCTCTGTGGGATTGAATAATCCATCATATATGGGATGCCATATCTGGATGGATTGTTAGTCTGTACTTCAATTGTTTAACCAAACATCGGATTAATAATTTTATTGGACTATTAGTCCAATCCCAAACTCATGTCCACCCAAACAAACATGGCCTAAGTGTACAATTCAGACACACACACACTCTCACTCTCTCTCTCTCTCTCTCTCTCTCTCTCTCTCTCTCTCTCTCTCTAAACGAGAACTTCTCTCTCTATTTTCTTCCTTTAGGGTTTCGTTTTGGGAGCGCAGCTAGGGAAGGAGGGCTTCGGCCTCTGGTCACCTCTCTCCTCTTTTCTACCCTCTTTTTTCTTCCCTTTTTCTGCACAATAAGACTTAGGAACTCTTTCTACCCAACCTCTCCTTCCTTCTGAGGTGTTTATTCTCCTATTGGTAGAAGTTTTGCCGGTTTTCTCCTCTTCCCTTCCTGCCAAAGTTGGATCTGCCATGTCCCTCCTCCTTCGCCTCACGTCGTAGCTGTCACCACCATAGCGCCACCAAATCTGCCACGAATCTGGCCCGCCTCTACAAATCTAGTTGTTTATGGAACTGAAGTTGAGTTTTGTTCATGTTTTTTCTTGTTTATTTGAGTTTTAGATGTGTTTCTTAGAGTCCATCAGTACTGTGGTTGTAACTTATCTATTATGTAGTTGTAACCTATGATTTATCGCAGACATGCTCTATTGCTGAACTTTTATGATCGGCTTCTGCTTTGTAGTACGAGCACGAGTTGTGCATCTAGATTTTTTCATAGTTTGACTCCTTTGTGATTTTTACTTTGTTTGGTGTAAATTCTATCTGTTGGGTGGACTCTTTTGTATATGCCGTTTGGCTTACCCGAATGGAAATTTCTCCTGATAAAAATAAATAAATAAAGTGTGCAATTCAGACAAGTTTGATCAGGTTGAGAGTTTATCTAAATCTAGCTCAAATTGTGTTGAGAGTTGTCCAAGTTCACTCATGTTTAATTTGTTGTCCAAACTTGTTTTTATAAAAAAGAAAAAAGAGAAAAACAAAGTCAAATCAAAATTTGACCCTGATAACAAATCGAACTTTGAGATTTCAATTTTTATTCATATTAAATCCTACACTTTTAAAATTTACAACAATTCCAACGATCCATCCATTTCCGTGAAGTTATCTAACATACCTTTTTTTTAATACACACAGAATCTCAAATGTCGTTTTTCAAAAACAAATCTTAATTTGAAACTTCTCACACCAGGTCCAAAATTATCATTTATCAACTATCTATTGGGGAAAAAAATAAAAAGTCATCCATCTTGAAACTTGCCACATACCTAACCACACTTGAACAAATCCTCCTTTATTCCCATCCACATCTCCTTCCCATGACCACCCGCCACTGCTATATCATCCCCCCAACTTCCAGCAATTCTACATTCTTTTCCCCCACACACCCACAGCAGCTCCCTCACACAGACAGATCAACAAAGATCAATCGATAGATTGATATGAAATCCCCACAAAAGCTAGGACAAGAATTCAACATAAAATTCCAACAAAATCGTTTGATTTCAAAAACCCACAAATATTGTCCCTTTCTTGCTCTGAAAATATATATATATTTGAAATCCATGGTGGATCTTAGTGAAAATTGGAAGGAAAAATTGTAGTACTGATCCTTGTATTGGGAGAACGAGATGGGAGGGAGTGTGATTATATGTGGTCAGGTCTATGGTGGTGTTGTGATGGGTGATGTTGTTTGGTGCAAGCTTATTGTAAATTAAAAGTGGATAATCCAAAATAAAAGCCAAAAATGCCTATCACCCAGCTTTTAGAAATCAATTTTTTTTTTAATTTATTTAAATTATTTCTACATAATAAATTATAAACAGAAAAAAATAAAAATAAAAAAATAGTCAGTTAAATTGCACCAAAACCCATAGTTTGATTCAGTGAGGTTGTGAGTCGGTATGGTCAAATTTAATTTTAAATTTATGTTTGTGATGGTAGTGCCAAATAAATGGTGCCTCGTGTACTTAATCAATTTTTTTCCCCTTGCACAAGGTAACTGAGACATACGGTCGTTAGAATTGTATTCAATTTAAAAATGTAGTGTTTAATATGGGGAAAAAAAATAATTTAAAAACTCAGTTTGAAACTATAACATATAAGAGTTTTAAAAATTAAATTTTTTTGTTTCTAAAAGTGAAAATTTTGTCGCAAAAGACATTTATGAACCAATTTCTATCGTCATGAGGATAGTCGTTAAAAAAGTCGTCCTGAAAAGTCAAAAATAAGACTTTTAGTAACAAAATTTTTGAAATGTCACTAATAAATATACTTTAAGGGACAAAATAATTTGGTCTCAAAATAATTTATTTTTTGAGACAACAAATTTGGTCCAACAAGATAATAATTAATTACTAATGTCCAATTTTCATTGCTAAAAATATAATAACAACACTTTTCGCAACAAAAATATTTAGTCCCTAAAAATTAATTTTGTTCCTAAATTTTAGTTTCTAAAACTTTAATTTTTATAGTGCGATTCGTCATGAGGGTTAAAACCTTGAAAAAACAAAAAAAAAAAATTTGCTTGTTTTCATTTTTCAGAAAACACTTTTCAGAAAATTCTACATTCTTATTTTTCGTGTTTTTTTATTTTTACTGAATTTTTTAAATATTTTAAACAATTTTTTTACTTTTTAGACACACTTAACATAAATACACCTAAAAAGTAAAAAATTGTAAATTTTTTTTTTAAAAATTCACTAAATATCAAAAATACAAAAAAAAAATACAAGAATTCAGCACATTTTTTGTATTTTTATGTATTTATTAATTTTTAAAATATTTTTTTATAAATTTTTTACTTTTTAGATACATCTAACTAAGGTGCATCTAAAAAAGTAAAAAAAATGTTTAAAATTTTAAAAATATTCACTAAAAACAAAAGAATACGAAAACCAAAAAACTTAGTTTTCAAAAAATTTAATCCACAAAACTCAAACCAAACACATTTATTTTGGGAAGTGTTAAAGCAAATCCGGATTATACTCTTAGGTCATGTTTGATTCACAAAACTAATAGTGAAGTATTAATAATCCTATTAAATTAGTGTGGTATTCACTATCCAATTGGATTAATATTCATTGGATTAATAATCTCACCCCTACCCCATTACTAATAATTTTACAAATTTGTTGGATTAATTATCCATTGGATTAATAATCCTAAACCAAAATGTTAAAGCAAACATAGGATAATTGGGATTAATAATCTCAATCTCATACTCTAATCCACCCAATCAAACATGCCCAAATTTCGAAATAAACTCAAGTGTAGGCCTGGATAAGGCAGTTCGTAGATTCAAGTCAGATTATAGAACATTAATCTATACTTTGGGACTGAGATGAGTTCAAACAAACTCTTAATCCGACCAATATCCCTAGCACATGAAAAAGAAATACTTTCACAAAAGTTCAGGTTTGGCATGGGTTTGTTCTGATGAAAACCAAACGAAGGTGGCTGAGAAAGGTTTCCAGCTTCATCTTGCATCACCACTGCTTGCCGAAACAAGGGCTACTCTCGAAGCTGTTCAGTGGGCAGTAAAGCAGCACATCACATGCTTATCCATTTTTACAGATTGCAAAGTTTTGGTAGAAAGCCTATCCAATAGATGTGATCTGGAATGGAATGTGGACCTTGTAATTCAGGATATTTTGGTTCCTAGTAAGTTACTTGACTTTCTATGTATTTCGAAATCACATAGACAACAGGGCCGGCCTTGGCCTAAGGCCAGCAACGCTTGGGCTTTAAGCCCCAGAATTTTGGCCCAAAAATATGGTCCCCAAATTTGGTAAAATATTATAGATCTAATGTTTTTTTTTTTTTTTTTTTTTTGGTTTTAGGATCAATTTAAAGGGCTCCAAAATATTTTATTGGATTCATGTATGGTTTAGCCCATATTTATTTATAAGTATAGTTTAGTCCATATTTATTAAAATGAAAAATATATATATATATATATATATATATATATAAAAGTGTTTGGGCCCAAGAAAAACAATACATACAATATATGGGCCCTAATTTTTTTTTAACCTTCTTTATCTATTAGATTTTAGTGGAATAAATAATTTTGCCCAAATTTTTTTACCTAGGTCTTTATCAGTTTTAATTGAATAATTTTTTCCTAATTTTTTTGCCCTAATTTTGTTTCATTAAATTGTTTTGTTTATAATTTTAATGATTATATGTGCAGGTAAATTTTTTTGTGGTTACAAACAAACAAAAAAATTGTAACTTATCATTTTATCCATGAATTTTTTATTTTTTTTTTCAATGTCAGAGGAGTCCCCATTTCTGAAATTCGCTTTAGGCCCCTAAATCTCAGGGCCGACCTTGACAAGTAGTGGAGCTAGCCCACAAGGTGGCGAAGTCTGTAAACTCTTTATGATCTCATATATATATTTATATGTATTGTTGATTGCTCTTCCGAGGATTAGTTGGATGAGTCAAAAACCAGAGCCCGAATACCTCGGTTATCAAAAAAATATATATTGTTTATTCTCAATAAAAAAAATATACAAAATACAAAATCTGCTATAGAACATTCATATCTTGTACTAGCTGCTTTAACCATTAGCACAGTTTCAAATGTTCTTTTATTCCCAGAAAGCATCAAAATATAGTGGAGTTAAGTACAGTCGAGTAGAATATTGCAATGTGAAAGGGCTAAATATGAAATGGGTCGGATCCAAGCATTGAGCCGGTCCAATCTTCTAAACCCAAATCCAAGTGGGTCAAACGAACATGTGGGCAAGCCAACTAAGCCCAACTCCATTACCAAGAGTCCACCCAAGTCCTCAAGCACTAGGGCCCTGCTCGCAGTGGAAAGGCTAGTCCAGCTGCGACACTGGGCTGGGCTGGGCCGAGCCGCACGGCTTAATCGATAGGCCGAATTGATGGGCCGAACCCATCGTCAGAACTAAAGTGGGCTGAGTCCATACAAAGATATCTGAATGAACCTGCCCATCTCTACAATAGTCACACAAAGGGTAGAGCCAAGGCACAATGGTACCGAGCTGAGAGAACCTCTCAGAGAAACGTGGAAGCTGTGAGTATATGCATGTGCAAGTTGTCACCTCAACTGGTCCCCTACACCTAGAATCACGGAAACAATTAAACCAGAGGAATGTGGTTTGTTATCAGCATGACTACAATGAGAATATGCACCCCTTGACAACTACCAGATGGTCCCCCACCTTGGGCAATGCTAAAAGGAAACTTGGTAGCACCAGAGCTCCATGAAACCATCTTGGGCAACAAGCAAGGAGTTATATATAAACTACACTAACTTCACATTGAAGGTAACTGATCTAAGCTGAACCCTACTTACTGAAACTCAACTCTCTACACTTAGGGAGAACTTTACTTCTTCTCTGATTACTCATTCCCACACCAGAGGGGTTATCCGGCCAACCCCGGCTGGGCAGCTCTTACCTTGCTCCTTGTTGCAGGGCCTCAATCCTTGGATAGTTCAATCAAGTGTGGAGCTCCAATCCACAATCATCTAGTGTAGTATTTGGTAAGCACAATTGGTGCAGTGAGCATTGATCACTTTGTCTCCAAGTTCTGCACTCGATTCCGGCGATGGGGATTGAGGACATCCCACCTTCAACACAAACTCCACAGACGGACAAGACAAAGGACAAAGGCTTGGCACTTCCAACAGTTTTAGAAGAACAAACCGGGAAAAATAACCGGACCCCCGAATCTGTTGAGCATCGATTGCCCTTCGCTGGAGGTTCTTCTCATCACTTTCTTCTGGAAAAGGATTACAGAGATCGAATCATAGACTCCATAGGGATGGAGATACAGGAGCTGAAAGCGCAACTCAAAACGGTGCTGGGTGATCCGACAGAGAAGAGGACCGACACAGAGCCCTCTCGCCTAAGACAGAGAAGCTCGTCCAAAGAACCACCGGCGAAGAAGATCCCCATAAATGAGTCTGGGTAGCGGAGCCAACCAATCCTGGTATCAAGTGAGGCGGCGAGCAGCCATACCCGTGGCTTACGTCGAAGAAGGGCTAAGAGGAAGAAAACAGTTAGCCAGCAGACCGAGTACCCTCCACAAGACCTTCGTACTTGGCTGATTGGCAACAAGCAGAATGAGCAACGTCGAGATCAACTAGGCTGTACTATCCACCAGAGAGAGCGCCGAGCATTGGATAAGCTTGTCTCCTCCCTATTCTCCTCGGAAATCAAGGCCATGAGACCTCCCAAGAAATTCACTCTGCCAAAGTTCACGTCGTACGATGGGAAGTCAGACCCGTTAACGCACATCATCCATTACAGACAGATGATGTCCCTATGGACCCGAGACAAAGCACTGATGTGCAAAGTCTTCCCGTCCATCTTGGAAAAATCCGAACTTCGATGGTTCGATTAACTCCCCGCTGGATCAATTTATGACTGGAAGCAGCTCTCCGAAGAGTTCTTAGCTAGGTTCGTCTCCAACACTAAGATCCCGAAAGAGCCGGTTACACTGTTCGATCTCTGAAAGGAACAGGAAGAAATGCTACACAATTATGCTAGAAGGTATTGGGAAGAGTATAATGACTTGGAGGAAAAACGTTTGCAGTGAGCAGATGGCTGTTATGTCTTTCAAACATGGTTTGCGCCCGGAAAGTAAGTTGAGAAAGTCACTTACCAAGCGCCCGGCAACAACACTGAAAGATTTGCGTACCGGGATTGAGCAGTACGCTTGCCTCGAAGATGACCAGATCCCCATCAAGGTAGCATTAACAGAACAAACAGCTCGGCACAAGAAGAGAATGGACCGAGGGGAACACCGGGGACTCACGGTGAATGAGGTGGATAAGTCCAAATCTCACGAAGCAATCATGACTATATTCAAAGAACCAATCTATCGCATTTTGGAAAAGATCAAGAGAGAGCCCGTCGTTATTTGGCCACCGAAAATGTTAGGAGATCCAACTCCGTGTAATCAGAAGCTCAGATGCACCTATCATCAAGACAGAGCGCATATGACTCCGAATTGCAGAGCACTGAAGCAACACCTGGAAGACCTGGTAGTAGCTGGACATCTCCGAGACTACGTTGATTAGGATAAAGCGATGGCCGAATAGGGGAACCCACCACCAAAACCGAACATCGAGCACCCACCTCGGCTGATAATAAATGTGATCCATGGAACAACGACCCAGAAGCGCAAAGAGGCACTAAAAGAAGAAATTGCTAAGTCTGTGCAAATTCAACAGGTCATGTCAGTAGAGCCTACATCAAAAAAGGTACGCACAGTACCCAAGTCCCCCTTGTGCGCTGTTTCGTTTACTAGAAAGGATTTAGAAGGCATTCAACACCCACATATTGATGCACTGATTATAACTGTGGGAATTGGAAAACAGTTTGACGTAAAACGAGTCTTAGTAGATCAAGGCAGTGCAGCAGACATATTGTATTACAACTTGTTCAGAAAGCTCAGTCTCCTTGAGCAGCACCTCACCCTAGTGGCAGCTCCATTAGTTGGCTTCAATTCACAGCCTGAGTGGCCACTTGGCAAGGTAGTGTTGCCAGTTGTGCCTGGAACGAAGACCCTTCAGATAGAGTTTCTAGTTATTAATACACCTTCTCCTTACAAGGCCATATTCGGCTATCCATGGATTCACCAAATGGAAGCGATCTCTTCAACCTACCTTCAGCTCATCCGTTTCCCCATGGAACATGGAGTAGAGTAGATCTCAGGAGACCAAGTCGCGTCCAAACATTGCTTCATGGCAGCAATAAAGGCTAAACAACTTTGCAATCGAGTGCAGGCAGTGGAAGTGGCTGAACAGCTAGTCTTGAAAGATGTAGGGGAAGCCCCAGAGGAAAAGATAGTAGAGGATTTGGAGAAAGTCCTGGTAAAGAAAGATGATCTAGAAAAGTACTTTCTTATCGGTACCTCGTTAGGCGCTGATAAGAAACTTCAGCTGCTGGAATTGTTGAGCGAAAATTTGGAGGTATTCACATGGTCAGCGTATGATACTCCAGGATTGAACCCAGAATTTTTTTGCCACAAACTCAACATCAACCCTTCCGCTCGGCCTATCGTGCAGAAAAGTCAGAGATCCTCAGTTGAACACACTGAAGTAGTAATTGCCGAGGTCGAAAAACTCCTAGCATTGGGAGCGAATAGAGAAATTTAGTACGCACAATGTTTTTCCAATACAGTTGTGGTCAAAAAGAAGAACTAGAAATGGAGAGTCTGCGTTGATTTCACTTGCCTGAACAGAGCTTGTCCCAAGGACAGTTTTCCTCTACCTCGCATCGATCAACTAGTAGATTCAATAGTAGGGCATGAGTGTATGAGCTTTCTGGACGCTTATAGCGGTCATCACCAAATACCACTATTCGGCCCAGATCAGGAGAAGACAGCGTTTATCACTCCAAGAGGCACTTATTGCTACAAAGTAATGTCGTTCGGCCTCAAAAACGTCGGGGCAACCTACCAGCAAATGATCACTAAAATGTTCAAGGACCAACTCGGAAAAACCATGGAAGCTTATATAGATGATATGGTAGTAAAAAGCAAGCTCACTTCAAGCCATCTTGCAGACTTGAGGGAAGTTTTTGGTATCCTGAAAAACCATCAGCTTCGCCTTAATGCCTTGAAATGCACTTTCGGGGTAGGAACAGGGAAGTTCTTGGGGTACATGGTTACTCACAGAGGAATCGAGGCAAATCCAAATCAAATCAAAGAAATACAAGAGCTTGAAGTACCAACAAAGGCTAAAGAGCTACAGAAGTTGGCTGGAATGGCGGCCACCCTGAATCGGTTCATCAGCAAGTCTTCAGATCAGATGAAGCCCTTCTTCCAGCTACTGAGAAAAAAGGTTGCGTTTGAATGGAGTCCTGAGTGTACCGAAACATTGCAAAGTCTCAAAAGATACCTTAGTACACCACCTCTTCTGTCCACTCCAGAATCAAGGGAGGAGCTGTACTTATATCTAGCAATCTCCGATCACGCCGTAAGCGCGGTATTGATTCAAGAAGTTAACAAGGAACAAAGGGCAGTATACTACGTTAGTATGACTCTACTAGATGCCGAGACACGATATCTACCCTTGGAAAAGTTAGCTTACGCATTGCTCATCGCCTCAAGAAAGCTGCAACATTACTTCCAAGGTTATATGACCAATGTCCTCACTGAATTCTCCCTCAAATCTGTCTTCATTTCTCTAGCCGAACAGCAAAATGAGCTGTAGAACTTGGTGAGTTTGACATTCGATATCAACCCAGGATAGCAATCAAGGCCCAGGTCTTGGCAGATTTTGTCGCAGAATTCGCTCCCACCCAGAGTACCGAGCCTGAGAACTCCAGTTTAGCACAGGTGTCATGCACCACCAAATTGGGAAAGCAATGCCCTTCAGAAGCATAGAAACTCTTTATTGGAAGCATCTGGCAGCTCTATGTCAACGGATCATCCAATAACCAAGGCTCGGGAGCAGGGGTAGTATTTATGTTACCAGAAGGGTTTATTTGGGAGCAAGCTCTTAGGCTCAGCTGGAAGGCTTCTAACAATGAAGCGGAATACGAAGCACTGTTGGCTGGTTTACGCAATGCCGAACACTTCAGTGCATAGCAACTTCTTGTTTTCAGCGATTCTCAATTGGTGGTAAACCAGCTTTCTGGGGTCTACGAAGCATGAGACGAAAGAATGGCTATGTATGCAAGCAAGGCCAAGGATCTACTCAAAAAATTCCGATCCATACGAGTGGAACGAATCAGTCGGGACAGAAACAGCCATGCTGATGCTCTGGCCTGCCTCGGCTCATCAGTAAATGCCAAAGACACTAGAAAGTTTGAGTTGAGGTTGTGCCAGAACCAAGCATTGCATCTCCAGTCCTCTGCAATAACCTAGAGCCAAGTTGGATGGATCCGATACTTGTTTTTCTGAAATCTGGCACTCTCCCCGAAAATAAAAAGGAAGCCAACAAAATCCGACATAGGTCAGCTCGGTTCTGGGTCTCATCATCTGGGAAGCTATACAGACATTCCTATCTCGGTCCTTATCCTTTTTGTGTGCATCCGAATCTGGTCGAAAATGTTCTTTATGAAATTCATGATGGGATTTGTGGATGCCACGTTGGTGGAAGGTCACTGGCGCACCGAGCCCTCACTCATGGGTACTGCTGGCCACGGATGCAACAAGATGCACAACAGTACGTTCAGAAGTGCAATAAATGTCAGAGGTTTGCTCCACTGATTCATTAGCCAGCCAAAGCTCTCACTCCACTCACCAGCCCATGGCCCTTTGCCCAATGGGGTCTAGATATTGTCGAACCGTTGGCACGAGGCACTAGGAACAGGCGATTCTTCATCGCTGCAACTGACTATTTCACTAAGTGGGTTGAAGTTGAAGCACTGGCGAGTATCAAAGAAGAAGACACAAAGCAATTTCTCATGAGGAACGTCGTGGTCCGTTTCAGCATACCGCGGGTACTGATTGCAGATAATGGAACACAATTTGACGGAAAGATCTTCATAAAGTTTTATGCCGACCTCAGAATCGAAAATCGGAACTCTTCCCCAAGCTACCCACAAAGTAATGGGCAGGCAGAAGTGTTGAACAAAACCATCATCAACGGAGTAAAGAAGCGACTCAAACATGCAAAAGGAAAATGGGTTGAAGAGTTAACCTACGTGCTATTGGCTTACCGAACCACAGCACGGTGCTCAACGGGGGAAACACCTTACTCTCTCACCTATGGAATGGAGGCTATTATCCCACTCGAAGTTGGTCTCCCAATCCTCCGATCTGAACTGTTTGAAAGCACAAGTAATGAGGAAACTATTGCACAAGCACTGGATATGGCAGAAGGCCGAAGAAAAGCAGCACTGATCAGACTTGTAGCATATCAACAGCAACTCATCAAAAATTTCAACCAAAAAGTTTCCCCAAGGTAATTCACACCTGGAGAATTGGTTTTGAGGAAAGTTATAGATCACAAAAGGGTGCCTAGCGAAGGAAAAATTGGGCCTAACTGGGAAGGTCCGTACAAAATCACAGTTGTTGCTGGAAACGGAGCTTAGTACCTAGAGGATCTCAAAGGCAGAGCCATACCTTGGCCCTGGAATGTAGCAAATCTCAAGAAATATTACCAATAGAATTATCCCCCAACTTCTCCATCATAATGTAAAGACATTTATCTTTTGACCAATGCAAATGCCTCCCCACTTCTCTCAAATTTTTGTAATCAGCTTTGGTGTTCACCAAATGGAAATAGCTTTGATGTTTATCAAACGGAATTAGCTTTGGTACTTACCAAACAGAAATAGCTTTGATGTTTATCAAACGGAATTAGCTTTGATGTTTATCAAACGAACTTAGCTTTGATCTTAAACCAAATGGACTTAGTTTTAGAACGACTGAACGAGATTTAATTTTAGTTAGCACTCGAACATGCCAAGTGGAATTGCTTGGTGGAATTATGTTTGGCAACTAAATTGGACTTTAACCAAGTGGAACTGCTTGGTGGAAACCGCACTAACGTATTTTAAATAAACATATCTGAGTCCACATAATTTCTTAAGTATTGTCACATTAACACTTCAGTATTGCTACATACAAACAAAGTTGGAACAAACTTGGCTTAACTATCTCAGGAGTAAACTTCCAATACACTTGTGCTATCAAAGTTGCAACAGACTCAAGCAGTTCTGCCTAAAGAGCACAATCTTCAGTACCGATCTTACTTAGCTCTAGGTGGGGGCAAACAACTGTTTTTTTAGAACCAACCTGGACCTAAGTAAGACCCTCTTCTTTCATTACAAAACCAGAAACAGCCATGCAACATATTCGTTAACCAGACCGAGCATCGATTCGGCTTGGAGGTCCCAACAGTGCTTGGTCCGGGAAAAACAGTACAGATAACATTCAAACATGAAAGCAAGAAAGCACCAGATCGCAAAATTCAAAAGGAAAATTCCATCATCCAACAAAGGCACGGCTGGCCTCACAAACAGCAACAAAAAAGAAGAAAATTGTCTTGGCAACCTTAAGGAGACAACTCATCAGGAAGACTGAGCCGCAGTACATCAGAAACATGAAAACAAAAGAAAGTGTGAAAAAGAAAAAACTTAGAATTATTCCAAAGAAGACTTTAGCTTTCAGCAATAGAAGGACCTTAGGAGCAGCGTCCACAAACTTCTCCAGGCCGTCTTGGAGAGGAAAAGTAGAGGCAGCTCCAACTTCTTGGGAAGTAAAAGCTTCCTTAACCACATCTCCCACGGCTTCAGTCTCCAGAGTTCTGCCCCCTTCAACGTTGGCAACATCGCTCTCCTGAGTCTTGATTGCAGAATCAGTTTCTGGGGAAACCTCAGCTGGAAGAATTGTAGGGGTAGCAGCAGTCTTTGGACCTAAGGACCTCTAGGGAACAGGGACATCCTGAACAATGGAGACCCTTTAGGAACATAACCAGCAGCCAGAGCACTTAACCAACCCTTCAGAAAGAGCTTGTCCCGCAACACCAGCACCTCTTCTTTGTAAGCATCCCTAGCCTCATCCCAACCTTGCTGCCAACACTTGGCCTCCAACGCAGAACGTTCAGCGGCCATCACTGCAATAACAGCCTCCAGCTCTGCCACTTTCCCTTCAAGTTGGGCCTGTACCCCAATGGCAGCTTCCTTTGACTTTTCAGCCGAGGTAACAACCTTGCTCCGATGGAATGCCTCCCTCTCGGCAATTTTGCGTCCTTCTTTCTTGGCCTCCAGGCTCACTGTCAGTCTCTCAGCATTCATAGCGGCCTCCAGTACGGCCTTCTCCAGTTCCTCTGTTCTGGTGATTGACTGGTGCATCCTCTAAATACACTACGATGGATAGCAAAGTATTAAAGGAAATAAACCATTAGCATAACACCAAAAAAAAAAAAAAAAAAAAAAAAAAAAAAAAAAAACAACAACAACAACAACACACTTACAGCAGTCATCATCTGAAAGGTCCCCTTCAGAACGGGAATATCACGGGCCCGTTATGATCAGCCATGTCCACCAACATTAACAGGGTCTTGGTCAGGTCAAAAGCAAAATCTTTGGAAGCAAAAACCGAATCTGAAGTAGAAATGGGCCTGCCTTGATGCAACATTGGCGGCTCCCACTTCTCAAACGGCTCATCCTCAATAGGATCCTCAGAAGCCTCTCTAACTACCGCCTTGCCAGTCTTCCTCCTCCTCTTCTTTGCTCTTCCAGCAACCGAAGCAGAGGGTTCGGTAGTAGTAGCATGAGTTCCAAAAGCTCCTACCTCTAATTTCACATCCAAGAGACTCTTCGTTTCGGCCTTCACTGAAGGAGCCTACAAAGCATCAGAGAAGCCAAAAGCCTCCGCCTCTAAATCCACTAGCACTATCCTTTTCGACATAGACCCACCCCCTGCGAAACTAGGGGCAAGAGAAAGCGTCCTCTCAGACGGCACACCCTGGCTTCGACGACGATTCGTAACCAGAGGGGTAAGGGATGCATCAGTCTCAGTGTCAGAATCTAGAAGAGACGCAGTGAGCCTCGCTTTCTTCGGAATGGTGGAACGATAAGTCGCTTAGTAATCCAATAGCTCGGGAGCGAACCTCTTCTTGTACTTCAAAACAGCTTTGATGGCCTCGGTGTTCTCCCGGTTCGGCCTGCGCTAAAAACGGGAAGCCTCTGCAGAAAAGAAGGGCAACATTAGAGCAACATTGAAAACAAGGCAAGAAACACAGAAGACACTAGAATGAAGGGCTCGAACCTGGGTAGCCATCCTTCGGGGGCATCTGCTCGGATTGGAGCTCAGTCCCAGCAGGAAACTCTCAATTACCACAGACTTGTAGAAAATCGTCATTATGTTTGTTCGAATAAGGTAAACCAATCCCTAGCTAACAATCAATTTAACGAACACGAAGGTAATACGTGTTGTGATCCTTGTTGTGTGTAAGAGTATAACAACCCAAAATGTCCCAGATGTCAAGATTCAAACCCAACTGCTTGTTAAGAGCGGAGACACCGCAGACGACTCGAAACAGATTAATAGATACCTGCATAGAGGTAAGTTGAACCTAGTGCATGAACCGATGCAACAAAGGGTCAAGGGAAAATTAAACCCCTCCCTCAACAATGGCCGCAATTGGGAAAGCAGCAGTACTCCTAGTGCCCATGCGCTTAGCGTCAACCTTCGCCAGCGAAAGGGTCACATCATCAGGGATGCTGTAGTCTCGGCGAAACATGGCCATAGCCTCAGGGGTATCAACTAATGATCGAAACTTCCTGATTAAATAGACCTAATGGGACAAAAACAAAACTCAGACTAGGTAGAAAATAAAACCAGACGCCGAAAACGATGGCGCAAGGGCCAGAGAAAGCGACCAAGATAGAAAAAGACAAGAAAAGAAGAATCTCAGGGAAACTTACAGAGATTGGAATAGCAATGACAAGCAGGCGGCAATGAAATGAGAATGGCAGCGGCACGTCTGGACAGAGCACCGACGAGACTAACTCAAATGAACGGGAAGGGTTTTGGACTTTCTAAAAATTTTGAAAAATAGATGAAGGGATTTGGACTGATGAGTCTAGAGCATTTATTGCACCAACCGACGTGAAGGTACATAAATCACAACCATCAACACGGAATCAGCGCACTACCTCTACGCACAAGTACCACGCCACCACGTGTCACCATGAAAGGACACATGCAGGGGGTGTGTGTCAGGATTGAACCGTCACCAAAGCCGAACTGGAGAAGATCCAAAGCGACGTAACGCTTGGAGTACAGAGCAATAGCTCCCCCCAAGTGGAACCTTAGCGCGAGTTAGGGGCAAATGAAAGGGCTAAATATGAAATGGGTCGGATCCAAGCATTGGGCTGGTCCAATCTTCTAAACCCAAATCCAAGTGGGTCAGATGAACATGTAGGCAAGCCAACTAAGCCCAACTCCATTACCAACAGTCCACCCAAGTCCTCAAGCACTAGGGCCCTACTCGCAGTGGAAAGGCCAGTCCAGCTGTGACACTGGGCTGGGCCGAGCCGCAAGACTTAATCGATGGGCCGAACTAATAGGCCAAACCCATCATCAGAACCAAAGTGGGTCGAGTCCATACAAAGATATCCGAATGAATCAGCCCATCTCTACAATAGTCACACAAAGGGCCGAGCCAAGGCATAACGGTACCGAGCTGAGGGAACCTCTCAGAGAAATGTGAAAGCTGTGAGTATAGACATGTGCAAGTTGCCACCTCAACTGGTCCCCTACATCTAGAATCACGGAAACAGTTAAACCAAAGGAATGTGGTTTGTTATCAGCATGACTACAATGAGAATATGCACCCCTTGACAACTACCAGATGGTCCCCCACCTTGGGCAATGCTAAAAGGAAATTTGGCAGTACCAGAGCTCTATGAAACCATCTTGGGCAACAAGCAAGGAGTTATATATAAACTACACTGACTTCACATTGAAGGTAACTGATCTAAGCTGAACCCTACTTACTGAAACTCAACTCTCTACACTTTGGGAGAACTTTACTTCTTCTCCGATTACTCATTTCCACACCGGAGGGGTTATCCGGTGAACAATGACCGGGTAGCTCGTACCTTGCTCCTTGCTGCAGGGCCTCAATCCCTGGATAGTTCAATCAAGTGTGGAGCTCCGATCCACAATCATCTAGTGCGGTATTTGGTACGCACACAATGCAACAATTTGCAGAGCACTTCCCCAAAGTTAGTGATGGAATGGAAGAGAAGAAGGATCAGTTTGCCTTTGTTAAATAAGACAATGATTTCGACTATTATTTTCCCTCCGGAAATGATATATATCTATATATATAAGTGGTGCTTCACCACTAACAGCCAAAAAAACTTGTCTTTCAGTTTCCTATTTTTCCCTTGCTTTGTTTTTAATTTCCATTTTTCCTATTTTTTTTTTTTGTGGAATTTTGAGGATTATTTTGGGAAAATCAACTTTAATAGAGGTATTATTTTTTGGTAATTCTATTTGCACATGGTACAAATTCTCGGTACACAATACAAATAGTGTTCGGATATAAATATTAGAATAAAAGTCAAATGTTCGAATATAAATTTATAAACATAAATTTATAATTTACTAATAGTGGCCTATATGTTGAGTAAAGGTTTTTTTTGTAATTACGCAAACATTCTTGGTCAATTATGCAACAAATTTTTTCGTAATTACGCAAACTTTCTTGGTCAATTATGAAATATGTTTTTTCGTAATTACATTAACATTCTTGGTCAATTATGAAACATAAATATTTCTTTTTAACAAATTACAAATACACCCATAAAGTTTATTTAAAATATGAATCAGTCTTATAATACTAGAAATTACAACTATCGTTTGTGTAATTTTAACAAATTAAACTATAAGTTCTTAATTTTATAAAATTCACTATTTTAGTGGACACAATTAAAATATTAACAAATCAAGTCTCACGTAACATAAATTTTACAAATCATCAAAAATTATTTGTAAAATTTGTCATGTTTTGCATATAAATTAAAAAAATTTAAAATGGAAGAAATCATAACAACTATTAGTTTCAGTTGTTATTACTATTTCTATATATTTGCATTCTTATTATAAATAAATATGTATACGAATAATGCTGATCATAAAAAAAAAATCATGAAATGATCATGAAAGATTGTCTACATTTGGATTACACATATAATAAAACACCACACACTAATCAAAAAATTAAAAAAAAAAATTATGATACACTTCATGATATTTTTTTCATAATCTATTATATTTCTATTAAATAAATAAATAAATAAATTTTAATTAAAAAAATGTGCCCAATTTGCCCGTGTAAGCACAGGCCAACCAACCTAGTACATGTATAAGAATCTCTTTCATACTTGTGGCTTGTTTTTCTTATTCCTATTTTACCCTTAGCTTATTTTGAAATTGCTATTTTATCCTTTAGTTTGGTTGGTGAAACAATTTGGGTGGTGGCATTTTGGAAATTATGTAAGACATTTTGGCTGCTTTGGTTGGGAAGGTTTGTTTTGGGTCGTCTATTTTTGGGAAATTCTATTTTCACACACCAAGTTTTCTTACTCCACATACTTAATGAATTTTTTCAAAATCACAATTTTATCCTTTAACAAAATTACCATCTGACCTACCATCATCTCACCCACACATCTCACAATTTCTCCATACACATCTCACCCACCACCATCTCACCAGCCACTTCACCGCCGGTCATCGCCTCTCATGCCCAAACCTCAACCATACACAACATTTCCTTATCGAATCTCTCTGTCTTTTTCTTTCTCTATTAATTGGCCAGAGCAATCAGATTAAACTGGAAAACCTAATCCTTTGCCTCAGTAATATTGACTCAAAGTATTCAATTTAATGTATGCTTAGTACATAAAGTTCAAGATAACGAATGTATGCTTAGTGATATGTATATATATATATATATATATTGTGTGTGGTATTTATTTATTGTTAGAAATTAGAAATTCAAGTAATTCAGTTTTAAGGTATGGATATAAATATAAATAAATAGATAGATAATAGATTTAGATAAGAAAAATAGAGTACTATTACACGAAAAAAAAAGTAGAATCTTATCATGGCATGTTTTCTCTCTTTCTTCTTATAAGAAATACAGAAATATTTCAAGGTTGGATGGATATCAGCCTTTATGAATTTGCCCATGGAAATCGTAATGGAGATCTTTGCAAGACTACCTGTCCAAACACTCGCATGTTGCAAGTGCATTTGCAAGTCATGCCACTCTTTAGGGTTAAGGTTTTTGAAGTGAGAAAGAATGGAAGGAGAGGATGTGCACAAAGAAGGTGAGGGTATATTTGGAATGTGAAGTGTGTGAACTGAGATAAAGAAGTAAAAATCAAATTACTAGATGTGTGAATTGAGAAAAGATGTACACAAAGACAATTTGGTGTGTGAAAATAGAATTTCCCTCTATTTTACCCTTAGCTTGTTTTTGAATTTCCTATTTTGTCCCTTAACTTGGTTGGTGAAATAAAGGGAAAAAAAATTATGCTATATGCACCCATTGGTACACTAATTAATGTACTAAGTTTTGGATCTTTGTAATTTGTATAATAGGTGTGGTCATAGGTTTAAAATGACAATGTGACGACAGAGTTGGGTTCTATACCATTAGGTGTGTAACAAATTACCAAACTTTACAGAAAAAAATAAAAACTCTTAATTACTCTCCTACACAACAATAAAATCACCAGAGCTGATACTTAAAATATATTTTTGACATCATTTAAAACTATCATTTGACTTATTGGTTAATTAATGAAATAGGTCATTTGCGGTTAAAAATTTTGAAGGCTAACATGTTTGTTTCAAAATCATAAGTCGCAATTAGTGAAAGTTGAATGATCATTCAATAGTCTCCCGATAAAATGACCATTTCTTTATAACAGTGAATAAGAATCCATTTTCAATACATTTTTCATCATACGTGAGAATTAACATTTTAATTGATCATTCCATTCAACTTTCATTTCAATGAACTGAACATATGAAACTCACCACATCGAATAAGTATTGAATAACAAAATGAACTAACCCAAAAGATACTTATATAAATATATATATATATTGAATAATTAGTTTGGTGACTATTTGAAATTGATATGAATATAGACAATAGTACAAGTGGTCATGAACAAACACTTGAGTGTTAAAAATATATTAACTTATACAAATTTGATATAATTATATTGGTCTCCCTTAAAATTTTAGTCTTACTGAAAAAGGAAAAAGTATAATTATGTTAAAATTGTAAGACTTATTATATATTTTTTTTCTAATTTCTATAATTTATAATACAATTTATATAATTCTATCATATATCTAATGATTCATTATATTCAATTTCATCGAACAATATTCTTATTTTTAAAAAATTATCAAAATACACAACTTAAATATACCATAATAATAGCCCATGTCTTGCACGAACCTTTTTTAACTAGGGTTTAGAGTTTAGGAATTGCTTTGCTAAATATACCGTAATATAAGAATTGCTTTGCTTAATGTGGCTTGTCTTTTTCTAGCCAATTGTGCCCTTCACTTTCCTTATTGAACAATTGTCTCATGTGATGACTACTCTTAATATGGTAGGCCCCATAAGCCCCTTAGAAAGTTAGAATAATAAATTGGGACGGAGGAAGATAAATGTTTACATATGAATAATGGTATAGTACACACCAAATAATCATTATTCTTTAACCTGTACCATTGAATTAAAATAAAAATATTCTTCTTTAATGATATTTTTCTTTTATCAAACAAAAAAAAAAAAAGCAGATTTTAATAAAACAAAAATAAAATGACTCGCCCGTGCCTAGCAAGGCCTACTTACCTAGTATATATGTGGAGCTTAATTAAAAAGATTTCCATAGTCAAAGTCTATGGTGATTGATATGGCAACCAGACTGGTGGAAAAACTTGTGTATAAATTAAAGCCTTCAACCACCCATTAGTTATCTATCAAAAGGGGAAGAAAAAAATAAAAAATAAAAATAAATATATATATATATATATATATATATCTATATATATGTGGGGCTTAATTAAAAAGACTTCATAGTCAAAGTCTATGGTGATTGATATGGCAACCAGATTTGTGGAAAAACTTGTATATAAATTAAAGCCTTGAACCACCCATTAGTTATCCATCAAAAGGCAAAAAAAAGAATACATATGTGGGGCGTAATTAAAAAGACTTCCATAGTCAAAATATACATTGATTGATATGGCAACCAGAGTTGTGGAAAAATTTGTGTATAAATTAAAGCCTTGAACCACCCATTAGTTATACATCAAAAGGAAAAAATAAAATAGAAAAAACAATGGGACATTTTGAGAAACTACTCCGCCTTGTTTCTTTAGTTTTGTTTGTTACACTCTTTTCTTCAACCATTAACGTTGCTACTGCTTCTGTTCAAGAAGCTAATGCTCTCATCACATGGAAAGCCACCCTGCAAAGTCCAAACCATTCCCTACTAACTTCATGGGTTCTTCCACCTCATGCTAACATCTCAACAAGTACCGGCCCATGCAGCTGGTTTGGAATTACTTGCAACTTCGATGGAACCGTCAATACATTGAACCTCACAAATTCGAGTGTAAATGGTACGCTCGACAACTTTTCATTTTCATCATTTCCCAATCTTGCATATATCAATCTCAGCATCAATAATCTCTTTGGTGTCATCCCACCTCTAATTGGCTCCCTCTCCAAACTCATTTATCTAGATTTGTCCATCAACCAGTTCTCAGGAAACATCCCACCAGAAATCGGCATGTTAACAAATCTTGACACTCTCCGCCTAAGCGAAAATCAATTGAATGGCTCAATTCCTCAAGAGATAGGCCAATTAAAGTCTCTTACTGAGCTTGCTTTGTACAACAACAGTCTTTCTGGACCCATTCCCGCTTCTTTAGGAAATTTGAGAAACTTGGCTCGTCTATATCTCTATGAGAATGATCTTTCTGGTTCCATCCCTCCCCAAATGGGAAACCTTGTCAATCTTGATGTTCTTCTCATGGCTATCAACAATTTCACAGGTCCCATCCCTTCCACTCTTGGAAACTTGAATAAGTTAACTTTGTTGTTCTTGTTCAACAATCACCTATCTGGTTCTATTCCCCAAGAGATAGGAAAGTTGAAATCACTCCAGTACCTAAGCTTTGAAAGCAACAATCTTACTGGCTCAATTCCAACATCTTTTGGTGATTTGAGCTCCCTAATACTCCTTCATCTTTGGAATAATCAACTCTCTGGTCCAATTCCTAAAGAGCTAGGAAATTTGAAGTTCCTCAATGATTTGGAATTGAGCGAGAATCAACTTAGTGGTTCCATTCCTACTTCATTAGGTAATTTGTCTAGTTTAGAACTTCTTTTCCTTCGTTCCAACCAACTTTCTGGTCCCATTCCAAATGAATTTGGCAATTTGAAAAACTTGCTTATACTAGAAATTGATAACAACCAGTTTTCTGGCAATCTCCCAGAGCTTTGCCAAGGTGGTAAACTTCAAAAATTCAGTGTCAACAGCAACCAGCTGACGGGTACAATCCCCAAAAGTCTAAAAAACTGCTCAAGTTTAATCAAAGTCCGTTTTGATGAAAACCAATTGACTGGAAATATATCTGAAGATTTGGGCACCTATCCAAACCTGATCCACCTACATTTGGGTAACAACAAATTTTATGGTGAATTATCAGAAATCTGGGGAAGGTTTCCAAATTTGGAAAACCTAAACTTAACAAGGAACAACATCACCGGTAGCATTCCACCAGGGCTTGGAAATTCAATACAACTACATCGACTTGATCTGTCTTCAAATCATTTAGTTGGGGAGATTCCAAAGGAATTTGGGAAGTTGACTTCTCTGGAGAAGTTGATTTTAGCTGATAACCAACTTTCCAGTAGTATACCTCAAGAACTTGAATCACTAACTGGGATTTCGTATCTTGATATGTCCACAAATAGATTCAATGGGTCAATACCGGGTATTCTGGAGAATTATCTGAATCTGTTTCACTTGAACTTGAGCAACAACATGTTGAGCCAGAAAATTCCATTTCAGATGGGTAAGTTATTTCACCTTACCGAAATGGATTTGAGTAAGAATTTTCTTACAGGAGAAATACCATCAGCACTCACAAATTTGCAAAGCTTGGAGAAGTTGAACCTCTCCCATAATAATCTCTCTGGTCTCATTCCAAGGGGTTTTGAAGATATGCATGGCTTGGCATCTATTGATATATCATACAATCAGTTGCAAGGTCCTATTCCCATGAGCAACGCATTCATAAATGCATCAATAGAAGCACTGCAAGGGAACAAAGGTCTGTGTGGAAATGTCAAAGGCCTGCAACCTTGCAAAGTTCCTTCTACACTGCACAAACACACTCTAGAAAAAAGGACACTTATTCTTGTAATCGTGCTCTCTCTTGGTGGAGCACTCTTACTTCTAGGTGCATTCATTGGACTTCTCATTATGTTCAATTCAAGAAAGACAAAGTCACAAGTTAAAGAGGGTGACACCCAACCCCCGAAAGAAGATTTGTTATCGATATCAATATTCGATGGAAGAGCAATGTACAATGACATTGTAAAAGCTACCAATGATTTCAATGCCACATATTGCATTGGAAAAGGAGGATATGGAACTGTCTACAAAGCGAAGTTACCATCGGCTAATATAGTAGCTGTGAAGAAACTTCATCCGTTATCCGAGAGGGCTGATAGGAAAGATTTCTTAAATGAGGTAAGGGCATTGACAGAAATTAAGCATCGAAACATAGTGAAGCTTCTTGGTTATTGTTCACATGCTCGGCATTCGTTTCTAGTTTATGAGTACCTCGAAAGAGGTAGTTTGGCTACAATTTTTAACAAAGATGAAGAAGCTAAAGAATTGGATTGGCCTAAGAGGGTGAATATTATTAAGGGTGTGGCAAGCGCTTTGTCATACATGCACCATGATTGCACACCGC
The DNA here is from genome assembly GCF_055761805.1 of Camellia sinensis. Classification (NCBI taxonomy): domain Eukaryota; kingdom Viridiplantae; phylum Streptophyta; class Magnoliopsida; order Ericales; family Theaceae; genus Camellia; species Camellia sinensis. Next base: position 158,133,030 of record NC_138970.1, read on the forward strand.
CCATTGTTCACCGAGACATTTCCAGCAACAATGTTCTAATTAATGAGGAGTATGAGGCTTGTGTTTCGGACTTTGGCACTGCCAAGCTTTTGAAGCTAGATTCCTCCAACTGGAGTGCATTTGCAGGCACATACGGATATGTTGCACCAGGTAAACATAGTTTTATGCTCTCCTAAATTGACATAGAATCTGAAGCATAACAAAACAAGTGCATTACCTTATCTCTCTTTTCTTTTTGCAGAGCTTGCTTACACAATGAAGGTAACTGAAAAGTGTGATGTCTATAGCTTTGGTGTGTTGGCACTGGAAGTGATCAAAGGAAAGCATCCGGGAGACTTCATCATGTCCCTATTGACCCCAGTTGTTGAGAACATACAGCTAAAGGATGTGTTGGACCAACGCCTTTCACCTCCCTCCCCTGAAGTTGAGGAGGTAGTGATGTGTAGTGTAAAATTGGCAATTGCATGTTTGCATGTCAATCCACAATCTAGGCCCACCATGCACATTGTTTCTCAATTGTTATCCACCCGAAAAATTCCATAGAGCCTCACCTATGTGCACAGAATTGCTGCCCATGAAAATGCGCAAAATTGAACCCTTTCTATTCTACATATTTTTCTGTGTATTAATTTTGTGCACTTAGCAAAACCCGAGCCTCAAAGACAGTGCAAAGCTATTTTGTTTAGTAAGGATATGTTAGATATTAGATAAAACCCAATCCTCTCTATTACCTACTGAAATATAATTTTCATATAGGGATTTTTATTGTAAGAATAAATACTGAAGAGTGAAAATCAATAAAAAGAAAGATGTACCCTTGGGGCTTGTGTGTGCCATGTGTGTATGGTAGTAACCGAACCACACACATATGGTGGGGCTTCTCTCTTTATTGTCGTCTTATTTATTTTATTTTGTGTTGCTTTTATTTTTATTTTTCTTGAATATATACCTACTTGTAGCACCAAAAATCGTTGACTTCTTTTATATTGATTTGAAAGAGCAATGGTGATGGAGTGCTATTTTCCATTGAATAATTACGTATAAATTACCAAAATGGTTCAAATTTGATGTTGGTGGTGATGAGCTTGTGGCGGTGATTCTGGGTTTGATGGTGATTTCAGATTTGGTGAATAGGGAAGGAGGAGGTGGTTGGAGGGGAAGGAAGCGGTGGTTTATGATGGAAGAGATTAACATATGTTAGGAAGAGTCCATGACAAGCTTGATTCACTTTTTTTTTTATAATTTGGGAAGCGGGTTGAAAGCCAAAAGTTAGTTTTTAACTTATTTTAAGTCACATCACCTCTCACATTTTTAATACTTTTTTTTTTTGAAAAAAGTTAAAAAAAAATTAAAAAGAAATTAAAAAGTCAGCTTTTAACCATTTTATCAAATTAGTGCATCGTAAATTTCATCAAATGATGTACTGCAAATTTGTCATTATAAATTTAATTCTTTGTATTTGTTTTTGTTTTGTTTTGGATTGTGAATCTAAATCTCAGCTTAGTAAATGAGTTTTAACAAATTGCATTTAATATAAAGATTGAAGATTGTAATGAGATTAGTAGAAAGAACTTTAGCAGTAAAACAAGCATTCTTATATAATCTTTTCAAAGGAAATTGGTAATTCTTCGTTTCCATTTATAAGGGATCTGAAAAATCTGGATACCATTTATTCAACAAGTATAAATTATGAAAAATACTATGGTACACACCTAGGTATGTATCATATGCATTTTATAACTAAAGAAGAAAATAGCATAACTTTAAACTTTTTTAGTCATAACTAAAAAAATAAAAGAAAAATGTCATAACCAAACACAATATGAGGCATAATTAAAAAATTCATAACTCATAACTAAAATAATGTCATAACTTAAAAAAAAAAAATAGTTATAAGTAAAGAAAAAAAAAATGTCATAGCTAGGGGTGCATATCTACGGTGCATATATGATGCACCCTTTTGAAGAATATGTATATTAGAATTTTTCATAAATTACCCATCTATAAAAACTGTAAATTTAATAATCTCAAATCTTTTTGAAATAGGGATAACCAAATAATAATTTCAAACATGTAGAGCTTTATCACAAGAATATTATTGTTACTACTTGGCTAAGAGGTTGAGATTATGAACGTGGTTTGGGCAATTTCATCCAAAGAATCAAAACGTCACGTGGTAACTTTTGGGCACACGTTCTGCAAATGTTACAAACATTTGGAGATGATCCAAACGCATAAATTAATAACTTTCGTAAATTATTTTTTATGTATTAATGTGATATTTATTATATTATTTTAATTAATTTCATTTTAAATATTTGAATTTTATCATTATATGTTTAAAAGTGAGTATAAAAAAAAAAAAAAAACAGTGATGTGTTTTGATTTTAAAGATATGATTAACCAAATATATTAGTGAGAAGTATAAATCATTGCTTTAATTTTTTTATTTTACTTTTACCTTTGTATATTTTTTTTTTATCTCAACTTTCCTTCTCTATTCTCATACGTTAGTATCAATCGCCCCCCATCGCCAGCGCTGGAAAGTCACCAAAAAATAGCCAATGTTAGAAAAGTCACCAACGATCAATGGCAGATAGATAGGTGAACATATAGACAAATAAATATGGGAAATATAATTTTCCAAATTATTATTCTTCTTATTAGAAAAAAAAAAAAAGTGTGTTTGGTTTCAATTTCTTAGATTCAATTTTCTAGAAATTAAAAGTTTTTTTTTTATTTTTCGTGTTTTTTTATTTTTAGTGAATATTTTTAAAATTTTAAGCAATTTTTTTACTTTTTTAGATATACCTTACTTAGATGTATCTAAAAAGTAAAAATATTTGTAAAACAAATATTTTAAAAAATCAATAAATACACAAAAATGCAAAAAAAAAAAATGTACCGAATTCTCTTTCTTTCTTTTTTTTTTTTTTGTATTTTTGTTATTTAGTGAGTTTTCTAAAGATTTTTTCATAAATATTATATTTTTTAAGTGTTTATGTTGAGTGTATCTAAAAATTTAAAAAATTGCTTAGAATATTAAAAAAATCAGTAAAAACAAAAAAAATACAGAAAACAAAAAATTTTAATTTTCTAAAAAGTGAATCCTGAAAATCCAAATCAAACAAGCTGAATAAAATTTGGAATAAGCCTAAAAACGTAAACAAAAATTGCACTGAACATTTTGTACAACCCCTTAAAACAGAATTTTTTTTTTTAAAAAAAAAAAAAAAACGCATTATAAGCACTCATAATTGCACCAAACAAGACATGTATTGAGGTCAAATACTCAAATATGGTATACACAAGAAGATGGGGTTTATATAGAGTTTATGGAGTTGTACAACCTGTAGAGAGTAGAATAATTATGTATAAAATAATGGGATTGGCTATTAAAATTTTAATATCATAACCGAACTCCATTTTTGTTTTGATGATCGATTAAATTCGTCCGATAGTAGAGAGCTGCATGGTTTTTAAGTTAGAACTATCAACTGGAATGGAATATATTATAGAGTCTTGTGGGGATATATTTTCTGAGTACCAACACGTGGCAAGGTGACGCCGACGTGTCAGCCGACGTGCCACGTGTCTTGGTCGTTGTGCCGAGGTCATCTCGGCTAGGCCGAGGTTACCTCCGAAGATATCGGAATTCGAGATAAGCAGATAAGGGATGAGAGTCCTAGAATGAAGAGGGAACTCAACCTGGATATGGACAAGAGTCCTAGATTGGGAGAAGACTCTAGTTTGGGTAAAGATAAGACTCTTAGAGAGTTTTGTCCTAACTCCACTGGGAGTCCCAGATAAGCAGTAATCCTGAGTCCATAGAAGTCAGGCTTCTATTGGGACTAGGATTGAGTTGGCTATAAATAAGAGGCACCCCCATGGGTCTAAGGTATGCTTTTTGATACTCAAGCTTGTGAGTTTAGTACTTGATTTATCTTTGAGAGATATACTGACTTGATCGTCGGAGTGCCCCCGGGTGGTCGAAACCACCGCGGGATGCTTATATTTCTGTTGCAGGTCAGTCAGGTGCCATCTATTCTGCTAGTGCTCTCCAGCTGGTTACTAAGCGGGCAGTGTGGTCGGAAAATCACCGACACAATTTGGCGCCGTCTGTGGGAAGGAAAGAAGAATAGATGGCTAATGACGGACAGAAGGATCAGATTGAAGACAAACACTCCTGCTGGGAGTGGGAGACCTATCGACCTCGATGCTGAAGGGGACAACCGCAACACAGAAACTCGTGACCAGGGTCACGGAGTGAAAGACGCCAGCCATGAAGGTGACGCATCAAAGACAACAGATCGAAGCGGATACTACGACAAAGATGACCTCCAGGTATGGGAGGATAGATACCTGTGGAAGAACGAAGACTCTTCCAGAAAGGAGGCAAAGACATGGGGCATGAGTGCTCCCAAGAAGATGGCATTCAAGTATAGAAGAGCTCAGCCTAAGTGAGCAGATCCTAGATTCCAGATTCCAGATCTCGGATCCAAGAAGACATCATCTTGACTTAGATGAATAGGCCCGAGAAGACGAGAACTCAACCTAAGTGAGCAGATCCTGGATTCCAGATCCTGGATCCAAGAATACATCATCTCGGCCTAGATGAGTAGGCCCGAGAAAAGAAGAGCTCAACTCGAGTAAAACAGATCTAAGAAGATAAGATCTCGACGCTTAAGTCCGAGAAGAGAAGAGCACAGCGAACAGATCTAAGATCCCAGAGGATAAAAAGGAAACACAGAAGATCAGACTAAAGTTGGCCGGGTTGAAAACCCCGGCTTGAATCCAAGAAGATGCTTAACCGTAGTTAAGCCAAGAAGATTCTTAACCGTAGTTAAGATCGAGAAGATTCTTAACCGTAGTTAAGCCAAGAAGATGCTTAACCGTAGTTAAGCCGAGAAGATTCCTAACCCGTAGTTAAGCCAAGAAGATGCTTAACCGTAGTTAAGCCAAGAAGATGCTTAACCGTAGTTAAGCCAAGAAGATTCTTAACCCGAAGTTAAGACCAAGAAGATGCTTAACCGTAGTTAAGCCAAGAAGATTCTTAACCCGAAGTTAAGACCAAGAAGATGCTTAACCGAAGTTAAGCCAAGAAGATTCTTAACCCGAAGTTAAGACCAAGAAGATGCTTAACCGTAGTTAAGCCAAGAAGATTCTTAACCCGAAGTTAAGACCAAGAAGATGCTTAACCGAAGTTAAGCCAAGAAGATTCTTAACCCGAAGTTAAGACCAAGAAGATGCTTAACCGTAGTTAAGCCAAGAAGATTCTTAACCCGAAGTTAAGACCAAGAAGATGCTTAATCGTAGTTAAGACCGAGAAGATTCTTAACCCGAAGTTAAGACCAAGAAGATTCTTAACCGTAGTTAAGCCAAGAAGATTCTTAACCCGAAGTTAAGACCAAGAAGATGCTTAACAGTAGTTAAGACCGAGAAGATTCTTAACCCGAAGTTAAGACCAAGAAGATTCTTAACCGTAGTTAAGCCAAGAAGATTCTTAACCCGAAGTTAAGACCAAGAAGATGCTTAACCGTAGTTAAGACCGAGAAGATTCTTAACCCGAAGTTAAGACCAAGAAGATGCTTAACCGTAGTTAAGCCAAGAAGATTCTTAACCCGAAGTTAAGACCAAGAAGATGCTTAACCGTAGTTAAGACCGAGAAGATTCTTAACCGAAGTTAAGACCAAAGATTCCTTAACACTTGTTGAAATTTGTAGCAATTTACAAGTTGTTAAGCTGACAAAGATTCCTTAACACTTGTTGAAAATTGTAGCAATTTACAAGCTGTTGAGCTGAAACCATTCCTTAACACTTGTTGAAATTTGTAGCAATTTACAAGTTGTTAAGCTGACAAAGATTCCTTAACACTTGTTGAAATTTGTAGCAATTTACAAGCTGTTGAGCTGAAACCATTCCTTAACACTTGTTGAAATTTGTAGCAATTTACAAGTTGTTAAGCTGACAAAGATTCCTTAACACTTGTTGAAATTTGTAGCAATTTACAAGTTGGAGGTAAGCCGAGATCATTCCTTGTCTATCGCTTGTTGAAATTTGTAACAATTTACAAGATGAAGATAGACCGAGTTCATGGAGTAACACTTGTTGAAGTTCTGTATGAGTTTACAAGTTGGTAAAAACGAGATGATGCTTAACCGAAGTTAAGCCGAGTGAAATTTGGTTTTATACTTGTTGAAAAGTTTATAAGTATATATGCTTGTTGAAACTTATGAAAAGTTTGCAGATCAGTATCTTGCCAAAGTAAAGTTTTGCAGGACAGTTTCTTGCCGAAGTAAAGTAGGTAGTTAATATACCCGAAGTTTGTAACCCTGAGACGATTTTACAAAGGGGGCAAAATATGAAAGACATGCAAAATATTCTAAGTACAGAATCATGCAATGGCAGTCAAAAAAACACAAAGGCACAAGCATTCAGAGAAGGAAAGTCGAATTAGACATCCAAGAAAAAGGAGGCACATCGGCCATATGCAGAGCTTACATTGTCTAAAACACAAAAAGGTACGCAATTAATGTTTTGAGCATTAAGGTTAAACAGAGATGCTGCTTAACCGAAGTTAAGCCGAGATGATGTTTAACCGAAGTTAAACAGAAGTGATGCTTAACCGAAGTTAAGCCGAGATGATGTTTAACCGAAGTTAAACTGAGGTGATATTTAACCAAAGTTAAGCCGAGGTGATGTTTAACCGAAGTTAAACCACAATGATGTTTTACACTTGTTGAAATTCTGAGAGAATTTACAAGTTAAAGAGTGCACAAAGTTAAATGTCGGCAAAAGATTTGCCGGAGTCAAACGTCGTTTTGATTAGAACCACTAAGTGCACGCCAGAAGTGGTGACCAGAATTGTGAAAGGAATAAATGCTTCAAGAAATAGCGATGATAGTTTGCAAATGCCAAGAGAAAGAGGGTCTAAAGGGGGTGAATTAAATACCAGAAGTTTAATACATCGACGAAAGAAGAACACATCAGGTCTGTGACTACGGTACGAAGCCAACTTCCCTAAAGTGATCCTAAGTGCAACTTATGTTCACATTAGGGGGCAGGGAGAAGGTACATGGGGAATGAATGATAATTAAGGAGCAAGGAATGTTAACACTTGTTGAAATTTGATGCAAATTTACAAGTTTGGTATAGCCGAGATAACACTGAAAGGCGTTTCCGAAATATGATCATCTGAGATGACCAACTAGCTTGTTAAGAGCTGAAAAGGTTGGCAAGTACAAAAATGAAGACCTTAAAGAACTAGGGACTGAAAGCAAGAGCGTCGGACTAATCTGCTTCGACGGACGACAATGGTTCAGCCTCTGCAGTCAGTTGGAGGAGCTTCTCTACCGCTACCTCGGCATCAATTTCAAGAAGGAAGCAAACTACTCGGCATCAGCGGTAGGTTGTGTCTCACCTCCAGAAGACAGTTAGAAAGAACTTCTCAGCAGCCTTCTCAGCCACGAGCTCCGCATCAAACTCCTGAAGAGTTTGATCAAAGCTCTTCTTGGCGATTGGTACCTCGGAGTTTTGAAAGCAAGGATTGAAAGCAAAAATCTGGGAAAAGACACAGAAAACAGAAACAAGAAAAATCAAGAGTGGTGATGAAGCTATCAGGAAATCAAGACAAAAAGATTGCACAGGTGTATCAAGCCAAGAACAGTGGCAGAAATCAACAGATGTGTAAACAGTGTGTATTAAAGAAGATGATTTGGAAACAACGAGTAAAACAACAATGGTGATTAAACAATGAAGCAGAGCTTCTTGGAAAGCAACAAGAAATAAAACCAGGAAGAACAGTGGCTTACCAGAAAGAGGGAAGCTGGAATGAGAATTGCCGAAGTCTGACGACGGATACGAAAATAACAGAATCACATAAGCTTCACCGGAGAAGAGGAACGAAGACAGTTGGAGAGCTTGAAAGCTTGGAACAATGGCGGATTTGAAAAAAAGAGCTAGAAAGAGAAAATTCAGAGTCAAGAAGACAACAAAGTTCATGAATAAAGCCAAATGCACAGGCACTAGGTAAGTATGTGAAGAACAAGAAAGTAATGAACCAGGCATGATGCTAGCAACAGAAAGCGGATATGACAAAGAACAATTCCAGGCATTTTAGCAATAAGAAATCAAAAACTTGAAGACAGATGAAAATAGAAGGCAACAGATGGCAAATAAACAGATTCAGAAGAGTTATGAAAGATTGAGCTTAATAGCAAGTAAAGAGTTTATGAAACTACCAAGTGAAATGAATGCCGATATGAAGATCGCCGGAGTCAAATAGATGACTGGAAGTCAGGAACCCATCAAGAATGTGAGTGGAGCAGTTGTAAAGCTCTTGGAGTTTACAAAGTAATGGAACAAGAACCTCGGCTAGGAGGTACGATCTCGAGCGGCTTGGAAAGCATAAAGCTTGATACTTGAACAGAAGTGGACAGTAAAGTCCAGAGAACTTTGAGGTCGGCGAGTTTTATCTCGGACAAAGGGGCACAGATGAACGAACAGTGTAGGTTCCATCACCTCAGAATGCCGAGGTAATAGAACCTAGGGGGCAGTTGTGGGGATATATTTTCTGAGTACCAACACGTGGCAAGGTGACGCCGACGTGTCAGCCGACGTGCCACGTGTCTTGGTCGTTGTGCCGAGGTCATCTCGGCTAGGCCGAGGTTACCTCCGAAGATATCGAAATTCGAGATAAGCAGATAAGGGATGAGAGTCCTAGAATGAAGAGGGAACTCAACCTGGATATGGACAAGAGTCCTAGATTGGGAGAAGACTCTAGTTTGGGTAAAGATAAGACTCTTAGAGAGTTTTGTCCTAACTCCACTGGGAGTCCCAGATAAGCAGTAATCCTGAGTCCATAGAAGTCAGGCTTCTATTGGGACTAGGATTGAGTTGGCTATAAATAAGAGGCACCCCCATGGGTCTAAGGTATGCTTTTTGATACTCAAGCTTGTGAGTTTAGTACTTGATTTATCTTTGAGAGATATACTGACTTGATCGTCGGAGTGCCCCCGGGTGGTCGAAACCACCGCGGGATGCTTATATTTCTGTTGCAGGTCAGTCAGGTGCCATCTATTCTGCCAGTGCTCTCCAGCTGGTTACTAAGCGGGCAGTGTGGTCGGAAAATCACCCACACAAGATGACTAACTGATCACATTTTTTATGGTGATCAAGTGATCACTAATGGGGTTCAATATAATATTTTGGATTTTTTTTTTTTTTTTTTTGTTTTTTGGCAAGCAGTAGCTAGGTAGGATATTAATTACAAATATGAGAAAACTTATATCAAACAACAATGCATAGCTAGAAACCCATCAACCATCAAGCCCAACAATCACTATTAGAAGAAAAATGTTTGGAGCACAAATTTAACACCCCCAAAAGCGCTATATTGGGGGAGTTAGCACCTCTCCTATAAGAAATTGCCGAACTTCATAATACAATTCTTATAAGAGGAGAGAAAACATATTAAATCTTTGTCATTGAATAGGATTGACTCCCAGGACATTGGGGTGTAGTTCAATGGTCTAGTAGCTACACCTTAAATTGTAGTGAGTGAGAAGTCAGGGTTTCAAGCTGATGAAGCAGCAAATCCTTTAATTGTAATCTAACTATACTAACATACTAATACTATCTTTGATAAAAAATTTTAAAAAAATAAAAATACTAGGATTGACCCCCCGATCTTATGAATAGAAGTATACAAAAATGGCCAATTGAGCTATCACAATTAGTTAAAATTCTACAAACCATTTGTGCCAAAAAAAAAAAAAAAAATCAATATTATAGTTCGACATTTTTTTAGTGACTTCTTTTACGTAGTTTGTTTAACTTTTTTTAATGACTTTTTAATAGATATTTTTTAATTTATTGACTTTTTAGCCAAAAACTTATAGGATAAATTACAACGGTGATCCTTGTAGTTTATCCTTTGTGTCAACTTAGTCCATCTACTTTCAATTGCATTAATTGAATTAATTACATTTTCACTCTTATAGTTTGATCTAAAATTTCACTTTAGTCCCTATAATTTTAATTTGAAAATTTTGGCCTTACACTTGAGTCTAATTTTCATTTAGTTTTTCCGTCTAAATTGAAAGTTAAAATTAACAATTTTTGAACACTTGTCACTTTAAGTCTAGTTCCAATATGGTTATTCCATCTAAATTGGAGGTTAAAATTAATAATTTTAGGACACTAGTCAATTTTCTAAGGTGTATACATAAACTTGGTTTGATCCCTACGTGTTGTCAATTCCACAAACAAACTTGGTTTGATCGAGTCGTAATTTTTCCTGGTTTTTTGTCTTGACCACTCGAGCGGACAAAGGTACGCTCAACCAGCAAATCTACACTCTCAGAAGTTTTGTCTGTCTGCAAAAGTACCAGGAGTTGTGTTTTTACGCTCGAGCGCAACTTGCATCGCTCGAGCGAAGACCCTTGTTCAGGAACACGCGTTTAAGTCACACTGCTCGAGCGGCAATTCCTGCGCTCGAGCAGTGATCGCGATTCTAACTGCTATAAATCTGCAATTTGTTCCAAATCTGGGGTACAACTTCTAGAGCTTCTTTTTGCGTTTTAGGGTTTTCTTCTGGAGGTGCTTGGCTTGTTTTCCTTTCATTACTTTGAGAGTTTATTCATGAATTGAGTGAGTTAAATCAAAGGGTTGTGTGTTTTCTTTTATCAATACAAGAGAGTCCTTCTTCGGTGGATTTCAGAGATTCAAGCGTAGGGTTTTCGAAGGGGATCGAAGCTGCTCGTGGTCGTTGATTCGACATGGATGTTGTGGATTCAACATCTGACTAATCAATTCTGAGACGAAGGCGTTGGTGAAAGAGGCACGGGGTGTTGAAGACAATCTTATAAAGGGTTTAGGTAAATTGTTTGGTACTCTTGTGCAATTTCTTTTTTTCATAGTGGATTGATTAGTGGCGTTTCGCCCATGATTTTTTAATCACAATTGGAGGTGCTCCAACTGTGATTTTTTTACGTAAAAATCATTTGTGTCGATTTATTAATTGTGAAGCAACAATTTAAATCACTTTCGTATGTGCTAGATGATTTAGATTGTTAGCTTTAATTTTTGAGAATTATTGCAATTAATTCTGGTTCGAATCACAAATCACACTTGCACTTATTAAAAAAACATTACTTGGAGTTCAAATGTCAATTCTATCATGGAAAATGCTAATCATATTCACTTATGAAACATCACAAGAATGATGTGACAATATTATTTTGATAAATAAATGCCATCTTTGCTGATGTTTTGCTTTAAGGCAAATAGTTTATATTGAGCCCCACATCATTAAAATTATGTATAGAAATTATTTATGAATTTTTTGTTCGTATATCATCACTCTTATAGTATAATGTTTTTAATGATATGAAAGAGCATCTATAGAATTTATTATAGTTGTTATTTTTTGTAACTAATAAAATAAACATGTTTATTTATATATTTTTATTTTTTACTTTTCATGTACGTAGAAATTAATGATTTAGTGCATATTTTAAAAATAATTACTAACTTGAGAATATACAAAGACCAATTCCCAAGCTTACACGCCAAAGTTAGAAGTTGTTCAAATCCAACTCAACTTATGTTGAGAGTTGCCTAACTCCACTCAAACTTGATTGTTATTCAGACTTGTCCGATTAAGCCTAAGCCCAACCCTAGTTGTTTATATGATAATAACAGTCTAGATTATTTTAATATCATTAAATGGTTAATAATTTATATGAATATTTATATACAATCTTTAAGTTGTTCAGGTTGCCCCGTGTCTTTACCCAAGCCAAGCTGAATTTTTACCCAAGTCTGTACCAAATTAAAAAAATATGTTGCTCAAACCGTAAAAGGATTTGGACTGTTGAGTCTACCCAAATTACACCTCTAGTCAAAGCCAAATTTCAAAAGTATTATCATCACCTAAAAGAAATAGGGGTGCCGACTTGAGAAACTTGAGTTAAAAATTTGAGAGGTTTTGTCACGACCCAAACCCGTCCATATGGGTTTAGCACCGTAACCGCCCAGTAATCCGAGATTACCGAAGGCCTGCTTAACAGAAAACAGTAATACAGAGTACAGGGGCTGGCGGAAGCCAAAACAGTAATAAAAGATATCCAATGAGCTATGACAGTCTGTATGCAAAAACACTTTTCCATAACATATTCACATTCGAAACAAACAGTATGTACATACATCATATACAGATATCAGGTTAGGGACCAAACCCCTACCATAACAGTACAGTGCCAGTCTATACAGTCTATACAAAACAGAAACAAAAAGGGGGAAATTAAAACACCCCTAAGCAACCCTAGCTTGAACAGATCTGGAACCTCACAGTGAGGCACAAAGATTGGCTTGACAAAACAAGAGCTTAGCCTGACGTTTTTAGCAACGGTCCGGTGCATGAACACCTACATATATATATGAGCAGTGAGCTAAAGCCCAGTGAATAACATATGCGTAAAGAGGTTAAGAATGAATGTCCTTTCAGTATTGAAAACAGTCATTTATCAATATATCAGTCATTCTGTTTGTGGCTCATATTTCATGCCATAACAGTCATTCAGAAACTATAATAGTCATATGTGGTACATCCAATAGCAAACAGTACAGTAGGCCTTAACAGACCGAACAGTCAGTTGATGGCCATCATATCAGTAAACAGTAGTGGTTCCAACATGGGAACCGACAGAGATCTCTGTGACAGTAGTAGTATAGTACAGTACAGTAACAGTAAATTGCTATAGATGCCACGAATACAGTTCACAAATAGGACAAACATTCATTTACTAAGAAACATCATTTCAGAAAGCAGTACAGTTGTTCATTCAAAAAATATTCACGGTTGAACATATCGTTACAACATTGTTACTCACAGAGCACTCGGCTATAAGCAGCTAGAGCGTCCTCAGATGCCAACCCTACACAGTTACAGAACGAACACACACTAAGCTACACAGTTGGGAAATAATAACTTAATCCCTAATTTGCCTCGGTGTGGTTCTAGATCAATATCCTCATTAAAATGCCTTAAACATGCCTTAGGAATGCCTAGGATGGAAAGAGGATGCAAAGACGTACTTTTAAACACTTCTCAAAATTTTCAGAAAAACAGGGGTCTCGCTCGAGCGTGGCTTTCTACGCTTGAGCGGACATCCAGACAAAGGATCCCCGCTCGAGCGTCACTTTCCACGCTCGAGCGGACTGCAAAACATGACAAAAGTACTAGATGCATGAAATTCACGCTCGACGGACGCTCAACCTCCGCTCGAGCGTGAGACACAAGTCCTCGCTCGAGCGTGCATTCCTTCGCTCGAGCGGACTGTAAACACATGCAAAGTACTGGATACACGCATTTCACGCTCGAGCATCACTTTTCCCGCTCGAGCGGACTGCATGAATTCAGTGTGTACGCTCGAGCGTGAAGTCCTACACTCGAGCGTGGGTCCAAATTCTGGAAATCCCAAATTGAACCTCCAAGCTTAAAACTCAACTTTAAAGCATCAAATTCGATCCTTTTGGGCTAATTTTCTGGAAAACACTTGTAAACTCACAATATGACATGTTTCAAAGATCAATTTGAGAAATCAAAGCCCAAAGGTAGTTCAATTTAACACAATTTCAAAGAAGTTTTCATGAACATGAAGAACAATGCAAATTCAACACATGCATGGGTTCCTAGGAACTCCAATGCTACAAAACAAGATCAAGTGCAATGTTTAACTTCAAAACATGGTGAGCTCATGGACTATAACAAAAATGTGGACATGCATGTAGGAATTCCTATGAAACAACTTCAAAACTCACTAATGTGTACATGCATGCATGAAAGAGCTCTCAATTCAACATTGTAAACCAATTCTTGTCTTTAAACTCTAAACTTCCATGAACCATGCAATATATGACTTAATTTAACAATCAAGAAGGTGATTCTCCTACCTTATGCCTTGAATTCAAGAATGGAAGCTCAAAATGCAATCTACTCTTCAATCTTCTAAGTCTCCAAGCCAAATTCTTGATGAAATCAAACTATCTCCTATCTCTCTCTCTCTAGTCAGTTTATTGCTCTCAAAATGGCTGAAGAAATGATATAAGGTCAAGTCTCAAAGTGTTGTAGAGATAGGCCACTAAATGGCAAAAAGGTGAATAAGTCTAACTTATGTAATTTAGCTTAATTTAATTTAATTCAATCATACCAAATCACATTTCAATTAAACATGCCATAAAATCACATAAATTCTAATTAGCACATATTGCTAATCAATTCCGGATTCGGCCGCCGATAAGGCCTTCAATTTGCAGTTTAAAACATAATACATGAACAGATCATTTAACAGTCAAACAGATAGAAATGCATTTAAACTAGCACATTCAATCAATCAGTCATGTAACATGATTAATCATAGATTAGCACTAATCAGCGGTGTTATCAATAAATAGTGGTGAGGGTTGTCACAGGTTTGGTAATGTAATTTTAATTTAGTCAAGATTTGATTTAAAATTTGTCAATTCCAAATTAAATTCAATCAAAAGCCAGGTAGAGACGAACTAGATCAATCTAAATTCTATTTTTAAAATATATAATTACATATAATAAACATAAAATATACCTATAAAATACTAATTATTTTTATACAGTTAGATTTAATCATATTGCAAGGTTATTAATTCTAATGTTTGGGGTGTATAACTCAAATTAATTTTCTTATATGGTCCCTATTAAATTTTTTTTTTTTTTTTTTTTAGAAAGTGTAGTACATTGGTTTAGGAAAACTCAATGCTCAACTCAAGCTAAAAATTTTATTTTAATTCAAGAAAATCCTTTTACGCTGCAAGCTGAATTCGGTCAAGTTGCAGCACTAAGTAGAAATCTGCAAAAGCAGTAAAAAATGTGTAAGATCACAAACTTCTCTAACCAATAACCCAACCACAACAATGACAAAAAAATGAGAGGAAATTTTAGTCCCTCAAATTATCTCTTAAAAATTAATTCAACCTCTATCTTTTTAAGTATATCAATTTTACATTTAAATTATTTGATTTTAAATCAATTTTTGTAGTATAGATTTTTATCCACTCTGTTTTCAACTTACTACTAATCGATCAGTCGTATTGAAATTTATCTAGTGGATAAACTAGCTGCTATTGCTATGAAAGAGGAATAAATTAGGAATGTTGGACTCAGTTAGTTTCCCCAGAACCGGCCCAAGGTAATTGGAGGCTTAAAGAGACAATTTTAAATAATGCTTTTTATATTTTAAAATAATTTTTTGTAAAAATTATTATTTAAAATTTATTTTCCTTATTTTTTGAAATAACTAATTATTAATTAAATATTTAAATTTAATTTTTCTAATATTTTCAGGAGTCTAATTGATATTTGAAGATAGTTTTTTTTTTTTTTTTGGGGGGGGGGGATTTTAGATAAAGTTTCGATGTCACATTAGCAAATTCTGTCTGATTTAGATGGAAGCTAAAGGTAGAGATCAAATTGATCTAAAATTAAATAGTTAAGGTGTAAAATTAATATAATCAAAAGGACAAGAGTTAAATTGAATATTAAGTGATAGTTTGAGAGGCAAAATGAATTTTTTTTTAAAACTTCAACAAAAAGCAAAAGAAAAAAAGTGTCTAAAGTAGTTTATTTCTAGATTTCCACACAACCTTTTTTTCTTCCATTTTTCAGTATGATATTATGTCTGTTCAACATTCATGTAGCTTGGTTCTTTCCAAAAACTTTCTCAAAGCTAAAGAGCAAAAATAAGGGGATTAGTTTTTCTTCACTAATTAAGACACAAAGAACTTAACCTCAGCGTGTGGAACAGACTCAAATCGACCATCATTTTACCTTGAAAAAAATTGCAGGACCTAATTATGAAGACTTCCAAGTTCAAAGTCTATATACGATGAAAGATATGGAAACCAGTAGAAAAATTGCATATGAATTAAAGCCTTGAACACCCATTAGTTATCCATCAAAGAAAGAAAAAAAAAAAAAAAGGCAATAGGACTTTTAGAGAAACTACTCTGCTCTTTTTTCCTTAGTCTTGTTTGTTACACTCTTTTCTTCAACCATTAATGTTGCTTCTGCTTCTGCTGAAGAAGCTAATGCTCTTCTCACATGGAAAGCCACCCTGCAAAGTGCAAACGATTCCCTGTTAACTTCATGGGTCCTTCCACCCCATGATAGTGGCTCAACAAATGCAAGTCCCTACAATTGGTTTAGAGTTTCTTGCAACCTTGATGGAAGCATCATTAGATTGAACCTCACAAGTTCAAGTGTAAATGGTATGCTCGACAACTTTTCATTTTCATTGTTTCCCAATCTTGTATATATTGAGCTTAGCATCAATAAATTCTTTGGTGTCATCCCACCTCTAATTGGTTTCCTCTCCAAACTCATCTATCTTTTGTCCACCAACCAGTTCTGAGGAAACATCCCACCAGAAATCAGCCTGCTAACAAATCTTGAAACTCTACGATTGTTCAATAATCAGTTGAATGGCTCAATTCCTCAAGAGATAGGCTAGTTAAAGTCTCTAATTGAGCTTGCTTTGTACACCGACAGTCTTTCCGATCCCATTCCTACTTCTTTAACCAATTTGAGAAACTTGACTCGTATATAACTCTATGGAAATTATCTTTCTGGCTCCATTCCTCTCGAAATGGGAAACCTAGTCAATCTTGTTGAGCTCTACATGGATGGCAACAATCTCACAGGTCATATTCCTTCCACATTGTGAAACTTGAATAACCTAACTGTGTTGCAATTGCTCAACAATTCCCTTTCCGATTCCATTCCCCAAGAGATAGGATAGTTGAAATCACTACAGAGCCTAACCTTTCAGACCAACAATCTTACTGGATCAATCCCAACATCTTTAGGTGATTTGAGCTCTCTAGCCTGACTATACCTCTAGAATAATCAACTCTCTGGTCCAATTCCTAAGGAATTAGGGAACTTGAAGTCCCTCATTTATCTGCAATTGAGTTCGAATCAACTTAGTGGTCCCATTCCAGCTTCTTTAGGTGATTTGACCAATTTAGAATTTCTAAACCTCCGTTCCAACCGACTATCTAGCTGCATTCCACATGAATTTGGCAATATGAAAAAATTGGTTGAGCTAGTAATGGATGAAAATCAATTTTCTGGGAATCTCCCAGAGCTTTGCCAAGGTGGTAAACTCCGATACTTCACAGTGCACCACAATTAGCTCACATGTATAATCCCTAAAAGTCTGAGAAACTGCTCACGCTTAGCCATAGCCCGCTTTGAGGGAAACCAACTAACTAGAAATATATTTGAAGATTTTGGCACTAATCCAAACCTGGTCTACTTATATATGAGTGACAATAATTTTTATGGCAAATTCTCCGAAAATTAGGGAATATTCCCAAATTTGACACTCCTAAAAATAGTAAGAAATAACATCAGTGGTAGCATTCCACCAGGGTTTGGAAAGTCAACATGAGTATAACGACTTGATGCATCTTCAAATCGTTTAGTTGGGGAGATCCCAAAGGAATTTGGAAAGTTGACTTCTTTGGAGTGGCTGATTTTGGTTGATAATCAGCTTTCAGGTTGGACACCTCAAGAACTCAGTTCAGTAACTAAGTTGTCGAAACTTGATCTATCCACAAACAAATTTAGTGGGCCAATACCAGGTATTTTGGAGGAATATGGAAATTTATTTTACTTGAACTTGAGCAACAACATGTTCAACTAGAAAATTCCATTACAGATTGGTAAGTTATTCCAACTAACCAAGATGGATCTGAGTAATAACATCCTCATAGGGGAAATACCATTGGAAATCACAAATTTGTAGAGCTTGGAGAAGTTGTACCTCTTCCACAATAAACTCTCTGGTCTCATTCCAAAGAGTTTTGAAGATATGCGTGGCTTGGCATTTGTTATATATCATACAATAAGTTACAAGGTCCTATTCCTATGAGCAACGCTTTCATGAATGCACCAATAAAAGCACTGCAAGGGAACAAAGATCTGTGTGGAAATGTCACAGGCTTGCAGCCTTGCAAAATTCCTTCTATGTTGCACACACACACTCTAGAAAAAAGGACACTTATTCTTATAATCGTGGTCCCCCTTGGTGGAGCCCTCTTACTTCTTGGTGCATTCATCGGACTTTTCATTGTCTTCGATCGAAGAAAGAGAAAGTCACAAGTTGAAGAGGGTGACACCTAACCCCCGAGTGAAGTTTTTTATTGATATCAATATTCGATAGAAGAGCAATGTACAATGACATTGTAAAAGCTATCAAGGATTTTGATGCCACATATTGCATTGGAAAAGGAGGATATGGAACTGTCTACAAAGCGGAGTTACAGTCGGCTAATATAGTAGTTGTGAAGAAACTTCATCCATTATCTGAGAGGGCTGATCGAAAAGATTTTTTAAACAAGGTAAGGGCATTGACAGAAATTAAGCATCGAAACATAGTGAAGCTTTTTGGGTTTTGTTCGTATGCTCGACACTCTTTTCAAGTTTATGAGTACCTTCAAAGAGGTAGTTTGGCTACAATTTTCAACAAAGATAAATAAGCTAAATAATCGGATTGGCCTAACAGGGTGAATATTATTAACAATGTGGCAAACGCTTTGTCATACATGCACCATGATTGCACACCGCCCATTGTTCACCGAGACATTTCCAGCAACAATGTTTTGATTGATGGGGAGTATGGGGCTCATGTTTTGGACTTTGGCACTGCCAAGCTTTTAAAGCTAGATTTCTCTGACTGGAGGGCATTTGTAGGCACATGCAGATATTTTGCACCAAGTAAACATAGTTTTATGCTCTCCTAAATTGATATAGAATTTGAAGTGTAGCAAAACAAGTGCATGATCATGTCTCTCTTTTTTTGCAGAGCTTGCTAGGTAACTGAAAAGTGTGATGTTTATAGCTTTGGTGTGTTGGCATTGGAAGTGATCAAAGGAAAGCATCCGAGAGACTTCATCGCCTCCTTGTTGACCCCAATTGTTGAGAACATACAGCTAAAGCATGTGTTGGACCAATGCCATTCACCTCTCACCCCTAAAGTTGAGGATGTAGTGATGCGTAGTGTAAAATTGGCAATTGCATGTTTGCATGTCAATCCACAATCTAGGCCAACCATGCACATTGTTTCTCAATTGTTATCCACCCGAAAAATTCCGTAAAGCCTCACCTATTTGTGCAAAGAATTACTGCCTATGAAAATGCATAGAATTGACCGCTTTCTATTCTACAAATTTTTCCATGCACTAATTTTGTGCACTTGGCAAAACTCGAGCCTCATAGACTTGTGCACTGGAAGTGCAAAGCTATTTTGTTTAGTAAGGACACGTTAGATATTAGATAAAACCCAATCCTCTCTATTACCTAATGAAATATTCTTTTTGTATAGGGGGTTTTATTGTAGGAATATATATTGAAGAGTGAAAATCAATAAAAAGAGAGACGTAGCCTTGGGGCATTTGTGTGCCGTGTGTGTATGGTAGTAGCCGAACCACACACATATGTATGGTGTGGCTTCTCTCTTTGTTGTCATCTTATTTATTTTGCTTTGTTTTGTTTTATTTTTATTGAATATAAACCTTGCAGCACCAAAAAAAGGTTGGATTCTTTTATATTGACTTGAAAAAGTAATGGGATGCAATTTTCCATTGAATAATTACGTATGAATTACCAAAATGGTTAAAATTTGATGTTGGTGATGGCGAGTTTATGTTGGTGATTTGAGATTTGGTTAATAGGGAAGGAGGTGGTGGTTGGCAAGGAAGGAAATGTTGGAAAAATGGTTTAATATAGGCATATTTTTGAGCCCTAATTTGAGTGGGCCCAAACAACGTTTGGGGTAGGTCCTAAGAGGTGACGTGTTCCTTGCCGCGTGGCAAGTCACACGGTGAAGACGGAACGTCAAAAACCATTTCTGAGTGAATGAGAAGTTGACGTCGTTTTCGGGTTTAACATTAATTTTTTAGATAAAATTTATTTGAATTTTTTAATAAAAAATTATTGTGGGAATTTAATTTAAATTCTAAATTTTGGGTTCCTAAGTGGTTTCCTAAAATTTGTACCTCTTACTTTATTTATTAAACTATTCAATTTGTTTAATATATATATATATTCAATAGTTTGATATATATATATATATATATTCAAAATAGTTTATATATTAAAGTTGTAACAGGTTGGGACAGTTCCACCAACGGTAAACAATTTGGAAAATTGTTTTATCTATTCAAATAGTTTATTACATTATTTCCCTACAGTTGCTTTGACTTTGTCTCCAACGGATTCTTTTTTGAATAAATTCGAATCAGTTGAATTCAAAACATGTGGCACCTGTTGACCATTGTTTGTACCGATTTGGACTATTCAATCTATCTCTTTGTTGCCTATATATAGATTATATTCCAGCAATTTTGTAAAGGAAGAGACATCCGAAAATTTAGTCTGTTTATTTTGCATTTGCTGTCCAGAATTTATAACATTTGCATTATTCTTCATATTAGAGTTAGAATAAAATTCAGAGAGTTAGAACGCAGGTTTGATTCGCCGAACAAATTGTTTGGAGTGCTACTACAATTTGTGAAGATCATTGTATCCTGGGAGATAGACGCCACTCAACCGTAAGCATCGTAGTGGGGCGAATCTGTCTTAAGGACAGAGTGTCACACACTCGACTTGGTCTTGTAATTTTTATTTGGTTCGACAAAATAAATCCGGTATGTTATTTATTTATTTTGTTTGAATTTATTTCTAGTTATTTTATTTACACAGAAGATTGTTCCAACAGGAAACGGCAATTTATGATGGAAGCACTAAAAGAGAGGGAATAGAGGAAAAGAGATTAACATGTCAGGAAGAGTTCAAGACAAGTTTCATTCACTTTTTCTATTACAAACATTATCATAAATTTAATCAAATGATATACTGCAAATTTGTTAAACTAGACACAATGAGTTGCAACTTATATATATGGGTGCTAAGCCTTTAGTGACAGAGATATGGTTTGGTGGAGCATTAGTGTTTTTTGGCTACAAATCTATGTTTGTATTTGTAATTTAGCTACTTTTTTTTTATTTTTTTATTTTTTTGCAAGATTAGAAATTTTCTTTTGATTAAGAAATTTGTATACAGGTTGTGGACAAAGCATTAGTTGAGTTGGTTTGTGATCTCAGAGCTCTTTTCACATTCTAACCATGAGGCATACAATTTGCAAATAATATCTATGATTGCGAAAATCTGGATACCATTAATTTAAGAAGTATAAATTACCCATCTATATAAAAGATTTAAATCTCAAAGCTTTGACGGTAGAGCCTAAAATTGGGAAAACCAAATGATAATATCAAACATATAGAGATTTATCACACAAATATATATATATATATATATATATATATATATATATATATATATATATATATATTTTGTTAATACCTGGCTGGCTCTGAGGTTGAGATTCTGAACTTGGGCTCCAAAATCGATGAATTGTTGATAAGCAGCTCATTGAGTTTCCTCCTCAGGATTGGGTGAATGAATGAATGGACAACAATGATCGATCGATGCAATGAGTGCTTTAGGGCTAAATCGGTGTGGAGTGAAATTTGGGACAAAAACGGAGCGGATTGTCGTTAAATAGTCTTCTATTTAAACAAACAACGCCGTTTGGGAGATTTCATCCAAAGAATCAAAACGACATCGTTGGACTGCTGTTTTACATATGTCCTGGGATGTTTGGATTTGGAAAGAGGATCCAAACGCAGAAATTAAGGGGAAATTAGCAAACGGTGGTACTTCTAAAACATTATTACAAGTTCATGAAAAAAACTATGATTTTAATAATTAATATTTGTAAAATTTTTTACTTAATCTTAATTAATTTTTAGAATTTAAACTGAATTGAAATTTCTCCTAAATTAATAACTTTCATAAATTATTTTTATATATTAATGTGATATTTATTATATTATTATAATTGATTTTATTTTAAATATTTGAATTTTATCATTATATATTTAGGAGTGAGTAAAAAGAAACAATGATTTGTTTGGATTTTAAAACATATGGCTAACCAAACATATATTGGTTTTTATTTATTTATTTTTTTTTCATTTTTATCCTTGTACTTTTCTATCTCTACTTTCTTTATCTATTCTTTCACATTAGTATCAATCGCCCCCCTCCCACCGACACTGCCCCAAATCTTAGATAGCCGAGAGCAAGTGCTATGAGGCAAGACCATACCGTTAGTGAAGGTGTTGTGGAGGCACCATGGAATAGAGGAAGCAACTTGGGAGAGGGAGACGGAGGTCCGCTCCAAATATCCGGAATTATTTGATCATGTTTAGTGTTCTTGTTCTAAATTTCTAATGATTCCTAATGTTGAAGGGAAAAGTGTTGAGGAATTGATCACATGTTGTTGTGTGTATTGTTGAATGGAGCATAATATTACGGAAAGATGATGTTTTGTTATAAATGTTTCATTTCATTCCTAGCTTGATGATTGTGTTTTGATATAATGATGATGATGATGATAAATGTTGGTTGAACATAGATGTTGTGATTTGAGAATGTTGTTGGGAAGGTCATAAGTGCTAAAATCGTCGTTTGGTTAGTTTGTCTAAATTTCAGGGACGAAATTTCCTATGGTGGGGAGGTTGTGATAACCGGGTTCTTTTTTTCTCCTTTTCTTTCTTCCTTTCCTTGCTTCGTTTCCCTTTTATCTTCGTTGGGTTTGAAACGTCCGGATATGGTTTTCTGGTTCTTGTTTCATTTGGTGTTGAATTTCGCTTGTTCCGGAAGGTGAGCGGGTGAGTTTGGAGTGTTAGGAGCGAAGCCGGAATTTTGGGTGGCTGGGCCAGGACTGCAAGTGCGGGGCCCTAGGCCGCACGTGCGGGGAGGGACTGCACGAGCAGTGGGCAGGGCCGCTCGAGCAGTGGAGGCTGGCATCCAAAATTTTGCATTCTGAAAGTGGGCCGCACGAGCAGTGAAGGTGGGCTGCACGAGCGGTGGGGAAGGCCGCATGAGCGGCCAACTGGGCAGTCCGAAACTCTATTTTTTATATCTTTTTGGTCCGAATATATTTCTCATTTTGGTCATCTCTCTCTCACTCTAAACCCTATTTTTCTCCCCCTTCTCTCCAGAAAACTCCCTCAAATACCTAAAACACTTGGATTCTTGCAAATCTTGAGTCAAGATCATTAACATCTTCCTCTAAATCTTGAAGATCCAAAGTTAGGGATTCATTTGAGTGGTGGAGATCAAGCTCCCTCTCATCTTCAAACTTAGGGTTTCATCTCATCTTCCATCAACAATTTTGAGGCAGGTTTTTCTTGAGTTATATATACATGTTTTGCAAGATTGAGTGTTGATTTTATACTTCTTTTAGATTTATTTTAAGATTTTCGGTTTTGGTTCAAAATAATGTGATTTTTGAAAGGAGAGTTTAAAGACTCAAAAGTTTCTATGTTGATCTTTAAGGTCTTGTATCTATTATTTCATAAGGTTGATTTTGATGAACTTTTGCCATAAAAATTGGGAGACGTTTTGGTTTTGATGCAAAACCCTAGAATTTGGGGATTTTGAGAAAACATGAAAATACTTGTGAAATCCTTTATTATTTTGTGTCATGAAGATGAATGAGAATGCGTTGGATTTAAGATGAAAACCCTAGAAATTGGAGATTTTTGGAAGACATAGGAAAGTCCATGAAAGTCTTTCTTTTCTTGTGATAAAGGGTGAGTGTGTAGATTCCATAATGTGGTTGCAAAGGATGGAAAGTTTTGACATGTAGATAAGGAGAACTTGTTTTAGAAAACCATGATTAAAGATATGATGAATTTGTTGAGAAATTATTGTTAAGTACTTGAATATATATATATATATATATATATATTGCTATGAAATGACAAATTGTTGTGCATAAGGGATTGTGAGAATTATGAATAGTGGAGGTTGATATTTGAAAACCTCACATGTGGCTTCAAAAGGATTAAATTGATGAGAAATTGTTGTTGTGTGTTGAAGACACATGGTTATTTTGCGAAATAACGTGGAAATGAGGAAATGAGACATGCATTTGGTTGTTATTGTTGTTATGCCATTTGGAAACGGAGAAAGGCCGCGAAACATGGAAATTTATTATCTTGCATATTCATTTGATTAACTATCATGCATTGCGTAATTTGAAAGGAAAACATTTGTTTCATGATAAGAACATAGCTATTGTAATGAGAACAACGGAAATGTATAAGGGGTAAATACGGTAGTAAGTCCGGTTATGGGGTGTAGATTAATTTGTTAAGTTGGCTTGAGTGTTCATGGTGAAAGACCAGAAAGCCGCGCGGATAGGTGTCAAGCCTTCCGGTTAATACTGGTAAAAATGACAGTTTGGTAGTACCCGTAGAGTCTACTTGCAGACACCAGCCTAGGGATTACTAGTATCGTATTTACCGCCCCTATTGATTTAAATATTGGAAATTGTGAAATTGATGAGATTGGAAAATATTATGATGAACATGATGATTTTTAAATAGTGCATTGAAATGAAATTTTCCTTCATTATTGGCACTTGCATGGCTTTACATTTGCACTTTTAATGTTGAAGGAATTGGAATAACTGTATATACTTTGTGAGAATTCTCTACTGGGCTTTATGCTCACCCCTATGGGTTTTGGTGCAGGTAAATATGTTGTGATCCCGCCGAATTGAGGGTGACGATATGTGTAGACACCCCATTTTTGACCGTCCTCAAGACTTGGACGTCACCGTTTGAACACTCGGTGATTATCCATGTTTGTGTTCGTTTGGAGTTCCCGGAGGTCTCGGCTTGTGCGCCTTGCCTCAGGATCTCCGAACTTGACTGTTTAGTGTCTGGTTTTACACCAAACACTTGTGTTTTGCCTTGGAGGAGCAGGGAATGCCTTGTGAGGCATCCCCACTCACCACCGGCAGTGGCTAGAGGCCACCGGCTGGTTTTTGCTGCCATCGGCACTATTTGTTGCCGGTCGACACATTTTGTTGCAGGTCGGCACTATTTGCTGCCGGTCGGCACTCTTTTTTGCCAAAATGGCATTTTTGGCCGGCCGACTACTGTGCATCTGCTTTTGCAGATATTTTAAGACAGCTGTCTTGCTTTTGGCTCCCCTCCATACACGTGTATGGAGGGATTTCTCTCTTGGAAGCTTGTCTTGTAAGCTTTACAAGACAATAAGCTTCTATAAAGAGAAGCCTTGTCTCTTGGCCTCAAGGTTAGAGACTTTAGACATTTTAGAGACAAAAAACATAGAGAGAAGCTCTAGTTTTTTAGGGTTAGGATCCATACATATCCTATCTCTCTTTTTTTTTCTCTCTTTGTGCTCTAGGTGTTTTGTGTCTTACTATTGCACACAAACACCTAGTGTTTCACCTTCCTCTAGCTATTGAGGTTCTAAGGGACTGACTTTAATGTTTTGGTGTTGGATTCAAGCCAAGGAAGGCCATCGGAGCATCATTGTTGAAGAGGTCTTCAAGGGTAAGAATCTCACCCCTTTATTCTCCATTTTTGCACCTTATTTCTACCTATCTTAAAATCGTTTTTGAGATTAGTGTATGATACAAAAAAGTTCTGTTTTTTAGCCCTCTTGATTGTTTATTAAGGGTGTTTTGTGGTTTGAGGGTGTTTGACCCCTCTTAGGCCTTGAAAGGCCTCATTTTGTGCTATTTTGTGCTAGTTTCGGGACTTTGGTGTTTGGGCCTCTTCACCACTGAAATCTTGAGGGATTTCAGTGGTGGAGATGGTGCCTTGAAGTCTCCAAAAGGAGAGGTCCATCCCCTCCCCTTGTTGTCCTTGAAAAGGACCATTTTTGGCCTCTTGAGAGAGCATCATGTTAAAGTGTGTATTGACCATGTCTTGGCTGCTTTCCATGCTTAATATGTTGTATTATACCTCTATTTTTTTGTTGGTTTTGGTACACCATGCATGCTTAGCATACCTACCATGTAATGCCATGTTATTGCCTCAATGTGCCTTAGGTTGTTAGCCCTTGTTAGAGCATGTTTTAGGCTTAGTCTTGTGAAGCTTTTGTGCATATTTTGCCATGTTTTAGGTCTGTCCATGGTTGTTTGGGTCGGATTTGGCATGCATCATATAGCCCCTTTGCATTTTGGCTTGTTGGCCTTAAGTGTGCGCATGTATAGCATGACATTTTTGCATTGATTTGGTGATTTGGGACCATCCACCATGTCATTTCAGACCTTATAGTATGCTTGTAAGCTTGCATTTGATGTCCCTTTAATGCCTTGTAAGGTTGTCATCTCATGCTCCGTGTTCGTGCCTTCATGCATGCCATCATGTTTAGGCCCCTAGGATGTCATGTCATTGTGTTCTTAGCTTTGTTTTAACATGCTAAACCTCTGATTTTGGTCCTTCCTTTCATGCCATGTTTGGTCTTGCTAAGAGTAGTTCAATACTCCCTTTAGCTTGCTTTGAGCTTTGATCATGCTAGCATGCATTGCTTGTGTTAATTGGTAGGTTTGGAGCCTCTAATTCATGCATATTCATTGTTTACTTTGCATGCCATTAGCCCAACATTATGCCTCTCCCAAGTGTGCTTGAGAGTCGCCTTTTTATGCTTAAGTGTCGGTCCTTGTGTGCATGCATGTTTGCATGCCATTTAGCCCTCATTTTATAGCACTTTGGCCACTGTTTTGGGCCTATTTAGAGCTGCCCAAATCATGTTTAAGTCCATATTTTCATCCATTTGCATTGTCTCATGTTTGCTTGTATGCTTGCATAAGTACCTTGCCATGCCATGTTGCATCCTTAGCTTGCATGCCTAGGTTGCATTGCATCTTGCATGCATGCCTTGTTCCTTGACTTGGTGATAGGAATTGGGCCTTAGTTTGTTTGTATGGTTTGCGTTTCATTTGACATGAAAGTTGCACACTTGGTCACTTGGGCCATCATGCATGGAAATGCGTGATTGGTGGTCCAAGAACCGAGAAATATGTCCCTTTGAGTCATTACCATGATAAGAGACATAATTGGCGCATATATGCCTTGAATTGTGCTGCCATGCTTTGCCTTGCCCTCTGTTGCTGTCAATTGCAGATTCTGCAGGAACACTCTGCCGACCGACAGTTTTAAGTGCCGACCGGCAACATCTTCTCTGCCGATAGCTTCATCCATGGCCGGTGGCCACATCCCACTACCGGTGGCAATTCCACTCAGCCGGTGGTGTTCCCCAGTGTCCAAGGAAGCAGTTCTGAGGTTTTGACAACCTCCCGAGGAGTGAAGAAAGGAAAACAGAGGCAGACTATGCATGGCGGTGCGATTCTGAGCAAGATCCGAGCATGCGCTGCATTTGGCCCTCCCCCCGAGGCGGTTTACTTCTTTTCTTAGCTTACTTAATTTGTTAATTAATTAGGCAATTTGTAATATTAATTAGCTTGCGTAGTTAATTAATTTGTATTATTTATTTGGTCCCTCCAAGTAAGGGCAAATATGTAATAAGCGTGTGTGAGTGAAGTGTATGTCTTCCAATCCCCACTTCTTTCTTCCCTTTTACTTACCTGCTTTGATGGTTAGTATTAGGGCACGTTCAATTTAGCATACCTTATGCTATGCATGCGTGCATCCATACATTTGTCTCGCATGCACCGGGCTCGGTACATCACGCTAACTGCATCTGTATTTCAAATTCCAAACTGAATGCATGTTAGTTGTGCATTTTCATATGTCATTCATAGACTAGCCGAGCCTACTCTAGTGACATTTTGTATGCGAAGCATTAGGCACTTAACATGGACTTGGATCATGCATTGATTACTAACATGTTCCTGTTTTTAGCTCGGAGTACTATGTAAGTATTTATGCTTTAGCATCTCGCATGCGTGTGAATGTTGCCATGACAGTATGTTTGCCATGCGGCTAAATGCTTACGTGATATAAATTGTTTGAATGCCCGTGGGTGAAGGTTGGATTGTTTGAGTTGGAAAAACTCGTTGAAATCCGTATTTTAGCCTACTTGCGAGTAGCAATTTCCAAAGCGCTTTTCAAAACAAACGGATATGCAATGCTTATTTCCAAATTAGGCAATCTAGTCTATACTTGTTTGCTGCACGCATAACATAGTAATTCTAGGCTAATAAATGGAATAAGAACACATAACATCTTCAAAATCGGATATCATGGTTAGTAGAGGCCGGTCTTCGGACCGGGCAAAAGGGGGTGCTCATAGCTGACCTTCCCCGATCGTACCCAAGCTCCTCGAGCCGAGACAACTCCGGTGATGACGGACATGTGGCCTTCGGCATCGAGTCAGGGTTTCCTAAATTCCCCCATAAAAAATATTTAGGTGGCGACTCTGTATCTGGCAAAGCAGTCCATGTTTGGCACTTCTTTTCAAAAATCTGTTTCTCAAAATGATTTGCCGGATTTGGACTCTTTGGTTCAGATTAAGAACCACGACACAAAATCGAGTCCAAACTGTAGTAGCGAAGGGCCCCTCGCGGGACGCGTCTACAGTTTCTGGCGACTCTGCTGGGGAATTAGAGAGCTTGACTCGAACTCGTGATATCCTGTTTTGATTTCATTTATGTGTCTCTTTGCATTGCATGTGCATTGGTGCGCCTAGGACACCGTGTTTGCCATCTGCCATTCCTGAACGGTTTGCCGGAGGCTTGTCTTGTCAAGGCATGATCATAAGGCTGACCGGTTATGGGCTCTGACAGCATGGGAACACAAACCCCGGTTTACCGGGGCACCCTTTTTGACCATTCGACCTAGTGCATATTCGGAATCCATAGTGACTATTCCAAGCTAGGACAGGTTGCTTACCTGATTATAGGTTGTTTGAAACTGCTGCATGCGTAGTGAAACCCTAGCTCCTAACAAAATAGGACAGGGAAACCCTACCCCAACATAGGGATGCTTTGGCTCTCATTTGCTTGCTATGTGTTTTTTTGGAGTTGGCCTCTACAGGAATGCATATATCAGTTTGTAAGTCTGGGTATCAGGCCTGCGGGCATCAGTGTTTTGAGAATCAGTTATATCTGCGGTTATCAGATTCAGATTTGGGGCAGTGATTTTGGGACCAGTGATCAGTAGTAGAATACAGTTATTCAGTTATGCCTATGCCCGTTTTGATGAAATTGAGCTGAGATGCTGCCTGTTTTCTCTTTTGCTAGGGTAGTCCTGGAACCATAGCTTCAGAAGGCTCCAATATCTCCCGAGGTTCATTGGACTTGTACTGATAGACTTTGTCAGGTCATAGACTCAGTTCAAGGGTAATTAGGGCCAGAGAAGGCTAGTTAGGCACAGACCACCAGTACAACAGCTACTAGATCAGTGATCTTTGAGCAGTCGGGCTGAGATTTCCGAGCCTATTGCCGACACAGATACACCGGTTGCTCAGTTAGATTAGAACAGTATGTCGAGTCTGGAAGAGATGGTGCGCCAACTCCAGGATAGTATGAAAGCCATGTAGCAAGACACTGTCCGTCAAGCAGAATTCGCCAAGCAACAGGCTGTGGTCATAGCCCAACAGGCAGAGACAATTGCCAGATTGGAGCAGCAAACTGGAGTATCTACTTCGCACCAGGCTCCTCCCCCACCAAGAGTTCCCATACTCGGGGAGGCAACCCACGTCCAAGATGATACGGACATTCTAATTGGGCCAGCTCCGCCCCCCGTCCTACCCCAGCTATCCAAGACACCCATCAACCTACTGGACACCCCTTTTGAGTTAGAGACGGATCCAACGGTGCTAAAGATGAGCAAGCTTGAAAGGTTGTTCAAGAAGGCTCAAGGAATGAAATCCATCCCGGACATCGAGGATGGGTATACCGATGCAGCTGTGACGCTACCGGACAGATTTAAGATGCCGCACATTGACCGATTTGATGGATCTGGGGATCCCATGGTACATTTACAGTTGCTTTCGGACATACTAATGCCGATGGGCCTCACCAGATTACAGAAGCTATCACTGTTTGGCCGGACCCTGTCTGGGATAGCCGCAATCTGGCATGCGAAATTGGAGAACTCTGTGAAACAGAATTGGGAAGAGATGGCTGAGGCCTTCAGTGATCAATACTCTTACAACGCACAGATTGAGGTCACAACTCGTGATCTTGAAGTCACCCGCCAAGAGCCAAAGGAGGGTTTTTCAGAGTTTGTGGCGAGGTGGAGAGCAAAGGCCTCGATGATGGCTACAAGGCCTTCCGACAAAGACCAGATAAGGATGGTTGTGCGCAACCTCCAACCCAAACTGATGCAGAAAATGATTGTGCTCCCCTTCCCTACCTTTTCAGATTTGCATGAGATGGGAGTACAGATCGAGGATGCTATGAAGCAGGGCCTCATTGACCAGGAGAAGGACCAGCCCAGGAGGGCGTTTACCCGCAGTTCAAATGCAACCACCAGCGGTGACGCAGCTGCAAGATCTTCCGAGGTGGGCATGGTCGCCACCACCACACCAAGAGCAACCACCCCCTTTGTTGGTGCATCCACTTCAAACCCCCGAACTTCAGACTATCTACCCCGAGGCAAGAGGGTTTTCACCCCAATCTATATGTCTTTGTCTAAAGCCCTGGGGGTCCTACTCAGGAAAGGACATTTGAAACCGTTAGAGCAACGGCCTCTACCCGATCCTCTCCCTCCAAAACATGACCCGACTAAGTACTGTGCTTTCCATCAACAAACCGGTCATGACACCGATAGTTGCGTCCGTCTCCGCCATGAGATACAAAATTTGATTGACAACAAGGTCATCCCCGCACCAGGTCCTGCAAAGTCTATCGGCACTTGATCAGTGAACTTGTGGGGGATAATGCGATGTGATCGAGGGATGAACCACCTGCGGGCGGCGCTCAGTTTACTCCGGATGTGGCGTATGGCACGCACTGTTTTGAGCATTTTGCGAATGCTAGTTTTCGTGTTTTCTGACTTGGGTGTTGGGTCAGTCTTGTCGTTTTGTATTGAGTCAGTTGGGTCTGTCTTGTTGTATCGAGTCAGTCCTGTTTTGCTAGAGTCGGGTGATTTCGGGGGTGTTACCTCGGACATCACTTGCTTGTTTTGTGTTTGTCTTTTTGCTTTCTTTTGAGTCTGTTTCTGCCTCGGAGCCAGTTACGCCAACAGATCTGAATGGAACAACAGTGATTTTCACACTCTTGTGCCGTGTGCCAGTTGTGCCAGAAGTTTGAATGAAATGACAGTGCTCTTCGCCTACCTTTTCTGTGCCCTTGAATTCATTGCATCGACCTAAGTTTTCCAAAACTTTTTTCAAAACATTGTGAGAATAACAAAGAGGAAGGAATTCCTTGGGTTTTTGCAGAACTTGATCAATTGAGAGAAAGAGAGGCATGTTAAGCCCTTAATGATCGAGATCATGCTTGTTAATATGAGTACTGAGAAGGATCCTGGCTTGATCCAGATTGGTCCTACACTGTCTTCAGCGCGAGCGATTTGTCGCTTTCTTAAAAACTTTCAAAAACAAATGTTTTGCGCGGCCCTGTGAAGACTTGTGTGGGATCGCTCTTGAGATTGTGCAGCTTAGGATCGCTCTCAGCCTCGAGATTCGACCCCTCACTTTCAAACCTTGAACCTGAGTTCAGAACGTTCAACGGTCAACCACAACGTTAGGCCTGCGTGGCCATTTTGAAGCAGCCCTCGAACAAGAGGCACCAAAGTTAGATCAAGAAGATCAGATCAAAGGAAGCTTGTAAAGCTAGATCAGAAGCCCCCCCCTCAAACTAGGGGCAAAAATGTCAGATATGCTCGAAGAGCCGAAGATGGATCCTTTAGTAAATCAATGTAACAGCCACTCTCCTGGATACGGATGGCTTTAAAACCCTAAAACCATTTGGCATGGACTTGTTACACTTTTACCCTTTGAGAGGCTCGCTGGGCTGAAAACCCGGAAGGGCGACCCAGGCAAAAGTTAGAGCAAGAGAAAAAAAAAGAGAAAAAGAGAAAAAGAAATAAAAAAAAAATTTGAAAAGAAAAGAAGAACAAAGCTCGCAAGGTCGAAAACTCGCAACGGGCGCCTTGGCAAAAGTTAGAGCCTAAAAAGAAGAGGATAATACCCGAGTGTACCTTACCCCGAACTACGTAAGGCTCGATTCCCATCCTTGGGATACGTAGGCAACGTCATTCTGAAGTCCAGCCCTAAAACACTTCAAATTCGATCATGTCCATGTAATGGTTCTGATAATCTTTGCCTTTTCTGTATCCGGGAGTTCGGTTGCAATCATCGCTCTGAGGACTGATTACAATACACTACGGTGCCATTCAGACAAGGGGCAGCTTTCCGTTGCCATTCAATGCATCGCGGTGTCATTCAAACAAGGGGCAACTTTCCGTTGCCATTCAATGCGCTGCGGTGCCATTCAAACAAGGGGCAACTTTCCGTTGCCACACAGCTCTCTTCGAGCAAGGGGCAATTTTTCGTCTAGATTCGAGGTTGTGCATCTCAAGAGTAGGTTCCGTGCTTGTTAAGCATTGGCCATTTGCAAAAATAGTTTTTGAGAATTTTTACTGAGGTTGACTAATTTTCTCGAAAATTGTTCCATCTTTTCCAAAAACTGGACCATTTCTTGGACCCAAAAAAGGAAAATTTTCAGTGCTCATAGCCTAACTTGCATGATTTCAAATCAAAAATCGAACAAGTGTGTTAATCTAACTCTCATATTGGTCAAAATTGTTTTAGTAGAAAACCAAAACAAAAAATGGTCAAAATAATGAACTAGGGGCACAGTTGAGTCAGGCTTCCTGTCTTTTCTTTGTTGTCAATGCATTTGCCAGAAAGGGCACTCCACTTGCCAGAAAGGGCACAACTGAAGTCAACAACAAAGGGCTGAAAGCTTTCTCATCCTCTAAGCAACGAGGTATCAAGGCAAGTGCAAAGCACGGACTGGAATGGGGTGAGATATTCCACTCCCTCATCTAGACAGATCTGATCATGTCTGAACTTCCCAGCAGAGCATCATCAACTGATGTTAGCTACAGATTTGCTACATACCCAGTTGTAGCGCAACCCCTCTGTGGGAGGAATTCACTGTTGTGAACAAGAATCAAAAGCTGGTAGAATACCAGGGGCAAGAGCCCACGACTTCCTGTTTATCTATCAACCACCCAGGGGAGGAATTGAAAAAAATGAGAGATTGAAGAATAGAGAGATGTGCGATGAGAGAAAAAGTGAGAAAAGGGCTTTTTCAGAAAAATAGAGCTTGAGGGCCGAGTGATGTGAGGATCACAAATGAGAAAGGGTGGGAAACAATACCCGGTGAAACAGGCTCCCTGTGCACGTCTGTGTGTCGTGTCTTTTATTTTGTTTGCCGCAATTCTTGCTTTGAGTCGTTCCGAGCGTGTCTCGATGTGTTTAGGTTGTTTACCTTTTGTTTTTCGTTGTTGAGTCTTTTTCACTGTGTTCAGTCGTAGGCTCAATACCTGGTCGAGAACTCATTTTCTCAATTTCAAAAAATTGATTTGTTGTGTGCTCAAAGTGTTGTGCCATTCTCCACATTTGTGCAAAAAAAAAAAGGAATTTGTTCTTTCGAAAACTGCAGGGTTCAACCCAGGTCATGTGAGAACAGTAAAATTAGGATCTATCTGAAGCTATATAGGTTCCGGACTGCGAAGCAAAAGAAAAGAGGGAAAATCGAAGCATCTGAGTGTGTTTCACCTTCAGCAAATTCCGTGATTATACTCCGAATGTACCTCTTCAGGCCTTGTCACTACTCCGAAGTATGGGTGTGCCCCTACCTCAAGCTCAAGATCAGGTCTGTTTCCAGCCAGAATGGCAATCAAAGTGCTCCCTCAGAAAACCAGTCCTTGCCAGGAAAGAAAGGTAGTAACTGCGTTTTGGAAGTATAAGCAAGAGTAACCCACTTTCAGCTCAGATTGTTTCTGCGGAATTTTAAATTCATGGCTTCGATGCGTAGCTCATCGTCAGTCGGCATGCACGAGGTGCATCCTTTTGAAATATATATTGTGACCCTTCTGAGAGGTAAATCGGAGGTTGTGTTTGAATTGGTCTTGTTAAGGCTTGTATTCCTTTATTCGGCATTTTGTTCCAAATATGCATTGTCACGCCCGTTCCACTTGCATTGTGATGCACGTTCCAATTGCATTGTTATGCACCCACTTCACTAGCATTGTTATGCTCATTCATTGCATTGATTTTGCACATCTATCCAGCATTGTCATGCTCATTACATTTGCATTGTCATGCACCTTTTCACTTGCGTTGTCACGCACTTTTCACTTGCATTGTTATGCACGCTCTCTTATTCGGAAACACTGGGATACATCCTTATGCTTTCCCTTCTCATTCGGAAACTCCAGGATACGTCCCTATGTTTCTTTCTCTTTTTCTGAAACTCCGAGATACGTCCCTATGTTTCTCTTACTTTTCCGAAGCAACGGGATACGTCCCTATGTTTCTTCTTCCATTCCGAAACAACGGGATACGTCCTTATGTTTCTCTTTCCATTTCGAAACACCGGGATACGTTCCTATGTTTCTTCTGCTTTTTCGAAACACTGGGATACGTCCCTATGTTTCTCATTCCTTTCTGAAACACCGGGATACGTCCCTATGTTTCTTCCTTCTCTCCGAAACACTGGGATACGTCCCTATGTTTCTCTTTCCATTCTGAAACAACGGGATACGTCCCTATGTTTCTCCCTCCTCTCCGAAACATCGGGATACGTCCCTATGTTTCTTCTCCTTTGTCGAAACACCGGGATACGTCCCTATGTTTCTCCTCCTCTCCGAAACATCGGGATACGTCCCTATGTTTCTTCTCCTCTTTCGAAACACT
Source organism: Camellia sinensis (assembly GCF_055761805.1). Lineage (NCBI taxonomy): Eukaryota > Viridiplantae > Streptophyta > Magnoliopsida > Ericales > Theaceae > Camellia > Camellia sinensis. The sequence goes on from NC_138970.1 coordinate 158,167,864, forward strand.
GGGATACGTCCCTAACCTTTGGGATACGTCCCTAACCTTTGGGATACGTCCCTAATCCTTGGGATACGTCCCTAATCCTTGGGATACGTCCCTAACCTTTGGGATACGTCCCTATCCTTATCCTTGGGATACGTCCCTAATCCTTGGGATACGTCCCTAACCTTTGGGATACGTCCCTAATCCTTGGGATACATCCCTAACCTTTGGGATATGTCCCTAATCCTTGGGATACGTCCCTAACCTTTGGGATACGTCCTTAATCCTTGGGATACGTCCCTAACCTTTAGGATACGTCCCTAATCCTTGGGATACGTCCCTAATCTTTGGGATACGTCCCTAATCCTTGGGATACGTTCCTAACCTTTGGGATACGTCCCTAATCCTTGGGATACGTCCCTAACCTTTGGGATACGTCCCTAATCCTTGGGATGCGTCCCTAATCCTCGGGATACGTCCCTATGTCTCTCCCTCTTCGGTTAAAAGCGTTCGGAATACGTTCCAAAGCTCACACCATTCTGAAACACCGGGATATGTCCCTATGTTTCTCCCTGTCCCTTTCCTCACACAATTTCAGTGTGTTTGGAATTCATCTTAGGTTGCATTGTCATGCACACCTCTTCACTTGCATTGTCACGCACATTCCACTTGCATTGTTTTATCAAACCGGCTTCGCGAAAGCGTATAAGTCCAATTACAAACCGGCTTTGCGTAGCATATAAGTCCAATGTTCAAACCGGCTTCGCGTAGCGTATAAGTCCAATTATCAAAGTCTTTCTGCATATCATTTGCATCCTGCTCCTGAACTACGCGGGTTTGATTCCTTGCAAAGGGATACGTAGGCAGCCTGCGGGTACAACCATTCATTCATTTGTATTTTGTTTGTTTGTCCAAGTCTTCGGCCATGTCAAAAATGGGTCGTCTCTGGGCTTTGACATTCACTCCCGTCATTGTTATGACTTTCGAGTTCTGTCAAAGAGGGGCAACTGTAGACACCCCATTTTTGGCCGTCCTCAAGACTTGGACGTCACTGTTTGAACACTCGGTGATTATCCATGTTTGTGTTCGTTTGGAGTTCCCGGAGGTCTCGGCTCGCGCGCCTTGCCTCAGGATCTCCGAACTTGACTGTTTAGTGTCTGGTTTTACACCAAACACTTGTGTTTTGCCTTGGAGGGGCAGGGAATGCCTTGTGAGGCATCCCCACTCACCACCGGCAGTGGCTAGAGGCCACCGGCTGGTTTTTGCTGCCATCGGCACTATTTGTTGCCGGTCGGCACATTTTGTTGCAGGTCGGCACTATTTGCTGCCGGTCGGCACTCTTTTTTGCCAAAATGGCATTTTTGGCCGGCTGACTACTGTGCATCTGCTTTTGCAGATATTTTAAGACAGCTGTCTTGCTTTTGGCTCCCCTCCATACACGTGTATGGAGGGATTTCTCTCTTGGAAGCTTGTCTTGTAAGCTTTACAAGACAATAAGCTTCTATAAAGAGAAGCCTTGTCTCTTGGCCTCAAGGTTAGAGACTTTAGACATTTTAGAGACAAAAAACATAGAGAGAAGCTCTGGTTTTTTAGGGTTAGGATCCATACATATCCTATCTCTCTTTTTTTTCTCTCTTTGTGCTCTAGGTGTTTTGTGTCTTACTATTGCACACAAACACCTAGTGTTTCACCTTCCTCTAGCTATTGAGGTTCTAAGGGACTGATTTTAGTGTTTTGGTGTTGGATTCAAGCCAAGGAAGGCCATCGGAGCATCATTGTTGAAGAGGTCTTCAAGGGTAAGAATCTCACCCCTTTATTCTCCATTTTTGCACCTTATTTCTACCTATCTTAAAATCGTTTTTGAGATTAGTGTATGATACAAAAAAGTTCTTTTTTTTAGCCCTCTTGATTGTTTATTAAGGGTGTTTTGTGGTTTGAGGGTGTTTGACCCCTCTTAGGCCTTGAAAGGCCTCATTTTGTGCTATTTTGTGCTAGTTTCAGGACTTTGGTGTTTGGGCCTCTTCACCACTGAAATCTTGAGGGATTTCAGTGGTGGAGATGGTGCCTTGAAGTCTCCAAAAGGAGAGGTCCATCCCCTCCCCTTGTTGTCCTTGAAAAGGACCATTTTTGGCCTCTTGAGAGAGCATCATGTTAAAGTGTGTATTGACCATGTCTTGGCTGCTTTCCATGCTTAATATGTTGTATTATACCTCTATTTTTTTGTTGGTTTTGGTACACCATGCATGCTTAGCATACCTACCATGTAATGCCATGTTATTGCCTCAATGTGCCTTAGGTTGTTAGCCCTTGTTAGAGCATGTTTTAGGCTTAGTCTTGTGAAGCTTTTGTGCATATTTTGCCATGTTTTAGGTCTGTCCATGGTTGTTTGGGTCGGATTTGGCATGCATCATATAGCCCCTTTGCATTTTGGCTTGTTGGCCTTAAGTGTGCGCATGTATAGCATGACATTTTTGCATTGATTTGGTGATTTGGGACCATCCACCATGTCATTTCAGACCTTATAGTATGCTTGTAAGCTTGCATTTGATGTCCCTTTAATGCCTTGTAAGGTTGTCATCTCATGCTCCGTGTTCGTGCCTTCATGCATGCCATCATGTTTAGGCCCCTAGGATGTCATGTCATTGTGTTCTTAGCTTTGTTTTAACATGCTAAACCTCTGATTTTGGTCCTTCCTTTCATGCCACGTTTGGTCTTGCTAAGAGTAGTTCAATACTCCTTTTAGCTTGCTTTGAGCTTTGATCATGCTAGCATGCATTGCTTGTGTTAATTGGTAGGTTTGGAGCCTCTAATTCATGCATATTCATTGTTTACTTTGCATGCCATTAGCCCACATTATGCCTCTCCCAAGTGTGCTTGAGAGTCGCCTTTTTATGCTTAAGTGTCGGTCCTTGTGTGCATGCATGTTTGCATGCCATTTAGCCCTCATTTTATAGCACTTTGGCCACTGTTTTGGGCCTATTTAGAGCTGCCCAAATCATGTTTAAGTCCATCTTTTCATCCATTTGCATTGCCTCATGTTTGCTTGTATGCTTGCATAAGTACCTTGCCATGCCATGTTGCATCCTTAGCTTGCATGCCTAGGTTGCATTGCATCTTGCATGCATGCCTTGTTCCTTGACTTGGTGATAGGAATTGGGCCTTAGTTTGTTTGTATGGTTTGCGTTTCATTTGACATGAAAGTTGCACACTTGGTCACTTGGGCCATCATGCATGGAAATGCGTGATTGGTGGTCCAAGAACCGAGAAATATGTCCCTTTGAGTCATTACCATGATAAGAGACATAATTGGTGCATATATGCCTTGAATTGTGCTGCCATGCTTTGCCTTGCCCTCTGTTGCTGTCAATTGCAGATTCTGTAGGAACACTCTGCCGACCGGCAGGTTTAAATGCCGACCGGCAACATCTTCTCTGCCGATAGCTTTATCCATGGCCGGTGGCCACATCCCACTGCCGGTGGCAATTCCACTCAGCCGGTGGTGTTCCCCAGTGTCCAAGGAAGCAGTCCTGAGGTTTTGACAACCTCCAGAGGAGTGAAGAAAGGAAAACAGAGGCAGACTATGCATGGCGGTGCGATTCCGAGCAAGATCTGAGCATGCGCTGCATTTGGCCCTCCCCCCGAGGCAGTTTACTGCTTTTCTTAGCTTATTTAATTTGTTAATTAATTAGGAAATTTGTAATATTAATTAGCTTGCGTAGTTAATTAATTTGTATTATTTATTTGGTCCCTCCAAGTAAGGGCAAATCTGTAATAAGCGTGTGTGAGTGAAGTGTATGTCTTCCAATCCCCACTTCTTTCTTCCTTTTTACTTACCTGCTTTGATGGTTAGTATTAGGGCACGTTTAATTTAGCATACCTTATGCTATGCATGCGTGCATCCATACATTTGTCTCGCATGCACCGGGCTCGGTACATCACGCTAACTGTATCTGTATTTCAAATTCCAAACTGAATACATGTTAGTTGTGCATTTTCATATGTCATTCATAGACTAGCCGAGCCTACTCTAGTGACATTTTGTATGCGAAGCATTAGGCACTTAACATGGACTTGGATCATGGATTGATTACTAACATGTTCCTATTTTTAGCTCGGAGTACTATGTAAGTATTTATGCTTTAGCATCTCGCATGCGTGTGAATGTTGCCATGACGGTATGTTTGCCATGCGGCTAAATGCTTACGTGATATAAATTGTTTGAATGCCCGTGGGTGAAGGTTGGATTGTTTGAGTTGGAAAAACTCGTTGAAATCCGTATTTTAGCCTACTTACGAGTAGCAATTTGCAAAGCGCTTTTCGAAACAAACGGATATGCAATGCTTATTTCCAAATTAGGCAATCTAGTCTATACTTGTTTGCTGCACGCATAACATAGTAATTCTAGGCTAATAAATGGAATAAGAACACATAACGTCTTCAAAATCGGATATCATGGTTAGTAGAGGCCGGTCTTCGGACCGGGCAAAAGGGGGTGCTCATAGCTGACCTTCCCCGATCATACCCAAGCTCCCGAGCCGAGACAACTCCGGTGATGATGGACATGTGGCCTTCGGCACCGAGTCAGGGTTTCCTAAATTCCCCCATAAAAAATATTTAGGTGGCGACTCTGTATCTGGCAAAACAGTCCATGTTTGACACTTCTTTTCAAAAATCTGTTTCTGAAAACGATTTGCCGGATTTGGACTCTTTGGTTCAGATTAAGAACCACGACACAAAATCGAGTCCGAACTGTAGTAGCGAAGGGCCCCTCGCGGGACACGTCTACAATATGTTCTTGTGAAGAGTAGATTGCTCTTTATTTTGCTGTAAATCTTTTTGTAAAGCCAAGGGCTAAGGTGTATGGGTCCGAGAGACCATTTTGTGTAACTAGGCTATTGCCTTGGAACTTGTAAGCCATTGAGGGCCTTTACTATCTTATAACATTCGAAATTATGTAAAGGAACATAGTTAACATTATTCTATATTTGGAAGTGGAATTGATGTAATAGATTTGTGGAATTATTTTGGGGCGTTACAAATAAACTTTACTAAACAAAGCCCCAAGAGGCTATAAATTGCATGGTTGAAGCTTATTAACATCACCAAAACAAAGAAAGGAAGGAATGTAATGGGTGGTTTAACCTCTCTTATCAATTGCATCCTCTTGTGTTTTTTTTTTTTTTGATCAGCAAAAAAGGGACCTTTATTGATGAACAAACCATACAAAGATGAGATTACATCAAATAAAGGAGAGGAAGAGCAGCATGCAACATAGCAAACTATCCCAATCCCAACTAGGTTGGCACCTCTTCATTATGTTGGGCATCATCTCAGCACAATCAGGACCATTAGCACGTAGTGAGTATATACTATACATAATAGCATGTCAAAATATTTATCTTTACATGATATGTTTTTTAAGTCATTTAACAATGATAACATACCTATACATATGATCATGCATTGTTCACTTTTCTTAATTATTGTTTTGCTCTTTCTTTTTTTTTGAAAATAATTATGACAGTAAACATAAGCAAATTGTTCTTTTAGGTTGTGTTCGGAGTATGGATTTAGATAGCGATTTTGAAAGGAAGAGAGAAAAGATGTGTGAAATATAATTATATTTCAATCACATTTCATTTATATTTTCTCTTTCTTTTTTCAAATTCTTATTCAAATCCATACTTCAAACACAGTCTTAGTTTTGTGTTTGTATACAGAGGTCTTCCCTCCTATTTGGACATAATTATTAGAGTGTAGTGTAGCAACTTATTTTGTTTCTTTGCATAGCAATTCTCGAATAATTTTCTGTCCAAAATACTTATATTTGATCATAAATAATTGATAAGATCCATCAAGTAAGGACAAAAAAAAAAAAAAAAGTTTAAAACTTTGTGAGAATCAAAGATTTTGCAGCAAATAGTTGAGTTCGGCTATTTGAAGTGTTCAAATGCTAATTATGTGAGCTTTACATTGTATTTGATTGGGGGATTTAGGAAGGAATGTAAAAAAGGAAAAGAAAAATGTGTGTAAAATTAAGTGAAATATAAATATATTTTATTCATATTCCACCTAATTTTTCTCTTTCTCTTTCCCTTTCTAAATTCCTTCACAAATCTCTATGTTACATCATTATTATCTGTTTACTAATTAATATTAAAAATGTGATCACCATCCTCTTTCTCTCTGTCTCTCGATTTTGTGAAAGCAAAGGTGGTGCTACATTCGATCAAGTGGGGTCAAAGGTCCTCAATGAGTTTTTAAAAATTAATATTTTACCTATAGTTAAAATTCTTTTATTTTTTTTATTTTTACATATTTTTTATTTTTAATTTGTGCTCATTTAAAAGTTAAAATATTTAATTTAGCCTGTGAATGTTGATATGTCACATTATTCTTCATAGTTTCACCTAGTAGTGTTAGTAATAAAGAGGTCGAACTATTAGTTGTATATTTATATTTTTTTTCTTCTTCTTTTTTAACAGCGTTGCATAATCCATCCCAATTATGCTTTTTCCTTTATTTAAGTTATTTTTACGGAAATTTATTATAAAATCTTTTTTTAAGTGTTTATATTTCAATTAGTCCATAAGATATTATTGTATTTTAATAAGTCCTATTATTTAAACATTTGATCTACCAAATCTTAATTCTCATATTTAAGGTATTTTATGGACATTTTTACCCTTATAAATATTTTTTGAATAGTTATCAATTTGGTGATGTGAATATTCAATATTCAAATCGACGTGTGAATGTTCACATTGACATGTTAACATTCATATTAATAGTGTAAACATTCACATTGATGGTGTGAATATTCACACTGTAAATGTGAATATTATTAGGGGTATTTGATAACTATGTCACCCATATGACTTATTGAAATATAAGAAAATAATGTGAACTAAATAGAACACAAGTAAGTGAAAAGACATTTATAAAAAAAATGTCCCTTATTTTTAAGGCATGGTCAAGGGATACTTATGGACAAATGTTGGGCCGGATCAGGCCAATACTATATAATAAATTTTTTTGTGTCCGTCTAAGACTAGTCCGGTCCAAACATTGGACTTCTATTATTTGTTTAAATCTGATTTAAAAAATAATTATAAATTTCAATTCCACTGATTGGGTTATATGTTAAAATGAAAATTAAAATATTCCATAATTAAATTTAATCACACATTATATTTCTTAAATAAATATATTGGCATCATTATAAATATAAAGATTTTGTGTATAAATTAAAAGATTTCTTAAGCCTTCGTTTGGTATGTTAAGCTTTTTGGCTTTTTGACTATTTTAGCTACAAAAAGACAAATTAGGCTTTTTAACCCAATACGACAAAACATCACATCAAATCCATAATTATTTCATTTTTTCTCTCACAAAAGTCAAAAAGGGCGAAAAAACCTATCCTAAACGAGACTTTTTAGCCCCAGGCTAAAATAGTCAAAAATCCAAAAAGCCGAAAAACTAACACACATCCCAAACGAACCCTAAATAAATTCAATTACACATCACCACAAATTTGAGTTTCAATAAAATCAATAAAGATAAAGTCTGAATCTCAAAAAAAAAATATATATATATATATATACATTTTAATGTATTATAAATAAATAAATAAAGATTTGCTTGTTTAATAGCGGGTCGAGTTGGGCCAAATTCATTTAAAATTATAAATCTGAAACTCAACCCATTAATATTTTAAACTAAAAATGTTCGCTCAATCAAACTTTATCAACTAAAACAACATTTTCAAATTTTAGAAAAATAAAATTAAACCAGACAAATTGAGCAGGTCAATAGACCAATGTTCACCCTAGCAAGACTCCCGAATCATTGTCCTTTCTAGTCTATTATATGATTTATTTATTTATGCGTAAATTACAAACACACCTCCTGAGATTTACTTAAATTATAAATTATCTCCTGTTCTAAAAATTACATTATGCCTCCTAAGTTTTCTAATTTCATAACAAATATGTCCTTTTATTAATAAATCATCAAATTAATTAACAGTTTGTAATAATGTTAAAATTTATTTCAATTAATAATTCAGATAATTTTATTATTATATAGGTGAATAGTTAGAAATTTCACTTTTCTAATTAATTCTGTTAAATAAAAAATTCTGATAGGAAGATATTTATCATTTTTCAAACTACACGAGACAATTTGTATTTTAAGCAAATCTCAAAGGGTGTATTTGTAATTTACCCTTTATTTATTTATAATTTCGGATTCCTTAATTGTCACGACCCAGACCCACCCCTATAGATTTAGCATCGTAACCAGCCAGTAATCCGTAGATTACCTATGGCCTCAAAGACAAAATTTCAAAATATTTAATTTTATTGGGGCCTGAAGCGGAAGTAAAACAAAAATGATGATGTCTATTAAGCTGTGCGTACATGATCAACTGCAATAATTAAAAAATTCTTAACACACTTTCATATATACATGTACGAAGACATAGTTTATATCTTACACACTACATGAAGGGTTTTTTACAAAATACAAAGATTAACCCAAGCTTGACAAAATAAAACAAACCTCTACACAGAGGCACTTCTTGGGTGGCTTGACAAAGAGCTGGACTCCGGGGCAAACTCTAATGTTGATCCCCCAATTGCTCACCTACACATATATATAAGGAGTGAGTTAACGCTCAGTGAATAACACTAAACTAAAGAGGTTATACGAATGGGATTCTTAATTAAGTAATTCATATTTATACTTAATACATGTAAATCCAACTCAGAACGATTTCAAGTCCAATCTATCATGCTCAAGCATATTAGAGGAGCAAAATGACCTCGGGTCCAAAGTACTCATTCATACAAAACGACCTCGGGTCCGAAATACTCGTTCATACAGAACGACCTCGGGTCCAAAATATTCATTCATACAAAACGACCTCGGGTCCAAAATACTCGTTCATAAAGAATGACCTCGGGTCCAAAATTCTCATTCATACAGAACGACCTCGGGTCCAAAATACCTATTCATACAGAACGACCTCAGATCCAAAATGCTTGTTCATACAGAACGACCTCGGGTCCAAAATACTCATTCATACTGAACAACCTCGGGTCCAAAATATCCATTCATACAGAACGACCTCAGGTCCAAAATACTCATTCATACAGAATGACCTCAGGTCCAAAATACTTGTCCAATGATATTACAGAACAGCCTTGGGCCCAATCATAACACAGAACAGCCTTGGGCCTAATCACATTACAGAACGACCTTAAGTCCATCATTTCCATATTCATATCTATGCGCAAACTCATATTCGTGATCATGATCACATTCGTATTCAATGGCCTTAGGCCTATTTCGTGTCCTTGACACGCATATCAGCTGGCCCTGGGCCCATTTCATATACATACAGAACGACCTTTGGTCCATTCAGATAATTTCATACTTATCAATTTCACTATGGTCTTGCACAATCAGACGAATAAAATGCTCATTCATAATTCGAATTCACAAGTCCAAAACACTTACACATGAGTAGTATTTAAAAATAGCATACATGAATATATCTTTGCTAAAGTATTACTCTCAGTGTTTAGATGACTGGTTCACTCTTGTAGTTAATCCTACACAATTCATAACACACATAAAAATCAGGTTACAAAACAATTTATTCCGTTCTTAACTTGTTTAATTCTCTTAGGCTTCTTTCTTACTCTTTTAATTCATTTAATGCTCAATGTATGCCCAAGAGTGCTTAAAAATAAAAGAGAGCAGAAATCGGAACATGAAACAGCTTTTCAAAATTTTCTGAAACAGGGCTCTTTGCTCGAGCGCAACATTGGTTGCTCGAGCAAACCCCTTAGCCTACAAAAATACTGGTTGCTTGCATTCTACGCTCGAGCGACAACTTCTCCGCTCGAGCGATGAAGTTGATTTATGGGTTTTTTAGAATGTTGTTTGTGCTTCAAAACATAACTTTGAATGATACAACTTACATGTTTTGTCCTATATAGCAACCATACAACTTCTAACATGATATAATGCCAATTCTACAAGATTTGAAACTCAAATCTCCAAGGATTCATCATACAAGCCCAAATTATTTCAAATTCATTTCCTTAAACTTCATAACTCGTGCACATAAATTCTATATTTTCATGGATTGTGCATGCATGTGAAATGTAGACTCTAATTTCATCTCAAATGGAAGAAATGACACTCAAATTCATGAGATTCAACAAAATTATGTATGCATGTGTGATTTGGTGCCAAGTTCTCCATGTTTCAAAAATCATCTTTCTTTATTTTACGAAACATAAATTGAAGCTATAAAGCCTTTTCAAAAATATTTATCAAACTAATTTTTGATTCTCAAATATAAATTATAATTTATTTCCATATTTGTTCAAATTTAGATTTAATTCATGTTCTTCATATCAAGCCCAATTCCAAACTCACAACTACTACAAAAATAGTTAAAGATCACACTTTGACAAAAAAAAAAAAAAAAAAAGATCTCACTTTTACTGGAAATGTGATAAAAAAAATTAGATTGATATTTTAATCACACTTAATTTGATTAAGTGTGATAATATTTATTTTTTATGACACTTTTCCATTAAGTGTGATTATATATATATTTTTTAATCACACCTTCTAATTAAAGTGTGATTATATATACACTACTACTTTTTAATCACACTTTTTAAACAAGTGTGATTATATATATATATATATATATATTTAATCACACATTCTAATTAAAGTGTGATTATATATACACTATTACTTTTTAATCACACTTTTTAAATAAGTGTGATAATATATATATATATATATATATATATACATATATATATATATATATTAACCACACATTCTAATTAAAGTGTGATTATTTATATATTTTTTAATCACACTCCCTAAATAGGTGTGATTGTATAAAATGTTTCAATTTGATTTTTATATAAAATATACAATTCCCAAATCCGAGCCTCTATTTTACCCATGAATGACAGAGAACGACTCACTACTAAAAAAGGAGGCTTTAGACACAGGACTTTTTGCAACGATTTCAAAATTGTCGCAAAAGGCAAGATTTTGTGATAGCAAAAAAATCACTGCGGAATTAATTTTTTTGCGGCGGCATTTGACTGTCGCAAAAAAGGCATCAACTAAATACCATTATTAGAGACTGAAAATCCAAGGCCGCGACAAAAAGTAATATTATACGCTGCGGTACATTACCTGCCTTTTTTTTTTCTTTTTTTTTTTGTAGCGCCTTTTGTTAATCCGTCGCAAAAGATTTTATTTTGCTCATTAATGATAGTCCTTAGACTCGTCGCAAAAAATTAATCCCTAATTACTTTCACGCCCTCCCCCAGCCCTTTCTTTTTTCTCACTCATCCCTAAACTTTCAGACTTCTCTTTGGATTTAAAATTGTAGCACTTGTACCCTTTTAAAACTTTTAGAAAGTGTATTTGAATCTTTTATTTTATTTTGGGGATCTTTGGTGTTGTTGTATCTTGATTTTGGATGAGTGAAAATTGATTTAAACTTGTTAGGATTGTTCGTTCACGCTTGTTTACATTGAAAAGTTGTTTGGGAACTTAGAAATCTTGTTCGGGGTCGACACCAATCTTGGTGGTGTCAACACTTGCCTTTTGTTATTGACCTTAAGGGTCAACACCAGTCTGGAAGGGTCAACCCTTGTGTGTTGCTGAATCAGGAAGTTGCTTGCTGGAATTTGGTGTCGACACCAGTCTGGGAAGTGTCGACACCTTCCCTGTTGCACTCTTTGCTTTTCTGTCTGAAGGGTCGACCCCTCTGCCCGAAAGGTCAACACCTGCGTATAATTTTCAACTTTTTGGGTTGGTTTGGGCCCTACTTTTGAGGGGTTTTTGACTTGTTATTTTCATTTGACTTTGGGGCTATTATTCTATTATTACCTTGCTACTATAAATAGGCTCCAAACGCTTATTCATTTCATTTTTCCTTCTCTTTTCCTTCTCTACATCGTGAGTTCTCTTCTCTCTCTCTCTAAACTCAAGCTTTTTCACCCAAGATCTTTAGATCTACTTACTATAGACACCCCATTTTTGACCGTCCTCAAGACTTGGACATCATCGTTTGAACACTCGGTGATTATCCATGTTTGTGTTCGTTTGGAGTTCCCGGAGGTCTCGGCTCGCGCGCCTTGCCTCAGGATCCCCGAACTCGACCGTTTAGTGTCTGGTTTTGCACCAAACACTTGCATCTTGCCCTTGAGAGGCAGGGTAGGGCTTGTAGACCATCCCCACCCATCACCGGCAGTGGCTAGAGGCCACCGGCTGGTTTTTGCTGCCACCGGCAATATATATTGCCGGCCGGCACTATTTGTTGCCGGTCAGCACTATTTTGTGCCGGTCGGCACTCTTTTTGGCCAAGATGGCATTTTTGGCCGGCCGATTGCTGTTCATCTGCTTTTGCAGATATTTTTAGACAGCTGTCTTGCTTTTGCATCCCTCCATACACATGTATGGAGGGATCTCCCTCTTGTAAAGCTTGTCTTGTAAGCTTTACAAGACATATAGAGAGAAGCTCTCTCTAGGGCATAAAGAGAGGACTTAGGTTAGAGAGAGAGATATTTTGGAGAGCAAAAAAATAGCCATTGTTGAGCTCTTGTTCTAGGGTTTGGGTGAGATACATTTTCTATCTCTCTTTCCCTCTCATTTGTTCACTAGGTGCTTTGTGTCTTACTATTGCACACAAACACCTAGTGTTTCACCTTCCTCTTGAAACTAGGGTTCTAAGGGCTTGTTCTTGAGTTTCTTGACTGGTTTGGAGCCAAAGGAGGCCATTGGAGCATCATTTGTGAAGAAGGCTTCAAGGGTGAGAATCTAGTCCCATTTTTCCCCATTTCTGCATTGATTTTATACCTATCTTAGAGCTGTTTTTGTGCTTATTGTATAACATAAAAAAGTTCTGTTTTTAGGCCCTCTTTATTGTTTATTAAGAGTGTTTCTTGGTTTGAGGGTTGTTGATCACCCTTAGGCCTTGAAAGGCCTCATTTTGAGCCATTTTGTGCTAGCTCCGGGATTTTGGTGTTGGGGTCTCTTCACCATTGAAATCTTGAGGAATTTTAGTGGTGAAGATGATGCCTTGAAGTCCCAAGAAGGAGAGGGCCACCCCCTCTCCTTGTTGTCCTTGAAAAGGACATATTTTGGCCTCTTAAGGAAGCCTATGCTTGAGTGTGTGTTGAGCATGTTTAGGATGTTTTTCATGCTTATATATCCATAATATAACATGATTTCAAGTTGGTTTTGGAACTCCATGCGTGCTTAGCATAGTTGCCATGTAATGCCTTGTTTATGCCTTAACATGTCTTAGGTTGTTAGCCTTAGTTGGAGCATGTTTTAGGCTTGGTCTTGTGAAGATTATGTGCTTATTTTGCCATGTTTTAGGCCTGTCCATAAGTGTTTGGGTCGATTTTGGAATGCTTGATATAGCTCCTTTGTATTTGGGCTTGTTAGCCTTGAGTATGTGCATGTGTAGCATGACATCTTTGCATCGAATTGGTGATTTGGGGTCCCTCCACATGTTATTTCAGTCCCATTTCCATGCTTGTTTGATTGCCTTGCATGCCTCTTTAATGCTTTGGAAGCTTGTGTAGCAATGCTCCATGTTTTGGTGTCTATGTATGCCTTTGTATTTGAGCCACTTAGATGCCATCTAAGGAGTCCTTAGGCCTTGTATTGATGCCCCAAAACTCTATTTTTGGTTGATAAGCTCATACCATGTTTAGTCTTGTAAGTGTATTTCAATGCTCCTTGGATTTGCTTTGAACGCTTAGACTATTTGTTGCATGTTTAGCTTGATTTGTTGCTTGGTTTGGCACCATGTACTAGCATGATTTTCAGAGCTTATGTTGCATGCTTTTAGTCCATAAATGTCTCTTTCAAGTGCGCTTGAATGTTGCTTGCTTTGTGCTTAAGTGTTGGGTCTTAACATGTGTGTGTGTGCATGTGTGCTTAGCATCCATTTTGGGCATTAATGGCTACTGTTTTAGGCCTTATTAGAGCTGCCTAATTCATGTATAAGACCACCTTAGCATTAGTTTGCATTGCCATATGTATGCTTGTATGCTTGCATAAACTTGTCACCATGTCATGTTGCATTCCTAGCTTGTATGCCTAGGTTGCATTGCATCTTGCATGCATGCCTTGTTCCTTGAATTGGTGATAGGAATTGGGCCTTGTTTGGTTTGATCGGTTTGCATTGCCTTTGAAATCAAAGTTGCATACTTGGTTCTTTGGGCCATCATGCATGGAAATGCGTGATTGGTGGTCCGAGGATCGAGGCATATGCCCCTTTGAGTCATTATCATGATAAGGGACATGATTATTGCATACATGCCTTGAATTGTGCTGCCATGCTTTGCCTTGCCCTCTGTTGCTGTGAGTTGCAGGTTCTGCAGGCCTTCTTTGCCGACCGGCAGTTGTAACAAGCCCACGGGGGACCTCGCTACAGCTCGGACTCGACTTTTCGTAGTCACGGTTCTAAATCTGAACCAAAGAGTCCAAATCTGGCAAATCGTTTTAGGAAAACTGATTTTTGAAGGAAGTGCCAAACATGGACTGCTTTGCCAGATACAGAGTCGCCACCTAAATATTTTATTTTGGGAAATTTAGGAAACCCTGACTCGGTGCCAAAAGGTCACGTGTCCGTCATCACCAAAGTTGCTTCGGCTCGGGAACTTGGGTACGATTGGGGAAGGTCACTTCGTGAGCACCCCCGCTCGCCCGGTCATAGACCGGCCTCTACTAACCATGTTATCAATTTTTGAAAACATTGTGAGTTCTTATTCCGGTTATTAGCCTAGGTTACTATGTGATGCTCACAGCATATAAGTATAGACCGGGTCGCCCGAATTGGAACAAAACATTTCATGTTTGTTTTTGAAAATGGTTTGCTATCCGCAGGTAGGCTTGAAACATTTTGATGATTCATTCCAATTCAGATAACCCAACCTTCACCCACAGGCATTCAGGCAGATATATCAGATAAGCACATAGCCTCATGGTAAGCATGCTATCATGGCATTCATTCACACGCATGCAAGGATGCTAAAGCATAAAGCTTACCGAGTACTCTAAGCCAAAAACAGAAATTACATTAGAAATCATGCATGATCCTAAATATACAAAAATGCTTAATGTAACACATGCGAAATGCAACTATAGTAGGCTCGGCTATTCTAAGATGGCATATGAAACGCTACAACTAACATGTATTCAACTTGGAATTGAAAGTACAATGCAGTTAGTATGATGCGCCGAGCCCGATGCATGCAATACAGATGAATGATGCAAACATGCTGTCATACTGTATGCTAATTGAAATATGCCCTAATCTAACCATCAAAAGCGGATAAATAAAAGGGAGAAAGACGTGGGGTTGGAAGACATACATCACACTCACCCACACTTATTACAGTTGTGCCCTCACTCGGAGGGTCCGAATAAGTAATACAGTCCAAATATTACAGTCCCCAAAATAAAAGAATATTACAGTCCAAAATATTACAGAATTCTAATTAATTAATGAATTAACTAGAAAGCAAATAAACTGGCGTGCAAGCCAGGGACTGCCTTGCTTCTGGTGGATGATGCATGTCCGGACTGTCTTGCGCGGAAATCCACCGGAATGCCCCAATTAGCCTCTGTTTACACCTGTTATTCTTGAAAAGCGTGCCAAGTCCCGGAAAGTTGTTGATTCCTGGTTTTGCTGCAACAGAGAGCAGGAAAGGGGCATAGCAATGTATTTGCACAAATATACGCATGTCTCGATCCTCGTGCCACCAATCACGCATACCGAGGCATGATGGTCGAGGAGTCGAAATGCACAACTCAATATAGGATGAATGCACATGAAACTACAGCTAAAACCTAACTCCATCATGGGTAATCCGGAGTGTCGGTGACTGGGGAATTGAGACACATTCCGTCACTCGGAGTACGAAATGTACCTCGTTTCCCGTGCCCGGGCTAACTCTTATTCCGGACACGATGCAATATGCATGATATGCATGAAATTCAACTAAGATACAATCCTAACGTACACAATACTATGAAATGAGATGCCTCGAAATGCGTGCACGCAGGCACGCAAACCGAGAAAATGCAGAATGCTATGAAAATGAAATGCCTCGGAGTGCGTGAACACGGGCACGCAAACTGAGGCGATGATATATGTCTCGAAGTACGTGCACGCGGGCACGCAAACCGAGGCGATGATATGTGTCTCGAAGTACGTGCACGCGGGCACGCAAACCGAGGCGATGATATGTGTCTCGAAGTAGGTGCATGCGGGCACGCAAACCGAGATGATGATATGTATCTCGAAGTACGTGCACGCGGGCACGCAAACCGAGGCGATGATATGTGTCTCGAAGTACGTGCACGCGGGCACGCAAACGAGGCGATGATATGTGTCTCGAAGTACGTGCACGCGGGCACGCAATCCGAGGCGATGATATGTGTCTCGAAGTACGTATACGCGGGCACGCAAACCGAGGCAATGATATGTGTCTCGAAGTACGTGCACGCGGGCACGCAAACCGAGGCGATGATATGTATCTCGAAGTACGTGCACGCGGGCACGCAAACCGAGACGATGATATGTATCTCGAAGTACGTGCACGCGGGCACGCAAACCGAGGCGATGATATATGTCTCGAAGTACGTGCACGCGGGCACGCAAACCGAGGCAATGCTAGAATATGATGAAATGATATGGGAATGACAAATGGGCTTATACCAACATGAGTGAGCCTCAGCCACACTCACATGGGATGCCGTCGGATAAAAATGAAGTGCCTCGAAATGCGTGCACACTGGCACGCAAACCGAGGCGATGCGAAAGCGATGCGAATATCATGAAAAATGCAACATGGACTTATACTAACATGAGAGAGCCTCAGCCACACTCACATAAGATGCCGATGGCAGAAAATGAAGTGCCTCGAAATGCGTGCACACGGGCACGTAAACCGAGGTGATGCTAGAATGATATGAAAATGTCATGAAAATGACAAATGGGCTTATACCAACATGAGAGAGCCTCAGCCACACTCACATCGGATGCCGGTGGCAGAAAATGAAGTGCCTCGAAATGCGTGCACACGGGCACGCAAACTGAGGTGATGCTAAAATGTGATGAAATATGGCAAAAGTGATATGCAAGCATACTAATGGAATTTCAGCACTAAAATATGGGGGAAAATAGTCCCGAAATGAAGCGAAATGACATGAAATGCAAGGAAATGTTCCGAAATGGGATATTAGGCACCCGAAATGGCCTATAGCTATGCCAAACATGTACAATATGGACATGCAATGCAAAGAC
Organism: Camellia sinensis; assembly: GCF_055761805.1. Classification (NCBI taxonomy): domain Eukaryota; kingdom Viridiplantae; phylum Streptophyta; class Magnoliopsida; order Ericales; family Theaceae; genus Camellia; species Camellia sinensis. The sequence goes on from NC_138970.1 coordinate 158,185,220, forward strand.
AGAAGCTAGACAGTCCCAAAAGATGTACTTTCACAGTTATAAACATGGCCAAACAGCAAGTATAAGTAAGGGAAAAATAGCATGCAAGAATAGGGGTCAAAAGAGGGGTAATGAGGCAAGTGGTATAAGCAAAACTCAAACTGAAAAATTTCCTTCTACAACACTGAAGATGGACAAAAAATATGAACATTTACAGTATATGGCAGACCTCAAATCAGTATACAAACATGCTAAAAATGTGATGCAAAACAAAGCTCAAAAGGTGCTATAACATGAAGTGTATAAAATATTCACCAAACAGAAAAAAAGTGTGAATGAAACATGAAGTATAGGCCAAAATAAGGCCACTTTTAGTTCGGACCAAGAGCCAAAAACAGAAGCAAAGAGGGCTATCAATTTATGCAAAAATGGGGCCAAATAGGGGATATAACTACAAGTGACACATGGAAACACCAAACAATGTTGAGCCCTTCTCCAATGTTGAATAGGGGCTCAAAATAAGCCTTATATCAGTTTATAACATGCTCAAAAACAGATTTCTCATGGGCCAAAGATAGCATGCAAAATCATGACATACAGGATGATCAATGAAGCAAGTATATTATGGAGGGCTCAAACAAGGTTGAGCCCTTAATGAGAAGTGAAGATGAGCTCAAAATATGGCCCTTTTCAGTTAGGGCCGGAGCTTGAAACCAAAAATAAATGGGGCTTAGAAATAGATCAAGGAAAAGGGTCAAAAGGTTAAAAGAGTAACTTACCCTTGAAGATTCAAGCTTTTGTTGCTTCTTGGGTGGATTTGCAGCTTCTTTTGCCTTCTAGAAACCTTCCTTGCTGCTAGAGGTGAGGTGGTGGTGGTAGAGCTTGGTGGTGTAGAAGGAATGAAGGTTAGGGACTTAGGGTTTTTTGAAGAATTGAGAAGGAAGAAGATAGTGTTGGCTATGGAGCTTTGAAGGAGAGTTTTTCTAACCCTTATGAAGAAGGCCACCAGCTGGTTATAAAGATCAAAAATGGGGTGTAAAGGTGGGGGAGAAGGAGGGCAAAACTCCCCCACAAAATATCCCCCGGATACAGAAAATATCTGGGGGACATTGCCCCACAGCTGGAAAGTGCACAGTGCAAAGAACACGGCCGGCCCATTACTTTTGCTGGAGGTGGCCGGCCGGCCACACCCCCTAGCCGGCCGGCTAGGGGTCAAAAGGGTCAATGTGATTTTCTGGCCGGCCAGCTACTGGGGAGGTAGTCCTATGTGTGTACAACACAACCATGTAGTTGAAATTCCAAGAAAGTGGGCCTAAGGGGTTCAACAATGGCTCGGAAAGAGGGGGTCAAAAGGGTCAAGTTGACTTACTGGCCGGCCATGAACTTTTAGGGGCCTCTCAGATGTGTACATCACAGATATGTGGTTGAAAGTTCAAGAAAAAGGGTCCAAGGGGTTCAACATTAGCCCGGAAGAAAGGGGTCAAAAGGGTCAGGTGACCTTAATGGCCGGCCACCAACTTTTAGGGGCCTCTCAGGTGTGTACATCACAGATATGTGGTTGAAAGTTGACAACATTAGCTCCAAGGTATTCAACATTAGCCCGGAAGTGCGAAAAACGGGCGCCGGGAGGCTCCGGAAGAGAGATAACTGGTTGTTGCAACAATTGCTGGCCTCCCACCCTTCAGTGACCTTCCTTGTGATAAAACAGAGGTACCTGCCAAAAATGAACGAAAACCGTTGCAAAACGAACGTTCCGGGGCCAAAACATGCAGTTCGGGGTCCCGAAAATGGGCTGTTAAGCACCGAAAATGGTATTCGACCTCGAAGTGGGTTTCTCAGCCCCCAGTGTCCCTTAAAAGGGATGAAATAAGATGTATGCCAAAAATCAGAGCAATAGGAGATGGTTAGGCGGTCCCGAACCGAGGCACACGGCCAACGGTCCCGAAAATCGGGAACCGGACTCCGAAATGGGCAAAATGGCCTACGGCCACCAAATGTAGCCTATGGACATTTGAGAGACGGTCTACGGGACCTCTCCCTTCCCTCGGAAAAAGAAACAGAGAGAACCGAGTCTGGTTCGCAAACCGAGACAAGGCACAGAAAAGGGTTCGGAAGTCCGGAGGCAGGGCTCACGGCCGCGACTCTGAGACTTCTGAACGAGCACGATATGCAATATCACCAAGCGCTCAATCGGTGACGTCTGAGTCTTAAGGTCGGTCAAAAATGGGGTGTCTACAGTTGCCCCTCTTTGACAGAACTCGGAAGTCACAAGTGACGGGAGTGAATGTCAAAGCCCAGAGACGACCCATTTTTGACAAAGCCGAAGACTTAGACAAACATACAGGATAAACAGAGATGCGCCCGCAGGCATGCCCGCAGGCAGGGGGCAAAATGCAAATGATATGCAAGAAGCCGAAGGTAACCCAATGATCATGCAAATGCAGCAAGCTGTAATGAAGCAAGTATTCGCAAATAGATGCAACAGTTTTAAGCAAGAATGTAAAGCAAAAACTACATTTCATGCAGTTAAGGATGCGGAGGATTATTCAATCCCCGCCACGTCTCACACGGAGGAGATACGATACCTGCGCGATTCGTCTGGTCGCACCAGTCTCAATTGAACCGTACATACAATATCGTGCCTGCAAAAGAGAGAAATTGCAACAAGCACAATATGCTAACAACATGGATTCAATGTGATTTTGAAAGTTCGACACGCACAGTGCCGGTGAGTGAATGCATCGCAATGCGAAAGTGGAACGTGCGTGACAACGCATGCTCAAACACAGAGGTATACAAATATCAAGAAATGACAACGTGAGTATGCCCATGAGAATGCAAGATAATGTGCACGATAGTACAAAACGAGCATGAATCAGGGTGTTCATTTGCCATGAAACCACAAGTACGGAAAAGCGTGTTTCGGCGAAGGTAACTCAATTGCGGCCTCCGATCCGCTTCTTTGAAATGTTACCACTCATTCAAAAAGGATACACTTTGATTTCGATGGATGATGATGTGACACATGTCAGAACTTGAAACCGAAGTCCCGACGGAGCAATTTCGCGACCGGAAGTGTACTTTTCTTGAACTTTTTCAGGTCCCGGGAACTCCGATCATCCTCAAAATTTGCAGAGAGCTAGGTGAGCATGTGGGGATGATGGCCGGCCGTTTATCTTCCCAAGGGGAGGTGGCCAACCGATTTTCACAAAAGCTAATGGCTGGCCGGCCATTTCTGCAAAAAGCAGATGGCTGGCCAGCTAGAAATAGAGGCCGGCCGGCCATGCCCTTTTCCCGGGGGCATTTTGGTCTTTTCCTCTCCTTTTTGCATGCCTTTTCAACCAAGGCTTGAGGCTTATAAAAGGCAGCCGAGCCTCACTTCATTTCTTGCCTCTTTCAACACTTTTCTCTCTAGATTTGAGTTTCACGCGCGTTTTCCAACGCCTCGCGCAAATTGTTTCCGTAAAAACACTTAGTTTTAAGCACTTTGGAGTGATTAAGTTTCGGCTTCGGAGCTTCTTTTTGCATTTTCACCACTTGAGGTAAATTTATCTTAATATTTGGAATATTTTCCCGGGAGTTGACTTTTGTTGACTTTTTATTTCCTGAGAGTTGACTTTTGTTGACTTTTTCCAATTTTGGCCCAATTTGCTCATTTTTGCTCCCCTTTTGCAGATTCTTGAAAATGGCGGGTACTTCTTCCCATGGCGGAGGTTTTCCGGGTGTCGGGGACGATTTCGATCCTATGACTCTACCTCCGAGGACTCGCCCTTTCATTCCCGGGAGGTACCGTCCGCCAGCTCACGTCCTTCCGCGCGCTGTTTTCTGTCACTTTACCAGTTTTGACGAGAGAGCACCCGTGGATCTGCTTCTCAGAGAGCCGGAGCAGCATCTCTCTCACGAGGCCTGAGAGGTATTTACCTTATCTTCTGTATTTTACATTTCGCACCCTTGCCATGCTTGAACATGCAGTATAGCTTATGACATAGTACTTTGCTTATATCTTGAACATGTAGTTTCAACACTTGAATTTCTGAACACTTGGCTCACCAATTAATTGCGAACACACAGCCCACATTAGAACACACGGCTCCAACACTGATTTGTCGAACACACAGCCCGAATTCGAAAGTGAACACACAGCCCACACTTTAAATTTTTCTGAACACGCAGCCCAGATAGATAGTGAACACGCAGCCCACAAGTTAACTGAAAGTTGAACACGCAGCCCAAATTTCGAATTTTCTGAACACGCAGCCCAGGTAGATAGTGAACACGCAGCCCACGAATTAGATGAAAGTTGAACACGCAGCCCAAATCTCAAATTTTCTGAACACGCAGCCCAGGTAGATAGTGAACACGCAGCCCACAAATTAACTGAAAGTTGAACACGCAGCTCAAATCTCAAATTTTCTGAACACGCAGCCCAGGTAGATAGTGAACACGCAGCCCACAATTAACTGAAAGTTGAACACGCAGCTCAAATTTCAAATTCTCTGAACACGCAGCCCAGGTAGATAGTGAACACGCAGCCCACAATTAACTGAAAGTTGAACACGCAGCCCAAATCTCAAATTTTCTGAACACGCAGCCCAGGTAGATAGTGAACACGCAGCCCACAAATTAACTGAAAGTTGAACACGCAGCCCAAAATTCAAATTTTCTGAACACGCAGCCCAGGTAGATAGTGAACACGCAGCCCACAAATTAACTGAAAGTTGAACACGCAGCCCAAATCTCAAATTTTCTGAACACGCAGCCCAGGTAGATAGTGAACACGCAGCCCACAAGTTAACTGAAAGTTGAACACGCAGCCCAAATCTCAAATTTTCCGAACACGCAGCCCAGGTAGATAGTGAACACGCAGCCCACAAGTTAACTGAAAGTTGAACACGCAGCCCAAACTTCAAATTTTCTGAACACGCAGCCCAGGTAGATAGTGAACACGCAGCCCACAAATTAACTGAAAGTTGAACACGCAGCCCAAATCTCAAATTTTCTGAACACGCAGCCCAGGTAGATAGTGAACACGCAGCCCACAAATTAACTGAAAGTTGAACACGCAGCCCAAATCTCAAATTTTCTGAACACGCAGCCCAGGTAGATTTTGCAAGTAGCTTATTTCACTTCATCGGCACACAGCCCAAACTTCATTCCATTGGCACACCGCCCTTTTTCATTTCATTGGCACACAGCCCATTTCATTTCATTATTGATACATGTATTCATTCTGAATGCAGGGTAGTTCCCGCAGTGTGCGGGGGTATGGTTCCACTGCAGCGAGGGATTGGTACGCTGAGCTCCCGGAGGGCGTCAGGGACTTGGTAGATTTGGCGGCGTTCGGCCCCTTCTGTGTCGGGTTGTCACGTTGTCCTACCAGGAGGACGCTGATGGCAGCCTTGGTAGAGAGATGGTGGGACACTACCAATTCCTTCCATTTCTCTGCTACCGGGGACATGACCATGACCCCTTTTGATTTTGCTGTATTGACCGGCCTTGACGTCGGAGGTTGGTCCATCCCTTACGACGAGGACATGGGCGAGTGGGAGGCCGCCTGGATGTATTTATTGGGGGCTCGCCCACCTGTTGACAGGGTCTCTGGGAGAGTCCGATATACTTGGTTCTCTTCCCATTTTCGGCGGGCAGAGATGGTGCCCGAGACTCCCGAGGAGACAGAGCAGTATGCTCGTGGCTTCCTGATGTTCCTCTTCGGGACTACCCTGTTCGCCGACAGAGGGAACACCATTGGGCTATACCTGTTGAGCGCTCTGGTTGACCTATCACAGGTCAGTAGATATGATTGGGGTGGCGCTGGCCTGGCTACCCTCTACTTTTACATGAGCGCGACCTCCCGCGGGCGGGGCGACTTACTTGGCGGCTACTGGAGAGCTTGGGAGGTACTTTTCTGTCCCCCTGATTTACATTTCTGCTTCTCATTACTTGTACATTGCACCCACAGCGCACTTTTACAGTCTGTATTCTGCTCTCAGCATTTCGTACTTACATTCTGCACTGCTTTTCTCAGCTATGGGTTTATGTATACTTCCCATCATTAGCCCCAGAGCTGGAGGTGGTAGGGATTCCCGTGACCCCATATTTATTGATATTTGAGGGCCCGCACCGGGCGAGGCCTCGAGAGACCCTCCTTCGCCTGCGACAGTATTTCGACACGGTGCGACACTCAGAGGTAATCCAGAACTTTCAGTTCTTTTCGTTTTCATCTTTGATTTGCTCTGTATATTCTTGATTTCTGATCGGTTTATGCATTTGCCATCCGTAGATTACATGGCAGCCTTGGGCGCCCCTGGGTGATGATCTCCGACTTCAGTATACCGGAGCATCAGGCATCTCTCAGTATAGGGTCCTGCTTGAAGGGCCGGTTGGCAGGGCATGGTTCCTGGGGGAGCGCTTTCTGCGCCAGGTATGGGGGTATCTTTCTCAGGATATTCCCGCAGCACCCCCAGCTAGTATGCGGACCGCTGACAGGCTCTCTTACTCAGAGGTAGTCGGCGCCATGCTGGGTACTGAAGCCTTACTATATATTGAGGAGGGGGACTACGCCACCTACCGTTACATATACTTGATGCCCCCATTGACGGAAGCTCGTATCCCGATGATGAGGCCTGCCGGTACGTCATCCTCGGATCAGGCTCAGGCTCGAGCTACAGACATTCCTTCTTTTAGCAGGGCTGGCGCATCTAGAGGTGGGAGTAGACCGTTTCCTCCGACTCCGTCGATTCATCCTCATGTCGGATGGCCAGATATGCCTACTGAGTTGATGGCGTGGCAGTATGGGGCTAGCTCTCCGACTCTGATTCCACTAGAGCCTCCGATGCCCAGTGATCGATACGCCATTGATCCGGACTCACCGCCGGTATGCTCCACTTCTTTTCATTCATCATTCAGATGTTTAGACACTCTTCTGTTCACTGATGATTATGAACTCGTTTTTGCAACCATCGCGAGGATACATGGAGGAGGTGGTTGGGCTGGTGGCCACACTCGAAGGCATGGTCCTGCGTAGGGAGGCACAGTTGTCTGTCGCGGGCATCCAGGTACCCTTCAGTTTTCTGGCATTTATCATACTTCTGATGACATGCTGATTTCTACTGCATCGATAGACCACTTGTGTAGAGCACATCTGACACACACCCCACTTGTACACTGTACTTACATGCACTCACTTCATGTAGCCTCTGCTTGTATCTGCATCTGATGTATATATTTGAACTGATGCATTTGAATTGAACTTTTTGTTTTCAGATGCCTTCATGGTCCGGCCAGCCGCAGACTAGGCCATCCGGGCCTCATTGGGGAGCTGGGCCATCTCGGCCTTCCAGAGGATCTGGGCCATCTAGGCCTTTCCGAGGAGCTCGAGGAGGGGCTGCCCGCAGACGCAGGGCTCATGTTGTGGAGGTGGAGTCTGATGAGGAGGAGGAGGAGGCTACCGACCGTCAGTTTGAGACATCTGTTGAGGAGGGAGGCTCCGGTTTTGGCTCGGGGAACAGAGGCGAGGCTGAGGAGGACCCTGAGGATGACGGCTCCGACTCAGATGATGGTGTGGAGGTCGTCCCGCAAAAGAGGACGAGGCGTGCTTCTCGTTCCCGCTCCCGAGGACTTTGATGTTGTTATTTCTTGCTTTATTTTTCTTTTTGCTAGTAGTTTGTAACACTTTGCACATTGTTAGGTAGTTTTATTTTTTGTAAAACTTGTACCTTTGTATGTTGTAAAGCATGATGAAATGAAATAGCTTTTGAAAAGATGTTTGTATTTTTAGCATCGTATCACATCAATTTATTTTGCACAAAAATAAAATTGAATGGAAATGCGCATTGTGTAATCACCAAGTCAGGTAGTGAACCGACGCAACAAACTAAACAACTCAACTTACTAAGATATAACAGGACCTTAGAAAGTTTACAACTCGATAAGCAAAATGCAACAACACCAATAAACCAGACTTGAACAAAAATTGCTTAAACAGAGAGCAATGACTCAAAAACACAAAACACGTCCGCTCGACGAACAACTCGATAAGCAAAAACAACAATTCGATAATCAAAACACCTTAACAAAAACAAAGTGTACTTTTAACGATCGGAACGCATCCGAAACGGAGGGAGATGAAGGCCTTTGAGTCTCCTGTTGCCCGGAAATGCTTGGAATTCTCTCTCGAAGGATAAGACAGGGTCAAGGAGATACACTGCAGCATTGTCAGCCATCCTTGGGAGCTGGCCGGCCATTTTTGGTGGAGAGAGGCAGCTGGCCGGCCATTTCTGAAAAAGTAAATGGTTGGCCAGCCAGAAAAAGTAGCTGGCCGGCCATTCAGTCCTGCAGCCACCAGATTTTTTGACACGTGTCCCCGTGAACAGTGTTTTTCCTTCTATATAAGCCTCAACTTCGGGAACATTCATTTCATCTTAGTTTTAGGCAAAGATGGAGGCATTTCTCGCGGAAAATATCATATCTTGGATCTTTTCTCTAGATGGCTCGGAAAAGCTGAATTTCCGGGGTTTCGGCTTGAATGCACTATTCACGCTGAGCCGTACTCCGTTACATCTCCCTTTTCTACATGCCGCGGCAAGGTTCTGGAATCCAGTGACGCATGTTTTTAGCTTTGGCGGCCAAGAGATGTGCCCCACTTTCGAAGATTTTTAGGTTTTGATGGAGTCCGAGTGTTCTGAAGTAATCTTGCCTCAGCTCCGTTTTGGCCACGCCCAGGCTTTAGGGCGGATGTGTGGGCTCACAGCGCATGACGCTCGATCTCTGATCTGCAGTGGAGAGCTGGACATCCTTGGCTTGATCCACCGTTTTTCCGACGCTGGTGACCGCAGCAACCATTATTGGCAGGGTTTCCGGCAACACGCCCTCTGCTTATGTTTGTTGTCTCACTTTCTGCTTTCCTCGGGCTTTGGCGGGGCTAGCATTCGCCTGATTGAAGTCGCCCAAGGTTTGAGAGAAGGAAAGAGCTGTATTGCCATGACCTTGGCCGAGACATTGATGGGTTTAGATTCTGTCTATTGCCGGGAGGCGACTAGGTTCGCCGGGAGTCCACTGCTGCTGCAGGTAATGTTTCCCACCCGACCTCACATATATATATTTGCTCACATCACTCGGCCCTCAGGCTCGGTTTTTCTCACAAAACCCTTGTCTTACTTTTCTCTCATCGTACATCTGTCTATTCTTTATTCTCTCATTTTCCATCCCTCCCCTAGGTATGGTTAATGGATAAATTGCAGGTTGTGGACTCTTGCCCTGCTTATTCAGCTCGAGGCTACTTCTTTCGGCAGCGCCTAGTCAATGCTCTTGACGAAAGGTGGTGGTTCGATTGGATGTGCAATTTGTCCGCAGACGGCATTGCTTGGCGTTGTCCTTGGCTTAATCTCCCGGCAATGAGCTATAGTATGTCTCGGCTGATTGGGATCCAACTGATTGGTCTAACCCATTGTGTATTCTATTTTCCGTTCCGGTTTCTGCGTCAGTTTGTCCATGATCAGACTTGTCCACTGGAGGGGATTGAGTATCCAGCCGCTTTCCCAGTTCGGGGTGCACAGCTTGCCCGATATGCCACGACATGGAGGACTAGAGAGCTCCTGGCCCCTGCCCCAACTTTCAGTTGCACTTTATCCGATGAGTGCGTGGATTGGCTCAATGAGGAGGCACAGGTTGGGCCCAGCTTGGCATCAGATGCTCCGTCTAGCTCCGGGAGGGGACACAGAGATACTTGATTCAACTATGCCTCAAATTTATTGCTTATTTAGCATTTTCAAGTTTTCTTTATGAATGTACTAAAATAAGCAACCTCGATTGTAATGCAAGAGCAAGAGAATTCTATTTTGAAATCAATGAAATTGAAAGTTATGGTACTGAAAATTTTCCACTTTTGGTCTAAAAATGGTCTTAGTCGTAAAAAGATTGATTTGAACAAAGTCAACTTTCATTAAAACTTTTCAAAACTATTTTCGATGTGGATCAGAATTGGACACACCGGAAATCTGTCGCTGAGATGCACAACCCCAGATTCCTGCAACTGGAAAGTTGCCCCTAGTCTGAAGAACAATGCGGCACTTCACAGCAACGGAAAGTTGCCCCTAGTCTGAGTAACTTTGCACCGTCGTGGCAACGGAAAGTTGCCCCTAGTTTGAACAGCACTGTACCGGAGATCACGATAAATGCTGATGGATAAAGATGACTGAGATGGTCGAAATGGACAGAGTTGATCGGGGAAAAAGGTTTATGACTGAACTTCAAGGTGAAGCTGCCTACGTATCCCAAAGATGGGAATCAAGCCTTACGTAGTTCAGGCCCAGGTTCACTCGAGTATTTTTACTCTCCTTTTGCGCTCTAACTTTTGCCAAGGCCGCCCTTTGGGGGTTTTCAACCTTGCGAGCTCAGTTTTTATATTTTCTAATTTTTTATGCTCTGAATTTTGCCTAGGTCGCCCTTTCGGGTTTTCGGCCTAGCGAGCCTCTCAAGGATAGTATTTCTTCAACTTGTCCATATTGATCGGTTGTGAGAACTCCAAGCCATCTAGATCCATCAGAACCACAGCTCCACCTGACCAGATAGCTTTGATGATGTAAGGACCAGTCCAATTGGGTTTGAACTTGCCCCTTGGGTCGTGGATGGGAGCTCGGTTGTCTTTGAGCACCAAATCTCCTTCTTTCAGATTCCGGGACTTAACCTTCTTGTTGAAAGCCCGGGCAATTCTTCGTTGATAGCCTTGGATGTGGTACAGTGCTTTCAGTCTTCTTTCATCAAAGAGCATGAGTTCTTCGAATCTGCTTTGCTGCCAATCTGCTTCGGCTATCTGGCATTCAGCCAATACTCGTAACGACGGAACCTCAATCTCAATGGGTAGAACAGCCTCCATTCCATAGACTAATGAATATGGAGTTGCTCCAGTAGAAGTTCTGATTGACGTCCTGTAGCCCCACAGAGCAAATGGCAGCTTGTCTGGCCAATCTCGATAGGTTTCCACCATCTTCTGTAGTATATGCTTGATATTCTTGTTGGCGGCTTCAACCGCTCCGTTGGTCTGCGGCCTGTATGTAGATGACTTGTGAAAAGCCACATTGTATTTCTCCAACAAGTCTATCACTTCTTTCTTGGAGTGGGAACCATTATCTGAAATTATTTCGTTTGGCACCCCGTAGCGACAGATGATGTTGTTTCTGATGAATTTTGCGACATGCGATGCCTTCAACACCGCGTATGATTGGGCCTCGACCCACTTTGTAAAATAATCTATCGCTACTAGGATAAACTCATGCCCGTTTGACCCCTTCGGGGTAACAGCTCCGATCACATCAATTCCCCAGACTGAAAAAGGCCATGGTGAAGTCATGTTGTACAGTTTTGACGGCGGGATGTTCATGCGGTTTGCATGGATTTGACATTTGTGGCATCGCCGAACAAAGCTAATACAATCCTCCTCCATGGTTGACCAGTAGTAGCCCTGTCTGAGGATCTTCCTGGCCAGCATTACTCCATTCACGTGTGCACCGCACTCTCCCCCATGGATGGCTTCCATCAGGCGTTTTGACTCTTCAGCTTCTACACAGAGCTTATGCATTCCCGGATGACCCCTTTTGTACAAATTTCCCCCGCAGATAATGAATTGAGCAGCCATTCTTCTGACAGCCCTCTTATCTTTGGCATTTGCCCCTAGTGGATATGTCTCCTTTTCCAAGAAGTTCCAGATGTCGTAGTACCAGGGGTTGCCGTCTTGAACCTCATCTATGGCGGAAATCGACTCGTATGCCGGCACGAACTTCTGATCAATAATGACTGGACGCATCCGGACTCCGGACGGGATGTCTATCATAGAAGATAGAGTTGCTAGTGAATCTGCAAACTTGTTGTTCTCTCTTACGAGGTGGGTGAAATTTAGCTTTTCAAACCGAGGAATTAGCGAATCCAAGGTTTGGTGGTAGATTATCATCCTTTCCTCTTTGACCTTCCAATCTCCTTTTGCTTGAGACACAACAAGGTTTGAGTCCCCAATGACGTCCACTCGTCTTGCCCCTAGTTCCAGGGCTGCTTCCAGGCCAGCAATACATGCCTCATACTCTGCTTCGTTGTTGGAAACCTTGAACCGGAGCTTGAATGCTAAGGGGATACGGGAATCGTCAGGCGCTATCAGCAACACCCCTATCCCATACCCATACTGGTTTGACGCTCCATCAAAGTACATCGTCCAAGTTTCATCTTCGACGTGCAAAATGGCTTCATCTGGGAATAGATACTCAACCGCTTCATCCCCCTCAACCGGGTGGTCGGCAAGGAACTCCGCTACCGCTCTGCCTTTTACTGATTTGCGCGTTACATACTTCAAATCAAATTCGGAGAGCAACAGCAGCCATCGAGCTAGCCTACCCGTAAGTGCTGGTTTCTCGAAGAGATATTTGATGGGATCCAAACGCGAAACCAACATTACAGAGTGGGCTAACAGGTAGTGCCGCAGCTTCCTGGTTGCCCATACCAAGGCCAAACAAGCCTTCTCCAGCGGCGTATAGCGGGTCTCGTAATCCAGCATCTTTTTGCTCAGATAGTAGATGGCTCTTTCCACTTTGTCTTCTGACTCCTGCGCGAGCATGCAGCCCATGGTGGTCTCAGTTACCGAAAGGTACAGTATCAACGGTCTCCCCGGCTCTGGCGGTGACAACACGGGTGGGTTCTGTAGATACTCCTTGATCTGCTCAAAAGCTACTTGACATCGGTCGTCCCATTGGAATTTCTTTCCTTTCTTCAAGAGACCAAAAAGTGGTTCACAAGTCAAGGTTAATTTAGAAATAAACCGTCTTATGAATTGCACTTTACCCAGAAAGCCTCGCACCTCCTTTTCAGTCCTTGGTGGTGGCATTTCTAAGATGGCCTTGATTTTGGAAGGGTCGACCTCGATGCCCCTTTGTGTGATCAGAAACCCTAGCATCTTCCCTGCTGTAACACCAAACGTGCATTTCTGGGGATTCAGTCGCAACCGAAACTCTTTGATCCTTTGAAAGAATTTTTGTAAAGCGGTGTAGTGGCCCTCTCTATCTTTGGACTTGACAATCATGTCGTCCACATACACCTCGACCTCTTTATGGATCATATCATGCAATATTGTAGTTGCTGCCCATTGATACGTAGCTCCAGCATTTTTCAACCCGAATGGCATCACTCTATAACAATATGTACCCCACGGGGTAGTAAACGCAGTCTTCTCCCGGTCTTCGGGTGCCATCACTATCTGATTATAGCCTGAGAAACCATCCATAAACGAAAGCAAGGCGTGTCCTGCCGTGAAATCCACCAATTCATCAATGTGTGGCAAGGGAAAGTCGTCCTTCGGACTGGCCCTGTTCAAATCTCTGAAGTCTACACAAACCCGAATTCTGCCGTCCTTCTTTGGCACCGGAACTATGTTGGCCAACCAAGTTGGATATTCAGATACCAGCAGGAACCCTACGTCAATTTGCTTGGTGACCTCTTCCTTAATCTTGAGGGCCCAGTCCGGGCGAATCCTTCTGAGTTTCTGTTTGACAGGGCGGGCCTCAGGATCAAGAGGGATTCGGTGCTGTACAATCTCAGGATCGATTCCAGGCATGTCTTCATAGGACCACGCGAAAACATCTTTGAAATCTTTTAATAAAGCGACTAAGCGCTCGCGCTCCTCTGAAGACAACGTGGACCCGATCTGGACCAGCCGCGGGTCCTTCTCAGTACCAACATTCACAGTAGTGATTTCATCCATTAAAGGTTTAACAAATTTCTCCTGCTCTTGATCAATTAATCGTTGCAAAACTGGGGGAATTTCTTCCTCGCTGTTTTCATCAAAATTTTGAAAATCCTGATTTAAGCAATAAATCAAAGGCACAGAAAAATACTCGGAAACCACATCCACATCATTCTCATTAAATACTTCCAAGCCGTCAGATTCCTCTGTTACAACAGACTCAAAAGAAAACGAAAAAGACGACCTAGACAGGACTGTGGTATCCGGGTTATCACCCCCAGGAATACCGGACTCAGACTCAGTCGAGCTGGAATCTGATTCCGACGCAGAAGATTCGGTAGAATCAGATTCCGGCTCACTACCTGACCCGGAACTGCTAGATAAAAAGCCTTCTTCATATTGCCAGATGAGAGAAGGTGCGATAGATGCATCCAAAATCGGCGCTGGAAAGCCCGCAGCTATTTCATCTCCAATCACAGAAACCGAAGAGTTATCCCCCAAGCACTCTTGGCCGATCGGAGGATCTGATAGTAGACTCGCCAGTGCTACCCCCATTTCAAGCTCTGTGCTCTCAGGATCCACTACTTCACATTGTTCAACCTCAGTTGGTGGGTCTGTCTGCGCTTCGGCAACGTCATCCCCAGATAATTGTATGTCGAAGAATATTTCAAAACCAGGCACGCGCGTCCCCTCCGCGTTTAGCCATGGCTCCGGGAAGCCGCAGAATGGAAAATCTTCCCCCTCCCGGACGAAGCGTCCGTTCAGGGTACCCCAGATAGGCCTGTGCATTAAATCAAATGGCTTCCCGGCCTTCTTTGCCCTGGCCCTTCCGGCCATTTCTTTCCCTTTCCTTATCCAATCCTCCTTGGTGGGCAGATAACCTAGTCCAAAGGCGTGGGGGTTGTGCGGCACTTCGGCCAATACTGAGACGCCTTTCCGGCCGCTTCTCCCTAATCCCATCCCAGGGGTATGCTTTAGCTTGTTCATGAGGTATATGGATTGTGCACTAACATACATGCCCTCATTCGCAGCCATGACATTCTGCACCACTTGAGCCTCGGCCAAAGTGAACCCCGATAAAAATACATCCTCCGTGCCGTGCTCAATCTCCAAGACAGGTGTTGACACCTCCGGCGGCGGATGGATTGATGAATTTCCGAAAACTATCGCTACCCCTTTCCCGTGGGGGTACTTTAGCATCTGATGTAGAGTGGAAGAGACTGCTTTGACCTGGTGCAACCACGGTCGCCCCAAAAGTAGGTTAAAGGTTGCAGGAACGTCCAAGATATGAAATTCGATACTGTGTTGTCCTGGACCAACCTTGGTTTGAATTTCAACAGTCCCCATCACTTCTCTGCTGGTATTGTCGTATGCTCTGATCACTTGGGTAGTTGGGACGAAGTCCACGGGTTTCAACCCGATTGCATATGCCGTTCTGGTCGGGCAGACATTAATCGCAGACCCTGTATCAACAAGTACCACCGATATCCACTTATCTCTACATTCCACAGAAATATAGAGCGGTTTGTTATGGTTTGTGCCCTCAGGCGGTAGCTCCTTGTCCGAAAAGGTTAATGCCGGGGAACCTCCTCCCGGAAAAACCAGCCCAACCAGCTGTTCAGGCGTGGTGTCTATGGAGAGTTTGGACTTGTCCATAGTAGATAGGACAGCTTCTCTGTGTACTCGTGATGCCATTAGCAGTCCCCAGATGGAGATGTCTGCTTGTATTTTCTTTAACTGTTTCAACACAGCCTCATCTTCGATCTGCTTCTCCTTCTGTCTTTCCACTTCTCTATCCTTCCCGGATGCCTCGGGTTGGTCCAGGTGTGGGGGCTTGAAGTACCGCCCACTTCTTGTCATATGGTCCACTTCATCGAGGTACCAAGTATCATTCGGCTGGTTATTCCCCCAGTCTTCATCCGTGTGGGCAAGACACAAGTCGTCATCTTCCCACCACATCCCGCTAGCGGCCAACAGACACCTGTCCGGCTCCGGTCCACTCGCACTCTCAGTGCTCTCTGTCCATATGCTCGCAGCATTGTTTGTCTTCGTGCACACAGCACTTTCAGTCCCCTCAGGGCCTTTTGCTTTTCTAATTCTCTCAGCCTCCTCAAACTTTTCTTGTTCTAGCTGCGTCAGTACAGCTGTTTGTTCAACAGTTCCTACATCCGTAATGCCCATATCACGAGCGGAATTCTTTACACCGACGCTCTCCGGCGGTACAACTTGGTTTTCGGCCGTTCCGGCCACAACTGATATTTCTGCCCCTGCCGGGCTCTATTCTGATTGGGCTTCCACCACTACATCCGGTTGATCTTCGAGCCATCCCGTGGCCTCCTCTGATTCCTCAAAATCATACCAATTAATTGACGCCTCCCCCAGTTCCTGGTCCTCGAGAAATTGCAAGTTAGCAAAGTCCTCCCCTGCAGTTGTCAGCTCATCTGCCCATAGCCCAGATCTATCCCCCCGGATCATGCATAGCTCTCCTGTCTCTGGCAATTCTACACTTAGCCCAATTCGGCTCGTCGATAGGATGTGCTTGCTTGGATCATAGGCTCCCCCGACAAAATCCTGTCTAGTCCCAGATTCAACAATCTCAGTCTCTCCCAAAATCTGCCCTGTTCCGTCTTCGACGGTCACCACCACCGGTTCTGGTTGGGTTTTGGAGATGTCCACCATGCACAAGAAATCAGTGCAATCGGGGAGGAACACCTCTGGCTTGGGTAGGTGGGTGGGAGTAATATAGATGCTAGGATCATAAGGTGCGACCCCAGTCTGGATAAAGTTAATTCTTTTGGGAGGAGGAGCTTGGTTATGTGATGGGAGAGGGTTGGTTGTGACATTGGGTTGATCAGGAGGCGCGATCACTTGTTTGTCAATAAGATCTTGGATCTCATGACGCAATCTGTAACAGCGGTCGGTGTCATGACCGTGTTGTTGGTGGTATGCACAGTATTTTGATGGGTCGTAAGAGGGGGGGAGTGGATTCGGTAATGGCTTTGGTTCTAGGGGTTTCAAATGATTCTTTCTGATCAGTATTCCTAGAACTTTAGTCAGAGGCATATATAGTGGGGTAAAGGTTCTTTGGCCTCATGGTTGGAATCGGTTGTTGGCTTGTGTGTTGCTTCCGGACGCGCCGGAAAAGGGTGTGGCAGTCATAGGTCTTGGAGGGGGAGGGGGAGTGGTGGTGACCATACCAACTTCCGAGGCTCTCGTATTTGCAGCGCCGCTCGGGCCTGCATTGTTATTGCGATTGAAGGTCCTCCTCGGTTGTTCTCTGTCCTGGTCAAACAGACCTTGCCTCATAGCATCTTCTATTTGCACCCCCATATCATGTAAATCTGCGAAAGTAGGAAAGGGGACTACAATCATTCTCTGCATTAATTTCGGGTGGAGATTGCGCACAATCATCCGGATTTGATCTTTGTCAGTAGGCCTTAAAGTCATCGTTGACGCCTTTGCCCTCCATCGGATCACAAAGTCCGAGAAAGATTCCTTAGGCTCTTGCCTTGTCGTTTCCAGATCACGGGTTGTGATCTCGATTTGGGTGTTGTATGAATATTGTGTGACAAAGGCCTCAGCCATCTCATCCCAATTCTTCTTCACTTCATCTGGTAATCTTGCGTACCAATGGGAGGCCACACCTGACAGGGTTCGGCCGAATAGTGAGAGCTTCTGTGGTCGTGTAAGGCCCATTGGCCGCAAGACATCTGCAAACAGTCGGATATGGACCATGGGGTCGCCGGTCCCGTCAAAACGATCTATTTGTGGCATTTTGAACCTATCGGGGAGTGTCACGGCCTCCTCGGTATATCCATCTCCGATATCCGGCATAGCCTTGGCTCCTTGGGATTTTTTGAAGAGCTTCTCCAGTTTGCTCAATTTCAGAGCCGTATGATCAACCTCGACCTCGGATGGAGAGTTCGGGTGATTGGATGTATGGACCTTGGACAGTTGTGGTGGAAGCGGGGGCGGAGCCGGCCCCGTTGGAAGACTCGTGTCCTCTTGTAAAATTTGGACAGTTGGTACAGTATTCTGGGTATTCGGAGGAATATTCTGAACAACAGGTGCCTGCTCAGGTATTGGGGCTCCTGCCGGAGGAGGGATTTGTTGTGAAGGAGACGCTGTATTCTGTTGTTGCAGTCTGGCAATCAACTCAGCCTGCTGGGCCATGACTGTGGCCTGCTGTTTGGAGAATTCCGCTTGACGGGCGCCATCATCGTGCATTTGCTTCATACTCTCCTGCATCTGGCGCATCAAAGCCTCCATCCCTGATGTATTCGGTTGATCCATCTGTCTAACCGGTATGTCTATTTCTACAGCAGTAATTGAGACCTCAGTCCTGTAGTCCTCTGATAAAGTAACCCACTGTTCTGACAATCTCTGTTCTGACGTACTGCGCCTTTTCGGCTTCCTTCTGGTAACAGGGGGTAGAGAATGGAACACTGGCTGTCCGTCGATTAGATCCTCAGATCAGTGGAGTCGACGACCTCGTGTCCAAGGTGCTTGGGGAATGCCTGTTGGGTTGGAAGCAATCGTGCTAAAACTGACCTAGCAAAAGATAAATAAAGCGAAAAGGAAATAAATAAGCAGATAAACGGACAGCGTAACAGCTTAAAATAAAATGCAAGACACACAGTCGGGCATAATCAACACACAGTCAATAAGCTGAAATACACACTGGCCTCGAACACTGATTATTATCCCTGTATCATTGTTCCCTGAAACAGAATCTGATATCCGTAGATAATTAATCCTCAAATACTTGCTGATGCCCGCAGGCTTGATACCCGTAATACAAAACTGATGCCCGCAGGCCTGATGTCGACAATACTGAACTGATGCCCGCAGGCCTGATACTGTCAATATTGAACCGTAGCCCGCAGGCTTGATTCTCAAACTCATATACTGATCTCATGCCCGCAGGCCTGATACTGACAATTCTGAACTGAAGCCCGCAGGCTTGATGCCCAAACTCATATACTGATACATGCATTCCTGTAGAGACACACTCTAAAGCACATAACAGATAAGTGAGAGCCAAAACACCCCTATGTTGGGGTAAGGTTTCCCTGTCCTATTGTGTCAGGAGCTAGGGTTTCACTACGCACGCAGCGGTTTCAAACAACTTATAAACGGGTAAGCAACCTGTCCTAATTTGGAATGGTCACTATGGATCCGAATATGCACTAGGTCGAATGGTCAAAGAGGGTGCCCCGGTAAAACCGAGGTTTGTGTTCCCATACTGGCAGAGCCCACAACCGGTCAGCCTTATGGTCATGCCTTGACAAGACAAGCCTCCGGCAAACCGTTCAGGAATAGCAGATGGCAAACACGGTGTCCTAGGCGCACCAATGCAAATGCAATGCAAAGAATCACACGAGTGTAGTCAAAAACAGATATCATGAGTTCGAGTCAAGTTCTCTAAATCCCCAGCAGAGTCGCCAGAAACTGTAACAAGCCCGCGGGGGACCTCGCTACAGCTCGGACTCGACTTTTCGTAGTCACGGTTCTAAATCTGAACCAAAGAGTCCAAATCTGGCAAATCGTTTTAGGAAAACTGATTTTTGAAGGAAGTGCCAAACATGGACTGCTTTGCCAGATACAGAGTCGCCACCTAAATATTTTATTTTGGGAAATTTAGGAAACCCTGACTCGGTGCCAAAAGGCCACGTGTCCGTCATCACCAAAGTTGCTTCGGCTCGGGAACTTGGGTACGATTGGGGAAGGTCACTTCGTGAGCACCCCCGCTCGCCCGGTCATAGACCGGCCTCTACTAACCATGATATCAATTTTTGAAAACATTGTGAGTTCTTATTCCGGTTATTAGCCTAGGTTACTATGTGATGCTCACAGCATATAAGTATAGACCGGGTCGCCCGAATTGGAACAAAACATTTCATGTTTGTTTTTGAAAATGGTTTGCTATCCGCAGGTAGGCTTGAAACATTTTGATGATTCATTCCAATTCAGATAACCCAACCTTCACCCACAGGCATTCAGGCAGATATATCAGATAAGCACATAGCCTCATGGTAAGCATGCTATCATGGCATTCATTCACACGCATGCAAGGATGCTAAAGCATAAAGCTTACCGAGTACTCCAAGCCAAAAACAGAAATTACATTAGAAATCATGCATGATCCTAAATATACAAAAATGCTTAATGTAACACATGCAAAATGCAACTATAGTAGGCTCGGCTATTCTAAGATGGCATATGAAACGCTACAACTAACATGTATTCAACTTGGAATTGAAAGTACAATGCAGTTAGTATGATGCGCCGAGCCCGATGCATGCAATACAGATGAATGATGCAAACATGCTGTCATACTGTATGCTAATTCAAATATGCCCTAATCTAACCATCAAAAGCGGATAAATAAAAGGGAGAAAGACGTGGGGTTGGAAGACATACATCACACTCACCCACACTTATTACAGTTGTGCCCTCACTCGGAGGGTCCGAATAAGTAATACAGTCCAAATATTACAGTCCCCAAAATAAAAGAATATTACAGTCCAAAATATTACAGAATTCTAATTAATTAATGAATTAACTAGAAAGCAAATAAACTGGCGTGCAAGCCAGGGACTGCCTTGCTTCTGGTGGATGATGCATGTCCGGACTGTCTTGCGCGGAAATCCACCGGAATGCCCCAATTAGCCTCTGTTTACACCTGTTATTCTTGAAAAGTATGCCAAGTCCCGGAAAGTTGCTGATTCCTGGTTTTGCTGCAACAGAGAGCAGGAAAGGGGCATAGCAATGTATTTGCACAAATATACGCATGTCTCGATCCTCGTGCCACCAATCACGCATACCGAGGCATGATGGTCGATGAGTCGAAATGCACACCTCAATATAGGATGAATGCACATGAAACTACAGCTAAAACCTAACTCCATCATGGGTAATCCGGAGTGTCGGTGACTGGGGAATTGAGACACATTCCGTCACTCGGAGTACGAAATGTACCTCGTTTCCCGTGCCCGGGCTAACTCCTATTCCGGACACGATGCAATACGCATGATATGCATGAAATTCAACTAAGATACAATCCTAACGTACACAATGCTATGAAATGAGATGCCTCGAAATGCGTGCACGCAGGCACACAAACCGAGAAAATGCAGAATGCTATGAAAATGAAATGCCTCGGAGTGCGTGAACACGGGCACGCAAACTGAGGCGATGATATATGTCTCGAAGTACGTGCACGCGGGCACGCAAACCGAGGCGATGATATGTGTCTCGAAGTACGTACACGCGGGCACG
Organism: Camellia sinensis; assembly: GCF_055761805.1. Taxonomy (NCBI): domain Eukaryota; kingdom Viridiplantae; phylum Streptophyta; class Magnoliopsida; order Ericales; family Theaceae; genus Camellia; species Camellia sinensis. Next base: position 158,206,200 of record NC_138970.1, read on the forward strand.
TAAACCGAGGCAATGATATGTGTCTCAAAGTACGTGCACGCGGGCACGCAAACCGAGGCGATGATATGTATCTCGAAGTACGTGCACGCGGGCACGCAAACCGAGGCGATGATATGTGTCTCGAAGTACGTGCACGCGGGCACGCAAATCGAGGCGATGATATGTGTCTCGAAGTACGTGCATGCGGGCACGCGGGCACGCAAACCGAGGCGATGATATGTGTCTCGAAGTACGTACACGCGTGCACGCAAACCGAGGCAATGATATGTGTCTCGAAGTACGTGCATGCGGGCACGCAAACCGAGGCGATGATATGTATCTCGAAGTACGTGCACGCGGGCACGCAAACTGAGGCGATGATATGTGTCTCGAAGTACGTGCACGCGGGCACGCAAACCGAGGCAATGCTAGAATATGATGAAATGATATGGGAATGACAAATGGGCTTATACCAACATGAGTGAGCCTCAGCCACACTCACATGGGATGCCGTCGGATAAAAATGAAGTGCCTCGAAATGCGTGCACACTGGCACGCAAACCGAGGCGATGCGAAAGCGATGCGAATATCATGAAAAATGAAACATGGACTTATACTAACATGAGAGAGCCTCAGCCACACTCACATAAGATGCCGATGGCAGAAAATGAAGTGCCTCGAAATGCGTGCACACGGGCACGCAAACCGAGGTGATGCTAGAATGATATGAAAATGTCATGAAAATGACAAATGGGCTTATACCAACATGAGAGAGCCTCAGCCACACTCACATCGGATGCCGGTGGCAGAAAATGAAGTGCCTCGAAATGCGTGCACACGGGCACGCAAACCGAGGTGATGCTAAAATGTGATGAAATATGGCAAAAGTGATATGCAAGCATACTAATGGAATTTCAGCACTAAAATATGGGGGAAAATAGTCCCGAAATGAAGCGAAATGACATGAAATGCAAGGAAATGTTCCGAAATGGGATATTAGGCACCCGAAATGGCCTATAGCTATGCCAAACATGTACAATATGGACATGCAATGCAAAGACAGAAGCTAGACAGTCCCAAAAGATGTACTTTCACAGTTATAAACATGGCCAAACAGCAAGTATAAGTAAGGGAAAAATAGCATGCAAGAATAGGGGTCAAAAGAGGGGTAATGAGGCAAGTGGTATAAGAAAAACTCAAACTGAAAAATTTCATTCTACAACACTGAAGATGGACCAAAAATATGAACATTTACAGTATATGGCAGACCTCAAATCAGTATACAAACATGCTAAAAATGTGATACAAAACAAAGCTCAAAAGGTGCTATAACATGAAGTATATAAAATATTCACCAAACAGAACAAACGTGTGAATGAAACATGAAGTATAGGCCAAAATAAGGCCACTTTTAGTTCGGACCAAGAGCCAAAAACAGAAGCAAAGAGGGCTATCAATTTATGCAAAAATGGGGCCAAATAGGGGATATAACTACAAGTGACACATGGAAACACCAAACAATGTTGAGCCCTTCTCCAATGTTGAATAAGGGCTCAAAATAAGCCTTATATCAGTTTATAACATGCTCAAAAACAGATTGCTCATGGGCCAAAGATAGCATGCAAAATCATGACATACAGGATGATCAATGAAGTAAGTATAATATGGAGGGCTCAAACAAGGTTGAGCCCTTAATGAGAAGTGAAGATGAGCTCAAAATATGGCCCTTTTCAGTTAGGGCCGGAGCTTGAAACCAAAAAGAAATGGGGCTTAGAAATAGATCAAGGAAACGGGTCAAAAGGTTAAAAGAGTAACTTACCCTTGAAGATTCAAGCTTTTGTTGCTTCTTGGGTGGATTTGCAGCTTCTTTTGCCTTCTAGAAACCTTCCTTGCTGCTGGAGGTGAGGTGGTGGTGGTAGAGCTTGGTGGTGTAGAAGGAATGAAGGTTAGGGACTTAGGGTTTTTTGAAGAATTGAGAAGGAAGAAGATAGTGTTGGCTATGGAGCTTTGAAGGAGAGTTTTTCTAACCCTTATGAAGAAGGCCACCAGCTGGTTATAAAGATCAAAAATGGGGTGTAAAGGTGGGGGAGAAGGAGGGCAAAACTCCCCCACAAAATATCCCCCGGATACAGAAAATATCTGGGGGACATTGCCCCACAGCTGGAAAGTGCACAGTGCAAAGAACACGGCCGGCCCATTACTTTTGCTGGAGGTGGCCGGCCGGCCACACCCCCTAGCCGGCCGGCTAGGGGTCAAAAGGGTCAATGTGATTTTCTGGCCGGCCAGCTACTGGGGAGGTAGTCCTATGTGTGTACAACACAACCATGTAGTTGAAATTCCAAGAAAGTGGGCCTAAGGGGTTCAACAATGGCTCGGAAAGAGGGGGTCAAAAGGGTCAAGTTGACTTACTGGCCGGCCATGAACTTTTAGGGGCCTCTCAGATGTGTACATCACAGATATGTGGTTGAAAGTTCAAGAAAAAGGGTCCAAGGGGTTCAACATTAGCCCGGAAGAAAGGGGTCAAAAGGGTCAGGTGACCTTAATGGCCGGCCACCAACTTTTAGGGGCCTCTCAGGTGTGTACATCACAGATATGTGGTTGAAAGTTGACAACATTAGCTCCAAGGTATTCAACATTAGCCCGGAAGTGCGAAAAACGGGCGCCGGGAGGCTCCGGAAGAGAGATAACTGGTTGTTGCAACAATTGCTGGCCTCCCACCCTTCAGTGACCTTCCTTGTGATAAAACAGAGGTACCTGCCAAAAATGAACGAAAACCGTTGCAAAACGAACGTTCCGGGGCCAAAACACGCAGTTCGGGGTCCCGAAAATGGGCTGTTAAGCACCGAAAATGGTATTCGACCTCGAAGTGGGTTTCTCAGCCCCCAGTGTCCCTTAAAAGGGATGAAATAAGATGTATGCCAAAAATCAGAGCAATAGGAGATGGTTAGGCGGTCCCGAACCGAGGCACACGGCCAACGGTCCCGAAAATCGGGAACCGGACTCCGAAATGGGCAAAATGGCCTACGGCCACCAAATGTAGCCTATGGACATTTGAGAGACGGTCTACGGGACCTCTCCCTTCCCTCGGAAAAAGAAACAGAGAGAACCGAGTCTGGTTCGCAAACCGAGACAAGGCACAGAAAAGGGTTCGGAAGTCCGGAGGCAGGGCTCACGGCCGCGACTCTGAGACTTCTGAACGAGCACGATATGCAATATCACCAAGCGCTCAATCGGTGACGTCTGAGTCTTAAGGTCGGTCAAAAATGGGGTGTCTACAGCAGTGTAAGGTGCCGGCCGGCAATATTTTCTCTGCCGACAGATTTATTTTGTGCCGATGGCCATACCACACTGCCGGTGGCAATTTCATCCAGGAGGTGGTACTCCCCAGTGTCCAGGGATGCAACCCTGAGGTTTTGACAGCCTCCAGAGGAGTGAAGGAAGGAAAACAGAGGCAGCCTATGCATGGCGGCGCGTTTCCCGAGGCCGTTTATCTGTTTTTCTTAGCTTAATTTAATTTGTTAATTAAATTAGTTAATTTGTAATATTAATTAGCTTGCGTAGTTAATTAATTTGTAATATTTATTCGGTCCCTCCGAGCGAGGGCAAATATGTAATAAGTGTGCGTGAGTGGTGTGTATGTCTTCCAACCTCACGTCTTTCTTCCCTTTTATTTACCTGCTTTGATGGTTAGTATTAGGGCACGATTAATTTTGCATGCCTTATGCTATGCATGCGTGCATCCATGCATTTGTATTACATGCATTAGGCTCGGTACATCATGCTAACTGCATTTGTACTTCAAATTCTAAACTGAATATGTGATAGTTGTGCATTTCTCACATGCCATGTTTAGGATAGCCGAGCCTATTCTAGCAACATTTTGTATGCGATGCATTAGGCACTTAACATGGACTTGGATCATGCATGTTTTGCTAACAAGTTCTCTATTTTGGCACGGAGTACGATGTAAGTATTTCCGCTTTAGCATATCGCATGAGTGTGAATATTGCCATGACAGCATGCTTAACATGTGGCTAGATGCTTATGTGTTATAAACTATTTTGAATGCCTGTGGGTGAAGGTTGGATTGTTTGCGTTGGAAAAACTCGTTGAAATCCGTATTTTAGCCTACTTGCGAGTAGCAAATTCCAAAGCATTTTCAAACCGAACGGATATGCAATGTTTATTTCCAAATTAGGCAATCTAGTCTATACTTGTTTGCTGCGCGCATAACATAGTAATTCTAGGCTAATAAATGGAATAAGAACACATAGCGTTTTCAAAATCGGATATCATGGTTAGTAGAGGCCGGTCTTCGGACCGGGCGAAAGGGGGTGCTCATAGCTGACCTTCCCTGATCGTACCCAAGCTCCCGAGCCGAGACAACTCCGGTGATGACGGACATGTGGCCTTCGGCACCGAGTCAGGGTTTCCTAAATTTCCCCATTTTAAAAAACATTTAGGTGGCGACTCTGTATCTGGCAAAGCAGTCCATGTTTGGCACTACTTTTTCAAAAAAATCTGTTTCTCAAAACGATTTGCCAGATTTGGACTCTTTGGTTCAAGATTAAGAACCGCGACACAAATCGAGTCCGAACTGTAGCGAGGTCCCCCCCCGCGGGCTTGTTACAGTTTCTGGCGACTCCGCTGGGGATTTTAGAGAGCTTGACTCGAACTCGTGATATCCCATTTTGATCTCATTTATGTGTTTCTTTGCATTGCATGTGCATTGGTGCGCCTAGGAACACCGTGTTTGCCATCTGCCATTCCTGAACGGTTTGCCGGAGGCTTGTCTTGTCAAGGCATGACCATAAGGCTGACCGGCTATGGGCTCTGACAGTATGGGAACACAAACCCCGGTTTTACCGGGGCACCCCTTTTGACCATTCGGCCTAGTACATGTTCGGATCCATAGTGACCATTCCAAGAATAGGACAGGTTGCTTACCCGATGTTAGGTTGTTTGAAACTGCTGTGTGCATAGTGAAACCCTAGTTCCTGACAAAATAGGACAGGGAAACCCTACCCCAACATAGGGGTGTTTTGGCTCTCACTTACTTGCTATGTGCTTTTAGAGTGTATCTATACAGGAACGCATATACCAGTTTGCGAGTTTGAGTATCGGGCCCGAGGGCACCAGAATCAGTATTGTTGAGAATCAGTTATTAGGAATCAGTTATCTGCGGGTATCGGGTTCAGTTTTTGGGAACAGAAATCCGGGAACAGTGATCAGCAGTAGGGTACAGTTGTTTGGCTACACCCGTGTTTGATCAGTCTGGGCTGAAATGCTGTCTGTTTTTCTTTCAGTTCAGAGAGTTGCAGAGTTGATACAGAATAGTCAGTGTCTCCCCTTGCTGAGGCAGGATTTATGGCGGCACAAAATTCAGAAGAAGTTGTGGTTATGACGGCTGCATTGGAGCAGGGGACCGCTCCACAGAGTGAGGCCAGCATCAGTATGTCACACCCGCCTAGGTTGCCCGTTGTGCACCCGGTCTGGGCTCCCCAGTTATACCAGGCTCGTGAGCCTACCACCTTTGAATTGATGGGAATGATAGGGGACCTCCAGAGGACCGTGGCCGATCTGGCCTATGGAATGTCGGCTTCACCGCCAGCGGTGCCATATGCCGGGAATTTCGTACCACAGGAGCCCCCGCTGCTGGGGCGGATTGTAATAGAGCTTAGCCAGCCAGAGGTGGCCTCCAGCTACAGCCGCGACATGCCAGCACCAACCCAGACCCTTGATCAGGCTGAGGCCAGAGGAAATGATAAGGCAAAGGTAGATGCCGACCCCATTGAGCAACTGCTGTGGGCAGTCGAGGCTCTGAAAATCAGAGGGATGAACAAGAAACAAACATCTGCGATCGTGATCAAAGCTGTGGATGATGCTTTCCCCGCTCCAATCAAAGGCAGTTCAAGCCAGGTAGAAAACCGGGATGGGCCCCGTCATGCCCAGACAATTCCTGTAGTTCCCAACCCTGCACCGGGAAAGGTTCAAAAAGCCAAGGCAGTGCCAGCCGATCCTTTCGCCAGCGCATCTGGCAAGAATCCTCAAACTCCAAAGTACCTGCCCCGAGGACGCAGGGTCTTTCACGACCTCCACATGCCTTTGTCTAGGGCATTGCTAATACTGGCGAAGAATGGGCATCTTAAGCCTTTGGAGCCCCGGCCACTCCCGAAGAATCTCCCCGCCACTCATGATGCTACCTTGTACTGCGCGTACCATCAACAGTCCGGTCACAGTACCGATGGATGTTCCCGCCTTCGTCATGAAGTGCAGGATTTGATTGATAACAAGGTTATCCTACCACCCACCTCAGGCAAGCCCGTCACCACTCAGTTGTTGGATTTCGAGGGCTCAGATACTGCGAGTATGTGAAGTGGACCGCCTGCGGGCAACATTTGGTGTATTTTTGAAGTGTCTGGCACGCATTTTTGAGCATCAGTGAAACCGAGTTTTGTAAATCCTGGCTTGGATGTCGAGTCAGTCTTTCATTTTGAGTCTGTCTCTTTGTCTTGAGTCAGTCTTTTTTGCTTAAGGGTCTGTCTGATTGTATCGAGTCAGTCCCCGTTGTATATAATACTAGGTGATTCTGGGGTTGTTGTCCCGAACGCCATTTTATTATTATCTGTTTTTGTTTTGAGTCTGTTTCTGCCGAGGGGCCAGTTGCACCAACAGAGCCAATTGAAACAGCTGTTGCTATCTCAAACTTCATGCTTGCTTTCAGCATAAGGGCCAGAGAATTGGATTGGGCTGACAGTACATCTCGCCTGCTCCCCTGAGCGCCAAACTCATTGCGTTAACCTAAGTTTTCCAAAAACAAACTTTTTGAACACTGCGGTGATGAAAACGAAGAGGAAGGAATTCCTCGGGTTTTGCAAAATTTTGATCATTTCGAGAGAGAGAGAGGCGTGCTAAGCCTTTTTATGAATGAAACCATGCTTGTCGACGTGAGTACTGAGAAGGACCCTGGCCTGATCCAGATTGGTTCCACACTATCTTCGGCGCGAGCGATTTGTCGCTTTCTTAAAAGCTTTCAAAAACAAATGTTTTACGCGGCCCTGTGAAGACCTGTGTGGAATCCCTCTTGAGGTCGCGCAGCCTAGGATCGCTCTCAGCCTCAAGATTCAACCCATTTGTTTTCCGACTTTGAACCCGTTCAGAACGTTTAGAAAGTTCAACGGACAAACGCCGTGAAAGGTCTGTATGGCCAGTTTTGAAGTAGCCCTCGAGCAAGAGGCATCAAAGCCGAATCAGAAGGAGTAGATCTCGCCGGAAGAAGCTCGTGGAGCAACTGGGATGGATTCTTCTGTAAATCATTGCAACAGCCGCTCTCTTAGACACAGAGGGGCTTTCAGTTCAGGAACCATTTGGCATGGACTTGCTACACTTTTACCCTTTGAGAGGCTCGCTGGGCCGAAAACCCGGAAGGGCGACCCAGGCAAAAGTTGGAGCAAGAGAAAAATACAGAAAAGCAAAAAAGACAAAAAAGAGGAAAAGAAAAAAATGAAAAGAAAAAAAAAGAAAAGAAAAAAAAAAGCAGAAAAAAAAGAAAAAAGAAATGAAAAAGAAGAAATAGAAAATGAAAAGAAGCTCGCAAGGTCGAAAACCCGCATTGGGCGCCTTGGCAAAAGTAAGAGCCTAAGAAAAGTGAAGGTTAAAATACCCGAGAGTACCTTAACCGGAACTACGTAAGGCTTGATTCCCATGTTTGGGATACGTAGGCAACTTCATCATGAAGTCCAGCCCCCAACGCTTTCATAGCGTCTCAGTCCATGCAATGGTTTCGATTTCATCCCCAAAGTCCAGTGGCCAACACCCTTCAAGGTGATTGTGTCCATATATGTGTTGTGACCGTCTTCGTCATCTCTGTGTCTAAAAGCTCGACCACCGCCAATGAAGACTGTTTACAGATTGCTGCGGCACCATCCCAAACAAGGGGCAACTTTCCGTTGCCACAAGCCGTCGTGAGACGCCATTCAAACTAGGGGCAACTTTCCGTTGCCTCCCACCCCCCTTCAAACCAGGGGCAATTTTCCATTGCCTCCGATCCGAGGTTGCGCATCTCAAAGAGTAAGTTCCATGCTTGTCGAACATCAGCTGTTTGAAAAATAGTTTTTGAAAATTTTTACTGAGGTTGACTATTTTCTCGAAAACTATTCATTTTTTTTTCCGGACCATTGTCTTGGACCCAAAACGAAAATTTTCAGTGCTTGCAGCCTGACTTGCATGCTTTTCAAATCAAAAATCGAACAAGTACGTTAATTCGACTCTCATTTTGATTAAACTTGTTTTAGTAAAAAAAACCAAAACGAAAAGAATGGTTAAAATGATGAACTAGGGGCACAGTTGAGTCAGGCGCTCTGTTTCCCCCGTCATCAACGTACTTGCCAGAAGAGCACTCTGCCCGCCAGAAGAAATAGCTGTGAGCTAACGGTGTTGAGCATGAACCCACACCTTTCTGTTTATCCATCAATCACCCCGGGGAGGGATGAAAAATAAGAGAATGAAGAATAGAGAGGTGTAAGTTGAGAGAAAAGTGAGGAAAAGGGTTTTGAGAAAAAAATCCGAGCTCGAGAGCCGAGTGATGTGAGAATCACCAATCAGAAAGGGTGGGAAACAATGCCTAGAGAAACTGGCTCCTCGTGATCTGAGGTCCCCCGCCTTCGCTAACGCGTCTGTATGTCGTGTCTTTTGTTTTGTTTATCTCAACCTTTGTGTTAGGTCTTTTTCGAGCGTGTCTCGTTATGTTTAGGTCGTGTACCTATATTTGAGTCCTCCCCGCTGTGTTCAGTTGTAGGCTCGATATCCTGGTTTGAAAAACCCTCATTCACTTTCAAAAATCATTTACACTCGGAATGCTGTGCCATTCTCTACATTTGAACGTGTTTCGACTCCAACCGGTTCCATCTTTGAGCTCCGTCTTGTCAGATTGGGCTGTTTGTTCGGGGTGTGCCGTGTGCAGAATGAACCGAATGCTGTGTTATGGGCTGAATGCAGATTAATCCCCAACAGAGTAAGGGCTGTGTGTCCAAGAATCAGGCAGTGGGTTGCATGGGTTATTTCGGCTGTTGGCTGTTTAGTTATCTGATTATTACAGTGCAAGTGTTTAATTTTCAGACAACCAATCAATTTCATTTACATTGAGGTGTAACATGATGAGATGCGATGCAATGCATGAAATGTGTAAATGTAAACACTTTTTCAGATAAAAAGTATGTTTCATTTCATTATCTTTTCAAATGTGCAAGTTTTGGAAACAAAAATCTGCCTGCGGCAGTACAAGGTAATCTATCTACCAAGCAAAAGAAAAGTACAAGAAAGAAGAAGATAGCAAAAATCTGCATCCATGTCAAGCACTCCGGGGGGCCGTCAGTCCGTCCTAGTCCTCTTCCTGGACGAGGGTCCAGGAGCATCATCAGCATCGTCGTCAGAGCCCGAGCTAGAACCGTCTCCGGTCTCCTCCTCCGATGACTCGGACTCCGCCTCTGCCTCCGCCTCTGACTCCTCGTCCTCATCATCGTCCAGGACTGGAGCTCGCGAGCTACTCCCGACATGAGTACGCCCTCCCCTGGTACGGGGAAATATCCTGCCCTCCTTATCTCTCCCCCGAGCAGGGACAGAAGGTCCGACTGGAGCACCTCCTGCCATGGGAATCTGGAAAGGAGGCTGAAAAGGTACACAAAAGTGAAATGCATCAGTATATTGTAGACAGTTTATCAGTGCAGAATGCAATGTCGAGTACAGTGTATGAATGCCGTGAGCAGTCTATCGATGCAGAATGCAGTGTGTGAATACAGTGTATGAATGCCGTGAGCAGTCTATCGATGCAGAATGCAGTGTGTGAATACAGTGTATGAATGTCGTGAGCAGTTTAACAGTGCAGAATGCAGTATATGAGTACAGTATGAGAATGTCGTGAGCAGTTTATCAGTACAGAATACGGTGCAGAATGCAGTGTATGCAGTGTATCAGATACTGTGAGATCAGTGTATCAGGTGTTGTGCCGTGTGTCAGATTATGTAAAGCAGTATATGAATGGTTTGAGGCCAGTGTCAGAAGGACATACCGGTATGCTGTAGAGGGCCAGGAGATCAAATGTCCGCTGGAGCATCCCCATCATCGAGGCATTCATCGCCAACGACTGACGGGTGTACCCAGAAGAAGCCTGCAAAAGTATCAGATGCATCAATATTCTGTGGAATATCAAGTAAACTGAGATGAATAACTGTACAAAAATGCAGTAATACGTTCCAGAGGTAAGTCGGGGACGTCGATGAACTCGTGACCAGCCAGTGGAGGGGCGAAGGGGATCTGATAGGTCGCCCCACCCTGCTCCTGGAAAGTCAGTACAGCGGGCAGGGCAGGCCAGCCAACTCCCCGTCCTCCCTGCACTCCGTCCCTGCCTCGAACCCGGGCCCTCCTCGAAGATCCAGCCCCTGCTCCCGCTCCGGCCCCAGCCGCCGATGCCACAGGCCTGGCCCCCTCCGCTCGACGGCCGCTCAGGGGGCACATTAGGTACGTCCGCACGTACTCCTAATAGTCGCCGGTGCCTCGGAAGCCGGCCTCCTCCCAGCCGATGGAGTAATCATCCAGCTGCTCAGTGGTGAGCCCCTCGGTCTCCCTCATGTCTGCAGGAGGGGGAACCGGGACTATTTGCCCAGGTAACCCTAGGGTCTAGCGTAGAAAACGCTCCCCCAGGTACCAAGCCCGACAGACCGGGCCCTCAAGCAAAATCTGGAAACGCGAGGTCTCCTCCGCACCAGGGAACCGACCCCGCATCGCCGCCGGCATAGGAGCCCACGGCCGCCATGTGATCTGAAAATGACAGACAGTTTGTTATCTACTGTTATTGAAATATGCAGTCGAAAAGCGAAGCTTAAATGAACTGAAAGTAAAGCATACCTCCGCGGGGGTGATGGTGTCGAAGTATCGGCGGAAGAAGCCGAATGTCTCCTGCGGCCGCCGGGTGCATCTCCCGTCGATGCGACTCGAAAAGGGGACGGCCAGGGGAGTCTCCGCAACTGGCACGGGAGCAAGCCTAGGAAAGTAGGCGTAAACCCACAACTGCAAAACAGATGTCAGTATGACCGGCAGAATAAAACAGAAATGGCAGAGCCGTGTGTTGTGCAGTGTATTGTGTACAGTGTACAGTGTGAGCAGTGTACAGTCAGTGTAAAGCAGAATGTATGTGTGTGCCGTGTGTACAGTATACAGCAAGTGTAAAACAGACTACAGTATGTGCAGTGTACAGAGTACAGAAAGTACGAGACAGGAATGAAAAAGCAGAGAAGAAGTGTACCTCCCAAGCCCGCCAGTAACCTCCAAGTAGCTGGCCGCTGCCGCGCGTAGCCGAGCTCATGTACCCGTAAAGGGTGGCCAGAGCAGCGCCGCCCCAGCCATAGTGCAGAATGTCCCGGACGTCCACCAATGCGCTGAGAAGACAGAGAGGCACGGTGTTCGCCCGGTCGGCGAAGATGGTAGTCCCGAACAGGAACATGAGGAAGCCGCGAGCATACCTCTCCACGTACTCCGGGGTCATCTGCGCCTCCTCCTCCAACACGGGCTGGATTCGAAACTGGACCTCGAACCAGGAGTATCGGACGAAACCTAGGCGAGCTAGGGGTGGCGCCTCCCCCAGTAGATGGACCTAAGCGGCGGTCCACTCATCCATGTCTGTGTCAAAAGGGATCGGATCCCCCCCTACCCCGATGCCAGTGAGCATCGAGAAATCATGAGGGGTCATCGTCATATCCCCTGCAGTAGAGAAATGAAAAGAATCGGTGGTGTCCCACCATCTCTCCGCCAGAGCGGCAAGGAGAGGTCTGCATGTGGGCAATCTGGAGAGCCCTCGGTAGAAGGTGCCGAAGCCCGCCCGGTCTACGATGCGTCAGACTGCGTCAGGGAGCTCATCATACCACTCCCGTGCACCAGTATTCCCATACCCGCGAATGGTATGGGAACCCTCCTGTAAACAGAAGATGACAATTGCAAGACAACATTCAAAATGCAGTTTTGAAAGAACAGATATAGCATGTATGCAAGTTTGTCAGTTTCAGGCAAATACCAGGTGCCGGTGTGCTTACAGTGAAATACGTGTGATGTGTCAGCGTGTTTGGGTGTTTCAGAGCAGATATAGCATATGTGCAAGTTTGACAGATTCAGACAAATACTGGTTGCCAGTGTGTATGCAGTAGAATACAGTGAGTGCAGTGTGTTTGAATGATTCAGGGCTAGTGTAGTGTGTGTGCATGTGTCAGTCTCAAGCAGATATCAGTTGTATGTATGTTTACAGTCAACTACAGTCTACAGCATATCAGTTTTCAGCAGTTAAAGAATACAACTAGCTACGGCAGTTTTTGTATCCTACATTGCGGAAAGTAAAGCAGAAGAAAGAGAGTTACGTCAGAAGTGCCGAATGAAAGGTGGGAGGTAGGCTCACGCAGTAGTAGCTCAGGCGCCACATGCCTCTCGAAGCTCCGGAACTGACGCAGGCCGTCGGGGGGCAGAACATGGATCGCCGGCCGGTAGGTCGCCGGGTCGAAAGGGCGCTCGCTCAGTGGTAAAAGCTCGACCCTGGGATCCATCTCGTGGTTCGGGGGAGTCCCGCCACGTGGAATGTCATCCGCCATGTAGAGAATGATGTGAAAATGGCCCGAAAAAGGAAAATCGGGTCGGAATACGAAGAGTCAACCAAAAAGTCAACTCCCGAGAGGGTCGGAAATGGCCGGGAAGGCCGGAATGTGAAAAGGCACAGGAATGAAGAGGAAAGTGAGGGGAACAAACCCCGAAAAGGCGAGAACGCCAAACGAGGCACCGAAACGAAAATGTGATCGGTGGAAAATGTCCGAAACGCGAAGAGAATCGCGAATCCGACGACGAAACGGGCGTAGAACGCGAAGAAACGGGCGAAAAATGAGAGAAAAACACTCTAGAGAGAGAGAGCAAAGGATTTCGGCGGTAGGAAAGTAAGGAATAGGGTTTTGAAACCCTATTTTAAAACACCCGAAGTGAAAAGTCGAATCTGCCCCGACTCAGCAACTGTTTGCCGGTCGGCAATATTTTGTGCCGGCCGGCACTTTTTTGTGTCGATGAACTTATTTTGATGCCGGTGGCCTCCCCTTTCGGCCGGTGGGGTTCCCACAGCCTTGTTTAGGCCATTTGAGTTGTTTTTGGTCTTCATAGCTTAAGAAAGTGCGAGAAAGTGCATCTCCGACGCTCAACCGGCCTCCGTTCTGACCGCAGGCCGTGTCTCCAGTGCGTGGCACTCGAATTCGTGCAAGGTGTATCCTTTTTGTATCCTTTTAAATTCAAAAGTTGCCCCATGTGTGTTGCATGAGTTCATCACACTACTTCGGTGCATTACATCGCGCTGTCATGCGCCACACATTTGCATTATTATGCACGTGTTACATGCATTGCAACACGCACCCCTTTGCATTGTCGTGCACATTTCTCATGCATCATCATTGCATTTCCATTCCATGCATTGTCATGCATTCTGGAATACGTGCGTTGTTGCGCATTTAAGCCCATTTGCATTCCGTGTGGCATGCGTGTCACACTTACCGTCGCACTGTTTTGTGCATTTCAAACCGTTGCACTGTTTTGTGCATTCCGAACCATCGCACTGTTTTGTGCATTTCAAATTGTCGCACTGTTTTGTGCATTGTATTTCAATCGCGCTGTTTTGCGCATCGCATTGTTTTGTGCACTTCAAAATTGCTCGCGCTGTTCTGCGCATCGCACTGTTTTGTGCATTTCAAACCTCGCGCTGTTCTGCGCATCGCACTGTTTTGTGCATTTCAAATCTCGCGCTGTTCTGCGCATCGCACTGTTTTGTGCATTTCAAATTTCGCGCTATTTTACGCATCTCATTGCATTTTGCATGCATTCCATCGCACTATCCTGTGCACTCGCGTTGCCTAACGCGTTGCGCTATTTTGCGCATCATACCGTCGTGCAATACGCCGGTCTGGCGAGACCTTAAACACGCATGGTCTGGCGAGACCTTAAACACGTACGGTCTAGGAGACCTTAAATCCTTGGAAGGTGCAAGACCTTTAATGCATTGGTGTGTGCACTATTGCTTTGTACATGTCTTAAGCCGCGTGTTGTCGCGCATTCCATGCAACATGCATCACTTGCATCACTTGCATTACAAAAAAACAAAAAGCAAAAAAACATGCATTGTCATGCATACATTTTGCATCCGGTCTAGCGAGACCTTAAACACGTACGGTCTAGGAGACCTTAAATCCTTGGAAGGTGCAAGACCTTTAATGCATTGGTGTGTGCACTATTGCTTTGTACATGTCTTAAGCCGCGTGTTGTCGCGCATTCCATGCAACATGCATCACTTGCATCACTTGCATTACAAAAAAACAAAAAGCAAAAAAACATGCATTGTCATGCATACATTTTGCATCCGGTCTGGCGAGACCTTAAACACGCATGGTCTGGCGAGACCTTAAACACGTACGGTCTAGGAGACCTTAAATCCTTGGAAGGTGCAAGACCTTTAATGCATTGGTGTGTGCACTATTGCTTTGTACATGTCTTAAGCCGCGTGTTGTCGCGCATTCCATGCAACATGCATCACTTGCATAACTTGCATTACAAAAAAAACAAAAAGCAAAAAAACATGCATTGTCATGCATACATTTTGCATCCGGTCTGGCGAGACCTTAAACACGCATGGTCTGGTGAGACCTTAAACACGTACGGTCTAGGAGACCTTAAATCCTTGGAAGGTGCAAGACCTTTAATGCATTGGTGTGTGCACTATTGCTTTGTACATGTCTTAAGCCGCGTGTTGTCGCGCATTCCATGCAACATGCATCACTTGCATCACTTGCATTACAAAAAAACAAAAAGCAAAAAAACATGCATTGTCATGCATACATTTTGCATCCGGTCTGGTGAGACCTTAAACACGCATGGTCTGGCGAGACCTTAAACACGTACGGTCTAGGAGACCTTAAATCCTTGGAAGGTGCAAGACCTTTAATGCATTGGTGTGCACACTATTGCTTTGTACATGTCTTAAGCCGCGTGTTGTCACGCATTCCATGCCACATGCATCACTTGCATCATGTGCATCTAAAAAAAAAACAAACAAAAACATGCATTGTCATGCATACATTTTGCATCCCGGTCTAGGAGACCTTAAATCCTCTAAAGGTGCAATTCCTTTGGTGTTTGTCGTGCCCGAACGACTTTTGGTGGTCTGGTAAAGCCACCTGCCTATGTTTGCGATGAGTTCCTAGAAGACCAACTGGGACGGTGGAAACTAGAGTTCGAACGGCTTATGCCTAGAACGAAAAGGTTCGGGAGTTCCGAGACTAAAGTCTGGTTTAAATACCCAAAGGTTTACCCTCGGCTTGAAATCTGTATGGAAGCCCCATAGGTTGAGGCGGCATGTCTACGCCTCAGTTCTGGATACTGAACCAACCTAGTATATCACCCTGTTGGTAAGATAGGGAAAGTTGCAATCATAGTCATTGCATCATAGTGCATTGTCATGCATTTCCATCGTAGCTTGCATGCATCCATTACATTTTCCCCAGTAGGTCGCATCATACTGCATTGTCATGCATTTTGTAAATATCCATTCCATTGCATATTTGTAAATATTGCATTGTAGCTTGCATGCATGCATTGCATCACCTTCCGCCTCTGGCTTGCGCCTTTCCAGGTTGAGCTTGGTCTGGTATGTGCCCTTACTTTTCATGTTAAAACACAGTTCTGCATGTGTATCGCACCGATTCCACGCTGATATGTTGGTTGAGGGTTGTGGCACCTTTTCTGTGTTACACATGGCTCGTACGTGTACATGCCTTTCCTAGGCAAAATTTGGTTTGGCTTGCGTGCCATATCCATTGTATCCATATCCACTCCATTGCATATTTGTAGATATTGCATTGTAGTTTGCATGCATTCGCTGCATCACCTTCCGCCTATGGCTTGCGCCTTTCCAGGTTGAGCTTGGTCCGGTATGTACCCTTACTGTTCATGTTAAAACACAGTTCTGCATGTGTATCGCGCCGATTCCACGCTGATATGTTGGTTGAGGGTTGCGGCACCTTTTCTGTGTTACACATGGCCTGTATGCGTACATACCTTTCCTAGGCAAGATTTGGTTTGGCCTGCGTGCCATATCCATTGCCATCTTCCTAGCATATTCATATATTACATTGTAGTGTAATTTTTGCATCCGGCATTAGGATCGTAGTCCTTTCTCCAGCGGGTCGTTTCCCCACTTATGTCGATTCCACCCAATACTTGTTCTTGCGTCTGTCTACAATGCTCATAGTTCAGTTGACCGTTCTATGGTAGACAGACTTGTTATCTCCATCAATCTATTTGACATAGGTGTGGTTTCGAACCACTCGTGATTGGATCACGATTCAAATGCTTTGCATGTAGCTTGCATTGTTTCAATTACATTGCATCTTCATTTGCATTGTTTATACATTGTTTTGTATATATTGCATATCGTTTTGCATCCATTTTGCATTGTCATGCATGTTGCTAACGATATTGTACCTGTTAAGTTTGTTTCTTTTCAGGCACGATATTGTATGTACGGTTCATTTGAGGCTGGTGTAACCAGACGAGCCGCACAGGTATTGTATCTCCCGAGTGAGACGTATTGAGAATTCCATAATTCTCTTATATCCTTTCTGCATTGTAGTGTAGTTTGGTATGCTAGCTTAAAATTGTCGCATGTTTGCTTCATTACAGCTTTCTTCGCATTGATCATAAGTTATGCTCGGCTCCGTGCATTGTCTTGCATTTTGTCCCTGCCTTCGGGCGCATATCTTATTTGTCTTGCATGTTTGTCTGAGTCTTCGGCCTTGTCAAAAATGGGTCGTCTCTAGGCTTTGACATTCATTCCCGTCATTGTTATGACTTTCGAGTTCTGTCAAAGAGGGGCAACTGTAGACACCCCATTTTTGACCGTCCTCAAGACTTGGACGTCACCATTTGAACACTCGGTGATTATCCATGTTTGTGTTCGTTTGGAGTTCCCGGAGGTCTCGGCTCGCGCGCCTTGCCTCAGGATCCCCGAACTCGACCGTTTAGTGTCTGGTTTTGCACCAAACACTTGCATCTTGCCCTTGAGAGGCAGGGTAGGGCTTGTAGACCATCCCCACCCATCACCGGCAGTGGCTAGAGGCCACCGGCTGGTTTTTGCTGCCACCGGCAATGTATATTGCCGGCCGGCACTATTTGTTGCCGGTCAGCACTATTTTGTGCCGGTCGGCACTCTTTTTGGCCAAGATGGCATTTTTAGCCGGCCGATTGCTGTTCATCTGCTTTTGCAGATATTTTTAGACAGCTGGCTTGCTTTTGCATCCCTCCATACACGTGTATGGAGGGATCTCCCTCTTGTAAAGCTTGTCTTGTAAGCTTTACAAGACATATAGAGAGAAGCTCTCTCTAGGGCATAAAGAGAGGACTTAGGTTAGAGAGAGAGATATTTTGGAGAGCAAAAAAACAGCCATTGTTGAGCTCTTGTTCTAGGGTTTGGGTGAGATACATTTTCTATCTCTCTTTCCCTCTCATTTGTTCACTAGGTGCTTTGTGTCTTACTATTGCACACAAACACCTAGTGTTTCACCTTCCTCTTGAAACTAGGGTTCTAAGGGCTTGTTCTTGAGTTTCTTGACTGGTTTGGAGCCAAAGGAGGCCATTGGAGCATCATTTGTGAAGAAGGCTTCAAGGGTGAGAATCTAGTCCCATTTTTCCCCATTTCTGCATTGATTTTATACCTATCTTAGAGCTGTTTTTGTGCTTATTGTATAACATAAAAAGTTCTGTTTTTAGACCCTCTTTATTGTTTATTAAGAGTGTTTCTTGGTTTGAGGGTTGTTGATCACCCTTAGGCCTTGAAAGGCCTCATTTTGAGCCATTTTGTGCTAGCTCCGGGATTTTGGTGTTGGGGTCTCTTCACCACTGAAATCTTGAGGAATTTCAGTGGTGAAGATGATGCCTTGAAGTCCCAAGAAGGAGAGGGCCACCCCCTCTCCTTGTTGTCCTTGAAAAGGACATATTTTGGCCTCTTAAGGAAGCCTATGCTTGAGTGTGTGTTGAGCATGTTTAGGATGTTTTTCATGCTTATATATCTATAATATAACATGATTTCAAGTTGGTTTTGGAACTCCATGCATGCTTAGCATAGTTGCCATGTAATGCCTTGTTTATGCCTTAACATGTCTTAGGTTGTTAGCCTTAGTTGGAGCATGTTTTAGGCTTGGTCTTGTGAAGATTATGTGCTTATTTTGCCATGTTTTAGGTCTATCCATAAGTGTTTGGGTCGATTTTGGCATGCTTGATATAGCTCCTTTGTATTTGGGCTTGTTAGCCTTGAGTATGTGCATGTGTAGCATGACATCTTTGCATCGAATTGGTGATTTGGGGTCCCTCCACATGTTATTTCAGTCCCATTTCCATGCTTGTTTGATTGCCTTGCATGCCTCTTTAATGCTTTGGAAGCTTGTGTAGCAATGCTCCATGTTTTGGTGTATATGTATGCCTTTGTATTTGAGCCACTTAGATGCCATCTAAGGAGTCCTTAGGCCTTGTATTGATGCCCCAAAACTCTATTTTTGGTTGATAAGCTCATACCATGTTTAGTCTTGTAAGTGTATTTCAATGCTCCTTGGATTTGCTTTGAACGCTTAGGCTATTTGTTGCATGTTTAGCTTGATTTGTTGCTTGGTTTGGCACCATGTATTAGCATGATTTTCAGAGCTTATGTTGCATGCTTTTAGTCCATAAATGTCTCTTTCAAGTGCGCTTGAATGTTGCTTGCTTTGTGCCTAAGTGTTGGGTCTTAACATGTGTGTGTGTGCATGTGTGCTTAGCATCCATTTTGGGCATTAATGGCTACTGTTTTAGGCCTTATTAGAGCTGCCTAATTCATGTATAAGACCACCTTAGCATTAGTTTGCATTGCCATATGTATGCTTGTATGCTTGCATAAGCTTGTCACCATGTCATGTTGCATTCCTAGCTTGTATGCCTAGGTTGCATTGCATCTTGCATGCATGCCTTGTTCCTTGAATTGGTGATAGGAATTGGGCCTTGTTTGGTTTGATTGGTTTGCATTGCATTTGAAATCAAAGTTGCATACTTGTTTCTTTGGGCCATCATGCATGGAAATGCGTGATTGGTGATCCGAGGATCGAGGCACATGCCCCTTTGAGTCATTATCATGATAAGGGACATGATTATTGCATACATGCCTTGAATTGTGCTTCCATGCTTTGCCTTGCCCTCTGTTGCTGTGAGTTGCAGGTTCTGCAGGCCTTCTTTGCCGACCGGCAGTGTAAGGTGCCGGCCGGTAATATTTTCTCTGCCGACAGATTTATTTTGTGTCGATGGCCATACCACACTGCCAGTGGCAATTTCATTCAGCCGGTGGTACTCCCCAGTGTCCAGGAATGCAACCCTGAGGTTTTGACAGCCTCCAGAGGAGTGAAGGAAGGAAAACAGAGGCAGCCTATGCATGGCAGCGCGTTTCCCGAGGCCGTTTATCTGTTTTTCTTAGCTTAATTTAATTTGTTAATTAAATTAGTTAATTTGTAATATTTATCCGGTCCCTCCGGGCGAGGGCAAATATGTAATAAGTGTGCGTGAGTGGTGTGTATGTCTTCCAACCTCACGTCTTTCTTCCCTTTTATTTACCTGCTTTGATGGTTAGTATTAGGGCACGTTTAATTTTGCATGCCTTATGCTATGCATGCGTGCATCCATGCATTTGTATTACATGCATTAGGCTCGGTACATCATGCTAACTGCATTTGTACTTCAAATTCTAAACTGAATATGTGATAGTTGTGCATTTCTCACATGCCATGTGTAGGATAGCCGAGCCTATTCTAGCAACATTTTGTATGCGATGCATTAGGAACTTAACATGGACTTGGATCATGCATGTTTTGCTAACAAGTTCTCTATTTTGGCACGGAGTACGATGTAAGTATTTCCGCTTTAGCATATCGCATGAGTGTGAATATTGCCATGACAGCATGCTTAACATGTGGCTAGATGCTTATGTGTTATAAACTGTTTTGAATGCCTGACTTTCCCCGATCGTACCCAAGCTCCCGAGCCGAGACAACTCCGGTGATGACGGACATGTGGCCTTCGGCACCGAGTTAGGGTTTCCTAAATTTTCCCATTTTAAAAAACATTTAGGTGGCGACTCTGTATCTGGCAAAGCAGTCCATGTTTGGCACTACTTTTTCAAAAAAATCTGTTTCTCAAAACGGTTTGCCAGATTTGGACTCTTTGGTTCAAGATTAAGAACCGCGACACAAATCGAGTCCGAACTGTAGCGAGGTCCCACCCCCCCCCCCCCCCCCCGCGGGCTTGTTACACTTACCTAGAGTGATCTTTTCACCTTGGTCCTTTGAGAAAGATTGTAGATCTCGTCAAGGGCTTTCTTTTGATCCAAATAGTTCGTGGTTTCGTCGTCGGTGATTTTTGGGTTGTTTTCTCTTTGCTTCAAGAGGTAGAGATTTCTTTGCTCCTTTCCAATACTTTGTCTATAGATAGATATGTAGTAGATTTTATTGCATAAAAACCATATTCATAATGGATTTTCTTGAAAGGCATGAAAGGGGATCTAGGGTTTGATATTTGTGATTGGAGTTGTTAAGTTGTTTGTTGTTGGGTTATTTGGGAAATGATTTATTATGTTTGTGAAGAGAGGGAGGAAAGCCCTAATTTAATATTATTGATTTAATGGATTTAAAAAGGAGAAAAGCCCTAAATTAATATTATTGATTTAATGGATTTAAAAGGGAGGAAGTTGAATAATCTTTGTATTTTGCTAATATGGGTTGTATAATTATGTTTATATCAAAAGAAAGTAAAAAGAGAAGTAACCACGGTATTGGTATTGTTTTAGACTAATCATGTGAAGTTGAGTTGAGTTATGGTTTTGATACCAATGGAATTAGTTTTGTAGAATAAAGAGAATGGATTTGGTTTTGTTTTTGTAAAATGATGAGAATGAATTAGAAAATGGTTGGAGTTGTATGGATTGAAAAATAAAGAAAAGTGGTCTTTTTGAAAGAAAATGAAATCATCACCCTTCGTAAATTGATAATGAACTTGAGGTCGGATTTTGGAACCTTTACATATTATCATTGTTATTGGATTGAAAGTCTTGCAAGAATTGGATTGTTGTCCTACAAGTATTTAATACCTTTACTTAGAGGTTTTGTCATTGGTGTTGTGTTGAATAATATCGTGTATGTATTACACTTGTGTTATTATGCATTCTAGTATGTTGAGATGGTTGGGAATGTGCTTGCGCTTCAAATGAGAGGTACCATTACCTTCCAGCTAGCGCCTGGAGAATTGGCCGTGCTTAGAATGAGAGGTACAGCACCTTCCAGCTAGCGCTTGGAGAACTTGTTAGAGGTACCATTACCTTCTAGCCGGTGTTTGGTAAATTGGCATTTCGTTATGGAAAGGTGTATCCTTGGCTTGGCATTTTGTTAAGGAAAGGTGTACCCTTGGCTTGGCATTTTGTTATGGAAATGTGTATCCTTGACTTGGCATTTTGTTATGGAAAGGTGTATCCTTGGCTTATCGTGCTTAAGACAGATAGAGCAGAACTTATTTATCATTATTGTCACAGTGTATCTGTGTATATTATGGGTTATGATGGTTACAATTCTAGAAGGCCGAGTTGCCTCGTTGAGTAGATAGTTGTTGATTGCTTGTTGTTTCCCCTTTGTACTGAATGTATATATGTACAGATATGAGTGTATTGGAAACAGACGTAAGTACTGTATTGAGATTGTGAATAATGTAAAGGACATCGAATACATATGAACATGTTTCAAAAAGATAAATCAGGTGTATGTTCGGAAAGTGGGAGAAAACGTAATGGGCTTTGTGAAATTGTTTTCATGAACTTGTTATTGCCATATGAATTTTGGGGGGGGGGGGGGAAAGGGTAACAAGAAGAAAGAAAAGTAAATTGCTTATGTTGTTGAATGAAATGAATGATTTTGAGTAAAGCTCCTATATAAGTATATTTCTGTATAAACTGTCACATTATGTATATGATATGACTTAAAGCATTCATGATTATAGCTATCTGTATGTTGTTATTGTTTAGGATCATATTGGGATCCCTACTGGACTTTATGTTCATCCCACGTTGCTAATCCTTTTTCAGGTGAACGTCGAGAAGGGTTTCAAGATCGAGGATCTTTTTTATGTGTTGGCCATGGGGCCTTTAATTTGTAAGCGGAATGCCATTGATGTAAAATGGTTAAACCCTTTCTTTTAATTTAAAAGACGTAAGCCTACTAGCAATTTATTTATTTTTATCTCATGTTGCATTCACTTGATATTCGAATGAGAAAACCTTTAATAATAGTACTCGTTATTGTATTGAATTTCCGCGCATGATATCTGAAATTATGTTATAATAAAGGATTTGGTAATGATATCCGTTGGCATAAAAGTGGGGCGTGACAAAAAAAAAAAAAGAAAAAGAAAAGAAGCTTTGAGTCTTATTGGTGGTCATATTTGGTTTAATTTTCTAAAACTTGTTTAAGATTTTTTTTTAAAAGACTAAAAATTAGTTTTGTGAAAAAATTTAAAAAATTAAAAACATTTATCAATTTTATATAACTTTACAAAGGATGTGAGTAATTTTTAAAAATTAAAAAATCGATCCCTATATATAAAGCATGAATGTTGGGTGTTGAAATTCCAAAATGACATCGTTTTGAGCCATAACTCTGAACAAAACCCTTTCTCTCTGTCTCTCTCTCTCTCTCATGTCTCTACAAAAACTCTTCAAACCCCTACCCTCTCTCTCCATCAGACCCCAAATCCCAAACCCTCCTCTCTCTCTTTTGCAAAAACTCTTCAAAACCCTCTCTCTCTCTCTCTCTCCATCAGACCCCAAATCCCAAACCCCAACTGACATAACAATGAGTGAGAAGGAGGATATGGACAAAGAAAATACACAGAGACAAAGCTCTGAACCAAAAGAAAAGAACAAAGAAAGAGAAGTAATGACGGAGAGAGAAGATGACCGAAAGGAGACGGAAGAGATGAACGCACGCAAAGAACATTTCCACCTTTCAACCAAGTTTGTAGATTCAAACTAGGGTTTTGATTTGGGGATTTTCACTAAAAAATCAAGGTTTTGATTGAGCAACTCCAAAATTATGTAAAATTAGTGAACCTTAAGGAACTCTAGGTTCTTGAATTAATTCTGAAACATGTGATTATATTGTTTAAGATTGTGAATTTTTCTCTTTTTTTATAAACTTCTTGAATCTGAGTTGGGAAAAATATCTTCAATGTCAATTGCTTATTGTGAAATTGGGTTCTTTAATGGGTTGAACACAAAAAAAAAAATAATTTAATTTGTTATTCTAAAACAATTGATGTTCTGTTACAAAAATTAGGATCCTTTAACATAGTTGTGATTGTATAAAAAAATTATTAAAAAAAAAATCTTGAATCTAAAATTAGAGAACCCTAAGGGAATTCCAGGTTCTTGAACTAATTTTGAAAGCATGTAATTGTATAAAAATTAGTTTCTTGAATTAATTTTTTTTTGGGGGGGTTTATGTTCATTTTAATTTGCAGCGAGTTGAAAAATTAGCTTAAGGGGTTAATGCATGTTAGTTGAAAATTCTGCTTCAATAATTCTTGCTTATGAGTACATAATTTATTTGCTGCTAATTTTCTTCACAAATCTTTGTCTCTCAAATTATTATTTATGTTGTGAAATTATTATGTTTCTTATTTTAATTTGGACTTGGACAATTAGGGATTTAGATTATTGCCGTTGATTGATTGTTGTAGCTCCATTTTAAAAAATAAATTGGTACAGACGCACTTTGGTTATACCTTAATGGGACGGTTGTTTTGGATAAAACTAAAACCTAGATCGCAAGTATTCTTGAAAGGGAAGATATGTACATTTAACAATATTTACTTGCTCTACATCTCTGATCTATTAAAAAGTTTAGCAATGAAACTCAAATCCATTTGCCTGTACTCAGCTAATAGTGTCCTTTCTCCTCATTATCTTATGTTATTCTCCATGAAGTCAGCTTGTGTATTTGTAACCACTTGATACATTCTCTTTTGTCAAGTTCTCTCTTCTTTCTTTTTTTAAAGCTTTGCATTAATAAATGGGTGGGGATTGTTGGAAAACACTTAAGCTCCAGACCTAAAAACCACTTCATAAGCATGTGGTGATTGTAAAACAGAGTGAGTGAGAAAGGTCTAAAGATGAAATTTCATGGTCAAATTCAACTTTGTCTGCTTGGCTGACTATATCATAAATGTTCATATTGTCACTTCTTTCAGCACTCAACTAGGTGGATGAAAAATGTTTATCTTTAGCAAAGTTCTTTTTTCTTTAAAATTTACAGAGATATGGAAGCCTTTTCTTATAATAATGTTTTCTTTTCTATTATTTTTCTTACTTGGTTTCTTGTGGTTTAACAGGTCATAGGGAATTGTAGTTTCAATTCGTTTCAACGAACCTGGATGGCAATGGACATGATGCTTTTTACCAGATCATCTGGATGATGCTCAAATGAAAATGCAGAATCATGTTTCTGGTGCAGTCAGTATGATACGTGTAATTACCACATTATGTTGAATTAGCATGAGTTAGTGCCTTATTTTATTTTATTTTTTTAGCTTGCATCTTTTAAGACCAGACGCATTGTTTTGTGAATATACTTGTTTAGTGTTTACCCTTTTTATCAGAGGGATCCAATATCACATTATTTACATCTCAATATAGTGTAATCCAAGGGTCAACTTCTTTTTTTGTTTCTGTATGTAGTATATTCTTTAATTAGTGGATGATTATTTGTTTTGTAGGATGGCACCTAAGGTTATGGAGCAATTACATGGTTATGACTTCAAGTCTATTTACATGTTTCTTGCAAGTGTTCTTTCTTGTTTTTTATTTTTTTAATTACATACTGTGAAGTGTTCTTATTTCAATAATATTCCTACAAGGCTGATATTTGGTCTTTTGGCATTACTGCTTTAGAGCTTTCCCATGGCCATGCTCCTTTTTCAAAGTATCCTCCAATGAAGGTGCATACATTATGTGAAGTCACATGCTTTTATCTACATCTTTGATGGAAGTAGCATCTTATAATCCAATGCTAATTCACAATTGTCAGGTATTGCTTCTGACCTTGCAAAATGCTCCACCTGGCCTTGATTATGAGAGAGACAAGAAGTTTTCCAAGGTATGTGCCTATAAATGTGGCTATAATTTTAAGTGTTACTGTACTTTGCCTTAAACACATGTATTTTTATAGTAGAGGAAAGTGGTTTTCATTGTTGATTTTCCTTAATTTATAATCATGTTTCACCTATATATATGATTCAATTACTTCCTTTTGTTGACCTTTCATCCAATAAAATATAATAAAATTGTCCTATTAGAATTCTTGATTTTCTTATTAATGTTTTTTTCCCGTTTCAAATTTGTCTATATCTATTATCCATTTTTATTGATGTTCAAATTTCTTTCAGCATTTTCACTTTTTCTTATACTCAAAACAATTGAATTTTATGATTTTCCTTTTGTGTTTGTTAGTGTGTTTAAAGTTTAAGTTGAAGAGATGAACCCAGAAGTTTTACAACCTAGATTTGTTAAGGTAATAATGGTATCCTTCGTATATTATTCTTTCTCAAGCTCTATTTGTTTGATCATTATATAATTGGATGATTTTTTTTTTCTCATTTTTCAATGTTTGGTTGCATGAGAAATGGGTAAAAGAATGTTCTCAATGAAAATATTTGATGACCTTGTTGCGATGATTTGTTGCGCAACAATAAAATAATGTTTATGATTATGACATTGTTCTCTCATCCAACCAGTTGACAATGTAGATGCAGATGACAAGCAATCACAAATTCATAAGGTAATTGAATTAACAAAATTATTTTTATGGCAAACAGAGTAACTAAAAAAGTCCTTTAATTAAAATTATTCTCTTGGTTTTGGTTGTGATTTGTTTCTTTGCTTTGCGATTTGTTGCTCATTTTTTTATTTTATTTATTTATTATTATTATTTTTGGTGTGTGTGTGTGTGTGTGTTTGTTTGTTTGTTTTACAGGTGTGATGGTAGAGAAATGAATCTTTTCACTCACTCACCATTGATGTTTACTCCTCAAGTCAGTTCCTTCATATTCCCTCTCTTTTAGTTCATATTTTGCATTGTTTTTTGTATACCAATCTATGCTTTTGGCTCCTAAGTTGGGATTCAGAATATATATATAACGTATTTATGAAATTTGGTCATTTTAGCAAATGGTTGATTATTAATGTGTCAATAGGATACTTTATATGTGAAAATGCCACTACTTCGGTGATTAAGTTAATATGATGAAACCTTTATGGTTGGGGATTATTTTTTTCCTTTTTTGTTTTTCTGTAGTTGACTATACACACTACTCGTTTGATGGAGGTCTAAGCGTAGTTGGAGAAGCTATTAGAAGATACATTGTGTGGCGCTTGATTCCTGTATATCTACGAAATTATGGATTCTTCTATCTTAGAACTATGCATAATTGTTAAGCTTTGTGTTGTCATATATATATATATATATATATATTTATTTTGCTTTTGGTGTGGTAGGAGTTAGTTGGTGGAAAGGAATATGATTCCCAGTTAAGGAAGCATTTTCCTTTTAAAAGGTGAAATCCTTCAAAATAATAGTTGCATATGTTTTTCTTATATTTTGGGTCTACATTTTGGCGCTTTGTGCTCATTTAGGACTGTGTGTTTGTTTTGTATCGTCATTTTATTTATTTATTATTATTATTTTTTTTAAATCAAGTAAAAAAGTGCCTAAACAATTTTTTTCTTGGGGGTGACAATATGAGGTGGGGTGGGCATTGCATCAGCAGTTATATAATTGTCAAGATGCCCTAAAACATTAGGAGCATTGAAAATCCAAATAGAAAAAAAGATAGCAA
Source organism: Camellia sinensis (assembly GCF_055761805.1). Lineage (NCBI taxonomy): Eukaryota > Viridiplantae > Streptophyta > Magnoliopsida > Ericales > Theaceae > Camellia > Camellia sinensis. The sequence goes on from NC_138970.1 coordinate 158,233,188, forward strand.
AGCTTTTCTCCATGTGTGTGTGTGTGTTTGTGTCTTGGCATCGTAACGTTGGTCGAAAGGAATATGATTCCCAGATAAGGAAAGCATTCTCCTCTCAAAAGGTGAAATCCTTAAAAGTTTATCAAGTATCGTTTTTTTCTTGTGTTTTGGATCTTGATTTTGGTGCTTCGTGCAAATTTGTCAAGTATCATGTTTTTCTTGTATTTTGAATCTTGATTTTGGTGTTTCGTGCTCATTTAGGTATCATAGATTCATAGGTGTAGAGGAATAGGGAAGTGAATGATAGATATATCTGTAAGTTTCTGAATAAACTTGTATATTCAACTTGGATTGTAACTGAATTTGAAAAGGATCTTAGGAATAAGGGTCATGCGCATCATATGAGAACCCACTTTGGTTTCTTCCTGGCATATCTGCCTATGTGCATTTCTCTCATAATGTTTTTTTTTTTAGCTGCTTAATTTTATTTTTGATAAGTTGGTAGTTGGTGTTTCTTCATCCATTTCCCCAACAAATGACCATTTCCTTGACAAATGACTTTTCTTCTTTGCTCCCACTTGTGGTGATCAAATCAATTAATAAACAAACCTTGTTTGTGAGTGATCTTCAGATAGATGACATGACCTTACTAACTAGACAAGCCTGGCTTATTTAATAGGTTTGACGATGCATAACTGTTCTTTAGGTTCTAATTAATTGTAGTTGCCTGCTTCAGAGCCAAAATGAGATAATATTATGCAAGTGTGTATGAGGCCTCTTGGGTTCTACAAGGTATGACCACTTATCATGAAAATTGTGCACCAATTTTGCTTAATTTAGCATGTCTTGGCACGAATTTGTTAAACCACTTAGCTTATCTAGAGATACAATTTGCTTTTTTTATTCATGATGGAGTGTACGTAAAGGTTGTTGAATTACTGCATATGAGATCATTTTTCACTGAGATTCGAAAATTGTGGCCACTTAGTGAAGATACAAGTATTATGTTAGGTGCTCCTTTCAGATAGGGGTGGAGCTTGGATTTTTCCCAGACCTATTGAACTCATGTTAAAATTGTGAATTTAATAAACAACATTTTTAGACACTAAAAATAAATAAACATAATACAATGAACTAATCAAATATATGTCTTTAATTTTACACAGTGTAGGCTACACAGTATTTTTTTTGTGTGCGACTAGGTAGCGGAACTCTTTGAAGAAAAGTGTGAGGTGTTCCCTGTTTGTAATTGTAAAATTCATCATATTGGTGATCTAAACAAAAATATGATGTTTATATGAAAAAAGGAAGGATAAGTATCTTTTGGTTGCATTTGGATGGATCGATTATTTTCTTAAATAATTAAGTCCAAATTTTACTATAACTAAGTTGTTGGTTATAGTAAAATTTCTGTTGAACTTGCAATTTTTGTGGGTAAAGTGACATTTTGTTTTTATATGCTTCATGTTATGCTAGAGGTATTTAATGTTAAGACATTTGAAGGGGTGTTGTCAGTCGGACTTTGTTTTTTGTAAGACAAAAACAGTCTCTACAAAAATAGTAAGTTTATTCATATGCTTGAATTAATTTGTGTTTTTATTTTTCAGGTCAGAAATTTCTTGGAGAGATGCAAAATATATATGGTCAAAGAATTCAAGAACTTAGTTTTTCAAGTTTTTTCATTTTTTAATATATGTAAGCATAGTTTAAAACTTTTTATTTAATTCCTTTGTATATACTTTTGAACATATTTAACTTTCATTTATGAAATATATGACGTTATTCCATTTAATATATGGTTGTGATACAAAATATAGTATATAGTGTGTATTACATTTTTCAAATGTGCGTACAAAAATAATATTGATTATTCTTCAAATATGTCGAACTCTTTTTCTATCACACGCATTAATTGTGATGAAAAATGCATATAGCGTGTGATCTTATTTGATTATTGATCATAGGTTTTATTAGATATTAATCACACTTAAAATCTATGATCTAAATATTTATTATCACATGTTTTATTAGTTATTAATCACACTTAAAAGATGTGATCTAAATATTTTTAATCACACTTAAAAAGTGTGATCTAAATGTTATTAAGCACACTTAAAAGGTGTGATTAAAAATGACCCCTTTTAATCACACTCCCGAAGATCACACTTTAATAAAATTTAAAAGGTGTGATTAAATAACATACATCACACAAAAAAAGTGTGATCTTTATCTGTTTTTGTAGTAGAAATTCTAAAACATGAATTGAACTTTCAAAATATAATCTCAAAACTTGGGTTCATACATGGCATGTCTAAAAACACACAAACTCTTAATTAATCAAGAAAATATGATCAATTTTAAATCATTTACATCAAAACTCCTTTAATTTAAAAATTGAACTCATTTGTTCATAAACTCATAATTTTCCAAAGCTTAGTTCTTATTTCATCAAAATATGAAATCAGTTCTAAGAAATCTATGATTCATGTAAATTTACATCTCATATTGTGGGGATGTGGTTTTGAAAATACTCTTCTGATCCTGGGGGACGCTAGTGATCCTCTGCTAGACACCTGAAAAGGAACTGATAATGCAGTTCGCCCTGGGTGGATGGGCTGGGCTGGTCCAAGCTCCTCAAGTTCCAATTCAGGCGGATGATTCCACCAGATGACCTGCAAGCAAGTCCAAAGGGAAACGGGGTAGTCCCCTAGTGAACCCTCCGGCGTACGAATCAGTAGAGGAGGAAGGAAATATATATATATATATATATATAGAGAGAGAGAGAGAGAGAGAGATAGAAAAGCTTAACCTTCCTCTTGTCTTCCATTCTTGCTTATATCCTTTGGTAATCATTTCACTGTCCCTTGTGACGTGCCCCCTTCCGCCGAAAGCCTGTGCCGTAGCTTACCTTGTTCAGGGTGAGGGGGCTTTGTTCTGACGGGGAGGTGTTGTCGTAATAAATGTTGTGATGGGCTGCATTAATGGTGATGTGTTATGGCAATAACTCTGCAGATCTTTGTCTGCTGATGTGGCCTATGTTCCACCTGCCATGTGCCCGAATGCCATTGGCCCTCTATGTCCAGATGGCTTCCAGCTGTCCTGGGCTTTGCCAACCGGGTTATGCTATGGGTCCCAAGCGATGGGTTTGGGGTGGTTTGCTGTGGGCTGTAAGCCTTGTGGGCTTATCCATGTCAGTAGTTCCCCATTTCTGAGTGCAGCTTTAGCCCAACGAAGGGAATAGTAATAAGGAAGAGAAGTGCGAACCGAGTGGAGAGGCCGACCGGTAGCCGTGCCGACCGCAAGGGTGACCGAGCGGGAGAAGCTGACCGTGATGGTGGCCGAATGGGAGGGGCTGACCGTGAGGGTGGCCGAGCGGGAGGGATCGACCGTGAGGCGTGCCGACCGCGAGGGTGGCCGAGTGGGAGGGGTCGATCGTGAAGTGGGCCGACCGCAAGGGTGGCCGAGCGGGAGGGGTCGACCATGAGGGTGGCTGAGCGGGAGGGGTCGACCGTGAAGCGGGCCGACCGCGAGGGTGGCCGAGCGAGAGGGGTCGACCGTGAGGCGTGCCGACCGCCGGGGTGGCCGAGCGGGAGGGGTCGACCGTGAGGCGTGTCGACCGCGAGGGTGGCCGAGTGGGAGGGGTCGATCGCTAGGCGTGCCGACCAGGACGGCGCGGGCTCAAAAAGGAAGGGGGGGTGGTGCCATGTGATGATGTGAAATGGAAAGGACAGGGTAAGGGGAGGGGACAATGCATCGTGGCCATACACGTGGCAATATCGTGGGGGAAGTGAAGCGTTGGAGCAGAAATGAAACGATAGGTCACGAGGGGGGTTTTGAAAAGGCGGTTTTGGCGGTTGATTTGAAAGGTTTTGAAACGGGCGAAAATTAATGTGGATCCATGGAATATGGGTAAACCGTGGGTTTTTGGTATAATGCGTTTCACCTGCCTTTTTACAAAAACTCAAAATATCCAAGTGTTAATTCCTTCATTGCGTACGACACACCTGTGAAGCATTTTCTCAACTTCCTTGCTCCTGCGTCAGAAGTGATTCGTAAGCTAACCCTAGAAATGACACAACAAGAAGTGGTCGATGTGAGGGTGGACCCTCTGGGAGACGATGATGCAGAGGAGCTAGCAGCGCGATATAGGATGGAGACACGAATGGTGGGGGTGGGGGAAACGGTGGGAAAATCGCAGGCATCGGCCCTGATATTGGCCCCAAGGCCAATAAGCCAGGTGGAGCCGGATTAGTGGCACACTAAGGCTGACAAATCTACAATTACTGCGGCGGATTTGGAGGCAATCAGGGAAAGATACCAGATTCCAGCGGAGGTGGAGTTATTGCTGCCAACATCAAGGGAAAGGCCGTCTGATGCTAGGCCAGGGGAGTTTTCCCTTTACGATGAGGCGCTAAAAGGTGGGCTGAGGTTACCACTGCCCCAAGTGGTGGACGACGTACTGAATCGTCTGGAGGTAGCGCCCGGGCAATTGATGCCCAATGCATGGAAGATTCTGCTGGCCTGTGCGAGCGCGTGGCCCAAGGCGAATGGAGGGGAGGCCATGGTGGTAGATGAGTTCTTTTCGTGTTACAAGGCTTCGGGGCAGCAAGAGACGTGGGTCACCCTATAGGCGGTGATGGGGAGGGGATTGGTGGCGGGGCTGCCGACATCGATCAAAGGGTGGCGGCCACGGTGATTCTACGTGTCTGCTAATGGGGGACTGGGGGTGCGCACCATCTGGAAGGTGCCCACTAGGTCGATGGAGTCGAGACTGGGGGCAGTGGCGGAAGAGAGGGTGAAGAGAGTGAAAGAGTGGAGGGAGAGAGAGAAGGCCAAATGGGAGGAGCTTGTTCAACCGTCCGCATTGTTTGAGGCGGGGCTGGGACTGCAGCCGAGGGGTGGGGACCTCGACCGAGCAGAATTGGAGGCGAGAAGAGAAGCTTAGGAGGTAGAGGATCAGACCGTACTGGCCAAGGCCACGAAGTTGAAGGAAGCGCGAGGAGACCGACCGCCTCAACCGATCGCGCGGGAGAGGATCCGACCGCGTCCAAGGCCATTGGGGGGAAAGACTTAAGCAGTTTTGAGCCACGACCGGCCCCAGTAGATCTTGTAAAGGAACAGGCCAGAAGGGAGGGGGAGGCTCTGAAAAAGAAGAAGAAAAAGAGGAGTGCCCCAGAGGAACCTGCAGATAAGTCTGGGGCCAAGAGGGCTAAGGTGGCCCCAGCTGAGGTGGAGGTCCCTGTGGCCAAGGATACCTCAGAGATGGTGGGGGTCACCCCAACTCTGGAGGTTGTGGAGACTGCCCCAACAGAGCAAGTAGGAGTTGGGTTGACCGAGGGTGTGCCGAGCGGGGGGGAGCAGACCCAAAAGGGCCCTGCCCCCCAGGAAGGAGGGGTCCGTCTAGCCACGGCAATCTATCACGCTCGCGCGGTAGCTAGAAGGTTGGAGGGAGAAGGAGGCCCAGCCAGGGCGGGGGCAGACCGCTTGGTGAAGATTGTGGAGGAGACAGCTCTGCGCTCGGCATCAGGATATAATGAGGCTGACCTGCTGAGGGGGTTATGCTCTACCCAAATGGAGGTAACTACCTTGGCAGGGGCTGCCAAGTTAAAGGCTGAAGAGGCCAAGGCCCAGTTGGCCAAATTGAAGAAGGAGAGTGCCGACTGGAAGACTGCCCATGCTGAACTGCAAGCAGTCAAGTTGGAGCTGGAGGATACACACCGTAAGGTTGTGTCGCTCGAGTTCCAACTAGCTGGCGAACAGAAGAAGTTGGAGGAGCCTGAAAGAGCCTGCGCTGTTGCGATCGAGCGGCATGAAGAGGCCATAAGCAGCAACGAAGAGCTGGTCAGGCAAAAAGATGAGGCAGATGCCAGAATTGGAGATCTGTTGAAGGGGTTGGAAGATGACCGCGTCAAAACAGAGGAGGAGAAGGAGAGGCTGATGAGGGAGTTGGAAACAGAGAAGGCGAAGGCGATGGTGGAGCTGGAGAGTCTGAAGAAGGGGGTGGAAGAGGAGAGGGCGACGGCGGCTGCTGAAAGGGGGACCCTGCAAAGAGAGCTGGACGAAGAGAGGGCGAAGGCGGCTTCTAAGAGGGCAGCCTACCCTGATCTATGCGTCGCAGCGGTGGAACAATACAAAGGGTCTCCCGAATTTCAGATGGCGGTAGATGCCGCAGCCGCCAGGAGTCTGGCTGGGCAGGAATCTGGGGGGGTGGGACCATCAAGGACGACTGCTGGAGGTAGGACAGAGGCAGAGGTGATTGAGAGCTTCCAGCAGTCAGACTTCTACAAGCACCAAATGGCCGAGTTCTGGGACAGCGGTTGGAAGATGTTCAAACGCAAAGCTGAGGAGCTGTTCCCACACTTGGACCTGAGTAGTGTAACGATAGGTGAAGATGATATGGCCCAGACTCCCCTGGACGAGGGCATTGAAGAAGAAGAGCTTGTGTCCAGCGAGGAGGAATAACCAAGAAGAAGAAGGGCTGTTCAATCTCTGTGTTTGTTTTTTTTTTTTTTTTTTGTAATGAACTGGTGTACACATTGTAAGTGAATGAATGAATGAATGAATGAAGAATTTTATTGTAATGAACTTGTGTACAAGTGTTGTTTCGTTTATGTTGTTAGTTGACTGTGTGGGCCTGTATTGTCTAAAATGAATGAAGTCTTGTTATAAAAACTGGTCAAAAACATTGTGCAATAAAAATTTCGTGCAAAGTTAAGTTTGAAGTTCCTCCCTGCAGAGTGAGATTGGAGTTGTATGAAAATTGAAAGGATGATAGTGGTTGATTGAAAAATTGGATTAGGAAATTGTAGAACATAATATTCAAGTGGGGTTAGTACTTCCAGTTTAATAAGTACGGATGAAGAATCAACGGATGAGGACAAAGGGTAGGTTGCAAATTGTAACTAAACAGTTAATTGTAAACTTGTAGAGGAGAGTTTGGAGAAACAAACTGGGTGGGGTGGTAGATAATCTGATTAGTAAATGAAATACGTGAGAACATGTTTGGAATTTAACTAGGTAAAAACGTGGTCCTGGAATTGTGAAGAAGCTTCAAAATGTGACTAAGTGTTAAAAATGTGGTCTTGCTTGGCTTTGAAGTGCTCAGTCTGGTTGAGGCTTTGAGTGCTCGGTCTGGGCGAGCCTTTGAAGTGCTCAGTCTGGCTGAGGCTTTGAGTGCTCGGGCTGGCCGAGGCTTTGAAGTGCTCAGCCTGGCTAAGGCTTCGAGTGCTCGGTCTGGCCGAGGCTTTGAAGTGCTCAGTCTGGCTGAGGCTTTGAGTGCTCGGGCTGGCCGAGGCTTTGAAGTGCTCAACCTGGCTGAGGCTTTGAGTGCTCGGTTTGGTCGAGGCTTTGAGTGCTCGGTCTGGCCGAGGCTTTGAAGTGCTCAGTCTGGCTGAGGCTTTGAGTAGTTGGTCTGGCCGAGGCTTTGAAGTGCTCAGTCTGGCTGAGGCTTTGAAGTACCCAGTCTGGCTGAGGTTTTGAGTGCTCGGTCTGGCCGAGGCTTGGAAGTGCTCCGTCTGGCGGAGGCTTTGAGTGCTCGGTCTGGCTGAGGCTTTGAGTGCTTGGTCTGGCCGAGGCGTTGAAGTGCTCGGTCTGGCCGAGGCTTTGAAGTGCTGCAAGGGAAAATGTCATGGGAGCGACATACAAACAGTTGAATTATGAAAGCTGAGAACTTCAGTTGGAATTTGCATTATGTATTAAAGAGAGAAATACAACAATGTTGACAATACAAAAGTATGAACTCATTGATAGTAACGCTTCAAATGTTCCGCATTCCAGGGGTGGGGGAGGTCGCGGCCTTCCATGTCTTGAAGTCGGTAAGTGCCTGGTCGTGGTCGGGCTTTCACTACGTAGGGTCCCTCCCATTTGGCTGCCAATTTGCCCTCGGTTGGGTTCTTTGTGGCAAGAGTTGCTTCTCTTAAGACAAGGTCCCCCACGGAGAACTCTCGTGGTCGAACCCTACAGTTGTAGTGTGTTCTCATTTTCTACTGGTACGAAGCCAATCTGACAGGAGCAGTCTCTCTGAGCTCTTCGACGAGGTCCAGGTCTGCTCGACGGAGCTCTTCGGCTGAGGCCAGATCCGGATGTAAAACCCGGGGGGTGGGAAGACCGACTTCTACCGGAATAACCGCCTCAGCGCCATATGTTAAGCGAAAAGGGATTTCCCCAGTGGGAGTGCGAGCAGTGGTTCGATAAGCCCAGAGTACGTTTGGTAGTTCCTCAGCCCAAAGGCCTTTAGCAGGTTCGAGCTTAGCTTTGATGATTTTCAGAAGGGAACGGTTGGTGACCTCAACTTAGCCGTTTGCTTGGGGGTGACCGGGGGAAGAGAAGCATGGTTGAATCTGGAGGTCTGCACAAAATTTTCTGTACTTCGCGTTATCAAATTGTTTGCCGTTGTCAGAGATGATGGCTTGAGGGATGCCAAATCGGCAAATGATCGATTGCTAGATAAACCTGGTGGTGTTCCGCTCGGTGATTGTGGCAAGGGGTTCAGCCTCGACCCACTTGGTGAAGAAATCAATGGCGACAATCGCGAACTTGGTCTGGCCTCGACCTGTGGGAAGTGGACCAACCAAGTCGATCCCCCACTTGGCAAACGGATAAGGGCTGCAGAGTGTGATTAACTCTGTAGGAGGAGCATGGGGGATGTTGGCAAAGCGTTGACATTTATCACATTTGAGCATGAAGTCGGTCGCATCCTGATTAAGAGTTGGCCAAAAATACCCAGTACGGCGTATCTTCTGGGCCAGGGACCTGCCACCTGAATGATTACCACAAATTCCCTCATGGATCTCCTGCATTACATAAGTTGCTTGAGCTGGATTGAGGCATCGTAGATATGGCCGGGAGAAACTGCGCTTGTACAATATACCGTCGACAATGATGTAATTGGACGCTCGGGATCGGACTTTGGCAGCCTGCTGTTGGTCATTTGGGAGTGCTCCTGTGGTCAAGAATAGGAGAATGTCGGATGCCCAAGGGATGGGTTCGTTTTGGATGAATTGTACGGCTTGCAGGTCGGGTGAAATGGCCGGGTGGTATAGATATTCGAGACGGACATCATGGCTGAGATTAGGATGGTCAGCAGAGGCCAGCTGAGCCATCTCATCTGCTTTGGAGTTTTCCGCCCGAGGAATGTGGCTGATGTGGAAGGTATTGAAAAGGCGAGCAAGGGGGAGTGTCATATCCCTGTAAGCTCGCATTGCGTCTTCCTTGGCGTCAAAGTCCCCCGTCATCTGACCGACGACGAGTTGGGAGTCGCTGAATACTCGGAGGTGGCTGACCCCAATGTCCTTGGCAAGGTGGAGTCCTGCTATCAATGCCTCATACTCGGCCTCATTGTTGCTTGCTTCAAACAAGAAACGGAAGCCGCCCTCGGGAGAGGTGAGGATGAGGCCGGCCCCACTTCCTTCTCTGCGAGACGAACCGTCGACATTGAGAGTCCAAGAATGAGGATCTTCTGGCTCTGTTGGAGTTGGTGGGAGTGGAGGTGTAGTGGTTGGGGCTGGATTGGTGAATTCCATGATGAAGTCAGCTACAGCCTGCCCCTTGATTGCTGTCCGAGGGCGGTAGGAGATGTCGAACTGGCTGAGTTCTACTGACCACTGCATCAGTCTACCTGAGAGTTCTGGTTGCTGCATGATCTTTTTCAGGGGCTGGTCGGTGAGGACCACTATGGAGTGGGCTTGGAAGTATGGGCGGAGTCGTCTGGAGGCAATGACCAAGTTCAGGGACAGTTTTTCTAATAAGGGGTAGTTCTGCTCCGCGCCCCTGAGAGCCCGACTGATGTAATAGACCGGCCGTTGGATTGAGCCATCTTCTCTGAGGAGAGCTGCACTGACTGCGGTGCTCGATACTGCTAAGTAGAGGAAGAGGGGTTCGCCCATGATTGCTTGGGAAAGAACGGAAGGGTTGGCCAAGCATTGTTTTAACTGCTGGAAGGCCTCTTCGGATTCGGCTGTCCATTCAAAAGTTTGCCGAAGAACTTTGAAGAAGGGTAGGCACTTATCTGTTGCACGGGAAATGAAGCGGTTGAGGGCCGCCACTCGGCCGGTGAGTCTTTGAACTTCTTTGACTATCCTAGGTGACTGCATCTCAACCAAGGCCTTGATCTTCTCAGGGTTAGCTTCAATGCCGCGCTGACTGACCATAAAACCCAAAAATTTTCCAGATCCTACGCCGAAGGCGCACTTCTCTAGGTTGAGCTTCATCTGGTACTTGCGCAACGTGGCGAAGGTCTCTTCGTAAGTCAGTGAGGTGATCGGAGGAGTATTTGCTTTTGACTAGCATGTCATCGATGTAGACTTCCATATTCCGGCCTATTTGGTGATGGGAAACGGCATTAACCAGCCGTTGATAGGTGGCCCCAACATTCTTCAATCCGAACGGCATTACACAATAGTGGTAGGTACCTCGGTCGGTAATAAATGATGTGTGTTCCCGATCAGATGTGTGCATCAAGATTTGGTTGTACCCAGAGAAGGCATCCATGAAGCTGAGCATTTGATGACTGGCCATGGCATCGACCAGCAGATCTATGCGGGGAAGAGGGTAGTTGTCTTTGGGGCAAGCTCGGTTCAGGTCAGAATAATTGACACAGAGTCGCCATTTGCCATTGTGTTTGCGGACGAGGACCACGTTGGACAACCATCTAGGGTAGTCCACATTTTTAATGAATTGGGCCTCGAGGAGCTTGTCAACTTCTGCGGCTATAAGAGTGTTGCGCTCCGGATGGAAAATGTGTTGCTTCTGGCGGTGGGGTCGAAAGTGGGGTTCGATGCTGAGGCGGTGGGTTATGAAGGAGGGGTCAATGCCTGGTATGTCAGAATGGGTCCAGGCGAATACATCTCTGTGCTCGGTCAGGAGAGCGGTAAGGTCGGCCTTAGCTTAGGAAGGTAGTTGGCTGCCAATTTTGGCAGTTTTGATTGGGTTGGTGGGATCAATGTTAACTTCAACAAGTTCCTCCACGGGTTCACCTCTGACCAGCTTGTCCTCGTCTCGGACGTCAAGCCCTTCGATGATCATGGCCTCTTTTAGCTTGACTTCTTTGAGTGAGGCGACATAACACTCCCTGGCCACGGTCTATTCTCCTTTGACAGTTTCGACACCGAGATCGGTAAGAAATTTGATGGCAAGGTGATAGGTGGATGTGATGGCTTGGAAGGCGTTTAGGGCTGTGCGGCCAAGGATGATGTTGTAAGTAGAGGGGCAGTCGACCACAAGGAAGGTGAGCAACTTAGTGGTCTGCCTCGGGTGTTTGCCAATGGTGATAGGTAGATCGATGGAGCCGATGGAGGTCACACGGTCGCCGGTGAAACCGACCAGAGGGGTTTGGAGAGGAGACAAGCTTTCTTCCCCAGTCTTGAGCTGGCGGAAGCAATTGAGGAAGACGATGTCTGAAGAGCTGCCGTTGTCTATGAGGACTCGTCTGACCTTGTAGTTGGAGAGGATGGCGGAAATGACAAGGGGGTCATCATGTGGGTAACGGACTCCTGCACAGTCGGTGTCTGTGAAGGTGATGGGTTCGATCCATTGTTTTGACTGTTTGGGAGGTCGGTCCACCGTCGCCACTGCTTTGTCTGAGCCCTGCCTGATTTTTCTGAGCTCTGCCTTATGAGCCGAACGGGATGGTCCCCCGCAAGCAAGGCCGCCTAAAATGACTCTGATTTCTCCGACTGGTGGAGGGGGATTGCCTGGAGGTCGAGGCTGAGGTGGTGGGCGATCGTGGCCTTGGTTAGGTGGGGCTTGATTGCGGGGGGGTGTATGTCGGCGATTGTTCCTGGGAAGGTCGGTTCTTTGCCTCTGTTGAGGGCGGGTGTCTGTGAATCGGCTGAGGCGGCCCTAACGTATGAAGGTCTCGATCTGATCTTTGAGGTTGATACACTCGTCGGTGGTATGGCCATGGTCCTGGTGGAAGCGGCAGTACTTGGACTGATCTTTATGATTGGAAGGGTTTCGTGAAGGCAAGGGCGACTTGAGGGGGTAGTCCCACTGGATCTGATTGAGGACGTGCTCCATGGGGAAGTTGAGTGGTGTGTACCGCTCGAACCGACCGGGCGGTCGGGTCGGAGCCGACCGGTCGGCTCAGAGGGGTCGGTCATTATGGTGGGGTGTTTGGCTATTATACTGGGCGGTTCTAGGTTCTGAGTCTTTCCTCTTGTCTCTGGGGGTCGGAGTTTTAGTGATCGGCTCTTGCCGAGCGGCCAGGGAATCTTCAGCATTCATGTACTTCTGGGCTTTGGATAGTAGGGCAGCCATGGTGGTTGGAGGGTTTTTGGAGAGGGAGAAAAGAAAATCGGACGACCGCAGGCCGGCCATGAAAGCCGTGAGGATGACCTTGTCGTCATTCTCCGCTACTTGAAGGGCTTCGGTGTTGAAGCGGGTGACAAAGCTGCGGAGCGACTCCGCCTCGATCTGACGGATGTTAAGGAGTTGGGTGGCTGGGCGTCTCTAACGCTGGGCTCCGATAAAATGGCTCAGGAAAGAGTCACTGAGGTGTTGAAAGGTGGTGACGGAGTCCGCCGATAACTGGCTAAACCACAACCGAGCTGATCCCTTCAGTGTCACGGGAAAAGCTCGGCACATGATCTCGTCAGGGAAGGCATGAAGGATCATGAGGGTGCGATAGGTTTCCAGATGGTCGACTGGGTCCGTCGTGCCATCGAAGGAGTCAATGGTGGGCATTTTGAACTTGGCGGGCAATGGTTTGTCGCGGATGGAGGCGACAAAAGTCGAGTTGGCGGTGACTGAGGGCTTGTGCTGAATGTTCTGCATGACCCCTTGTAGTTGGAGCTTCATAGCTCGGAGTTCAGCGTCCCAGAGGGGAATGTTGTCACCATGGTTGGTCAATGGGGGCTGGACACTGCTGGCTTCCCCCTCAGGGGCTAGTGCCACGACTGACAGGCGTGGAGGTGGAGGTGGAGGTGGAGGTGGTAGGCTCATATGTGGAGGAGGAGGGGGTTGTAAACCTTCTGGGTTGAGAGGAGGGGGTTGTGGAGGAGTGTGGCCCGGGGTTCTTTCTTGGTTGGGTGGAGTATTTGGAGGTGGGGCGGGGAGGTTTCTTTGGAGTACGGCACTGATCAGGGCCTGGTTTTGCTCGGCCATGCGGTTAATGCTGTTAGTAAGTTCGGTGATGTATTGTGGCGGGTTGTTTGGGTCTGTTTGATAATCAGCGGTATTATGGTGAGAAGCCATGGACCTAGTCGTGACCATACACCTGGACGAGTGAGAGGAAAAGGTAACGGTGAGAAAGGAGGGCTCCGGCGATAGTGAACACAACTAGCGCATGAATAAACCACAAAGTTCCCACAGACGGCGCCAACTGATAATGTAGTTCACCCTGGGTGGATGGGCTGGGCTGGTCCAAGCTCCTCAAGTTCCGATTCAGGCGGATGATTCCACCAGATGATCTGCAAGCAAGTCCAAAGGGGAACGGGGTAGTCCCCTAGTGAACCCTCCGGCGTGCGAATCAGTAGAGGAGGAAGGAAATATATATATATATATATATATATATATAGAGAGAGAGAGAGAGAGATAGAAAAGCTTAACCTTCCTCTTGTCTTCCATTCTTGCTTATATCCTTTGGTAATCATTTCACTGTCCCTTGTGACGTGGCCCCTTCCGCCGAAAGCCTATGCCATAGCTTACCTTGTTCAGGGTGAGGGGGCTTTGTTCCGACGGGGAGGTGTTATCGTAATAAATGCTGTGATGGGCTGCATTAATGGTGATGTGTTGTGGCAATAACTTTGCAGATCTTTGCCTGCTGATGTGGCCTGTGTTCCACCTGCCATGTGCCCGAATGCCATTGGCCTTCTATGTCCAGATGGCTTCTAGCTGTCCTGGGCTTTGCCATCCGGGTTATGCTATGGGTCCAAGCGATGGGTTTGGGGTGGTTTGCTGTGGGCCGTAAGCCTTGTGGGCCTATCCATGTCAAGAACAAACACTCCGGTCGGGGGTGCCGGAATTAGCACTCCAACTGGCAAATTAGTCTCTGCACTCAGGGTTACTTGTATTCTAAGTTAAGCACCAAAGTTCTCACATACCTCTTCCTAGCTGATGTTCTATTTATATCTTTTCTTTCTTGGGCCTCGGGATCAGGTCCACTTTCAATTCGCTATTGGGCTTCAATTGTAACAAACCGCTTTTCACTCGGCCCCTTACTTGACTGACTATTTGGCCGAATAGGATAAGATTCGAGCTTGTGAGATGGAGCCGAGTGCTATATATTTCGACCCCGAGTTCAATTATTCGGAATCTCTACGACTCCCAATATTCGGCCCTCACAATTACCCCCCAAGCATTCCACTAACGACAGTTGGCTGGAGTGTTTGGTCTCGAACTCGAAAAGTCAGAGCTGAAATTCGGCGGTTGACCTCATTCCAACGTAAATGTCTGAACACACGTTTCTCGATTATCATTTCAACTTCCCGCCCCTTCGTACACTTCTACTTATTGTGATTTAAAATTTGGACGTCTTTTTAAATACATACACGCTTTTAGATGCTCGTGGCTGGACTGCATTCCGAATTACCTCTGCAACTTCCTTTTCTTCACTACTCTCTTCATCTATTGTAAGTTCTCTCCCTCTCTGCCCAGAATCTTTTTTCTTGCTTTGTTTTTGGCTTAGCACATTCTTATAGACTGAAAGAAATAGCGAAACATTTAAAAGATCTCCTTTCCTCGGATCGAATTTCTGACTTTCGACGCCATATCTTCATTCCTGATGACGTTCGTCTGTCACTTGTGACAGACGGCACCCTCGATATGGAGAGGGCTGATGAAACCACGATTGTCTTCCCTCTCCTATCAATCGCAGAGGGTGGAGTCCGTTTTCCCCTTCACCTGTTCCTTAGGGTTGTGCTCTGCCATTGGGGTTTAATCCCTTCCCAACCCAATGTCAACTTTTTTAGAATTGTAATGGGAATTATCGCACTAAACCGACGCCTTAGGATTAACCTCGGCATTCCTGCTATTCGGCATTGTTATGCCTTGGCCAAGTCTTCTGGTCGGCATGGGTGTTATTTCTTTAGGGCCAAGGAAACCGACCATCAACTAGTGACTATGCTTTCTAACTCTGGGAAGTGAGTCGATGATGTTATGGTCGTTGTCCAAGGTAATTGGGAATTCGGCGAAGGCGAGGATCGCCTCAATCCTATTCCTAGATGCAGGGACGAACCAGGTGGCCGTGTGTATTTTTTGTTATGTTTCTAAAGCTTCATTTTCGAGATCTCATGGTTTTGCTTGTGCAGGAAACGATTTGAAGAAAATCCTGACTTCGACCGACGACGCCGTTCTTTCAGAAATCAAGGTTGCGCTCAGATATTTCGGCCAGCCGAGTCTTCAAAAACAAGGGAGGGCTGCTCACGTTCTTCTCCGCTACGAGCCGACTTATACGACCTTCTCGGCTGCAGAAAACATCCCAGTTCCAAAGGGTGAGGAGTTTCTTACCGCCCTTATCTTGACCGATTTCAAAATTTTGAGGCAAGTCAGCTTCGAGGGGTCCGATTCAGAACGACCGGAAGTAGCTAAGGTTGCCGAATCAGATCAGTCCGAAACTGAAGTGGAGGAGACTTTGAAGTTAGCCTTTAAGGACGCCGGCCTCAACTCAGGCGATCTTCCGCCCACTTCGGGCCGAGAGGGCCTTCCACTTGATGACACCTTTCACGGTCTAGAGGACCTTCCCGGCGCGTACCCCGAAGATATGGCTGGGTTAAACCTCACACAACTTGCTAAGAAGGCAAACGTTGAAAGGATGGCTGCGCGGCGAAGAGCAGAGGCCATTCGAGCTGGAGTGCCTCCTGCCGTCGAATCTTGGCCCTCCCTGCCTGTTGGCGAATCTCAGACCTTGCCTGTTGTTGAGGAGGGAACGACAGAAAATTGAAATGCCGAGGCCGAATTGGTTGTGCAAGCCGATCTAGAGGTTGAACAAAGGGTAGAGAAACACCCTGCCGAGGTTGAGGCCGGCTCAGAAGAGAACCGCGCCGAAAAACGACCTCATGTAGAGGAATCGGATGTGATTGTGCCCTTTGTCATTCAACCGAAGATAAAAAACATGCCGATCCCCTCTGATGCTTCGGTGATTAAAGATCCAGCGGTCACTCTCAGCATGGCTATGTCCGTTTCACTGCCGGCTGACAAGGCGGCTTTCTGGGCGGAGTCGGATCTAGTTGCAATAGCATTGGCTACGCAATCGGCACTTTTGGTATATATCTTGACTGTCTTTTCATTTTATGCAAACACTATTTTGGTTTTAACTTTCTGTTTTGCAGACCGTCGGAAGGATAGCCGAGATGGGTCGTCGCCATCATGACGCCGTCGAACAGCTCGGCCGTCTTCAAATGGAAGTTGAGGGCCAAAGGAGCAGGGCCGAGTTTGAACTTTTAAGGGCGAAGATGGAAGGCTCGCAGGCCGAGGCTAAGATAGAGAGGGCGCAGAACGTGGATGAACTGAGATTGGCCACCGAGAGAAGGGCAGACGCGAGCGAAGACGCGCTAAAATTGGCCCAGAAGGCGGTCTCCAAACTAGAGGCTGAGCTGGAGGAAGTAAAGAAGGAAAAGGAAATAGCTGACTCGGAGGCTTCTAAGGCATTCGAGGTCGAGAAAAGTGCTGCTTTCAACGAATATGTGGACGAAGTCCCCAAATTTGAAAACCGGGGATTCAAACACGGCTGGCTCAAAGCCCTTGCTGCTGCTGATGTGACGTTGGCTATGCCGATTCCATACGAGCAAGTGGATATTGAGCCGCTGGAGTCTGACTCCGAGGATTAATTTGGGCGACATCTATTTTTGTTTTAGGAGTTTTCGAATGTATTTTTACAGCTTTTTGTTTGGTAATTTTCATATGTAAAATGGCTGCCATTTGTGCCCAATTTCCTAATGAAAATTTCCTTTTTTGCCTTGATATTATTTGTGGTAAATTTTGTCATTGATGAATGATATTGCTTTCAATTGTAAAGTGGGTACATTTTGTTTTTAATACCAAGTATCGATCGGCCTTGGGTTTAGATACTTAGCCGATCAGATTAATAAATCTGCCCTTGCTCCAGCCAGTGCATGAGTTTCATAAGTTGATTAGGATTAGTTCACGGAGTGGCTGTGGCATAAAATGATCGGCATTGGGTTAAGATACTTGGCCGATCAGATTAATAAATCTGCCCTTGCCCCAGCCAGTGCATGAGCTTCATAAGCCGATTAGGATTAGTTCATGGAGTGGCTGTGGCATAAAACGATCGGTATTGGGTTTAGATACTTGGCCGATCAGATTAATAAATCTGCCCTTGCCCCAGCCAGTGCATGAGCTTCATAAGCCGATTAGGATTAGTTCATGGAGTGATCCGATCGGCGTCCGGCTTTTGGCGTTTGGCATTAAAGATGTCGCCTCGGGAGCGCTGCATACATTAAGGATAAATGGGGTGAGCTCGCGCCAGTGATTCCATTTATTCTTATTCATACTCGACTTAAACTAGCTTGGGGTAAGTGCAAATGTCAAACATATTGTTCTTCAATAGCAGAGGAGAAGGACGAACATTAGTGGAGCTAGACACTGTAATGAATCGCAGCGGCGAGCTTACACAAGCGGGAGGAAGGATGTCCAAGGAAGTCGTCAAAGCAGACCACCCCGAAAAGAAAAACAACAACGGGGAAGCTCCTCACGACCGTGACCAAGGAACGAGCTAGATGCGGCGCCACAACCATTGAGTTTTACGATTTTCGTGGGGAATAAACCGATGACGGAGGTGGATTCCATCGTTAAGGATCCGAGCGTGGCGGTTGACTTTGCTCGACAAATCTTTCCACCGGAAGTCCAGTAATCGATGGTTGGATGACAAGATTTCAAAGTATTTCGAGAAGGTATCCATGGGGCAGTAAAGGGGTTGTACACCGCTTATGAAGTCGACATGCGCTTGCGCGCCGCGCGACGAGAAATAGAGAAGAAGGAAGAAAGAATCCGCAGTTTGGAGGCTCGCACGGAGAAGGCCGAGCATGAGCTCAAGGAGCTTAGGAAGGCTCAAACCACCGAGCCGCGTGCGGTGGGTCAGTCCAACCCGATCGTGGAGGAGAGGGTGACTCAACGACTGTTGAGTCACGCCATCGCCGACCGAGATACGGCAAGCATGTTCACCGTAGAGAATGCGAGGACCATGGGTTACGAATAAGGCTTCCATGCGGGCCGAAAGGTTGGGATTGACAAAACCAAAGAGAAACTTGCTGAGGAAGTTTGCCGATGCGAGAATCGGGGGTTTAGGCACGGTTGGATCGAGGCACTTCAGGCCGCGGAGACTCTCCGAGCAAAGGGTGTTGATTCGGCGTTGCCGCTGTACCAGCGTGATCATTTTTCCTTTTCTGCTTTTGAAATCGAAAAGAGTGACGATGAGGGAGACGCTGGATAAAAATTATGTAAACACTCATTGTAATGCTCAAAACGCAGATTACGTTAAAAACTATGTAATCATTGGTTGATTGAATAAATGTTTTGTTTTCAATGTTCGTGTTTCTTTATAATTTTTGTTCGGTACATATATGTTTGCATGTTTTCTGCTTTATTGTATAAATGTTTGAATGAATGTGTTATAGATGATTGGATAGACATTGACCGGCTGGAGTCCATTTCAAATGTATATATGCCCTAATGTGCAAACAGTTTTTGCCGGCTCGCCATAATAGAGCGTTCTTTCTTAAATATTTATTCAGCATGTGTTATGCACGACCCTGGCCCTAAGGCATCGTTCGCCGATGGGGCTTCGAATCCGGAGTCTATATTTGGCCAATCGTAATATCCACGAAGGGCGCTCCGAATCCGGAGACTTTGTCGGCCCAAAGGCGTCATGCGCCGATGGGGTTCCGAATCCGGAGTCTTTATTTTGCCAATCGTGATATCCGCGAAGGGCACTCCAAATCCAGAGGCTTTGTCAGCCCAAAGGCGTCATGCGCCGATGGGGCTCCGCGTCCGAAGTCTTTATTTGGCCAATCGTGATATCCACGAAGGGCGCTCCGAATCCGGAGGCTTTGTCGGCCCAAAGGCGTCATACGCCGATGGGGTTCCACGTCCGAAGTCTTTATTTGGCCAATCATGATATCCACAAAGGGCGCTCCGAATCCGGAGGCTTTGTCATCCCAAATACGTCATGTGCCGATGAGGCTCCGAATTCGGAGTCTTTATTTAGCCAATCGTGATATCCATGAAGGGCGCTCCGAATCTGGAGGCTTTGTCAACCCAAAGGCGTCATGCGCCGATGGGGCTCCGAATCTGGAGTCTATTTGGCCAATCGTGATATCCACAAAGGGCGCTCCGAATCCGGAGGCTTTGTCGGCCCGAAACAATTTTGAACTGGACTTCGAAATCAATAAACAGAAAGCTTTGCATTACGCAATTGGAAAGTGTACATGGTGAATCATTCCCCAAAGGTTAAGTTTAATGATAGAATTTGCACAAGTGCGTTGAATTCCAAGGCCGTGGCAGACTCCTTCTTGACATGTCTTTGAGCCGATATGCCCCTACTCCTGTGATCGAATCAATCTGATAGGGGCCGTCCCAGTTTGGACCTAATTTTCCGTCCGCCAGCTTCTTGGCAGCTAGAAGTACCTTCTTCAGGACCAACTCTCCTGGCGTGTAGCGGCGTAGCTGAACACGTTGATTATATGACTTGGCAAGCTGCTGCTGGTATCGCGCCATGGCCGCAAGAGCACGGTCTCTTCGTTCTTCGATCATAATCAAATCCAAAGCCAGCATCATGTCATTTCGGCCCAAATCAAAAACTTGCGATTTCAGGGTTGGGTGGCCGATTTCCAGGGGTATGATGGCCTGGGTTCCAAAGCATAGAGCAAACGGTGTTTCCCTAGTGGATCGCCTTGGTGTAGTTCGATGAGCCCACAATACACTTGGCAATTCTTCGACCCATTTGCCTTTAGCTTTCTCCAACCTCTTCTTGATGCCATCCAAGATGGATTTGTTAGAGGCCTCGGCTTAACCATTTCTTTGTGGGTAAGCCGGCGTAGAAAAGTAGGGCCAGATACCATACTTGCTGCACAGCTCTAGGTAGACGCCACAATCAAACTGGGTGCCATTGTCAGAAATAAGAGCTCTTGGAATACCGAATCGCATTATGATATTTCTCCATACGAAGCGCTTAACATCAGCATCTCGAATGTGCATTAATGCCTCCGCTTCGACCCATTTTGTGAAGTAATCTGTCGGGACGATCAAGTATCGCTTGTTTCCTGGGGCCCTCGGCAATGGTCCCACGATATCAAGACCCCACTGGGCGAATGGCCAGGGGCTAGTAATGGAGCTTAACTCTTCAGCAAGCAGGTGGGTTAACGGGAAAACTTCTGGCACTGTTCACATTTCTTCACATAGCACTCGGCATCAGCTCTCATTGTCGGCCAGTAATATTCCTATGTTATAGCTCTATGGGCCAAGGAGCGCCCGCCAGAATGGGCACCACAACTGCCTTCATGTATTTCAGTAAGAAGCTCTTCGACTTTGTCAGGGTGCACACATTCCAAATATGGACCAGAGAGGGATTTTTTATAAAGTCTTCCTTGCGGATCCAGGTAGTATCGCAGGGTTTTGTTTCGCAGCTTGTGCGCTTATTTCTTGTCCTCTGGGAGTTGTTCGAAAGATAAGAATGCGGCAATGGAATCCATCCAACTCGGTCCAGATTCTATAACATTGACCTGGACTTCCTTCGAAGGGCCAATGCTTGGCTTCGGGATGAAACCTACTTCGATGGTCCGTTTAATTTCTGAGTTAATGGCGGAGGCTAGGCAGGCAAGGGCATCTGTATGTGTGTTCTGATCGCGTGTTATCTGGTTCAATTCATGATGGTCAAATTTTGCCAGCAAGGAATTGGCTGTTTTCATGTAAGCCGCCATGCGGTCGTTTCTTACCGCGTACTCCCCCTTTAGCTGATTGATCACCAGTTTTGAATCATAAAATACAAGCAAGCACCGAGCACCCAGAAGATGTGCATTCCGCAAACCGGCTAGAAGGGCTTCGTATTCGGCTTCGTTATTTGACGCTTCGAAGCCGAGCTTGACGGCCTGCTCAATTATTGCACCGTCGGGAGTCATGATAACAACTCTGGCTCCACTACCCTGCTGATTGGATGATCCATCATAGTACAACTGCCAGATGTCCCCAATATAAATTCTCCAGTTCGGCTCCGGTCGAATTTCATCGGACTTGAAGTCGGCAAGACTCCCAGTGAATTTGGCAACAAAGTCAGCTAGCACCTGTCCCTTGATTAAGGTTCTAGGTAAAAACTGAATGTCGTACTGGCCGAGTTCAAGAGCCCACTTTGAAACACGTCCTGATGTTTCTGCACTTCGTAGTACTGATCGGAGGGGATAATCTGTTAACACCCTAATGCTATGTCCTTGGAAGTAATGCATCAGTTTTCTTGCCGCCATGACTAGGGCTAGGATGAGTTTTTCCAACGGAAGGTAGCGTGTTTTGGCGTCAACCATTGCCTTGCTCACATAATACACTGGCCGCTGCTCCCCCAGCTCTTCCTTTATCAATACGGCGCTGACAGCCCTGTCGGAAACTGCCAGATACAAGATGAGCGGGTCACCAGCAGCAGGTGTTGTTAAGAGTGGTACTGAGCGGAGGTAAGTCTTGAGGCCGTTGAAAGCGGCTTCGCATTCGGCGGACCATTCAAAGGTCCTGCCTTGCCGTAGTGTATGGAAGAATTGTCGGCAGCGATCTGTAGACCGACCGATGAACCTGTTGAGTGCGGCGGCCATCCCCATCAACTTTTGAACCTTTTTTACTGAATGAGGGGAGCTGAGTTCCAAGATTGCTATGATTTGCCTCGGGTTGGCCTCGATTCCCCGGTGGTTGACAATGTAACCCAAGAACTTGCCGGAGCCGATCCCAAACACACATTTGGAAGCATTCAGCTTCATTTTGTATTTGCGTAAGATGCCGAACGTCTCTTCTAGATCGGCTAGATGGGTTTGCTCTTCTCTAGATTTGACCACCATGTCATCAATGTACACTTCCATAGTGTAGCCGAGTTGCTCCTTGAACATAGCCGTGACCAGTCTTTGGTAAGTTGCCTCGGCATTCTTCAGCCCAAAAGGCATAACCTTGTAGCAGTAGGTTCCTCTTGGGGTGAGGAATGCAGTTTTGTCCTGGTCCTCTGGATGCGTGACGATTTGATGGTAGCCTCTGTAAGCATTGAGGAAGCTCATACGTTGATGGCGTGCCGTCGCATCTACAAGTTGGTCAATTCTGGGTAGGGAAAAACAATCCTTGGGGCAGGCTTTGTTCAAGTCCGTGAAATCAATGCACACTCGCCAAGCCCCATTTTTCTTCTTCATCACCATTGTATTAGAGAGCCATGTAGGGTAGGTCACTTCCCTGATTCCCTGGCATCAAGAAGCCTGTCAACCTCCTCAACAATGGCAGTAGTGTGCTCTGCGGTTGACTGCCGGCTTTTCTAAATGATCGGCTTACACTTAGGATCAACATTCAAACGGTGCTGTGAAATGGACGGATCTATACCCGGCATCTCATATGGAGTTCATGCAAAGACATCGCGGTTGCTGAGCAGGAAAGAGATTAGCTACTATCTGTAGGCCTGATTCAGGGATGTGCCGACCATGAAGAATTTGTCTGGGCTTCCATTAATTTCGACTCGATCTAAGCCTTCCGTGGCCTTTTCATTTGGGAGCTGCCCAACATCGCCGAGGCTCTCTCGATCTGGCACCTCAATAGAATTCACCTGCACCTCCTTTGGTGTTTTTTCAGAAAGGAGATAACATGCTTGTGCTGATTTCTGGAAGCCACGGATTTGATCAATACCGCATTCTGTCGGGAAGCATAGCAGCTGATGATAGGTGCTCGGTACGGCCTGCATAGTATGCAACCAAGATCACCCCATGATGAGGTTATACGGCAACAGCAGCTTGACGACCAAGAATTCCACATCCACTGTTCGGGAGCCTGCTCGAACGGGTAGCGTGATCTTCCCCAACGGGTATTCTAGATTGGCGTTGAAGCCGAATAGCGGATACGGGGCCGGAGAGAGATCCGATTCGGAGAAGTCGAGTTTGGTAAATGTCTTCTAGTACATGACCTTCGATGTGCTTCCCAGATCAATGAGTGCGCGCTCAACTGTGAACCGGTTTACGTGTAGCTCAATTACCAAGGGATCAATGTGGGGCAGTGGGGTCGTTTAGCCGAAGTGAGTTGGTTTTGAGGGTCGGAGTTCGACTGAATCGTATGCACCGCCGATGACATTGGGAGGCTATATATCATGTGGATCACGCTGAGCGGAGGTGAATCCTGTCTTAAGGCTATTGCTTTGATCGAGTTGCCCTTTCGGACGTACTGTTGTAGCCGGCCATCTTGTACCAATTCCTCTAAGTGATCCTTCAGTGCATAACAACTCTCAGTAACATGGCCATGGTCCTTGTGGTACTCACACCGTCTATCCTGTCTTCTCGTGTCGGGAGGTCCCACCATTTTCGACGGCCATTTGAAGAACGGAAGGTGTTAGATCTTGGACATAACCGCACTGATCAGCTCTGTCAACTCCGTATATTTCTTCTCAGCGTGCCTCGTGCGTCTGTGTAGACGCTCCCGTGGGCCCCATGCTACAGTTCGAACTCGAATAATTGTCACGGTTCTTAATCTGAACCAAAGAGTCCAAATCCGACAAATCGTTTTGAGAAAACAGTTTTTAGAAAAGAAGTGCCAAACATGGACTGCTTTGCCAGATACAGAGTTGCCACCTAAATATTTTTTTATGAGGGAATTTAGGAAACCCTGACTCGGTGCCAAAGGCCACGTGTCCGTCATCACCAAAGTTGCCTTGGCTCGGGAGCTTGGGTACGATTGGGGAAGGTCAGCTATGAGTACCCCCCTCTCGCCCGATCCGAAGATCGGCCTCTACTAACCGTGATATCCATTTTTGAAAACGTTATGTGTTCTTATTCCGGTTATTAGCCTAGAATTACTATGTTATGCGCACAGCAAACAAGTGTAGACCAAATTGCCTAAATTGGAACCAAACATTTCATGCTTGTTTTGAAAATGGTTTGCTACTCGCAAGTAGGCTGAAATGCAGGTTTTGCCACCCTCAAGTGGGCTTTAGAAAAGATGGTTTTGCCACTATCTAGTGGGCTTAAGACTCACAGTTTTTAATGCATTATCCCAATTTAGTTAATTCAACCTCCATCCACAGGCATTCAAATAGTTATATCACATAAGCAGCTAGCCTCATGGTAATCATGCTATTATGGCAACACTCATACGCATGCGGTATGCTAAAGCATAAATGCATACTGAGTACTCCAAGCCAAAACAAAAGCTAGTTAGTTAATCAATGCATGATCCTAGCTCATGTTAAGATGACTAATGCAACACATACAAAATGTAACTAAGATGGGCTCGACTAATCTATAATGACATGTGAAATGCTACAACTAACACGTATTCAATTTGAATTTGAAATACAAATGTTGTTAGAATGATGCGCCGAGCCCGGTGCATGCAAAACGAATGAATGGATGCAGACATGCTATCATGCTGTATGCTAAATGAAACATGCCCTAGACTAACCATCGAAAGCTAGTAAATAAAATGGAAGAAAGACGTGGGGTTGGGAGACATACACACACTCACGCACACTTATTACAAAATTGCCCTCACTCGGAGGGTCCGAATAAATATTACAGTCCGAATAAATAATATTAAATTAATTATTACAGAACTTTCTAATTTAACTAACAATTTAAATGCAAGGGGAAAGTGGCCGCAGCCCTGCCTCGGAACGCGTGGGTGATGCATGCTCGAATCCGTCTTGCTCAAAAATTCGTACCATGCCACTGTTGCCTCTGTTTACACTGCTCTGCTCCTTTGAGGACTGCCAAAGTCCAAGGGTATGCTCTTTGGATGTTGGGGGATACCACTGACCAAGTAGAAACGCCACCGGCCAGAGGGAATGATCACCGACCACTGAATAAGCTATCGGCCAAACATGTTTGCCGGTCGGCACCTAACACTGCCGGCCAGCCAATTTTTCCTGCTGAAACCTGCAACTGGCAGTAGCAGAGGGCAAGCAGTGTATGGCATGGAATTTTTTGAGCAAATGTGAGCATGGACACACTCCCTATCATGCAAGGGACTCAAGGGAGCATGACCCTCGACCCCCGGGCCATCAATTGCGCATTTCGACGCATGATGGCCTAAGAGGCCAAGTTTGCAATTCAATGTGAATGAATGCAACAAAAGAGATGAGTGCCAACACCCTATCATATTGAAGTCAAGGGCATTGGCTACCGAGGGTTGAGATGTGTTTCATCACTTGGAGTACGAACACTCCTCACCCCTCAAGTTTGGTTTGACACCCCAAACCAAACAATGCAATGCATGTATACAAACTTGGCTTGAAGATGCAACATGAGGCTAGGATGCAAAACATGCCAAATGTGATGCAAAGGTACAATGCCAAGCATGTAAGATGCAATGCAATGCAATCAAACATGTAAGCTAAGACATGAAATGCAACTAACTAATAATATGCAAGCATGCGAGTATGATACAATGCAAGCATGAAACCAATGCAACATGATCATGCAATGGTGGACCTAAGACACAAAGGGCAGACCTCAACCCACTCCCAAAACAGTGACAAAAGATGCCTAAAATGATGAACAAATACTCATGTAAGCATACACACCAATAGGCCCAAGATTAAAGCATAACCAAGGAGTATTCTACCCCAAGCCAACATGGCATGAGCTATACAACCACAAACAGAGTTTAGATGCATTGAAATAAGTCCTAAAACCCTCTGATATGGCAGCCCCGAAGGCTTAAACACTTAGGCATGCACAATACTCATTTCAAGGCACAACAAAACAACTCTTCAAGGCATGAAAGGGATGATAAATGCAATCATACGAGCATGGGTTATGGACTGAAATAGCATGGGAAACGACTCCAAATCACTGAAATAACCCAACTCAAGCATGCTCATGACTCACACCCTCAAGGCTTACAAGCCAAAATGCAAAGAGGCTATACAAAACATATCAAATATGACCAAACCAGCACCCAACAGACCTCAATCATGATAAATCATGACCAAAAGCTTCACAAAGCTAGGCAAGAATATGCAAGCATGATGGTCTAATGGCTAGATGCATTTCCAGGCAAAATGGGGGAATACAAAGCAAGTGTACTAAGCATGAGAGGGGCCAACAAACCAACATGGGACAGAGGTAAAACTTGCTAAATAAACACCAAATAACCTCTGAAATTAAGCCAGACAAAGCTAGGCATACTTGCTACCCTTATGAGCCAAAACACAAGCACATGAGGCAATGAAGGGAGAGGGGTGTCCCTCCCCTATACAAGACCTCAAAACCACTTCATCACCACTGAAAATCCTCTGGATTTCAGTTGTGAGAAGGCCAATATATGAAAGTTCCAAAGCTCAATCGATAAGGCTCAAAATGAGGCCAAACAAGGCCTAAGAGCGGATGGACGACCCCCAACACCAAAATGACCTTAAACAAACATGTTAAGCATACAAATACAAAACTTTTTTCAGTTTATAGCTAAGCTCGAATCAATATGCAAGATAGTCTAAAAGCTTGTACAAAAAAAAGGAATAAGAGGGTAAGTGTCTCACCCTTGAAGACCTCTTTCAAAGCACCAAACTAGCAGCCCTTTTGGATCAAAAAAGGCTTCAAATCACCCCAAAAATCGCCTCTAAGGACCTCAACCCGATAAAGGTAGTAGAGAACTAGGTGTTTTTGTGCAAAAGTGCAAAGAAAATGCACTTTTGAGCACAAACAACTCCTAAACTTTAGAGAGAGAGAGGCAGAAAATGTAGAGAGAGAGAGAGAGAGAGAGATCTTTTTTTTTTTTCAAGTTGTATCTCTCTTGTGTTATGTTTGAGAGAGCTTGATTGATATAGATATATCAATCTGCAGCTCCTCAGAACTCCCACGTCCAGGCATGGGCTGAGGTATGGCCTAGAATGACAGCTGTCAGCTGTCTACAGAAATATCTGTTGAAAACCACACTTGGCCGACCGGCCATCAAAGTGGCCGACCGGCAGTCAAACTGGCCGGCCGGCCATCACATTTGGCTGATGGAAACAAAACACAGCCGGTGGCCTCAAACCATGGCCGGTGGAGTGTGGGGATGTCTCAAAAGCCATTCCCTGCCCTCCAAAGCAGAAACACAAGTGTTTGGTGCAAAACCAGACACAAAACAATCGAGTCAAGAGACCCTGAGGCAAGGCGCGTAGCCGAGGCCTCCGGGAACTCAAGACGAACACAAACAAGGATGATCACCAAGTGTTCAAACGGTGACGTCCAAGTCTTAAGGACAGTCAAAAATGGGGTGTCTACAGTTGCCCCTCTTTGACAGAACTCGAAAGTCATAACAATGACAGGAGTGAGTGTCAAAGCCCAGAGACGACCCATTTTTGACAAGGCCAAAGACTTAGACAAACATGCAAGACAATAAAGATATGAGCCCGAAGGCAGGAGCAAAATGCAACTGACAATGCAAGGAGTTGAGCATAACTTATGATCATGCAAAGAAAGCTGTAACGAAGCATAACATGCGACAGTTTTAAGCTAGCATACACCAAGCTACACGACAATGCAGAAAGGATGTAAGAGAATTATGCAATTCTCGATACGTCTCACTCAGAGAATACAGTACCTGTCCGGTTCGTCTGGTTGCACCAGCCTCAAATGAGCCATACATACAATATCGTGCCTGCAAAGAAAGCAAACTTAATAGGTACAATATTGTTAGCAACATGCCTAATAATGCAATCGAAAGTGCGTGGCAACGCAAGTCGAGTAGGGCGCATAACAATGCTGTGAAGGCGCAAACACATATAAGTAAAGAACACGTGACAACGTGCACAATATGTATGAAGAAATTTGAACACATGTAACCAAAGCATGCGGTCTACGCAAGCAATGTGTATGAAAAGGAATCTTGAACACATGTAAGTAAAGCATGCGGTCTACGCAAGCAATGTGTATAAAAAGGAACTTGAACACATGTAAGTAAAGCAATGCACGTATGCACGCAATGTGTATAAAAAGGAACTTGAACACATGTAAGTAAAGCATGCGGTCTACGCAAGCAATGTGTATAAAAAGGAACTTGAACACATGTAAGTAAAGCATGCGGTCTACGCAAGCAATGTGTATAAAAACTTGAAATTGAACACATGTAAGTAAAGCATGCAGTTTACGCAAGCAATGTGTATAAAAACTTGAAATGGGCAGATTCAATTTTGAAGCATGGTAAAGACATGTTATTCATGAAATTTGAAATGCCAAGCACTGCAACACAGTATAATTGAAGCGATTTGTGGAATTCACAAGATACGAAAAGGATACGGGAAGGGACGTTCCTCGCGCGCACCGAGCATCGCTCATAGAAGACACGGCTTGAGGTCAACTCAAAGGCCTACTAATGTTCCGAAAGTGCACTTCCTTGTACTGCCTTGAGAAACTTGAGGTGCCACACCAAACAATGGATCCCAACAAAGGCGCGAGAGATGTATTGACCTCAAGGGGTGGGTTACCGGTATCAACTTTGATACTTTGCTGCCCTATTCTCTTTTTGCTTTACTTTTCTTTTTATTAGTAGTTAAACACATTGCACTGCCTCAGGCAGGGTTTGTTATCATTTTTTTTTTCAAAACTGTGTATTTTCGCGAAACACATGACGGAAATGAAACTGTTGTTTTTGTTCAACAAGGTGTTACATTTGTGCTTTCTATGCATCGCATCGCATGGGATCACATAACAATGTGAATGAAATTCGTTTGAAAATTGAGCACTCGCATCGTAATAATCAGGTAGTGAACTGACTTACAACTTGATAAGTAAAACAAGGAAACTCGATAAGCTAGCCAAGTGCGAGTACAACTCGACAAGCAACAAAGACTTGAAAAGAGTGAAATACAATTCGATAAGCAAATTTACAACAACTCGATAAGCAAATGGGCGTGACGCCGCAAAATCCATCACCGGAGGGCATTGGAGATGGTAGGATTCCCCACTCCTCAGTATAAACAGTTCATAGATCAAGGAGGAAGACCACCGGCCAGGGGTGGAGGCCATCGGCCATGATAACTAGTCACCGGCCAAAAGTGGTGGCCGGTCGGCACTATATTTGGCCGGCCGGTCATAAATTAAAGAATCACCAGAATGTTGACACCTGTCATCCACTCAATCTTATCCCCTACAAAAGGCCTCAGCTTCGTAGTTTTTTTCAATTCCACACTGATTTGCTCGAAATGGAGGGATTTCTTGCCCAGAATCTCTCGTCCTGGATTAACAACTTGGATGGCTCGGAAAAGCTGAATTTCCAGGATTTCAGCATAAACGCACTATTCACTCTGAGTCGCACTCCGCTGCACTTTTAGTTTCTTCATGCCGCAGCGAGGTTTTGGAACCCGGTGACTCATGTCTTTAGCTTTAGCGGGCAAGAGGTATGCCCTACCTTCGAAGATTTTCAAGCTTTAATGGAATCCAAGTGCAACGAGGAGATCTTACCCCAGCTTAACTTTGGTCATGTTCAAACCTTAGGGCGAATGTGTGGACTCACCATGCATGACGCTCGGTCTCTGATTTATGACGGAATGCTAGATATTCCGAGTTTGATTCATCGGTTTTCGGATGCCGGTGACCGCGGCGACCATCATTGGCAAGGCTTCCGGCGACATGCCCTCTGTTTGTGCATGCTATCTCATTTTCTGTTTTCCTCAGGTTCTGGGGGATCTAGCGTCCGGTTGATTGAGGTTACCCAAGGCTTGAAGGAGGGCAAGGGCTGCATTGCCATGACTCTGGCCGAGACATTGATGGGCTTGGATGCCTTTTATCGCCGAGAGACAACCAGATTTGTGGGGAGTCCACTACTGCTGCAGGTAATGTTTCCCACCCAATCTCACATGTATACTACTCACGCCGCTCGGCCCTCAAACTCGTTTTCTCACAAAACCCTTTTCTCACTTTTTCTCTCATCGTACATCTCTCTATTCTTTATTCTCTCATTTTTCATCTCTTCCCAGGTATGGTTGATGGATAAGTTGCAGGTTATGGACTCTTGCCCAGCATACTTAGCTCGCGGCTACTTCTTCAAGCAACGTCTAGTCAACGCCCTTGACGAGGGATGGTGGTTTGATTGGATGTGCAGCCTGTCCACAGACCACATTGCTTGGCGATGCCCTTGGGTCAATTTACCGGCAATGGGCTACAGCATGTCCCGACAGATTGGGATTCAGTTGATTGGCTTGACCCACTGTGTATTCTATTTCCCGTTCCGGTTCCAGCGCCAGTTTGGCCACTATCAGACCTGCCCGGCAGAGAGGATAGAGTATCCAGCTGCATTCCCAGCCCGAGGTGCACAGCTCGCTCGGCAGGCTGCAGCGTGGAGGACTAGAGAACTCCTGGCCCCTACTCCTGCTTTCAATTGTATTTTGTCTGATGAATGCATAGATTGGCTTAATGAGGAGGCACAGATTGGGCCCAGCTTGGCACCGAGGGCTTCGACCAACTCTGGGAGGGGGCGCAGGAACATCTGACTTGACTATGCCCCGGATTTATTGCTTTATTTAGTACTTTCACGTTTTCCTTATGAATGTAATAAAAAGCAACTTCAAT
This sequence comes from Camellia sinensis, assembly GCF_055761805.1. Taxonomy (NCBI): domain Eukaryota; kingdom Viridiplantae; phylum Streptophyta; class Magnoliopsida; order Ericales; family Theaceae; genus Camellia; species Camellia sinensis. The sequence goes on from NC_138970.1 coordinate 158,263,823, forward strand.
TTGTATGCAAGAGCAGGAGAACTCTGTACTGAAATCAATGAACTTGAAGGTTGTGGTACTGAAAATTTCCCGTTTTGGTCTAGAGATGGTCTTAGTTGTAAAAAGATTAATTTGAACAAAGTCAACTTTTATCAAAACTTTTCAAAACTATTTTCGATATGGATCAGAACTGGACACACCTGAGATCTGTCACTGAGATGTACAAACCTCGGATCCCAGCAACCAGAAAGTTGCCCCTAGTCTGAAAAATACTGTACCGGAGATCATGACCGAAGCTCTTGAATGCTGAATAGACAAAGATAACCGAGATGATCAAAAGGACAAAGTTGATCGGGGAAAAGTTTATGGGTGAACTTTAAGATGAAGCTGCCTACGTATCCCAAAGATGGGAATCAAGCCTTACGTAGTTCAGGCTTAGGTTCACTCGAGTATTTTCACTCTCCTTTTACGCTCTAATTTTTTCCAAGGCCACCCTTTGTGGGTTTTCAACCTTGCGAGCTCGGTTTTTGTAATTTCAAATTTTCTATGCTCTAATTTTTGCCTAGGTCGCCCTTTCGGGTTTTCGACCTAGCGAGCCTCTCAAGGGTAATATTTCTTCAACTTGTCCTTGTTGATCGGTTGTGAGAACTCCAAGCCATCTAGATCCATCAGAACCACAGCTCCACCTGACCAGACAGACTTAATGATGTAGGGACCAGTCCAATTAGGTCTGAACTTGCCCCTTGGGTCGTGGATGGGAGCTCGGTTGTCCTTGAGCACCAAATCTCCTTCCTTTAGATTCCTGGACTTAACTTTCTTGTTAAAAGCCCGGGCAATTCTGCGTTGATAACCTTGAACATGGTACAGTGCTTTCAGTCTTCTCTCATCAAAGAGCATGAGTTCCTCGAATCTGCTCTACTGCCAATCTGCTTCGGCTATTTGACACTCAGCTAATACTCACAATGACAGGACCTCAATTTCGATAGGTAGAACGGCCTCCATCCCATAAACCAATGAATGTGGAGTCGCCCCAGTAGAAGTTCTGATTGAAGTCCGGTAGCCCCACAGAGCAAACGGCAATTTATCTGGCCAGTCCCGATAGGTCTCCACCATCTTCTGCAATATGTGTTTGATGTTCTTGTTGGCAGCCTCAACCGCCCCATTGGTTTGCGGCCGATAGGTAGATGACTTATGAAAAGCCACGTTGTATTTTTCCAACAAGTCAATCACTTCCTTCTTGAAGTGGGAACCATTATCTGAAATGACCTCGTTTGGGACCCCATAGCGACAGATGATGTTGTTTCTAATAAACTTTGCAACATGTGATGCCTTCAACACCGCATAGGATTGGGCCTCAACCCACTTTGTGAAATAATCTATCGCGACGAAGATGAACTCATGCCCATTCGACCCCTTCGGAGTAACAGCCCCGATCACATCGATTCCCCAAACTGAAAATGGCCATGGCGAATTCATATTGTACAGCTTCGACGGCGGAATGTTCATGCGGTTCGCATGGATCTGACACTTGTGGCATCACCGAACAAAACTGATACAATCCTCCTCCATGGTGGACCAATAGTAACCTTGTCTGAGGATCTTCCGCGCTAGCATTACCCCGTTCATATGCGTTCCACATTCTCCTCCATGGATGGCCTCCATTAGGCGCTTCGATTCCTCAGTTTGTACACATAGCTTATGCATTCCCAGATGACCTCTCTTATACAGCTTACCCCCGCAGATGATGAACTGAACGGCCATTCTTCTGATTGCCCTTTTATCCTTGGCGTTTGCCTCTGGTGGATACATTTCCTTCTCCAAAAAGTTCCAAATGTCGTGATACTATGGGTTTTCATCCTGAACCTCATCTATGGCGGCGATCGATTCGTAGGCTGGTGCAAATTTTTGGTCGATGATGACTGGACGCATCTGGACTCCGAACGGGATGTCTATCATGGAAGATAGAGTTGCTAAAGAATCTACGAACCTGTTGCTCTCTCTTAGTAGATGAGCAAAATTTAGCTTCTCAAACCGAGGAATTAACAAGTCCAAGGTTCGGTGATACATCATCATCTTTTCTTCTTTGACTTTCCAGTCTCCTTTTGCTTAAGACACAATAAGGTTTGAGTCCCCGATGACGTCCAACTATCTTGCCCCTAGTTCCAGGGCTGCTTCTAGACCGGCAATGCATGCCTCATATTTTGCTTCGTTGTTCGAGACTTTGAATCGGAGTTTGAATGCTAGAGGGATACGAGAGTTGTCGGGTGCTATTAGCAACACCCCTATCCCATACCCGTACTGGTTGGACGCTCCGTCAAAATACATCATCCAAAACTCGTCGTCGATATACAAAATGGCCTCATCTAAGAACGAGTACTCAACTGCTTCACCCCCTTCCACTGGATGGTCGGCTAAGAACTCTGCCACTGCTCTTCCCTTGACTGACTTGCGTGTCACATATTTCAGATCGAATTCGGAAAGCAACAGCAACCAACGAGCTAGCCTACCCGTACGTGCCGGTTTCTCGAAAAGATATTTGATGGGATCGAGTCGTGAAACCAACATTACAGAGTGAACTAACAAGTAGTGCCGCAGCTTCCCGGTAGCCCATACCAAAGCTAAGCAAGCCTTCTTCAACGGTGTGTAGCGAGTCTCATGCTCTAGCATCTTCTTGCTTAGATAGTAGATGGCTCTCTCCACTTTGTCCTTTGATTCTTGCGCGAGCATGTAGCTTATTGTGGTCTCGGTTACCGAAAGATACAATATCAACGGTCTTTCCGGTTCTGGCAGTGACAACATGGGTGGGTTCTGTAAGTATTTCTTGACTTGTTCAAAAGCAGCTTGGCATCGGTCGTCCCATTGGAATTCCTTTCCTTTCTTTAGAAGACCAAAAAGTGGTTCACAAGTCAAGGTTAATTTTGAGATAAACCCTCGTACCTCCTTTTCAGTCCTTGGTGGTGGCATTTCTAGGATGGCCTTGATTTTGGAAGGGTCGACTTCGATACCTCTCTGTGTAATAAGAAACCCCAGCATTTTCCCTACTGTGACACCGAACGTACACTTCTGAGGATAAAAACGCAACCGGAATTCTCTGATCCTTTGAAAGAACTTTTGCAAGGCGGTGTAGTGGCCCTCTCTTTCTTTGGACTTGACAATCATGTCGTCCACGTACACCTCAACCTCTTTGTGGATCATGTCATGCAATATTGTGGTCGCGGCCCGTTAATATGTAGCTCCAGCATTCTTCAACCCAAACGGCATCACTCTGTAGTAGTATGTCCCCCACGGGATGGTGAAGGCAGCCTTTTCCCAGTCTTCTGGTGCCATCACTATCTGATTGTAGCCTGAGAAGTCATCCATAAACGAAAGCAAAGCATGCCCCGCCGTGAAGTCCACTAACTTATCAATGTGCGGCAGGGGAAAGTCGTCCTTCAGACTAGCTTTGTTCAAATCCCTGAAATCCATGCATACTCGGATCCTGCCATCCTTCTTTGGTACTGGAATGATGTTAGCCAACTAAGTCGGGTATTCGGATACCAGCAGGAAGCCCGCATCGATTTGTTTGGTGACCTCTTCCTTAATCTTGATGGCCCAGTCAGGGCGGATTCTTCTGAGTTTTTGCTTGATGGGTCGGGCCTCGGGGTCAAGAGGGATCTGGTGTTGTACAATCTCAGGATCGATCCCAGGCATGTCTTCGTAGGACCACGCGAAAACATCTTTGAAATATTTTAATAAAGCGACTAAGTGCTCGCGTTCCTCCGAAGACAACGTGGACCCGATCTGGACCAGCCGCGGGTCCTTCTCAGTACCAATATTCACAGTAGTGCTTTCATCAACTAAAGGTTTAACAAATCTTTCCTGCTCTTGATCAATTAATCGTTGCAAAACCGGAGGAATTTCTCCTTCGTCGTTTTCGTCAAAATTTTGAAAGTCCTGATTTAAGCAATATATCAAAGGCACAGAAAAGTACCCAGAAACCACATCCACATTATTCTCATTAAGTACTCCCAAACCGTCCGATTCTTCTGTTACAACAGACTCAAAGGAGAAAGAAAAAGACGACCTGGACAGGATTGTGGCATCCAGGTTATCACCCACAAGAATACCGGACCCAGACACAGTCGAGCTGGAACCTGATTCCGACTCACAAGACTCGGTGGAATCAGATTCTGGCTCATTACCTGACCCGGTGCTGTTGGACAAAAATCCCTCTTCATATTGCCAAACGAGAGAGGGTGCGATGGATGCATCCAAAATAGTTAATGGTAGGCCCGCAGCCGTTTCACTCCCAATCATGCACACCAAGAAGTCATCCCCCAAGCACTTCCGTTTGATCGAAGGATCTGAGAGTAGACATGCCAGTGCTACCCCCATTTCAAGTTCGGTGTCCTCAGACTCCACTTTCTTGCTCTGCTCAACCTCAGCTATTGGGTCCGTCGGCTCTCCGGCAACGTCATCCCCAGGTAACTGCAGGTCAAAGAAGATCTCAAACCCCGGCACGCGCTTCTTCTCCGCGTTCAGCCACGGCTCTGGGAAGCCACAGAACGGAAAGTCCTCCCCCTTCCGGACGAAGCGTCCGTTTAGGGTACCCTGAATGGGTCGGTGCATTACGTCAAAAGGCTTCCCCATTTGTTTCGCTCTGGCTCTTCCAGCCATTTCCTTTCCTTTCCTTACCCAATCCTCCTTGGTGGGCAGATAACCCAAGCCAAAGGTATGAGGGTTATATGGCACTTCGGCCAATGTTGCGACGCCCTTCCGACCGCTCCTTTCTAACCCCATCCCGGGGATGTGTTGGAGTTTGTTCATGAGGTATACCGCTTCAACACTGACATATACCCCCTCATTAGCAGCCATGATGTTTCGTACAACCCGAGCCTCAGCAAGGATGAAACCTAACATAAACACGTCCTCCATGTCGTGCTCAATTTCCAAAACTGGCGTAGATACTTCCGGCGGTGGATGGATCGATGAATTCCCAAAAACAATGGCTACTCCCTTTCCATAGGGGTATTTCACCATTTGATGCAAGGTAGAAGAAACTGCCTTCACTTGATGCAGCCATGGCCGCCCCAAAAGCAGATTGAAAGTGGCGGGAACCTCTAGGATGTGAAAGTCAATTTCATGCTGCCCCGGCCCAATCTTGGTTTGAATTTTTGCTGTCCCCATGACTTCTCTGCTTGTGTTGCCGTAAGCCCGAATCACCTGGGCTGTCGGCAAAAAGTTCGCGGTCTTCAAACCAATTGCATAGGCAGTCCTTGCTGGACATACATTGATGGCGGACCCTGTGTCGACAAGCACCACGGGTATCCATTTGTTTCTGCACTCCACGGAGATGTAGAGTGGCTTGTTGTGGCTCGCCCCCTCAGGTGGCAGTTCTTTGTCAGAAAAGGTCAACATCGGGGTAGCTCCTCTCAGAAAAACTAAGCCCACCAGCTGTTCGGGCGTGGTGTCTATGGAAAGCTTGGCCTTGTCCATGCCCGATAAGACAGCTTGTCGATGTACTCGCGATGCCATAAGCAGTCCCCAGATGGAGATGTCTGCTTGTATCTTCTTTAACTGCTTCAGTACAGCCTCTTCTTCGACTTGCTTCTCTTTCTGTCTCTCAGCTTCCTTATCTTTCCCAGATGCCTCCGGCTGGTCTAGGTGCGGGGGCTTGAAATACCGTCCGCTTCTAGTCATATGATCGACTTCTCCAAGGTACCAGGTGTCATCGGGTTGGTTGTTCCCTCAATCTTCGTCCGTATAGGCAAGACATAAATCCTCATCTTCCCACCACATTCCATCAGCAGCCGACAGACAGCTGTCGAGTTTTGGTATGACTGTTCTCGTACTCACGGTACCTTCTACCCCTATACTCGCAGCATTCTCTGTTCCTGTGCACGCAGCAGTTTCAGTCCCCACATGGGCCTTTGCCTTTCTGATTCTCACGGGATCTTCAAATCTTTCATGTTCCGACCGTATCAACACAGCTGGCTGCTCAATAATTCCTGCATTCAGAATGCTCCAATCCCGAGCAAAATTCTTAACACCGGCGCTCCCCGACGATGTATTCTGTTCTCCGACTCTCTCGACTATCATTGACATTCGTGCCCCTGCCGGGCCCTGTCCTGGTTGGAACTCTTCCACCATATCCGGTTGATCATCCAACCACCCAGTAGCCTCTGCTGATTCCTCATAATCAAACCAGTTGACTGCTGCGCCCCCTGGATCTTGGTCACTGTAAAACTGGAGATTGGCAAGATCCTCTTCCACATCCCTTAAATCATCTGTTCCCTGTCCCAGACTGTCCCCTTGGATCACACACAGTTCTCTCCCTGTTGGCAATTCCACATCTGGCCTATCCTGGCCTATTGATGAAATGTAGTCACCCGGACTATATGTCTTCTCAACACGACTCCCAGATTCTGCAGACTCTGACTCAACAACCTGTTGGCAATTCTCCTTTGGAATCTCCTCTCTCCTGGTCTTGATAGTCACCACCATTGGCTTAGGTCGGGTCATGGAGATGTCCATCATGCACAAGTCGGTGTAGTCGGGAAGGAATACCTCCAGCTTAGGCAGGTGGGAAGGAGTGATATAGATGCTAGAATCGTAAGGCACGACCCTAATTTGATGAAGTTGATCCTTTTAGGCGGTGGAGCTTGGTTATGCGTGGGGAGAGGGCTTGTTGTAACATTGGGTTTCTCGGGAGGCCGAATCACCCCGTTATCGATGAGATCTTGAATCTCATGACATAATCGGAAGCACAGATCGGTGTCATGACCGTGCTGTTGGTGAAATGCGCAATATTTGGCTGTGTTGTGGGTAGGGGGAAGTCTTTCTGGTAAGGGCCGCGGTTCTAGGGGCTTTAAATGCCCTTTTCTGATTAAAACCCCTAGAGCTTTGGATAGGGGCATATATAGTGGTGCGAAGGTTCTTGTGTTTTTGGGTGGGTATTTGGCTATTTGGGTATGGCTTCCAGACGCGCCGGAGAATGGCGCAGCGGCCATGGTTCTTGGAGGGGGGTTGGTGGTGACCATGCTCACTTCGGAGGCTCTTGTAGTTGTAGTACCGCTCGGGCCTGCATTAGTGTTGCGATTAAAAGTTCTTCGGGGTTGCTCCCGGTCATTATCAATTAAGCCTTGCTTTAAGGCATCCTCAATCTGCACCCCCATTTCATGTAGATCAGAAAAGGTAGGGAAGGGGAGTACAATCATCTTTTGCATCAATTTCGGCTGAAGATTGCACACAATCATCCGAATCTAGTCTTTGTCTGTGGGCCTTAAGGTCATCATCGAAGCCTTGGCCCTCCATCTAGTCACGAATTCTGAGAAACTCTCCTTAGGCTCTTGCCTTGTTGTCTCGAGATCACGGGTTGTAACCTCGATTTGTGTATTGTATGAGTATTGCGTAATGAAGGCCTCGGCCATCTCGTCCCAGTTTCTCTTGACATCGTCTTCTAGTTTAGCATACCATATGGCTGCCACACCCGACAGGCTTCGGCCGAACAGAGACAGCTTCTGAAGTCTGCTGAGGCCCATTGGCCTTAAGATGTCTGAAAACAATCTTAGGTGCACCATGGGGTCCCCGGACCCATCAAATCGATCAATGTGCGGCATTTTGAATCTGTCAGGCAGCGTCACAGCTGCGTCGGTATATCCATCTTCGATGTCAGGGATAGTCTTGACTCCTTGGGATCTCTTGAACAGCTTTTCGAGCTTGCTCAACTTCAATGCTGTGGGTCTGTCTCGAACTCAAAGGGAGAGTCCGGTAGGTTGGTGGGTGTTTTGGATAACTGGGGTTGGATTTGGGGTAGGATTGGGGGTAGAGGTGGTCCCGTGGGAATGTCCGTATCATTCTGAACATTAGCTGTCTCCCTAGGGATTGGAATTCCTGGTGGGGGAGGAACTTGCTGCGAAGCAGATGCTCCGGTTTGCTGCTGTAACCTTACAATTAACTCTGCTTGTTCATTCATAACTGTGGCCTGCTGCTTGGCGAACTCTGCCTGTCGGACAACATCCTGCTGTATCGTTTTCATACTCTCTTGGAGCTGGCGCACCATCTCCTCTAAACTGGCCATACTGTTCTGCTCTGACTGAATTATCGGTATATGTTCCCTTTCTGTGGGAGAAGTAGAATCCTGATCCCTACTGTACACAGGTGGGGTAGACAAAGCCCTCTGTACTGACTGCTGAACTGATACCCTCTGCCTAGCTGTCCTCCGTCTAGTAACCGGGGGTAGAGAGTGGTACACTGGTTGTCCGTCTACCAGATCCTCAGATCGATGGAGTCGACGACCTCTAATCCAGAGTGCTTGGGAAATATCTACTGGGTTAGAAGCAATTGTGCTCGACTACCTAGTAAAAAGATAAATAAAGCGTATAAATAAACAGACAATTGGACAGCGTAACAACGTAAAATAAACACAACACACAGCTGGGTATCACAATAAATTGCCAACAAGCTGAATGTACTGTTCCCTAATCACTGATCACTGTTTCCAAATCGTTGCCCCTAAGTCTAAATCTGATACCCATAGATGACTGATTCCCAAAAACACTGACGCCCGCAGGCCTGACACTCAGACTTGTGAACTGATATGTGTGTTCCCTGCATAGACACACTCTAAAAACACATAGCAAGTAAAAGAGAGCCAAAACAACCCTAAGTTAGGGTAGGGTTTCCCTATTCTATTTTGTCAGGAGCTAGGGTTTCACTATGCACGCAGTAGTTTTCAAACAACCTAACATCAGGTAAGCAACCTGTCCTAGTTTGGAATAGTCACTATGGATTTCGATATGCACTAGGTCGAATGGTCGAAAAGGGTGCCCCGGTAAAATCGAGGTTTGTGTTCCCATACTGTCAAAGCCCACAACCGGTCAGCCTTATGGCATGCTTTGACAAAGTCAAGCCTCCGGCAAACCGTTCAGGAATGGCAGATGGCAAACACGGTGTCCTAGGTGCACCAATGCAAATGCAATGCAAAGAAACACATAAGTGTAGTCAAAACAAGATATCATGAGTTCGAGTCAAGTTCTCTAAATTCCTCAGCGAAGTTGCCAGAAACTGTAGACGCGCCCGTGGGCCCCATGCTACAGTTCAGACTCGAATAATTGTCAAGGTTCTTAATCTGAACCAAAGAGTCCAAATCCGGCAAATCGTTTTGAGAAAATAGATTTTTAGAAAAGAAGAGCCAAACATGGACTGCTTTTCCAGATACAGAGTCGCCACCTAAATATTTTTTTATGGGGGAATTTAGGAAACCCTGACTCGGTGCCAAAGGCCACGTGTCCGTCATCACCAAAGTTGCCTCAGCTTGGGAGCTTGGGTACAATTGGGGAAGGTCAGCTATGAGCACCCCCTCTCGCCCGATCCGAAGATCGGCCTCTACTAACCGTGATATCCATTTTTGAAAACGTTATGTGTTCTTATTCCGGTTATTAGCCTAGAATTACTATGTTATGCGCACAGCAAACAAGTACAGACCAAATTGCCTAAATTGGAACAAAACATTTCATGCATGTTTTGAAAATGGTTTGCTACTCGCAAGTAGGCTGAAATGCAGGTTTTGCCACCCTCAAGTGGGCTTTAGAAAAGATGGTTTTGCCACTATCTAGTGGGCTTAAGACTCACAGTTTTTAATGCATTATCCCAATTTAGTTAATTCAACCTCCATCCACAGGCATTCAAGCAGTTATATCACATAAGCATCTAGCCTCATGGTAATCATGCTATTATGGCAACACTCATACGCATGCGGTATGCTAAAGCATAAATGCTTACTGAGTACTCCAAGCCAAAACAAAAGCTAGTTAGTTAATCAATGCATGATCCTAGCTCATGTTAAGATGGCTAATGCAACACATACAAAATGCAACTAAGATGGGCTCGGCTAATCTATAATGACATGTGAAATGCTACAACTAACACGTATTCAATTTGGATTTGAAATACAAATGCAGTTAGAATGATGCGCCGAGCTCGGTGCATGCAAAACGAATGAATGGATGCAGACATGCTATCATGCTGTATGGTAAATGAAACATGCCCTAGACTAACCATCGAAAGCTAGTAAATAAAAGGGAAGAAAGACGTGGGGTTGGGAGACATACACACACTCACGCACACTTATTACAAAATTGCCCTCACTCGGAGGGTCCGAATAAATATTACAGTCCGAATAAATAATATTAAATTAATTATTACAGAACATTCTAATTTAACTAACAATTTAAATGCAAGGGGAAAGTGGCCGCAGCCCTGCCTCGGAACGCGTGGGTGATGCATGCTCGAATCCGTCTTGCTCAGAAATCCGTACCATGCCACTGTTGCCTCTGTTTACACTGCTCTGCTCCTCTGAGGACTGCCAAAGTCCAAGGGTATGCTCTTTGGATGCTGGGGGATACCACCGACCAAGTAGAAACGCCACCGGCCAGAGGGAATGATCACCGACCACTAAATAAGCTATCAGCCAAACATGTTTTGCCGGTCGGCACCTAACATTGCCGGCCGGCCAATTCTTCCTGCTGAAACCTGCAGCTGGCAGCAGCAGAGGGCAAGCAGTGTATGGCATGGAATTTTTTGAGCAAATGTGAGCATGGACACACTCCCTATCATGCAAGGGACTCAAGGGAGCATGACCCTCGACCCCCGGGCCATCAATTGCGCATTTCGACGCATGATGGCCTAAGAGGCCAAGTTTGCAATTCAATGTGAATGAATGCAACAAAAGAGATGAGTGCCAACACCCTATCATATTGAAGTCAAGGGCATTGGCTACCGAGGGTTGACATGTGTTTCGTCACTTGGAGTACGAACACTCCTCATCCTTCAAGTTTGGTTTGACACCCCAAACCAAACAATGCAATGCATGTATACAAACTTGGCTCGAAGATGCAACATGAGGCTAGGATGCAAAACATGCCAAATGTGATGCAAGCTAAACATGCAAAGGTATAATGCTAGGCATGTAAGATGCAATGCAATGCAATCAAACATGTAAGCTAAGACATGAAATGCAACTAACTAATAATATGCAAGCATGCGAGTATGATACAATGCAAGCATGAAACCAATGCAACATGATCATGCAATGGTGGACCTAAGACACAAAGGGCAGACCTCAACCCACTCCCAAAACAGTGACAAAAGATGCCTAAAATGATGAACAAATACTCATGTAAGCATACACACCAATAGGCCCAAGATTAAAGCATAACCAAGGAGTATTCTACCACCACTACCCCAAGCCAACATGGCATGAGCTATACAACCAAAAATAGAGTTTAGATGCATTGAAATAAGTCCTAAAACTCTCTGATATGGCAGCCCCGAAGGCTTAAACACTTAGGCATTCACAATGCTCATTTCAAGGCACAACAAAACAACTCATCAAGGCATGAAAGGGATGATAAATGCAATCATACGAGCATGGGTTATGGACTGAAATAGCATGGGAAACGACTCCAAATCACTGAAATAACCCAACTCAAGCATGCTCATGACTCACACCCTCAAGGCTTACAAGCCAAAATGCAAAGAGGCTATACAAAACATATCAAATACAACCAAACCAGCACCCAACAGACCTCAATCATGATAAATCATGACCAAAAGCTTCACAAAGCTAGGCAAGAATATGCAAGCATGATGGTCTAATGGCTAGATGCATTTCTAGGCAAAATGAGGGAACACAAAGCAAGTGTATTAAGCATGAGAGGGGCCAACAAACCAACATGGGACAGAGGTAAAACATGCTAAATAAACACCAAATAACCTCTGAAATTAAGCCAGACAAAGCTAGGCATACTTGCTACCCGTATGAGCCAAAACACAAGCACATGAGACAATGAAGGGAGAGGGGTGTCCCTCCCCTATACAAGACCTCAAAACCACTTCATGGATTTTCAGTGGTGAGAAGGCAAATATATGAAAGTTCCAAAGCTCAACCGATAAGGCTCAAAATGAGGTCAAACAAGGCCTAAGAGGGGATGGACGACCCCTAACACCAAAATGACCTTAAACAAACATGTTAAGTATGCAAATACAAAAAAAATTTCAGTTTATAGCTAAGCTCGAATCAATATGCAAGATAGTCTAAAAGCTTCTACAAAAAAAAAAGAATAAGAGGGTAAGTGTCTCACCCTTGAAGACCTCTTTCAAAGCACCAAACCAACAGCCCTTTTGGATCAAAAAAGGCTTAAAATCACCCAAAAAATTGCCTCTAAGGACCTCAGCCCGATAAAGGGAGTAGAGAATTAGGTGTTTTTGTGCAAAAGTGCAAAGAAAATGCACTTTTGAGCACAAACAACCCCTAAACTTTAGAGAGAGAGGCAAAAAATGTAGAAAGAGAGAGAGAGAGAGAGAGAGAGAGAGAGATCTTTTTTTTTTCAAGTTGTATCTCTCTTGTGTTATGTTTGAGAGAGCTTGATTGATATAGATATATCAATCTGCAGCTCCTCAAAACTCCCACGTCCAGGCATGGGCTGAGGTATGGCCTAGAATGACAGCTGCCAGCTGTCTACAGAAATATCTGTTGAAAACCACACTTGGCCGGCCAGCCATCAAAGTGGCAGACTGGCAGTCAAACTGGCCGGCCGGCCATCACATTTGCCCGATGGAAACAAAACACAGCCGGTGGCCTCAAGCCATGGCCGGTGGAGTGTGGAGATGTCTCAAAAGCCATTCCCTGCCCTCCAAAGCAGAAACACAAGTGTTTGGTGCAAAACCAAACACAAAACAGTCGAGTCGAGAGATCCTGAGGCAAGGCACGTAGCCGAGGCCTCCGGGAACTCAAGACGAACACAAACAAGGATGATCACCAAGTGTTCAAACGGTGACGTCCAAGTCTTGAGGACGGTCAAAAATGGGGTGTCTACAGCCTGCTATCAACTTGCAGTTGTTCATTCTCTCGATGGGAGCATTGGTCACTTGATCGACGGGAATCTCGTCTCTTGCCTGGTTTGGCCTGATGTCGCGACTCAGGGCTTTGAGGTGGTGTAGAATGTATTGGCCGAGCAATTTCAGAAGGAGCTGTCTTGTTGGCCGTGTTCTTGGCTTTAACCCGCAAAGCGTCATCTTTCACTTTGCAGTATTCTTCAACTTTCTTCATCAACGACCAGACCGTCTTGGGGGATCTTCTAGTCAAAGAACTACGGAGAACACTGTCAGGGTGCAAACCTATTTTGAAGGCGGTGACGGCCATGGAGTCGTTGCATGCGTCATCAACAAGGTTAAAGCACTCCCAATAGCGCCAAATACGCTCTTAGTGTTTCTCTTGGATGGATCTGCATTTCCTAGAGAGAGTCGGCTTGTTTTGACTGGACCTCGTTGGTGATGAATCTGGCCCTGAAATATTTCTGTAATTGATGAAAGCTTTTGATCAAAGCCGGCTCCAGTTTATAATACCACCTGACAGCCAATGGTTCCAAATTGCTGGGAAATATTCGACACATAAGGGCCTCGTCGTCTGCATGCAATGTCATGGCTTGGTTGTAGTGACGGATGTGATCGGTGGGGTCTGATTTTCCATCATAGAAAGTGAACGACGGAGCTTTGAACTTCTTAGGCAGAACCGCCCTAGCGATCCGTCGTACAAAGGGATCATGCTAGTCTTCTTCATCTGAGCTGTTTCTTCTGCGCTTGTGCCTTATATGTGGACTCTCTTCAGTGGAATTGGAAGTTTCAGATCGCCCTTTCTTCTTGGGCTCCGGGGATAATGAGTCGAAGTTGCTATCAATGTCTTGTTGTTCGGCTCGAGATCGTCGACCACCTGCCCTCACAGGTCGTTTCGGGCCTTGGCGTACAGCTTGTTTGGACTTTGCCACCTCTAAGGTCAAATCCTGACGGAGGCGTTCATTCTCTGCGATCATGTTCTCCAACCTTTGTTCGTTTTGCTTTGCTTGTTCCATGATCACTTGCATTACTTCATGCTCTGGAGTCGAGGGTGAGGCGAAGTTCAAAGCGCGTCTTGCGGCAATAGTCTCCGGTCCAAGCATGTTTGTTAGAGTGAGGTCGTCTCTCTGCGTTTCTTCAGTGGCTATCGGAGGGTCTTCCGTTACGCCCGCCATGGATGTGTTTGAATATTCCCACAGACGGCGCCAATTGTGGGGATGTGGTTTTGGAAATACTCTTCTGATCTTGGGGGATGCTAGTGATCCTCTGCTAGACACCTGAAAAGGAACAAACACTCTGGTCGGGGGTGCCGGAATTAGCACTCCGACGAGCAAATTAGTCTCTGTACTCAGGGTTACTTGTATTCTAAGTTAAGCGCCAAAGTTCTCACATACCTCTTCCTGCCTGATGTTCTTCTATTTATATCTTTTCTTTCTTGGGCCCGGGATCGGGTCCACTTTCAATCTGCTATTCGGCTTCAATTGTAACAAACCGCTTTTCACTCGGCCCCTTGCTTGACTAGCTATTTGGCCGAATAGGATAAGATTCGAGCTTGTGAGATGGAGCCGAGTGCTATATATTTCGACCCCGAGTTCAATTATTCGGCATCTCTACGACTCCCAATATTCGGCCCTCACACATATATATCAAAGTTTCCAAACCCAAGCACAGTTGAAGAATTACAATTATTTCCATATTGATTAACCTTAACCATGTTCATGAATTAATTCTTTAATTTCTCCAAATTACATCCATGTAAAAAAAAGACTCAAATTCATGTAAGATATGCAAAATCAAACCCAAAATAATTAATTTCTAAGTTAATTTCCATAATCATGAACCTAACTCATTTGCATGGGTCAAATCTTTAATAAATCCTTGTTGCATGTAATTTATAGAACTCAATTCAAGAATAATTCTCTAAATTGAACCCAAATTTAACAAATTTAAAGAATCATAACTCATGTTCTTCAACCTAACTTGATTTTACATGCAAAATCCAATTTTTATCAATTAATATAAAAAAGGATGCTCTAGAAGGGAAAAAGGGATGAAGGACTTCAATGAATTGATTGATAAGTTGGAATTGATTGATATACCAATGTCAGGCAGAAATTTCACTTGGTGTAATGCGATGGATGGAGATAAATGGAGAAGGATTGATAGATTCCTACTAGATCCTAGGTGGTTGGAAAGATTAAAGTTGAAACAATGGGGGCTGCCTCGAAGCATTTCTGATCATTGCCTAATACTCTTTATGGAAAATGAGCGGGATTGGGGCCCAAAACCATTTAGATTCATAAATGCATGGTGTTTGCATCCCAAATTCAAAGAAACGGCAAAGAAATGTTGGGAAGGAACACAAGTCAGTTGGTGGGCTAGTTATAAGCTATTGAAAAAGCTAGGAAATCTGAGAGTACATCTGAGAAGGTGGAACTGTGAAGTGTTTGGTAACCTTGATGAGCAGTTGAAACAAGCAGAGGATGAAATTCATGAATGGGATTTAAAAGCTAAAGAAAGGATTCTCCAGGATTCTGAGATCAAAAGAATGGCAGAAGTTAGAAATTTAGCCTGGGATCTGAACAAGAAAAAGGAATGGTTGTGGCATCAAAAATCTAGAATGGTTTGAGCTGAAAATGGGGATAAAAGTACCAGATTGTTTCATATAATGGAAAGTAAAAGGCAGAGGAAAAACTTATTGAACTCAGTTAATGAGCATGGAGTACTGCATGATTAGCCTGAGATGATTAAACAGTCTGTGGTAAGTCATTTCAGTCAGTTGTTCACTGAAGGATAGAGGTGTAGACCAAAGTTGTCAGGTGTTTTGCCTTAATCAAACAGATTCAATTGAATTATTGGAGGCAAATTTTTTAGAGGATGAAATTTGGGATGCAATCAAAGACTGCGATGGTAAGAAAGCTCTGGGGTCGGATGGTTTTAGTCTAAAGTGTATCCAAAAATGCTGGGACATCATGAAATGGGAGATTGTGCAGATAATGTATGAGTTCCACTCCAATGGTAAGTTGGCCAAAGGAGTGAATAGTTCATTTATTACCTTAATTCCTAAGAAGGAAAATCCTATGGGTCTGAGTGACTATAGGCCAATCAGTTTGGTTAGCTCCATGTATAAAATAATTGCAAAGTCTTATCAAAAAGGTTGAGGCAGGTCTTACCCAAGGTCATTAGTGAAGTACAAACGGCATTTCTAAGTGGAAGATACATTCTAGATGGAGTTCTAATTGCCAATGAAGTGGTGGATTGGTGGAGAAGGTCAAAAAAGAAAGGAATCATCCTAAAATTGGATTTTAAAAAGTCATATGACTCAATAAATTGGGAGTTTTTGTATTCAATGATGGCCAATTTTGGTTTTGGTGAGAAATGGGTGGGATAGATAAAGACGTGTATATCTACAGCTAGAATTTCAGTACTAGTAAATGGATCACCTACTTCAGAGTTTTCCCCCATGAAAGGCCTTAGGCAAGATGACCCACTTTCACCTTTCCTTTTTAACATAGTAACAGAGGGCCTTAATATACTCATGGAAAGAGCAAAAGAAGAGGGTTTAATAAGAGGAGTCACAGTAGGGCCAAATGAGTTGAAACTATCACACTTGCAATTTACTGATGATACTATTATATTTTGTGAAGCTGAATGGGAGGAAATTGTTGCTATGAAAAGGATTTTAAGATGGTTTGAGGTGATGTCAGGACTCAAAATAAATTTTGATAAAAGCAAAGTGTGTGGAGTGGGTATTCAGGATGACCTAGTGAAGGCTTTTGCAAAGAAACTTAACTGCCTTAGTCAAAAGTTGCCAATGAACTATCTGGGACTACCATTAGGAGCAAATCCAAGAAGAAAGAGTTCATGGAAACCAGTGATGGATAACTTCAAGAGCAATCTAGTTTCATGGGAGAGAAGGTATATGTCTTTTGCAGGAAGATTAACACTGATAAAGTCTGTTTTGACAAGCTTGCCAGTCTATTTCCTATCCATCTTCAAGCTTCTAGTGGGTATTAAAAAATCACTAGACAAAATTCAAGCTAATTTTCTTTGGGGAGGTTCTGAAATTCGGAAAAAAAAAAAAAGTGCACCTAGTTAGCTGGAAGGAGATTTGTCTAAGAAAAAATCAAGGTGGGCTAGGTATGAGAAATCTAAGTCAGGTTAATGAGTGCCTTCTAATTAAGTGGTGGTGGAGATATGGTAAAGAGAATTCAGCTTTGTGGAAACAAGTGGTATGCCGTGGAGGTTTGGGTGGCAGATGGAGCCCATTTTCAGGAGAGTCACTGTCCATGTCTAATTTGTGGCAGGGTATACTATCAGTGGCTGCAAAAAAATCCTGACTTGCGAGATTTTTTTTTGCAAAATTTTATGGTAATTGTTGGAAATAGTAGAAGAGTGCGGTTCTGGATTGATAGGTGGATTAATAATCAAAGTCTGAGTGAGGTATTTCCCAGATTATTCTCCTTGTCATTTGAAAAGGATGGCACTCTGTTTAAGTTTTTTCATAGTAGAGTGGGTGCAGACTGGAATATTGCCTTTAGAAGGCCTCTTCTTGCTTGGGAAGATGAGGAAGTGTTGAAACTTAATGATTTGTTACAGAGTGCTCCAAGACTAAATGAATTGGTTGAAGAGTATTGCTCTTGGTTAGCACACTCCTCTAGAGTCTTTAATGTGGCATCAATCTGGAAGTGGGTGGTAGCATGTAAAGGCCAACTATCACAGTCACTAAAAGCATTTGGAATAATTTAGCCCCTCCCAAAGTACAATTTCTGAGCTGGTTGGCTTCGAGAGGTAGGATTAAGTCCTTTGAGTTTTTACAAAGGATTAGAGTATTGAATTCTAATGTTCGTGCACTGTGTGTGTTTTGTAAATCTGAGGTGGAGTCTTTAAACCATGTCCTTCTTCACTGTCCTAAGATTTGGAGAATATAGGCCAGTATTGTGAGTTGGTGAAACCTGAGTTGGGCTATTCCTGGTTCAGTGGAGGCAGTACTTCACTGCTGGTCAGGTCAAAAAATGAAGAAAAAAGTAAAGGAGATCTGGAAGATGATACCATTGGTAGTAATGTGGTTAGTGTGGAAACTCAGGAATGAGTGCATATTTAATGAAGCACAACCAGCTTTGAATGATTTGGCTGATTTGGTAAAAATCAGAGTTGCTATGTGGGCTGTTTTATCCTTGAAAGAGTTTTAATACTCGGTGCACGATGTGTTATATAACCTGAAGCAGGTCTGCTACTGTGTGTAGAAATTGGGACATAAGGATGCTGAATTGTTGCTAAGTATGCTATTGTTGGTTTTAATGCCTATTGGTGTAGACATTGGGTAGACAATGGGACACAAGGAAATTGAATTGCTAATCTAGTGTTGGTGTTGGTCTGCTATGTTGGTGGTTTTTTTGCTGAATCAGATGCTCTGGTGCTGGTTTTAATGTCTGCTATGCTGGTGTTTTTTTGCTATTCTGTTTTGGTGAAGTTTTTTATCAGATATGGAGGTTGAATGAGTGGGCTCAAGTCTGGTAGCATGCAACTGAAGATTGGTTAGGTGTAGAGGGGTAATATGGGCTTTTAATGGTTCCTCAGTCTATAAATGGTGTGAATCCCTTATGGGACCTGAATCAGATGCTCTGCTCAGCAAAGCTTCTGGTTGTTATGTTTAGCTGATTGGCTCAAAGATTGAATGCTGCTATATTCTGTGTTGTTGGTGTTGTGTGATTGTTTGCTGAAATATGATGATGCTATTGATGTTTTGTGGTAAAGGATTGTGTCTAAGGTTAGGTTTTTGTTTATAAGTGATGGCTGGGTGAGACTTGGGATGAGATGATGTTTTGGGTAGAAAGAACTTAGGTGTATAGATGTATAAGGTAGAGGTGTTGCTAGTGTGTGCTGTTGATATGAGCTGCTGATGTATTGGTGCTCTTGTTCTGTTTTTTTTTTTTTTTTTTTTTTGTTCTTTCTTTTGTTGGTTGCTTTGATTGGTTTCTCACCAATCTGGGTCAAGTGCTAGCAAATGATTTTGTTTCCTTTGCAGTGACAACCTAGTTGTGATTGTTGAGGTTAGCTATGATGCTAAGTGCACTTCCCTGCTTTGTTGATGTATTTTTGCATGTATACTGCTTTTTTCATCCATAAAGCTTTATTTTTGTCGATCAAAAAAATATATATATAATTGATCTTCAAATCTTCATTTTTAATCCTCTCAAAATCCATCTTGAATCAATTTATGTCTAGATCATTTAAACAATATTAGAAAGAGGATGAGATTTCTTACCTATTAGTCTTCAAGATAGAATTTGGTTGAGTTCTCCACTTTTCCTTTTCTTCTTCTTTTTCTTTCCTTAGCTTTTCCTTGAGCTTTCCATCAAACTCCTCCTAACAAAAATGGAGTAAGCTCTCTCTCTCTCTCTCTCTCTCTCTCACGATTTTCTTTTTTTTTTTCATTTTTTTTTCCCTTTTTCTCCTTTTCTTCCAGCAAAGAAGTTGAGGCCCACCCTCAAAATATTACACACATATACATATCTTCATATCTTGACCCACACAAGGACACGTGCAAGTGTGCACCGAGTGAATACACCCACAAAATTGCTCAGTATACCCACAGAATTCTCAGCACACCCACACCCACAATTCTAGTTTGTTCCATAATTTAATTCATGTCTAGGATTAATTTAATTAAGCATCACTTACTCTTAATAAATTTTGATTAACACAAAATTAATTAATTATAACTAATCTCAAATCCCACATAATTTAATTAGTCTAATTGACTTCCATTAGAGCTTAATAAATTATATTTAAATTTATCGATCCCAATCAGATTTTTAATCAAACTTCCAAATATCAAATTAAACTTATTGACATCATCAATTTTGGTTTCTCAAATTATTTAGGCCTTCAATTTCTGACCAGACCCAAATTTCTGTCAATAAATTACATAATTCAATTTAATTCATAATAATCACAATTCCAAATCTTCATAACTTGATCAACTCCAATTCGGACCCAATTAATAAAATCTCAATTTTACTAAACTGAATCGACTATTTAATTAAACTCCCATATGGTCCAATACTCGAAATTAAAATATTTCAATTCGTCAATTTCATCTTCTTGAACCACTTAAGCTTTTAATTTCCAATTACAAAATAACTCTTTTATAAAATTATATACGAATCAACCCCAATATTGTTCATCAATTCTACAATTAAATCGGAATAATATTTAATTAAAATCCAAATCACCTTAATCAATTAAATATAAAATATTATACATGGTGGGATCGTCGCATTCTCGCCCCTTTAGAAAGTTTGGTTCTCCAAACTTAAGTCACTTGTACCGCAATGAAATCATATAGTCTTGTCTCCTTCTATTTTTGTTCTCAAGTAACTTCCTTATCACTAAAATCTCATCACAAAAGTTTAACTCATCATCATCTATTTATAGGTTAATAATCCAATTTGGCTTAGTCACCAGAAATTATCTTGTAATATAACGGTGAACCTCATAGTTAGCTTCATAACATCAAAACATAAAACGCATTATTCATGAAACTCGTACATTTTTGTTTAGCTATTCACATATCTTCAAATAATTCACATACTTCCCAAATAATCAAGGCTCAATCTCAAATAATACTCATGACTATACTTCCTTGTTTCAAATGAATTCAAAATATTCTATCATTGACATTCACATACTTCATTTCTTGATTCGATGGCCAGTGAACAATAACAAAGTAAAGGTTTTAATGAATGATGTCCATAACAAATTCAGAAATCATATTTCAAATCCCTTATCAAGTTAGAACCATAGCCATGCTTGTATTCGTAACATAAACAGAATCATATTCATATTCATATTTAAATCATGTGTGGTACTTCCTTTAGTGTGACATATCACATTGATCATATATACCAAGTCATCAAGTTCCATAATGGAACCTCTGGTACTGGGTATCATATAACATATGTAGGCCACAGTATTGTTTCCCCCCGGCGAGGGCCTCATGACCATAAGCCACAGTATTATCTCCCCTGGGCGAGGGCCTTTGCTAAGGACACCACAAATACATTTCAGAAAATTAGACATTCATTCATTATTCACAAAATAGCATTTCATAGACCAAATCATGTCTTGTCATTCTGAAATCACTTTTATTCAAACATAGCGTTACAGAGTTGTTACTCACAGATAGTGATTCATAATTCATATATAGCAAGGGATTAATGCCAATGATGTTCATGATCCGACTCTTTCATTTCAAATAATTCACAACATTTTATTGCGAATAGCCACTTGAAGTCCTCAAATTAGATTATGTGTTTGATACAACATCGATAACTAATCCGAATTCTTGGTCCACAAATTCTTTGACCGTAATGATTTGGATATTTGCTCCCATGCAATTCATGAGTCATCTAGTCAAGTAAGTGGGGGAATTTACTCCATTGGTACCACAAGAAAGATATTTAATCTCAGAAGTCAAAGACAACTCACTTAGGTATGATTAGCATTCACTTAATAGATAGAAGGTCTTTTCACAGTCATCGGGGTTTTGGGTCATATTCATGGTACAACATTCCCAAATGATATGATTCTTGACTAAACATATTCTTATTGATCTCTTTATTAAGTATTAACCTTCATTCTGATTAAGTGACTTGGGACATCCTTTTGCTTTTGAACAATCTTTCACCCGATGTCCTATTTCTCCATTCGAAGCACGCTCTTGTAAGTCGATGACATAATTTTCTATGAGGCTTGTGACACGTTGGACATATTGGGGCAATTCTGCTCTTTCTACCATCTTGTTTAGAACCATTTGTCTCTCTAACCACAAAACTCTTAGACTTACTCTTTGATTCCTGTTTTGATTTCACACCTAACTTCTTCTTCTGAATTTGCACAATGTCATAACATTGCATAGTTTTCATCATGTTCTCTAACACTTCTTCTATTTTGTCTAATCGGTTTGATAAGGACACAATCTCCACTTCCTTCTTATTTTTCACCATCTTTTCCTAAAGACACAAGACAAAGGTTAGCAGCAATTGGGGTAATATTGTTAACTTGAAACATAGCACATAACATCACATAATTAACCATGAAACATACAATCATGCAAAGACATCGTTAGGGCAACCGACTCATTCCCATGAAGTTGACAGAGAATTTCCGATTTAGAGTTACGCCGGCCGAATGTGATTCCAATTGGACTTTCAAGGTCATTCAACAAGGGTATAAGACTCTATGGCTCATACATTAGGTCCCTTACTTAAACCAGCATATCGGCTTACATATCAAACAATGCCTTTAACCTCAATCATTATAGTTCTACACCCTTATTTTTTTTTTTTTTTCAATCATCAAATACTTTAATTTCCCAAATGTTCTTATAGCCTAATTTTACATTCAACTATGTAATTTTCATAACTACCATCAAAGATTTAATTCCTTCTAATGTCATATCCCCATGAATCAATATACTCGTATTCATTAATGTGTCAACCAAAAATTACATTTCCCTTATAGCATTAAAGTTCCACAATAGCTCTTTACTTCAATACTAAACTTATTGAATAAACACATTCTAGTCTCCTCTAATCGTTGAAATTTCAAAATAACCTTTTATAACACTATATTCTCACAAATCATTACACCTATGCTCACTAATATTCCAGTCAACAATTCTAATTTCCTTCTAATGTGAAAAATTCCTCATAACATCTTGTTTCCACAAATCAATGTACTGGTACTCACCAATGCTTTAGTCAAAAGTTCAAATTTCCTCATAACATTAGAAATTCCACAATAATTCTTAGCGTTCAGCCTCATTACTTAAGTTACCAAACACATTTTGATTTCCTTATAATCATCAAAATTCCATAATAGCTCATAATACTTAGTTTCAATACTTAAACATATTAAACAAGTGTATATATATATTCCTGAATGCACAACTTACTACTTACTTTCTATGTGCATGAAACTTAAATCTGTTCTAGACATTCCAATGCTCAATGGACACGTGTGTGAGATATTAACTCGTGCTCTGATACCACTCTGTCACGACCCAAACTCGCCCCTATAGTTTTAGCATCGTAACCGGCCAGTAATCCGTAGATTACCTACAGCCTCAAAGACAAAATTTCAAAATATTTAATTTTATCAGGCCTGAAGCATAAGTAAAACAAAAATGATGATGTTCATTGAGCTGTGCGTACATGATCAACTGCAGTAATTAAAACATTCTTAACACACTTTCATATATACATGTACAAAGACATATTTTATATCTCACACACTACATGAAGGACTTTTAACAAAATACAAAGATTAACCCAAGCTTGACAAAATACAACAAAGCCTCTACATAGAGGCACTTCTTTGGTGGCTTGACAAAGAGGTGGACTCTGGGGCAAACTCTAATGTTGATCCTTCAATTGCTCACCTACACATATATATAAGGAGTGAGCTAACGCCCAGTGAATAACACCAAAGTAAAGAGGTTATACGAATGAGGTTCTTAATTAAGTAATTCATATTTATACTTAATACATGTAAATCCAACTCAGAACGATTTCAAGTCCAATCTATCATGCTCAAGGCGTATCAGAGGGGCAAAACAACCTCGGGTCCAAAGTACTCTTTTATACAGAACGACCTCAGGTCCAAAATACTCGTTCGTACAAAACGACCTCGGGTCCAAAATACTCGTTCATAAAGAACGACCTCGGGTCCAAAATACCCATTCATACAGAACGACCTCGAGTCCAAAGTACCTGTTCATACAAAACGACCTCGGATCCAAAATACTTGTTCATACAGAACGACCTCGGGTCCAAAATACTCATTCATACTGAACGACCTCGGGTCCAAAATACCCATTCATACATAACGACCTCGGGTCCAAAATACTCATTCATATACAACGACCTCGGGTCCAAAATACTTGTCCAATGATATTACAGAACGACCTTGGGTCCAATCATAACATAGAATAGCCTTGGGCACAATCACATTACAGAACGACCTCAGGTCCATCATTTCCATATTCATATCTATGCGCAAATATTCGTGATCATGATCACATTCGTATTCAACGGCCTTAGGCCTATTTCGTGTCCTTGACACGCATATCAGCTAGCCTTGGGCCCATTTCATATACATACAGAACGACCTTGGGTCTATTCAAATAATTTCATACTTATCAATTTCATTATAGTCTTACACAATCAGACGAATAGAATGCTCATTCATAATTCAAATTCACAAGTCCAAAACACTTACACATGAGTAGTATTTAAAAATAGCATACATGAACATATCTTTACTAAAGTATTACTCACAGTGTTCAGATGCCTGGTTCACCCTTGTAGTTGACCCTACACAATTCATAACACACATAGAAATCGGGTCACAGTACAATTTATTCTGTTTTTAACTTGTTTAATTCTCTTAGGCTTCTTTCTTACTCTTTTAATTCATTTAATGCTCAATGTATGCCTAAGAGTGCTTAAAAATAAAAGAGAACGAAAATCGGAACATGAAATAGCTTTTCAAAATTTTCTGAAGCGGGGCTCTTTGCTCGAGCGCAACATTGGTCACTCGAGCGGACCCTTTAGCCTGCAAAAATACTAGTTGCTTGCATTCTACGCTTGAGCGACAACTTCTCCGCTCAAGCGATGAAGTCAATTTATGGGTTTTCTAGAATGTTGTTTGCGCTTCAAAACATAACTTTAAATGATATAACTTACATGTTTTGTCCTATATAGCAACCATACAACTTCTAACAAGATATAATGCCAATTCTACAAGATTTGAAGTTCAAATCTCCAAGGATTCATCATACAAGCCCAAATTATTTTAAATTCATTTCCTTAAACTTCATAACTCATGCACATAAATTCTACGTTTTCATGGATAGTGTATGCATGTGAAATGTAGACTCTAATTTCATCTCAAATGGTAGAAATGACACTCAAATTCATGAGATTCAACAAAATTATGTATGCATGTGTGATTTGGTGCCAAGTTCTCCATGTTTCAAAAATCATCTTTCTTTATTTTATGAAACATAAATTGAAGCTATAAAAGCCCTTTCAAAAATATTTGCATGCATGAAAAAATTAAACTAATTGTTGTTTCTCAAATATAAATTGTAATTTATTTCCATATTTGTTCAAATTTAGATTTAATTCATGTTCTTCATGTCAAGCCCAATTCCAAACTCACAAATTCTAAAACATGAATTGAACTTTCAAAATATAATCTCAAAACTTGGGTTCATACATGGCATGTCTAAAAACACATAAACTCTTAATTAATCAAGAAAATGTGATCAATTTTAAATCATTTACATCAAAACTTCTTTAATTTAAAAATTGAACTCATTTGTTCATAAACTCATAATTTTCCAAAGCTTAGTTCTTATTTCATCAAAATGTGAAATCAATTCTAAGAAATCTATGATGCATGGAAATTTACATCTCATATATATCAAAGTTTCCAAACCCAAGCTCAATTGAAAAATTACAATTATTTCCATATTGATTAACCTTAATCATGTTCATGAATTAATTCTTTAATTTCTCCAAATTACATCCATGTAGAAATAAGACTCAAATTCATATAAGATATGCAAAATCAAACCCAAAATAATTAATTTCTAAGTTAATTTCCATAATCATGAACCTAACTCATTTGCATGGGTCAAATCTTTAATAAATCCTTGTTGCATGTAATTTATAGAACTCAATTCAAGAATAATTCTCTAAATTGAACCCAAATTTAACAAAATTAAAGAATCATAACTCAAGCTCTTCAACCTAACTTGATTTTACCTGCAAAACCCAATTTCTATCAATTAATATAATTGATCGTCAAATCTTCATTTTTAATCCTCTCAAAATCCATATTGAATCAACTTATGTCTAGAACATTTAAACAAGGATGAGGGGTCACCGCGGTAGTGCCCCCCCTGCTGTGCTGTTCAAAACGGCACCGTTTTTTTTTTTTCTTTTTTTTTCTTTTTGAGGATTACATTAACTTCTTATTTCATTACCACAAAAAAAAAAAAAAAAAAAAAAAAAAAGAAAGAAGAAAAGAAGAAGAAGAAGAAGGGACACAGTTTCACCTTTTTTTTTCTTTTTTTTTCATATTCTCATTATGTTTTTCGACATGATAAATTATACTTTATTCTTATATTTGGTCACTTTTTTACTTTAATTCTTAAATATATATATATATATATATATATATTTAGGGTTTTGTGTTTAATTTTTAATTTTTTTTTATTTTAGAGTTTAGGGATAATTTTTTATTTTTTATATTTTAGAGTTTAGGATTTAGGGTTTGGAGTTTAATTCTTAAAATTTATTTATTTTATTTTAGGGTTTAGGGTTTAGGGATAAAAAAAAAAAATTATTTTTATTTTAGGGTTTAGGGTTTAAGATTTAGCGTTTAATTCTTAATTTTTTTTTTTTATTTTAGGGTTTAAGGATAAAATTAATTCTTTTTTATTTTAGGATTTAAGGTTTAATTCTTAAATTTTATTTTTTTATTTTAGGGTTTAGGATTTAATTCTTAAAATTTATGTTTTTTATTTTAGGGTTTAGAATTTATGATTTTTTTTTTTTTTTGGTGTCAAGAAATAAGAAGTTAATGTAATTCTCAAAAAGAAGAAAAAAAAAAAAAAACGGTGCCGTTTTGAACGGCACAGCAGGGGGACACCACTGCAGTGACCCCTCATCCTTTAAACAATACTAGAAAGATGATGAAATTTCTTACCTATTAGTCTTCAAGATAGAATTTGGTTGAGTTCTCCACTTTTCCTTTTCTTCTTCTTTTTCTTTCCTTAGCTTTTTTCTTGAACTTCCATCAAAACTCCTCCCAGCAAAAATGGAATAAGCTTCTTCTTCTTCTTCTTCTTCTTCTTCTTCTTCTCTCTCTCTCTCTCTCTCTCTCTCTCTCTCTCTCTCTCTCTCACACACACACACACACACACACACACACACACACACACACACACACACGGTTTTCTCTCTTTTCTTTCCTTTTTCTCCTTTTCTTCCAGTAAAGAAGTTGAGGCCCACCCTCAAAATATTACACACATATACATTATACATATCTTCATATCTAGACCCACACAAGGACACGTGCACACACATAGAGTCAATACACCCACAGAATTGCTCAGTACACCCACAGAATTCTCAGCACGCCCACATCCACAATTCTAGTTTGTTCCATAATTTAATTTATGTCTAGGATTAATTTAGCTAAGCATCACTTAATCTTAATAAATCTTGATTAACACAAAATTAATTAATTATAACTAATCTCAAATCTCACATAATTTAATTAGTTTAATTGACTTCCATTAGAGCCTAACTAATTATATTTAAATTTATCGATCTGAATCAGATTTTTAATCAAACTTCCAAATATCAAATTAAGCTTATTGACATCATCAATTTTGGTTTATCAAATCATTTAGGCCTTCAATTTCTGACCAGACCCAAATTTTCGTCAATAAATTACATATTCAATTTGGACACCTCATAATTCAATTTAATTCATAATAATCACAATTCCAAATCTTCATAACTTGATCAATTCCAATTCGGACCCAATTAATAAAATCTCAATTTTTACTAAACTGAATCAACTATTTAATTAAACTCTCATATGGTCTGATATTCGAAATTAAAATATTTCAATTTGTCAATTTCACCTTCTTGAGCCACTTAAGCTTTTAATTTCTAATTACAAAACAACTCTTTTATAAAATTATATACGAATCAACCCCAATATTGTTCATCAATTCTACAATTAAATCAGAATAATAATTAATTAAAATCTAAATCACCTTAGTTAATTAAATATAAAATATTATACATGATGGATCGTCACATTAATCGTACATATATTTGAGGTGTAAATTATGTACATAATTATTGCAGCTATATCGACCAGTATAGGAGGGTGGGAGAGTCACTGACAACAAATCCAAAGGAGCTCCTTAATTTCTTCCTTTTTTTTTTTTTTTTTCTTTCTTCCATGAAAATTCATGATTTGTATGAATAGAGTTCTGGTGAAGATGTAATAGAAGAATAAGATGCATTTGAACAAAATATAAAAAATTGGTAGCACCATTATGTGACATGCACAATTCCTTGCAAAAATCACCATATCTTATGCGGATAATCTATGTGGTGATTGTAGCTGTCTTAATTAGGAAAAATTATTGTTTGCTGTTAAAATAAATTGATGTATTGTTTCAACTTAATTGTTATTGGTTGAATCAATAAAATCCATTATATTTTAATCTATTTTTAAAGAACAACAGAACACTTATCCCTCAATAAATGATGTGGAACCATACGTACTCTAAGACCAACCAATAATTTCTAGTTAGATAGTAATATGATTTGTACTAGGTTGCTCTAGTTGGTACCATACCAACTTTTGGCTTAGCACTAGCAAAAATGATTTTTTATTTTTATTTATTTATTTATTTATTTATTTATTTTTGTGATAACCTAATTGGGATCGGTTACTATTGCTTTGATTCTTTTTGCACTAGTCCTCCTTATTGATGTATGTTGTTTATTTAATTAGATTTCGTTAATAAAGTTGTCTTTGCTAATGAAACATAAAAAAATAAAAAATAAAAAATCTTAGTAAACCCTTGCAGAAAGGAAGAAAACAATGGAACCATCAACAAATTAGTTGAGATTTGAATATGTAAGAACATCTTTTAAAATTCTCAAGTCTCGCTTGAAAAATTGACTATTTTAGTAAGCTATTTTAATTTTTGACCATTCTAATAGGTTAAAATATTTGTGTTTAAAAAGATGGTTAAATTATTTTGTAATTGGATGTGATATTTATAATAAAAAAAAAAGTGAAATGATTATAAATTTAATGTACATTTTGTCTTATAAGTTATTTTAATTTATTTTGTTTTTTTTTTTAAATTTTAGTCTAAAAAAAAAAAAAAAAGGCGTTCGCCAAATTTCCTGTCCTAGTGATCATGACTCCAAATTTCTTTGATGCCATTCGATATCATGAATTAGTTGCTTCAAATGTTGTGCCCATCATGTTGAAGCTATTCACTCCTCACTAGAAAAACTAGTAATTCTTCATTTTTTTTAGTGGATTAACTTGCAGATGTAGATTTTTTTTTTTTTTTTTTTTAAATATTAAGCATTATAGAGAATATTTCTAGAATATTATGGGGTGATTTAAGAAGTTGATTAAATGATGATTTTTTTTTTATTTTTTGAAATTTTTTATCCTTTTGTATGTAAAAAAATGTGAGAGGTCACCTAAAATGGATTAAAAGCTAAAAGTAAGCTTTCATATTTACTATTTCAAATTGCCCCAGTTAGCACTCTAGGTTTTGTTTGAGCAGTGACCTAACTTTTTAACATTTTGATTATTTTAACTTGAGACTAAAAATTCGTTTAGATTGATTTTTTTGACTTTTTAAATTTTTGTAAGAAAAAAAATAAAATAATTATAATTTAAATATGACATTTTATCTTATTAATTTTTCAATCTATTTTATCTTTTTATAATTAAAAAAATCACCAATCTCAAAAAAACAACTTGCCAAACGAGAGCTATGTTAGATATTCATCTTCTCTTTTTCATAACTACTAGTTGGACCCCACACACGTAGCGTGTGGGGGTCACCTTCTTGTTGGCTAAAATTTTGCTAAAAATTATTACAGTACAATTTTACTATTCATCAAAATCATAAAACTGTTACAGAGCTCACTTCAAATTATCAAATCCCAGTTCACAAGCCCTGATATATATGTAAATATTCAGAACGTTCAATGCATCAGGCACCATTTGACAATTTAATTTAAGTTCATGTTTTTAGATCAAAAGCTAAAACTCATAAAGAAGAAAAGAGAGAGGGAACACTTGCTGGCAATAAAAGCCCTTTTTCCTGCCTACTAATCTATAGTAACAACATGGATCTAGGACATAATCCTCGACATAATCGTAATATTTTAGGATATT
Source organism: Camellia sinensis (assembly GCF_055761805.1). Classification (NCBI taxonomy): domain Eukaryota; kingdom Viridiplantae; phylum Streptophyta; class Magnoliopsida; order Ericales; family Theaceae; genus Camellia; species Camellia sinensis. The sequence goes on from NC_138970.1 coordinate 158,293,709, forward strand.
TATGAATTGACTCATATCATTAAGATAAGAAAATTAGATAGCTGCCATAGCTCAGGAAACACATCACCGACTGCGCAATTAGATTTGAATTACTATTTAAGGATCTCTAATTTTAAGTTTAATAGGCAATCGCAGTTTCATGATAAATTACAAATATAATTTGACTATATATTTACAGATTACATAGAATGAATAAGTAATTTATATGACTGACTACTAAACAATATCTTCGTATCTTTATAAATGGAACATTCTTACCTGAAAACGTCATCACCAAGATAATCCATTAACATTTGAATAATAGCACACCCTTTTGTGCAACTATCGTCAGAAACTTCATCAATTGAATGAGCATGATGTATGTCCACCTCCAGATGTATGCTTACCAGACAAAACTGGAATTCATGGTGCACTTTCACACAGCAATACTTGTTGAAGTAAATAGCTCCAATATTGAGGTATCACATTGTTTGTGAAGTTGTAAAATATGAAGGTGGGCCTACAGCTTGTTTCTAGCATGCATTCAGAAGTGGTGGTGGCATCATTATGGATCACTTCGGTAATGTTGCTTTGAAGTCAGTATAACAGGCATCAAACTTGCTGATGGAAAAGCTATTTCTCAAAATAAATTTTGTAATCATAACCATATAAAGGATGCCATTGACTCATTGTAAATAACAAGCAGGAAATGCATACACCTTCAAGGAAACCTGTTTTTACCCCAATTGGGTGTGAGGTTTCCAGTGCATCCATATGTAAACCCCCAGCAGCATCAAGAAATTTAGTCCAGATTTCCCACTCAGGAAATAAGGTGTTAGTGACTAAATAACTTACCTGGATAAATAAAGTAGGAGAGAACAGTACAGATATAACATCACATCCAGGGAAATCCCTAAAAAGCAGAAGCAACGAAGTAGAAAGATTAAGATTAAAGACCTACCCATGTTGCAAAACCTTCATTAAGCCATAAATAAGTCCACCATTCCATTGTTACCAACTTGCCAAACCATTGATGTGCAACTTCATTTGTCACCATAATTGCAAGCTGGCATAACGAAAGTATTCAATAGAAAAACCTTGGTAAAAATTGGTATTTATTTTATATGAATATAAATACGAAGGGAATGAAGATGAAGTAAACATAAAATAATCAACAAAAACCTTCCACCTATAAAAATAAATAAATAAATAAAATCTCTATTACCACATCTATGTTCAATTTACCCTATTATACTTCTTGTTTGTTGAACTATATGGTGAATTGATTCAATCTAAGCAATCTTCTCCACAAGTTTCTGATGATTATTTCACAGCGAATTACGGTTGGAATTACTTACTTCATATATATATCAACTGCAACATCTAATGCAAGCCTTCCTTGATCACTCTCACCAACAGGACAGTATGCATGAACCTTAATCCCTACAAGAGAATTAGAGAAACTATGGAACAGAAACAAAAATCTGTTAAAACAATTGAAATAATCCTTTAACTTGTATGCATACCATCAGCCATTGTTTCTTCTATATGATCAAATAAACCAATCACAACAGCCACCAAATATGTTGACATAATTGGTGGTGATTCTTCGAAATTAACTGTTTAGATGCCCGTTAAGCTGTTCATGAACAACTAGCATATTAGACAATGTAGTCAACTCGGATGGCACGTGCAGTGTTATTTTGAAGGTGGCCTGTCAAGCATATGACAATTGTGCCAAAATGTTTTAAGAACCATGTAGGTTTCAATTGAAAATACATGAGAAAAGCACAAGCAGAATCATGATAGACTATGACAAATCTAACCATTCAATTTTTCTACATTTTGGTGGTTTTTAATTCAGCTCCAAAACTTGGTAACACTAAAAAATATTATAGAATAGAAGATAAGCTGTAAGTTGCAACAATGGAAAAACATAGAAGTAATTAAATGAACCTTGAGAGTAGGTTCATCCCAGTAAGGAAAACACCGTCATGCCTCCACTGCTTCAAAGTTGATGCCATATTCTTCTTCACTCCTCCATCCATATAAATATTATTAAAACTCAAATATGAATTCTGATAAGGAATCTAGCCAAAGCCAAGACAAGCTGAGAGACCCAAGCCACATCAGTCACAAGGAACCAGCTCAGCTACAGCTCAAGAGCTCAAGCACATCCAGCTCCTCCAGCTCAACTCAACTGAATCTGTTAGACAGTTATAGTTAACTAGAGTTAGATAGAATTGGTTATTGTTTAGTCAAGTAGAACTATAGTTAGATAGCAGTTACATTCATATGTATAAACAGACATATACTCTGTACTTGATATTTTGAGTTTTGGAATATATGAAAATACAGTTTTCTTTTATTGTATCAGAGCTCTGTTCAAGCTCTCACGAGCACTGATCTGAGAAGGTTGATCAATGGCGTATTCAATGCCATTCATAAATCTATCTTCTCCTGGAGTCTCACCTTCCATACCTCCAAATCTTGCTCTACTTATCTCGAATCTAAATTCTTTCGTGAATGTTAAACTTGATTCACACAATTTCATCATCTGGAAAAATCAAGTTCAGAATATTCTGAAAGCCACACAACTTCTCTGTTTTGTTGATGGCACAAAGGTGTGTCTATCATCTACTATCATTGATGAACATAACAATGAAGTTCTGAATCTAGAACATACACAGTGGATGATTATTGATTCTCATTTTGACTGCTACTCTTTCTCCATCTATATTCACTTCTGTGTTTCATTGTTCCACAAGTCATGAAGTATGGAGTGTTCTTACCAAACGTTTTACTTCATTATCAAGATCACACATTCACCAGTTGAAAAACAAGCTCAATCATATTGTTAAAAAGGAAATACAATGGATGAGTACTTGACTCAGATCAAGTCAATTGCAGATCAGTTGGGTTTAGCTGCATCACCTGTGGATGCTGAGGATCTGGTTTTGTTGATTCTCAATGGATTGCCTGATGAGTATAATGCCTTTAAAACCTCAATCAGAACACGAGCTGAATTCATTTCTATTGAGGAATTATGTTCTCTATTAAATTCTGAGTCCATTCATGTTGAATCCTCATCCAAACAATCACCTAATTCAGAGATTCCATTTGCTTATCATGTTTCAAGAACTTCTCATCGAGGTGGCTATAGAGGCAGTTCTTACAGAGGCCAAGGAAGAAATAGAGGAAGAGATGGAGGTAGATTTTTTAGAGGCAATTCTAGTACTCGAGGCAAAGGAGGCAGATCTCATAACAATCAATCTCATAATAATCAAAGTCAAGGTTTTCATTCAGGATATCCATCAAGTCATCATCCAAGTCATTCTAGTGCTTCCTCTTCCAACAGTCTTTCTTCTCAAGTCATTTGCCAGATCTGTGGCAAAACAAATCACTCAGCATTAGAGTGTTGGTACAGATTGGATGCTTCTTATCAACCTTCAAGATCTTCACCTCATCAAGCTTATGTGGCCTCCACATCTTCTCAGCCTAGTACTGTCTCACCTGGTGACAACACACACTGGTTTTTGGATTCTGCAGCCAACCGCCATATCACAAATGATTTGACAAATTTGTCCTCCTACCAACCATATCATGGTTCTGATTAGGTTACTGTTGGTAATGGTAATACTTTGCCTATTCATCACACAGGTCAAGGTCTTCTCCCTACTCCTTTCTTTCCCTTTCATCTGTCAAAAATGCTTCATGTACCTTCCATATCTTCCAACTTAATTTCAGTTCATCAGCTTATCTCTGATAACCATTGCACTATTACCTTTCACAAAGATGTATTGTCATACATGACAAGAGTAACAAGAAGGTGCTATACAAAGGCTATCACTCACATGGTCTCTATCATCTTCCTAGTTCTGTTCCATCTGCTGCATCTTCCACTCCAGCTTGTTTTCACTGTGCTGTTAATAATTCATCTTCTGTTAATAGTTCATCTCCTTCTAATTGGCATTTTCGATTAGGACATCCTTTTTCAAGGAAATTTCAGTATCTTGTTAAACATCACTTGTTACCTTCTTCATCTGTTGATGTTAATAAAGTGTGCTCACATTGTTGTGTTTCCAAAAGTCATAAATTGCCATTCAGTTTGTCTAATTCCACTGTTAATAAACCTTTGGCCCTTATTCACACTGATGTATGGAGTCCATTCACTACATCTGTTTCTTCATACAAATATTGTGTCTTGTTCATTGATGATTACAACAAATTTACATGGTTGTTTCCTCTTCATTACAGCAGTGAGATTTTTTTTCTAAATTTTTGAAATTTAAGGTTTTTGTTGACACTCAATTCTCTACTCAATTACAAGTCTTAAGAAGTGATAATGGGGGTAAATATCTTAGCACTAAGTTTCATGATTTCTTAAGGAGTAAAGGCATTCAACATCAATTGAGTTGTCCTCATACACCTGCTCAAAATGATGTAGCTGAGAGGAAGTATAGACACCTCATAGAGACTACAATTGCCCTGATGCATCACTGTTCTTTGCCTCTTATTTATTGGTTTGATGCTCTTCCCACATATGTTTTTCTCATCAATAGGCTTCCTACTGCTACACTGGATTTTCTCACTCATGAAGTCTTGTTCCACCATTCTCCTAATTATGCATTTCTAAGAACCTTTGGTTGCAGATGTTATCCTTGGCTCGGACCTTATGCTACTCATAAGATCCAACCTAGGTCTATGCCTTGTGTTTTTCTTGGCTATATTCCTTCCACTAAGGGCTATAGGTGTCTTGACCCTTCTACTAGCAAGATCTATGTTTCCATACATGTTTTTTATGAAAGTGTTTTTCCCTTTGCTTCTTCCAACACAGTCAACTCTGACTCCCCTTCTTTGTCTCAGCTCAGCTCCTTTTTCTAGCCTTCTCAGTCTAGTTCCTCTGCTGCTGGTTCTGCCTCATCTGTCCCTTTTTTTTTTTTTTTTTTTTTTTTTTTTTTTTTTGATAAGTAAGCAAATATTATTAAGAAAGCATCAAGATGATGCAACCAATACAAGAAAACCACCCCCGAAAGGGGAACCAATAAAACAAGGGCTAACCAATCACCTCATCTAAAAAAATCTAAAAACACAAATAAATCCGGATCTACCCTACACTCCAACCAACTATACAAAACTAGAAGAAGACGACTTTGTAACTAAGAAACACTATGAGAAACCTCTAAGAAGGTACGTCTATTCCGCTCCAACCAAAGCAACCACATCAAACAGAACGGAGCCAATAACCAAGCTCGTCGCCAGCTCATCTGTCCCTTTCACTCCAGCTCTGTCTTCCCCAGCTGTGTCTTCACCAGTCCCTATTGTGTTTGGACAATTTGATTTAGCTCAGTTTCTCTCTCAGTCTGCCCCACAGTCTGCTTCTCAACCAGCACCACAATCTGCCTCTCAGCAACAGCAACCTGCACAACAGCCTGTACTTCAGTCTGCTGCTCCATTTGGCAGTCTGCCTTCTGTTCCAGCTCAGTCTGCTGTTTTGCCTCTCATTTCCCAGGATCATTCTAATCCAATTCCCATTTCTTCTCTATCTGTTCATCTACCTCCTCTTGTTGTTCCTAATACACACCCCATGGTCACCAGGTCTAAAGCTCTACATCATTGTTTTTTCATTACTTCTGATCTTGCTGAACTTCAAGATGCTTCTCAATCAGTTGCTTGGACTGCTGCTATGGAAGAAGAATATAATGCCTTGATCAGGCAAGGTACTTGAACTTTAGTCTCTCTTCCACCCAACAAGAAGGCTATTGGCTGCAAATGCGTGTTTCGCCTTAAGAAAAATTCTGATGGCACTATTGCTAGGCATAAAGCCAGATTGGTTGCCAAAGGCTTTCTCCAAACTTAAGGTATTGATTATTTTGAGACCTTCAGCCCAGTAGCAAAGCAGCCTACCATCCAAATTCTCCTATGCTTGGCACTGCACTTTCAATGGACTATCAAACGGCTTGATATTTCCAATGCCTTTCTTCATGCTGTCTTAGAGAAGGAGGTTTACATGCATCAGCCTATTGGTTTTGTTGATAAAACACATCCCGCCATGGTCTGCAAGCTCAATAAAGCCTTGGTATGGGCTCAAACAAGCTCCTCGAGCTTGGTTTTCTACTTTTTCTTCATTTCTTCTCACTCATGGTTTCAAGGCCAGTCATTGTGATTCTTCTTTGATTGTTAAGAAGACTCCACACTCTATCACCATCCTTTTGATATACGTTGATGATATCCTCCTTACAGGGAGTGACTCTTCTTACATTTCCACTCTAATTTCCCAAACGCATTCTACTTTTTTCATGAATGAGTTAGGCCTTCTTAATTATTTTTTGGGCATTTCTGTCACTTCTTCTTCTTCAGGATATTTCTTATCTTAAAAGAAATATGCCACTGAAACATTAGTTAAAGCTGGTATGACCAATTGCAAATCTTCTCCTTCTCCTATGACTCTCAAGTCTTCTTCTGATCATGATCATGATGATTTACCCTTCTCTCAACCTTCCCTCTATCGCAGTCTTGTTGGTGCCTTGCAATATCTTACCATTACTCGCCCTGACTTAGCTTTTGCTATCAACCATGCCTATCAATTTCTTCAGACACCTCTTACCAGTCATTTTTCCTTGATTAAGAGACTGCTGCGATATCTGAAGGGCACTCTTCATCATGGTCTTCATTTTACTCCTGGTCCTCTCACCTTACATGCCTTCTCTGATTTAAATTGCGCTGGTTGCTCTCTTGATCGCTGATCCACTACAGGTTATTGTGTCTTTTTAGGTCCAAATTTGATTTCCTGGTCTGCCAAGAAACAGCCTACTGTCTCCAAGTCTTCTACTGAAGCTGAATACAGAGCTCTTGCTCAAACAGCTGCTGAACTTAGCTGGCTTGGTATGCTCTTGTTTGATCTTCACATTTTAGTCCCAGCTCCCACTCTATAATGTGACAATCTGTCCGCTATCTCCTTATCCAACAATCCTATTTTTCATGCAAGATCTAAACACATTGAGGTGGATTACCATTATGTTCGCGAAAGAGCTGCAGCCAAGAAGCTGTTTATTCATCACATTTCTTCTATGGATCAACTTGCTGATTTGTTCACCAAGCCTCTTTCCTCACCTCGATTTATTTATCTTCAGACCAAGCTTTTGGGTTCTTTCTCTCCCCTCAGCTTGAGGGGGCATGATACGGAGTCTAGCCAAAGCCAAGACAAGCTGAGAGACCCAAGCCACATCAGTCACAAGGAACCAGCTCAGCTACAGCTCAAGGCTCAAGCACATCCAGCTCCCCTAGCTCAACTCAACTGAATCTGTTAGACAGTTATAGTTAACTAGAGTTAGATAGAATTGGTTATTGTTTAGTCAAGTAGAACTATAGTTAGATAGCAGTTACATTTGTATGTATAAATAAACATATACTCTGTACTTGATATTTTGAGTTTTGAAATATATGAAAATACAGTTCTCTTTTAAATTCATGCATATAGAATTTTAAAAAAAAAAAAAAATTAAAAGACTCTAATGGGTTGCTAAGACAGTCAGTTATTTTCAAGTTCTCCTTATCTGAACCAAGAACACAAGAATTTCCACCCCACTCCAAGTCGCCAACCATTACAACTAATTGGCTCAGTTTAGCTGAGCTTCAATCACTTTCTTAGATACTAATCCATTAGGTAAACTACGTGATACAAGAAATAATATGATTATTGTCTCTCACCCAGATGAGAAAACAAAATAAATGATTGTGATTTTTCATCATTGTATAAAATACAAAAAGAATAGATAGTGACAACTATAACAAACTATCTACTCAATACAATCAACAATGAAGGAAGAAACATTAGTAAGAAATTAATAATCCTCAAGTACCAGGCTTTGTGGTTTTGCAATCTGATATATCGGCAGCCGGTGAATTCGAAATCGAAGGTAAAGACTATATGATTTTGTACAATTTGTTCACTGCCACAAATCCCCTTTCATCTAATAAAATCAATGTGATTTACCCAAAAAAAATTTATAACAAATTAAATGAAATAATTCTCACCATTTGTCACCTAATTTATAAACCAAACATCGCTCTCTCTTTATTTTTTACCAAATCACTCCATCTTTACAGAGGGTAAGATTCACAGAACAAAATTTCATAGAAAAAAATATAAACTTGAAATTATATTGTTTCAAAGTAAAACATATATATACAAAGTTTTAAATTTTCAAGACATACTCATCTACTCAGATCATTAGCTTATAACAAAGACAAGAAATTGAACCTCAAACGTGATTTAAGATAAAAATAACAGCTGAAATTATAAGTACTAGATAAGCTGTAGGCCTCCAAAAAGCATCAGCAGCAAACAAATAAACCTACAAAAACAATATATGATAATGAAAATCAAAACAAAAACAAAAAGAAATATATATATATATATATATAACAAGCACGAAAATATACAAATCAGATATGAACATCTCAGTAGGAGACAAACTATGAGCATGAACATCGCCAACAGGTAGAGTAAGAAGAAGGTGGTGTTAGAACATAATTCAAACGTGGGCTACAGGGACAGCTGTAGCAGATCTGATTGTGGGACACCTGTTGATTGCTGTTCTACAAATGTGATAGTGGACTTAGTGGTTGAGAGTCTTTAGGATTAGTTGCCTAGTGGTTGAGAGTTTTTCGGTGTTTTATTATCTGTCAATGTAATCAGGTAGCAAAAAATAAGGAAGTGGTGCATTGTGTAGCTAACAGGAGAGTATTTAAACTCTTTTTGAGTGTTTATTTTAGGGGTGTCTGCAGCCATTTGTAAACACTGCAATTTCAATAAATTCTAGAGTGTTTCTTCCACAATCTTTTCTAACATTTGGTATCAAAGCCAGATTAGAGTGCTTTGTTAGCATATCAGTGTTCTGGTCACTTCAAGTTATGGCTGGAAACAACATTGTAGGAAGCTCCCCTTAAAATGTTCCCATCTTTACTGGTCTTAATTATCAATTTTGGGGCATCAAGACGAATGACATTATTCAAGTCCTATGATTTGTGGGACTTGGTGGAGAATGGCTTTGTAGATCTTGCAGATCCCGAGCAAGCTACAAGGCTGACAGCAGCTCAATGCAATGAGCTGAAAGAAAAACAGCGGAAGGATGCCAAAGCTTTATTTCTAATTCAGCAAGCTTTGGATGAAGCCATATTTCCAAGGGTTATGGCTGTCTCCACATCAAAGGAAGCATGGGATTTGCTTCAAGAACAGTATCAAGGCTCGAGTGAAGTTGTTACAGTGAAGCTGCAAACTCTACGTCGGGAATTCAAAAATTTATCAATGAAGTCCTCCGATGCAACTCAGGAATTTTTCTCAAAAGTTACTTGAATCAAATTAGATCACTTGGAGAGGAATTGACAGATCAGAAAATTGTTGAGAAGGTTTTGCGAAGCCTTCCTCCCAAATTTGATCATGTTGTTGCAGCGATAGAAGAGTCAAAGGACTTGTCTGATTATTGTCTCCACGAATTGATGGGTTCTCGACAAGCACATGAGCAGTGGCTGAACAGAACAACAGAAACTTTTGTTCAACATGCCTTCCAATCAAGGCTTGATTTGAAGAAAATGTCAGATGGCTTGGGACGAGGAAACAATGGAAGGGGACATGGAAATTCATTGCATGGAAGAGGAAGAGGCAGATTCAATGGCCAACAGAGAAACTTTAATAGAGGTAACAATGCTACTCTTACTCCATGTTCACATTATGGAAAGACAAATCATGAAGATAAGGATTGTTGGTTTAAAACCAAATCTAGCCAAAACAAAAATGCTCCACAATGTTATGATCGTAAGGAGTTTGGCCATGTTAAGAAAAAATATTTTCACAAGGCCAAGGAGCAAGCCAATTTTAATGAAGTAAAAGATGCATCTGAAGAGAATTTATTTCTTACTTGTTTGGCTGCTCATATTGATATGTCTGAAGATATTTGGTATCTTGATAGTGGTTGTAATAATCACATGAGGTAATAGAAATTTCTTTGTGGAAATTGATGAATCAGTGAAGACACAAGTAAAGATGGGAGACAACAACCATGTTCAGGTATGCGGTTTGGGTACTATTGCTGTGATTTTAAACTCTGGAAGAAAGCTCATTCATGATGTTATGTATGTTCCTGGGTTAGCTCAAAATCTGTTGAGCTTAGGCCAATCGATGAGAAAAGGTTATAGTGTTACCTTTGACAATGATGAATGCACGATATATGATAAGAGGAGTATGAACTTAATTTACTCAGTCAAATGACAGAAAGATGTTTCCTCTTATGTTTTCAAAGGTTTCTGTCAATGCTTTTAGTGCATCAGTAGTGATTCCATGCTTTGGCATAGAAGATGTGGTCATCTTAACTTTTGTGGGCTGAATTTATTGCACAAAAAGAATAAGGTTTCTGGTTTTCCAATGATTAAAGATGATAGGGAAATATGTGAACCATGTATTTTTGGAAAGCAACATCGTGAAAAGTTTCCAGTGGGTAAATCTTGGAGAGCTACAAAGCATCTAATGCTGGTGCATGCCAATGTATGTGGTCCAATGCAAACACTCTCTTTGAACAAAAGTAAGTATTTCTTGATCTTTGTTGATGATTTTTCAAGAATGACTTGGGTATATTTTCTGAAAGAGAAATCTGAAGTTTTTGAGAGTTTCAAGCAATTTAAAGTTGCAGTGAAAAAACAGAGTGTCTGCTCTATTGTAACATTGCGTACTGACCATGGTGGTGAGTTTACATCCACAGAATTCAGAATGTTTTGCAGCAATCATGGCATCCAAAGACAATTCACAGCAAGCTATACTCCTCAACAGAATGGTGTCGTGGAGCGCAAGAATAGAACTATAGTAGAGGCAGCGAAAAGCATGTTGAAAGACAAAGATCTTCCCAAGAAGTTTTGGGCAGAAGCTGTGGCATGTGCTATTTATCTACTCAATCGGTTTCCAACTCAAGCAGTCATAGGGAAGACTCCTTATGAATCCTGGTATGGAAGAAAGCCTAATGTAAGTCACTTAAAGGTATTTGGTTCCATTGCATATGCATTTGTACCTTATGAGTTAAGGAGGAAATTAGAAGATAAGAGCACCAAGTGCATTTTTGTTGGCTATAATGAAGAAACTAAAGGTTATAGGTTGTATGATCCTAAATCTGGGAAATTAATTATTAGTTGTGATGTGGTGTTTAATGAAAGTGATATTTGGAATTGGGGCTCTAGTGAATCAAAGCCCACTTTGATGGAAGAAAAAAATGTTGATCTTGAATCCTCCAGCCAACAAGTGTCCCCTGTTTCATCTCCAGATTCCACACAAAGAAGGGTAAGAAGTCTATCTGATATTTATGCTGCATGTGAATATGCTTGCCTTGCTTTGGAACCTACTTGTTTTGAAGATGCAGAGAACAAAAAGGAATGTTATGAAGCAATGAAAGAAGAAATTGACGCCATTGAGAAGAACAAGACATGGACCTTGGTGGATTTACCAATTGGGAAGGAAGCAATCGGTGTCAAATGGATTTACAAGTCCAAGCTCAATGCAGATGGCACATTGAAAGGGTATAAAGCTCGATTGGTAGCTAAGGGGTATGCTCAAACTCCGGGTATTGACTTCACAGAAACTTGTGCTCCAATTGCTCGTTTTGATACAGTTAGAACTCTCTTGGCTTTGGCCACCCATAATGGTTGGATAGTTCATCAATTAGACATAAAATCTGCATTTCTTAATGGTGAGCTTTTGGAAGATGTTTATGTTGAGCATCCCCAAGGTTACATAGTGAAAGAGTTAGAGCGCAAAGTTTACAAATTGCACAAAGCACTTTATGGGCTCAAACAAGCACCAAGAGTCTGGTATAGCAAGATTGACACTTATTTTGCTGATAACCAATTTCAAAAGAGTGCTAGTGAACCAATCTTGTATGTTAAAAGTCATAACAGTGAATTCTTGGTTGTGTGTTTGTATGTAGATGATATGATATATACTGGAAGTTCTTCTCAAATGATAGAAGCATTTAAAGAGTCGATGATGCAAACTTTTGAAATGTCTGACTTGGGTGTTTTGCATTATTTTTTTGGGTATTGAAGTTGTGCAAGATTCAGACGGTATTTTTATTTATCAAATGAAGTATGCAGATGATTTGTTAAAAAAATTTGGAATGATGAATTGCAAGCCTGCCAAGACACCATTAAATGCAAATGAAAAGCTTTCTTTGAATGATGGGGTTGAAAAGGTCGATGAGAAATATTTCAGAAGTATAGTGGGAGGACTCATGTATCTCACTCATACAATACCCGATATAGCCTTTTCTGTAAGTCTTATATCCAGGTTTATGCATAGTCCAACCAAACATCATATGGGGGAAGCTAAGAGAATCTTGAGATATGTTCGAGGCAGTTCAAATTATGGCATCAGGTATATGAAAGGCAAACCCAATAATCTTGTTGCTTTTACTGATGGTGATTGTGCTGGTTGTGCAGATGATAGGAGGAGTACAACAGGTTATATATTCGGCCTTGGTTCAGGAATCATTTCATGGGCATCGAAGAAGCAGCAGAGTATAGCTTTGTCAAGCACAGAAGCAGAGTACATAACAGCCACAACCACAGCATGTCATGCAAGTTGGTTAAGGAGAATTTTGGAAGATCTAAAGGAAAAGCAAGATGGTCCTACTGTGATATTTTGTGACAACAAATCCACAATTGCATTGACCAAGAATCCAGTCCAGCAAGGAAGATCAAAACACATTGAGATTCGATACCATTTCATTCGAGAGTTGGTTTCTAAAGGTGAAATAGAGCTGTAGCATTGCAACACAGAGGAACAACCAGCTGGTATTCTCACAAAGGTTTTGGCAAAAGACAAATTCAAGAAATTTCGGTCCATGATGGCAGTGCAAGCCCTCCTTGAATTATGGGGGGAAATGTTAGAATATAATTCAAACGTGGGCTAAAGGGACAGGTGTAGCAGATCTGATAGTGGGACACCTGTTGATTGTTGTTCTACAAATATGTGATAGTGGACTTAATGGTTGAGAGTCTTGAGGATTAGTTGCCCAGTGGTTGAGAGTTTTTAGGTGTTTTATTATCTGTCAATGTAATCTGGTAGCAAAAAATAAGGAAGTGGTGCATTGTGTAGCTAACAGAAGAGTCTATTTAAACTCTTTTTGAGTGTTTATTTTACGGGTGTCTGCAGCCATTTGTAAACATTGCAATATTCAATAAATTCTAGAGTGTTTCTTCCACAATCTTTTCTAACAGGGGGTGCAAAATTTAAATGTTGCCAAATCAATTCTTCTACAAAGCAGTGCTCCAAGATTGTAAAATCGAGCTACACCAAGAAGGGGAAGCTTGTAGAAGCAAGATGTGAGCACTTCAACTTTAAAATATGGATTTTTAAAATTAGGAAAATTATAATGGTTGTTTTATTATATAATTTATTTAAGACTTATATACTATATGATTATTTTGCATTGTCCATGATCAATGACGGAGTCAAAAAAATTAAATCAGAGTGGCACTTATCAATTATAACATTGAAAATTTTTATAAAAATATTTCACATAAATTTTTACGATTGACTTCAAGAAAGGTAAAAAATAAAAAATAAAAACAATTTTCAAAAAAATCTACTTTTTTATTTTCCACATTTTAATGTTTTCAATGATTTTTTTTTAATATTTTAAGAAATTTTTTTGATTTTTTAGACACACCTAACATACATACACTTAAAAAGTATAATATTTGTGAAAAAAATATTTAAAAAATACACTAAATACAAAAAAAAAAAATTAAAATTCAGTACATTTTTCGTATTTTTGTGTATTTATTAATTTTTAAAAATATTTTTTGACAAATATTTCTCTATTTAGATACATCTAAATAAAGTGCATCTAAAAAAGTAAAAAAAATTGCTTAAAATTTAAAAAATATTCACTAAAAACAAAAAAATATATATATGAAAAATAAAAAACTAAATTTTCAGAAAACTAAATTCAGAAAATTGAAACCAAACACACTGAAGTTATTTATAACTAATGTATCACAGACAATATATAAAAAAAAAAAAAAAAAAAGTCATAGATATAAGTTTTAAAATAAATTATATAATTATAAAGTAATTTTTTATACAAAATTTGAGTAAAAATTCAATATAATAGTAATACTGCGCCATCATTGACATGTGAGATCACCAACCAATAGTAAAGAAATACTTGAAGGATGAACCTCACATGTTAAATGTAACTAACAATCCAATAAATTTCATATCTTCATTGAGATTAATTATGTTTGAATGTCAATAATGATAGGCATCGCCATTATACTGAAATTTTCATAGATAATAGTATGCCTTATCGTAGTCTCCTTATTTTCAATCAAAATAACCATTATTGTTCTCATAATTTAAAAAATGTAATTGACATTTCATTCTAAATAATATTTTTATAATTTTTTTATTTAAAATATTTTTTTTATAAAAAAAAAAATAATATTCCAAAATCCGGGGGGTGGGAGGGCACGTGACCCCTCTGGATCCTCTATACCTTCACCACTGTCTATGATATACTAGTTACAAGTACCACTATTTTTTTTATCTTTCTTGAGGTTAATCGTAAAATTTTATATGAAATAGTTTTGTAATAATTTATTTAAGTTTTGTGCTTAATATTAATTCAAAAATTATTGTTACCTTATTATTCTTGGTTAGGGAATTTTTTTTTTTTTTTGAAGTTATAATTAATAAGTACCTTTAATTTAATTTTTTGATTCCACCACTGAACTATTCTCTTGTGAATCCAACCTCTTGTTCAGTGCTACTTCTTTGTTACCACCTATGAAGCACGGACACGGACACAGATACGGACACAGACACGGACACGGACACAAACACGGGGCACGAACACGGCGGGAGACACTACGAATTTTATTTTATTTGTTTTATATATTTTTATGTGTTATGTAGATTCATATTACATTCATCCTAAATTAAAATTAACAACCACTAACATAGAAACATTAATTGAATAAACATAACCATTACATTTAAATAAATTAATAGATCATCCATTCACAAAAAAGTCATAATAAACGATAACAAGAACTAAGACGAGAAGGGGAAAACATTCAACATTCAACATCCAACAATATTTTTCACATAAGTACTAAATAAGAGGCAAAAGATTTTTTTTTTTTTTAAAAAAAAAAAAAGCCCTACCATGTCGCCGCCATGTCCCCATATGGACACGCGTGTCCCCGCCATGTCCCCTACAAAAAATTCATTAAATTAAAGGGACACGCCATCTGGCGTGTCCCGTACGTGTGCCCGTGTCGAACACTGCCACGGCACTAATTTTAGAGTGTCCATGCTTCATAGGTTACCACCTAGTGAGCCTCCTTTGGGATGTGCTAATTTAGCTTGACTTTTTAATTATTTTAGTCTGGCTAAAAAGGTTATGTTTAGAATAATTTTTAACTTTTTTTGTAATTAGTTTGATAATTGTAAGAAAAAAATGAAATAGTTATGATTTTAATGTGATATTTTATTTTATTAACTAAATCAATTTATTTTATTTTTATTGACTAATTTAACCAATTTAGTCCACATCACCACCATGCCACGTCGCAATTCGAGCCTATAAATGCTTTGCTCGAGTCTACTGTCACCACCATGCTTATTCCCTTTTCTCCTCAATACCCCAACAATTGTTCTTGCAACTACACCATCGTAGCATCACTTCCAGGGCCGGCCCTGAACATCAGGCCCAAAGCAAATTCATATGGGTAGTGTATTTGTATATATCACTCAAAAATATAAAAGTAAATAAAAAAATTATTTTAAATATTAAGATAATTATATAAAGAGAAAGAGAAAAGATAATCTCTACGTATTGAATAATGTTAAATAATATTGTCTTTAACCGTTACAAGAGGTGGTCTATATATAAGACTTATATAGAGTGTTCAACAAAATAAGAAAATTTATAGAAATATGGAAACCTAACAAATACGAAAAATAATATATACTAGATATGCTTTAATAGCCCCCTCAAACTCAGGTAGGTAAACTAACTTAAGAGTTTGGAAGAACAGAACAAAAAATAAATGAGAGTTTGTTGTGTACGACAAATGAAAGAGCTTGCTAAGGGTGATTGAGAAGAGTCCGCTACTAGGGCAAATGATAAAGACATGCTAGGGGCAATTGAAAAGACTCTGTTATTAGGGAAAACGATAAAGGTCTGCTAGGGGTGATTGAGCGGTGTGTTCACCGTAAAAGGAGCCTTAGGAGGCGATGTTGAATGGCATTTTCACCGTGAGAAGAGTCTTAGGAGGTGATGTTGAAAGGCATGTTCACCGTGAGAGGGGCAGTGTGTTCACCACAAACGGGGCCTTGGGAGGCGACATTGAACAGTGTGTTCACTGTGAGAGGAGCGGCGTGTTCACCACGAAAGGGACCTTGGGAGTGATTGATGTGATGGGCCTTAAAAGGTGCTTGAACAAGAACAAATGTTGAACCAACAGACATGACACACACATAACTTATGACGTAGTGCTGAGCGGTGATGGAAACAGATGAAAGAGTGCACCAAGACTTAGCTTATGACAAGGTGTGCCAGGGGGCGGCTTAGGTGGTGTGCCAAGAGTCAATTTGGATGCTTCACCTAGTGTATCACCATGCTCACCATGATATAGTGTAACAACCCCGACTTGTGATTAGCCTATAATTCTTGCCTAAGAATGCTTAACAAGTAATTAAGATGAAATTATGAATTAATTGAGCATTCTATGTGTTATTTGTGTTTATATTTGTCTATTTAAAGAATATCTGTCTGAAATTCCATTTGAATCTGTGAATTGAAGGCCTTATCAGCCACCGGACACGAAATTGGTTAAGCCAGCGTGTAATTTAGAATTTTTAGAAATTTATGGTAAATTTAATTAGAATTCGATTTGGAACCAAATAATTAGAATAAATTAAATTTGATCAAACAAGATTACTTATAGCTAAACACTTAATTAGCCTAAGCTAATTGGACCTATATAAGGCTAATACAACTTCTAGAACACATTCTTCTTCACCATTTTGAGCTCAAAACGTGAGAGAGAGAGAGAGAGAGAGAGAGAGAGAGAGAGAGAGGAACATAGAAGAGGGTCGAGATCAAAGAAGACATAGGAGAATTGGAGAGAATTTGAAGGAATTGACGAAGACTTGAGAGAATCAAGCTTCTACACTTGTAAACTCAAGCTTAAGGTAAGAATTAAACCAAATTCTTGATCATAAATTATGTAAGACTTGAGATTATCTAAGTCAAAGTCTAAATTGCATGAAATTGAGGATAAGAAGCTAGAATTGCATATTAGAAAGTGGAATTGAGCATGATTCATGCATGCATGTATAATTCACCATGTTTTGAAGATTATTTCTAAGATTCTCTCTTGAATGTCCTTATTTCAACTTGGTTTTGGAAATTCATCATGTTCTATGTCACATTGTCTTAATTGATCATGTTTTCAAAGTAAAGAACTCAGATGATTTCATGCATGTGTGTACCATGTAAAGAAGAGCATAGTTTTGCTTTGGTTTTGAAGAATTGACTTGCTTTTAGGCTTTGATTTTGTGAAATGATCTTCAATTCATGATATACAAGTTTTCAATGTTTTCTAAGGTTTTTGGCCAAAAAGAGTAGGTTTGAAGTTTCAAACTCATGTTTTGAACTTGGAACAGCAATCTGGAAATTCCAGAATTTGGTCACACCGCTCAAGCAACGAAACCGTCGCTCGAGTGTAAATTGCGAGCTCTCAAAAGTTTTGCAGAGTTTGATGGTTGGCTCGAGTGACCGAAAGACCGCTCAAGTAACCACCCTTTATTTTCATCCTTGGCTCAAGTGTAAAATGAGAGCTCCCAATACTTTTACAAACTTTGCAGACCGCTTAAGCGACCAAAGCTTTGCTTGAGCGAATTGCCCTGTCTTCAGAAATTTGGCTAAGTGTTTTAAAGTGCATTTTTGCATCCTCATTGCATCTAAGGCATTCCTACCATTTTTAAGCTACAATAATGAGGATAAGAGTTAGAAACACACACTTAGGAAGAAGAATGATAAGTTAAACACCTTTGAGACGTGTGTCCAATGTGTATCTGTCACATGTTTATGTAGGTCACGTGTTATCGCCCACCTGATCAATCTATTCCGTTCAAGTGATCTATCATACTACTACTGGAGCTATTTGTGAGTAACAACTCTGTAAAGCTATACTTGATTATACGTATTTTCTGACTGAAATGATATGATTTGTTTTCTGAAATGCTATTTTATGAATCATGAATAAATGTCCATTTTTCTGAAATATATTTGTGGCATCCTTAGTTCACGTGGCCCTCGCCCGAAGGAAACAATACCATGGCCTATGTTCACGTGGCCCTCGCCCTGGGAAAACAATATTGTGACCTATGTTCATGTGGCCCTTACCCGAGGGCTAAGAAGCATGGACACGGACATGACACGGACACGCCGACACGCTAATTTTCAAAAAATGCAGGACACGACACGTGGGGGACACGCATAAAATATATAATTCTATATATATTTATTATATGTTATATATATGGATATATCATTCAAAGATAATGAAAAATGCAATATGACACTAATTCCTACAAATTCCTATGGTTTTTGTTTTATTTTGTATCTTAAATTGTTTTGTTCAAACTTATAATTAGTTTCACCTATGTCTAATTGATGGACATGTGTGTTTAAGCGATGAACACATGTGTCCTCCAAGTGTCCAAAGAGTGTCCGGATCTTTAAGAAAAATTAAAAAACAGGACACGTTTTGAGGAGTGTCGGACACGTGTCGGGAAGTGTCCGAAGAGTGTCGGTGTCCGACACGGACACGACACGGATACGTCACCTTCTTAGAAGTGTTCGTGCTTCTTAACCCATGGGTAACAATACCGAGGCCTATGTTCACGTGGCCCTCGCTTGGGGAATACAATATCATGGCTATATGTGCACAAAGATGTTGACCTTATGGTCGTCAGTACTGACTATGCATGCGGGTCTTATGACCAACCTGATCTGTTAGCTAATGGATATACCACATATAACTGCTTATGAATTCTGTATAAGTATGTGAATCTGAATCTGTTTCTAATATGAACTCTGATTTCTAAATTTGCGATGGGCATCATTCATAAACCCTTTACCCTGTTGTTATTCACTGGGCTCCAGCTCACCGTATTATTTATGTGTATAGGTGATTAGACGCAGGATTAGGCCTAAGCTGCTACCTAGAGTTCTATTTTTGGTCAGCCAACCACCGTGCCTCCTGAGGAGGCTCCCGAATTAAGAAGTGGTCAAGTTTGGTGAACCATGTTTAAGACTTTTGTTTTCTTTTGTTTTGTCTGAACAAGTTTCTGTACTATCTGTGTATTGGGCTAAGACCCATTTGGGCTTATCTGTATATAAGTTGGCGTCATATATTTAAATATAAGTTTGAAATTTTCTGTCACATGTACGTCTACACAGCTCTATGAACATTGTATTTAAATAATTCCTTCTGCTAGCCCCTTAATCTTACTAATCTATTCAGAGGCCTTTAGTAATCCCAGAATTACTGGCCGGTTACAATGTTAATCCCAGAATTACAAGGTCACCATTTTTTTTCTTCTCTCTCACTTAAAAAAATAAAAATAAAAAAAGTGTTTAGGTATCCATAAATTTTGACCTATAAGCTAAACATTTAATTTTATTAGTTTCAACCTATTTACTTTGTTTTGAACAATTCACATTATGATGACTACCTGTTCACATCTTCATTCAACAACAACATAACAGAGAACATAGAGGACTTAAAAAGACTAACACACAATTACTTCTCTAGAACTTGTTAATCCCATGAATCACTTATGTCTAATAATTTTAGTGTAGAAGGGATGCTATATAAAATTATATATAAAAAAAAGGGCCAATTTTGTTTCTTAATAATATAAGTATAGGCAAGGAGAATGTAAACTTGGTTTTGATGCACCATAAATTGTACAAGCCATAATTACTAGCAACAAAAACGGACTAAACATGCTCCAATAGAAATCCATATAACTTCTTTCATAAGGCCTCTATTCTCTCATTGGTCCCAATTCAATCTGCAACCATGTCATCTAACCATTGATTAAACCTTTCAAGTTGCCTAAGGAAAGTTGCAATTTCAGAGTCTAGATAAAGGGAGCATGATCTTATGTAGTCAATTTCATAGTATTTTTTATAATATATAATATATTTATGATTATATAACTTGTTGATAAAAGGTGATGGTGTCTAGTGTGATCAATTTCAAAGATATAAGAGAATGACACTTAACGCAAAATAAAGAGTATCTTTGGAGCTGCTCTAAGACTTAGAACCACATTTTCTGATATATATAGTTATGGGAAATGTAGTTTATTTATTAGAACTTCAATTGTAAAACAAAATGTGTCACAAACAATCACACAATAATACAAAAGGAGCAAATAGAACAACAATTATCACTTACAGAGGGAATTGGCAAAAAGCTTACCATACCTAGTGCTCTCTTGATCAACACTATCAGCACCAATGCCGCTAGAACTGAAAATCAAATCTCCAAACAGGACTCGGCAAAATAGGAATCTGGAAAATACAAAAACACAAACTTAGCATTAGCAACATCAAACGAGAAGAACTTAATTTACAATTGAAATTAAAAAGTAATAACAATTAATTTCAAGTTTGATGAGAACCTGCATTGCTTTGTGGATAAGATTGTGACCTTGCAAATCTTAGGATTGTTCTGATCAGAGATAACGAGAAAATTCGCGAAAATCACCATAAATCGGGATCAAATCAGAGAAAAACAAAATTCATGATGAGCAAGAACACAGAAAAACAACTCTTACGTCAAGTATACAGGATTTAAGCTCTAGTCATAGAAAAACTCGAAAGTAGGGTTTCGATTTCCAAAATTTCAACCGATGAAGAAGAGAAAATAGATATAGAAATTACCTTGAGACTATGAAGGTCGAGACTTCGCAAATGTCTTCGACGGGGGAGACATATCGGGAGAGAGAGAGAAATACGGACAGAGATAGAGAGAGCAAGGATCGGAGAGACCCAATCGGCGACGGAGACAAAGACGGAGACGGAAACGGAGATGGAGCACTGTCTAAATAGTCCATGGAGATGGAGGTGGAGGTGGAGGTGGAGGTGGAGACGGAGATGGAGCACTATCTAAATTGTTGATTTGTTGTGTTTGTTGTGTGTGAGAGAGGAGGCCTAACTAACTGTCACTGTGCCTAAATAGGGTGGGTATATATAATACGGAGACAATTTCTCTCATTGCCTTGGTTCTGGCTTACCTGCTCAAATTTAACCCAATAATTTGATGATGATTAAGTGGGTATTTGGGATTGATTTTTGTAATATTTTTTTGTTAATTTTATTTATTTTTTAGTGATTTTTTAATTAAATAAATAATGTTTGAATTGTTAAATCATATCTTGCAGAATATGAATTGAATATTTAGGCCTGTTAATTACTATTTTTGCCAGCAAAAAAAATATACATTTTTTTTTATGGCATTCATTTTATTGTTTACAATTTTTTATTTTATTTTTTTTGCAAAAAAAGAATTTTTTTTTTTTTTAGCAGGTTATTTTTAGCAAAAATTTTCCCTTTTTTTAAAATAGTAAATAGAAAATGAAAAGAAAACCAAAAACGGTGACTTTCAATATTTTGAGGATGCTTGTATTCTACAAAAGTGGATTATTGTATTTAGTGGGTTACTATTTGGTGATAAATGTTATTTGATTCAGTGTTAGATTTAATTTTTCTAGTTAAAGTTCTCACGACATGCAAATGAATGTCCACCAAGGATCCTCTAGAGTGTTTTTTTTCCTAAAGTTTCTTAAAGTGGTGTATTGTCTGGTTGAGATTTAATGCTGAAAAATTGATGTGACTTGTCATTAAATCTTAACCACACAATGCACCACTCTAGGAAACTTTAGGAAAAAAAAACTCTAGAGGATCCTTGCTCATGAATGTCATATAAAATTATGATGTATTACGGTGTGAAATGCATGTCGTTTTAAATATAAATATTGCATAGCGATTTTTGCAAACCCCTAAAAGTATATTTTTTCTACGGCATTTTTTTGCATGTCATAAATATTTGAATCAACAACTTATATGGCATGTATGCCGTTATTGATAAAGTATTAACGGCTTGCAAAAAAAAATGTCATAGAATACAATAACTACAACAAGCATTTGATGTACGCTATAAACATGAAACCGTAAATAGTTAATTTTGTTGTAGTGAAGTCAACTTTTAACCTTCTTTCCACATTAGGCTCACATACCAATTTAAGAGACACACATAATTACAGTACTAACAGTTGATGAAAAATCACGTGTCACGTGCAACGCAGTGCCCAACCACTAGATGTATAAAGGGAGATAAAAAAGAATTTATGTGTATGGAATAATGTTGAATAATATTGTCTTTAACTATTACAAAAGATGACTTATATAGAGTGTTAATCAATAAATTATGAGAACAAGAAAACCTATAGATTTATAGAAAGCTAACAAATATGGAAAATAATATATACTAGATATGCTTTAACATTAAAATTTTTGAAAAATAAAATATAGTACTATAGTTTTATATATTTTAACTATTTACCTAAGAAAAAAAGATATTATAAAAAATCTAGAGTTATAACATCAAAGAAAAATTGAATGAATTATATCAATGTATCACTTATGCTCCGTTTGTTTCGACGGAAAATATTTTCCAAAAAATATTATTTGCATTTTTTTGGTGTTTGGTACGACGGAAAACAAAAGTTAACGAAACACATTTTTCATTGTTAAAGGAAAACAAGCCTATTTGAGTGGAAAACATTTTCTGAACTAAACTTTTACCAATGCCGCCACATTGCCACCACCACCATCACCGTCATTGCCGCCACCACACCACCACCACCAGCATTACCACCTCCACCTTACCACTATTACCACCACTACCACTATCACCGCCATCGCCACCACCCGAACACCTCTACCTCCACTTCCACCACCACCTCCTCCTCTACCCCGCTGCCACCACTAATGTAAATGTTAATGCATTAGTTTTGAGAATGCAATCAAACATAGGAAAACATTTTATATGGAAAACATTTTATAAAAAAGTTTTCTATAGAAAAAGTTTTCTGCCAAAACAAACAAAACATTAAATATTAAGATATTTATTTATAAATCCCATTTACAGGACTTATAGTCCAATATCCATAAAGTTTTCTTGTGTTCCACTTAGTTTCATATATTTAGACTTGTATCTTAGGAGGTCATTTTTTCCTTATTTATAATATTTTTGGAACTAATATACCCTTTGTTCTATTTTTTATAGTAAGTATACCATACAATTGCAATCTTCGTGTTTCTTTTTTCTGTTTTGACAGTTTTGGTGATCACTAATTCTGGAGAAATTAGTGGGATACATTTCTTTAAAAACTAAATATATATTATTAAATTATACTATTGACAAAAAAAAAAACATGGTTAAAAAAGAAAATATGAATCTAATTGGCATCATCCACTAAAGCATGAAGATCTTGTAACATGAAGAAGCTTCCTCTCACACACTCTCTCATGCTTGCTCTCTCTCTCTCTCTCCCTCTCCCTCTCTCTCTCTCCCTCTCTCTCTCTCTCTAACTTGCCAATTTGAGAATTGGGGGAAATCACAAAAAAAAAAAAAAAAAAAAAACCAGAGAGATGAATTGGGTAATGATTATCAAAGAAAGAAACAAAACAGAGCAAACCCATAAATGAACGCCATGAGAGCTCGTCATTATTCTTCTATTGTTGCAGATTAAAGCTTTGTATTTCTCCTATTATTGTGGTTGGAAACTCTATGTTCTTCCATTATTGCAGTTTGAAACTCTGTGTGATTCTATTGTTGCAGTTCAAAACTCTACTTTCTTTTATTCAAATATCATAAGGACAAGGTTAGCACCGTTTTTGTTTGCAACTACATGTAGGTATGCTTTTGGTAGGGATTCATGTTTGGTAAGGATGTATGTTCAAAATTTTCCAACAATTGATTAAAATTTGATTCAACTTTTTGTTTCTAGATGGATTGACATGGTATTATGTATTCATTCATGTATGTGTGTGTATGTATGCTTATTGGTTGGGTTTTAGTGAATGTGAACATTTACATCCACTGAAGTCATTGTTGTTGTGAATTATCAAATTTTAATATTTTTGCATTTGTGATGTGAACTTCAACATTAGAAGCATGTGATGGTTGCATGATGTGCAATGTGGACTGATGATTGCATGATTATTGCATAACGTGAATGCTTATATATTACTGATTATTGTATGAGTTTTGCATGATTTTCACATGATTATTATATGGTATGAATATTCACATTGGTGTTGTGACTATCACATCATTAATCAACGTTAATATTCACATTTAGAAATAGTCACACAAGCTTAAACAACAATGTATTATTTTGATCACAACATATTGTGCATCTTAACAGTACAACATAGAGATATGAATGTTCACATCAACATTGCATTTATCACAATGCATACTAAATCAATGGCTATGTGTACACAATAACAAACAACTAACAACAATGTGAATGTTCACATTGCTCCAATAATACCAAAACAACATGACAATATCAACAATGCATTACTCA
This sequence comes from Camellia sinensis, assembly GCF_055761805.1. Classification (NCBI taxonomy): domain Eukaryota; kingdom Viridiplantae; phylum Streptophyta; class Magnoliopsida; order Ericales; family Theaceae; genus Camellia; species Camellia sinensis. The sequence continues at coordinate 158,318,421 of NC_138970.1, forward strand.
CAAATCACAATTAATGTTAATATTCACATTAAAAAATAATCATACTAGCACAAACAATGTGAATGTTCACAATGTATGGTTCCATAAGGGGATGTTATTTATTAGCATGCATTTGTAATATGAAAGTTCACATCATTATTTAGTGAGAGATTTTCAAAAGGTAGACAATTTAGGTTTTTGAAAATGTGGGAGATTTTTTTCTATAGAATAAAGGAGAGATTTTCTCCCTAGAATGAGGAAGGGATTTTCTCTATGGAATAAGGGAAAAATTTTCTCCCTAAAATGAGGAGATTCTCTCTAGAATGAGGAGAGATTTTCTCCATGAAATAAGGGAGAGATTTTCTTCATGGAAGGAGAGATTGTTGTTATTTTTTTTATTGTATGTTAGTTTTAAAATGGAAACATACACAAAAAGTTGTATGGGTGATTTGGTCATATTACTCTAAACAGAACCTAATGAAATATTTAAAAAGAAGATGCATTAAATAGAACATAACAATTAGAAATAGGATTTTCTGAAAAATGACTCTTAAATATTATTGTTTTTACATTTTTAATTGCAATTAATTTAGATTCAATTTTGAAGTAAAGTGACTGATTGAGATTCAGTTAATTCTTCTATATTTTTAGGAAGTATGATTAAATAAATAATCCATTCCATAATTCAACAAGCAAATTACGTCAATTTTAGGGATTTCAATTTTTAAGTAAAGTCAACAAACAATTAAAGTAAAACTTGAAATAATACAAAATCTAAAGGCATTCAGAGAGAATATTAAGATATAAGAAAGTTCAATTTCATAGTGATGAATGAGATTGGAGAAAAGTTTGATAAAATAAAATCAATTACTTTGAACCCTTCACTAAAAAAATTGTGTTATTTTTGAGTTTGGTATTAAATGCTCGATTTAGTTGGATTTAGGTATCATTTCCTCTTTAGTTATGAAGGTCAACACTACATCCCTTCCACTCCTTTTCTTGATCAAAACATTCCTCATATCTCTTGCTTCCATCTCCTCTGATGTAGAACAAAATTATATAATTTTTATATTTCTTAATTTTATTATTTTGGAATTAGATTTTGACTAGGATTTTAAATAGTTTAGAATTTTAATTTCCTATTCTTTTAGGTTTCCTAATTTGTGTTGATTTAAGTTTCATAGTTTATTGTAGAATTATAAACAAGCCTGCAAGCATATGTAATAGATTCAATAATATTTTAAAGAGTTTTTCTTCTATCTTCCTTTTTGATTCAAGGGTGTTCTTGTTGATTCAAGAATTCTCGTCTACTAGAACGATATCTAGTCTTTGTGTATTTTGTTGCATCAATTGGTATCAGAGCAAGGTTTAACCTGGCACGATATCATTCATCAAAGGAGAAAGCACAAGCTCTATTGACGATGATTGTAGAGAAAGATCTAATAGGATTTGAGTCAAGGGACTTGCCTAAGGCCAACCTGTTAGTCCCAACGTTAATAGGAACCGCGCTATGGGATTTACCCAAGCTTTGCCTATTAACCACAATGACTTGAGACGATCTTCTCGTTATCAATACAATAGTGAGGACGAATTTGAAGATGAGTTATTCAAAGATTATGGTGAGTATCAGTTGGTAAGGCGACAACGAAGATTTAGTGATGTGTTCAATAGGAATAATTGCATCAATCATGACTTTTCATATTGTCAAGTACAACCAGAAATTCCTTATTTTGATGCTTTTTGTCATGCCAAAGATTTTATTTATTGGTTTCGTAAAGTTGACAAATTCCTTGTGTATGGAAATCTCTGAAGAAAAGCAAGCCAAATATGCCGCACGTAAGTTACAAGGTTCCGTTTCTACATGGTGGAAACAATTGTAGTATGATCGAAGGCTATAATACAAACAACCTATTAGGACGTGGCATAAGATGAGGAAGTTGATAAGTTCTAGATTCCTTCAATCAAATCATGGGCAAATGTTGTATCAACAATATCAAAGAAAGCTTGAGTCGGAACAATTGTTCCAAAGTAATTTTGATTCACAATAGTCTTAGCAATTCAATAATTATTATGCAATTGTGGATACAGATTATTCAAGGAACATGACTATGGTTCTGCCAAGTTTGGGTCAATCAAGTCTTGTAGGTTCACAAATTTGTCACGCTCAACCACACATTGAAGAAGAAAAGATTTTCAGTGTCTCAATGTTTGAAAATTTTGAAGGCCCATACAGACATTCAATTGAAGTAGAAAATCAAGTTGATTTCAACAACGGTGAGAACATTGGAATTGATGAAAGAGAGGTCACTAAAATTACTTTGATCAAGAAGTTTGAAGAAGACGATGAAGAGGTGAAGCAAGAGAAAAATGTTGAAGTTAGCCAAGTGCTTCTAATGATAGAACTATTATCTCTTGATTATTGTGATTGTTATGAGATTGCAAAAGAAGGAGATACAGTTGAACTTAATGAAAAGAAGAAAAAAAGATGGGGTAATAAAGTTGACATATGCACCAAAGAAGTTGATTGAGGATGCAATTGATGTTCGAAAGATAATAATTGAATGTCCAACTGAATCCAAGACAAAGCAAAGTCTCGACAGTATCCAACATCAACATAAAATACACTTCGTTGATTTTCTTGGTGTAGAGCAATTTAATTTGATTTTCAATGCTTGTCTAATTAATCTTGTCAGCCAATTGAAGCATATAGAGAAGAACTTTTAGAAAGAAAGCTTTTCTACATATAACTTGTGGAAGAGGGGTAAGCAACTAAAGTATTCAAAATATCTCTTTATTTGGCATGGAAGATGACAGATCTTTAGTGGAACTCGAAGATGAGTTTTTTTAAAGAAGAGGAGTCTGATGTAGAACAAAATTATATAATTTTTATATTTTTTAATTTTATTATTTTGGAATTAAATTTTGACTAGGATTTTAAATAGTTTAGAATTTTAATTTCCTATTCTTTTAGGTTTCCTAATTTGCGTTGATTTAAGTTTCCTAGCTTATTTTAGAATTACTTTTCCTACAAGTATTAGGTTTAGTTTATTATAAATAAGCCGACAAGCACATGTAATAGATTCAATCAATAATATTTTAAAGAGTTTTTCTTCTATCTTCCTTGTGGATTCAAGGGTGTTCTTATGGATTCAAGAATTCTCATCTACTAGTATCTAATCTCCATGTATTTTGCTGCGTCATCCTCCTTTAAACTAAAGTTTGAAAACTTTGGTTTAAGTCTAATAATCACACTTCCCATCTAAGAAAAAAAAAACAAAAAAGGTCTAATAATCACACTTTCATAGAGCCACCCATTGCCTATCTCATTAGCTTTGATGCTATGCGTTTCACCATATCAGCATAAGTTCTCTGCTTTCCACTTGAGCTTTTGCCTTTCCATCCATCTGCACCAGGTAAATTGCTTCTAGCTGGTCCTATAATGGGTTCTTTTTCTCTACTCTGTCCAACCCATACTCTGCATCTTTGACTTCTAAAGCTTTGTCATCGATCCATAACCATTAGCTTTTTGTATTGCTACCTTTGCTGTAACTGGATAGTCAAATTCGACAAACCCAAATCTTGTGTTTGTTATTTTCCTTCTCTTGTTTGGAATAAACACATCCTTCACTTCTCCAAATTTGGTAAATACCTCAAAAAGTCCTTTGGGATCCATCATGTATGGTAAGTTATCCACAAACACACTCAAACTATTGGGATATTTTACTAAAAATAATATTATATTTAATTCATTTATTATATTCAATATTATTACAAAATTAAAACTAATACTTATTGTGTTTAATTCCAAAAGTCGTTTTAATATTTATTAGTATTATTACTATTTATAATTGTGTACTTATGTGGTTTGACTCCAAAACACCTATATATATTCCTATGGTTTTATAAAGGAAGATGTAAAAGAAGAGTGTTTTGAAAGGTGGAATGTTGTTGGGAGAGTTCTCTATATTATATATATATATATATATATATATATATATATTGCTTATGTTTTGGGCAACTCTAGTCCGTGGCTTGTAGAGTCAGCTCTAGCTTTTGGAGGTCTAAGGTGAACTCAAAAGTTAGTGCCCCGAGTCTCATATATATTTTAATATATACATATATATATATATATATATTGGTAAAATAGTGACAATCTTCAATTTATTTTTATTTTTTGCTTTCTATAAATTTGTTGCATATAGTACACATAATTAGTGGTGGAGTCAAGAAATTAAGTTAGAGGGGGCACTTATTAATTATAATTCTTTATTTTAAAAAAATCATGATCAACATTAACATAATAATAATTTTATAAGTTAAATTTAAATATAAGAAATTTAAAATCCTTATTAATAGGAACAAATCAAAATTCCATAATAGTGTGTAATAGCTCAGTGCGGGATGGTGATGTAAGTTTGTAATTTTAGCACAAAAAATTATAGATCGAAATTCCTAATTTTAGAAAATAAAAACACATCACTTATAGCACAAATTATTATAAAATCTATTTAATTTTTTTTGATAGAAAATATTAAAGAGATGATATTTTTTATAAATGATGTGTTTTGAATGGAAATTATTAAATAGTCTTGGAGTACCATATGATGTTGCCTATGTGATGCTCAAAGCATGAGAAATCACAAATCACACTACGTAATTTGTCAACTACCTGAAAATAATGAGTTAATTATATTCAATCCATACGATTTCCCACTACACTATTGGTTTAGATTACTACATAAACAATACCACATAGTGCTCCCAAAGTATCAAATAACTACTTATTGTGAATAATACAATAAATCCTTAGCTAAAGAACATGTTAAGGAAAAAAAAGAATACATTTTGTATATGACTACTGTTGGCTGCATAATTTGTAAAAGCCAATCCAAGTTCGATACGTAGCATGAAAAGGGCAATGTGGGGATTTAGTGTAAGTCTCCAATCAAAGACAGACACGTGGCATCTCATATTGGTAGTAGTGGATCTGCGTAGCATTGGAACAGTTGAGAGGCGCGAGATGACATATCTTAACGGTTACTTACAATTTAAATTCAAATCCAAGAGGGAAGCGTAACTTCAAGAATGGCGCAGTGGGATTAATTATAAGAGAGCATGATTAGCAATCGTGGGAGCACATTTCGACGGTTGAAGGCCCATTTCGACGGTTACCATTAGGAAGTATAAATAGCAAAGGAGGCCCCAGAATGAGCACCCAGACTCAGATCCAAAAAACCAGTTTATTTACTTCGTATTTCTTTCCAGTTTTTATATTTCCAGTTCTTTACATTTCCAGCACTTCAATTCCTGTACTGCACTTCAGTTCCTAGGAGTAGTTTCAAGTAGTCGCTGCTGTAAACCTTTTCAAGGCTGGGTCATTTCATTTGTAAGTTCTTATTTACTTAATGAAATTCAGTTTTGGACTATTTCGTATGTGTTAACGTTTATAAATTTCTCTAAACAAGCCACTAGTAAAAGTCCTCTTCATTGAGGCTGAAAGAACTTCAACACAATCGTCTGATAAATTGGTTGGCAATTAAACTTCTGTAAGGACTAATTGATCCTTGCTGGCATGCCTAAATTATATAAATAACCTTCAAAAGCAAAAAAAAAGCCAACATATATTTTGGGCATGCCCGGTGGGACTATTAAAAATGGCTAGACGTAAAGCAAGAAAAGAAAATAAACGCCTGGAAGAGGGTGTGGAAGGAGAGGTAGAAGAACCTAACCCAAAGGATACTGTAATGTCACATCCTATGGACATACCCATTCCATCAGATCCTCCACAAATGGTCAAACAGACCAGCACTTCGGAATATGCAACACGTGTCTAACATACTAGACAGGGCCTAGAAACTGGACCCTCAAATGTCCTTTCTGCCCAGCCAACGAATCTGTGGGGAGGTTTAGTAGATGCTATGGGACAACAACTAATGTATACAATGGAAAGATGGCAACATCCTTTTTGGATCGAATGAACTCTCATCAACCAATTGTTGTAAGACAAGCTGAAGAAAATGTAAATGGTCCTCAGCAAAGATTGGCTCAAGATAAATAGCCTATGCAAAATAATGGACAAATTAATGGTCAGACTAGTAGTCAAAACCATGAAAGGCCAACATCTGTGCCCCAGTCATGGTATGAAACTCCTTCGAGACCGATGGCAAATTAGAATGTACCATTCGTTACCAGCGAAACCACACAATTTGGTGGATCTGGGCCAACACAAGGTAATGGCATGAGGGCATTTCCAAATCCTATGTTTGAAAACATGCCTAGCACAAAGGGTTTCACTAACCCTGTGTTTGAGTTTGCACCTGGGGGGTTTGAAGGATTTCCGGCAGTTGGAAGAGAAGAAACACCTGTTTCTCCTCCTGTAGTGCCTTTCGTAGGACCATCACATGGCAGGCCCCAAGAGGCCAGCCATACCTTCAACAGCAGCCAGTACAACAAGGACAGCCAGCCCTAAATGTACCTATATATGGACCAAGAGGCCCACAAGCACATGGAGTTCCTCCGAACCCTGTGTTTGTTCCTCCAGTAGTGGTTCAGCCAGAAGAAAATATGGTTCCCAAGGACTAGATTGCTGACGTCGTTAAAGAAATGTGTGGACTTATGGCGTGGGGGTCCAAACTCTGGTGTACAGGAAACCTTACCCAAAATGGGTAGACAGGGTACACGAATATCCAAGGGAGTTTAGAATACCAAACTTCACCCTCTTTTATGGAAATGGAAATCAGACAACTATAGAACACATTGCTAGGTTTACAGGCCAGTGTGGTGAGTTCGCTAATAATAATTATATAAAATTGAGACTTTTTCCAAACTCTCTAACTGGGGTAGCCTTCGTATGGTACATACACCTTACATCGGACTCCATCCAAACCTAGCAACAGATGGAGGAAGCATTTCATGCCCAATTTTTCCAAACAGAGCCAGAGGTTTCTATGGAAGACTTAGCAAGATTGAGCTAAATGCCTGATGAGAAGGCTGCTCAATTTATTGCCAAATTTAAAAGGGCACGAAATAAATATAGGGTCATGTTACCTGAGTCTAAATTTGTGAGATTGGCTCGAAATGGGTTGGAATTTAGGCTTCGAAAGAAGTTTGATGCAACTGAATTTCGAGACTTAGTGGAGTTAACTTATAAAGTCTCCAGATATGAAACCTTGCTAGAAGAGGAACAAGAATGAGATAATGTATCCTATAAAACCTACTATAAGGACCCTAACTATGAGATTGATGCAGTAGAGATCATAGAAAAAGAGCCTATGACCTGCGAGGCATTAATTCATAAAGACAGCACAATAGACCAACAATTTAAAAAGAAAGACCTTCATAGGAAGTATTCTTTTGACATAACAAAAGCAGATAACATTTTTGATCATTTGCTTGTAGCACACTTCCTAAAGTTACCAAAAGGGGCTAAGATCCCTATTCCTGAAGAACTTAATTGAAAAATGTACTATAAATGACACAATTCTTGGTCTCATTCAACTAAAAACTATATTGTTTTTTGAGACAGGATCCAAGAATAGATTTGGAAGGGGAGGCTAAAGTTTTCAACCAAAACTGAGAAAGCCATGGGAATTGACAACAACCCATTTCTAGAAATTAGGGAGGCTGCAGCTAATGTTGGCATGCCAAATTTTCAAAATCTATCTTTGAAAGAATTGGAGGAGGTTAATGTACAGATACATGTGGCTAGCCAGGTTGCTTTCAAAAAGAACACCAGAAGTTCACCAGCCAGTGGATAAAATTTCGTAGGCCAGAGAGATGGCCTTAGTGAAGAGATACTAGATGATGAATCTCTCGAAGCAACTGTGGTGCAGAGGATGTGCCCCAGATGCAGGATGAGTTACAAATGGTTGAAAGGGCTTCCAATTGATGGGAAGCAGTATTATAAAGATGTGAAGAAAGACTGAAAACCAACTAGCACCTATGACAGAAGGCCATATCCAACTAGCCCCAGATAGCGTTCATCTTTGGTTAGTTCATTAGACACTAGGATGCAATCAAAGGGGAAGAGACCCTTGCATGAAACCAGGTCACCTGATTATTACAGGGTGGGAAATCTACCGGAAGGGAGGCCTGAGTTTGGCTCAAGACAGGGAACCAGGCCTAGAGATTGGCCTCCAAGAACTGCTTCGAAGCCTGTTCCAAGGACAGGTGTGGTAGACCCAGTAGTTAGAGTAGTGGGTTCGTGGGTTCCTGGGGTTCCAAATTGGTTTGTCATACAGAGCAAACCTAAGATAGTACCTGCATAAAACAAGACGTTTGGGGATAAGGGGAGGATGATCAAGCCTTCTTTGGTGGCTCTAAACAACTAGGTTCTACTGAAAAACCCAAAGACTAAGAAACCAGACATGATCCTTGTGATCTCTAGGTTCTAAAGGAGGAAAATTCAGCGAAGGTACACTTAATACCAGAAGGACTTGAAAGAGAGTGGGGCAAGTACCTCTTTGGCCCAGCCAACAAGCTAGATAGAAGTAGGGAAAGGATCAACACTTGGTCCTACAAACAAAGCACTTGGTCCTACAAACAAAGAAAGTGTCAATAGAGAGCAGTTGGCCAAGGTTCATGTTGAACTAAAAGCCAAAGAAAAATCCAGTTTAGCAGGCCTTGAAAAGGCCTTGATGGGAAGTGATGATGAGCTAGAGGGAAACGTTGAACTAGGCCATGGGTCAGAATTGGCTGAAGATGAAATGTTTGAAGCCTTCATGGCTGAACAAAACTTTTTGGTTGTAAAGCCAACAAGAGCAGGCCACAAACAAACTACATCGAAGGAACCTATTAACACTGAGGTACCAGAGTGTAGAATGGAGGATGCCTCTCAAGCTTCAGAGCAGAACCGTATAGAAGGAGAACAGTCGCAGCCAGTGGTATAGTTTGGCTCATTCCCTACAGTGCCAGTAAATATGATATGTGCGCTGCCACAGGATTTCCAAGCTGAGGAGGGAAACCAAGAAGGTCAGAAAAATGACCCCATTCCAGTTTCTAGTGGAGATTCATAGGCTAGTATGGTTCAGGATGAGTCAGAAGTGGCTACGCCAATGGAAACTGATGAAGAAAGTGAGGAGGTGAGCATCAACCTCTCTTACCCCTTTGAGTACCCCATAATATCAATGACCCAGCATATTAAGCCCTTGTATATCAAGGCTTATTTCGATGGGATACAAATGAATAGGGTGCTGGTGGACAATGGGGCAGCAGTGAACCTGCTATCGAGGTCTTCTTTAAAGAAGTTGGGAAAAAAAAAATCCTAGGTTGATTCCAAGTAGCACAACCATTGCTGGTTTTGCTGGGGATAAACAGATGGCTCAGGGCATTCTGCCCATCAACTTGAGTATGGGAACCATAGATTACATGATGGCATTCTTTGTTATAAACAGCAATGCCAAGTATAATGCCTTGCTTAGCAGGGATTGGATTCACACAAACAAGTGTGTGCCTTCTTCTCTACATCAGAAAATGATGATAGCACTGTGTAATGAGGAGACAGAAGAGATTAATATAGATCTACAGCCTTTTTTCGTCTGTGCAGGCTTTGCAGAGGCTAAGGTATACACTGATGGAGTGGTATCCCTTAATGTGCTGAAAAAGACTGATATGACAGCCGAAGTGGCGGCTGATAAAGAAGTAGCACACCTGAAACATCTAGTATAGAAGAGTGCTGATGAGGATTTCACTATCAAAGATAATAATGAAGCCTGGTTGTAGGCAAAAAGAACAAGACCAAGAAGCCAGACCATTGGCTTTAATCAAATTTTTAGCATTGGACATAAAGGCAATAGTCTAGAAAGTACAAGGAAATGAGAAAGAAGCCATAGTGGATGGCTATAGTCAGATGCACGAAGTGGCCAGACCTTTGGCTCTTGGTAAATACTGTGTATTGGACATTGAAAATAAAGTCTAGGAGATATAGGAAGAAGATGCCTTGTGGACAGATTTTGTCTATGAGGAAAAAAGCAAGGATGTTGAACCAGGAAAGGTGGAAGCAGAACAAAATGAAAAGGTTGCTTCAAAGGTAGAATAATTCAAAGGAGAAGCATCAGTAAGTACTAAAGTGCAGGACCCTTTGGAAGAAGTTAACCTAGGGGAAGGTACTGTGCAGCAGCCCACCTATATCAGTGCTTGGCTGAGTCCTACTAGCAGGAACCAGTTATTGGTAGTCCTAAAGCAATATGAGGATTGTTTTGCGTGGTCTTATAATGAACTATCTGGACTGGACAAGTCATTAGTGGAACATAGGCTCCCTATGAAACCCAATTTCAAGCCACACAAGCAGAAATTAAGACAGTTGAACCCTGAAGTGGTTCAAAAGGTGAAAAAGGAGATTCTTAAGCTCCTTAAGGCAGGCTTCATTAGAACAGCCAGGTATGTTGAATGGTTGTCTAATATTGTGCCTGTGGTTAAAAAGAATGGCAAAATGAGGGTATGCATCGACTTCAGAAATTTGAATTTGGCAACTCCAAAAGATGAATACCCCATGCCTATAGTTAATCTATTGGTGGACAGTTTAGCAGGGTACATGATTTTGTCTATGATGAATGGGCATTCTGGTTACAACCAGATCTGCATTGCAGAGGAGGATGTCCACAAGATAGCATTTAGGTGTCCTGGGAATATTGGCACCTTTGAATGGGTTAAAATACCATTTGGTTTAAAGAATGCTGGGGCAACACATCAGAGGGCAATGAACACTATTTTTCATTATCTCATTGGAGGATACCTGGAGTGTTACATTGATGATAATGTTATAAAGTCCCAGTCTATGGAGGAACATCTAGTTCACTTGAAAGCAGCCTTTGAAAGAATGAGAAAGTTCAAGTTGAAGCTTAATCCCCTCAAATGTGCTTTTGGTGTATCAACTGGAAACTTCTTGGGGTATATAGTACACAAGAAGGGAATATAGATTGATCAGAATAAGGCCAAGGCCATCATTGAGGCCAAGCCTCCATCAAGTAAGAAAAAATTGCAAAAATTCCTTGGTCAGATTAATTTCCTTCGAAGGTTTGTTTCTAACACTGCAGGAAAAACTATAGTATTTTTTTTCTTTGTTAAGGGTAAAAAATGAAGAAGAATTTGTATGGACAGCTGAGCATCAAGCTGCTTTTGAAGGAATCAAAGCCTACTCGGCCAAGCCTCCAGTGTTGATGCCACCAAGAAAAAATAAACCCTTAAAGCTATATATTGTTGCAACAGAAGATTCATTGGGATTTTTCCTGGCTCAGGACAATCAAGAAGGCAAGGAACAAGTAGTTTATTACCTTTGTAGGTTTTTAAATTCTTGTGAATGTAAGTACTCAACGGTAGAAAAACTGTGCCTAGCATTGTACTTTGCAGCAATGAAATTAAGATATTATCTTTTCCCTACTGTTGTCTTGGTAATTGTAACCACAGACTTGGTTAAATATATGTTATCTAGACCTATGTTAAGAGAAAGAATTGGCAAATGAATATTAGCTTTATCAGAATTTCATCTAGAATATGTTCCCCAAAAAGCAGTAAAGGACAGGTTTTGGCTAACTTTTGGCAGATCATCCATGTCAAACAGAAAGCCAAGAGATAATGGGTCATAGTATGGTCAATGTTGAGCCATGACAAATTTGGTTCGATGGATCAAGGGCCAATGGTCTAGTTGGAATTGGGATTGTGACTAAGTCACCCCAGGGGATAGAAACCACACATGGTTTCAAAGTTGATGAAATTACTTGTTCAAATAACCAAGCTGAGTATGAAGCTTTGGTAATGGGACTTGAAATATTCATTGGATTACAAGCTCGTGTAGTTGACATATTTGGAGATTCCCAGTTGGTAATCAACTAGGTAAAAGGAATTTTTAAATGTCAAAGTGCAAGCACGTTACCCTACTATGTTGTTGCAATACATTTTCTTTCTCAGTTTTCAATAGCAAATCTGACTTATATCCCAAGATTCATAAATAACAAAGCCAATGATGTAGTTTAGAAGGCTTCAAATTTCAAAAGAATAGATGATACTCAATTAGACATAAGTCAAGCAATATATCAAAAATTAATACCACCTTTGGCTAAAAGGGGCATTATGTTGGAAGTCAACCATAATGACTTGCAAGATCAAGATTGGAGGTATCCAATCGTACAATATTTAACTGGCCTATCTTCGAAGGCCAGCAGGAAGCTCAAATTACAGTCTACGCAGTACGTAGTGTATGGCAATGCTCTTTTCAAAAAGGGAGTAGATGAGCTATTATTGGAATGTCTAGGACCAAAGATGGATTAACAATCATGGCTGAGGTGCATGAAGGCATTTGTGGTGCCCATCAGCCTGGTGTAAAGATGAGTACGTAGTGTATGGCAATGCTCTTTTCAAAAAGGGAGTAGATGAGCTATTATTGGAATGTCTAGGACCAAAGATGGATTAACAATCATGGCTGAGGTGCATGAAGGCATTTGTGGTGCCCATCAGCCTGGTGTAAAGATGAGGTGGTTGCTTCAAAGGCATTCCTATTATTGGCCAACCATCCTTAAAGACTGTATAGAGTATGCAAAGGGATGTCAAGCCTGCCAAAAGCATGGCATGATAAGACATGTGCCAATAACTGATTTGCATACAATTGTGAAGCCTTGGCCATTTAGAGGATGGGCAATGGATATGATAGAGAAAATACATCCTCCCACTTCGAAGCAACATTGTTTCATTCTAGTGGCTACAGACTACTTCACTAAATGGGTAGAAGCTAAGCCTTATACGGCTGTGGATCAAATTGAAGTTATTGGATTTATGAAAGAATCGATCCATAGGTTTGGCATCCCATAGACCAAAACTGCAGATAATGGGACTGTATTTGATGGAAAGATGGTAAAATCTTTTGCAGCAAAATTTGGAATTAGTCTTGTCAATTCCACCCCTTGTTATGCACAAGCAAATGGTCAAGCTGAATCATCTAACAAATCCTTGAAGAAATGAATACAAAGAGTTGTGGAAGCCAATCCTAGGAATTGACATAACTTGTTGTTAGATGTGTTGTGGGCTTATAGAACTTCTCCAAGGTCAAGTACATGAATCACTCCTTATGCCTTGGTATATGGACATGATGCAGTGTTGCCTGTGGAGATTAATATTAAATCCTTAAGGGTAAGATGCCAAGACCAGTTAACTTCTGAACAGTACCATCAAAGCACATTCTTGGAATTAGAGAATGTAGACAAAGCTAGAATTTTGGCATTAAATAGTATTCTTCCTCAAAAGAAGAAGGCAGCCAAAAACTATAATAATAAAGTTAGGCACATTAGCTTTGATAAAGGTGATTTGGTGTGGAAAATAATACTTCCTGTAATGACCCCAAAATGCATATAAGGAATTATCTTTATTTAAATATGGGTTAATGTGCTTTAATTTAATGGTATCTGTTTGAAATGAGGAATTATCTGTTGAGTAACGACTTTAAATCGAAAATTGCCAACTTTCATGGGTTCAGAAACCGAAATTGAATACATGGATATCCTGATGGGAATTTTTAGAGCCATTTGGGAAAGTTAATTGAAAATTTATTTTGTCTGATTCGTTAAGGCATGTTTGGGTGGTTAACTTTGCACTGCAAATTAAAGGCCTTAGAGGCTTCAGAAACCAAAACGGAATACATAATTATGATCAGCATAATTTTTGGAGTCATGTGTGAGGTTTAATTGGAATTTGATTCAGTCTGATTCACTAAGGCGTGTTTGGCAAGCATGTTTAGCCATATACATATATATGTACTAAAAGCCCTTTTGAGTCCATCTTCTCTCATTTGGAGGAGTGGAAAAATGTGGAGAGTCACCAAGAGAGGGGAAGAAGAGAGGAGAAAAGAGGGAAGAAGAAGAAGAAGAGAGAACAAATCAAAGCTTGAAGACTCGAGAATTGTAAGGGGAAATCAAGAATATAGTTATAAGTAAGTGAAAATCATAAGTAAGTGAAAATCCATTAAATTTCTTTTAATCTTTCTTAAATTAGTTAGAATCAAGTCCTAAGATGAAGCTTTACACTCTTTGAAGTTAGGGTTTATGAATTATGGTCTTGGTTGGGTATATTCCACGGAATTGAGCATGTGATCTTTAGATTCAATTAATTAAAGAGTTGATTCTCATGTTTTGAGTTACATTGACTTAGATTATAAGCAACTACCTTATTGTTAATTTTAGTCTTGCATCTTTGCATGCTTAGAGCACACGCATATATATATATATATATATATATATATATGAAAATATGTGGTATAAACTATGAAAAGATGAAGAAATGAAATAAATGAGTTGTGATCTAATTGAACTTGAAATTTATGTTTACTATGATCATATATGATGTTTTGAAATGAAAGTTGCTTGAATTGAGCCTTAGGAATGAGTTTCGGAAGTTGGCTTTTTGGTGATGTTCGACTGTAGAAAACAGGGCAAACGATCGCGTGTGCGGGAGACAGAACCGCACGTGTTGGGATCACAACTGCACGTGCAGAAAATAGGGGAGAGGAATGGAACCACACTGTTAAAAAGACACTGCGGCGCACCTGCCCGCACGTGCGGCGGGGACTTCCGCACGCGCGGCCCAAGTTGAGAAATTCTGTAACCTCCTTTTGTTCTGTTTAACCCTCAGAATGTGTTAAAATGCCCATTTGATGTTCCTATAATACATTTAATTTCATGGAACTTAACAAATCGAATGCTTGAGAAATAAGAGGAAACTAAAGAGAAATGATATACTTACGAGTTATGTACTATGTGTAGGGCACATATCGAAGGAGACCATTGTTCATCCGCATCACTGTGAGTAATAATAGTGTAATGATGTATATCTATTCCTGTATTTTCTGTTTCTAAATTATTATACCTTAATTATACTTGGTGTGTTGGAATCATTGTGCTATAGTCTACATATTATGACTATGAATGGCATATTTGGGATGAGTAGTGCTAGAACTCATGTATTTTTGTTGGATACAAATTGTGTTTATTGCAATGGTATACGTCATGTGGGTTATGGCTTGATGGAACTGATTCAAATGGCATTGACATGGACCTAAGGTCATTTTGTTCTATTAATAATGATGGGCCTGAGGCCGTTTTGTATTATGTTGGGCTTGAGGCCGTTTCGTATTATGTTGGGCCCGAGGCTGTTTTGTATTATGTTGGGCCCGAGGCCCTTTTGTATTGCGTTGGGCCCAAGGCCCTTTTGTCATATGTTGGGCCTTAGGTCGTTCCGTCTCCTGTGGGCCCGAGGCCGTTTTGGAATATGACGAAGGAAACATATGAATGTTAGACAAATAGTCTCTAAGACACATGCTTAGTCAGACGAATCTCTTTACATTATTATTATTCATTGAGCCCTGCTCACTTTGTTTTATTATTATTATTCATTAAGACACATGCTCATTTTGTTTATATATGTCTATGTAGGTGAATAGCTTGGAGGACAACCCTAGGTCAGCTTCAGGAACCATTTTGGTGGTCTATTATGTTTAGCCTCCACAATTGAAGCTTTTTGTTTGGTCCCTTTTGACATCACATGTTTTGCCAAGTTTTTGGTGGCTTTTGTCAAGCTTGTGGCTACTTTGCAAAAGTTTTGGTTACTAACCCTTGTATATACCTACATGGCGTGGACTAGCTTATATGTATATGTATAATTTGCATAATGATCCTGGCATGTAGACACAAGCTCAATGGACAGTATTATTTTGATTTGTTTTCGCTTTAGGCCCTGATGTCATTTAAATATTTTGAAATTTTGTCTTTGAGGGCTAAGTACAGGCCGGTCATGGCCTAAACTTTTAGGGGCAAGTTCAGGTCATGACAGTTGGTATCAGAGCACGAGTTACTCTCTCACACACGAGTCCATTTGAGCTATAGGGTGTCCTAAAAAGGCTTAGGGACATTGTATTGGCATGTGTACGTGTGTGAATTGTCATGAACGCGACTATGTGAACTGTTTTGAAGGCATCCGAAAATGCAATGAAGTGAATGCTTATGAATAGAAGGAATATATCTGGACTGAACTAAAATACATGAAAAGAACCTACGGTTATGAAATGTGCCGTTGGGAACGGACAACAGAAGGGCAACATAATGTAGATTGTATGGATATGTTTGAAATGAAACGAGAATAAACGTGTACTCATATTATGCTAATTTTAAATTAAACCTAAACTATGTGGAATAAATGTAGAAGAATGATTGTCATTTCAGCATGAATATGAAGGTTATGTTACCATATGTATGAGTCTGACCTTATCATCTATGTGAATATGAGACATGAATCATCATGTGAATATGTACAAGCAAGTGTTGTTATTGTTAGGATGCAAGTATGTGAACTTATGAAGTATGATTGGTTGAGTATATGCATCTCGATTTCATAATCAGGTAAATATGTGGACTGCAAATATGGTTAGGTGTGCACTTAACTCACACGTAATTAGCATGTGATATTTACTAAATGTGCAATTATCTGTTATGCATATGCTTATTATGTTTTGTCAATATGTAAAATGTATGGCTATGTGCAAATACATCGATGTGTAGCTATGGTTATTCCTGTACTTGGCATAGTGTGCTACGAGCTTGCCTAGGTTATGAAGGAAACAAGGGTAAATGAGTTAGGGGACTCTCCCATAGCCCGACTTGATAGGCTGGAAGGTATAGCACAAGAAATGGCAGAGATTTTAAGATAACAACATCAGTTATAGTTATGACAAGAATCTTTGTCGCCATCACTACAAGAGCACCAAGTGAATATGTTGAAAGTCACAAGGAAAAGACCATTTAAAAGACAGAAGGTGGGATTATCAAGCATGTTATCCCAGATAGGCAACCCAAGAGGGGGGGTGAACTGGGTTATTAAAAATTTCACAATATTAAAAATAACACAATATTCAGAATTTTAATAAAAAAAACAGAATAATAATTATCAATATAAAAGTAGAAGAGATAGAGAGAGAAAATCAAACACTGCGATTTATAGTGGTTCGGCACGCCAGGCCTACGTCCACTCCCCAAGGAACCTCCTTGAGAATTTCTTTACTATCAATTGAATAAATACACCACCAAGCTTGTGGATTTGGCACAGGACTTACTCTTATCTATTGAGCCTCACTCAACAATAAATGCCTTACCCTTACAAAATCTCTCACAAAAATAAGGAATAAGAATAAGTGGTAATTGAACCCACTTTTACAATAATTCTCTCACAAAGAGTAGATATGAAAGTGTAAGAACAAAAGCTAGACTTAGATCTGAAAGTGAAAGAGCAGAATACTCAGAATTTTGGAGCTCACAGAAATATTTTCTCTTCAAGTTCTTGATTTTTTCTCCACATCCAACACCTCTATTTATACACAAAAATATACCCGTTGGACGCTCCTTGCTGACGTCATGGCTTACATAAGCACGCTCCTGACGTCATCGCTTACATAAGCACGCTCCTGATGTCATCGCTTACATAAGCAGGCTCTTGATGTCATTGCTTACATAAGCACACTCCTTAAATTTAAATAGTCAGCAAATGATAAGAATTAAAAAGATAAAAATAAGATTGATTTTTTTCTTCTTGTTTTTTTTCAAACATGGAGCCACCGTTTTTGTAGACAATTTAATACAAAGTTCACAACTTTCAAACAAACAAATAATTTTCTCCATCTAGTTTATAATATATATATATATACACATATATACATAACTCCATCTTTTTCTTCTTGTTTGATTATAATATAATATAATCAATGTAGTGTAAAAAATTTAATAGCGCGCGTGATGTATTCTGCATATAATGTTATATAAGTTCTAATCAAAATTTTGCATACAGAAAAAATCTCTATAAATAATATTTATGATGGATCTGAAAATATATGTCCTCTTTAAAATATTGTATATGTTGTAAAGATTTTATACTAAATATTTTACCACTCCATATTAATTTTGTCAAAATAAGACAACCCATAAATATCAAATTTGTCAAAATAATACAACCAATCAATCATTTTTGTCAAAATAATATAATTAATCGATTTGTCAAAAGATGAATAGTAACTAACCCTATTTTTCAAAAAGTGAATAGTAAAGTTTTTGAAAATATTTAAAATAATCATTTTTGTCAAAATAATATAATTAATCGATTTGTCAAAAGATGAATAGTAATTAACCCTATTTTTCAAAAAGTGAATAGTAAAGTTTTTGAAAATATTTAAAATAATATTTAACATATATATTTTAAAAAGATAATATTATTTTATTTAAATAATATTTAACAAATATATATATTTTAAAAAGATAATAATTTGTGTCAAATAATATATATATTAACTAATATATTTTAGACATCATCAAAATTAAATAATATGATTAACAAAGCACTTCAAACTCTACAAGGAATATAGCACCGTGTGATGAATGTGGTAAGAAACACTAAGGGGCTTGTTATATGTGTGGTGCAATGGATCATATGGTAAGGAATTGTCCTCGGATTGCTAATCAAGATTGAGTGATTCAGAACACTGAACTCGTTTCTCTAGGTATTTATACTGTTCATAATTGAATGCCTACGTGTTGATTGATTTTGGGCTAGTGCATGTGTATATTCTTGCTTCGGATATTATTGGATACGGATATTTGTGACACGTGTATTAGATTGGTTAGCCCCATAGGATTAACCTCTTGTCTATATGCGATGTTTATGTGTAAAAAAAAAAAAAATTGTATAGTCCTCTGCATGAAATGCGATGGTAATAGGATGATTGATTTTACGTTTGACACTTTGATATTACTGATGCGAAATGGTATTAGAATTGCACACTTTTAAACCTCTGCTGATTGACAACTTTTATGTTTGACTTTGTGGGTATGCAGAATAGGTTGATTAGCCCTCACACTGTAATTGGCAAGTTGTTATGATGCCTATTGCTATGACTATGAGCATAAATGAAACAATTGACATAGATTACGAGCACAATGGTTACATAGCAATTAGAATGGGAATTGAACATTCAATAAAACTTGGGGACTAAACTTAGAAGCTTATTAGACTTATAAACTTGACTTGTGTAATGTGGAATACTCCATATGCAGAATTTTGAGAATGGGTTTACGTGTTGAGTATGATATTGAGGCTAAGGTTGTGAAAGATATGGAATATTGGTGTTACAAGGATATTGAAATTGGTCATATTAGCTTGTTTGTAGGAACATGATGTGAAAGAGATTAAATCATGGCTTCTATATGGGTTACATGCGGAATTAGAATATGAGAAATTTTGGGAAGCTAAGGCCATTGTTCATCGATAAAATATAAGAAATTATGGCAATTGAGAGACATGATGATTGATAATGAGTATGGGACTATGTGAGTGAGAGGTAGGAAATGGTTTGATATGAGATGAAGAAATTGTTCCACCCATATCTTTGTATGATTGTATGATTCTATGTTTCATGATTAAATATGTGATACTATGTGCTATATTGTAGTTAGTAAATGATACCCCACATGTCATCGGCCTGTAGCTTGTGACCCTAGAAGAAGATGATGAGAAGTAGAGATGAAAGGGAAGTGGAGTCCTTGTTGAGGTAACTGGATAAAGTAGAAGGACGATTTACAATATGATGAAACCTATATGAACATGTCATGAGAAGCAATGAGACCAAAAAAAAAAAAAAATTAAGTGTGAATTTAATAAATGAATCAAAGAATGTGTTAGGAAGTGTTATGGTACGAAAGGTCAATGACAAGAAATTTAATGAATATATAAAGTGTTGCATTGGAATTAGTGTTCCTATGTATGCTAGAATGACTATTGGAGAGTTTAGATTTCTTTTGAGTGAATAATTGAAAGTTGAGCCAAAATGCTAAGATAATTAAGGACACTTCGATATGTTAAGATCAGTATTACATGTGTTTGAGATACGGTGAGCAAAATATTAGTTTAGAACCCATTCGTTTATTTGACTCATTTAGTTATAGGATGGGTTGATCATCAGGCTAATAGTATATGTTAAAAGTTTCTTTATTACTCAACGAATCTATTTTATGGGAAATGTTATACAGATTTGGTTTAATGCCTTTATGTAAAATATTGAAATAAATGATGAGTAAATGTTATTAGTTTGCCTAAGTGAATTATTTGTGATTTTCGACTTTCGGACCTACCTAATTGGTTTATCAATAAGGCATATAAGCTGTACGGGAACTACTATTTGGACTAATGTAGTGAAGAAATTTGCAGACCAAGGCTTGCATCTGATATTATGGTTATGTTAAATGTTTAGCCTACTTTGAGGTTGTGGAAAACAAAAGAGTGTAAGCACGGATGGCATTTAAAGTTGAGCTGTGATTATTGCGAATTATATGAATTAGGAAAATGTGGATAGTAACACAAAACTATATAAG
The DNA here is from genome assembly GCF_055761805.1 of Camellia sinensis. NCBI lineage: Eukaryota > Viridiplantae > Streptophyta > Magnoliopsida > Ericales > Theaceae > Camellia > Camellia sinensis. The sequence goes on from NC_138970.1 coordinate 158,338,787, forward strand.
TTCATAGACAATGTGCTTGTGTTTTACTACTATGAAGTTGACTCTGTGAATTATTATGACATTACAAGATCATTTTTGGTGACTGAATCAATTTGGATTAATAATCTATACATAGATGATAATGAGTTAAACTCCGGTGAGGAGAAAATCAATTGGTAAGAACTGTTAAATAGGAACGGTAAGTAAGAAATTGACAAGGATTGCGAAAGGAAATTTTGTGGTAAAAGAAATCGATAAGTACATTTATATCGAGTGGAGACAAGAGGACTAGAACCTAACTTTGGTTGGTAAACAGTTTAGATCTCAGTTATCCCATGCAGTATGGAAATAAATAGGCTGGGGATGCCTTGAATTATCCAGACATTGTGAATACTTAAATCAATAGTGAGCAAAGAGCCCTAAAGTTATTGATTCAAAACCCCTCTGTTCATTTTGGTTCAATTGTGGTAGAATGAATGTGTCATGGGGAGCACGAATGAGTAACAAATATTTCCTTATTCTTCGAAGAATTATGGTATTTGGAATTGTTTGCGGAACTAAAGAACTTGAATTATGATTGATGACTTACGAGTTGCATGAAAATGAATATTCAAAGAGAATTAGATTATGAACACCTTGGGGTTAAGGTTTTACCATTTGGGGTATATGGCTTATGGATCAATAAATTAAAATGTACGAGGGTTGTGAATAATAAAATGATGTTTTGATGTCACTGAGTATTATTATCACTTGGGTTACCAATAGGCCAGTAAATGACAAATTAAATGTGATTCGTGGAACAAACCTTGTTGAGAATAACAGCATAAAACTGTAAACTGTTAAATGATTAAGAGATGTTGTATATCTGAGACAAACTGGACTTGTAACAGGGTAAATCAAGTTTGGAGGACCAAACTTCTTAAGGTGGGGAGAATATAACGACCACAAAATGTGTATCAGGAATTATCTTTATTTAAATATGGGTTAATGTGCTTTAATTTAGTGATATCTGTTTGAAATGAGGAATTATCTGTTGAGTAACGACTTTAAATCGAAAATTGCCAACTTTCATGGGTTTAGAAACCGAAATTGAATACATGGATATGCTAATGGGAATTTTTAGAGCCATTTGGGAAAGTTAATTGAAATTTATTTTGTTTTATTCGTTAAGGCATGTTTGGGTGGTTAACTTTGCACTGCAAATTGAAGGCCTTAGAGGCTTCAGAAACCAGAACGGAATACATAATTATGATCAGCATAATTTTTAGAGTCATCTGTGAGGTTTAATTGGTATTTGATTCAGTCTGATTCGCTAAGGCGTGTTTGGCAAGCATGTTTAGCCATATACATATATATGTACTAAAAGCCCTTTTGAGTCCATCTTCTCTCATTTGGGAGAGTGGAAAAATCTGGAGAGTCACCAAGAGAGGGGAAGAAGAGAGGAGAAAAGAGAGCAGAAGAAGAGAGAACAAATCAAAGCTTGAAGACTCGAGAATTGTAAGGGGAAATCAAGAATATAGTTCTAAGCAAGTGAAAATCCATTAAATTTCTTTTAATCTTTCTTAAATTAGTTAGAGTCAAGTCCTAAGATGACGCTTTACACTCTTTGAAGTTAGGGTTTATGAAATATGGTCTTGGTTAGGTATATTCCACGGAATTGAGCATGTGATCTTTAGATTCAATTAATTAAAGAGTTGATTCTCATGTTTTGAGTTACATTGACTTAGATTATAAGCAACTACCTTATTGTTAATTTTAGTCTTGCATCTTTGCATGCTTAAAGCACACACACATATATATATATATATATATGAAAATATGTGGTATAAACTATGAAAAGATGAAAAAATGAAATAAATGAGTTGTGATCTAATTGAACTTGAAATTTATGTTTACTATGATCATATATGATGTTTTGAAATGAAATTTGCTTAAATTGAGCCTTAGGAATGAGTTTGGGAAGTTGGCTTTTTGGTGATGTTTGGACTGTAGAAAACAGGGCAAACGACCGCACGTGCGGGGCCTATGGCCGCACGTGCGGGAGGCAGAACTGCACGTGCGGGATCACAACCGCACATGCGGAAAATAGGGGAGAGGAATGGAACCACACTTCTAAGAAGGCACGTGCGGTGCCTACATGTGCGACGGGGACTTCCGCACGTGCGGCCAAAGTTGAGAAATTCTGTAACCTCCTTTTGTTCTGTTTAACCCTTAGAATGTGTTAAAATGCCCATTTGATGTTCCTATAATACATTTAATTTCATGGAACTTAACTAATCGAATGCTTGAGAAATAGGAGGAAACTAAAGAGAAATGATATACTTATGAGTTATGTACTATGTGTAGGGCACATACCGGAGGAGACCATTGTTCATCCGCATCGCTGTGAGTAATAATAGTGTAATGATGTATATCTATTCCTGTATTTTCTGCTTCTGAATTATTATACCGTAATTGTACTTGGCGTGATGGAATCATTGTGCTATAGTCTACATATTATGACTATGAATGGCATATTTGGGACAAGTAGTGCTAGAACTCATGTATTTTTGTTGGATATGAATTGTGTTTATTGCAATGGTATACGTCATGTGGGTTACGGTTTGATGGAACTTATTCAAATGGCATTGACATGCACCTAAGGTTGTTTTGTTCTATTAATAATGATGGGCCCGAGGCCGTTTTGTATTATGTTGGGCCCGATGCCGTTTTGTCTTGCGTTGGGCCCAAGGCCGTTTTGTCATACATTAGGCCTTAGGCCGTTCCGTCTCCTGTGGGCCTGATGCCGTTTGGAATATGATGAAGGAAACATATGAACGTTCGATAAATAGTCTCTAAGACACATGCTTATTCACACGAATCTCTTTACATTATTATTATTATTCATTGAGCCCTGCTCACTTCGTTTTGTTTATACATGTCTATGTAGGTGAACAGCTTGGAGAACCACCCTAGGTCAGCTTCAGGAACCTTTTTGGTGGCCTGTTATGTTTAGCCTCCACAATTGAAGCTTTTTGTTTGGTCCCTTTTGACATCACAGGTTTTGCCAAGTTTTTGGTGGCTTTTGTCAAGCTTGTGGCTACTTTGCAAAAGTTTTGGTTACTAACCCTTGTATATACCTACATGGCGTGGACTAGCTTATATGTATATGTATAATTTGTATAATGGTCCTGGCATGTAGACAAAAGCTCAATAGACAGTATTATTTTGATTTGTTTCCGCTTTAGGCCCCGATGTCATTTAAATATTTTGAAATTTTGTCTTTGTGGCCTAAGTACAGGTCGGTCATGGCCTAAACTTTTAGGGGCAGGTTCTGGTTATGACACTTCCAATAGGAATTAAAAGCCATAAATTTGGCAAATGGTCACCTAATTGGGAAGGATCATGCCAAATTCATAGAGTCTTGCCTGGGGGAGCATACCATCTGAGAAATTTAAATGGATATGCACATTCTAAGAAAATCAATGGTAGATATATGAAATCTTATTATCCAACTATGTGGGAAACACAAGAAGTGTGAGAAATGCTAAAGTAAGAATAAATAAAAGAGTATGGCGCACTCAAATAATAAATAAAGATTTCATTTCATAAAGAATTGAGTACATGCAGCCACAAATTGGCCAAAAAATCAGTGCAATGTTTTAGTTGATCCCTTACAATTGATTCTCTACTCCTAAGGGATGGGAACAACTGAATGGCTATAGCCATGTCTTATCTTTTGTCAGCCAGCCCTTGGTTAGTAATTTGCAACTTCTTGGCATTTCGATCTAAGGCTAGGTTAACTGCTGCTAGCTTATCTTCTAGTTGAGCTTTCTTCTCCAACAACTGGGATCGAAACTGGGATGCATATGAATGTTGTCCATTCAATTTAAACACTTCAGCATGGATATGGGAGACAAACACCTTATCCTTTAGTAGTTTTTCTTCTACAGCCCTAGCTATTTAGCAGATATTGATGTACAAGTCTATGGTGGCTGCTGCCTAAGATATGTGGCTTAAGAAGGCCATATTGGATTGCTCGAAGGCCTGGCAGCATCTAAGGAAACCATTCTTAATGATAGGCCTCTATAAAGCTTCAAATGGAATCCTCGAAAATGTTCGTAGTAAATCCAAACAAATGCCCAAGTCCACTCGAGGTAAGGAGGCTTCAGTAGTAGTGGAAGAGCTCTCAATAGTCTCTAGCAAGGAGTCAGCAAGGATCAATGGCCTAGCCTTACTGTTTGGTACCCGAGTTGGTAAAGAGATGCCAAACAAACTGGCCAGCTGAGCCTCGAAGATATCCATCTCCTCTTCTGACATTATCAGTACAGAGGAATCGCTGGTTGAAGGAATAGATGGAAGCATGGGGATAGGTAAAAGAGTAGAAGTTCCCCTCGTAGATTCGATAGTCCTGGCTACCAACCAGTCTAAAGAAAAGGGAGTGGAGCTGGATGGTTGGAAAGAAGTTGGTGAGCTGCCAGTGTCATCCTTGGAAAGGCCAATGACCACTGAAGAAGAAGTGGAAGCTGGAGTGTTTTCAATAGGAAGAGGGGTAGCCAGGACTATAAGAGGAGTATATTGGGCTGAGGCAAAGGTTAAATGGGGCAGTTATGGAGTTAGGCCCGGGCATAAAGAAATCGGAATGCTAGGGCTCAAAGAAGGAAATGAAAAAGGCATGGGAAGTATAGAACTAGAAAGACGAAATATCATCTGGAGGGGCTCTAAGGTCATTGGCACTTCAATGTTAATCTTCTTTTTCCTTTTTGAAGCCGTCTCTAATGGCCTTTCATCTATGAGCAAAACAGAGGAAGTCACTGTCGAAGGAGGAGGTGGTGGAATAACTGCTGCTGCATATCAGAAAATAAGGAACAATTGTTAATTGTTTTAAAAAATCCTGGGAAAGGAAATTACCGAAGGATCTAAAGGAAATTACCAGCCTCAAAGGTGGTAGTAGTGATAGTTGGAGAACTACGGAGAGTATAATGCTCAGCAGTTTGTTCCTTCCTTACAGCCTCCTTTTGTAATGCATCAACAGTAGCAAGCTTTATCCCTTAGTATTTGTTGCTGCCTCCTTCTTTCAGACCTCTGAAAGACAATAAGTTCCTTGGATTGTTCCTTCTCCATGGCTTCAGTAGCTACTTTATGGGAGGGTCCTCAGTGAAATCAGAAAAGGAGACTATCATTTTCTTCCTTCTCTTAAGGGGGGTTTCTTTTTCTTTTTCTTTCTCTCTCTCTCTCTCTCTCTCTCTTCCATATTAGTCTCAAGTATCTCCTCATCAGGATCATGCAAAAGTCTTCTCTTCCCCTGTTGTTGCTACTTGCCTTTGAGGATATTCAAAGCTTGAACTCTCTGAGGAGAGTCTTCCTGTGAGGCTGTTACACCAAAGAGAAGCTATAAGTAACTAAGCAAGGCATCATAAAGAGAAAAGGAAAAGAAAAGAAGCAACAGTGGATACCTTTCTTCGAAGCAACTCTAGTGACTCTAGGAGGAGGAGATGAGGTAGCAGGAACGGTCTCTGTGGTAGCAGGAGTAGGAGCTGGGATAGCAAGAGCAGTACAAGAAGTGATGATCCCAGTCCCCTTAGACTTCGCCTGAGGCACATCTAGCCCCACCAACAGATCTTGAGGATGAATGGCCAAGTACACCTCCATATTGACTGTCCATCAATTCTGGTACCTCTTCAATGCAATGCCTTGGGGAATGAAAGGGAAAAATTCAAAATCAATTAAGTCTTGGATCAACTTGGAGGTTACTTCTTCCAATCTGGACCTTGGAACCTTCAGTTCTCTGTTTGAGAGATTTGAGTTAGATTGGCTGCAAAGAGGGATAGGGATCCCCTAAGTGAGCCCAAATTGCCTAGCAAATTGGACAGGATAGTAGGGCTTAGAAATACATTTATAAGTTCAAGGATTCACAGTGCCAATGAAGAGCTCCCTCAGAATCAGAATGGAAGCCCACATATCTTTGTGTTGAGGCTTGGAGCAGGACCTATCACCTAGGAAAGCCCTCAGCCAGGCTGGCCCGATGTTGGCTTCGAAGGGGTAGAAAAAGAGGCTAGAAAGAGGGGAAGCTGGAAGTTGATGGAAAAAAGAAAAGTAGAAGGCAAAATTGGAAAGGTAGAAAGAGACTCTGGAAAACTTCATGCCATAAGTGGTAGGGTCTGGCAACAAGAATCTTAGACATTTGGAGTGCAAGTATGTGAAGTATACAAAAAGCCAGAGTTAGAGTACCCAGAATGGGCCTCCTTGATTAGCATCCATGAGTTTTTCACAGAATTGGGAGCAGGCTCTATAAATATGGCTCAAAACATATGGAGCCAAAGCTACCCTTTTATTCAAAATAAGAGCTTTGGTGAGAGAGGGGCAAACTCAGGCATAATCCTCTGGGAAGATGTACATAAGAGGAATTTGCAAAGCCAATACAAAAGAAAAGAAAAGAGTTCCCTATCAATCACAGGACCTTCCTTTTTATTCTCAGATTTGACAAAATCACTTTAGGAAGAGTTCAGAGAGGGAATAGGAAAAGGGACCTTAAGGTCAGGGTAGTCCGGACCGAAGGGGGTGCCAATAGGTGATAACCCTAAAAGATGGCAGATGTCAAGGACAGTAAGGGCCATCATACCACATCGAAATTAGAAGAAGTTAAAACCAGAATTCCAAAAATAAATAGCAACAGGTATTAAAAATGGATTCTCAGAAATAGTGAACCTGGAAAGTTGAAGGGTATCGAATAGGCAAAGTTCTTGGAGATTCAATGTCGTGGAAGAAACAACTCGATCATACAATTCCTCTCATTCTAGCCTCATTGTGGGCCAACAACGATGGGGTCGGTTCATCCTCTAGCTCCCTTAATTAAGGGCACCTTCATAGAGGAGGCAGTGATCTTCTAAATGTGGGTATTATAGCGACCCCGGTCTTTTCCCATTTAATTATTGTATCCGGACTGTTCCGTAGATTCTGTCATTGTATAATGGTTGTTGTTGTTATTCCTTATTTTCTCATTTGGAATTATAGGATGTGTTGGGCAGGTTTGTTTCAGGTTGGTTGGGTTTAGAAACCAAGAGTTGCTGTCCAGGTTTTTGGTTCGTCGCTCGAGCGAGGAGTTGTTCGCTCGAGCGAGAGGTAGTGTTTGATTTGGACCTGTAGCTGTGCATTCTTGGCTCGAGCGAGCTTTTCTTCGCTCGAGCGAGTTAGTTCATCCTTCGCTCGAGCTATAGTTCCTTCGCTCGAGCGTGTGTCTGGGTTCAGACCTGAGGGTTTGAGTTCTTCGCTCGATCGAGCTTTCTTTCGCTCGAGCGAGCATTTGAGTTGTTGGCTCGAGCAAGGCTTCCTTGGCTCGAGCGTAGTTTCTCTGTGTCTGGTCGCTCGAGCGACCAAGTCTTCGCTCGAGCGAGCCTGTCCAGTTTATATACACAGCAGTGGGATTTGATCAGTCTTTTTTCATTTTCTTTTGATTCCAAACCCTAGGTCCGACTTCTCTCTCTCCCTACTCACCTTCTTTCTTAGATTTGATCCACTTAGGGTGTGTTTCTACCCTAGATCCTTCATTAAAAAGATAGAGTGAGGCAAGGGCTACCATTTAATCTGAGCATTTGGCGATTTGGAGCACTTTGGTATTTGGGCACTCATCTCTTTCTTCACCTTTTGGGTTGTTTTCTTTGAGGTAGGGATTTCCTACTCCATTTTATAGGTTATGTTCTAAGTTTTGGTATTTTAATATGTTGGAAATACTTTGGTAAATTTTGGGAAAAACCTTAGTTGAATTATTGAATTGATTTGTATAAGTAATTCATGGAATTGGGAAAAGATGGTTAAATTCATGGAATTGGGGAATTCATTGATTAAATGGCATAATTGGATAATTTGAATCATTTGTCTATTGAATTGTGGACATAGTTATTTTCAGTTTAGAAATAACTGTTTTGGACTATCGGTGGAGGATAGTCATGATTGTTGTAGACATTGCATGTGGATTAGGAATAACTGGAACTAATCACATTGGTTAAGTCATTAATTTTGACTGTGGCATTGATACAGAAAATACGTGTATTGATTGAGCATTGCATTTGCATACATTGTTTGTGTGTGGGAGGAGATAGGGGATGTACTCCACGGTTTAGGGGAAGATAGGGGATGGACCTCTAAACCGGATTTTTGTTTGGGAGGAGATAGGGGATGGACTCCATTAGCATCACTTTTATGTGTGCTTATTTATATAGAAGTGTTTTATTGATACAACACTAAAATGTGTATCAATCTGGAAGTATGAAGTGTTTGATTTGAGCTTGAGTCTCATTTGTTTGTTGATATTGGAAGGATGTGAATATGATATATGTGATTCACTGTTGTAAGTTTGGCCAAGTTCTGAGCCATGTTGATAAAATTGGAAAATAAAACGTATCTTAGACAATAGTGTCATGAGACTGTAAAATAAAGTAATTGATTATCTTGGTTAACCATCTGTTGAATGCTATTGCTTTATTCATTGCTTATATGTGGTTTAGTATATTTCTACTGGGCTGTGGCTCACCCTTTATGGGAACATCATTTTCAGGTTCAGGTGATAAACTACCTCCAAGGAATTAGCTTGGGAGGGTTTGGCTTCTGGATTGAAGAAGACTACTTTTAGTTAACTGTCTTAAATTATTAGTACATGTAAACATTCAAGCCTAGGGCTTTTCTTGTATTGAGTTAGAACTCATATTTTTGTATCCAAGTGTTGGCTTGGAAAGATGTAAGCCTGTAGGGCATTTTATTCGATGATACATGTAATGCTTTATTTTGTAATACTCTGATGAATGAATTAATAGATTGTCTTCTTTAAATAATGAATGTCAATGATATATATAATGGGTTAATTTTGAGGGCGTTACAGGTATAAAGTAGGAAGCTAAGCTGGGGCCTCCTTAAAAATGGGCCCGAGCACATATTCCCTTTGCTCGTGATGGCGGGGAATGAAAATGCGCCCATCGATAGCAGTCTGTTTGCTAGCTTTGTACTTTCCACATTCTTAGCAATAACCCTTTTCAAAGCTACAGATGGGCTCACTCGTTCAACAACTGGTACTTTCAAGGAGGAAGAAGCCATTAGCAGAAGATTTTGAAGAAAGAAGCTGAGAAAATGAGTGAGAAGGAGCAGGAGGGAGCAATAGGAATGAAAGGGTTTGTGTTTTTGGACAAGTGAGTAGATTAAAAGCGCAAAAAGGAGGGGGTTTTAAACCTGTATGTCCAAAGAAGTACCCAGTCAGCCTAAATGGGCCAAAAAGACCTGAGATAATTGCTTAACTATTTTTGGACCCATATGGGTTTAACCCTTTGCCTTAAAATTCAAAAGGGGCTCCTAAAAACACAACATGGAGAATTTCTTTCAAGAGTAATGTTTTGGGAGGGAAACATATTCAAGTACTTAGTTTGGCTTCGAAAACATGTATTTGGCTTCGAACTAGTTTCTTCCCAAGGTCTCTAAAGCAAGGATATGGCTCTGAAGCCAGTTGTCAAACATTCAGCTGGCCTTCGAGAGCAAGTAATTGACTTCGAAGCACATTTTATGCCTTAAAATTCAAGAATGTTTGGGTTTGATTTGCTTTGAAGGGATTGAGGACATGCTCTTAGGTTTTCTGTAAAGGATAAAATCCTTCGAAGGTTCTGCAGCTAGGAGTTGATTCTTATTTGATGTTTTAGACTTCAAAGTAAGTAAATACTGCGAAGCCAGTACTAGGTCAAGTAAGGGGAAAATATCAAAACCCAAAAAGACCTACCTTAACATGAAAATTTCTTCTTGGATTTTCTGTCAAAATAAACCTTTTAGGGAAGAAACATTATTACTTTTAAAAGTAGTTCAATACTTCGAAGCACTTAAAAGTAACTTTGACACAAAATTGGTTAGTTCAAAGCTATTATTTACACAGATCATGTTAACCATGCAATTGGAATGACAAGACCCAAGACAAAAATTGTCATCTATAAGAGAAATTCCGTACTTTGGAAATATTCAAACCAGGCTTTGAAGCAAAATTGGTTAATTCGAAGTTGTTATTTATTTGGATTATGTGAGCAAAGTAAGGAATAAGGTCACAAGCATCCAATTGGAACATAAAACTAGGTCATGCAAAATAAGAGAGAAAAAAAAACCTAGTTTTATTGATATATAAATAATTACATTGGAAAGGCCTACTTGGCTACAAAATCAATTTCATAATAATAAGGAATAGAAAAGGTAACAAGTTCGTTAAATTTAACCCAGTAGTGTTCTATGAACTTGTGTTCTTTCTTTATTCTATCCTCTACTCTATCTAAGCCAGGTTGTTGTAGCTGATAGGCTCTTATTTGGTGAAAAAGATGTTCGCCTTCATCTCGAACTTTGTCTCTTTCAAGCTTTGCTCCATCTCCTCCATGTCTAAATCCTCCCAGTATGCAGAGTCCTTGTTCTTGAAGGCATCATATTCTTCAAGAAGGTTATCTGCTTCGTACTAAATCTAAATTCGATTGGTTATGGTTTCATCCAAAGAGTCACTGATAGCTAGAGAGTTTTTATACCAATGGAGAAGGAGAGGGAGTTGGTCCAAAAAGGCTTGGAGTTCAATCTGGGCTATGGGGTTGAGGACATGACCTTGAGTCATAATGTCATAAGCCCATTGGAAGTTCTTGAGAGGAATCTCATCCCCAAGAACGTTGAAGGGCAAGTGAGAAACGGCAGTGAGAAAAAGATGAGCTTTGTACTGCTCAAATGCAGTTGGAGGAACTAGGGGTTGGTAGGTGGAGAAATATCGACCCTCAAAAAGGGTGAGTTTCAATTCCTCCATCCAGTGAGGGTTCTAAGGAAGGGGGGGTGCAAAGGGATCCATCCCAAAAGAAGGAGAGAACTGAGGGTTATTAACACATTCGAGCTAGTCAGAAGACCAAAACTTAGCCTTTTTGGCCAAAAATGAGGGACTGAATCCCAATGCTTCAGTGGGATGAGAAGTTTTATGTACTATCCTCGTTGGCATGGAGGAGGTGTATCATGCCAGAAGCAATTTATCCTCCAGACGGCGATTGTGATCAATGGATATATAGGGGTATACCACAGAACTTTGAGAGAAGGAAGGAATCAAAAAGGGATCATCAAAGTCAACAAATCTATGATGAATTCGTTCCCTTATTTGAGGTTATTTGAGGTTGAGCTGGTGGTGACCATGTATCCCAGCCAGTACTTTTGGAGGAAGCAGCTTCAGAAGCAGCTTCGTCCCACGTAGAGAATTTTGGAGCAGATGAGGTGCCTCCTAGATCCATTTGTGCAAATGCTTGATCCAGAGGTTCATATGAGGCAAAAACATCCATGACTTGTATAAATGGAGGCGGATAAGTGTGGCCAATAAATGCATTGAAGTTCCTTTGAGGTCTATATTCATTTTCCAAAGCCTTCTCGTATACTCGATCAATGTAAGAGAGAGTGCGATTGGCCATTGGAGATATACCAGTCCTTTCGTATCACACAGATAATAAAAGGACCTTCTGTTTACATAGATAGTAGAAGTTCAAAGTGTGAGTATTTAATGAAGATCATTGCCTCATTATTCGAAAAATGGTTACACTTCCAGAATGAGCAAAGACCATGAACGTCCTAGGACGTGGGTAAAATGCACTAGTCCACTAATATCACCAAGTATTGGGTATATTAGTACGGGCGATAATGTTGGCTGCTTAATTTGTAAAAGCCAATCCAAGCTTGACACGTGGCACGAAAAAGGCAATGTGGGGATTTAGTATAAGTCTCCAATCAAAGATAGACACATGGCAACTCATGTTGGTAGCAGTGGATCTGCGTAGCATTGGAATAGTTGAGAGGCGTGAAATGACGTGTCTTAACGGTTACTTACAATTTAAATTTAAATCCAAGTGAGAAGCCTAACTACAAGAATGGCGTAGTGGGGTTAATTATAAGAGAGCATGATCAGCAATCGTGGGAGCACATTTCGACGGTTGAAGGCCCACTTTGACGATTACCATTGGGAAGTATAAATATCAAAGAAGGCCTCAGAATGAGCACCCGGCCTCAGAATGAGCACGCAGACTCAGATCCAAAAAACCAGTTTATTTACGTTGTATTTCTTCCCACTTTTTACATTTCCAGTTCTTTACATTTTCAGCACTTCAATTCCTGTACTGCACTTCAGTTCCTAGGAGTAGTTTCAAGTAGTCGCTGTTGTAAACCTTTTCAAGACTGGGCCATTTCATTTGTAAGTTCTTATTTACTTAATGAAATTCAGTTTTGGACTATTTCGTATTTGTTATCATTTATAAATTTCTCCTAAACAAGCCACCAATAAAAGTGCTCTTTATTGAGGCTGAAAGAACTTCAACACAATCGTCTAATAAATTGGTTGGCAATTAAACTTCTATAAGGACTAATTGATCCTTACTGGCACGCCTAAATTACATAAATAACCTTTGAAAGCCAAAAAAGCCAACAACTACAAAACAAAAACAAAAAAAAGTTCAAAATTGAGGGGGGCACGTGACCCCCCTGGTCTTCTTTGACTCCGCCAATTATTGAGATAAATTTAGAACATTTTCGATTATTAACACTATTAATTTATTCACACTTTTCCTAACACTATTAAAATTTGATTAAATTCAGCTATTAAAAAAAATATATTATTTCTCCTAAAGCCATGTAACTCGTGTAGTCAAACAATATTTTATAAATAATTCTTACATTTCGTAAGCAACCATCCATTATTTTTAAATAATTCACCAATTCAATTGTTTATTTAAATATTTATTTTTAAATAATATATTGAATGGAATGGTATTCCTTAGTTTCTTTGTAAAATTAAAATATTTCTTTACAATCGTGGATAATGATTTCATTTGTAATCTTTTTTAGTAAATCAAAAGTGAAAATGGACATTATGATGAAATGATTACTCTATTCAACTTTATTTCAATAAATCAAAAGTGAAAATGGACATTAGTAAACATAAACTTAATAACAATATTTGGAGAAAAAAGTTTCTCTCTCTTGACCCCCTTTAGAATACGTTATATTCAGAATAATTTATGGGTGATCTAAATCTACTTTTATAAGTAAAGAGAGGGCTAGTTTCTTTATTCAATTTTGTTCTACTTCCCCCCATCAAAGTAAAAGACTTGAAAACTACTAAATTTATTGATCAATCAAATAATAACTTATAGTTTAAGATATATAACTATAATATTATTATATCTGTTGCCATATCATGTGGATCACCATAATAATTAAATAATTAAATTTAGTCTTACATTTGATTCATATAATTATTAGATTAACACTGGGCATGGTGACGTGCGAGACTAATGAATGATAAGACTTGAACTGTGATTTACTTGATCCATTAAGTTGGGTATTTTACGAGTAAGCTCATTAGAGTTGTTTTTTAGGATAAACGACATCGTTCGTAGAGACTTCAGCTTGATTAAAAGGAGTACACGTGTGATGAATTTTTCGTGCTTGTACAGGCCCGAGCCGATCTGCCAGAGAATGGGGATTCTGACAATCCAAGTAGATAGATATGGATGCATTTTTCTCAATCAACCTAAGTTCAAATCGATGATGGATGGGAAGTCACCCAATCCAACCCAATCCGTGAGCACCATTGTACCCAATCCAACCCAATCCGTGAGCACCATTGTTTGGTAGAGATGTGATAATACTCAAGAAAGTAAATGGCAACACATTGACAATTGTGTCTTTTTATTTATTCTAAAAGATGACAATTTGTAGTTAACATTTTTTTATTGAATTTGAATTGAACCTACTTAACATTTTCTATTTTATTTATAGGTTTTGTGTGTGATTGAGTGTAAACATTTTGAAAGTACTTCTCTTAGTTCTAGTAGAAAAAGGACAGCAATTCTTGATTAATTTAACCAAATAATGCTTTATCATCATCAACAATGCAATTGCGTGCCAGCCTAACTCCCTAAAACTTGGCAAGTCGTCCATAAAATTCAGCAATAAAGAATTTGTTTTGGAATGAATTGTAAATGTAGACATTTTTAATTTGATTTGCTATGGTTTTGTGTCAAGACTTAATCGATGCATGTAATTTGTGATAACTGACCGTATTTCAAATTTACCAATTTGAACTCCCCATCTACAATTTTTTTTTTTAGTATTTTCACCCTACCTTAAGGGGGTTCGTTGACAACAAAATTATAAAAAGGACATTTAAACACAAGTCTTAATTTTTAAACTTATACTCCATTAAGTCCTAACTAAGTTTTTTGGACCTTTAAGTCCTATTAAATTTTCAATAGTCGGAATTGCCCTTCAAACAATGATTGTTTATCATTTATGATTATTTATAAAAGAACATGATGATTTGACATTTATTTTTATTTTCAAAACTTTAAGTCCTAACTAAAATTTTTTGAACCTTCAAGTCCCATTAAATTTTAATTGCCGGAATTGCCCTTTAAATAATAATTGCTCATCGTTTATGATTATCTATAAAGGAACATAATGATTTGACATTTATTTGATTTTCTAAACTTTAAAATATCAACTTTTAAATTGAAATTATTCATTAAATAAATAATAAAAAAAATCATTACATTTCAAACAGCATACAAGTTAACCAATACAAAGTAAGTTGTATGACAACTTTACCCTTGAAATGGACTATTTGCAAAAAAAACATCTTTGATTGTCTTTGTTTGGAACAAGATTCAAAATTTAAGATCAAATGTATCACAATTAAAAAATCAAGAACCAAAGTGATACAAACCCCAAATTATGGAGACGGTTAATAATTCGCCCTACAACATAATAAGGGGCAATATAATTTTGCCAACATAGACATATATGAAACCACACCGTGACTCTTCTTTATAATAAGAACTTAATATAACATGGTTTGCATCACTTCTCTTTTCTCTGTTTAGGGGTTTGTTTCAGATTTTGCTATGCGCAGCCAGGGGCTGTGTGTGATACACTTGGATTGGGAAGAAAACAATGGCGTCCTGCAACAATAATACAAGAATAAGAGAAACCAAATCAAGAGGAAGCAGCAAGTGCTGACAGCACAAGCCTAGTTGTTCTTCACCATCTTTGCTATTTATTAATTACAATAAGAAATTTGTTTAAACCACCTATCTATTTGTATATATACATAACACTTTGGCAACAATTCTTCTAAGCAATTTCGTGATAGTTGGAGCTGCTGAATTTCAGTGTGAACGGAGTGACCAAGTCATTTTAAACTGAGGCCTACGCAAAGGTGGAAAACATGTGAACTACAAGTCTTTTCCAAGAAAAAAGATAAATTTCCCTTACGTAAAAGAATTAAGAAAATTGTAGCCCCCTCAAATTAATTAACATATATATAATGCTCCGGATTTAATTCTATACCTGTGATTAATTATGAACTCCAGTCAACATTAAGTAAATCAAATCTCTGGGGTTGTATTCATTGATATACAAGAGATGCAAAAGATATCCACATGCATTACATATTCAACCTCCTCAAAGTATAAATCCATAGCATGTGAGACGAAAGAAATAAAAAAAACAACACAAAAGAATGCCTCAATGGCTACAATTTCTAAGGCTTAGACCCATTTACACAAAAGGATTATCAAACCCATATACGTAAAGCCCTAGGCTTGTCAAAATAAACAACAAAAGAAAAAGAGTCTCGCACTCTCAAAACACTTCCAACACCCTTAGTTAAGGGAGATCACCACATTCTTTTCTGCACAAATCCACAGTGAGTACAAAACCCAGTAAAAAGATCTTAATAAAGTATATATATATATATATTTTAGTAGTCTTATATATGGATGCAATGTCATGCCGTGCTCCAAAATCACAAGTTTTATTTTCTTGAAATCACATGCAATGTCCTTTTTTGAAAAATTCATTATCTCAATAAATTTCAAACGTAAAATACGAGACGATAAATACGACTCAAGTAATCCCTAGCCTGGTGTCAGTAAGTAGGCATATCAAGCACTACCAATCCCTACTTTACCGGCTCCTAACCGGAAGGCACATGATACATACTTCGTATGTGTTTTCAGTTTTTTACCCTGAATGCTCAGGCCAACTTAAATAATATCAGACTACACCCACTATCCGGACTTACTAAACGTATTTACTCCAAAATATTTTCAGAGTTATCAATTGCTTTCTTAAAACAATAAATCAATTTCCAAAGCATAGCCATAATAATAGATATTCAAAAGCTATGCAAGTGAGTGAAATGCCAATGCAAAAATACATATAATCTCATTATACTCCTACAATACTCAACATCTCCTCAATCTAAAACAACAATCATTATCCACATACATGAGACATATGACACATTTTCATGTTCACAATTAATATATCCATTTTCTTTTCATGGTCGAAGCATATATAAATTATGCTATACATATCAATTTCTCAACAACAAAACTCATTCATCCCATAAATATCTCAATCAACATAACATGTGAAAGTTCATCATTTTCTCAAAGAAATTTCCAACATTTGCATAAATCTTTCACAAAATCCATTTTCACCTAATTTCTAAAAAATCTAGGGTTTGATCACCAAAAGGACTTCCCTCATTTTCAAAGATATTTTTCCTCAATGCACTCCCAAGAGGCTTACAAGTTCACAAAACAAATTATTTTGAATAGTATCATAAGAAAATCACTTTTTTCAACATTTTTAAAACTCAACACCTCAAATGTCAAACCCGCAGTTTAGTAATCACATCAAAATAAATAAGGACATACTAAAATCATATAAATATAACTCAAAGAAACTCCCTACCTCAAGTTTGGAGAGAAAGATGAGAAAAAGGCCCAAAAATCAATGTTGATGGAATTTGATCTCCACCGCACACGTCATAGCCCACGATGAACTCTCCAAATTTAATAAAGGGACTAGTGTTAAATCTCTAATGGATTTGAAGAGATCAAGAAATTTATGAGGGTAGGTAGATGATTTCTAGAAAGAGATGAGAGAAAAGAGAGAGGAGTGAAATGTAGAGAGAGAGAGAGGAAGAGAGAGAGAGAAATGAAAAGTGAAGGAGAAAGGGTTTATCGCTTTTTAAGTGATTCGACATATTTCTCGGAATTAACTCCGGACAGACTACTCGAGCGATAAATCCTGAGCTTAAGCACTGAATTCAAACTCCTAGAATCTCTCTCTTCTGTAAACTGACTACTGGAGCAGTGAAACCTTTGCTCCAGTGCTGAAAGCACACTCCTAGTATTTTAGACTTCTAAACAAAGAACTAGAAGTACAAGTTTACCGCTCGAGCAACAAAAAGACTGCTCAAGCGGACTCAACTTACGAGTAAGGCAAAAATCAACCTTAGAGCATTCCCACCATTCTCAGACTCACTCCAACACCCAAAGACTCAAGTCGGCACCTCGAAAAACACATTAGGACAAGAATGAATAATCACAAGGAGAAGAATAGGTGACAATACATGACTCGTAGAGTTCAATAGAAACAAGGACCCTAAAAGAAAAAAAAATCGAATTAATATACTCCAATTGCTTTAGAAATGCTTGGGACATCACAACTTCCCCACCTTAGGGAATTTCGTCATCGAAATTAAACTACTCCTCTCACCATGAAATAATTCCCAAAACCCAACAACCATAACAACACACAACCACAAGATTAAACTCCAAATGACAATAACAATGTCCATAGTTAATCAACAACATGACAATTCAATTTGAAAAATTACGTGATTCGTAATAGATTTATTTGCAACAATTCCTAAACAATCAAAACTAACAATCTAAATCATCTAGCACGTACGATGAATGCACATTAATTATGTACTGATGAGAGAGAGAGAGAGAGAGAGAGAGAGAGAGAGAGAGAGAGAGAGAGAGAGAGAGAGGGTTCAAACTCTCTGGAGGGGTTGGTTGTCTTGAAGCAGCAGAAATGAAGAAGAGAAACCAAATCAAGAGGAAGCAGCAAGTGATGACAACACAAGCCATGTTGTTCTTCACCATCTTTGCTATTTATTAATTACAATAAGAAATTTGTTTAAACCACCTATCTATTTATATATACATAACACTTTGGCAATGATTCTTCTAAGTAATTTCGTGATAGTAGGGGCTGCTGAATTTCAATGTGAACGGAGTGACCAAGTCATTTTAAACCAAGGCCTATGTGAAGGTGGAAAGCAAGTGAACTACAAGTCTTTTCCAAGAAAAGGATAAATTTCCCTTATGTAAAAGAATTAAGAAAATTGTAACCCCCTCAAATTAATTAACATCTAATAATTCAGATTTAATTCTATACCTGTGATTAATTATGAACTCTAGTCAACATTAAGTAAATCAAAATTTTGTGGTTGTATTAATTGATATATGATAGATAAAAAAAAAATGTCCACATGCAGTTCATATTCAACATAAATCCATTGAATGTGAGATGAAAGAAATAAAAAGAGCAACACAAAAGAATGCCTCAAGGGTTACAATTTCCAAGGCTTAGGCCTGGTTACACAAAAGGATTATCAAACCCATATATGTAAAGCCCTTGGTTTGTCAAAATAAACAACAAAAGAAAAAAGCCTCGTGCCCTCAAAACACTTCTCACACCCTTAGTTAGGTGGGATCACCACATCATTTCCTGTACAAATCCACTAGGGATGAGCACAAAATCCAATAGAAAGATCTTAATAAAGTATGTATGTTAGCAGTCTTATGTATGGATACAATGCCATGCCGTATTTCAAAATCGCAAGTTCTAATTTTTTGAAATCACATGCAATGTTTTTTTTCTTTTTGAAAAATTCATTATCTCAATAAATTTCAAACGTAAAATACGAAGTGGTAAATACGACTCACTAGATTGGTGTCTATAAGTAGGCATATCAACCACTACCAATCTACACTTTACTGGCTCCTAACCGGAAGGCACGTGGTGCCTACTTCGCATGTGTTTTCGTTCTTTCACCCTAGACGTTCAGGCCAACTTAAATAATATCAAACTACACCCCATATCCGGATCTACTAAATGTATTTACCCCAAAATATTTCCAGAGTTATCAATTGTTTTCTCAAAATGATAAATCAATTTCCAAAGTATAGCCATAATAATAGATATTCAAAAGCTATTCAAGTGAAGGACATGCTAAAATTGTATATATAACTTAAAGAAACTCCTTACCTCAAGCTTGGAGGGAAAGATGAGAAAAAGTCCCATAAATCAACGGTGAAGGAATTCGATCTCCACCGCACACGCCGTTGCCCTCGATGTGCTCTCCAAATTTAATGAAAGGACTATGATCAAATCTCTAATGGATTTGAAGAGATCAAGAAATTTATGAGGATGGGTGGATGATTTCTAGAGAGAGATGAAAGAAAAGAGAGAGGAGTGAAATGTAGAGAGGCAGAGAGAGAAATGAAAAGTGAGAGAGAAAGGGTTTCTAGTTCAACTTTTAAGTGAATGGACATATTTCTTAGAAAATAACTGTAGACAGACCGCTTGAGCGATGAATCCTGGGCTCAAGCGGTGAATTCAAACTCCTAAAATATCTCTCTTCTGTAAAATGACTGCTCGAGCGGTGAAAGCACACTCCCAATATTTCAAACTTCTAAACAAAGAACTAGAAGAACGGGTTTTCCGCTCAAGCAACAAAAAGACCGCTCGAGCGGACTCAACTTATAAGTCAGGCAAAAATCAACCTTAGAGCATTCTCACCATTCTCGAACTTGCTCCAACACCCAAAGACTCAAGTCTGCACCTTGAAAAACACATTAGGAGAAGAATGAATAATCATAACGAGAAGAATAGGTGACAATACAAGACTCGTAGAGTTCAATAGCAATAAAGACCCTTAACGAAGAAAAATTTTGAATCAATATACTCAAATTCCTTTTAAAAAGGCTCAGGACATCTCAACCTCGCCACCTAAGGGACTTTCGTCTCCAAAATTAAACTACTCCTCTCACCATGAAATAATTCCCAAAACCCAACAACCATAACAACACAATCACGAGATTAAACTCTGAATGACAATAACAATGTCCATAGTCAATCAATAACTTGACAATTCAATTCTAATTCAATAGATCATAATCTCGTTAGGGTCATAGCAACTATCTCAACAACAACCGCAACAATAATCATCGACACAAAATCTAGTATTAATTTTGATGTTTTCAACAACTTTCATGTTCAAAGTCACATCAATTTCAATAGTACGTAATTAAGAATAGTAACACTCAACTCCCAAAACAACATTAGAAAATATTAACATTTCAACTCAACTAAGTATTTATAAATAAATCTGGGTACTTAGAGCGGACTTCCGCCTCCCGTTCCCAGATTGCTTCCTCAATCCTGTGGTGCCTCTACAACACCATCACCAAAGGTATGATCTTGCCCCTCAACACTTGTTCTCGGGCATCTAAAATTTGAACTGATCATTCTTTGTATGTGTCATCCTCATCTACCTCTAAGTCAACCTAATCAATAACATACGAAGGGTCAGGTTCATGCTTATTAAGCATAGAGACATGGAACATGTTATGAAGCCTAGAAAGTTGTGGCAGCACGGTCAAACGGTATGCCACTTTCCCAATCTGTTCTAGAATCTCGGAGGGTCCAATAAACCTCGGAGACAATTTCCCACTCATTCTAATCTCATCAAACCCTGCCTCGGCGAGATTTTAAGAAACACATGATCACTAACCTCGAAGGATAGAGGTCGTCTCCTCTTATTGGCATAACTCTTTTGTCAGCTTTGAGCCGTAGCTAACCTCTTTCGAATGAGAGAAACTTTTTTGGTCGTCTCTTGAACCAGCTCCGAGACCAACATAGGCGCATCACCCACCTCGGCCCAACAAACTGGTAATCTACAAGGTCAACCATACAAGGACTCAAATGGTGTCATCCCAATACTCACTTGATAACTATTGTTGTAGGCAAACTTAATCAATGGTAGGTGCCTCTCCCAAGACCCCTTGAAGTCAAGGATACAAGCTCTAACCATGTCATCCAAAATCTGAATAGTACGTGCAGATTGCCCATCAGTCTAAGGATGACAAGCGATGCTAAGGGTCAACTTAGTTCCCAATGCCTCTTGAAGGCTTCGCTACAATCAAGTGGTGAAACGAGGGTCTCTATTCAAAAAAATGGTCACCAGAACCCTTTGAAGTCGAACTATGTCTCTAATGTACAACTCTATCAAATAATCAATTGAGTCGCCAGTGCGCATAAGAATGAAATGCGTAGACTTAGTCAACCTATCAACCATCACCCAAACGGCGTCATTACCTTGTTGTGTTCTCGGAAGCCCAACTATACAAAATCCATGGTGTTATCCCAGGGAGGCAACCCAAGAGGGAGGTAAATTGTGTTATTAAAAATAATTTCACAATATTAAAAATTAACCCAAATAATAAATAAATAAATAAATAAATATGCTCAATAATATAAAATAGAGTAATAAAATAGAATGAGTAAAGGGAAGAGAAAGTAAACTCAATAATTTACAGAGCTAAGGCAGACCTTAAAACTCACAAAATGAGGCCTGAAACATGACTTCAATGCATGCAAAATAGAGTCCCTTTGGAAGGCCAACAATGCTAGTGAAGAGAACAAGGGGTGAGAGGGTCACCCCTCTCTGATTTTGGAGCTCAAAGACACATCAAAGCCACTAAAAATCCACTGGATTTTAGTGGCTAAGAGGCCAAAACAAGGCCAATGAAAATGCTCAAATGCATGGCTCAAAACATGAGGGAATGAAGCATGCAAGGGCGAAGATGACTCCAAAAAGAAAAGTGACCTCAATCAAACTTAAAGAGGAGGTCAAAAAAAGACTTTTTCTAGTTTATGTAGAAGTCCAAAAAAGTTTTCAAGTGAGGCTAAGATATGACGCAAAATAAGCCTTGAAAGAGAGAATAGAGCAAACAAGGAGGTAGATGATCTCAAATAGGAAAGTGTCCTTAAACAAAGTTCAAGAGGGGCTCAAAATAAGACACTTTTTAGTTCATGCCAAACCTCGAAAATGCTTTCAAATAGAGCTAAGGTATAGAGCAAAATAATGCAAAAATGGGGAAAATGAGGACTTACCCCTGTAGCACAGCAATGCAGCCAACCCTGGACCAAGAAAGTGAGCATCGAACCTCTGAAAATGAGTTCCAAGGTGCTGGAATGGATGGTGGAGGTGTTAGGGTTAGAGGTGTAGTGTAAATGGCCAAGAAAAAGGGTGTTTTGAGCTTGGAATGGAGAGTTATGGAGGGGAGTATGCAATGCTCCTGCCAAATCTTTTCTAACCTTGCAAAATGGAGTTGAGAACTTGTCTTATAGAAGACAAAGGGCCATGGCTTCTCTAGGAAGCCTCAAGCAAAGGGTGCAAGCTTCTAAAGGAAGCTAACCAAACGGGTCAAGCTTCTCTTAGAAGCTAGGCAAAGGGGCCAAAGCTTGCTTAAGAAGAGAAACAAAGGGCTCAAATCTCGGACAGTGGGTCAAGTGCTTCACAGCTGGCACAACTGTGTTACACTCGAGAAGAGCAAAAAGCAGAAAGCTGGCCGACCAGCTAAGGTGGCCGGCCGGCCACTCCCCTTGGTCAGCCGACCAGCGGTCAAAAGGGTCAAGAAGAAATGCTGGCCGGCCACACCAGAAAGGTGGCCTCCCAGATGAGTGCAACACAGTTGTATGGTGGAAAACCAGAAAATATGACCCAAGAGAGAGAAAAACCAGCTTTTTAACAAGGTTCAAAAGGGTCAAGAAGAAATACTGGTCGGCCTACCCATATTGGTGGCCTCCAAGATGAGAACAACACAATGGTGGTATGAAAAGCCAGAAATTGTTGCTCAAAAGTGAGAAAAATCAGCTTTCTGTCAGAAAAATCGGCTTTAGGAGAGAGAAAAAGAGAAAACTGGTTTCCAAGGGGAAAAGGTGGCCTCCCACCATACTACCACCTCCCTAGCAATGAAAATAGGGTCCCTACCAAAAATGGACCAAGACGGATGCAAAACGAGGGTTCGGGGGCCAAAACGCACAGTCCGGGCCCCCGAAAACAGGCTGTTAGGCACTGGAAGTGGCGTATGACCACGATGGTGGTCTCCCGGGCCACAGTGTCCTCTAAAGGGAGGAAACAAGATGTGTGCCAAAAACCGGAGCAAACGGAGGTAGTTAAGCGGTCTCGAACCGAGGCACATGGCCGACGGCTTCGAAAATCGAAAACTGGGCTCCAAACGAGAAAAATAGCTTACGACCACAAAACGTAGCCTACGGCCACTGAGAGATGGTCTACGAGACCTCTCCCTCCCTTCGGGAAGAGAAAGTAGAGAAAACAGGACCTGGTTCGCAAACCGAGACAAAGCACAAAAGAGCCCCAAAGTCCGGAGGCAAGGCTTGCAGCCGAGACTCTGCAACCTCAGGACGAGCACAATATGCAACACTACCGAGCGCTCAGTTGGTGACGTCTGAGTCTTAAGGTCGGTTAAAAATGGAGTGTCTACAGTTGCCCCTCTTTGACAGAACTCGAAAGTCGTAATTGACAGGAGTGAATGTCAAAGCCCAGAGACGACCCATTTTTGACAAGGCCGAAGACTTAGACAAATAGGCAAGATAACGAAGATGCGCCCGCAGGCAGGGGGCAAGATGCAAAATGATATGCACAAAGCCGGACGTAACTCATGATCATGCAAAGCAGCAAGCTATAATGAAGTGCACACGCAACAGTTTTAAGCAAGAATGTAAAGCAACAACTACATTTCATGCAGTTTAAGAATGCGGAGAATTATTCAATTCTCGCCACGTCTCACACGGAGAAGATACAATACCTGCGCGATTCGTCTGGTTGCACCAGCTTCAAATGAACCGTACATACAATATCGTTCCTGCAAAAGAGAGAAACTTAACAAGCACAACATAGTTAGCAACACATGTTCAACGCTATATCGAACGTAGACAAACAGGGTGCCGATGGGAAAGTGCATCGCAATGTGAGAGACACACATGTGTCAACGCAAGCTAAGCGTGAGGGTATGACAATACCCATGAAACGTGCACAACAATGCAAATGGTATGCATGAGAATGCAAGTGACGTGCATAACAATGCGGGATAAGTGCAAACTCAAATGCATGTTTGACACGAAACAACGAGCAAAGAAATGTAAGTTTTGACGAGTGCGACTCAATCGCGACCTCCGGCTTACCTCCCAGAAGGGTCACAACGTGCTCAAAAAGGATACATTTTTCTCCTGACGAGTGACGATGAAACGCGCATCGAAAGTTGGAGTTGAAGTTCCCGCGGAGGGATTTCGCGACGAAAAGTGCACTTTCCTTGTACTTTCTCGGGTGCCGGGGACTCTGATCACTACCAAAATTTGCAGGGAGTTCAAAGAGACCTTGGAGACCACCTTGGAAGCATCACCGACCAGGTTTGGAGGCCATTGGAGGCCACCGACCAGGTTTGAGTGCAGGGGGTGGTCGGCTTACCAGAAAAGGTGGCCGGTCGACCACCTAGCCCAAATCCGGGTCAATTTTGACTTTTCACACTCATTTCTTTAAATATACAAAGCCAAACACTTCTTGCTCACAACTTCAGATCTGAAAACACCTCCTCCTCCTTCCTAGACCATTCTCTTTCTCAGATCTGCGCTCTATACGCGTTTTCCAACGCCCCACGCCAAGTTGTTTCGCGAAACTTTCAGTTCTCTTCACTTTGAACCGATTAAATTTTGATTTCGGAGCTTCTTTTCTCATTTTCACCACTTGAGGTAAGTTTGTCTCAACATTTGGAAGATTTTCTCGGGAGTTGACTTTTGTTGACTTTTTCATTTCCTGAGAGTTGACTTTTGTTGACTTTTTCCAATTTTGGCTCATTTTGCTCATTTTTGCTCCTTTTGTGGATTTCTTGCAGATGGCGGGTCATTTTCCCCACGACGGAGGTTCTCCAGGTGCCGGAGGTGAGCCTGACATCATGTCTCTGCCGCCGAGGATTCGCCCCTTTATTCCCGAGAGGTATGATCCTCTGACACACATCCTCCCTCAGGCGGTTTTTTATCATTTTATTGACTTTGATGCTTGGGCACCTGCAGACCTATTATTACGGGAGTCGGAGTCCCATCTTTCTCATCAGGCACGAGAGGTATGTACTTCACTTTTTTACATTTCCTGCCTTAATTCTGCATTTTCCGTGCATTTTATGCTACGCATGCTTATTTGCTCGCTCTGAACACATTCGCATGCCATACTTCTGCTCATTCTAGCACACAGCTTGTTTTGAATGCTTAGTCTATAACACAGTACTCTGTTTGCATCTTGAACATACAGTTCAAACTTGAATTTCTGAACACGCAGCTCATATTTGATGGTGAACACGCAGCACACACTTGTTGAGAGTTGAACACGCAGCCCAAACTTTGTTTGTGAACACGCAGCACACATTTGTTAAAAGTTGAACACGTAGCCCAAACTTTGAATTTCTGAACACGCAGCTCATATTTTGAAGGTGAACACGCAGCACACACTATTTCTGAGATCTGAACACACAGCCCAAATTTTGAATTTCTGAACACGCAGCTCATATTTTATCTGTGAACACGTAGCACACATTTGTTGAAAGTTGAACACGCAGCCCAAACTTTGAATTTTTGAACACGCAGCACACACTATTTCTGAAATCTGAACACAAAGCCCAAATTTTGAATATCTGAACACGCAGCTCATATTCTGAAGGTGAACGCGCAGCACACATTTGTTGAAAGTTGAACACACAGCCCAAACTTTGAATTTCTGAACACGCAGCTCATATTTGATGGTGAACACGCAGCACACACTATTTCTGAAATCTGAACACACAGCCCAAATTTTGAATTCTGAACACGCAGTTTATATTTTGTCAGTGAACACGCAGCACACATTTTTATTTGGTTTGATTTGCACACAGCTCATATATCTCATTTGCACGCAGCTTATTCATTTCATTCTGAAACTGAATACATGTGTTCATTGTGAATGCATGTGTTCTCCCATGTTACACGGGGATATGGCTCCATTGTTGCGAGAGAGTGGTATGCAGAGCTCCCAGAGGCCGTCCGTGATTCGATTGATCAGGCAAGGTTCTGGCCCTTCTGTACTGGGATATCTCGCTACCCCGCTAGCAGGACGTTGATGGGCGCCCTTGTGGAGAGGTGGTGGGACACCACCAATTCTTTTCATTTCTCAGCTGCCGGGGACATGACTATGACCCCATTTGACTTTGCTGTGTTGATAGGCCTTGACGTGGGAGGCTGGGCGATTCCCTATGATGAGGACATGGGCGACTGGGAGGCCGCCTGGATTTACTTATTGGGAGCTCGCCCACTGTTCGACCGATCCTCAGGCCAAGTCCGGTACACCTGGTTTTCTACGCATTTCAGAGAGACGGTGCCTGAGACTCCCGAGGAGGTAGCGCAATACACCCGGGGGTTTTTGATGTTCCTCTTCGGGACCACTTTGTTCTCCGATAGGGGGAACACCGTTGGACTGTATCTTCTGAGTGCCGTGGTGGACCTATCGCGGGTTAGTCAGTATGATTGGGGTGGCGCCGACTTAGCTACCCTTTATTGCTACATGAGCGCTCCCGCGGACGGGGGAATATAGTCGGTGGCTACTGGAGAGCTTGGGAGGTATTTTCTGCCCACTTGATTTACATTTCTGTTGTTCATTATCTATATATTGCACGCATGGCACACTTTACATTCTGTACTCACATTCTGCACTCAGTATTCTATATTCGGATTATGCGCTCAGCATTCTGTATTCTAATGGCGTTTGCCCTGTTTTCCACAGTTATGGATTTTTGCGTACTTCCCGACGCTAGCCCCAGAGCTCGAGGTGGAGGCGCCCCTCATGACCCCCTATTCGCTCGTTTTCAAGGGCCAGTACCGGCCGCGGGCCCGGGAGACTCTCCCCTACCTGCGACAGTATTTCGACACTGTGCGGCCGACAGAGGTAATTCAGAACTCTCAGTTCTCCATGTCTTCATCTTTGATTTAGCTTGCACATTTATGATTTCTAATCGGCTTATGCATTGGTTATCCGCAGATCACATGGCAGCCCTGGTTGCTTTTGGGTGGCGACACCCGATTTTAGCTTGCTGGGGGGTGGGCTGCTTCCCGGTATAGGATCTTATTTGAGGGGCCCGTTGGGAGGGCTTGGTTCCTAGGGGAACGCTTCATGCGCCAAATGATGGGCTACCCTCATCAGGATATCCCCTCAGCACCTTCGGTCGATATGCGGACTACCGGGAGGCTCAATCCCCAGGAGGTTATCAGTGCCATGCTGGGTACTGACGTATTGCTATATTTGGAGGAGGGGGAGTACGCGACCTACCGTCACACATATTTGATGCCCCCGTTGACAGGTGTTCGTACTCCCACAAGGAGGTCCGCTGACATGCCATCTTCGAGTCGAGCCCGGGCTGCAAGTGCCCCTTCTGCTAGCAGAGCCGGTACGTCGAGAGGTGGGGGTGGACTGGTCCCCCTGATTCCTCCGACTTATCTTCATGCTAGATGGCCAGACATCCTGACCGAATTGACGGGTTGGCGATACGGGAGCTCCTACCCGATTCCGATAGAGCTTCCCATGCCTGATCATCGATACGTCAGTGACCCTAACTCACCGCCGGTATGTTCCACTGCTTTTCATTTATCACTCAGATACTTAGACATTCATTTATTCATTGATGATTTGAGCTTGTATCTGCAGCCACCCAGACAGTACATGGAGGGGATGCTCGGATTGGTGGCCTCGCTCGAGGGCATGGTCTTGCGGAGAGAGGCGCAGCTGTCCATCATGGGTGTCTCGGTACTCTTTAGTTTTCTTGCATTTATCATACTTCTGATGACATGCTGAACTTGATCATTTTACTACATTGATTGAATGTATGTATAGAACACATCTGACACACACCACATTCATGTACTGTATCTGCATACATCCACTCCATGTAGCTTTTTATCTGTGCATCTGATATACATATTTTGGCTGATACATTCAAATTGCACTCTTTCTTTTCAGATGCCTCTGATATATACCGGGCCACAGGCCGGGCCATCTGGGCCTTCCCGAGGAGCTGGGCCATCTAGGCCTTCTAGAGGAGCTGGGAGAGGGGAGTCATCTCGCAGACGAGGTGGGCGCAGAGCATATATCATAGAGGAGGAGTCCAGCGAGGAGGAGGAGTCCGCGCATCCTCAGTCAAAGACATCCACCGGCAGAGAGGATGACTCTGAGTCCGGTTCCGAGGGCGGAGGTGAGGCCGAGGAGGATCCCAAGGATGAGAGCACTGACTCAGATGACGATGATGGTGCTGAGGCTGTTCCGCAGAAGAGGACGAAGAGGGCCTCTTACTCCTGTGCTTGATAGCATTGATGCAGCTGTTTCCTGCTTTATTTGCCTTTTTTTACTAGTAGTTGTAGCACATTGTACATTATTAGGCAGTTTTATTTTCTGTAAAACTTGTACCCTTGTTGTAAAATGTTGTAACAAAGGAAGCATGATGGAATGAAACAACTTTTGTTCGAAAAGTGTTGCATTTTATGTTCTTGCATCGCATCGTTTTGCACAAAATGAGATTGAATGGAATTGTGCATTTGAAAATTGCCAAGTCAGATAGTGAACCGACGCAACAAACAAAACAGCTTAACTTACAAAGGAAGAACAGAACCTTAGCAAGTTTACAACTCGATAAGTAAGACACAACAATGTTGATTAAACCTACAACTCGATAAGCAAGACACAACAATGCTGATTAAACAAAGAGTAACAACTCGATATACACAACTCGTCAACTCGACAAAACTTAACAACTCGATAGACTAAACAACTCGATAAACAAAACAATGACTCAATAAGTAAAATAACAACTCGATAAACAAAAGCATTTCGGACGATCTGGGTGACGGAGCGTATCCGAAACAGAGGAAAACTCGCACCTTCAACACTCCCAATGTATGGAAATGCTAGGAACTTTCTTTTAGAAGCTAGAACAAGACCAAAGCCACCTTCCTCTCTATGGCCGACCACCTAAGGGAGCTGGCCGACCAGTTTTTTGCATTGGAGGGAAGAGGGGTGGTCGGCCTACCAGAAAAGATGGCCGGCCGACCACCTAGCTTGGCAGCCACCAAATCTTCGACACGTGTCCCCCGAACGGTGCCTTATCCTCTTTAAAAGCTCCAGCTTCGTGGCTCTTTCATTTCATCTTAGTTTTGCATCAAAATGGAGGCGTTCTTCACCCAAATTCTCATAGCTTGGATTGCTTCTCTAGACGGCTCGGAAAAGTTAAACTTCCGGGGCTTCGGCTTGAACGCACTATTCACGCTGGGCCGTCCTCCGCTGCATCTTCCTTTCCTCTATGTCGCGGCAAAGTTTTGGAATCCGGTAACACATGTCTTTAGCTTTAGCAGGCAAGAGATGTGTCCTATTTTCGAGGATTTCCAAGTTTTGATGGAATCCGAGCGCAACAAGGAAATCTTGCCTCAATTCCGATTCGGCCACGTCCAAGCCTTAAGACAAATGTACGGCCTCACTTTGCATGATGCTCGATCATTGATTCATGATGGGGAGCTGGACATCCCAAGCTTGGTTTGCCGGTTTTCTGATGCTGGTGACCGCGGCGACCATCATTGGCAGGGCTATCGGCAACACGCGCTTTGCCTATGCTTGCTATCTCATTTCTTACTTGCCCCAGGTTCCGGAGGATCCAGTGTCCGGTTGATCGAGGTTGCCCAAGGTTTGAAGGAGGGCAAGAGCTGCATTGCTATGACATTGGCTGAGACATTGATCGGCTTAGACACTTTTCATTACCGGGAGACGGCTAGGC
Organism: Camellia sinensis; assembly: GCF_055761805.1. Classification (NCBI taxonomy): domain Eukaryota; kingdom Viridiplantae; phylum Streptophyta; class Magnoliopsida; order Ericales; family Theaceae; genus Camellia; species Camellia sinensis. Next base: position 158,368,558 of record NC_138970.1, read on the forward strand.
TTGCGGGGAGCCCACTACTATTGCAGGTAATGTTTCCCACCCAATCTCACATATGTATTGCTCACATCACTCGGCCCTCAGGCTCAGTTTTTCTCGCAAAGCCCTTTTCTTACTTTTCTCTCATCGTACATCTCTCTATTCCTTATTCTCTCATTTTTCAATCCCTCCCCAGGTGTGGTTGATGGACAAGTTACAGATTGTGGAGTCTTGCCCCGCATACTCAGCTCGTGGCTACTTTTTTCGACAACGCCTGGTCTATGCCCTTGATGAGGGGTGGTAGTACAACTGGATGTGCAATTTGTCTGCAAACCGCATCGCTTGGCGCTGCCCTTGGCTCAATCTGCCGGCGATGAGTTACAACATGACTCGTCAACCTGGGATTCAATTGATTGGCATGACACACTGTGTCTTCTATTTTTCGTTCCGGTTCCAGCACCAATTCAGACATGATCAGACTTGCCCGCTAGAGGGGATAAAGTATCCTACTACATTCCCGGTTCGAGGCGCACAACTTGCCCGGTATGCCACAGCATGGAGGACTAGAGAGCTCCTGGCCCCTGCTCCCACTTTCAGTTGCACTTTGTTTGATGAGTGCTTGGATTGGCTCATTGAAGAGGCACAGGAAGGGCCCACTTTGGTATCAGAGGCTTCGACCAGCTCTGGGAGGAGGCGCAGGAACACCTGACTTAGCTATGCCCCGGATTTATTGCTTTATTCGTACTTTCAAGTTTTCTTTATGATTATAATAAAAAGCAACTTCAATTTGTATGCAAGAGCAGGAGAACTCTGTATTGAAATCAATGAAATTAAAGATTGTGGGTACTGAAAATTTTCCGCTTTGGTCCAAAAATGGTCTAAGTTGTAAAAAGATTAATTTTGAACAAAGTCAACTTTTATTAAAAACTTTTCAAAACCATTTTCGATATGGATCAGAACTGGACACGTCGGGAATATGTCACTGAGATGCACAACCCCAGATCCCAGCAACTGGAAAGTTGCCCCTAGTCTGAATAGTACCGCAGCACTACGCAGCAACGGAAAGTTGCCCCTAGTCTGAAGAGCACTGCACCGGAGATCATAACCGAACTCTTGAATGCTGAATAGACAAAGATGGCCGAGATGATCAAATGGACAAAGTTGATCGGGGAAAATTCTATGGCTGAACTTCAGGATGAAGTTGCCTACGTATCCCAAAGATGAGAATCAAGCCTTAAGTAGTTCAGGCTTAGGTTCACTCGAGTATTTTCGCTCTCCTTTTACGCTCTAACTTTTGCCAAGGCCGCCCTTTGCGGGTTTTCAACCTTGTGAGCTCAATTTTTATATTTTCCAATTTTCTGTGCTCTAACTTCTGCGGTCGCCCTTTCGGGTTTTCGGCCTAGCGAGCCTCTCAAAGGTAATATTTCTTCAACTTGTCCATGTTGATCGGTTGGGAGAACTCTAGGCCGTCTAGGTCCATCAGAACCACAGCTCCACCCGACCAGATAGACTTAATGATGTAGGGACCAGTCCAATTGGGTCTGAACTTGCCCCTAGGGTCGTGGATGGGAGCTTGGTTGTCCTTGAGCACCAAATCTCCTTCTTTTAGATTCCTGGACTTAACTTTCTTGTTAAAAGCCCTGGCAATTCTGCACTGATAGCCTTGAACATGGTACAGTGCTTTCAGTCTACGCTCGTCAAAAAGCATGAGTTCTTCAAATCTGCTCTGTTGCCAATCTGCTTCGGCTATTTGACACTCAGCCAGCACTCACAAAGACGGAACCTCAATTTCAATAGGTAGAACGGCCTCCATCCCATAAACTAATGAATATAGAGTCACCCCAGTAGAAGTTCTAATTGAAGTCCGATACCCCCACAGAGCAAACGGCAGCTTGTCTGGCCAATCCCAGTAGGTTTCCACCATCTTCTGCAATATGTGTTTGATATTCTTGTTGGCGGCCTCGACCGCTCCATTGGTTTGCGGCCGGTATGTAGACGACTTATGAAAAGCCACATTGTATTTTTCCAACAAATCAATTACTTCCTTTTTGAAGTGGGAACCATTATCTGAAATGACCTCGTTTGGGACCCCATAACGACAGATGATGTTGTTTCTAATGAATTTTGCAACATGTGACGCCTTCAACACCGCATAGGATTGGGCCTCAACCCACTTTGTGAAATAATCTATTGCGACCAGGATGAACTCATGCCTATTAGACCCTTTCGGGGTAACAGTCCCGATCACATCGATTTCCCAAATTGAAAATGGCCATGGCGAAGTCATATTGTACAGCTTTGACGGCGGGATGTTCATGCGGTTTGCATGGATCTGACATTTGTGGCATCGCCGAACAAAGCCGATACAATCCTCCTCCATGGTGGACCAGTAATAACCTTGTCTGAGGATTTTCCATGCCAGCATTACCCCGTTCATATGCGCACCGCATTCCCCTCCATGGATGGCCTCTATCAGGCGCTTCGATTCTTCAGCTTCAACACACAGCTTATGCATTCCCAGATGACCTCTCTTATATAATTTACCTCCACAGATGATGAACTGAACGACCATTCTTCTGATTGCCCTTTTATCCTTGGCGTTTACCCCTGGTGGATATGCTTCCTTCTCCAAGAAATTTCAAATATCGTAATACCAGGGGTTCTCATCCTGAACCTCATCTATAGCAGCGATTGACTCGTAAGCTGGCACAAATTTCTGGTCGATAATGACTGGACGCATCCAGACTCCAAACGGGATGTCTATCATGGAAGATAGAGATGCTAGTGAATCTGCAAACCTGTTGTTTTCTCTTAGTAGATGAGTGAAGTTTAGCTTCTCAAACCGAGGAATTAGCAGGTCCAAGGTTTGGTGATACATTATCATCTTTTCTTCTTTGACTTTCCAGTCTCCTTTTGCTTGAGACACAACAAGATTCGAGTCCCCGATGACGTCCAACCGTTTTGCCCCTAGTTCCAGAGCTGCTTCTAAGCCGGCAATGCATGCCTCATATTCTGCTTCATTGTTCGAGACTTTGAATCGAAGTTTGAAGGCTAGAGGGATATGGGAATTGTCAGGTGCTATCAGCAACACTCCTATCCCATACCCGTACTGGTTGGATGCTCCGTCAAAATACATCGTCCAAAACTCGTCGTCAATATGCAAAATGGCCTCATCTGGAAATAAGTGCTCAACTGCTTCATCTCCTTCCACTGGATGATCGACTAAGAATCTGCTATTGCTCTTCCCTTGACTGACTTGCGCGTCACATATTTCAGATCGAATTCGGAAAGCAACAGCAACCAACGAGCCAGCCTACCCATAAGTGCCGGTTTCTCAAAGAGATATTTGATGGGATCTAATCTCGAAACCAACATTACAGAGTGAGCTAACAGGTAGTGACGCAGCTTCCTGGTAGCCCATACCAAGGCCAAGCAAGCCTTCTCCAATGGTGTGTAGCGAGTCTCATACTCTAGCATCTTCTTGCTCAGATAGTAGATGGCCCTCTCCACTTTGTCCTCTGATTCCTGCGCGAGCATGCAGCCCATTATGGTCTCAGTTACTGAAAGGTACAATATCAACGGCTCTGGCGGTGACAACACGGGTGGGTTCTGTAAATATCCCTTGATCTGTTCAAAAGTAGCTTGGCATCAGCCGTCCCACTGGAATTTCTTCCCTTTCTTTAGAAGGCCAAAAAGTGGTGCACAAGCCAAGGTTAATTTTGAGATAAATCGTCTTATGAATTGCACTTTACCCAGAAAGCCTCGCACCTCCTTTTCAGTCCTTGGTGGTGGCATTTCTAAGATGGCCTTGATTTTGGAAGGGTCGACTTCAATACCTCTCTATGTAATCAAAAACCCCAGCATTTTCCCTGCTGTAACACTGAACGTACACTTCTGAGGATTCAGCCGTAACCGAAATTCTCTGATCCTTTGAAAGAACTTTTGCAAGGCGGCGTAGTGGCCGTCTCTTTCCTTGGACTTGACAATCATGTCGTCCACGTACACCTCAACCTCTTTGTGGATCATGCCGTGCAATATTGTGGTCGCGGCCCGTTGATATGTAGCTCCAGCGTTCTTCAGCCCAAATGGCATTACGCTGTAGCATTAAGTCCCCCACGGAGTGGTGAATGCAGTCTTTTCCCGGTCTTCAGGTGCCATCACTATCTGGTTGTAGCCTGAAAAGCCATCCATGAACGAAAGCAAAGCATGCCCCGCTGTGAAATCCACTAACTCATCGATATGCGGCAAGGGGAAGTCGTCCTTCGGATTGGCTCTATTTAAGTCCCTGAAATCCATACATACCCGGATCCTGCCATCCTTCTTCGGCACTGGAATAATGTTGGCCAACCAAGTCGGGTATTCGGATACTAGTACGAAAGCTGCGTCAATTTGCTTGGTGACTTCTTCCTTAATCTTGAGAGCCCAGTCCGGGCGGATCCTTCTGAGTTTTTGTTTAACGGGTCGGGCCTCGGGGTCAAGAGGGATCCGATGCTGTACAATCTCAGGATCGATTCCAGGCATGTCTTCGTAGGACTACGCGAAAACATCTTTGAATTCTTTTAATAAAGCGACTAAGCGCTCGCGTTCCTCCGAAGACAACGTGGACCCGATCTGGACCAGCCGTGGGTCCTCCTCAGTACCAATGTTCACAGTAGTGATTTCATCCATTAAGGGTTTAACAAATCTTTCCTGCTCTTGTTCAATTAAGCGTTGCAAAACCGGAAGAATTTCTTCCTCATCGTTTTCATCAAAATTTTGAAAGTCTGAGTTAATGCAATAAATCAAGGGCACAAAAAAGTACTCAGAAACCACAGCCACATCATTCTCATTAAGCACATCCAAATCGTCCAATTCTTCGGTTACAACAGACTCAAAAGAGAAAGAAAAAGATGACCTGTACAGGACTGTGGTATTCGGGTTGTCACCCCCTGGAATACCGGACTTAGACTCAGTCGAGCTGGAACCTGATTCCGACTCAACAGACTTGGTGGAATCAGATTCCGGCTCACTACCTGACCGGTGCTGCTTGACAAAAATCCCTCTTCATACTGCCAAATAAGAGAGGGTGCGATAGATGCATCCAAAATGTTTGCTGGTAGGCCCGCAGTCGTTCCATTCTCGATCACGCATACCGAGAAGTTATCCCCCAAGCACTTCTGTTCGATCGGAGGATCTGAAAGTAGACACGCCAGCGCTACCCCCATTTCACTTTCGGCGTCCTCGGACTTCACTTTCTTGCTCTGCTCAACCTCAGCTAATGGGTCTGTCTGTTCTTCGGCAACGTCATCCCCGGATAACTGTAGGTCAAAGAAAATCTCAAAACCTGGCATGCGCTTCCTCTCCGCGTTCAACCACGGCTCTGGGAAGCCACAAAATGGAAAGTCCTCCCCCTCCCGGATGAAGCGTCCATTTAGGGTACCCTGAATGGGCCGGTGCATTAAGTCAAAAGGCTTCCCCGCCTTCTTCGCTCTGGCTCTTCCAGCCATCTCCTTACCCTTCCTTATCCAATCCTCTTTGGTGGGCAGATAACCCAAGCCAAAGGTATATGGGTTATGTGGCACCTCGGCCAATGCTGCGACGCCCTTCTGGCCGCTCTTTCCTAATCCTATCCCGGGGATGTGTTGAAGCTTGTTCATGAGGTATACTGATTGAGCACTGACATACACCCCCTCATTAATAGCTAAGATGTTCTGCACGACCCGGGCCTCAGCTAGGGTAAAACCGGATAAGAACACATCCTCCATGCCGTGCTCAATTTCAAAAACTGGCGTAGATACTTCCGGCGGTGGATGGATCGATGAATTCCCAAAAACAATGGCTACTCCCTTTCCATGGGGGTATTTCACCATTTGGTGCAAGGTAGAAGAAACTGCCTTCACTTGATGCAGCCACGGCCACCCCAAGAGTAGATTGAAAGTGGCGGGAACCTCTAAGACGCGGAAGTCTACCTCATGCTGTCCCGGCCCAACCTTGGTCTAAATTTTCACTGTCCCCATGACTTCTCTGCTTGTGTTGTCATATGCCCGAATCACCTGGGCTGTTCGCACAAAGTCCGCGGTCTTCAAACCGATTCCATAGGCAGTCCTTGCTGGATACACATTGATGGCAGACCCTGTGTCGACAAGCACCACGGGTATCCATTTGTTTCTGCACTCCACGGAGATGTAGAGTGGCTTGTTATGGTTCGCACCCTCAAGTGGCAGTTCTTTGTCAGAAAAGGTCAACATCGGGGTAGCTCCTCCCGAAAAAACTAAGCCCACCAGCTGCTTGGGCGTGGTGTCTATTGAAAACTTGGCCTTGTCCATGGCCGATAAGACAGCTTGTCGATGCACTCGCGATGCCATAAGCAGTCCCCAGATGGAGATGTCTGCCTGTATCTTTTTTAACTGCTTCAGTACAGCCTCTTCTTCGAGTTGCTTCTCTTTCTGCTTCTCTGCCTCCTTATCTTTCCCAGATGCCTCTGGCTGGTCTAGGTGCGGAGGCTTGAAATACCGCCCGCTCCTGGTCATATGATTGACTTCGTCGATATAGCAGGTATCATCTGGCTGATTGCTCTCCCAATCCTCATCCATGTGGGCAAGACATAAATCATCGTCCTCCCACCACATTCCGTCGGCAGCCAACAGACACCTATCTGGCTCCAGTACAATTGCATCCGCAGTACTCTCCGTCTACATGCTCGCAACATCCTCTATCCTCGTGCGCACAGCACTTTCAGTCCCCTCAGGGCCCTTAGCTTTCCTGATTCTCTCAGAGTCCTCAAACCTTTCTTGTTCCAACTGCGTCAGTACAGCTAGCTGTTCAACAATTTCCGCATTCACAATGCCCAAGTCTTGAGCGAAATTCTTAGCACCGGCGCTCTCCGGCGATTCATTCTGATTTCTGGCCCTTCCGGCCACAACTGATATGTTTGCTCCTGCCGGGCCCCGTTCCAACTGAGCTTCATCGACAACGTCAGGCAGGTCATCAAGCCACCCAGTAACCTCTGCTAACTCCTCAAAACCTAACCAGTTGACTACCATGCCCTCTGGCTCTTGTTCATTGAAAAATTGGAGGTTAGCAAAGTCCTCTTCCACAGCTGCCAGGTCATCTATCCTCTGACCAGATTCATCCCCCTGTATCATACAAAGCTCTGCCCCCGCCGGCAATTCAAAGTTCGGCCCAACCTGGCCCACTGATAGAATGTAGTCACTCGGACGGTATACTTCCTCAGTAAAACTCCCAGATTCCTCAGATCCTGGCTCGGCAATCTTATTCTCCCCCGGAATCTCCCCTGTTTTGTCTTCGATAGTCACCACCAATGGTTTGGGTTGGGCTCTGGAGATGTCCAACATGCACAAGTCAGTGCAGTCAGGAAAGAGCACCTCCGGCTTGGGTAGGTGGGTTGGGGTAATATATATGTTGGGATCGTAAGACACGACCCCAATCTGGATAAAGTTGATTCTTTTGGGAGGTGGAGCTTGGTTGTGTGGTGGGAGTGGGTTTGTTGTGACATTGGGTTTTTCTGGAGGCACAATCACCTACTTGTCAACGAGATCTTGAATCTCATGACGCAATCTAAAACATTGGTCAGTGTCGTGACCATGTTGTTGGTGATATGCGCAGTATTTTGTTGGGTTATGAGAGGGAGGGAGTGGATTTGGCAATGGCCTCGGCTCCAGGGGCTTTAAGTGCCCTTTCCTGATTAATACCCCTAGAGCCTTGGACAGGGCCATGTATAAAGGTGTAAAGGTTCTTTGGCCTCTGGGTTGGAATTTGGTGGTTTGTGTGTTGTTTCCGGACGTGCCGGAGAAAGGTGTAACTGCCATAGGTCTTGGAGGGGGAATGGTGGTGACCATGCTTACTTCTGAAGCCCTAGCATTTGCGGCATTACTGGTGCCTGTGTTGTTGTTGAGGTTAAAGGTTCTTCAAGGTTGCTCTCTATCTTGGTCGATCAGACCTTGTTTCATAGCATCCTTTATTTGTACCCCCATCTTGTGCAAATCTGAAAAGGTAGAAAAGGGGAGCACAATCATTTTCTGCATCAGTTTTGGCTGGAGATTGCGCACAATCATTCGGATTTGATCTTTATCTGTAGGCCTTAGGGTCATCATTGAGGCCTTCGCCCTCCACCTGGCCACAAAATCTGAAAAGCTCTCCTTAGGCTCCTGCCTTGTTGTCTCAAGATCACGGGTTATAATCTTGATTTGAGTGTTATAGGAGTGTTGTGCAATAAAAACCTCGGCCATCTCGTCCCAGTTCCGCTTAACATCATCTTCTAATTTTGCATACCAGATAGCGGCCACACCTGACAAGGTCCGACCGAATAATGAAAACTTCTGTGGTCTGGTGAGGCCCATCGGTCGCAGTATATCTGAGAACAAACGAAGATGGACCATGGGATCCCCGGATCCGTCAAAGCGGTCGATTTGTGGCATCTTGAACCTATCTGGCAGCGTCACGGCCACGTCAGTATATCCGTCCTCAATGTCCGGAATGGACTTCACCCCCTGGGATTTCTTCAACAACTTCTCGAGCTTGCTCAATTTCAATGTTGTATGGTCTATCTCGAACTCAAAGAGAGAGTCCGGTTGATTGACAGGCCTAGGTGCCTTGGATAACTGTGGTAGAATCGGGGGCGGAGCCGGCCCCGTCGGGATGTCCGTATCTCCCTAGACATTTGGTGCCTCCTTGGGTGCTGGAACTCCTGGTGGGGGAGGTGCTGGGTGTGAAGCAGATGCCCCGACTTGTTGTTGCAACCTGGCAATTAACTCTGCCTGCTGGGCCATGATCTCGGCTTATTGTTTGGCAAACTCATCCCGGCGAACAGCGTCCTGCTTCACGGTTCTCATGGTCTCCTGCATCTGGCGCATCATTTCTTCAACTCCTGTCGGTACCGCCACACTGCCCTGATCTGTCTGAACTACTGGCAGGTCTATCTCTATAGCAACAATTGAGATCTTAGCCCGACTGTCTACTGATGGGGTAATCCACTGCTCTGGCAACCTCTGCTCGGATACACTGCATCTTCTCGACCTCCGTTTGATAACCGGGGGTAGAGAATGATACATTGGTTGTCCGTCGACCAGATCCTCAGATCGATGGAGTCGGCGACCTCTTGTCCAGAGTGCTTGCGGAATATCTACTTGGTCTAAAGCAATTGTGCTAAACTATCCTAGCAAAAAGATAAATAAAGCAATAATAAGGAAATAAACGAGCAGACAAACGGACAGCATAACAGCGTAAATAAACACAACACACAGTTGGGTATAATTAACACGCAATTGATACACTGTTCTCAAAGACTGATCATTATTCCCAAATCACTGTCCCCATACTGGATCTGATACCCGCAGATAACTGATTCTGAAAATACTAAACTGGTGCCCGCAGGCCTGATACCCAAAATACTGAACTGGCGCCCACAGGCCTGATGCCCAAAATACTGAACTGGCGCCCGCAGGCTTGATGCCCAAAATGATATATCCATTCATATAGAGACGCACTCTAAAAGCACATAACAAACAAGTGAGAGCCAAAACACCCCTATGTTGGGGTAGGATTTCCCTGTCCTATTTTGTCAGGAGCTAGGATTTCACTACGCACGCAGCGGTTTCAAACAACCTATAAACGAGTAAGCAACCTGTCCTAGTTTGGAATGGTCACTATGGATTCCGAATATGCACTAGGTCGAATGGTCAAAAAGGGTGCCCCGGTAAAACCGGGGTTTGTGTTTCCATCGTAGCAGAGCCCGCAACCAGTCAGCCTTATGGCACGCTTATCGAAGCGAGCCTTCGGTAAACCGTTCAGGAATAGCATACGGCAAACACGCTGTCCTAGGCGCACCAATGCAAATGCAATGCAAAGAAACACACAAGTGTATTCAAAACCAAATATCACGAGTTCGAGTCAAGTTCTCTAAATCCTCAACAGAGTTGCCAGAAACTGTAGACGTCCCCGAACGTCCCGGGAGGAGATCCCCCCCCCCCCCCCCCCCCGGTTTTGTTCATTAGGCTCACTACAGTTCAGGACTCAATGTCATGGTCCTGTATCTAATCTCGCAGAGTGCAATGCAAGACCAATGAATCATCAAAGAGTCCAAATCTGGCAAATCATTTTTGAAAACAGATTTTTTGAAAGAAGTGTCAAACATGGACTGCTTTGCCAGATACAGAGTCGCCACCTAAATGTTTTGTTTTGGGAAATTTAGGAAACCCTGACTCGTGCCTAAGGCCACGTGTCTGTCATCACCAAAGTTGCCTCAGCTCGGGAACTTGGGTACGATTGGGAAAGGTCACTTCGTGAGCACCCCCGCTCGCCCGATCAAAGATCGGCCTCTACTAACCATGATATCTAGTTTTGAAAACATTATGCGTTCTTATTCCGGTTGTTAGCCTAGATTTACTACGTGATGCGCACAGCATACAAGTATAGACTGGGTCGCCTGAATTGGAACGAAACATCACATGTTTGTTTTGAAAACGGTTTGCTACTCGCAAGTAGGCTAAAATGTGGATTTGCCACCCTCAGGTGGGCTTAGAAAACATGATGATTTGTCACTCTCAAGTGGGCTTAAAACTCACAATTGATGAATTGTTCCAATCCAAATGACTCAACCTTCACCCACAAGCATTCAGGCAGTTTATATCACATAAGTAGTTAGCCTCATGGCAAGCATACTATCATGGCAATCACTCACACACATGCAAGGATGCTAAAGCATAAACACTTCTCGAGTACTCCAAGCCAAAGAAAGAAGCTAATTTAGAAAACATGCATGAATCCTAACTATGCTGAGATGTCTAATGCAACACATGCAAAAATGCAACTACAATAAGCTCGGCTATTCTAAGATAGCATATGAGATGCAACAATTGATACATGTATTCAACTTGGAATTTAAATACAATACAGTTAGCATGATGCGCCGAGCCCGGTGCATGCAAGACAGATGAATGAATGCAAACATGCGAGCATAAGTATACTAATTGAAACATGCCCTAAACTAACCATCATAAGCTGGTAAATAAAAGGGAGAAAGACGTGGGGTTGGAAGACATACATCACACACACGCACACTTATTACAACATTGCCCTCACTTGGAGGGTCCGAATAATAATTACAGTCCGAATAAGTACAAAATCCTAATTAATTAACAACTTAACTAGGAAAGCGGATAAATTAGCATGCAAGCTATGGACCGCCTCAGCTCTGATCCGAATGATGAATGATGCATGTTCGAGTTGCCTTGCGTGGAAATCCATTACGATGCCCCGATTCGCCTATGTTTACACTTAATCCCGGAATGCTGTGCGAAGCTCCAGAAGGCTGTTGAAGTCTGATTTGCTGCAACAGAGAGCAAGAAAGGGGCACAGCAAAGCATTTTCACATATGTATGCATGACTACGCGTCAGGGAGTGTAGTCCTCGATCCTCGTGTCACCAATCACGCATCTCGATGCATGATGGCCGAGGAGTCAAATTGCATGACTCGATGTGAAATGAATGCACATATAAATACAACAAGACCTAAACTCCATCATGGGTAATCCGGAGTGTCGGCAACCGGGAATTAAGACACGTTCCGTCACTCGGAGTACGAAACGTCCCTCGTTTCCCATTCTTGGGCTAACTCCTATCCCAAACACGATGCAAATGAGATGGCATACACAATGCGACTAACATACAACCTAGCATACGCAATGCCATGAAATGACATACACAATGCTCGATGTAACACGGCATACACAATGCTCTAATCATGCAACTCAGCATACTCAATGCTATGGATCGAAATGGCATACACAATGCACGATGGACTTACACCAACATGAGTGGACCTCAGCCACACTCACATCAGTGGCCATTAGATGAAAATGAGACAACCGAAATGTGTGCACACATGCACGAATACCAAGGACCAAACCTAAGGCATGGAATGCCACTCTACCAAAGCATGGCAAGGATGAAACATGGCATGGAATAGCATAAATTATAGCTCTAAAACAGCATGAAATATGGTCTCGAAACATGCAAATATGGCACACAATGCAAGCTAGGGGGCCCGGGTACCGAAACTAGTGAAGTGCGTTACACTAGAGGTACCCAAGGCAATGTACCAAAGGCAAAACCAACCCCAAACAGACCCTAGGCAGGTCTGAAACAGTGGGGAGATGGCCTAAAATGATGGCTCGGAATGCAACGGAATGGAGCTCATTCAATGGTCGGTAAATGAGGCGTACAAGCCCGACTCTCAAACGTATTTAAAGAGATGAAAACATGGCAACATGGCATTCGTATAAGCTCTGAAATTTGATGAAAAATGATCCCAAGGCATGAAAATACCTCAGTATATGCATGGAATGGATCTCAAAACTCATAGCTAAGCATGGACCTTGAACTACAAGCATGCAAAACTAACATCATTCAACCATGAGACCCAAAAACAGACCTATGGTAGTCCAAAATAAGTACATTATCAGTTTAAGACATGGCCAAAATGTGCTAAAATCAAGGTCCAACAAAGTATGCAAAGAAAGCTAGTGAACCATGAGTTGTTCTACAACTATATGAAGCATATGAAAACTCATTAAACCAGCCAAAAACAGATGTATTCCATGCCAAAATATGCCCAAATAACCACCGAAACTCAGTCAATGCATGCAAAAATTATGAGCTCCTTTGGAAGGCCATGCAAGGGGTTATTCTACACCTATATGATGGACACATAAAAGGTCAAAACCACCTCAGGAAATGAGTTATGAAAGCCTTAAAACTCACCAAATAGGCCCTTGAATTGGTCTAGGAAGCATGAAAATGAAAGACCCTTTGAAAGGCCTTGAATGGGATTGCTCTACACATGCATCATAGACATAAAATATGGAAAAATGGGCTCTTGAAAGAGCTAAGGAAGACTTTAAAACTCACAAAATGTGGCCTAAAACATGACTTCAATGCATGCAAAATAGAGTCCCTTTGGAAGGCCAACAATGCTAGTGAAGAGAACAAGGGGTGAGAGGGTCACCCCTCTCTGATTTTGGAGCCCAAAGACACATCAAAGCCATTGAAAATCCACTGGATTTCAGTGGCTAAGAGGCCAAAACAAGGCCAATGAAAATGCTCAAATGCATGGCTCAAAACATGAGGGAATGAAGCATGCAAGGAGGAAGATGACTCCAAACAGAAAAGTGACCTGAATAAAACTTAAAGAGGAGGTCAAAAAAATACTTTTTCTAGTTTATGTCGACGTCCAAAAAAGTTTGCAAGTGAGGCTAAGATATGATGCAAAATAAGCCTTAAAAAAGATAATAGAGCAAACAAGGAGGTAGATGATCTCAAATAGGAAAGTGTCCTTAAACAAAGTTCAAGAGGGACTCAAAATAAGACACTTTTTAGTTCATGCCAAAGCTCAAAAATGCTTTCAAATAGAGCTAAGGTATAGAGCAAAATAATGCAAAAATGGGAGAAATGAGGACTTACCCTTGTAGCACAGCAATGCAGCCAACCCTGGACCAAGAAAGTGAGCTTTGAACCTCTGAAAATGAGTTCCAAGGTGCTGCAATGGATGGTGGAGGTGTTAGGCTTAGAGGTGTAGTGTAAATGGCCAAGAAAAAGGGTGTTTTGAGCTTGGAATGGTGAGTTATGGAGGGGAGTATGCAATGCTCCAGCCAAATCTTTTGTAACCTTGCAAAATGGAGTTGAGAACTTGTCTTATAGAAGACAAAGGGCCATGGCTTCTCTAGGAAGCCTCAAGTAAAGGGTGCAAGCTTCTAAAGGAAGCTAACCAAAAGGGTCAAGCTTCTCGAGGAAGCTAGACCAAAAGGGTCGAGCTTCCTCAAGAAGCTTGGCCAAAGGGTCAAGCTTCTGTTAGAAGCTAGGCAAAGGGGCCAAAGCTTGCTTAAGAAGAGAAAGAAAGGGCTCAAATCTCGGACAGTGGGTCAAGTGCTTCACAGCTGGCACAGCTGTATTGCACTTGAGAAGAGCAAAAAGCAGAAAGCTGGCCGACCAGCTAAGGTGGCTGGCCGGCCACTCCCCCTGGTCGGCCGACCAGGGGTCAAAAGGGTCAAGAAGAAATGCTGGCTGGCCATACCAGAAAGGTGGCCCCCCAGATGAGTGCAACACAGTTGTATGGTGAAAAACCAGAAAATGTGACCTAGGAGAGAGAAAAACCAGCTTTTTAGCAAGGTTCAAAAGGGTCAAGAAGAAATACTGGTCAGCTTACCCATATTGGTGGCCTCCCAGATGAGAACAACACAATGGTGGTATGAAAAGCCAGAAATTGTGGCTCAAAAGTGAGAAAAACCAGCTTTCTGTCAGAAAAATCGGCTTTAGGAGAGAGAAAAAGAGAAAACTGGTTTCCAAGGGAAAAAGGTGGCCTCCCACCATACTACCACCTCCCTAGCAATGAAAATAGGGTCCCTACCAAAACTGGACCAAGATGGATGCAAAACAAGGGTTCGAAGGCCAAAACGCGCAATCCGGGGCCCCAAAAACAGGCTGTTAGGCACCGGAAGTGGCGTATGACCATGAACGTGGTCTCCCGGGCCACAGTGTCCCTCTAAAGGGAGGAAACAAGATGTGTGCCAAAAACCGAAGCAAACGGAGGTAGTTAAGCGGTCCCGAACCGAGGCACACGGCCGACAGCTCTGAAAACCGGAACTGGGCTCCAAATGGGAAAAATGGCCTACGACCACGAAATGTAGCCTACGGTCACTGAGAGATGGTCTACGAGACCTCTCCCTTCCTTCGGGAAGAGAAAGTAGAGAAAATAGGACCTGGTTCGCAAACCTAGGAAAAGCACAAAAGAGCCCCAAAGTCTGGAGGCAAGGCTCGCAGCCGAGACTCTGCAACCTCAGGATGAGCACAATATGCAACATCACCGAGCGCTCAGTTGGTGACGTATGAGTCTTAAGGTCGGTCAAAAATGGGTTATCTACATTTGCCAGCTTTGGCAAGCGTGTTGACGATGTGATGGTCGTTGTTCAAGGCAACTGGGAATTCGGCGAGGGTGAAGATCGCCTAGATCCCGTGCCATGGTGAAAAGGCAATCCAAGTGGCCGTATAGCTCATTTCTAGTTGGTTAAATTTTCACATGTGTATTCGGCTATCCTTTCATGTATTTACCATTTTGTTTGCGCAGGCAATGAGTTGAAGAAAGTGTTGGTTTTGGCCGACGATGCTGTACTTGCGGATATTAAAACCGCTCTGCAATTCGTTGGCCATCCAAATCTTCAGAAGCAAGGAAGAGCGGCTCATATTCTCTTGCACTACGCGCCGTCCTACTCAACGTTTTCAGCAGTAGACCATATTCCAGTTCCAAGAGGCGAAGATCATTTTACAGCCCTTATCTTCCCCAGCTTTAAAAGTCTGAAGGAGATCGGTTTAGAAGCCTCCGATTCAGAACACGCAAAACAAGTAGCTAATCATATCGCCAAGGACCCAGACCAATTGGGAACCAAGGTAGATGAAGCCCCAAATTCGGCATTTGAGGAGGATGGACTGAATTTATCTGACCCTCCATCCACGTCCAGTTGAGGGGACGTCTTTGAGGACATTTTTACAAACTTAGGAGATCTTCCCGGTGCTTATCTAGAGGATATGGCTGGGGAATCACTTCAGCAACTTGCGTGGAAGAAGAATGCCGAGAGGATGGCCGCCAGGCGGAGGGCTGAGGCCGTCCGATCGGAAACTCCAACCGCTACGGTCGCTGAGTCTACACCGGCCATGGTCGCTGAGTCTTCTCGTCCAGTTACTGCCGAAGAGACAGCTCATCCTGAAACGATCGAAATGGAGCAGGTGGGGCAGGCCAACGAAGGTGAACAAAGGGGCAAAAAACGCCCCGCCGATCGAGAGGCCGGGCTCGAAGAGGACCAAAGCGATAAACGGCCCCGAGTTGAGGAGTCGGATCTGGTCCTTCCATTCACGATTCAACCAAGGATCAGAAATATGCCGATTTCCTCAGACTGCTCGGCTTTGAGGGACCCGGCTGTGGCCTTAAGCATGGCCTCCTCGATATCCCTGCCGGTCGACAGAGCCGTATTTCGAGCGGAGCCAGATCGGATGCTAATTGCTTTGGTCGCTCAGTCGGCCCTATCGGTACGTTACTTGTCTTATCTGCAATCTTTCGTCTTCACGCATGTACGTTTGTAAATATTTTTCTAATTATTTGTTTGCTATTTCTTTCTTTTGTAGGCAGTGGGCAGGATAGCCGAGATGGGCCGCCGTCAACACGACGCCATAGAACAGATCGGCCTATTAAAAGTCGAAATTGAAAATGAACAGAACAAGGTTGTGGCGGTCTCTAAAGGGTCGATTATGAGGCGGCGCAAGCGGCGGTGGAATGCGCCAGAGCCGACTCGGAGCCCGAGCGAGCTAGAAATTTTGATTAGTTAAGGCTTGCCGCCGAGGAAAAGGCAAAGGCCAGCGATGAGGCACTTAAGTTAGCCTAGGAGGCAATCGCCAAGCTGGAAGCCGACTTGGAGAAATCGAAGAAGGCAAGGGAAAAGGCCGACTCCAAGATTTCCAAAGCGTTCCAAGCTGGGCAAGAGGCCACCTTGGAAAGCTATGCAGATGAAGGGTCGAAGTTTGAGAATCGGGGCTTCAAACACGGCTGGGTCAAAGCCCTCGCTGCTGCGAATGTGACATTGGCACAGCCAATTCCATACGAGTAGGCGGACGTTGACCCGCTGGTTCATGAACTAGAACGCTAAATAACATAGGTTCGAGGGGCGGTTAGGGCACATGACTCAATCGGCGACGGGTTGTTGAGGTTTTAATATTAATGAGATCACCTCGGAGGTGCTGCCCCCCGTAGGGAATAAATGGGGCTGTACTTCGTGCATGAAGGTCCTATTTATATGCTTAGAGTCAGTAACTTAGTCCAGTTCGTTGAGGAAGGTTAAACAAGTGCGAATGTCAAATAGACTTTTCTTCAACAGTAGAGGAGAGGCGAGGACATTAGCTGAGCTGGAAGGGGATATGAATCGAAGTGGCGAACCTATGCGCAAGGGAAGTAGGACTTCGAGGGATTGGGAGAGACGCCAATCTCCTCATCGTCGAAGTAGATCGCCCAGGAGGGACAAGCAGCCATGGGGCAGATCTCCTCAACCTCGTTTTGGAAGGGAATCTGATGCGACACCGCACCCATTGAGTTTTGCGGTCTTCGTGGAGAATAGACCAATGACAGAGGCGGATTCAATCATTCGTGATCCAATGCGGCAGTCGAGTTCGCTTGACAAATTTTTCTACCCGAAGTTCAGCAGTCGATGGTAGGTCGGTAGGATTTCGAAGTGTTTCGTGAAGGTGTTCATGGGGCCGTGAAGGGGCTGTACACTGCTTATGAAATCGGCATGCGTCTTCGCGTCGCTCGACGAGATATAGAATAGAGAGATGAATGCATTCGGAACTTAGAAGCTCGCACGGAGAAGGCTGAGCGTGAACTAAGGAAAATCAAGTTTGCCAAGTCTCAATCGGCCAGCCATCCCAACCTAGTTGTGGAAGAGAGGGTGACCCGGAGGCTGATAAGTCATGCCATTGCCGATCAGAACACGGCTAGCATGTTTGCGATTGAGACTGTGAGGTCCACGACCTATGAAAAAGGCTTCCATAACGGCCGAAAGGTCGAAATACAGAAGACCATAGAGAAACTCGCTGAAGAAGTTTGCCGATGTGAAAATCGTGGATTTAAGCACGGTTGGATCAAGGCACTTCAGCAAGCCAAGGCACTTCAGCAAGCTGAGGCTTTCCGGGCTGCAGGTGTGAATTCGGCATCGCTACTGTACCAGCGAGATGATTTCCCCTTTTCCGCTTTCGAAGTTAAAAAGAGTGATGATAAGGGAGCTGCTGAATAAAAGCAGACCTTGTAATGGTCATATGTAGATTGAGTGCGAATCATGTATTTATTTTCTAAATTAATAAGGCGCTCTATTTCAAGTGTTAGCGTATTTTAACCTGTATTAATACACTTTATGCAAATCAATCGATTTAAGAACTAACTTCGTTTTGAATTCTTGCATGTTTTAATTTGTTTATATGGTTTGCGCCAACTTAACTTAATTAAGCATTTCATTTTGAATGTTTGTATGCTTTAAATTTCGTCATGAAGGGCGCTCCGAATCCGGAGTCTTATTCGGCCCAAACGTGTTATGCATGGATGAGGCTCCGAGTTCAGAGGCTTTTTGTCTTGGCCGATCATGATATCCGCGAAAGGCGTTCCGAATCCGAAGTCTTATTCAGCCCAAACGTGTTATGCACGAATGGGGCTCCGAGTTCGGAGGCTTTTTGTCTTGGCTGATTGTGATATCTGCAAAGGGCGTTCCGAATTCGGAGTCTTATTCGGCCCAAATGTGTCATGCACGAATGGGGCTCCGTATACGGAGTCTTATTCAACCCATAAGTGTTATGCACGAATGGGGCTCCAAATTCGGAGACTTAGCTTGGCCAATCGTGATATCGACGAAGGGCACTCCGAATCCAGAGGCTTAATCGGCCCAAAAGTTTCATAAACAAATGGGGCTCTGAATCCGAAGACTTAGTTTGGCCAATCGTGATATCCACGAAGGGCGCTCTGAATCCGAAGGTTTAATCGACCCAAAGGTGTCATGCACAAATGGGGCTCCGAATCCGGAGGCTTAATTGGCCCAAAAGTTATATGAACAAATGGGGCTCCGAATCCGGAGACTTAGTTTGGCCAATCGTGATATCCACGAAGGACGCTCCGAATCCGGAGGCTTAATCAGCCCAAAAGTGTCATGCAAAAATGGGGCTCCGAATCCGGAGACTTAGTTTGGCCAATCGTGATATCCACAAAGGGCGCTTTGAATCCGGAGGCTTAATCGGCCCAAAGGTGTCATGCACAAATAGGGCTCTGAATCCGGAGACTTAGTTTGGCCAATCGTGTTATCCACGAAGGGCGCTCCGAATCCGGAGGCTTAATCGGCCCAAAGGTGTCATGCACCAATGGGGCTCCGAATCCGGAGACTTAGTTTGGCCAATCGTGTCATCCACGAAGGGCGCTTCGAATCTGGAGGCTTAATCGGCCCAAAGGTGTCATGCACAAATGGGGCTCCGAATCTGGAGACTTAGTTTGGCCAATCGTGATATCCACGAAGAGCACTCCAAATCCAGAGGCTTAATCAGCCCAAAGGTGTCATGCACCAATGGGGCTCCAAATCCGGAGACTTAGTTTGGCCAATCGTGTTATCCACGAAGGGCGCTCTGAATCTGGAGGCTTAATCGCCCCAAAGGTGTCATGCACCAATGGGGCTCCGAATCCGGAGGCTTTTGAACTCAATTGCGGGATGAGAAAACGAGAAACTTTGCATTGCAAAAATAAAATATCTACATGGTGAACCATTCAGAACTAGTATCATGCCCCACAAGCCGGGTCAATGATAGAATTTATGTAAATGCGTGGAATTCTAAGGCCGTGGCAAACTTTTGCCAAACATGTCTTTGAGCCGATAAGCCCCCGTTCCTGCGATTGAGTCGATCTGGTAGGGGCCGTCCCAGTTAGGACCTAACTTTCTGTCAGCCGACTTCCTGGCAGCTGGAAGCACTTTCTTTAGGACCAATTCGCCTGGTACATAGCGGCGTAGCTGAACGCATTGGTTATACGACTTAGCAAGCTGTTGCTGGTACCGTGCCATGGTAGCAAGGGCACGATCTCTTCGTTCTTCAACCAGAGTCAAATCGAAAGCCAGCATCATATCGTTTCGGCCCATATCAAAGACTTTTGATTTCAAGGTTGGGAGGCCTATCTCTAAGGGGATAATTGCCTGTGTTTCAAAGCACAAAGCGAACGGCGTTTCCCAGGTGGACCGTCTCAGTGTTGTGCGATGAGCCCATAATACACTTGGCAGTTCTTCAACTCATCAGCCTTTCGCCTTCTCCAGCCTCCTTTTGATGCCGTCTAAAATGGTTTTATTAGAGGCTTCAACTTGGCTATTACTCTGTGGATAAGCCAGGGTGGAGAAGTAGGGCCGAATACCATACTTGCTGCAAAGCTCCCGGTAGACTCCGCAATCAAACTAGGTGCCGTTGTCTGATATAAGTGTTCTGGGAATGCCGAACCGCATTATGATATTTCTCCATACAAAACGCTTTACGTCGGTATCTCGGATGTGCGTTAGTGCCTCCGCTTCTACCCATTTTGTGAAATAATCAGTCGCGACGATCAGAAATCGCTTGTTACTCGGGGTACGAGGCAGTGGTCCGACGATGTCAAGTCCCCATTGAGCGAACGGCCAAGGGCTGGTTATAGAGCTTAACTCTTCAGCAGGCAGGTGAATCAGAGGAGAGAACTTCTGGCACTATTCATACTTTTTCACGTAACTCTTGACATCGGCTCTTATTGTCGGCCAGTAATACCCTTGTGTCACAGCTTGATGAGCCAAAGAGCGCCCGCCAGAATGTGCGCGACAGCTGCCTTCATGTATTTTAGTCAGAAGCTTTTTGATTTTGTCCGGATGCACGAATTCCAGGTATGGACCAGAAAAGGATTTTTTATAAAGCTTTCCTTGCGGATCCAAATAGTATCGTAGGGCTTTGTTTCGCAGCTTGTGCACTTCTTTCTTGTCCGCTGGGAGCTATTCGGAAGACAGGAATGCAGCAATGGGGTCCATCCAACTCGGTCCTAACTTTATGACATTGACCCGGACTTCCTCCGAAGGGCCAATGCTCGGCTCCGGGATGAAACCTACTTCGATGGTCTGTTTAATCTCTGAGTTACTGGCGAAGGCTAGGCAAGCCAGGGCATCTGCATGTGTGTTCTGATCACGTGTTATTTGATTCAATTCATGATGGACAAATTTTGTCGGCAAGGAGTTAGTCGTTTTCATATAAGCCGCCGTACGGTCATTTTTGGCCGCGTACTCCCCCTTTAGCTGATTGATCACCAGTTTTGAATCGCAAAATACAAGCAAATGCTGAGCACCCAGAAGATGTGCATTCCGCAAACCGGTTAGAAGGGCTTCATATTCAGCCTCGTTATTTGATGCTTCGAAACCGAGTTTGACGGCCTGCTCAATTATTGCGCCGTCGGGAGCCATGATTACTACTTCGGCTCCACTGCCCCGTTGATTGGATGATCCATCACAGTATAACTGCCAAATGCCCCCAACATAAATTCTCCGGTTTGGCTTAGGTCAAATTTCATTAGACTTGAAGTCGGCAAGACCCCCAGTGAATTCGGCCACAAAGTCGGCAAGCACTTGTCCCTTGATTGAGGTTCTAGGCAGAAACTGAATATCGTACTAGCCGAGTTCAAGAGCCCACTTTGAAACGCGCCCTGATGCTTCTGCACTGCAGAGTACTGACCGGAGAGGGTGGTCTGTTAGTACCCCGATGCTATGCCCCTGAAAGTAATGCATCAGCTTTCTCGCTGCCATGACGAGGGCCAGAATGAGTTTTTCCAATGGAATGTAGTGTGTTTCGGCGTCAACCATTGCCTTGCTCACATAATACACTGGCCACTGCTCCCCCAGCTCTTCTTTTGTCAGTACGGCGCTGAAGGCCCGGTCGAAAACTGCCAGATACAAAATGAGCAGGTCACCTACCGAAGGTGTTGTCAAGAATGGAACTGATCGGAGGTAGGTCTTGAGGCCGTTGAAAGCGGCTCGCACTCGGCAGTCCATTCAAAAGTCTTGTCCTGCCGTAGTGTATGAAAGAATTGTCAGCAGCGATCTGTGGACCGACTGATGAACCTGTTGAGTGTGGTGGCCATCCCCATCAACTTTTGAATCTCTTTCACTGAACGAGGGAAGCCGAGCTCCAAGATTGCTATGATTTGCCTCGGGTTGGCTTCGATTCCTCGGTGGTTGACAATGTAACCCAAGAATTTGCTAGAGCTGATCCCAAACGCACATTTGGAAGCGTTCAGCTTCATTTTGTAGTTGCGTAAAATGTCGAATGTCTCTTCCAAATCATCTAGATGAGTTTGCTCTTCTTTGGACATGACCACCATATCGCCAGTGTACACTTCCATAGTATGGTCGAGTTACTCCTTGAACATGGCAGTGACTAGTCTTTGGCAAGTTGCCCCTGCATTCTTCAGCCCAAAAGGCATAACCTTATAGCAATACGTTCCTCTTGGGGTGAGGAATGCAGTTTTGTCTTAATCCTCCGGATGCATGGCAATTTGATGGTAGCCTCTGTAAGCATCGAGGAAGCTCATACGCTGATGACGTGCCGTCGCATCAACAAGTTGGTCTATTCTGGGGAGGGGAAAACAATCCTCGGGGCAGGCTTTGTTTAGGTCCGTGAAATCAATGCAGACTCACCAAGTCCCATTTTTCTTCTTCACAACCACAGTATTCGAGAGCCATGTAGAGTAGGTCACTTCCCTGATTGCCCCGGCGTCAAGCAACTGGTCAACCTCTTCAACAACAGCGGCAGTGTGCTCTGCGGCTGACCGCCGGCTTTTCTGAATAATCGGCTTGCATTTGGGGTCAACATTTAAACGGTGCTGCAAAACAGACGGATCTACACCCGGCATCTCATATGGAGTGCACGCAAATATATCAAGGTTGCCGAGCAAGAAAGAAATTAACTACTGTCTGTCGGCTTGATTCAGGGAGGCGCCGACCATAAAGAACCTATCTGGGTTGCCGTCAATTTCAACTCGATCTAGGGCTTCCGTGGCCTTTTCACTTGGGAGCCGCCCAACATCGTCGAGGCTCTCTCGATCCAGCACCTCAACAGAATTCACTTGCAACTCTTTCGGCGTCTTTCCAGCAAGGAGATAATATGCTTGTGCCGATTTTTAGGAGCCACGAATTTGCTCAATGTCGCGTTCTGTCAAGAAGCGTAGCAACGGATGATAGGTGCTTGGCACGGCCTGCATAGTATGCAACCAAGTTCGCCCCATGATGAGATTGTACGGCGATGGCAGCTTGATGACCAAGAATTCCACATCCACTGTTCGGGAGCCCGCTCGAACGGGTAGTGTGATTTTCCCCAACGGGTATTCTGGATTGGCATTGAAGCCGAATAGTGGATAAAGAGCTGGAGAAAGACCTGATTCGGAGAAGCCGAGTTTGGTAAATATTTTGTAATACATAACTTCTGATGTGTTCCCCGGATCAATGAGTACGCGCTTAACGGTGAATCGGTTTATGAGTAACTCGATCACCAAGGGATCGATGTGGGGAAGTGTCACTCCGGCCAAATCTAAATCATCGAAAGCAATGCTCGCAGCTTCATGGGGCCGTTTAGCAGGAGTGAGTTGATTTTGAGGGTCGGGATTCAACTGAATCGTATGCACCGCGGATGGCATTGGCAGGCTGTATATCATGTGGATCACGCCGAGTGGAGGTGAATCCTGTCTTAAGGCTATTGCTTTGGTTGAGTTGCCTTTTCGGACGTACTGTTGTAGCCGACCATCTTATACCAATTCCTCCAGGTGATTCTTCAATGCATAGCAACTCTCAGTATTATGGCCATGATCCTTGTGATACTCACGCCGCCTATCCCGTCTTCTCGTGTCGGGAGGTCCCACCATTTTGGACAGCCATTTGAAGAACAGAAGGTGTTGGACTTTGGACATAACCGCGCTAATTGGCTCTGACAACTCCGTATATTTCTTGTCTGCGCGCCTTGTGCACCTGCTATCGACTTGCAGTTGTTCATTTGCTCGGTGGGAGCATTGGTCGATTAATCGGCGAGAATCTTGTCTCTTGTCTCGTTTAGCCCGATGTCGTGGTTCAGGGCTCTGAGGTGGTACGAAATTTATCGGCTGAGCAATTTCAGAAGGGATCGACTTGTTGGCCATGTTTCCGTCGTTAACCCGCAAGGCGTCATCTTCCACTTTGTAGTATTCCTCAACTTTCTTCATCAACGACCAAACTGTTTGGGGGGTCTTCTAGTCACGGAACTGCGGAGAGCACTATCAGGATGCAAACCCATTTTAAAGGCGGTAATGGCCATGGAGTCGTTGTAAGCATCATCGACAAGAGTAAAGCATTCCCAATAGCGCGCCGAATACGCTCGTAAAGTTTCTCCCGGCTGGATCTGCATTGCCCAGATAGAGTCGACTTGCTTCGGCTAGACCTCGTTGGTGATAAATCTTGCCCTGAAGGATTTCTGTAGTTGATGAAAACTCTTAATCGATGTCGGCTCCAATTTATAATACCATCTGACGGCCAATGGCCCCAAACTGCTCAAAAATATTCTCCACATGAGAGCCTCGTTGTCTGCATGCAGCGTCATAGCTTGCTTATAATGACGGATATGATCAGTGGGGTCCGATTTCCTGTCGTACAAGGTGAACGATGGGGCTTTGAACTTCTTGAGTAGTACTTCCTTTGCAATCCGTCGCACAAAGGGATCGTGCTGGTCCTCTCTGTCTGAACCATTTTGTCTTCGCTTATGCCTTATACGTGGACTCTCTTCAGAGGAACTGGTAGTTTCGGGTCGTCCCTTCTTCTTGGGCTTCGGGGATAATGAGTCGGAGTCGCTATCAGTGTCTTGTTATCGGGCTCGAGGTCGTCGACCACCTGCCCTCAGAGGTCGTTCCGGATCTTAGCGTATAACTTGTTTGGACTTCACCACTTCCAAGGCCAAATCCTGACGGAGACGTTCGTTCTCAGCGATCATGTTCTCCAACCTCTGTTCGTTTTGCTTTCCTTGTTCCATGATCGTTTGCATTGTCTCATGTGCTGAAGTCGAGGGTGAGTCGAAGTTCAAGGTGCATCTTGCGCGCGATAGTCTCCGGTCCAAGCATGTTTGTTGGAGTGAGGTCGTCTCTTTGTGTGGTCTCGTCAGTGACTATCGGAGGGTCTTCCGTTACGCCCACCATGGATGTATTTGAGTATTCCCACAAACGGCGCCAATTGTAGGGAAGGTAGTTTGGAAATACTCTTTGGATCCAATGGGACGCTCGAGATCCTTAGCTGGTAGCCTAAAAAAGAATGAACACTCCGGTCGGGGGTGCCGGAATTAGCACTCCGACGGATAAGTCAATGTATGCTCTCTAGATTGCTTGTGTCTTAAGTTAAGCGTACTAATTCTCACATATCTCTTCTTGTTCGTCGTTCTTCTATTTATATACGCTCCTGGTCTTCTAGGTGGGGCCCGCTCTTGATCTGTCATGTACTTATTCTGTCACGCCCTCAAACTCACCCCTAAAAGTTTGGGCATGACCTATTCAGAAATGGACATTTAACCTGATATATATAACATACGGGGCCTGAATGGAAGCATCAAATACCATAAAATAATAGAAACCAATCTCCATTGAGCTACCATTACTATGCCAGGATCACAAGCATCATAACAGGTAAATAATATACAGAAACATGCACCTGGGCATCGTTTATATACATACACATATACAGACCCAGCCCTATGATTGGGCGTATAACAAAAACAATGGAGTTAAGGAAGTTATGTACATTCAACCTTAGACAGAAAACTAAAGTACGAGCCAACATCTTAACAAAACTTCACAAAAAAATATGAGTGGCTTCATTTAGGGCCTGGACACACAGAGGTTGACAAAAGAGAATGGGCGTCATGGGTTAGGACTGACCTCCCAGTTGGTTACCTACAGAAGTAGACATAACAAAGAGTGAGCCAGGCTCAGTGAATAATAGTACTTAAACAATTCGATGCTTAACTTAGAACATAATACATATTAATGCGTGTATAAATGCCAAGATCATATGGTTAATCTGATTCTGTACTAATCTCATAATGGCCTGTGGCCCAGCTTTTAAACATAATAGCTCTAAGTCCTTGAACGGAGTGGCATTAAGCCCTTAAACAGATTGGCATTGAGCCCTTAAACAGATTGGCATTAAGCCCTTAAACAAAACGGCGTTAAGCCCATAAACAGATTGGCATTAAGCCCTTAAACAGAGTGGCGTTAAGCCCTTTTCATGCATGTGTGAACTCAAGTGGTGTCTCGCACTGATTCTAGAGGTGGCTCACATTGTAGCACTTAGTTCTGTACAACACTTTGTTTTATACCAGAAAATATAGATTGGCCATAGGCCTAGATATTATCAGAGTAGGCTAGTTTCAGAGTTTTGCAGAATTCCAGAGTTATATGAAAGTATCCACATTCTTTCCATCAGTCGTTCACATTCTTTGAATCGTTTTCATAGTCACAAAATTAACATGCGATAACAGAATGCTAATGGCAATCATTAGTTGTACGTAAAGCGTACTATGGTAATCCTACTACTCACAGTGTTGTGACAACGTGCTAGTTCCTCCCGGAGTGTGTCCTGCACACTTTCATAACTTGCAAATTAGTTAATTTCTCTTTGTTGAATTCTTTCATGAGTCATTTCACTTCAAATGAATTTTACAAACATACAAATTCTAAACATATCCGAGGGTCAAGCACGCAAAATGGAGCAAACCATTTTTCTCAGCATGGGCCGCACGTGCGGCTGTGAACCCCGCACGTACGGCAGTTGGCCCCGCACGTGCGGCTGGGAAGCCCGCACGTGCCTTTTAGACAGTAGCCAAAACTCAGAAATTTGCCATTCTCCGCACGTGCGGCCATGACTCTCGTACGTGTGGCTGATGCTCCCGCACGTGTGGCCATGACCCCCGCACGTGAGGCGATTCCCTGTTCGGGGTAGTCTGAATTTCCACCAACAATCCCACTTTGATAGGTGTTTATAAGGCCCAAGATAGATCTATCAATTGTTAGGATATGACATAAAAATTATATGAATAGAGTTCACAACACATATCACCTCACTTTGATTAAGATCATTAATCTTCAACTCATGAACATATTCAATTCTAAAGTATTGTCATCTTCCATACACCCACACACACACACCCACACATATATACAACCACTTAATCATATAGATGGGGCCAAACTTGAAGATTGAGGAAGTAGAATATAATTCTTACTAGATGGCTCAAATTAACTCAAAACAAATAAATGATAAGCTTATCATGCTAACTATCAAACACACACATGTACATATGGATTTCATTACAACACCAATCCATACCACATCAAGAAATTCCCACTTTAATGCAAGGGAAGAAAGTGAAATTAGATGGGTTAGACTTACTTTAAGCTTATTCTTGAATTCCTCTCAATTCCCCAATCTATAATCTTGAGGAACTTCACCTCTTTTCTTCAACCCTTTTCCTCCCTAATTTTCCTCTCAGGAGATATTTGATCAAGTTCATGAGTCATATAAGTCATATTCTTAAGAGAACTTAGATATATATATATATATATATATATATATATATATATAAGTGAGTAGGAAAGAAAAATCAACCAATTTAATCATTCCAAATCAAATTTCTACAAAGACGCTTATAATTACCTAAAAATTATACAGATCTCAGATATAAAATTCATTTCAGATTATCAAGCCTCTAAGGCCCTCAATTTCTGATCCAAATGTTTTAATTGCGACAGATGCTTTCCTTACCAAACAGATATAGGTGTCAATTGTAAGATCCATGTACTAAAACTTAATTTCTCATGAAATGTTTCATTAAGCATTTAAATGCACAGAATAAGGGCCTAAAAATATGCCAAAACACATACGAGGGTCAAGTTATTACATATTCACTCGGCCCCCTCTCCATTATGCTGTATTACAACTTTTAATTGGCCCCCTGCTCGACTTATTCGGCATCTGAAACGTCAGGGGCGGGGCCGAATGCATACTATACACCGTTTGGGAAAATACACACTGCCTATCTGCGTCTGTTTTTATTCGGCTACCACAAGTCCCAACTTTAAACTTTTGATCCGACAAGTCCCACTGGTGGAGAGATTTATTCATTTTGATCCTAGTTTTCATGTATGGCATTGTGGCGTGGACGATTATACCTTTCAGTTGATTTGGACGTGTTTCAATGAAAACAAACCACTCCA
This sequence comes from Camellia sinensis, assembly GCF_055761805.1. Classification (NCBI taxonomy): domain Eukaryota; kingdom Viridiplantae; phylum Streptophyta; class Magnoliopsida; order Ericales; family Theaceae; genus Camellia; species Camellia sinensis. Next base: position 158,396,375 of record NC_138970.1, read on the forward strand.
CATAACAATTCTCTCTCTCTCTCTCTCTCTCTCTCTCTCTCTCTCTCAAATTCTCTCTCTGTCCATTAATGGTTATTTCATTGTAATTCTTATTCTCACAAACATGCTTGTGAATTACACTTAGGACAACCCTACAATCACAACCCCAACATCAATTTTCAATGGCGTCTTATATAGAAATCAGTAGATGCAATCTCATCCCTCTCTCTCTCTCTCTCTCCTCTCTTTGCGCTTGCCACTCTCGTCGTCCTTCTTCTTCTTTTTCTCTGAAAACCCTAATTCTAACTCGACCCAATTCATCTAATTTGAGACTCAGTTTATTGATCGATGACTCCAAAGAGAGAAATTCAAGGAACCAAATAGGTAAACCTAATTCGACTGCCTAAGAAATGAGTAATTTTTGTGGGTTTGCTTACTTGAGGTTGAGAAAATTCAGGAAAATTGAAGAAAATTTGTTCTTTATTGTTTGGTTGCCTAGAAAAATTGATGTTTCGCGATGTTTTGCTATGACGGTTGTGTATCGGTGTGGTATACATAGCAGTTCAGACGTTGACACCTCCGTTGGTTTACAGGTGTGTTATGGTTTTTTTGCAACGTTGATTTTTTTCGTGTGTTTGTGGCATACCGATGTTAAAGCCTCCATTGATGTTTCATTTTTCGCAACGTTGACTCAATCTGGTGTGTAGCTTGTGTGCCTATGGGTTGTGTGTTTCGGGGGGTTTGTGTGTTGTGTTTTTAGGATGGGTGTGGTTGTGTGGATGCGTTTTCTTTTTCCTGATATGTGCATTTTTTTGGTGTGTGGTTTGTGTGTGTATTTACTAGTGTGTGCATTTTCATGGTGTGTGGGTTGTGTGTCTACGTGTTTACTGCATTCTATATGTGACTGTATCGGTTTGTTTTCCATTGTCAGGGAGATGGAGACACACGGCGACACGTGTCACACAACCCACATAAACACTATAGCATACAAAGCCTTAGTGTGCTTCCCTGTTGTGTAGCACCCACAAATGTGTCACGTGACCACCACCAATCTCAAAATATGACGGTGTAACACACACATACCATACCACTAACCGCGTAAGACACACACGCTTAACCAACCACACACACATCCAACTGTAACGTGTACACCAATATCCATATTGATGGCAATTGCATCCTTTCTCAACCACTAACCACGTAAGACACACGCGCTTAACCAACCACACACACATCTAGCTATAACGCGTACATCAACATCCATATTGATGGAAATTGCATCCTTTCTCAACGGAAAGGACTGAACGGATCATTAGAAAATATATGGGACTAATTGGATCATAAGTTCAACAATTAGGATTTATTGGTAAATCTCCCTTCTTTTTTTCTCTTTTTATTTTATTTTCATTTATTTTAAAAAAAATATGCATACCTTTTTATATATAAATTTAATTTTTATAAAATTAATGTCGTTAAAAATATATTAATTATATCTTTAAAATGAGATTTATATTAATATTTTTAAAAATTACATAACTAAAATATAATTAAAGTTGGTATGAATAATAAAACTATCTAAAATTATTTAAATAAAAATATTTATTTAAGTCTCTAAGTAAAAATGTAAAAATTAAAACAATACAGTTGTATTGAGTGCAAATGATAAATAAATAACACACTCTATTTTGGACCCTACACAGACTACAATTGCACTCCACACAAACTCGACTTGCATCCCACACAAAATGGATTTGAATTCCACACAAACTGGATATTTGTACAACATATAGATTGAATTGGCACTCGGACACAGATTGAATTGAAATATACCGTGAGATTAATTTTTTTAACTATTTTTAAAGTTGAAATATAAAATATTTGGTTGAATTTTTAAATTTTGTCTTCTATTTTTTTCTAAAAAAATTAAAATTAGTTTGGTAAAAAAACTCATTTTCATTTTGATATGATTCTATCTTTTTTGAACAAAAATAAAATTTTTGTATATTTGTATGTTTAAATATTTTTTATTTTTTTCTATTTATTTTTTTCGAAGTTTACATATATTTTTAAAATATATATTTTTATAAGGTTCTTCTATGGTGTCATCCTTTAGGGGGCACATATGATATGCACCCCAACCTTAAAATGTATAATTTTTATCACAAAATGAGTAACCTTGTTACAAATTGATACAACAAAAAATGTCATAACTAAGTCACAAAATTTTAGATATTTTTTACACTAACTTATGGCGATGTTACGCATTTTATGATTGATGTTACGAAATCTTGTGATAAATTGTGATAAGTTGTATATAGTGTGGACCCCTAAAGGGTTGCACACCGTATTATTTTCCATATTTATAACATATTTTTTGAAAATATACAAAAATAGAGTGTGATATTTTTATTTTATTTTTTATCATTTGCACTCAATATAACTGTATTGTTTTAATTTTTAGATTTTTACTAAGAGACTTAAATAATATTTTTTATTTTAGTAATTTTAGATAATTTTATTATTTATACCAACTTTAATTATATTTTAGTTATGGAATTTTTAAAAATAAAATATTTTTTTATTTATTTTAAATTTTAAAATTATATATTTAATATTAGTCTCATTTAAAGATATCATTAATATCTTTTCAACATTATTAATTTTATAAAAATTAAATTTATATATTAAAAGTTATACTACATGTTTTTCTAACAATAAATGAAAATAAAATAAAAAGAAAAAAATGAGAGAGAGAGAGAGGGGCTGTGTTTGGTACAGCTCTAGAGTGTTAATTCCAGAGCTTATTTCGCACATGACGTTTGTTTATAATTTTCAAAAGTTAATTCCACGTTCAATTTTGAAAATTCGGTCGAAGTTGAGAAAATTTGGGCTAACCGGTCGTCCCACTGGTTGACCGGTACAGTGCAATTTATTTATTTATTTATTTTTCAATTCACACATTTTAATTTTTATATATTCGAAAAAAATATTTTCTAAATTTTTTTAAAAAAAATTATGAGTTTTAATAGAATTTTGAGTTGTGTGTTTGGTTATAAGTTGTAAGTTTTTGTATCAAATATCATATGTCACATCAAAAATTCTCTACTCAATTCAAAACTTTTTCACCAAACAAATTTTTCACACTCAAATCATAATTTCAAAACTCACAAATTCAAAATACAACTCCTACTCTCAAATCATGTTTAGAAAGTTCTACCAAACACAACCAGAGTGTTTTATTTGGTGCGTGGGGATTAATTTCCCACCTTTATAATTAAAATTATTTTATCGATATATCTTGTAATTATAAAAGTTGTAATTATAAAGGATTTTCACTTATTTGTAAAGTAATTGTACCAATTTTTTTCCATTATTTTTTATAAGATTTTGTTTAGTATCTCTTAAATAATTGTACTTATTTAATTTCATTATTTTTTTATATTTTATATTTTTTTATAAAATTTTAAAAATATATTTATTTAAATCATCCTATATAAGTAAATCAATTCTCTATATTCGCCTGAATCAATTTTCGTAAAAAATAAAATTCTCTATATTCTGTAACATACTGTGATCGGAGTCAGGAGCCTCTCCTTGCAAGTTTGTACTTGCGTCCGTCCTTACAGGCCTTCGGGTTTACTTTTAAGCCCAATTTTGATAATCCGAACCGTTTATATTTTGTGATTTGTTCAGTATATCATACCTGTAAAAAATCAAGTTGATCGGATATCAGAAAGTATGTGTTTGAAAAATTGAACTAAACACTATTTTTTAAAGAATTTAATAAACAGTTTTCCGAACATATGCTTTTTAATATCCGATCAACTTGATTTTTTACAGGTATGATATACTGAATAAATTATAAAATATGAACAGTTCGGATTATCGAAATTGGGCCAAAAGTAGACCCAAAGACCTGTAAGGACGGGAGCAAGCACCGAAGCTACAAGGAGAGGATCCTCACTCCTGTGATCGTGGCCACGTGAATTTATTTGTCATTTTTTTTTTTTTTTGAACGCATTTGTCAGTTTCTTCGAACCATCAAAATGTTAAAAGCACAGAAATCGAGGTCAACAAATCAGCGCAAGACTTTGACAATAGAAATCGAGATCAACAAATCAGTGCAAGACTTTGACAATGTTTGGGGTAACGTTTTACAAATTAAGCAATGTTTAGGGAAGATTGTAAAAAATTGATTTTTTTATTTTTATTTTTAATAATTTTTTAACTTTTTTAATGTAAAAAAAATAAAAAGATAATGTGACATAAAAAAAGTCAAAAAACTATCATCAAATCTAAATTTGATAAAAAATAACTTCTTTTCATGTTCTAACGGTTTCATCAAATACGTATTAAATTTAAAATTTCACTCTTTTTTTTTCCCCATTAAACTGAAGATCAATGTGTCTTTCATCAAATCATTGTTTATTGTCGTTAGATTTTCACTATCGGATGACCCTCCGGATAACTACCTGAAAACAAAAATTTGTAAAAATATTACACTAGTTAGTCAACTGTCTGGTCAACTAGTGATTTGATGAAATCACAAAACCCTCCTTTGAAGCATTTGATATTAAAGGAAGCTTTTACTCAAATTTTTATTCAATTTTGATAATAAAAAAAATTAATATACAGTTGGAGATGCTCTAATAAACCCAATTCAATTTGCAAACCAATTTGCAATTTCAAATACTTTTAATAGAACCGATTATGATTGATTTACTTATAAATTAAGTACTAAACTAAACCAAAGACAACCAAACCATCCTAAAACGAGAGCAATTTTGTTGGTCTAAACGCAGAACATAATACAGAAATATTGCTTTAATTCTCGAACATAAGTGTGTGTGTTGATTTCTGACTACACTGCCAAACAAGGAATACTCAGCAAGAGAGCACAGACAGAATAGATCTCGTTCGAACAACCTGTCACAGAAAGATAAAACTCCGGAGGTGATTCATCCACCCCGGAGCACTCCGACGATCAAGTCAGTACTCAATTATCTCTCAAGGATAGCCAACAGTGCTTAACTCACTAGCTAGAATATAAAAAGCATACCTTTAGACCCACAAGGGTGCCTCACTTTTATAGCCAGCACTAACCTGTTCCCTGTAGAAGCCTAGCCTCAATGGACTCTGGCTCAATGCTCATTTTGGACTCCTAGCCAGATAGAGATAAACTCCCTAAGAGCTTTATCTTTATCCATGCTAAGGTCCTCAACAGTTCCAAGACTCTTGTCCCTTATCTGTCCATCTCGGATTCCGGTATCTCCGCAGATAACCTCGGCCTAGCCGAGATCACCTCGGCGTCATGACCAAGACACGTTGCACCCCGGCTGACACTTCAGCATCACCTTGGCCACGTGTTGTCATTCATAAAATATGTCCCCACAACTGCCCTCTAGGTTCTATTACCTTGGCGTCCTGAGGTAATGGAACCTAAGTCGTTTGTCCACATAGCATATCGGCTAAGATTTACTCCATCCTTCATGACCGAGATCATCACACGTCGGCTTGACATGACCAAGACTCTGCAGTCTACTTTATCAGTGACCAAGAACCAAGAACCAAGAACCAAATTTTTCAAGTTCCTTAACCAGGACCGTTCCTCTAGCCGAGGTTCTTGCTTCATTAAATCAAGAACTTCAAGAGTTCTATCTGCACATGAGTTGTCATGCACGGCTTTCTCAACTGTTTCATCCACGCGTCTTCTCCCATTGATTCGTACTTGACACGCGCCATCAGGTTGCGTCGCTTCTACACACGTCGCCTAACAGACACGTCGTCCAAGGTATATCATTTATGGTTTTCCACCTTTTCGCGTTTTAACAAAACTTCTCACTCTTCCGTCTCTTCACTTTGCATTCCTCCACTCTCTCAAAGTTTTCTCTCTCTGCAAAAAACCTTCATTTTCATTCCTTCAAAGCTTTCTGCAACTACTCTGATTACCTCCTCCGGCAAACTTTTCATTGTCCGTTTGCGACCACTCACGTCGTCTGACTCTGGCGATATTCATCCAGCGTCATTCTCTTCGATAAGCCACTGTTTTCCCCATTTTCAGTCTTTGATTTATTTCAAACTCTGTTGTATGCTTATACGTTGTTTGCTGCCACTGTGAATCTGCTCATGTTCTTGAATCTTTGCTTATGTTTTAAATTTTATCGTTTGGGTGTCAAACATGCCTATTTGTGACTTAGTTCTTTTTCAATCTGTCGTTGGGTCTGTACATACGAACTGTTCATGCACTTGAGACTTTAGGAACTTTATCATTGTTTTGAGTTTTTGCACATCTACACACAATCACTCAGTGTTCTTGAATTTCTTGAGTCTGAATCATGTTTTCTTTTCTGTTTCTCTTTGTCTTGTTTTCAGATTCTTGCCATTGATTCTCTGTGTCCATATAAATTTAGGCTTGGGATTTGAAAAATAGATCACATACTAAGGAAAAATTGAACCAAAAACCCCCTTAGATCCGAAAAAACCCTAAAAGCTACTAGATTAGGGTTTAATTGAGGTCCTTAAACCCACACCAAACAATCCTTTCTGAAATTTTGTCCTAGTCTTCATCAGCCGACATCATGGGTATGTTCAGGTGGAGAGTAGACTCCCCAGAAAAAATAGAGTATTTCTGTCGAGAGTTCTCCATCCCAGCCGATGTTTACCTTAGGTTGGCTGGGGAGGAGGACTCCATTATGCCTGATAGGGATACCATGCCTTTCCCAATAGTAGCCTTCATAGAGTGTGGACTCCAGTTTCCCTTAGACATTCTTTTTAGGGAGGTCCTTCACTATTATAAACTCAACCCTATGCAGTTAGCCATCAACTCATATCGGGTTATCAATGGCATAATTGAACTAGCACTCCACGAAAAGTTAGAATCACTTTAGCCGACATTGAATTTTGCTATACCATGTGTGGCCTCAAGTCCGAAAAAGGCTACATATACTACCCAAAGCCCATATCCACCACCTTCAAACTTATTACCGACCTCCCAGACTCCAACAAGGGTGCTGGAGATGATTACTTCATCGTCTCAGGCAATTGGGAGTTCTCATATGATGATAACCTCCACCTCTATCCCTTGAGCCGAACAGTGTTTAAAGAGGGTGATGGTAAGGACTGAGTCATTCTTCTAATCACATTTCTGTTTAGGACTTGTCAAATTGATATATCTATGTCTAAATACTTTTGCCTTATTACTTTTTTTTTTTGCAGTTCTCCCTCAGCTGGCAAAGGGATTTCGGCAATCCTTCATTTCTAGCCGAGATTTGAAGAGGTTATTAGATCTCCCTCTGCAAAAGCGCAAGGCACCTCTTCTATTGAACTACATACCAACCAACAAGTCGGCCTTGCCCGACGTACCTCGCCGAGGCAAGACTCCACCCTCTACCACAACTCCACCAACAACTTCATCTCCAAGGCCAGATCATGCCTTCACTTCTGACCCAACTGATCAACCATCTACCTCAGCCCCTCAACTAATTCCTCTGTCCAAATGCCAATGCCGACATCGAGTTCCGATTTCTGCCCCCACTGGCAGAACCTGCAGTCGCAAACGCCGACTTTCTGAGTCATCGGCCTACGACCCAACAAACCCACCTACTGCACTTCCAGCTATCCGCTTCGGCACCAAAGTAACTGTAGCCACCACTGTTGAAGAGATGGGCCAAAAACCAGCCATTGTTGAGGATCTCCTTGTCGATGTCCTCGGGGTTGTGACGGTGCAATCTTCGTCCTCCCCATCCCAACCAAAGCCAAAGCTAAAAAGAATAAAGAAGGCCAAGGTTAAGGCTACAGTGACTCATATTGATTCTGAGGACACTATGCCAATATCCAAATTGCTCGAGATAGAAAAAAGTCAAACGGTTGCCGAGAAAAGGCCAGCCGAGGTCGATGCACCTGATTGCCATCCATTCAAAAAGACAAGGTCTGAGCAACCTGAGGGTAGCCACAGTTACCCTCGCAACATGACTTGGGCTCCCGAGGTCATGGTGGATGACAGACCCTTGACAGCGGGCGACAGTGCAATGAATCTCGAAGGCGGCGCAGCCCTGTCAACGGTTGTTCTTCTGCCAGAAGACATGAATCGTATGGCCGAGTTGCATGAATATGAAAACTTTGGCCTTATGATGCAGCACTCGGTCTTGGTAAGCCTCTATCTTTCTCTTTTTGTGACCTTTCTATACGTAGTCAATTTTCATTAATATGTTCTACTTCTGTGCAGGCCATCAAGCATGCTCACTCATATGCTGTTAAGACCGAGATGACAAGAAAGGAGTTGGAAAATAAGACCAAAGAAGCTGCCAAACTCCTATCATCACTCAACCATGCCGAGGCCAATAATCAATCCCTGTTAGATCAGGCTAAGGCACCAAAGCTGCTCAGGATCTGGCCGAGAATAAAGCCAAAACAGCCAATGACGAAGTCGAGGCTGCCAGAGCTGATCTTGAAGCTGCCAAGGCTAAGGCACTTAGAGGCCAAACTTCATGAAGCCCTTGACTCAAAAGAGGCCGAAGTCAAGGCTGTCGACAAAAAAAGCTTTTGAGGAAGGTCAAGCCACCGTCTGAGATCAATACAGACAACAAGTCAACCTGGCTTGCAACCAAGGCTATTACCTTCATTGGACGGTGGTGCTCAACAAATTACTTGTTCCAATGGACTCTGACCTCTGAGACATCAATCAGCTTCACGTCCCTTTCTCTCCAGAGCCCAAGGATTCTGGTGATGAAGCTGATGAAGATGATGCTGAGGATTGTGAAGCTAATAAAGTGGAGGAAGAGGCTGCCACTGATCCCAAGTCTCCTACCCTCAATGAGCAAATCAACTTAACTCAAGATGAGGAGGATGACCTGGTTTCCAAGGCCGTCTCTCATAAACCAACCGCCTCTGAAGCCGAGGTCCAGTGCGCTGAAAAGAGTCTGGATCAGACTTTGCTGGAAATAGATGCCGAGATAACGACCGAAAAGAATACAACACTGCCAGCCGAGTTTGAGAAATCACAAACCAATCCTAGTACTTAGGATATTTCATCTTTTCTTTGTATTTTTTCTTCCTTTGGTCATATTTTGTTTTGTCTGAACAATGTTTAGCTTCATATTTGGCCAATGTGCCGCTTTTGTAATTGAACAAGTAATCTTCTTTGAATGCAAGTCTCCTTCTTTCTTCTAAGTGTTGAATGTTTGTAGGTTTTACTACTTTCTTTCATGCCTTTCACGCTTCCATACTTAGAATATTTTTGCATTTCTTCAAAGTATAACTTAGCTGTATAATGACTCCGGGATACAATACCTCGGATATAAACCTTAAATGTTTTCCTCATCTAACACTTAAAAATACCAAAATATTTTTACAAGTGTTATTCAATATTGCTCTTTCACTTTCACATGCTATCTTCATCAAGTCTTCTTCCTTCTACCCTTTCCAAGCCTGGCCACCTGATTGGCCATCTCAGCAATTATGTATCTCAGATACTTTTTCCAATATAACCTCGGCTAATTTCAACTTGTAAAACTTCAACAAGTCCCAAGCATTTCAAATTTTTATTCAGCACTCTCTAGCTCTCTGCCCCCTAATGTGAACCTAAGTTTCACTTATGTTCACATTAAGCACGTATAATCTTTTGCCGAAGTCAGATTCAAACAAAGACTAGCCGAGGTTCTCAACCTCAGTTTCTCTGTTAATCAAACTGAAATGTACTTAGTTCCATTCAAAGTTTAATTCTACCGACATAACAATTCTAATTTCAATTCAACTTAGTTCAACTCTATTATATGCAAATATAATTCAACTCTGCCATATAATAAGTGTAAGTTATTCATCATGTTTCAATCCGAAACATCGTCAACTTAGTTCAACTCTATTATATGCAAGTATAATTCAACTCTTCCCTATAATAAGTCTAAGTTATTCGTCATATTTCAATCAGAAACATCGCCAAAGGACTGGTCAGTCGTATCACACAAATTTCAAATTCTTAAAAAATCAGGCTAAAAATTTTATTACTACCTCGGCTAAGAAAATTATGACATAAATTTCGAAAACAAAAAAGTCTAACGATAGAAAAACTTTAAGTTGCAAGTGCTCCAAGGTCTTGGCAACTCTTTGCCTTCACTGTCCTCAAGCTGATATGCCCCATTGCTGGCGACCAAAATGATTCTATAAGGCCCTTCCCAATTTGGGCCTAGCTTTCCTTCCCTAGGATCTTTCTTGTTGCCGACTACTTTCCTTAGCACTAGGTCCCCAACTTTGAACTCTCTTGGGCTGACCTTTTTATTATAAGCCCTAGCAAGTTATTACTAGTATGCCCCCAGTCGAATTACTGATCTCTCTCTTTTCTCCTCAAGCAGGTCTAGATCTCGAGTCAGGAATGCCTCATTAGTTCCATTCTCTACTCCTTGGGTTCTGATCCGTGGGATGCCAACTTCCAGTGAGATACCTACTTTTGTGCCATAAGCCATGGCAAATGGGGATTCCCTAGTTGATCTTCTCGGCGTAGTCTGAAATGTCCAAAGTACATTGGGCAACTCTTCCACCCATTTTCCCTTTGCTGCTTCCAATCTCTTCTTGATCCCATCCAAGATAGTCTTGTTGGATGCTTCTGCCTGACCATTACTCTGTGGGAAACTTGGAGTGGAGTAATAGTTCTTGATTTTGTACTTTGCACAGAAGCTTTTGATTAGCTTACTGTCAAATTGTGCACCATTGTCTGCTATTATTGCGCTTGGGATCCCAAACCTGGTGATGATGTTCTTCCAAACGAAGTTCTTCATATCAGTATCATGAATCTTCGCAAGGGGTTCAACTTCTACCCACTTCGTGAAATAGTCAGTTGCTACTAGCAGGAACTTCCTTTGTCCAGTTGCTTGGGGTAGTTGTCTAACAAGATCTATGCCCCACTGGGCAAATGTCCAAGGGCTAGACACTGGGTTCAAATCTGCTGCTGGGTTATGTGTCAACGGTGTGAACTTTTGATACTTCTCGCACTTTCTAACATAGGCTTCAGCATCCTTCTGCATGTAGGGCCACAAGTACCCCTGAGTAATGGCCCTATGAGCAAGTGACCTTTCCCCAGCATGGCTTCCACATACTCCTTCATGTATTTTATATAAGAAGTCTTCAACTTGGGAGGGATCCACACATCTCAAAAGGGGACCAGTAAAAGACCTTCTGTAGAGATGTCCTTCTGCTGTTAGGCTAAACATAGCCGACTTCAGTCTGGTCTTGTATGCTTCTTTGCGATAATCCAACAGCTTTCCATCTTTAAGGAACATTACTATGGCGTCCATCCAACTTGGGCCCATCCCCACACACATTGCTTCGTACTCTGTGATCAGTGGTTTCACATTTGGGCCTAACAAATAATCAACCATTATTGTCCTTGCCTCCCTTGATTTCATTGCACTAGCCAGGTTAGCCAAGGCATCAGCATGGCTGTTGTCAGTTCGGCTAACTTGCTATAGTTGGTAGTCTTGAAACAAAGCTAACAGTCTGACAATCTCTTTGACATAGGCTATCATTCTTTCATCTCGGGCTGCATACTCGTCTGTTGCCTGGTTCACAATAAGCTAGGAGTCACAAAAGATTATCACCTCGTCGGTTTCCATTGCTACTGCCAACTTCAATCCTGCAATCAGTGCCTCGTATTCTACTTCATTGTTTGAGGCCTTAAACCCTGGCGATACTAGTACTACTCCTGCCCCCGTTCCTTGATGGTTTGAACTCCCATCCACAAACAAGCAGAAGGAGTCACCGATATAAATATTGCAAGCCTTGAGTTTCTCTTCTTTATTCTGCTCTGCCGTGGGGTTTTTCATTCCCAACTGGGTCTCTTCTTGTTCCCCAAGACACCCTAAGCCGCGGCTCATCGGAGCCTGACGTGGGATTGCTCCAAGTGTGAACTCGGCCATGAAGTCGGCTAAAACTTGGCCTTTGATTGCTATTCTAGGTCTGAACTCTAAATCGTATTGGTCCAATACCATTGCCCATCTGGCCACCCTGCCTGTTAGATCTCCTTACTGTAGCAGGGACTTCAAGGGGTGCTCAGTCAATACCACAATCTTGTGGGCTTGAAAATAATGGTTCAACTTCTTGGAGGCCATCATTAAGGCTAATGTTAATTTCTCCAGGGGTAAATACCTTGTCTCTGCACCTGCTAGGGTTTTACTCACATAGTATACTGCCATTTGTTCTCCTTCCATTTCTCTAATTATTACTGCATTCACTGCATGTTTTGAAACCGCCAAGTACAAGAATAGCTCCTCTCCAGGTACTGGATTTGAGAGAACTGGAGCTATGCTCAGGTATCTTTTTAAGTCGGCCAAGGCGGTTTCGCATTCTTCTATCCACAAGAAATCTGTGGCCTTTTTCAATAGACTGAAAAATGGTTTACACTTATCTGAACTTCTACTTATAAATTTGTTCATGGTTGCAGCCCTTCCAGTCAACATCTGCACTTTTTTTGCCGACGTTGGGCTTTTTAAATCTAGGATGGCCTTAATTTGATCCGGGCTTGCCTCAATGCCCCTTTTGGTAACCAAGTATCCCAAGAACTTACCAGACCCCACTCCAAATGCACATTTTGAAGCATTGAGTCGGAGCCGATATGTTCTAAGGATGTCGAAAACTGCCTTCAAGTCGGCCAGATGATCCTCAGGTTCTTTGGTCTTCACGACCATGTCATCAATGTATACTTTCCTGTTTTGCTAATCAGGTGTCTGAACATCTTGGTCACTAACATCTGGTACGTTGCTCCTGTATTTTTCAACCCAAAAGGCATCACTTTATAGCAATACAGCCCTTTTGGGGTGATAAATACAGTCTTCTCTTCATCAGGAGGGTACATTGCTATCTAATGGTACCCCCTGTAAGCGTCCAAGAAGCTCATCCTTCCATACCCTGAAGTGGCATCCACTAATTGATCGATCTTGGGGAACGGGAAATTGTCTTTGGGACAAGCCTTATTCAGGCTAATGAAGTCCACGCAGACCCTCCACTTCTCATTCTTCTTTTTCACAACAACTGTGTTTGACAAACAAGTGGGGTATTTTACCTCGCGAATGGCTCTGGCCTCCAACAACTTGTCCACTTCTTCTTCGACTGCCTCCACATGGACCAATGTCGGCCTCCTTGCTCGCTAAATGACAGGTTTGGCCGACCTGTCTACATTTACTCTGTGACAAGTGACCTCGGGATCAATGCCAGGCATCTCGTATGGCGTCCAGGTAAACACCTCTATGTCTTCTTGCAAGAATGCTTCTAACTCCCTTTTCTCTTTCTCGGCCAAGCCTGAGCCGAGGAGGAAGAAGCGTTCTTCATCCCCTTGCTGGACCAGAATTTTCTTCAAGACTTTCTTGCTTTTGTCGGCCGGCTCTTTGCCAACGTCATCCAGGACTTCCATATCCTCGTCCTCAATCTCTACGGTTTCTACTTCTTGTAGGTTGTAGGTGGATTTTATTGCTGCCATGGAGCAGTTCTTTGCCTGCACCTGATCCCCTTTGACCTCCTCAATTCCATGCTTTGTTAGGAACCGTAACAGCTGGTGCAGTGTTGAGGGAACAACCCTCATTGCATGCAACCATGGCCTCCCCAAGATAACATTGTAAGGAGAGGGGGTGTCAATTACTGTGAACTATGTACTTACCTTCTTGGTGCCTACCTGCACCTCCAAACTTATTGCTCTTCGAGGCCATGTCAGCGTTTCATTGAAGCTGACCATTGGACGGTTAGACTGCTCCAGATCATCTCGGTGAAGGCCGCACTTGTAACTCCCTCAAAATTAAGAGGATAAACCAACCCAAGAGATTCATAAACATAATAGAAAATGTTATACTTTCATTCATCAGAGTTCATATTACCAGAGATATTACATGCATTATACCTTCATAAATGTTCATTCTGAAACTACAACATGTAACACTAATTGATTACAACAAAATAAATGCCCTACGGGCTTACATCTTTCCAAGATATCACTTGGTTACAACAAAAGAGTCCTAAGCTCTATACACGTAAAGTCCTTGGCTTGAATTAACATTTAAGCATAAATGTACAAAAACAGAGCCTTCAGCCCCTAGTCCTAACAAGCTATGTCCTTGGAGGTGGAATATCACCAGTACCTGAAAATGGTTTCCCAAGTAGGGTGAGCCAAAGCCTAGTAGGGATAAACGAATACAACATATGAGATTTAACTAAGATTTAAATGTCAGATAAAAGTCCAATACTCAAGGCCACTTTATATTGTCCCCATTACCATTCAATATTGATAACCACATCTTAATCCATTTCTATTCATTCATTTCAAATCAGTGCATAAGTATAGTTTCTTATCATCTAAACAATCCCAAATGAGACTACAACTCATTCATTCACAATTCAATAACATTCATTATTCAAACATTTCAAACTTCTTGCCATTTTACGGATTCTCGTCCGAGGGAATCGGCACCCAAATATACATATATAAGATTTCGGGACTTTCACCCTGGACACTCCGGCCAACTTAATTTGAAATGGAGTCCATCCGCTATCTCCTCTGAAACTAGGATACATATACAATGTATTTAAAGACGTTGTCATATACAATGACTATCCAAATCACATATTCAATAGTTTAATCAAACCGTCATATTCAATGACATAATTCAAATGATTAGTTTCAATTTACCTAATCCTCATACAGTTTCTACAACAATCATAGCTATCTTCCACCGATAGCCCAAAATAGATATTTCTAAACAGATATACAATCCATGAAGCAGATAATTTATCAAATTTTCATAGGTGAATGATTTATCAAATCCAATAACACCATTCATTCATACACTTCCCCAATTTCATATTTTTCATATTAATTTCATTATTTATACAAAATAATTATTCAACACAAATTGGGGCAATTTTCCCCCTTTTCCAACTATTAACCCCAAGGCCAAATTTTACCACTTTATCATTGGAGAACTACATACACAAGGTCCCATAGTAGTTTTAGAATCCTAGATAGAGAACCCCTCTTTAAATTTTGAGATTTAAATCCTAACTTTACCCAAATCTCATCAAATTCCACCATAGACACAAAATGACAAATACCTAGGTTAAAAACCATAACAAGGTGCAAAATATTCATACCTTAAATGCAGAAGCTCAAAGGAGATGAAGAATAACCTCAAAGGTGTCCAAACTCGATTTTGTTCGAATCAATAAGAAGCCCACAAGATGCTCTAACTCTTTATCAAAGGGAGTAGGGTGGAGAAACCCTTAGATCATGGAGTATTTGTAGAGATAGATAGAGAGAGAGAGAGAGAGAGAGAGAGAAAGAGAGTGTTTTAAAGAGAGAGAGAGAGAGCCAGATTCAAAAAGATGTAAAATTTTTGTGTAAGAATGAGCTGCTGTGAACTGATATACACGAACTTCACTTGAGCGAAGGAATTGTCGCTTGAGCGACCAGACACAACAAGTGACCTTGCTCGAGTGCAAGAAGCGTTGCTCGAGCGCAAAATGTAAAACTTCATAAGTTTTACAGACGCACACACTCGCTCAAGTGCAAGAAGCCTCGCTCGAGCGAAGCACTTCACCTTCCTAGAAATTCTGCGTCTAGAAAAGAAACCCGAGGACTCTCAATTCTCGCTCAAGCGCCAGAAACCTTGCTCGAGTGAAGGAGCAAATTTCACAAGGCTCGCTCGAGCGCAAGAAGACTTGCTCGAGCGAAGAAGCCAAAATTTGGGCAACAACAATCTAAACCAACTAACAACCAACCTATCCCAAACACACCCAACATATTCCAAAGCTCAAATTCAAAGAGTTAAAGGAGGAAAACGAGACATGGACAACAACATACAACCACGGAACCTAAGTCCAGAATATAACAAAGGTCAGGTCAAAATCGGAATCGCTATAACCTTCCCCTTTTAAAGAATTTCGTCCCCGAAATTTTAAATCATGTTTCAAAACCATACTTAGCAAATTTCCAAAATGGTCACAATTCAATTTTCATTACCATGACCCACCTACCGGTCATTCCATCCCTTCACAAGAGAAAAATTCTACAATATATAACTCAACATGTTTTATCAATATGCATCTTCCGAAATTCAACCACTTTCAAAACGTACATCTCATATTTCCAAAACATATTCAATGTTTATGATAAGTT